>NW_026575145.1:8164346-10936846 GCF_905146905.1 Nyctereutes procyonoides
GAACATGAGAGACTCCTAACTGTGGGAAACGAAGAAGGGGTGGTGGAAGGGGAGGTAGGCAGGGGGTTGGGGTGACTGAGTGATGGGCACTGAGGGAGGCACTGGACAGGATGAGCACTGGGTGTTATGCTATTTGCTGGCAAATCATACTCCAATAAAAATATATACAAAAAAAAGAGACTTATTTTTCAAGTATTTCACATCAAGCCTTCAAGTTTCTTACTTTTTAAAAGATATATAACATATAGTTTATATGTTATATATCTAAGTTGCAGACACTGGGTTTGGGAAAATCCATAGGCAAAGGTAATATTTTAGACCTAATGTAAATTGAAATAAACAGTTTATAGGTCATCCTATAAGACATGGCCCAGCATCTAAATCTACTGTCCATTAGAGTAGCCACTAGACACATGAAGCTATTTAAGTTTAAACTTAGATGAACAAAAATTCAATAAAATATAAAGCTGAGTTACTCATTGCAAGTGACCATAGCCACGTAGTGGTTCCCATATTGAATGACACAGATATAGAACATTTCTGCCACTGCTGAGAGTTCCACTGAATATCTCTGGTCAGCTTCCTTTATGTATACAAATTGTTCTTGTTATGATATTTTTAAAATTAAATGTATTTTTGTCTATAAACTGGAATGGTTGCCTTTGTCATATTACTTTTTCATTAATAAAGCCCACTTTTTACTTTTTTAATAATGATAAATTATAAAATACTGTATGCCACATGATTGCGTCATCTCTGATTGAGGTTATATCACATTGTGTTATCTTGATGAAGAGTGAAATGAAATAAAAATTATTCTTAGGAATAGAGTAGCTTTAAAATTAAGTTTAAGATGTTTATGGAAAATGTTGACATATTTACTACTGAGAAAATATATACAAAATACTTTCAGGCTCAAAACTTAAGATGACAAGTCATTAATAACAACATTTAATGAAAGATTAAAAATAAAAGGTAAAAATTAATGCAAAAAATCTACAATGAACAGAATCTCAAAATTTTATTTTATTTTTTTAAGATTTTATTTATTTATTCATGACAGACACAGAGAGAGAGGGGGGAGAGAGAGAGAGAGAGAGAGAGAGAGAGAGAGAGAGCCAGAGACACAGGCAGAGGGAGAAGCAGGCTCCGTATAGGGAACCGGGCGTGGGACTCGATCCCGGGTCCCCAGGATCACACCGGGCTAAAGGCGGCGCTAAACCACTGGGTCACAGGGGCTGCCCCAAAATTTTAGATTAAAAAAAATTGACTCTATATTCAGTGACCCGATTCATTTATCTCACTATTGGAGATACTGGATTGTGTAATTTTATTATTTTTATCTTCATGATTATCTAAATTTTAAATATTTAACAGACATGAAAATAGAAATAATAAAACAACATAGTATAGTCTGTTAGATACTTGGAAAGCCAAGGATTTTCCCATATTAGACATACATGTCTAGATGGTTATAAACATTATAGAAGCTAGTGAAGTTATATTATTAACTACTTAATTTATAGTATCAATTATTGACACTGTAACACCATAAGGAAGAACTAATAAAATAGTTGCACTCACAAAAACTAAGTTTACTATGCAATAGGTAAAGGATATGGCATATAGGTTATATATAAATGTTATTTTTAATATTATTTGATCAGGTGATTATGCTTTGGAAAACCATAATAATGTGGTAGGCCTAAGTGTGTACTAACATTAAAGTTATGCCAAAAGGATTTCATCTCAATGTTATATGTTATAGCAACTATTGAGAAATAATTTGAGTATTCACCAAGAGATAAGCAGCTAAGTCAGCTATGCAAATTCATTCAGTGTTTCATTTCACAAGTGTTTTAATTTATTCAGTTAAATAATACTATAACATGGAAAGTATGGAATATAAATTAAATATACAATGGTGTGACTTTATGTAAAAAGTTGTTAAATAAAAAAGACTAAACAGAATATAGAAGCTGAAAATATAAAATTGTATTTGGGTATTTTGATAACAGATGAACATTTTCTTTCTTTTGTTTACTAAATTTTCTTTATCATGTACAGCCTATTTTAACAATGACACATGATTTAGGAAGAAAATATGTGTGTTTTTTTGGCTTTTAGGGTTTTTTTCTTTTTCTTTTTCTTTTTTTTTTTTTTTGCCATTTTAAGTGTTGTGTAATATGGTTACTTAAAACAATTTCAACACTTACTAGGAATGTTGGCATTTGTGCAAATCAAAGGATTATTGCAATGTAGGTATTTTTTTGTCTTATTTTGGTCATCAATTCACTTGACAAGTTTCATTAAGGTATTTTACCTCTAGGCAAGAGTGAGTACAATGAGTATTACTTGAATTAAAATCAATGTTGTTCCACAAAGAAACTTTATAACAGAGGTTGTCTAATTTGTTTATAAGACTTATTATTTTTTGGGATCCCTGGGTGGCGCAGTGGTTTGGTGCCTGCCTTTGGCTCAGGGCACGATCCTGGAGACCCGGGATCGAATCCCATATCGGGCTCCCGGTGCATGGAGCCTGCTTCTCCCTCTGCCTGTGTCTCTGCCTCTCTCTCTCTCTCTCTCTCTCTCTCTCTCTGTGTGTGACTATCATAAGTAAATAAATTAAAAAAAATTAAAAAAAAAAAAGACATTATTTTTTTTACAATATGCATGTTACCAGTTTCTTATGATATAGGTAAGAAGCTAGTAAATGAACATTCCTAGTTACTAAATATCTAAATATGTGGGTAACATTAATTGATTTAGTAACTCTTTGTGGATTTTTAAAAATTTCCTTACTTTTATAACTAATAATTTTATAACTTGAAAGCTTTTGCCTTGTTCCTTGAGATTCAGTCCAATCCCATAACTTAGAAATACCCCTACCTCTAGTCATAGGTAATTTAAGGTGTCTGAGCAGTCTCCCAAGATCAAACACTTGTTTCTGTAGCAATCTGACACAATTTCCCACTTTTAATCAGAGATTTTCTTGTGAGATTAATTTTACTCCTTTCAAAATGAGGGACCCAGATGAAATTTCTTTTATAACTCTGTACTGATTATTTTTCCATTTCTTGAGTAAAGAAAAATGGAACTTACCTACCAGAATGTTTTCTACTAAAAGTAACAGAAAATTCCAACTCTAATGTATTTAAGTAGTAAGACTATCATCTACGAATAATAGATGGTGGTTAGCCAGCTTTATGGTTAGTTAATTCAGAGTAGCTCAATTACATCATCAAGAATCCAGCTTCTTTCCTTATTATTATTGTTGTTGTTTGCTTATTTGCTTTAGTTTAGCCATTCTCTCCGTGTCAGTTCTTTTTTTGGCCTTAATGGCCATTATGGTTTCGGGTTGATCAAAGCTGTACTGAGACTCAACTCCACACATGTAAATATCCAGAGAAAATATCTTGTGGAAGAATAGATCTCTGTTTTCATTATGTCTACTTAAAAGGTAGGAAACTCATCCAAAAACCCTTTGGCAGACTCTCTCTCATTTCTCATTGATTAGAACTGGGTAATATGCTACTCCCAAACCAAATGAGCCAGTCCATGGGTCAAAGTGTCCCCTGAGAATATTTTAGGGGATTTACAAGGTAAAACCCATTTTCAGTATACACAAAGAGATTAATTGCCTTCTTCACCATAGTGAGTGATAAAGCAAATAACGTTGTATAAAACTTCTAGCCTGTTAGCACAAATCAAGGAAAACTATCCTAGGAGGTCATCATATTCTTAATGGTCATGCACTTGTTAAAAAACAAACAAGCACGTTTGACTTAAAAGTGTCCTTGATGAAAAAGAACTGCAAAAATAAGCATTCACACATCTCCCAATATGAAATAACTTGCTTATTTTCTAATCCTTCAGTCTGGCTAAGGTCATCTAATGGATAGTTTTTGGTATTAATTTAAGTGAAACTCCAGGGAATGTGAGAAAAAAAAAAGTCATTCTCATCTCTGAATCTCAAACTTTAAATTACAATGTAAATCAATTCACTCTCTGATAAAAGTCTCAATTCCTGGGCAGATAAAGTGATCTTAATTGCTATCAGCTTTTGTCTTGGGCTGTAAAATTTGGAGAGCCCATCTTAACAAACTATAGAATTCAGAACAAGCATGGGGAGCGGCAGAGGGAGAGGGAGTGGGAGAAGCAGACTCCCCACTGAGCAGGGAGCCGGACTGGGGGCTCAATCCCAGGACCTCAGGATCATGACCTGAGCCTTAGGCAATGCTTAACCAACTGAGTCACCCAGGTGCCCCAGATCAAGATTAGAGACATAATTTGATAAACTGACAGGAATATCTCCTTACGAAATTAACCAGGTCTAGGACTTTTCTCTTTTACTCTTTCCTTCTCTTCCTTCTTTCCTTTTCTTTTTTCTTTTCTCTTTTGTATTGCCTAATATCAATGTCTCTTTCTCAGAAAGTACTCCTTATTTCCCTATATTAGATTAGGTCTCTTCTAACACCTTTTTATACCTCCCTCCATGTGTCTATTTACTTATCATAATTGTAACTGTGGAATACTTGTAGAATTAATTATTGGGAATATGTTTCCTCACAAGTTCCCAAGTGTATCTATTAGGGCAGAAGTCAGATATGGTTTGTTTACTCTTGTATAACTCAGCACTTGACATTTTGTCAGATAGTAGGTCTTCAGTAACTGTTGAGTGAAATTGTGTCTTGCTTTACAGTGTCTTACCAAAGCAAAGTAAATCATGGATGTGATACAACAAAACAAAAAAGCAAAGAACAGCCTAGAAAATATGGTATTCAAATAAGAGATTTAACGTTGGCTTTTCAAAATGTTTACGGATAATATGAAAGCTTAGAATAGCCATTTTAAGAGGATTTCATAATCAAATCACGTTTTGTATTTTGTATTAAGATTATAGTCATAAATCCAGAAGCAAGAGGGTTACATACTATCTTGACCCTTACTCTACTCTCTCCAAAATAAGCAATAAAATCAGAATATGCCTTACTTTTTACATCTGCAGTCAGTGTAACTATGTTTTTAGGGAAAGACATTTTAATCAATGAAGTCATGACATGTCAAAATTCCTATCATAAATATCATAATTTAGGTTTGGTATACATGTTTTTTACTTATGAAGTAAGAAGCTATATTAGTCAGGACATGCTAACTTTTATTTTTAAGAAACTAAATTCTCAGTGGATTAAGACAATACAAGTATATGTATCATCTATACAAAGTACAGTTTGGATGTTGCTGGCTGACTGACTCTCCTACTAGCGGTACTTCCATAACCAAGGGTCCTATCAGTTTGTGGTGCTATTAAACCTTGGGCTATACAGTCCTATGCTGAATCTTATGCATCCAATTGGGAGATGAGAGAATGTGGAAGATCTCCTGGGAAATCTAGGACTACAAATGGTGTATGCCACATCTGCCAGCATTCTGTTTACTATAATAAGCCACATTCCCCCACTACAACTGCAAGGAAGCCTGTAAAGAGGAGATGGTTAAGGTGATCATATGGACAGTGTTTGCCACTAAAGGATTCATAAAATCTGAGAATAGTTATTTCAAAGTAATAACTAAAAAAATATGGTAAAAAGAAAACACATAGCTTAAAAAGTATACATGTTACAGATTAACCAAAAGGCATGGCTGGTTAGTTAACTATGACTATTTCCATCTTAAAATTTTTTATCCAAACATTCATTTAAAGAACAGCATTATTTCAAGATGACTTATAGTTTTGGTTCAAGAAATATAGCCTCATCGGAAATTGTTTATCTGTATTAAAATAGAAAAAAGCAGAAGCATAACAGTATTATTTTTTAAATATGCAGCTTACCAACAGATTTAAATGGATTCGTTTTAGGATAATATACATTGATCCCAAAAGGTTATACAAACATAATTTTCAAGCACCTCAAGACTCTGAATCCATTACATGTTTCGGGTCACCAACTCATACATCAAGGTCACAGCCATCACTTCTAATTTCCATGGTAATGAAATATTGTAACCATTTTGAGTTATTAGTGCTTCAAGGATTGTTGAACAGAAGATCAATGATGACATGACTTTGCCTCAAAGTTCATTTTAGGAATTCTCTGGCTATGTAAAAATCATCCCCAAAATGCAGCTCTTTACCAGAGAGAGTACATTTCTAGGAAATATTCCTCCTAGACTTTGTGGGTAAATTGGAAAAATAATTCATTTTAAACCATCTGAAAGAAGAAAAGTTTAAAAAATATATTTTACAATTCAAGGTACAGAACTTATAGTAAAATATAATCCCACGTTGTTAGAGAAAAAGAGAGATTCACATTCAAAAAATAATACAGCATGGCCCTAAAAGTTTAGAGGATATATGGAAATTAAGATGTGATCAAACTATAGCCACATTATCTCATAAAATGAAAATCTGATTTGTAGCCTATCTTTCTCAAAGCCTTTAATTATTTTACTGAGTTTTCAGAAGAATGAAAAAAATTACTATTGATAAGAAGTTAGATATCTTAAAGAAGATAATCTGTGAAAGTATTTATCTATTTTTAATTAAACATTATAAAGTTACAGCAACATAATTATAAATTAGAGCTGAAAATTGGTTATAATTCATTTGAAAAAATCCTGTAACTACTATATCTATTATGCAGTATAATTGAAAGAATTCATAATACACTCTAGACTACCCACACACATTAAGCCTTTCATAAAGGTAAAAATATGTGGCATATCAACTGAAGGAAAACACAGGAAAGACTAGGGAGCCCAAAAGACTTCCAGATGCAATTTCATAAAGCTTATTTTTAATAGGACAGGATACACTTCATTTTGTTATTGTGGTCCACCAAGATACCAGTGAAGAATCTTGATTTCAGCAGAGTTTGGACGTGAATCCAGCAGGGTCTTTTGGTAAAGCCAGAGATTGTGACCTGTTAAACCTGGTGTAAGCCATTAATCAATACATTCCTAAACAATGTAAACAAACTAGCCTGGGTGTCTCCAGGAGAGTTTCAAAATTCAAACGTCACTAGCTACCCTGCTTCATCTTTATCTTGGCCAAGGGTCAGTATCAGTAATTCAAACATTCCTGGACCTGAGCCTAATGCTATCTGCCCCAGCTAAGCTGTAAGATCACTCTATCTTGTACAAACACAAGGCAGATGTTCATATAACACACTGGCTTCTTGATACTCTACCTTTAGACTGTGAAGCAAATAAATTTGAAGAAACATGTAAAGTTTACACCAGGATTATTCATATTTGGAAACAATAAAGTGGTTTAAAAATAATAGTTCTTTATCATATTAACTCATAGGACATAGACTAAACACTTAAATATATTTAATCACAAGTAGTGTGCATTTGTCAGTGAATGGTGAAAAGGTTGTTATGTCTTGTTCATCTAAATTTTACAGGCCTTTACTTATCCTATTGAACTTCCTAGACAAGACACTAGAGTACTGTCGGGGGGCGGGGCGAGGGGAGACAGTACTTCAGATCTCCTTCTTTGACTCCTTTATTTTTATTCATTCTTTATTTAGCAAATATTTGTTACATGTGCCTAGCCAAATTTTTGGGATATATCAGTGAAAGAGATGTAAATATTCCTACTCTTATGAAGCATATATTTTGGTAGGGGTGACAGAAAATAAATGATGAAAACAATGAATCAGTCAACTTTACAGTATAATATACTGTTTAGGTGCTATTAAAATATAATGGAAAATAGCAGGAAAAAAGAGTATCAATAATATATCTGCATAAAAAGCACAGTTGCAGAATTAAATAGGTTAAGAGGGAAAGTGGCCTCATTGTAGAGGTAAAATTTAAGCAACCATGTAAAAATGCCATATGGCTATCTGGAGAAGAGCATTGCAGGAAAACAAACTCCACAGTACAAAAGTCCTACAATAGGTGTTTTCCTATTATGTGGAAGATATGGCAAGGAGGCCAATGTGACCAGAATGTATGTAAAGGTAAGAAGGAGAAAACAGCAAGCTATGATTGTCTAGGTAGAGGGAAACAAGACGAAGAGATAAGGATTTATAGATAATTTTAATGGTTTTGTATAAAATGATGACAGTTTGAGAAGTGATATGATCTGACTTAACATTTTGTTAAGAATAGATTGTAATGGCCAAGGGTAGAAGCAGGACTGCTAGTTAAGAGGCTACTATGGATATGCAGACAAGAGATGATGAGGCATTATATTAAGTTGGTAACACTGGATGGGATTAGAAGCAGTCATGTTCTGGATATGTTTTGAGGGGAGAAGCAATAGACAATGGAGTATGTGAAAAAAAAAAGAGAGGAATCAAGGAGAACACCAAGTTTTTATACCAAGCAATAGGAAGGATAGAGAACAACTTAAACAGGGAAGACTTGGCTGAACATAGTTGGTGAGGGAAGGTCAGGATACTTGACATCTTGGAGATGTCAAGAGGGTACTGATATATATATCACTATATATATAAAATATAGTATATATTTATATATATTATTAGTATACTTTTATACTAAAAATATACTAAATTTTATAATAAAATATATATTATATATATAAAATATATATCTTTTATTTTTTATTTTTATTTTTTACTATTTTTTATAGTATATATTATATATAATATTAGAAAGAATTATATATAGTTCTATAAATATTATTCTTTTGAGATAGATTTGGGCAAGAAATACATATATGATGGTATTAAAAGCCATGGGAAGATATGAACTCACCAAGAGAGGGAGGACGCTAATTGAAAAGGAAAGAACCAGTGATGGAGCCCTAGTACTTACCAATATTAAAAAGCGAAGGAGAAAGCAGATAATTACAAAAGGGAACAAGGAAATGGTGGAGTGCGTGGAATACTGGAAGCTCAGTAAAGAAAGATTATGGGAGAGCAGGGACAAATTAACTGTATAATTATATGAAATACTAATAGTTCGAGTAAAGTAAAAATTGAGAATTACCCATTATATTTCACAACATCAAAGACAGTAAATTGTAACTTTGAGAAAAGCAAACTCAGAGGAGTGGTAGAGGCAAAAAACTGAAAATGCTAGAAGAGGAGTTGGAGACAAAAAGAGAAGTACCCTCAAGGAGCCTGGCTGCAAAGGAGATTTTTTACGAAATAGAGCAGGAGCCAGAGAAGAATGTGCAGTTAAAAGGCAGTTTATTTGTAAAATGAGATAAAAAAAGAGAGGCATGTTTGTGCATTAATGGAAATGAGTCTAATAGGAGTGAAATTTGCTGATGCAGAAGAGATGCATTAATTAAAGTTATTATCATGCTAACAATCAAGGAAAGTCTTCATAAATCACTTAGGAAAAAATAACTTATTTATTCTCCCCAATCTTATAATGTAAGTATTATTATTATCCTTATTTTTAAAAGATGTGAAAACCCAGACACAGAGGAGATAACTAAGTTACTCAAAGTCATACAAATAGAAGCATTTCAAACCAGACAGTCTAGGTGTAGGGTCCTTAAGAATGCTGGCTATTCTATGCTACCCCTAGAAGGGAGAATTGCTAGAATAATGCTCTTGAAAGGCTAGAGTGAATGTGTTCTAGTGCACAAAAAGGGGGCATTAGTGTTGGTGTTAAACTGAAACAGATAATATGCTTGAGGGACACCTGGGTGGCTCAGTGGTTGAGCGCCTGCCTTCAGCCCAGGGTGTGATCCTGGGGTCCTGGGATCGAGTTCTACATTGAGCTCCTTGAGGGGAGCCTGCTTCTCCCTCTGCCTGTGTCTCTGCCTCTCTCTGTGTGTCTCTCATGAATAAATAATTAAAATCTTTAAAAAAAATTTTAAAAAAGATAATATGCTTGAAGGTATTAATGTTGATGTTACCATAAGGTTAGATGTGATGTGATGGTAGGAGTTTTGCAAGTCTGTCTATCTGTACCTCTCTCTCTTCAGAAACAGTCTTGAAACTATCATTATTATTGATGCCTTAGTTCCAGCCAACAAATTGGGTTTACTTCTCATTGCTCTGAGGAATAATGCACACCATGGGAACTGTGTGGAATCCCAGTAAGATAGTGTTACAAAATACTTATTATAGGATTTGGATTTTGGTTAGGTTATTTGGGGAGGGTAAAGAAAGCAGAGTTTTGGTTTTGGTATAAAAGGATACAGAAATAATCCTATTAGGTAAATTAACTCTTATCTACAGGGAGAGCTAGATGATTTTGAGCATCTTCTTATGTGCTTATTTTCATCAATATATCTTCTCCTGTTGAGTGAATGTTAAAATTATTGCCCATTTCTCACTGGTTGTCTTGTTGAGTTGTAAGTATTCTTTATATGGTCTAGACACAAGTTCTTTGTCAGGTATATGTTTTATAAATAGTAATGCCCAGTCTGTAGATTGTCTTTCTTATTTTCAAAATGGGGTCTTTTAAGATCAAAAGTTTTTAATTTTTATAAAGCCCAATTTTTTAATTTTTCTTTTATGTCTCATGGTTTTTTCTCATATTTAAGAAATATTTGAAAAACCCAAAATTACAAAGATACACTTTTATAATTTTTCTTGAAATTTCATAGTGTTTGGGGCACTTGGGTGGCTCAGTGGTTGAGCATCCATCTGCCTTTGACACAAGTCATGATCCTGGGGTCCTGGGATCAAGTACCACATCAGACTCCCCACAAGGAGCCTGCTTCTCCCTCTTCCTATGTCTCTGCCTCTCTCTATGTGTCTCTCATGAATAAATAACTAAAATTTTTAAAAAATATATAAATTTCATAGTGTTAGCCCTCACATTTAAATTAATAATCTATACTGAGTTAAATTCTAACATGGTATTAGGTAAAGAGATTTCCTTGCTTGTTTGCTTTCTTCCTCCCTTCTTTTGGCTTACTGACTGGCTAGTTTATGGTTCTCCAATAGTTTTAGAACTATATGTTGAAAATACTAGCCTTAGCCTATTTAACTGCATTGGCACATAAATCAATTGACTAATGACCCCCAGTGATGTCGAGGTCCTAATCCTTGGAACCTGTGAATGTTACCCTATATGGCAGAGGGGTTTTGCAGATAGGTTAATTTGAGAATCTTGAGATGGAGAGATTATCCCAGGTTATCCAGATGGACCCTAGCTGTAATCATACATTTTCTTACGAGAAGAAGGAAGACAGATATTTTACTACTGAAAAGAAAGTAGCCATGTGATGGGGGGTTGGGGAGTAGAGTCAGAGAGGGAAAATGCTATGCCACTGCTTTTAAAGATGGAGGCAAGGGCAACAAACAGGAATAAGGAATACAGGCAGCCAGCCACTGGAACAGGAAAAGGGAAAGAAACAATTTCTCTCCTAAAGACCTGGAGGGAGTATGGCCCTGACAACACTTTGATTTTGGCACAGTAAAATCCAATTGGTACTTCTGGCCTACAAAAATGTAAGAGAATATATTTTTTAAAGCCACCAAGTTTGTGATAACTTGTTACTATAGCTGTAGGAAACTACTATAGAAACTTTATTGAAAACAGTTACTGATTGAGAGTTTATAGCTGGACTCTGTTCTTTTCCATTTGTCAAATAGCCTATTTTTATGTTAATATAAAACGTGTCTCCTGATTATTGAGCTTTAAAATAACTCTTGAAATTAAGACATGGCATATAGAAGTAAAAGGCCAGACTGAAAAAACAAAGCAAGCAAACAAACAACACCCTCAGACAGTAAAAATAGTTCCACAGGAGAACAGAATTCTAATACATAAATTAAAACAACAACAACAACAACTATGATTAGCATGACAAGGAATTAAATATGTGATGAAAAATTTTACTCTATAAAAGGAATAAAATGGAAGATTTTAGGACTGAAAACACAATAATTGATATAAGACACTCAATGAATAAGGAGGGAGTCAATGAATTAAAAAGCCATTCAGAATAAACTATATACACTAAGTTACAAAAGCACAAAAGAGATGGAAATTCAAAAAAGAGTGACCCAGAATACTAGAGGTTTTAACCTTTTTTAAGAGTGCAAAAACACTATGTAAACTGTAAATGCTAGGAATTTTCCAAAACGGAGTGAAGATGTGAAGCCATATATTACATAAGTTTTATAAATCCCATGTTGGATAAATAGAAGTTAAAACATACTTAGGCATTTAAGAATATAGCTAATGAAAAACCAAGGAAAAAGAAAAAAATATATAGTAAGCTATAAGGAAAAAAAAAGCCATCTCTAAAAGAGCAACAGAAAAACTAAGAACAGATTTCTCCACAGACACAAGAAATGTCCAAAGAAAATATAATAAAAACTCTAAGTGGATGGGGAGAATAAACTTCCAAATTGAATTCTCTATTAACTAAAAATATTATTTAAAAATGAAGGTAACATAAAGAAATATTCAAACAAAAACTGAGAGAATTCATCACCAGCAGATGTGTACTGAAGAGAATGCTAATAAACACTTCTCACGCACAAGGAAAAATGGGCCCAGATGAAAGGTAAGAGATTCAAGGAGGATTCAAGGCCAATGGAAAAATACATACAATATGAATAATTTAAAAAAAACCCTGATATAGCTAAATTCATATTATCCAAATAGTTTTAAAAATAGCATTCTTACCAGAGATAAAGAAAGAATATAAGAAATGGCTAATTCAGCAGGACTAAGTTCCCCAAACCTTGTACACTCCAAAGAAATGTCTTTTGAAAAACATTTTCCAAAGAAAAGTTCATTTTCAGGATTAGACTTTGGACAGCTCCCAGGAGCTATCTTCTGAGCCCTTGTAATTTTCTACCGATTTTTGTATGTCTGATTAAGGAATGCACCTGTTACGATGAGCACTAGATGCTGTATAGAAGTGTTGAATCATTATATAGTGTACCTGAAACTAATATTATACTGTATATTAACTAAATCGAATTTAAGTAAAAACTTAAAAGATTATTTTTATATCTCTGAAGCCCTGAGCCATGCTACAATGTGACTAGATAAGTTTATCCTGACAATTTGAATTATGGTTAAGCCTATCTTTGCTCGGAGGGTCTGTGGGGTCTGAGTAGCTAAGCTCAGTCACGTAAGTGCTACATGCCCACATGACTGACCCTAATAAAAACCCTGAACACCAAAGCTCTGGTGAGCAGCTTCCTTGATTGGCAATATTTCACACTTGTTACACATCACTGATGAGAGATTTAAGCACGTCTCTATGTGACTCCGTTGAAAAGAAACACTTGCAAGCCTATACCTGATTCTTCTTGGGCTTTGCCCCATGTGTCCTTTCCCTTCGCTGATTTAATCTGTATCCTTTCACTGTAAACAAAAGCATAACTAAGTACAACAGCTTTTTCCCTGTCATGTGAATTCTTCTAGTGAATCATCAAAGCTAGAGGTGGCCTTGGGTACTCTAACACATCCTTAATTTAAGGATCTCATTTCTTCCTAATCAATGCACTAACAGTAACAAATAGACCTTATATGTCTGGGAATTCAATTTGTGCTGTAAATTATTTACCAAAAGGATTAGTCTTTGTGTGTGTTTCTCATATATCTCTTATGAATTTCTAGCACAAACATCCCTTTCTTTGACAGAAAAATATATATATATATATATTTGTGTCACTGGTGAATTCTATCACACATTTAAGAATGAAATAGTACTAATTTTAAGAAAACTTTGAGACATGCAAATGCAAAAGGTGCTATTTTTCAACCCATATTATAAAGCCAAAATAGCCTAGATACCAAGACCAGATAAGGACATTACAAAGAGGAAAAAAAATAAGGATCCAATGTATTCCATAAATACAAATACTGAATCCAGAGATATCTAGATGAGGACATTTGACACTACTATAATGTCTTTATATTACATTTACAATGCTTGTTTTCATGTAAATATCAAATAATAGAACTCATCATATTTAAAAAAAACAGAAAAACTACATGAGTGTTTCAACAAACATAGAAAAAGGCATGTGATTGAATTCACATCTAAACATCCATTCACAAATAAGCTAGAAATTTAGGAAAAGGAGAGAGTAAAGTTACTAAAAATAATTGAATTATTTTAATGGAAAATGGATGAATTTTATGATATGTGAAATATATTTCATTAAGATTACTTATTTAAAAAAGAAAAAATATATATATAAAGAAAAAATATATAAACCTAAGAATAGAAGCAAATTTTCTTAATATAATAAACAGTATCTAGTTTTTTTAAAACCTACAACAATCACATTAGTAATAAAATAGTGAGAGTTGGTATTACTACAATTTATTTCACTTAACACATTGTCCTCAAGATTCATGCATGCTGTAGCATGTGTCAGAACTTTCTTCTTTTAAGAGGTTGAATAATATTCCATTGTATGTATATACCACATTTTGTTGGTCCATTTATCTGTTATTAGATCCTTGGGTTGTTTCCATATTTTGGCTTCCCACTATGGATTGATTATACTTTCTTGCTCCTATGAATTACAATGTTAGTGGATGTGACACAAGCACAAGCTTTAAAAGAGCTTTCTTGGTGGGGCTTGCCCTCATCATGAGAAAAACATGCCTCAGGTAGTTACCTGGTCATTGAAGGGTAAGAGTCATGTTGAATTGACCCAGACAAAAATCAGTCACAAAAAGACAAATACTATGTGATTCCACTTACATCAAGTACCTAGAGTTTCTTCTACTATATAATTAAGTCAAATTCATAGAGATAGAAAATAGAATGGTGATTGTCAGGGACTGGGGTTAGGAGGGAATGCAATACAGAGTTATTGTTTAATGGGTACAGAATTTCCGTTTTGCAAGATTGATTGAGTTCTGGAGATGGATGGAAGGCTCCCTGAAGGGAACCCAATGTGGGACTCAATCCCAGGACCCTGGGATCATGACCTCAGCCAAAGGCAGATGCTCATCCATTGAGCCACCCAGGTGTCCCTGGTACCTAACATTTATTTTTTATTTTTTTAAAAGATTTTATTTATTTATTCATGAGACACACAGAGACAGAGAGAGAGAGCAAATGAGAGAGAGGCAGAAACACAGGCAGAGGGGAAGCAGGGAGCCTAATGTGAAACTTGATCCCAGGACCCCAGGATCACACCCTGGGCCAAAGGCAGGTGCCAAACCGCTGAGCCACCCAGGGATCCCTGGTGCCTAACCTTTAAATTAGATTCTATACACTACTATAATATATTGAGTTCATGTTGCAAGTAAGGCTCAATGAATAGCCAAATCCTCAAGTTATCCTTGAGGTTAGAGGAAAGGCTGTTAACCCATTAGTCACCAGTGAGAATTTAATTTTGCACAAATATTTTAGAAAACTGGCAATGCCCACCAAAATTGAGCTCACACATTACCTATGATGCTTTATTTCTACTTCTAAAATATATTATCCAAACAAAATACACAGCTAGTGTATGAGTGTATAGAGGAAATGATACAGATGTGGTATAAGTGAGACAGAGGAGAAAAACCAAAAGATACCAGCAGTCAAACTACAGAGGCATCCTGTTACTTAAATGTCTAAGGTTAAATAACTAAGATATTCTCGATAATTCTTAACTCACATTCTTTGGTGATGGCTCAGTGTCCAAAGACAGAAAATCATGACTGATCTCTACTCACTGCCAAATAATCAGCATCTTACTGAAAGAAAGAAAAATATTTAAATTGCAGTTTTTCCTTCTCCATTCTTATATATAAATTAGTTTTGCATTTATTAGAAGCAATAAATCTATTGTTTTTTTCTTGTCTCCAAGTAAATCTCATGCAAATAATCACATATGCTTGTGTTATTTGCTGGTATAAATCAATAGACATGTACAGTAGGCAAAACTGAACTGTGTGTAGTGTTCAAAGTCAGGAGAGTTTCTTCTGGGGAGCAGATCAGAATTTATAATCGGGAAGGGACACATGGGGGGCCTATGAGTGGTATTTACTTAGTTTAAGAAATAGAACATAATACCACAAGATTATAAGAGTATCCATGCAGTGATAACTTATGGAATTATACATACTTTTCTATCTATATGTTACATTATAATTTTTTAAATTATCAAGAAAGAAGTAGTATTTTAAAAGACCAAGGAACTCTTTGAATGTATCCATACAGACATCTTAGAATGTTTAAAAATTCAAATTGTGTTTATTTTTCTAAATTTGTTCTTTACATAATTCCTTCTATTGCTAGGGGAAAAATTGCCTCATTTACTAAAGAAGAAGGCAAATTTTGGCATGCCTAATTCTAATACTAAAGGATAACATTTGACTTATCAGAGGCACACTAAAAATGTGTTTTTAAAACAATTGAAAAACACATTCTTAATAAAAGTAATAATGCTTTGAGATGAATGTCAAATAATTGGATTTACAAATATAGAAATAACGAAAGGAGTATTTTCCTACACTTAAAGATTATTGAAATGCCAAGAAAAAAATTCATGTAATGTTAATAATGATGTACTCATTCTCTTCTATATTTCAAACACACATTTAACTGAAACAGAGGAAATACCCATGTTCTGCATGCCTAATTTGATTGCTTTTCATTATAAGTCTTTCACTTGCACAGAAAATTTTGATTCCACAATACTATGGCTGAGTAATGTAATGAAATGCTGTTATATAACAGCATAGGGGTTCTGTCACAATTTCATAGGTTATGCTATAGCTTAAAAAATTATAATGATGCATATTTAATGGGCCTAAAGTATGAATATATATTACTTGTGGTAATTCTTAATGCCTTTCTCACTATCGTAACATGCATGTTTCTGCTTTTCTTTAAGATTTTTCATGTTACCATTTGACAATGAATGATGCCTTCAGTAAATATCACTAATACAGTTTTATAATACTGAGGAATATATTAAAAATAAACATTGATGTCCTTAAAATACTGAAATAAGATAAAAGAACATCCCAGATGCATGAAAACATATAGATATATTTTTCATGTTATGTTTTCCAGAAGACTATGGATGGAAGTTATGCAAAGATCTTTTATATTATATTTTCCAGAAAATTTTGTACACTTTAAGAGTGGTTTTCTCACTTTGATAAGTATAAGAATCATTTGATGGTGCTTGTTACAACATATATTCTTATGCCCTGCATGCAAATATTCTCATTCAGTTAATCGCCAATTGCATCTACAAATCTGTCCTTTAAACAAGCAGCTTAGATGATTGTGACCCATATTTTGAGAAACACTGATCTAAGGATTCAGCCAGTATTCACAAGTAATATTGCCTCTTCGTAATATAATCCTAAAAGTAAGCAGAAAGCATGAATTCTCATTAGCATTTAGAAGAATTGCAACAGCTCAAAAAGGGGCCCATTGTTCATTGGCCAGATTCTCAATCTGCAAAACCAAATTAGAATTTGTTCATAATGCTACATCCCTAAGAAAATAGATTCAAATAATCATATATAAGTGAAAGTACAGTTTATAAGAAAGTAAAGACTTTTCAATAGTAAAATTTTAAACATAACAGGATCATAAACAGAATATTTCCCATTTTTATATTTGTGTGGTTAGCTCTTTCGCTCAAGGGAACATATAAATGACAGAAATGAATTAAGGAATTTTTTTTTCCTAGTTCATTAGTTTTCATTAGGTTATTGTTAAAAAATGAAAACATAAGCCTTTTTCACTGGGATGCTGAAAAGTTCACCTAATTTTTAAGTAACTAAAGAACCTGTAATTTCTCATAAATGATAATGAAGAAAACACATTTGACTAACTTTGCAATATAATCTATCTATTGCAACTACCAGACTTACTTTTCTTGACCCTCATCCCTTATTCCAAATACTCAGGCCAGTGAGGCTTATTCACCTAAGTTAAGGAGTTTAGAGCATTGTTAAGTTTATGTCACCTTATCTTCACACTTGAAAACCATCACCTACTTCTTTCTGTTATAGGTATAGGTTCACCCAGTGCAACTCCTATAGGTCATGTAATGTAGACAAGATGGCAAGAGTGCACACTTCAAGTTAATAGAGGAACCATGATTATAGTCCATATATATATATATGTCTCCAGTTGTTGGCAGAGAACTCCTAAAGCCTGTGCAACTTCCTAGGTGATAAGAGCACTAGGAGCATCTTTTTTTTTTTTTTTCCTGAAACTGGCTTTCAATCTTAGTTTCTGATACAGAGCTCCTAAATCCCTTGGACTATCCTGGGTAATAAAAGTGCCTTTTGTTCTAATGAGGTGACTCTGGGCAGGCTTCTGGCTGGGGACTGGTCACCAGAAAGACCAAGCCATTATTAGAAGCTTGGAATTTTCAGCCCTGCATTCAACACCCCTCCCACCATTTTCCAGGAAGAGAAGAGCATCTGGACTGAGTTAATGATGTAGTGTGCCTACATGATAAAGCCTCCGTATAAACTCCAGTAGTATGGGATTGGAGAGCCTCCACATTGGTGAGTTTATCCATGTGTTAGGAGCGTGATGTACTTCAACTCCACCAGGACAGAAGCTCCTGTGCTCAGGACCTTCCTAGGCTTCATCCTAAGTATCTCTTTATCTGGTTATTCATTTGTATCCTTTGTCATATCCTTTATTATATAACAAATTGGTAAATGTGTTTCCCTGAATTCTGTGAGCTGTTTTAGCAAATAATCAAATTCAATGGCAAGGAAGTCATGGGAACCTTGGATTTGTAGGCAAGTTAGACAGAAGTTATAGGTAACAGAAGGACCTACTACTTGTGATTGGCATCTGAAGCAGGGGGACAGTCTCGTGACACTGAGTCCTTAACTTTTAGAATCTGACACTATCATCATGTAGATAATGTCAGGATTGAGCTAAATTGTAGGACACACAGCTGGTATCAGAGAGAACTGCTTGGTGTGGAGAAAAAACAAAAACAAAAAACAAAAAAACAACCAGGCATCTGGTGTCAGAAGTATTTTGAAGTGTGGGTTGTGGTGTGAAAATAAAGGAGAGACAAACAGAAGTCAGTTTTTCCTACTCAGTAACCTACATGAATATGTTATAAATTTAACAAAATACACAGCCTTACTTGCAGTTTTCTGCCTTTGCAAGGGTTTATACACTATAACCCACTCCAGATAAAGCTCTTAATATTAGTAAGTTGCTGCAAAATCAATTCTGAAACTATACTATAGTTTTGGTCAACAGGAGAAAAGTACAGTCACATTAAAAGCAGTAAGAAATGCTTGCAGGAAAATAAAGTTTTTATTTCCATAGTCTCCACAAAGCCTCTCTGACACTGCTTTTATTCTGAATATTGATATCTGGCTTGGCAATCTCCAAAATGAAAATAAATCACCATAAATAAACATTTTTTTTGTTTTGTTTTGTGACTCTTTTTGTCTTGTGACTCTTTTAAAGACTGGGTTCTGGAAATCTTAAGTGCATCAAGTAAAGCCATGAGGAACAGAACATATTAATGATGCTGAAAGAATGACAATAAATTTTCTTTAGAAAAATAAAGAGAAATATACCCATTTGATGTGAGAAACTATACAAATGGGTCAGGGAAAAATGATGGAGTACTATTCATATCTCATCCCATGGATTTCCATCTTAAACAGGGTAAATGTTCTAAAATTGGTTCTTAATTCCTAAATTGTATATAAATCAAATTACTATAAGAAGTCCCTTTGACTATCTCATAAAAATTCTGTAATTTAGAGATCATCATATCTCAATAATGCTACCAAAGCTGGCTTTTCCTCCAACAATGGATGAGACAGATGTTTTGTCAGCTGGCAACAGATGGAAGTTTTGACTGGCACTTAGAGTCATTAGTATCTCAATTACAAATCCTCAAACACTAAATTACACTCAGGCTATAAGATACTCACACCATGAAAGGCCTTCTGAAGCTGTCATTATGCCCCCACTGATCCAGCCCCCAACGCCAATAGCAAAAATCCTACTTTCCTTCTTAGCTTCACGTTGGGGCATGAGTGCTTTGAGTACAATAGCAGGAAGAATTTCTTGGATTTTTAAATTATTCTCCAACCTTCTTCCGCTTCTCTTTCTCTCCCTCCAAGAACATATTGTTCATAGTAAAATTCAAAATTTGCAATTACATGCATGATGAAATTAACACCATACTGTGGTCACTCTGTGAGGCATGCAAAAGGCTTAAGTTTTCTTTCTTTTTTTTTAAATGATTTTATTTATTTATTCATAGAGACACAGAAAGAGAGAAGTAGAGACATAGGCAGAGAGAGAAGCAAGCTTTATGCAGGGAGCTGGATGTGGGACTCAGTCCCGGGAGTCTGAGATCATACCCTGAGCCAAAGTCAGACACTCAACTGCTGAGCCACCCCTGCATCCAGAGGCTTAAGTTTTCAAAGGCAAATTTAGAATGAAAATTATGGAAGTAATGAAATACAACATAGTGCTTAATGATTGAAACTGTTGGGCATTCTGTTCATGTAGTTCTT
The DNA here is from genome assembly GCF_905146905.1 of Nyctereutes procyonoides. Classification (NCBI taxonomy): domain Eukaryota; kingdom Metazoa; phylum Chordata; class Mammalia; order Carnivora; family Canidae; genus Nyctereutes; species Nyctereutes procyonoides. The sequence goes on from NW_026575145.1 coordinate 8,184,741, forward strand.
GAAAAGGTCTAAATATGGCTACCTTTTTACAATCTCTAAACAGCATTTTTAAGTTTTTCTTTATTTAATGCATTAAGTTATTAACGCTAAAAATCTTCACTCTAATGTACACAGACCTGTTTTTTTTTCAATCACTTTTTTCTCTCTGTTATGCTTTAGTCACTACAGCTTTTCACTTGTACAATGTGTATAATTAGGATATCAAATCTGAGTATTCAAATTGCAAGCATGATGCCATAGTTTCTAAAAAAAAAAAAAAACAAAAACCCACATCAAAATAAAATAAACCCACTCTTTTTAGATGTTAACTCAGTAAAAAGAAAGAAGACTACATCTTATTTGACATAATTTTAGGAACTCAAGGTGAATAACCACTATAATGACTAGTAATTTTGTATACCAAGTGAAAATAGATTTTCAAGGGAATATAATTAGCATATTTGCGTCATAAAATGAAGGGGGCATTTTATTGTTCTTTTACTGATTTAAAGTTCAAATTTTATTTTGTCCATGCAAATGTAAACAAATAAAAAATATTGCATATATATATATATGACTTTCTTCTGCTCAGGATATTCATTTGTCTTATATGTATGCACAAGGAGAGTAGAAGAGTGGGGAGCAAGACAAGAGAGTAGAGATAAAACAAGAAAAATGTTTTGATCTTTTTCAACTATACTAATGAATAAAGAAAATGGAAGTTTTTGATTAGCTACTTATATTCCTGTCCGTTTGTTTGTTAACTAGTATTTTAGGAGTTACTTTTAGAAAATAGATCTCAATGTAATTAATTTTTTCTCTGTATTAGGAATATTAAATATCAAAGTAAATGTGTTGTTCACATTTGTCTATAGGAAAACATTTTTTTCCTCAATTTTGTCATAGGTAAACTGGATTTCCCTTATTATTTATTAAAAATTCATAAGAACATAGCAATATGCTTTATATCTACTTGATTTCATCATTTATAAATCACTTCAGCATTAATATATGCTCATTTCTCAACATTTCAACACCAAAAATAAATGAAAAACTAGGACTAAAAGTGTTTCTGGCCTATTATTTTACTGTACTTCTTAAGTAGAAAAAAAATATTTTTAAATATAATTTTAAAAGACAAAAGGTTTAATTTTTATGCAAAGTAGGCATAAAAATGTTTCAGTTAAAAAAATGCATGAGGTCATCACAAGACTATCTTATAGTACTGTTAAAAATCTTAGAATTTCCTCACATAGTATTTAGTCCCAGTGTGAACTAGAATTAAATAAGGTCTATGAAATAAAACAGTTTATGTCAGTAAGTGTGGCAGAAACCTGAAATTTGATTATATAACTTATTACTTGCTGATCCACAGTAGAATAAATTTCTCAAAGTCTTTGTAGTTAGCTAGGTTCAAGTCAATCATATGACAAAGTATTAGCCAACAAAATGTGAGAACAAGTAATGCACACTACTATCTAAGCAGTACCATAAAATCTCCTTCAGCTCTGCTACATGACCTTGACCTTCGGGTTGAGACTTGTTAGCTTGATGAAGATAACCAGAATAATTCTGGAAGCCACATGTTAAAGCCGACAAAGCCAAAAGAGGGAAGGAGCCTGGATCTCTGGGTTACCATATGGACTTTTCAGGAATTAAAGTTTTTTTCCCAACTTTAATGAGGAATAACTGACAAATATAATTGTATATATTCAAGTGTACAATGTGATGATTTGATATAATATACATTGTGGAATGCTGACCTTGATCAAGATAATTAACACATCTGTCACTGCACATAGTTAACTCTTTTAGCATGTGTGTGGTGTGAGAACACTTAAGTCTCTCAGCAAATTTCAAGTATAAAATACCATTTTGTTCACTATTGTTATCATGCTATGCACTGGATCTTTAAAATGTATTCATCTTATAACTGAAAGTTTGTACCCTTTGTTTTTTTTTTTTTTTTTTTTTTTTTAGTTTGTACCCTTTGATCTATACCTTCCTTTACCCCCAACCCCAGGCCTGGCATCCATTATTCTACTTGCTGTTTCTATGAAATCAGTTTGTTTGTTTTTTTAAGGTTCTACATAGAGTTGATATCATACAGTACTTCTTTTTCTCTGGCTTATTTCACTTAGCGTTAGTCCTTACAGCGCCATCCATATTAATGCAAATGGCAGGATTTCCTTCCTTTTTATGGCTTGAATAATACTCTATTATACAGCTGACCCTTGAACAACACAAGGTTAGGGGTGCTAACCTCCTGCAGTTGAAAATCAATGTATAACTTTTGACTCTCCAAAAACTTAATCCTAAAAGCCTACTATTAGCTGGAAGCCTTACTGATAACATAAATAACACATATTTTATATGTATTACACACTGTATTCTTAAAATAAAGCTAGATAAAAGAAAACATTAAGCATAAGGAAAATATATTTATAGTACTGTATAAAATATGCATACAAGTGTACTCATGCAGTTGAAACCTGTGTTGTTCAAGGGCAAATTGTGTGTGTGTGTGTATGTGTGTGCATCACATTTTCTTTCTTCATTCACTTAGTCATTGAAAATTTAATAATTATTCATTTCGTTCATTCTTCAAAAACCTTTTTGGTCATTTACTTATCATGGCTATTGTGAATAATGCTTCGATGATCATGAGAATGCAGATATCTCTTTGAGTTACTGATTTCATTTCCTCTGGATACCCAGGAATGGGCTTGCTGGGTCATATGGTTTTGTTTTTAATGTATTGAGGAACCACCATATTTTTTTCCATAATAGCTATACCAAATTACATTCTTACCAGTAGTGCACAAGGGTTTATCCACAACCTCACCAAAAGCATTTGATATCTCTTGCCTTTTTGAGAATACCCATCTTAACAAACATGAAGTCTTATCATAGTTTTGATTTACATTTCCCTGATGATTAATATTGAGCAACTTTTCATGTACCTATTGGCCATTTGTATGTCTTTTTTTGGAAAAATTTATATGTGAGCCCTTTGCTCATTTTTTAATTGGATTATTTGCTTATTTTCCATTGAATTATAGTGGTTATTTATATGTTTTGGATTTTAACCCCTTATGAGATAAATGGTGCATAAATATTTTGTCCCACTTTGTATTGCCTTTTCAATTTATTGTTTCCTTCTGTGTAGAAACTCTTTGAGGTAATCCTACTTACTAATTTTAGCTATGCCTGCCTGTGCTTTTGATGTCTAAACTAAGTAATCATTGTCTTAACTAAGTAATCAAGGTATTTTTTTCCCTGTGATTTCTTCTTGGATTTATATGGTTTTAGGTTTTACATTTAAGTCTTAAATTCATTTAGAGTTATATTTTATGAGTGGTGTTAAGATAGGGTTCCAGTTACATTCTTTTGCATGTAGATATCCAGTTTTCCCAACACCTTTAATTAAAGAGACTGTCTTTTGTCCATTATATATTCTTGGTACTTTTGTTGAAAATATTTGATAGTTTATGCGTTTATTTCTGGGGTCTCTTTTCTATTCCTAAGTATCTTAGTCTAGGTTTCTTTTTTTTTTTTTTTAGTCTAGGTTTTTATTTTTACACTAGTGTCATATGACTGTAGCTATTATAGATTTGTGGTCTGTGTCACATGGTTTTAGTAACTAAAGATTTGTAATATAGTTTGAGACCAGGAAGTAGGAAGCTTTCAGTTTTGTTCTTGCCAAGATTACATTAACCAGTTGGAGTCTTCTGTGGTTCCATAACAATTTTAGGATCATCTTCTATTTCTGTGAAAAACGGCATTAGAATTTTGATAGAGGTTGCATTGAATCTATAGATCACTTTTGGTAGCATGGATATTTTAACATTATTAATTTTTCCAATCCAAAAATATGGAAAATCTTTCCAACTGTGTTTTTTTTTCACTTTCATTAATGTCTTACCAATACACAGGTTTTTCACCTTCTTTTTTTTAAATTTTTATTTATTCATGATAGTCACACACACACACAGAGAGAGAGAGAGAGAGAGAGAGAGGCAGAGACACAGGCAGAGGGAGAAGCAGGCTCCATGCACCGGGAGCCCGACGTGGGATTCGATCCTGGGTCTCCAGGATCGCGCCCTGGGCCAAAGGTAGGCGCCAAACCGCTGCGCCACCCAGGGATCCCAGTTTTTCACCTTCTTAATTAAATTTTCCTATTTTGTTTGCAATGCTATCATTAGTAGTATTGCTTTCTTAATTTCTCTTTCAGATAATTTGTTATTAGTATACAGAAACACAACTTATTTTTCATGTTGATTTTGTATCTGGAAAACTAACTGAATTCAATTATTCTGATTCAATTGCCTTGCTTGCTCTTGGTCTGTCCAGATTTTCTATTACTTCAAGATTGAGTCTTGGTAAATTGCATGTTTCCAGGAATTTATCCACTTCTAAGTCATCTAATTTTTTTGACATATAATTGTTCATTGTATAGTCTCTAATGCTCTTTTGTATTTCTGTAGTTATCAGTTGTGGTGTCTCCTTAATTTATTTTGAGTAATCTATTCTTAGTCTAGCTAAAGGTTTGTGCATTTTATCTTTTAAAAAAGCCAACTCTTACTTTCTTTTTTTTTTTAAGATTTTATTTATTTATTCATAAGAGACACCAAGAGAGAGAGAGAGAGAGAGAGAGAGAGAGAGAGACAGGCGGAGGGAGAAGCAGGCTCTATTCCATGCAGGGAGTCTGAAGTGGGGACTCCATCTGGGTCTCCAGGACCATACCTGCGGGGTGAAGGCGGCGCTAAACCGCTGAGCCACCGGGGCTGCCCCCAACTCTTATTTTCTATTATTAGCCTACTATTTCTTTTATTTCTGCTCCGTTGTTTATTAGTTCCTCTATTTTGCTAAACTTTGGATTTTGTTGTTGTTGTTGTTGTTGTTCGTTTGAGGAGCTATTACATTGTTTGAGATCTTTCTTCTCTGCCTAGGGCCTTTATCACTATAAATTTCCATCTTAGAACTGCTTGTGCTACAATCCACAAATTTTGGCATGCTGGGCTCCCATTTTTGTTTGTCTCAAGATCTTTTTTTTTTTTTTTTTTGGTCTCAAGATCTTTTTTAAATTTCTTCCTTGACTCATTGTTTTTAAGTTTGTCACTTAATTTCTACGTATTTATGAATATTCCAGCTTTCCTCCTGTATTGATTTCTAGTTTCATACCACTGTGCTTGAAAGAGATAAGATTTCAATTGTCTTAAATTTGTTAAGACTTGTTTTGTGACCTAACATATGCTCTATCCTGGAGAATGTTCCATGTGCACTTTTCGAGAAGAATGTGTATTTTGTTGCCTTTGAATAAAACACTCTGTATATGTCTATTAGGTTCATTTAGTCTAAAGTGTAGTTTAAGTCCCTGATTTACTTATTTTCTGTCTGGAAGATCTCTCCATTGTTGAAAGTGGGGTACTGAAATCCTCTACTTATATTGCATTGCTATCTTTATTGCAGTTCTGCTTTTAGATCTGTTAATAATTCTTAGTATATTCAAGTACTCTAATACTGGGTACATGTATAATTGTTATATCCTCTTAACTAATTAACTCTTATGTCATTATATGATGACTTTATCTCTTCTTAACCTACTTTTGATTTCAAGTCTAATTTGTCTGACTTAAGTATAGTTATCCCTGCCTCATTTGATCACTATTTGCATACAATACCTTTCTTTTTACCTTCACTTTCAGTCTGTGAATATCTTTATTTTCTTTATTTTTTTTTTAGGATTTTATTTACTTATTCATAGACACACACACACACACACACACAGAGAGAGAGAGACAGAAAGGCAGAGACACAGGCAGAGGGAGAAGCAGGCTCCATGCAGAGAACCTGACGTGGGACTTGATCCTGGAGTCCCTAGATCGCCAGGATCACGCCCTGGGCTGCAGGCGGCGCTAAACCGCTGCGCCACCCGGGCCGCCCTCAGTCTGAATATCTTTAAATCTTAAATGAATCTCCTGTATGCAACACACAGGTCTTTTTGATTTTTTAATCCATTCAGCTACTTTGTCTTTCAATCAAATGATTTAAATGGTTTACATTTAGAAAAATTATTGATATGTACAGACTTACTATCACCATTTCTTAAACTGCTTTCTGATTGTTTTGTGGCTCCTTTGTTCCTTTCTTCTAGATCCTTTGTGAATTAACGATCTTGTAGTGGTATGCTTTTATTCTTTTCTTTTATCATGTACATATCTTTACAGGGTTTTGATTTGTGATCATCATGAAGTTTTCATGTACATCTTATAACAGTTATAATTCTGTATTTTAAGCTAATAACAATTTCACTGTAATTGCATAGAAATATTTTATACATTATTTGCCCCCACATTTTATGTGGCTGATATCACAATTTATATAGTTTTATATTGTATACTCATTGACAAAATATTGTACCTATAGTTTTTTTTAAAGATATTTTATTTATTTGACAGAGAGAGACACCACAAGCAGGAAGAGCAGCAACCCAGAGGGAGGAGAAGCAGATTCCTTGCTGAGCAAGGAGCCCAAGGCAGGGCTAGATCCCAGGACCCCCAAATCATGACCTGAGCTGAAAGTAGACACTTTTTTTTAAAGATTTTATTTATTTACTCATGAGAGACACAGGGAGAGAGAGACAGACAGACAGACAGGCAGACAGAGGGAGAAGCAGGCTCCACGCAGGGAGCCCGACGTGGGACTCGATCCCGGGTCTCCAGGATCACGCCCTGGGCTGAAGGCAGCGTCAAACCGCTGAGCCACCCCAGCTGCCCCATGAAAGTAGACACTTAACTGACTGAGCCATTCATGTTCCCCTGTAGCTATATAGTTATTTTTAACAATGTTGTCAAGATCCAAATACATATGTTCAATTACATAATGGTAATCTGTACTTAGATGTTCCCTGAATACCTTAAACTCAAACCATTCATGTTAGAAAGGCATAAGCTAGAAGTGGGTAGTATTCTGGCCTCTTTAGTATTCTCAGTTTGTGGAGCTGTACCTACAACAGGATAGAGCAATGTTACAGTTCCTCAATCATTGTATTTTCTTTGTCAGCCTGAACAAGTCAGTGATAATTGTACCCTCCATCAGCCATATTATCTTTTAATGACTGACATCTCTCTCTAGGGTCATGTAACCTGCTTATCTATTATCGTTGAATGTGGTAGAAGGACCCCAACACCAATATATCTAGCACAGTTGGCCTTTTTTCTTTTCTTTCTTTCATTCTTTTTTTTTCTTTTAGAATTTAGTGATGGATGTTGAAGGTCTTAAGATGATGAGAACTGCCAAAATGAAAATGGGAGTGAAATTCAAGGACAAAATTCAAAGAGTTATCCTTTCTCTCTTTGTTAATATTCCCTCTATGTCCCTTGTTACACAATATTGGTGGACCTTGTATATGTCCTACAAAGCTAAAATTTGGAAGGAACGTTGCATAATGTGGTATTAAAAGAGGAATAGTGCTATAGAAGTCCTGGTCAAAAATATAAATGTTTTATAAAATCTTGGGATTCATGTTATTAGCTAATGAGAGCAATATAAATTTCCCAATAAACTATCTGCCAAATTCACCTTTGCCTTTTTAAAAGTCACTCTGTAATCTCAATAGATACATTTAATCAAAACACAAAGGGAAACAAGGGTCATGCTGGACATAAAAGTCTAAAGTGTAAATCATCATCTCCTCTCATGAATATATCTTTTTCATTCTGTGCCCCAAAAGACATCATCAGCATTAATCTGTTTATCTTAGCTATTCTCTCACTAGGATCTACTAAGAATATTCTACACTGAATTATACCCAATATAGTATAATCTGCTATATTAGTCTAGCAAATAAAGTAGTTACTATCAGAAGAGCCATAGACAGTAGTAATAAAACAAAACAGAATTGCCTCTTTCCTTATAATATTTTGAATCTAGGTGAAAAAGTATGTGATGTATGAGCTAGTTTATAAATAAGACCTTAAGAAAAACTTAAAATGGATAGCAAAGAATACAAATCATGCAGGAGTTCAGAAGATATAGACAGTATAATATCAAAGAGGTGAGTTGAATATGGAGAACACTTATGATTTATATCAGATTAGAGGGAAAGGAAGAATTTTCCAAATAAGTAATAGGATATAAGTCAAGTCATGGATAATGGACATGTAAAATTAATTGCTTGCAGGAGAGATAATTTCAAATTAAGATAAGGTTATGAAAGATCCCAAGTGGACAATAAAGATGTTTGGATTATACCTAGTGCACAAAAAAAAAAAAAAAAAAAACAAAGATTTCTGATCAGAAAGTTTTACTAAAAAAGGAACAGTTTTTTCTTTATATTGTTTAACTTTATTTGAATTCAATTAATTAACACATAGTGTATTATTAGTTTCAGAGGTAGAATTCAGTGATTCATCAGTTGCATATAACACCCAGTGCTCATTACATCATGTGCCTTAAAAAAGTAACAGTTTAAAAAATTACAATTTAAGGAAAGGTTTACAAGTCCTATTCAGAGACTTTAGGATCCCTGTATATCTACTTTAGTCCATTACCTTAGAATAGAATGAGGATCCCCAGATGGTAAGGTATTTACAACAAACAAGGGCAGTGAGCCATGTGTAACTTAACCATGGAAAAAATGGGTATAATTACTGTAATTTACTATGTCACTTTCCATAAGAATCTAAAGGTAGGAATATCCCAAAGGAATATGAGAACAGAAAATGAAAACCAATGTATAAAACAAGAGATGGGAATTTGGCAAATTGACCAGAACCAAAAGAAGCATGGAGTGCTCAGGAAGAGCATAAAATGAAAAAAGAATCTGGTTCACATGATAAGGCAAGGCAATGAAGGAAAGAACAACTGTTTTAACAATTAAGCAAAATGCAATTTCACCTTTTTTTTTTAATTCACTGTTTAAACATGTTTGTATCTCTGGTCATTGGTATATTTTGTTTCTCTCCAGGTATAGGAGTCATTTGTAACTGATTCATTCTTAGACATTTCTGCCAAGAATCCACTCTGGCTGATACCAAAACATCAATCTTGCAAAAATGTTTCTGGTAGGTCACAGCCAGACCGGCTGTGGGAATCTCATGTCATCAGAAATACTAGAATACCAAAGTTACTAGAATACTAGAATACTAGAAAATACTAGAATACTAGAAAAATACTAGAATACCAAACTGTGGCTAGGAGACAGATTGTTTTATTTGGCCCCATAGCCTAGAGTAATTATCATAGACTCTTACTATCCATAGAAAGTTCAGGGAACTTCTGGTTTCTTTCAGCCTTCAATTTAACTTTTTTTTTCTATTATGAATAGGCCGCAGTAGTTGCATAATTAACAAGAGAAATCACGTTTATGAAGAAGTAGGGGAGATAAAAGAAGAACCGAGAGATGATGCTTTTTATTGCCCACGAAGAGGCCAAAAACTAGAGATGATCTAACCGGCTGACTTTCTTGCTGCCCCATTCATCTGCCTTTCAAAGGAACTTTTTTCCCTACCAGATGGGGCAAGATGCCCTGGAATTAGTCACAACATAATCTAGAAAGATGAGAGTTAGATTGAGCTGATTTCAAAGAATTATTAGGCTTCTGAAAGGAAAAAATGATGAGAACAAACCACAATCATTGGGGAAAAAATGGTAAGAGGCAGAGAAAGGCTTAAAGATCATTGAAGCTTAGTTAGACCTGTATCTGGGGACTAGTGGTAGCAGATAGCCCCAAAAGATAAACAATATCCATGGTGTAGAGAACCTTAGAATGTGAGGAGATGCATACATCTATTTTATATGTAATAATACTAACTTTTCACTAAATCCAATGTGACTTATGCCAATCAGGAAAGAAAAATCTACCCATAAAATCTCTTTCCCATCACCTAACGTACAATGAGTTACACTTTACACTGTTAGTAGAAATCTTGATACTCTGTTTAGTACTGGTCTGTTTTTAATCTTACTGAGTCTTTAAGAGGTTTCATGTGCATGATATGTTATAATACATTTGAAAGAATAAAATAAAGTAGCTTTAGCTCTTTAGAAGGAATATCTTGTGATATACGAGAGAGGCAAATTATGTGACTACTGTAAAAGCACTCACATAAGGTCCCCTGATGTCTGTTGTATCTGTATTAACTCATGTTTTGGGGGGCCATGCCTTTCTCTTACTCCCTCATTCATTTGCCTTGAAATTGCTAAATTAAACAAGTTGTAATTGGGGTAATTTAGTGCCTTGTAGTTATAATTGTTTATTTGGGAAAAGTAAAAGTTTATTTGGGAAAATTTCAAGTTCGTTATTTAGTATATTTAGTGCATATCATTTGAAAGTTCTATTACTATAGGATTTTAAGCATCTTCTACCTTCTGTTTTAATTGATCTCTATCATATATATGTTTTATACATATATATATGTTGTTTAAAATGTGGCTCTACTGGTATGCATTGATGCATGCGAACATTGTTTTTTTATGGTTTTATTATTGCTTTCTTTTTAAGATTTTATTTTTATTCCAGTTAACAGAGTGTTATATTAGTTTCAGGTGCACAATATATTGATATAACAATTCCATACATTACCCAGTGTTCATCATGACAAGTGCCCTCCTTAATCTCCATCACCTATTTCACCCATCCCTTCATTCACCTCCCCTCTGGTAACCATCAGTTTGTTCTCTATAGTTAAGAGTCTATTTTTTGGCTTCACTTTCTTTTTTCCCCTTTGCTTGTTTTGTTCCTCAAGTTCCACATATAAGTGAAATCATATGGCATTTGTCTTTCTCTGACTGGCTTATTCTGCTTAGCATTATACTCTTTAGCTCCATCCAGGTCATTGCAAATGGCAAAATTTCATTCTTTTTTACGGCTGAATCATATTCCGTTATACATATTTATTGGATATATATACACACACACACACATATACATATATACATCTATATACATCATCTATATACATGTATATATATATATATGTATATGTATCTCATCTCTATCCATTCATCTATTGATAGACATTTGGTTATTTTTGGTTATTGTAAATAATGCTGCAATAAACATAGGGGTGTATGTATCCCTTTGATTTAGTGTTTTTGTGTCCTTTGGGTAAACACTCAATAGTGTGATTGCTGAATCTTAGGGTGATTCTATTTTTAACTTTTTGAAGAACCTCCATACTATTCTCCACTGTGACTGCACCAGGTTGCATTGCCACCAACAGTGCAAGAGGGTCCCTTTTGCTCTGCATCATCACCAACACCTGTTGTTTCTTGTGTTATTGATTTTAGCTACTGTGACAGGTGTGAGGTAATGTGTCATTGTAGTTTTGATTTGCATTTCTCTGATGGTAAGTGACGACGAGCATCATTTCATGTGTCTGTTGGCCATCTGGATGTCTTCTTTGGAGAAATGTTTGTTCATATCCTCTGCCCATTTTTAATTAAAGTATTTGGTTTTGGAGGGTGTTGAGTTTTATAAGTTCCTTATAAGGTCTTTGGATTCTAACCCTTTATCAGATATGTCATGTGCAAATACCTTCTCTCATTCTGTAGAATGCATTTTAGTTTTGATTGTTTCCTTTGTTGTGCATAAGCTTTTAGCTTTTTATTTTGATGTAGTTTATTTTTGCTTTTGTCTTCCTTGCCTCAGGGGTCCTAACTAGAATAAAAGCTGCTATAGCTGATATGAAGAATATACTGCCTATGTTCTCTTCTAGAAATTTTATGGTTTCAGATCTCACATTTAGGTTTTTAATCCATTTTGAATTTATTTTTGTGTATGGTGTAAGAAAGTGGCTCAGCTTCATTCTTTTGCAAATGCACGCTAAAATTTTTAAATCTCTTAATGTTATGCCTAGCTAGTCAAACTTGTCAATGTAACATATTGATTTTACCAAGGTCAAGAAAGGTCATTATGTATTTAACATTTAATGAAATATATTCCTACTAGTGTCCATTTCTTTAGAATATTTCTGAGGGAGAAATAATATTTAAGTGAATTGCTTAAACATATTTCATTTAAGTCTGATGACTTAAGTTTCATAATTCCAAAAACTTCTTTCAACAATTCTTTCTGCAAATAACATCTTTGTCCCACTGGGTTTTATGTAGAGCAACACAACATGTAAGAGAAAATGCACGAAGTCAATGGACTTGCAACCTAAAAGACAAAACTTAAAAATTATGAATCAACTAAATATAGTCTTTGATAAAGTTAAGTGGATGTGTACCTAAGGACATAAATCTGAAGAATTTAAATTAGGCAGTTTCTTGTACTTAGAAGTTCTAAGGCATAGAAGATCCGCCTGAAGAGGCTTTGTACAATGGAGAGCTTCACAGTGAAGTACATTTGAAAAGTATACGGTATTACTATATCTGGAAGAGAAATGTATATTCCCTCATTTCCCTGTTCACACGATTCTCTCAGGTATTTAAAATTTGTAGCATTTTCTAAAAATAGTCTTGATAAGTGGTTTACAAGTACATAGAACCTAAAATACAAATTTCAGAACTTCAGATGTATATGTTTTTATGTTTTTTCCCTGCTTTGTGTAATCTACTAAGTGGAGATCAAGAAAATATACACATATCCATATTTTTTCACCTGTCCCTTTCCCCAAAAATCATGTCAAATTAAAAGAAAACAAACACAAGATTTCAGTTCCAATTTGGATATTATTCTTTCCCTTTTTCTTTGAGTCCTTGAATCAGCTTTTTAGCTATTTGACTTTCCACAAGTTTTTCTATTATGATTAAAATTTAAAACTGTATATTTTGAGGTTTATTAAATATTATGTCATCTTTTGTCTACAAATATTTCTAAGACTACAAATAATTGGGAAAGCCATTAGTTTATAAATATTTCTTTTTTCCATTTGGAAAAAAGACAAAGGAAATATTAATCTTATCTTATAAAGCCATATCTTATGGTTTTTTTGGTTTTTATTTCATTTGATCAATTTCTTCTGTCTTATTATAGAGTGAGGGAAGTATACCAAGGAAATAAGGAAATTTGCTGGTTGATCTGCTCTGCTCAGATTATAGGAATTCTTTATTTCAAGAAGAAAGATAGTATCTCTTGTCCTGCATTTAACTTCAGGCTGAAAAAACACCATTAGTATAGTAATTATACCTAGCATTCCAGTTTTAGTACATTTCCTTTATTTAAATCCTCTCCTTAGATATGTGAAAAATTTCTCTCAGATCTATGATGTGCTATTGTATAATTTCTTAGGAGCACTTATCTTGCCTCTTGGAATAGGTCTCTTCATGTTAACTTGGGAAAATAGACCTTGAAAAGGTAAAGAGGGATCCCTGGGTGGCACAGCGGTTTGGCGCCTGCCTTTGGCCCAGGGCGCGATCCTGGAGACCCGGGATCGAATCCCACGTCGGGCTCCCGGTGCATGGAGCCTGCTTCTCCCTCTGCCTGTGTCTCTGCCTCTCTCTCTGACTATCGTAAATAAATAAAAAAAAAAAAAGGTAAAGAAAATGTGTCCATCTGAGGAAGTAACTAGAGCCACCAAATAACACATTTTGTAGTAGATTAAGCTTTTAGAAAGGTCCCCTTTCTGATATCAGATACTTATAAAATTATCCTTTAAAAATTACAAGAGAAGTTTCATGTTGGTTTTTTTCTCCAAGGTCTGAGCCAGACACCAGATACCAATGTGGATTCATATTTTCCTAGGTATTTAACTTTCTATAAAGTGAAAGTAATAAGTAAAATAAAATCTGCTTTATTTGTCAAAGAAATCTTTTGACAAGAGATGCCTTGAAATTGTCTTCCTTAACTTTCATTTGGTATAGTGGGAAGAGGATGGGCTTGGACAAGGTAGAATTTTATTTTTTACCAAACCAAAGACTATTCTAGCTTCACAGTCTTGGGCCAGTTGTTAAACTTGCTGAGTACCACTTTATTCAACTTTAAAAAGTAACCCAGTGATAGCTGTCATGCAGACTTCTTGTGATAATCGAGAAACATAATGGAAAGCACCTATCTCTCAATCTAGCCTGCAAAGAGATAAATGCCCCTGTATTTCTCAGTGCTCCTGTGAAAAGCCATAACCTCCTAAGACACAGAAAGGTATATGACATAAGGGTAAATATATGCTTTCAATTCCCCTACAAACATTTTACTCTTCACATATCATGAGAATTAGAGTTGTCGTTAATTGCTCTGATCCAGGAGTGCCAAATGCTCTCAATTAGGTCCCTAAATTAACCCCCATGGTGACAGGAAGCACTGTCTTTCTGTTTACATTTCAAAAAATATGAATCTAGAACCTGGAAACAGATCTAAGTCATAAAGTAGGAGACATCTATGGTTTATAGAACTCTTGGAAAGATGCATTTATGTTTCAAAAGGTTAGAGTAAAAACCTAGGATTCTTTCCATCCCATCTCTGGATAAAGGGTTAGCTCTGTTGTATATAAATGGAGAAAATCAAATATTCTTTGATCTTCATCTAGGACGGATTTTGAAATTTGTATGTGTAGAACATTTGACATGACTTTCATAGAGATACCCCGGGGGTAAGGATCAGAGTGTAGAGAACAACATGATCATTATTTTATTTTTAGATAGATAATAATGTGACAGATTTAGAATACCTTGTGTGCACATTCAATACAAAATTATATTCATAATTTTATCATTTATCATATTCAATATAAAATAAAAATTAATTTAAAAATCCAACAATGGTCATATCAATGTTTCAGAACATTTTGCTTAATAAACAAACAAAAATAGTTTTTGACTCAATTGCCACATTAAGAGTTCTCAAGTGAGCTTTGCAAACATATTTTCCTAGAGGGAAAAATTTTTTTTTTAAGATTTTATTTATTTGGCAGAAAGAGAGAACACAGGCAGGGGGACCTGCAGAGTGAGAGGGACAAGCAGACTCCCCACTAGGTAGAGAGCCCAGACATAGGGCTTGGGGCTCGATCCCAGGATCCTGGGATCATGACCTGAGCCGAAGACAGGCACTTAACTGTGCCCAGGTGCCCCTCTACTTTTCTAAAACACCCACAATACTGAGCTAGTGGCAAGTGGAGACCACAGGTCTCAATATCATTACTACAGACACACACACACACACACACACGCATGCACATATACACATACAAAATAGTTCAATTATTTTACTTAGGTGGAAAGAAAACCACTTAATTAGATGCATGACCAATTAACCAATACTAATTGATTTGACTTAGAGTGCCCAGTAAATGAAAGTCATCTCTCTCTGCTTAGGTTTCTGTCACCTCAATATAGCTTTCAACCTGTCAATATTTTACAAGGATGCTCAATGTCATTGGTGTTTGTCATTCTTCTAAGCTTCAGAAGTTGGTTTTCCAAGGTCATAAAATCTTATTGCTTTAAAAACATAAGTAGGCCAGGAACTGGCATGATCTAGGATCATATTCCCAGAAGGCTTAATAATGCAAATTGTGGGATATCATAATGACCTTTTAGCTATACCTGGAACTTACATGATACTGACTGGGAAGCAGACAAGCAGCATGTTTAGCTGTTGCTGACCTTGAGCTAGTTACTCATTCACCAAAGCTCTATTTGAATTCAACATTGGGGTTCATACTTGAACTTAGACTAGAAACAGGAACATCGCATGCATACAAAAATGATTAATTTCAGAATTCAATTAACTGATAAATGTTTCATTGTTCTTTAGGTATTTTCCTGTCTCTGGTTTTAAAATTAAGTCCTTTTAAAATAAGTTTTAGTAAAATTGCTTGAACCAACCTTCTAAGAGAGTTGTTTCTAATAGTATCTGTTTTTCTTAGCTATTTATAGCAATCCTCTGTTTCTTTTTTTTTCATCTGTCTATCTGTACAAAACAGGTATTGACTGCACTCTATGTTCATAACATGCTAGACACTGGTGAGGACAAAAAGATATAAAAACTATTGAGAGTTCTGGGGTGCCTGGGTGGCTTAGTTAGTTATGCCTTTGATTCTTGATTTAGGTTCAGGTCATGACTCTCAGGGCCATGAAACTGAGCCCTGTGTTGGGCTGTATGCTCAGTGGGGAGTCTGCTTGAAATTCTCTCTCTCCCTCTGTTCACCCCCAACTGTCTCTCTCTCTCTCTAAAATAATAAATGAATAAATCTTTAAAAAAAAGCCATTGAGAGTTTTATAATCTCATTGGGAAAGGAAGTAGGTTTAAAAAGGGGGTGGGTTTGGGTTGCCAGAGGTGGGTGTGGGATGCAATGGATGAAGAGGGTCAAGAGGTATAAACATCCAGTTACAAGATAATCATGAGGACATAATGTATACCACAATGACTATAGTTAATAATACCATATTGTATACTTGAAAGTTGCTAAGAGAGTAGATCTTAAAAGTCCTTATCACAAGAAAAAATATTTTGTGTAACTATGGTACCAAATTTTATTTTATATTATTTATTTATTTATCTATTTTAAAGATTTTATTTATTTATTCATTAGAGACACACAGAGAGAAAGAGAGAGGCAGAGACACAGACAAAGGGAGAAGCAGGCTCCATGAAAGGAGCCTGATGTGGGACTCGATCCCAGGACTCCAGGATCATGCCCTGGGCCAAAGGCAGGCGCCAAACCCTGAGCCACCCAGGGATCTCTGATACCAAATTTTAACTAGATTTATTGTAGTGATCATTTCACAGTATACACAAATACTGAATCATGTTGTATATCTGAAACTAATATTATATGCCAATTATACCTCAAATAAAAAAAATAAAAGCATGCCTGTATATATATAAAAAAAAGTGAAAAGGCAAGAAAGAAAAAGATGTCTGAGGGCCACGGAGGCAATGATTTCTCATGGATCGTATGGTTAACATCAAAATAAAATGGCAAATAGAATATAAGAATATATAAAGACTAGATTATAGAGCCCTATTAAAGGGAACCCAAGAATATTTCAATAATCTAAGCAACTGAGAATCGGTTAGTATGACTAAAACTAAATCCTTACTTCTGGAGTAATTCTTTAATTCAAAACAAGTGATTTTATGCACAGTTAGCATAGATTCATAACCCCTTTCAATAGCCTTTAGGGAAAAGGAAAGGATCTAGTCCAAGAGAATTACTATTGCTTGTTTATTTGTTTTGCATTATAGTTTCTGCTGCTGCCAAGGGTTTGTGGGGAGAAAGAGAGTCTAGCAGTCTACAAGTGCCCAAAGATCCTGGCTGCTACTGCGAAGCAGAAACAACTCAGCTGCCAGAGGGTCTCAGCAGGGACAACAGTGTCTGCTCGGAGGGTCTGCAGCAGTGCAGACCAAGGGCAGGTCCTGTTGCCTTATGTAGCCCTAAGAGAAGGCTCTAAGTCCTCTCAATTTATAGGACCACGCTTGCTAAGAGTACCTACTTTCTGGAGCCAGGCTGTACAAACACAAGTAATGAACCAACCTTTTCAAAACTCATTGAAAAACATACTTCAACATTTGAAACATTGGATTGTTTCCTCATTGAGCCACTGCATTTTAATGCAAGTGTACCATCCAAATTGGTATTAAACCGATGGGTTACAAAATTTCTTATTCCTAGAAAGTGGTTTAGACCTTTTATTTGTTTCTCAGAGCTTGAAACAGGGTTAATTAAATTAATAAATTACCTTTTTAAGTTGGTATTTTATAGCACACAATCACATTTGAGTATTTTTTGCCACCAACATTTGTGAGTACCTGCAATATAGTAGGTACTATGGCAGGTACTGCAAATTTTTCAGTCTCCGTGGAATAGGCAATACTAATGTCATCTCTCCTGGTTTACAGATAAGAAACCTGAATCCAAAAAAAAAAAAAAAAAAAAGGCCAAAGTAACAATATCCATAATCACACAACAGGAAAGAAATTAAATTGGGACTTAGCTCAAGACCTTATAACATTAAACATTATATTCTTTGAATTGCATGAGTCTGCTTTCCCAGCAAAAACTCATTAACTATATGCTAAATAAGAGAGTGATACTTTAAGAATAACGAACTGGAGGCTGGTATTACTGGGGTTGAAAAACACTTGGAAGCAGTCCTGAGGAAATGAAGGCCTGAACAATTGTTATGAGACTAGATAGAAGGTAAATGATGCATCTATTGAATCATTTATTCATTCAAAAAGCACTCAACAAATACCTACATGCTCAGTGCTAAATAGAAGGGGTTAGAGCAAGCATGAGGTTGGGGAGATAACATACCTATGATGTCTTATGCCTTGACAGAAATAAGGAATAAAGGCAGACAAACTAGCTGAAAAGTCAAGTCACTAATTCCACTTTACATATGTTATTTTGAGGTAAAAATGATTTGTATAGACCACACATTTGTCAATTCATTACTGGAATTCAGAAGAGGACTTAGGTCTAGAAATAAATTATTGAGAAATTACATGGTGATGTAGTTTAAAATCATGACTACAACATAAGTCACAAAGAACTACATATTGTATGATCCCAATTAAAAGAAATGTCCAGAATAGGCAAAGCTACAGAAACAGGAAGTAGAGGAGTAGTCACCTAAAGCTGCAGGAAAGAGGTAGGAGATTCCAGGGTGATGACTAGAGACTGCATGGTTTATTTTCAGGTAATAAAAATTTTATAGGGATCCCTGGGTGGCGCAGCGGTTTAGCGCCTGCCTTTGGCCCAGGGCGCGATCCTGGAGACCCGGGATCGAATCCCACATCGGGCTCCCGGTGCCTGGAGCCTGCTTCTCCCTCTGCCTGTGTCTCTGCCTCTCTCTCTCTCTCTCTCTCTCTCTCTCTCTCTCTGTGACTATCATAAATAAATAAATAAAAATTAAAAAAATAATTGTGGTAATGTATATGCACCCTGTGAATATGCTAAAAGCTATTGAATTGTACATTTTAAACAGTGACTTGCATGGGTACATGAATTATATCTTTAAAAAGCTACTAAAAACAAAAAAATCTACTAAAAATAAAGCCATAACTATAGATAAGTTATCAGAAGGATAAGAAATAAAGAAAATTCAATGGATCAAAGAGACAGAGGAGTAGTTATAATTAAAGAGAAAGAAGAAGACAGTAAATAAGGAGGCAAACAATACATTCAAAAATCTTATTGAGGAAATGTCCTATATTTGTGGTAAACTGAGTAAAAGGCATCTTTGCAAGATTTTCCTAAGGGAAAAGGATAATGTCAACTTTAAGTAGCTATGAGACTCTGTCCAAATTCTGGAACTAGGGTAGACTAGGTGTATTACCTAGTCTACAATTTCTCAGAATAGAGTGGCAGAGGGCAAATCCAATCAAGTCTTAGAAGGATGCTTAGAGTCAAGAATGAGAGAGAGAGAACAAGAAGATAATGCCAGGACCGAAGAGTCAAAAGCAACATTATAAAAGCGGAATGGAGTCCAGAGTTATAAACTCTCCAGAAAGGACTTGGATACTCTTTTAGAAGGCATTCATTAAGTCATAAATTATTTGTTGAACATTAATTATGTAATAATAAAGAACAAAAACCTTAATGTCTCTCCTGATGGAACTAATAGTTGACTAGCAAAGGTGGATATTTAATAATCACTGATAAAAATGCAAAGTCCTAACTGGAGGAAGTGTTAAAAACAAGAGTTATCAGGATCCTAAAAGCCCATAATGAGACACTGTTATTATGGAGATAGAAAAGGCTATATTGAGAAAGCAATGCTTGAACTGCAATTTGAGAATAAGAAATAAATAAAGAGGTATTTGGGGACAGTATATTGAACACAAAGGATTGAAAAATGCATAGATCTTACAGACCATATAAGGTCCTGCAAATAATATAAAAAGAGATTTTCATTATCCAAAGAATAGTGGGATAGCACCAAAAAATTTTTGTTTATTTTTTAATTGGAGTTCGATTTGCCAACATATAGCATAACACCCAGTGCTCATCCCATCAAGTGCCTCCCTCAGTGCCTGTCACCCAGTCACCCCAACCCCCCGCCCACCTCCTTTCCACTACCCCTTGTTCGTTTCCCAGTTAGATGTCTCTCATGTTCTCACCCTCACTGATATTTCCCACTCATTTTCTTTCCTTTCCCCTTTATTCCCTTTCACTATTTTTATATTCCCCAAATGAATGAGACCATATAATGTTTGTCCTTCTCCAATTGACTTATTTCACTCAGCATAATACCCTCCAGTTCCATCCACGTTGAAGCAAATGATGGGTATTCGTCATTTCTAATGGCTGAGTAATAGTCCATTGTATATATAGACCACATCTTTATCCATTCATCTTTCGATGGACACCAAGGCTCCTTCCACAGTTTGGTTATTGTGGACATTGCTGCTATAAACATTGGGGTGCAGGTGTCCCAGCGTTCCACTGCATCTGTATCTTTGGGGTAAATTCCCCAGCAGTGCAATTGCTGGGTCATAAGGTAGCTCTATTTTTAACTCCTTGAGGAACCTCCACACAGTTTTCCAGAATGGCTGTATCAGTTCACATTCCCACCAATAGTGTAAGAGGGTTCCCCTTTCTCCACATGCTTTCCAACATTTGTTGTTTCCTGTCTTATTAATTTTCCCCATTCTCACTGGTGTGAGGTGGTATCTCATTGTGGTTTTGATTTGTATTTCCCTGATGGCAAGTGATGCAGAGCATTCTCTCATGTGCTTGTTGGCCATGTCTATGTCTTCCTCTGTGAAATTTCTATTCATGTCTTTTGCCCATTTCATGATTGGATACTCTTCAATAAATGGTGCTGGGAAAATTGGACATCCACATGCAGAAGAATGAAACTGGACCATTCTCTTACACCATCCACAAAGATAAACTCAAAATGGATGCTAAATGTGAGACAAGAACCCATCATAATCCTAGAGGAGAACACAGGCAACACCCTTTTTGAACTCGGCCACAACTTCTTGCAAGATACATCTATGAAGGCAAGGGAAACAAAAGCAAAAATGAATTATTGGGACTTAATCAAGATAAAAAGCTTCTGCACAGCAAAAGAAACAGTCAAGAAAACTAAAAGACAACCTATAGCATGGGAGAAGATATTTGCAAATGACATATCAGATAAAGGGACAGTATCCAAGATCTATAAAGAAATTATTAAACTCAACAGCAAATAAATTACCAAAAGATTTTAAGTGTGTGCGTGGGGTGGGGAGGCACGGCAACATAATCAAATTGACATTTGCAAAATAACTAATTCAAGGTGTGTCTGGGTGATATTAAGCATCTGACTCTTGATTTATGCTCAGGTCATGATCCCGGAATTGTGAGATGGAGCACCACAACAGCCTCCACACTAAGTGGGAAGTTTGCTTGAGATTGTTTCCTTCTCCTTTTCCCTTTGTTCCTCTCCCAGCTCACACACTCTCTCCAAAATAAATTTTTTAAAAATAATTTTTTTTTAAAAAAAGAACTAAATGAAGAAAGGCTGAGTGGATGTATATAGTCAGGATGTGATGGCAACATCCAGGCAAAAGATCATGATAGCTTGGATAAGGGTGGTAGTGATTATGGAGGAGATGGAGAAAAAAAAGAGGCAAGTTCAAATAATATTTAAGATGAAATTTTGGCAGGATTTGTTAAGGGACTGAATAAAGGGTGACGAGGGAGAGAGAAAAGGGTGTCAGACTTGATCTTGTGCTTTGGCTTATGCCATTGGATGGTGTCATTCTTTAGATAAGTAAAAATGAAAAGAGTACAATTGGAAGAGATGATAAGAAGTCCAGCTCTCATCTTCATATAGGTGGTAGTTAGAGCATGGATATGGATCAAATCGTCAAGGGAATAGTGAGTGAAGAATAAGAATGTTAAAAAAAATACCCAGGACTATACCAAGATAATATACAAAGAAGAGAGAGAGGAATGGATAGAAATTCAGAAGGAAAAGGAAGGGGAACCCTAACATGGAACCTCAAGGAAGGTAATTTTTATGGAAAGAGTGGCCATAAGTTTTAAGAGATTCTTAAATATTAAATGAGATGTTACTATAAATAGCCATCAGGAGAAGCCCTAGAGAAATCATTGATGAATTTATTGAGTACTGTACCAGGGCAGAGAACAGGCAGGAAACTAGATTATGTGGCTTTAAGTGGGAATGGGATATACTAAGACAATGAAATTCTGAAAAAATAAAAATGATAAATCTTTTTTTTTTTATAATTCTTAAAACCTATTTGGTTCTGAAGGGAAAGAGATGAGATGGTAGTGATGAAGGATAAGTGGTAAACTAAGGGACTTTATTCAGGTGTTGTTTGATTTTTAATCAATGCAAACATGAAAAAAAGATTTTTAATTAGTGGGGGAAAAAATTCCACTTGAAAAAGAAAAGTTAAGCACATAAGATAAAGGATAGTGACAATTCCTGAAAGTAAGGATGGGAAATTAAAGGCAAAACACAGAGCTTGGTGTTGGTTATAATGCTTTGAAGAGACAGAGCTAGTTAAGACATTTATGAAGCTGTGGGGTGTGGCACGTGAATATAAAAGTCTCATTTAATGACAGAGGTTGTGATAGGCAAGATTAGGTAAAGATTTCCTTATTTAAGACAAAAGGAGGCCTCTGAATGTTTCTAAGCAGGGAAAATGAGTCAACTGCAGGAAGACATCGAGGAGAAATGCAATCTCTGTCATTGCTACCCTGTGGAACTTGGTAAGTAATAATAATTAAAAAAAGACAAAGGGGGAGAGGACTACAGCAGTGCATACAATCATTGAAGATTTTTTACTATCATCTCCCAAGTCCATAGCTTTCCACATTTGTCTAGTTTACAATTTGTTGAATAACTATAGGAGACCAATATTCCCAGATTAAGACTACTTATTTTGAAAAGTAAATAGTAACAAGAATATTCAGTTCATAGTCTTAGTTCAGATGTTTTTATTTTTGCCTATAGAGTTTAGAATAAAATCCTGGAAAACTAGATATATGAAGCTAAAAGTGATCTTTTTTTCATAATCCCTTACAATTTCTTGCCTGACAAGAACATAGCAAAATTATATACTTCTAAAAATTGAACTGTTGATTTCCTGTAAACCCATTTCAGTATTCCACATAAAATCACTTAGAAACATTTCTACAATGCCCTTATTTTGTTATATGGTGCAATAATGAGGCATTTTCCTTTTTTATTGAAAATGGTTAAAATAGCATATAATTATGTGAATATATTATTTATTTGCTAGATTTAAATTGATCCTTTTTGATAGTCAGACATACATACTTTGTGGCATTTACATTGGATTTTGAGGTGTAGGAAGGAATATGAAATACATTAAAATTAGTGAAACACAAATTAAAGAAATATAAATCTACCTGAAACATAATTTACAATTTCTTTTACACTGTCTTAGTCCATTCAGGCTATAAAATACCACAGACTGTGAGTAGCTTATAAAAAACAGAAATTTGAGAGCAACATGCGTAAGTTTTATTGTGACTACTGCAACATGTATCTCACCCATGACTGTCCATCTGTGAAAAAGCCACACTGCAGTGGTGGGAAACACAAAGAGAATGTGAAAGACTACTATCAGAAATGGATGAAAGAGTAGGCTCAGAGCCTGATGGACAAAACAAATGCTACATTTCAATACGGAAAGATACCTCCTACTCCATCCACTGCTTTTCCTCTTGGATGATCTCACCTACCCCCAGTCTCTTGGTCCTCCTCACCTTGGTATGATGGCAGTGCCCCAAATGAGGGGCTCTCCCATGATGCCAATCAAGGGCTCTCTTCCTCCTGAGATGATGCCAGTGGGACCTGTTCCTGGAATGCACCCACCTATGGGAGGCCATATGCCAATAATCCCTTAGCTGCCAATGATGAGATCTCCTGCCCATCCCAAGATGGTAACCACTCTGCAAGGGGTGACAGATAAGGAGAGAGAGGAGCTTCTTTTTTATCCATTTTATTTTGCTTGTTCCACTACACTAGAGGACCATGGTTCTATGATTCTGGGTGTTTTCTAACAGCAGAACAAGGAAGACTTGTTCCTCCTTCCTATCAAAGAAAGAATAGTTTTGGCAGGGGAGTAGTGGGATTCAAAAAAAAAAAGCGATTTTCATTTGCATTATGAAATGCAAAAAAAATTGTCAACTGTTTTAGTTTCAAAAAAATGGAAATTTATTTCTTATAGTTTTGGAGGTTGGCATAGTCTGAAACCAAGGTTCCAGCATGGTCAGGTGAGGGCTTTCTTCCAGTCACAGAATTATCATTGTATCTTAGAAGTGGCAAGCTAGCTCCCTGGGGTGTCCTAATAAGGTCATAATAACATTCATGCAGGTTCTGTCATCCTGACCTAAACACCTCCCAAAGGCCCCACACCTCCTAATACTGTTACATTGGGCATTAGATTTTCAACACATGAATTTGGAGGAGAAGGAATATATACATTCAAACCATAGCACATTGTAATATATATTTTTACCTATACCAGTTCAAACGTAAAAGGCACCACCATTTCTTTACACCAAATAAACCTGAATATACTAAACTGTACTATTTGCAGGAAACTAGCAAGGCTTATAAAATATCTAATGTGCTAATTAGTTGGCAGAACTTCTTTTCTAATGGCACATCTTTCCCCATTCAAAATAACCGTGACAAGATAGGAGCAAATCACATCTGTCAACTCTTAAGATTATCATAATGTTCTGGCTAAAAATGCTTTTGCAAGTATTATTATATTCCCTGGACAGTTTAGAAAAGCAAAGTCATGATATTTTTTTCTGTCTAGTAGCTTTAAATTGTTTCATAAGTGACCAATACAGTAAAGTTAAAAAAATGTATGAGCCAATCTGTTCATAGTACATGGCTGTTATAGTTGATCAAAAAGGAAAGGTTTTTTTTAATATTTTATTTATTTATTCAAGAGAGACACAAAGAGAGAGGCAGAGACATAGGCAGAGGGAGAAGCAGCCTCTCTAAAAGGAGCCTGATGCGGGACTAGATCCCTCACCCCCAGGATCACGCCTTGAGCCAAAGGCAGAAGCTCAATCCCTGAGCCATCCAGACATCCCCAAATAGGTTTAAATATAATATATTCCTTCATTCTTTCCAAGAAGGGGTACACACAATTTATTCTAGAAAGTTGGCTAAACTGGCTTTGATGCTTTCCATAAGTTGTAAAGTTCTTCATTCCAACCTTTTGGAAATTGTATAAGCTAACATAAATTCTAATATCACATAATTTCTATTGCAATTTATAGATGTAAACATTTATATAGCATTTTAAAAAATTCGGCTCTATAAAAATATTAGTAAATTTTTTTGGTAAGATTTTTATGGAAGGCAATGACGATTTGTCTTTTCCCACTTACACAGCCCAGAATGTCCCTTAGACAGCATGAGGGCAGAGGTAAAAAATAAAGTATGGGAAGAATGAGACCTGGCTTTTAACCCCAACTCAACCTTTGGCCTACCTGAAGAATTAGCCTAATGGATAGTGGACTGCAATGAAAAGAGCAATCTTTACATTTTGACAGGCTGTTTTATGCAAAAGATATTATACTTAGGTATGTGCCTCCAAAGGCCTTTTGATTGAAGATAAGAATACTTTCTAGATATCAAGCCTACAAGAGCTACCTCCAAGAAGTAATGACATCTCTAGCATTACCAGGATATCACAGCAGAGTTCTTGCAACTTGGATACCTCTGTGTTCCATTTTAAAATGAGAGTCAGTGATTCTATAATGGTCTCTAACCCTCAATTTCCTCATCTCAGAAAGAGAAAGCCATGATAGTTAAAGAGTAAAGCAGTCAAGTTTAAAATCCAGATAAGGGGAATAAAGAAACAAAAAGTATGAGTTCTGTTATATAAGCCCCACTTGGTAGCTCCACTATAAAAACTTAATCTTGAAGTTTAACTATTGATAACTTATAGTTTCCTTATGCTAATTGTACAAGTGCCTGGCTCATCTCTGCAGCACTATTACATTAGAGGGGGAAAAAACACAATAATTTGTTACTTTTAGCTTAGTATCTCAATATTGTTGTTGCATATTGAAGATTTGTTAATTTTTTGTCACTGAATTTTTTTCTGTTTTAACTGATTTCACATAAAATGATACACAATGAAATAAAAATGGAAGTATTTCAAACTTCCTGTTTAATCTGAATTAATTTTCTTATGCATTCTGATTAAATAATCCATTTCTTTATAATTAATATGAGATTTTCAAATGTGGAATCATTTTATGGGTTATATGTTTAAATAGCATATATATAGTTAATATTGACAATATTTTAAACATAGAGCAGCATCTTGATATACACCATAAATCTCCTGATTTCTTATAAAACTTTTTAATGGGACAGTATATGTATCTGTATAAAACATGCAGCCCTTTATAGTTGGATATGATTATTATCTGTATGAAGACTACTAATAGATTAGTAAATGTTTATTACTTCTGTCTCCAGATCCTTTGACCTGTCCCAACTTGACACTTTAGATGATATATTCATCAATAAAGTCTAGAAACACAACGGATTTTGCTTTTTCCCAGCATTTTTCTTCCCTCGGTATCCATATTTTTAAAACATTGTTTTTATCTATAAACTCAGACAAAACGTTACACTCATTAAAATTAGATTCTTGGCAGTCAACTTAACTATACATTAAAATCATCTTAATGCTCAATCTGTTTTTTTTTTTCCATAATCCCACACATATGACTTTCACTCAGGGGAACAACTGATGCTGTTCATTCTAGAAATGTCTTTTCCTCCTTTGTCAGCCAGGCTGGCTGTTACTCATCCTTAAAGGCTTAGTTCAAATGTCAACATGACATGGCTTGCCTCAAAACCTGCAAGAATAAGTAATTGCTTCATCATCTGTATTACCAAAGGAGGCTATGTTTATCTCCAAGAGCATTGTTGTTCTACTCTAGAAATTTAACAATTGAATAGTTGGTAACTATGTTACAGTGCGATAAATTTTATAATTTACCATCATTCCACAATCCTAATGATTATCCCATGGAAAACCATAACATAACAAAATTTAAACCAAATGGATTAATTTTCTATTGATATATAACAAATGGCCATATATGTAGTGGCTTAAAATAATATTTGTTCATTATCTCACAATATCTGTGTGCCTGGCTCTTTGTCAGGGTCTCCTCAAGCTGAAGTTACATGGCCCTTATGAGCACTTCATGACATAAACATGTGTTTTTAAGGTGAGCAGGACTGCCTTTCTCTGATTTCTTCTGTCTCGAACGTCTAGACTCCCTGTTAGGAACTCATATGATTATGTCAGGCCCAACCAGGATATTATTTCTGATAAACTCAATTGATTAGAAACCTTAATTACATCTACAAAATCCCTCTTACCATATAACCTAACAGCCATGAAAGTGATATCCCAACATAACCACAAGAGAGAGTAGTGGAGTGGTCTGCCCCAGCAGAGAATTTTCTAAGTGACATTGTTTAGAACTGCTATTCAACAGTGATAATACAAAGAATGACTTTTAGATAGCTTCTATATATTTTTAAATTCCCAGGTAATATACTCCCTTTAGTCAGCATTCTGGATACACTGCTCTGACCATTTTCCCCATGGTGCATTACTATTTGGGTATAAAAAATTTACTTAATGAGATATTTGATATAGCACAGGAATTTTTTTCCTGGAAGAATATGATAAGTGTCAACTGGTTTATTTTAGCTGGATATGAAAAAATATAGAGAAAGCACAGCTACAGAAAAGACTTAAATTTTTTAAATCAGAATTTAAAGGAAATACAAAAAACAAGGACTTGCTTGTTTAAAATATAGTTGTTTCTCACACCTCGTCTTTCTAGATAGCACAACTTTCTCAAATAAGAAATTACATCTGGACAAAGATCAAATCAGGGCTCTTTTTATAAAATGGGACCTCAGGATAAATTTCAGAATGAGAGAGCATCTGTAAAACCCTTTGTTAAGGCTTCAGAAAGATTTAAGGCAGTTCCTTGTAGACATTCTCCACTAGGGAAAAAAAATGACTTCTAAGAATAATAAGGGCATGCCTTCTGTACCCTCTTAGCAAGATAAAATGTTTTCCAAAAATCTTAAGGGTATGCTACTTAGATTTTCTTGCCTAGAAAAAAGGTCTGCTACAAATCTAAGGGACTTACCTTTCAGATACTCCTTACTAGACAAAAATTCTTAAGCTGAGAATTAGAAAAGGGCCCCCTCTCAGAAAAAAAAAATGTGGATGTGTGCAATGGAAATGGTTTATAACTTTATATATAAAAATGAACAAAATTTTAAAATAATTGTACCAACTTGTACTGAAAGAGACAGCTACAATGAAATGGTGTCTCAGGCATCAAATTTCTATGAGCAGGAAGCAGGCTGCAAAATTTACTCAGCTGTGAGCTTAGACATTTCTTAGGGAAAGGAAGGAATGATTCAGTTTGGAGCCCATGGGAGGCAGGTAAATTTGTCTCTTTGATGTACAGAATTTCAGATTAAGAAGGACCTTATGTGAGGCATCTCATTCACACCTGGACCTGATTTAGATAATGAAATTCTAGGCTTTAGGGATCCCTGGGTGGCGCAGCGGTTTAGCACCTGCCTTTGGCCCAGGGCGCGATCCTGGAGACCCGGGATCGAATCCCACGTCGGGCTCCCTGCATGGAGCCTGCTTCTCCCTCTGCCTGTGTCTCTGCCTCTCTCTCTCTCTGTGTGTGACTATCATAAATAAATAAAAATTAAAAAAAAAGAAATTCTAGGCTTTAAACCCAATTGTGATAATATAATGAGATAGAACTTTAGGAGTCTTGGGAAGGACTGAGTATATTTTGCACTTGGGAGGGAGGGGAATCATTAAAATCCAGAGCAAGGACTCTGCAAAGACCACTCTCCCGGCCCCAGGGAACCACACTTCCCAGTATTCATTCCCCAAACTGCTGGACCCTGCCTACATTGAATCTACATTGTATATTCAATAGATTGCAGAAGAATTACACTTTATGACTTTCCAAAAAAGGTTGCAGCTTCTGCATAGATCTCTTAGAATGTTTACCATTGAGATGCTCCATATACCATGCTGTATGGAGTACAACCCACATAGAAAGGTCAAGCATAGATTTCCTGTAAACATTCCCACCTGAGTTTCTAGGCAAACATCATCTGCCAGCCATGTGAAGGAACAACCCTCAAGTTCAATGGTTGTAGCCCCTGTCAAGAACTGCCTAGTAGCACATGAAATACTCAAAGCAAGAACAATCTATATGAGAATAAGTCAACCAGCAGAATCTTTAGAGATTTGTTTAAACAAGGGAACAGGGATCCCTGGGTGGCGCAGCGGTTTGGCGCCTGCCTTTGGCCCAGGGTGCGATCCTGGAGACCCAGGATCGAATCCCACGTCGGGCTCCTGGTGCATGGAGCCTGCTTCTCCCTCTGCCTGTGTCTCTGCCTCTCTCTCTCTCTGTGTGTGACTATCATAAATAAATAAAAAAAATTAAAAAAAAATAATAAACAAGGGAACAACCCTCCCCCCCTTTTTTTCTGTAAAGGGCCACATTTTAGTCTTTAAAAAAAGTAAAAAAACAATTATTGTAAAGTGTGAAGATGATTCGTAGCTCATAGGTAATACAAAAACAGACCATGGACCAGATTTGGCCTATAGGCTATTAATTTGTAAATTCTGCTTAATCTACTAACACAGAGCATTTTGCTACACAGCAATAAATAAATGAATATAAAATGGTGTGCACAAGAACTAGCACATATGTTTTACTATAGAGTCAGCTTCAGAGAAGTAGGTATGTCTTAAATATCTATGTACCTTCATGTTTACAGCAGAGTGAGTATGCCATAAATATATATTACCTATAATTCTCTTTATTAAACATGACTCAGTTATATTTAAAAATCCCCTTAAAACATTTTCAAAGATATTTTCTAAAATACTATATACTCATAAAAATAAATCCTTATGTAACACATATGCAATGTTTTGAAAATGCATTGACAAAAATACCCTGCTAGTGGTAATTATTACTTTTAGTAAAAAAAAAAAAAAAAAAGACTACTGATCATGCTACCATGTGGATGAACTTCAAAAATATTACACTAAATTAAAGAATGCAAATGCATAAGATTACATATTTTATGGTTCCATCTTTATTAAATTTCCAGAAAAGGAAAATCTAGAGATAGAAAGTAGATTACAGGTTACCAAGGTAGGGGATGGGAGCAGAGTTAAATGAAAATTGGCATGAGAGAATTTTGGGTACATACAATGTGCTAAAGCTAGGATGTTTTGATGGTTGTAGACATCTATAAAGTTACTAAAACTCCTACCATTAAAATGCATGAATTTGGGGTACCTGGGTGGTTCAGTTAAGTGTCTGTCTTTAGCTCACTAAGGTCATGATCCTTGCATTGGGTTTCTGCTTAGTAGGGAGTCTGCTTCTCCCTCTCCCGCTCCCTTTGCTGTGTGCTCGCTCTCTCTCTCTTTCCCTGTCAAATAAATAAATAAAATATCTAAAAAAATGCATGAATTATATGGTATGCAAATTAAGTTATGCCTCAATAAATGTGTAAAAGTATAACACACATCCATATTTTCATTGCAGCAATATGGAAAAAAGGATAACTTCATTGTGTCAATTTAAGAGGTAAAAAAGCTTTAAAAATATTTTTTAATACAAAGATGTTCTGTGAAACCCTGTCAAAAATAGATTTAATGTTCTTTACTGCACCATTTTGCAGTTTACAAATTATTTCCTTTGAATAGATATGCTCTGCACATTAACAAATATCACCACCATATCATA
Organism: Nyctereutes procyonoides; assembly: GCF_905146905.1. Classification (NCBI taxonomy): domain Eukaryota; kingdom Metazoa; phylum Chordata; class Mammalia; order Carnivora; family Canidae; genus Nyctereutes; species Nyctereutes procyonoides. Next base: position 8,215,472 of record NW_026575145.1, read on the forward strand.
TCACCATTACTAGAGAAAAAGCATATTACAGAGTAAAGACTTTTTATTTCTAGTTACCTCCCCCTGAATAATATTAATATTTCAGACAAGTAACAGAAACTTTAGATAAGCCTTAGAAATTTCAGTGGGAAATACAATTCCCAGTTTTTTAACAGTCATTTCCCCCCCCACCACCACCACCATTCTTTAAAGTAATAGCAGTGGAGGACCTGGGTGGCTCAGTGGTTGAGCTTCTACCTTCGGCTCAGGTTATGATCCTGGGGTCCTGGATTGAGTCCTGCATCAGGCTCCCTGTGGGGAGCCTGCTTCTCCCTCTGCCTATGTCTCTGCCTCTCTGTGTGTCTTTCATGAGTAAATAAATAAAATCTTTAAAAATTTAAATTAAACTAAATTTAAAAATAAAATAGCAGGGATTACATTTCTAATGGAAATTAAAATATTGTTATCTTCATCCCTGAAGACAGAGTAACAGGCTCTGAAAGCTGCAAATCACTTCTTTGTAATTATAAACTCTAAATATACAGAAAATATGAAAACATCAAGGGATAAATAAAACAAATGATAAAGTAAAATCAATAATTTCATTAATTTTTAGTGATCCCATAACATCAAAAAGACATGCATAAGTAATAGCTTAGAGTATAATTTGATTTATAATTAAACTTTTTGTGTCACTGGGGCCTTATACCCTTACAGAAAGATAGTATTGATGTACATATGCAGATATATACAAAATGTTCCATCAATTTGCAAGGCTTCAAGTATTCCCCCAAGTGCAATGGGGGAATGTCCAGAATAAGAACTACAGATAAAGGGATCCCTGGGTGGCGCAGCGGTTTGGCGCCTGCCTTTGGCTCAGGGCGCGATCCTGGAGACCCGGGATCGAATCTCATATCGGGCTCCCGGTGCATGGAGCCTGCTTCTGCCTCTGCCTATGTCTCTGCCTCTCTCTCTCTCTCTCTCTGTGACTATCATAAATAAATAAATTAAAAAAAAAAGAACTACAGATAAAATGTGAATTGATACTTGATTATTTTAAAAAAGTCAACCCTGTGCATCAGCAGTGGCACATAATACTAAGAAAGACATGAATATTAAAAGCAGAGAGTTTGCATTTCTTTTAAATTTGGGTAGGAAAAAATATCCTTTGATTTACTAAATGTGCTTAACCTCTGTAAGAATTCATACAGAATTACAGTGTCAGTCCTTAACAGAGTCTCTGAAATAATCTAAGTATTTTCACTTGAGTTGTTCAGATTTTTTTAATTTAATAATCCTTCACCCCTGATACCATGATCTTGTTGAGAGCTAAATGTACATCTTAGATCCTAGAAAGCAAAAAGCCTTGGCATTAATTAAATAAGAATAAACCCTAAGGACGGAACAGACTGTGAATTACAGATCATAGGAAATTCAAATGAAGAATGATGCCACAAGAAGGATTAAAGAATAGTGAAAGTTAATAGCAGGATTAAAATGGATTTGGGGGATGTTTGCTTCCAGCCAAGTTGGAGGGACAGAAATTAAATTTCTACTCCTACCTTAGACAACTAGAAAACTGGACAAAATACATAAAACAATGATTTTCAAACATTAGACAATAAACAGTTAAATACTACTCCCTGGAGAAGGAAAATCAACAAGATAAGCCCTAAAATCATACCAGTTTATTGCCCAGAAACTCAACCAAGGGAAAAGAACTCACATAAAGCCTGGAAGTCTCACTGAGCTGAGGGGACTAAGATCAGATTTTGAGCTGTTGAACTACTTAGAAAATATGGGGCAGAGCACCAAAGAATAGGGAACCATGTAGAGGGAGCTCTGGAGATCTTCAGAGACTTCCCTTAAGTCTTTGACTAAGTACAAATTTGCACATCCATAAGTAGAAAGTACATCATCTAGGAAACAATAACCAAAATGAGGAGGCATAAAAAATTCCCAAAGCCCTCTCAAAGCTAGGAGTAGTTTGTGTTCATAGCCAGAGTGATGAGGTTTCATAAGACATGAAACATGAAATTAAGTTCACAGAAAGCTATTTCTTGTAATGAGGTTTAATTACACCAAGCACCAACAGAAAATTCTTCAAAGCAAACTGCCACAGATCCAAGTAACTTAATGTATACCAGAAGAATATCCAACATTACTTAAAGAAACATAACAAAATCGCTAACACTCAACATAAAAATCACAATGCCTTGGATTTGATCATGTATTTTGAAACTTGCATGGAAGCTGAAAATATGATCCATAACCAGAAGAAAGTCAACAATAGAAACAGAGGCACAAATGACTGAGGCAATGGTGTTAGCAGTCAAGGATATTAAAATAATTACTACAGATTTTTTTTATTTAAATTCAGTTTGAAAAAAAATAAAAAATAAATTCAGTTTGCCAACATGTAGTATAACACCCAGTGCTTACAAATATTTCTCACATGTTTAAGAATGTAATATAGAAATGACTGATAAAGAAAAAATAGAAACTATTTTAAAAGACCCAATGTAAAATATAGAGATAAATTCAATATCTGAATGGAAAGTACAGTAGACAGATTTAACTGATTAAAATTGCAAAAGAAAAAAATCTGTAAAGTAGGAGCAGTAAGAAATAGAAGCTACATAAAATGAAAGCATGGAAAGAAAAAAAGAAAAAACAGAAGCTGAGTGGGTAATATCAAAGTTAATTTGTGTGTACAGTTGAGTCCTGGGGGAATGGGAGGCAAAAAAAAAAAAAAAAAAAAAAAACATTAAAATAAAGGCCTGAAACTTTCAAATTTATGAAAACCATAAGCCCACATATTCCAAAGGAAGAAAAGATGTTCAATAAAACACATGAAAGCCAACCATAATCAATTGTGAAAAACCAAGGAGAAAAAAAAACAAACTTTCAAAGCAGACAGGAATATGTAAGATATGACATAAAACAGAACAAAAACAAGAATCACAGATTTCTCATTAGAAGCAATGCAAACTAAAAAATGATATATTTAATGTGTTAAATTTTTTAAATAAATCTGTTTATCTAGAATTGTATATTCATAGGGAAAAATCTTTCAAAAATAAGTATGAAACAAAAAAGTATTTAAAAGTTTAAAAAGCTGGAAATATTTGTTTCCAGAAAACCTGCCCTGAAATAAATGTTAAAAGAAGTTTTTAAGGCAGAAGAAATATTAGATAAAATCTTGCATTTACCCAAGGCAATAGAAAGCACAGGATATTGTAAATATGTTAGTAATGTAAATGTTTTCTCATTTTAAAATTATTTAAAAGATCATGTACAGCTTGAAGCAAAAATAATAATAGCGAACTGTGTAGCTTGTAATTTATGTAAAAGAAAAATATATAGTAGCAAAAGTGTAAGTATGAGGAGGAAAACAGGATACTTTGTAACTTTCTTACAGTATACAAAGTCATATCATATTATCTCAAGGTAGACTATAATAAGTTAAAAATTGTTAATATAAACTCTAGAATTCCCCCCAAAAAAGAATTGTTCAAGAAAAAAATGTTAAAGAAAAGAAGAAAAAGAATAGAAGAAAAAAAATAATGTTAAATAATACTGATCAAAAAGAAGGCAAGACTCTATCACGTCAATAGTTACATTAAATGTAAATGATCTAATCACTCCCCAAAATGACAGTGATTGTTAGATGATAAAAAGCAAAACCCAACTAAATGCAGTATACAAGTAACTCACATTAATTATAAAATGAAAAAAAGAAAAAAATTAAAATAATGGAAAAAGATGTATTATACTACAACCAAATAAAAGAAAGCTGAAATGACTATTTTAGTATCAGAAAAAGATAGATTTTGGAGCAAAGAATATTACCAGGGAAATCTTGATCTACCTTTTATTCTTTTCCCTCCAGGCTTAGGAGAAGTGTAGGTACTGTCTCAGACCACTTCCCAATTCCCCATACCAAAGCATACTCTATCTAGATATGTTTTCCTCCCTTCTTGTCCTGGATTTGCTCATAAGTTTTTCCCTCTTGGTGTTCAATACTTCCTTTGCACTTGGTCCTTAGGTCTTACCTCCTAATATTCTCACATTTCATAATCCCCAATATACGGACCCCCTCCACCACAAATTCCTATATGATTCTTGTCATTTTCCTCAACACAAAACTTACTGAAATGGAACACTGCATTTACATCTTCAACTTCTATTTTTTTTTCTCTTCTACCCATGAGGTTGAATTCTGATCCTACCTATCTAAAAGTGTTATCTCACCTTTACAGCATGAAATATCACCCATGGTACTCACCTTTCATATTTTTCTTCTCTTCTCCAAAACATGGTTGTCTTTCTTCAAAGTTGGTTACTATTTTGAAGATGTTGTCCTCCTTCTGTTCTGCTCATCCTTGCCTGAATCTTAATGGTCAGATATCTCTACTCTTTTACCACTTTATGCCTTATAAAATCATCAAATTCCATTCCTTAGATGTAATCCCTCTATGAAGAGTTCCCTCATTTTATATTTTTAGTGTTATCTTTTCCCTGAGTTTTAAGCTTCTGGTTACATAGAAACCTACCCAGTCAATGACTGTCAGAGCTCTCTTTCTTCTGCATAAAGGATGGAACTCAGACTCTCTGTATTAAAAATAATTTTCAGTAGGAGACTGACCTAACTGTAACCCCTAACCCTAACCCCTAACCCTAACCTGGTATCTACATGATTTATTAATATTATCTCTTACTCCCTCTTCTCTATACAGTTATTTCTACAATAAACCTAGTGATCTTTTTTGGCCTTGTTCAAAGTCTTTAAAGTTTTCCATAACATGACCTCTCATCCTCTTATCTGTCAGTTCTTCAAAACTCAGCCATAAACTTCTTTCTCTAAGATGTCTAGGGAAAACTTAGTCAATAATAAATGCTCTTTTCACAAAATTCTGTTAGTACTCTTTTTATATCTAAGAAAACACCATGCATTTTTTGTACTTGAATTCTACTCTAAGGGATTTATTTTTTTCTTTAAGTTTAGCTCTCTGAAAGACTAGATTATGGTGAAACTTTTATTTCTCTAAATTCCTGGAAATGTTCTTTTGCATAGTACAATCAATTTTTAAGTAAGTTGAATCTTAACACTGAAAATGTTGCTAAATGATCTTTTATGTCATGTGGATGACCTTAAAAGTTATAATTAAATAATCATCTGAACCAGTGAAAAAAGTCTAAAATTTAATCATTGTTATTATAAAATCTGTAAAATCAGCATGATTCTAGAAATAAGAAAATAAATATTTCAACAAAGGCAAATGTCTACACTTAGCTAGGAAGTTCATTTACATATTTTAAGAGTCAAAGAAACAAATGATCAAAGCATGGGAGTAATTTATGAATCTGTGGGTAAATAAAAAAATTATGTATTAATCTGCAACTTGAATGCAACTATATGACCAATCCCAACTAGAAGCTACAGAGCAACTTTGATAAGAATTCAATCTTCCTGAAATTTTTCATTATCTTTAGAAAATTGAGAGGCTACCCCCAAATTATATGGGAGATACTCCCCAAATTGATTGAAATAACATACATTTGTATAGTAGTTAAGCATCCAAAAGAAGATTTATAATTAAGCATAAAAACATTTATAAAGTCAAAGCAATGACAGTCACACTTTCAGTTAATAAATATGAATATTTACTTCTGTATATTTACAATATTTAAGAGAATATAGATTAGAGTAATGTTTCAACAAATCCTGTTTAAAATATATAATTAAATGGTTACTTTAACCTTGATTTTAAATTGAAATTAAATAATCTTAACTGTTAGAGTACTAAATGAATTTTACCACAATGACAGTTTCGTATATTGGACTCTTAAGATGTAGTGCTTTAGAGAGATTGTCAATCAAAAAATTGAAATATTTAAAAGAAATTCCATATACTATATTTATACATGATAAATTGTTTAAAGTTCTAAAGAACTTAATATTAAGTTTTTGAATGGAACCAATTATTCAGCTACCTTTGCCAATGATACTACAATATGTTGCATTTTAGAAGTAGAATACACATTTTGTCCAAGCTTAAAGCTTAAGAATTAGTTTTGTTTAGAATTTCAAAAATTTAAGATTTCTTAAAGTAAAATTAATTTCTAATTAGCAATTTTTACATGTGAAACCAATCTCAAAGACACATACAGATACACACATGGCCTCAAATAAATATTTCATTAAAGATAAGGAAATTCAGGGCACTAACTATGAAAAAAGATTTACTCAAGGCCACTAAAGTTTCAGAGTCATAAGCAGAACTTAGACCTCAGGAAGTTAATGTCAGTATTACAGTAAAGTGGCTAATTTCCAAAAAGTCTAAGTAACATGCAGAGCAATTTTAATGAGCAGCATCATTAATCAGAATAATGTTTCTAAGTGAGGTTATAGAATGAGGAATTAAAATTATATATGATTTCACAAACGTAACTTTCTAGACAAACACCTCCTCACCTTCCATGTATTATACCATTTGGGGGCATGTTTCAAATAGAGTAATTTATTCCTGAGGAAAAGCAATTGTTGTATTAAGAATTTTTTTCATTCAAATTATTAGAAGACATCAAAGAGTTTTCTGAGTCTGCATTTTCTGTTTTGAAGATTCCTCAGTCTCTGTTTCTTGATAAAGTCTAACAGGAAAGTCAAGGAGGTAGACCATGGGAATTAAAAAACTCATTGATATTAATAAAACAGAGAGCTAAACTCCTTTTCACCTATATCAATGTTCATGGGGCCAATGTATTAGCCCTGAATGAATAACAAAAGATGTTCTGGCTAGAGTACTAGATATATTTATGGGTTTTTTGTATCAAGTAAAGAAACCTTAAGTCCTTTAGGAATGAGGCAGTATCAATGAATACATAAAATAAATGAATTTGGCCACGTATATATAACGGGTCTGAGCACTATAAGCAGACTTAAAAGCCCCTAACCATGCTTGTTCATATTTTTCTCTAAGATCATGTCAGATGAGTCCCAACATCTGATTACAGAATGGTTGCAATTATCATTACAGCTAGCATTGTTAAGACATTTGTCATGTTGTTTCACAGAGCAGTGTAAACCAGAGATACTGACTACTTTAATGAACCCTATTTTATGTCATTTTGACTGGTCTAACCAAATACTAATGGGGATAGTTCTTGACATTCTTCCATTGCTGATTGTTAAAACAGAGCAGTCCCAGCACTACCCAGAGGCAACTCTACATTGAAAAACAGAGGCATATGATCTACAAAAGCATCAGAGCATACTATAATTCTAAAGAGAAATGGTAGGTTATTTCGAACCATCATATATATTCTATTGCATGTATAAATAACCAGCTGTCTCTGTGATTCTAAGCAAGAACCACGTTTTCTGTTTCTTTTAAAAAATTTATTTTGTTGTCAGTATAGAAACCTTCCAAATCTTACAATTTATACATTAGGTAGTTGTGGTCTCTCAATCTTTATCTGACTTATGTCTAGTGGCTTAGAAATTAAACAATTGTAAGGTATGAAGCTATTTATTTGTAACTGTACTTCCTCTAGAGTATCTGTATTTTAACAGATGCTCTTTTTAAAAATGTGATTTTTATAAAGAATATACTATAATTTCTGTATATTTTATTAATAGTAGATTTCTTTACATTTGTTCTGTGTTATTATTTTTAAACTGACTTAATATTACTCAGATATTGACATAAGGACCAGATATCGAGTATAATATTAAAATGAGAAACATGAACAAAATAAATTAAGACTTGACTCTGATCAATTCTTCTCAATGAGAGAAGTAAAACACCAAATGCATATAATATTAAGCCTCAAATATTTCTCTCCCAAATCTCTCTACAACCTCCTTAATTTGGTGAAAGGACATGGACAGATAACATTCACATATAGATTCTTCATGTCCTTAGATATTCCACATCATCATGTATCGTCATATGGAGGTTTTCAATTTCAAACAAATCATCATTACTGGCCTACCCAAACACACTTCACTCATTATTTAAAAACTTATATATTGACTTCTTTTCCTGAAAGTTCAAAACTATAATTTTGGAATGTTTACAATACATTCTATCTTTTGTTTTCTCAGTTCTGAATGTTAATGCTAAACTGTACCCCATTTTCTGTGTTTGTTCAAGGGTAATTCAATACTGCTGTAAATTAGAACTATTAAAATATTACAATAAATATTTGGGTTTTAAAAAAATTTTCAATACCAGAGGCACCACTTGAATAAATTATTTAATATATACTGAAACAGCATAGAGCTTCTTCACAAAAAAATGATTGGCATGACAGAAGCATTTGATCTGAAGGGACAGAAGCATTTCATCTGAAGGGGAGCAAAACCATCTGTAAGTACTTGAAGAGTAATTTCAAGGGGGGCCTCAGCTGCTGTTTCCTAGACAGATAAAGCCCAGAGTTAAAGGAAAATGGTTTAACCTGTAACAGATTTTTTTAGATGCTAGATGCAAAGATGAAAGGTACATACCGGGCATAAAGATGATTAAATGATGACATTGTTATTGGAAAAAAATCATAAGATTTCCATTCTAGAGTTCTTACAGGGAAAATAACTACCTGTTTCAGAAATTGAAGGTAAAACTCTCCTTATCTGCATTAAGATGAATTGGATGACAATTTGTGTTAGCGTAGTTGGTCTTCTGCATGAAAGAAATGGGGCACAGAAAATTAAAGGATCAACAAAGTTTACCAAGAATGGTAATTAATGTGTGGGGATATACGGGAATGATGTGAGACACAGAACATTTTTATTTCAATTTAAGTTGATACTGTCAAAGAGGAGAGACCTCAGAAATTATACATGACCAAATACAATGAACATAGTTTTCACTTACATTCTTTATTAAATGTGTGATTTTTTTCCTCTAATAATTTAGATGACCTCTAGTTGGTTATTCATTCATAGGTTTTCATAGCAACTGCATAACCTCCTGAGAAAAGGTACCAGTATCTAGATGGTTGCATGTATGTAAAAATATCTTGCCAATAAAATGGAAAGTCCACTGGGTATCTAGCTTTTCTTTGTTTCTTATATAACTCCACTGATTGTCATGATAATTTGAAAGCAGACATTTCCCTGTGACGTCCATCTATGGTATTTCATTGGACCTGCTCAGGGCTAACCTACTTATTATGCATGAACTCCTCCAAGTGCTGTCATTCACTTTGGGTGACGTACATGAAGACTTTCTTCAACAAAATTAGAGATAGAGGGGATCCCTGGGTGGTTCAGCGGTTTGGCGCCTGCCTTTGACCCAGGGCGCGATACTGGAGTCCTGGAATCGAGTCCTGCATTGGGCTTCTGGCATGGAGCCTGCTTCTCCTCCTCCTGTGTCTCTGCCTCTCTCTCTCTATGTCTATCATAAATAAATAAATAAATTTTAAAAAATTAGAGATAGATTACTCTAGCATCTGTCAGGTGAGTATTAACCCTTCACCCTTCTACCTGTCTACCAGAATTGTATGCTTATCTATTTGGAGATTTATATATGCATTTAAAATATATTTGTCATTGGCTAGGTGTCAAATCTAACTTGCAAGTGATTACATACTAAAACGGACTGAAAATATCTGATAAAATGATTAATTTATAACATTTCAAAAATTATACTCTTTCCAAGATATCTATTGAGCCTAAGCACTCTTGACAGTAATCACGATTCCAACAACTTGCATCAAAAATCTTTCTAATTATACAGAAAACAGTTAAAACACTACAGATATCAATCTAAAGATGATTTTTACTCAGAGCTGCAAGAATTTTTAGGTCTCTCCCCTCTCCTCTTGCCATCATAAAGTTGCCAATTTAACAGTTGGTAACTTTTGAATGTAATGTTGAATCTCAATTTGTGTCTGCCTGCAATTAGAGTGTACCACAGGGTAGCCTGATAAAAAATCCTTTGTGGCTCATATTCTTTCCTTTCTAACTCTTATTACATCGTGTGCTACTAATAGTCTTGGTTTCTTAGTCTATTTTTCTCTGAATTATGCTAGTATCTCATTAAGAAGCAGCTGGGAGCCTTTGACTAACAAAATGGACGATTATACCAGCAACAAAGTCATGTCTCTCAAAAATGCTTACTTTTAACTAGAAAATGGCAAATAAATGCCTCAGACATTCAAACCTTATATGAAGTTTAATATAGACTGAATAGGCTATTTAAATGTTTTCTTTAATGAAGTGTGTTACTGATATCAAACTTAAAACCAACCGTAAATTCTGTTTACGTTTGTTTTTTTTTTTTAGTTTCTCAACAAATATTTCCTTTCCAAGGAATATACATAGACTTAACTCTAAGCCACGAAAAACAATAAGCAAAAGCATATATATAAAATGAAGAGGATTAGGAACAATATCAGAGGAAAAAAATACATTCACTAGAGATGTTAAGCAGGAGAGATTTATATTAAGTTGTTGATGATAACAACACTCTAAGCCCTTCTCGTTCTATGTGCAGTTGGTTAGACCAAAGGAGTATGACAGTCATGCCATAAACACCAAGAAAAGCTAAAGCCCTCTTTTCTTTTTTTAAGAAATATCAAAAAGTCAGCCAAAGGATAGTGAGAATAGAGAGAAAAGATCATCACTGTTTCAATCAAGAAGTAATGGGGAGAAAAAAACTGCTCTGAAAAGAATATTAATTGCATGTAAAATAACTATATTTCTCATTCATGTGGATTACATAGCCTGCTACTGTGGCTTCTTTTCTTCTTTTTAAGTGCTCTGTTTTATTCATGTGACTATGCCTTGTCTTCACAACTAGATTGTAAATTTGTTGAGGGATAGCAGAACCAATTATAGACTTGAGCTTACTTTCATTTGTCCCAAGATGTAGTAAAGGAGATGCTTAGGCAATATTTTTTAATGAAAATATATTCTGTATTCTATGTAGTAAGTCTTTTTTAAATTGACTGTTTCGTGTACAGACCAAGTAACAACTTCCAGGTATGCCAGCTTCTATGATTCCCTGAAGAAGAGAGGCTAAATTATATTAACTTCTACTAGCATGTTCTGTTCTATACTTTTTTTTAGTTTCTATTTAAGTTCCAGTTAGTTAACATACAAGTGCAATATTCATTTCAGGTGTAGAATTTAGTGATTCATCACTTACATACAACACCCAGTGCTCATCACAAGGGCCCTCCTTAATCCCCATCGCCCATTTAACCCATCCCCTACCCACCTCCCCTCTGGTAACCATCAGTTTGTTCTCTATAGTTAAGAGTCTGTTTCTTGGTTTCTGTTATATACTTTTATAACTAGCTTTTTCAAAAATACTTTATTGTCAAAAATCATATTTAAAAATTATTTCAAATTATTTGCTGCAAAAGAAAAGAGCTCTGAGCAGACCCAGTATTCAGAACTGATATAAATTTGCTCAGGAAAAAATGGCATGTCTTTTCCCATCACTTCCAGGACAACATTGGTATACCCTTATAATCTCTTGTTCTAAACAAAGCACAGAGGTGCTCAAACAAATGGTTGGGTCGTAAGAGAACCAGCATTTTTAATAAGAGGTGCTATTTCTAGATCACCAACCTATTACCACAAGTAGTAGCCTATATAGCATAATTGATGTTTCTAAATAATAAATTATTTTATATATTGCTTGCTTCATTGAAATTCATTCTGCTGAATATTTATAATCTTCCTGACCTAAAAATATCATAATTTATATGTCAGATGATAGAATTCACAAAGTTAGCCTCCTTCCTCTCACTCTCTTCCATTAGACTAAGTATAAAAATTTAAGGGGAAAAAAACAAAATCAAGCATCTCAACACTAATCCTTAGCAAGACTATTTAAAACATATTTTTTTAATTTTTGCTATTTCCTTGAAACGCAGTATCAGATCTGAGAGGTACTGCTTTGCTGCCCTTTCCTGCCTAAATTCCTCTAAAATATCACATCAAACTTTTCTGTATTTCTCATCATAAACACATATATATTCTATGAAAACTGATGTCTGTAGTTCTGTGCTTTAAGCAGTAGGAAGTTTCATAATCCCAGTGGCACAGACAATAATGCAAAGTGATAATCATGGGGGCAGAACCCAGGGCATTGCAAATTTGGCATTTCCAAAAAGGTCCAGATGCAGTATGTGGAGACTCTCTATTCACTCATTAGCATTCCATCATCATAGCTTGTGCATGAACAGCAGTGTAGTTTTCCAAAACTCACTTTATAAAAAAGGCAGATTTTCTCAGGACTCAGCCATTAAGTGAGACTACATTTGCACATAAACCTAATGCACTAATTGGCATGTTCATTTGGATCTCCAAATAGCATCTACACCTGTTTCTCGGTGTGTGAAACCAATAATTACCTTTGGCTCTAACTCATCCTAATGAATTTTATGAGAAGACAACTCATAAAGTAATTCATTTTCTTTGGCAAGTTCTAGATTATCAAAACACTGACTTTCATTAAACACATCAGGTGTTTTGATATTTAAAAAGGTCTTCAATGTAACTAAAATTTCACTGCCTTCTAAACTAGGGAGGAGGAAATGGATAGAGGAACAGCAAGAAGAAGGAGATAATATTTTACATAAAGAGAGGACTTCCAAAACTATGTCAAAAAGCTTTCTGAGAAAATGGATGTGAATTTACTGCCTGAATGAGTCTGACCCCATCCATCACCTTCCAATGAATGATAGATCGTTCAATACAGTATATTTGCTTTTTCTATGTCCCCATATTTGACACTTTAAGGAGACAGAAAAACATAGAAACCCTTCAAAGACTAACCTTTTACTATAGCAATTGCTTCTGAAATATATGTGAGTGACAGAAAGAAGGCTTAGAAGACTATTTCTGAAAAATATGTGGCATTTTATAAGGAAACAAGATCATGAGGTATTTCACTTCAGATAAATTCTAAATCATTACTACCTACCATGTATACAGCACACTGAATTAAATAACACAAATTACATTTTAAAATTTGTTTACACAAATTACATTAAAATGGCTTATGGGAAGTTACTCTTTATTTTATAATATCAGTGAGATGTCAAATAAATATCAGTGCAATTATATAAAATCACTGGGGTTGGCATAAATAATTTTTTGATACAATGGTGGCTCACTAAATACAATTAGTACTATTAGAATTTGGTCTTTAATATTTTTAACTCTGCAGTTGAGTTTCTATATTAATAGATGTTTCCAGCGGTACTTTTCTTAGTAGTTGAATTTCCTTCAGATTTTATTTATGTTTTGCTCTTTTTTTTTAAATGAGTACCTGAAGACTCCCATATGGTAGTAAAATACAAGTAGAACGTCATATCATATTATTCTTTGCTGAAGATCCAACAGCCCAACAGGAATGCAGTTCCTGTTCAATGCAGGAATGAAATTTTTATTACAAATCCAATGCTTAAAACCACTGTCTTAGTTTGAATTCCCCTGATACAGAAAAACCTGACACAAAGACTGAGATGCAGGTGATTTATTTGGGAAATAATCTCAGGAAGTTAGAGCGAAGGAGTGGAGAAAGTGAGACAGAAAAGTAAGAAAACTGAAGTGTGTCTTACTGAGCTGGTTATCTCTGTAGGTAGGTGGGTCTCAATCCCTCACCGGATCACTGAGGAATCATGTAGAAGGGGCCTCAGAACTGTCCCTCTGAAGGAGGGCAGACTGTGGCCTTTATGCACTAGAATACCCTCATCCACTAGCTAAGGGTTACTCCAGGGGGTGTTGGAACCCCAACAAACTCACCCATGCTGAGAAAATCCTCATGGTTTCAGGGACAGCTCCAAGACAGAAAGGCATGAGTGTTCCAAGTGCACTACTGGATGACTGCACCCAGCTACAGGCTGACATCAGAGGTGGCCGAGGGATGCAATGCAAAGCTCAAAGGTCATCTGCTACAACCATTAATCCCTTGCACCTTCTAATATGCGTATTTAAGAGGCACTAGCAAAGAATTATGGGATAAAGACGTTATGAACTTTGAAATCAGACCTGTATTTAAAAGCAGTGCCTACCTGGTCAGCACTGGAAAAATTCATTGCTCTGCCTAGAGGATGATATAGTAGCTATCTTCTCGGGCTATAGTCAGGATTAAATGAATTAAGGTATAAGAAACATCAGACATATTGCCAGTGTCTGTGTTAGTTACTATTGGCTTGTCCCACTATAGTGACAACATCACACTCATTTCATAGGATTTTTATTCACTGAAGCTATTATGGGAGTTTTCTGATGTCAGGATGTTTTCTTTGCTCAGTTTGTTCATTTTGTATGTGTGGATGCAGGTTACCACTCTGCTAGAAAAAGCAGATTCCATCACAACTTGCTTGTTACCAAGCCATAAGGCTTACTAAGTTTCAGTGTAATAATTAATTACTCACGTAAGATTTCCTTAACTCATTAGACTTGGTTAGCCTTCCTCTGTAACACTTAAGGTATTCATTGCTAATTATATGTAGTTATGCTAAATTGTAAACCTCTATGATGAAGAGAATGTCCATCTTTTTCCAGGGCTATTGATTAATGTATTTTGAATTCCACTAACATATCTTAATCACATACTAGGGGAAGTCAATAAAATTTTTACCCCTCACTTTTATCTGGATGCAGAGATGGTGTGAAATCTTGACTACTAGGAACACTTATAATATTATACACATTGGCAATACAATCTTTGTATTTTGGCAACAATCTTTGTTGCCAAAAACAGATGTAGGTGCAATTTTTACTTTGACTCTAAAGCACACAGTTGAAAGTAAGCCTGAGATGATCCCTTTTATTCTTTTTCAAGCATCTATCTACTTCAGAGCCACTACTCTCCTCCAATAAGTGTGAAAACGTGGTCAAGCACCCAAATATAGGTGAAGAAGAGATACTGAGTAAAAATTTCTGACTTTAGTTCTCTGGAATGATCTTTTGCCACACCCCCAGATGAACCAGAACATGTGGGACAAACCCCCTGGACCCTGTTCTTTTCTGCTTAGATGATGGAATAAGTGCAATTATAGACTGTTTTTCTCGGGGGCCCATTTTCAGAAAAGAAAAATAATCATACGTGTTAGTCTTGCACCTAAAATTTCTGAGGAGTCCTGAAAGCTAGAATATTTTTGCATTAATCTCTCCATGGAAACAAAAGAGTAAAGTTTAATGTTGTCCTCCCCTTACATCCCTCTCCTTCTATCATTCAAATCATTAACTTTTGCTCATGTTGTTCTCTTTAGTTTTTTTTTTTTCTAGATTTTCTGATTTGGTTTCCAGTCCTAACTTGGGTTTATTTCTTTTTTCAATTGTTTATGTTATCAAATATCAGGTATGGTTTAATTTCATTATCAGTCCTGAACACTTTTCTGAATTGCATCACAGCATCTGACAGTTCTAATTTTCTTCACACCTGGACTCATTTGAGCACTCACCTTGCTGAAAATGGATTTATCATTTATGTCCCCTATTAGCTCTTAAAAAATTGTAACCTTGGCTTAGATAAGCCTTTCACTCTGTTTGGTTTTAATCGCTCAGTTTCCAATTACTTGAAAATTGATCTATAATTGGTAAAATTCCTGGTATATTCCTGTCAGGATCCACCCCTGTCAAAACCTGACACGTCTGACTTCTCTTAAGTATATTCATCAAAAGGGGACTTGATATGGAATTACAGTGACTGGGCTGTCAGTAGTACTAACCCTCTCCCAGTTACACTCATTCAATTATCTTTATTTGCTGCTCATATGGGTTGGATAAGAGTTTACTACAAAGAACTACAGTAGCATTGAAGGGAAGCATCCTTCCTGGTGGGTGTCCAAAAAATGTTTTGCTGATTAAACCCTGAGACTGTCATTTTGCTCCAAGGATTAGCAATGAATGAACTATTTTGCATATAATGGATACTCAATAAATATTTGTTGAATTAAATCATGTGTTTTCTATATGTTCAGCTTTAGACAAGTCTAAAGCACAATACGTGGTGGTATCATTCGGTATTTGATTTGAAGCCAGCACTTCTGTAGCCTGTAACCTTTTATGTAGGCTATCATCATACTCATTCTATTTTGGAATTTGGACAATCACAAGGCTGGAGATGACTTTGAAATCAACCAGCTTTTCAACACAGCTGCTGTACTGTCTTGTGCAATATTTCAGATACAAAGAATATTCCAGATACAGAGAATATTTCATTGGAAAAAAGCAGCCTCTGCCAAGCAATGTAATGAGAATGCAGATAGTCCCAAACAGGATTTGCAGAAAAAAATGTTTCATATTTGCAAAATATTTTGATCACAGTTGCTGAAAATATCTATAGTGGTTGGCAAAGTGGCTGCAGTAGTTTCAAACCATTAGAATCCATAGGGGAACTACTCTGCTATAAAGGAGTTTCCCAGAATAACTCACCTTAAGATCATACTTGAAGATCCTGTGAACTATCAGCTGACTTGTCTTCCTAAAGGAAAAGAACTGTTGAATGTACCAATGAAACACATGACTCAGGAATAGATATGAATGACTGTTAAGGCTTTGTGTGATAAGAAGATTGTTCTTGCTGATTTATTGTCACAACACATGGTGTCAACCCACGAAGAACATTAGCTAAAGCCAGGATATTTGTTATTGATACCTTTTCTCCAGAACCACATGTCCCATCAAGATTTGCTCTGTAGAGATACTTCTAAAATATATTTAGAAGTAAAGATGTCAAAGAAAAAAAAATAAAAGTAAAAAGGTTCTGTATACAAAAACTTTTAGAGAATCCAGGCTTCCTTATCTTCTCCTTGGTGAATCACAACACATATTAAAGGCTGGGGGGAATCCTGTAATAAATAATTTTAGCTTTATTTCACATAATAAGTCCTTCTTGTTTCTTCTTATCAGTATCCTATGAACAAAATTTTCTTTATAACACTTTAAGAGATGCTTCTCTGTAACGCAATCCACAAATGAAGAGGATCTCCAGAACATTTCAAGTTATTCTCCCGTTTTCATTGACATGAAAAATACTAAAAGGCCTTTTACTCCAAGAGTGTCTTTATTACATGCTTCAGGATTTGTAAACAGCTGGTTTAATTGAGTAATCCATTATAGACTCCTCTCTGATTGTAACTTCTGTAGCATCTAAAGTGTTATTTTCTTGCTGAGCATAGAACTCCAAGGATTCTATGACTTAGGTTTTCCAATTAAAGATTCTGGCCTGTCAAGTCTTTCTTTATTTGTAGTTCTCCCTCAAGGAAAGAATAATCTTTACTTCTATGCCCCAGGATAAAATTTGTTACTGGCATTCAGCCAATATATTCACTTAGTTTTAGGATTATTTTAATGAATATTATTCAAATTCTTACTGGGTTACAGTCAACAGACTATATACTCAGAATATGAATATAACCATAACACAGACCCTGACCTATGAGATTTGATATTGTAAAAAATAAAGAAGAATGCTAAACAACGAAGAATGCTAAACAACTAAGTACAATACCATCAGGATTATGATATTTTATAGGTCACTGCAAAATATTATGGTAGCACATTAATATTATTAATTTTACTTTGAAGGACTTGGGAACAATCCAAGAGGTTGATAAATAAAAAGTGATATGTATTCCTTAGGTCAAAAATTGATTCTTTTTTGATGAATATTCATTAATAAATATTTATTGAGCACCAACCTTAGCCTGGCATCCTTCTAGGCACTGGGGGAAGGGCACAATAAACAAAAGAGACAAACATATCTGCCTCATGGAGCTTATTTTCTAGATTATAAATAGATTATATGTGAAAAAATGTAAGCAAAATAAAGCACACTCATTTAGAAAATGATAATTACTAAAAATTAAAGCAAGAAAAGTAATCTGAAGAAGAATCTGTAGCAGAATACAAGGGTGAAATTATAGTAGAAATGGCAAAAGAAATCCTCACTAAGCTAACTTTTGCGTAAAATCCTGAAGGACGTGAAAAAAGAAGCCCTGGGAATACCTGGACACGGTCACTCCAGGCAGTAGGAACTGTGACGGCTAAGACCACAACCCATGTGAGTTCTTGGCATGTGTGAAGATGTGAAGAGACCAACATGGCTGCAGCAGCAAAAAAGAGGGAAAGAGCAAAGGGAAATGAGGTCAAGAACTAAGAGAGTCAGATCAAGGAGGCCCTATAGGTAATAATAATGACTGACTCTTAAGTAAGAAGATATTCCATGGGAGAGTGCTAAGTAGAGAAGTAAGAGTTAGGGGGTGCAAATGAACATATTCTATGGCATCTAGAAATAAAATTATGGGTAAGAGAGGAGAAAAAGGATTGAGATATACTGAACCAGAATCTAGTAATCAAAAATTCTACTAATCATATGTACTAATCATACATATGTAAGACTGTTGCTGCAGGATTCCTCATTTATTGCAGCTAGTCAAAACAGTTCTCTTCTATTTACAGTCAATGATGCAGTTTTTACAATTATCACAATAAATATTTTATGAGAATCATACAAAATAAAATTTATCAGAATTTCTGTATCTGTAGAAGTACTACAAACAGAGAGTATTCTGTGTGAGGTCACATATTTTATGCATTCCAGTGTTTGAGGTAATATCTTAGTATATCTGTTGCATCTTGTTCTTATGAAGACTATACTCCCTTGAAATTATTTACAAATAAGCCACTTTGAAACTGAAGTTACCTAAAAAAAATACACTCCAATGATAAAGTCCCAGATAAATATATTCATCACTAAATCAATGGTTGTTATATTGAATAGGCTCTTGTATTTTTTTTGATAATCCAATTCAAGAAGAGAAGTGAAATCATATTAACATATGGGAAATATATTTAACTTTCTCAGTTGACACAAAATAGTGACATTGACAAAAAAATCCCCATAATATATAGCAATAATGAATCAATGACAAACTGACTAATGACCATGGACAATTCAAATAGTATTTAAGATTGGAAAATACAAGGAAAAGTTGTATGTGATCTGAAATCTTATGATTCAGATAAGAAAATTCTTGAAAAAGCTTTTATCAACTTACAATAATTCTAAAATTCTACATGGCATTTCCAATTATAAGCTGTGAGACATAAACATCTCTAACATATCAAAATATGAAAAAAAACATTGATGTTAGAGGAATAACCAAATTATCTTTTTCTTCTCTCCAATATAATTTGTATCATAAAATTATTAGAATATGATGAGATAGTTCCAGAGAAGGTTACCAAGTGGTGGGTGAGAAAAGTATTAAAGGGTTTTTTTTAGGCATTTCATTAACAAAAAATTGCATGATAATGTACTGGATTTTCAGAGGTTTAAGGTATTTGTCAGTTTTTAAAAATTTAATATACTAATATTTTTCTCATTCATCTGTCATAAGGATCATGACAGAAAATGTCTAGAGTGATTTGAACAGACTGTTGTAAGAAATATGGATATTGATGACTCTGTTGTTGAAGACCCAGAATGAGGTAAGGAGCATGGTAGATGAAAACTAAATTGCATCAGAGGATATATGAACCATCATGAATAAACCATTAGAAATATGGACATAGAAAATACTTCCAGCGAGGGCTCAGAAGGAAATGAAAACATGTTTCTGGAAACTAAAGGAAAGGTGATCCTTTGTTCTATAATGGCAGAAAGCTTAGTGGAAATGTGTCCTGCAGTTATTTGGAAAACAGAATTTGTGAGTTTTCAATCTGGATATTTGGCTGAGGAAATTTCTAAGCAAGTGTTAGATGATCTTCTTGAGGCTTATAGTAAAAATACAAGAATTTAGGAAGAAAAAATGTTACATAAATAGGAACCAGAACTACAAAAGTTGTGAAATTTTCAGACTATCCAGATTGCAAAAAAATGTTAAAATTAAGATATCACTATTAGAAAGTATGCTCTAGAATAAATAAATAAGTAAGTAAGTAAGTAAGTAAAACAAACCAAGGTGTGGCTTTACAAACTTTGCCTCAGAAAGATCACAGCATATTCACCATATTCGGTTACATGAAAAGCTCTTTGAACAGACTAAAAGTGTGGATCACAGATCTCATTTAAACCTAGGAAAGGATCTAGAAAGCTTAAGGGTATTAACCTTCAGCCATCTCAGCAAAAGCCAAAAATAGGGATAGGATTATCTAGGAAAGATTTATGGACAATCTTGCTAATGACATAAATCTCAGTGATATATACAGGACACTCACAAGGTTCTTAAGTGCTTTATACAGGCAGAGGCACCACCAGCTTGGATTAAAAGGGACAAAGGGGGCGCCTGGGTGGCTCAGTGGTTGAGCGTCTTGTCTTTGGCTCAGGGCATGATCCTGGAGTTCAGGGATCGAGTCCCACATTGGGCTTCCTGCGAGGAGCCTGCTTCTCCCTCAGCCTATGTCTCTGCCTCTCTCTCTGTGTGTCTCTCATGAATAAATAAATAAAATCTTTAAAAATAAATAAATAAAAGGGACAAAGAGTCCCAAATAAAAGAAGGCCATAAACTGCACACCACACCACTCTCCCTTCCAAATACTCCTGGTGGGAACCACACAGCTGCAATCACTTGCTACCTTCTATGAAAAAAGAAGAAAGACTCAGAGGGGACAGCCTAGAGAGTAGAGCCACAAACTATAAAGGATTATCCCCAGGTCTTGAAATCGACTGGAGTTTGCCATATTGAGTTTCAAAATTTCTTGGGACTGGTGACTCCTTTCTCCTTCCATTTTATTCCTTTTTAAACCAAGATGTCTATAAATATTGTTCTACACCTGTCCCACTATGTATTATGGAAGCAGATAATTTCCTCTTTAATTTCACATGTCCATAGATCGGGAGAAAATATGCCAAGGACAGATTATCACAACCTCACATATACCTAATTTGGATGATGCAGATAATGAATTTGCATATTTTTCTGCTGATAAGATTTAGGTAAGAGTTTGGACTTAGAGTTGATGCTGTAATGCATTAAGACTTGGGGGAAGGGGCACCTGAGTGGCTCAGTGGTTGAGCATCTGCCTTTGGCCCAGATCATGATCTTAAATTCCTGGGATCAAGTCTCGCATTAGGCTCCCTTGTGAGGAGCCTGTTTCTCCCTTTGCCTATGTCTCTGCCTCTCTGTGTGTGTCTCCCATGAATAAATAAAATCTTAAAAAAAAGACTTGAGGGATTGGGATATGGGATGAATTGTATGTGTTCTAATGAATCTTTTGAGGCCAAAGAGTAGACTGTAACAAGTCGAATAATGGTCCCTCGAGATGTCCATTGCCTAATGTCTGGAGGTTGTGAATATTTAACTTATATGGCAAAAGGGACTTAAAGATGTGATTAAGAATATAGATTTTGATTTGAGGAGATTTTATACACACACACACACACACACACACACACACACACAAAATCACATAGTCCTAAAAGTGAAGAACCTTTCCTATTGTAGTCAAAGAGAGAGAGACAATAATGTAAGATAACTCAGAAAGGTGACACATGACAAGAATTTGACCTGTCATTACTAGCTTTGAAGATGGACAGAGGGGACCATTAACCAGATAATTCTGTGGCCTTCTAGAAGCCGAGAATGACTTTTAGTTTATAGCCAGCCCAACAACAGGGACCCCAGTCCTACAATCACAAGGGATTGAATACTCCCAACAATTCAAATGTATAAGAAGATGAATCATTCCTCAGAGCCTCAAGAAAGCTTGTTAACATCTTTGTTTTTGTGCAGTCATAACCGGAGCAGACCTCTGATCAATAGAATAGTAATAAAAAAAATGTTGGTTAAACCATTAAGTTTATGGTAATTTGTTATGTCAATAACATAAAACTAATACAGGTGTCATTGAAAACTGTGAACTTACTACTTATAAAAATAGTATGAGGGGATCCCTGGGTGGCGCAGCGGTTTGGCGCCTGCCTTTGGCCCAGGGCGCGATCCTGGAGACCCGGGATCGAATCCCACGTCGGGCTTCCCGTGCATGGAGCCTGCTTCTCCCTCTGCCTGTGTCTCTGCCTCTCTCTCTCTCTCTCTCTCTCTCTCTCTCTCTGTGACTATCATAAATAAAAAAAAAAAAAAAGATTTAAAAAAAAAAAATAGTATGAAATTCAGTATGGCTAAGCACAGAGTATTTAAGCTAGAATGGCAGGCAAAATGATGAAGGTACCAAGAAGTGTGGGCCAGACTATGCATGTCTTTTCATCTAATGGGATTCCTAGTTCTATGAAATGGGGACCAATGACAGACAACCATAAAAAAGAAACATTTTGGAAAATGAGCAGAAATTGAAGCAGTTCTAGAAGGCCAAAAGCAATAATTATCCAAAACTATGCTTCTGCCACCATTTGGCAAACTGCTGCTGAGTCCACAAATGGACAGATTTTTAAGCAGCACTTTGATTTTTTGCCTCAGCTACTACAAATTCAGTCCCAGACATAAGTGTTCTGGAAAGTAACTTATACCAAGAGCACATGTTCTATCTATAAGTGAGATGATGGAAGTTCCTCTGACTTCTACAATGGAAGACAGGGAATTCCCTATTGTAAGCATTATACTTAAGGGTCAGTAGGAAAGTAGGAAGGAGGAATTGTCACTGAAAATGACAAATGATCGAGTTTTGTATGTGTAATAAGACTCTTAATTATAAAAGACAAGGCTAATCTACCAGACATATAAAGCAATTTAGGAATCCCATGTAGTGGGCAGAATTATGACTCTCCCAAAAATACCCATTTCTTAAACCCTCTAGCCTATAAATATGCTGCTTTACATGGAAAAAAAAGAGACTTTATGAGTATAATTAAGTTAAGGAACTTGAGACAGGGAGATTGTCTTCCTAATCAGTGGTTCTAATCTAGTTATATAGGTCCTTAAATGCAAAGAACCATTTTGGCTGGAGTCAAGCCAAGATGTGACTATGGAAGAATGATCAGAGAGGTATAACTTTGTTAGTTTTGAAGATGGATGAAGATGGCAGGAGCCAAGGACTGTAGGCGCCCTTTAGAAGCTGGAAAAGGAAGAAATGTATTCTGGATTTCCAGAACCTCCACGGAGAGAGAAAAAAAAATGCAGCACTGCCAATACTTTGATTTTAGCTCTGCAAAATCTATACTAGATTTCTGATAAACAGAAATGTTAAGATAATAAATTTGTGTTGTTTAAGCCACTAAGTTTGCGATTATAGCAACAGAAGGACATTAATACAAAAACCTCCCACAATAAAATCCAATACCCAGATGGCTTCACGGGTGAATTCTATCAAAAATTTACAAAAAAAAAAAATGGTAGCAGTCCTACCTAAAGTCTTCCAAAAAAATAGAAAGTTAGCATTCCCTAACTTATTTTGAAGTTAGTGTTATACTGACACCAAAACTAGACAAAATCATCACAGGAAAACTACAGACCAATATTCCTTATGAAAATAAATGCAAAAGGCTCAACAAAATAATGGCAAATTGAATCCAGCAACCTATAAAAAGGATTATTTACCATGATCAAGTGGAATTTTTTACTGGAATGTAAGATTAGTTTAATACATGAATATCAATCAATATAATCAACAAATGAATAGAAGACAATATAGCAGAAAAGCATGACAAAATGCAACACCCTTCCATCATAAAAACACTCAAAAATTACAACAGTAGAAAAAAATTCCTCACTCAATTGTTATCTCTGGAAAACCCACAGCTAACATTATATTTAATTGTGAAAGGATCAATTCTTTTTACAAGTAGGACATTGTGCTGGATGTCTACTCTCACCTGGAGGTTCCAGCCACAGCAACTAGGCAAAAGAGAAATAAAAGGCCTTTAAATTAGAGAGGAAGAAGCAAAACTATTTGTATTCATAGATGACATGATGTTGTTTATAGCAAATCTTGAAGAATTAATAAAAAATAATTCCAGAGTAATTAATGAATTTAGCAAAGTTACAGGATAGGAGATCCATATACAAAAATCAATCTATTTCTATTCTCTAACTATGAATAAGAAATGCAATTAAGAGGGATACCTGGTGGCTCAGCAGTTGAGTGCCTGCCTTTGGCTTAGGTTGTGATCCAGGGTTCCAGGATTGAGTCCTGCACCGGGCTCCCCACAAGGAGCCTGCTTTCTCCCTCTGCCTGTGTGTCTGCCTCTCTGTGTCTCTCATGAATAAATAAATAAAATCTTTAAAAAAATAAATGCAATTAAGAAAACAATTCTATTCACATGAGCAGCAAAATAATCAGTTAAATTTACATTTAATTAAAGATGTATAAGATGTTTATACTAACACTTACAAAATATTGTTGAATATAATTAAATAAGACCTAGATAACTTGAAAACCATTCTATGTTCAGATATATTGGAAAACTTAGTAGTTTTAGATGAATATATTTTTGTATTTTATACAGTTCCATTCAAAATCGATAATAGAAAAAATTGATATTTTTATCTAAAAATACCTTCCAAAATTGACTCTGGTAGAGACAAAAAAGTTTTATCTGAACAATGACAGAAGATATAGAAAGTAGTTAGTTAAAGAGTTCCCCCAGGTAAAAGTACAAGGCCCATAGGGCTTTATAGTAACTTACTGTTAAGAAATGCTTTTATGTCAGATGCCAATTGTTCTAGAGCATAGAAGAACAAACATATTCAAATTTCCTTTTTGAAATGAATGTAATTAATAGTTCTCAAACCCTGACAATGAAAAGTATAGAAATGCTCATCTTACCAATATTATACATATACACATGCACACATGTGTGCACCCACGCGCGCACACACACACATACACACACACACACCTCTTAGCCCAACATCTTGCATCTTAATGAAAAAGTCTTAAATCAGGAAAAAAAAGAAAGGCTTTCCAGTATCTCCACTAATACTAAACAATGTGTTGAAGGTATCCACAAGTGCAATTAGAGGAAAGAAAGGATGAGAGACTTTACAATTGCAATGCAGAAAGCACAATAATAATGTTTTGCAACAATAAGATACTTCAACCTTACAGTGATATAATTTCATTTTACTACAAGTAATTGGGAATATTTAACAAATGGCAAGCTATATATCAACCCACAAAACTCAAAGAACTTCTTATACATAAAAAATGTCAGAAGATATCATAGGAGACTCTATTTATAATAGTGGAATAAGTGAATAAATTGACACTCCATTTTCTGAGATATTAAGACAACATTCATAAAGATACTATTATGGGCTGAAATGAGTCCCCCTCCAAAAGATATGTTATAGTTCTAACACCTGGAACCTGTGAATGAATGTTGCCTTATTTGGAAATGGAGGCTTGGAGATAAGAGTCTTTAGGGTGGGTTCTAATTCAATAGGACTGGTGTCCTGAGAAGACAAGGACATACAGGAAGAAGGTATCTATGTGATAACAGGCAGAGATCGGAGTGATGAGTCCACAAAGCCAAGGAACATCTAGATTTGCAAAGTTTCTGGCAAACACCAGACACTAGGAAGAGGCAAAAAAAAAGATCTTCCACTAGAGGTTTTAAAGGAAGTATAAACCAACCTACACCATGACCATGATTTTTGGATTTCTAGCTTCCAGACCTATGACATAATAAATCGGTCATCCATTTTATGGAACTTTGTTATGACAATCCTTGGAAACTAGGAAATACTACTATTTCCTAAGTCAAAGTAAAAATTTAATATGTTTCATAGTTTATTTGAAAGAAGAAAAGCTCAGCCTAAAAACCTTTGAAGAAGAAGAAAAAGTGATGACAGTGACGTTATCAAACATTAAGTAGAATATAAAGCCTCTCTAATTAAAATAGTGTGGTATTGATGCTTAAATATAAGGAACTATAGAACAGAATAGAAAATCCCAGAAATAAACATGATTGCGTATGAGAATTTCAAATGTGATAAAGGTGGCTTCTTCAATTATAAATAAAATAACTTTTTAAAAATAAATGGCTTGAGAATAACTAAAAAAAAAAACTTGGATCTATTTCTCATATCATACCCCAGGATAAATTCCAAATGATGTTTAACCTTAAAATAACCATAAAAATACTAAAGAATATGTAGATGAATTTCTCTACAAACTTGAATAGAACAATAATCTTAATCATATTTTAATATCTAGTAGCAATAAGGGAAATAAAAGTTAAATCTAACTACATAAAAATTTAAAAGAAATGTTTACTTGGTCAAAAAACCCAACATTAGCAAGGGCTACTGACATTTCTAGGATTATTCTCCAAGTGAGAAATACAAAATGCCAAAAGAAATGGTTGCACAAAGGTCTGGTGATCTTGATCTTTGATACTATTAACAGTTGCTTCCGACCATCTTACAGTGATTGAGACACTGAAATGCTTAAAGACCCTACAGCTCTGTGCACTGGTTTATGGACTTTTTTTTTCCCAATCTGCATTTAGTCTCCAAAGTTGTTCAAAATGCCACTCTTTTCTTTCTTTTCTTGGTCTACCTCACTTTCTGCCCCACTTAAATTTGGCTTGTTCCAAAAATAAGAAATATGTGTACTTTCAATTATTTCCCCCAATTTTTATTTATTCTTCAACTTCTCTTTTACTCTATTAAGTGGTGCTTCTGCTATTTTATTCTGACTATATCATTTGTCTTTCTTTGATTCTCATTTTCATTTTCAAATATTCTTCCATAATCCTATTAGGAGCAATGCCTGCTTCTGAAAATGTAAATAGGTAAATTGATCTTTTTTTTAAAGATTTTATTTATTTGGTTGAGAGAGAGAGAGAACATGAGTGGGGGAAGGGGCAAAGTGAGAGAGAGAAGCAACTCCCAACAGAGCAGGGAGCCTGATCTGCGGCTCCATCCCAGGACTCTGATATCATGACCTGAGGCAAAGGCAGATGCTAAACCAACGGAGTCACCCAGGTGCCCCTAAATTCACCTTCTTGACCTAATGTTTCCTAGACGAGAATCACTAAGTCACATGTGAAAATGGAGACTTTTCTCTCTCTAAGCACACACAAAACACTTTCCTGTTAGAAACCATTTATTGTCAACTACCAAGCAATTTTTTCCACTCTTAGTATCCTTTATTGTAATTATTATAACAATATTTCATTTTTCTATATTAAATAGAACAAAGGAAAATTTAGTCTTTGAGGTATAAAAATCTTTTCTCCAGCATGGTTGGGATGAAAATTTATTTCAAAAGGAAAAATGCATCCCTATGTTTATTACAGTATTATTTATAATAGCCAAATATGGAAGCAAACCAAGTGCCCATTGAAAGATGAATGGATAAAGAAGATGTGGTACATACAATGGAATATTACTCAGCCATAAAAAGGAATGAAATCTTGTCATTTGCAACATGTATAAATCAAGATGGTATAATACTGTGCGAAGTCAGTCAGTCAGAAAAAAACAAATACTGTTTGATCTCATTCATACATGGAATCTAAGAAACAAAACAAATGAACAAAGGAAAAAGAGAAAAAATAGACTCTTAACTATAAAGAACAAACTAATGATTGTCAGAAGGAAAGTAAGAGGATGGGTAAAAAAAAAATGAAGGTGATTATGATTACGCTCATCATGAGCACTGAGAAATATATAGAATTGTTGAAACTTTATCTTATATATCTTAAATTAGTATAACACTATGTTAATTATATTTGAATTCAAAAAATAAATTTTAAAAACAAATTTTGTAATTAATTTTTAATACAATTTAGAAATGTCTCAGCTTCATAGCATATTAATGACAATATTTAAATATTTATGACTTCATCAAATTTGAAAATCTTCTCAAGTTTCTTTCATATATAAACTGTACAATTTCACAGCATTTCATGTTTTATTGTGAAGTGACTAATATTAAATATATTCTTTTTTTTAAGATTTTATTTATTTATTCATGAGAGACACAGAAAGACAGCCAGAGGGAGAAGCAGGCCCCATGCAGGGACCCTGATGTGGGACTCAATCCCAGGACTCCAGGATTACGCCCTGGGCCGAAGGCAGGCGCCAAACCACTGAGCCACCCAGGGATCCCCATTATTAAACATATTCTTTGAATCAACAACACTCATTAGCAAATGTGCCAATACTTGTTTGTTCAGAGTTAACCCTAAAGAAGACCCTTTTAAATACATTATAAATCGAGGAGAGGCAATCCGTCCCAGTAGCCCTTTCTTGGAACATGATTTCTGATATTAGAAAGGACCTCTGGTATTAAATTCTTTTAAATGTGTCTGTGAGATATGTATAATTTATAGTTTTCTCTTTTTCTCTAGTTTAATTAAGTATACAAGTAGGCTGGAAATCATTTCTATTTTAAATACTATAACTGTAAATTGTCTTCAACTAAATCACCCAATAAATGAATATCTTAAGCTTATAGTAATAGATTTTCCTGAATAAAATTTCTAGGCAGGAAACAATAAAATATTAAGAATTAATACATATGAGTTTAAAGTATTTTCTATCAAAGGAAGCAGAGATCTTATTTTATTTCAGGAATAAAACATCAAAGAACTCAACATTAACTCCAGGTCTAAAGCTTCAACAACATGGTCACTTAAGGCAGATAATGAGTTAAGAAATAACCCCGAATACCAGATTCATTATCATAATAACAATCTTATTTTAGAGTTTTCTATTTGCTATACCTGGCAAAAATCTCCTATTATACCCACACTAGCTATTTTTTTAGTTCTTCTTATGGACACAATCATTTCTTAGACCACTTGTTTTGATTTTGGTCAGGAGTTAATAACAAGTAGCTCTTTATTTCCAGAAACATCCCCATTCTTAATCCAAATTGAGTTCATTTTCCCAGGTATTTAGAGCAAAATTACTGGAGATACAGAGACTTATGATTTTGGCTTCTAGCTGTGCAACTTAAGAAAAAAACATTTTATCAAGTTGTACTTCAATCACTACAGCCTTTTATTTTTCATTTACTTTTAATTTTTAAGTTTTTTTTAGATTTTCTTTATTTACTCATGAGAAACACACAGAGAGAGGCAGAGACATAGGCAGAGGGAAAAGCAGGCTCCCTGCAGGGAACCTAATGTGAACTGGATCCCAGGACCCCGGGATCACAACCTGAGCCTAAGGCAGCTGCTCAACCACTGAGCCACCCAGGTGCTCCCACTACAGCTTTTAAAAATGAAAATGTAAGTAACAAAAGAAATAACGAAAAAATCTCAGGTTATACTCTGCTGCCAAAGCTGAATTTTAAAAATCAGAAAATGTCCTAAGCACAAATAATCTATATTTATACTATATTTACACACTCACTTAAAGACTACATGTTTCCCTCCCTGGAGGGTCTCTACCGACCTGATTGCTAGTTCTCTTCCTTGTTTCCGACCCTTTCTAGTAATACTAATTTTATTATAACTTAGTAAATTCCCTCATAATTTTGTAATTTCCCATTAGTACCTCCAGACTCATCTTCCTTTACTCTCCTTGTTGAACATCAAGGATAATTTAGGCAATAAATGCCTATAACATGCCCTTACTTAAATGCCTTCCATTGTTTTAATGTATTCATAATGTCTTGTTAATATGTATATCCACAAGATATTCTCCATATAGGAATGGATTTTATACCTCATTCTGTGCTAAGGTAGTTTATCTATTCTTTCTCATTATGTGAGACCCAGAATCATTATGTTGATATATATCAATGGTTACTGTAAAAATCTGCATTTATCAGCTCACAAAATATAAAAAACTGTAAACTTCCATTCCGACCTCTAACCTCTGCCTTAGACATTTGAACAAATCATAAAAGAATAAAAAAGTATGGCTATGAATTCTCAAACCAATGGTCTGAGGCAGCTAATAAAATCTATACAAATGCAGCAGAAATTTGTCACAGAACTATTGAATAAAAATTACAAATAAATGTGTTCTTGCCTTTGTCATAAGCCAGTTTTACAGGCTTCCAACACCATACCTGGCATCATTCTGTTCTCAGTGAAGGGCTGACATTCTGGTATTTCCCTCAACTTTCTCCCCCATTCCACTAAATCCATGTGAAGCCTCCACTGAATATATCTAGTGGGATGGTATGAGCTAAAATCTTTTATGAGATCTTTAGAAAAGAAAACATGCTACTCTCCCAAGAAAGTTGACCAATTTAGGAGCTACATTACATTTTCATTCAAGAAAAGTGCAGTAACACTGCTCGGGCCTTGGAGACAAGAGTAATCCCTTCTTTTTCTTTGGTGTCCTCACAGAATTTGATACTGTGCCAGCATTCAGTGTTCACTCAAAAATACAAATGGCATATAAATTACTTAATGGCATAAATCTAAAATATATGGCATTTCACTATTGCTATGATCTCTAATGCCTTCTGTGTTGTGGTGGCCAGAGGCCATCACTGCTACAGAGGAGAAACATTGGTTAAAAGATGAAATAATTATTTATATTTTAATATATATTTCTGACATAAAATTTAAAAGAAATTATAAATAGATTTAATTTAACATATTAAAAAAATAACATCTCATCTCTTTCCCCATAGATATATACACACCTCTACAAGAGAGGCCGATTAGCTCACATACATGGACAGCTCTAGCCGGAAGTAAAGCAAATCATGTTCCACTGAAGAACATCCCCACTAATTTCTATTTGAAGGGACTTTTGTATAAAACCTAGATGTCTACTATGAGTCTATCTTGTCTGTAAGGACTCTGTGATGTATTTTATTTTTATACTGTTGTTGAATATCTATCAATATATTAATGTATTGGGATCTCAGTCACAAAGGAAAGAAATTAATATATTAGCATATGGGAAACTTTAAATATGAGCATCTTGAAAGTCAAAAATCTGGTTATTCTGAAGGGTTTGGCATTAAAAGACATTCCACCCACCCCTGCTATGGAAAATGATTTTTTTATTGGCTTTAAACATTTTGGATGAAAAGATCACCAACTAGTCTTACTACATAATATTTTTCCCCACACACATACTCTTCCACACTCCTGCCATTACCTTTTTATCTGCCCAACTTATCAATGTAAAGAAATTTCCTAATTCAAGCATAACAATTATAATTGCTGTCAATTTCTCATGGCATTTCACATTGTTCTAGTTTAACTTTCTTATTAAAAATGTGTTGAACACTCAAAACTGTGTCATTGATAAACACTGTTGCATTTGCAGCATCATATACTGTGTGGTTTTGGCAAGATCTGGGTTTCCTAAGGCCACTCTGATCATAGGCAGATTTTGCCCTTAGCTCACTCAACACTAAGTCAATGCCCTTGCCTTTGTCATGTAATTCTAGCACATAAAATGCAATTATAGATAAAATCCCTCTTGAGACTAGTTTTTCATTGTCTCTTCTAAGTACATTTTCTTCATGCATTAAATCATATCCCAGGACATCCCACAACACTAGCAACAGCCTGGATTCTTGCTCCCTCTGTTTCAGAGGTCAATTTATATTCTCATTCCAACAACTCCAAGTTCCAGTCAATTCTCCTGATATATTTGTAGTTGAGATCACAATTTTTTAAAACAAAGTTATTGATACGTTAATAGGTAATCAATAAACATTATTACTTAAAGTAAAAATTTGAATGAAATAGATTATTTGGAAACTAAATTGTAGATTCTTTTTGAATCATGAAATTTCAACATTAAAAAAATTATTTCCCCCTCTCTATATGTATTGCTGCCATCAATTCTATGGTTTTGGCTATAATGTTATGTTGATTTTCACCTAAGCTCTATAATAACTATTTTATCTTTCTTGTTATAAGCCATCTGGCCTCTGGATTGTTAGTCATAGCTCTATATTATAAGATTTACTCAATATATGCAGATGCTATTTTACTTTGTTTTTAGTACAATTGTTTTTCTCTCAGGAAATTTTAAAAGAAATAAGTGGATCAAAAACTATAATTTATCTTTTGTGTTAAAATTGTCTTTAAGTCTTCTGCAGGTAAAAGAATTATGTTACCAATTTCAAAAAATCTGGTTAGCTTTAGTTTCTAAATGTTATCACATTCTTAAAAGCTTTTTAAGTTTTTCTCTATTTCTCTTCCATCCTCCCTTTCTCTCTTCCTTCTTTCCTTTCTTCCTTCTTCTTTCCAATAAATGTCCACTGAACACATATTTTGTACCAATAACACAGTAGGTGGTGATATAGCTAGAACTCATTGGTTCCACAAACTATTGTGATGCGTTGACATGTTTTTAAGTGTTGAGGTCTAATTTTGGAATGTTTTAAATTATTTCTTATAAACCCATTACATTTTTAAACTAAAGCCAATCGTAGGATAATAGAGCACATCATGTTGGGATCCTCGTCTTATATTCACCCGGTATTTCAGATCTACATCACTCGAGGGAAAACCACATATATGTGAACTTTTCCCTTCTGTTATCTAATGGTAGATGTCTGAATGGTTATGATGAGAGCAAATCTGGATAAATAAGTTAAGAATTATAGTACCTTTGGGTTGCCTCCATCTTTCCTATAAAAGAAATTCATCTAGGCCCTAAAGGCTTATGAGAGAGGTTCATCACATACAGTGGTCACAAAGGTAAGTGTGGTGTGCAAAACTATTCTCTCTACCTACAGAAGGAGGCATATTTTCTTTCACACAAAAATGTTAATGCCTCAGCCTTGTTTCTAAGAGCCTATATGTCCCAAGGAGGGGACTCCTATTATTTATTTGCTCACCGACTAATGGTGACCATGATTATATCACTGAAAGTTCATCTCTCTTCCTCCAAACTGCAAATCATTCTGAAATGGCATCTCTGGCTTTCTTTACAATAGCGGAAATGTAATGACTATTTGTTTCCCATCTCTCTGAAAAGCCTGGAAACCGAATGAAGGCAGAAACTCAAAATATTGTGAATTGTTTTGGCAGCCCAAGCAGCCAGCTGTTGACTGGAGTTCCACAGGACTAACCAGGGAGTCAGTGGTTGACTATGGCATCTGTGTTATGAATGATATCTTGGGATAAAATCCCACCCCCTCTAGTTTCTTGGCAGCTTAAGAATCTCAGACTAAGATGAAAACATGGCTCTCAATGCCTCAATGAGTTGCTGGAATATTTTGGACCTACTTGAGCCAGAATGAGATTTGTGCACATCTCTAATTTTCAATCCAGCTTTGAATTGATATTCAACACCCAAGAAGTCGAGACTTAAGATGAAAAACATCTTTCATTGGTTCAAAAGTCCCAAGTTCCATTACTTCTGAAGAAAGAATATTTACAGAGGTTTTTCTGATCTTTCATCTGCCCACAATTGTTTTTCCTAATCAAAAGTAGCAAGGTAAGCATATTTCTGTTTTATTATTTGAAATACAGTATTAATCTTTGGAGGCAAGCAGAAGGAAATTATCCTTTTAACTAGCAATAGCTGTTTAAATTTCAAAGATTATACAAAAAGACGTGTCCTTATTTTGTTTACAGTATCTTAATCCTTTCCTGTAGCAGCTTGGATATTGCATTACAGTTTTGCTTTTTGTTTTTTGTTTTTTCTTAAAGCAGAGATGCAGACTCAGGATGCTCAGTTTAGAAGATGAGGAAAACAATGACGGCTATTAGGACAGGTCTGGAAATGGGGTAGGAGAAGAATAGGTGAATTAAGCCACCATATGCCCAGTGAATTAAGTGAAGTCCTAGAACATTAGAAAATGCTTATCTGATTTAAATAGGAAATGCTTTGCCTAAAAATACAAAGAAATGAAAATAGAAATTAAATCATACATTGTAAACTAGTTACAGACAGCCAAAATGTTTTACAACTTTGGCATAAAAATGTTGTATCAGGAAAAGCAATGAATTTCAAAATTACTTTTGAAAATTCCTTTTTATATCAAGGCCTTATAGAGAATCTCACACGGTCATCATATATATATATATATATATATATATATATATATATATGTATGTATATGACATATCCATAATGTGTATGCATATATTTATGTATATGTATATGATTACTAGTTAAATACAAATATACTTCATTGCTAAAGTATAAACTCCTCAGAAGAAATAGACAATATATTTGGAAAAACTATGGTAAAAGGAAGAATATCTTCTGCAATATTCTGCATTTATAGTTGAAATTGTATATCTTAAGAAAAACATAGTTAAGAGGATATTTTTTTTTGGCTTGGAAAATTCTGTAGATGTTCTCTTAAATGTCAATCTTATGAGGAAAACAACATTTAAAGATTTAAAAATATTTGTTAATTCACTCCGTGGGATTCTGTGGGAATAATTACATAGCCATATGGTGATGGCTTATGAAATTACATTTTTTCTATAAAGTTTGTGGTTCTATTTTTATTCTCCATTTGTTTGGTTTCAATTATTACACGATATACATTTTTAAATAACAATTTATTAAACCCTTAGTATGTTAGGCATTGTGCTAAGGAATTTATAATATTATCTTATTATATCCTCACAACCATCCTGTCAGATACTATGATTATCCCTTACTTGATAGATGGTAAAATAATCTTTAAAAATTCTGTAACAAGCCCAAAGTCATTCTGCTAATTGTTTGACATCTTATTAACTCCTAATCCCATGCTATTAAAAATTACTGTGCACATCTTCCCCACAACTTCCATTCATTCTCAAAATTATCTGTTAAAAAATGAACAAACATCACAGAAGTTTTGTTTACACAAGAGGTAGCAGATCCACTTCAAGGCCTACTCTTGTAACTAATAACCATCTTTGAAAGAGAATTACAATAACTTTTCATGCCTTGTTCATTTACTTAGTAATAAGTAAGATATATAGGACTTACATATGTTACTCCATGGACAGAGAATGAGAGAAAACATCCTAGTAATACATTTGTCAAATGATCCATACTGTTAACTGGGCAATCAGGGCTGAGTGGCCACAGTAGCCAGATGAGGAAAGGAGGATGGAAATGGAGGGATCCATTCTGAGATCACATCCTTTTAATTGGTCAATATAGTCAACTGAATTCTTCTCTCTTAGATTATCCTCTATCCAAACTGGATCCAGTGCAATACAAATTCCCTCTGACTGGCTATTCTTTTTTTTTACAATAGAACCGATAGAGGAAAAATTCATAACCCCACTAAACATTGGCTTAAGTGGCAGCCAAAGAAAGGTTAAATAATCTAAAATAATAACCTGAAAATATCAAATAATAAAGTTTTATGTTTTATTTTTATATACTTATCTCAAATAAATTTTTATATTTATATGAGCTTATAAATATAATATGTTATTAATATTGAATATAATTTTAGAACTAGTGCTGAAACAGCTTTAATCAGTAAAGATGGATGCTCAAAAATTTATTAGCCACTTGAATATAAATAATATCGATATCTAGAGGTGAGCTAACGGTGTTTACAGTTTGGAATAAAGCCCTAACCTTTGGAAGCAGACAGAAAATTATCCTTTTCTTTAGCAATTTTATGTATATTCAATGTTCACATGAGTCACTTTTATACATTATCTTCTCTCCCAGATTAAAGTTTATATTGTATTTGACAGTTTTCGTTAATCTCCCTCAAATTTCATAAGGACTGCAGAATTCTAGTGATGATGTATGTTCAATTGTCTTTGCTGATAATCTAAAAAAATGTCATTTCATTTTTGGACATAAAATAGGGAAGAGTTACTTTCAGAGTCATAAAATATCTTGACCTAGATATTAAACTTTCTCAAGTACATAAGATAAGAAACAAAGTTTTTCTCTAGGCCTATTTATATTATATGATAAGATTTCATTAGAACAGGCAAGTTTTGACAATTTTCAAGGCATACTCCAAAAAAGACTTCCTACTCTCTCAAAAGAGAATAGAATTCCTGGGCAGCCTGAGTGGCTCAGTGGTTTAGCGCCACCTTCAGCCCAGGGCCTGATCCTGGAGACCCGGAGTCCAGTCCCAAGTCCCGCTCCCTGCATGGAGCCTGCTTCTCCCTCTACTTGTGTCTCTGCCATGTTCTCTCTCTCTCTCTCATTAATAAATAAATAAAATTTTAAAAAATAAAGAGAGAATAGAATAGAATTCCAGGGCCATCTGAGTGGTGAGTTGGTTAAGCATCTGACTCTTGGTTTCAGCAGTCATGATCTCAGGGGTAATGAGGCAAGCCCTCTGGCAAAGCCCACATTAAGCTTTGAGCTCAATGTGGAGTGTGCTTGAGATTCTCTCTCCCTCTACCCCTCCCTCTTGTGCTTTCTCTCTCTCTTTTTCTCTCTCTCTGTCTATCAAATAAAATTAATTTTAAAAAAAGAAAAGAATTCCAAAGAAATGTATACCATTTAATCTAATAATTAGGTGTGTGTATCCATTTTAAAAATAGTTTACCCAGTTTTCCAATTGGATTATTATTGCCATTCTCACTACAATTGATTTTAAACACACTGGAGTGGAATATTTAAAATAAGAGCAAAAAAGTAATAGATGATTCAGTTATTTTTCAAATAATGGAAGAGTAACTTTCCTTATATTCAATATTGAATAAGAAGAAAATTCTGCAAAAGTGTCCCTTAAAATGAAGTACTTTAAATGCTGAGCTCTAATCACCCATTTCTCCAGTCTGTCAGTCTTAAAATATTGCAGAGCTGACTTCCCAGATGCCAGTTGGCAGCCCAATTGAACGAAGCAGCTGCCTAGAGAATTATACAAAAGAGCTTATGTTCTCTCCATGCTGTGTGTCATGAAGTCTGCTGCCACCTCACAGGAATCGCAAAGGACACGATGCAATGAAATAGTTAACTAGGAACCTACACAAAACTCCTTTGGCATTGTGGTGCTAACGTCCCTTTTAACCCCATTTGTTAGAATTTTTGTAATATGCTGTTTGTGCTTTCAGACTGCATCACAAATTCATCTGAGGATTTTCTGAATATATTCATATCCTCCAGTTAAATGAACAATGGAAAAAGTTACTCCTGTAAGAATGGGTTTGATAGAAAATTTTACTTGTTGGTCTTTCATCAAAAACACCACTGCATTTTCAAAGCATTTGTTTGAAGCAATCAGTTAAATATCTGGGTTTTATAAAGCCTTCTCATTTTTTGGTTGCTCAAAGGAAGTCTGGCTACAGTATCCTACTGCTCTGAAATGAACAGAAGCAAGTGAATATAAAGGTAATTTAACTTTAAATAAACCCACTGTTCAGCAATGCTCAGAGGACATAAATGAATACATTTTTTAGAAGCTGTGAATACTTTATCACAGCTATTGTTCTTTTTAATGTATTTCAGAGGCATTGCAGGTACTATAATTCCAAATGATTTTCACTTCAAGTTCGCACCAGATATAGTTTGCACTTAAACCAAAAGCTCAAGAAAAGGTCAAGATGAGCACAATGATCACTATACTAAAACACAGCATAGTAATGGCCAGCCCTAGATGTGATATACAGTTTAAGAGCATGCAAACTGTGCATGCATGCTAAAAGAATGTAGGATTAACTAGGTGACCAGAAAAATTTAAGTGTTCAGGGCTAATTATCAGGTTTATTTGATAACTGTGTTTCTTTTACAATTCCTCTTCTTTCTGGCTCCCTGGATGTCCAACTTTCAGACCTCTAATTCCCTATTAGCTTATTGGATGAAGGAAAAAGGGGAGACTTCTTAATATTGCTGCAGTTGTATCTGATAGCACATCCATACTTCAGATTGGTGCTAAGGGTCAAAACTATATTTTTGAGGCATCTTAGGATTCAAATCATAATTACTCAGGAAGCACCATTTGTTCATGCTGAGGGACAGTATAGCTCGGTGGTTAGGGGTGAGAGTATTTATTTGTTTTGAGTACTTGCTTTACTGCTTAAGCATTATATGACTTTAAGTAAAATGCTTAACTTTAATCTCTATGCTTCAGGTCATCATCATAAAAATGGGGACAATAATAAAGCCTCCCACTTAAGGTCTCTATGAGGATTAAATAAGTATTCCATATAGGTAGGCCTCAATACTCAATTAGGTCATGGCAGAGAGAAAAGCCCCTAAAGCCCATTACTTTTCATTATATAACCTTGTCTGGTTACTAATAGCAAGTGCTAAGCTGGAAGCTGGGGATACAGTAATGTATGATACAAACATACATTCAATAAACACAGCCCAATATAGGAAGAAACATGTAATTGAAATTGAATAAAGTATTTGTGATAAAAATAAGCTGAGTTTTATAAAGGTCTTTTATATTATCAGGGGGTGAAAGGAAAGAATTCCAGGAGGAGATACTATCTGGGCTTATTTTTAAAACATAATTTCTGAAAAGCTTCAAAATACTTTTATTTAAAGTATTACAAGATCCATCTTGTATTGCTACTGGAAGACTTGATCCTATTTTCAAACCTCTTTTCTTTCCCCTAATTTTTCCCTGATCCAAATTAGCAAATAGCTGAAAAGATATATGACAGAGATACAAAGAAGATATTAAAGAAAACAGACAGAAAATTGGTCTAGGATAATAGCTTGCACCTCCCCCCCCCCTTGATATAATCTCCATGATGTCTTAGTGATACGCTTCCCTAGGCTAAAAACAGTCAAATGTCATAAGTTACAAAATTCTATAAAAAGTGACCTAACATAACTTTTTAATAAAGCTAAAGGGAAAAAATTCCTTTGGAAAAGACATGAAATTTCTATGATATGCCAAAAACTCTGAAAGATGCAGAGGCTTTGAAGACCCAGGAAAAATGATTGTCTTAAGTACAGGAGAAAGAAAAGTAAAAATCAGACTCCCTGATTCCAAGGGTCCCAAGAAGTCCAACCCTTTCAATATACTTACTTGAAGTTCTCAAAGTCCATATACCAAAAATTTGTCAATCACAATAACTAAGTGATTTTTTTAAGATTTTATTTATTCATGAGAGACACAGAGAGAGAGGCAGAAACACAGGCAGAGGGGGAAGCAGACTCCTTGCAGGGAGCCTGATGGCGGGACTCGATTCCCAGACCCAGGATCACGACCTGAGCAGAAGGCAGATGCTCAACTGCTGAGCCACCCAGGCATCCTAATAAGTAAGTGATCTTAATTGTCAGGTTTTGTGTTAGGATTAAGCATGAACAGAGGTGGGTGGGGGGATGGGGTAACTAGGTGATGGGCATTAAGCAGGGCACATGATGAGATGAGCACTGGGTGTTATAGTCTATGTTGGCAAATTGAATTCAAATAAATTTTTTTAAAAAAGAATTTCAGTGAAGACTAAATGATTAAGCATGGACAAATTAACTACATCTGGAAAGGGCAGACAAGGACAAATGAAAATCATATAAAACTTGCCTGCCATGGTGGAATAAGTACTCCCCCTTGAAAATTTCTTAGGGCTAATGCTTAAGAAGGGATTGATTAAACCACTGGAGTAAAGGAGAGGAGGACACAGTATAGATGGTAACTATGCCTTGCTATGTATCCTGGCCTTCTGGTTCAGCACAAAACTCAGTCTTTGAACAGTCAGAAAGTTTGACCTGCTGTGTTTCCTTTACATGATCTCTTGGATAGAGATTTGCCACAGCTCAGTCAATACCTGAAAATGATAACACTACAATTTCTAAGGCTAAATCTATTTTCTATGTAGAACATCCATAAAGCCTGGTTTGACATTCATTTTCATTTTACAAACAGCTCTTCTGAAATGTATTTAAATAGCATTCTGCTTCAAGACAGTGACTGAGCAACTTCTGAGATTTTCTGAATTACTATTCTTTACTAGTCAAGTACATAAAGTGGTGAGGAAAGGCAAGATAAATATCAAAAGGAATTTCATAAGA
This sequence comes from Nyctereutes procyonoides, assembly GCF_905146905.1. Lineage (NCBI taxonomy): Eukaryota > Metazoa > Chordata > Mammalia > Carnivora > Canidae > Nyctereutes > Nyctereutes procyonoides. Next base: position 8,255,165 of record NW_026575145.1, read on the forward strand.
CTTCAAAATCCATATGGGAAAGGGGTTAGAGAAATAGGCGTGTGTATGTATATACATATCACAAAAGACCTAAAAGAAAAGCTTTTAGGAAAGCTTTTTGAGTATAAATTGTATTATTATTAAGAATAAAAGAAAAATCAGAAACATCCAGCATATTAGTTCAGTCTTTGTGCTAAAGGACTAAAGCAAAGTCCTACTACAGCACATATGCTCCAAAGAACAGCTTGAATTAACATTACTTATGTTCTCAAAAAAAAATGCATGTTTTAGAGTGAAAACCAAAATATACCATATTTTTTGAATGGGGGTTGGAGATGGATGGACACTTTGGCACATGCAAAGTGAAGATTTAGATGAAATGGCCACATTTACACTGGTGATGGGCACTGGCTTTGGGGAAAAAGTATATAGTTGGCAGATGGTTAATAGTGAGAATAAGTTATCTCTGCATTCGGTAAAGAAAAAAGGAGGGGACCCTAAAGTTTGAAAGTTGTAAATGTAGAGCACAATAGAAAGGCAACAATCAGCAATTCCTCTTTTAATTTTAGATGTCAAGGACCATGGTTTAAGAAAGCAATGTGTTGCCTGAGGAGGACAGGGCCTCAAGATGGCTCTCTAGATGAATTCACCACTGTAAGTAGGCCTTTAGGCCCTGAAAGCAGATTTTCTCAGCCCTAAAAGAAGAGTCTGTGCACAAATTAATCAAGATACAGAAACTGATATTTGAGAATCAGAAAGCCTGAGCAAAGAACAGAAATGGGAAATTCACAAGGAGGAGGTAAAAATGGCAAACCAAGTGATACCATTGTTAATTTGTGCATTTAAAAAAGATAATTAAGGGTAAAACCAAATTGTCAAGTATGTCAGGAAATGAACATTCCCAACTACTGCTTTTGGAAACATGTGAAACAAATATTCCAAAGGACAATTTAACAAAATGCACCAAGATCCTTATATATTTCTTGGCCTAAATCTAAGAAATTATAGTTAAAATTAGTTGCAAAGTACATAAAGCTAAATATACAAAAGTGCTCTTCAAAACATTGTTGAAAAAAGAAAAAGAAATGGAAGCAACCCAAACTTGAAAACACTGGTTTGAGAACAATCTTAGGGAAGTAGAACTGGAAGAACTATAATGTTTTCATAAGAAGCTCAATTTATTTTAACTACTCTGTTTGGAAAGTAACTTTGTGAACAAAAGGCAGATGGTCTGCCATGGAAACAGAGAAGGGAGATCTATTACCCAAGAATCTTGGCTAAAGAAGGCAAAGTTGAACATTATGGCTGTGTCTAAATATCTATTGAGGGAAGACAGTCTCAGAAAAACTTATCTCAGAGACACTAAATATCATCTTACACTTTTTGTTCTGATTGTATGTCTACCAAATTCCTGCTAATATAGTTGTCTTTTTTTTTTCTCAGTAGATATATGATTTTCCCTTCTGGAGAATTATGGTCTACTTGCTAGTTGGATTTATCCTTAAATTTAATTAAATGACATTCTTTTTTTTTTTTTTTTTTTGTTAGTCATCTTTGCTTTGACTTTAAAAATTTAAATAAACTTTTAATTTTGGAGTGATTTTAGATTAACAGAAAAGTTGCTTAGTATAGAGTTCTCATACATCCTTCATCTAGTTCCTCTATTAAATATCTCATATTGTTTTAGTACATTTGTCACAATTAAGGAATTAACAATGATACATTACTATTAATTAAACTACATACTTATTCATACTCTATTTCATTAAATTTATTAAAAGGGAAATGATGTGTTTAATCTTTTCATGTTATTGCTTTGGTCAATATGCCTAGCTATAAAGTTTTAATAAATAGCCAATTTTCCTGTTAAAAAAAATCTCAAAACCTTTTCTATATTCCTTAAAAACGCACATAAATTTCTGCACAAAATAACTCCATGTTGTGATACATTAAAACTAGTTCAAAGCTCTGCAATGAGGGATAATTCTGTTCTGCAAATCAGGAATTGATTTAAATAATTTTAATAAAATAAGAGATTTATTTTAAGAAATTTGGCTCACAAAATTGTAAGGCTTGACAAGTCTAAAATCCATAGGTCATGCTGACTGGACTCAGGGAGGTATTGACTCTAATCTTGTGGTAGAATTTCTTTTTCTCTGGGAAACTGAGTTTTTGTCCCCAAGGCATACAACTGACTGGATTAGATCTATGCACATTAATCAGGGCAGTCTCTTTTGCTTAAATTCAACTGATTAGATGTTAGCAGCGCCTACAAAATACCTTCACAGTAACATGTAGATTAGTGTTTGATTAAATCATTGGATGCTAGAGCCTAGCCAAGTTAACACATAAAACTATCATGGCAGGGTATATAATCTCTGACCACATCCTACTGGGCAGATCTCAGTCAAAAGTCAAAAGAAAGAAGAAGAGAGAGAGAGAAAAGGAGGGAGGAAGAAAAAAAGAGAGAAAGAATCATTAAGCTTCTCAGTATTTTAATTTTCAAAAGAATGGTCATTATCCATTAAAGCAGCTTTACTTTTGTCATGCTAAACTTTATATAGGAATTATTAAATTTAATTACATAGAATAAATGTTTATATAATCAGCACTCTTTTTAACAATAAATTGTTACTAAAGATTTTATATCTATATAGACTAGGGATTAGTGGTCCTTGAACAATAGTCCTTTGTTAGAGCAAACCCGCTGTAAAATACTTCATCACAAGTCCCTGTAACACAGCAGAATGAATATAAAAGATAACACTTACTTCTGTGCCTTTAGAGTACTAGTCCTATGTGTCATCAGACTCCTTATATACTGGGAGACTCAACATCTAAATTTAGAAAGAAAACACAAAGCAAAGAAAGTACATGTCCTGATCTCTACAGAGGAATAAGTCAGAACAAAATCTCCTTTATATTTATTTCCCTTATTCTGGCATTCTCACATCTATGGTAGTTATGAGAATTAAAACTAGTTAATATTTAAAAGCATTTTTTAATATTAATATTACTGTATATAGTTAGGTACGCATTAGGTAAGACATTTTCATAAGTTTATACAATAGAAATGATATCATTCATAAATCCTATCAATAAACTACGTAAAAGAGTAAGATAAATGCCCTAGGCCAGTATTGAGCATAGAAGCTTTTTCATAATGCAAATGATATAACGTTATTAGTTTCTCCTTTTTGGCCAAATTCTCCTTGAAAATTCTGTGTACCTCCTAACAGTTGCACAATCCTTTCAGGAATTTCATGAAAATTATCTCCTTAAAATGGCAGATGTGTTTATAACAGGAAGTACTTGCAAAAGTGCAAACAAAGATTTTTCATTAGCTGGAGAGCTACCCTCAAAGCATTTAAATAAAACACAAACAGATTGCCAAAGCAATTACAGTGTACATATATACTGAAATCTGAACATAGACCAGTTCTAAATTGCTTTATAATCAATAATATATATCACTGGTTACAATTATGGAACATCAGAGGCAATCTAGGGTTGTATATAATTATGGTAATCCATGGCACTTTACAACAAAGCCAATAATAGCCTTTTATTTTTTAAGTTTTTATTTTTATTTAAATTTTAATTAGTTAACATATTGTGTAATATTAGCTTCAAGAGTAGAATTCAGTGATTCATCACTTACATATAACACCCAGTACTCATTATAAGTGCCTTTCTTAATACCATCATTCATTTAGCTCCTCCCCCCCCCCAGCCTTCCCCTCCGGCAACCCCTTAGTTTGTTATCCATAGTTAAGTCTTGTGGTGTGCCTCCTTTTTTCCCCCTTCCTCTATATTCATCTGTTTTTTTTTTCTTAAATTCCACATACGAGTGAAGTTATACAGTATTTGTCTTTCCCTGACTGATTTATTTCACCTAGCAGAATACACTCTAGGTCTAACCACAAAATTGCAAATGGCAAGATTTCATTCTTTTTGATGGCTGAATAATATTCCAGTGTGTGTGTATCACCTCTTCTTTATCCATTCCTCAGCTGATAGATACTTGAGTTCTTTCCGTAGTTTAGCTATTGTTGAGAATGCTGCTGTAAACACTGGGGTGCATGTGCCCTTTCAAATCAGTATTTTTGTATCCTTTGCATAAATACTTAGTAGTGCAATTGCTGGGTAGTAAGGTAGCTCTATTTTCAGTTTTTTGAGGAAACTCCATACTATTTTCCAGAGTGGCTGCCCCAGCTTGCACTTCTACCAACAGTGTAAGAGGGTTCTCCTTTCTCCGCATCCTTGAAATCTGTTGTTTCCTGTGTTAGTTAATTTTAGTTATTCTGACAGATATGAGGTGACATTTTAAGTAGTTTTGACTTGTATTTCCCTGAGGATGAGTAATATTGAACATCTTTTCATATGTCTATTGGTCATTTGAATGTCTGCTTTGGAAAAATGTCTCTTCTTGTCTCCCACCCATTTTCAACTGGGTTATTTGTTTTTGGGTGTTGAGTTTGATTAGTTCTTTATAGATTTTAAGTACTAACCCTTTATCAGATATGTCATTTGCAAATATCTTCTCCCATTCTGTTGGCTGACTTTTAGTTTTGTTGATTGTTTCCTTCACTGTGCAGAAGTGTTTTATCTTGATGAGGTCCCAATAGTTCATTTTTGCTTTTGTTTCTCATACCTCCAGAGGTGTGTAAAAGTGTTTCTTAAAAATTTATAACTTTAAAAATAATTTGTCAGACTAGTTTATTAAACAAAAACTATTAATAATATCCTACATAGTCAAAACCAGCAGCAAAATAAATATCTAGAGTCATTCTGTTGCAGGGTTGAAATTCAAATAGCTGAACAGATTACACCATATTTTGATCTTGAAGGTAGATCTATCAGATAGAGAAAGGGAATATTAAATAACAAAGTATATTTCCATGATATTGCTAAGTTACTCTGGCACTGAATGGCTCAAATATTCAAAGAAAAATCATTGTCAAACTCTTATCCTTAGCTTTTCCTCAATTGGAAATTTTCACACTGTTTTCATAGACTTCTTGAGTGAATCACATAAAGATAATACACTTGTCAAAGAACTGACATATTAAAACAGTGGGGAAAAAACAGAAACAAGACTTTTTCAATATAAAACCCAAATCAAGTTTTCCCTATTTGGGAGAGAATTGTTTGAATTCTTGAGAAGTGTGGTGAATTGCAGAAGTTCTTGAAATATATTAGTGTCAGAAAGGGAACTTTAAAAGACACTGATTGTAAATTAATCACTCTGAAGTTAGGGTAGTGCTTGGTATTAATATTTTTAGAGCTCTCCTGATTATCCTAATGAACAGCCATGAAAGTTATGAGGCAGCAGGAAAAAGATTTGACCCTCCAGTTACACACTGCATACTGAACATATATGTTTGCCCCTACTCATTGCTCCTAAGTCCCAATGACAGAACAGATGACTCCATCATGCTCCTGACAAGGGTTTCACTCCTTACATACACACTATCTAAACTTTTATTCTTCCTCTTAATTGTCCTATGTGAAAACTATTTTATTTGTTTCATTACTCAGAGTTCTCAGGAATGAGCTGAGGGAGTAGTTCTGAAATTCTCAGGGCCCGAATGTTTGTCTCTCATTTATTATTGCTATTTGAAAATGGAAAACTTATATTCATTCAAAGAATCTGCCATCATTGTTCAGTTTTCCTACATGTACAAATTTCATGGGGCCAAATGGCACCAAAAACTTGAAATTCTGCCAGGATTTTCCCAGGAACAATTTAGAACTTCAGTGGCATGCTGGAGCACCTGAGATATATAAATAGGATAATCCACTGTGTAGTGCCTAAGAATCAAAGGACTCAAAGACTTCAAATATTCCATTGTTAGTATTTTAAAATTTTATATGAAGAGAATTTTAGGAGAAAAGTTCTATTTGTGACAATACACATGGACCTAAAGAGTGTTATGTTAAGAAAAATAAATGAGAAAAAGACAAATACCATATGATATCACTTATATGTGGAATATGAAAAACAAAACAAACAAATAAACAACAGAATCAGACTCATAAGTACAAAGAACAAATAGGTAGTTTCCCAGGAAAAGGGAAGTGGGGGGATGAGCAGAATTAGTGAAGGGAATTTTTAAGAGGTAAAAATCTCTAGCTATACTATAAATAAGTCACACTTACCTACGGACCCTTCATAAACATAAGCCCCTCACTGACAACAAGTCCTCACAATATCTTCTAATGTAAGTGGAGAACATCATCTCAACTCAGTGGAATTATACCTTCAAATACTGGTGAAATTCAGACCTATACAATCAACTTTCCTAACTCACATTGAGAAACAAAATTTTAATAAAGATTGAGAATTGTCCTTAGATCATGTAGTCAGATATTCCTTGACCTTTACCAATTAACATATCTCCTCACAAGACCCAGAAAAACAAAAATTGGGTTTTATTTAAAAAAGAGAGAGAGAACAGATTAGTTACAGAATTATATGAAACACTCAGATCAAAATTTGAACATAAATGGATAACAAAAAAGATATAAAAGAGTATAAGACCTCTTAGGTCCTATCTCTGAAGACTTTTTTTTTTTTTTTTTTTTTGAGATCACCCATATAGCATTTTTATTTTAAAGAGGAAACACACAGAAAGTATAGAAAAGAAATTAAGTTGGTATTTAAAAGAACTTAGATTATTTCTATGCTTCTGAAACCAATGTTTGCTCTTTATATTTCAGTTTCATAACTTCCATTTCCAGTGTATTTTTATTTTTTTTTATTTTTTTTTATAAATTAATTTTTATTGGTGTTCAATTTACCAACATACAGAATAACACCCAGTGCTCATCCCGTCAAGTGTACCCCTCAGTGCCCGTCACCCATTCACCCCCACCCCCCACCCTCCTCCCCCTCCACCACCCCTAGTTCATTTCCCAGAGTTAGAAGTCTTTATGTTCTGTCTCCCTTTCTGATATTTCTCACACATTTCTTCTCCCTTCCCTTATATTCCCTTTCGCTATTATTCATATTCCCCAAATGAATGAGAACATACACTGTTTGTCCTTCTCCGGTTACTGTGGCCAAGTTCAAAAAGGGTGTTGCCTGAGTTCTTCTCTGGGATTTTGATGGAATCTTGTCTCACATTTAGATCTTTCATCTATTTTGAGTTTATCTTTGTGTATGGTGCAAGAGAGTGGTCCAGTTTCATTCTTCTGCATGTGGATGTCCAATTTTCCCAGCACCATTTATTGAAGAGACTGTCTTTCTTCCAGTGGATCGTCTTTCCTCCTTTATCGTATATTAGTTGAGCATAAAGTTCAGGGTCCACTTCTGGGTTCTCTGTTCTGTTCCATTGATCTATGTGTCTGTTTTTGTGCCAGTACCACACTGTCTTGATGAACACAGCTTTGTAGTACAACCTGAAATCTGGCATTGTGATGCCCCCAGATATGGTTTTCTTTTTTTAAAATTCCCCTGGCTGTTTGGGGTCTTTTCTGATTCCACACAAATCTTAAAATAATTTGTTCTAAGTCTCTGAAGAAAGTCCATGGTATTTTGATAGGGATTGCATTATACGTGTAAATTGCCCTGGGTAACATTGACATTTTCACAATATTAATTCTGCCAATCCATGAGCATGGAATATTTTTCCATCTCTTTGTGTCTTCCTCAATTTCTTTCAGAAGTGTTCTGTAGTTTTTAGGGTATATTTTGAGAACCATTTGAATGGTAAATGGTTCTCCAACCTTTTATTTTCTGAAGACTTTTCTATCAAAATTGGTCAAAATTTCAGTCCCAGTAAAAGGGAAAAATCAATTTATCCTAGACTTCAGACACCATGGCAGTATCATCTTTAGAAACTATACTAATCTCAGTCAGAGAAAACATATAACTGCCCAATGCATCTTCTTTGTTGTTGGTTTTAAAACTGAAGTGACAGATTTAATAAGGAACCAGAAGATAAGATGTTCTATTTGTCTCCTGTCTGAATTACAAAAGCTGGCAAAATACACACACATGGACAGAAAAACAGGAAAACAAAAACAAATAAAACAAAAAGCTTTGAAAACACTTGGACTACAAAAAGAGAAAAAATTGCAGACCAAATTAATACCTCTTCATATTAAGAAACAAGGTCATCCCCAAGTCCAATGTAGAAAAAAAAAAACACAATCATATCATAAGAAAAGGGACAATGGAAGAACATTAGCCCTGCCTTAACTGAGAAAAATATAAAAAGACAAAGGGCAAATTTGTCTAACAGTATAACATCCTCCAAGGATAGATGACCTCTGTTCTGCCCAAAATTGCTCTTACCATGAAAAGGAGACATTTTCATGCAATTTGCACAAACACTATAATCCACATCTAGTTGACCCTATGGCTTTTTTGTTATTCCTTCCCTGGAATAACAGAAAGATTTCGGGAGTAAGAATCTCAAATACTCCTCAACGTTCTCAACTCAGCTTCTTCCTGTTTCATCTATTTCCTCTCTGGGACATTGCACTATACTCAACATGCTTTTCTGCTTACAGATTTCTCTCCAGTGAATCTGCTAGGACAAAACCTACTGTAAAAATGGGATTCCTTAATCAGTTTGGATCAGAAAGCCACTTTCTGGACAAAAATTGTGTTTAAAATTTGATGATAGCATAGATTTTGTTACTGAAACCTCCTCTGTTGAAACCTCAATCTCTGAATCTGTCTCAAGAGCTCCTGGGCCAAAAATAGTTCAGACGTGGGACACATAAAGATGGCTGAATGCTTAATGACCTCAATTGATCTGGCTGAGCCCTTAGTGAAATTAACCCAATACCCACCAAAAAGAGAGACTACTCAAGAGCCGTGGCCCATTGTATCTTTGTATCTCTGAAAACAACTCCTTAGTCCTATATTAGCCCTGGTAGTATCCCTGTTCTGCCCATCAGAAAGATAAAGAGGTTGGCAACTGCTTTGTTCAAGTTTTAAAGGCCATTAAAAGGGTGCTTCTCTTCTTCCCCGTGTTTTCCATACCCTAATATCATCTTATCGTTTCTCACTGACATAATTGTTTATTCTATGGCATTAGATCTATGCTCGGCATTATTTAGTATACACTTATACTCAAGACTTATGGTATCTATTGCATTCACTTGAGAAAATCAACAATACATTTGAATAGTTAGGCCCCAGAGTTTACAGAAGTACCCTCTTTCTTCTCACAAATACTTAATCATAAACTTACAGGCATTCTATTCCCGGGAATCCACTTGTATATAATATATTGATGATCTTCTGTTATGCTCTCTGAGAGTTAAAGAATTAATTCCTTTCACTTGAGAATAGTGATACCATAAAAGAAATACAAAATATGTACCTAGGAACTCCAATTTTGTCAGACCTAAGTTCATTAACAAGGCTGTAACATCAGACAAAATGGATAGTCTCTTTCCTTCCAAAGACTGAAAGCTATTCATGATTTTATCTGGATAATTACTAAAAGGATTTCTTGGTCCCATAGGATACTACAGAAGTTGGATTCCACAAGCTTCTGATGTGCTAAACGCTAACACACATAAGCCCTTTCCATGGATAGGCACTAGATGGTCTTTTATAACTTAAAGAACTCTCTTTAAAATACCTCATATTTAACCCCTCCAATTACTATAAATCTTTTTTCCCCTTTTACCTGAAAGATCAGGTCAAATTTTGGATGTTCCATACACAATGGGTATTAAAACCTATTGCTCATGACAGCCTTTCATGGACTCCAGGGTAAAAGCTTGACCTTCTAGTTCACATGCAGTGGTGGCAGCAGCATAGTTAACTGGTGCCTCTGTTGAATTCATTTTAAAATATGTATTTTATCTCATGGGTTTTCTGGTTACTCATACCTTACTCTTGACTGAAAACACTATTTTTCTTCTAGATCGACTTCCTATTTAAGGAACCAAACAAAGAGGCTACTAAATAGTCTAAAAATCTAATCTGCTCAGTCCTGCTCAAATCTAATCCTCCTCCAGAAGCCAAATCTGCACAAATTACTGAAACTCTAGTCCTTACTTGGATGTTCTAGTTAATGGAAATAAGAGAACAAATGTGTATACAGAATGTACACATATGCTTGTGATGGGGTTCAAAATTTTTGTACACTTGGGAAGCAATATCATTTCTTAAATGCAGATAGTACTTTGAGTAAACATGACAAACACATAAAACCCCCCTTAGATGTCTTATTTTTTCTAAAGGAATTTGCTGTACTGAGATGGTTACCAGATGCCCCATGCACCGAAGGACCTTACCCTTTCTTTGACTCTGTCCTTTTACAGACTAAAATGGCCTGATATCATAATGGTTTAATGTGTATACTCAAGATTAACATCAATAAGTTCAAGTGGTTCACCAGAAGTACAAACCTCAGGAACCCCTAAATGGCTGATGGCTTGGAAATCTGGTTTTCTGGAAATAACACTGCTATAAGATTGCTTCTTCTTAAAGTTTATTAGAGGAGACCACATAAGGTACTATTAACCACAAATACTGCAGTAAAACTCTAGGAATTAACCCTTGAATTCACATTTCCAAATTAGAAAGATATATTAATATTAATTCTATAAAATTTATATTAATAATAATCAATTATAATTATTATATGTAATACAAATATATTTTTCATGTATGTATATTTAATGGGTATGCAAATTTTGGCCATATAGTATACCATAAAACAAATCTCAAGAAATTTCAAAGGCTGAAATAAACAAAGCATGCTCTATAGCTTTGATGCAACTAAAATCAATAATAAACAGGCAACTAGCAACCTGCATATTATTAAGATTAAGAAACCATTAAATAACTCATGGGTCAAAGAAGGAATTATAACTGAAAAAAATATTTTAAATAATCACAAAATTCTGCTGTACCAAATTTTTTAGATACAGCCAAACTCTAATTAGAAGGAAATTCATAAATATACTTACAAGCATTGGAAAATAAGACTGAAAGTCAATGATCCTAGTATCTATATCAAAAATTTAGAATAAGAACAATACATGAAATACCCTCAAAGATAAGTAAATAATGAAAATATGAGAGCAGAAATTAATGAAACAGAAATAAACATACAACAAAAGTTTCAACAAAGCCAAAGTTGGCTGGTTCAAAGTACTAAAATAAATGAAAAAATCTCTACTAAATTATCAACAGAAAAAAGAAAGCACAGATAACCAATATAAGGAATAAAGGAAGAGGAGCTAGTTTTAGATGTTATTGATATTAAAGAGATGAGATAATATTATAAATAACTTATGCAAGAAATTAATTTTTTACATAAAACAGACATTTCTAGAAAAGTATGTTACTAAACTGATTGGAGAAGAAAGAAACCCTGGAACATTCTTTTATTCCATGGGCAACCCCACCACCACCATCAAACTTGCTCTCCAACATTTAAGACCAAGTAATTTTTAATTTACAAAACCTCCATCAGAGACTAAAAGATGATGAAACACTGCTCTTTACCCTATGTGAAGCTAATATAATTCTTATTACAAACCTATAGAGAACAATGCTAAGAAAGAAATTTTCAGGTTACTCTAATTCAAATATGTATGTAAAAGTCCTAAGCAAAACTTTCTCAAAATAAATACAACAACATTTAAAAAGGGATAATATAGCAGAACTAATTTGATTTATCACAAAAATGCAAAGTTGATTTAGTATTAGAAAATCAACTAATGTTATCTGCCACATTAGCAGGTAAAAAGAAGTTATACAATCATGTAAATGGTGCAGAAAAGAAGTGACAGATAAAATTCAGCATTCATTAATTACATTTTATAAAGAACCTATTCAATAATGATATATCAACTGTAACAGTGTTCATCAATTGTTAACAAATGTATCACTCCACTATGGGATGTTGACAATGGGGAAATCCTATGGACTGAATTGTTACCCCCAAAATTCATATGTTGAAGTGCTACATGAGGTTTGGTATTTGTTGATGGGCCTTTGGGAGGTAATTAGGCCTGGATGAGGGTATGAGGGTGGAGTCTTCATGGTGAGATTAGTACCCTAATGAGAAAAGACCAGAGAGCTCCTTTTCTTCCAACCTTTACTCCCCAAACCCCTCTTTTCTCTCTTTCTCTCCCAAATATAGCAAGAAGGTGGCTATCTGCAAGCCCGAAAGTGGGCTTTCTCCATGAAACAAATCTGTCAGGACCTTGATGTTCAACTTCTCAGCCTCTGAAACTGTGAGAAATAAATGTTTATGGTATTTTGTCATAGCTGCCCAAACAGATAAAGACAGGAAGGCTGTGCATGTGTGGGGAGGAGGTATGTGGGTACTTTTCAATCAGTTTTGCTGTGAACCTAAAACTAAAAAATAAAGTCAATAATGAAAAAATGCTCTTAGCAAATGAGAAAAAGGCAAAAACCTCCTTAATCTGCTGAAGGATATCTATGAAAACACACAAGTCTGCAGCCAACCTCATACTTAATGGCAAAATACTGAGATCATTCTTTTGAGGTCATGCTCAAGACACAAATGCCTACTTTACTCTTACCACCTCCAGTTAACACTGCACTGGTAGTCCTAGGCAGTATTGTGAGGAAAGAAAAACAAATTTTATTTAGATTGGAACAGGGAAAAAAAGTTCCCCTATCATTATTCACTGATGATACGATGGTATGTGAAGAAAATTTTTAAATATGATTTGCCGGGATCCCTGGGTGGCGCAGCAGTTTGGCGCCTGCCTTTGGCCCAGGGCGCGATCCTGGAGACCCGGGATCGAATCCCACGTCGGGCTCCCGGTGCATGGAGCCTGCTTCTCCCTCTGCCTGTGTCTCTGCCTCTCTCTCTCTCTCTCTCTCTCTCTCTGTGACTATCATAAATAAATTAAAAAATAAATAAATAAATAAATAAATAAATAAATAAATATGATTTGCCCTTCACCCCACTCATCCTCTTTCTCATGTGTGCTCTCTCTAGTAAATAAATAAAATCTTAAAAAAAAAAAACAATTTGGATACATACAGGTTTTGACAGATCAGTGGATTCTAAATCAATATGTATTATCAATCAATTTATATTCTAGCAATAAACAGCAGATATACTACAATTTTGAATAGATCATTTATAAAAACATGAATATAAAATGTCAAGAACAAAATTTGTGCATATCTTCTGTAGGGAAGATTATAATATCTTAACATTTTACTGAAAACTATTGAATATATGTAAAGAGAAGAGAAAGATTACGTGAAAGGGTTAGAAGACTTAATAATACAAAAGTGGTAAGTATCCCCTAAATGGTCAATAGTGTATAATGAAAACCCAGTCAAAATCCCAACAAGTTTTGGGATTTGTTTTTATAAAGAGTTTGGTTTTATAAAGAGTTAATAACACTTTGGAGTGCAATTTGAAGATAATATATCTTAGGGCCCAGAAATTTCATTTCTAGAAATATGCTTCAAAAACATACTGTATGTAACCTTGTATAAATGAACCCAAGATACATGTACATGCATGAGAATAACACTATTGTCCATTGTAGAAGAAATTGGAATATTAGTTTTCAAGTGCTGCTATAACAAAATGCCACAAACTTAGTGGCTTAAAACAACACAAATTTAATTTCTTTTAGTTCTGTAGTTTAAAAAAATCTGACAAAGGCACCACTGAGCTAAACTCAGTGCATCAGCAGGATTGTATTCCTTTCTGAGGGTTGAAAGGAGGATCTCTTTTCTTGCTTTTTCCAGTTTCTGGAAGCCACACATTTTCCTTGGCTTATGGCCTCCTTCCACCAACTTCAAAACCAGCAACATGGCATATCTGATCATTCTTACATTGTCACATTCAGCCTCTGACTTTAACCTGGAAAGGTTCTTCTCCTTTTAAGGAATAATGAGACTGCGTTGGGCCAATCTAGATAATCCAGAATAATTTTCCCATTTCAAAGTCCTGAACCTTAATCATATCTGGCAAAGTCCTAAATCCATTTTGCCATGAAAGGGAACATGTTCACATGTTGTGGGACATTTTTTATGGACCATTCTTCTGTTTACCACAATTGAAAATAACCCCCATATTAATGTGGTTATTGGTGTTATGTCAGTTTAGTTAAACTGGGAACTACATTTTCCAGAATCCCCTTTCCTGAATAGTTCTGTGTCGGAGCAGGCTTCTGTGAGATTTGGAAGTAGCAAAGCAGCAGCCATTAATCTTAGATCATTATGGTCAGGTAATAAATAGACAAAGAAATGTAGAGGTGCCCAGTGGCTCCCAGCTTCCTCTCATTCTTCTCCACTTCATGTCCATCTTGTCTTTCCACTTGTTGGCCTTGCTAATCAAATTGGCCCCTTGTCTACCACCAAATGCTTGGTCTCTCCTAATGGAGACACCTATTCACAAACTCGTTCTTTATGTCCCACTTTGGTGGTTAGATATGTTCCTCTTTCTTGCTTCCTCTGCAAGCTGGTCTTGCTATTTGTGACACTGTTTAAGGAGGGATCTATTTAATGACACATACCCTCTCTCTGATCCCTGAACTCTCCCTTCTAGAATTTCACTTTCCAGGCTATTCTCATATTTGTGTAAAGTCTATGTCTATAATAAATCTTTTATTTTCAAAACACTGTTGTCCTGCTCCTTTTCTAAAGTAATCTTGATGGACACAGTCAATGAAAAGGGAAATAGACTGTTAAATTATGGTATTTCTGTATGTATGGCATATCTCACAATGGAAAGAAGGAAGGAAGGAAAATTTCAGTGCATGAAAGGAGCACCTGCTGCCTCAAGTAAGACATAAACGTTTAGTTTGAGTCTAGTCCAGAGAGAAAACTTCTTTGCCTCTCCTTTTTATAAAGCTAATTCCCTCACAAAGTCCAGCAGATAATTAGCTTTAGTTACCATCAGCACCAGAACACACTGCTCCCTGAGGAGACAAATTATCCATCTAACAGAATTTTCCTTACAAAAACATCCCAGATAAAAGAAAAGGAAGCAAACCCAACAGTGGACTTTAAACCAACCTTTTTTTTTTTTTTTTTGGAACACAGAGCAGTATCACTCTTCTGCTTCTCATTTATTGAGTTCTTACCTAATGTCTGGCATTGTGCTGAACATCATTTCATTTAATTCTAACAAAAAGCCAGTGGAAAGCAGACCCAGCTTCTCATTTTGCATATGAAGAGACCGAAGGTCTAAGACTTTAAGTAGCCTTCCACAGGTCATGATGAGTGATAGATCTGGGAAGGAAACCCCAGATCTTCTGACTCAAGTCTGCATTTTACCCACATGGGATCCAAGGTAAAAAACAAAACTGTAGAACAATTGTGTGTGATCAGTGTCAGGGCCAGGTCTTGGATGACAATGGGACATGCCAAGGAGGGGAAGAATAGTTTAACCCATGACTAGATTAAAGTAAAATGCCACATCAAGTAATTAAGTCCATGAGTTAATACCAAGCTAAGTACTTTGAGATAATCACATCAAAGAAAGTCTAATGCCAGGAGTTGCATGTATTTGAGCAAAAGGGCCTTTTGCCATAATTTCATGCTGAATCCAAAATCAGAGTGTGTCTTGAAATAGTAACAGAACAGTCAGCTGGCAAAGGTACATGGGCAGTATGAAGTCTCACACAGGCAGAAGGGCATTGCAGAAGGCTATTACCTCACTGAAGAAATTATGTTAGAACAAAGGGTAATCAGAAATCCTCTGTAACATATTCACTTCACACTGAATGCCTAAAATTTCACTGTCTATGATATTTCCCATTCTGAATTACATCCAACCACACTTTCCAGTGAGATTGAATGATAACATCAAGAGATTCCAACAATAAAATATCTCTAGCATAAAAGATGCTAAAAATTTGAATATAAAATTTCTAACATAAAATTTTCTGGGAGAAATAATCTAAAGATTAAATCTTTTTGCAAGTTAAAGTTCAAATTTAAAGGTCCAAATGATGTCCAAAGCCAAAATATCTTGCTTCTGTGAAGTAATTAATGTTCAATGATTATCCCCTCTCAACCCTCTAATTCTATCCAGTCTCACCTGTTACAGTTAGGGTTCTTTTAGCAGCGGAAGCTTCAGCTCTTTCACTGGAATCAGTGTGGTCTTTTAGGAATTAAGTTGTTGAATTATTCAGCAATAAATTTCTCTTGAGCCTCACTTTGAAGAATCCAAAGCATTAGTAAGATACAGATTTTTGCAACTTTGGCCCAGAGCCTCCAAATGTATAAAATAAGCCAATTCCTAGTTCATAGAACCATTATCATAGGTAATAGTTTCATAGAGGCCAATGCTTAGAAACTCAAAAATAGGTAGAAAGTCAATTTGGAGTCAGTTTATAACAGTTTTGTTTGTTTCTTTTTAAGAATCCAAGAGCTATGAACATAAACTCAAATGGAAGACCTAGCCCATAAAGATTTTTACTAGGCTGCTCTGTTTATCTTATCTTGTTAGGAGTAGGGATCCACCAATACAAGTTATTCTCTTAGAGAGTAGCAGTGGAAACACTACTATCTTTTCTCAATCTATGGAAAATGTATAATGGTGATAGCGGACACTCACTAATTCTAATTTGAAATGTGTTTCTTTCTTAAGCAGTACAGTCACCTTTACTATGGAATCCAGTGGGGCTCCACTTGGAAACATTGCGTCCACTCTCTAATGACCAGGCATTTTCAGTCTTATGTCACAGTGGCTATTTCCTTGCCTCTTGTAAAATTGTTCACCTGCTCCCTAAAGAGCCTGTCTCTCATGCAGCTTTTCCTGTAGTATGGTATGACCTATTCCTGGGTTGTAAATGTTCTCATGTACTGGGTACTCGGATCCTCCAGGCATATCATGTTTACTCCATTGAACAGCAAATACACTTTCATGTTCAACATGAGCGATGGCATGAAAAATGTTGGGAGGCACTGAAACCAATCTAAATCGAGAGCCAAAATGACGACACCTAAGTGAGTTATCTTGTGAGCCTGTGCATGAACAATATGAATGTGAGATTGTTCCTTATTATCATTACTTAACCCTCAATTCCATTCACTGAAATGCAGTTTGAAAAAGCCTGTCTCACTGGACCTGACCAGACCAAACCTGTCACTATCAACTTACATCTGGAATTTCACCAAATCTCCACAGTTTTCAGAAGACTCATCTGCTTTGCAAGTCAAAAGCAGCAAAAACTCATCCAAACTTCACATAAGCAGAATATATTTTACCTATAACTGAGTCCTTGCCCCTGGTGCTTCAGACTCATAGGATTGATGATAGGGTGATTATATGACTTATCATACACTTTTGGTCATAAAATGAAGCACTAAAAAGCATTATCTGAGACCTAGCTGAGCAAACAGGGACATATGGTCACCCTAGTCACTGAGGAGAAAGCCAACAATCAGGCAATAAGTTAGTAAGTTTAAATAAGATCCCAATAATATGAATTACTGATTGATCTAGAGACAGGATTGCTTCCCTGTTACTGAGTCAGGGCTCCACCAACAGATGGAGATTGAGAGGCCCAAGCTGGGGAGATTATCACATGAGAAAAGGAGGTAGTTCACCAGTGGCTAGTATTCCATCTTCATCTTTTACTTCTTAACTATTTTTGACATGTTTGAGTCTTTTCTCTCAAATGAATATCTTCATGTACTGCTTGCTAATCACACTTACCAGATTTTCCTACTGCTTCCCTGCTCACACCTTCTCAGTTGACTTTTTTCCCCTTCCTTCTTTCTTGTCAAACTTTTAAATGTTGGATTGACCCCAAAGACTTGCTTTGACCCTTTTCATGACACTATGTTTCCTTAGGTGACTTTTCATCAAATGGCTTTAAATAATATTTATGCTGATGATCCTCCAAGTTATATCTCTTGACTGGTCAATTCACCTTTGCCCCAGATTCATAAACTACCTTCTTACTTGTTATCACCATTGTAACCTAATAAAGCTCAAGAAAAACATACATTCTAGCCTGGATAACGCACTTAGCCTCAAACCTTTCCTCTCTCAATAAATGGTACACCATTCATATGATTGCGCAAATATAAAAGCTTGGAGTGATCCTTAAGTACTTTTTATTTTTCTTATACCCATCAGCTAATGAATCACTAACTCTTCTTAACTCTACTTCAAAGGTACATCCCCAGTTGGGCCATTTCTCATCTTTTCTGTTGGTACAATTTAATGTAAACTATTTTATCTCTCACTTGGAATACCACATTAACTTCCTAACATATCTCCTGGTCTCCCACTCTTAATCCCCAGTGATCTATCTTCCACAGTGTCTTTCTGGGCTTATATCACTACCTTTCTCTATTTCTAAAAATTCAACTATGGCATCCCATAGTGATGAGAATAAATATGGCTTCTAAAATCATATATAATCTGGCCCTCGCCTACCACTCTGATTTCTTCTCTGTATTCACTACACTCCAGTCACACCCTCCTTATTTTTGTCCCTTTAATAGACGAAGATCATTCCCATTTCCAGAGCCCCTGATCTTGCCATTTCTTCTGTTATGGATGCTATTTTTCAGAATCTTTGTACAACTTGACTCCATGTGACTCAAGTTAATCTTCTCATTGATATCTTTCTTAACCATGTTAACTAAGGCTCCTGCCTCCTCTTGTATGTCCTATTTTAACTTCATATATCACTTATCAACTCCAGAAAACCTGGGTCAATGTAATCTCTTTAAACAACACCTGGCACCTGATAAGTAATCATTACACAGTTCTTGACTAATACAGAAAATCTATCTTCCTGAAAAGCAAAACTAAAATCTATTGAAACCACATTGCAAAATTGTGGCCTTTACATATATTTTCCCCACATCTTTATTTTTACAATCAATCTCAATTGTGAACTTTCAGTTCATTTTCCTGTATGTGTTTCATCTTGTCCCACAAATCTGATGTAGCTTGCACTAGTTCAATAGTTCTAGTATCTACCCTCATGGACTAATATTGTTTATAAGCTGGTGGATTTATAATATGCTTGTTTTTATGAACTATGATAATTAAAAATGCAGTTTACATAATGTTTGATTCTTTTTTCTCCTTTATCTGCTTGCCAGTTGCAAACCTCCCTCTCTAAATACAATTTCTTGGTCTTGTTTCATTTGCTGCCACACCACCAATCACTTCCAACATCTGGAAGTTATAGAAAATAAGAAAAAATGAAAGCAATCCCTTTCAAGTGGTGCACCTCCACTTGTTCATTCTCTGTCTATGGCAAAAAATGCCTAGATTTCAGCTATGCCAACACTCATATTTTCCTCCCAGCTATCACTAAGACCTGACTTTCCTCACTCTAGGTTTCATAAATATGTGCAGGCACCCCTTTAAAATTACATACCAATGTGTGTGTTTCACATTGTTAGGGAGTAGAAGGTGGCCGATTTTTGCGTTAACAAAAATAGTGTATAAAAACAAATTTGCTCTCCAGGTCTTCTTCACTAGTTAAGGAGAATCCAGGTTATGGAGTCGGTGGGTGGGTGGGGGGAACCCTCAACAAAGCATTTGCTATTTTTCTGTAGTTCTTTTTCTCTTTTCAGTTTTCTTTTGCAGAGGTATGGACCAGACTGCTCACTGAGAAGCATATTAGAGAGAAATTAGATTTAGATTAAATTTTATTAAAATCATCCATTCCAAATAAACTACGGTAGACCAGATGTTATTCTAGCTCAGAGTTAGGGCAGACTACAGCTTCTGACTTTGGCAGACTGCAAGTAGGTTGCAAAAAACAATTAGCCTATGTATCAGCACTGTGAGAATGCTTTTTTCTCTTCCTTTCCATTTAAGGGCACTGTCTACTTTGGCAGGAGTGTGGCCAAATTACATTTTCCAGTTATATAAGGAGTTACATATGGAAAGTTGGCTTAAACAGTTCTGTTTCATTTTAGTGTTATTTCAGATTCCTGTTTATGGTTTTCTAAACAACCACTGCTTGGCTGTCCTGCCCCTAAATCTAGCTCAAGTTGTGCCACCCTTCCCAGGCTTTGATTCCTCTGCCACAAACTGTACCAGTTGTGCTGGGCATCCTTGGGCTGGCCATCCACAGCCAATTGACCCCACTCCTGGCCTCTCTCCTGTCTTAAGCCCAGCTCACAGAACACCTCCTATGCTTTTTGATATGATGAGTGTAGAGTTGAGAGCAGCTATACTCAGGAACCTCATTGGACAGAAGAGGCTCAGAATGCTGCTAAGGAGAGAGCACAGTGTCAAAAGGAGAGGAAAACCAACCAGGACATAAGAGTGGAAAAACATGAGACCAGAGAGACACATAAAATAGAGTGAGATAGGAGAAAATTGATTAGCAGTACATTGAATCAAACACAATTTTTAACAGTATTATTTTTACACATAAATGACCTAGAAATTTAAAAAAAAAGAATTCTAAATTGAATTATTTAAAACTAGAGTTTTAGTTTTAAACTAAAGTTTAAACACTTTTAAACTAAAGTTTAAACACTTTTAAACTGGGTAGGGGTTCTCAGAAGCATTGGCAAGTCATATTCCTAAACTATATACTCTTTATGCATAATTACTTTGCAGTAAAGTAGTATATGTTATTAAATGTCAAAGACACTTTCCAGTGAGTTTTGTTGTTTATAATAGTAAACCCATTCTGTCTCTATGCTCAGTCTTCATGGCTTCAATGTTTGCTTCTTTGAACTGGCTCACAGAGTATGACTGTGCCTAAATGAGAGAAAATCTGATTTCACTACAAAACCACAGGCGGAGTATCAATTCATAGATGAAGAATTTTATAATCCAGCTCATAAAAGATGAACGCAAGAAATTTTGAGTAGAAGAGAATAGTTAGTTAAGCCAAAAAAAAAAAAAGATTGGTTTCAGCTTCAGTTCAAGTTAGCAAACAGTAGAATTTGTTAGTCATTTCAGGTATTTGGTTTCTACAAATGTCAAATCCTTTTATTTCCATTTGCTTCCACAAAGATACCTATAATAAAAGTCAAGGATTATAATAATCCATTTTAATACTATCTACAATAATAGGAATCTTTTTACCCCAGCAACCAAAGTTTTCCACTTGGAAAAAAAAATACTATAAAAAAATCAAAAAATACATATAGCTGAGAAGGAAGTAGATGGCAAGTAACAAAAGAGCAAAAAAACACTTGAAAATACTTTTTTTTAAGATTTTGTTTACATATTCATGAGAAACACAGAGAGAAGAGAGAGAGACAGGCAGAGACACAGGCAGAGGGAGAAGCAGGCTCCATGCAGGGAGCCCCACGTGGGACTCGATCCCAGGTCTCCAGGATCACACCCTGGGCGGAAGGCTGTGCTAAACCGCTGAGCCACCCAGACTGCCCAGAAAATACTTTTCATTTATACTTTTCATCATCAAAGCCTCTATTATCTATCCCACTTTTACTAAGCTATGTTCAATTCTTTCTAGTCATTCCTACCTACCATTGGCCATCATTTCATTTGTTAAGAAAATAAATATATAACTTAGAAAACACATAATTTTTTTTCATAAATGTAGAGTCCCATTAATCCAAAATTATAAGAAAACAAATGTATTACATTTCAAAGTATAGTAAATGCCTTTAATGTCTTCTGGGCAGCCCGGGTGGCTCAGCGGTTTAGCGCCACCTTCGGCCCAGGGCATAATCCTGGAGAACTGGAATCCTGGAGTCCTGGAATCGAGTCTCACGTCGGGCTCCCTGCATGGAGCCTGCTTCTCCCTCTGCCTGTGTCTCTGCCTCTCTCTCTGTGTGTGTGTGTGTGTGTCTGTCTCACGAATAAATAAATAAAATCTTAAAAAAAAAAGATTGCTACGTCTTTTTAATTCTTATTAAGTCCTGGTATGTTTTGTGTGAATGTGTAGTGACATGTATACATGTATGTGCATACTTTAATTTTCTTTAAAGCATAAATTCATATAAAATAAATACTTCTTTTAAAGAAAACATCTATTGTATATGGTTGAAATGATACATAAAGAACATATGTATATGATACAGCAAATATAAATATTATGGCATTACCAATGCACTGTATCTTTTATAAATATAACCAAGCTGGTAAAACTTGAATGATGTTGATCACAGAACCCATCCTGACCCAACCTTCTGAATAAAAGTGTATTTATAAAAGTAGAAGAGATGCTTTCCTTATTTGTGACCCTAAAGGCATAAGGAATCTTTAGAATACTACAACTAAAAAGAGTGGACACTGTTTTCCTACTTATTCTGGAGAACAAACCAGAAGAATGAGTGAAATTTGGTGGAGCACTTGAACTTCACAGCCAGAATGGATGTGGGTGAAAATCTTGAGCCTTAAAACAAGCATCAGCACCCCTCCTCCTCAAGCAAGGCTCCTTGCTGCTCATTTGACTGCCTTTCAGAATTCTTCCTTTCCTGATTTTATCAAGGATCCCTTTATCTCCAGCATAGCCCAGGTATGATGCTTCAAGTACAACTGATCAACCCAGCTCTGGAGGTAGTCCTAATGTATCTCAAAGCAATTCCTTTGATCTCACATTCCAAAGACTAGTCTAAGGTGGTCATGTGGGATAAGCCATGGCCAGGCTGGCTGCACTAAATCTTGTGTAGGCCTGATAATATAGAAAGAAATATAGCTTAGAACAACATATCTGAATTCCCTTAAATGGTAATAGGTAGAAACAAGTGTTGCTTACTTCACTCTGACCTAAAATAGTATGAAAGACATCAAATTCAACTAGTTTGGCAGATATCTCACTCTGCACAAGTTTCTCAGAGACCAGGAAACTCTAGATGTACAAACTTCAAGAAAAGCAAAGGAAAATAATGAGATCTTATACTCTTGAAGCGTATTTTATCCATATCTTCTTCGAGTGTAGGTATAAAATAAACCAAACTAAAAGAGACATAAGCCAAATCCCATATATTACTGTTGTCATTTCTCAAACATGAAATTGATGATCTGATCTGGCCCTGCTCTTGTTACAGTCAACGGGAATAAGTATAGAACAAGAAAGGACTGAAATAAGAATGAGACCACCAAGCTTCCGGATATCTGACTACCACTAGGATCAGAATCACTTGATCTGTGGATTCTAAGGGAAAACTTCTAAGAAGACAGGTTATTTAAGAAGTCACCTCTAAAGACAAGATTTGGCAGCTCTGCCAAATCCCTCCCTTATGCCATTACCCATCATCTCAAGGCTACTAAACTGTGAACATCTTGATGGATTTTTCAGAAGAGTGTAAGCAGGAACACCCAAGCCTAAGTATGGCAAGCCTGTTATGAAGGCTTGGGGATAGGGTCTGGATGCAGGGATGACTATGGATATAAGCAAGCCCATAGAATTCTTCAGTTACAGTGAGATTCATACCAAATGCGCAGGGATCTGGCAGCCCAGAACATCAGGCCTTCAGGTTCACTATCCTTTTTGCTTTGTGGTTTCTCTTCTTAGAACATTCTGGATGGGAGTTCTCAGAAGCAGTGGCAATCTCCCTCCCAGGTTCACTCTTGGACCACAATTCCAACTAATTTCTCACTCCAGTTGGACCTAACAGGTAGCCAAACTAATATGGGTTCCATTTCAAGATGGCAATGTAAGAGGAACTTGAACTAACCTCCCTCATGAACACACCAACATTAGAGCTACATAAGGAACACTTTCCTCTGAAGGAAACTCCAAAAGTAGCTGAGCGATTTCTGAGCAATACACAACAAAATGGGTAGCAGAGGAAGAAATATAATCTCATTGTAAACCCTACTCCCAGTGTGGCAACCCACTATCTGGAGGAAACTCAAAATTCTAAGCTGCTCCTGGAAAAGTGAAGGGTTTGAACCCCAAGTCTGAAACACCAACTTTTGAGGTCTATGCCTGAGAAGTGAGCCCCAAAAACATCTAACTTTGAAAGCCAATGAAGCTTACATCCATGAGACCGACAAAGCTATTGTAATCTGAGAAATAGTTGGTAGAGGACAACAAGCTCACCTGGCTAGCTCCCAGAGCTCAGTGTAGAAGCAGCTGAATGAAACATACAGTCTATGAAAGAGGTGCATTTGCTTATCTTAAAGTTCAGGCCTGAGGAACAAGGCATCTAACTTAACACACATCAAGGGGCCTACTGAAATACTCTTCAAAGACAGAGACCAGCCGGTACCATCTTTGTTCTTTCCCTCTGCCTCACTCCAGATCACTGGTATCTCCTGGAAAGGAGCTTATACACACTTCTGGTGCCCTTGTTTCTACAACTGCCACACAGGGGATGCCCCTTGACTGGCTGACTCTGGTGGCAGAGTCTGCATTCACATGTCCCACAGGACTATAGTAAATGGAGAAAGCATTCTTAACTAACCACCTCCCACAGCAGGGAGGCAGCAGATTAAAATGCCCAATTTTTCTGTGAAAAGGGCTTATTATCTTATCTTCACAGCTGGTTCCTGAGGGGCAGGCTTCTAATTAAACACAAATCTAAGGGCCAACTGTAATCTTTTCCAGAGACCTTGGAGGGAGGGTTCTATCTTTGCACTCTCCCTGTGCCTCATTCCTTGACACTGGTCTTGGCAATGATGTTTTGGATTTGACACCAAAGCAAAGGCAACAAAAACAAAAATAAACAAATGGGACTACATCAAACTAAAAAGCTTCTTCACCACAAAGGAAACCATCAACAAAGTAAGAATACAACCTACTGAATGGGAGAAAATATTCACAAATCGTATATCTGTTAAGGGGCTAATATCCAAAGTACATAAAGAACCCATACAACTCAATATCCAAAAAATAAGCATCTGATTAAAAACTGAGCAGAGTATCTGAATAGATACTTTTTTCTAAGAAGATATACAGGTGGCCAACAGGTACTCAAAAAGGTACTCAGTATCACTAATCATCAGGGAAATGCAGAGTGAGATATCACCTCACATCTGTGAGAATGGCTATTATCAAAAAAAAAAGGAAGAAGAAGAAGAAAAGAAGAAGAGAGAGAAACAAAAAGAAAGGAAAGAAAAGAAAAAAAGGAAGAAACAAACAAATTTTGGTAACAATATAGAGAATAAGTAACAGGAAAACATTGTTGGTGGGAATGTAAATTAATGTATCTCTGGAAGACAGTATGGAGGTTTCTCAAAGAACTACCATATTATCCAGCAATTCTACTTCTGAGTATTTATCCAATGGAAACAAAAATACTAACTCAAAAAGATACCTGCACCCTCCTGTTCTTTGCAGCTTTATGTTCAATAGCCAAGATATGGAAAAGATCTAAATGTCCATCAGTGGCACATCTGTGCTCACACAGACACATAACAGGCTATTATGTCATTATTAAAAAAAAAGGAAATCTTGCCATTTGTGACAACATGGATGGACTCTGAGGGCATTATGCTAAGTGAAATAAGTCAGACAGAGAAAGATAAATACCACATGATCTCACTATATGTGAAATAAAAAAATGAAAGAAAAACACACAATTCAGATGCAGAGAAGACATTGGTGGTAGCCATATGTAGAGGATAGGAGAGTAAAACAGGGGAAAGTGATCAAAAGGCACAAACTTTTAGTTATAAAATAAGTCCTGAGGAGGTTATGGGCAGTATGATAACTGTAGCTAATATATTATATTCTGTATTTGAAAGTTGCTAAGATGGTAGATCTTAAAAGTTCTCATCAGAAAGAAAAAAAAATTGTAACTATGTATGACAATAGTGTTAACTTACTGTGGCAATAATTTTGCAATATATACATACATCAACTTGTTATGCTGTATTCCTGAAATTAATGTTATATGTCAATTATGTTGCAATAAAGAAAAAAAAACTAACATGGGCTAGATAATGTGGTGAACAATGCTATAGCCAAGAACACATCCAGGGGATGGGAGAGAATAGTATGACTTGATAAGCCCCCCCTCGTCTTTCTGTCACAGATGCTAGGCCATATTCCAAACTTGTTGGCTATTGTACTGATTCACAGTTAGGGAGCCTTCATATGTGAGTCTCAGGCCCTTTCCCAGCATAGAAGAAACATCTGACCAAAGGACACAAGGAGAGAATGGATTTAAGGCACCAGCTCTAGAGTAGAGAGAGACTGTGCTAATTTACTATGAAAAGGCAAGTCCCAGGTTTACAGGGAGGCTCCAACATCTTGTAGTGATTACAATATTATTGGTACCGTGACTGCCTGGCAATGCAAACTTTGATGAACTCCATAAGGGATGATGGGGAAGGAGTAGCATAGAGCCACAGAAATGTCAGGTGTGAACCAGGATCTGCCTGGATTGTGTATGCAGTAGGCTGAGAAAACCTCCCCATTTAGTAGTGATTGAATGCAGTATTATGTTGTGCTTGTAAGCTAGATCATCCCAGTTCCACTGAATATCTCACAAAACTCAGACTATAGGCACCACTCCTCTTCCCCTTCTGCCTAAAGCTGCTTAGCTTCTAGGTCCCACTTCTAGGTCCCTCAATGATCCCATTACCAAAGCTAAAGAGATATTAGAAATGAGTGTTAAGGATAAAGTATAACAGACTCAAGGGTGGGCTTTATAAACCACCCAGGATTCCTGGATGGAAGGATATTTTCATAACTGGTTAAAAAGGCAATTAAGAACTTTGAATACAACACAGATGGTACTTAGTTCTGGCCAGGTTTGGAAGAGAACAGTGTATGCCAGTGTGCTCAATTGGTGGGAAGGAATATTAAAGAAAATAGTCTTCAAATTTAGAGGGGGAAAATCTCTGTCAAGAAAGTATATATTTGGGATGCCTGGGTGGCTCAGTGGTTGAGCGTCTGCTTTTGGCTCAGGGTGTGATCCCAGGGTCCTGGGATCAAGTCCTGCATCAGGCTCCCCACAGGGAGTCTGCTTCTCCCTCTGCCTCTGTGTGTCTCACATGAATAAACAAATAAAATACTTTAAAAAAAGAAAGTATGTGTTTTATGGATTTATAGAGAATAAATCGGAGAGATAAATTATTCTTGGGTGAAATGACCTTATAGGGTCTGCATAACTTCAGCTTAAAGAGCTGTTCATAAAGGAGGCTAGTAAAATGAAAAGATACCAAAATGAAAGGATGCACATTGACCAAAATCCACTAAATGCCACTCTTTAAAATTTTTAATAGCCAAGCCCTCATTGTCATTTGTACCAGTCTTTAAATCTGGAACAGAGTTTTGGTTTATCTCCCACTTTAGACTGATGAAACATGAATATATAGATTGTTAAGAGCTTTTTGTGAAGATTCCTTCTTCATTAACTGATTTGGCATTTTTAGGTGTTTATTGAAGTTATATATTATTTTGTATTATATGGACACTATCTCACTTGACATTAAATTTTTTCTAAAGTGACATATTCATTTATTTTATAGACACTTTCTTTCATTAAGGAATAAGGTCTGGCCAATAGCTTATAATAAAGATGGAGAAAGGGAAAAAGCTAGAATCAAATCTACAAAATTAACTTAAGAATCCTATGCAAATACTATCACAAACACTAGGGGATCTATCTAGTTTGCTAATGTCACTTATATCATGTGTGTTTTTTCTAAGAAATGAGTAAAGAAAGGATAAAATAATTTCGTATTGATTTTAATCTATCAACAAATTCATAAGAACTCAGGAAGTATAACCTATCTTTGTATAAGCATGAATTGTGATTGTACTTTATTTCAATAAGAACCCAATTTTAAAAAGCATCAGTAAAAATCTCATTTTATAGTTCATCAATGATGGTAAGAGACAAAAATAAATGGAAAATAATTTTATTTCATCAATCCATCTAAATTAATGCAAATCTCTTATGAAGAGACCAAGAAAAAGTTCATACGCCAGTGTAAAATTCATGAGGTTTTAAAACAAATGCTTTATCCTATCTGCAGAGCACATCAAGTTTCCTCTTCCTCATTACTGTATCTGGTGAAGCAATTCTGATTTCTGTGCATTTTACTATTAATGTGCAGAGTTTCTGAAATAAACTGACAATTTCTACAAAGAAACAGCTGTCAATCTCCTAGTTGATAAGCAGGCAGATAGAAAGGCTTTCATATTTAGTGTTTCCAAGGAAACCACTCTCGGTATATACTCATTCAACACATGAACTTTGAAGGAATTATATCATCCCTGTGCATTTGAGAAGAAAGCAAATGAGAGGTGTAAGTTAAAAACTCTAAAATGAAACATTACTTCCATGACAATGAAGAGTATCGAAAGAATTGGCTAACTGTGTTGATTTGATTGAACACAAGCAAGATTGTGCTTGAAAAAAGAAGAAACTAGAATAAATGTGCCTTTGGAAACCTTGTTAGTAAAATATTTCAAAAGGGAAGGCCATTGTAAACAATGCTAGAATGACAGTACAAAGAGGGCTGAGACAAGAAAGCAAAATAAAATAACAGCAACAAATAACTGAAACTACAGTAAAACAGAGGCAAAGAATTAAAGAAGCACATATACTATACATATTAGAACTTATTAATATTTACCTGCAGCAACATTAATATAAAGAAAATTGGCCAATGTGGTCATTCCAAAAACCAGTAGCAGCTGTAAAACTTTTAAGTTAGTCAAAACAGTCGATTGCAATTTCTTATAGCGAAAGTATTTGATGTCTAACATCTTTGGTGTACTCAGTAAGCATCCACTATATCATTTGTTGAGGCAAAGTATAAGGGCTTTTCAACTAAGATATGCATAAATATGAGAGTATTTCTTTTTTTGAGAGTATTTTTAAATATAATTTCTAAATATATGCTAAATATAATTTCTTTGGAAACCTTTATTGTGCTTTCATTTTTTAATATGAATGTTTAAAATTAACATTTTTAATATTTAACATGTCTAATATTCAACGACATGCATATGCATACACATACACATTTCTTTCCTATTGGGCATCTGAGAATATACATACAGGCACACCACTGGAAAATGTCACGGCTCTACTAACACTTCTTCTAACCCTCGAAGTAGAACCCTTCAGAATGAAGTAATTCGCCTTCATACCTCCTGCATCATCATAGTAGCTTTCTAGTACCTAATATATTTTCAGTCACAATGTATTTTGTCTTCTTTCATGTGCTTCCAAAGTACATTTCATCTTAAGCATATAAATTATGGATAGGATGTTTCTTTTTGTTGATAGATGCATCTTTATCATAAAGTAGCTCTATTAGTGAAGTCCATGTCAAGACTTCAAGTGAAGTTTTGCTGACTTGCAGAGAAAACCAACCTGCTTTTTCCTTTCATAGCTGAAGCATTGTCATATGAATGTTAATGCTTTTTCTTAAACTAATAAAGCTTGAAATGAACACACTGATGGAATAAATGTTATTGTGTTAGGGAGGCTTTAGGCCAATGTGTTATTCTTTCACAGTAAGGATCTAAGAATTTAATTTGTGAATGTTGGATCTATGATGTTCAATGGTATTTAAATTCAAAATAAGCTATCCTCTAAGGAATAAATATCTTTATAACCTCATTATGTCTTGGCTCATCTGTAACATGACCTCATAACTGTAAACCAAAGAAAACTGTAAAATGAAGTGCTAATACACTAGGATTTGAAATGACAAATCATCATTTCCTAAAATTAAAAAAATCATTTAGCTAAAAAGTGATAGTACTAGGATTCAAACAAATTAGGAGAAATTGATATCTATGGTGTATTAGCATGATGAGAAGTATATGTCATTTTAAAATTTAATGTTACAATTCCCTTTTTAAAAGATTTAGAAGTTCTTTAATGTGAACCAATATCTGTACTTTTATTTGAACAAATACATTTTCATAAGTGTTTAGGTCAGTGTTACAAATGGGGAGCTAGTAAGCGATAGCTTAGAGACTCAAATTTAGATCTTTTCACTAGACTTGAGACAATATCCAGCATCTAGATCCAGATCCATTCATTGATCATGTCCTTCAATGTTGGAGTTTAATTCTTCTGGCCTTCAGTGTCCTTATAAATGAAATAATTAAGTGATAACCAAGCTCCATTTTAGCGTTTTAAAATTAGAATGTATACTTTAAGTTTTATTAGACAGAATAAAAGATTCATGAGACGCAAAATTATGTGTTTTAATGGAGGCTAGTGATTTATGAAACATAGCTTTACCTATAGAACTAAGCAAATTTGCAATATGACAAGTAAAACATTTTGTGCAGGTTTCTTTTTCTGTAACACATGTGGTTCAAACTCACAGGCCCCCTAGGAGGATCAGTATCAAAAGTATCAAAATGAAAAAAGGAATATAAATGAATTTGTAAACTTTTACAAAAAAGAACAATATGTAATTTTATCCTAACTTCATTCTGTTTTATAACCTTCTCTGTTATATGTTTTATAAGAGCTTCATTGAGATATAATTTATATTCCATAAAACTTTTAATGTGCTTTTAATTCCAAAACACTTGTATATGTCTACAATTCAATAGTTTTTAGTAGATTTACAAGTAATTTTAGAATATTTTCATTACCCTCAAAATAATCCTTCCATCCATTAGCAGATTCTTACATCCTCCAGCCCCTGGTAACCACTAATCTACCTTCTGACTCTACTAATGGAGTCATACAATATATGGCCTTCTGTGACTTTCTTCTTTCACTTAGCATAAAGTTTCTAAGGCTCATCCATGTTGTAGCATATATCAGTATGTTCCTTTTTATTACCTAATAATATTCCATTGTATAGATATACCAAATTTTATTTATCCATTCATCAATTGGACAATTAGTTGTTGGTTATTATGAATAACACTGCTATGAACACTCTTAAGATTTTAAATGGATATACATTTTCATTCTCTCCGGTGTGTATCTAGTAATGGAATTGCTGGATTATATGATAAATGTAGGTTTAATATTTTTAGGAACTTCCAAACTGTTTTCTGAAGTGGCATTAGCCATTTCATAATCTCAGTAGCAATGTATGAAGATTCCATTTTCTCCACATCTTTGTCAACACTTTATTTTTAAACTTAGTAGTCCTAGTGGTTTGAAATGGCATTCTATTGTAGTAGCTTTAATTTGCTCTTCCCTAGTGACTAACAATATTGAATACCTTTTCATATGTTTGTGAACCATGTATTTTCTTTCAGGTAGAATCTATACAAATTCTTTGCCTGTTTTTAAACTTGGTTATTTTTTTATTGTTGAATTGTAGGAGTTCTTTATATATTCTAGACACTAGATCTTAGTATATATGATTTCTACATTTTTCCCATTCTTTGTGCTGTATTTTCACTTCATTGATGGCATAATTTGAAGCAAATATATTTGCAATATTTAAAGTCCCATTTTTCTATTTTCTTTTCATTGCTTGTGCTTTAAGAGACAAGGGCCTAACTCAAAGTCATGAAAATTTACTAACATTTTCTTCTATGATTATAGTTAAGTTTTGAAATTAGGAAGTTGAATCTTCCAACATTGTTGTTCTTTCCCAAGATTATCTAGGAATTCTGAGTCTCTTGGATTTCTATATGAATTTTAAGTACAACTTGTCAATTTCTGCAAAAAACATCAGCTAAGGTTTTAAAAGAGATTGTGTTGAATTTGTAGATTAACTTGGGGAGAATTACCATCTTAAAAATATTGTCTTCCAATCCAAGATCATGGGATAATTTTATGTTTATTTAGGTTTTTGTTCATTTCTTTCAACAATGTCTTATAGTTTTCCATGTACAATTCTTACACTTCTTAGCACAATACTTAAGAATAAGTCTAACAATTTATGATACTACATTAAGTGGAGTTATTTTCTTAATTTCACTTAATGTTCACTGTCAGTGTAATTTTTTTCAAGTTTTTATTTAAATTCCAGTTAGTTAACATACATTGTAAAATTAGTTTCAGGGTGTAGAACTTAGTGATTCATCCATCGCTGGTGTAATTTTAAACAATCATTGTCAGGGCATTGCTTTGGGAAAATACACAGCTAGGTTTATCCTTCCACACTTGAATTTGTATTTATATTTGGTATGAAGGAGAAGGAAGGCAGATTTCTTTGTAATAAGCAGATATTTATATGCCCCGTTACTTATTTTTATTCTTTTTTTTTAAGATGCAGGACAAGATAGGAAAGGAGAGATATCATTGGCAAATGGTGCCAGCCAAGAAGAACTGCTCAACTCTGACATCACCAATTCTGCGTACTTTATAGGAAACATATTTGCCATTGATTATCAGAGCCAAACGGAATACACTTAGAAACACAAATGTGGGGAGAAGCAAGACTGCATGACAATACTCTGCTTTCAGCCCCATGCCTCTATAAAGCTTTTGTCAATCTGCACAATAGAACATGTTGCTTCTAGGTCAAAGATTGTGCCTTGTCTATCCTAGCTTTGTTATTTTATTCCTTAGAAAACCCCAGATGTATTCAGGGTCATTTCAAAGTTATGTATGTCGTAATCTACCCAAAAACAAAAAATTTAGGCCAAGAGTTAGTCTTTTGAGTGACACCTGGTGAACAGTCTTGCTTTATTTCTTTCATACATTTTTCATCAGCCTTTGTGATGACTGAAAATGACAAAAAAGAGAGAGCAAAAGCAAATGTCAACTAAAAGAAAGTTGAAGGGAGTAAGTCAAGTGTTCTTTGCTAAAACAACAACAACAACAAAAAAAAACCTTTAAAATGCAGCAATTACAAGGAGACAGAGATGAGTTATGACTCAGTATTTGTACCCTGGATCTAACAGCATTTTGAACATATTTATAAACAATGAAGGAAAGGAAATTCAAAAAAGATAAAGGCTATCTAATACCTGATAGCTTTGTCATTCCCTTGTGTCTTTTAGTCTTTTGGATTTTTTTTTCAAATTATTCTTCCTAAATGAAAAAAATAAAGGAAATATATGTATGTGTATACAGATATATGTACAAATATTATCTCAACTAATCATGGACTGTTTCTTCTCTCTTTTACTATTAACTATATTTTCCTAAATCTTCCAGTAAAAGTGATTTTCTAGATAAACATAAATTTCATTCTGGAGTTTTTATAAGGCTTTGCAGGGCAGCCCCTGTGGCACAGCAGTTTAGCGCCGCCTGCAGCCCAGGGCGTGATCCTGGAGACCCTGGATCGGGTCCCATGTCGGGCTCTCTGCATAGAGCCTGCTTCTCCCTCTGCCTGTGTCTCTGCCTCTCTCTCTGTGTGTGTCTCTATGAATAAATAAATAAAATATAATATATATAATTATTTTGCATATTACTAGGGACCAATAAGGTATGAGAAGCCTAGTAGATATTGTATTGCACATCTATACATATATCTTGAATCCACATTCATAATTTACCTCACTTGTTTTAATTTAGAGTTTTTGTAGCTAATGAATGCTGAATCACTTTAAGTAGTTTCTGTCTGAGCTTACTGTGCTCTTCTCCTTTGTCCATCGTTTGTGGTACTGGTAGAAATGTACACATGAGTAACTGAGCCTATAATTACCAAAATGCACACAGTTGGACATTCAAAAGGAATATGAATGCTTTATATTTTTTGCTCCAGTTGATTTTCCAACCTTTAATTTATCCTGCAATATGCTTGTTAACTTAGAAAATACTTTAAAAAACAAATAAAGGGACTAATTCAGAGTTAATGACTTTTCAATTAAGATAAAGAAGGAGATTATAGAAGAGATCTTTTTTTTATTCCTCTAGTTAACCTTTATTCAGCCTCTAAAACTCAGTTAGTGTACCAAATAAAAGCTTTCCCAAATATTTTCCTGTATCTTGCCACTCCGAGTCTAAACTAGGAACTACTTTGAACTCTTAGAATACCTTGTCCTTACTTTTATCATAGCATGTATCACATATTTAGAAGGTAAGTAACTGGTTGCAGACCTACTCCTTGGAGAGCAAGTTTCCTAGTTCAGGGACCATGTCTTTCACTTTTGAAACCCTAGTGTCCTACCCTGTGTTCAATATATGTTTGATAAATAATAATTAAGGACTTGGCACATATTCAAAACCATCAATTCCCTATTCTTCATCCCATTTCTGTTCCTTTTGATCTTCTTTTATCCATTTTAAATTGACATAGACCAGGACCCCATGTCAAAACTACTGTTTTTAATTCCAGCAAGGGTTCATATTTGGTCTTTACTGGAAAATTAGATTGGATTTCCATTAATCTTCCAATTTAGGGATCTTCTACAAACAAGAGTTACTTTAGATTCAGAGCAGTGTCTCTGTTGTTCAGTGATCCGTTCAGATCTTTTTTTTTTATAAATTAATTTTTATTGGTGTTCAATTACCAACATACAGAATAACACCCAGTGCTCATCCCGTCAAGTGTCCCCCTCAGTGCCCGTCACCCATTCACCCCCACCCTCCGCCCTCCTCCCCCTCCACCACCCCTAGTTCATTTCCCAGAGTTAGAAGTCTTTATGTTTTGTCTCCCTTTCTGATATTTCTCACACATTTCTTCTCCCTTCCCTTATATTCCCTTTCACTATTATTCATATTCCCCAAATGAATGAGAACATACACTGTTTGTCCTTCTCCGGTTACTGTGGCCAAGTTCAAAAAGGGTGTTGCCTGAGTTCTCCTCTGGGATTTTGATGGAATCTTGTCTCACATTTAGATCTTTCATCTATTTTGAGTTTATCTTTGTGTATGGTGCAAGAGAGTGGTCCAGTTTCATTCTTCTGCATGTGGATGTCCAATTTTCCCAGCACCATTTATTGAAGAGACTTTCTTCCAGTGGATCGTCCTTCCTCCTTTATCGTATATTAGTTGACTATAAAGTTCAGGGTCCACTTCTGGGTTCTCTGTTCTGTTCCATTGATCTATATGTCTGTTTTTGTGCCAGCACCACACTGTCCCGATGAACACAGCTCCGTAGTACAACCTGAAATCTGGCATTGTGATGCCCCCAGATATGGTTTTCTTTTTTAAAATTCCCCTGGCCGTTTGGGGTCCCCTCTGACTCCACACAAATCCCAAAATAATTCGTTCCAAGTCTCCGAAGAAAGTCCATGGTACCTTGATAGGGATTGCACTATACGTGCAAACCGCCCTGGGTAACATTGACATTTTCACAATATTAATTCTGCCAATCCATGAGCATGGAATATTTTTCCATCTCTTTGTGTCTTCCTCAATTTCTTTCAGAAGTGTTCTATAGTATTTAGGGTATATTTTGAGAACCATTTGAATGGTAAATGGTTCTCCAACCTTTTATTTTCAGGTTGTAGGTGTCCTTCTGTCTAAAATGAGTCTCTTGTAGACAGCAAATAGATGGGTCCTGCTTTTTTATCCAGTCTGAAACCCTGCGCCTTTTGATGGGGTCATTAAGCCCGTTCACGTTCAGAGTTACTATTGACAGATATGAGTTTAGTGTCATCATGATATCTATTTAGTCCTTGTTTTTGTGGATTGTTCCACTGAACTTCTTCTTAAAGGGGAGTTTTAAGAGTCCCCCTTAAAATTTCTTGCAGAGCTGGTTTGGAGGTCACATATTCTTTCAGTTCCTGCCTGTCTTGGAAGCTCTTTATCTCTCCTTCCATTTTGAATGAGAGCCTTGCTGGATAAAGTATTCTTGGTTGCATGTTCTTCTCATTTAGGACCCTGAATATATCCTGCCAGCCCTTTCTGGCCTGCCAGGTCTCTGTGGAGAGGTCTGCTGTTACCCTAATATTCCTCCCCATGAAAGTCAGGGACTTCTTGTCTCTTGCTGCTTTAAGGATCTTCTCTTTATCTTTGGAATTTGCAAGCTTCACTATTAGATGTCGAGGTGTTGAACGGTTTTTGTTGATTTTAGGGGGGGATCTCTCTATTTCCTGGATCTGAATGCCTGTTTCCCTTCCCAGATTGGGAAAGTTTTCAGCTAGGATTTGTTCAAATACATATTCTGGCCCTCTGTCCCTTTCGGCGCCCTCGGGAACCCCAATTAAGCGTAGGTTTTTCTTCCTTAGGTTGTCATTTATTTCCCTTAATCTGTCTTCATGGTCCCTTAATTGATTGTCTCTTTTTTCCTCAGTTTCCCTCTTTGCCATTAGCTTGTCTTCTATGTCACTCACTCGTTCTTCCACCTCGTTAACCCTCGTCGTTAGGACTTCTAGTTTGGATTGCATCTCATTCAATTGATTTTTAATTTCTGCCTGATTGGATCTAAATTCTTCAGTCATGAAGTCTCGTGAGTCCTTAATGCTTTTTTCTAGAGCCACCAGTAGCTGTAGAATAGTGCTTCTGAATTGGCTTTCTGACATTGAAGTGTAATCCAGATTTTGTAGCTCTGTGGGAGAGAGGGCTGTTTCTGATTCTTTCTTTTGAGGTGAGGTTTTCCTTCTAGTCATTTTGCTCAGTGCAGAGTGGCCAAAAACAAGTTGTATTGGAACACGGGGGAGTATCACTGGTCCGTCTAGCTGGTCTTCTGGGGGAGGGGCCTGCTGTGCTGATTTTCAGGTGTTAGCACTTGGGGGAGCTGCTCTGCCCCTGCCTGCTGCAGGGCTCTGCGGGGGTTGTTTACCCCGTGAGGCCCCAGGAGGAACAGCCGCAGTTGCTATGGCAACTCTGGAAGCCTGGATTCAGCCTCCGCAGGAACTACGGGGCTTGGAGCTCTCGGTTCTCCGTCTGCAGGGCCTGGAGGCTCCGGGGCGGGGCCGCTGATCTGCTCAGCTCGGGGCAGGAGCGTCCTCGCTGTCCTGGGCCCTCCCGGCCTCTGCCTGTCCCGGGGAGGCCGGATCCTGGGCTGTGTCCCGGCGCCCTGTGCTCCGGGGCCTGCGCTGTGGGATTCGCGCTCCCGCCCCGCAGCCCCCTCCGCGGAGCCGCCGCCTGAGCCCCTCCAAGCTGCTCCGGCCCCGCCGTGCGCGCTGCAGCCCTTAGGGAGCTCGGAGCACTCTCCCGGGGCGCAGGTGTCTGTTAGTGTCCCCGGGAGCCCGAGGGCATCCCCGCCCTCCTGGGTCCTGCTCCAGCTCCCTGCGAGCCCCTTTCCCCCCGGGAAGGTTGGTGCAGCTCCTGCTCCTCCGGGACGGGGCTCTCCTGTCCTGGGGACACTCGCCCCGGCCTCAGCCCGGCTCCTCGCGGTGCCCCTCCCCCTCGGAGGCCTTTTGTTCCTTTATCTCTTTTTCCCCGTCTTCCTACCTTGATAGAAGCGCGAACTCTTCTCACTGTAGCATTCCAGCTGGTCTCTCTTTAAATCTCAGGCCGAATTCGTAGATTTTCAGGATGATTTGAAGGTTATCTAGGTAATTTGGTGGGGACAGGTGATTTGGGGACCCCGCTCTTCCGCCATCTTGCCCCTCCCCTAACAGCCCGTTCAGATCTTAATTCAGGAAGAAAGACTACAATTCAAGTAGGATTAAGTTAGTCTATGGTGGATGACTTCAGAGGGCTCAGGAAAGATCCCTATCAGAATCTTTCCTGTGAGCCCAAAATTGGCCAGTTCAGTCTTTGGACTTAAAACAGAATTTGAGATGCCTAACCTATTGTCAGTTATTGTCAATGGCATCTTAGTATGAATTTATTTTATTGCCCTTTTCCTAACATCTAGCTGAGATCAACTGCCCTAAAGAGTGTGGTATTACTAGACCAGAAGTAAATCAGGAACCTATGGCACTCATTTCCTGGAAGGAAAGACAGGGAGTGGTGCCACATTAGCAGTCTATACAAAGCCAGAGAGCAGCAGAGACCATTAGGCCTGGGATGTTAAAATATATATAGATATATACAGATATAGATAGTACATGTGTGTGTGTGTGTATATATATATATAGTAATAATTAATGCTTATAGGAAACTACATTCAGGCATTAAGGGAAAACAGAGGAGACGAGACAAGTGCCATCAACTCTAAAGTGTGTATGCCCTGTGCAATAGTTTTGTTTTGTTTTGTTTTTTAATGACAATGACAGAAGAAAGAGATTCGAATAAGTGGCCAATTTCACCCTTCCCACTCTAACCCTACTCCACACTGGGATTTTATGAGTATTTCTACAATGCAGTATTTTGGCGACATGTCTTCTTAGAGTGGATGTGCAATCACTTAAGGAATTAATACAATCACTTTCATTTGATTCAATGTGATTCATGCAAAGTGAAAGGCAATTTTGCATTACAGAAATAATCCTTCATATAGAATATCCTCATAGGATGCTTTAGACTTAAAGTTTACCTCTAACCCTACCAGAGCATACCAAAAAAATGAAATAGTGTTCGTATATCTTCTCAGCTAGAATCATTTATACAAATATCTACCACTGGCGTTCCGATGCTGACACTATTATTTCATTTTAAACTGACAATAAAAATCCTGCTGGACAGTTTATGATATATAATCAAATCACTGTCACCAAAAGGATAACAATTTGTAATTCTGATTCTAGGAAAGACATGGACTTTCTCTGGGTTATAAAAGGCTCTAAAGGAAGTACAGCTGACACTAAAGATAGAAAGAAGCACTATCGGTAACTAATACAATCCCTTCCTTGTATATTACACTGAAAACAAAACTATTGCATAACTTGATTACCTACTTGGGTCTCACTATTACCTTGAAAGGTAATCTTAGCCGTGTTTATCCTCACTATGCAGGATGTGACAAATGTCACACAACTAACTGTGAGAATGCTAGTGCTACCACTACTTCTCCTGTATTTTAGTTCATCATTTTTTCACCATATCTAGTTTCACCAGAATCCCTCAACCCTTTTGTTTGTTTGTTGATCTAGGAATATACAAACAGTCTAGATCACAAATTCCTAAAACTTCTGATATCACTGACCAACAAAAAATAAGAAAGAAATGAAAAAAAAATGAGAGAGACTAATACATGGTTTCTAAAGCTTTATTCTTCCAACAAACTAACCAACTGCCACAAAAGAAAGGAGACATTTTAATTCTCAACAGGCATGAAGGATAGCAACACAAAAAGACTTTCCTAGAAGTTGAATATACTTAGCTTTAAAAAAAAAGAAAAATAGAGTTAACAATTACCTAAGGAAATACAGAAAAGCTTCATAAAGAAAGTAGAGAATGAAATGGTCTTAAAGAATTGGTGGAACCTTCAGGAAACAAAAGGAAGGAGGGACAGAAAGAAGGAGTGTGTGTGTGTACATGCGTGCACATGCATGCATGCATTAGAGGAGGTGAAAGAATGGGAAAAGAACATTCCAGAAAACAACAGGAGCAAGGAACATGGTACAAAGTTCACTCCATATCTCAGTAATAGGTAATGTGCAATTATTAAAGATTTTAAAAGGGAAATATTATAGAGCAAGAATGCTTCAGGAAAACTAGTTGTATATTTTTTTTACTTAGGAAAGTTATTGGTATATGTATTATTTCAAGTTCACTGGTTTCCAAATTCCAACCACTGGATCATCATCCATGAGGCCAAAAAAATAGATTCCATAGAATAAAAAACTTATAATAAGACTTTCCTTGTATTTTGGTGATCCAAAAGATGTGTCCCTATCATTGGCTTCCAGGATGAGGTAGGAACATATCACCCTATAGTACTGCCACAAGACATGAAAATAAAAGGCAAATGATCTGGAAGAGAAAGCTGACTTGTGAGGACAAGCCACTGTAAAGCTGAGGAAGGACCAAGCATGAGGTATTCCATGTAGGTACTGAAAAGTTAATTCAATTACAAGAAGGCATCACCTATGAGGTACCTGGGCAGCTCAGTCAGTTAAGTCTCCACCTTCTGCTCAGGTCATGATCCCAAGGTCCTGGGATCAAGTCCGCATTGGGCTTCCTACTCGATGGGGAGCCTGCTTCTTCCTATCCCTCTACTGCTTCCCCTGCTTGTACTTGCTCTCTCACTCTCTCTGTCAAATAAATAAATTTTTTTATCCTAAAAAAAAAAAAAAGGCATCACCTAGGGTGACCAGAAGCAATGGAACCCCGGGCAAGGGAAACAGTAAATGGGCACCATTCCCTACTCTTCAAATGCAGTTGCTAGAGACACAGAATAGGGAGCTATATAGCCCCAGCTACTCCACAGACCCAGGCCTCAGAATATCAAACAAACTATCCTCCATTTGGAAGTAGTATTCAAAGAGCTCCCACTGAATAGCATTGCTATCATCAACACAATTCCTGAAGTTTCAAGGGAAACTTTTTGCAGAATAGCAAAAACTTATTTCCAAACACCCATTTCCAATACAGCAAGATTCACACACTTCTGAACTGGATTAAATTAGTATTAAAAAAGTGAGGTAGTCAGAGAATAGCAGAATTCTCACCCCAGACTGCACATAAAGAGAGGTGGTTTGGGTCCAAGTACAGATAATGTTCAATCCTGGTTTTATTTTTAATATCCTCTTAGTTAATAATTACAAAATAATATGTTGTAATCAGCCTAATCTATAAATTGATCACATTTGGGAGTTTTATTATTCTTTTTATTCCATTTAAAGACATTTCTATTATCTTACTTTTTTTCTTTCCAGTTGACATTGCTGTTTTATACTCCTGTCTTTAAATAACCATTTACTACTTCATTTATCTACAAGTGGAGGCCTATATGAAAATACTTCAATTTATATTTGATGGAAATATCAATCACTTCGACTCATGTTAGATGAAATGTGTAGTATTCTTTGGAGCCATCTTAATTTGTAGGCTCTGATCTTCCATTCATTCACAGAGCTGTTTTATGTAGACAGTATATATGCAGAGAAGTTTTTAAGATTATATCCCTTTGAAGAGATTCTATCGTGCATGCTGTGATGGTTAATTTTAGGTGTCAACTTGGCTGGGCCGTGGTGCCCAGATAGTTGGTCAAATATTCTTCTGGATGTTTCTGCATGGGTGTTCTTTTGGATGAGACTAAAATTGGTGAATTTTGAGTGAAGCAGATTGCCCTCCATGATATGAATGGGTTCCTTTAGATCAGATGAAGGCCTTAATGGATCTTTCCTAAACAAGAAAGAATTCTTCTAGGCAAATGCCTTTAAACCCATAATTCCTCCTTAGTCTCCAGCCTGTTGGCCTACCCCATGAGGTATATATCCACTAAGCCTCCATAATAACAAGATTCAATTCCTTAAGAACATCAATCAGCCAATCAATCTTTCTAGATAGATATAAATATACAAGTTGTATATAGGTACATATACACATCTTGTTGGTCCTGCTTCTCTCAAAAACCTTCACTAATACAGATTCCTCTGAACTGTAGATATACATGGAGATATAGACATGATGTAGATATAAATATAAACATGTACTAGTTTTAACATACTTAGAAGGTTAAAGCAACACACATTTATTCCATTTCTGTAGGTGAGGGTCTGGGCATGTCCTATCTGGGTCCTCTGGGTAGAGAGTCTCATCAGCTGGATTCAAGGTGCTGGCAGATGCTATGGTGGTACATAAATGACCCAACCAGTGAATGATCCACTTTTTGCAAAATTCAGTTTTTTGCAGTTGTAGGATTGAGGGCTTCATTCTTGCTTGCTGTTGACCAGAGATCACCTTCAGTTTCTAAGGGCCATCCTCAGTTCCTTTCTACATGGGCCTTTCAACACAGGCAACCCACAACATGGTGACTTCCTTGCTCATAATTAACAAAGGAGTTAGTGACTCCAGCAAGACCAGTGCTACATCTTACATAACATAATCATACATATCCTATCACCGTTGTGTATGCTGTTGATTAGAAGCAGGTCACAGGTCCCATAATTATTCAAGGGAAGGGACTCACACAAGGATATGGATACCAGAAATGGGGAATCATGTCAGTGACCTTACATTCTGTCTGCTATAT
Source organism: Nyctereutes procyonoides (assembly GCF_905146905.1). Taxonomy (NCBI): domain Eukaryota; kingdom Metazoa; phylum Chordata; class Mammalia; order Carnivora; family Canidae; genus Nyctereutes; species Nyctereutes procyonoides. The sequence continues at coordinate 8,296,801 of NW_026575145.1, forward strand.
TTTTTTCTATGTTCTAAACACTTATAAATACGGGCTGCCACATTTTTAATCCAATGCTCTTTCTCTTCTTTTCATGAATATGATGAAACTGAGGGTGTGTTCGCATATAAAAAATGATTACATTCACTTACTTTTGGATGACAAGTTATGCAACTTTGTCCTCATAAAAATGGCACCATTATAAAGGTGCATTTCTTAAATTCATTCAGTCCAGCCCAGTTGCAGAGGAGCCAAACATGGCCTCTTCCATTGGTTGGTTGCTGTGTTGTAAGCCTTTGTTACTTTGTAGTGTTTATTTTTCATTTAATATTCTTCTGTTAACTTTCATTAAAGTACCCAGAAATACACTGCAACACCATCATGGACAAATGGATATTTTTCATTGTTTTAACTTCTAACATATTTTTCTTAATCCCTTTTTTAAAAATACATGAAATCGGGATCCCTGGGTGGGGCAGTGGTTTGGCGCCTGCCTTTGGCCAAGGGCCCGATCCTGGAGACCCGGGATCGAATCCCACGTCGGGCTCCCGGTGCATGGAGCCTGCTTCTCCCTCTGCCTGTCTCTCTCTCTCTCTCTCTCTCTCTCTGTGTGTGACTATCATAAATAAATAAAAATTAAAAAAATAAACCAAAAAAATACATGAAATCAAAATCGAGTATTTTTATTTTAAAAAATCAGCTAAGTAGTAGCTAAATATGTTGACATACTAAGATATTTCTAACACACATATTTTATACAAGGTCATACCTTCCTTTTCAAGTTACCTGCTTTAAAAAATGTTAAAATTTATTTGTTGTTAATTTGTTTGTTTGTTTTTTCCATGAACACTGTCCTTCAATTCTAAAGTATTTGTTTGGCATTGCATATGAAATTTCTTAGTAACACATACACATTTCACAAATTATAGGACGGTACTATAAAAATAACTTGAATTCTACTGAACAGAACTTTGTCCTTGATCTTGATATAAGACCCAGATATTATACTGATTTTATTTCATATTTTATTTCCCATTTTGTCTTTTTTTTAAATATTTTACTACATAAAACAAAGTATGTTTTCTTTAAGAGATTTAACAATAGCACTTCAAAGTAGAAAGTCAAATTGATGGCAGGTTACTATTAAAGATAATCTATCCTAGAAAACAGAACAAATATCCATTAAGACAGTATTTACTTTTCCTGAATACTCTCTGCATAGAGTAGGTTAAAACTAATGTGATTTGACTCTGACTTTCATAATAATGCTATTAATGTCGTGTGGAATATGCTGACCATTAGAAAATGTCTCTCAGACTCCTATTGTAACAACTAACTTCCTAATAAAAATGATCTCTGGATTTTGAGATGAATTGCATGTTGTTTCTATTTCTGTATTAAATTTTTCATTCACCCAATGTCACTGTTTCCCTTGTAGCCTCTCAGGGAGTGACTGCACCACTATAGTACCAAAAAGTACCAAAGACCTAGGAAAGAAGCAATTTGAACATTCTATTTCTATACTACTCAGATTCCAAAGCATTCTTCTTCCACCCTTATGCAAAACATATTCTGCCTTTATGAGTCACCTGAGGGATGTAGAGTGGGTATTAGAGGGCTTGAATGTTGTCATTCACCCACTCTACAAGGAATCCAATACTTTTTTTAAAAAGATTTAATTTATTTATTCATGAGAGACACAGAAAGAGAGAGAGGCAGAGACATAGGCAGAGACATAGGCAGAGGGAGAAGCAGGCTCCATGCAGGGACTCGATCCCGGGACTCCAGGATCATGCCCTGAGCCAAAGGCAGATGCTTAACTGCTGAGCCACCCAGGTGCCCCAAGGAATCAAACCCTAAAGCTGTGTTCATAGGGAACAATACTGGAATGGGAATACCACTTTAGTAAAAGCTGGTACAAAATACCATTTTAGTAAAATGTCAGTGTCCCCAGTGTGGCATTAGAGAGCAAGCCAAGAGAGGCTTTCTGCATCTACATCCTCAAATCTGTGTTTCACATACAAGTCACGGAAAAGCGCTTCATTCATAGGGACAAGTAATACAAGAGAAGACATCATGCATGCATACTGACCACTAATGCACAGTAACATCATCCACTGGTAAAGCAAGAAAAACTGACCAACAAATGCTCCAAATTCAGACTAAATCCTTTGTTTCAGATGGGAACCAGAGAATAAGACTGATCATTTCAGGGAAGAATGATGGCCAGGACTATCCTCAATAGCTTAGTCACTAACTGGTCCTTAAACCATTCCTCTCCATCCATAGATGATATCTATCAAGCTTATGGACTTTAATGCCTATTCATGTCATGCCCTTCTCCAGGACCCTTGAATTATCTACCCTTCCCCCATCACTAGTATGATAAAGTGCTAACTCTATGGCATTACACTACAGCATATTGATGCTGACTAGCTTGCTGGGGGTTATGGCTTATCAGTTTAGGACCACATAATGCTGAGTAAGTTACATAATCTCTAAACTTCCATCTGAAAATGGAGATATACCTCACAGTGTCCTAATGATAATTAAATTAGCAAATACATATCAAGCCCTTAGCATAGTACACATATGATATGTGTCCTCTGAAAGTAAGCTGATCTTTTATTTTTTTTAAGATTTTATTTATTTATTTAGAGAGTACATGAGGCATGGGGAGGGGCAGAGGGAAAGAGAGTATCTCAAGCCAACTCCATGCTGAGCATGTAGCCCAACATGGAGCTCAATTTCACTATTCTGAGAATATGACCCAAGCCAAAATCAAGAGTCAGAGGCTCAACTGACAGAGCCATCCAGATGCCCCATAAATGTAAGCTGATCTTTTAGTTGCTATTATAATTATCATCATCATTATCAGTATAGAATAATAAGGACTTCAGTTTTTTTGCTTCAGTACACATAGCCTGAGTTCTGGCAACTATCCTAAATTCATCTCCTTCCATTTCTCTCTCACCTCAAAACTGTACATTCACTATCCAGCAAAATTCAATTATTTCTTGTGGTACGTTGAATAATAACTCCCAAAGATGCCCATATCCTAATCCCCAGAAACTGTGAATATATTACCTATGAGGTAAGGCCTGAAATTAAGATTCAGTATTAGGTACTGCCTTGAGACCTAATAATATTGGGAGGGTTTCAAATGGCTTAAGTGCCAAGTCTCCTATCCACTCTGTTCCTGTAGGTAAAGTTCCCTAGCCAAACAATCCTCCTTATAATGGGCAACAGGCACAGTGCCTGCTTATCCCTACATAGTGGGTTTCATTTCCCTGCAGTCCACACAATTACTCAAAGAAGGCAATTCTATTCTCTCATGGGAATCATAATCTCATGGAAACCCAATTCCAAATCCTGCCTCCCACTGTCCCCACACGTTCTTGTATTCCCCAATGCAGCTCCCTGCATTATATGCAACCCCCTGAATGATATACAGTGTCTTCTGCTATGAATATATGACCAATAAACTGATGTCTATTTCATTGTTCCAGTGTCAGGTGTCAAGTGTTTGGCATACCATTTAAGACAGAGAACCCTCCTTAACCAATGTGGTAAATAAAAGACCATCAAAATATTAATTTCTATGAAAAAAAAAGATTTTGTAAGATGTAAATTAAGCACTTCGAAATAGGGAGATTATTGTGGATTATCCAGATGGACCCAATTTGATCATAAGGGGATAGGGAGGCAGTAAGATAACAGTAAGAAAGGGAAAAAAATCTAAGAACTGAACCAAAGAACAGAGCACATGCTATGCTACCAGCTTTAAAGATGGAGGAAGGGCCCAGAAGCCAAAGAATGTAGGAAGCTCTAGAAGCTAGAGAAATCAGCTTCTGCTTTCTGATGTCTCCAGATAACACTTAGCCCTGCTGACACCTTTATCTTAGATTCTGATATTCAGAACTGTAAGAGAATACATTTTTGCTATTTTACAACACTAGTTGTGGTAATCTGTTACAGCAGCAATAAATTAATACACTTGTCATTTTTAAGTACACTTTAGGTCATGCCTTCATGTTTTTGCTCATATCACTGTCTCACCTCAAAATATGCTTCACATAGAAAACTGGCCTAACACCTATTTATCATTTAGATTAGTTCAAACTTCACCGACTCCAGGAAAGCCTCCCTGATACCTCAGGCTCAATAAATTCCTCCTCATCTATATCCCTTAGCATCCCAGTCTTATTTCTTTTTTTTTAAATTTTTATTTATTTATGATAGTCACACACACACACAGAGAGAGAGAGAGAGAGGGGCAGAGACACAGGCAGAGGGAGAAGCAGGCTCCATGCACCGGGAGCCCGACGTGGGATTCGATCCCGGGTCTCCAGGATCGTGCCCTGGGCAGGCGCCAAACCGCTGCGCCACCCAGGGATCCCCCCAGTTTTATTTCTATTGTAACACTTTGAGGAGTCTGGCTCCTGACCAAAAATCTGTATGTGATCTTTCAGGACCAACCATAGGCAAATTCAAAGGCTTTATCTGGCAGGCCTCATAAGGGAAAGCTTTTTTCTCCACACCAGACTTGGTGAAGAACCAACGTACTGAAGTCTCTCAAGGGAATTACAGAGAAAGACTCAGCCCCCCACCCTTACCCTGGCCTGCCATGTTCCCATACATACCTACAGTTCCTTACAGCTCTTTATCTATGATCTTCCACTGAGCTCTTCCTCAGGCACTCTTTATGACTGAAAACTCTATTGTGGGGTGGGGAAAGGGGAGAGGAAGCAAACTTCAAGACACTATCCCCTCTCTGACTCAGTACTTTCCCACTCCCAGCCCTTTCCTCTCTCCTTCCTCCCAGGCACCGTGTCCGTCAGACTGCAGGACCCTACTGTTTGGGGCAGTGAGACCACCCCCATATCTATGCCATTCACCCAATTTTCAACTAGTGCTAGGAATGGGGAGGGGTTGGGTTGCAGCGCTAAAGATAATTAAGCTGTCAGGTGAAGTAGACCACAAAGACAGGTCAAAATTAAAGTAATAGTCATGCCTTTAATCACTTAAACATCTGAGCTCTTGATGCACTTACACAGGAGTATAACATTTGGACAATATGTTTGTCTCTTGCCTATCTCAGTGCTATGCAGCCTACGACACAATACATACACACATACATATACACACATCCCCCACATGTTCCCTGAGGGCAGTAACCCTGTCTTACTCATTCTGAAGCTTTACCACCTAGTTCAAGTTTTAGCACATATTTGGTACTTAATATATTTTTATAGAACTAAACTGAATTTTTTTACAACGTATCAAGTATTCATTGTCTCTACATCTATTCTCAATGAAATGTATATTTTTAAAGTTAATGAGATGTGTATGTTTTTAAGTCACTGAAGAGTGTATAAATATAAATGAGTGCCGCTTTTTTTAGAGACAATAAAGGATACACATATGATGTGATAAACACTTGGCAAACTATGAGCTTTTCCAGTGGACTATTTATAATTATTCGAATTGCCTGAGACTGACAAAATCAAAATATCCAATAACTGTGGGTTACAGTTGTAATGCTTAGGAGACAGTGGCACTAACATGGTATAGGACATGGGAATTAGATGCATAACATTAGTACCAAAAGAGAAAAAGGTTTTGTTTAAAGATTTAAAAAAAATACTGAGAAGCAGCATGTGGCCTTAAAACAATGCTTACACTGTAGAACAATCATAGGGAATCTCAAAGGCAGAGTCCGGGGCTGGGGGGGTTGGGGGAGACATCTCCACTCACAATGGTTATAGAAACCCATGTATGGAAAGGCATCAAGATGTGAAGAAATAGGAAAGTTCATTTATAATAGAATCAAAGTCTGTATGAGAATAGCGGAAGGTGATGAATAGGAGTCTAGCAGTAGAAAAACAGCATATCAAAAAATGATTCAGAAAAAGATGACAGCCATATGAGGGTAGAATCAATCAGGACACTTTAGGGTTTGGTTAATGATAAGGTAACCAATGACTTCCATTTGTAGAATATAATGGTTAATCCCTCTTGGTCCTCAGCTTTGACCCATTAGCAGTTCACTCACTTCTCCTCCCGTGGCTTCCAGACTACTATCCATCTTATTTTTTGTTTTGTTTCTTCCTATCTCAATATATTCACCCTGTATTTTCTTTGCTGGTTCATCTTTTCTACTTTATCCACTTCACTCCCTTGGATATCTAATTCAGTCTCATGGCTTTAGAAACCATCTGCATGCTTAAGACCCTTAAAAATTTATCACCAGCCTCGTACCAGATCATTCTCTTGAATTCCAGTATTATTAATCCAACTACATTTCCACAACTTCATTTGAACGTCTAATAAAATTCACAAACAACCCATGCCAAATTGAAATTCTGATCTTCCCCTGTTCATATACACTCTCAATCTTTTCCTTTCAGTAATACCACTTGTTAGTTGCTCAAGCTCCAAATCTTGGGTCATCATTGACCCCTATTTCACATACTCTAAACCTGATCTTTTAACAAAACCTGTTATCTTAACATTCGATGTATATCAATTATCCAACACAGTTCACAACCTCCATTGCTATCGTGACCTCCAAGGCACCATCTCTTACCTAAATTGACAACAGCTTTTGAACCCATATCCCTTCAGGATGGTCTCTAGACAACAGCCAGAGTGATCCAGTGAATCATAGGTCACATTACATCACATCTCTACTTAAAACCCTCCAATGGCTTTCTAAATCTCTCAAAGAAAAAGTCAGAGTTCTAGCAGCCTCCTTCTAGGGCCAGACCATCTGGTCCCCATTACTTCTCTATCTCCTCCCTTAATCTTCTACCCTTTCTCACTCCATATAAATTCCTTATTGTTCACACCTCAGGGCCTTTGTGTTTGCCCAATCCCTCCCCTTGGAATACTCTTCTCCCAGACACCCCATGGCTTTTTCCCTCACCTCCTCCAGGTCTTTACTAAAATGTCATCATTTCAGTGATGCCTTCTCTAGCCAAACTATTCAAACTTAACAGCCTCTATCTTGATGTACTTCCTAGTTCTCCTCTCTGCCCAGTTTTCCTCCTAGTACTTATCACTATCTAATTCATTTATTTTACTTAATTAATCTTGGTTACATGTATAATTTCTACTTTCCCATTCATCTGTTTTGTTCACTGTTGTATCCCCATACCTTAGAGTACTGCAGGGCATATACAAGTGCTGAATAAAAATTGTGGAAGGATTCATAGTAACAAACATCTAGTGAATGCCTACATTTACCAGGCATTATGCTAGTCATAATGCATGTATTATTTTTATTAACTCCCCACAAATACCCTTAGAGATAAGCTATGATTACACATCTTTAGCAGATGTGAAACAGGCTTAGAGATTCTAAATGTGTCCAAAGTCACATAACTAGTAATTGGTACTGAAATACCACATTCTTTTGATATACAGTTCATAAGACCAAGTTACACCAGAAAGGGTCCTTTTGGATGAATTATCCCCATGTCTGTGAACTGTGTGATGTCAACTGTACACTCTTTAGCAACTTAACATTTTGAATATATATGTATATATATATATATATATATTAACACATGCCATAACAAAATTCTCATGGAAAAGTAAGGGTTAGAATCATATTCATGATCATATTCCAAACAATATAACTCCCATAGGGAAATAGTTTGAAGTACATTAAATGGTTTTACAGTCTTACCATGGTATTATCTTTTCTTCTTATCTCACATTAATAACTATTCAGTTTATAGTTATTCTTTTCATGTTATAACTCACTAGAATATGAAAATCATTTTAACATTTTAAAATTGGGGAACAGCAGAATTATTTTGTAAAGTTTTATTCTGCTTTAATATACTTTCCTAATCTTAAAATAAATGTAAATATATTTGGTGGAATGAAATTTCAAAACTATTAATTTATGTCTTCTTAGAATGAAAAAAACAGACTACCCATTAGTCAAAAAAAATAGTATATTTGCTTTTGCAGCTTTGTATTTCTTTTATGTTCTATGCTTTTAGCTAATTTTTATCAACTTGAGCAACTGAACTGTCAATTCATTTGGGGAAAATCAATATGATTTTTGTGTGTATTCTTTTTTATTATCTCAGAAAATAATCGAGTTTTTTTTCTTATTATTCTTCAAAATGTAAAGTGTGATCATATCTCAAAGGCAATACTGAAAAATTGAGTAACCATGTAATTATTAATATTTAGAAAAAACTACTTTCCTCTAAGAAGCATCAAATTTAGTTCATATTTGACATCGTGCTTGACCTCTTGTTACAGAAAAAAAGTTGGTAATTGGTAAAATTGGCTTTACCTGTAACCAGTTTAGAATTCACTTTTAGTGTAACTTCCAAATTCTTAATTTCTAAATGAGCTTGATCATCAAGCTCAAATTGAAGAAGAGGTACAAAGAATATACAACCGGGTTGGTTATAGGACTTGATCATATATTTAAAAAAACTGAAAACATTAGTTTAAAATCGCACCTGGAGATGAGAGAAGTTTAGGGAAGAAAACATCTGAACAAATTTATAAGGATCTGAAAAAGTTGATTATGTGTTGCTTGAAAAATTGGCTTATAATCCATATTTAATGGTTCCATTAAAGTTTTTCTAAAAAGAGTAATATTTCTCTCCATTTAATTTACAATTTTATTCATTACAAACTTTCAAATTTACACGTTGCCAGGTTCAAATGCAAATGCTTCATCTCTATTGTCAGCTTAAAAAGAAAGGATTTTTTATAAATTCAAAATGCAATTATTTGGCTGCTCCTGGGAACTTAAGCTTTATTCTTTCGGTCTCAAACATCTCAAAAATAGATAATACATATATAAAAAAGATCAAGCCGAGGTTATTTTGAACTAAGTAATGAATAAGACCTTAAGCAAAACCAGGAATATTTCTAAAAGAATTTATTTTCTTCTTCACATTATGCTCTTTTAATCTGTTTATAACATTGAAAAGGCATATAAAAATAATTCATTGGAATCAAAGTATAATATTTCTGACTTATAAAATGAGGTAGCTATAATACAATAAATAGTCCCTAAGACTTGGGCCTATACTACCTATCAAAATAATCTTTGGCTTATAAAGATGATATAAAAAGTTAACTATCTTAAACTAATATTAAAAAAGTGTATTATTTCTGTAACTTTTAAGTTAGGCAGTATTAAATTTCAAAACTATCAATACCTCAAATTTATACCTTATAGAGAAGTCACTTTATACTTAGCAACGCCTTAAGTTTTAAAATGTTTAGTATATGTGCTGCCAAAGAGAATACAAGTTTTAAAATGTTTAAAGAAACACAGTTACATAAAATTAAGAAACTAAATAACCAAAATATTGAAAAAAATAGAAATTACCTAGAACTGATTTCCAGTATGTATCTTATTATTGACCTCAAGTGAAATTCAAGAGACTGATATCATGGGGTAATTTCCCTCACACTGTCCTGTCTCCCTCCCTATATAGCAGGCTGTAGCCATCTTGAGCAAATGAAGTGAGAAGGTTTAATTTGGTGAGTCCCCAACCAAATCCCTTAGTATATTTTCATTTTTCCCCTCATTTTTATTACATAAAAAAGTTCCAAAGGGTCAACAGACTTTAATCAAGTATTATTAACTGAAATTATTAACACTAGCATAAATTTGAGTTGCAAAATGGAATACTGTTTTGCATTCAGTTCATCAGATAATTATGAAAAACCTGCAATGCCTAAATCATTAGACACAGAGATGAAAAGGAAAAATATAAATGCTCTATATGATACCAGCCTTCTGGTATTTGTGGCCTTGTGTAATTGACTCTCCATGAGTGTAGGCTGAATTTAGTGATGTGATTCCAACAAACACAGTATAGCAAATGTGATGGCAGGGTACCTGGGTGGCACAGGTTATTAAACATCCTATGGTTAATAGGATGGTTTGGTTTCAGCTTAGGTGGTGATCTCAGGGTCATGAGATCAAACCCCACATCAGTCTCCATGTTCAGCACAGGGTCTGCTTAAAATTCTCCCTCCCTCTCCCTCTCCCTCTGCCCCTATCCCCGTGTAGGTGTGCTCTCTCTTGCTAAAGTAAATAAATCTTTAAAAAACAAAAGTGATAGGATGTCAATTCCAAGATAAGGTTATAAAAGACTACAACTTCCTTTTCTGTCTCTTTCTCTGATAAAGCAAGTTGTCATGTTGAAAGCTACCCTATGGGCAACTCGGGTGGCTCAGCAGTTTAACACCACCTTCAGCCCAGGGCATGATCCTGGGCACCTGGAATTGAGTCCCATGTAGGGCTCCCTGTGGGGAGCCTGCTTCTCCCTCTGCCTGTGTCGCTGCCTCTCTCTCTCTCTCTCTCTCTCATGAATAAATAAATAAAATCTTAAAAAAAAGAAAAGAAAAGAAAAGAAAGCCACCCTATGGAGAAGGCCAGATGGCAAGTAATGGAGGGAAATCTTTGGCCAACAAGTGAGAAATTGAGGCCCTTAGACCAACAACCTGGAAGAAACTGAATTCTGCAACAACTGAGTGAGCTCAGAAGTAGATTCACACCCTTCCTTCCCACCCCCGTGCAGTTAAATCTTGGGATGATTGCAGCTCCAGCTGACACCTTGATTTCAGCCTATTGAGAGGCTTGAGCTGGAGGACCTAGTTAAACTGCACATGGATTCCTGACCCAATGACACTGTGAGATAATAAATGTATTATTTTAAGCTACTAAATGTGAGGGTTATTTGTTACACAGTAATAGATAAATAAATTGTCTCCTAAAAATATAAATAAATAAATATATTGTCTCCTAAAAATACATAATTAAAGGAATAAAGTTTAAAATAAGGTAAGATATGATGTATCAAGAGTTTTATTTTTGTTTTTGTTTTAAAGCATTATAGTGGCCCTAAGAATGATGATTTCTGACAAGGAGTACTTAATAGGAAGGAGATTACAAAAAGAAGAAGGAAAAAGGAAGGAGATATTTTTAGAAAGAAAGAACACAGATCATAATCTCAGGCCCTGAATGTGGCCCAATGGAATCTGTACCTTATTCCATAAGTGAAGAACCTTTAAATGTTTTTGAGTATAGGAATCATAGGATGAGATTCACACTTCTGGGAGAAAAGTCTGGTGCTGTTATTGTCTAAATTGGTTAGAAATTAAAAAGAAAATAACCAGATCATTTAAAATTCCATTGCAGAAGTCTAGATGAGAAGGAATGAGAGTCTGAGCCCTTCAGAAGTGGCAGCAGAAACAGAAATGGGGAAATGGGTGTGAGGTGCTTGGGAGCAAAATTGGTAAGGTTTGGTAAACAAAAGACTACAGGGAAAACTGAAATAAAGAGGGAAGGCGAAAATTGCACTAAGATCTTCAGCCTAGCTGACTTGGGAGGAAGGGAGCACAAATGGAGGAACAATTTAAAGGAACAAAATATGTTCTTTTGCAGTGGACTCATTTGAGTAACAGCAGGATAATAATAAGTCAGCAGTTTTGAATATGATTATGATACTAAAGGAGAAAGTCAGAACTGCAGGTAAAGGTTTGGGACTAACTTAGGAATGCTGGTTAAGCCATGAAAAGAAATGAGATAGCCCACTGAGTGCTTAAAAACCTCTTATTACTCTGAACTACCTGCAGGATAAAACATAAAATGATTACTCACTTACCTAGCTTAAGCTGTTGTACATGCCAACATACATTCTATATTTCCAGCACACAAAATGACTGATGGGTCACCCGAGATACCATCATGAATCTTTGCACATTTCCCGCTCCTAAAATGCCCCCTTTCCTAACACTCATTTAGATTTTATGGAACTTCAAATGTTACCTCTTGTGTGTTTCCAAAGCATAGAGCCTTGATCACATATTATTACAAATTGTCTTACCTTTCTGTCCTAACACATGAACCCCAGGGCAAAGATCAGGTCTTATTAATTATTTATGCCTAGGGGTGCCCTGAATATTTAGCATAATGTTTAAATGACAATGTAATTACTAGGAAAAAGGAAGAAAGGAGGAAGATAGATCATGAAGAAAAAAGGAATCATCCACCTTTAAGAAGCATACCAAAGAAGAAATGAGGGAAAGTTAGGAAACAAAATGGTTATCTGTATTTTAAAAGAGTGATGATGTCTCCTAATATTGAATTGAAAGTTCTCCTCAGTTACCACCTTCATATTGATTAGACATGTCAAGTTCAATTTTTTTTAATACAATAAAATTCATCTCTTGTGAAATTTGGAAGATGAGTTTTTTTTATAAAAATCAGAGAACTTTGTCAAATCTACCAAGAATTGGCACTGTCCCTTAAAACACACTCTGTGCTACTTGACAGAGCTGCTGCATTCTAACGTAACTCCATTTTCCCCTTAACACTTCCCATATCAAAGAGCCATGAAACTTAAAACCATCATTATCTCACTTAACTCTACAAGACTCCTTGACTTTACTTCGTAGTACACATTTATGCAGATTTCTCATGGCAACCCAAATAACTGTCTTCAAATGTTGTGAATAATATGTTCTCTTAGTCAGACAAGACCTTTCTAACTCCAATCTTGCTTATATCCAATATTTCGTATCCGTATTTCTTTGCCTGACACCTACTAAGGTAAACACGGCTAAATACGGCTGCTTTCTTGCTCTCTAGCAATTCCATAAAACCAGACAGCTAAAATATTATCCTGCACACAGACCACTGCCTTTACCATAGCCATCATTTACCACAACTGGCAGTATAGGAAATAGGGCTGTTCTGTACACTTCAGTCAGCACAGGTCAGATTTTTCTTGCTTGTATTCATTTCCTTGTTTTCAATATTTTACCAGTAAGAGAACATATAATAACTCGGCTGTTATTCTAAACTCCTTTCTTAAAATCCCTATATGCTAAAAAGATGTTAGTTCATGTTGTTTGAACAGTTTATGTACCACAGTAGAATTTTGTACATTCCTTACTTGGACAAATTTAATATAACTTTTTTCCCTAATATAGAAGACTGTTGTTATGGGATCAATTTTTTTTAAAGATCATGCTATTCATCACCTTATAATGACTTCTCAAGAAAACTGACCCTAAATGCTTGCCCCAAAAATGACTGATAGCACAGGGTTTTTTAATATTATTTTAAATAATAAATTTGCCTTAAAATACATCACATCATAATACAATAAAAATAATATTGTGATCATAAAATACTATCTGTTGAGCACTTAGTAGGTGTTAGGCAAAGAAATAACAGCCTCAGAGAGACTAAGTGACAAGCCTAAAGCTGTACAATTAAGACGAGGCAGAAATAAGACTCAAACCCAGAATGACTTTAAGTACCATGATTTTAACTACTATTTTATAATATGCAAGATCTAAACCTATACAGCACCTTAAAACTTATAACAAAATTTTAGCTTGTTATGGTCCTCAAAACCCCACCAATGGGATGTCAGGGTAGATACTGCTAATTAGTGGTAAAGTCAGATTTGCTGATTTCAAGTACCTTTTTAATGAATTTTCTCCACAAACTCTATTAACATGTTTTGAAAGAGACTGTAGAAATTGGGGGAAAAAAACCCTCCAAATTAAAATATAATCCTTAACAAGAATAAATGATTCATTTGATACTCTATTTCAGATTTGGTAAAGAATCTCTATTTTGGTGGGATTCATTTCTAAGAGCTCTGAGAGTTGATCCAAATGTCCCAAATGAGGTAACAAATTTTCCCCCACAAAGAAGATATTTCCTTAGATTCAAAAACTCAGGTATTAGGGACATCTGGGTGGCTCAGTGGTTAAGCATCTGCTTTGGCTCAGCGTGTGATCTTGGGGTCCCGGGATCAAGTCCCACATCAGGCTCCCTGCATGGAACCTGCTTCTCCCTCTGCCTATGTCTCTGCCTCTGTGTGTGTGTGTCTCTCATAAATAAATAAATAAAATCTCTAAAACAAAACAAAAATTCAGTTGTTGGCTATAGCCAGAGGCCAGTCTTTCCCCAAATCTTCCATTCCAGTGCCTTGCCTCTCTTCTTCTTCCTTCAAGGTCTCAAGTCTTTAGAGAGAAAAAGGAAACCTCTTCATTCATCTCACATCTATGGGACACTATGTCAGGCAAGGAATAAGAGTTGATGATGCTTATTCCCAAGGGCATCACATTTTAGAGGGGAAAAATAGTCCCAAAAGGATCACTATGTACCTTGCATTGCCACAGATAACAGGTGTTCAGTAAAAGTTAGTTGATGAAAACAGTGACTGGATATCTTCCCTAGGCCAACTATGCCCTTTCTAGTTCATTCTTAATGTTTAAAATAGCTATGTGAAAATTGTGTGTGTGTGTGAAAATTGTATTTAAAAAAAAATCAAGAAGTCAGCTTTTGGACTACAGTTTAAAAAAATGAAAATTGAAAAAACAAAACATTGATTCAGAGACTGTATATTGCATAATTCTCGGGGGGTAGGGAGGGCGGAAATCAGTAGGAGATTTGCCTGAGATCTGTGGTTTAGACTAAGATTCTTCCAGGGATTGCAGGATGTGCTGAATCCTGGGTTTCAGCTGAAAATCTTTTTTGCTGCTGACTGAGCAGACAATGATCATCCCAGGTCCTACTGGGAGCATGCTCTTCAAATCACAATAGGAGACATAAGAAATCTCCAAGGGCTCTGTGTCTGTAGCCACATCATAAATTTGTAGATGCTTCTATTGAGAGTTTTATTGACTTCCTTGAGAAGCTACCTATAGTTAACAAGGTAGCTGAGCCATTTCCACCCCAGTAGACTTCTATGAAAGGACTGGCCTGAGGAATTAACAGACCTCTGTCTTTGTTGTAGTTCTGTAGTCTCATTGTCTGCTCAAGGAACACAGATGACTTCAAAATGAGAAGGCTTGCCTCAACCCAGGAGGAAAGAGCAGAAATAGAAATTGAAATTTTTAATAATTGTTTTCTCCTCTTTTTCCCATCAAATACATCTAACTGCTAATCAGAGCTTCTGATAGGCATGAGATACCATTACACAATTATCAACTAAGTGGATATAATTCTATTATAAGAGGAGATATTTGACAGATTAGTTAGCTCATGTCACCTCATCATGAGAAGCTATTCAATTTTTGTTAGAATTTTTGAATGTTTGAAATGTGTCAACGATGCCTTACTATATTCTCAAGTTGCAAGGAGCCCAGGAATTCCAAATTGCCTCCACTAATGGAGTTAGAACAAATCCCTCTACATTTAAAACTGCTGTTTAAGCTTTTTGAATATAAAAGAAGTGAAGATTCAAAGCAAAAACAGAGGCAAGAATAATCTAGGCATCTTCCTCTGCTTTATAATTTCCTCTAATTCCTATCTCACATCAGGAAAAAGAATCTCCTTAGAAAGAATTTTCCCCAAACCAGAAAGCTTGCCGTTTGTTACCTCTAATTCTGATTTCCTCCTTTGCTAAATTCTCACTTGTGTTTGACCCAACATATTTATTCTCTTCTCTCTGCTCAGCAACTATCACAGACATATAACCTTTTCCTGTGATTTATCAAAACAATATTTAGTCAAAAAATCTGTGTATAGAGCAGACACTACTAAGGGTGTGTGTTGGAGCAAGCTGCAGATGATTACAGCTGCCGACAGCAACCACAACAATAAGGACAGTCCTTTAATTATTCCTCTCCTAGGAATTTCTCATTCTTGATATTTCTCTACTGTCCCCCACCTCCTATTATGTTTCTGACCCTCACTTTTTATCTCTTGGATCACTCCCACCTTCAAGTAACCATTTATTTCTTATGCTAAGCAGTCCAGCCATCAGGGCTGGACCATACCCTGGAGGGCTCTTGCTTCCCAACATAAGGAGGTCTCTCAAGGTGTCTTGTTAAAAAATTGTCCAGGTACTGGGCAGCCCGGGTGGCTCAGCGGTTTAGCGCTGCCTTCAGCTCAGGGCCCGATCCTGGAGACCTGGGATAGAGTCTCACTTCACGCTCCCTGCATGGAGCCTGCTTCTCTCTCTCTCTCTCTCTCTTTCTGTGTCTCTCGTGAATAAATAAATAAAATCTTTAAAAAAAAAATGTCCAGGTACTTTAGGAGAGAAATCATGCCATTCCCATGGGGGCTGAGAAGTAAACTTCAGTTGTGTTTTTTTAAAGATTTTTTAAATTTATCCATTTATTCATAGAGACAGAGAGAGAGAGAGAGGCAGAGACACAGGCAGAGGGAGAAGCAGGTATCATACAGAGAGCCTGATGTGGGACTCGATCCAGGGTCTCCAGGATCACGCCCTGGGCTGCAGGCGGCGCTAAACCGCTGCGCCACCGGGGCTGCCCCAGTTGTGTTTTTAAAATGAGTATTTTTCACTCCAGTTGTTTTGTTATCCAAACAAAACGTATGTATTAACAAAAAGTTAACACAAAGATTTAAGATCATTCCTTGATAACCATGCTATCGCAATATCTGTCTCAGAAAGTATAATGTTAAGCAATTAAAATAATTTATTCACTTATAAGCCACAAGAAGAAATGTGACCTGCCTACTTAACGTCTTTAAATTTCTAGTCTTTTTGACCTTAAAACAAATCATACATTTGTCATGCCCTTAATCAAACACAGATATTCATAATATTCAGGTTAAATGTGAGATTTAGGCCATAGGTTAACTGGAGAAAACTGATTTATTTCATTATTTAAGTGTCTGTACTTAATGAAAACACAATACGCAATGGCTACAAGTATAATAGCTATGTTGATTTTAATTCCACTAGCTGATGATATAGTTAAATATTTGGCTAACAATTTAGACTGCTAGCCAAAAGTAGTTTTTACTATTTTTATTTTAGTAAAATAAACAAAAATAAAAAGACTAGTTATAAGGGTGTGCTTATCACACCCATCTGTTTTTACCCAAGACAACATACTCCTATAGTAAAGACACCATTAAAAGATAATTGGATGATTAAATATGGTGCCATGTCTAACTTAAATAGCAGAAAATTCCAATGCTATCTGTTGAGGAAAACCTCAATTTGACGGATAAAAGCAACATTGTTGCAGAACTGCATTATTTGATCAAACCATGGAAATTGTAATTTTCTTGAATCAGTATGTATTTCCATCAATATTTATGAAGTCATCCAAATGTGCCTCTCAATTGAACCAAATTTTGCATTCATAACAGCCTCTCACAAAAGACCTTGGTCAGCAATAATACAATACTATATGCCTCATAATTTAAAGGCATTAATTTAAAAGAACTATAGTTCATAACATAGAAAGTATACTAACTAAACCAGCATAACCTAGAGAGTCATATCATGAATAATTATTTAGATATTCAGGGGTTAAAGCACAGAATATATGGAAGGAAGAAACAAGCTGAAAGTATATTCCATCTAAAGCCATTGGGAAAAGTACAGATATAATTTCTACCACCTCATAAGTTATCTTGTTTACATGCCATGAAACCCACCAGACACATATTTAAAAAGTCTAGTGACTTAAGTACAGCAATAACCACAACACCAGTTATCATAAATTTTAGGAGAAAGATGAATCTGATGATAACATATTAACATTGGATTAAAATACCCCGCAAAATATTTTTTTCATAAAGTCCTTTGCCAAATGTTTGGTATAGCTGGCTACTAGACAAAATTGCTTTATCACAAAGGAAATACTATAGACTTTACATACCTAATACATCCAGAGTCCATTCACTTCTCACTATTTCACTGATACCACCCTGAAACCATCACCATCTTTTACCTATATATAACCCTTCCCTAGCTCTCCTGTTTTAGTCTTATGCATCAGAGAATAGCAGTAACCATGGAATTCTATAAAAAACAACAAAAAAGGCTATTGTCAATAGAGCAGCCAAAATGATCCTTTGAAAGGCAAGTAAGATCAGTTTACTCCTTTGATTAAAACCTACAAATGAATCCTTTCTTACTGTTAATGAGTCAGACAAGGCCCTACAAAACCTACCTGCCCTTCTTTTTTTTTATTACTCTGCTTACATCCACAATCTCTTCCCGGATCCTGACACATGCTGGAGATGGACCTATCTTGAGCACTTATCTTTTCTTCAGCCTGGAATGCTCTCTCCTCATGTACCCACTTGGCTAACTCCTTCTCCCCTGTATATTTATTGACCTCACTTTCTCAGTGAAGTCCCCTGCACTATTTAATATAGCAAACTACCCAGCCCCAAGCCTCTTCTTCCCACTACACTCTTGATCTTATTTATTCCATTTTAGTTTTTCCATAGCATTTATCATCTTTTATAAAAGTATGTATTGTGCTAATTTCTTGTTCCATCTCTTAAATGTTAGCTTCTCAAGAGTACATACTAGGGACGCCTGGGTGGCTCGGCAGTTAAGCATGTCTTTCTTCAGCTCAGGGCAAGCGTGATCCTGGAGTACCAGGATCGGGTCTCGAGTCAGGCCCCCTGCATAGAGCCTGCTTCTCTCTGCCTATGTCTCTGCCTCTCTCTTTCTGTGTCTCTCAAGGATAAATAAATAAAATCATTTAAAAAAGAGCACATACTAACACATAAGATAAAGTTTTTAATTTTCTGAAATGTCCTTCATCATGATGATTTGTAACTCTTGATTTAACAAAAAAACATATGTAACCCTGTATTAAACATTCCTTCTCTGGAGCATTCTTTTCTTTGTGAAGGTTATGTATCCCGGGCAGCTATCCTTATTTGGACTGAAATAAAACTCTTTTTCTTTTCGTTTCTTTTCCTTTTCTTTCCTTCTTTTTCTTATTTTTTTAAAAGAAATTCTAAGGGGTTTCTTAATTTCATGTCAACCCATGTTTCTCTCAGGATATAGAACCATTTGATACAACTTCCCCAGAACTATCTCATTACCATTTCAGCAAAATTCCTCACAAATATAGGCTAGATTCACGAAGTACAAAGTTTATTAAAAGACCATCATAGCTAGAATGAAACATACCAATATATCAACAAGAACATTTTTAATCTTTTTCCCTCTGTATTTTGTATATTCTGAATTTTTTTTAAAGATTTAATTTATTTATTCATGAGAGACACACACAGAGAGAGACAGAGACATAGGCAGGGGGAGAAGCAGGCCCCTCACAGGGAGCCTGATGTGGGATTCAATCCCAGATTCTAGGATCACGCTGGGAGCCAAAGGTAGACATGCTCAACTGCTGAGCCACCCAGGCATCCCTGGTTCCTATTCTAAAATTTATACACTGAGCATATATTTTTCTTATTTTCTTAGGAAAAAAATTAATTGTAAGATGTAACTACAGGGAGAGAATGGCTTTGTGCATTCTGAAGAGTTCCAGGGTTCAAAATGGTGTTCTTTTAGTTCATTGTTGCTGGTTCCTGGTTCTTTAAGCTCCCGAAGTTATAAGTAGCAATAATTTAGAACATAGCTAGCCCTGACTACTTTCAGCAACAAAAATAACTAGTCCCTAGAAATCCTGTTCAACTCCTCCCAATATATGGCTGCTCATTGTGGCAACCTTGCCTCATCCCAGTCCTAGGCCAAACTACCCTGGGAATTGAAACAAAAAGAAAAGGCTTTAAAGCAAATTTGATATTTAAATAGTGTTTTAATCTATCTTTTTTTACCTTAACTTGCTAATTAAAAAGAAAGTTAAACTTAAAATATTATCCTAATTTTTTTTAGAAATTGTCCTAATTTTAGGCTATTAATTATGCTAGTAGAAAATTCATGAATAATTTTAGTTCATATCACTAAAAATTAATTTGCTCTACAACGGCAAGATAAGGATCAAGAATAAAAACTTGTGATTCTGTGAATCATTTATAATTTTTCTGAGGTAATATTAGCATATATTGCTCCCATTTCAAATAAGGTACTGTTTTTTACTGTAGAATCCCACTTAAGTCATGTGTAAGGCACAGAGAGGGCATTCAGTTAGTGTGCTTCAAAAAAAAAATTCTGATTAAAAGCAAAACAGCCAAAAAAAAAAAAAAAAAAGATACCCCAGATTTATCATGACTCTTTTGGCAAGAGACAAAGATCAAGCTGGATATGTGTAGCAGAAGCTCTGAAAAACATCAATGTGAGCATCCATACTACTGGCCCTCACCACAGGTACACTATGCTAGGCTTGCAGGAGATGTTTTAACATGAAGGGCACTGGGTCGATCCCTCGTGCTCAGAGACCTTCAAGTACTGGCAGGTGGCATTTCTCATATACAAAAACACTGTAACACAAGAGTGCACTTCTACAGTGAGAAGGATCGGCTTTCAGAGTCAATGTTACCTCTGCTTCCCTTGCCATGAATAATCATTAATGATTCTGAGGAACTCTCAGCAGGTTTGCAGGTGTGCCTGTGTGCTAGTCAGAGTGTTATATAATCAAAAAGCTGGAAAGGACCCTCAGGACTCCCTAATACTGTGCTACATTTTAGAAAATGAGACCCAGGGAGAGTAAGTATCCTGTTCCTCAAACATTCTGTACAGAGATTCATTATCAATGTATTAAGGTAGTCTGCCTTTTAAAAGAATATTATATGTGATTTTTTTGTGATTGAAAAATGTTAACAAACCCCACCTAGATGCATGTATGATTTTCTCAAAAGCACTTCAACTTCAATATGATAATACCGACTCCAAAATCAATGCATATACTTGAAAACTAAGATTATTCCTTGCTTTTCTAAACTGCCTTGTGGATGTGAAAGCCTACATTATTAATCAATTTGAGAGAATACTCTTATTTTTATATCAAGGAAAATCCCCTCCTTTGAAACATTCATCTTTCTTATTTTAGAGTTCAACTTCAGTTTACAAACAGGTAAGAAGCATTTGTAAACACAGTACCAAGTCTATTCAGTATACGAACTAGAATGCCACAGACTGGCCAACTTTGAATTTAGCAATGAATAAAGTGGTGTGAAAAGAGAAAATTGACATTTTTTTCTCAACTTGTTTTTGCTGGTGATCAAAACTAACATGGGGGCAGTTATCATCTTTCCTAGAGCAAAAACAGACATATCATATACACATAAAATAATAACATATAACATAATAATGAAAACAATGAAACATCTTTCTAATGAACCACAGAATGGAGGATAAAGAGTATATAAGCTTTGCAAAAAAGATAGACTTGGGCTCCAGCACTTATTAGATGTGTGACCCTGTGGAATGTAGTTAACCTCTCACATAACATTTCCTTATCTGTAAACTGACAAGGATAATAAGAATATGACAAAGATGGTCATTTCAAGTGAGATCATATTTCTAAAGTCATTGACCCAAAGAAAGTGTTTAATGTATGCTAGATATTCTTCCTACACATCCCCAAGGATAGGGACACTTTATCTCAGTTCAAAAAGAAAACCTGCATTTGTGTTATATATAGAGTTTTACTGAGATAATATCCACACCATATAGTTCACTTTTTAAAAAGATTTAATTTATTTATTCATGAGAGACACACAGAAAGAGGTAGAGACATAGGCAGAGGGAGAAGCAGGCTCCACGTAAGCAGCTGGATGCAGGACTCAATCCCAGGACTCCAGGACCACGTCCCGAGCTGAAGGCAGATGCTCAACCGCTGAGCCACCAGGCATCCCATACAGTTCACCTTTTAAAAAAAAAAAAAGTGTATATTTCAGTGGGTTTTAGTATATTCACAGAATTGTGAATCATTACCCCAAAGAGAAATTCCATACCCATCAGCAGCAGTCACTCCAGTGCTCTTTCCCCACTTGCCAAGCCAAGGCATCAACTAATCTTTCTGGACATTTACATATCAGTGGAATTATGTATAATGTGCCATCTTTCGTTGTCTTTTTTTGTTAGCTTCTTTCACATAACATGTTTTCAAAGTTCACCCATGCTATAGCATGTTTATTGCTAAATACTATTCTACTGTATCGACGATATACTACATTTTAATTATCCACTCATTAGTTGGAAACGAGTTATTTACACTTGGGGTAATATGAATAATGTTGCTCTGAACATCAGTGTACAGGGCTTCATACTGACAGAGTAAAGTTTGTAGATCTAATCATGGTAACTTTAAGTTTTCCATTTGGAAGAACTGTCAAACAGTTCACCAAGGTGCTGCACCATTAACAATTTCAGCAGCAATATGGGAGGGTACTAATTTCTCCATACTCTTACAATAACAAGTGCTGTTATTGCCTATTACAGTTTTTAATTTTAATTTTAGCTACCATTAATGATGGTGGTTCTAATTTGTATTACTCTAATAATTAATGATGAACATCTTTTCACGTGCTTATAGGTAGGTCACTTCTGTATCTTCTTTGGAGAAATATCTATTCCAAATATTTGCCCATCTTTGAGTTGTCTGGTTTTGAATTTTAAGAATTTTATCCTCTTGACATATACTTTTAAATCAGACATTTGATTTGCAAATATTTTCTCTCATTCTGTACATTGCCTTTCCACTTTTTCTTGATGGTGTTTTCTGAAGCATAGAAGTTTCGTTAATTTTGGTAGAGTTCAATTTATTTTTTGGTCTCTTATGTAATTTTTTTAAATTGGATTATAGTTGACATATAATATTGCCTCTTGTGCTTTTGACTTCATATCTAACAAACTACTGTCTAACCCAAGGTCATGAAGAATTACTCCTGTGTTTCTCCTAAGAGCTATACAGGCTGTTAAATGTATGACTTTGATTTATTTTGAGTCAATATTTTTTACGGTGTGATATAGGGTCCAAGTCCATTTTTTCACATATAAAAATCTAGTTGCCCCAGCACCATTTGTTAAAAACACTATTATGTTCACACTAAATTGTCCTGGCACTCTTTATAAATCAATTGACAAAGCTAAGAAGCTATTCCTGCAGTCTATATTCTATTCCATTTATCTATCCTTGTGCCAGTGAACACACTGTTTTCATTACTGTAGCTTTATAGAAAGGTTTGAAATTGGGAAATGTGAATGCTCCAACTTGGTTCTTTTGTAATATGTTTTGATCTGGGTTCTTTGAATTTTCATATGACTATTAGGGCCATTTTTCAAAAAAGGCAGGTAGGATTTTGATAGAGATTACATCTACTCTGTAGATCAATTTAAGGAATATTATCATCTTAAAACAACAATAAGTTTTCTGATCTGTGAACATAGATTGCATTTTAAGTCAGTTTGAGTAGTTTGTGTCTTCCTAGGATTTTTTTTCTTTTCACAAAGGTTATATGGTTTGTGGCATAGTCGCTCACAATGTTTTCTTATAAATCTCTTCAAATGTGTAGATGTCAGTGGTGATACCCACTTTCACTCCTGACTCTGGTAATGAATCTAGCTCCTTATTGTTTATCCTAGCTAATGACTTGTCAATTTTGTTGATCTTTTCAAGGACCAAATATTTGACTTCTGGATTCTCAATTTTGCCTTTCAATTTCCATTTATTTCTCCTTTAATCTGTAGTATTTCCTTCCTTCTACTTACCTATGGGTTGAGTTTGTTCTTTATATACTGATAGATATCTTTTATGTTTAAGTAAAGTTATATTGTTGTTCAAGTCTTCGTTTCCCTGTTGTTAGCTGTTAATCTTATGGAAGATATCTTGAAAAATCATTTTTTTCTTCCTGCTTTCCAGACTCTTCTCTTTGCCTTTAGTTTTCTACAGTTTGACTATAATGTATCCAGTTGTGAATATCTGTGTTTATTTTACTCGGATTTTCTTGAGCTCCTTAAATATGTAGATTTATAGCTTTCGACAAATTTGGGAAGATTTCAGCCATAATTTTTTCAAGTATTCTTCCTGCCCCTTTTCTTTTCTTCCATTATATGCATATTGGTATTTTTAATGGTGTCCCATGGGTCTCTGAGGCTCTGATTTTTTTCTTCATTCAATTTTTTGGTTACCTAGACGGGATATATTCTCAAATAACCTATCTTTAAGTTCACTGATACTTTCTTCTGCCAATTTAAATTTGTTCTTGGGTACTTCTAGTGAATAGGATTCTAGTGAATGTCTACCGCGTTTATTGTACTTTTTTAAGTACTAAAATTAATACTAAAATACTAAATTAATGCTTACCATTACATTTTAATACTGCAATTTCTATTTGGTATTTTTATAATTTCTGTTGCATTATTATTTTTTTGCAAGACATCATTGTCATACTTTAATTTTTTAAGACATGGTTTCTTTTAGTTCTCTAAACTTATTCATAAGCTTAAAGTTCCAGTTCTGTTAAGTTCATCATTTGGGCTTCCTCATAAAGAGTTTCCATTGATTGATTTTTCCCCCTTTGTATGGATATCTCCTTGTTTCTCTCCTTGCCTGATAATGTTTTTGCCAAAAATGGGTGTTATAATATTATAATGTGGTAACTTTAAAAATGAGATTCCTCCTTACCAACTATTTATTTTCATTGTTACTTGTCGTTTTTTTTTTGTAATAATAATTATTGTTTGCTTGGAACCTTCCTGGACTAATTCTTTATAGTCTTTGTGTGTGTGTTTGTGTGTGTGTGTGTGTGTGTGTGTGTGTAACCACTGATGTCTTTGATTAGCTTAATGGAAAGCTAAAGATTAGATAGAGATTTCCTTAAATACCTTGAACCAGTAAACTCTTACCTTTTGCTGATGGTCTCACTGTGTGTATCAGAGCAAAACTCCAATGCTTTGAAATTTGCAACTCTACCTTAGCCTTTGCTTCCACCTTGTGCAGAACTTTATATTCATCCAGAGATGAGAAATCAGTGCTATTTCAGATCTCTCCAGGGCATGGTTACGGCTCTCACATGCATGTGGACTTTAAGATCACCTGTAATTTCAAGCTTCTAAAAGCCCCCAATGAACATTCTGTGACCCTAATTTTTCATTTAGGTTTTACATTCAGACTCTTGTTTTGGTCAACTGGTATTTTTTCAGATAGCTGGAACACTAAATAATTGATACTGATGACTTCTTGATGGACTCCAAGGGAAAGAGCTTCTCCCACTGAGTGAATTCAGAGTCATATTGAATATAAAACAATTCTGTGAAGGGCTTTCCCAGGGATTTGTTAGGTCAAATTATTAACAATTCTCTTGGGCACCTGGGTGATTCAGTCAATTAAGCATCTGCCTTCAGCTCAGATCATGATCCCAGGGTCCTGGAATCGAGTCCCACATCGGGACTGAGCAGAGAGCCTGTTTCTCCCTTCCCCTCTACCCTTCCCCCGTCATGCTCTCTCTCTCTATCTCTCTCTATCTCTCATACACACACACACACACACACACACTCTCAAATAAATAAAATCCTAAAAAAAAAATTCTCTTGGAACAAGGCATGTGAGAGATATTCAACCCCATTTTTCCTCTTTCTAATATCTCTAAGTTGCTAGATTTCACAGCTATTGTGGCTACAAGGTTACTGGTTTTCAAAAATACCATGGTGCTAGGGAAAAGAGAATGAGAACAGAAAAACTTACAAGGCCACAGATATTGCTGTTCTTACCACACTCAGTAATTTTTCTTGTATGAACACCTTCCAGATCACTGCAATCTTTAATTCTGAGAGTTCTGAAAACCCATTGATTTTCATTTTTTGGGGGGGTGGAGGCAGTGCTCTCGTTGCTTTTACAAAAAAATAGATTTTCAGAGGTCTGTGTTCCACCATGACGGAAATGCCTTTCTGCATTTTTTAAAAGTTGAGAATATTTCATTAAAACAACAACACTCTAAACTCTCCCTCCACAAAAAAAAAAAAAGGAAAGTGTCAACCTCATTCATTTGAAACTGTTTCTATAGAAAGAATGTTTTCACTGTAATACCACAGATTCTAAGTATAGTAGCCACCCAGGTATTTTGAATCAGCCAGCTCTAGATTATAATCCTGTTCCTGTCGCTTAACTTGCTTTGTGAACATTAAACTTCTTAAATCCCTCCAGCCTTTGTTTATAATAATGCCTACTCATAAGGGTCACTGTGTGCATTAAGTGTAATTACACATATAAAAGGACCAGGACCTAATAGACTTCAATAAGTAATAATTCCTGTCCCTCTTCCATTCCTTTCTAAAATGTTCATTTACTAAAAGAATGGCCTATATTACTTGATTCTTTAGTGTAATAATGCCATCTGCTGGAAATGTCAACATGATGATCAGCAAAGAAAATAAATCTTCTTAACAAAGAAACATTATTATGCTCAACTGATGTTCTATTATTTCTGACTTACTGAAAAATACTGACATTTCCTTGCTATATATTTTTCTGGTATATTTATTTTTAAGGATGCTTCAGACCTCCCCACACACAAACATTATTAAGGTGGCTTACACTTACAGCAATTCCTATTTTTTAGGATCTTGAGGGAGAAAATTACTAGAAGAAAACAATTACAGTAAGTTAACATTTTTTTACTAGTAAATTTTCCTAAGAATGGTGATGTGTTTTCAAATGTTTGTTATAAGTCTGTGACTATAGCCATAAATGTGGATTTTTAAAAAATCATATAGGGGCCTACATAACATAAAAAAAAACCTATTAGATCTCAATTTCTTATTTTGCAAGAAAGTGACTCAAAGATTATTATTGCAAGAAGTAAATATAAGTATAAAGTAATATAAATAGTAATTAAACTAGAATTGTAAGAAGTAAACCAGCCCTTGAAAACTTTCTAATTGCAGAACAATAAATAAATAAATTAAATCACAGCACATACTTACAGAATATCCTAGTCAATAATCAAGTCCTCAAAAATACTTAATACATGAAAATCATTGTGATTTATTATATTTAGAATAATTGAATTATAAAATGATTACTACCACTTGATCAAAATTTCATACAGAGAATAAACAAATTACAGGTAGGTTGGTAGGCCTAAATGTTTACCAAAATGTTGACAGTTTTATAACTTCACTGTGAGATTTATTTTTTTATGTGTCTAGAAACATAATTTTTGAGATTTTCTACAATGAATGGCATTTTATCACAAGAATTTGTTTTTTGCTTATAGAGACATATCCATCTGATCTTTTTTCTTGAAATGTTCTGTGGGTATAGTTGGTAAAATTTTACTTAATTACCTTTAAAACATTCTTCTAGTTTCCTGGAGTTTTCTTGGATGAGAGATAATGATTCTTTAATCAGTCTTTCTTTGATTTGCAGCAACCCAAGATTTAATCTGACAGAAAAGAGAGACAGAGACAGAGAAAAGGGAAGAAAGAAGGAAGGAAGGAAGGAAGGAAGGAAGGAAGGAAGGAAGGAAGGAAGGAAGGAAGGAGAGAAAGAAGAGGGAGAGAAAGAAAGATCTGTAAAAGCTCAGAGTTACTGTAGAGGTTTTGCATAGTTAAGTGCTGTCCATCAAGTAATGCTACAATTTTCAAGCTCCTGATTTTTATGTACTGGAATGACTGACACACCACCTAAACACAATATAAAAAACAAGGAATGCCTAACAATGCTCAACATAATGACATAAAGATGCATTTTCTCCCATTTGTTGAAGGGTGGTTCTATGAGATTACAGACAAAGTGACGAAAATGTTCCTATTAGTAACAGGGATTTTGGTTTTACCACTTGTATTTGTGCATATGTGTGTAACCCATTGGATACTGAAAGACAATAGAGGGAATAAGTATATTTTACTGGGGGGAATCCTCCAAGGAATTGTTTTGGGTGGCTAGATTCCAGCTTCACAGCCTGCTGGGAAATTTTTATGTCCTATAACAGGAGCAAGGAGTGGGGCTTCCTAAAAGGATATGGGGACTAACATGCAGAAGTGTTGAAGAATGAAACACTTTGAAGTGGTCCTGAAGAGTAAAGCTGTGAGGTACATTTGTGAGATCTGAAATAAATTTCACCTTGTTCTCTTGCCATGGTTTAGGAGTACCATGGTATTTCAAAGTTGATTTAAAATATATTTCTCTGTCTCCCACACAGTAACTTCTCATAAATATATAAATTCCTCAGTAAAGCCTGTTACACCTAATCTAGACTTTGTAAATTGTAAATTAGAATTAGAAAAGATAGAGTAGAGGCTTTGCCACATTCATTTCATTAAGCCCTAAAGTAACAGCATCATGAGAGAAAAATAGTAGTAAAGAAATTGTAAGAAGTTTCCAGCACTAATGCAGGTTTTTAGCCTAGGTCAGATCAAAGGATAGCTTAGAGCTGACTTAGAACTGGACACATGCAAGTTTTTTCCTCTGGATATCCTAGTGAGAAGTCATCTTTGAAGGGGCTAGAGTAGGAGAGAGGCATGTTAACATCAGGATCACACATACACATTTGCAGGCCAAGTGATCATTTGAAATTCAGTTCAACAGAAACATATTGAATTTCTTCAAATGGTAAAAAGCACTGTGTTTGTAAATGAGAAAATTCCTATCTGAGTTGAAAGATAGGTCAAACAAGCCCTTTGATATAAAACACCCAGATTATATCAGAGGCATAAAGCTGAAAAGAAATTACGGAACCTAATTTCAATTTGGGCAGCCAAAATTTTTGACTTTGTTTTATTACTGCTTTCATGGTCATTAAGAACTCATGGTGATCACCCTTATTATAAGATTTCCAAATTAACTTATTTAACTATCACAAAGAAATGGGTTATTATTTCCACTCAACAGAAGGAAACAGGGATCAGAGAGATTAATAAACATGACCTTAACTGCAAAGCTTGTAAATGACAGAAGTAGAGTTCTAAAACAGGTCTGCATGACTCCAGATTTTCAAAAATTTATCAAAGCTTTGTTTCTTGTATTTACTAAGTCAGTGGGACACACTTCAGATGTGAGAAGAAAATAGGTAAATTGTCTTTAAATTTCTCTACTGTAAATCAGGGACAAAGGGAAAGATGGCATTCTACAACATTTCCTTTCCAGTCTATTATTTGATGTCATATACTATGTATATATCCTGAGGAAATATCTATATTCCTGAGAGTATAGATAGGTGCCACAGAGAGAGCCAAAATATAAGCCAACCCTACAAATTCCTCAGGAGCCACTCAAAAACATTATAGGTACTATAAATGAGTACTCATTTAGGTAAATAAAAATAATATTTAAAAATTTGCAAGTAAAGAACAAGCATAACTGCTAAGTAGATGTTGCAGACAAAAAGAAGGGCAGAAGTCCAAAGGAAGGAGGTGTTAACATAGCTGAGTCAGAGAGGAAATTTAGATGTGGAATAAATTGTTAAGTAGAAAGGGCAAGAGGGAGTAGAGAAGATGAGAACTTGCAGATGGGCATATTTATCATAAACAAAGGAACCATAAGAAAGCTATATTAACGTAATAGACCAGGGAGGAAACTATCCTTGTGTCTATGTACAAGAGGCCTTAAATTGTCAACAGAATAAATGATAAATATGTTGCCAAGAACTCAGGTCTCAACTTCTTGAATACTCAACATGTAGTTTAATCCTACTCCCACTGAGGAAGAAAATATCTAGCTGGAGTAAAAACGAAACAAACAAAAATCTTTGTTGTTGCAGACCCTACTCCCAATAATGTTGAACAGATAACTTGAAGAACATTAGTTTTACGGGATGCTAAATTATTAACCTGCCCTAGGAAGTTCAGTAATCATCTTATATGGGGAAACTAAATGTTCCATTCAGCCTGGCCTGGGAGAAGGAATAAATAGATACAGCTAGAACAAAGTATTGAGTTTAGAATCAATTTGTAAATGTTCTTTTATAACAGACTACTATTTTTAAGCCAACATTCTTTACCTGTACATATCGGCCCAGTTATTCAGAAATAGACTTCCAAAGTATTGTCTACAGGTGTCTCCATTTTGCCTTATGTTTACTTCTCAGTCCATTCCACTCGGGCCCTCAAACAACATGGAATGACTCCTATTAAGATAGATCACCAAAGTCTTCAATGTTGCCAAATTAATGGACCCATTTTTCTGTCATTTTATTTCTTAGCAAAATGTAAGAGTTAGCAGCTCCTTCCGTCTTGAAACACTGCTCATTTGGTTTTAGGGAAAACACACTGGTTGTCCTCCTTCCACTTTGGCTACCTCTATTCAGTCTTCCTTACTAGCTAGCTCCTCTGTCCATACTAGACATCCAAATGATAAGAGTTCTTCAAGATGCTGCATAAGTGTTCTTTTCTCCCTATAAATACTCTGTCTGGCTAATCTTTCCCATGGCTTAAATGGTCCACATGCAAACTGTCTCTCCTATTTACATCTCTAGCTTAAATCTGTTCTTTTCACTCTTGTCTCTTTTATCTGATACTTTGACATCTTTATTTGGATTCTCACCAGAGGCCAAATGTAGTCTATCCAATATCAAATTCTTGATTTTAACTCAAAATTTGTTTCTTACCTACTCTTCCTCTGTCAGTGAATGGTAAACTAAGAACCTAAAAGCCTTTATTCTCCCCTCTCCCTCACCATTCAAATTCCTGTCAATTCTATCACTAGTAATTCCTGTTAATTCTGCCTCCAAATTATATCTTGTCTTTGTTAATTTCCACCTCCACAGCCACTGCTATCGTCCGAGACATCATCTTCCTCATGGAATGTCTCCCAACCAGTTTCCTGTTCCTTCTGCCATTCTCTTCTACTCTATTCTACTCAGAGCAGCACATTAAACTCTTAAAAAAATGTAAATCAAATCTTAACATCTGCTTAATACCTTGCAGTGTTTCTTATTATAACTGGAATGAAATCCAAAGGTTTTACATGCCTTGATTTGTGATTGATTCTTCCCTTAGACTGCTCTTTCTGTTTACCACAAACCAGTCACACTGGCCTTTCTATGTCTAGAACAGGCCAACCTGTGTGTCCAGGACGCTTTTCTCAAGAGTATCTAAATGGCTGGCTGCTTCTCCTCCTACTGGTTTTGACTTAAACTTTATCAGCTCAGAGAGCCCTTTATTGACCAAGGAGAGTCCTATTTCCACATTGTCACCACCATTTTTTGTGAGAACATATGACTTGTTTGCTTCATAGTACTTTGTGTCAAGTTTCACATTCATAACTTCTAATTGGTTCGATTTCCTAACCTCTTATTTCTTAGAAATGATTACTCCTTTATCTCTTAGGAATCTCACCATGTATATTTTATTTTCAGTCTGTTTTCTCTTTTTAAACATTTTGTTCCCCAAGTCCATCTTCATTCCCTGCTCCACCACCAAACAACCATTCTAATGCTTTAGATATGTATCTTATTAATTGCGTATATCCTTTTAAATATGCTGTGCTATTTTGTGGGCATCGATGTGTAATCAATATAAATGCTACTGGTTTGTAGATTTCATTCCACTTCTTGCTGTTTTTACTCAGCTACATGTTTTAGAACTTGAATTATGTTGTTCTCTGTCCATCAAGCCATTGTCCTAAGTGCTACACTCTATACTCTAGACTATTGTATTTGATCTATTTGTTGCCTCATGACAACAAATATGCCACTACCACTAATAAGCCTGCAACAAATATATTTGCACACATGCTTTATGGAATTGTACCTCTGGAGTAAAAAGTCTAAGAATTCATGGGCCATAGGAAACGTCATCATTTAATGTCACTGAGTGCTGCAAAATTGCCCTCTAGGATGCCTGCTCCAATCCACATTCCCACAAGGGTTCCCATAGTCCCATGCCCTAAATGATACTAGGTATTCATTCTGTTTTCCTTTTTTTTTTTTCTCCTGCTGATAAGTATAAAGGGACATTTCGTTGTTTTTTAATTTGTAATTTTGCAGGTACCACATGTTTGAATATCTCTTCTTTATTTGTTGGCTACACATGGAATTTCCTTTTTATTTCTAATCATTATCCATTTTTCTACTGAATTTCATAAACAGGAATGGAACTTTCTTTTAATTGTTTTCTTAGGCCAAGATCTTTTTTTTTTTAATTGGAGTTCAATTTGCCAACATATAGCATAACATCCAGTGCTCATCCAACTAAGTGCCCCACCCAGGGTCTGCCACCCAGTCACCCCCACCCCACACCCACCTCCCTTTCCACCACCCCTTGTTCGTTTCCCAGAGTTAGGAGTCTCTCATGTTCTGTCTCCCTTTCTGAAATTTCCCACTCATTTTTTCACCTTTCCCCTTTATTCCCTTTCACTATTTTTTATATTCCCCAAATGAATGAGACCATATAATGTTTGTCCTTCTCTGATTGACTTACTTCACTCAGCATAATACCCTCCAGTTCCATCCACGTTGAAGCAAATGGTGGGTATTTGTCATTTCTAATGGCTGAGTAATATTCCATTGTATACATAAACCACATCTTCTTTATCCATTCATCTTTCGATGGGCACCGAGGCTCCTTCCACAGTTTGGCTATTGTGGACATTGCAGCTAGAAACATCGGGGTGCAGGTGTCCCGGTGTTCCACTGCATCTGTATCTTTGGGGTAAATCCCCAGCAGTGCAATTGCTGGGTCGTAGGGCAGATCTATTTTTAACTCTTTGAGGAACCTCCACACAGTTTTCCCGAGTAGCTGGGCCAGTTCACATTCCCACCAACAGTGCAAGAGGGTTCCCTTTTCTCCGCATCCTCTCCACGTTTGTGGTTTCCTGCCTTGTTAATTTTCCCCATTCTCACTGGTGTGAGGTGGTATCTCATTGTGGTTTTGATTTGTATTTCCCTGATGGCAAGTGATGCAGAGCATTTTTTCATGTGCTTGTTGGCCATGTCTATGTCTTCCTCTGTGAGATTTCTCTTCATGTCTTTTGCCCATTTCATGATTGGATTGTTTGTTTCTGAGTTTAATAAGTTCTTTATAGATCTTGGATACTAGTTCTTCATCTGGTACGTCATTTGTAAATATCTTCTCCCATTGTGTAGGTTGTCTTTTAGTTTTGTTGACTGCTTCTTTTGCTGGGCAAAAGCTTCTTATCTTGATGAAGTCCCAATAGTTCACTTTTGCTTTTGTTTCGCTTGTCTTCATGGATGTATCTTGCAAGAAGTTACTGTGGCCAAGTTCAAAAGGGTGTTGCCTGTGCTCTCCTCTAGGATTTTGATGGAATCTTGTCTCACATTTAGATCCTTCATCCATTTTGAGTTTATTTTTGTGTATGGTGTAAGAGAGTGGTCCAGTTTCATTCTTCTGCATGTGGATGTCCAATTTTCCCAGCACCATTTATTGAAGAGACTGTCTTTTTTCCAGTGGATAGTCTTTCCTCCTTTGTTGAATATTAGTTGACCATAAAGTTCAGGGTCCACTTCTGGGTTCTCTATTCTGCTCCATTGATCTATGTGTCTGTTTTTGTGCCAGTACCACACTGTCTTGATGACCACAGCTTTGTAGTACAATCTGAAATCTGGCATTGTGATGCCCCCAGCTATGGTTTCCTTTTTTAATATTCCCCTGACCTTTTGGGGTCTTTTCTGATTCCACACAAATCTTAAGATAATTTGTTCCAACTCTCTGAAGAAAGTCCATGGCATTTTGATAGGGATTGCATTGAATGTGTGAATTGCCCTGGGTAACATTGACATTTTCACAATATTAATTCTGCCAATCCATGAGCATGGAATATTTTTCCATCTCTTAGTGTCTTCCTCAATTTCTTTCAGAAGTGTTCTATAGTTTTTAGGGTATAGATCCTTTACCTCTTTGGTTAGGTTTATTCCTAGGTATCTTATGCTTTTGGGTGCAATTGTAAATGGGATTGACTCCTTAATTTCTCTTTCTTCAGTCTCATTGTTAGTGTATAGAAATGCCACTGACTTCTGGGCATTGATTTTGTATCCTGCCACACTGCCAAATTGCTGTATGAGTTCTAGCAATCTTGGGGTGGACTGGAGTCTTTTGGGTTTTCTACATACAATATCATGTCATCTGCAAAGAGGGAGAGTTTGACTTCTTTGCCAATTTGAATGCCTTTTATTTACTTATTTATTTATTTTTGTTGTTTGTTGTCTGATTGCTGAGGCTAGGACTTCCAATACTATGTTGAATAGCAGTGGTGAGAGTGGACATCCCTGTCTTGTTCCTGATCTTAGGGGAAAGGCTCCCAGTGCTTCCCCACTGAGAATGATATTTGCTGTGGGCTTTGGTAGATGGCTTTTAAGATGCTTAGGAATGTTCCCTCTATCCCTACACTTTGAAGCGTTTTGATCAGGAATGGATGCTGTATTTTGTCAAATGCTTTCTCTGTATCTAATGAGAGGATCATATCGTTCTTATTTTTTCTCTTGCTGATATGATCAATCACATTGATTGCTTTATGTGTGTTGAATCAGCCTTGCATCCCGGGGATAAATCCCACTTGGTCATGGTGAATAATCTTCTTAATGTACTGTTGGATCCTATTGGCTAGTATCTTGTTGAGAATTATTGCATCCATGTTCATCAGGGATATTGGTCTATAATTCTCCTTTTTGGTAGGGTCTTTGTCTGGTTTGGGAATTAAGGTGATGCTGGCCTCATAGAACCAGTTTGGAAGTATTCCATCTCTTTCTATCTTTCCAAACAGCTTTAGTAGAATAGGTATGGTTTCTTCTTTAAACGTTTGATAGAATTCCCCTGGGAAGCCATCTGGCCCTGGACTTTTGTGTCTTGGGAGGTTCTTGATGACTGCTTCAATTTCCTCCCTGGTTATTGGCCTGTTCAGGTTTTCTATTTCTTCCTGTTCCAGTTTTGGTAGTTTGTGGTTTTCCAGAAATGAGTCCATTTCTTCTGGGTTGCCTAATTTATTGGCATATAGCTGCTCATAATATGTTTTTAAAATCGTTTGTATTTTTTTGGTGTTGGTGGTGATCTCTCCTTTCCCATTCATGATTTTATTAATTTGAATCTTTTCTCTCTTCTTTTTAATAAGGATAGGCCAAGGTTTTCTACTTTTACTCTATAATTCACTTTTTCACATTGATTTTTATTACTTTTTTGGGGGGCGGGCTGTGAACTCATTTTTCAAAGAGAACTTTCCTGAATGTGTCCTAAGGTTTGGTGGCTCACCACAAAGTTTGGCTGCACCGGTTCTTCACAGAGAAGACATCTGAGGTACCATCCTTAGATTACTGTTGAAGCTTCTACCTGTTTTACTCCACATGATTGTTTCACAGTATTCAGTCCAAGGAGAATTCACTTTCTCGTTTTGAAAAGTGGCTAAGTATCAGTTAACTTTATAAGAATATTTTTACTATCATTTCTCTGGGTATAAGAGTTTGAGCTGTACTCTTACCCATATCTTATAGCTGGCCTTATTTTTAGAAAATCTTTTCTTGTTGGCTTGTTTACTTGTGCATTATCAGTCTCTCACCTAGTAAATTATTAGCTCTGTGAAGGCAGAAATTATATATGTTTCACACGACACATCTTTGTATTATTAGTACCTAAAACCATGATTGCCCTGTAGTTACTAGCAATACATTTCTGAATAAAAATATGAATAAAACATGCAGACAAGCATCTCCTCCAGAGTGAGGGACTCAATGAATGTTAACTCCTTTATTTTTCCTTCTCCCTAATACACAATAAAATCACTGCAACAGTGTATAGAATATATTAGAGGCTTGAGAAACAAAACTAAGGGCAAGAAAACCAAAGTTCAGGGAAGTATACAAACAAGCCAGCAAATGTTTATAATAGAGCATGGTAAGCTTATAATGAAGAAACCACAGGATACAATGGGATCAGGGAAAGCAAAGTCTTATAACATGAGCAGCTAATGAGGAGAAAGTCTGTGGAAGAAAAACTCAACATGTACCAAAAAAGAAGTATCTAGATCCCTTTTCTTTTGTTCTATTCTAATAACATAGGGCATATCTGAGACTGTATTTTATCTAGATTTCTTGACTTTCTATTGGTCTCTATTCCAACCTCTCTTCCCATATCCTCGCTATACTGCACTGACCATACATATCCTTTGTAACTAGTTTATCCTCTAACCACTTCAACTCTCTCTACTTTTCTACCTCCAGGATTCACTTGACTCTTTATATCTTACCACCACCCCCCTTGTCTATGCTTCACCTCCAATGTTTTATGCTTCATAAAGAGAACAGATATTTGGTTTACTTTTGATAATAAACATACTTCAAATTGCTATCTTTGAAAATACTAATAATCTGACTTCAAATTCTCACTTACTAGTGTGATGACTTCACAAAAAAAAAAAAACCAACCCAAAAACAAAAATTCCAGACACTGATGTCAAATTAATACTAAAAACTTTTTAAAAAATCCAACAAGACACAATTTATTTTACAACTCTTTAAATGAATTAATTCTTATAAAGGACCATTGCCAAATGGCCTTTCATAACAACGGATAAAACATGTGAGAACATAGCATAAAAATACTTGTAGGTGTCTCTAATAATTTTTTTCCTATAAAGTTGTATAATGAAACACAAGCTCTGCTAATTTCATTAGGGATCTATTAAGCTAGCAGGACTCTAATATACATATGGAATAATTGTCTTCATCAACAGCAGGAGGACAATTTACCCAAAGAAGAAAACATTTAGATGGCACAATTAAGTTATATTTCTTCCCCTTTTATTCCAGATAAATTAAAAGATAAGCATTAATGTTATTTATGGTTTTCAGAGTTCTCTGTTATTTTCTTTTTTTGCCTAGTTTTACTATCACTTATTGTCAAGCTCCCTCTATATATCAGACACTCTCAGTTACCTACCTGACAGTCATTTCCCCTTTCCTCCTTCTTAATGAACAATGGTCCCTGCTCAAAGGCCAGAAGTGCAGCCTGAATAATCTAGTCAATTGTGGTAGTTCCATTCCCCATTGGCATGGGCACATGTGATTTTGTCCAATGAGACAGAAAAGTAAATCTACTGAAAGGCTTCTGGAAGAAGTTTCCATGGTCAGAAAAAGAGACAAGAAGAAGTCCCCACTTCTGCTGTGGTGGATATCATTGTATCTCCATGTGATACCTGGGACTGTAGCAACCATCTTGTAACCACGTGGGAAAGAAGCCACAATAATGAAAACAGCAGAAACAAGAGAGAAGGAAATTGGGTCCTTGACAACTTCACTATATCCCCTAATTAACCAATTCTGGAGCATTCCTATTCCACATGGCAAAAAAAAAAAAAATGTCTTATGTTCAAACTTTTTTAGAATTGGGGTTTTTCTGTTATATATACCAGAAAACATTCCAATGAAATAATATAGTCTAAATAAATTTTTTTTCATCATAAATTTTGTAGGACATAGTTTGTATAGAATGGTTATATATCAAACTGCTTAGTATTTATTTAATAGAGGGAACTCAACACCATGATGAAACTTCTATAACTAAATTATTTTACTATTTATCATGAACCAATCCAAACCAAAATCATCAGACAGAGGTATAAACTTGTCTTCCAAATACTGATATTACAATATTGAAATGTTTCAACTTTAGTAACTACAGATAAAATAATGATGTGAAGTTGTAACAAGTTAAGGATTTCTAGAGTCAAAAATTATTTCCTTTCAAAAATGAAAACAAATATTTCTGTATTTACATTATATACAAAATGTATAGGTGACATATAAAATGTAGAACATATTTTTCACTAGTCTCAGATAAGAAGCAATGGACTTTAGTAGTCAGGCTAACGGATCTGAACCCATTCCACATTCCCTAAAGTTGCTATTGATTGGCCTTTGAGCCCAAACAGATCAAATTCTAGGGATTCATGGAAAGAAAATTGAGTAGCAAAGACAGTTGCTCTTTGAAATTCTCACTTGTTCTCTGTACTGCTTATAACCAAAAAATGTCACAGCTATGATTATTGTCATTTATAAGGTAATCATGAAAGAGCAGCACTATTATGACAACATATGGGATTCTGAGTTACTGGCAGAAAATCCTTCAGAGAAGTAAATCCATAAGTAGAGATCTAAGTGAGAGTTAGCAATGCTGTGCCACCAACTATGTGAACTTGGTCACATTCCCTTACATCTCTGATCTTCTAGTAAAATAAAAACCTTTGCAGTCCATCTCCACTCTCACATTTCATCACCATTATCTCACAACCACAGAGAGAGGATTTTTAATTTATCCTAGGAACTGGGCTAAGTATTTCATGTTCTAGGTCTCATTTAATCAACCCAATAGTTCTATGAGGCAAGTATTTTTCCCTCATTGTAAAAATTAGAAAACTGAAGCTCAGAGAGGTTAAGTGATTTGCTTAGCACAAAAGTTGGATTGTTTATAATTTCCTATTCCAGATTGTTTACTTCTAGTCAACAACAAACAACTAAGTATAGAACAGGTCTGAAATATTATGATGCACCCCTGGTGTGGTATTTAGCTCTCAAAATTACAGACACCTGAACTATGTCAATTATCTTAAAAAAAAGAAATTTATTATGTCATGTTTGTCAGTTTTAAGTGTAAAGTGGTAAGATCAATTTTCAATTTTAAATATAATTTTAATCAATATATATCATGTTTGCTTATCTGAAGATAAATATCCTTGTGAATTTTTTCATCATATATTAAATATACATCTGACTTCCTATACAGCTCACTGTAATTCTATGTGTTGCTCTTTATGGTCAATAACAAAAAGAAACTTTGAAATAATATATCATTTGATTTTCTGACTTTTTAAGTTTCTAGTTCACTTAACAGTTGGACATCCAACACATATATCATTTTATTTTGAAAAATGAGAGTCTGCTGTAGACACCACCCACTTGCCATTGTAATAGATAGAATTACTGATTATATATACCCTTTTCAAAAGAAAGAGGATACACAATTGCCTCCCATGAATGTGATAGCAAAATGGCAGTTACAATTGGCACCTAGAAAAACAATACATAATTGCCATCCACTAAAGTAACAGAGAGGGAGGGAGGGGGACAGAGAGAGATTATAGGCACAATAGTCAAAGCAATAGAGAGCATAAACAGCCCCTAGTCCTTATTCTGAGAGGATGAGAAAGAAGGCAATTTACACTCAGAAGTACCATCTCAGGAGAAATCTTTTGTTGAAGGATGACTCATTTTATGCCTTTTACAAGTTCGTTTTGCTCAGTCTCCAGGAGAAACAGGAAAAGGTGAATATAAAATTGAAAAGCAAAAGGGGTTTTAGCCAGTCCACAGACACCAGGAGAACAGATGATGATGACTTCACTGGTGACAATTATAAATGACTTTATATACACTGAAGTTTTGGAAAGCAAGACACGAAATTGATATTTCCCTTGGAAGTTTACTTTTTCCTAGGAAATGAGATTTATACCCATAGTCAGTTATTAAAGGTTGGTATGAACTACAAAATAAAAATAGTCCGATGATACAGGTGCTAGGCTACTAGTTATTTCAATGTATAGATTTTAAGGTACTTTCATCTTCACATTTCTCACTAATGTTTGTGTTTAATATTAAGTTTCATCAAGCATATAATTCTTTCCTCCAAATTTATCAATACTTGAGAAAGAAAAACAGGAGAGCCGATGATTCTATTTTTACTAATAGAAATTTATGCCAATAAAAATGTGAGCTCTTAGAGACAGAGATTATGGCTGATTCCTACACCACTGATTGACAACTATAGGCCTGGTAGGGCTGGGTTTATGTAGATATTCTAATAAAAGCAAATAAATACCCACATTTGCTGTGCTTGTTCCTATTTGTGGAAAGTGAAAAAACACACACACAGACTTCTTAATCCCTGGAACACAAAACCCAGCCAAGGCATGAGCAGAATTAGTATTAGTGCCAAAGCCATAGAAAATTTAATCACATATGTGCTATCTCAGCAGCATAATCCATAAGGATGCAGTCTGCACAATTTGCAAAAGCATGAATTGTGTTGTAAGGGAACAATGTTTTTTATAAATTACAGTAATCTGATGTTTGTGGCAGGGCTGGTAGATTGAAAAGGTAGCAAAAGCCCACAAAGAGATAGTAATGTTTCTTTTTTACAAAGAAACTCCATAAAATGAAAGAGACTGTGGTGTGATACATGAAATTCTTAATACTCCAATGACAACTCCTATTATAATTAAACAAGTATCTTTGACACATTCTTATTCTGCCTTTACTTCATGTGTTTACAAAAAACAAACAAATGGGCTGACAGTTCACTCTTATTGAAAATAAAGCTCTTTGTATACCTAAAAATAAAGACAAACAAGAGCAAATTAAGTAAGATTTACAAAGCATTTAATTTTTAAGGTTTTCATCCTATATTCTGATATTTATTTTATGGAAAAGGCCTGGTGCCAGAATCGGAAAATATAATATTCAATACCATATACATATTCAAGACCCCAAAGGAATTGATAATCTCCCCAGTGAATCAGTTTAAATGGAAACGATAATCCTCACCAACATTTATAGGTACAAGTATGTCCCTCTTACCTAATCATCATAATAGACCTTTAAAGAGAATTTTTTTAATTTTATGTATTTATTCATGAGAGATAGAGAGAGACAGAGACACAGGCAGAGGGAGAAGAAGTGTCTCTGTGGGGAGCCTGATGTGGTACTCTATCCCAGGACCCAGGATCATGCCCTGAGCTGAAGGCAGACACTCAACCACTGTGCCATCCAGGCGTCCCAATAGAGATTGTTACTACTATTTGAAAATAAGGAACTAAGGTGAAAATAAATTAATCAGCTTTCCCAAGATGACAACAAGTAGCAAATTATGAAACAGATACTAACTTAATTTTTCTGGTTACAAAACTCATCAAATATCTACAGATCATGTGTTTTCAAAGCAACCCATTTAGGGAATTAAAAACAGATCCTAGGAGTGTTAAAACCAATCGGGCAAAT
The DNA here is from genome assembly GCF_905146905.1 of Nyctereutes procyonoides. Lineage (NCBI taxonomy): Eukaryota > Metazoa > Chordata > Mammalia > Carnivora > Canidae > Nyctereutes > Nyctereutes procyonoides. Next base: position 8,337,419 of record NW_026575145.1, read on the forward strand.
GCAGCATTTCCCAACATGATCATGCAGCATCATTAGCGTCTATAAACCAATGTGTTGACTGGAAAATCAGAGTAGATTAATGACATCACATCTTTGTCATTTATGACATGATATAATAGTTTATAGTTTTCATGATATAATAGTTTTCAGTCCTTAGTGAAAATAAAAGCAGTAGCCATATATCTAAGTATTTTTATATTATAAAAGCATTATCTAAGACATGAACATTATCTAAGACATGAACAAGACATTATGATTTTGAATGTTCCTTAAGACTCAATTCCTTCTACCTAGAGAAAAAGTTTTAACCCTGAACAATTATCATCCTTTAATCAGACACTAAAGACTGAGTTATACAATGTTTCTCTCTGTACTTGGCTACCTAGAAGCTAAGAATGAAGAGCTTTTCCTCAACTGTGACAGCTTCTTCACTTCAAATTTTCTAGTAAAATATTTTCTTCCTATTATGAGATTATGAGGTTGTGATGAGCAAATAGGATATTCATTCATCTTCACTAGGCTTCCCTTCTATCCCCACTGGTTAAATACTGTGCTGGGAAATACTGTGCTCTCCCAAATTCTGACTTATTAGTTTGGAGTGGATGCTGAGAAGTGTGAAAATGCTTCCAGGTGAGTCTAATGTTCAGCCAGGACATAGAATTATTAACAGAGCCCTCTCATATCAATAATTAAACAAAATGCCCAGGATTTCTGTAGGAATAGTTTCAGCTGAGAACAAAACATCAGAAGCCCACTATGTTGCTAACCATCTTTTCTTGGGGCTTATGAAAACAAAGTGTTCCAGCAAATTCTAAAGATCAGTCTCCACATCACCATCCTTTTATATAAAGGGACTAACAGCATAAGGGACACTGCCTTTTATAGAAGGTGAATGTAGAGCATTACCAACTGCTTGTAATACTCATCTTGCTATGGAGAAAAAAAAAAGGGTCATTCAATTCATTCCTTCAGTGAAGGGCACCGTTCCCTACTGCTATGTTGTAAGTGGTACATTTTTCTTGATTTGCTAAGTCATTTGCTGAGTCATGAAAGCTGCCAGGAGAGGTAAAAGCAAGTAAAGCTTAGAGCAGGCATGGCTAAGATTTATGAGAATCTCTTCAATCAAGAGGAAGTAGAAAGGGTGCTCAACAGTGCATAAGGACCCTAGAAGCAAGAGGTCTCATCTTTCTAATCTTTGGTAGCAAGACAATTTACTATGGACAATTGACTGTGTACAACAAAGCTGAGCAGAGCCTCCAAAGGATCAATAACTATACTGCAGCTAAGAATCAGAACAGACTCTGGTCACTCAGAGAATCAATAATCAGGCTCACACAAGTGCAGTGGTGACCAACAGGAAATGAATAGCAAGCTTACCTCCTACTGATTTGTGGTCACATGTGTGTAGATATTTCCAGCCTCACACACAGTCACAATCTAGGCATACATCCTCAGTCCAGGGCAGGAATGGGAAAGCAGGCCCTGGAGCAAAGAGGAAGTATGGGAAAATAACCTTGCAGGTTTACACCCTCAGGAAACTTCCTCTTAAATCTATCCAGACTATGTTGAACTTGAGAAGGATCTTATAAACTGGGAAGTGGCGAAGATTTGGCTTAAAAAAAAAATATAGGATTGAGCTAATATTTAAACTGGACCAACACATAAGCCATCTTCTTAACAAAGACTAGGTGACTCAAGGCCAAGTATAGTTCATGGAGAGTTTCAAATAAGAAGGCTTCACTTTTGCACATATCTAAGGGATGATTATTCAACCAAGCTTCTTCACAACTATTCTCCTTTGCCATTTGTGCTTGCTAAAAGATAAACTGAGGCAAATAAAATTTTGAGTTTATTTGAGCAAAAATTGATTTGAATCAGGCAACGTCCAAACTAGCTGACAGAAAGGAGCTCTGAGGAGCTGTACAAAATGAAAAACTTGATCAGCAGAAAGGACATGTCATACTGACAAAAAAGTAGGTTGATTATTGCAAAGTTATTTTCCTTTAGGAGATGGCAGAGGTCTATCAGGCAGATGACTGAACTAGTGCTATCAAGTGATTTCTGATTTACTAGTTTAAGACTCCATTTCTGAGAGAGTCACAATTGTAATTAAGTCATTGTTTGGTGATGTGGGCCACACCATTTGAAGCCTATTGTCTTGTTTCTAACCTGCTTCAATATTTTGAACTCTTTTCTCATTATTCGTGTTTTTGGGAGTTTGGATTTATGATTTGGATGATTTTTTTTATTACCTTTTAACTGAAAGCTGACTTCAGAAGGTCATGATATATAACATTCTAACATTTATTTTGATTAGTAATGATTAATATGGTGTATGATCAAAAAGCATCTATCGAACACAGCAGTCTATTTACTACAAAGTTATGCTATTCTACAATAACTTGGGATCTTGTGTATAGAAGACACTGTTTACCTTCAAAGTTCTTGAGTTATTGCACTCTTTAGTCAAGGACTCATTCTCTGCATTTAGACAAATATGTATTCAAATACATATCCTACATCAAACTAGCTGTGTGCTTTTGGGTAAGATGTTTAACTTAAGATTCAGTTTCTTCATCTTTAATCAGAAAACTAATAAGCACCTAATTTTTAGGTGGTGGTAAAGATCATACATGATAGTAAATGTGAGAAGTCTAGCCTTCTGGACAGTAATAAGTGCAGTAATATTTATAAGTAATAAATATTATTTATTTATAAGTAATAAATGTGAGTTACTATTATTTCTGCCATTTGAGGCAGCAATAATCCAAAATGAGAGAACATAGGTTTTAAAAATCTGTATGACAAGCTTTGACAGTAGAGAATATAAAATCTAAAACATAAGACAGAAAAATACTGGGTCCCTAAGTCCATACTATAGTTCCCTAAATCTTGTGAGCTAGTGTAGATCACCTAATGTCTCTCTGTCTTTGGTCCTAGTCTGCAAACTAGGGTTGAAGTTAGAGACTATCGTGAGGATTAAATATCACAAAATCTACAAAGTGACTACCAAGATGCGTGGCACATAGTAGGTGCTCAGAGCATGATAGCTACAATTTTTACCTATCAGAGAAGGTCTCTTTCCCCAAAAGGTAGGAGGAAAAGGGCTATAGTATATCTGGATTAAAATGTAAATGTGAGGTCTTAATTATTTAAATGTTCAGGGGAAGTCAATTATATTTCCATTAAAATGCAAATGTACATTTGAATTCCTGCAGGGATACATTACAAAGAGGAATGGGCTGTAGAGAGCAGGGAGAGGAGCAGTGGGATCCCCATGACCAGATGATATGAATGAGTACAAAGAGTAGGGGTGGGTGCTGAACTAAGCTAATGAGTTTTTCAAGAAATTAAAAAGAGAGAGAAGTAGAAGCTAGCAAGGATGTGCTCCAACAACTTGGGAATTGACAAGGGCTAGAGAGACAGAGAAAAGTTAGTCCTTCTACAGGCAATTAGCTCCTCTGGGAATGCCTGAAGATATTGGCTGACTTGGAGGGAATGCCAAGAAGTCAGCCTGGTTGTCACCACCAATCCAAAGGGGTCAGTTGCAACCATGACCTTTATGGCTTTGGCTCCTCAGACAAAGAAAGCAGGTTGAAGGTAATACACTATTAGTTTCTTAGGGACACCATAACAAATTACCGAAAACTTAGAGACTTAAGACAACAGAAATTTGTTCTGTCACAGTTCTGGAGATGAGAAGTCCAAAATTAAGGTGTCAACAGGGTTGCACTGTCTCTAGAGGCTCTAGGGGAGAAGCCCAACAGCTTTCCTTTATTTTATCCTATCTCTGTTCCTTTCAGTACAGACTGGCAATGTGTCTACTGAAATAAGATTCTTATAAACATGGTGGCTCTCCTATGTATATCAGCAGGATTCATGTTATTAGACAAGGAAACACAGATGTTTCCTAGAAAACTCCATTTCTATTTGCAATGTGAATCCATGAGCAACACATGTAATCTCTTCAGCAAAAGGTGGTCCAGCTATACTTTTGGCTTTTCTCCAGAGCATGCTTTCCTAACAGTAAATCTCCTAATATTAGCATTTTTTACAATCTGGATAGGCTTCAAATTTCTCAAGTCACCAAGTGCTGGTTGCTTTTGCCATAACAGTTTCTTCCTCAATTTATCTCTTTCCTCTTGCATGTCACTGTAATCAGAAAAAAGAAAACAGACCATACCTTCAACACTACTTAGAGATCTCCTCAGCTAATTGGCCAAGGCCTTCGCTTATAAGCCCTATTTTGCCTCCTTCTATAGAACACAATTCAGCCAAGTTTTCTTCCAGCTATATAAGATCACTTTTCCTCCCATTTAAAATAATGTGTTGTGGGGCACCTGAGTAGCTCAGTGGTTGAGCGTCAGCTTTTGGCTCAGGTCGTGATCCTGAGGTCCTGGGATCCAGTCCTGCATCAGGCTCCCCGTAGGAAGCCTGCTTCTCCCTCTGCCTATGTCTCTGCCTCTCTCTTGTGTCTCTCATGAATAAATAAATAAAATCTTTAAAAAATAAAATAACATGTTCCCCATGTCCTCACCAAAAACACTTTTAACATTTATATTTCTATCAGCATTCTGCTCATGACAATATATGTATTCTCTAGGGAAATGTTCTCATTCATGGTCCTTACTTCCTTTTGAGCACTCACTGGAATCTAGGTTTGTTTTTGTTTGTTTGTTTGTTTGTTTGTTTTCTGTTATGTGCCTGAAAATTCTCCCAACCTCTACCATTTAATTTTAAGCCCTCATCCACACTTTTAGGCATCTGTTACACCAGCACCAAACTTCCCAGTAACAAAATCTGTATTTGTTTCCTATGGGTGCTACAACAAATTATCACAAAGTTGGTAGGTTAAAGTAATAGAATTTTATTCCTTCACAGTTCTAGATGCCAAAAGTCCCAAATCAAGGTGTCAGCAAGGACATGCCCCCTCTGGAAACTCTATGGGAGAACACACCATTGTCTTGTCCAGCTTCTGGAGACTATCAACAATCCCTGGCTTCCTTACCTTGAGGCCACATTACTTCTATCTCTGCATCTATCTTCACAGGCCTCCTGTTCTCTGAGCCAAATATTCCCTGTGTGTCTGCAGTAAATATCTTTATATACTTAAAGTGCGCGGATGGGATTACCCGGAAAAAGCACAACCCTAAGGGCCAGGTTGTAGGAGTTAAAAAAGAAGGAGGATTTATAAATGAAAAGGAAATAATAACAGCAAACACCAAGATAGGACCGAGAAGCAGAAAAGAGTGCTTGTGCTTTACTGTATCCTATCTTCATTTGATCATCGTAGCACCAGAGACCAGTTGTACACTTCAGCCAACATGGATGTCCAATATGTGGACATCAGGAAATGGTGATGAGGAAAAGAAGGCCACAAAAAAGCAAGACTGAAATGTGGAAAGGTCTAGAACTTGGAGGAATGCATGTAATGGGACAATGTATCCCCTAGGTTCATGCCTTGGAATGGTGGAAGAAAAAAAAAAGAAGAAGAAAAGAAAAGTAATAGGAGATATTCAAAAAGCTAAAGAAAGGGAGCCCACCCAGTTTGGCATGATTTCCTCTTTTCATCACAGCATCTTCTGTTCCTAGCTGAGCAACTTTGCAAATTTTCAATTAAAACTCTCTGAACTAGAATAGAACTATGCCCAAACATTACCTGCCCCATGAAATCCCTACCTTCTGGCAGATTGCTGTACTACTCAGGTTCTCGAGGTACTACTGCTCTCCAGGGTTTCCAAAATCAGATTTTTGTCATTCTTACACTACTTATACTTACTGAAACTGATGATGTGTTTCTTTACTGAAAGTAGAGAATATTATTTTCTGAAGAAGAAAACCAATTAACTCTAAGAATTAACAAGAAAATTAATACCTAAATGACCTTGAATCTTATAAATAAGTGTCTTTTTAAATAAAAGAAACAGTTTTCTCCTAGGTCCCTGAAATTTCAGTCTAGTATAGGTTTTTATGGTCAATTTATAAAGCTACTAAAATAGAATTTACCGAGAAAGCAATAGAACACAAACTCAATTAAGGTAACACAGTCATCTCCCTTAGTATGTAAAGCAAGTACATCAAAAGGCAACTCTACAGCAAGATGTAGGAGAAAGGTCATATCTTCCGAAAGCTAAATTAAGATAAATTTCAAAAGCTCTTTCTTTAACACCTTGCTAAGGAAAATTGCATTTCTTTCTACTATATTTACTAAAGTTGCTGTGCTTCCTGCCTTTAATGACCAACCTCTTTGACCAGGCTCTGCTGAAATCTCATAAAGATGAACTTCAATTACAAGCACAGCACAGTGCCAAGGTTACATAAGCTTACTGCAAACAGCTGTTCAGGGTCCAATGTTTAGATGAGGAAGCCACCTCTCTACTTAGTTCTGTTTCAGAACTACCCTTGAATGAATGGAGCAAGGGATATTATTTTTTTAACATTTTTCTTTTCATCATCTATATATATTTTTACAATGCATACAGAAAGAAGATCAAAAGAGCCGAGGCTTCTTCTAGTCTGTTTGAATTACCCTGAGTACATTGAATGACCTTGACTAACTGATTTTTAATGTTTCTGCTGGCTTAGCACAAAATGGGTGCTTTCTCTCTATAGAAACAGTACGGTAGCAACTGAGGAAAAGTGAATGGGTCTGCTGGCAGGTATTTATTTATTTAAAAATATAACAAGATTCATCAGTTTTCAAGCATCATATGTGCAGTGCAAGATTAAGGTAGATATTATAGAAGTAATGATGCCAAAAAGCCTTATACTTAAAAAACAAGCAAGCAAACACCTGAGCCACTAATTGATATACCTCGAGATTGTCAAGTACTTGCTATCAGTTTAAATATGCTGGGGTATTCAAATATCACTTGCCTGTTGCTGACCTGATATTTCAAACTTAATCTCCCTTATCACTATGGCTCTATGCCATCAGTCCCTGGAATGCAGATCTTCTTATGCCAAACTTTTACATTAATTTCTTCACATTGTGGTTTTTAAAGCCATTCAAGTAAAAAAAAAAATAACAGCACAAAGCTATCACCAATGAAAGAGTAGTAACAAATATACTTGACCTGTGAACTGCACAGGTTCCCCCTTACAGGCAGATATTTTACAGTACTGTAAATGTGTTTTTTCTTCCTTACTATTTTTTTTTTAAGTAGGCTTCATGCCCAGAGCTTGAACTCATGACTCTAATATCAGGGCCTGAGCTGAGAACAAGAGTTGGATGGTTAACCAACTGAGCTACCCAGGTACCCCTTCCTTATGATTTTCTTAATAACATGTTCTTTTCTCTAGCTTCCTTTATTTTTTTTCTAGCTTCCTTTATTATAAGGATACAATATATAATGCATGTAACATACAAAATATATATTGTCAACTGGTTATGTTATTAGTAGGCTTCTGGTCAACAGTAGGCCATGAGTAGTTACGTTTTTGGGGATTTAAATAGATTTTTGACTGCACAGATGGTCAACACTCTTAACCCCCATATTGTTCAAGGTCAATTTAAACAATGGTTAGGTATTAAGACACTTAGAATATCCATTTTAAAATGTCCTTAGATATCATTTTGAAATATCCTTTTTATCACAACTAAATTTTCTATTAATCTGTAGCAGGTTAGATTTTCAATGGGTCCTGTTGCCACTTTGTCTTCTCATATCAACCCATGTCCCTTCTGGTGCTACTTCCCTTGAACATCACTCTAAACATACAAAAACACAGTTGAGGTGTTTTTAGAAAGTGCTCCTTTGCTATTAAAAAAAACAAAGACAAAAACAAAACAAAACAAAACAAAAATACCCAGTTTCTCCAAATATATGTATTTTAATAGAGTGTTGACTAAATTGATACATTAGAGTTATGCCATTGTCTGCCAAAATAAAACTCCATTTTAGTGAATAGATACTGAAAAGTAAAGGGCTGAACTTAGTAGGGAAGAGTGTTTTTGTACCCTTGTCCTTTTAACTTCCCTGCTCTGAAGTATTTGAGAATTTTTTTAGGCTATTGTGAAGTTAAGCTTTGCTTTTAGCTGGAATTTTGGAGATTCTGAAATGGAGAAGGTTGAAGAAACATGTAGGCTCACCATTACTTGATGGTAGAACACAATATTATGGAAACATCATAATGCTCAGCTTATCTTAACTCTTCATTCTTCCTTCCTGCAATTGGCTTAAAATTGGTACCAGCATTTTCAGTAAAGAGTAGGACTATTCACACAGCCAGAAATCAAAGAATTTGCTTTTTACAACTGTCTTCAGAGTAATTTTTGTTACCCAGTAACAAGAGGAATTTCCTTGACTAGTCAGAGAACATGGCCACATTTTATTCTCAGTAATTAAGACTCTAATGATAACATTTATATTTCCAAAGCAATCTTACACTCAAAGCAGATTTATCCAAACTCCAAATTAGATTTCAATAGCTCAAAAGAATATACCCTTTGAATTCACATTTAATCATGAGATTGTATATGTTTAATCAACTTGTAAGCAACAATGAAGTACGGAGTAGTACTCCTGAACTCTATAATTTGTACTCTGAAGATCAACTTGACAATAATTACAAAGGTTGACCAACTAGCTTTTGTAAACTTTGTGGAGATAAAGATAATATCTAACAAATCTGGCCTTTAACAAATTGCTGAGCCAAACAGCTAAGAGTTTTATCTTTCCCCCTACAGCAGAAATCATTGTATTCCCATGTTTCTTCAGTGTCTACACAACAAAATATCTACTGTGGCTTCCTACAAAGTCACATACTGTTTCTATAAGGGCTAAAGATTTTTCAGAGCAGCCCCAGGGAAAGCAATGGTACCATAATCCACTTAATTCTCCTGAAGTCACAACCTAAGAGTCCTCATGTCTTCTTAATTAATGTGTTTACCTCTTTTACTTACTATCTGGATAAAATATAAATTCCTTACAAAAAAAAAAAACTAAACTGCAAATCTGAAATATACAATGTCAAGAGTTATTGGTTTCTAAGTATTTAATGTCTTCTAATATGTTATAAATGTGGACAAGAGAAAAATAGAAAATTAATTACATTTCCATTATACAAGTCTCTGAAATAATATTCAGCATATAAATAAAACAAGCATGAGGCAAAATAAATTACTATAAAAGAGAATTAGAATAATTTATTTTCTAAGCAAGCCATGGAAGATGTGGAATACTGAAAACAGGTATGTTTTGGACCAGACAGCATGACTAGGCAATTCCATATCTGTGATTTAATGTCAATAGAGATTTTTTAAATTCCATACTTCACTGAGATTTTAAATGTATAAATATATCAACCAAAGAAAGAACCAGAATGCATAACCTCTTATTTAAAAGAAGATGCATTTTGCACAAAGACATTTTATGCTTCCCTAAGAAATATCCATTTAATTCTCATTTAAAAATAATGTTTCCTGTATTAAACAGTAAGGCAGTGTTGTAATTAACTATGAGCCCAAAGTAGGAAAATAGTATAGAAGGGGTATCTGGTGAAAATAACCAGCTTGTCTTCCAAATTCAAGCAAAGGTCTTAACATGAGAGATAATCTCATTTTTCTAAGATCCTTTTGGGAAATGTTAAAAGAAGGTTGAGCCATCCAATGATGACCAAATTAATTCCAATCTTAACATGATAGTCACTAAAGAAAAAAAGAAAATATGAAAGAAACATGCTGAAAGTGCCATTCAAAAGAGAAAGTACATAATTTCATCTTCATTATAAGAATCTCAGATTAGCTCAGAGGAAACATCTTAAGTCTATAAACCTCTAATGGTTATGAGAAATAAAATTTCTTCTCAAAATTTAACAATACATTAACTTGCCTTTTCCAATTTACTTGAACTACCTCATTATTATTCTAATTTTATTTTACTCCAATCATTTGCACTTGATTGGAGAAGCCTTATGGTACAAAGAAAGGAGTAATCATTAGAAATGGAGGAGTTATTCTTAAATTTAGGATTCTTAAAGTTTCACAGAAAAAATGCATATTCAAAGTTTTGTCATACCTTTATAGGCCAACTGCATAATGCCTCATATACATTTCATCAAAATATAAGCATTTAATGGTATGTGTCAAAACAAATTTCTTCAGCTTGGAGTTAGTTAAAATCTTCATCAAAATCACAATGATGCCACCATGTGGCAAAAAGTGTGATCTCTTAAAACTTGACATTCTGTGTAGCGTATCTAAAAGCCACATTAAGAAAATTCACAGTTTAAAGGCCAGATTTAATGAGTGATATTCTGTTATTTCTAAGAGTTTGCTGTGTACTTTTGGCTCATTTATGACTTCTTCATTCTTATGACTTCTTCATTCTCAAGTCTTTTCTGAATTCGTTTACAATGTCTATTCTGATTCATTCAACATTTATTGAACACTCTACTCTAGAAACATAGAAATTCATAGGACAAACATTGTCTCTACCTTCACTGTCCTTAGAGACTCACAACATTTTCACCAAATTTGCTGATGTATAACTCAATTTAAAAATATATTTTAAAGCTATAAAATCCAGTTCTGTGAAAGATTAATGTATCAAAATCATCTTTGCACTCATTTCCAACATTCATATATATGAGAAAGCGCTTCTAATTGTAACCTGCAGCCTCCTGGACAAGTGCATAGCAGTTCTTTAGTCAATACTAAAGAAACACTGTGTCTTTTTTTGTGTTACGATTAGGCAATTAAAGATGCACTGAATAATGTGCTTTTTAAAAATGGTCTGTTGCCACCTAAATGATATTTCAAAGTGGTATCGATTTCAGGAGAGTAGCAAAAAGAGGTCATTTTAGCAAAGGAAATTCTACCATAAGTGGATCTCAATGAACAGGCACCTATTATCCTACATATCAAAGTAACCAATTTGGACACTCAATGAATCTTTTTCATTAAAGTGATTCAAAACTCTACTATTATTAGAGTGGCATTATAGGAAACTCTAAATACCATCATCAATCAAACAAAGTTCAGTAAAATGGCAGCAACAAAACAGAATCAAAGGATCAAGCCACAACAGATTTCACCTTGAAACTCATGACCTTGAGACACATGGGTGGAATCTTCCTCGCCAACCAATTCTTGAAAACCTTTTTCAAGATAATTCAATTTCAAGTTAATACCCCTTCAATAAATGGTTAGAGAAGAAGCCAAAAAATCATTACATGACAATCACAAAATTAAATGCTCCAACTAAACACAAAGATACTAGGACAAGAAACTTACATTTAATTTTCTAAGTACTCTTAGATTATAGGAAAACTTGTCTTCCATTGGACTCAAGGGACCATGTATTTTAGGAGGCTGGGAGGGGATGTTAGAGAAAAAAGAAATCCGTAAACAACTGGGGCTTTACCAAATCTATATACAAGTTATGCAAATAAGAAATATATGTGGATATATATATAAATATATATAATATATTTGTATAATCTATTATGCAAATAATGAAGCAATCTCCTTTCTTTTTCACTTTTTTGCATCAGTATTACAACTGTTCTTTAAGTCATCCAGGATTAAAACCAGGAAGTTAGCCCTGATTTCTGCTTCTTTACCATCTAAACCATTTGTTCTGAGTTTGTTTGAATTTACCCTGGAATTGCTTGAGGAGTAGTTTATAAAAGCATAAGCTATGAAGCCACAAAACCCAGGTTCAAATTTTATTCTCACTGCTTTTTCCTATGTAACTTGGGTAACTCATTTATGAAATGAGGACAGGAGGGGCGCCTGGGTGGTGAAGTTGGTGAAGGGGCTCACTCTTGATTTCCACTATGGTTATGATCTCAGGGTTGTGAGACCCAGCCCCATGTGAGGTTCTGCGCTCAGCATGGAGTTTGCTTGAGATTCTTCTTCTCCCCCTCCTACTCATTCTCGCATGCTTTCTAAAATAAATAAATCCTTAAAAAAGAAAGAAAGAAAGAAAGAAAGAAAGAAAGAAAGAAAGAAAGAAAGAAAGAAAGAAAGAAAAAGAAAGGATAAGGGTATTTACCTCATAAAATTGTGAGGATTCAATGAGTGAACATGAGAGAAGTGCTCAGAACAATGTTCACCACAAGATAAGATGTATAGAGACACTGGCTCTGATGATTATCCCGTATAGAGACACTGGCTCTGATGATTATCCCATAGGTTTCTTGTCCTTAGTCTTAGTTACATCCCCCAGGTCCAGCCTTCATTCACCTCATATTTTTAATTGTTTGCCATTCCTTCTTCTCTAAGCCCAGTATATTCTTCTTCCATTAGATCCTGAGTGGTCACTGGTGCCAGGTGATTCTAGCTAAATTATTACTTTTTGCCATTTTACTCAAATCTCTTGATGGTATCAAATAGTGCTTAATTTTACAAACTGTCTATCACCTTATTAGTATTTGGTGAAATCCAACTTAGCCTTTCATGCAGTAATTGCAACATGAAGAAAAGTTCAAAGAAGAATCTTCAGAAAACTTTTATCAAACTATATAGGCCACTTTCCCCTCCTCTCATAAGGAAATCCCAGGGATAGCACTTCTTATTCAATTCATATTTTTTTTCTTCTTTTAGAGAGAGAAAGAGCATGTGTCACATGCAAGAGTGGGCAGGGGGGCAGGGAGGGAGGAAAAGGGAGAGAATCTTAAGCAGGCTCCACATTGAGTGTGGAGCCCAACATGGGGCTAGATCTCACTACCCTGAGATCATAACCTGAGCCAAAATCAAGAGTCAGAAGCTTAACAAACTGAGCCACCCAGGTACCTGCAAGTTATAATTTTTAATTAATATTTATGTCAAAGTTTTCCTGTGTGTGTTTTCTCTCTCCCCATCAAAGTCTGTAAATTCTTTTGTGGCATAACCATTTGCTTTTGCAACTCTTCCCACAATTAGCTGAGTCCTAAGTAAATAAAAGACCTAGAATTTGTTGAGCATGTAGCAAAATGGAAGGTTGAATAATGCTAATAAATATCAAGTTGGAAGTGCAAGGTTAAATTTTTTGATAATCAACTAATTAATGCTCCTTTTCTCCTGGTAGTTTTCTGCTTCTGCTTCCTTACTCTTGTCTTCATGTACAGAGAATTGAAAAACTGCTTGATAGTTTTTCTAGATTTTATTTTCCAGAAAACTTAGATTCTATGAGAATTTAGATGTTTCCGGAATTTGGAATGTAGATATATCTGGAATGCAGAAGAATATTTATTTTGTACAAAACAAACATAGGTGAGACATTCCCAACACTACCGGACTCAAAGAAACATTCCTACCTCTTGTGAGAGAAAGGAGGTAGAAAGATAAAAAAGATCAATATGACCATTGGTCCACAACAAGAGCTTTTTGCTGAAATAGCCAAGGGGGACCTCAAGGCTAGACACATGAGAGGAAATGACTGTATGAATCATAGGTGGATGGAACCACTGACACATTCACAGTGTTCTTTGTTCCAGAATCTGCATAGAAGTCACAGAGATAGTGACTGAAACCAAAGGGCCAAAGTAAGACAGTAATAGTAACTTGGGTAGATACAGAATTTTATGATCAAAGAATGTCTTTCCACAGTCTTGGCACAGCTAATGCCTTTTAGACTCTAATGAGCAAGGAATGAAAATCTGGAGTAGGAGATCTTCTATCCTTGTAGAAAAGACTGTGGTTAGATTTCAGGGTTGTTGGTTTTTTGTTTTTTTTTTTTTAATGAAATTATATTTCTTCCACCTCTGAATTTCGGAGCTGAAATTCAATCCTACTCTATAAGATTTATAGGTGTGGTTCTGAACAAGTTTATGTTCTATCATTATTTATAATGACATTATGTAAATGACAAGCAACATCTCATTTGATTCCCCAGAAAACTATGAAGAAATTGTCATTTTGCCATTTTACAAATGAAGGAACAGTGTCGAGAAATTAAGTAACATACCCATCATTATTTACAAATGGCAGAGCTTGAATTCAAACCTGTTTTACTTCAAAATCTAAGCTCTTCACCATCATCCCTCCATACATCAGATTCCATTATCAGTTATTGATAAAAATTTCCCGATTGTTCACCTATCCACATACATTAGTTCTTACCCTTTATGCATAGTCTCCTTTTATGGGACTACCAAGAATGTTATTAGTGAATTTGTGCCTGGGAGATAGAATTTTCTGGTGTAAAGCTATAGTCAAAAAGGTATCATTCTAAACACCCATGTAAGTGTGTTCCAAAGAATTTTATATAAACAGCAGGCTTCAAATGGATCCTTAGGTTGATACAATTCTAAAACGCTATCAAAAAATAATGTTTTAAATTACTAAAGACAAAAATCATTTTATATAGAACTGTGCACTAAAAAACTACCATACAATTTACCCTTTATGATAATGTCATGGGGAGGGGTATTATCCACAGCTTGTATGGATACCAGGAAATGAGGTTCAGATGAAGATCAGAGAAGATAAACAAAAACCTATATTAGTACTATATTTCAGCAGAATTTTAAAATAGCTATAATTAATACAGGTACTTAGTATCTAAGTAACAAATATTTTAGTATGGTGAGTGGAAAAAATGTATCAAGCATGGGTCCACTGAATGCTTCTTTTCCAATGCTTCAAAAAAGTAAAATAGACCTAGAACATTTGGACATTATTAAATCATAAAAGTTACTTAGCAAATCCTAAAGAGTTGGTTTTAGTCTCACTTTTGCATATTCTCTATATTGTTATCACAGAACCTCTTAGTACAGGCGAAACAGGCCAGGGAGTGGCATTCCACAATTGAGATTACTTTTACCTTTTCCCACAGGCCAACTGTAATTTTTAAGGGTTAATTCATAGAAAAAAAGAAGGTATGCTACTTTACCTCTCCTTACCTCAGCAAATGACTACCTGAAGTATTCAAGGAGAAGGCATTGTTTTAACTGTAAATCAATTCAAATTAAATCCCTTGTACTCTCAAAGGAGCTTCACAGAATCAGGTCAAATGGCCCAATAATTAATTAGCCCCTCCTTCATGAGGCTGGAATTTCCAAGTATAATATCCTTAAATTTTATTTCATTTTCTTCTAAAATACTGTCTATGATGGGTACGTTATTGCCCTTTTACAGATGCAAAAATTACCATTCTTCATGTTGTAACAAGAATCATCTTACCCTAACTTTCAGGTACAGTGAGTATTTAGAAAACATCCACGGTACCTCACACGGAGAAGATTCTCAATAAATATTTATCAGTGAAAAGAACAGTGATTGGCCCTTTTCTCTCCTCTAGAGCCACAGAATAAACTTACTGTTTTACATAATAATCTCTAAGTAATTGAGGAACTCACTCTAAATCTTTACCTCCTTTTTCAAGTCTGGTTAGATTTCATTGGGAAATGATCCTCAGCACTTCAAAGTTAAAAATGGCTAAAATCAACAATATAGGAAACAACAAATGTTGGCAAGGATGCAGAGAAAGGGGAACACTCTTACACTGTTGGTGGGAAAGCAAACTAGTACAGCCACTCTGGAAAACAGTATGGAGGTTCCTCAAGAAGTTAAAAATAGAGCTACCCTATGACCCAGCAATTGCACTACTGGGTGTTTACCCCAAAGATACAAATGTAGTGATCCAAAGGGGTACCATTGTTCATAGTATCAATGTCCACAATAGCTAAATTGTGGAAGGAACTGAAATGTCCATCGACAGATGAATGGATAAAGAGGATGTGTTATATGTATACAATGGAATATTACTCAGCCATCAGGGTGAATATCTACCATTTACTTCAACATGAATGGAACAGAGGGTATTATGCTGACCAAAATAAGCCAATCAGAGAAACACAATTATCATATGGTTTCTTGTGTGGAACATAAGTGGAAGGGATATAGTATTATACTGCATATACAATCTATAAATAAGATTATAAGATGCATACATTATCTAATTTATCTAAATTAAGTATTCATCTCAGTGTTGACAAAAAAAAATTTTAATGACTAAAAGTCAGATTCCAAATTATGGTAACTTCTAACCTTCTAGTATCTTTAATTGATAATGAATATATCAAATCAGATCATTTTTCAAACTAAAAGCAAAACTTAGAATTAAGATATTGATTTTATAAATAAAAGCAGGGCCCACAGAAGCTCACTGACAGCAAGTATTATAAATACTTAGTAACAAAACTGGAATTTAAGTTCAAGTCTCCTGACCACCTGGCCATTAATATTCCTGCTCGGATATTAAATAATCATTAGAACACAAATATATTTGCAGAATAAAATTTGGTAAATTGGAAATGTGGCATACCAGATGACTAGCTGCAAAAGAAATGACTGACTGAAAACTAAGTTATTTATTCATCCCACTTAATGCCAAAATCATGGAAACAGCAGATAGTATAATGTGGCATTTACAGCAATCATCTCTAAAAAGTCCTCATTTGTCTTACCAGAGTGAGATGAAGCACTTTACACAATTGCACTGTAGGAAGAAAAGAATTTCTCACCTGCAGATTGTAACACAAGGACAGTGATAACAGAGAAGATATTTTGTGAACATCTGTAAGAGGAAAATATTCAGTAGCAGTGCATTAATCAATATCAATTGGATATGGTGAGCCAGTAATGCATACTTTATTTAACCACTTAACATTTGACTCCAACCACACAGATTCTTACTGTTAAATAAACTTGGAACACTGCACAGCTCATAAATATAATATTCCCTTGCATGTGCAATAGACTGTTTAAAGTTAATACATTTGCACGCAACAATCCTTTACATTTTGCTATTGCTTGTTACAAGCCAATTTCATGGCATCCATATTCAGCAGTTAAAAGGGAGAACAAAATATGGGCAATTCTAATATCACTCAAGACAATCAAGCAAATGTCAATGCTTATTTGTAAGTGAGAAGAGGGGAAATTTGCTTGAACTTCTGATTGTGTAATTTACAGTTTGAGGTGCAAAGAAGGGGCCATGTTCACATCCCTGGATGCAAGGCTCCAGCACCAAAATAACTATAAACCCCAAGTGTCTCCTTTTTTTACATCCAGGGATTCCCATGTACCACAGATTTACTACAGTGTGCAAGTGTGTGTGGAGCTGGGGGGTGGGGAAGACAGTTGAATAGTGATGAAGATGTGGGCAAGCCATGGAGAAGTGAGGCAGTCTAGTACACTGCATGTATTTAAGGGGAATGAATGGCTGCTAAATAGAAGTCTGTGTTTTGAGTTACATTTAAAAGATGACTGCTCAACAAAGCACTCTACTACAGAAGTAAAGACAATCAGGTTCCATTCTCTCCCAATCAATGGAAAAGACTCTTAAAATACTTGACCCTTGGGGTAAAAACATATGATTTCTGGATTAGGCTACCCTATGTGAAATTGCCCCAAAGTAGAGATCAGAACAAGTTTCTGTTTCTAGACTGCATGTTTGGTGAAGAAATTGTACTCTGGAACTGAGCCACTGTGGGGTAAAATCATGGAGAAGCAGCAGAGGTTGATCTTTCTCCCAGTGAAGCAGGGGTTGTGGAGAAACAGTACTGCTCTTGCTAATGAAACTAACTCTAAAATCTCTATGACCCAAAGATTGAGCTCAAGTATCCCATTCTTGCTGCTACAGAGTAACAGCAGTTCTTCAGGGGTGATCACAGTCATTAGCATAGTTTGCCAATATTTCTGCTGCCTTCTTGAGTGCACGGCCAAATTGCATTTCCTGGCCCCTTGTAGTTTGGAGGCACTACCCGACTACTTTTGATTAGAGGGTTGGGAGCAGAAAGGACACATATCAGTTCTAGGGAAGCACATTTAATTGCAAGCATTGACACCTTTAGAGCTCTCTTTCTTCCAAGATGATCCTAATGACAGGGAGCATAAAGACATATAGGGAGAAAAAGGGTGGGGGGATTATTTTACTGCTTTGAGACAGAGACTGTTTGTTACTTTCATGTGGCTTAGCTTTACTTACTAATGCAGAAAGCATTTTTTTCTATAGTAAGGTTCCATACTTTAGGATCCCTGCACCCCAGAAGGCTAGTTCTTTCAATTTGCACACTCAGCCACTTCTAGACTCAAGGCAACATTTAGGGCACTGAGTTAGACTAACTTTTTAGCATCCTGCACCTCACACACTTATGGCCCCTACTCTCCCTCATCTCAATTCCAACTCAGAGTCAAGACCACCTCATTAACTTTGTCAGGACTAGGTCCAACCTTTCTCATGCTCACAATGACATCATTAGGAACACTATTGTGCTCCTTTATGTTGGGACTTGTTTGGAGCCTTACCCCTTCTCAGATCCCTAATAACACATGGAAGAGCCAGTGTCCATGGTCTAAAAAAAGTCTCTTCCCCTACCCCCAAGGGTAAAGTTCCTGCCATACATATACTGGCATGACTAAAAGAGATCTGCTCCATGGAAAGGTTTTAATAGTTTAACCATCTTTGTTTTCTATATACAAGAGCAATTCCTGGGGAATCCCTGGGTGGCTCAGCGGTTTAGCACCTGCCTTCGGTCCAGGGTATGGTCCTGGAGTCCTGGGATCGGGTCCCACTTCGGGCTCCCTGCATGGAGCCTGCTTCTCCCTCTGCCTGTGTTCCTGCCTCTCTCTCTCTCTCTCTGTTTGTGTGTGTGTCTCTCATGAATAAATAGATAGTATCTTAAAAAAAAAAAAAAGAGCAGTTCCTTTTGTTCAAGAAGGATAAGTTTAATCTATGATAGAATACCTTACTGCACTTTTGAGTACATTTGACCCTGCCTTTTTTCTGGTTCATTTCCACACACAACTTTCAACCTAATCTTCACTAGACGGCCAAAGATATGAAAGTCTTTTGTGTATATATGCATACATGTGCATATGTGTTTTCTGATTCATAGTCTTTCCTACACAATGATACTGTTTGTGGTTCCAAAAATAAAAAAGGTTCTAGAAACTGAATATTTTTGCAACTCATGAGGTGACAAAAACCTGACATGAACTGATATAAGGCTATTTACTGTCTTTAGCTCTGTGTGAATATTCATGATCACTGCAGATATTGTAATTAATCTAGTTACAGACACCACTGGGAACATTATGTAATATACAGTTATAAACCACATTACCATTCAGAAATCTGAAATACACCTGGTCCTGACAGTTCCACATAATAGATTGTGGACCTGTATTTCCTGTGCCAGCTCTCAGCCTTCAGGCTACTTTCATGTCAATAGCAGCTCTCTACTAGAGACCCCTACTAAATCTGACTACATTTGCATAGACACACTCTATAACTTTGACCTTTAAAATTCCAGAGGATAATTAACCTACTCTTTCTGGGCCCTGATAGATCCATTCCATGATCAGAAGGGTTCAAATGGTATGGGATGGTAGCCAGAATGATGGCCCCCAATGATGGCCCCATTCTAATACCTAGAACCTGCAAATATGTACCCTCAATGGCAAAAGAGACTTTAAATATGTGATTAAGTAAAGGATTCTAAAGGATTATCCTGCTTCATCCATTGGGTCCAATGTAATAACAAAGGTCCTTATGAGAAGCAGCCAAGAGTCAGAGAATGAGATCTGATGGTAAAAGCAGAGGTCAGGGAATGCCTGAGAGAGAGAACTATTTAAAGATGCTACACTGCCGGCTTTAAAGATGTGGAAGAACCCACAAGCCAAGGAATGTAGGCAGCCTCTGAAAACTGGAAAAGGCAAGAAAATACATCCTCTCCTAGAACCTTCAGAAGGAATGCAGACTGGTAGACATCTTCATTTTAACCCAGTAATTCCAATTTCAGACTACTGACCTCCAGAACTCTAAGAGGATAAATTATGTTGTTTTAGGCCACTAAGTTTATATATTTATTATAGCAACAGAAAAATAATACAGTGGAAAGGCAGTTAGGATAGAAATACTAACATTAACCACCAATCTGCAGCCAGCCTAAGTCAGTGACAGACTTTTCCCTTACACCATGAAAAAAAAAAATATTTCTCCCCAAAACTTGGATTCCCTTTTCTGGATTTGAAGGGTTAGAAAAGCAATATACTACAAAGGAGGGGCTGGGTGACTCCATCAGTTAAGTGTTTTGCTGCTGATTTCAGCTCAGGTCATGATCTCAGAGTTGTGAGATCAAGCCCCAAGTCAAGTTCTGTGCTAACCATGGAGCCTGCTTAAGATTCTCTTTCTCCCTCTCCTTCCGTGCCTCCCCTCCAGTTCTCTCAAAAATAAATAAACAAACAAACAAACAAAAAAATAAGAAATTAAAATAATAAATATATATATCACAAAATATATGTGATATTTTCCTTCATCATTTATGTATATTCTTTGATTGTCACACGGAAAAAAAAAAACAAACTATTGAAAAACTTTAAAATCAAGGTTTGTAAGAAAAAAAGTACTTTAAATTTTACTGTTTAATCATATATCAAGTAGAATTATATTAGAACATGAAACCATAAATATGTTATAGGAAATACAAAATAAAGATACTTTAAAAGCATCTTCTAATAATTAAGTGGTATAGAGTTGTCTTATGTAATACTTTCCTGAGTACAAAAATAAAAACACAGTTTGTTCCTTTTGCTTTAAACTCTTCCCTAATTCTGAGGATATTAGTATTTAAACAGTATAATTTACCTAATAATAGTTTCATCCAGGAGGTTAAAGGTGTCAAAATTATATGAGCATTCACGTGTGTCTCACTGTGCCAGAACCACTGCTTTGTTTCAACTCCCAGTTTCTAAAAATATCTGCTAAAGGAAAAAGCTGACTTCTCAGAATTATAATGGTTGGTAAGAAACCATTTTCCCAGAATTAAAAAGCAGTTTTATTTTTTTCAATCACACATAGATTTTAAACAATTGTCTTTAAAAACTATACAAGGGGAGAATGATTTTGTAAGTACAATTCACCTTAATCCTCCACCTTTCCTTTCTTTCACAACTCAGTTTATAAGTGGTGATTAGAGGGGAATTGTCTTCTTTATTAAAAATAAAATAGAACCCCATGCCTAGGGAGCAAAAGCAATGAGATGCACAGGTCACACATTTTACCTGTCCCTTGGTATTCCTTCTGTGGTTTCCTTTCAGCACTGACAAACCCAGCTGATGCCTCAAAGAGATGCTTTATGAGATGCTATCTTAGTTTCTAGGGCTGCTATAACAAAGTACCACAGAATGGGTGGCTTAAACACAAGAAATTTCTCAGTTCTGGAGGTTAGAAGTACAAGAGCAAGGTGTCAGCAAATAGGGTTTCTTCTGAGATTTCTTTCCTTGGCTTGCAAATGGCTTCTGGTACTCTGTGTCTTCACATGGTCTTTCCTCTGTTTGCACACATTCTTGAGTCCTTGGTGTCTTGTGGGTCCAAATTTCCTCTTCTTAGAAGGACACTAGTTGGATTAATTAGGTCCCACTCTAATGGCCTCATTTTAACTCAGTTCCCTTTGTATAGGACCCATTTCCAAGTCATACTCTGAGATGTTAGGAATTAGGGCTTTGACACAGGAATTTGGAGAGGAGGCATACACTTCAGTGCCCAATAGATGCTGAGGTGGAAAGGGGAGGAAATAACGAAAAAAGTTCAGAAAAATTTAAGTTATGGACATCGTTGAATTCTGCTTTAGCTTCCTCACTCTTAAAACCTTGTACATTTCATACTTCTGATCCAAAGAAAAGAGAACATCCAGATCTTTGTCTCAGTGGGCTAGTTCAGAACCACTGCTCCATACATTTCCTACTTCCCAGATCCCAGGCTGCCTCGTGTGGAGGATACTTCTAGGACACAGTAGCCTCTTTGGCTGTGGTGATGCCTCATTGGTCCAAGAGTCTAACTCTGACGCTGTCCTATTCTTTTTTAAGCTGTTTGTCTGAAGGAAAAGCCTCTCTCCTAAGTGAACAGCAGGGAGCCTTATGAGGGCCTTATCTCAGGGTAGGGCTAAGCCCAGTCTGTGGAGGGATAGGTCAGATCAAAATCCCAGATTTTATGAAAAAAATCCCTTAATCATACAATAAAACTATATATATATATATCAAAGGAACTATACAAGTACAGATAAGAGTAAGAGCAAGGTAGGAGTTTGATTATCACAACAAAAATTCAACATGTAGACAGTGCAACATTATATTTGTATTACTTTCAAATATTATTTCATATCATAAGTAAATGATGTAAAAACTAAAATTTGAAAATATCATGTGATTTAGTTATGGTATTTCTTTACAACATCAAAATAACCAAAACACCAATATCAAACAAGGTCTTTTGATTTTCTTTTCTCTTTTGCCCATTCCCAAGAAAAAAATATATTTAATCCCAAAGATTTTCCTAAAGCATCAAGTATAAAATGATAAATATAGTAAGCAAATTTCCATAGGCATTAAGGTTTATTTCTAAAAATCCCATATATTCAATACAAGGATTAATATGGATTTCTAGAATCAGGGGGACATCTAGGTGAGACCTCACAAATATGTCTAGATCTTATGACTTTCACAATGATAGATGTTTCTCTTATACTCAGCTTATGCGATATTATTACTGAATATCCAGAGCTGGAAAGCAACTTAATTATTCCATTTCAATCTGTAACGAGTGTGAAAATCTCTGCTATGGAATCCCTGACACATTTAATTCAGCTGCTTCCTGAATGTCACCAATACTGGACAGCTTGTTCATTCATAAGCAACCCATAGCATCACTAGAAGGGAAATAAAAATAAGAAAAAAAAATTATTGAACACTTACTATGTCTAGAGTGGATTTCAAGCAGGTGTCACTTTTGCAACATAAAATATGTATGTGATGGCAACATGGCACACGATTTAGAGAAATAAGGATTTTCAAGTCCAATCAGGAGACTAATATCATAGCATAAGTGATGATGAAGGTTTGAACTAAGCACATGAACAGCAGGGATGAAAAATGTGGAGTGGAAGTTACAGACAACTCAAATGGAATTAGCAGCACTTGGTAGGGTTACATTCAAGCACAGAAAAACTGAGCTGAAATAAAATGTTATTTCCAAAAATATCTGCATGGCAGAGGAGTTGCTCTAGCCTTACTATACTAACTCCAACCCAGAGAACACATTAACAACAATGGCAGTAAATACAATAGTTAACATTTATTAAATGTCTATTATGTGCCAAGCACTCTTCTAAGTACTTTAGATGTATTTTTTAATTGAATCCTCACAACTACCTTGTGAGATAGGTCTATTATTATGCCATTTTATGCCAAGGCAACTGACATACAGAGTTAAATAACTTTTGAGATTACTATTGAAATTAAGTGGCAATTCAAGATTTAAAGCCAGGGAGTCTAAACATAGAGTCCAAGCCATAATTCAGCTCAGGTCCACAGCAAAGGGGGCTATTTCACACAGAAATAGGGACAAAAAATAAAAATCCAACGAAGAGTGGATCATTAACTTTCTCATCCCTCCCCCACCCCCATATTCTTCTTCTTTCTAGTTCATTGCCTATCAGGACACAGAAAGACAGCTATCTTATGCATCTGAATGACTACATTTATCTCTAAGGACATTTCTTTAGGAATGAATGTCTCAAAAGAAACATTACTGTTTATTTTCATTAGAATGCAGCAGGCATAAGTTGACTATATGGTGTGAAGGTTTTTAATAACATTCAAAGGTAGGTGCTACCACTGAAATGAAAATTTAAAAAAATAAAGTATTGTCAGACATTAAAATTGAAGTAGATGGATTTCCAGTCTCCCTACTGTTAACAATTTATTCATTATGATTTAAGATATTTAGCTTCAGGACTTAAAGGTACACTCTATTAAAGAGACTGCACTTATTCTAAGCAGCAGATCTATTGTTTATGGAGTACTTCATAAAAGTAAAATTTCTTAAAATATAAATAATCTTATAGATTATTAATTGTACTCTGGCTATGCAGTAAACAAAGAAGGGAGCAGTTTTATCAAGGGTTCATGCAAAATGACAGAGAATGAGAGGAGAGACATGCACCAGGTGACTGGAATTAGCACCTTAGGCTGAGAAAGGAACTTTACAATGTCATCTACAATGTTCTTGGCCAACATCTCTTCCTGCCCATGCTTTAACATCTGATTAGGAATTTATCATCCCATTGGAGTAAAGTGCCTACAGGTGACAGAGCCTTCAGGCAGGCCTAACTTCCCCAGTACACTACTCACTTTTGAGCTGATTGTTCAACAAAGATTTACTAGATACTTATAAAAATATTAGGAATGCATATGGAAGAAAATCATGCTCCTTACTTGTTTTCTACTGAGGATGAAACAGATTTATAATGTGGCATGGAAAGTGCCATCCTAAATCCACGTAGAAACTGCTGCGGCACTGCAACAACAATTGTACAAAGTCCTCTCAGTGCAGTGGGATAATATTTGAAACTTTTTCTTCATCTCCTTGTTTATTGATTCTAATCAAAAGGGCTTGGCCTTAGGGCAGGCCAACAACTTGGGTGGGTGGAACTTAGGAATGCTTTTTAAGTCAAAGCAGAGATGATAGCAGAGGTTTCCCAATTTATCTCTAAGAAAAGCCAAGATCTTTCCCCAAAGTAACTGAACTTTCACTTCATTCCCACCATTTAAACTCCCTTTCATCTATCTCTCTATGACTGATAAAGGAAAATCCTGAATGAAAGCTGGCTATGAATATAAAAACTGGGATTTCATAGAATATGGAGATAAACTTCAGGATTGAAAAACATTATAAGCCATAGATGTTGTTCCTGTGTCTTGGCAAAGAGTCTGGATCATAGACAAGATTCAGGAATGAACAAGTTTTATTTAGCAGATTCAGGCAATAGACAGTCTACTACTAAAGATGCCTTGCCATGTGCTATCATGTAAAAAGTAAAATATTTGAAGTCAGATGAGCTGGACTTTAATCCCAGATCTACTTACTATTTATATGATCTTGAGCTATGTTTTTAAAATCTATCCAAGCCCCAAGTTTTATTCTCTATTATAAAATAATATTATCAAGCCAGTATATGTTTCAAGATTAAAATAAAATATAATATGGGAGTACCTGAGTAGCTCAGTCACTTAAGCATCTGTCTGCCTTCTGCTGAGGTCATGATCCCAGGGTCCTGGGATGCAGCCCCATGTCGGGTTCCCCCTCAGCAGTGAGTCTGCTTCTCCCTCTACCCTCTGCTCATGCTGTCTCACATGCTCTTTCTTTCTCTCAAATAAATAAAATCTTTCTAAAAAACTAAATTAAATATATTTATATATATGTAAAGTTTCTGACACTAAAGTGGCAAATCAAACTTTTTTCCCAACCACCTACCTCCCCTTGCTGAAATTGTGAAAGATTTTACTTTCCTTTGCATTAAATGACTCCTCATCCCACAAAAATAAT
This sequence comes from Nyctereutes procyonoides, assembly GCF_905146905.1. Taxonomy (NCBI): domain Eukaryota; kingdom Metazoa; phylum Chordata; class Mammalia; order Carnivora; family Canidae; genus Nyctereutes; species Nyctereutes procyonoides. The sequence goes on from NW_026575145.1 coordinate 8,362,735, forward strand.
TCTTTATCCCAGTAAATTACAATCCCCAGCACACAACAAGGACCATGCAATCCCATGAAAACATACCACTATCCAGACATTCATGCTACAATGAGGATTTACAAAACTTGAGTCATGGTCCTCTGCTTTTAGAGGTCCAAATTCTGATTACCAGGCCCTCCTCCAGTAAACATCAGCACTAAAAATCAGGCCTCTGGTCACTACTTTAGAATTTTAGATCCAACAGCACACATCAGGCTGACGCGAACCCCAGAGAGATTTCGTCCTTATTCATTTCCACTACACATTCCTCTTGGAAAACTCATAACCAGCTAAGTGCACCTTGCTTCAGAGTCCTAATATCCTTACTCATCATACAAGCAGTCCCCTCCAGCAGTATCCACGTCCACAAAACACTCTGGGCTCTCTCCCCATCCCCTTGACTCAACTTCCCATTTTTCTTCCTTTCAAAACTTTCTTCCTTACACTTTGGAGGGCTCATTCTATGGTCAGCGTTACATTTCACTGAATGTTGCTTTCACCTTCTGGGCTAATATGCAACCTACAAGGTTTTCCTTCCCATCAGCACTCCTAAATGAAAGCTACTCCTTCCATATCCATGTCCCTGTGTTTGGGAGATGATTGCAGAGGCTCCTTTATTTCCATCTGGGCTCCTAAGCAGACCTACACCAGGTGGGGAGAGAGCTATTTAAACTGGCAAGTCTCATTTTCATCAATTGCAAACTAGAAATAATAGTAACGCTGTTACAATTAAATAAGGTAATGTACATGATGTACTTTGAACAATGGGTGATAGTAAGCCTTCAAAAAACTAAGGTTATTACTTTAATCATCTGCATCATGCATAATTACCATCTAATCTTTAATTGCTTTTAAAAAGTACAATCTTAGCATAGATGCAGTATATTTGTAGATATCTGAATTCTCCATGGAGAATACTTAACCAGTAGTAAAAATGGAAACCATTTAATTTCCTGATAAAATCCACAGGAATCTTTAGGAAGTTCCACCATATTTTCTCAAAACATTGTAAACTTTATTCGTGAAAGAGGGAAGGAGGAAAATATTATAAGAGAATACATGTGGGGGGTGGAAAAGCTAGAACTCCCTTTCTGGGAGTTCATGAATACAGGTAAGTTTATCTGTACTTTATAAGGCCAAGAAGCAAGTATATTAGCAAACTGATGGCAAGTATGCCTTGCACTTTGATTTATATTCTGAGCTACAATCTGCACATGAAAAGAATCAACCGTGGAGCAGTAATACCAGCAGCATGCAGAACACAGTGAGTACCTCAAGAACAAGTGAGCAAACAAAAACAGCAGCCTGAGAACAGTTAGGTTTTGTTTGTTTCCATAATCATCCCAAGCCATCAGCATCCACCCAAAGGCCATGCATATAGCCTCTACCATGTTTGCATGTGGGTATTTTCTCCAAACCCAACATTTTATAAGTAATTTTTATCTAATATAACTATTTCTTTGATCATAATAGTATTCATCATGCTCAAATAGATGGAACTCTAAAAATAAGTTAGCAAAAAACCTGCCAGAACATCTTTTGCAGAAGAAAACTTCATTAAAGCGAAACAGCTAAAATATCATTTAACTTAAACTGGATCTGGAAAACCCAAGTCAATGAAATGAATTCACCGAAACTATGAGGTAAACTAAGTGGAAAGACAAGACATAAATGGTTGTCATCGGCTTGTTTATTCAATAGCATTCAATAGAAAAACACCAAAGGAAATTGTATTATTTAAAAACATTAACAGCAAAACTTGTGCAATTTCATATTCAGTGTTAAGTTTTTATTGATTATGCATCTTCATTTGGTTTCAATTTTTTAAAATTTTCAACTAACTAGGTTATAAGCATCTTGAAGATAAGGACTTAGTTTTCCTTAACACTAGGCACAGTACAAACAAAAAAAACCCCACATACATTTTAAAAAAGTATTCCCTTCTCCGATTGCCTTACTTCACTCAGCCGAATACCCTCCAGAAACAGCCACGTTGAAGCAATTGAGTGCCGGGCACTGAGGGGGGCACTTGACAGGATGAGCACTGGTGTTATACTGTATTTTGGCAAATCGAACTCCAATAAAAAAATATACATGTTAAAAAAAAAAAAGCATTCCCTTCCTTTATTTCATACAATCAATAGAGGAGAAAAAAAAAGTTGGCAGGAATGTGAGGGGGAAGATACAATACATGTGACTATTCATAGAGATTCACATGGTTACAATGCATTATAACGTACTGAAAAGTCTAACAACCCAGAAAAACCCTCCCTTTTAACCTAAGCAAACTGAGATGGTTGGTCAGCTATAATGAGATATATATTATTATTCAGCACTATTAACTTGCTGACCTATCTCTTTATAGGCTCTTGATTACCCTTTAAGTATCTATTTTTGTGATTTTCTTTGCTTTAAATTAAAATTTTGTGAAAATTCTAATATTCTGAAAAAGGATAATTGTAGTTGTGTTCAACCTCTGATAGAATTCTGCTTTGTCCAAAATGTCCAATTTATTTCAGATCATGCACTGATTTTTTTTTTAAGATTTTACTTATTTATTCATGAGAGACACACACAGAGAGAGAGAGAGAGAGAGAAAGAGAGGCAGAGACATATGTAGAGGGAGAAGCAGTCTTCATGCAGGGAGCCCAATGTGGGACTCCATCCCGGGACTCTGGGATCATGCCCTGAGCCCAAGGCAGACACTCAACCGCTGAGCCACTCAGGCATCCTTCATGCACTGATTATAAATAGACTTCTCTGATCCCATTATTTTGCTCTGCAGAATTTTGGAGCTCTGAAGAGGAAACTAATAAGTCCCATCATTATTTTGAGATGAATTTAAGTCTTTATATAACATGAGATAGGTTTCAAGAATATACCAAGATCTGCCTTTCCAAAAAACACTTCACATGCCAAGGTACTCATTTCCAAAATGGCATTAACCATCACATTTGAAAAAATGGATCTACTACCAAAGCTTCTCTAGCCAGTAGTGGAGCTGGAGGAGTTGACTATCCCTGTAATAGTTGACAGTAATGAGGCCAGAACAAATGTTTGATCAACCAAGTATGCAAGCAGTATTTATTCTCCTGTTGTTACAAAATTACATAGAACATATGGTCTCTGCCTATATATATATATATATATAAATATATATATATATTTATATATATATTTTTTTTTTTTTGCTAATTTCGATGTTGTAACTTGACCATTCAATTACTTCAAGTACCATTCATCAACTTTAAGAATTTTTGGTAGCTTAGATATAAATCATTAAAATATAAGAAAGTGCCCAATTTTGAAGCACTTCATCCACTATATTCAAAATTGAATGTCTGCCAGTTCTCTGATCATTCTCTCCCAAAGGGTACTGGAAAAAATTGGTCAGGTTCAAAGTCCTAGGCATCTTGAGAGTTGGGTTTCCAACCTCTAAGTGTAATGTTTTATCATCTGCCAATATTCTGCCCTTTAACTATGCCAATAAAATGATCTTTGCAAGTTATAAGAGATGAAATTCAGAAGCTCCAGTGACTTGGACAAGAAATTATGACCAAGAAGCATCCTATAATTAGCATAAACTTTAAATTTATCATGTTAGTAATTGATCAATATAAATGTTTAAGAATGCATGATCTAAATCTGATTACTTGGGTTGGAATCTTGCTTTTATTACTATCTCTGTGACACTGAAAAGTTAAGAAAAATAAGGTATAGAGAGTTTAATTATCTATAAGATAGGGATAATAACAGCACCTATCTAGTGCTTATGAAGGATAATTGAGCTAATATAAAACTCTTATAATAAACAATATATAGTAAGCTCTCAGTGTTTTATTTTTTGTTATTATTTCTATGGAATAATATTTTGCGTTTTCGATTAGATTATATTTTTCTTAGTAAAAAAGAGTAGATTTATTACAAATATTATTTAAAATGAAAAAAATCTTTAGAAAAATATGAATTTTAGATACAATAAGGATTAAATACACATATGACAATTACCTTATGGTATATACTGGAAATTAGAAAAAAAAATTTGCCACATTGACATAAAAAAGCTAGTACAGTTAATGAGCTTAAAGTTAAAAGATTTTATTTTTTTAAGTTAAAAGATTTTAGAATTCCACCATGAGTAGACATTTAATTTACAGAAAGAATTGACAAATCAATTTAAAATTCATTTTCTCACCCTTACAGAGAAATTATTCATGTTTTTAATAAAATTTCCAATTCAGAATCAGTCCTGCTAAAACACGCAAATAAACAAAGACACATCAGCATATCAAACAGCATTTTTAAGTTCAGATATGTGCCAAGGATCCACCTACTGAATAGGCTTTATACATTATACTGAACAGTTTTGATTACCACTTTTTCCTACAAAATATAATTGCTTTCTACAGTGGTATAAAACTGTGAAAATATCTTCTGGGTAAAAATTACTGGGAAGATTGTTTGGCAAATGTTCTTGTGAAAAAAAATTTCTCATGGGCTTTTTACAAAAACACATGGGTTGACTGGTCCTTTTCTCCAAAAAGCAAATACATGAGCTAATCACATGGTAGGATTTATTGGGTAAATAAGCACATTTGTATTTTAATAAAGTCTTTTAGAAATAGCAAGAGGACTAACTAAAGAGGAGCTAAACTAAAATCTTTTACCCCTGATGTTTTGGGCAGGTGAACTGCGATTGAGAAGTCAAGAATGAAGCCACATGCTAAACAAATGATAATAAAAAATTATTAGAAAAATTCATATTAATAAGTATTAATACCCAGGGATAATGTTAAAGACTTTGAGAGTAAATCTCTCTCATACACACTCTCTCTTTGCTAATTGTGATAAGATGCTACAAAAAAAAAAAAGTATTCAATGGTTTATAGCCACAGGAATGTATTCCCAAAATCATATGTATGAGGGTCAACTGTGGTTCTGCTGACTTGGATTCTCAGCTGCCTGGAAATTCCTGCTTAGGCTATGGGTTGGAATCTATATATTTTCAATCTAAGGTACAGACTGATAACCTAGCACTACCTGGGGATCTTATGAGGGATTGGTAGAGTACAACATGGAGCAAACACTTTAAAAGCCTCGTCTTGTACCTGTCTGCTAAGCTCTGAGAGACCCCGAAATAACTCATATAACCATACCCAACATAAGTGGGGCAGTTATGAGTTTTTGGTAGCTTTGATATAAATCGTTAAAATATAAGAAAGTGTCCAATTTTGAAGCACTTCATCCACTATATTCAAAATTGAATGTCTGCCAGTTCTCTGATCATTCCCTCCCAAAAGGTACTGGAAAAAATTGGTCAGGTTCAAACATACTCAATTCCCATTTGGCTGGGTTCCTGACTCCCTACCTGGATCTTGCCAGTCCCCCTTACTGGCCTTGTCCATGAATTTCATATCTTTGAAAATTTTCTGGATATTTTTGGAATCATGGTATTAACTTCTGCCCTAAGTCACACATTCTGTAGCCTCATCTTTTTGATAGTGACAATAGCCTGGTTCAAAACCAAGTCTCCTCTATAAATTGCCAAATTTAATATTATGATTCCATTTGATGTCACTTCTGGAAGGGCTAGCCTCAGAGTTATATTATGACAAGCCTCTTCTCCTCCCTTGCTATTTATCTTCTCTCATTAGGTCTGCTGCTTATCCCCCAGAATATACTGGGATTGAAACCTTCAGGTCTAAGAAACAATTACAAATTTTATACAATGTACACCTGGAAATCTACCACTTTCTTAGGCACCTTCTTAGTCAAACTTTCCATTTCACATCTCTTACATGCACCTAGTTTAGTAAAGAATTACTCTTCTTATGGCTAATTTAAAAACTTATCTTTGCAATATTTGGATTAAGGTGAGTAGGGAAGGAGCTGAGAGAATCTAGGTTTTAAGCCACTGGCCCAAGATCATGAAATAAATCAAAAGAAAGATAAAGTGACGCTAAGTTGTTTCCAGTCTCATTCCATTGAGCCTCTGACTCTCCCTGCAACTCTAGTTGGTTTGATATAGTTAAAACCTGGGAAGTTACTTCTTTTTCCCTCAGATATCATTTTCTTAGCATATCCATGAATTAGAAGAGATTAAAGACCCATTTATCAACTTTTTAATCATCTAATAAAATGTGCAGTCTTTAACATGAATCTGATCATACTCATTAATGTGCACTGAAATGAATAAAACTAAGTATTTAATCTTAGACTCTTCTTTCCCCTAACAAGAATTTTCATCTTCACTGACTTGTTTCCACAAATACAACAAATGCCTCATGCCTGCAAAGATTCTCTAATTTTTAAAAAGATTAATCATTAGATATAAAAGTCCAGGCTTTGATATATTTCATCTGTTAATTTACTCATGCAACAACTACTGGCTGAGCACTTTTTTTTTTAATAAGCCAGTGCTGGACACTATGGTTATATTATCAAACACAGAGCTATGGTTTTTAGGTTTATAAGCAGAATCTCATCTATTATAGAATATATCCTCAGCATTGATACAATTTTGAAAGGCTTAGAATATTACTATGTTTGTAACATTTTAACCTCTAGAAATTCTATTTGTCTCCTACTGTTTTATTAACATTCAATATTTCACATAGATATTCTGCTATTGCCCTGGTCAAATTTTATTTCAACTGTATTAGGTAAAAAGCAATTCATTTCACTTCTTACCACTGTCTTCTTATCTAAGTATTATCTTTACCTAAAAATCCATTAAAAAGCTAAATTAAAGATCTTTTAATAAAGCTATGTGGAGAAAAATATTTTCATAAACACATTAGTCACAATATCCTACTCTTAAATGCTTAAACCTACTTTTTTACCCATGGAAGAACAGAAATTCTTATGGCTACTGCCCTCCTTAAATTTTAAAAATTTATATACATGTAAAATTTATGTGTGTATAAAATAATAGTTTTTGAAAACTACTATTCCTTTGGAATTCACTAAAATTCAATATGTGGCATATTAGGAACAAATATGAAAATCAAATGATGATTTCAACCTACAAATCTTTTGGAACAAAAACATTTGACATGGATCACTTTTTTCCTCCATTTATTTTCTATCTTTATATAAAATAAACACTATGACTTCAGAGTCTTATATTTCTCCCTTAAAATAAATAATATTTTTCATAACACTTAAATTTGCTAATATCAAATTCATAAACACTTGTAAAATAGATAATTGCATTATAAACTATAGAAACATCTCTCTTAGTCTTACTTTCATTAGGTTCCTAAAGTAAACATTCAATGCTGCTACATCCTGAATTATTATATAATATGAAGTCAAATCATAAGAAATTGTTTATATTTGACCAGTTTTGATCTACAAAAAGGGCAATTTTCATGTTTCAGCCTAAGAGTTGTTCATTTGTCTGGACCTCTTCCTAGAATATGAGTTCCTCATGACCAGAGACTATATTCCTAAAGAACACCATTTACATAAGTTATATGTGCATAAGTGTCTTCCTATACCTGAAGTATATAGATTTTGCTCAAGCATTCTTTTTACACCCTGAAGAAACTGTCAGTGCTCCTTATAAGATTATAACTATCCAGAATGGGTCACTCTAGCCCTTTCAGGTTGCTCTTATAAGATCCTTGCAAGGAATGACAAGAAAATATGTGAAATCCTGAATGCAATTCCTAGCACATAGTAAGTATACAAAATATTTGTAGCTATTATTAATATTACTGCTAAAATAGGGGCAGGTAGGGGGCACCTGGGTGCCTCAATCAGTTAAGCGTCTGCCTTTGGTTCAGGTCATAATCTTAAGGTCTTGGGATAGAGCCCCACATTGGGCTCTCTGCTCAGTGGGGAGTCTGCTTCTCCCTCTCCCTCTTCCTCTCCCTCTTCCTCTCCCTCTCTCTCTCTCTCTCAAATAAACAAAATCTTTAAAAAATAAAATAAAAAATAAAATAGAGGAATGTACAAAGTATAAGATACAACTTATATGGCATTCTACCAGGAATAATGAGAATAAATCAGCTAAGGCTTCCAGGACATATCTCAAAAGACTGGATGATGGTTTCCACAGATACATGGAGGTGAAGATTAGTGTGGTAGAGCCATGGAAACTAGCTAATATGGCTGGAATCCAGGGAGGGGCTCTGTAGATGATGTTGAAAGGTTCAGTTTAGATTTTAAAGTAGCCAATCTTATTGATATAACTACATTCAAAACTTTCAACATTTAGAAACTTCTCAGTGCATGTAGAAAGAAACATCAACATATCTTGTGTATATATTCCTTCTCTTTAATAAACACAGTTTGTGTTAGGATCCATTGAACTACTCTCATTCTTTTGACTCAGCACCATATGCTTCCATAGATATTTCATACATTGGTCTTTCAAGATTTCAAATGCATTTGTTAATATTCCTATAAAATTTTAAATTTTATAGGAATATTAACATAGGAATGCAGTATAGGAATAGGAATTAACATAGGAATGCAGTATAAATTTTGGGCTACACAAAAAATATAATTCAAGGTTACATTTCCAGTCAACATTTATACATCTCATATTATTATGCCACTTCTGTTGATGTCCTCTAAAGGGTGAAGAACTAAAGACAAATTATTTCTGAAAAGGACCCTTCAAATCATCAGCACTTTGCTTGTCTTATTTCTTTTTAAAAAAATAAGGTAAAAAGAGAATTTTCTTCTTTGAATGAACTTCACAATACTTACTATGTATCAAGGACTGTGCCAAGCAAATTTTATAAATAATCTTACCAAACTCACATACTCACATACTCAATTTGTGAGGTATCATTATCCATTTTACAGATGCAGAAACTTTGGGCTAACAAGTTAGACAATTTGCCTAAAGTCTAACTGTAAGTAGAAGAGCCAAATTTAATCATGAGTATGTCTGATTCTAGAATCTGGGCTTGACCAATTGATGCCTGCAATCAGCTGGCAACTCTGTTATCAATCTATACATATACCATAGCTAAAATTTACTTAAACAAAAGTAGTTAAGAGATCTAAAAATTGAAGTTGTGTTTTTAAACATGCCATAATTCTTCATTTACCTGATTAGAAAAATAACAGATAACTTCAGGCCACAGAAAATGCTAAATGTTTTACTATTCCATTTAACTGTCATTCTCATTTTACAGATAAATGAAAAATCAGAGACTTTAAGTAACATGGTCAGTGAGCAGCAAAGCCAGGATTTAAATTTTGGCCACTTTATTATTGTTTCCTACCCCAAAACTACACTATATAGCCTCTTATGAGAGAAGCATACTTACCATCTGCATGTCTTCTCATGTGTAAAATTATACAGTACTATATTATAGTTTTATTTACACATAGCTAAAATTTTGTTTGACATCATGTATACAGATCTTCCTCCACTTGTAATAGGGTTATGTCACAATAAACTCAACAGAAGTTGAAAATATCCTAACTCAAAAATGTATTTAAGGCACACCTACTGACATCATAGCTTACTCAGCCCTAGTCGACCTTAAATATGCTCAGAAAATTAACAGTAGGAGTAAGGGAGATGGCAGCAGAATAGGAGGGCCCTAAATTCAGCTTATTCCATGAAATACAACTAAGAAACTATGAAATCAAACTATATACCTTAGAAATTGACCTGAAGACTACAGAACAAACTGCACAATTAAAGGTTGAGAAGGGACTACATCAAACAAGACAGAAGTGTAGAGATATGCTCTGGGAGAAAAATTCATCATAGCAGCTACTGTGGAAAGGGAGCTGTGGTAGCAAACAATGTATAAGATAGACTAGCACACCAGGGAGTGCATGAGAACAATGACTCCCCATTGTCCAATTGACTCAAAAAGTGAGAGGGGCTGAACTCTGAGTTCTTGCAACCAGGAAGGCTTAAAGCCTGGAGTTCTAAAGGTCAGTGGGATTGGCTCAATGAGAGCCCAGAGGCATTGGGGAAGCTCCTGGAGAGAAGTCAGGACAAAGCCTGAGGACATACAGCATAGAAATAGCAATCTGAAGAGCATCCAGGGCACACAGTGGGGACATTAATCACTCTTCTGAGAGCACTTCCCTGAGAGATAGTGTTCAAAGAAACACCTCTCCAGGAACCAAAGATGCTGGCCAACCCATTTCCCTCCCCACCCTTTAGAATAAACACAGAGCCTACTGTGGGAACCAGTGCAGCACTAACACTGATTGACTTGCTTTCACCAAGCCCTGCCCTCCTACACCCCATTGGAAGTGCCCTTCCCAGTTACCTTGCCTCAGTCCCAGCACAGTGGGCTCCCTCCCTTAGAAGATTAGCCCAAACCCCTGCTCACACTGTCTCCCAACTTGGGAGTTTTGTAGAGCCTCAGTTCTGGAGGCAGTGGTAACAAGTCTCAGTTCACAAGCAGACCAGATCATACCTAGTTAAAAAGTGCTACATTCAGGACAGGGACTAAACACTGCCCACAAGGGGTAAAAAGAGTCTTTACAGACAGCTAACCTGAAGGATACAGCAGCCAGTATAAAACAGGAGAGCATATGTAGCACACATTAGAAACACTCCCTGAAGTGTTAGGCCCTGGGGTACAGGGTACACCACACAGCAGGGCACTACAGGACCTCTTCTTCAAAAGGCCATTACCCTCACAGACAGAAATAGGTGACATTTCTAACACCTAGAAGCAGGCACATAGACTTAAACAAGATGAAAAGACCGAGGAATTTGTGCCAAGTCAAAGAACAGCACAAGGTCATGGGTAGAGATCTAAGTGAAACAGATATAACATGTCCAATAGAAAATTTAAAGTAATAATCATAAAGATGCCTACTGGACTTGAGAAAACAGTGGAAAACAATCATTTACCAAACATTTAAAGAAGAGTTAATACCTATTCTTCTCAAAATTCCAAAAAAATAGGAAAAGAAGGAAAACTTCCAAATCTACTCTATGAGTCTAGCATTACCCTGATACCAAAACCAGATAAAGACACCACAAAAAAAGGGAACTGCAGGCCAGTATCTCTGATGAATATGGATGCAAAAATCCTCAACAAAATGCCTGCAGACCGAATTTAGCAATACATTTTTAAAAATAATTCACTACAATCAAGTGGGATTTATTCTTTGGTTGCAAGGGTAGTTTGAAAATAGCAAATCAATCAACACAATATACCACATTAATAAAAGAAAGGATAAGAACTATATGAGTCTTCCAATAAATGCAGAGAAAGCATTTGACAAAAAGTACAACTTCCATTCATGATAAAAACTCTCCACAATAGGTTTAGAGGGAACATACCTCAAAATAATAAAGGCCATTTATAAAAATAAATAAATAAATAAATAAATAAATAAATAAATACACACAGCTAACATCATCCTTAATGGGGAAAAACTGGGAACTTTTCCTCTAAGGCCAGGAGTGAGACAAGGATGCCCACTCTCACTACTTTTATTCAACATCGTACGGAAGTCCTAACTTCAGCAATCGGACAACAAAAAGAAATAAAAGGCATCCAAATCAGCAAGGAAGAAGTCAAACGTTCATTATTTGCAGATGATATAATACTATAGATAGAAAACCCTGAAGACTATACCAAAATACTGCTAGAACTGATTCAAATTCAGTAAAACTGTAGGATACAAAATCAATGTCCAGAAATCTGTTGCATTTTTATATACCAAAAATGAAGCAGCAGAAAGAAATTAAGAAAAAAAAATCCCAATTACAGTTGCACTAAAAAATAATGAGGTACCTAGGAACAAATTCAACCAAAAAAGTAAAAGATCTGTACTCTGAAAACTGTAAAATACTGATGAAAGAAATAGAAGATGACACAAAGAAATGGAGAAACATTCCATGCTCATGGATTGGAAGAACAAATATTGTTAAAATGTCTGTACTATCCAAAGCAATCTACAGGCTTAATGCAATCTCTATCAAAATACCAAGAGCATTTTTCATAGTTCCAGAACAAAAAAATCCTGAAATTTGTATGCAACTACAGAACATCCTGAATAGCCAAAGCAATTTTGAAAAAGAAAAGCAAAGTTGGAGGGATCACAATTCTAGGCTTCAAGCTATACTACAAAGCTGTAGCAATCAGTAAAGTATGGTACTGGCCAAAAATAGAACACAGACCAACAGAACAGAATACAAAACCCAGAAATAAACTCACAATTATACGATCAATCTTTGACAAAACAGGAAAGAATATGTAATGGGAAAGGGAAATCTCTTGAACAAATGGTGTTGAGAACACTGGGCAGCAACATGCAAAAGAATGCAACTGGACCACTTTCTCATACCATACACAAAAATAAAATCAAAATGAATTAAAGACCTAAATGTGACACTTGAAACCATAAAAATCCTAGAAGAGAACACAAGCAGCGACTTTGACCTCAGTCATAGCAACTTTTTCTAGGCGGTTCCTGGAGGCAAGGGAAATAAAAAGATTTTACATAGCAAAAGAAACAATCAACAAAATTAAAAGGCAACTTACTGAATGGAAGAAGACATTTGCAAGTGATATATTTGATAAAGTGTTAGTATCCAAAATATGTAAAGAACTTATACAACTCATCAGCTTCAAAAATGAATAATCCAATTAAAAATGGGCAAAAGACATGAACAGACATTTCTCCAAAGAAGACATAGAGATGGCCAACAGACACATGAAGATGCTCACCATCACTCATCATCAAGAAAATGCAAATCAAAACTACAATGAGATATCACCTCACACCTTTTAGGTCGGCTAAAATCAACAACACAAAATATACGTGTTGACAAAACTGTGGAGGAAAAGGGACCCTCTTACGCTGTGAGAATGCAAAGTGGTATAGCCACTGTAGAAAACAGTATGGAGCTTCTTCAAAAAGTTAAAAAAAAAACTATCCTAAGATCCAGCAATTGGGGTTCTGGATATTTACCCAAGGAATACAAAAGCAATAATTCTAAGGGATACATGCAACCCTGTGTTTATAGCAGCATTATTTGTAGTTGCCAAGATATGAAAGTAGCTCAAGTGTCAATCAACTGATGAATAAAGGAGGTGATATGTATTCATATATGATAGAATATTTATTGTCATAAAAAAAGAATGAAATCTTGCCATTTGCAACAACATGGATGGAGCTAGAGAATACAATGCTAAGAGAAATAAGTCAGAGAAAGACAAGCAACATGATTTCACTCATATGTGGAATTTAAGAAACAAACAATCATGGGAGAGGGAGAGAGGAAAATCAAGAAACACACTCTTACCTATAGAGAACTGATGGTTACCAGGGTGGAGGTGGTTGGGAGGATGGGTAAAAATGGTGACAAGGATTAAAGGGTGCACCTGTGATCAGCACCAGGTAATGTTTTAAATTGTTGAATTACTATATTGTATGCCTGAAACTAATATAACATTATATGTTAACTGGAATTAAAATAAAACTTAACATTAGCCTATGATTGAGCAAATCATCTAACACAAAGCCTCTTTTATAATAAAGTGTTGAATATCTCATGTAACTTATTGAATATTGTACAAAACTGAACAATTGTATGGGTATCTAATGGCTGCAATAGGTTGTTTAGCCCCACAGCTGACTGGGAGCTGTAAGCTCTCCACCATTGCTCAACATCACAGGAGAATACTCCTACTTCAGATCACTAACCTAGGAAAATATCAAAATTCAAAGCTTGAAGTATGGTTTCTACTGCATGTGTATTGCTTTCACATCTTTGTATAGTTGAAAAATCCTGGGTAGAACCATCATAAACTGGGGACTGTCCATATATTAGCTGACAAAGGCATGTGTCTTGAAGATTCATCCTTAAGTAATTATATTTTTACTTTTTTCTATTTCTGTATTTGTGTAATATTTTAATAAGAGGCAGGGGGGGGAAGGAATGAAGGAAATGTTTTTATTATCAAAGTGTTTCTTCCAGTTACCAGCTTTCCTCTTCACAAACTACATAAATAAGGACATTTTAATACCCTAATTAATATCCATTTTTAACTCTATGCCATGTTTTTATTACCATCCTCTCATTAAAAATCTAATGAACATTAGCATACTGACAAGGATAATAAATGCCAACAATTCATATCCGGTTATTAAAGCTAATGGTTTTCCCATTGGAACATAATATATGTTTCAGCCTCTTTTGCCAAAAGCTCAATGATACTTTTATCTCTAGTCAACCAATTGCACATTTAATTTAATACCTATTAAATGCAAAGAGCAACCCAGAAATTACATTAGAATTGTTACCCAAGCCATCAGGAGCCAGTAACTAGAAAGTGAAGTTTAGGTAAAGGACTAATGCTAGTTGCAGAATGGAAATAATAAGTAAATTCCTGCCTCAGCAAAGTGGCTTCTTTGAGCAGAAAAAATAAAAATATGACAGACTCTAAGCCTAACAGCAGGACAAATGTAACTGCTTCTCACACAAAGCTGAGAGAAGTATCATTTTAAACATTTTTGTTTCTAAGAACCTTTCTAATGCAAAAATCTTACCTCTGAATTCTATTTTGTTTGGCTTTCCAGCAACTACATTTTTTTTCTTTTTGTTATACTAGTTCTCTGAATTGCTAATTTAGCATGTTGTTTCAAAAGAAAGGGAATTTTTTTTAAATAAAATTAATTAGAAAAGCTACAGAAATTGATCTGGACCCATAGGAAAGACTTTCTACCTGAAAAGCTTGTTGGACATGATATTAAGAAGTGTCAAAGAGGGATCCCTGGGTGGCACAGCGGTTTAGCGCCTGCCTTTGGCCCAGGGCGCGATCCTGGAGACCCGAGATCGAATCCCACGTCAGGCTCCCGGTGCATGGAGCCTGCTTCTCCCTCTGCCTGTGTCTCTGCCTCTCTCTCTCTCTGTGTGTGACTATCATAAATAAATTAAAAAAAATTAAAAAAAAAGTGTCAAAGAGTGTATTGCTTACTGACATAGACATATTGCCTGTCTAAAAAGTGAATTACCACTAAATCTAGACAATGCCACATGCCCACTTAAATATTGTGATATAGTCATGGGTTGGCACTTACACATTATTGCACAAAATATAAAATGAATTGATATACCTTTCTTCAAAATATTTTGTTTTCTTTGAAATGAGCAGTTTCATGATTGATAAAACCTAGATGTCCTTTTTGGATTCAGTCTAGAAATGTCAAGGAAATTTCAAATTTTTTTTCCAAATATTTGAATTGTCTCCTCACTTTACAAATCAATATATAAAGCATTAGAAC
Organism: Nyctereutes procyonoides; assembly: GCF_905146905.1. Lineage (NCBI taxonomy): Eukaryota > Metazoa > Chordata > Mammalia > Carnivora > Canidae > Nyctereutes > Nyctereutes procyonoides. The sequence goes on from NW_026575145.1 coordinate 8,377,993, forward strand.
ATAAATTCAGGAAAACCTAAGACTTGTTTTTATTTCTACAAAATTAATACATTTAGAGACAAATCATTTTCATCATAAGCACAAGATATTAACAAAAGATAAGATTGCTAAGAGTTGAGGTGAGTAAACTTGCAGGTGACGGTTATTGGAAGAGATGGTCATCCTTAGACACCTTGCCTGTTGACACATCTTCCTGGGTATGCCAAGGCCCAGACCACTCTTCTACCCAATCCATTACTCAAGGTTGTTATGTACCTGTTTGCTCAAAAGCAGAAGTAATGTCTTCTCTCCACAGCTCTGACAAAGAACAGATTAACTTACTCTTGGTATAAACGTAGTGGATTGCCCAAGCTCAGTATTCCTCAACTGCAACACAAGCCTATTATGTGTAGTTCATCTATAGCTCCCATGGAACTTCCACAGAAGAGCACCCAATATAAATATAATGATGCTCATGTGCCATGAGAATGAGTAATAACAAATTTGGTCTCTGACCCAGGAGTCTCTTACCTTCAGTCAGCAGCTATGAAACATTAACAACCTAACTTCCTAACTTTTAAAGAGGGAAAAATCTAATCCAAGATCTGACAAAGGTTACTTAAGGCAAAGCTAATTAAACTCCCTAAGCATTAATTTCCCCATATGTAAAAAAGGAGACATGATAATGCCAATCTTGAGTTTTTAAGAGTAATATTTTACCTGTAAGGTCTTTAGTACAAAAAAAAAAAATGCTCAGTAGATGTTTGCTTTTGCTTAAGTATTGCCACACAAAAGAGTATTTAAACCATGTCAAAAGAAGGGTTAGTTTATTCTAGGCATTTACTTTTTCCATACTTATTCAAGTGCAACTTGCAATCCTAAGAAAGTTTTTATAGAAATCTAATACTGAAGGGTACCTGGATGACACAGTTGGTTAAGCTGTCAACTTAACAGCTCTTGGTTTGGGCTCAAGTCATAATCTCAAAGTCATGAGATCAAGTCCTGAGTTGGGCTCTGTGCTCAGCATGGAGTCTGCCTGGGATTCTCTCTCTCTCATTCTCTTCTTCTGTCCCTCTCATACCTGCATGTTTCTCTCCCTCTCAAATAAAATCTATAAAAAAAATCTAATATTGAATCACATTACACAATTATATTGAACTCTATTTGATCTCATTATAGCATTTCTTTAATAGATAGCTACATTCCACTTTAATTTTATTAAAAATATTTTTAAATGTGTTATCTATACTCATAAATTCTATCAGCATGCAGTTTTCTATTCTGTAACATTTTATAAAATAAATTGGAGATTTTCCATTATTTATATATATTTTAAAAGAATTTGACAAAGACTGTAATTCTCTCTTTAAAATATGTATTGGAACTCTAAATCTTTCTGAGATGTGTGCTTTTATTGGGGGGAGATAGTTCTCTCACAGATATCTTCATTCCTTTCACTATTGTTGCTATTAGTTTAGATTCCTGTGGGGACAGAATTTGTCAGTAGTTTCACCCACATTCCTTTCTTACTTCTACTTACAGAGGCTAACAAGTTGACATATTTGCCTTCTATCCTCTCTTATAGTTCATTGAGGCCATGTTGTCCCAATTATGTGTGAGGCCTGAAAAAGAAAGGCCAATGATTGTTATGATGTACTGAAGATAGCTAGAGGAGAATCTCCTCTCTCAACACATCTTTATCTATTCTTATTACTGGCCCACTACAGTAGATCCAGCCTTGCATGCCTACTTTTATTGCCAGTGTAAACAACACCCTCTCCTCAAAATCCTCAGCCTTTGGTTTGTTAACTGCTTCCCCACCATTCTCTTAGCTTTCGCTAGTCTGACTTTAGTGGTTTCACGGCACTCTGAGGGAAGCCCACTTACTTTGCCTGGTTCTTTCCTTTACCTCAGTTGAATCATAGATGAAATGGTACCTCCTTCTGTCCAAGCCTATCTTTGCTATGCTTTCCACAATTTCTTCAAAATCATTTCTCTGTTAAAGCACTGATAGCTCACATATCCACACACACATGCATACACATGTGTACACATACATAATTTTGATCATTTCAGTGAGATTAGGGGAAATAGTTCCAAAGAATTAGACTAAAACAAATTTGTCCATCTTATATTCTGGAGGACCAAGAGAATTTAACTCAAAAAGGTTAAGAAAGATTAAAGAGGTCAATGGTAACCTGGGGTATAGAGAAAACTGCTAGAAAACTATTATAGTGATTCACATAAGGCAACTGCTATGAAACTGAGGAGCTCTCTCATGAGAAAAATACAAGGTGGATAAAGTGACAGGATCCATTATAGGAATGGATTGGATATAGGGAAAGATGAAGAAAGAAATTAAAAGATTAAGATTTCAGTCCTGGGATCCCTGGGTGGTGCAGTCGTTTGGCACCTGCCTTTGGCCCAGGGCGCGATCCTGGAGACCCAGGATCGAATCCCACGTCGGGCTCCCGGTGCATGGAGCCTGCTTCTCCCTCTGCCTGTGTCTCTGCCTCTCTCTCTTTCTCTCTCTCTATCATAAATAAATAAAAATTAAAAAAAAAAGATTTCAGTCCTATGGGACACTGGAGAAAAAAAGGCAAATATGTGGCAGAGGAGGGAAGTCTCAAGTATAAAATACAAGGTAAATAGTGAAGACTTTAAAGTTTGATATGAAGACAGAATTTTAAAAGAGAAAATACCCTATTTGTGGATAGAGATTGAGGACCAAATTTTGACCTAGTTTTACAGACCTGAGAGCAAGCACCAACCCAGATGTGTTCTCTGAAGCCCCCAGAACAGATGGCTTTTCTAGGAGAAGTGAAAGGAAAGGGACATGGGACCAAGATCTGAGTTCTCAGTTGCAATCATAAGAAAGAAGGTGAAGCAAAAAATTTAGACCATTTCAAGTACTGGTTTGTACCTTTCTTTTAATATTCTTTAAAGATTTATTTATTCATGAGAGACACAGAAGAGAGGCAGAGACATAGGCAGAGGGAGAAGCAGGCACTCTGCTTCTATATTAAATATAATTGTGAATATAGCTATTCATAAAAACTTCATAAAATTTCAAGATTTTAGTGATATTTCCATTGTTAACCAATATTATATATGTTATATATCAACTGAAATTTTCATCTATTATTTCCAGTTCCATAATATTCATAAAAAGTAATAAAAATGTAAAGCAGAGCTTTCTATTACCTACAATGTAGATTACCTACTTCAACATGTAATATGTATTATTATCTGGTTTGTGATACTTCGGCCAATTTTCAACCTAATTTTCGATGTTTCTCACCAATTCATTTTAATCCACTTAGTAAATAAAATTTCACAGGATAATCTACCATATACTTTACTGAAAATCAATTCTCCCAAATGCTTTTTCTTTTTTATTCAACAATCTTCATATTTTGTCATCCAAATAACTTAGTTTAAATGTTAATTTATGCTCTCTAGCCTTTTTATCTCAAGTCTTTTAACACTAAGAGGTAGTAAGCACAAGATTATTTTAAATATGATAATGTTCTAACAAAGAAGAAATCAGAGAGAAGTAATAAAACTTTAAAAATAGCATAAGGAAAAAATAGTGAAAATTAGCAAAATAGTTTAAAGAAAACAAGAGTAGAAATTGAAACAGGAAAATATTTAAGTAAGTAGCAAAAATGGATTATTTTATTAATCCAAAATGATAATATATTAAGTACATACCAGAGAATTCTGGTTTGGGTGGTTGTGTTCAAAGGCCCAATATATTTGTAAAATCTGTCTTCAGCAAGAAAAAAACAGAGAAAAGAACATGGCATCAGAGCTGCTAAAGCATTCTAAGATTATACCGCTAAATCCAGTGCATTGGATTAAACTGCTATGCTTGAAACCTTAAAATCAAGTTACTGCACCTCATAGCAACAGGTTCAAAAGACATCATTCAGCAGGGAAACAAAAATAAATCTCACCAAAGGCAGCCTGAGATTAAAGTAAAGGTATTAAAAAAGCAAGAAATACAATTCTACCAGCCAGGGGGAGGAAAAGATGCCTCCTGAAACAAGGGGAAAAACATACCAGTTGTACTTAAGCAAAAGAAAACAAAACAAAAATGTAAGTTTTACATCAGTAACATGGGAAGTTGTTTTTTGTTTGTTTTAATAAAATTAGATGGATATTTGCTGTTGCGGAGATCTTAGGGAAGTAGATCTATAAGCAAACAGAATATGCTGAAGATACATGATCACCTACACCCCTAATTCTACAGGCCTTTGAAATGTATGTAGCCATTAGAGGGTACCAAAAGTTGATTTTGTTTTCTCATAGCATAGTACTGAGAATGTGCTCAGCACTGGGCTCTCAGACTGGGCCATAATGATGCCGGTTGTGAGTATGGAATCCAGAGAAGAAAACAGTTAAGCAATACTGTTGTATAATAATGTGAATGTGATACAAGGTGTCAGGGAAGTCACCAGAAGGGATGCCTCCTCCAGAGGCAAGAGGCTGAAAGGCTTTTTGATCAGGAAGCTAAGTCTTCAATTTTTTGATCAGGAAGCTAAGGCTCTCAATTTTTTGATAGTTAGAAGATAGCCAAGCAAAAAGGAGGTATTAGTCAAGAAAGAAGGTACAATCCATCAGTGTCCAGAAGTGAGGGAACACAGAGAAGGCTCAAGGAAATAAAAGGAGTTCAGCATTTCCAGGAAGTAGATGTTATTAGGGAGTAGCAAAGAAAGTCCTCTGGAAAATAGCATTCCTGGGTTTTGGTTTGAGGATTTTTCAGGCTATAATAGTCATCAGTTTTGAAGAAATGATAAATGCACTTTTTTTTGATAATGGGATCTTAGCATATATCCTGAAAACAGATATCCATGTCAACCTGAAAATATATGATTCTGACAAAAATAAAGCATTAATCTTTTTTTAATGAGCAAAATGGCTATAAGCATTGTTAATCAGAGAGACTCCAAGTCTCCCTGCAAAAAATTACCCATGCAAGTTCCATCAGAGAACCAGAGAGTGAGAAGTTTATTTTGTAAATTTGAAATTGGGGAGAAACTGCATAACTTAAATTTGATTTGAATTTGTTATGCAAAAAGATATCAAAAAAATATCATATGGATAGACAAAGGTGCCACAGCAAAGAAAACCAAAAAGAGTAGAGACCTAGATAATAGAAGTGGAGAAAAGGTCCGGGGGGCGGAGGGTACAGTGGGAAGCATCAAGAGAGAGAATATATGAATATGTTCTTTGGATTAGTATTAATAATGGGTTATTCATCAGTTAACAAATGTAGATCAGATCATCATTAGCTCATCTTCTGTACTTTTACTATGCCCAAAGTGCTTTCCCTTTACAGTCTAATTTTTAAAGTAACTCTCTGAGTTAACATCCCAGTTTTATAAACAAGTAAAATGAGACTTAAAGAATTTATAAAACAAGCCTCAAATGCCTGGGTGTTTTCCAACACCTAAACCTATATAAGGTACTCATCCCTGCTGGAAGAGACTATATCACTGAAAAGAGAGACTAATGACATTATCTTAAGATCTGGCCTAAATACTTCTCTAAAACATACCACAGAAGGAAGAGAGCATGACTTTTTTTATAAATCTTTTGGGGACATCCTTGACGGATTGGTGCAGTTTAGCATTCTTTGCTAAGACAAGCAAAGACCTGGATTTAATTCTTGCTCAATCCAATTGTCTTCACAGTTCACAGATTCTAACACTGGTCAGCTGTCTTGTACATACATACTGATATTCATGAGGGAAGGTAGGTAAAGAGTGAATGCAAATAAGCAGTTTCTTCATTTCAGTTCAAAGTCCAGAGGGAGGCCAAAAGCCTCCTTCTGTATAGAGAATTAACTCCGGTGATCATGGGCACCAGCCCCCTGCAGACTCAGAATCCAAGTCTCTCATTCTCAATATACTCCCAAAAATCTGATTCAACTAATGTTGGTGTAGCCCAAGCACTGATAATTTTTAAATCTCCTAATCATGCTAAAATGCATCCAGGATGGAGAGCCACTGAATCAAGCCAATCAAGATAATTCCATTTCCATGTGGCCAGTGATTTCTTCAGGAGCGGGCATGAGACTCAATACTGGCCAATGAAATAGGAGGGAGATATTTTGGATGAACTCTGGAAAAATGTCCCTAGCTTTTACAAATAGAAACCAAAGAAAGATGTATTTCTTCTTTTGGACTTTATCATGCCTGAAATTAATACATGGAGCTATAGCAAACATCTTGGGGTTCCAAAAAAAATAACTAGAAGATAAAAATGTTGAAGAGGGGCACCTGAGTGGCTCAGTGGTTGAGCCTCTGCCTTTGGCTCAGGTCATGCTCCCAGGATCCTGGGATAGAGTTCTGTATCAGGCTCTCCATGGAGAGCCTGCTTCTCCTTCTGTCTATGTCTCTGCCTCTCTCTGTCTCTCATGAATAAATAAATAAAATCTTTTTTAAAAAATGTTGAGGACAAGAAAATGAAAACACTAAAAGAAACAAGGTCCTGGTGATATTATTAATGTTTGGGATCCATCTTGCCTCTGGACTTCTAATCATGAAATATAATAGATTCCCTTACTGTTTTAACCCTATTTGAGTCAGGGTAGCTATTACTTGTCCCAAAAATCATTACCAATCTTGCACATGATACTGATGATTATATATCATATTTAAGTGACCAAATAAACCTGAGAGTATATTAAAAAGTTACCTCAGTTTTTAATATTATTGCTCAAGATTAGTTATATCATTGTTACCAACATTTTGCAGATCATCAAGTCTAAAAATAGAGACAAACCATTTTTTTCTGAGTTTATTCCACTATACCCATCTAGTCTAGCTCAATTCCTAATACAATAATAGCTACAAATAGTTCCAAGAACCTAACAATAAGTAATCTTGTATCTTCTTCATTCATTTATTCAGATAGTCAACAAACACCATTTTTTAAAAAGATTTTATTTATTTATTCATGAGTGACAGAGAGAGAGAGAGAGAGAGAGAGGCAGAGACACAGGCAGAGGGAGAAGCAGGCTCCACGCAGGGAGCCCAACGTGGGACTCGATCCCAGAACTCCAGGATCACACCCTGGGCCGAAGGCAGCACCAAACCACTGAGCCACCCAGGGATTCCCAAACACCATTTTTTTTTAGAGACCAGATGCCATGCTTCTGTTAGGGTACATAGATTTTAAAACAGGATACCTGCTCTTGCAAAGTTTACACTTGCAAAGAGATATATTAATAAGTAATTATAATATCATGTGATTAATTTATCATAGGAATTAAAAACAAGTTTTACAAAAGAGCCAAGGCAGGTTTGCAAGCACACACAATGAGACTTATTAATTCTTACTTTTATTAAATCTCCAAATATCTCTGCTTATAAACAACTTCAATTACTCCTAAGAAAATAGGAAAACATAAGTTAAAAAGTGAAAACTCAGTGGCCAAGACAAATAAAGGGCAAAAATGAAATATCTCAATTGTAGAGTTAGAGGAGTCTAATTTCAAAACAATATAAAAGTACTGAAATGTTAACAGGGATTTTTTTCAAACATCAGGGGAAGTTGTTCTCAAAACTGAATATTTTACATGACTATTTCATTTGAAGCAGAAGGGCACTAATGAAATTGCCTTTTCAGAAAGTCATAAATAAAAGCAAAATACCCCTATATCCTTAGGTATCAATTTTCCACCTCAATCATCTCTGTTTTGCTAGAAAACTAGCATTGCCCTATAGTGCTTCCCATTCTCCAGTAATCTTGATTTTGCATAATATGACTTCAGAAACAACTGTCAAAAGTACAACTGATTTGATTACATCTAGATTTCTAAGTCCAACTAAGCAAGAATTCTATAGAAAAAGTACATTTTATAAAGCTTCAATGTTTTCTTCTATTTTTCTTCTTACTTATAATATGAAAAATATTGGCTATGGGAAAGAAATAATAGACTGTATTTGGCTTTCAGATGTAGGTGCTCTTTGTTACAATTTTAGATCCTAATACATGAATCCCAAAATCCTCTTGTCAGTTCATGAAAATATTTGATCAGACAATTGAGCCTGAGCAATAAAATGGCTTACGTATTTTAACAGCAGTTAATATCCCAATATCCTGCTCAATTTTATAGTTTTATATGTTTTAAAAAAATAGTATCTTGAGTATGAATATATTTTGTTACTTTAACCTCAAAAAATAATAATTTTAACTTAAATTGATTGGTTGCCATTTCAAAAATTATGTTGTATTTGCAAAACATATATTTTGCCTGAGTATGTGTCCTAGAGTAAATTTGATTATTTAATGTTTTCTGATATTCATCCAGGGGAAAAAAATGGTTAGAGAATTTGATTCTCTAACTACAAATTCTTTTACTAACTACAAATTCTTTTACTGCAATCCTTCTCTTCCTGAAATCATAATTCTGAACCTTTAGAAAGACCAAAGAGGATTTATAACTTGGGCCTGATAAGAATGATTTGCCAATTATCCCAGCCTATCTTCTGAGTACCCGGATTGATATGCAGGTCTTGAGGAATCTAGCAAGGCTACAAACTAGACTATTGAAGTTGTCCTAAATTTCTTTTATCTGGAAGATTCAATTAGGTTTATGACAAATCCATTAAATGCAGGAAATAAACTCCATTCTGAGACTGTCAAAAAAGGAACAGAGGATAAGCTAGTTCAGGGAGCCTTGGGCATGCCTGACACTAGTCTGATTTCATTGTCAGGTGACGGTCCCAGGAGTTGTATGGACTCAACCACTGATTGACAGCTCATTGGTAGATGGATCTTGCCATGTGGGAATAGTAGAATACTAGAGCTCCAGGGATGATAGGTAGAACTCTAACATCAATTCACTACTTATTTTACATAGTTATGTGTATTTTCAACTCTACAAACTAAGGATTACCTAGTAGCTTCCTTTATACTGCACAGAGACTATGTGTGCTATTAACTTTCATGACAGACAATAGGATTTGCTCTGTATTTGTCTTAAAGACACTTGATGTCAACTAATTCATGATTTAAAAGCTTTTGACATTCAATTTTTAATAAATATTTTCCCATGAAACTAATGTTTTGATATATTTCATGTTGTTTTTAAAAATTCTATTTAGTAGCCCGTGCAACTTTATCTTTGGTAAATAAACCATCTTATATACAGAACTAATTTTTGAAGTACTAAAAACAGCTCAAACTTTACCTTTCCAAACACACCCCCCCACACACACACCATTCTGTTGTCAAGAAGTCCCAAGAGTTCAGAATAAGAATCTTCAAATATTCACTGAAACTGGCCAAAGAGTACTTTCCCCCTTTATATTGTTTATGTATTCATAGCTGTATAGAAAATTTATGCCAAAAAATCAAAGTAGTTTTATACTTTATTACATCTCTTTCTAGTATCTTATGAATTGGTAGAACTACTTTCCAGTAAAAGAATTATGTTGAAAACATAGTCTTAAGGCTTAGATTTTTCAGTAAATACTCTCCTCCACCCCAACCCCCTCTCATAACCCAAGCAGAGAGGAGATTCCTAGTAATTTTCAGTACATTTCACTGCTGGGATCTTAGTCCCACTCTCTCTTCAGCCCCAGGCCTTGTGTCTTGTCCTCCCCACCAGAGCAGCATAGCCCTAGCTCATGCATTCTGCTCTGGGTTTCATTTCCCTCTTCATTTCTGACAGCTTAGGATTTTTCTCTCTTTCTTGCATGCCCAGCTATGAATTTTAGGACATTTTTTAGAATATTTTATTCAGCATTTCTAGGCCACAAATTTGGAAGATCTTTGCATTATTTTTGTTATCTTGATTTCAAACAAGAAAAGCCCTTGATATTTTACCATGTTTGTGCATCACTTCCACAATCAAAAAAATGATGTTTTAAAAGGAACATGCTTCAATGTATTGCCTAATAGTTTCCCATTTAAACTTGAACTTAGATTTTTTTGAAAAAAAAAAACAGAAAAGCCAAATATTTCATTATTTAATATTAAAAAGCATCAATATTTTTCAAATCTACATAATAACCCAGAAACAATGTAAAAATAAAAAAAAACATTTATCAATAGACTGATTTCTCAGTTCTAATAGTCCATCTAACTCCCTGATGCTATAATTCTTCTGATTCTACTGCTAAGGTCACATAGCTCTCACTTGTCCTACCAAACCTCTTCCCATTCTTGGGGATTTGTTTCTCAAGTGAAGATCTTGGCTCTGGCAAATTTCAACACTCGTCCCTCTGGCCTTCTCCCCTAAATTCCCATATCTCACTGCATAGTCTAATTCCTATGGCCATGAGCTTGGTAAGAGTCCAAGATATGCTTCTGGATTATGGTCTCTATGATTAGGTCATACATCTGCCATCAGATGTCCCAGATACAATACTCCATCCCAATCTCTGTGTCCACTGATGGCTCTTTTTAACCTACTCATGCTGGACTGTTATTTCTTTTTTTCTCTCCAAAGTTTTATTTAAATTCCAGCTACTTAACACTTAGTGTAATATTGGTTTCAGGCATACAATGTATTGATTCATCACTTATGTACAACACCCAATGTTTATCATAACAAGTGCCCTCCTTAATACCCATCACACATTTAGCCCATCTCCCACCCACCTACCTCCATTAACCATCTCCCACCCACCTACCTCTCCCACCCACCTACCTCCATTAACCCTACTTGTTCAATATCATTAAGAGCATCTTTATGATTCACTTTCCACTCTTTTTTACTCTTCACCTATGTTAATGTTTTGTTTCCTAAATTTCACATAGTCATGCTTGGATCAGCAGCACATATACTAAATTCCACATAGGAGTGAAATAATATGGTATGCGTCTTTCTCTGACTTATTTTGCTTAGCATAACACACTCTAGCTCCATCCACATTGTTGCTAATAGCAACAATTCCTTCTTTTTGATGGCTGAGTAATATTACTACATATCTCCTATATATACCATCTCTTCCTTTTATTTATTTATTTATTTATTTATTTATTTATTTATTTATTTATTATTTTTTTGTACATTTTTTATTGGAGTTCAATTTGCTAACATATAGCATAACACCCAGTGCTCATCCTGTCAACTGCCCCCCTCCGGGCCCATCACCCAGTTACCCCAATCCCCCGCCCACCTCCCTTTCTACTACCCCTTGTTTGTTTCCCAGAGTTAGGAATCTCTCAAGTTCTGTCACCCTCACTGATATTTCCCAATCATTTCCTCTCCTTTCCCCTTTATTCCCTTTCACTATTTTTTATACTCCTCAAATGAATGAGACCATATAATGTTTGTCCTTCTCTGATTGACTTACTTCACTCAGCATAATACCCTCCAGTTCCACCCACTTTGAAGCAAATGGTGGGTATTTGTCGTTTCTAATGGCTGAGTAAAGTTCCATTGTATACATATACCACATCTTCTTTATCCATTCATCTTTTGATGTACAATGAGCCTCCTTCCACAGTTTGGCTATTGTGGACACTGCTGCTATGAACATTGGGGTACAGGTGTCCCAGTGTTCCATTGCATCTGTATCTTTGGGGTAAATCCCCAACAGTGCAATTGCTGGGTCCTGGGCAGTTCTATTTTTAACTCTTTGAGGAACCTCCACACAGTTTTCCAGAGTGGCTGCACCAGTTCACATTCCCACCAACAGTGCAAGAGGGTTCCCCTTTCTCCACATCCTCTCCAACATTTGTTGTTTCCTGCCTTGTTAATTTTCCCCATTCTCACTGGTGTGAGGTGGTATCTTATTGTGGTTTTGATTTGTATTTCCCTGATGACAAAGGGATGCAGAGCATTTTCTCATATGCTTGTTGGCCATGTCTATGTCTTTCTCTGTGAAATTTCTGTTCATGTCTTTTGCCCATTTCATAATTGGGTTATCTGTTTCTTTGCTGTTCAGTTTAATAAGTTCTTTATACATTTTGGATGCTAGCCTTTTATCTGATAGGTCATTTGCAAATATGTTCTCCCATTGTGTAGGTTGTCTTTTAGTTTTATTGACTGTTTATTTTGCTGTGCAGAAGCTTTTTATCTTGATTAAGTACCAATAATTTATTTTTGCTTTTGTTTCCCTTGCCTTCATAGATGTATCTTGCAAGAAGTTGCTGTGGCCAAGTTCAAAAAGGGTGTTGCCTGTGTTATCTTCTAGGATCTTGATGGATTCTTGTCTCACATTTATATCTTCATCCATTTTGAGTTTATCTTTGTGTCTGGTGTAAGAGAATGGTCTAGTTTCATTCTCCTGCATGTGGCTGTCCAATTTTCCCAGCACCATTTATTGAAGAGACTGTCCTTTTTCCAGTGGATAATCTTTCCTGCTTTGTTGAGTATTAGTTGACCTTAGAGTTGAGGGCCCATTTCTGGATTCTCTATTCTGTTGCATTGATCTATGTGTATGTTTTTGTGCCAGTACCACACTGTCTTGATGATCACAGCTTTGTAGTACAACCTGAAATCTGGCATTGTGATGCCCCCAGCTATGGTTTCCTTTTTTAATATTCCCCTGGCTATTCGGGGTCTTTTCTGATTCCATAAAAATCTTAAGATGATTTGTTCCACTCTCTGAAGAAAGTCCATGGTATTTTGATAGGGATTGCATTGAATGTGTGAATTGCCCTGGGTAATATTGACATTTTCACAATGTTAGTTCTTCCAATCCATGACCATGGGATATTTTTCCATCTCTTTGTGTCTTCCTCAATTTATTTCAGAAGTGTTCTATGGTTTTTAGGGTATAGATCCTTTACCTCTTTGGTTAGGTTTATTCCTAGGTATCTTATGCTTTTGAGTACAACTGTAAATGGGATTGACTCCTTAATTTCTCTTTTTTCAGTCTCATTGTTAGTGTATGGAAATGCCACTGATTTCTGGGCATTGATTTTGTATCCTGCCACCCTGCTGAATTGCTCTATGAGTTCTAGCAATCTTGAAGTGGAGTTTTTTGGGTTTTCTATGTACAGTATCATGTCCTCTGCGAAGAGGGAGAGTTTGACTTCTTCTTTGCCAATTTGAATGCCTTTTATTTCTTTTTTGTTGCCTGATTGCTGAGGCTGGGACTTCTAATACTATGTTGAATAGCAGTGGTGAGAGTGGACATCCCTGTCTTGTTCCTGATCTTAGGGGAAAGGCTGTCAGTGTTTCCCCATTGAGAATGATATTTGCTGTGGGCTTTGGTAGATGGCTTTTAAGATGCTGAGGAATGTTCCCTCTATCCCTACACTCTGAAGAGTTTTGATCAGGAATGGATGCTATATTTTGTCAAATGCTTTCTCTGCATCTATTGAGAGGATCATAAGGTCCTTGTTATTTCTCTTGTTGATATGATCTATCATGTTGATTGCTTTAGGAGTGTTGAACCAGCCTTGCATCCCAGGGATAAATCCTACTTGGGCTGGGTGAGTAATCTTCTTAATGTACTGTTGGATCCTATTGGCTAGTATCTTGTTGAGAATTTTTGCATCCATGTTCATCAGGGATACTGGTCTATAATTCTCCTTTTTGGTGGGGTCTTTGTCTGGTTTTGGAATTAAGGTGATGCTGGCCTCATATAATGAGTTTGGAAGTATTCCATCCCTTTCTATTTCAGAACAGCTTTAGTAGAATAGTAGTGTTATTAGTAGAATAGAATCTTTAGTAGAATAGAATTTTTCTTCTTTAAACGTTTGATAGAATTCCCCTGGGAAGCCATCTGGCCCTGGACTTTTGTGTCTTGGGAGGTTTTTAATGACTGCTTCCATTTCCTCCCTGGTTATTGGCCTGTTCAGGTTTTCTATTTCTTCTTGTTCCAGTTTTGGTAGTTTGTGGTTTTCCAGAAATGCGTCCATTTCTTCTAGATTGCCTAATTTATTGGCGTATAGCTGCTCATAATACGTTTTTTAAATCGTTTGTATTTCCTTGGTATTGGTTGTGATCTCTCCTTTTTCATTCATGATTTTATTAATTTGAGTCTTATCTCTTTTGTTTATAATAAGGCTGGCTAATGGTTTATCTATCTTTATTAATTCTTTCAAAGAATCAACACCTGGTTTTGTTGATCTGTTCTACAGTTCTTCTGGTCTCTCTTTCATTGAGTTCTGCTCGAATCTTTATTAATGCTTTTCTTCTGCTTGGTGTAGGTTTTATTCACTGTTCTTTCTCCAGTTCCTTTAGGTGCAAGGTTAGCTTGTGTATTTGGGTTTTTTCCAGTTTTTTGAGGGATGCTTGTATTGGGATGTATTTCCCTCTCAGGACTGCTTTTGCTGTATCCCAAAGATTTTGAACAGTTGTATCTTCATTCTCATTAGTTTCCATGAATCTTTTAAATTCTTCCATAATTTCCTGGTTGACCCTTTCATCTTTTAGCAAGATGGTCTTTAACCTCCACATGTTTGAATTTCTTCCAAATTTCTTCTTGTGATTGAGTTCTAGTTTCAAAGCATTATGGTCTGAAAATATGCAAGGGACAATCCCAGTCTTTTGGTATCAGTTAAGATCTGATTTGTGACCCAGTATGTGGTCTATTCTGGAGAAAGCTCCATGTGAACTTGAGAAGAATGTGTATTCAGTTGCGTTTGGATGTAAAGTTCTGTAAATATCTGTGAAATCCATCTTGTCCCGTGTATCATTTAAAGCTCTTGTTTTATTGGAGATGTTGGTGTTTAGAAGATGTCATTTGTAGAAAGCACCGTATTGACATCTCCTACTATAAGTGTATTGTTATCTAAGTATGTCTTAACTTTGGTTATTAATTGATTGATATACTTGGCAGCTCCCACATTCGGGGCATAAATATTCATGATTGTTAGGTCCTCTTGTTGGATAGATCCTTTAAGTATGATATAGCGTCCTTCTTCATCTCTCACTACAGTTTTTGGGATAAACTTTAATTTATCTCATATGAAGATTGCTACCCCCGCTTTCTTTTGAGGACCATTTGATTGGTAAATGGTTCTCCAACTTTTTATTTTCAGGCTGTAGTTGTCCTTATGTCTAAAATGAGTCTCTTGTAGACAGCAAAGAGATGGGTCCTGCTTTTTTATCCAGTCTGAAACCCTGTGTCTTTTGATGGGATCATTTAGACCATTCACGTTCAGAGTTACTATTGAAAGATATGAATTTAGTGTCATCATAATACCTATTCAGTCCCTGTTTTTGTGGATCATTTCTTTGGACTTCCTCTTTCTTTTACAGTGTCCCCCTTAATATTTCTTGCAGAGCTGGTTTAGTGGTCACATATTCTTTAAGTTTCTGCCTATTTTGGAAGCTCTTTATCTCTCCTATTCTGAATGAGAGCCTTGCTGGATAAAGTATTCTTGGCTGCAGGTTCTTCTCATTTAGGACTCTGAATATATCTTGCCATCCCTTTCTGGCCTGCCAGGTCTCTATGGAGAGGTCTGCTGTTAATCTAATATTCTCCCCCCCCCCCCGCATAACTTAGGGATCTCTTGTCTCTCACTGCTTTAAGGATTTTCTCTTTATCTTTGGAATTTGCAAGTTTCACCATTAAACGTCAAGGTATTGAACGGTTTTTATTTATTTTAGGGGAAAGGAATCTCTCTCTCTCTCTCTCTCTCTCTCTCTCTCTCTCTCTGGATCTGAATGCCTGTTTCCCTCCCCAAGTTAGGGAAATTCTCAGCTATGATTTTTTCAAATACACTTTCTTCTCCTCTGTCCCTTTCGGTGCCCTCTGGAACCCCAATTAAATGTAGATTTTTCCTTCTGAGGCTGCCATTTATTTCCCTTAACCTTTCCTCATGGTCTTTTAATTGTTTTTCTCTTTTTTCCTCAGCTTCCTTCCTTGCCATAACTTGTCTTCTATGTTACTCACTCTTTCTTCTACCTCATTAACCCTCATTGTTAGCATCTCCAGTTTGGATTGCATCTCATTTAATTGATTTTTAATTTCGGCCTGATTAGATCTAGATTCTGCAGTCATGAAGTCTTTTGAATCCTTTATGCTTTGTTCCAGAGCCACCGTAGCTTTTATAATTGTGCTTCTGAATTGGCTTTCTGACATCAAAGTGTAATCCAAATTCTGTAACTCTGTGGGAGAGAGTACTGTTTCTGATTCTTTCTTTTTTGGTGAATTCTTCTTTCTAGTAATTTTGCTCAGTGCAGAGTGGCTAAAAATGAGTTGTACTAGAAAAAAGGAAGAAAAAAAAAGAAAAAAGAAACAAACCAACAAACAAAAAAACAAGGCAGGGTATCCTCTTCTGGGGGAGAGGCCTGCTGTGCTGATTCTCAGGTGTGTGGACCTGGGGACCTGCCCCGCCCCCTGCCAGGTGCACGGCTCAGTGGGAACTGTTTACCCCATGAGGCCTCTTCTCTCTGGTGGCCCTGCTCCGTCTCAGGCATAGGGTTACACCAAGAGGAACAGCCCCACTGGCAGCGGCCAGCTCTCTAGGACTGGAGTCAGCTACCGCAGTAACTACCACAGCTCGCAGTCTGCACTGGCCTGGATGCTCCCGGGGGTGGAGGGTACTGATCTGTAGAGCTTGGGAGCGCCTGGCAGCAGAAGTGTCCTCGCTGTCCTGTGCCCTCCCCGCCTCCACTTGTCCTGGGGGTAGTGCAGAACCCTGGGCTGTGTTCCCCAGCGTCCTGGGATCTGGAGCCTGCACCACTGGAATTGCGTTCCCAGGGCCCGCAGGCCCCCCCCCCCCATCGGGAGCTGCCACCTGAGCTGCTCCCAAGGCCCCGCTGGGCTCCCGCTCCAGCCCTTTACCAGGCTGGGCCTGCGGTGTGGGTGCACTCCTCCCGGGGTGCACTTTCTCTGTTAGTGACCCCGGGAACCTGGAGGCTCCATTGCCCCTCCTGGGATCCTGCCCGAGTTCCCTACCAGTGCCTTTCCCTCCGGGAAGAATCCGGTGCAGATTTTTAAAGTTCCTGCTTCTCTGGGACTGGGCTTTCCTCTCCTGGAGGCTTTTGCCGCCTGGCCTTAGCCCAGATCCTCGCCGGGGTCCCCTCCCCCACCGGATTCTTTTTTATTTTATTTTATTTTATTTTATTTTATTTTATTTTATTTTATTTTATTTTATTTTATTTATTTTTTTCCATCTTCCTACCTTGTTAGAAGCGCAAACTCTTCTCTCTGTAGTGTTCCAGCTGTTCTCTCTTTAAATCTCTGGCTGAATTCTTAGGTTTTCAGGATGATTTGAAAGTTATCTAGGTAAATTCATGGGGACAGGTGACTTGGGGACCCTACCCTTGCGCCATCTTGCCCCACTTCCTCTATGCCACCTCTTCTTTATCCATTCACCATCAGTGGACATTGAGGCTCTCTCCATAGTTTGGCTCTTGTTGATAATGCTGCTATAAACATCAGGGTGCATATATCCCTTTGATTCTAAAGTTTTGTATCCTTTGGGTAAATTCCTAGTAGTGCAATTGCTGGATTATAGAGGAGTTCTATTTTCAACTTTTTGAGGAACCTCCATAATGTTATTTCTGAAGTGATACTTAGGTATAGGCTATCAAGGTCTCATCCCTAGAGAGTCTGGCATGCCTCACATAGAAGACCAGCCTATATGCATAGCCTATTTGGTCTGTCTCAGCTGATGAGCTACACAGCCCAAGCAATGACATCTACTTCCTCAAGCAAACATCATCATATCACATCATGCAAGGCACAACTTCTGAATCTGAAATAAACTGACATTTCAAAGCTGGCATTGCTCTACAAATATACTTCATAATAAAGCAAAAGGACACTGCAAAAGCGAAAGGCAATTTTCTCTAACCAAAGGGAAGAATTTCATCTCACTGATACAACTGCTGACGTCTTAAATTATTAACACAAAGAAAAATGAGAGAATGATGATTTGATCAAGACTCTGCCCTTTGCTGGCCATAAAATATCAAAATTTAACTTCACAGAGTCTCAGTTTCATTACCTACCTAAGATTCAGCTGGGAAAAATTGTTAAATAAGATAATGCATGTGAAAATAGATATATAAAAGTTAATGTATCAAATTAAAGTAAAGTATGTCATCATTGACACAATTATTACTAGACCTCTTGGTCAGGGAAGAAAATTGATGAAAGATATGCAGTATTTGCTTCAAGAATTTAAAAAGTTTACAAGAGTCAACAAAGAATAATCTTACCCCTTTAATTATGGACAGAAAAATTCTATGTATTTTTTAAAATTAGATAAAATAGGAAAGAGTTCATAAACCAGAGATTTTTTTATCTAATGTTCACCCAAAATTAGATTAACTTTAGCCCAAAATGTACATTTCTTCTCTATATATTTTCAAACTATCCTCAGCATAAGGTGTGAAATGTTGGATGGTTAAAATGGGTGATACTCTACGATTAGTTCACATTGTAGAATGAATGATTGGATGATGTCTTATAGATGATTTGACCCATCAACCCAAATTAACTTTAAAATCTTTCTGCAGTTTCAAAGGGGTCTTTAGTCTGAACTTGAGCATAGTAAGAGGAAACTCATCCCTGTGACAAAGCCAGTCCATGTATTCATTAGTTTGAAATGGATTGCATCATCCCAAAACTTCTACCATAAAAAATTAATCTAATGGAGGGGAGGGAATGGGGAAACAATTGGATAACAAAACAAGTAATAACATACACTTTTAAACTATACACATATGTTCATGAAAACAACCCATCTAAGTGTTGCAGAAGCTCAGGAAAGTGATATCATGATGGGATTACATAAACAATGAATATCTTCATTTGAAGACTCAAAGTGCTACAAATGTGTTACTTTAAAGCAGAACTGAATGTACAGGACATTAAAAAAATAATTTTCATTGAATCAAAAAATTAGCAGTTTAAAGACAAAACAAATCTAAGCCTTCCCCCTATTGGTTTGTTTCCCCATGTCTCCTTGTCTCCAAGATAAATATCCTATAATTTCAAATATTCTCTTCGTGGTATGGTTTTGATTTCTTATACTATTTCGGTCATTATTCTTTGAATTCTTTGAACACAATCCAAATTATCTCTGTCATTTAAAGTGTGGTGCTCAACAACAAAACAAAAACAGTTCAAAAGTGGTGTAACTAGTAACCTTTGTATTTTCAATCCTAGGTGGCAACATACTTTTGTTCATGAAGTCCAGGGTTGTGTTATTGCTATTTGTGACTACATATTCCTAACTCATGTTGAGCTTTCTGATAATTAAAACTCCTTAATCTTTTTCATATATACATACAGCACCTGTTCATTTGAGTTTGGGGATATGTACACAGGTCCTTAAACATATTCCTGATAATCCTTTACTTTGACAAATGTCCTGTCTTAAAATAACATGGATACTAGGATTGAAGGGGGAGGGGTGGGAAGGTATGTGTTGCTATCTGCCATCAGTCAAGATCCTGTCATACAATATCTATTTTCTGTCACCTAGCTTATTCCATTAGCAAGTTTGAGGATTTAGATCCCTATATCCATATCCAACTAGTTAACAACAATTAACATTTTGAGCTTTAACCATGTGTCGGTAGCTTGATAACTGCTTTACATCATCTATCCACTTAATCTTCACAAGCACCCAGTGAGGCAGATACTATTATTATTGCCATTTTAAAGATGAAGAAACTGTGGCTTATTCAGTTACTTTCCCAAGGTCATACTCCAAAAGTAGCAGACAGGATGTGAGTTTAGTCTAGCCCTAATCATTGTTAACTATATTATACCACAGTGCCTCTGTCATTAAAAAGTGAATATGATAGACTCAAGGACAGAATCCTAAGACATGCCTTTATGAAAACTGCCTAGTGACACTGATGCACTAAATAATCCTCTTTGGAGCTAGTCTTTCAAATATTCACCTAGTATCATTAGCACTTAGCTAATCATTTGCCATCTCTACACGAAGATATCTTGTAAGACTTGACCAATGTCTTACTTTAGCCCAAATATACTATTTTGTGCATTCCTCTGATTTACTAATCTAATAACACCCTCAAAGAAGAGAGTTGGATTACTTTGATAAGATCTCTTCTTAATAAACATACTTGCCTCTAGAGATCATGGCTTCCTTTGCCAGCTATTCACCAACTGTTTCTTTAAGTATATATTCTAAAATCTTACCTATGATCATTTACTTGCTCAGACTACAGTTTATAGGAAATTTCTTTTCCCTTAAGAAGCCTTGCAATGAAAAATTTTGAAGAGAGCAGAAAACCTTACCAGTCTGTTTCAAATTTGTTGTGCTTTAAAGCACAAGGTGACTGGGAGTGTAGCTAATCTTCTGTCAGCAGTACATAAAATATGTGTTTTGAAGTAATAAAAAGATGGCAATGAAAACTATAAAGTTCACGTTTGTAAAATAAAGTAATGAAAAGTAAATTATTCCTCCATCTGAAGTAAATTCATGTAATTCCTTTCTATAAAACCTATGCTTGAAAGTAAGTGCTTATGGCACATTCAAGCTATTGATTTCTGCAAGTTGATAATTTCTACTAGTGGTATACAATCCCTAGATGGCTGGTAAAACATCTGTCAGCCTGTGTCATGTTCCAGAAAGTCAGTCAGTGGGTCAATAAAATTTGTGAGTGTCTTTGGTGTGGAGACCATTCTAGAAGAAGCAGTAGGGAAATGTAAAGAAATGTATAAATTGATTAAGGGACCAATGAATCTCAATGACAGTTCTCTGGATAAGAAAATAGAAAGTACAATTTAGAGCAATTTAATGTTCCTCTTGGAACAGACACCAACTTTTCCCAAAATCACAAGTTAGCTTAAATCTATATAGTCTCACTTACATTTTTCCTGGTAATGGAAAAACATGTTTTAAAAGATGTCATATTTTACTGTAGTGATATATCCCATACCTTTTGGGTTTTAAGCTCTTTCTGAAGGCATAAGGATGTTTACTGAATTACTGAGGGAGTGGCAAGATGTCTGCAGAATCACCCTTTGTGTCATTCTAGCAGAGAAGAGAGTGTGGGAAGTACACCCAGGGGAATACACCAGGCACTCATCTCAAAAGCCAACATAGAAAGATTAAGAAAGGCCACTCTTAAGTAAAAGTTTGGTAGCAGGATTCTGAGAGCCCAGGGGATCATAATCATATTTGAAGGTAACTCTCAGCAAACACAGAAACAAAGATTAAGAACTGGGCTGAACAGCCTTGAGAAGGAAAAACTTGATGTGAGTCATCAAAACCTTATTGGTAAAGTTATTTCAACACAGCTTTTAGTTTTCTTCATTAAAAAAAAATCTTCCAGATATAACATAAGGCAGCTACTAAATGATATCACTATTAATACTCTGGGTCCTAACATAATGTTGCTGGCTTAAGGTTACTTTTGTTTCTCACTGTGGGAATTACAGGCCCCAAAACAAGATAAGATCATTGAAATATCAAGGTTATTTTAACTCTTGCACCTCATATGCTTATTACATAGAACCTTGATAATATCTAATTGATTAATCAGCAGATAATAATATATTTTCATATTCTAACTCTGTTTTATGGGACCATTTCAAGATCTCCCAGAATGTACTCAAATGCACTTGATCCTAGACCAAGAACTATGGATACAGAATCTCCAACAGTAGAGCCTAGGAATCTAAGTTTGAAACTCTCTGTTGTCAGACTAGGCTCTGCTATTTACTTGCCCTGTGACCTTGGGCAAGTCTCATTACTTCTCTAAGCCTCAGCTCCCTCAGTCACACAGCAGTGTGTAGAGTAGTGCCTCCCCCTAAGGTTGCTGGGAAGATTGCATGAGATCATGCTCAAAAAGCACACAGCATGATGCCTGAATCTCCTTAATGCAAAGGGAATGAGAGAGTTATAATTAGCAAATGCCAAATGGAGTTAATGACAAAAGACAGATCACTTCAATTTCCCCCCTCCTCCATAAATAATCACTAATAACAATCATTAACAGTTAGACATTTTTATTAAATATTAACCATGTGCTAAACAGAGTCCAGAATAGTAACATTACATATGCCACATATTCACAATAAACTCAGCATTGGATCTATTGTACAGAAGAAAGCCTCTCAAGTCTTCATAGTTAGAGAATGTCAGAGCTGTTCTTTTCACCCAGACATGTGGTTCAAAGCCAATGGCCTGCCTCTGAATCCCAAAGATGTGTTTGTATCCCAAACTTTTCCTATGTAATAAATATCCTATGTATTTAAAATAAAGAACATTTTCCTTCTGAAGCAGAAAAAGATTTCCTTACAACTCTCAAGGGTAAGATTTTTGAGTGTGTGACAACGAATATTAAAACCTTGATTATTTTTTCAACTCTTATTTAAAGTCCATGAGAACATCCTGAATAAGAAGTTCACTGGCAAGGCTGTCTTGATTAAGATCTCATAGATAGATCTTACCCTCAAATCTGTTGTGCTTTAAAGCATGAGGTAACTGGGAGTGTAGCTAATTTTGTGTCAGCAGTACGTAAATGTGTGTTTTGAAGTAATAAAAAGATGGCAAAAACACTTTCTCCAGATAAAAATACTTGTTAACAACTGAAATTCATTATCTGAGAATTTTCCTCTCTGGCTATTTTTACAAACAAGATCATTTTAGGTCAATAGTATTTATTGAGCACCTGTTAAATGGATATGTCTGGAAGGGCATATTTGTTCAGTACTTTGTAATTAGATTGCAGTCCTGGTGATCCAGAAAAAAAGGAAAGGAAGCTTTCCCACCCAAAAACTTTTCTTTTCTTCTTTTTTTTTTTTTAATTTAAATTTTAGGTAGTTAACATATAGTGCAATATTGGTTTCTGGAGTAGAATTAGGGGATTCCTTGCTTATATACAACCCCAGTGCTCATCATAACAAGTGCCCTCCTTAATAACCATCATCCATCTATCCCATCCCCTACCCACTTTCCACCATTAACACTCAGTTTGTTCTCTATTGTTATGATTTTCTTCCCTCTCTCTTTTTACATCCTTCATCTGTTTTGTTTCTTAAGTTCCACATAGGAGTGAAATCATATATTTGTCTTTTTCTGACTTATTTCACTTAGCATAATACACACTAATTTCCACCCATGTTGTTGTAAATGGCAAGATTCCATTCTTTATGGCTGAGTAATATTCCATTGTATACATATAACATCTCTTCTTTATCCATTCATCAGTAGATGGACATTTGGACTCTCTCCATAGTTTGGCTAAGTTGATAATGCTACTATAAGTATCAGGTGCACATATCCCTTCAAAACTGTATTTATATATCTTTTAGGTAAATACCTAGGAATACAATTACTGGACATTAAGGTAGTTCTATTTTTAACATTTTAAGGAACCTCCATACTGTTCTCCAGACTGGCTGCACCAGTTTGCATTCCCACCAATAGTGTCAGAGGGTTCCCCTTTCTCTGCATCCTTGTCAACACCTATTGTTGCCTGTGTTAATTTTAGCAGTATCTTATTGTGATTTTGATTTGTATTTCCCTGATGATGAGTGATGTTAAGCATCATTTCATGTGTCTGTTAGCCATCTGGATGTCTTTTTTGGAAAAGTGTCTTCTGCCAATTTCTTAATTGGGTTGTTTGTTTTTTGAGTGTTGAGTTTGTAAGTTCTTTGTAGATTTGGGTTACTAAACCTTTATCAGATATGTTGCTTGCAAATATCTTCTCCCATTCCTTTTAGTTTTGCTGATTGCTTCCTTTGCTGTGCAGAATCTTTTATCTTGGTGAAGTTCTAATAGTTCATTTTTGCTTTTGTTTCCCTTGCCTCCAGAGACATGTCTAGCAAGAAGATGCTATGGCTGAGGTCAAAGAGTTGCTACCTGGATTCTCCTCTAGGATTTTGATGGATTCCTGCCTCACATGTAGGTCTTTCATCCACTTTGAATTTATTTTTGTGTATGATGTAAGAAAGTAGTCCAGTTTCATTCTTCTGCATGTTGCTCTCCAGTTTTCCCAACACCATTTGTTGAATGACTATCTTCTTTCCGTTGGATATTCTTTCCTGCTTAATTAGTGGAAGATTAGTGGATCATGTAATTGTGAGTTAATTTCTGGGTTCTCTATTCCGTTCCATTGATCTATGTGTCAGTTTTTGTGCCAGTACTATACTGTCCCAATGACTACAGTTTTGTAATATAGCTTGAAATCTGAAATTGTAATCCTCCAGTTTTGTTTTTCTTTTTCATAATTGCTTTGGCTATTCAAGGTCTTTTGTGGTTCCATACAAATTTTAGCATTGTTTGTTCTAGCTCTGTGAAAAATGCTGGTGGTATTTTGATGGAGCTTGCATTAAATGGGTAAAATGCTTTGGTAGTATAGACATTTTAAGAAAGTTTGTTCTTTTAATCCATGAGCATGGAATGCTTATCCATTTCTTTGTGTCCTCTTTAATTTCTTTCATAAGTGTTCTTGAGTTTTCAGAGTACAGATCTCTTATCTCTTTAGTTAGATTTATTCCTAGGTATCTTATTGTTTTGGGTGTAATTGCAAATGGGATTGTTTCCTTGATTTCCTTTTCTAATGCTTTATTTTTGGTGTATATAACAGATTTCTGCACATAGACTTTATATCCTGCAACTTTGCTGAATTCATGTATGGATTCCAGTAATTATTTGGTGGAGTGTTTGGGGGTTTTCTATATAGAGTTATGTCATCTGCAAATAGTGAAAGTAAGGTAATGCTGGCTTCATAGAATGAGTTTGGAAGTTTTCCTTACATTTCTATTTTTTGGAACTGTTTAAGAATAGCTATCAACTCTTCTTTAAATGTCTGGTAGAACTCCCCTGGGAAGCCATCTGGCCCTGCATTTTTGTTTGCTGATAGTTTTTTGATCACTGATTCAATTTCTTTGTTGGTTATGGGTCTGTCCAAATTTTCCATTTCTTCCTGTTTCAGTCTTGGGAGTTTTAAGGTTCTAGGAATTTGTCCATTTCTTCCAGGTTACCCAATTTGTTGGCATATAATTTTTCATGATATTCTCTTATAATTGTTTTCCTTTGGTGTTTTGATTTCTCCTCTATCATTTGTGATTTTATTTATTTGGCTCCTTTCTTGTTTCTTTTTGATAAGTCTGGCTAGGGGTTTCTCAATTTTATTAATTCTTTCGAAGAACCAGCTCTTAGTTTCATTAATGTGTTCTATTTTTTGCTTGTTTATTTCTATATCATTTACTTCTGCTTTAATCTTTATTATTTCCCTCCTTCTGCTGGCTTTTTTCTAGCTCTTCTAGGTGCAAGGTTAGGTTGTATATTTGACATTTTTTCTTTTTTTCTTTTTTTTTTCTTATGATAGTCACACACAGATAGAGAGAGAGAGGCAGAGACACAGGCAGAGGGAGAAGCAGGCGCCATGCACCGGGAGCCCGACGTGGGACTGGGCCAAAGGCAGGCGCCAAACCGCTGCGCCACCCAGGGATCCCGAGATTATTTCTTGTTTATTTTTTTTAACATTGATTGATTGATTGATTGATGATAGACAGAGAGAGAGAGAGAGAGAGAGAGGCAGAGACACAGGAGGAGGGAGAAGCAGACTCCATGCCGGGAGCCCAATGGGACTCCATCCCAGGACTCCGGGATTGTGCGCCCTGGGCCAACGGCAGGCGCCAAACCGCTGAGCCACCCAGGGATCCCGGTTTCTTGTTGCTTGAGATAGGCCTGCACTGCAGTATACTTCCCTCTTTAGGACTGCTTTTTCTACATCCCAAAGGTTTTAGACTGTTGTGTTTTCATTTTCATTTGCTTTCATGTGTTTTATTATTCTTTAATTTCCTGGTTAACTCATTCATTCTTTAGTAGGATGTTCTTTAACCTCCATGTATTTGAGGTCTTTCCAAATTCTTTCTTGTGGTTGACTTCCAGTTTCATAACATTGTGGTCTGAAAATCTTGATCATCTTGTACTTGTTGAGGGATGACTTCTGACCCAGTGTGTGATCTTTTTTTTTTTTTAATTTTTTTTTATTTATTTATGATAGTCACAGAGAGAGAGAGAGAGAGAGAGAGAGAGAGAGAGGCAGAGACACAGGCAGAGGGAGAAGCAGGCTCCATGCACCGGGAGCCCGATGTGGGATTCGATCCTGGATCTCCAGGATCGCGCCCTGGGCCAAAGGCAGGCGCTAAACCGCTGTGCCACTCAGGGATCCCCCAGTGTGTGATCTATTCTGGAAAATGTTTTATGTGCACTTGAAAAGAATGTGTATTCTGTTGCTTTAGGATGAAATGTTCTGACTATATCTGTTTAGTCTATCTGGTCCAGTGTGTCATTAAAAGCCATTGTTTTCTTGTTGATTTTCTGCTTGGAAGATATGTCCATTGCTGTAAGTGGGGTTTTAAAGTCCCCTACTATAATTGTATTATCATCAATGAGTTTATGTTTGTTATATTTGGGGTCTCCCAAGTTGGGGCATAAATATTTACAATTGTTAGATCTTCTTGATAGATCTCATTATAATATAATTCCCTTCTTCATCTTTTGTTACAGTCATTGTTTTAAAATCTTAGTTTGTCTACTATAAGTATGGCTACTCTGGTTTTCTTTAGATGTCAATTAGCATGACATATGGTTCTCCATTCCTTCACTTTCAATCTGCAGCTGTCTTTAGGTCTAAAGTGAATCTCTTGTAGGAAGCATATAGACAGATCTTGTTTTTTTAATCCATTCTGATATCTTGTGTCTTTTGATTAATGCATTTAATCTATTTACATTCAGAGTGATTATTGAGAGTTATGAATTTAGTGCCATTCTGTTACTTGTAGAGTTGGTGTTTCTGGTGATGTTCTTTGGCCCTTTGTAGTTTTTGTTGCTTTGGTCTTTACTCAGAATCCCTCTTAAAATTTCTTGCAGTGCTAATTTAGTGGTCATGAATTGATTTGAGTTTTTGTTTGTCCTTCTATTCTGCAACCACTTTCTAGCCTTGCTATATAAAGAATTCCTGGCTGCATATTTTTCCCATTCATCATGTTGAACATTTTCTTCCTCTCCTTTCTGGTCTACCAAGTCTCTGTGGACAGATCTGCTGTGAACCTGATCTGTCTTCTCTTATAGGTTAAGGACCCCAGTTTCCATCTGAATCCTGCATTGATCCTGCCCATGTCTGAGCCTTTTTATCTCAGGCACATGACCCAGTTTCAAACCAAATTTCTGGGATGAGATGCCCACAGTAGGGACCCGCACTGTTGCTCTGGGGAGGGTGTCAGCAACCATCCAGGCTCATCCCAGGAAACCAGTCACATGACCATCATGGCATAGTTTGCAGTTTATAGCAGAAAGCCAGCACAAAGACCCACTCACTGTTCCTTGCCGGTTTCCCAGCTCCTGTGCCTAGGAGCAGCACTGCACCTTGGTATCACCCATTTTTCTGTGACCCAGGGGATCCTCAGACCACCTTCTTACTCCTAGGATTCTTAGCCTCTTTGCCACCTGAGCACCTCTAATCCAGGCACACCCCCCAAAGTAGCAAATTTAAACATTCAGATTTTGCACTCTGAGGTTTCTGATACTTTATGGTGGCCTCCATAAGCAGGGTCCCTCCCTGCCACCTCATCCACAGCTATATGTCACTCAAGTGAACTTCAGCGCCTCCTACTTTCCAAAAAGTGATCACTTTTCTACTTGTAGACTTACAGTTTTTATTCTCACAGAACTCTGGATTGATTTCTTGGGTGTTCAAAATAATTTGATAACTATCTAGCTGTGTTCAAGGGACAAGGCAAGTTCTGGGTCCTCCTACTTCTCTGCCATCTTAAATCCTCCTCTTCAACTTAACATTTCTTGATATAACTTTATATTGAGTCCAATAGTCTATATTTTTGTGATTTGTTGACATTTTCTCCTTTTCATCCAGGAGGTAGTAAGAAATTCCCACTTCACAATTTTCTGGTGTTTTGTAGCATTTAGACTCAGTCAATACCTTTTTTATTACTACTTTTAATAAGCTTTTTAAAATTTATTTTTGCTTTAAGATTCAAAATATCTGAAAAACAATACAGTGAAATGTCTTAAGGTGAATCATTTCCTGTCATTTCAGATTTGAATCACCTCTATATGCATTTAAAAGGCTCTAGATATTTTACCCAGCTTCTAATCCTTTTTTTGGTCATAAAAATTCTGGTTAAATAATTCTGTGGGTAAAGTGAAGTTCCACATTGTTTCTTCCATTAGCTTCACTGGTTCCAAAAAAATACTGAATACTTAATAGGGTTGGAATTAGCTAGAATGCATGAAATGACTTCAAGGACATTACTCAGCGATGGGCCTCCAGGTGGGAATATCAGTAGGCAGCATAACTTTGCAGGGACATAAGTTGACTGAAGATGGCACAGAAAAATTCAGAATGAAAGTTGACACCACTTCCCTTTGCTACATCTCCTTTATCCAGCTTTCCTCACTGGGCACAATGCAGTAGTCAGAACCTTTTCTCAATGAAGACACAGCTTAAAAACAGGGCTGAGAGTGCTGCCTGATAGACCTGCTGTTCTGGAAGCCTGAGGTTTCCTTTTTAGCTTTCAATTTCTTTCATATCAGATAGGAACACTGAAGCAACATTCTAATGAGAGCTGTAGCACCTAAGATTAGTGGTTTAAAAGAAAAAGAAAAAGAAAAAAAAAAAAAAAAGGAGCTTGCATTTCAACTCCTGACCTGACAAATCTCATTTGCAAAACAAGTGAAACTAAGAGGACACAGAGAGCCTCACTGGTCAGAGACAGCATTCCACACGTGACATTATTCTAGTTTACAGCCTGACAGTCCATGAAAGGCTTATTAACAAGTCAACAAACTAACCCTCAGTAATCAGTTAATGTTCTGAAGATACTTCTGCTAATAAGGCTTGCTGTGAAAAACACAAGGTATTTTACTAACTCAAATTTTAATTATTCATGCTATAAATATTCATTGAGGGACCCTAAACAGTATGAGAGAGTGAATTGTGTGAAGCACTGCAGGGCAAGACAACCTCATAGTGAAAGATAGTCATAAACCTGGCCTCACAGAACTTCCAGTTTTATGTGAAAGACAAATCATCACTACAAGTTACAAGAATAATATATGAGTTTTATTATAGGGAAGTAAGAATAAGAGACTATAAGAACATATTAGAAGGATCTAATTTTTGTCTTAGGATCAAGGAAAGCTCCCCCAAGGGTGTGAATGAGCTAATCCCTGTGGGATAAGTAGAGATTACCCAATGTGTCAGATATTCTTATGCACAATTTCAGATTCTCTCAATCTTACCCAGCTCTTATTTCAGCTACCATAGAGATGCAGCTTTTGGCAATCTCTGACCAATTTCATGTAGTCGCAACCCAAACTGCTTCACCTCAACCCTGAATGTCTCAACTCCCACACCAGGGCTTCCTTGCTGATCCCTCAGAACTTACTCTGTGACTATATACATGCAGCCTGACGTGCAGGGGATTTAACAGCACATAAGGTGAAACTCTGACCAGTGAAAAAGGAAGGATCATGGATAAAGCCTTCCCTATTCCCCAAACCAATGGACTATCCAGGGAGAATTAGGCTTCTCTGAGTGCTGTCTAGTCTTAGCACTACTTAGCAACAAATTCCCTGAAGAGAAATGGAGAGAAACTTTATTTCACTTCTTTGTTTGGCTCTCCCTCCTTCCTTCTCTGTTTTACCCTGGTCCTCCCTAACTTCTGTTCCCTGGGAGGAGGCTCTCTAGTAAAAGTGTAGCTCAAGAGTCTTTGTTTTAGACTCATTTTCAGGGGAACTTAGGCAAAAAAAAAAAAAAAAATCCCTGATAGAGGAATTACATTCTAGACAGGGAACTGCAAGTATAAAACCCAGAGTTCTAAGAGCCTCTAATTAAAAATTGTTGGAACAAAGAGTAGGGGATGAAAAAGGTGAATAAGGAACTAGCTGAGGAGCCAGATAAAGGAAGAGTTGTTATGTTGGTTTAAAGATGATAGGCATACACTATCCAATATGGTACTACTCTTTAGTGGTTATTGAGTACTTGAAATTTTGGTTAGTCCAAACTGACATGAGTTGTTGTATGTGTAAAATACACACTGGATTTTAAAGACAGCATAATTTTTTAATATCTTAATTTTTGAAAAATTACGATTTTTATCAAAATGGTAACAGATTTTATTTAATCCATTATATCTAAAATATTAACATTTTATGTGGATTTTTGGGTTTGTTTTTGTTTTGATATTTTTTTAAATGTAGCCACTATGAACTTTAAGTTACATATATGGCTCTCATTTCTACTGGACAGTACTGGTTTCAACTTTATCTTAGGGACAATGGGATACCACAGATAGTTTTAAGCAGGGTAGTAACAATGAGATTTGTCTTTGTGGAATAGTACTCTGGCTGTAGCACAGGGAATGGATTTGGGAAAAATCTAGATTCAGAGACTAGTGAGAAGAATGCAAAGTAATTCAGAAGAGGGAGGGAGGGAAGAAGAGAGAGAGGGAAGGAAGGAAAGAAAGATGGAAGGAAAGAAAATAAATTTTGTTCTGAATTAGATGTGGTGGCAGTGAGATTAAATAGATTCAGGAAACAGATTTAACAGGGCTTGATGAAAGACTGGATACAGAGGTGAAAGAAATGTCAAGGATTTCACTGTGGGTTTGTGCAATTGGATTGATGGTATGACATTTATAGAATTATGGAATGGTGAAAGAGAGAAAAGCTAGGAATGAGTTCATATTTGGAAATTTATTTTGAGATGACTAGGGGACACCAAATGAAGATGTTCAGTAGGCAGATTATACATGTCTGGAGGGAGCTCCAAAGACTATCCTAAACTAGAGATCTCATCTTGGGAATTATTTATATTGTAATTGAAACCATGGGAGTAGATAGATTATGGGGGGGGGGATGCCACTTTCTCATAAGAACTGAAACCTGACTGACCGTGAAGATAATATTTTTCCTTTGTAGTGACTTCAAGGAGAGGCTGTTTATTCTCATACATCTCTTATTCCTTGAGGTCCAACAGTGATTCAGAATCATCCATGTGCCTTATATTCACTTCTAGATGAAAACTTTTATTAAAATTTCTGCCCTTTTGAGACTCACATTTTTTTTTATTATAACATGCTCCAGCCTTCCTCTTTGCTGTCATCTAACTCACCTCCTAGACCTTCTCCTCACTTACTGAAGAGTATTCATTTAGGCCTTATCTAGCAATCTTCACTTCCATCCCAACTCTTATGCTGGAAGATTTTAAAGGACAGCACAATGATCACTTGGTTTCTTGACCACCTCATCTTTAATGGCATTTCAGCAGCTCATTCTCATAAATTAACCATGAATCTGGTTATTACCTGTAAAATCATGAATTCAAGTATTTTACTTTCCAACTACAGTTCTTTACATTTCTCTTTGCACAGCTACCTCTCCCCTTGTTCATAATAGTACTTCTTTCTTGATCTGCTTACTTCATTTTTCACTCCTTCCTTATCTTGCTTAAATGCCATCATTTCAATACCCTAGCCTCAACTTTTTATTCTTTCCTCAAACCTGTCTAGTGAAACTCCACACCTGCATGAACCTAAATATGTGTCTTTTCCTCCCTGCCCCCAGAGACCTGTGTACTACTGGCAAAAACCACTGAACTGATGACAAGGCAAACTGATGGCTCTGTAAATCCATGGCCTCAACTCACCTGAGCCCTCAACACTGCCTTTAAATAGGACTACCTTCCTTAGGTAACATTTTCCCCATTGTCCTAGAGATATTTCAACTCTCTCTAGTGTCTCAAAATCCCAAGTTTCTCTACCTCTTTCAGATGATCTCTTGTTCTTCCTCACAGAGAAAATACAGCCATATAGACACTCTGTCAACTTCACATCATAAAACAAAATCCAAGAGCATTCACACACAGTGACCTGGAGAGGGAGAGGATCTGTTCCTCCCTGATAAAACCCACCACTGACCCTGCTCCGGCAAATTATGTATCCTTGCTCCTCCAACCTTTTTCAGAACTTACAAATACTTGCTTTGATATTTTCTATCTGCCATGTGTATCTCTCTAATGAACCCATTAGGAGCCTTTAAGCATCCTTTAGCTCCTTGTATCTAAAAGCAAAACAAAAACCTTCCTATTAATTCTCAAATAATCATCTTAAATTTCTTCATTTTTAATTTGAAAAAGCATCTTAACTGTTCAGAGTTGCTGTATCCATGTCTTCTATTAATTTTTAGCCCACAACCTGGCTTATGTCCTGAATACTCTAAAACCCAGTATGAACACTTGCTGCCCTCCACATGGGTATGTTATTTTCAAACTTGAGATCCTTTGATCTGATTGCTTTTGACATTATGTTCATTTTAATCATATTGTGCTTTTCACTAAATGTATGACTAATTTTTTATCACCTCTTTAATTTTTACTTATTTAATGATTAGCAGGCAGTACAGGGTTATCCACGTCCAAAGGAAACAAGGTTAAATGCATTTTTCCCAGTGATGCAATTTCCCCCACCAGTCTCCTGTACTTCATCTCCAGGTGAAACCCTGAATGATGTCAGCCAATTAAAGAGATGCCAGTTAAATTAAAAACCACTGAGCTGAGTAACTTGGAAGAACCAGAAAATAAATCCATCTTTCCCAGAATAGTAGTAACCCTCCTAGCCTACGGGCAAATCAAGCCTTTATTTTCTCTGGTTTCAACAGCTCTTTATGATGACAGTTATCTTTAACTAGTCTTTAATTTGCCAGCCATTTAACATTAACCCACGACCTAAGAGAAAGAAGCAGTAGAAAATTTTCCTAAGTAGAAGATCTCCCCGGAAAAAAAACCCCTTTGTTAAATAGCTCTAAAACTCTCATTGTTAAGTTGAAGTATAATAGAGTCACTTTTTCTAGATTTCCTTTGTCAACAGCCCTCTACAGTGTAATACCATATGCTATGAATTGATCTCTCATTCTGCTATAAGGAACTGCCCTACCGAAGATACTAATCCATCTTAAAATACTACCGCCATTCCTCTTTGGTGACTCTTAAATTAAGGTTATGTTGAGAATCAACTAAGTTCTGTAGGGTTTTTTTTCTTTTTAATAAATGTAAACATTTTTTTTATTTTTATTTATTTATGATAGTCACATAGAATGAGAGAGCGAGAGGCAGAGACACAGGCAGAGGGAGAAGCAGGCGCCAGGCACCGGGAGCCGGACGTGGGATTCGATCCCGGGTCTCCAGGATCGCGCCCTGGGCCAAAGGCAGGCGCCAAACCGCTGCGCCACCCAGGGATCCCAATGTAAGCATTTTTTTAAGTTTTTGTTTTGTTTTGTTATCTCTACATCCAATGTGTGGCTCAAACTCACTACCCCAAAATCAAGAGTTGCATGCTTTTCTGACTGAGCCAGCCAGGCACCCTTCCTAAGGAACTTTCTAAACTGTTCATAAGTAGTCCCCACATCTAAATATTTTATTTCATTGAGTCTTCAAGTCTGAGTTATATGTATTCTGCACAGCTTCCCAAGGGATTTTGTTATAAATGCTAGAAATTTTCATTTGAATGCTTCAGGTATGCAAGGTACAGTGAAAATCTTTATATATATTGTCTTATTTATTCTTCACAGAAACTTTGCGACTGATGATGTTGATTTATTATGCAAGATGCATTTTCCACCCTTATTTTCAAGCAAAGCTCATTTTGTACAAGTATTCACCCACCTCCAGAGCCATCTAGTAGGGTTCTTACTAATCTTACTGATAGTAATGGGATTTCCTTTCCCTAAATAGTGATTGAGGCTATAAACCAATGGGAGATGTAGTTCTAATCCATAGGGGTGAGAGAAAATCAGCTAAGAGTCTTGAGGTGAATGGGTCTCTACCCTTAAGAAAGAAACAAATATGGGTGGTTTATTCTTTGTTGGGAGGTAGGTTATCATGTCTACCTATAATTCCCATAACAGCTATAGCCATAGTGAGGTAAGGAGAAAAGCTTACCTAAAGGCAAAACTGACAAAAATAAGGATGGCAGAATGGGAAAAAAATGTGTTATTAACTAGGTTCTTAGTTTCAACCAATGAACCAACTCTGGCTGATTTAAAGACCAAGATAATTTGCCAAAATCATTCAGAGTCTGGAAAATTAGGCTCAAAGCTATACAACTAGCAACAAAATGCCACATCCTAAAGCAAAACTGGTGCAGTTAATAAACTGCTGTTGCTGTCACCAAGAACCTCTTGCAGTTAACCACCACTGCCAGCCTGAGCCCTCCCTTTGCAACTGCTATCATCTGCTTCTGTTACTGATTCTAAAGAATGGCATAGTGCATCTACTTGGCAAAGTCTAGGGCTTGGGCCTGAAGCCCAGCAAAAAGAAATGTTTAGAAGGAAAGTAACTGTAACTTTCACTTTGATATGATGAGGTAGGTTCTGCCTCCATTAAGAACACATAAGGTGCTAAATTCCTCAAAACACAGCAAAAAGGTTCAGATGCTAGGAAGCTAAAAAAGATTGCCTACTACAAGTGAAAGAAGCTGGCTCCTACTAGATGTTTTTAAATTACAACAGAAGAGGTCATTATACCATTCTATTCTTACGTACATTCAAAAGTTTGTAAAAATGGAAATACATAAATCCATGGAAACTAACCAACTGTTGATCCTATTATCTTATGTGTTGGTTTCTCATCACTGCTATACCAAATTACCACAAATTTAGTGGTTTAGAACAACGCAAACTTTTTATCTTATAGTTCTGGAGGTCAGAAGTTCTAAAATCAAGGTGTCAGCATTCCTTCT
This sequence comes from Nyctereutes procyonoides, assembly GCF_905146905.1. Classification (NCBI taxonomy): domain Eukaryota; kingdom Metazoa; phylum Chordata; class Mammalia; order Carnivora; family Canidae; genus Nyctereutes; species Nyctereutes procyonoides. Next base: position 8,412,600 of record NW_026575145.1, read on the forward strand.
GCAGCCTCTAGGGGAGAATCCATTTCCAGTTTGTAGAGACTGCCTTGTATTCTCTGGCTCATATTCCAATTCCTGCCATGGCATGGCTCTGTCCTTCATTCCCACTGTCATATCTTCTTCTTAAATGCCAACCTTCCTGATGCCCTGTTCTGAGAACTTTGTGATTACATTGGGCCCACATGGATAATTCAGGCTAATCTTACCATCTCAAGATTATTAACCTAATCACATCTGCAAAGTCTCTTTTACTATATAACAAATTCACAGATTCTGAAGATTAGTACTGGACATCTTTAGGGTCCATTATTCAGCCTACTGTATGTGGTAATACTACTTACTGTATCATTCTTACCTAAATCAACATCTCATTTGAGAATCTGGATCCTCTAACAATCCTGCTTTTTCAATTTCACGTGGTCCCATAACATTACCAGTTGAGAACAGACAACACACTCAAATTGGAAAATTTGAGCAAAGTTTAACAAAGGGACTGCTTATGTAGGTGTGTCAAGGGGTAGATAACTATAAGACTGAACATAATGCCCAAAGGACTAGTACAGCAGGTTGTTGCTGACTCTTAGACTCAAAGGTGATCAGTTATCAGCCCCAGAGCAAAGACACGCAATGGGAGAGCTATTGGCAGGAGGTATCCTGATGGTGAGTGATGCCACTAGTGCCTTAATCTAATTAGCCAAGGGAAAGACTTTGGGGCCCTTAGCCCCAGGAGACCTAGATACTAGAAAACATCACAGACTTAGGTTCTCTTTCTCATTGGCCATTTGTCTTATTTAGTGTCGACTTTTGGATCTTCCTCTCTTAGGTGACCTGAGGGGTGACCAGAGGGGTGTCAGCAGTCTCCTAATACCACATTTCATCTTTCTAAGTTCCACATCATTCTACCTTATCTTCTATGGGAAAAACACTAATGAAATCCTTAAAAGAGACAGAGAGTACAACAGGTAGATAGTAGGTCTCGTAGTTTGAATATAATGAATGTGTATTACATAATATTATTCAAAACCCATCACTGATAACCTCATTCTGGCTTATCTAGAAATTGAAGAAATTTGGAGCAAGAAGAAAGCAAATACATCATGCTGTCAATGCACTAGTTTAGACCTAGATAACCAGTGACCAAGAGTGCACAGAACACTTTTAGAAGTGATTTCTAAACCCCTTTCCCCCTAGAATGGCTTCTTCAAGTGAAATATTAAGCAAATCAAGATAAAGAGCTCTAGATTGAAGTAACAGAGCCCTAGCTAAACATTGCCTTTCTCTAGCCCATCATGTTCTGACCACTGACTCGGAGTCAGATTTTCAAGTAGACTTATTTGCTTTCCAGAAATCTCCCATCATAAGCTGTGAACACCTTAAAATTTAAAAAGCAAATTATAATCACATGGCTTTGTTTAGACTACTTTGCTATTTGCTTATTGCTGTCTTTCTAATTTGTTTATTAAATCAATATGAGCTAGGAGCAAACAGACTTTTCTCTAGGTAAAAATAAACTACTTTTGTGGTATAATAAAGAAGCTAATCATGACTTGTTTTCCTCAATGCAGTCTATAATTTGCTCAGATTAATGAGGGAACACTTAGAAATTGATTATAAAAAACACATAATTAGCAACATGTGAAAAAGGACATCAATTTATTCGCAATATATAACAATATGTTCTTCTAAATAAATAATCTGAATACATTATATCATGGAATAAATATATTTAATAAATAAGTAATTTCTTAAACTATAAAACAGAAAACATCACAATTACATACAATAAGAAGATGCACAAACCTGACATAACTAAAATGGTTTCACAATTTGTTAATCTCCTGTATTTTTGATAGGTGTGTTGAATCTCAACACTTATTTTTCTTCCCTCTTTCAGAATTTTGAGGGGAACATAGAGAGCCTTTATTCCTACTTCCTCATATATATATATATGCTCCTACATTCACTCTATGGTTACAGAAATACAAATTATTTTTTTACAAAGAAGGAAGAGCTTTCATTTAACAAATATTTATTTTGTAAAATATCGTTAGCCAGACATTAATAGTCCTGAAGATTAAAAAACTAATAAGACATGATTCTTGCTCTACTATTACAAAAATTCAATTAAAGAGATCAGGTTATGAAGGCACTTCAGCAACAGCTTTGGGTATAGATGGATTTAAACCCACATGTCTTAAGTTGGGAAATTATAAAAGATCTTCCCTTATTTCCATAACATTCCTATTAGATTTACTTCATAAGAGACCTATATATCATACATATAGATTCTACTAATGTTAAGAATTTTTGTTCCTCTAGGGAATATCAAGGAAATTTTTTTCATTAATCCTCATAACTAGTATGTGAATTAGTTTCACATTTGGAAGTAAACAAATGGAGTAAAAACACCTAAGGGATCTAAACTCACACAGCTAATAGCATAGCTAGGTCTCCAAAGAAATGTTATGAGTCCCATGGTGCCCATGCATTTCACCAACACACCTGTTCAAGATAGACCTGCATGTGGACATCCAGAGGAGCCATGTAAGTCCATCAAGAAGTCTTAAATTTAAAACTAGGTGATGTTTACTTTATGGTTTAGACTTCCTACGTTTACTCTGTTCTTGAGATATGAATAAGCAGATTTCTTTTCAATGGTCTATTTAAGAGGCTTTCATGATATACAAATTCTGGTAGTTTCAGGACAGTTATAAGATATGACTTTCCAGAAAATGTTTTGATTTTGGTTTTTAAGAAAGCCATTTACTTTAATGGGAGTTTTATGGGAGACTAGACCTTTCTGTACCATGTATTTGTTAAGTCTAGTGCCTAGAACACCGGTATTCACTGAATGAGTAGATAAAACTCCAAATAATGACTCAAAGATGGAGAAACAAAGGTAATTACAAAAAGGAGGGGAGTAGTTAAATGAATATAAACTACTAGATGTTTACTGAGGCAGATGATAATCTAGCAATCCATAAACTTCCTGTATGCGTAGAGCAAATCAAACATTTTTGCACTGCAGAAAATAAAATTGTCAAGTCCAAAATAAGTGGCTATTGATAAAAATATATGCTCTTGAATGGTATCAAGTTATGATAGTTCTGGAGATAAAAATATACATTTAAAATAGGGCTCCTTGAAGAAGTAGTTGAAACTAGGGCAGGGGCAAGGAAAAATAAAAAATGAGCCTAGAGAACCTTGTGATACTTGAACATAAAGAAATGATTAAAGGCGAGGGAGGGGATGGAGGGAGTGAGGAAACCTCAGAAAGCTATGAGAGCTGATCTGAAAGATCACAATGGCTGAAGTTGGAACAATTTGAGCAAAACTTTAAATAATGATAATACTGAATTCTTTTTTTTTATGATGGTCAATTTAATAATGAGATATCAATACATTTGTCAAATTCTAAGCACATGTTACACCTCTCTGATGATAGATAATAACTGACAGTTGTGGAAATTTAATTTCTCTGGAAATCAAAGGTTGTGTGTTCAAATTTTGAACACATACTAGCTCTGTGACTATGGGCCAACAGCATGTTTCTAAGTTTCTTCACAAAATTGCAATAATTATACAAACTGTATATTCCTCTCAAGGTTGTTTTGAGAAATAAATGATAAAATGATATCTGAAGTTACTTGGCAAAACTAAAAACATCTTTTGGTATGAAATCTTAGAGAGAGTGATATTGTATAGCACATGTGATATGTAATAATTAGGAAATATTACACTATGCTTTAGAATCAAATCCATGTATTTTATTTGGCTTCATTAATAAAATTTGTGCATTTTTATAAAGTGAAAAGTATCTGCCAATAAAAAATGGTGAAAAAAATCCCATGGAATTTGAAATAGACAGTTCTAGAATTTACATTTTTTTCCTTATCAGTAATTTAATAGCTAAGCTTGCATTTTCTTATATGTGAAATATGAGGAGGAGGAGCAACTGAAACTCCTGGTGGATAGCGTTAAAATACATAAAGTAGCAGAACTTCTAGCCCATTGGATGGATTCAGCAGATTTCAGTTATTATTATTTGCCTAGTGAATAAAATTTGATAATACTGAATTCTAACCCAAAGAATGAGTAGTCACAAGTCCAAATTGATATAAATGAATAAATAAATGGACAACTATCACTTAACTATTCCAATTAATAAATGTAGAAGAAACAAGAATTAAAACCCCACCATTACAATACCACAGTAAAAACTGTTGCAGGCAAGATCCACTGATGAATGCTGAAATTAGATGGTGAAAGATTAAGGAGAAGCATGATATTTGCATAGCCTTAAAGTATCTCACCACAAATACTTATCAAAAAGTAAAATATACTGACTTTATAGTGGAGAAACCTAGTAGACACCACCTTAATCAAGTGATCAAGGTTAACTCCCCAATAATAAGACATATAAATATCATGTATCCCCTGATATGATGCCCTGATAAGGGTATTTTATTTTTGTGCCATTCTTCCCAATATCCATAACCTCCACCTAACCAGAGAATACATCTGAGAAATCCAATTGAGGCACACCCTACAAAGGACCCATCCAGTATTCTTCTAAAGTGCCAAGGTTATGAAAAAATAAGGAAAGACAGAAACTGTCACAGATCAAAAGCAACTAGAAAGTTATGACAACTAAATGCAATATAGGATCCTGGACAATACTGACACAGAATAAATACATAAGTGGAAAAACAGGAAATCCAAATATAGCCTATAATTTACTTAGTAGTATATCAATTTGTTATTTTGATTAACATACCATTTATATTCAACATTAATATTAGGAGAAACTTGTCAAAGGGCAAGTGGAAAATCTGTTTTATCTGTGAAACTGTTAAGTCTAGAATTGTTCAAAATAAAAAGTTCTAAAAAAATAATGGCATGAAGGACCTAATTTAGATAGAATGGTTAAAGAAGGAAAGACCTCCCCTAGAAAATTATATTTACACAGACATGAAGCATGAGAAAGTATGACCTTCTCTAAGCTAAACTACCCATAATGGAATATTTCTTTTGTAATTCCAAAAAAATAATTTGTATGCATATTTGACATTAACATTTTAAGTTTCAGAGAATTATTCCAATAATTGTATTAAGATTATAGTGACAATTTGATTAGAAATAATACATTTAGAAAGCTAAAATTATTATGTGTGTGAATAAGATAAATACTTAAGAAATGTAAAAACTTTGGGAACTGTTTTCTTAGCTATATATTCAATCATATATTTGAAAACCATGTATTACTTTATCTTAAATTCTGGTAACAAGTAGCAGGCATATCACAGTAATTTCAAAACTTAGGAAATACAAGAAAAGGAGACAAACTCCTCTCTACTGTTCTCTTATCACAGCCTATTCCAAGTCATTTCCTCATTATTCTCTTGGTTCTTTCCATAATACTATCTTTAAAAAACAAACAAACAATTTTTTCCTAGTACAATAGGACAAACAAATTCAGACAGCTATTGATTAGAAAGCACATGCTATAGTCAGATTATCTAGGGATAAAGTTTGATAACAGTGGAAGTGATTTGGAAGATAAACCAGTCCAGTGGTTCTTAACCCCATGGATCTAACACCTCATTTTATATCAACTATTTAGTAATGGCCCCTTTATTATCTTGAAATGAAATTCAAAAATAATATAACCAACCTACATAGTTTTAAAAGGGTGAGTATTATTCCATACTGTAATGAAATTGAGAATGACAAGGAAATTTAAAATGAATTATGCATTCCAAAGTGTAGATGCTTGAGTACAACTCTACTAGGAAACCCAGCAAAAGTAGTCAGATGCAAACTCTGCATTAATCACTGGGACTGCCACTGCTACAAATGCAAACTGACATAACAGTTATCAGCAACTCAGACTCCATGAGGAGTATTCTGTAGGAACATCATTTCCTTGATGTCATGAACAACTCTCTGAAAATCCCAAAGAAAACGAATGAAAATTCTATCCCAATATACACATAATGAATCCAGTAAAATATAACACCTGTTAGCTTTTGTATTTATATTTCTTAAAACCAAACAAAAAATAATTCATTATAAATATACAATAATTTTATAGGCTCAGGAAATTATAAACAGGTTTTATTTACCTATATGAACGTAATGAGACATTGAAAAGTCATACTGGATACAGGACAATTTTTTGTTGTGCAAGATCCCTTTACGCATTTCAGAATATTAGGTATTTTGGTTTTCCATACAATAAATGTGAGATGAGTTCCCTCAATCATTCTGACAATTAACAACATCCCCATGGATTTCCAAAATATCCCTAGGACATTAAAACCACTGATACAGACCAGCATTCATTTAACACACAAGGAAATAGAGGCTTAGAGCTTGTACTTTCTCATTATTACAAAGCTAAAGCTCAAACTAATGCTGGAATGACATAAGTCTCTTCTTACTGTGCTGTGCTGCATCTCTTCTACTCATTTGGTTCTTGGTATTCAAAATATGCAAATTAGAACTTCCCATGCTCTATCAACACTAAATAACAAAACTGCTTCCTCTCTTGAAAACACTGGTTATCTTCTCCTTTGAGATCCTTTAGCTGCAAGAGCCAAAGGCATCTTTTCTAGCATTCCCTGCGAATCAGGCCCACTCTCCTATTCTTTCCTTCCTATACATCAACCCCATGCCAAGCCTGCTAAAATACTCAGGGATCCTCAACTCAACCCAACTCAACTCAACCCCCTAAGAAGTTAGGATTGTTTTATATCAAATATCTTTAAACACTGTATGTGGCCTTTTCTCTACTACAAGACAAACAGGTCAAGAACTCAGGGTTTCTGATAACATTCCCTGAGCCCTGTGGTCTTGCAATCCTTCATTCAACACAATGCAGTTTAGTTCTAAATCTGAGGGAAAGTTGAAAAGAGGAGGATGTAGGAGGAGCTGTGCAGATTGCCTCATAGCTAATAATAACGCAAGTTGAAATATCACTTCTGCCACTAATTTGAATTTGGTTTTAATGTTCAACTATCTCAAGCACTCTGTACACACTGCATTTTTGATAATTGGTAAGACCATAATGAATGAAGTAATTAGTTCTCCAACTAACCTCATATTGATAGAAATATTTCCCAAAGAACAGGCTTTTGTTACACCAAACCTTTTAAAAATGGACTATTGCTGGACAAGAAAAGCTATTATGCATATCAGTTTCTTTCTACCACTTTTTGGTATTAAGTCACAGTCCTTTATGCATAAAGGAATAGATTCTAGGAAAATGATTTTAATGTTAGCGTTTATTAGCATTCTTTGTATTCTAGCATTCTGTCAATGCTAATAACGCTAAACAACCTGTCAAAATGAAAAGGGCCTTCATCCCAAATGATTCTGTAGACTACTCAGATAAATTAGAAACAAATCCTATTCCACACAAGATAATTAAAAATATCTAATCTAAGGTTCATGAGGTTATTTCTGAAATAATGTCTCATGTGAAATGTAATATGTTTCCCAGAAATATTTTTGCTATATTTAAAACCCATCAAAGTTATAACTTTAGAGATTCCAGTTAAATGACTCTTAAAATTGGAATTCACTTTTTGTTAAGAATATTCAGTGAAAATATTCAAAAAGGTATTTGGTTCAAAGAATGAATGCTTCAGAAGGTATTACAGAGTAAGAAATGAGAAAATTAATTCCCTTTGAAATATAGACTTTGAACAAAACAATGAACAGAAGACCAGATTCTAGCTTTTGGGCTATCTGTACATTTACTAATCTGAAAATTAGGAGAAAATGCTTTTTAAATATTTATTTTTATTTATTATATCTATATCAATATCTATATGACATCTATACCTATATGAGAGAGAGAGAGAGAGAGAGAGAGAGAGAGCACCCACACACACAAGCAGGGGGTGGAGAAGAAGCAGCAAACTCCCCGCTGACCAAAAAGCCTGATATGGAACTGGACCTAGGACTCTGAGATTATGACCTGAGCCAAATGCAGACACTTAACTGACTAAGCCACCCATGTGCCCTGAGAAAATGCTTTTTACACATAATACATTCTTTTTTCCTTCATTTTTTTGTGTGCATCCACTCTACACATATACATACACATACACACACAGACACCCCCAAAACAAGCTTAGTATGAGCTAAATCCATTTCTTTATCTCTAAAACAAAGATTCATTACATGATTTTCCTACTGGATAGAAGTATCATCTAGGAATTTAAGAAAGCTACACTTGGCTACATTCAGCTCTATTCCAGAATTAGGTGAGCAAGGCACAGCAATCTGAGCTCCACCTCCACTAAGGACTTGAGCTTTCTTCTGTATTCTCATCTACATCCACCACAGCAGTAGCCCTCCAGTCATCAACTGGGATTCGTTTTATAGCCTCTGAATGCAAGCTTCTTCTACCATGCCTCCCTCCCAAGGAACTGGAAAGACAAATGAGACATATCTCCTTCCCACATGAAATCCTAACAGCATAGGGCAGAATTCCATCTGTTTAGTGGAGTTTATTATTTAATTACTATGGTGGGCTTTGAGGAAAAATAAGTAGGGTTAGCAAAACAACAATGACTTTAAGCTAACAGAAACTTATATCCTTGTTTATGTCCAGCTTTTACTCTTTAATATGTTTTTACAAACTGACATGTAAATCAGCCAAATTTTATTATAATCATCTGAAATGAATGTTTTCTTATGGTTTACCATGAACACATTATGATGCCACTGCTACAACTGTTTATCTGATATCACCTTGGGTGAAACCCCAGGAACAGCTTTCATCCTATAGTCCAGCCTATCTGTGTTGCTCAACAGAATGAATGTCTGCCTTTCCTCTACTGAAACTATCTCACCATCCCAATGTGCTTGCCACCCAGTGTGTCTTTGCACTACTGATGAACTCCAGGAAGCATCATAATATGATGCTCTCGTCCAAAGGTTGATCTGTTACCTATTACTTGATTCTCTAAAGCATCATTTGGCAGAGTTCTTTACATACCATGCTTGCAGATATTCTGCTAATGAAACTCACCCTCATGTAAAATATCAGAATTAGAAAGCCCAACCACTAATTTTATTAATTAGTTATGAATACAAAATTGTGCTGAGGCGCATACAAACTATGAAATTCCCAACTCAGCTGATTAGAAAGATGTTATCCTTTAAAACAAGAAAAAGAAATACCCATAAAGCAGCACTTAGAACAGAAAGCATAATTGGCTTGCTTAACTAGAAAATAGATGTCACTGTAATCAGGAAAATACATGGTTTTTTTTTTAAGACAAATAAAGTATAACATGTATTTCCTGAAAAGTGATTTTTTTAAACCTATACTGCTGAACTGTATTCTGTTGTTATATAAGCCTTTGTATATCAACTCTGTGTCAAGTAACTGTAACGATGCAAATCAGTTAATGAAGCTTCAAAAAAATTGATCTGGGAATATCATAGGGAAAAAAAAGCTGTTTTTCATCTACTTAAGCAACTCAGTAACTGTATCTTGATTACCACCTCAATGTTAGTACAGTATTTCCCCCAGAATCTGACTAGCCTGGAGGTCTTTAGGTAAACACATGAAATTTTTCATTGTTGCGATCAAAATTTTATAGGGGAGCTAATAACAGAAATTTCAACTCTGCGTTTTAATGAAAAAGATGCCCTAGTTTACCAAAATAAGACACAAATTAGAAGAAAGAGATGCCAATCTGATGTCTTTTGGTGAAAACCAGCAGGTTGCAATAGTAGTACTTCACATACCTACTGTTCTACAGATTTAAGGTGAGAAATCATGGCAACATATTCTTCTAAAGTTTGTGTGTTTGGTTGGTTGCTTTTTTGACCTGCCCACCTCATCACTCTAAGGTAAGAGATCATGTAGTCATAGCCACTTTTAATCTTTGGTTTGTGTATTTTCTGTTTTATAACATTCCCATCACATACTCTAACTCTTTACGTTTTTGGTTCTCTAAATTCTGCCAGTGTTCCTTTCTTAGGAGTTGAGGAATTAAAGACAATAGCCAATAATAGGTTTGAGCAGCTTCCCATGAGACACTCATTTAAAAAAAAAAAGTTTCATAGGTTCTTAAAAATCTCAGGAATGAAATGAAATTTAAGCTTATTCAATCCAGGCACTCTAATAATCCTCACTATGCAGCTAACCTCAAAACATCTGCAGTGGCATAGCTCATGACTTTTTAATCACAGCCCATCCAATTTTCAGCTGATTCTGACTACCAAAGCAAAATTTGATTCCCAAATCTCCTACCCAGTGAACTTAACACTACACTTGAGAACTCCCCCTAAAGGGGTAGGGGAGGTCAGCCTTTTCTTTCTCATCAGGTTTGAATTTTAAGTATTCAAAGACAGCAAATATTATGTATATTTAATCTTATCATTAAGCTAAGTGTCCATTTCCTTTCGTTTTTTCTGTTATGATTTCAAGTGCCTACATGTGAACACCCACTTCTTTGGGGACCAAGAGAGACTTAGAGTCTGGACTGGACCAGGGGATGGTAACGACCCTAAATGGCTCTATGTAGGACAGCTCTAAGCCAAATCCTTTTAGGAGAACTAAGAAGCTAAGTCTGTTATAACCAATATCAATGACAACTCTCAAATCACAGGAGGGTTAATAAGAACAGCCAAACATAAGAATAGATTGGAGATACCCAAGAGGAGGATGTGGAATGCATTCACGTGTTGGTGGTTCATCTTTATCAAGCAGCTGTGTGGGCATGTGAAGGACTACATCAAAACCTGCACACAACAATAAAAGGTACACATCCCGGGGCATTCTCATAAGGTAATAAAAGTCCCTTTCACTGTCAATGGCCCAATATCATAAGGGTAACAAATATATAACTGTTTAGACTGCAAGAAGATATAAAGCATGATAGCACATGAACACAATATTAATCATTTAAATGGCTTATTAAGTTATAATTTATCTTCTGAGACAATGTAAAAATTGCAAAATTTTAAACAAAAACTTAGAATAAACTAGAACACACTCCATAGAGAAAAGCAGCTCTCCCTCAGACTGTGCCATTAGCAACTTTGTAATAGCCCAAACTGGAAACAACCCAGAAGGCCATAAACAGGAATGGATCAACCAACTGGTAAAACTGTACAATATAATACTACACAGGAGGGGGAAAATAAACTAATGTGGTTGAATCTCAAAAATGTGTCTAGTAAAAAAAAAAAAGAAGAGTATATACTGTATGATTCCAATTATAGGAAATTGCAGAAAAGGCAGAATTATAGTATGAAAAGGTGGATCACTTGTCAAGTTCAGGGTTAGGAAGGTGAATTAACTTCACCGGGGCATGAAGGGACTTTTGGGGGTGACAGAAGTATTCTATATATTGATTATGATGGAGGTCATAAGTGAGTCTATGTGTCAAAACTCACTGAACTGTACACTTAAAATAAGTGCATTTTATCATCTAAATTGTATATCATTAAAATTGATTTTTTTAAAAAAGCTATCAGAAAACCAGCTAGATAACTCTTAAACTCCTTGCCCATTCAGGGTATAAAAGGCCAAGGGTGAAGATAGCTCTCTCTATCAAAAAAAGTAGTAAAAAAATGTTGAATTCTGTGAACCCTAATCATCCTTAAAAAAAAAAAAAATCTAGGGAAGGTATGTCTTTCCTTGCCTTATATCTGGTGAAAAAGCTTCAAAAGGACTACTCAGAAAACCTAATAACTGCTTTTTCAGAATGGAAGAGAAATGGACTTGATGTCAGACTCACACTTGAGAAATCTAAGGCCGAAAACTTTTGATGGCAGAGCAAAGGTAAGGTAGCAAATTAGTGATTTATCCTACCTAAAATGCCATTAGGACAAACTATTCTGTGGCATTTTCTGGGAGCTAAGAGAGCACTACAGTGGGGACATTTTAGGTCTTGTCTAAGAGAGTAGACCAAAAAGATAAAGGGTCCTCAGCAGAAATGTAGCTAGATGTGAAGGGTTGAATTCTCAGGAGCTGAAGAAGTAAGTGGTTAAGAGACAAGATGCACCTTCCCTTGTCAAGGTTACTCTAGATAAGAGGTCTCCACAAAATGGAGAGTCTCTAAAGAACTTTAAGTCCCACAGCAGAGATCATCATACTTAAACACTCACCAAGTTTAGAGAACGTGAGGGCAGTTTTTGTAGTACCAGTGAAGGGAAAACGTTACTGCCCTTCTTTCTTACATCATCATTCACCCTCCATTCCACTCCAATCCCAGAGGAATCCAAAATCATGGTTAATAGGCAGAGAGGGAACCGTAAAACACAAAGACATAAAAAAAGAAAAGAAGCTGTCCAGACAGTCCCTTAATAACTACATGCCTCCAACCAATAGAAAGTTTGAGCTCAGGGGCATTTCTGACTGTAAGTCAAGTGTGCAGTTTTGACAACTGTGTAGAATTAGGTAATTAATTTCTGAGCCAGTACTATTCATGTTAGATATGAATAACCAGAAAAGTTGAGCACCTTCCTGACTTCCTTAAGAGTTGCAGGAAAATAAATATTCCCACCAAGTGAAATTCAAAAGAGAAAGGAAGACAAAAGTAAAATTGGTACTATGGGGGCACATCTGAGTGGCCCAGCCGGTTGAGAATCCAACTCTTGATCTCAGCTCAGGATCTCAATTCAGGTTTTGATCTCAGGGTCATGAGTTCAAGCCCTGCATTGGGCTCCACACTGGGCATGGAGCCCGCTTACCAAAAAAAAAAAAAAGAAAAAAAAGAAAAATTGATACTATAGACTGAACGTTTGTCCTCCCACCCCCTTCATATATTGATAACTAGTCCCTGATGTATTGATATTAGAAGGTAGGGCCTTTGGGATGTAATCAGCTTATGAGGGTAGAGGTCTTGTGAATGGGATTATTGCCTTTATAAAAAAAGCCCCAGATGATCTCTTGCCCCTTCCACCATGTGAGAACACAGTGGCCCATGAACCACACACAAGAATTCACTAGTAAACCTGCAGGCACCTTGATTTTGTAATTCCCAGCTTCCAAAAACATCAGAAATAGACTTCTGTGGTTTATAAAGCTCCTAGGCTACAATGTTCTGTTATAGCAATCCAAATGGACTAAGATAATTGCTTCCTGAATTTTATTCCATGAATTGTTCAAAATAACAGATATGCTGATTAGATAGATACCATGGGTAAGAAAGGCTTGTACTAGGCAGGACCACCATGCAATAGAATTCCAGGAGGGGCTATGCACTGAGACAAAATGTGAAAGCCACCCGTGGAGTTGGTCAGCATAACAGCTCTAATGACAGGAGCTTTGCAGACATGATCTCTCAACAACCTATGAGGGGTTAAACAGCAGACAGCTAAAGCCCTCATTTAACAGCTCACAGAGACTAAGCACTAAGTCTCTCTCTTCTCACTGAAGTATTCTGTCAAATTAGTTTAACCTGACCATATCTACACTCAAAGTCAAAGGCTTTTTGTCTTCTGCACACAATATTCAGTAATTAGTTGTTGAATAAAGCATTAAGTGAATAAGTATAATCAAACATACCTATTTCTAATGCCACCATTGATATAAGGTTTTATAGTTCTTTTTACTTACTACTAAATTTGAGTATAGGATTAGATAAAACATCATATTTGCCATTCATTAAGCACCAATTCTCAACAGTTGTCATTTAAAAAAAAAAGTCTATCCTCATTTTGCTAAGCAAAAAGAAATGAACAGAAATAGAAATGCAGATTTATTCACTCATCAATTATCAAATACTCAACTTTATACTGATCTGTCAGGGCTCAATTCTGTCTACCCAACACACAGTGGCTTAGGCCCAAAGTGAAGATATCGACTTAAATGACTGAAAAGGCCCCGACAAAATAGCTTTGAGTTATGGTTCATTAAAACCACCAGGACCAAGTTACTCTTCCCCTTTTGCCAAATTTTGTTTCTTTTGGCATAGATCCATCCTCAGAGGCCTCTTCTCTTATAGCAGAAACATGGCTACAAAGTGTCCTGTGATACATCCTTTCAAGTTAAAGTCTAGAGGCAAGATAGAGCCTACTTCCTTGATACCATTTGTTTTTAAAGTCCCAGAATTTAGTGCCTTCGGATAAATGGTTAATAAAATAATTTCCCCCACCACATGAGATTCTGACAATTGGTCAGATATCTAGCTCTCCTAGCCAATTGATGACAGTCAAGGGTCGACTATTTTGTTAGGCGTTTCTACAATAAAAGTGATCCTTGATTACTTAGAGGAACTATAAATCAACAAAATAGCTGATGAGATTGCCATGCTTTGGGCTTTCCTGAGTTTAGTGACTCTTATAACTGGTACTTCCTTTGCAGAGACCCTGGAAGCTAAGCTTATGCATTCATTCCAAAGATACTGGCTTGTATAGGGCATTACTTCATCACTTGTACAGTGTAAATCTTGTTTTCTTGCACTGGAGCCATACTGCTATTCTAGACTGCTGCAAGTACTCTTGCAGAGAAAGAATGTCTACTGCCACAGGCAAGCTGTGCTTCCTTTCCTATAACCTTCTGAGTAGTCTAGTAGTTAGGGGTGACATAAGCAAGTGACTTTAAATGTTTAGCTCAAAAGACCCTGATAGGTATTACAGTGCCCATCTCTGAAACAATAACTGTAACAAGGGGAATAGAAATGACTGATTGGAATAACCTCAGATTACATGTCCCAACCCTAGAACAAAGAGATGCTGAGCTGCTTCATCCAATGTACAGGGGCTGCAAGTGAAGTAGGAGTGGTTCCCCTGAAGCCCAGATTTCTTTACCAAAAGAAGAATGAAATGCCCAGCAACCAACCCAGTAAATATTTGCTATGTAATTGACTCCTTCCTCCATACCATATCAAAGCCCATGGGATTCAAATTCTTGCTTCAACCAAATGACAAATAAGTACATGTCAGGAACCTATGATTCAAGTAATCAAAAAAAAAAAGTTGCATGTTTAAAATATCAAATGCTAAAAATCTACAATAAGCCATTGTTGTACCTCTTTTAAATGATAATCTGCAACTGAATTTTGGCCTACTATTAATAGGGAGTTCCAAAGGATTCAGCAATTATCAAAATCCCCTGATGTCTTTGTTAGATATTTTTTTACTGTTTTCCTTCCAAATTGTTTAAAGTGAAAAAATTGAAATTAATTCCCATCCTAGAGACAGTTAAACACAGTTAAAAGCATAAACTCTAAATGAAGAATATACAGGCTTGAAGCCTACTGCCTCTAACTTGTTGATTTTGTGCAAAGTTTAGTTCAATCTATGTTTCTCCTAGGACACCTGGGTGGTTCGGCGGTTGGGCATCTGCCTTCATCTCAGGGTGCGATCTCGGGATCCGGGACTGAGTCCTACATTGGGCTGCCAGGGGCCTGTTTCTCCCTCTGCCTGTGTCTCTGCCTGACTCTCTCTCTCTCTCTCTCTCTCTGTGTGTCTCTCATGAATATACAAAATATTTTTTAAAAAAATCTATGTTTCTCAGTTTGTCAATTTGGAAAATGGAGATGATATCCACCTCAATGGGTAATTTTGAGGAGTAAATAAGTAAAAATATATGTAAAACACAATGACACCTAACACAAAGGAAGAAGAAGCAAGTATTACTCAATATTATTATCCTCATCCCTGAATTTTGATATATGTAATCCACATCTCAACAGGACATTTTTTTCCTACTTTAAGAGAATGACTACATGTAATAAAAAAATTGTGACTTTGGGAGAAATAGGCACCAGGAAAGAAAGCTTTATTTATTCATATTTGAAAAGATGGTTAACTTGTAACACCAGATATACAGATATATGAATCTAGAGAAAGTCAGTTACTTGTACAAATATTCTATGCTCTGAAATTTAAGGACTTGGTCAGAGGGAGGGTCTCAGGTGTCTATCCCTGATAAATAGGTGAGGGATTCAGAAAAACTGGGTCTGCAGATCTGGCCCAGGTCCAATAATTAACCTGAGTTACACAGGATAGGTTCCATGTCATTTCAGGAAACACTACGGGCTTGTTCTATATGCTAGGCAGTGTCCTTAAAATGCTCACCGCCTAGTGTGAGAGAAAGACTCAAAAATTAATGTATGCAATGCAATGTACTAAGTGCTATGTGGGAGCATGCATTGGGTGTTCTTTCCGCAGAGGAAGGAGTTAAAACCTGAGATGCCTTTTAGATTAAATTCACTCCATTCCACTTCAGTAGTTTCTCTGTGCCTGTCTGTAAGAACACATAATGGTGAAATACCAGCCCTTCCCACTTTTCAGACAGGCCCATGTGAGCATCAGTGAGTTAATATACATTAAATCATTGAGCTTTTCTGAAATAAGTTACTGTAGAAAAACCCAAGACACTTCACTGAGATGATCACAGCTTCCTGCAATCTGCTTTTATCTTTATCAAAGGAAACTATTTGAGCACAAACATGGCATTGCCATTATTTCAGAAGCATAAAGAAGGTGAATACCACCCAAATACATAATAGCCCACAAAATGAGAACCTACAATCTATTCTGATAAAAGAGAGACTTTCTAACTTTTTTTCCTAATGCCAACACGAAGACAAAAGAATTGCCTCTGAAGAATTCTGTAAGATCTTCATGTTTTGGAAATGGGAGGAAAATAGGTAATAGGGACAGGAATACAAAAGAATTTTAGAACTGGAAGTGAATTTTAAAGATTATCAAATCCACCCTCTTCATTTCAAGAATACCAACAGAGATTAAGCAGCTCACCTAAATTAATGGAAGACCCAGGAATAGCAATCAAGTCTAAAACTCTTCCTTACTATGGCAAGAAACACCCACAATTATTTTAAGATCTCTCATTATATTGGTAGCCCTGTAGTTTCTGTGGCTCAGATTCATAGCAAGTTAAATAACTCTGTTTCCAAGGCTAGGAATCTACCATTTTTAATGTGGCTTCTGTTAAAAAAAAAATATTCTAAATTTCAAGAATGTTTACTAACAAAACCTCTTTAACACTCTCTTTTTAAGTTTCATTTGTTGTGTGTTAATCATACAGATTTTCTTATGTTCCTTCTGGCTAGTAACTTCTTTATTTTTTTGCTAGTAACTTCTTTATTTTTTTGCTTCTTTATTTTTTACCTTTTACTTTTTTGCTCATTATCCTCAATGTAAATACTGGAAGCCTATTAAATAGTGTCAGCACAAATTCGACATTAAGAATTGTCCTGAGGGAGAGTCGTCATGAAAAATGTCAACATGCTATACATTGTACAATTCCAGATCTACTTTCTAAAACCCATTATACTCTAGAATTTCACCGACTGACATAAAACTTGACTCTTTTTCTCTTAGAAACAAAAGCACCTATGTTTTCTAAGTTACATGATGGTTCACCCCACTAAAAATGTTGAAGAATTTAACTGTTAGAGATGCACAGCTTGAAATGCATCATAAACTAAAACCATCAGAGTATTCACTGCCATATTTTCTTCACCTGCTTTAATGGCAAAAGCTTTTGACATTCGGCAATGTGTTTAGCTGTCTAACGGAAAACAAAAAAATAAAAAACAGGAAAATTCACAAGTCACCTTGCAAAGTTACTTCCCTGAACTTGGACTGAAATTCAGTGAAGGTAACCACAATATAGATCAAATATGTTATTTGGAGGCTATATTTAATTTACCTTCGAGAAAGGATTAATTGTTTTCACTTTAGTAACTTCAAATACTTTTGGTCCATTACCCAGACAGAAAAGTGCTTCTTATATTTACTGCTAGCATTATAATAAATATTTTATTGTGCCCATTACTGAGGCCTATTCCAGTTTACATTGCTGTGGTGCTTACCATCTCTCCAAAATATTTTTACAAGAAGTCTGAACTAAAAAAAAAAAAAAAAAAAAAAAAAAAAAGTCTGAACTAGGGAGGTGGACTGAAGCTGCTGAAATTGGAAACCATCGTTTTTAATGCTTTCATCAAAAAAGGTCATTCCATTTTCTCCACATTTGTTTGAAAGTTTGGCACCAGAAACAGAAAAAGCAAGTAGTAGATAATCCAGAGCTGTAAAGTATCAGCAGAAGAATAACTGAAGTTGGGAAGCCTGGGTGGCTCAGCGGTTTAGCACCGCCTTCAGCCCAGGGCATGATCCTGGAGATCCAGGATCAAGTCCCATGTCGGGCTCCCTGCATGGAACATGCTTCTCCCTCTGCCTGTGTCTCTGTCTCTGTCTCTCTCTCTCTCTCTAAAAGATAAATAAAATCTTAAAAAAAAAAAAAAAAGAATAACTGAAGCAATAGGGGCAAAGGCATTGGGGACACTGGGTTGAGAGAGTAGCTGGGGTGTAGCCAAGAAGGAAAGGTGGTAAAATGCCAAGAAGGAAAACTAAGTGAGGAAAATGTGAGGTGATTGAAGGGTGGCAAAGCCTGATAAAATTTCAGAATATTTAGTCCCAGTAAGGAAGAGAAGTGGAGAAATTTTGGTCAGAGTTTGACATTTCAGAGTTTTAAGGTCTTAATAAAGAAAGAGCACTTCCAGAGGAAGGTAAAGTGGAGAGTTGTAAGAAAGGGGAAGTGACTCAAAAAGGACAAAGGTCACAGAACTGTGAAGCCATGTGTAAGATGATTCCTACTAGAAGCATTCTCATGGATCTCCCACATTTCTGCATATGTAGTGAACTGTGTACTAACTAGTTTTTATTCTGGACTATCTTTTTGAGAACCTTTATAATATGAACAACCTTGGAAGACAGAGATAGTATCTCCCTCTGGAGTAGAGGGCAAGCTTGGTAACTGCCCCTATTAACAGATTCAGGCACCTTAAAGCTCAGGGTTTTTTCCTAAATGCAACCCATGGCATATTCAGGCATCATCTGGTTCTCTTTACTATGTAAATTGGGGAAAATACTGATATTCTGGCTATTACTATTAATAAACAGTCCTTATTTCTGACTCAGTGGTGTCATGTCTTCTACCAGCAACCATGAAACTGTGCTATGTTAACTTGCTAGCTCGCAAGTGACTTAGTATCTCAAACTTTTCTATTCTTGATAGTTTGACAGTGAGGATGGAGTGCTGACAAACACAATTTTTGCAAGACAAAAGATGAGGGCACTTAACAAAATATGAGGGAAATCTATGGGAATTGGTAGCAAGCATGTTCATCAAATTGCATGCTCTGTGGGACAGTCTTCCAATACATTGCTTATGAAGAGGGAGAAATCTGAAAGGAGGTTCAAAGACAGCTGCCTGAATGGTGTCTTGAGTGTTGATGATTCTCCTTTGGGTAGGAGGACTTCCTTGCCAATCAATCAGCAATAGTTTTGGGGCACCTGAGTGGCTCAGGTCATTAAGCAACTGACTCTTCCTTTCAGTCCAGGTCATGATATTGAGCCCTATGACATGCTCCTCGCTCAGCAGGGAGTCTGCCTCAGGATTCTCTCTCTTTCTCTCCCCCTCTGCCCCTCCCCGAACTCATTCTCACATGATCTCTCTCTCTCTCTCTCTCTCCCCCCACTCTCTAAAATAAATAAATAAATTTAAAAATCAGCCTTAGTTCTGCCCCACTGTAACAGCTAGTTTCAAAATTTATACTGGTTCCTTACAAATCCTGAATCTCTTAGGGGCAGTAAGAATGTTGAAAAGATAATCTGGAACAACAGGAACTTGGTGCTTCACTCTTCTTATGTGCCCCAGAGACATATGGAGAGTTCTCTTACAACAATCTCCACTTATTTCCATACTACATTGGCTTCTGTCCCATTACTAGACGACTCTGTCGATCACTAGTGACTGAAACCAAATCCATTCAGTTTAATATAACATTTAATTAAGTCTACTATCAATAGAACTTTAAGCAATATCAATCTTGACCATGGTTCCCCCTCAGGGTCCCAGACTCAGTTAGCTTTAAAAAAGAAGAAAAAAAGAAAAGAAAAGATCTGATAAAACACCAGAATCTGCCTTAGGTAGCTTCCTCCTTAAACCTCTGTCTGCATTGACCTTTCTGCTTGCCCCAAGGCACTAATCCATGTACAGCAGATGTACTCCTACTTACCCAGACTCACCTTTGCCCATAGGAAAAGGTCAAGGGTAATTTTATCCTCTAAAACTACCCAGACTTGTGAGTTCAAGTTGGCCTGAATGCCTTCCAGGGATGTGGTGGTACCATTGGTATCAGCCGAAGGGATCAGAGATACATTTTTTTCTTTATTTCAAGTTTTTATCTAAATTCTAGTTAGTTAACATATATGGTAAAATTGGTTTTGGGTACAGAACTTAGTGATTCATGGGATCAGGGATAAATTTTTTATCAGCTTTATTAACTGGATAACTCAAGTTACAGAGGAAATTTCCCACAACATGGACATAAACAGTTAAGGCAGTTATTCCTCCACAAAGCTCCCCAGTGTAACTAAGTGTACTTTCATTTAAGAGAGACTTCTATGGGGGTGCCTGGGTGGCTCAGTTGTTGAGCGTCTCCCTTTGGCTCAGGGCATAGTCCTGGAGTCCCAGGATCAAGCTCCCTGTGAAGAGCCTGCTTCTCCCTCTGCCTGTGTCTCTGTCTCTCTCTGTGTCTCTTATGAAAAAATAAATAAAATCTTTAAAAAAATAAACAAAAATAAAAGAGAGACTTCTACAGTTGTCTGAGGGCTACATACATGATCCACAAGTGTTTCTTTAAACACTCCTGAGAAGCAGGCCAGTATTTGCTTGTGGAGGAAAGCACCGTTATTAATTAATTTTACTTCTTCTAGAACATCACAGTGTAATCAAAGAATATGTACTCCTTTGTGCAAAGGTTCTTTCACTCAACATGTTTTTGAGATTCATCCATATATCATGTATAAGTGTAGCTTGTTACTTTTTATGTATAATTAGTATTCCATTATAGGATTATATTTCGGTTTATCTAATCTCTTTTCATGGACACTTAGGCTTTTTCCAGTTTCTGGCCATTATAAATACCAATATGTTCATAGTAGCTTTAAAGTCTTTTTGTGAAAGTAAGCTTTGATTTCTCCTGGGTAACCTAGGAGTAGAATTTCCAGGTCATAGGTAGATATCTATTTGTTTTGAAAGAAATCGTCAGACCTTTTCCCAAAGTACTTGTATCATTTGTCTCCTATGAAAGGTGGTAAGAGAATTTGGGTACTCCCCACATCTTTACCAACATTTGGTATTATCAGTCTTTCTATTTTGTAGCCATTCTGGTAATTGTGTAACAATACCTCATTAATATTTGTACTTATCATAAAGCTTGTTTCTTTCAATCTTCACTGGAATGTTTAGTGAATGTAGATAACAACAGCAAAACTAATGGTAAAAAAAGTACTGCTTAAATACATAAGCCCTTCCTCCAAACACCATAATCACACAGGGTATTCAGAGAAGCAAGGTGAGATAAACATCTAGAATCTGGGCAGAATAATGCTCACATCCCAATTTTATGAGTTGGTAACTTGGAGATCTCTTAATATATAAAAACTCCAATTCTCAGTTTTCTGATAAAGTCACAGGGGAAAAATTCATCTAAAAACTATGTAAAACAATAAATAAAGAATTATAGTTAATACATATTATAATATGAGGCAGGAGCCCACTAGCTGTGACCTTGCAAATTTTACTTCACTTTTCAAAGAAGGTTTATCATTTACAAAATTGGAAAATAAGCTCATTCATAGAATTATGTTTGGCATGGTGTCAAGAATATAATAGTATCCAACTTTTCTAGAAAACTTACTATGTACTAGGTTAGTAATTATACATGGATCATTTCATTCAAACCTCACCACAAGTTCCATAAGCTTATGAGTCAGGTACATTATTGTCCATTTTGAAAGGGCTTTGAAAGACTTTGTAACTTGTCTCAGCTTTAAAGTAGCCAGACTCTGGAGACTGAATGTATTGCTTCCACAAAAAAAAAAAAAGAAAAATAAATAAACAAAAGTAAACTTTGTTCATTATTATACTGTCAGTTGCTATCTCCATTACCCTTTTTTTTTTTTCTCTTTCTAATACTTCCAAAAAGCTAGAAAGAGTTTTGAATTCAAAGACTGGCTCTTTGGAAAAAAATCTAATTATATCTATATAAATTATATATAACTTTAATTATCTATATATCTATATAAATTATATATAATTTTAATTATCTATATATATACCTATATATTTCATCCTTACGTATGAAAAAGATTATCCTTTCTGAGAACAAGGTTGTAAATTGTTTTCCACTGCCCCTTAGTAACCAATAGCACATATTTTTGAGATAATGGACTCAAATTATATCAATCCTTGTGTTAAATGTCTAACAACAGTACCTTTACCCTAATAGCTCTGCCAAACACAAAGAAAAAAAACACTGTCAGTAAGATGGATAGTTGAAACAAAAAGTGCACGTTGCTGAGAGCCTGACATAACTTGGCTGGTGGGCATCATGGCAACTTGGGAGTCTCTGTAATTTCATGAGCTGCAAATGGGACAGTTTGGGGCCAGAAGGCCCTGGAGCTACTCCATCCTTAACTGAGCTCCTCATCCTTCCTTTTGGAAATTCATATAAACAGACCATCAGCTCCTTTCCCGTGCCCATTATAACTGGATGAGAATGTCATTTTTACCAGAAGGTACTATCCACCATGTGCACTCATCTATGGAATTTCTCATTATATACCATAAAATTGATCACCAAACAGCACCTAAGAAAGTGAAACAAGGGGGGAAATGTACAATCCATTACAGTGCAAAGTCACCTAATCCCTCAAAAAAGAATTGCCAGTTCACTGCTTGTTCTGTAATCCATCAGCAAGGTCTGCAAACTATTTAAGCTCAGTCATGCACAAATGATTACAGAAAGAGCTATACACAAAATAGGATTTCATATTTAAAAGGCTATTGGGAAGTTATGTCCCAGCTATCTTCCTGCTTTTTGATGAGGAAAACACCCACATGAAACATCAGTCAACAGCTTGAGCCAAATGAAAGAAAACGTGAAATAACCGTTTATAAATGAATGAATCCAAGTGGTTGGAGATGAACAAGTAACTTATTTAAAGTTCCAAGGTCTTTACATATGAGAGTCTGATCATGCTGTGAGCAATGATATGAAAGGATTCACAGAGTGTATATTATCATAGAAATGAAGATGTCACTCCAAGGCTAACCCCATTTGGATTTATTGACAATAGTCTTCAATATACAAGGCTAACGCACTTGAATGCTTTAATTGAGTTAGACCCCTGAAAGCAAAAAAGCACGTGATGAAATACTGAATAGGGGAAACTAATAAAATGAGAAAAGGAGAGCAGCTGCTAACAAATTGTGATCTTTGCCTTGTCTTTTGAGAAAAAAAAATCATACTACTCAACATCAGAAACATCTCTCACTGACTTGAAGCAGGAGTTTGGAAAACATTCACTCATCTATGAGTGGAGTTTCAAGTCAAAGCATATATGGAAAGACACTTGGGAAATATCTTCCAACTCAGCCTCCCTGGCATGAATCACAGGTGGTATCCTCTAGGATGCCTTGCCTTCCAAGATTCAACAGACTCATGCTCTAAGGTTAACAGATAACACCTGCTTTGTTTCATTCACAATGTTCCTTCTATTTCCCATCAAACTCTTAACACACTTCTCCCAGAAGCCTCTGCCAGTGGTCCAGGTCAGCGTTGCCATAGTTCAGATGGTCCAAACTATATCAAAGGAATGAAAAAGTAGTACCTTCTAATGTTGAAACAAAGTGTCAGTGTCTGGGATTAGGTGTAAAAGTCATTTTTAAAAATATATTCTGACACAGATCTACATATATGCTGAGCAACTACCAGTTGTTTATCAATGAAACATTTTCTTAAGTTTCATTGTAGGAATTCTTGTATTGCTCAGAAGCTTTAGGCAACTCTACATGCTACTCCCAGTTATTAGGCTCTCTACATTTTTCCTTTTTAATGGGAAGATCAGATAAGAATTTAAGTTATTACAGGATAAGCAGAATATGTTTCATTAGCTGAAAGACCATTCAGGCTACAAATGATGCCACTTGACTCTGGATTTGGGTTTGGATTCTGCTATCTGTAGGAGTTTGGACAAGTTACCTAAACTTTCTGTGCCTCAGTTCCTCACCTAAAGTAAAAACACCAACTTCACTCTTCTTCATAAAGCAGAACAGTGGTTAGCACATAGAATCCACTTAATAAATCTTAGCTACTATTATTATCACTGTTAGTAGTGTTACTTGGGAAAGAAGGGAAGAAATTTTCAAGAAAATCAGATATGCCACCCAAAAAATTCTTAAAGAGACATGAGAAAAATAGGCCAAAAGTTTTTTGAGGCCATTTCTTGTCCTTCAAGACAGAAGAATACAATTTTCAGGTTTCTGCTCTATTACAAAACTTTAATGTGTAATAAATTCACCCCATGATCTTATTAAAAATGCAGGTTCTGATTTAGTTAGTAGGTCGGGGTGGGGCCTGAGATACTGTATATCTAATGAGCTCCTTGGTGATGCTAATACAGCTGGACTACATTTAGAGTAACAAGGTAGAACAAGGCAAGCTCTCTTCTCTCTCCTTTGCATACCATCATACAACGGTCTTGATCCATTCAAGCTGCTATCACAAAATGCCAGTCAGTGGCTTATAAGCAACAGGAGTGTATTTCTCACAATTCTGAAGTCTTAAAGTCCATGGTCAGGGCACCAGCATGGTCTGGTGAGAGCCCTCGTCCAGGATACCAACTTCTCCTTATAACCTCACATGACAGAAAGGGTGATGGAGTTTTGTGGAGTCTCTTTTATAAAATAAGCACTGCTCTCAGTAATGAAGCCTCCACCCTCATTACTTAACCTCCTCCCAAAGGCCCCACCACCTAAAACCATCACCTTTGGGAGTAGGATTTCAACATATGACTTTGGAGGGAAGAAGGGAAGGTGGGGGGGGGGGAGAAGGGGGACATAAACTTTCAAACCATACATAGCAATTACCCATCATATATATGACAATGACAAAGCTATCTCATCTGTGCCTCAGTTTCCCCAACTATAAACTAAGACCGTAAAAGTACCTAACTCTTAGAGCTATAAGGATTAAGTCAGTTAATCAGTTAATATCAAGTGCACAATACCCTTCCTAATAGTAAGTGCTAAATGTGTTAAGTAATTTTTTAAATTGTGATAGTTTTTAGTAAATAACACCCACTTAGTAAAGTTTAATGGAACACAACCCTACACCAGTTAATATCTTACTCATTGCAAACACTATAGTTTTCCACCCAAAGACTTTTCTTCTAGCTTTTCCAGTGTCTTAGCAACTTACTTTCTAGTATTTTGCTTTAGCTTCCAGATTTCCAAGTTAAAATGCTTTTGAATTTAAAACCTCGGCTCATACAGTCTCATTAGGACAAAGATTTCGGTAAACAGAAGACAGAGAAATCATCCACTATTCCAGGTTCCTAATAATACTGAATATAGTCATGGGCTTTAACTGTGTTCATGACCAAACATTTAAGAGTTCGAGGTAGAGGGGAACCAGGGTGACCGAGTCGGTTAAGTGTCTGCTTTCAGCTCTTGTCATGGAGCCCCTTGTTCAGCTGCCTGCTCAGTGGGAGCCTGCTTTCTGCTTCTGCTTCTCTCTCTCCCTCTCCCTATGCTTGTGTGCATGCTTGCTTTATCAAATAAACAACTTTTTTAAAAAGTTCAAAGTAGAATGAGTCATTTTATAAATGCACAGGACTTCTTCAAAGGTTCTGGTGTATCATCAGGAAAGTCTCCATAGTGGAGCTCCACAGAGAGAGTTATCAAGTTAATCAAATGTGATTGTTTATTTTTCTCTTCCCAAAGCTCATGAAAGATTATTGCCCTTCAACATGTCACTGTATAGTTACCTCCCTTTTTAGGCAGAAACCTTTGGGGATTCTAGAGAACACAGTAAAGACAATACCATTCTGCTTTGCCTACATTTATGAGACTGTACTAATATGTATACTGTATACTCACCCCTATGCAAAATTCTGGAAGACTCTGTATACCTATAAAAGCTGAACATCTTGGCTACATTAAGGGAAGAAAGTCTCCCATTAAGAAGTTTCACAATCCTCTTCATGTTTTAATCCTACAATCTCATCTACCACAAAACCCACACTATGACAAAAGGGACATTATCATGATAATAGCAAAAAGCCATTCTCTTCTCCCATGCCATTTAGGCTTTGGAAGACCAGTTTGCCTTCTTGCTTTGAGTATTTTGTAGCATATATCACTCTTGCATGAATAAAGAACAGTGTCTGGGTTGAGGAAAGCTTTGACATCTTGAATACAATATTATTTCTCCCATTTCTGCCAAAAAGACAACATGTCAGAATATGAGAAAGATAAAGACTAAATATTCTAAGACAGCAGAAAACAGTTTCTCTCTTCTTAGCCCTATTTAACATGGAAATAAAGGATGAGAAAGAATAGTCTAATCTGTAAAAACAAAACAAAACAAAATTCTACTCCAGGCATATTTGACTTCAGACACCTTGATATTTAAGAAATCAGCTCTGGGGGCACCTGAGTGGTACAGTCAATTAAGCATCTGACTCTTCATTTCGGCTTAGGTCATGATGTCAGGGCTAAGGTTAAGCCCCTCAATGGGCTCCTCACTTAGTGTGGAGTCTACTTGGGATTCTCTTTCCGTCTCCCTCTCTTCCTCCCCCTGCTATTTTGCACATGTGCTCTCTCAAATAAATCTTAAAAAAAAAAAAAAAAAGAAAATCAGACTGTCAACTAAACTCAGTATTTTTAAATAAGCTGACTTAAGCCCCACTATATAGTAATCCAGTTTTTGTTCAACTGTTAGAAGTTCTTACTTTTTCTTATGTGCTTTCAGTTTCCTTTATATTGAAACCAACAAAATTACTCTAAGAAATTAAAGCTTCTTTATTTTGTGTGTTTTGCTCAGGGATAAATGAATCTCAAGTACATAGAGCACTGCCTGGCTATAACAAAAAATGAATACCATTTCTGTGTGTGGAAGTAATTGATGGGCTTATAAATATTCAAGAGTGTGAAGATAAAGCACATGGCATATTATGAACACAGAGATGCAACAATATTCTAACTTTGGGCAAAATTGTCCTACAAGTGGCTCCAGGACACATAGGTGCAGGTGATTTCTTACTGGTAAGAGGTATTACATTCAATGGTTCACCTCACCTTTCCTCCTAAGATGCTAGTTAATATCATGTCATAGCATAAGAGTTCTGGAATCACAAGAGGATTGAGTTCTGGCTTTACCACTCACTAACTATGCAATCTTAAGGAAAATAATTACTCTTTAAGACCCAATTTTCTTATTTGCGGTATAGAGATAATGGTAGTTCCTATCTTATAGGATTATCAATGAGGATTATACAAGATGATACAGAACTTTTAGTGCCTACACATACAAACACTGAATATACATTTGTTATAACTAATATTAGCTCCCCAGGAGCTAGATTAGATGGACCCAAATATTTAATGAGGGTCTTTCTATATTTGGACACAAAAATAGGGAAAAGAAAAAGATAGCATCTTCTGAGGTATCATTAAATTATAATTACCTTTTAAATAAGGTTGCTTTTTTTTTTCAACATGCACAACTAAACATAACAAAATAGAACCCATAAACTCAATTATTCCCTGGTGAGAAGCATAAAGATTTTACAGGTGAGGGACACCTGAGTGGGGCACCTGAGTGGCTCAGTGGTTGAGCATCTGCCTTTGGCTCAGGTCATGATCCTGGGGTTCTGGGATCAAGTTCTGCATCACGCTCCCTATAGAGAGCCTGCTTCTCCCTCTGCCTATGTCTCTGCTTCTCTATCTCTCATGAAAAAAAAATTATCTTTAAAAAAAAAAAGACTTTACAGGTGAAATTTTTCCACATGTAAAATAACAGTTATTTTAGACACAGTACAGTCAATACAACATCGGTTACACAACACTGACAATTTTGAATGGTCTCACAAAATTTGTGTCTATGTGGATTATTAACTGTATCATCTTCAGGGTTTTCTACTTGGCATATTTCACAGTCTTATTTCTAGGAGGTTCTCTGTCATACCTTGTCTTTAACTTAAATTCAAAAATTGACTGCAACCATTTTTGTTATTTCAGTATTTCATCCTACATTCTTTATTCAGGCCTATCAAGATATCAAATATGGAAACAAATTTTGATATAATTATCTTTAAACAGGAATGATTCTTGGGATAGTATCTGCTAGTTTAGTAACCTAAATAAAGCCTGAACCATATATCTGTGTGGCTAACCCTCTTCAGCTTTTTTCTAAGCTCCCTCACAAACTTCCCAGTGGACACAGTAAATCTGTGCTCCCCCAGGAAGGAACACTACTGCTACTACTACTTCTCTGGAGGCATTTTCATTTACCAGGAACAACAAAGACCTTGAGGGCAATGCCTCATTTTTGTTGAAAGAGCATACGTTATTTGGCTAAGGGCTACATTGTCAGTAAGTACTGAAGCTGGAATTTGAAAGTAGATTGAACAATTCAAAGACCATACTTTTTTTTTTTTTTACGATAGTCTTACAGAGAGAGAGAGAGGCAGAGACACAGGCAGAGGGAGAAGCAGGCTCCATGCACCGGGAGCCCGACGTGGGACTCGATCCCGGGTCTCCAGGATCGCGC
Source organism: Nyctereutes procyonoides (assembly GCF_905146905.1). Taxonomy (NCBI): domain Eukaryota; kingdom Metazoa; phylum Chordata; class Mammalia; order Carnivora; family Canidae; genus Nyctereutes; species Nyctereutes procyonoides. The sequence continues at coordinate 8,441,225 of NW_026575145.1, forward strand.
TCTGGGCCAAAGGCAGGCGCCAAACCGCTGCACCACCCAGAGATCCCCAAAGACCATACTTTTAACCAGCATTATATTAAGACAATATTCCAAAATTTTGACTCAAAAAGTCAAATTCAGAGGAAGCTTATGGATACTCCCTTTAAAAACACATTGAAACAAACACATACATATGAATACATACTGTGTGTTTCATTTAATTTTAGGGATGTCTATCTGAATTCCTTTTCTAAGTTTTCAATGAAAAAGTAGCAGTATCTAGATTTACTCTAGATATATTCCAGTTGTCCATGTAGAAAACAAATGACACCTGGCTGTGGAACTTAAGATATAATTGTTATGTGAGAAATACCTGACTTGAAGGCATGAAGTACAAGAATAAAGCCTTATCAATAAGATTACTTCAGCAAAGCCAAAGGTCAAATAAGAGAAACCACCATGTTAGCCCTTGGAAAGTATAGCTTCATTACCTAAGTCCAAAGAGTTGTTTTCCAACTATGACTCCAGAACTGGACATCTAAAAGATAATTTCAAACAAAAATTTTCTCATTCTCCTTGGGGATGAAAATGAAACTGGAAAAATTCTCCTGTATACCTTTTTCAATGACTAAATCTACATATCTCCAAGAAATTCTCCATCCTAAAACCATTGATTCTCAGGGTGGTAAGAGAGGTACATACTCACCCTAGGCTTGAAACAACTCATTTTGTTTATGGAGAAACCAATACTCAAAGGTTCAAGCCCAAGGTCACAACTATATTTCAAAGGTTCAAGCCCAAGGTCACAACTATATTTCAAAGAAGTCCAATGTTTCATATTTTCTCAGTGGTTCACAGCTTCAACAGTTGCTTATACCAAAGCTGTTACAATTCCAGAAAGTATTTAGAAGGGCCACCAGAACAGGTGTGTTTAATCGTCTTTGCCTCTCATGCCTAAATTCACCTCGTTTCCCATTCTCTAAGTTATTTTCTATTAGCTTAATTTACTGAAAGGTGATTTGGGACAAAGAGATAATTAAATCACCTTCTTTCAACCTGGATTAGTTTAATCATGAGCCATAGAGCCTCATTCTCACAAAAACAAAATTCTTAAAGTCAGTGAACATCTAGATAATTTAAAAATAATTATATACTTAAAGTATATAAAGTTGATTATCTGACTACTGACCATCAATAATGAGCAAGCTATTAGATTATGCATATGCCAACATTTCTTTTTCTAACCTGAAGTTCTGTTTAACTATTTCCATTGATTAATATTATTTCATCAGTGGGATATTTAAAAACCTAGCCATTATCTACAGAGAAAGCAGGAAAGAGGAAGGAAGCAGTCAAATGGAAACTAAATACAAGAGTGATTTCTCATGCAGGCAAAGTATTCTAATGTACTAAAAGAACTAAGAGCAGTAACCACTGGCTAAATAAACAATTAGACTTAAAATCTAACTCTCAGGACAGGTAAAAGTTTTCCTCAAATTTTGACAGATCTTGGCTTACAGGGGTTTCTAATCCGTATTTATCAGCTCCACAAATAACACTATTTATTATGATCATTACTTATGTATATAGATAGATTAAAAATTCATAGTCCTATATTTTCACCAACATTTGCAAAATATGTTGTTTGTGAAACTGTACTATGCCTGAGGCAACGTGGGTCACACCATTCCTGACTACCGAATGTCAGCTGTTCACCTGAAACTGGTTTCTAGATTGTTTTTATCACATTGTTTAAAGCTTCAGTTTTTCCAAACTACCTCAGCTGATCCTCATTCCTCCTAATTTTAGGCCTTCCACTTTCTCCACTTCATCTTGCTCCTTCTAATCTATCTTACCTTTTGCTCAAATCTTTCACTGGCTTCCTATTCCCCAGTTAACTCTTGACATACATGTGGTAGTTCTAATAATTAGCTTTTTCAAAAGTATTGTGGTATGGGTACTCCCTTTGTATTTCAAATACTGCCAGAAGTCTTTGTGAGAAAAAGGAACCTATCCATGTTCCATGAAAATTATATGGATATGAGGGAGAGTTAATAAAATTTTGCAAGTTTAGAAGCACTTAATTTGGGGGCAATTGCACATGGTGACTTTGACATAAGATTTATATAGAATAGATTCTGCTGGCCTCAAATGAAATTGAGATTGGGGCCAGATGTATACAACCAAGTCTTTTGCCAGTTACATCAGTTTACCTGGACAGTGATGAGAAACATACCTCTGGAACTGGTAGTTTACCTCTGACCCTGGGCACCAAAAATACATTGTTAACATCTCATAAGGGATTAATTCTTCTGCAATGCCCAAACCTCACTCTTATAGGCTGCCACCATATCAAGGGTATTGTGGGAATGTTATCTTTAGTTTATATATTCCATGCCAGAGTCTACTTTGTTCAAGGTGAACTTTTGAAAGGGGGTTGCACAAGTTCGTACAGAATGACACTGCACATTTCTACTCCACCCCATCACTTGGGCATCCTTTTTTTTTTTTAAGATTTTATTTATTCATGAGAGACACACACACAGAGAGAGGCAGAGTCACAGGCAGGGAGAGGAGCAGGCTCCATGCAGGGAGCCCATTGTAGGACTCAACCCCAACACTCCAGGATCATGCCCTGCACTGAAGGCAGATGCTTAACTGCTGAGCCACTCAGGTGTCCCTCACTTGGACATCCTTATCTACACTTCAGCCATGCTGTGAAATATGCCAAAAACATGAGTCCAGTTCAAAAGACAAATGGACCCAGACATGTTTCTTGCTGAATGCCTATCATACCACCACAAACAGGATTACAAGATTCACTTTACATTTATTGCTGATTGGATGAGATGACACTCTTTGGAATGCCAGAACCTTCCGAAAATGTAGAGAGCCAGAAAACAGCGTCACCTGGCTGAAAGAACTATGAGAAACTCCCCCAGGTAAGAATTCAGAGAAGCTGGAACTTCAGACTAGAGCTTAGCACTCCAAAGCAGAGGAACTTCCTTGCCAGAAAAGACTGATTATAAAGCTAGAGTAATTACCAAAAGTGAAAAAATAGAAATTCTTGGGGCACCTGGGTGGTTTAGTTGGTTAAGCACCTGCTTTTGGCTCAAGTCATGGTCTCAGGATCAAGCCCCATATCAGGCTCCCAGTTCTGGCAGGTGTCTGCTTCTCTCTCTGCCCCTTACCCTGCTTGTGCTCTTGTTCTCCCTCTCTTGCTGTCTTGCTCCCAAATAAATAAAATATTTAAAAACAGAAATTCTTACCATTGCAGGTGAAAACAAAGCTAGAAATTCTGAAAATATACAGAATAAAATGAGGAAGTATGGAACAAAATCAGAAAATTTACAGTAAAAACCTGTTGCCCTAGGGCAGTGAATTGGGCCTTCAACTGTCTGTAAGGGTAAGAGCATCAGACCTCAAAAGATCTGGAACTTCAACCTGTGAGTGGTGACCTCAAGAGGACTAGTAAGAATCATTACTCTTCTAGAAAAGATGGAGGTATAAAACACAACCAACATAGGGATGGGTACGAAGCTTGGCAGTGAAGAGCCTTAAATGAGTTAAGTGCTCATGGGGGCCAATTGGCACAAGGCAGCACATCCAGGCAAAAGGAGAAGGCACAAATAGGATAATGAGAATAGAAAATGGGAAGTGAAGGTCACAAGCTGATCTGCATATGATCTAATGCATCTGAAGTTGCATGAACATAAAAATTTCTATTCTTTCACAGGATTCCAATTCCAAGTGATTCCATCCACCCAGTTATGATTACATACCACATGCTGAAGACTCCCAAAATCTACATGTCAAGCCTGTTTTATGTTTTCTAATTTGTTTATTCAACTGTTATCCAACATTTCCAGCCATATCAGTCATTTCTCTCTGTCATATCAAACTTAGTATTTCTGCAACTAATCTCCTCAACACTTTCACATTGCCCATGTCTAAATGCTCCCTAATGTTAGTTTGGGTCCTCCAAGAAGCAGATGCCACATAAGGATTGGAGATGTAACAGCCTATTGGAGACACCTGTGAAGAAGGGCTAGGTCTGGAGTAGGCAGGGAGACCCTTTAGACCACAGTGTAGTTCTGATATGTGAAAGGAGGGACTGGAGAAAGAATTGAACAGAAAAAAGCCTCATTCTGCAGTGTAGTGCTCATAGTCTTAGCCAGACAAATGACAATTCTTTGAGCAAAAATTACTGGTAGAAGAGTCCCACACTAGACATGAATGGCCCAGTAACAATCCTACCATAGTGACAAGGGATTAGATGCTAGGGGTTTAGCAATCACTTGCTGCAGCCAATCCAAAGGTGTTATGGTTGAAGCTATCAGTCACTACAAACCCTGTAACAAGTTCTCTCACTCCTTATTTTCTCTCTTAGCTCATGCTCCTGCCATCTTTCTAATTTAATAACACTAGGAACCAGTAATCATCTCCTCTCCTACCTCCTAAATTCATTAAATTTGCCTTTTAAGCATTTTCCAAATCCATCTTCTCTTCTCCATCACCCACTCCAATTGTCCCTGCTCAAATTCTCATCCTCTACTGCCTGCACTACTGCAACAAATTCTAATTCCTTTACTCATTTTATGTCCCCTCAAATCCACCCAATACATAGGTCTGCCAGATAAATCTATATACTTAAAAAACATAATCCTTCTATAGCTCCCCATTTCCAAGAAAAACAAATATTCATGCACACTTTTACCAGGATATATAAGATCCCCACAGTACAGGATTTCTACCTTCACTCCAGCATGGTCTCCAGTCTTCATGATCCAGAGACATTAAATGTTTTGTACCTCCATGTCTTTGCTCTAATTTTTCCTTCTGCCTAGTATTCCTCTCATTTGGCTCACTTCTAAGAATGTTAGCTCTTCAAGATTAAGCTCAAGTATAACTTAATCTAATAAACTTTCCTTGACCACACTGGGTTATATGCATACTTTCTAGGCTCACATAGAAACCATGCATTTTCTACATTACATTATAAATATTTGCATCTCAAGCCTCCAAAAGACCAAGTTTCTAAAGGTCACTCACTCACTTTGAAACAAAAGCTTCCAGGTTTCTTATTCATCCATATGTTTCCCACACTTAATATTTAAATAATTTATGAAAGAGAAATAGAAGGAAAGTAAACCCCCCAAAAACTATTGAAATATTCAACATTTCCAAATTTCTCTGTCATATCAAACCAGATCTGTTGAGTACTATAAATTTTTATCTCCTTTAATTATTTCAACACCTCTATAAAGTTAGATACTATATTTCCACTAGAAAATTGAGGCTCAGTGAGGTCAAATAAGGTTCTGAGATTTAACCCAGTCATTTGATTCCAAAGGCTCTTTGCTATTTGCTGCCCTTCATAGTCCAATTTAATTCCAATGACTAAATTCAAGAGTATAGTCAATTCCATGGTATAGTCAAGTCTAATTACACTCAAAGACACTATGTACCATACTGGGAAAAGTAAGGGCTTTAGAATTAATCAGATTTGGATTTGCTACTTACTAGCTATGAATATTGGAAAAAAACTATATAGACTTCATAATATTCAATTGTCTGGGTTATACTTTCAAGATTTTCTTATAGTATAGATTTTGAAAAAGGGATCTTCTTAGAAATTTGGTATTTGGAGGTTTCAAAAATACTGCAAAATGGAAGAATCCTACTGAGTGCATTTGATTCACATAATAAATTAATCATTCCAAGCAGGTTATCTACATATTTCTTGAGAGTATAAGACTTGGAAAACATCTTGGTTCTTGGTGCCCTCTTACGTCTTACAGCAGCCTGTTGCGCAGTGAAAATGTACAGTCTTTTAGCAATTCACGAAGATGGGTAATGAAATCAGAATCCTTGCTGCCCCGTTTGTTTATTACTCTATTCATTGTTTCTGTTGGACAAAGAATTTGAAGCCAACCTATACCTCATTTTAATCCAAATCTTGAAACCTCCAAAATATTAACAGATATTCTAAAGCAATTTAAAAATCAATTTGATGGCAAGTCTACAGTGAAAGAGCAGGCCAGACATGCCCAATTATTCAATTACTGTTCAACAGTGGAGAAGCAGGCTGAGGATACAGACAATTTGTACAGGTGCAGGAGTATTTGTAATGCTCTATTCTGTGGCAGAAATAAAGTGGAGATCTTGATCTTTCTGTGAACATTTCTATCTTAATCTTTTCTGTCCTTTGGTTAAGTAAAAATAAATTATTTACATCTTTTTTAAAGCTTCAGAAGAAAGATAAGTAAAGATTCCTTGAGGATGGTTCATTTACTGTGGTTTTCCTGTTTATAAGATTTGGAAGATTATTTATCCTGAACCCTTACTGGAAGCACTAAACACAAAATTACCCTAAAAGTGTGTGCCTATTTATATATTTAAAAAATTGTCCTTTTAAATACTTTATGTAAAAAAATGTTAACTATTTGCTAAAGTGCTTGAGATGTGGTGATAGAGTGTTCTCTGTGTCTCATTATGGACCCATTTGTGCTATACAGAAAGGTTGTCTTTGGTAAAGAATGGTCGAAATGACAGGACTAAAGTGCTGCTAATGATGAAGAGTGGAGCAATTTTATTTATGTATTTTGGTCAGTATCAATCAAGTTTTAGCTTGACTTGCTACCTTGCAACTGAATATTACATATTATTTCTAAGTAGAACATTTTGTTCAAGAGAAAAGCCTGTCTTATAATTGAAGTTGATAGATATCCCTGAATGCTAAAAGGATTCCAGAATTGACTGCCCAGTGGGCATCAAAAGCTTGAGAACTAGCCATCTGTTCATTGATTAAATCACTTTCCTGCCATAGGTTGATTTATGGACACTGATGTCCAGCTATCCTACAGAGCTATATCTGAATCAGGTGACCATACTCTAATTGACCCTGAACAAATGCTATATTTCTGATCAGCTCATTCATCTCATTAGTTTCAGATTAAAGTGGTTTTCAGACTGAGGAATCACGCTGCCAATAAATGTCACAGTAGTTTGACAAAAGAAAAATTTAATTTGCTGGAATGTATTTCCCTTATTAACATAAAAGAGAGTTACACTTTCAAGATAAATTATTTTCTTATAAGATAGCTTTCAGTGAAAATTTGGGACAGTAGTGCATTTCCCAAGAAAACAATCACAGGCCAATAGATGTAAGCAAGGACAACTAGATAGTTACCACTAAATGAAATCTGTATTTATGTGGCCTAATTATGGAAGTCATTTAGAGTAATAAAACACACTACTGATCATCATCACTAGTCTACTAAGCACCAGGATTACAGGTATATTTTTCTGCTGAAAACATCAATTTTTTTAAAAAACATCAATTTTAAAATTCCACAGTGACAATTTAAAAAATATGGCCCTCTTATGATAGAGTTATGTAAAGTCAAAAACACAATTTATTGAAGCACATAAGTCCAAGATACCTTAACATAAGCAAGACCTTCAAATCATTCACTGAGACAAAATTATCTACTTCTATAAATCAGCTTTATTATATTTAGGCAGTAGCATAATATTTTAGTACCTCTAAGAGGATATTTTATGCAAATAAGAATTGACATTTTTAATTAAACCAAAATTAAAGTAGCATTTGGGCCTAAAATAATAAGCATATTTTGGTGGTTTTTAAAATCTGTTGTCTTTTTATGTTATGGATGGCCAACATTTGCAACTGTATGCTTTCTGGGTACTCAATAAAAAAAGACTGATTTCAATTTGTTACACATTATGTTCCTTTTAAGATGATAGTCACTGAGTCATTGTAATAAATTCAGATGATCATAAATTTCTTCCAGGAATTCTATTTCTTCTATACTGTGGTTTACTTGGAAACTATTTTATAATACAGTACTAATCAATATATCCCATTGTATAAAGAATCAACTACAGAACCCCAATTCCCAAGATCTAATTATTAAGTACATAAAACAAATTTACCAATAAATATACTTGGAAAGCTGCTTGAGAAAAGTACTTTTAATACCGTAAAAAGGACTTAAATTACTATGGGGCACAGAGAAGTATAATGTGGCCTGTGTATAGACTTCTGTGAGTCCATTTGAGATGTACATAGTTTTTACAACTGCTTTCAAAGTGTTATCTGCAACAAGGATCCCTTTTAATCTAAGAGAAATGTAAAATCAGACAACAGCAATATTCTTACACCATGTACAATGCAAACAGCATGTACAGACAGAGGTGCTATGCACAGCACATTCTATTAGTTTGGTGAATATGAAGTCAGAAATTTGAGTAAGCATTCTTAGCCAAACAATCGCCAAGGGCAAAAATGCCATTCCATCTATTATGCCCCCTCTTTCCTTGGCTTTGGGGATACCTAACTCTGATTTGCTTTTTATCTAATTCAAGCTCACCTGAAAGGTATAACAACAAACCCCACCTGTATAAAGCACTATGTTAGCCTCCTACGAAAACTCAAAGAAATATCAAATGTAAGGGTGCCTGGGTGGCTCAGTAGATTGAGATGCTGAGGGATCCCTGGGTGGCGCAGCGGTTTGGCTCCTGCCTTTGGCCCAGGGCGTGATCCTGGAGACCCAGGATCAAATCCCACATCGGGCTCCCGGTGCATGGAGCCTGCTTCTCCCTCTACCTATGTCTCTGCCTCTGTGTGTGTGTGTGTGTGTGACTATCATAAATAAATAAAAATTTAAAAAAAAAAAAAGATTGAGATGCTGACTCTTGATTTTGGCTCATGATCTCAGGATCCTGGGATCAAGCTCCACCCTGGTGTCAGGCTCCTTGCTCAGTGGGGAATCTGCTTCAGGATTATCTCTACCTCTGCCCCTTCCCCCACTCTTTCTCAAATAAATAAATAAATAAATAAATAAATAAATAAATAATCTTTAAAAATAATAATAAAAGAAATATCAATTGTAGTCCCTGAATTTATAATAGAGAGATTTCACTTCCAGCTCCATTTCTGAGGGAAGATTTCACGTGTAAAGAATTAGTAAGACATTTACTCTTTAAAAGTTCAAGCCTCTGGACTGTAAGTTCTCAAATGGCTGCACAAATGAATCATGTGGAGAGTTCCAATAACTACTGAGGCCTAGTCCCTATGCCCAGAAATCCTAACTAATTAATGAAGGGGGTTGGGGAACCTTTAGAAGTTATTTTACTATTCAGACAACTTAAAAAAACAATTGCTCTATGTCCTTCGTTTATTTCAGTGGTTCTCAACCATGGATGATTTTGTTTCCCCCTTGGGGTACATTAGGCAATGCCTGGAGACATTTTTGATTGTCATAACTGGGAGAGTGCTACTTGCATCCATTGAGAGACCAGGAATGCTGACAAACACCCTATAATGCACAAGAGAGCCCCCACAAAGAATTACCAAATCAAAAATATCTAGTGCCATGGCTGAGAAATCCAATTCATTCATTCAAGAAATATGAGCCAAAGAACCAAACTCTATGCCAGACAGGGCTAGGATCTAAGAACTAAGAAATGAAGGACTCAGCCTATGTCCTTCAGAATTATCATCCCCAGCAAGGTCAATGAACCAAACCTAAAACAACAGTACAATGTGAGAACTGGGCTAGAGTTAACTACAAGGGAAATATGTAAAACAATAGAAGTAACACCTATGCTGCCAGGAGGGAGGAAGGAGGCTTCCATAAAAAGAGGGCATTCTCCACCACCATCAGCTGCTGTCAGCGGCTGATAGTGGCTAGACTCAAATATTCTGGGTTCAAATTCAGACTTCATCACACAAACAAGCTGTATCTTTGGATAAGTTACAGAATCCTGCTATGCCTCAGTTTTCTTATCCATAAAATCCAAAAAATAGTACTTATATCAAAATGGTAATTGAATGAGTTACTTACTATACATAAAGAACTTAGAACAATGCCCAATATATAGGGGGTACTTAATACTTTATCATGGTTGTGGTTATTTTTGTTGAAGTTTAGAAGTCAGTCAAGTACAGAAGGTAACTCCAGGCAAAGAGAATATTGGGTGCACAATCAAAGGAAACAATGACATATCATTTTTGGAGAACTATGCAAAGTTCACTACTGCCAGGCATAATGATTAAGTTGGGGCTTACCTAAGTACTGAAGATGGAGAGGTAGGCAAGTGTAGTGAACTAGAGGCAAAAACTCCAGTTTTTGTCCCTCCCTATATCCATACACTTTGCTATATGAATTTGTAGTTCCTTCCACTGGAAATCTATTCCTCTACTTCTTGTATCTGGGCTAACTTTATAACTTACCTTGGCCAAAGTAAGCCAAGAGAAATAGCACCTGGGACCAAGCCTAGGATGCAAAAAGACTGTGAATTTCTACTCCTTCTTCTGGTCTTTTGCTCAACAGCCAAAAAAAAGTTTAAAAAAAAATAGCTCTAGCAAAATAGCTCTAGCTAGCTTTCCAGGTAAGCAAACTCATAGTCTAAGCACTCACACCACCCAAGAGCCACCCACTGGGGGCCTGTCACCTAACCACAGATGCATGACATCTACGTAAAGTAAGCTAAGCCTGAACAAGTTCAGCAAAACACCTCCACTGACCTGTGGACTAGTAGAGAATACATACTTGTTGTTTTAAGTCACTGAATTTTGGGGTTGTATTTGCCACATTCTTATAGCAACAGATAAATGAAATATCCAGACACAGAAATATCTAGATTATAGGATATTGTTAGATGCCACAGCATGGAGTTTGAAGTTTTATTTTGAAGTCAATGAGGAATTACTGACTGACAGAAGGAGACATTTAGGAGGAGTTTAAAGAAAAACTATTCTGGCAGCAATGTGACAGAGGGATCAGAGTAGGGCACACCTGGAGTTGCAACTGGAGATAAAAAGGGTTTGATGTCAGAGTTGACATTGCTTAGTCATTGCTAAATCATAGAATTAAGGGCTATGAAGAAGTTTAGTATTTAATGGAAAAAGTAGATTTTAAAAATTATGATCTATTAAATGTATTACTAGTATCCCCCCCCAAAAAAAAAATTCTAGAAAGCTATTACATTCTCTAAGACCATTTCATGCCCAATTAACCTTGCTTTCATTTTGATAGGATAACTAAAATGGTAAAAGAGTTGATAATAGACCTAATATATTTTAATTCTAGAAGTCAGATGGGCTATCTTTTGGAGATGGTATGGAAACACTTCTTCAGTGAATGGGATGATAACTTCTAACTTCCATTTCAACTTTCCTTTTCTAGGGTTCTATTGGGAAGAAGTAAAGTATTTGGAACTGCAGTGCACTTATTTGTTTATCATAGCTTACCATCACTGCTACCATCAAATTTAGAAGATAACCTTTGGTCTCTGGAACAAGCAGGACATGAATTTACATGAAACCAATGTAAAGTTTTATGTATCTCCATATAGAACAACTCTAAGATTTACAGATAAAATATCATTGACCACAGTTTACAGGAAAGTCAGATTATGTGATTCCCAAGGTTCTTAGTGAACAAATCAGAAAAGAAAACAGAACTAAGGTCTTCAGTGATTTTTCTCCCCATAAATACCCATGCCTACTTCTTGCTCCAATACTCTATACTTGGCCATGAGATTCTTTTAGTTTTAGAAAATAACCACTTAGCCTTTACCTAAATTGTAATGAATGTTTTGTGAGCTCTTTCTATTCTTCAGACAGGTCTTTTTCCATTCCATCTCTATTTTACTGTGCTACCCAGGCCACTTCTCACTTTAATCTTAGATTTTCTCCCTTCTGTTTATAAGTTTCTCCTGCCTTTCTGCCACTCATGCTTGCTCAAATGCTTGCTCAAAATGGGAATCTCCTCCTTTCCTATAAAATCCCCAAACCTAGCATTCAAAGTCAGTTTCTACCTGGAACACAAACCTTAGCCATCTGAATGCCTTTAAAATTTCAGTATGCAATCAGAAATAATTTCTCCACACATTTGGTCTGTTTCAATGCTTCCAAAATGACTACAATAAATCTGTGAATCATGTCTAGAACATCTTTTTTTTCCAGATCATGATTTCTCTTATTGCTTTCAAAGTCTTGGATAATTTACCACCCATCCCCTTCAAACTAGCTGTATCTCTCATGGTAGCAAGCAATACAATTGATACAAGCAATACACCGCTCATTTTTTCCCATGAGGAATGGGTTCCCTTTATGTAGCTCCTCATGGATTAATCTTTTTTAAAGGGTGGAGGTCTTTTAATTTCTTTCTCAAAAGGAATAAAAATTTTAAAATTCAGATTTCACTGTCCTCAAAGTGTTCGCTACTGTGAATTATTATTCTCATTTTATAGCCTACAGAGTAGTTAAAAATAAAATATAATTTTTGCAAGACCCAGAAATAGTCTTTAAGTTAGAATTATAGTAATCAACCTTATTCACAATTACTTGAGATCATGAAAAAGATAGGGATCTATAATATAAAGAAGATAGCTTAGTGCCTGCAAAGTTTTCTTAAGTTTAATTTTTGTTATGAAAGTAATAAATATTCTACATTCACAATACAGAGAAAAGGTAGGAAGGAGAATAAAGATCAAAAAGGCTAATGAAGGAATAACAAGATAGCAGCAGAGTCAGAGGACACTAGGCTTGTGTCTTCCCACAAACACATATTTGATAGATAACAATCAAATCATCCTTAAATGCCCTAGAAATAGACTTGGAGACTGACATTACAAACTCCACAACTAAAGGGAGAGAAAAGGCCACATCAAGGAAGGTAGGAATTGTGGAGACATACTGTAGGGAAGAAATGGATCATGGGTACTGCAGAAGCAAGGGAGCTGTGGTCATGGAAAAGGGAGAGACAGAGACAGAATGAGAGAGAAAGAGAAGCACATTGAGAGGTTTCCCCAAAGTCATTAATTCTTGCAACCAGCAGAGTTTCAAGCCTGGTGTTTTAAAGGTCAGTGGACTTGGCTGGAATGGAGCCCAGAGGGCACATCCTGGCTCCAGGAAAGACAACAAGCAAACAACCCTGGGGAAGACAACATGGAAAGAGCAATTAAAGAATGCCTGGAAAACTGTGTGGAGGTTCCTCAAAGAGTTAAAAATAGACCTGCCCTACAACCCAGCAATTGCACTGCTGGGGATTTACCCCAAAGATGCAGATGCAATGAAACGCCGGGACACCTGCACCCCGATGTTTCTAGCAGCAATGTCCACAAAGCCAAACTGTGGAAGGAGCCTCGGTGTCCATCGAAAGATGAATGGATCAAGAAGATGTGGTTTATGTATACAATGGAATATTACTCAGCCATTAGAAACGACAAATACCCACCATTTGCTTTGACGTGGATGGAACTGGAGGGTATTATGCTGAGTGAAATAAGTCAATCAGAGAAGGACAAACATTACATGGTCTCATTCATTTGGGGAATATAAATAATAGTGAAAGGGAATAGAAGGGAAGGGAGAAGAAATGGGTAGGAAATATCAGAAAGGGAGACAGAACATGAAGACTCCTAACTCTGGGAAACGAACTAGGGGTGGTGGAAGGGGAGGAGGGCGGGGGATGGGTGTGACTGGGTGACGGGCACTGAGGGGGGCACTTGACGGGATGAGCACTGGGTGTTATTCTGTATGTTGGCAAATTGAACACCAATAAAAAATAAATTTATTATAAAAAAAAAAAAAAGAATGCCTGGGACACACAATGGAAGATCCCTGGGAGGCAAAACAGGATAAAAACTGGCTTCATGGAATAATTTTGAATGTTCCCTCTATTCCATTATTGTAAGATTTTGATAAAGATGGCCATTGGGTTTTTTGTTTGTTTGTTTATTTGTTTTTTGTTGTTGTTTTTTTGTCTGTTTGTTTTTGTTGTTGTTGCTGTTTTAATGGTAGAATTCACCAATGAAACCATATGGTCTTGGGCTTTTCTGTGCTGGGCAGTTTTTGATTCCTAATTCAAATTTCATTCTTATTGGTCTAAGAATATTTCCTACTTCTTGGATTCAATATCCATTAGTCAATCTTGATAATTTTCCTAATTTACCTGATTTGTTAATAGATAATTGTTTATGGTAATCTGTCATCATACTATGGATTTCTGTGCTTATCTGCTGTATTATTTTCTCTCCCATTTCTCATTGTGCTTTTTGAGTCTTTTTTTCTTAATGTGGTTAAAACATTGCCAATTTTATTTTTGGAAAAATAGGTCATTACTTCCAATGTTATTTTATTATGTATTCTGGTCTCTATTTCTGATTTTTCTTTTGTTATATCTTTACTAAATTTCAGCTAATCTTTTTTTCTTTTTCTAGTTCCTTATACTGTAATGTTAAGAAAAAAGTTCAGGGAAGCCTGGGTGGCTGAGCTGTTGAGCGCCTGCCTTTGGCCCTGGGTGTGATCCTGGCGTTGCCACATCGGACTCCCTACATGGAACCTGTTTCTCCCTCTGCCTATGTCTCTGCCTCTCTCTCTGTGTCTCCCATGAAAATAAATATTTTTTTAAAAAAGTTCAAATAAACAACTTAATACAAGCATTCATGTCACAAATTCTACTCTAACATTGGCTTTTGCTGTATTCCACAGATTTGGAATATTGTTTTCTTTTTGTTTTGAGACATATTTTGATTTCCCTTTTGATTTCTAATTTGGCCCACTGCTTATACAGTAGTGTGTTTAATATTTACATATTTAATATATAATATTTACATCATAGATTTTCCAGCTTTTTTATTGTTGTCTTTAGTTTTGTACCATTGTGGCTGGAAAATCTACTTGGTAGCATTTCAGTCTTCTTAAATTTGCAATATTTGTTATGTCTCTTTTTATGTATTTGTGAATTAACCAGGGATTCTTCTGTGTATACTTGAACAAAATGTGTATTCTATTTCTCTTGGAATATATTTATATATGTCTTTTAGAAAACTATGTATTCTGAAGTATGAGTCAACTAAAAAAAAAATGTTCTTGTTAAAAAACTACTTTAGGGATGCCTGGGTGGCTCAGTGAGTTAAGTGTCTGCCTTTGGGTCAGGTCATGATCTTGGGGTCCTAGGATTGAGCCCCATATCGGGCTTCCTATTCAGCAGAGTCTGAGAGTCAGAGTCTCCCTCTTCCTCTCCCTTCTCCTCCCTGCCCCTCCACTCTTGTTCTCTCAAAATCTAAAAGATAAACAATTTAAACTGAAGTTACTTGTTTAAAATAAAACATCAGAGGGGAGGTTGGTAGGGGGATAGGGAAAAAGGTGAAGAGGAATAAAAGTACACTCATAATGAGCACTGAGTAATGAAATATAGAATTGTTTGATTACTATATGTACACCTGAAACCAATGTAACACTGGGTTTACTGGAATTAAAGCAAAAACTTAATTTAAAAAATGGCTAATGACAACTACTAACATATTACTACTACAGTTGATCCTAGGATTTAGGGGTGCCAATCCCTGTGCCAAAAACCTGGATACAACTTTTGACCCCCCAAAAAACTTAAATACTCCTAGCCTACTGTGAACCAGAAGCCTTATTGAAAACAGTTAACCCACATTTTGTATGTTTATTATATTCTGTATTCTTACAATAAAGCAACCTAGAGAAAAAACGTGAAGAAAATTGTTAAAGAAAATACATTAACAGTATTGTTAAAAAAAAAATCCATTTGTAGGTGGTATACCTGGCTATCCCCCAGATCTAGCTCTTTCTTCAACTGTGTGGAGCAGCAGACCCAGGGATACCCCTTCCTCTAGCCTCCAGTCACCCTCCAACCTCTTTTCTAGTCACAACTCTAGGAACCATCTTCCAGTCATCCTTTGTCTCTGGGACCAGCCAGCACCACTTTTTCAGCTTAGCTTCTTATTGCCAAATTAACCATGAGTTCCCAAATTAGTTAGAATTATTCTAGCTAGGTGGAGGCTGTTAACCACCTAGTCACAACCTGCCTACAGGCCTCCTACACCTACCTCTCTGGCTTCTATTTCAACTGCAATGATGTGGCTCTTAAGGACACAGGCCACTTCTTCCAAGACTTGGCCAAGGAGTGGCTGAGGGTGCCAGGCATCTATAAGATACAAAAACAATGCTGTGGCCATGCCCTCTTCCAGGGCTTACAGAAGCTATCCCAAGATGAATGGTGCAAAACTGTGGACACCATGGAAGCCACCATGGTCCTGGAGAAGAACCTAAACCAGGCCCTTTTTTGATTTGTATACCCTGGGTTTGCCCATAAAGACCCCCATCTCTGACTTTCTCAGTAATGACTTCTTGGGTAAGGAGGTAAAATTTGTCAAGAAGGCAACTACCTGAGTAACCTCCCCAGGCTAACTGACCACCCCCCTCCCTCTGCCAGGCTAGCTGACCAGGACCCCACCACCCCTACCCCCACTCCCGTCTAGCTAACCACAATGTGACTTCCCCAGCACCCCCAACCCTCCTTCCACCCAGGTTGGGCTGAACAAGTATCTCTTCTAAAGGCATATCCTCAAGCACAACTAGGTGCCTCCAGAGCCCAGCAATCACTAAGGGGCTCCCTCTAGCATCCAGGGCTTCTCTGCCTGGGCTTCTCTGCCTGAGTGCCTACAGCTGCTAGGAAGTTGTTGTTGTTGTTGTTTTTAACTACCTTGGAGCCCTTTCCCAAATGGAAACAATAAAGCTTTCTTTTTTGGGGGTGGGGTGGGGAAGACATGTGTAGGTGAACCTGTGCAGTTCAAATCTGTGGATCAACTATAATCATTTTTCTAGTCTTTTATCAATACATTTGCATAATTGATTGTACTTTATATCTAGAACTTTTTATTAGAACCTTTTACTAAGAATTATAGAATAAGTATTACACCATTTTGAGTATAACTTTATTATAATATAATATTTACAGTGTTCTAGATTTTATACTAAGGGATTCACAAAGTGGTTATTTTGATCATATCCACATTTTAAGGTAATCATCCTAATTTTTAAAAATGTAAGGTAATTGTCCTAATTTTATAAGTAGAGAAACTGGCATCCTGCTGTTTTTAAAATATTTTGTAGAAGTATTAATTAGTGTGCTTACTAGAAATACAAATTAACATACCTCTAGTCAGAGCTTCTGAATCAAAATCTCAAAATATACAAATTCAGTCAGCACCCCAAGTGATTTTTCTGCTTTACTGAAAAGTGAGCACTATTGCCTCTTTGTAATACTGCTAGATTTGCCTCATCTGACTATAACCAATAACATATTTACATCATTCATTTTCTGAGTCACTTACATTGAACCATGCATAGGGGTATTAGAGCAAGTCTAATGCAGGATTAGGTTAGGGAGATCTTCTAAAGGCAGCCATGGGGGAGAAAATGAATTCATTTACTGCTTCCACCTGAGGTATTTATAAGGCAGTGAAACCCTACAGCATTCTTCCTATTATAGCCTCTATTATAATGTCTTTTTTTTTTAAAGATTTTATTAATTTATTCATGAGAGACACAGAGAGTGGCAGAGACACAGGCAGAGGGAGAAACAGGCTCCATGCAGGGAGCCTGATATGGAACTCAATCCGGGGACTCCGGGATCATGCCCTGAGCCAAAGGCAGATGCTCAACTGCTGAGCCACCCAGGCATCCCTATTATAATGCCTTTTATCTCAGCTTCCAAAACAATTTCAAGTTCAGTTGGCTTCCACCTAAGTGCTTTAATTTTTTCTTGTTGGTACAGCTGCCTGTTTTATTTTCATCTTCAGACTTCTCACCAGTCTTTTCACTCACATCTGAATTTCTCAGAAAAGAGGTTATTTCTTTTAGAGATTTAGTAGTTCATGTTTCTGTCCATGACAACATGTTCCTTCTGGAGGTCACCCAGACATGCCCCATACTCCAGTATATGCTACACTGTCCATATATTGTACAGGTGGAGTCTGTATGTCTGAAATTGATTCTATTTTGTAATACATACCATCTGAAAGGAGATGGCACACTTAGCTTAGCACACAAAATAAGTTAGAGGTTTTAATAGATCAAATTCAGACTAATGGCCAATAAATCTCATGATAAGACTGAGGCACTGATTTCAGCTCAGTTTGGAGGTTATTGCCAATTTAATTTACCAAAACACAGCAGGCTATTTCAACTCTTTACACTTTCCTTTTTTCTGTAAGGTTAAGCATGTAATTTCTAAGGACACAACCGAAGGCTTATGATACAGTGCATCAACACTGACAATCAAAGTAATTTATTTTCTGAGCCCTCAAAAGGGTATAAAAGTCCATTATCTATCTGTACTATCAGGAAGCCTGAGGACAACATGATTCTCATTTCTTGGTATGGATGTATGGATTTATTAACAGTTATAAGATATCCTCACAGTCTTGTAACTCAAATATTTTGCTGTAGTATTAATAGGTCTCACTTAGATTTCACCTAAGATATAATGAGCATTTCCAACATGGAAGATAAATTTGTTTTATTCATCTACTTTTTCTGAGAAAGATTTTCTTCCATTATGTTTTTAATCCATGCTTCTATCATATTATTCCTAAAACAGGAATATTATTTAATTCTAGAAAGATTTTTTCTCTGCCATACATATGAATCATATTTTAGCTGTACTATAGCTGACAAATATACTTGCAAAAACACTGCTCCTTTTATACCTCTAATGTTAAAAATTAGAAGTGCTATAATACAAGCATTACAATTTCAAAATAGTTATCAAGTAATTGAGAAGCTTGGACTTGAAAGCAAGTCTACTAGGAGTTCATTTAAGTAATGCTAGATAAATATAAGATCTACTATTACTTTTCAGTATGTTAAAGTTTCTAAATTAAATGGCTTAATGGCCACTTAGTTTATCAAACATAACAATTTGACATTTTCATCAAAATCTGTAATTTATGATCTAGCTAAGTTTGATAAAATAATTTATTCTATAATACATAGTTATCAATTCAAAAGGAGGTAATTTACTATAAGGTGAATTCTTAATTCCTGCTGAGAAAATCTAAGTAATAAATGCCCTTACAAATATTGTCAGACTTGATATATATAGTTATGAGCTTGGCAGTAAAACAAATTAGCAGTCTCTCAGTTCACATCTGCTAACAAGGAGTTTATAGTTCTCAATTTATTTTGCTTTCAAAAAGGAATAACTTATGAGAGACTATATTTACATCCCTATAATTCTTACTTGTGATCATTTTCTCTGGCACATAGAGTTATGTAATAGAATGTAGTTCTTTAGAGCTAAAGACAAAACTAGACAACCAATTCAGTATCCAAAGAGTAATTTAAGGTCCTAAATTTTTACTAGAATAAAACAAATATTCTTCACAACAAATAGGAAAACTGATGATAATAAGCTTAAGTTGACATTTTGTAATAGTCTGTCCTTGGTAAGCTAAGGAAGCATTTTTGGAACTTCAATTTGCAAAAAAAAATAAACACACCTAGTTTTGTGAGGCATTAATGGCAATGCTAAATAACAGAATAAGATAACCACAGCATACTTTACAGTGGTAAAATATTTAGAGAACACTATATGCTATATCCCACACTCAGAATATTAGATTACTAGAGCTCTGAAAGTACTGTAATACTAAATAAAACTTATTGAACTCAATATTTTCTAAACTCATAAGTAGAGCTACTTGTTTTGTCACGTATTCAGTAATAACCTGAGTAAAGTTATTCCATGAAGCAATCTTTTAAAAAATCTGACTTAGGGGTGCCTGTATGGCTCAGTTGGTTAAGTATCTGCTTTCGGCTTGGGTCATAATCCCAGGATCCTGGGATCAAGTCCTGCATCGGGCTTCCTGCTCAACAGAGTCTGCTTCTCCCTCTTCCTCTACCTGCCACTCTGCTTACTTGTGCACATGCTCCCTCTATCAAATAAATAACTTTAAAATAAATTTTAAAAATATGACCTAAAGGTTACACTAATTGGCACACTCAAACTGGACAATTGAGGAGAGTGAGTTTAACAAAGGGACTAATTACAAAGGTGTGGATAAGATTAAGGAAATAAGAGATGCTGAATTTTCCAGGGTCTAGCAATATCATAGGACCATTACCACCCATAGGCCTGAAGGAACACAGGGAAGGAGCAGAGACTAGAACCTAGGGCAGGTTGCTATCTTGTGGAACTGTGGCCTTTGGTAGAAGGATCTATCCAACACAATATGACATAGCAAAAGGGAACCTAGGGGAATAGATACTCTTTTCTCTCTCTGTGATCACCTATCCTTAGTCCCCTTGGCCAAACTCAACCAAAGCCAGAGAGTAAGAGAACACATTAATTCTGTCTATAAAGTTCAACTTCCTAAGACACAGAGCAGGATATAAAAGGATAAATAACAGATCTGGATGGGCAAATATCCAGCACAGTAATATTATATCTGAGATCTATTTAGCATACTTTTCCTCCTAAATATAATATATTAGTTTATTTTTTTCCCAAAGATTATGTTGTTGAAGTATTTGCCTATCAATATTTACTAGTCTTCTACTACAACAGTAAACAAAGACAAGCTCCCAAAGGAGCTGACAGCCAAGAAGGCATGAGAGAAACTATGTAAACTGAAATACAATTTGATTAGGGCTATAATAGAAGTATGATTAAATTGCTGTAAGTTTACAGGGGAAAAAAGTAACTAACTCTGGTTAAGAAAGCCAAAAAGTCACTAGAGAGGAAGTGATATTTGTTTGAACAGAGTCATGAAGCATGAATAGAAGATTTTTCAGGGAGGGTGGCTGGGAAAGTCAGGGAATTCATTTCTAATGGAAGGGACAATAGGTAAAGGCAGAGATGTGTGAAAAGGAAGGCATATTTTATGCAGGGCTTGGTAAGAGGTTCTGAATTGTTGATTATGCAGGGCGTACTATGGAGCTGTGGTTTGTAAAAATAGAAGCACTGATTAGGTGCTTGTCATAATTCTAGGACTCTGGGATTTGTTCTATACTTAAGAATTGTTTTCAGTGTCATTATAAGTAAGAAATTAGAGATTGGTAACCATGAGGGCTACAGATGGGGTGATAATGGCTCTGAACCCCAATTCAAATCTATATATACTTATTCCATCCTTCTGAGGCTATGATACTACTTTGATACTATAAAGAACAACTTTTTTGTTTTTGACTATGATTGCAACATGATCAATTCAGTGTAATTTTAGTATGTGCTATCTGAAATTGTGGTTGTTCCAACAGTATAAGAGAACCTACAAGAAAAGAACAGCCCAAATAGTTGTTAGCAGGCTCACTTTCTGATAAATATCACTGTGGTTGTGCTAGATAGTAACTGGCAAGAGCAAACTATCCAAATTTTGCCTAGATGGTTCACATAAGTCCTGAGTGCCAATTTTCAGAGAAACTTAAATTAATCCTTCCTCCACTGCCTTGTCCAATTAACTGTTCTCCAATTAACTTCAAAACAAAATAAGATTTCCAATAAAAGACTTCAGGGCACAACCTAACTTTGGGTGGCATTTACAAATTACTTCCCCTTCCCTGCTTGATTATCATCAGATCAAACTGTAAATGAACCATTCTGAATTATTGAATGTAATGAACCAAAGAAATAGAAATGTGCCTGTGGGGATAAAAGTTCATTCTCCTGAGGTCTTTCTATATTACTGTCCTGTGTGATGTTTCTCAGATCAATGCCTAAAAGAAAATCTGAAAAAATAGTAGCAAATGCTTTAGTTCTTTGTCTGAAATATGTTTTTTCCTTAGGCTCCTGTTCATCTCTGTCTTGGCCATCAAACAGACTGAAATGCTTTTTGATAATCAATATTAAGAAATGTATACGAGGAGTATCTGGGTGGCTCAATGGTTGAGCATCAGCCTTCAGCTCAGGTTAGGATCTCCAGGTCTTGGGATCAAGTCCCTCATCTGGCTCCCTGCAGGGAGCCTGCTTCTCCCTCTGCCTATTTCTCTCTCTCTCTTTCTCTCTCTCTGTCTCTCATGAGTAAATAAATAAAATCTTAAAAAAAAGAGAGAGAGAGAGAAAGAAATGTATACCAGAGCACCTTTGACACTTAAAGGCTATTTGCGTTATAGCTTTGTTTGCTTAGAAGAGATGATTTTTGCCTAAAAAGCCCTTTCCCAATCCCCATTTCTACCTCGATTCCCCATAGTAAAATCATTTTCTTCATTCTTGGTTTAGGTATTACCTATTCTCCTAGCCCTGTCACCCTCTCCCAACCTGTGTATCTCTGTATTTACCTCAGAGCACTTAACATATCAATACAACAATTATTTACCCATATTTCTCACTCCCTTCTGAGACTGTGACTCCTTAATCTCAAGAACTATTTCTAATATAGCTCCGTAATCCCAGAAAGCAGTAAATGAGTATATGATAAATTGAAGGGACCTTTATCATAAATAGCAACTATTGAAATAATATGCAACTTATTTTTCTAGTCCTAATCATACTGCCAAATTCTAACCCCAAGAAATCAATCAAGAGTAGCACCACTGAAAGAGAACTAGAGTATGAAGCTGAGTTGCCCTAAATCATGTTTCATATTGGAATAAATTTCACCTTAACTCAAAACTAGTATATACATATTGGACCCCAAATTCTCCTCCAGATAGACTTTTAGCTTGCCATCCATTTCAACTGTGGTTCTCATTTTGGCTGCCACATCTCCTTGAACCTTAGAAGTACCTGTACAACCCTAAAGCTCAAAGATCTTTACTTATTTTTAAAACTTAGAACTACCAGTTGGAAGTAAACCAGCTATAGTAAAAACATCTGGACAAAATACAGAAAGGCAATTACCTAAAAACTAAAAGGCCGTAAACAGACTGGAAAAAGATAGTCAAAACTTGAAGTGACCAGTAGCTTCCTGGAGTTCTGCCCCCTTCCTTGCTTCACCTGTTACAGATTGAATTGTGTCCCTCCAAAAAAATATATTGGGACCCTAACCTCTAGTACTTAAATGTGACCTTATTTGGATATAGTGTCCTTCCAGGGATAATCAAGTTACAATGAGGTCATTAGGGTGGTCCCTAATCCAATAGGCCAATATCCTCATAAAAGGAGAAAATTTGATCACAGAGACATGCACACAGGAAGAATGCCATGTGAAGATTGGAATTAAACTGCCACAACCAAGGAGCTACCAGAGGCTAGGAGAGAGACCTAGAACAGATCCCTCCCTAGTGCCAGGAGGAGTATGGCCCTGACAACACCTTGATCTCAGAGGTCTAGCCTTCAGACAAATTTCTATTGTTTAGATCACTCACTTTATGGCAATTTGTTATGGCAGCCCTACAAACTAATATACCATCTTTTCTCTCCTGACGTTGACCTGAGGATGGCCCCAGTTATGGAACTGTTCAGTGAGCACAGACAATAAAAATCCCAAAGAGAATTCTGTCTTCCTGGAAAGAGAACAAGGAAAAGTGAATCCTAGAAGCCAAAGAGTATGTGTGAGTGGTGGGAGAGGATCCTGTGAAGTAGACAGATGGAGATGGGAATGCTCTAATTCTATGATCCAGCACAAGTTCTAGGCTCACCCCTGCAGTTACACGCACAATACAAACCCAGAGGACAGCAAAGGTTATAAGAGCTGAATAATACAAAACATGATCCACTTGCTAAAATTAGCCATGAGTGGCATGCATTGAATTTAATCAAAGCAACATAGTAAGGGCTCTGAAAATAAAGCTGATACTGGAAATCAAACCCACAGGAAGGGAGATAAAATGAATGCTCTAAACTTACTCTGATTGTAGGTTGATTACCTCAAAATTTAAGATGGTTGAGGTAGGGAGGTAGGATTCAACATTATCTGAAGGACCAAGTAACACATGATGTGACATTCAAAACATAATAAAAAGTTACTCAATACATAAATATAACACAATTTGACCAACCCTTATTAGAAAAGACAATCAACTAATTACACTCCCAAAATGACCTAGATGTTGAAATCTTCAGTCCAATGCTTTAAAAGCAGCCATAACTGTGTTTATGAAACGTTACCAGGGAGAAATTTAGAACTTGATAAATGCATGAAAAGTAATGGAAATGCTAAACATTTGGACAATATTCTTCTTTTCTTAAGCTCTTTAAAAGATGAATTTTTGATGAAAACAAAATAAACATTTTCTGGTGGTTTCTCAATGTATATAGCTATAATATGTGTGACAACTCTAAAATACAGGGAGAAGGATAAAGGGACCTATGTGATAACAAGCTTCTATGTTTTATTTAAATAAAATATTAATTCTGTATAGACTTTAAAAGGTTAGTTGTGTGTATTTTGTTTCCTAGTATAACTGATTAAAAATATGGAGCAATATAGCCAAAAGCATATAAATTAAAATGCTATCCTGGAAATATGGAAATAATCCAAAAGGAGGGGAGAAAGGAAGAACAGGAAAATCTGAGAGGGAAGAAATATTAAAATGATGCTTCTAAAGTCCAGCCATATCAATAATTACATTAAATGGAAATGGTCTAAACATTCTAATTAAAAGATAGTGTTGGATGGATTAAAAACATTATATCCACTCCACAAAAAACTCACTTCAAATATGACATTAATAGACTAAAAGTAAAAGAAGGGAAATTGCTACACTAACAGATAAAACCTGGAATGATTATAGTAATAAAAATAGAGTTCAAAATAAAGGAATAAAAAAGACTAGATGAAAAAAGTCCATTCATAAAGATATGATAGGATAAGACAAAAGACATAATTAGCTTAAATGTGTATTACCTAAAAAATGGGCTTCAAGATACATTTATAAAAATTGGATAGAAGTGACTGAAGAAATAAATTCACAAATACATGTAGAGAATCCAGCAATCCTCTCAATAATGAATATAGCAAAAAGAAAAAAAGGATATAGGAGATTTTAGCTATGCTATTCACTAACTTTGCTATAATTAACATTGACATTTTATGGAATGCTTCACCAAACAAGAGCTGAATATGCTGAATATATATTCTTTCCTTCCAAGGGCACAAGAAACATTCATCAAGATAGATTATATAGCATAGGCTATAAAACAAATCTTAACAAATTTGAAGAATTAAAATCCTAGAAAAGGATGTTCTGTAATATAATTAATTAATCTTCAAAATAACACATTTAATAAAATCCAAACAAAAATCTCAGGTAATTTTTTTTTTTTTAGAAATTGACAAATCAAAGACTTACATAAAAAGGCAAAAACATTAGAATAGCCGAAAACCTCTGTAAGAGAACAAAGTTAGAGAATACATACTAATTCAATTCAAAATAACACAAGTCAAGAGAAAGTCTCAATTAAAAACTATTTTGAACTAAATGAAAGTATGACATACTAAAATTCATGGGATATAGCCAAATCAGTGCTTAGAAGAATATTTATAGCATAAATGTTTAATTTAAAAACTTACTGTAGGGATGCCTGGGTGGCTCAGTGGTTGAGCATCTGTCTTTGGCTCAGGGCGTGATCCCAGAGTCTGGAATCAAATTCCGCATCCGGCTCTCCATGAGGAGCCTGCTTCTCCCTCTGCCTCTCTCTTTTTCTCTCTCTCTTTCTCTGTCTCTCATGAATAAATCAATGATTAAAAAATAAAAACTTATTGTAAAGCTATAATAATCAACACTGTCATATTGGCAAAAAGATAGAAGTTTCAGTGTAACAGAATAGTATAGAAATTCACTCACAAAAGGAAGAAAAATTGAATTTTAACAGAAGCACAGAGTAATTCAATAGGAAAAATAACCTTTTCCAAAAACAGGGTGAGAATAAGTCTATAAATGCAAAAAACAAAAAAAAATGAAAACTTAAACCCATCCCTCATATCACATACAAAACAACTCGAAATGCATCATAAACCAAAATTGAAAACTGACAACTATGAAACTTCCAGAAAAACATAGCAGAAATTCTTTGTGATCTCATATTAGGTGAAGTGTTTTTAAATACATTAAAATCATGATTCATAAAAGAAAAAAAGATAAATTTAACTTCATCAAAACCACAAGGTTTGCTCTATCTAAGACACTATCAAGAGAATGAACAGATAAGCCATGAAAGTGGGAGAAAATATTTGCAAATCACATCTGACAAAAGATGTAGAATGTAAGAAACTTCTGAACTCAATTACAAACAAAAAACTGGGCAAAATATTTGAATAGATACTTCCATCAAAAAAATACAGATGGCAAATAAGTACATGAAAAGAAGCTCAACATCATTAGTCATTAAGTAAATGCAAATTAAAACAAGATAAGACTACATACCTACTAGAAAGCTGAAAATTAAAACAACAGCAACAAAATGTTGGTGAGAATGCAGAGTAACTAGAATACTCCTACATTTCCAGTGAAAATGAAGTGGTACATTCACTTTAGAAAACAGTTTGTCAATTTCCTATAAAGTTAAAATATAGTTATATATAATTTAATGACATGGTGATCACACTTCCAGGTATTTACCCAGGAGAAATTAAAACAGTCGTCACATCAAAACTTGTATGCAGAAGTGCATCACAAATTTTTAGAACTTCATGTTTTCCTGATGCCTCAACATCCCCCAAAAAGGCTGGTGAGTACTCTACCCAGGCAACCAGGTACACCAAGATGATTAGGCTGGTCCTTGCTGTTATAAGTTCCCTTTCTTGCCCTCCCCTGGCTATGACCTAGTGGCATTCAGGTGTACCAATGAATTCCCTCATACCTTTGCTGGAAACCTCACCCTGACCCCTAAATAAAGGCACTTGCCCCCAGGTCCTCAACTCTCTCAGGTCCCTACTTGCTTGGCTGAACCCATTCCCTAGAAGTTCCTCCTGTATAACCCCCTGTCTCTCTCTCCTAGGGCCTAGAAGTATAATAAGTCTTTCAATTGGTGAATGTAAATAGCAAAGACGAAAACTGACACAACACCATAGATAAATCTGAAGTATACTAAGCGAGAGAAGCCAGAATCAAAAAAACTTATGCTCTACAATTTCATTTATAGGACATTCTAGACAAAGTAAAACTACACAGACAGAACATATCCCTGCTACTGGGAGCTGAGTTAGGAGGAAGTTTTGACTAAACTGGGGCAGCATGAGGAAATAATTTGGGGTAACAAGACTCCTGTATCTTAATGGTAGTTGTTAAGGACTCAGTCTATTTGTTATAATTTGTAGTACTGTACACCAAAAAAGAATTAAGTTTATTGTATGTTTAGTTTAAAAAATATAAATTTTAAAAAGTATTTTAAAGTTCAGATTTCCAGAGTTTTCTGCTGCTCTTAGAAATTGAGTAAAGTATGAAACTATTAGGATACCAACAATTGATTTCTATAAATATTTATGACCTAAGAGGACAAAAATATATTAAGACCCTTAAATAGGTTTTTATATATTACATTTTAATAGCAAGTAGTCTTTTGTGTGTGTGTGTGTGTGTGTGTTTCTACTGTGTGTGTGTTTCTATTGTTCTTCCCTAACTTAACACCATTTGGTAAGATAAGTGGAAAATTCTAGACCTCCAAAACTCTTGTGTTCTTATCCAAAGACAATAACATAAAAAGGAACTACTGAGATATTATGATCTGTAAAAATATTTGTTTGATCCCTGAAATGACAAAAATATAATTCTCATATATATATATGTGGTCCCTGTCCACAGCTCCTGGTTCACAGCTCCCAAAACCCTTGGAATTTCCTGTGATAAGAGCAGTTACTGAGGTGACCTTTGGACCCCACTCAAAGGCAGAAACTGATTGCCAGGAGAACAGGTTTACAGGGTTGGAACTTTCAGCCCTAGCCCCACCCCTAGAGAGGAGAGATGTCTTGGACTTGATCCATCATGAGTGTGTATGGAAGCCTCCATAAAAAAACAAAAGGAGGGGGTTCAGAGGGTTCCAGGTCGGTGCTCAGAGAGGTGCTGGGGGAGTGGTATGCATAGAAAGGGCATGGAAGCTCCATATCCTTTCCTCATATCTTGCCTCACGTATTCCTTCATCTGGCTGTTGATTCTTATATTACTATGTCCTTTAATAATCTGGTAAAGCAAAGTGTTTCCCCCAATTCTGTGAGCTGTTCCAGCAAATTAATCAAATCTGAGGAAGAGAATGTTGGAACCTCCAGTTTGCAACCAGTTGGTCAAAAGCACAGGTAACAACCTGTGGCTTGCAACTTCTGAGGTTGGAGGTAGAGGGAAGTCTTGTAGGACTGAGCACTTAGCCTGCAATCTAATGCTATCTCCTGATAGTGTCAGAATGTAGTTGAACTATCAGACCCCCAGCTGATGTTTGAGAATTATTTTGTGTTGAGGAGGGAAACCCTCCCCATATTCAGGCTGGAATTAGAAGGAAGAATTTATAGAAGTCCTACTTTATTTCTGAGAGTTCTTTCTGCTTATCCCCATTCATTCAAAAGAATTTCCCAACTGTTAACTTTCTCTTTTCTCCTAATTAGTAATGTTTTAGCAAAAGCACTAAAAAGAGGAATGATGAGTTCTAATTACTTTAGGAAAGAGTCCATTCTCTCTCTTCTACCCTCCTTGACATGAGAAGGACAAAGTAGACAAACAGGTATGTAGACTCCTTGTACAAACAAAAACAAACTTATTTTAAGTCTTATTTTAAAGGTTAAAGGAAAACAACCAATGTTAATTTAAGGTATTAAGTTGTTTGCATTCAACTAAATAGGTTAGGTAAATAGTTGCAAAGTGTTTTTTGTTTTTTTTTTTAAGATTTTTAAAATTTATTTATTCATGAGAGACACACACAGAGAGAGAGAGAGGCAGAGACACAGGCAGAGGGAGAAGCAGGCTCCATGCAGGGAGCCTGACTTGGAAACTTGATCCCAGGTCTCCAGGATCAGGCCCTGGGCTGAAGATGGTGCTAAACTGCTGAGCCACCCATGCTGCCCGCTAAGTGTTTACTACAATAATTGTTTACTATTATGTACTATAATGATCTTATTTGAATAAAAGTATCTCTATTGAGATAGCAAAATTAGGATAATAAATTCAGTTGTGATTCTGGCTCTGATGTTTCCTGGGTCTCTGGTACTTTGATATTGATCTGAAGAGCCTTAAATGTGTTGAGTGAATGTAAATAAGAGAATCACTTGCACTACCTGGGAGTTGAAATAAAAAAGTGTGTTCTATCACATACAGATGAAAAGAAGTTAGCAAATATCTCTTTGTTCATGCAGCAATAAGAATACTGTTATATGCAGAGCTTACAGTTTTTGACTTACTATAAAATTTCTCCATAATGGTAATAGTCCACATAATTCAACAGAAAATAGTCTATATGGTCGACATTTATTAAAAACTTTTTCCATCATTTGTATACAATGATAGTGGTTGATATATAAAATGAGGCTACTCGTACTCAGTAAAACCCTGACATATAGCTATAAATGGTGTCCAACAACAAAAACAAAAAACCCTTAAAAGATAGGCCTCCATCATCACAAAGTTAATGAAGTGAGAGACTTATATAAATCCATCTGATCTGGCTGCAGTTTGGTACCTCTGATAATTTTCTGTTACAATTTAAGTATTAAAGGGGCTTCAAAGATGGAAACAGGGATTCCAAGAATATGGTAGTTTAGGGACCAAGGGAGTAAGGAGTGAATTATAACCTGAGCCAAAAAGAATGGGCCCAGAGAATACTAGGAGATGAACATAGGACCCTAACTTTTTTGCTACTTTTGAGGAAGAGGATTGCTGAATGCCTGAAGTTTCCCCACAGGATTTTATCCTCCTGTCCATGTTTCCCCAACAACCTCCCCACTTCCCACCACCTCCACATAACTTTAGCCTACTGCCTTTGCTGAGATTAGGAGCTAGACAAAGGATTGGTGCCAACTGCCAACTGTTGGTAATACTCAAATTCACATCATTACTGTGTTTTTCACATATTGCTCCAGTTGGAAGACTAAAAGAATGCAAGTTTTTGGAGACACAAATCTGATAATACATAATGCATAGAAGCTATTGTGGAGGACTTAGACTTCCATGTAAGAATGCCAAATTTTAATCTAAGGAAAATCTACTGTGCTGTACTAAGCCCTAGAGAGTTCAAAATCTAGCAGAGGAAAAGATCCTCAAATAAGTACATATATATTTTATTGAATTACAATTGTGACAGTGCTAAAACAGTGTGTAATGCCTGGTTTTCATCCCCTGTCACAAAGTGGATCTTTCTCATGTACAGTCAATCTAAACCTATAAAGCACAAGCAAGGAGGAGAAAATCCTATGGCTTCAGATATTTTCCAACACCTGTCTTATAAAAGCATAAATGTCCCATGGGTTCAATAGTAGGTATTTGAACACTCCTTCAAGGCTTACTTTTATTTGAGAGCAGATTGCTGCTGTTGAGCGACTAGAGTAGGCATATGAAAACAAACTCTCTAGCTCTTATGGACTCCTTCTAAGCTTATTCTTGGAAATGCTTCTCTGCCCCATATAAAATAAAAATGCAGTCTTAGGTTCCAAATAACTTTAGAAATATTGTATTACTCCAATCCTGTTAAGTCTGCTATGATCTAGTTTGAGAGTTCATCTAACCCCTAGACTCAAAAGTAGAAACACCTGCTCCTAAAAAAGAAAGAAAGAAAAAGAAAAAGAAAAAGTCTGACAGCTGGGACTTCATTCGAGTTTCTGAAAGTGTGCCTGAAGCACATGAGCCCTGATACATTGCAGAATATCAATACAGCCATTAAATCCAAGAGCTAAAAATTCCACATAGCAACACAGAAAAGGAATCTTCCTAGAGAATATAAGCTCCACAAATACAGGGCTTTGCTAAATTGCTCCCTGAGTTTTGCAAATAAGGCTCTCCGAACTCCAGAACTTTTTATCATCAGTGACTATCTGTCTTTTCCTTCAGGCATCCAACACACTGAGACAGTGTTACAGTCAACACAACTGTTCAACCAAGGCAAAAGCAGCAATTCAGAGACATACCTAACTAAAGGAAACTGCATTTTTACGCAATTACTCATGATTTTGTAATGGTGTAAGTTTTAATGATATCCATCTTATAGATTTATATTGCTACATGGGGTGTCATTTTGAATTATTGCTAGATTAATAAAACTGCAAGACCAGGTTTAAGTGGAAGGTTTATGAAAAGTGTTTATGACAGGATCAGTCAGGCTTCAGGCAGGATTAAACTTAAACCTTTTACGGTTTGGGATTGAATTGCTTAATGAACCAATCAGCATTTTATTTTCTGCCTTCAGCCTTACATTTTTAAAAATGATTCTCAACCATTAATCATCAGTTTAGACTCCCACCAGTACTAAATGTAAACATGTGTGAATCCTAACCCCTCATGAAGGAAAAAAGATCTCAACCTTGTGTCTCAAAGGAAAAAAGATCTGAGAAAAATATCAGCCTAACTCTTCGAATGTGTTCATGAGATTAGAAGTATCATTTTCTCTGTGACAAACTTTTAGGACCAAATATTCAAGTTTGGTCATGAGAATGTTCATATCCACAAAGATAAAATTTGAGTTGTTGCTAATTGCTCTCTTTAAGACAGATCAAAAGCAATTAGCAGGATATTCCCTAACTGACACTTTTAGATGTTCATTAACTCTTTCTGGCAACTGAAGTATCCAAATGGTAGAATGGAAGAATACTTTTATTGCAAGTATTGGAGGACCTAACAAAAAAATAGTTCTTTTAAAAATAGCATATCAAGGAACTTATTAACCTCTAGAACCCAGAAGAGAGGGGGAGTAAGAATAGTTTTTAAAGATCTTTTAAAGAATAATACATGGGATACGAGAGAACTATAATATAACTTCTGATTGTCTGGATTTGAATAAACAATAGGATAAATAATGTTCTTTTTTTTTTAATAATGTTCTTTAAAATGAGTCCTCTGCCTACAGTCACAATAAAATTGTCTTATGTGAAAATGTTTAGCCTATACCATGGTTGACCAAAGCACTCCTTAAATATTTTAAATGCAATATATAGGAAGTCCTAATTCTCAAACATTAAAATTTTAGAAATACAAAAACAATATCTTGTAATCAATGGGATGTTATATTTGTAGAGCATTTTGGTTTTATAAGTGACTTTACTATACCCTATCATTTTATCTTCACAAAAGGTGAAAGAATTGAATCTCAAGATCAAGTGACATCCAATGGCCCAAAGATAGTAAGTGGCAGAACTAAGATCTGAGTATATTATCTTTGGACTATAAAATTTAGGGGTCGGAGTGTATACTATACTCAATATCCCTTACTATAAAGGGCTTACAGATTTGTTACTGGAAAAGTTATGCTAAGCTTCAGTTGCTAAGTCAGTGAATATGCTCTATCTACGTGGATCTTTAGGTATTGCAATAATGCTGGTCTTGAGATTCAAAACAATAAAATTCAGATTCTATTACTACAATTTACTACTATGGGCAACTCATTTTACCTTTCTAAAGTTCTGTTTCTGTAAATATAAGAAAGATCCATAAAATGTGCTATGAAACTAATGAGTTACTGTTAAAGATGCTAGAAAAGTGCTAGAAATATTAAACCTACATTATTTGTATCTAGTTCAATCCGCCTCTTCAAAAGCATATAATACCACACTTTATTTACAACTAGTACATAAATGCTTCCAGGCATGCCAGTTTCCACACAAAAGCACCTAAGCTATTTAATTCAGTGGGAAAAAAAACTACATTTTGAAATATGGTGGAATTCAATTACCATTTTTCTTTTTAAATTATCAGTATAAATGTCAGTAACATACATTCTAGGAACAAAGAATTTTCT
Organism: Nyctereutes procyonoides; assembly: GCF_905146905.1. Classification (NCBI taxonomy): domain Eukaryota; kingdom Metazoa; phylum Chordata; class Mammalia; order Carnivora; family Canidae; genus Nyctereutes; species Nyctereutes procyonoides. The sequence continues at coordinate 8,473,861 of NW_026575145.1, forward strand.
CACTTCTTTAAAATATAGTAAGAGATTGAAGAGAAAGTCTGGGACATTCAGAAACTTTAACAAGTTTCTCTATGGGGACATTTGTTAAAGCCCCCTCTTCCAAAAAGAAAGCCAAACTATGAATTCAAGTTACAAAAACATGAGAACAAAACTTGAATTCAAGAATATTAGAAAGTGGAGGAACAAAAAAAAAAAGTTGTAATATCCATAGTGGAAGAAAATATTTAAGGGTTTATGTTTTATCCAGGAATTGCTGAACCACAATCATTCTCTCATTTGAACCTCACAGAATTCCTGTGGGAGTATGATTAAAGTATCTATTTCACAGCTGATGTTTCCAGAGCTAAAATGTTTTGTTTACGGCACACAGCTCAGAAGGGCAGGGTTGATATCTAACCCATTTCTATCCACCATATACTAGAAGATGTGGTTTCCTTCCCTTACTGTCCCCATCACTCTCCCTCCAGTCTTCTATTTTTTTCTCCTATCCCAGGTTCTTTTGGTATACTGATTTTGCACCCCATCCTTTTCTGAAGAAATTGTCTTATTACTCTATTCTAGTACATATTCCCATTATATGCAAAATGTATATACCTAATATACCCTTATTATATGCTAATATGTGTACCCAGTATACACATATACATCTAATATATATATATATATATATATATCTTCAGTATCATCAACATTTTTCATACTTCTTTGCTTCATAAAAGATGAGCAGAGTGATAAATAAAAACAAGATCATCCTTACCTCTAAATGAATATTTTCATTCCACTATGATTTGAGGGAAGAATGTATGGTGACTCAACTACTCAGTTCATTAAAGAATGACAAGTCCCATTCATTAAACTATACTGTAAGCCAGAAACAGGTCCAATCCACTTGCAGGGAAAATTCACAGATACCTATTACCCACACTTGCATTCAGTTCCTCTTCCTTACCTGAAGATCTTTGACTCTGCTTGAAGCCTCTCTTCACCTTATTTTAAACGTTGCAACCTCAGAAAGGTCTTCCCTGACCTTGGCATCTAAAGAATTTCCCCAATTGTTTTCAACCAGAACAATGTTTATTCTCATTGTAACCTTTCAGTTTGTGATTGCTTCAAATATTTACCTCTTACACTTATTATTGCCCTATAAGAAGACAAGGACCAAATTTTTCAAAATGTTGTACAACTGACCTCTTTATCTATGTCCAAAATAGTTCCAACACTCCATATTGAACATCTTTTCTATTCATCAGTTTCTTCCCTCTCCTCTTTCCCTCTACTCCCTGGTTACAACCAATCTGCATTCTATCTCTACGGATCTATCCATTCTAGATATTTTATTTAATAGAATCATACAATATGTGACTTTTCTTATCTAGCTACTTTCACTTAACATTATGTGTTGGAAGTTCATCAACATTGTAGCACACTTCAGCACTTTCTTCATTTTATAGTTAAATATTCCAATATATGTATGTACCACATGTTTATCCATTCAACCATTGATGGACATTTGTGTCATTTGACTATCATGAAGGGTTATTTTTAAGTATGTTAGAGTCACATATTGAAGTATTTCCAGATTTAGTGATAGGATATCTGGATTTTGCTTTAAAACACCTCAGCCAAAAAATAAATAAGATATAAGATGGATATAAGATTGGAAATGAGTACAGAGGGGTTAATTATACAATTCTTTCTATTTTTATATGGGATTAAACAACTCCAAAATTAAGTTTTTTAAAGATTGAAAAATAGGGCAGCCCCAGTGGCTCAGCGGTTTAGCACCGCCTTCAGCCCAGGGTGTGATCCTGGAAACCCCGGATGGAGTTCCGAGTTCCGCGTCAGGTTCCCTGCATGGAGCCTGCTGCTTCTCCCTCTGCCTGTGTCTCTGCCTCTCTCTCTCTCTCTCTCTCTCTCTCTCTCTCTCTCTCTCTCCCTGTCTCTCACGAATAAATAAATAAAATCTTTAAAAAAAAACCTATAAAAAAGATTGAAAATAGAATATCTGAATTACTCATTTTTATGATTTATATTCTAGTATGCCTCTCATCCTCATTCCCTTAAAAAAATGTCATATGCAGAATGAATGCCACAGCTGGCTAGTGAAAGACAATAGTTTAGAAAGTTTATAAAATACTGACTAGAGTCTGTTGGAAAATAGAATTAAGAGCAAATTTTCCTCTCCACCCAGAAAATCTCTCCAGAAAAGTAGAAGAGAAAGAAAAATTTTTGTTGGGATATAACAACGAGGAGCAGGCAAGAAATAGCATACTTTCAAAACAGTCACTTGATTTCAAACCTCTCTGCACTAACTCATCACTCCATGAACCCTCTCATCAAACTACAACAGAATGTAAGACACTGAATTAAAAGAGCTTTTTTTCCACATCAGCTTCATAAGGAATGTCTAATATTCAAACCAACAAAGGTTTTACTTTTGGAAGATTTACTCCATGTTTCCATAATGCTTACAGGAATAAAGGCTGCCCAAATATAGGAAATCAGCTACTGGGGCCCAGAAATTAAGCACCAGAAGTTAATTCCAGAGAAATCTTTGAGCGGCACACACTATAGAAAGTTCCAGTTCTTCAAATTCTTAGTGCTAAGAAAACATAGCAAAGAAAACTTCATAACATTGGATTTGGCAATGATTAATCTTGAGTGCAACACCCAAAAGCACAATAAACAAAATAGATAAATTAGACTTTATCAAAATTAATTTTTTGTGCCTCAAATGGACACTATCAAGGGAGTGGAAAGGCAACAACTCCCTTGATTAACACATGAAAAGATGCTTAATATTGCTAATCATTAGGGCACTGAAAAATCAAATCAAATAACATACATTAAAATGACTATTGTCAAAAAAGAAAAGTGTTGGTGAGAATGTAGAGAAATTAGAACCCTCTGCTTTGTTGGTGGGAACATAAAACAGTAAAGCCACTGTGAAAAATAGTACTGAGGTTCCTCAAAAAGTAAACAAACAAAACTAGAATTACCATATAATCCATCAATTTCATTCTGGGAATATATCTCAAAGAATTAAAGCAAGGTCTCAGACGTATTTGTATACTACTGTTCATAGAAACATTATTCACAAAAACCAAGAAGTGGAAACAACCCCATGTCCATCAACAGATGGATAAAGAAAACATGATATATACATACAATGGAATATTATTTGGTCTTAAAAATGAAGTTGACATCTGCTAAAACATGAACCTTGAAGATGCTATGCTAAGTAAAACAGCTAGATACAAAAGGACAAATATTGTAGGATACTACTTTACAAGGTAATAGAAGAGTCAAAATCATAGAGACAAAGTAGAATAGTGGTTACCAGAGGCTGGAAAGAGAGGGAAATGGGGAGTTACTGTTTAATGGGTACAGACTTGGGATGCCTGGGTGGCTCAGTGGTGGAGTGTCTGCCTTCAGCTCAGGTTGTGATCCTGGGGTCCTGGGATAGAGTTCCACATCAAGCTACCCATAGGGAGCCTGCATCTCCCTCTGCCTAGGTCTCTGCCTCTCTCTCATGAATAAATAACTAAAATCTTTTTTAAAAATGGGTACAGAGTTTTAGTTTAGGATGACAAAAGTGTTCTAGAGATAAATAGTTGTGATGGCTGCACAATGTGAACGTACTTAGTCTGATAAGAGGTTAATATCCAAAATATATTAAAAACTCCTACAACTTAACAAAAAAGTCTGATTAAAGAAGTAGACAGAGGATCTGAATAGACATTTTTCCAAAGACATACACAGATAGACAATAGGTACATGAAAAGATGTTCAACATCACTAATCAGGAAAATGCAAATCAAAACTACAGTGAGATATCACCTTACACCTATTATGATGGCTATTATCAAAAAGACAAGAACTAATGTGTTGGCAAGGATGTTGAGAAAGGGGAAATGCTCATGCACTGTTGGTTGGAATGTAAATTGGTACAGTCACAGTAGAAAACCATATGGAAGTTTCTCAAAAAAGAAAAACTAGAACAACTAATTGATCCAGCAATTCTACTGCTCAGGTTTTAGCTGAAGAAAATAAAACTGCTAAAAAGAAAAGATATATGAAAAGATATATTCACCCCTATGTTCACTGCAGCATTATTCACAACAGCCAAGATGTGCAATCTAAGTGTCCACTGATGAAGATGTCACACACACACACATTAGCCATTAAAAAATAAAAAATAAAAACCTCACCATTTCTAACAACATGGATGGATCTTGAGGATATTATGCTAAATGAAAGAAGTCAGAGAAAGGCTAATACTATAGGGTCTTCACTTATGTCAAATATAACAAGACCAAAACTCATAGATACAGAAAACAGAATATTGTTTGTCAGGGGTGAAGGGAGGTTTTTTTTGGGGGGTGGGGGTGGATGAAATGAGTGAGGAGGAATCGAGAGGTACAAACTTCCAGTTATAAAATAAGTCATAGGGATATAATGTACAGCATGGTGACTACAATCAGTATTGTATTGCATACTTCAAAGTTGCTAAGAGTAAATCATAAAAGCTCTCATTGAAAGAAAAAATTTTTGTAACTACATATGATAAAAGATAATAATTAGACTTATTGTGGTAATCATTTCCCAATGTATACAAATGTCAAATCATTATGTTACAACATTAATTTCAGGTGTACATGTCAATTATACTTCAATAAAACTGGTTAAAATGGTAAATATCATATTTTGCCACATTAAATTTTTTTAAGTTGTTAGCACTAGACCTTAGTAGCCCACATTAGATACCCAAATTTCATTCCCATTCATGCTCAGGGTCAACAAAAGTGGTAGCAAGCTAACCTCTTAGATTCATGTGGCTTAAATACAGGCTCTTAATGATTACTGGACATCACTCAGTCTTATATTGGCTCTGGATTTGGTTATTAGGTTAGTTTTTCCTCTGGCTTTACATTTCAGAGGCCCAATCTATCACTTCACCCTGGGTAGATGAACGAACAAGGAATGAGAATTCTAAAAGTATACCATCTCTGTTGGGTAAAGATGAAATCATTGTAAATTCAACAGTTCAAAAAATGTAATTAAAGAGGACAATTCTTAGACCTCAAAAGCACTATCTCTCTGGAGGCATGTCAACTAAGAAATCAAGGAAAACTAGTAAGATATAAAAATGGACTTCATTCCTACTATCATAGCAGGAACTACAGTATCATGAAAAAGGAAAGGTTAAGAAAGAGGTGGGTTGATAAAACTAGAGGAAGAAAGATTCTTAGAATAAAGGAAAGGTGTGCCTTGGTGGTTCAGTCAGTTAAGTGTCTGCTTATGGCTTAGGTCATGATCCAGGGTTCTGGGATCAAGCCCTGCATTGGACTCCCTGCTTAGCTGAGAGCCTCCTTCCCTCCCTCTGCCTCTTCCTTCTGCATGTGTTCACTCTCTTTCAAATAAATAAATAAATAAATAAATAAATAAATAAATAAATAAATAAATAAAATCTATCTTGAAAAAAGAATAAAGGAGTCTAGACACATGCTAAAGGAAAAGTAATATAGACCAGAATAAGCAGATGTAAAACATAAAAAAAATATCCACCAGCCCATCTTGAGAGAGGCTATCAGTTGTTTCCAGATCAGATATGGTATCTAGGGCCCAAAAACATTTATCAGAGGGTGAGAAGTAGAAGCTCAGCAAACAGATTAGTCACATAAGGCTCCAAGTTTCTGAGAGCTACAAGAATAAATTACATAAAATATAAACAAATTTAAAAGAAGAACACTGAAAGGATCAGTATACAATTTAAGAACCACAAGATATGTTTTCAAATAACAGGAGCTTCTTGGAGAATGTACATGAGCTCAGGAATTTAGAAGTCTAACAAAAGGCACACAAGGAGACATGGTAAAAGGACAGCCAAATAGAATAAAAGATTAAATTAAAGTATGACTTAGATGTTGATCTGATGGGAGACCATCTTTTGATGTAATTGTCCAACTCAGGATGATGAAGTTTGTTCCAATAATAGATGCTTTTGGAAGACACACAACCCTTTAATTTCATCTTTTACTATGAGAGACCCCAGAAATAAAATCTAATGTTTTTAAAAGACAGAGGAAGATGGCAACAAAAGAAGAGGACCTGGCTTTTCCAACACACACAAAAAAAGGTGGAGACTAAGAAAAAATGCCAACATGGAAGAATTCATCCCAAATGAAAAAATAAGATAATGTCATGGTCATGCTGAGAGATCTAAGCAAAATAGATATAAGTAATACTCCTGATATAGAATTTAAAGGAAGAATCATAAAGATACTCACTGGGCTTGAGAAAAGAATAGAAAACATCAGCGAGACCCTTATCACCAGAGGAAAAAGTTAAAGAATCCATCAGAGATGAAAATGTAATAAATAGGTGGGAGGGGCAAGATGGCGGAAGAGCAGGGTCCCCAAATCACCTGTCCCCACCAAATTACCTAGATAACCTTCAAACCATCCTGAAAATCTACGAATTCGGCCTGAGATGTAAAGAGAGACCAGCTGGAATGCTACAGTGAGAAGAGTCCGCGCTTCTATCAAGGTAGGAAGACGGGGAAAAAGAAATAAAGGAACAAAAGGCCTCCGAGGGGGAGGGGCCCCGCGAGGAGCCGGGCTGAGGCCGGGGCGAGTGTCCCCAGGACAGGAGAGCCCCGTCCCGTCCCGGAGGAGCAGGAGCTGCACCAACCTTCCCGGGCGGGCGGAAAGGGGCTCGCAGGGAGTTGGAGCAGGACCCAGGAGGGCGGGGATGCCCTCGGGCTCCCGGGGACACTAACAGACACCTGCGAGCGCAGGAGAGTGCTCCGAGCTGCCTAAGGGCTGCAGCGCGCACGGCGGGGACCGACCGGGACCGACCTGAGCAGCTCGGAGGGGCTCGGGAGCGGCTCCAGGGAGGGAGCTGCAGGGCAGGAGCGCGAATCCACCAGCGCAGGCCCCGGAGCACAGGGCGCCGGGACACAGCCCAGGATCCGGCCTCCCCCGGGACAGGCAGAAGCCGGGAGGGCCCAGGACAGCGAGGACGCTCCTGCCCCGAGCTGAGCAAATCAGCGGCCCCGCCCCGGAGCCTCCAGGCCCTGCAGACGGAGAACCGAGAGCCCCGAGCCCCGTAGTTCCTGCGGAGGCTGAATCCAGGCTTCCAGAGTTGCCATAGCAACTGCGGCTGTTCCTCCTGGGGCCCCACGGGGTAAACAACCCCCGCTGAGCCCGGCAGCAGGCAGGGGCAGAGCAGCTCCCCCAAGTGCTAACACCTGAAAATCAGCACAGCAGGCCCCTCCCCCAGAAGACCAGCTGGACGGACCAGTGATACTCCCCCGTGTTCCAATACAACTTGTTTTTTGGCCACTCTGCACTGAGCAAAATGACTAGAAGGAAAACCTCACCTCAAAAGAAAGAATCAGAAACAGCCCTCTCTCCCACAGAGTTACAAAATCTGGATTACACTTCAATGTCAGAAAGCCAATTCAGAAGCACTATTCTACAGCTACTGGTGGCTCTGGAAAAAAGCATTAAGGCCTCACGAGACTTCATGACTGCAGAATTTAGATCCAATCAGGCAGAAATTAAAAATCAATTGAATGAGATGCAATCTAAACTAGAAGCCCTAACGACGAGGGTTAACGAGGTGGAAGAACGAGTGAGTGACATAGAAGACAAGTTAATGGCAAAGAGGGAAACTGATGAAAAAAGAGATAAACAATTAAAGAACCATGAAGACAGATTAAGGGAAATAAATGACACTCTAAGGAAGAAAAACCTACGTTTAATTGGGGTTCCCGAGGGCGCCGAAAGGGACAGAGGGCCAGAATATGTATTTGAACAAATCCTAGCTGAAAACTTTCCCAATCTGGGAAGGGAAACAGGCATTCAGATCCAGGAAATAGAGAGATCCCCCCCTAAAATCAATAAAAACCGTTCAACACCTCGACATTTAATAGTGAAGCTTGCAAATTCCAAAGATAAAGAGAAGATCCTTAAAGCAGCAAGAGACAAGAAGTCCCTGACTTTCATGGGGAGGAATATTAGGGTAACAGCAGACCTCTCCACAGAGACGTGGCAGGCCAGAAAGGGCTGGCAGGATATATTCAGGGTCCTAAATGAGAAGAACATGCAACCAAGAATACTTTATCCAGCAAGGCTCTCATTCAAAATGGAAGGAGAGATAAAGAGCTTCCAAGACAGGCAGGAACTGAAAGAATATGTGACCTCCAAACCAGCTCTGCAAGAAATTTTAAGGGGGACTCTTAAGGGGGAGAAGAAATGTGTGAGAAATATAAGAAAGGGAGACAAAACATAAAGACTTCTAACTCTGGGAAATGAACTAGGGGTGGTGGAGGGGGAGGAGGGTGGGGGGTGGGGGTGAATGGGTGACGGGCACTGAGGGGTACACTTGACGGGATGAGCACTGGGTGTTATTCTGTATGTTGGTAAATTGAACACCAATAAAAATTAATTTATAAAAAAAAAAGAAAATGTAATAAATAAGATTGGAAACAGGCTTGATGCAATGAACAGCAGGCTGGAAGAAGCAGAGGAATGACTTAATGACCAGAAGATAAAATAACATAAAATAATGAAGCTAAACAAAAGAGAGAAAGAATTCCCCAACGCAAGAATTGACTTTGGGAACTCAGTGACTCCATCAAACATAATAACATCTGTATTACAGAAGTCCTAGAAGAAGAGAGAGAAAAGGGGGAAGAAAATTTATTTCAAAAAGTAATAGCTGAAAATTTCCCTAATCTGGGAAAGAAGACAGACATCCAGATCCAGGAGGCATAGAGAACTCCCATCAAAATCAGCAAAAACAGCCCAACATCAAGACATCCTAAATTTACAAAGCATAGTGATAAAGAAAAATCTTCAAAGTGGCAAGACAAAAGTCGTTAACTTATAAGGGAAAACTCATAAGGATAGCTGGAGATTTCTCAACAGAATCTTGGTAAGCCAGAAAAAAAGTGGCATGATATATTCAATGTGCTGAATGGGAAAAATCTGCAACCAAGAATACTCTATCCAGCAAGGCTATCATTCAGAATAGGAAGAGATAGATTTTTCCAGATAAAAACTAAAGGAGTTCATGTCCACTAAACCAGACCTGAAAGAAATATTTAAGAGGACTCATTGAGCACTAAGGTGAGACCAAAAGTGACAAAGACAACAAAGAATCAGAGAAAATCTCCAGAAACAATAAAACATTGCCATAAAAATGGCAATAAATATATATCAATAAGTACTTTGAATGTAAATGGACTAAACATTCTAATCAAAACACTTAGGGTATCAGAATGGATTAAAACACAAGGCCCATTTAAATGCTGCCTACAAGAGACTCATTTTAGACCTACAGACAGCAGTAGATTGAAAGTGAGAGGATAGAAGAACATTTATTATGTAAATGGATGTCAAAAGAAAGCCAGAGTATCAATACTTAGACAAACTAGACTTTAAAGCAAAGACTGTAACAAGAACCAAAGAAAGGTGCTACATAAAAATAAAGAGGGCAATCCAAAAAGAAGGTATAAAGATTGGAAATATTTACAATTAAAATATTACAATTACAACACGAAAACACCCAAATGTATAAAACAATAACAAAGGAACTAATTGATAATAATACAAGAATAGTAGGGGCTTAACAGCCTGTTTACATAAATGGACAGATCATCTACACAGAAAGTAAAAAAGGAAATAAGGACTTTGAATGACACATTGGACTAAATGGACTTAACAGATATATTCAGAGCACTCCATCCTAAAACAGCAAAACACACATTCCTTCAAGTGCACATGGAATATTCTCCAGAATAGATCACATATTAGGCCACAAAATAAGTCTTAACAACTACAAAAAGACTGAAGTCCTACCATGTACCTTTTTTGACCACAGCGCTATGAAACTAAAAGTCAGCCATAAGAAAAAATCTGGAAAGACCACAAATATATGGATGTTAAATAACATGTACTAAACAATGAATTAGTCAACCAGGAAATCAAGGAAGAAATGAAAAAAGTACATGGAGACAAATGAAAATGGAATTGTTTGCAACCTTTGAGATGCAGCAAAAGTGATCCTAACAGGGAATACATACCATACAGGCTTACCTCAAGAAGCAAGAAAAGTATCAAATGATCTAACCTCACACCTAAAGGAGCTAGAAAAACAACAAGCAAAGCCAAAAACCAGCAGAAAGAAGGAAACAATAAAGATTAAATTTAAAGCAGAAATAAATGATACAGAAACAAACAGAACAGATTACCAGGACCTGGTTCTTTTGGTTGAGCATCTGACTCTGTTTTGGCTCAGGTCATGATCTCATGGATTGTGAGATCACATTCTCTCATTCTCAAATAAGTAAATCTCTAAAAAAAAATAAAAATCACAAATGAGAGAGGAGAAATAGCAACCAATACTATAGAAATTCAAACATTGAGAGTATTATGAAAAACTATATGCCAACATATTAGGCAATCTGGAAGAAGTGGATAAATTCCTACAAACAATACAAACTACCAAAACTGAAACAGGTAGAAATAGAAAACTTAAACAGGCCAAATTACCAGCAAAGAAATTGAATCAGTAATCAAGTCTCCCAAAAATCTAGGACAGACAGGTTCACATGTAAATTCTATCAAATATTTAAAGAGGTTAAATACCTATTCTTCTCAAACTATTCAAAAAAAAAAAAAAAAACAGAAAAGGAAGGGAAATTTCCAAAATTTAAAATTAGCAATAAGGTTTCAAATAGGAGATGAGAAGTGACAAAAAGAGACCCCTCTGGCCCCATAGCCACACCACACACCAAATGTAAAAGCCAGTTAGAAATAATTCCCTGGATGGATATTGTTTTCCCTTATTTGAGTTTAAGTTAATAGATCCTGGATTCTTAAAAATTGGAACTGACACCTAATGCAGGAAAAAAAAAAAATTTCTCCCTGCCTACCTTCTTTTCCTTATATTCCAAGTGAGTTTAATAGTAAAATAGGTTGAACTATGTGAGAAGCTAGCTAGAATTTTTGAGGCTAGGTATTTTGTTTTCTGTGTATTTTGTTTTTTTTATTTTATGGGAGAAGAAGAGCACCATCATATAAATGGGTAGCTTCTGACTCATCCCTATCATGAACTAGGGCCCCCAAATCTCTATGCATGAGTTAAGGAATAGTGGATAAATTATGGACAAAAGGGCATACTAACATAAGCCAAGAAACAATAGAAGAAAGAAGGTGTGGGCCTCAACCTCCTATCATTACATATTGAGACATGTTGGCATCTGGGCCCAGGTTCTACATCCCAGTGAGGGGACTGCTCTTTCCTTGCCCAGAAATTCTTGTCAATGGAACACAGAGGCTGCTCGGTACCAAGCAGTCTGAATTTGTAGGGCCAGCTACATACAAGAGTTCACTGGAATACCTACTACTTGGCAGATAGAGTCCCTGGGCCCTATATCAATCTCACCTATCAGAGAAGAAACAATATAGTTTCATGGGAAGCAAAGTTGGGTGTAAGCTTTCTTATAAGAAGAAGAGGGCCCAGTCCCAGATAACAAGTGTTTCCAAGCAATTCTGCTCATTGAGCCACATAGATGAGGTAATCTTGTGATTCCACTGAATCTCTGATCTCTTTAGAAGTGACACATGAGAGAGAATGATTCCTCTTCTGAGGCTCTGAAAAAGCTACACCAAATCAAGATGGTTTGGGGTATAGCTGCTAAGATACCCCTTCTCATCTTCCCATGCAAACCCCTCAGCTAGGACTGATCAACTAAGAAATTGGAAAGCATCAATCTTTAATTTCTTTGGAATTCTAATCCACATCAGCAAGAAAAGTTGACTTTCCATTTTAAATTTAGCTTTCTCACACTTCAATTTGCAATTTTGCTGGCATATTATAGAATAACTCCCTGTCCATTTCTTTCTAAATGTCTGAGCAAGCCTTAGACAGTGCTAGCACTTAGCCATTGATTAAAACATTTTGATTAAAACTATTTTCAAAAAAAGAGAACTATTTTCATGTGCATTAGAGAATCCAAATTTTTTTTAGAATTAACTGAAAAAATTATAGTCAGTTGTCCCACTTTTTAAACTCAAAGGAGAATTTTGAACACTAATGGCTAAATACAGACATAAGCTCTGTATTTATGAGATCTTCAGCCCCCATTACAGTAAGAGACTTGCTAGTTAGATCCTAACCAGACATAGTTCATCATGTGCCAATTAGGCTGGAAAGATAGTGTAGGCTAGAAGAGAAAGAAAGATTAGTAAAATATTTTGGCTGCCAGAATGCAGTTAGATTTCTCTAGCATCAAAATGTTCATGATTTCTAAATCGGCACTAGATAAGAATAAATTATCTATGAATTGTCTAATAGTCCTGACTGAATTTCAAAGTCAAATATAAGATTATCCACAATTCCCCTTTCCTTATTTAAAATATGTAACACTCATTAAAAATACATCTGATTAAATCATGTAAGAAACACACGTAAACACACCAAATGTGTTTGTGTGTGTATGTGCCTACATTAATTAGAAGATTAGAGATACCAACGTTTTCACAAATATGGGGGGTGGGGAATAAGAACTGTGCTATAACCATAAAAATGTGTTAGGTTAAAAAAATACTAATCCTTTTAAAAATATACAAGGTTTATACTTAGCTATGATTATTCACATTTAAGTATTCATTTTAAGTTCAGTGTGATTATTGTAATAAATACATTTTATTTCTTGCAGTTTAACTAGAAAAAATAAGACTAAGGTCTTATAAAATTAAATTGATAGGATACTACATTCTCATTACTAGGAAATGCCAGTACTCTGTTAGACTTTCTTGTAAAAAGAAAAAGTATTTGTTTTTCATTTTTAAGTAACAATATGAAGAACAAAGAGATAATCTAACACATTTTCACTAAGAAGTTTTGGTAAAAGCCTCAAATTGTCAGAGACTATTACCACAAATGGGGCCTGGCATTTCAAAGAAAGAAAGGATTTAATTTGATTTCGAAAGATAAATTGAAATAGAAACCATGGAGATGGAAATCTTGTAATCTTACTGAAACAGAGGAAGGTTCTTCATAGTAATTATTTTCATTTTTAATGTACTGCATTTTGAAAAGAAAGCATTATCTGTATACCTAACAAGTGAGAGAAGGAAAATCAGCATGCAGGTTTGAAAAATGTTGCAGAAGTTCACTTAAGCTATTTCGAAAGCTGGAAGATATGTTTTCTTTGAGGTCCCTAAAAATGTAATTCTAAAGAGTAGGTTTAAATTAAAAATGCCAGGTTTATAACAGACCTAATTCCTCCAAAATTTTCTTCCTTTCTCCTTTAGTGACACTTGTGGGACATTTTTCTTTAAGACCAACCAACTCCACTGGGATGCGGCAATCACAGTCAAAGCCAGGGGCAGCCTGGGTGGCTCAGCGGTTTAGCGCAGCATTCAGTCCAGGGCCTGATCCTGGAGACCCGGATGGAGTCCCACATCAGGCTCCCTGCATGGAGCCTGCTTCTCCCTCTGCCTATGTCTCTGCCTCTCTCTCTATCTCTTCTCATGAATAAACAAATAAAATCTTAAAAAAAAAAAAAAGCCAGGGTTACGCTCTGGTGTGACTGCTCCTCTAACTTGAAGGTGAGACACATTAAGTGAAACTTTCCCCCATCCCTTTGGCAAGTCCATTTTGGAAGAGGTCTAGAGAGAAAAATCAAAGAAATCATTGTACAAAAGAAACATGAGGAGGAAAATACAAATAGGGTATTTGTTTGGGAAAAGAATAAATTCATTTGTGAGTCTAACATCAAAAGATTAAAAAATGAATTCATTACTTTCAGATTCCCAAAATACCAACTTTTGAGGTGCACCTAAAAGGGAGCTAACCACCACTCTTATGCCCTAAGCACAGGAAAGCAATTGTAGTTGAAAAATTGTAGTCATTACTTTTCAACTGTTTTAAAATAATACAACTGTCTTTAGACATTAAATATTCAAGTCACCATCTTTAAATTTTTCTTTCTTCTACCCACTTGAAAATTATGATGTAGCAAGATACAGATAGAACATCCCAATATTAATAAGAGACAATGAGCAAGTCATTTAAAAGGGAAAGAACGTGGTTATATCAAAGTCATACCCTGTGCTATACTTTATCATGTCTTAAAATTAGAGAACCAAATAATATCTAGATTTCATAGTGGTTAGTGAGTTTGAAATGGTTAAACAGTAAGACATAACAAGTACAACAGCATCCAGGGAGATGACACAGGCACATGAGCAAGGAACACAGTCACAGAAGAGGCATGTAGAAGCATACAAGAGAGGAAAGGATAAATAGTAAGGATACCAAGAAGTTGATGGGCATAACATCAAGACAAATAGGGAACATCCCATATGATCCATATTCTATGTCCACAGTGTAAAAGATGAAGTAGGGAGCAGGCTTTAATAGCTACAATTTGATGAATGAATGCCTACTGCATGTCAGACATTATCCTAAGCATTTTATATACATTTCATTTGATCCTCAGAACTACTCTGCAATCCAGACATTAGCTCATTTTATAAAGAGACTGAAATTTGAACTACTTAAGGAATTTCTATCAAATAGTGCTAGCACCAGGGCACCTGGGTGGCTCAGTGGTTGAGCATCTGCTTTTGGCTCAAGTGGTGATCCCAGGGTCCTGGATTGAGTCTTGTATCAGGCTCCCCACAAGGAGCCTGCTTCTCCCTCTGCCTATGTCTCTGCCTCTCTCTCATGTGTCTCTCATGAATAAATAAAATATTTAAAAAAATTAGTGCTACCACCATGTGATTCTGACTTCACTGGATTTTCCCAGGATATCATGTCCTTTTTTTTTTTAAGATTTATTTTTATTTTTTTAAAGATTTTATTTATTTATTCATGATAGACACAGAGAGAGAGAGAGAGAGAGAAGAGAGAGAGAGAGAGAGAGGAGAGAGAGAGAGAGAGAGGCAGAGACACAGGCAGAGGAAGAAGCAGGCTCCATGCAGGGAGCCCAACGTGGGACTCAATCCCAGGACTCCAGAATCAAACCCTGGGCCAAAGGCAGGCGCTTAAACCACTGAGCCACCCAGGCTGCCCAGATTTATTTATTTTTAGAGGAGCAAGAGACAGTGTGTACAAGCAGGGGGAAGGGCAGAAAGAGAGGAAAGAGAATCTCAAGAAGACTCCCCACTGAGCCTGAGGCCCAGTGTAAGGCTTGACCCCATGACCATAAGAACATGACTTGAGCCAAAATCAAAATCAGAGGCTTAAGCAGGGGAGCCACCAGTGCCCCAGGATATTATGCTACTTTTTAAAGGCTAGCACTTTGGTAGCATTTTGCCATGTGTAGTTATACTACATGTTAGATTTCCACAGTTTAAGATTCACTAAGTATATTTTTCTTGTTGAATAAGTTGGGCACCACTGCAAAATGAAAATCTGTTTTGAGAATTTTTAAAAATTATTGTTTCCAAGCAAAGAAAAATTCCTCCTAAGAAGTATTTTAGAAGCATAAAATGGAGAGAATAAATTTTTCTACTCTTTTTAATAGGGCTTTAAGAAGCCTGAAGTAGCTTTCCTGTTGCTTCTCTTTCCTCTACCCTCCGCGACACTTTTAGTGGCCAAAATAAGAAATAAGACATCAGAAAGTAGAAAAGATGCCTATTTTTCATTATAGTTATTCAGAAATTTTTCCAAACAAAACATAGTAAATAATCCACATCGAGAAAGCATTTCCTGTTATTTAGTAGAAAAAAAACTTAAAAACAAGTTTCTCACCAAAATTTTTTAAAAAGTTAAATTGGTTTATTTACTTGATTTATTGACAAACAAGGACTCTTTCAGTTAGGTTAATGGCAAACATTTTTGTTAGGCTATAATTCTGTTCATAATAGGTAAAATTACAGAGTCCATAATATGGTCAAATCATTTTCTCAAAAATGTAGTAATGGCAAAAGTGTATTGAAATTAATAGATCCCAATCCTTTCTTAATGCATGTAACAAACAAGATACCATTACATAAATTGAGAAGTTATATTTGGAAAACCATCCAGAAATTGAGAAAAATGAATAGTCATAATGACTGAATAACAAATACTTTTGTCAGTTGAGGTTTTCTCCATCCCTCTCAATTCTTGGTTTTCAAAAACACAAAACAAAACAAAAACTGACACAAACCTAATAAGTTGTTGGCCAATTGCCAATTTAGAAATAACCTTTAATGATAGATCATGGCGTGATTTTTTTAGCCTATAACTTGTAAGTAGGTCATTTGATTCTCTGAATTCCTATGTCAGCTAAAGTCCAATCAAAAAGCAGAAATAAAATTAGATATTTCAAGCATTGGTTTCATTTTTGTTAAAGCTATTAGAGGAAAGGAACTTGATGCAGCTTTCTGCAGTTATGTCTGAGTTACTACAACCTCCAGAGTAGATTTACCAAAGGAAGAGGTAGATTTGCCTAAACCTAGAGGCTTAGAAAAGGGGTCCCATTGGACTAGTACATAGACTTCTAGGGAAGAGGGGGTATTCTGCAACCATAGTATCTCTTAGGAGGAGTAGGGCACAGCAGGGTTGGTTCTGGAGTACCACAAACACACACACACACACACACACACACAAAACAAAACTAGAAGATCAACAACCAGTTAGGATGTCACTGATAAGTACAGAAAACTCAGGAATACCCTTTCTCTCCCTCTTCCTTCCTTCTAGTATCCCCCTAGAAGCCAGATGGCAGAGGGGTCTGGGGAATGCACTATTCTGAATCCCCACCTCTGCATCCTACAGAAAAAGAGGAGAGTGAGTTTAGGAATAAGAAACAGTAAGTAAACAGCACTTGTTGTTATAAGAAAACTCTATAACAAAGCTATTCTACTTTATATGAAGGTCTTCATTTGTCATACCTATAGAAATGGAAATTAGTATTATTTATTCTATAAGTAATATTCATTTACAGGTATAAGAGAAATTAACTCATTAAGATGCATTTCCAATAAAATTCTGAATTACTATTATCTCCCAAGTTGGTCATTTATATTTACACTGCTTTGATCAATTGTGAATTTGATGATAGTCAAGAAGACAATTTAGCATTTAGAACCCTGTTGCCACTGGAAATTTAATTTCACTTGTATATGCTTTCATAATTTTCTGCAAACAAAACATAATCAATGAAAGACTTCTCTAAGTATAAATCTACATTACCTTAGGAAAAAAATGGAACAAATGGAATGGAATACAAGTTCAAAAAAGGAAAAGAAATGATGAAAAACTTTTGACTACTGAAGTGAATACAATCATTTATGTATTTCTAAATTACAGCTTAACAATGTTATATCTAAATTTCTTGGATAAATTTAAAAACATTTATTGGAGGGACACCTGGGTGGCTCAGTCAGTTAGGTGTCTGCCTTCAGTTCAGGACATGATCTTGAGGTCCTGGGATCAAGTCCAAATTGGGCTCCATTTTTAATGGGGAGTCTGCTTCTCCCTCTGCCTCTGACCCTTACTCCCAATAGTGCCCTCGTGTGCTCTATTTCAAATAAAAAAAATTAAAAAAAAACATTTATTAGATACATGTAACTTTTATTTGAATTGGCAACATTTATAATATCCTGAAAACTATATATGCGGCTACCTAAATTTATTTTTTAAATTTAGATATGTCTAAAAACATGTGAGAGGGGCCCCTGGGTGGCTCAGTGGTTGAGCATCTGCCTTTGGTTCAGGGCATGATCCTGGGGTCCTGGAATCAAGTCCTGAATCAGGCTGCCCACAGGGAACCTGCTTCTCCTTCTACCTGTGACTCTGCCTTTCTCTCTAGCTCTCATGAATAAATAAATAAAATTTTTAAAAATGAATAAAGAAAATAAAAACATGTGAGAGCATAGTTTCTGGTTTTTTTTTTTTAATTTTCTTTAGAGATAAGCAAGCAAAATGTTCAAAGACCCCAGAAGTAAATAGTGGTTTTTTTAAAGATCATGACCAGGATCATGACCTGAGCCAAAGGTAGATGATCAACTACTGAGCCACCCAGGAGCCCCAGTAAATAGTGTTTATATGATTATTCCCTGGTAGTGTGCTCCTCTTCACATTTTCCAACTTCACATCCCTCATCTCCCATTCTTCCCTATAGACCTTTTTTTCCCTTTCTACTCTAATTTCTATTCTCTTTTTGATTAAAAAAAAAAAGTCTCCTTTTGCCTATCTTCCTCACTTTGCCTACCCACTCAATGCAGTAAGGGAAATTTGTCATCTTATCAGTCGAGAAATATCACCAACTTTCTAGGAGTCTCTTCTCACATCAAAGTTTTTGACCTTACTGATGTGTTTTAATTCCAGGAGAAGGTCTGAAGATGAGAAATTAAAATGCTTAAACATAAGTACTGTAAGTATATGAATATCAATATCCTTGTAAGACAAGACCTTTTAAACAGCTCCTTAAAAAAAGACAATGAAATTTAATCCTTCAAGAATAGAATAGTTACTATAATAATCAGAAGAACAAATTGGTTCTATTAAATAACTTGGCAGTTAATTAGCTTCAGTATCTGTCTAATTCCACTCACCAAAACCTGCCAAATGAGAACTGTCTGAAGAAGGTGAAAAGTTGCAGGATTTCCAGAACCCCTTCAACCAAGAAGCAACAGTGGGTAAATGTCATTTATAGTAAAACTTTTAAGTATCAGTCTTTCAACTCTCATTTTTGTCCAGATGATCTATTCAATGGAATTTCAAATGTAATTATATTGTAGCAGCTAAATGTTTATCATTAATATCAATTCGACTGTAAATTTTCTAAACTATTTATTTGCTGAGATAAATAAATTTACTCAAAACTATGTACTAGAATATAAGCATTTACATCTTAAATTTTCTTTAACAAAAAAGTAAGACTATACTACTACTTTATATGACAGTTCTTTTTCTGCAGATAGTTGCACCTTGAAGCAGGGTAACATATCACATTGCATCTTGCATACAGAGTGTCAAGCTCAAAAATTCATTTTGTGGCAGTACAATAGGTAATTTCTCAATCAGATCTTCTCACCACATCCAAATAGGGAGGTTAGAAATAACCATCAGATGTTTTAATGCTGAGACTATACAATCTTCACCAGAAGGTAAAAGGTAAAATGGTCTAGGGGTCTATAATTCATTTCATTATAATTACATTTCATTGCCTGTAGCTTCTCCAATAATTAAAAGCACAGTGTCAGTATTAAACAAGAGCTGTGAAAAAAAATGTCAGGTACCTCAAAGAAACATCAAATTATAGTAGGAAATTATGTCAAAAGTTAGCTCCCTGAGTGAATACCAGAATATCTGCAGGAATATATGCACTTGTAAAAGTTTATAAAATGAAATCATCTGTGCTGAGATTTTCAAATTTTGTTCACTTTAGGTCAAATGGGTATATAAAAAAATATTTCATCATGCACCTCTCCAGTGGTATTTTAATATTTGTTGAATGAATAATCAATAGCACAAAAATGTCATGACTGGAGTGAGATTGGTATGCTCTCAGAAGCAAAATACTTCTAAGTATTTGGGATTGAATCTCTTTTCAAGTTAATCCCAGGAATTTGTTTTTATGAGATCATATTTTGTTCACATTACTTTACTCTTTAAACTTCAGTCAATGGAGACACGAATTTTAGGAATTCCAAAGCAGAGATAACCAATAATCCTTTCTTAGTGGAAGCAAAAAAATTGGTAAACAGGAATATTCAGAAGAGATTCACTAGACTGAGGAAATGCTAGACACTTGAAACCCAAAAATTAAGGTATCCCCCACAATAAAATGTTTAACAGCTAAACAATGAATCACTTGCTTCCCCCTACACACCCCAAAAAAGTCAAATGTCATCTCACCAAATATCCTGCAAGCAATACAGTCTTTTCCCTATCCATTCTTCATATTCTCTTCCCTGTAACTCATTAGAAAGAAATTAAGCATGAGCTGTTCGGCTTTGTATCTCGTTGAATAGTAAAGAACTAATGTGGGGCAGCCCGGGTGGCTCAGCGGTTTAGCGCCGCCTTCAGCCCAGGGCATGATCCTGGAGACCCAGGATCGAGTCCCGTGTCGGGCTCCCTGCGTGGAGCCTGTTTCTCCCTCTGTCTGGGTCTCTGCCTCTCTCTATGTCTAATAAATAAATAAAATCTTTAAAAAAAAAAAGAACTAATGTGTAGATTCTGCTTAGACAATTGATTTTTTTCATCTGAGCTTTTTGTAAACAACTCACTAAACATGTTCCACATTGAAGTTAGTTGCTTTAAACTCATTTTAACCAGTGTTATCTGGTATTATGGTAGACAAACTCTCAGATCAGTGGTTAAGTTTTTAATAATTATCTTTTACTTAAAACTGTTGCATTTGCCGACTTAAGTTGTACACAAAACAAGTAGGTTTAGGCTTTAACCAGGTTTCCAAGAGGCAATGCAAGGATTATATTAAATGCTCTCGGTGCTAAGCACCTTAAATAGCCTGTGTTCTCTATGTACTAGATGTACCATTTCAGATTATGCATTTAAAAAAATTAGTATTGCCCATCTGTCTCTGAAGGTTGAAGTATATGCTATTCTATGCAAATCCTCCCATTCTCATCCAAGACACTTATTTATCCAGCTACTGAAAGTTTCATCTGTTTACTGTTCACACTCACAGTTGAGTCTTTCCTTCTGAAGTACCCTCCTCCAAATGGTGCTTCCTTCGCTTCTGGAAAGATGGCAAAGTAGGATTCTAAGCTCATCTCACTTAATGGACATACTTAGATAACAGTCACATCAGTGCAACTAACCCTGAAAACAACTTGAGGAGTAACAGAACAGTTATTTCTAGAGTAGAGGCCAAATAAAAAAAGGATGGTAGTTATGGGAACCACAGTCCCAGCTAGATTAACCACAAAAAAAGAAGGACATCACAAGTACAGAGAAGGTAGAGGAGCAGCTCTCACACCAGGTACCCCAGACACTGGGACCTGGGCTGGGAAGACAAGTCCTCAAACATGTGTCTTTGAAAATGACTGGGGCTTAACTTTGCAAGTTTTTACAATCACCGAGGCTTGAACTATGGGAAAGCTGAAGGACAATAAGAAACAGAGTCCCCATCCTTAAAGATAACAATCTCATTGAGATACAGCATAGAAGCAGCAGTTTGAAAAGCACCTAGGTTGTAAAGAACT
The DNA here is from genome assembly GCF_905146905.1 of Nyctereutes procyonoides. Lineage (NCBI taxonomy): Eukaryota > Metazoa > Chordata > Mammalia > Carnivora > Canidae > Nyctereutes > Nyctereutes procyonoides. Next base: position 8,495,046 of record NW_026575145.1, read on the forward strand.
TTTATTTACTAATTTCAGGATGTGCACTAGAGGGGCAGGGATAATTAGATTTCTTTCTCCAAGAACAAAAGATTTGGCAGTGCCATCTTCCCCACCCCCAACCCAAATAGCCAAACCCTCATGGGAACCAGTACAAATACCCTTCACCAATCTTGTTAATGCTGTGTACCCTTCCTCCCCCCTGTGGATCTGTTCCATCCAACCCATCCTACTCTGCACAAGTACCTCTAAAGTAATGCCTGCTACATCACATCCAGCAAGCAACCCCTGGCAGGGACCAGCACAACTCCAAAGTGACTCCTGCCCCAAGGAGAGGAACTACACACATCAGTTCCACTGCTGCCCCAGAAATGGGCTGGAGGCAGACATCTGATCTGACTGACAGCCTCACCCACCAATTAAAAGCCACTCAAGGGACAAGACAGGAGGAACACCCTGAAGGTCAGTACTATGCAGCCCCAACAGACTTGGGACAGGCATATGGTTTAACTGCAACTGTACCCACCAACAAAAACCCCTGAGGAAACAACATAGGAAGAGTGTCCGGTAGTTCCAGTGACCATAGCCCCAGAAAAAAGGCTAAACACAGGCATCTGCTTGAACAACTGACACTGACCAACTATAAACCTATAGTGGCCCCAGGCTTGCCCCTTAACAGCACAATGACCAAACCCTGCCCACAAGAGGCAAAGTGGGTAATTGCAACCAACTAGACTGAAGGCAAACACAGCTCAGTGACAACAGTAAGGCACACACAACCCATATAGTGGACACCCCTGAAGAACCTGGTTCTAATGAATAGAAAACATTGTACTACAGGGCATAATCACAGAACCTCTTGTTCATAAGGCCATTACTTTTAAGATCAGGAGATGTAGATGATTTTCCTAATACCTAGAAACAGAGTTAGACAAAGTGAGAAGACAGAGGAATATGTCCCAAATGAGGAAACAGGACAACACCACAGCAAAACAGCTAAATGAAAAAAATAAACAATATGCCTGATAATTCAAAGCAATGGTCATAAAGATGAACTTGGGAAAGTGGTGGAAGATCCATGTGAGAACTTCAAGAGATAGAATATATAAAAAGGAACCAAAGATAAAGAATCATTGAAATTAAAAGTACACTAGAGGGAATCAATAGCATATTAGAAGAGGGAGAAGAATGGATTAGTGATCTGGAAGACAAGGTAATGGAAAGCACCTGAGCTGAACAGCAAAAAAATAAAAATGAGAATAGGCTAAGGGAATTCTGTAACATCAAGTGTAATAACATTCACATTATAGAGATCCCAGAGGAGAAGAGAGGAAAAGGGGGAACAGACAATGGATTTGAAGAAATAATAGTTGAAAAATTCCAAAATTTGGGGAAGGAAACAAATGCAGACCCAGGAGACATAGAGAAAACCATCCCCCCAAAAAATTCAACCCACAAAGGTTCATACAAAAACATATAAATGGCAAAAAGTTAGTAATAAAGAAAATTTTAAAAGCAAGAGAATACAAACAAGGGAAACCCCAATAAGGCTATCAGCTGATTTTTCAGCAGAAACTTTCCAGGCCAGAAGAGAGAGTATGATATATTCATGGTGCTATAAAGAAAAAAACCCTACAACCAAAAATACTCTACTCAGCAAGGTTATCATTCAGAATAGAAGGTGAGATAAAAAGCTTCTCAGAAAAACAAAAATTAAAAGTTCATAATCACTAAATCAGCCTTACAGGAAAGGTTAAAGGGCATTATTTGAGTGGGGGAAAAAAAGCCATAATCAAGAAAAGAAAATTGGGAAAGGAAAAAATTTCACAGATAAATACAAACCGAATAAAATTAATTATTTATAAAACCAGTATGGAGGTTAAAGCACAAAACTTATAAAAATCAATTATATCTATAAAGACCAACCAAGGGATGCACAAAATAAAAGTATGACATTATATGCATAAAACTTTGGGGTGAGGGAGTAAAAATATTGTGCTTTTAGAACAGGTCCAAACTTAAGCAACCAACTTAATATAGAATGTTTATGCATAAGATGTTATCTTTTAACCTAATGGGCAACCACAAATCAAAAACCAGTAACAGGGGCACCTGGGTGGTTCAGCAGTTGAGTGTCTACCTTTAGCTCAGGGCATGATCCTGGGGTCCCAGGATGGAGTCCCACATCGGGCTTCCTGCATGGAGCCTGCTTCTCCCTCTGCCTATGTCTCTGGCGCTCTCTCTCTCTCTCTCTCTCTCTCTCTCTCTCTCGGTCTCTCAAATGGATAAATAAAATCTTAAAAAAAAAAAACAAACGGTAACAGACATGAAATAAAGGGAAAGGAATCCAGGTATATCATTAAAGAAAGCCATCAAACCACAAAGGGAGAGAGCAAGAGAAGGAACAGAAATACTATAGAAACAATCATACAACAAGTAACAAGTAGCAATATGTACATCCCTATCAATAGAACTTTGAATGTAAATGGACTAAATGTTCCACTCAAAGATGTAGGGTAAAAAAAAAAAAGATGTAGGGTAATATCAGAATGGATTAAAATAAGTAAATAAGTAAATAAATAAATTAAATAAATAAATAAATAAATAAATAATAATAAATAAATAAAACTCCTCATTATGCTGTCTACAGGAGATTCACTACAGACCTAAACACATATGCTGAATGAAAGTGAAGGGTGGGATCCCTGGGTGGCGCAGCGGTTTGGCACCTGCCTTTGGCCCAGGGCGCGATCCTGGAGACCCAGGATCGAATCCCACGTCGGGCTCCCGGTGCATGGAGCCTGCTTCTCTCTCTGCCTGTGTCTCTGCCTCTCTCTCTCTCTGTGTGACTATCATAAATAAATAAAAATTAAAAAAAATAAATAAAGTTTAAAAAAAAGAAAGTGAAGGGTAAGGAAAACCATAATTTTTCATACAAATGGAAGTGAAAAGAGAGCTAGGATAAAAATGCTTATATTGGACAAAGACTATCATAAGAAACAAAGAAAAACACTACATAATGATAAAAGGAACAATGCAACAAGAGGATATAACAACTATAAATATTTACACTTTTAATATGGAAGCTCCAAAATAGAACTATTAACAAAGAAGTTGCCAGTAATATAACAGTAGGGATTTTATATGCCCCATTTTCATCAATGATACTTATTCAAACAGATAATCAACAGAGATTGTAGTTTTGAATGACACATTGGACCTGATGTATCTAAAATATACTCAGAGTATTCAATCAAAAAAGAGCAGAATGTACATTCTTTAGATGCACATGGAACATTCTTCATAATAGATCACATATTAGGCCACAAGTCTCAAACTCAAAGATTGAAATCACGTCATGTATCCTTTCTCACCACAATAGTATAAAACTAGAAATCAATCACAAGAAAAAAAATCTAGAAATAACAAATAGAAGCTAAATAACATGCTATGGAATAATGGGTCAGCCAAGATATCAAAAGAAATATAAAAAATACATGGAAACAAATCAATGTGAAAAGACAATGATTCAAAATGTTTTAGATCTTCTAAGAAGGAAGATTATAGCAATACAGGCCTACCTCAAGAACCAAGAAAAAAATCTCAAACAACCCAACCCTACATCTAAAAGAGCTAGAAAACACTAAATAGAAGGAAAATGTTTAGAGATGAAATAGAGAATAGAGCAGATCAATGAAACCAGAAGTAGGTTTTCTTTAACAAAAGATTAATAAACCTTTAGTCAACTCATCAAAAAAAAAAGATAAGCAGACTTAAAATCAGAAATGAAGGAGAAATAACAACTGACACCACAGAAATACAAAGTATTATAAAAGAATATAATGAAAACTTATATGCCAACAGACTGGACAACCTAGAAGAAATGGATAAATTCATAGGAACATATAATCTACCAGAACTGAAGCAGGAATAGAAAATTTGAACAGACCAACTAGCAATGAAATTGAATTGTTAATTCAAAAAACACCCAACAAAGTCCAGGACCAGAAGGCTTCACAGGTGAATTTAACCAAACATTTAAAGAAGTGTTAATACTTATCCTTCTCCAACTATTCCAAGAAACAGAAAGGGAGTAAGAACTTTCGAATTCATTGTATAAGGCTAGCATTATTCTAGTACCAAAACCTGATAAAGACACTAAAAAAAAAAAGAAGAAGAAGAAGAAGAACAAGAACAAGAACAAGAAGAACTACTACAGGCCAATATCTGATGAACATAGACGAAAATCCTCAACAAAATATTAGCAAACTGAGTCCAACAATACATTTACAAAATAATTCGCTACAATCAAGTGGGGTTTTTCTCCATAGATGCAAAGCGGTTCAATATTCATAAGTCAATGTGATATATCAGATTAACAAAGTAAAAACCATATGACCATTTCAACAGATGCTGTAAAAGCATTCAACAAAGTATAACGTCTATTCATGATGAAAACTCTCAACATACTAGGTTAAGCAGGAAGATACTTCAACATAATAAAGGTCACAACTCAAAGGGGGAAAACAGAGCTTTCCTCTCTAGAATAAGGAGTAACACAAGGATGCCCACACTCACCATTTTTATTCAACATAATACTGGAAGTCCTAGCCAGAGTAACCAGACAAGAGTAAGCATGCAAACTGGTAAGGAAGAAGTGAAATCTGCTATTTACAGATAACATGATAGTAAAGATATAGAAAACCCTGAAGTTTCCACCAAAAAATTACTAGAACTGATAAATAAATTCAGTAAGGCTACAGTATACAAAATCAATGTACAGAAATCCGTTGCCTTTCTATACACTAATAATGAAGCAACAGGAAGATAAATCAAGGAAAAAATCCTACCTAGAACTGCTCCTCAAATAATAAAATACCTAGGAATAAACTTAACCAAGGAAGTGAGAGATCTATACTCTGAAAACTAGAAAAGACTAATGAAAGAAATTGAAGATGACATAAACGAATGGAAAGGTATTCCATGCTTATAAACCAATATTGTTAAACTGTCCATACTACACAAGTCAATCTACAGATTTAATGTAATCCCTATCTAAATACCAGCACCATTTTCCACAGAACTAGAACAAACTATCATAAAATTTGTATGAAACCACAAAGACCCTGACTAGCCAAAGCAATCAGGGAAGGGGGAGGGAAGCTGGAGGTATCACAATCCCAGATTTCAAGATATACTACAAAGCTGTAGTAATCGAAACAATATGGTACTGGCACAAAAATACACACAAAGATCAGTAGAACAGAGAGTCCAGAGATAAACCTATGTTTTTATTGCCACTTAATCTACAGCAAAAGGAGGCAAAATATACAATGGAAAAAAAATGGTCTCTTCAACAAATGGTGTTGAGAAAACTGGACAACTTTCTTATATGAAACACAAAAATAAACTCAAAATGGATTAAATACCTAAATGTGAGACCCAAAACCATAAAATTCCTAGAAGAAAACAGGAAATAATCTCTTTGACATTAGCTGTAGAAACATTTTTCTATATGCGTCTCCTCTGACAAGGGGAACAAAAGCAAAATTAAACTATTGGGAAACTACACCAAAATAAAATGCTTTTGTGGAGCAAAGGAAACCATTAACAAAACAAAAAGGTAATCTACTGAATGTGAGAAGGAATTTGCAAATAATAACCAAGATATAGGAAAAACTTATACAACTCAACACCAAAGACAAAAACAAGAAAACCCAAAATAATCCAATTTAAAAATGGGCAGAAGACATGAACAGACATTTTTTTCCAAAGATAACACAGATGGCCAACACATGAAAAGATGCTCAATATTACTAATTATCAGATAAATACAAACCAAAACCACAATGATAGATCACCTGATACTTGTCAGAATGGTTAAAATAAAAAAACACAAGAAATCCCAAGTGTTGGCAAGGATGTAGAGAAAAAAAGAAACCCTGATGCACTTGGCGAGAATGCAAATAGATGCAGCTGCTGTGGGAAACAGTATGGAGGTTTCGCCCAAAATTGATAGAACTGCCATATGATATAGCAATTCCACAACTATTTACCCAAAGAAAACAAAAACACTAATTCAAAAACCCCTATGTTTATCATCACATTATTTACAATAGCCAAGATATGGAAGCCACCCAAATGCCCATCAATAGATGAATGTATAAAGATATTTTTACATAACACACACAAACTATTCCTCAGCCATTAAAAAAAAAATTGAAATTTTGCCATTTGCAACAACGTTAATCAACCTAGAGGGTATAATGCTAAATGAAATAGGTCAAAGACAAATACCAGAATTTCACTCATATGTGAAATTTAATAAACAGGAAAAAAAAAAAGAAAGAAAAGACAAAAGCAGACTCTCAAATACAGAAAACTGGTAGCTGCCAGAGGGGAGGTGGGGTGGAGTGGATAGGTGAAATAAAGGAGATTAGGAGTGCATTTATCTTGATGAACACTGAGAAGTGTATGGAATGTTGCATTACATTAAACACATGTAACACTGCATGTTACTTATATTTGAATTGAAAAAAGAAAAAGAAAAAAGGTGCTTCCTTGCCTAAGGTCCTGCCCCTCTCCCTGAGACAAATTTGCATCCACAGCCACACCAAGCGATTGTTATTTACTCAGTCTCTGTTATTACAAGATCCTGTTATTCCCACTACTATCAAGGAGCCCAGTTCTTTAACAGCATTTCCTACCATCAGTTCTGGACCACAGAGAAGAGAGCTTCTCAGTGTTGCTGAACAGAGTGTCTTCTGAGCCTCTTGCAGAAACATAGTGAGATGGTGGGTTTTTTTACTTTATGTAGTTTATCCACCCTAGCATGCTCAATTCTCTGAGCCTTTTCTATCACCTACCATGATGATTCTAGGGTTTCTAGCCTGGTCCACTGATAAAGTAGGCCATATAACCACCTTAGACCAATGAACCCACTTTATGGAAAAGAAGGGCATATGTCCCCCCAAAATCTGCTAATCCTATCATACATTATACCACCCAGAAGCTGCTGGCTTGATAAAACAATGAAAGAGCCTTTGGAAGGAGTATCTTAGGTACCATCTTGGAGAAAATACCCTATGACACATGGATCCATCATCCAGGATGCAAGTATACCATCAAGTTAATGACCATTATTTTGCTGCTATGTTGCCAACTCTTGGAAAATAGTCAATAGAACAAGGGAGAGAAGCAGAAATTATCCCACTTATCATCATTCCTAGGGACATATTTGGGAAAATCCATGCATCTTGTGCTACAACTCTAGGATCTGTGGACCTATAGTTTCTACTTCCACCAGGGCACAGGACAAGAGTTCTATCAAGTTTTTAGCTATATCTGCTGTCCAGTCTTTGTGGTTTCTTGTGTCAGAGGACCAACAGGCGAGGAAAGGAGTCAGCATCCTGGTAGTGGTACTTTATTCTGATCATCTAGGCTACAGTTACCAGAAGCAGAGATGAACATGCTTCACATTCAGAGGATGCACTAGATATCTGCTACTATTCCCTTGCCCGATACAGTAAATGGGTAAGCGAGGGAGGTACTTGCAGAAAAGCACATCCAGGGACAGTCTGGGTTATTCTACCATGTAAGCCAACTGATCAGTAGGGGTGTTAAGTAAGGATATAAAGAATCTAGAACAAATAGTAGAAAAAGATGATTTGAGGTGTTTTGTTAGGATAGTCCTGACACCAGATGCAGTACCTGGGGCTAGAGTACATCTCCATATATCCTTTTGTAAATTTCCCCCACTAAAAAAAAGACCAAGTAGAATTCTGGAACAGTTGATCTCAGGTGAAATAAACTTATTATACAGATCAAGTAGATTTGAGCATCACATTGTGATGGACACTATGGTACACAATCAAGATACTCCCTTCAGGACCCAGCAACTCATTTCCCCAGCTGCTGGTAATGCTTCCCACTGAAGATTCACTGCAGAGTCCTTCTCTAGGGACTTAAAATTATTTATAGAAACTGCTTCATCCAAGATTATCTATACCCAAGGACAGCCCACATTGAATGTCAAGTGGGTTTAGGGATACAGAATCTGGCCCCCTTGCCTCATTTCAGACCAACAATAAAAGAGCATTCAATGCTCCCCTGTGATTGGCTGAAGCCTTTGCTACAATTATTTGAAGCTGCATCATTGTTCAATTTCTTTCCCTGCTCAGTTCTGGCTTCTTCATTCTCACAGGACTTGTTGCTAAGAGAACTCCACAGCAAACTGTACATTAATCCCACCGTCTGTTTCTTTTTTTTTATTTTTATTTATTTATGATAGTCACAGAGAGAGAGAGAGAGAGGCAGAGACATAGGCAGAGGGAGAAGCAGGCTCCATGCACCGGGAGCCCGATGTGGAATTCGATCCCGGGTCTCCAGGATCGTGCCCTGAGCCAAAGGCAGGCGCTAAACCGCTGCGCCACCCAGGGATCCCCCCCACCGTCTGTTTCTTGTGCAACACAGCAAAGGCAATAATACTGTGACGACCATGGTGCCATGCAGTTTGTATTTTACAGTTTACAGAGCATTTGTTACTTGATCACATGCACATCACAATTCCAGGGGACAGGGTGGGTAGATATTATTCTCACTTTGTAAATATAAAACTGAGTTTCAAGGGATTTAATATCCCAAGCAGGCAAGAAACATTTTTTCTTATTTATATTCCATCTCATTTCAGAAAAATATCAAAGTGGCCCAGATTAGTGGAAGGAGAGTTAGGAATAAAAATGCAAGTATTCTGATTTCTGCTTTAGTGCACTAAAAAAATAATAATTTATATGACAGAATTGACTAGTTATTTTATTTATCTGGTTAAGTCATTCACTCCAAATGAATAATTACATAATAACCAAAGTCAAAGTTGATTAGAATTATTAATCCTTTTTTTTTTTTAAAGGAGCAGGTAAATTGAAGTGAACTAGCACTGTACTAAGTTTTGGAGTCTTCTAAAGTGATCTTCCCACATTGCTCTGGAAAGCATTAGCCACTCTTAAAAATACAAATCACCCTGGAACACAACATGAAGCTGTACATAAGTGAAGCCAGACAATCATGATCCATCTGGACAATGTCTGCCTATCTCTGGGGTGCCCCTGTCCCAATGTTGGCCAGAGTGAATTCCCTGTATATCTATGCAGTATTTTAAGTCAGACCATTTTAAGCTAAAAATCTAATGTAGAGAAAACCTCTTTAGTCTTCATGTAATTAAATGAATAGATACAGTCAAGTCTAATTTACATAGATGTCATCTTTAAGAGAGAGCATTCTGGACTTCTGACATCATCTGAAACTGTCTTTTTTGCTTGACAAGCATACGGAAGGCATGCCTTGGGAGTGCTACCTCTCTCATTATTCGGTTTAGAAGGCTGTATTCCCTCCAATGACCTTGATATAGCAAAATGTTATACAGAACTACTCTCCTAGAATGCCTTCAGAACTCAGAGAATATTTTTTAAGTCCTATCACTTTTTTAATTTAAATTTTTGTAATGAATCTCTATCTTGTAAATAGGGATTTAGGATTTAGTTTTAAAACACACAAAAACTATTTTGAGTCAAACCCATTGAATAAGACAAAGGTACTAATATAATCTGACAAGAAGGTCTTGTGAGGAAGTTCTTAAAGTTGCTAATCCCATGCGAAGCAAAGGAATAGAAGTCACCTTGTAAAGAAGTCCTCAGAAAGGAAAACTATCCTCTTAATGGAAAGGGACCTCTACTACTTCACTTAATTCTATGTTCAAGAGAAAGCTCATTTCTTCCATCACTCCCTGAATCCCCAGTGATATTCCCTAGATTAGGAGAAAGGAAGTAATAGCTATTTAGTCCCCTCACTCAGAAATATAAATAAGGAGCAGTCATTCAATAAGATTTCTAATTACTCTTTTATAAGGATTTTGTAAGGATTTTGAAAATTTTTGGAACATTTGTCACTTCTCTTTATTATTTTCATTATTCCTGGCCTGCTTTTTTAAAGCATAGGGAACAGCAAAAGAAGAAAGGGAAGAAGGGTTTCTGGAAAGAGAGAAACCTGGGCATTAGATGATGAGCTAACATGTTTAGTCCAAGAGCCTGGTACAATGAACACAAGGAGGTAGGGGTAGGGCATAGGGAGGAAGGAAGGAAGAGAGAGATGGAAGCAGTCAGTCATTATTCATATTCTCCCAGCCTAGAGATTGTGTAGGACAGCTTATCCTTCAAGCATACAATTTCCTCATCCAATCAAGATATTTGTGGACAAAGTGTGTATCTACTAATTCACACTAATCTATACCCAGTAAGCATGCTCTGCAAATACTATGTACTAGATAAGTATCTGTGTGACTTAAAATGTAACCCTAGAAATGTATATTTACAGTCTTTAAAACTATCATCACCTATGTAGCTAATGTAAAATGTTAACTCTTTTTTTTTCAGTCTTTAGCTCATCTGTTATATGATGGCATGAAACTCCTTTAAAAGTCTTATCAAACTTTTGTTCTTTTTTCAGTGCTATAGCAAATCACTCAGTAGATGAGCTAGGGAGTCAACTGAGCATTTACTTGTAACAGATCCTAAAGGTAACTCAGTCATACCAATCTAACTTCAAAAATTATGTATAACTTCTGTTGCATAGAGTATCTAGATCAGTTGTGCATTAGAGATTAGGTAGGGAACAGATGTCCTGTTCACCAGGGGTTAATTTTTTTTTAATTTTTTTATTTATTTATGATAGTCACAGAGAGAGAGAGGCAGAGAGAGAAGCAGGCTCCGTGCACCGGGAGCCCGACGTGGGATTCGATCCCGGGTCTCCAGGATCGCGCCCTGGGCCAAAGGCAGGCGCCAAACCACTGCGCCACCCAGGGATCCCCCACCAGGGGTTAATTAAACAAGGCAACAGTTCCCACCTGCACTGAAGTATAACTGGGCTTATAGATGCTAAATTAGCTGCTTCACATATTTCTAACCTGCTATGTCAGAACAAGTGGGAAAAGATATAAGCATGTCTATATACCTCTTCTCTGAGACAATTCTGTCTATATTTCTATTATAAAGAACTAAATATCTCCCCTTTAGTAATCTATTTTAAAACAAATGGGAGGGGATTCCCCGGTGGCTCAGAGGTTTAGCGCCTGCCTTGGGCTCAGAGCGTGATCCTCGAGTCCTAGCATCAAGTCCCACATCAGGCTCCCTGCGGAACCTGCTTCTCCCTCTGCGCCTCTCTCTCTCTCTCTCTCTCTCTCTCTCTCTCTCTCTCTCTCTCGAATAAATAAATAATAAATCTTTAAAAAAAATGAAACTAATAGATGGTTCTCACCATCCAAACTTAAGGGCCAAAAATAGTTACTAGATTTTGAATTATTACATCTTGAAATAAAGCTCTAGGGAAAATAATTCATTCACCTAAATAAATTGATCATGTACCTTTTATTTTGCCAGTTTTGGTAGTTTATAGCCAAATTCCCCTTACAAGATTCCAGAAGGAAAAAAAAAAAAAACCCTCAGCAAGCAATGAAAGTATTAACTTACAACTTCCAGTGAATATGGTGAAACCTTAATATTCTATTATTAAACAGTATCAGAACCAAATGGAGGTATATAAATAGTTTAAAAGTATCTCAAACATCAATATTTTGTCAAAATCCCTAAATCTCTAGAATATAAAACATTTTTCAATTCACAGAAAAATATGTAGCACTAGAAATTTAACTCTTAAGTTCTTTTCAAGAAAGTTTGTTGAAATCAGATTTTAGATAGTCACAGTTAGAATTCTCTGGGATTTAGAAGATAACTGAAACCTATTCATTAAAAACAAACTGTTCTAACTCTATTGCATCCCAAAGATTCAAGTTTACCAAATCACATTTACATTTGCAAGTTTCATTTAATGTTGGCTTACTTATCCTCTAAATGCTGTCATCTAGCTAATGCAGTTAGTGTGCACAGTAACGAGAATACCATACTTCAGATATATCATTCACAAGTAGTTCCCTTTCCTGGTCTTTGAGGTGGATATTTATCATTTTGGGGACAGGAGACACACACTCCTATCTGTATTGAATTTTCAAGTGGTTATAATATGGATAGAATACAGTATCCTACTTCTAACCTTGGGAATTTAAGGGAGGAGTTCATATTTATCCCTGGGATCCAGGATACAAACATGGAAAATAGGATCAGCCAATTGAATTATCTGATATTCATCCCCAAGGCTTTAGATATTAGCGAAGGAATGTGAAGATACAGGACAAGTCAGAAATAAGTCAAGTGGAGCTGGCAATAGCTAAAGACCATTATAAGTGGGGCCTAGCCACAGAGGTCCATCAGCAGTGGACATATTCCCAAGTGTAGCATGTAACGAGACTGTTCTAGTGGCATGATGTGACCCAGATTTGGCTTCTCCTGTCGATAGTCATTGCTTATTTTCTGAGTCAGGTGCTCTATCTTCCTTTAAAGTCCATGAGCTAAAAAAATAAAAAAAATAAAGTCCATGAGCTATCTAACATATTTCTAATAGGTATCCTTTCAGCCTTAAGTTATCCAGCCAACTTCTGTTACTGGGAACCAACAGTCCTTGTTGACGTAGTCTTAGGGGCAGCCCGGGTAGCTCAGCAGTTTAGCACCGCCTTCGGCCTAGGGCATGATCCTGGAGACCTGGGATCAAGTCCCATGTCAGGCTCCCTGTATGGAGCCTGCTTCTCCCTCTGCCTGTATCTCTTCCTCTCTCTCTCTCGTGTCTCTCATGAATAAATAAATAAAATCTTTAAAAAAAAAAAAGACATAGTCTTAGAAAATGATTGTTTTTATTTAATAAATTTTTATTGGTGTTCAATTTACCAACATACAGAATAACACCCAGTGCTCATCCCGTCAAGTGTCCCCCTCAGTGCCCGTCACCCATTCACCCCCACCCCCCGCCCTCCTCCCCCTCCACCACCCCTAGTTCATTTCCCAGAGTTAGGAGTCTTTATGTTCTGTCTCCCTTTCTGATATTTCCCACACATTTCTTCTCCCTTCCCTTACATTCCCTTTCACTATTATTCATATTCCCCAAATGAATGAGAACATACACTGTTTGTCCTTCTCCGATTGACTTACTTCACTCAGCAGAAAATGATTTTTTTTTAAAATGCTTTCATATGGTCTTTCTTGGACATTGGAATACTATGAAAGCAATCTCCACTCATCTTCATTTGGCCATGTGGGAATGACAAGCTCTGCCCCCTTGGACATGGTAGCATAAATTTTGAGTCTGGATTTCCTATTTTAAGTACTGAAATATTCTTCATTTTGTTTGTTGCTGTTTTCTAAATGTGTTTTTTATATCTTGTGTTAAAGACCCATGTTTCTTCTAACGTTTCCTACTTAATAGAAAGATACTTAAAATTGTTCTTTTTCTTCTCTAGAAATTGTGTTTCTTTGATAGTAATGAAGTTTTTACGCTGTTTCATTACTGCCTGGTTTCATTTTTCCCATGAGTATTACAACAGATTTCTGCTCAGTTGATCCTGATGATCTTTACTTCAATTCATTAATATAATGGCCACTAAAATAGCACTTCCTAAATCATATTTCATTGAAGTTTCCATAAATAAATGTAATAAATACTAAGTCAACAAAAAAATTAAACACATTGATCTCTGCAACCCTTCTCAGAGCCTTTAAAATACCCCAATGCTTTGTGAATTTCTAAGGGAACAATACAACATAGATCATTTCCTAAGGTCTGCTTTAGGGATCTTTTTTGCCCAGAGAGACTTCTAGTATGATTTCTCAGAGCATGCTTTAGAAATGCTGCACTGGAGAGACCTTTCTAGAATGCAAATAAGATCTTATGTCCTTCCTAATTAGAATTCTTCAATGATAGATTGCTGACCTCTGCTATGGTAGATGATGAACTAAGTATATAGTCCATGGGTCAAATCCATCCTTGCAATCTGTTCTTGCATAGTTTGCAAGCGAAGAATGGTTTCCCCCCAATATTAGGAAAAATATTTTATGATGTGTAGAAATTACATAAAATTCAAGTTTCCATGTTCATAAATAGTTTTTTTTTTAGATTTTTTATTTATTCAAGAGAGACACAGAGAAAGAGAGGCAGAACCACAGGCAAGAGAGAGAAGCAGGCTCCATGCAGGGAGCCTGATGCAGGACTTGATCCTGGGACTCCAGGATCACACCCTGGGCTGAAGACAGGCGCTAAACAGCTGAGCCACCCAGGGATCCCCATAAATTCAGTTTTATTAGAATACAACCATGCTTATTCATATATTGTCTCTGGCTGCTTTCATGACACAGAGATTTATGTCCCACAGAGTCTGAAGTATTTACTACCTGACTTACTGGAGGTAAAAGTATGCTAATCCCCGTACTATAGGATCAAGTCTAAATCCCTTACTAAGCAAAAGACCCTTTCAAATCTAGCCCATGCCTACCTATCCAGCCTAATCTCCCATACTCTACCATGTGTGTTTGAACTCAAGAGAACAACTTCAAGTTCACTATCTTGTTTTCAAATGATTACATAGAGTGCTCTCTTTTCCCAAACACCTCTTGCCCCTCACCAAGTCACTGACAAATTTCCATCCCTCAAAGCATACCAGTTTCAGATTGTGTCCTCCACTTATGGGAATTGCCTTAATACTCATCACTACCTGTCCCTCTGATTATCATGCACTATTGTTTATCACACTGATTTTTGAATATTTAAATTAGTACCTTTTCCTCTCTGAGTTGTAAGTTCCTTGAAGACATTCACCTTTGTTTCCCCAGTGCCTAACAAATGATAGATGTAGAAATTATGTGTCAAAAGGAAAGTGGGGAGGAGAAAGAAGGGAAGGAAGGAGGAAAGGGAATACAAGAGGAATAAGGAGGGAGAAAAAAGAATTTTTTTGCTTCAGAGTATAGTTCATTTGCTACCACAAAAATGTTTAATTAGAATTTAGTTCTCCAAAGTTAGTGATTAGAAAATGCAAAGAGGGCTATTTAAATACAAAGGCTATTAAAAGTATTAAATATAGATATACTTAAAAATCTGTTGACAATGTACACATTTCCATGAAACATATATTGAGGACCATATTTTTTTCTCCCTAAAAAATTAATAAAAGTTATAACATGTAATTTTCAAAAACTCATTTGCTTCCAATCTTAAGATCTAAAGAAGCTTTCTTCTGGGTTAACATTTAATCTGTCCCATTTATTACTTTAGATTGTATGTAATCCTTACTTTATAGAGCTTTTAATATAGAAATTGCAATAGATTTAACCAGTTTAGCAAATTTGCAAAATGTTTTATTTTAAAAACAGATATTGGGTACTCAAAGAACAAAATTTGGGAAGTTTTTTCCTGTAACAAAAACTATTCCATTTCAAAAGATTTCTCATAGTTTGCCAACTTGAAAGCACTAGACTTTGGCTTTTCTCAAAGAAACCACTTCCCCAGATGTTTGAAGATTCTTGCATACACATTTGTGCTTTCAGAGATAAATTTATTGACTACATTTACTGGAAAAAAACAGGCCTTTCACAAAGGGAATGCAAATTTCATGCTGAAAACTCTTACATTTCTTCTTCTAAGGAATTCTAATATTAATTCTTTAAGTTATTGATTAAAGTGGTCAAACGTTTTAAGTTTCCAAATAGCCCTTACCTAAAAGATCATTTAGAAACAGCAGAAATGTAAACATTAGGTGAAGATAGCAATGCCTCAAATTATGCATAGGTAGGAAGAAACTATTCAGCATTTCTGCATGACTCTTCATGGCCTGCCTATTTGGTATGTATTAATCCACAGAGGCATTTTAAGACTCAAAAGCTCTTAGCTCAGTGGCAGCCTCTTTGTAATGTATTTTTCAGACCTTGAGAATGAGTAGAAATACTTGCATGCAGGTCAGAGAATAACCTAGTAATAATATACTTAATGGGGGGGGGGGGAAGACATTTACACATCTGGCATTTTCTCAACATATTTTCTAAACAGAAGTCTTAAATATAGTATCTCAGTTAAAAATCAGATAGTTGGAAATCCCAAGTTTATTTACAAACCAAAATGTCATTTTGCGAATAATGGAAGATACTAAAATATCAAAATATTTCTTCCTACATCTTTATTAAACCTTCCTCACACTAGGAAGACCACTGGAAGTTTGCATGAGGAGGCACAAGAAAGGAAGCAAGGCAAAAACACATAACTTCTTCTGAGAATTACATATGTATATATAATTATTATATGTATTTACCAAATAAAAACCTTTGATAAACTAGTTTGTTATTAACTCAAACTCCTTAGCCTTTTCTCATATCATTTAGGCTTCTCATACTCAAGCTTATGGTAATAAAATTCTATAAGACAGAATTTTCAAAGTGGTGTGGCACAGACCAACTCTTAGAGGATGCTTAATAAAGTAGATACAGGGAATGTAAAGTGGGTGTAGGTATGTCCCTCTTTCCAGATTGGACATCTGTCCATGCTTGAGTTGAATCTTTGTCATTCTTGTTGCACATCTAGAGTCCACAGCTCCTAAGAATGATAAACCACTTTTCTTTGTGGTTGTGACCAATACTATGCTTGCTGTTCCATTCATTTGTTCAATAGATGTATCTGAATCCTTTCAATAAATACTAGGCTGAATCATTTCTAAGACATGCCAGTTTTATTCCATACAAAAGATACTTATCCAGAACCTTTAAAGAATAGGCAGATGTATCCATATTTACAACCATGTACAAGAAAGAAAGGAAAGAAAGAAAGAAAGAAAGAAAGAAAGAAAGAAAGAAAGAAAGAAAGAAAGAAAGAAAGAAAAAGCAGTTCTAGTAAACTTCTAAGAAATAGCTAATCACTTTTCTTCTACCAGACTCCAGTTAGGCTGACAAAATAGAAAGCATGGTCCACCCCACTTTTTAAAGTACTTCTTCATTAGTAGTGATGGTATGGGCAACAGAGCATGTACAGTTGGATGCCAGTGGAATAATGAAAAATAATGAATCATCACTGGACCTTTGCAAAGAAACATATTTTGCAATTAAATCTATTTTGTTGAAGAAGAACAAAACATCAGGACAAAGTTGTTCTGCTTTAGAATATATGCAAAATAGTCTTCTGTAATATAAAACCAGAACACAAATAATACATTACAAAGGAGGTATGTAAAAGACAAAATTACTTTGTATTCATATACTAATAGTTCATTTAGTTAATAAATATTAATTGGGTACTATCCTGTGCAGGCACTGTTCAATGGGGTACAACAATTATTCTGTAATTCCTTTCCTTAAGGAGTCACAGTCTAGAAAAAATGTGGTACAGAGTTATGAATAAACATCATTAATAATAAGAAAAGGAAAGGAATATCAGAGAATAAAGGTAAAAATGGAGGAAAAGTCTAAGTAATGCCCTGTAATGTAAATGTGAGAAATCTCAAGGCTTACGAATTGAATTCGAGAGGCAGAGGGAGACAGATTCTTTCCTCTTACTATTCTGTCACTTTCTCAAATTTGTTTAATCCTCTACAGAAAGCCTAGACAAATTTAATCCATCTACACTTGCTGTAGACAGAAAATATGATTTCTAGCAGTATATTCAAATTTAATAACAAATTCACCTACAAGGAAAACCAACAGTTTGTCATAAAAAGATTTTACTTTTACTTGAAAAAAATTTCAATAAAATGAACTCACTGAGAACTCTCAATCACCAAGATGGTTTGAATAACATAAGCTTAAATTCACATATTGTACACTTGCTCTAACTTTTTAAAAGAAGTTCCTGTTGAAACAAGATATTTGCAAATGACATATCTGATAAAGAGTTAGTTTTGAAAATATAGAGAGAATAGATACAACACTCAAAAATAATCCAATTAAAAATGGGCAGAATACATGAACAGACATTCCTCCAAAGACGACATACAGCTAGCCAACAGACACACATGAAACGATGCCCAACATCACTTATAAGGGAAATGCAAACCAAAATCACGATGAAATATTACCTCACATGTGTCAGAATGGCTAAAATCAAAACATAAGAAACAAGTGTTGGCAAAGATTTGGAGGAAAAAGAATCCTCTTGCACTGTTGGTGGGAATGCAAACTAGTACCACCACTATGGAAAACAGTATGGTGTGCAGCCCCAGTGGCTCAGCGGTTTAGCACTACCTTTGGCCTGGGGTGTGATCCTGGGGACCCAGGATCGAGTCCCACATCAGGCTTCCTGCAGGGGGCCTGCTTCTCCCTCTGCCTGTGTCTCTGCCTCTCTCTCTCTCTCTCTCTCTCTCTCTCTCTCTGTGTGTGTGTGTCTGTCATGAATAAATAAATAAAATCTTTAAAAAAAAAAAAAGAAAACAGTATGGAGGTTCCTCGATGTAAGTGATGAATTGCTGAATTCTCCAGGAATCAATATCACATTGTATGTTAACTAACAAAATCTAAACTAAAAAAAAAAAAAATTAAAATAGAACTACCCTAAGATCCAGTAATCACATTGCTGGATATTTACCCAAATAATACACTAATTTGAAAGTCTATACGCATCCCTATGTTTACTATAGCATTACTTACAAAAGGAAAATTATGGAAGCAACCTGAGTGTCCATTGATAGATGGATGTATAGACAGGTAGATAGATGTATATAGATATATACACACATACATACAATGGAGCATTATTCAGCCATAAAGAATGAAATCTTGCCATTTGCAATGACATGGGTAGAGCTAGAAAGTATGATGCTAAGTGAAATAACTCAGAGAAAGACAAATGCCATATGATTTCACCCATATGTGGAATTTAAGAAACAAAACAAACAAGCAAAGGGGGAAAAAAGAGACAAACCAAGAAACAGACTCTTAACTGTAGAGAACAAACTGATGTTACCAGAGGGGAGGTTGGGGGGAGCGGATATGTGAAATAAATGATACGGATTAAAGAGTACACTTGTTGATACCACCTCACAAGTGTACTATCAGAATAGCTAAAATTAACAGCACAGGAAACAACAGATGTTGGCAAGGATGTTGAGAAAGAGGAACCCTCTAACCCTGCTGGTGAGAATGCAAACTGGTGCAACCACTCTGGAAAATAGTGTGGAATCTCCTCAAAAAGTTACAAATACAACCACCCTATGACCCAGCAATTGCACTACTAGTTATTTACCCAAAGGATACAAGACTACAGATTTGAAGGAGTATATGCACACCCAGTATTTACAGCAGCATTATCAACAATAGTCAAACTACAGAAAAAGCCCAAATGTTCACTGACTGATGAATGGATAAAGATGCGGTATTTATGTGTGTGTGAGTGCCATCAAAACAAATGAAACCTTGCCATTTGCAATAATGAGGATGGAGGTAGAGAGAATTATGCTAAGTGAAATAAGTCAGTCAGAGAAAGACAAATACCATATGATTCTACTCATATGTGCAATTTAAGAAACAAAATCGATGGACATAGGAAAGGAGAAAAAAAAGAAAAGCAAATCATAAGGAACTTAATGATAGCAAACAGGTTGTTGGGGGGAGGTTGTAGGGGATGGGCTAAGTGAGTGATGAGTATTAAGGAGGACACTTATTGTGATGAGCACTGAGTGTTGTATAGAAGTATCACTAAATTCTACTCCCAAAACCAATATTATACTATATGTTAACTAACTAGAATTTAAATAAAAGTTTGAGAAAAATACATTTTATAGAGAAAATAACCACACTTACCATGATTCTGGAGTAATATATAGAATTGTTGAATCACTATATTGCACACCTGAAACTAATAAGCACTATGCTATTTATACTGGAATTAGAATAAAAAAAAACTTAAAAAATAAGTTCCTGTTCAGCATATAGTTAAACATAATCATCAGCTGAGGCCTAATAATGCACAAAGAAGCTGTTCCAGGCTAGGACAGACATACCTGATTTAGATTTAAATTCTTTGTGAGGCTTGTTTCCAACATCAACTTATCTTAACCAGAATTCATTCTATCTTTCAAGGAACTATAGAAGATGCTTCTACCTAAATCCCTACACCCAAAGAATCAACTTATCACACCATGTATTTATGGCATATTGATAGTGCCATACAATTGTGACTTATCTTTCAAAAGCTTATTTCTTTAAAATATGGTTTATCTCCATAGAGACTTCCAAAGTCATTAAAGCATTCCTCAACAGTCAGGACAGAATTAAGCTACAAAATATCTAGGACTGTGTGTACTTCACAGAAAATACTATTCTATTTCTGGCTAGGCACCTCTGCCACAATGAAAATTGGGCTGAGCAAAGCATTTGGGCCACAAGCAGAGGTCTATTAGCTTGTTTGTTGAGTGGGAAGGAAAGTTTCTCTAGTGGGTGTCATCTTCAAATTCACCAGATTCAAATGCTCATTTGCAAACATTTGGAATTTGGAATCTAAAGTCTCTCTCCCTATAGTACTGCCTTTTGACTAAGAGTAAAATCAATCACTGGAAAGAGTACCTACATAATAGAGCAGCACTCTATGCAATGCTTCAATCCTTCAATAGCTCCCTGCTGGAGATGTGGGAATCCAAAGATGCCCAATTAGTGCCCTTTTCCCTGAGTTCTGAACCAGTTGAAAAATAAGGGATGTATAAGGCAAACAGGAGTCCAAAATACTATCCCTGTCATTGGTGAAGGCAGAATTGGAAGATACAGCTTAATGTGAGAACTGACCAGGCCTGAAAACCCTCTGCACTCCAAACTTAGCCTAGAAAGACTACCCATAGGAAAGTTTGAGTCTGTAGAGCAAAATATTTGCGCAAGTCACCATTTTCTCTCTTCCAGTGTGGAGAAAGAGGAGTTTTAAAAAAAAAAAAATTCCTTTCATTTAGGCCTATTGATAGGTTCACTTGGGCAATTGATAAATTTGAATCAATGCAGTTTCCTGTCAGCCAGAAAATTAAATCAACCATGACTAGAAAGAGCAAAGAGTTGAGTAAAAGACATGGCATGTTTAGGGAAACTCCTCCACAGAGAGACCAGGAAAGTAAAATAGTACCTTACATAGTTCACAGTAATCAATACACTCTGGGTTTATATCTTGCAAGCTGGATCCCTTGATTCTACAATACTACCTACACAGGCTTTACTAGAGAAACTTAGAAAGGTCAAAAAGAGAGAGAGAGAGAGAGAGAGAAGACCCCAGTCTCTCATCCTACCATCATCCCTCAGAAGAGTGAGCAAGAATCAGTATGTTCTGCTGCACATGCAGAATGCATTCATGTTCCAGGGGAAGGATTCACACACCCCACCCCACCATCTGTTTTTTTGGGGGAGGAAATATAGTTAACAATGTTCCATTAATTTCAGATGCTACTTATCTCCCTTCTAGGCCAAATATTAAAACAATCTTCTGAAGTACCATCTATTTAACAAGAGTTGCCTGATGAAAGTAGGCTGCCCACCCCTGGAGACCCTATCTTCAGGTATAGATCCTATTGACAAAAGGTAACCAATGGCCCATTACCTATTAAGTTTAGGTGTATCCCCTCCTGCTGGGTGATGGAAGAATCTGGCTCATTGTCCAAACTGCCCAAAGTGAATTCACAAGGTCATTAAGAATTCCGCTGTCTATTGAGGATACCTGGGTGGCTCAGAGGTTGAGCATCTGCCTTTGTTCAGGGTGTGATCCCAGGATCCTTGGATGAGTCCCTCATCAGGTGCCCTGCAGGGAGCCTGCTTCTCTCTCTGGCTGTGTCATTCATGAGTAAATAAATAAAATCCAAAAAAAAAAAAAATCCACTGGTTGTATCACAATTTCCCTTATTTAAGGAGTATATGTAAAAGATATAAAGTTATCAAGTTTTCCTCCAATAATTTCCAGATGTTTTGGAATAGAGGCAAGTTAATGTGAATGTTTAAAATATACTTGATGGAACAGCATTTAATAGGAAGAGTTACTCCTTTAACAATGACAGAACAGAAGGCGTTATCTTTCCTATCAGTAGAAACTGGTTTCTGAGGAGTTTTTTACAAGAAGTTTCTTCAGGTATGTAGAACAGTTCAAAAACAATGATTTGAAAGAGTCAACTCAGTTGTAACTGAATCAGTTGATAACTTACTGAGGAAAAATGAAATAGTATGAAAGTACTGAAAGGCAAGGAAAGTTGAAATGGGGAGATCTTGACCCTTTCATGACAATCTGATCCTTCAATGAAAAGATAAAAAGTTAGCACCTCTTCAAATAAATTAAGTTCTCATAGGTGGTCTAAAAGAGAGGTGTTACAAAAACAATACATAGATGCTAGAAATTTCCCATCACTGAATGGTGGACTCTCACTGACTAACAATGAATTCTCATTATTACTGTTCAGTGAAAATAGGTTTTAATAGCATAATAACCTCTTCAATTAATTCTGCAATCATTTATCGCAGCGTAACAGCTGTCAAAGCAGGTTAACAGTTTAGTAAAATGCAATACTCATTCATTCACTTTCACACAATAGTGAGCTGCTTACACTTATATAATCATAGTAACGCCATTCATACATCCTTCAGTGATATCCATTCAATTATGCAAACCAGAAAACCACAGAGCAGGGTGGCTCAGAAAGGCCAGTTCCACAGAGAGAAATTAAAAAGCAACTTTTGATATCACTCTACTACTCCTTGTTTTTAACTTACCCATTTTTTTTTCTTCTTTTCATCCTTTTATTGCCATCCATTTTCCTCCGCTTTGTTTTCTTCTCCCTCTTACCTATTCATTATTACCAGTCAAGGATTCCAGAAGCACTGCCTGTGTAACATGGTGGATTAGTTAAAAAAAAAAAAAAAAAAAAAAAAAAAAAGCTGATAGTGTCAACACTTCCATCATTGTAACAGGTAAGAAGGCATATTGAGGAGGGAATTCGTGGAACCTTCCCCCAACGGGGAGATATGGAAAAAAAGCCTCAGATGGGTGGCAGAAGACATTGGGTACAGTGATGGGACTCTCCACTTTTTAGCACAGCTAAAAAGAATGGGGGAAATTAGCAAAACTTAGCAGGCTATTTAGCAGCCCATTACTAATGCATAAAATAGCCCCAGCCCTAATGCAGGTCAAGCAAAATTTTTTTAGTGGTCTTCCCTTGCTTAAAGAAAACAAAAGGGCAGCCCCAGTGGCTCAGCGCTGCCTTCAGTCCGGGTGTGATCCTGGAGACCCGGGATCAAGTCCCACATCAGGCTCCCTGCATGGAGCCTGCTTCTCCCTCTGCCTGTGTCTCTGCCCCTCTCTCTGTGCCTCTTATGAATAAATAAATAAAATTTTTTTAAAAAAGAAAAAAGCTGAGGACCCAAAAGTTTTCTGTCGCTCTGGGGAGAGGGCAGTGCTTTGGAAGAACAATGGCATGTTTTATAGGAAATTTGGAAATTCTAAGTGTGTAGATTAAAAAAAAAAAATCCCAAAACATGGCTGATACTTACCTTCTCATGTCCTTATAAAGTGGGGGCTTACCATCAGAGTTAATTTGATTTAAAAACATGAATAATGTAATAATTCTTAAGGAATTATGAATAAAGTTTATATTTCTCATTTCAAAGATAGTCATTAGTACTAAAGACATTGCTAAATGCTTTCTTGGGTCATTAGTATTATATGGTCAATCATCTCTGGCCTGATGTTTAACTCATGACAATTAAAAACATCATACGGTTTCTAACCATAAATGTTATCAGTCCATACCAGAAGATAAAATTAGGAGCCTATACAATGCCCATAGTAGGATTTTATGGCATTACAAGTGTTGATACCAACACCTGAATTCAGTGGTGTCCAAACATGGAATGGTTTCATTATCTTTAAAAACCACCTTTTTGGGGCAGCCCGGGTGGCTCAGCGGTTTGGCCCCATCTTCAGTATAGGGCGTGATCCTGGGGACCCAAGATGGAGTCCCGCATCAGGCTCCCTGCATGGAGCCTGCTTCTGTCTCTGTCTTCTCTCTGTGTGTCTCTCATGAATAAATAAATCTTAAAAAAAAAAAAAAAAACACCCTTTTGAATCTCCTTTTCCTACCTCTTAAAAAAAATCTGAGCCAGAGTCTCCAAGTTTCAAACTTGCCCAAATTTAAGACTTCAATGAACACTCCTCTCTCCTAACTAAGGCTGCTTATACTTTCTCCTTCCCTTTTCTAGTTCTAGCTTTTGCTTAGTTGAAGCAGAAAGTAGAGCTTGGAGATCAATGCCTAAAACATTGTTACCTACCCCAGGCAACTGCAGTTTACTCTCAGCAGAAAACATACTCTGTGGCAGGCACTGAACCACTTGCTTTATTAAGGGGAGGGAGCACAGGTGAAATCTATTGGTGTCTCTTTGAGGCTACCTCCCCACTGCATAGCCTTCTGATGTGAAACATCAGCTCTGACTCACAGCTTTCAAACTCTGCCTCAAATGCCATCAACCGCAATCAGGTACAGTGGTTCCTTTGCATCAGCAGCCCCATGTAAAATTCCACCTCCTTGTGCCTTAAACAATGCATGCACAAACTCTCTTCCTTGCAGTTGCTCTCACTGCAGTTTGCCTCACCATTTACATAACTGTGAAGGAGATCTGCAAAGCTGCCATAGGACCAGTCATCTAGCCAGGATTGAGATACCAATGCCATCCTCTTCCAGGCACCCTCAATTCCTGTGAGGCATTTTCTTTACCACCACTTTCTCAGTTTGTGATGGGACTGCTATCAGGAGTGAAAAGCAGAGTATCAGTATTATTTGTATCAGTGATTAGAATCAGAATCAGTATCATATCAGAAAAGTAGTATTATCAGGCTTAGTACTCCTTGCCTGATCAAGAATTCAAAAACACATTGAATATCATTGAAGCCCAAAACTTTTGCTGATATCCACTGAGGGTGATGGTCAGAGTAGCAGAGCTAACTCAGCTGTCTCTTTTCATGGGATTTGTTTTCCCTTTTTATTGAGGTATAATTAGCATATAACATTATATTAGTTTCAGGTATACAACATAATAATTCAACGCTTGTATATATTCTGAAATGATCACCACAGGCTAGTTAACATTCATCACAGTTAAAATCACTTTTTTCTTGGGGCTCCTAGGTGGTTCAGCTGGCTAAGTGGCCGACTCTTGATTTCAGCTCAGGTCACCATCTCAGGGTTCTGGGAATCTAGTGCCCCACCCATTTGGTTGGGCTCTGTGCTCAGTGGGGAGTCTGCCTCAGGATTCTCTCTCTCCTATCATCCCTAGCCCTGCTTGCTCCTGCTCTCTCTCTAAAATAAATAAATAAATCTTTAAAAAAATTTTCTTGTGATAAGAACTTTTAAGATCTGCTCTTTAAGCAACTTTCAAATTTGCGATGCAGTATTATTAACTATAGTCACTGTGTTGTACATTACATCCCCATGACATTTATTTTAAAACCAGAAGTTTGTACCTTTTGACCTCCTTCATCTATTTTATGTGATTTCATGTAATTTAAAATTATTTTTTGTATCTTTAATTTTTTTTTTAGTCCATGCTATCTCTTAATAGAATACAAAGGACAGATCTCATATCTCTGTGTAGAATATAGAAGCATTCATTTGTTTTCCATTGTGGAGTTTCACCAAAAATTCCAAAATAGGAAAAGTCTTATTCACCCTCCTGTTACACACTGTTAACCAAAATTTGAGGAAGATAAAAAATTTTTTCAAGCTGCACTAATCCCAGAATTACTATTTTCCTTTATAAAACCAGAGAGATTTATAAAACAATTTCACTGCTACACTGAAAGAGACATTTCTAGAGGCCATTGGCAGTTAGGAGTCAGTTCGGTGAAGAGCTATACCTTCATCTTTTCCATTTTGTTCAAGTCTTTGTAAAAGCAAATGAAAATGATTATGTGACTATAGAATCAGCCTCTTCTTTGGGAGGAAAAACATGAAACCAAACTAGTAATTCTTCTTTGAGAAATCTTTGTATTCATTAGATCTGCAATAGTGTTGTTCTGGCTCTCGATTTGTATTCTTATTTCAGCAACCTCTCTTTTCACCTCTTTCTGTTCCTTAATCATCTTATCTTTGAGCCCTGCTTCCAATTAATTCCTATTTTCAGTAAGTTTCTCTAAATTGTAAATCAACAGGAATGTGCTATCTGGGCAACATTTTCTTTTAGACTGGGTCCTTTCTGTGTTTTGTATATTAGTTTCCTTCTCTCTTTCCTCTTGTTATATATGTAGAGATTTTTGTATGTTTGTTTTTGGTTGTTTGCCATAGTTAAAACCCTTTTTTTGTTTGTTTTATTTTGATTTTGCTTAATGTGAGAAGCTCTTTCCAGATCAGATTTGCTCTAACATTATGTGTGTGAAAACTGTCCTGATTTCTCTTCTACCAAATCTGGGATAGTATATTTTGCAGGCTCCATCCACTTCTCTACTGCCTAAAATCATGGAACTAGAGGAGGAGTTGTCTTGACCAGGACCAAGTGCAATCCCTGCTGGGAGACTGCAGGCTCTGATCACACTAATATCTAGTACCAGGGCTCAGTTAACCTACCCAAGGGTTTCTCCCTTTCCTGAGGTTCAGGCTTGTTACTCCAAGTCAGCACAACTTTCTCAATGGAGAGACCTACAGCTATCCCTGCCTCTGTAGATATACTAAAATGCTGTGTAAGGGCTTCTACTTTCAAGGATTTTTTTCTGCACTTCCCCTGGAGAGATCTTGAGAGTAACTATTTCAGATATGCCACCCCTAATACAGAACTGGTGCCGAACTTCTGGCCCTTCTCTATTGACAGTTGCAAAATCTTGACCTCCATTATACTTCATTCTCACCCTAGATTCCAGGACCAATTTTAGGAGAGTGGAGAAAGTAAAAGGATTCAAAAATACATTAAAAGCCTCTGCCAAGTGCTTTGTACATTAGCTAATTTGATTTTCACAATACTCCTTTTCTTTGTACTGAGAAAATGGGAAATTAAAGAAAGTTTTATAATTTGCCAGAATGAGAGAGGGAGAAATAGAATTTTATCCTTGGCCTAACCAACTTCAAAACCATGTTCTATTATACCCAATGGCATACTGATAAATGTTTAACAATGAATCAGAGGGTGGGGCAGGAGGTAGGGCCCTGATTTGTGACATTTGCAATTCCATGGTGTAAATACTCCCACTATGATCAACCACAGGCTAATTGTAACATAGACAAGACTGGCTGTAATATCATATTAACATCTATCTATTTTTAGCAATGAAATAATGTTGATAATATGAGCCAGTTCATATTATACACTAGCCTGACAGATTATCAGTATGTAATGTATACCAAAATACCAAGAAAAAGTTTGAGATGTGAAAACTTATACAGTAGGTTTTTTTTAGTGTTTAATCATAAAGGATTATAATATTCCAACAGGTTCTACTCCAATCATTCATAAATAACATTAATAAATAACAATGCTTTACAGGGCTCCTCTCTGAACCCTCTATGAAATGACAAACATGCTTGCTTGCAAACAACGAACACAATCTCTAAAAAAAAGTATATTCATAAGAATAGTTTGGACTGTCATAAACACATACATAAGTATAACTCACATTCCATAATAAAGATCTGATACCAAGATCCAAATGTATTATGGAATTGAGGCCTGAACAACATCCCTCCTAAAAGCCCTAGACATCTTTCCTCCATTGCATATTGTCATGATACCCCAAGTTGGTGGCACCATTAAGCACCCCAGATAGTACCAGCTAATGAATGTCACCCCATAGTCACTCCACAACCATTCTCACATGTGCAGGAAGTTGTCAGCAGAGACTCAGACTCCACCAGTTACCTGCTGCTGGCTCAGGAAGTCAATGACAAGGAATAGAAACTCCCCCATCTTTAATAATATTACCATAAAATTTCAGTATAGCAACACTTGTGTAATTTTCCATGGAGGTCCCTCTATGAAATTTGACCTGTGACTTGGTTATTTAGATACAAATGCTTAATGCTTTGTCTGATCCCTTGCTGCTGTCTGATCCCTTGCTGCTCCTCCTTCCTTTTCTACCTTTTGGTCATTTTATTGGCATCATTTGCATTTTCCACAGCAGGTAGGAGAAGAAAATACATGTAGTAAAATGTTAGCAAATACATTCAACAAAATATAAGGCAAATATTTCTACCGAGAAAATTTAAATAATTGGCTAACATAAGATTTGTGATGGGATTAATAATTTGAATATTCTAAGGAATCTCTCTCTAGAAAACCTGAATAAAAAGGACTAACTATACATATTGCATATTTTCAAAAGTGTAAGTCTCTATATAAAAAGAAATCTAAAGGGATCCCTGGGTGGCGCAGCGGTTTGGCGCCTGCCTTTGGCCCAGGGCGCGATCCTGGAGACCCGGGATCGAATCCCACGTCGGGCTCCCGGTGCATGGAGCCTGCTTCTCCCTCTGCCTGTGTCTCTGCCTCTCTCTCTCTCTCTCTCTCTGTGACTATCATAAAGAAATAAAAATTAAAAAAAAAAAAAACCTGGGTTTAAAAAAAAAAAAATCTAAGCATGGACATTGTATAGCTATTGTCATAAAAAAATTCAATCTTATACTCAACGATTCTAATTCTATAAAAACGTGCACCATGGAAGTAGGTATAATGATTTCATTTGACTATAAATACGATATATAAATTTTGAATAGCCAGAACTTCAGATTTCTATAATTTTTCAGAGAGATCACTACAAAAATGTAAAATGAGGATAAGAAGAACCAGTCTAGTTTTTATTTCCTCTTGAAAAACAAACAAAAGTCTTAAGGCAGACACAGAAAATAACTAAGAGAAATTACCTTGGACACATCTCCTTCCTCTCTCTTCACTCACAGCTTACTTAAAATGCAAACCAACTTGCCACAGTCCTGACCTACTCGCTCCAATTTCTGAATGTCAAACACTTAGAGCAATTGTTGGCTGTCAGAGTATGAAGTCTGTGGAAGCAGAGAAACTGGGCATTTGGCATTTCAGCATTCTGAAGTAAGTAATTTAATTATTTAATTAGCAGAAGAGAAAAGCATTTACACAAAGATCCAGGCATATACTCTGTCATCAAAAATGTCTCTGAAATGGTAAAACACATATTAAAGAACTGGGAAAAGGGATATTTTGTATAAAACAGTATGAGTGTAAATTAACTCTTACATGTCAGTGATAAACAGAAACCTAAAGTATAAAATGATTTCATTGTTAAGATCCACAAAACTGCTATTTGCCACAGAATACTTTTTATATATTTCTTATGAAGCTATTGAAAGTTTATATTTTATATTGCTCCAAACTAAAAAGCAATCTGTTTGATCTTGTTTTAATATTTATGTAATTAAAATGCATCTATTTCTCTCATTACTTTTCAAACGCTCATTAAACGACTTCTTTAATCATTTATCACTACCATACAGTTCTTCACAGTCTTCAATACAAAAACAATGGCAAATTCAAATATTAATTGGGGAAAATGTCCACTTACATTTTTCCTTGAATATCATTTCATCTGGTCTTATTTCAATAATAAAAAATATGACCTGAACAATACCTATCAATAGCATTGTATGATTGGTCAGCATTTCCCAAAGTTCCTTGGAAGCCCAGAACTAATAAGGATCTCTTATTCAGTAAATTTTTGTTTTTATTTCTGCCTTTTTAGTGTACTTTTTATTTTAGCATGTCAAATGTTCAAGAAAATACATGAATCAAAAATATATTGTTCAATGACCTTTCACAAACTGAAACCAATACCCAGATCAAAATATCATTAGCATCCAGAAGCTTCTTTGAACCCCTTCCAGAGTAACCACTGTTCTGAGATCTAACAGCATAGATTAGTTTGCGGGTTTAAAAACTTTATCATCGAGGGGCGGGTCAAGATGACGGAGGAGTAGGGTCCCTAAGTCACCTGTCCCCAACAACTTACCTAGATAAGTTTCAAATCATCCTGAAAACCTATTAATTTGGCCTGAGATTTAAAGAGAGAACAGCTGGAACACTACAGAGAAAAGAGTTTGAGCTTCTAACAAGGTAGGAAGACGAAAAAATAATAATAATAAATTAAAAGAGTCAAGTGGGGGAGAGGCTCCTGCGAGGAGCCAAGGCTAAAGTGTGGCAGCAAGAGACTTGGGGACAGGAAAGCCCAGTCCCAGAGAAGCAAGAACTTTAAAAATCCGCACCGGATCCTTCCTGGAGGGAAAGGTACTCGCAGGGAACTTGGGCAGGATCCCAGGAGGGGCAGTGGAGCCTCCAGGTTCCCAGGGTCACTAACAAAGAAAGGGCACCCACACCGCAGGCCAAGCTGGGTAAAGGGCTGGAGCAAGCCCGGTGGGGCCTCGGGGAGAAGCTCAGGTGGCGGCTCCGGGCAGAGGGGGCTGCATGGCCCCAGGATCATGATTCCAGTGGCACAGGCCCCGGATCCCAGGGTGCGGGGGACACAGCACAGGATCCTGCGCTCGCCCCGGGACAGGTGGAGGCGAGGAGGGCACAGGACAGTGAGGACGCTCCTGCAACCGGGTGCCCCTGAGCTGTGCAGATCAACGCCCCTCCAGCCCCAGAGCATCCAGGCCAGTGTGGATTGGGAGACAGCAGTAGTTACTGAGGGAGCTGACTCCAGGGCTGAGAGCTGGCCGCTGGCCAGCGTGATTGTTCCTCCTGGTGTCACCGTATGCCTGGGATGGAGCCGGGCCACGAAGGAACAGAGGTCTCAGAAAGTAAACAGCTCCCACTGAGCCGTGCACCTGGCAGGGGGCGGGAATCTCCCCCAGGTGCTCACACTTGAGAATCAGCACAGCAGGCCCCTCCCCAGAAGACTAGCTGGAAGGACAGGGAAAAAGCAAGTTCTTCACTGCCCAGCACTGGAGAGTTCCAGGGGAAATTGAGGGATTTAGAGCATATAGAAACAGAAGATACCCCTCCTTGTTTTTGTTTGTTTCTTTGTTTTTTCTTTTTTTTCTTCCTTTTTCCAGTACAACTCGTTTTTAGCCACTCTGCACTGAGCAAAATTGCTAGAAAGAAGAACTCCCCAAAAAAGAAAGAAACAGTACTCTCTCCCACAG
The DNA here is from genome assembly GCF_905146905.1 of Nyctereutes procyonoides. Taxonomy (NCBI): domain Eukaryota; kingdom Metazoa; phylum Chordata; class Mammalia; order Carnivora; family Canidae; genus Nyctereutes; species Nyctereutes procyonoides. The sequence goes on from NW_026575145.1 coordinate 8,526,028, forward strand.
AGCTACAGAATTTGGATTACAATTTGATGTCAGAAAGCCAATTCAGAAGCACAATTATAAAGCTACTGGTGGCTCTGGAAAAAAGCATAAAGGATTCAAGAGACTTCATGACTGCAGAATTTAGATCTAATCAGGCCGAAATTAAAAATCAATGAGATGCAATCCAAACTGGAGGTCCTAACAATGAGGGTTAATGAGGTATCAGAAAGAGTGAGTGACATAGAAGACAAGTTGATGGCAAGGAAGGAAGCTGAGGGAAAAAGAGAAAAACAATTAAAAGACCATGACGGAAGGTTAAGAGAAATAAATGACAGCCTCAGAAGGAAAAATCTACATTTAATTGGGGTTCCAGAGGGCACCAAAAGGAACCAGAAGTGTTTGAACAATCATACCTGAGAACTTCCCTAACTTGGGGAGGAAAACAGACATTCAGATCCAGGATATAGAGAGATTCCCCCTAAAATCAATAAAAACTGTTCAACACCTCAACATTTAATGGTGAAACTTGCAAATTCCAAAGATAAAGAGAAAATCCTTAAAGCAGCAAGAGACAAGAGATCCCTAACATATATGGGGAGAAATATTAGATTAACAGCAGACCTCTCCATAGAGACCTGCAGCCAGAAGGCTGGCAGGATATAGTCAGGGTCCTAAATGAGAAGAACCTACAGCCAAGAATACTTTATCCAGCAAGGCTCTCATTCAGAATAGAAGAAGAGATAAAGAGTTTCCAAAATAGGCAGAAACTGAAAGAATATGTGACCACCAAACCAGCTCTGCAAGAAATATTAAGGGGGACTCTGTAAAAAAGAAAGAAGAAGTCCAAAGAAATGATCCACAAAAACAGGGACTGAATAGGTATTATGATGACACTAAATTCATATCTTTCAATAATAACTCTGAACGTGAATGGTCTAAATGATCCCATCAAAAGACACAGGGTTTCAGACTGGATAAAAAAGCAAGACCCATCTATTTGCTGTCTACAAGAGACTCATTTTAGACATAAGGACACCTACAGCCTGAAAATAAAAAGTTGGAGAACCATTTACCATTCATATGGTCCTCAAAAGAAAGCAGGGTAGCAATCCTCAAATCAGATAAATTAAAGTTTATCCCAAAGACTGTAGTGAGAGATGAAGAAGGACACTATATCATACTTAAAGGATCTATCCAAAAAGAGGACTTAACAATCATGAATATTTATGCCCCTAATGTGGGAGCTGCCAAGTATATCAATCAATTCATAACCAAAGTTATGGCATACTTAGATAATAATATACTTATACTGGGAGACTTCAATACAGTGCTTTCTACAAATGACACATATTCTAAACACATCTCCAAAGAAATAAGAGCTTTAAATGATACACAGGACCAGATGGATTTCACAGATATTTACTGCACTTTACATCCAAACGCAACTGAATACACATTCTTCTCAAGTGCACATGGAACTTTCTCCAGCATAGACCACATACTGGGTCACAAATCAGGTCTTAACCGATACCAAAAGATTGGGATTGTCCCCTGCATATTTTCAGACCATAATGCTTTGAAACTAGAACTCAATCACAGGAAGAAATTTGGAAGAAATTCAAACACGTGGAGGTTAAAGACCATCCTGCTAAAAGATGAAAGGGTCAACCAGGAAATTAGAGAAGAATTTAAAAAGATTCATGGAAACTAATGACAATGAAGATACAACCATTCAAAATCTTTGGGATACAGCAAAAGCAGTCCTGAGAGGGAAATACATCCCAATACAAGCATCCCTCAAAAAACTGAAAAAACTCAAATACACAAGTTAACCTTGCACCTAAAGGAACTGGAGAAAGAACAGCAAATAAAACCTACACCAAACAGAAGAAGAAAGTTAATAAAGATTCGGGCAGAACTCAATGAAAGAGAGACCAGAAGAACTGTAGAACAGATCAACAAAACCAGCTGTTGGTTCTTTGAAAGAATTAATAAGATAGATAAACCATTAGCCAGCCTTATTACAAACAAAAAAGACTCTAATTAATAAAATCACGAATGAAAAAGGAGAGATCACAACCAATACCAAGGAAATACAAATCATTTTAAGTACATATTCTGAGCAGCTATACGCCAATAAATTAGGCAATCTAGAAGACATGGACGCATTTCTGGAAAACCACAAACTACCAAAACTGGAACAGGAAGAAATAGAAAACCTGAACAGGCCAATAACCAGGGAGGAAATTGAAGCAGTCATCAAAAACCTCCCAAGACACAAAAGTCCAGGGCCAGATGGCTTCCCTGGGGAATTCTATCAAACGTTTAAAGAAGAAATCATACCTATTCTACTAAAGCTGTTTGGAAAGATAGAAAGAGATGGAGTACTTCCAAATTCACTCTATGAGGCCAGCATCACCTTAATTCCAAAACCAGACAAAGACCCCACCAAATTGGAGAATTATAGACCAATATCACTGATGAACATGGATGCACAAATTCTCAAAAAGATACTAGCCAATTGGATCCAACAATACATTAAGAAAATTATTCACCATGACCAAGTAGGATTTATTCCCAGGACACAAGGCTGGTTCAACACTCGTAAAACAATCAATGTGATTCATCATATCAGCAAGAGAAAATCCAAGAACCATATGATCCTCTCATTAGATGCAGAGAAAGCATTTGACAAAATACAGCATCCATTCCTGAGCGAAACTCTTCAGAGTGTAGGGATAGAACATTCCTCGGCATCTTAAAAGCCATCTATGAAAAGCCCACAGCAAATATTCTCAGTGGGGAAACACTGGGAGCCTTTCCCCTAAGATCAGGAACACAATAGGGATGCCCACTCTCACCACTGCTATTCAACATAGTCCCAGCCTCAGCAATCAGGCAACAAAAAGAAATAAAAGGCATTCAAATGGGCAAAGAACTCTCCTTCTTCACAGATGACATGATAATGTACATAGAAAACCCAGAATACACCACCTCAAGATTGCTAGAACACATAGAGCAATTTGGCAGTGTGGCAGGATACAAAATCAATGCCCAGAAATCAGTGCATTTCTATGCATGAGACTGAAGAAAGAGATATTAAGGAGTCATTCCCATTTATAGTTGTACCCAAAAGCATAAAACACCTAGGAATAAATCTAACCAAAGAGTTTGTAAAGGATCTATACCCTAAAAACTACAGAACGCTTCTGAAAGAAATGAGGAAGACACAAAGAGATGGAAAAATATCCCAGGGTCATGGATTGGAAGAACTAACATTATGAAAATGTCTATATTACCCAGGGCAATTCACACATTCAATGCAATCCCTATCAAAATACCATGGACTTTCTTCAGAGAGTTGGAATAAATAATCTTAAGATTTGTGTGAAATCAGAAAAGACCCCGAATAGCCAGGGTAATATTAAAAAAGAAAATCAGAGCCAGGGGCATCACAATGCCAGATTTCAGGTTGTACTACAAAGCTGTGATCATCAAGGCAGTGTGGTACTGGCACAAAAACAGACACATGGATCAATGGAACAGAATAGAGAACCCAGAAGTGGGCCCTCAACTCTATGGTCAACTAATATTTGACAAAGTAGGAAAGACTATCCACTGGAAAAAAGACAGTCTCTTCAATAAATGGTGCTGGGAAAATTGGACAGCCACATGCAGAAGAATGAACCTGGACCATTCTCTTACTCCATACAGAAATATAAATTCAAAATGGGTGACAGATATAAATGTGAGACAAGAATCCATCAAGATCCTAGAAGATAACACAGGCAGCACCCTTTTTGAACTTGGCCACAGCAACTTCTTGCAAGATACATCTATTAAAGCAAGGGAAACAAAAGCAAAAATGAATGATTGGGACTTCATCAAGATAAGAAGCTTCTGCACAGCAAAATAAACAGTCAACAAAACTAAAACACAACCTACATAATGGGAAAAGATATTTGCAAATGACCTATCAGATAAAGGGCCAGTATCGAAGATCTATAAAGAACTTATTAAACTGAACAGCAAAGAAACAAACAATCCAATCATGAAATGGGCAAAAGACATGAACAGAAATTTCACCAAAGAAGAGATAGACATGGCCAAGAAGCACATGTGAAAATGCTCCGCATCACTTACCATCAGGGAAATACAAATCAAAACCACAATGAGATACCACCTCACACCAGTGAGAATGGGGAAAATGAACAAGGCAGGAAACAAGTGTTGGAGAGGATGTGGAGAAAGGGGAACCCTCTTACACTGTTGGTGGGAATGTGAACTGATGCAGCCACTCTGGAAAACTGTGTGAAGGTTCCTCAAAGAGTTAAAAATAGAACTACCCTATGACCCAGTAATTGCACTGCTGGGAATTTACCTCAAAGATACAGATGCAATGGAATGTTGGGACACCTGCACCCCAATGTTTCTAGCAGCCATGTCCACAATAGCCAAACTGTGGAAGGAGCCTCAGTGTCCATCGAAAGATGAATGGGTAAAGAAGCTGCGGTCTATGTATACAATGGAACATTACTCAGCCATTAGAAACAACAAATACCCACGATTTGCTTCGACGTGGATGGAACTGGAGGGTATTATGCTGAGTGAAATAAGTCAGTTGGAGAAGGACAAACACTATATGGTCTCATTCATTTGGGGAATATAAAAAATAGTGAAAGGGAATAAAGGGGAAAGGAGAGAAAATGAGTGGGAAATATCAGTGAGGGTGACAGAACATGAGAGACACCTAACTGGGAAACGAACAAGGGGTAGTAGAAGGGGAGGTGGGCAGGGGGTTGGGGTGACTGGGTGACGGGCACTGAGGGGAGCACTTGACGGGATGAGCACTGGGTGTTATGCTACATGTTGGCAAATTGAACACCAATAAAAAGTAAATAAAATAAAATAAAATCACAACTTAAAAAAATGAAAAAGAAACTTTATCATCTAGTATGTACTCTTCCGTGTCTGCCTGTTATCTCAAAATTATATTTGTGAGATTTATTCATGTTATTCCATATTTATAGTTTGTTTATTCTCATTGCTATATCATAGCCCATTGTGTGAATTTATCATACTTCATTCATTCTACTATTGATAAACATTTGAGATGTTCCCAGTTTAGGGGTCCTTAGAAATAATGCTGCTATGAACATTCTTTAATACATATCTTTTGGTGAACATATATATGAATTTTTGTTGGTATATAATCTAGGGGTGGAAATGCTGGGTCATAGGATAAGCATATATTCAGCTTTAGTAATTTCTGCAACCAGTTTTCCCAGTCATACTAATTTTACAATTCCACCAACAGTAAATGAGTGTTGCAACCACTCTATATCCTTGACACACTTGGCATTTTCTGTTTTTATTTTAGCCATTCCTTTGTAATCATACTCTGGTTTTAATTTGTACTTTCCTGATGACTAATAAATTTGAGCACATTCTCATCTCCTGTGGCCATTTAAATATCCTCCCTTCTGACATGACTGTTAAAATCTTTTGTCCATTTTTTCTATTTGATTCTGGCTTTTTGATAGGGATTTGTAGTGGTTTTATACATATTTTATATACTAGTCTTTTGTCTGATATATATAGTACAAATATCTTGTCCTAGTCTCTAGCTCGTCTCTTTAATTTCTTAATGGTGTCCTTTCATGAACATTCTTTATTTTAAATGTGGACATTTTCCCCATTCTTTTTCCTTTATGTGTCCTGTTAAGAAAACTTTTCCTTCATGTCATGAAGATAATCTCCTACCTTTTCCCCAAAAATCCAAATTGTTTTATCTTTCATATGTATATGTGAAGTAAGGTTCATTTTTTTCTTCCTACAGATATCTAACTGACCCAGTACCTTTTATTGAAAAGATCATACTTTGCCCACTTCACTGCAGTGTCATTTTGTTACAGACTACAACGAAGGTCTATTACAGGACTCTCTTCTATTCCACTGGTCTGTTCTTATGTCAAAAACACACTGGCTTAATCAATTAGTTCTGCGAAATCTTAATAGGAAGAGGTTCCTATTAAAATGACTATTATGAAAAGTTACACGGTTTTTGTTGCTTTTGTTTTTCATATACTATTTGAATTATCAGAAATCTTACTTAATACACTAATGTGTGTTATAATTATCTAATAGGTAGATGTATCATATGGTGTTTCCCAAACTTTATGAAATTTTTTTTTCTACAGATGTCTTATAGGACTAGTGTTCTATGTAGCACTTTGGGAAATAAATAGATCTGTTTTCAGGTGGTAAAAGCTGACCTTCAGGCCAACTCCAAGTGGTTGATGAAAACTTATAGCCCCCAGCATGAGATAAGGTTTTTAATTTTCTTCACAACATGCATGAGGTCAATTACATTAAGCTGCACACATCCAGGTGCTTAAAAGAAGACAGATAGCTATATTTTGGAATGCAATAGGCAAAATAAAAAATCCTCTTTCACACTTTTCCTTGCACTCCTAGGTCTTACAGATTTTTAGTGACTCATCCTTGATTCCGAATGAGAAGGTACAATAAAATGAATTCTTTTAATATAAATTTTAGCCACCTGGGCTTCCTGGGTGTCCACAGTTATTCATTCACTTGAGGCATACTAAAGCAAACTCAGAAAAACTTAACACAGTAGCATCACCTGCCTGGCTTCCCATGGAGCTCTAATCTTTGAAGCTCTATTTCTTGTTATTGGAGATGTCAAAGAGTTCCAGAGATGGGAAGAGTTATTATCTATAAATCACGTGACCCTGTACTTCAAGTTTGTTTTATTTAAACTCTAGTCAAGGCTTGGAGAACCTAACATTAAGCCTGTCCTTTCCTCACGCTACCATCATCCAATGTCTGATTAGCAGGGGACCCTTAGACACATTTTTCTGTCACAAGATAATCAAAGTCATAAGGATGTCATGATTAGAGTTCTAAAATTTCTCAGTTTTTACTTACATCTTAGCACTTCATTTGTAAAAAGAAACCAGGGCTATTCTGTGTATATTTAGCTACTATAACAACTCACTAGAAAATTAAAAGTATGTATTTTGCTCTAAGAAAAATAGTATTTTGGAAAATAGAGTGCCTCAATCAGCTGCATGTACTAAATATACCAAATGTGCTGGTTAAAGTGAGATTTATGGATATTATAAGTGTACCTGTAAATACATTAATAAGGTCCTTTTATAACACCCATATCCAATACCTTAATAGGCGTCATACCACTCCTACTGGGGCCAGGATCTTTTAAAGACTAATCCTACCTGAGTAAGTAAGGGATTTGGCAAAGCATGGGGGGAAAAACCTGTCAACAGACCTGAGTTCAAATATTTATCCTACACTGAAAGTCTGTGTGACTCTAAGTTATTTAGACTTTTTGAACTCCACTTTCCCGGTTTACAAATTAATATAGTAATATTATATGTGAAGCACTTAACACATTACCTGTCATATAGAAAATGTTCAGTAAACATCCATCCTCTTTCCTCAGCCCCTACACCAACACCAGGCACTTAATGATGTTACCCAAAGGATCATCACATTTTAACATTTATGTCAGGTTGACCGCCTTCACCTTGGAAATTCTGCGCACCTCTAAACTTTTCAATACTTCAAAATAACCTGAATTTCAAAGAATACAAATATGGCACCATAGGTTCAACAGATAGATTGAAAGTGACTTCATGTATTTCATGTTACAAATTCATGTATCTACATGATAAAAGCAAAATACTAGGTTGACATTTCAGTGCCACCATATTAGTGCTACCAGCATTTATCCAAGCAAGATTCCACCATGCACCTATAATAAACTCTACTCTAACATCAAAGTAGGAATTTTAGGCTTTCCTTAGACTACTTAAGTTTTTATCATTTTATTTTCTTTAGCCAAAGGCAGACATAGCTGAATTACTTCATACTAGAAAACAGAATCATTAGACACCTCCAAAGTGGAAAGCAGTTAAAGGTGTCAGTTCTCAAGCTACATTATAATTAATACAAATAAGAATCTTATCAGAAATATTTCAAGTTTATGGCTAGAACTCTTCTTAACTGTAAAAATCCAAAATCAAGTTTAAGGTTAAAATTGTTAACTGTTAAAGTCCAAAATGTAGGGGCATAGACATTGCTCAAAAATAATATCATCTAAGGATCAGAATCCAGCAGAAATTGACAACTGAATTTCTTCCATTACTATACAAGTAAGATGTCCCACAACTCCTTCTTTTGCTAAGTATTTAAAATTTGTGCTGATCACAATTTCTTAGGGGCCTTCTTTCTCACAACATCTTATGACATTCTTAATTGTGTCATTATGTAGACTATGCTGGCGTCATGTTCAAATATTATTTCTACATGTTTGTCTAATACCTAAGAGAGCAATACTAAATGTAAAAACCCTGAACTATATGCCCCTAAAAATCCCAGATTATACTATTTCCTATATTAGAAGCACCAATATTATAAAAGAAGGGATTGGGAGAGAAATCTTCTGATCCACATCTTCAGACTGATAAAATAGAAAAATTAACATATTTTTCAAATCAGCTTGCATTTAAACTAGAGATAGACAGGCAGGAAACACCAAATGCTAGGCTGTCCTTTTAATATCTAAGGTGGAATGAAAGACTTTTGAAAAGGTGCTATGGCAGCAAATGGTTGCCTTTATCTTATCCCAGACCTTCGGTTATCTAGTTTCCCATCCTTTGTTGCAAATTGTTGACTCTTGGATATAGTAACTCCTTAAATGGATCTCAGTTTTCTTCCCATCCAATATCCATAATACTAAACTGAGTTTATGGAGCAACCTCACTGCTACTAATCATTACCATCACCTCTAGTATTTTACCTCTTAAAATCCCTATTTCCTATTTTTCTGTTATCAGCTTAGTGCTGAAAAACTGACAGCTTTTATGCCTCTCCAACAATACCAGTAGGAAAAGTGCTTAAGGAATTCAAGCTATTCATAAATCATCATTATCAGGAGTGGCCTACCATTAAAGACAGTACCCATGAGCAAATCCCAGCATTCAAATATACTACTCTTACTGCATGTGTAATGAGTCTAAGAATTATAACTATGAGATTTACAGCATTGGCTATAAACTACATCTGGAACCCAAAATGATTCGGGTTATAAAAAACATTGTGAACACTTCTCATTATATTCCACTTCCCCAGTAAAATGAATAAGAAAGTTTGGCTTAAAAACTATATTGATTAGCAATAATCAAAGCCCCAAAATAATGCATATGTCCACCAATAAGAGACTAGTTAAGAGACCATGATAAATTTATACAATGGAACACTACACAGTCTTAAAAAGGAATGAGAAAAATCCTTACATATGTCTATAAAATGACTGCAAGATATATAATTAAGTGAAAAAAAGAAAGATGCAGAAGAATGTTTGTAGCATGTTATCTTTTGTGTAAGAAGTGAGGGGAGAGGGAATACAAATATAAATGCTTACTTTTCAATATTAAAAAATAAAAGGATAATCAAAAACCTTAAAAATATGTATACCTCTGGAGGGAGAAAAAGAATAGGAAAAAAGCTTGTCTTCTGTTAGGTGTATTTTGTTCATAGTTTTGACTTTGGAACCACATCATATTTTACACAATTAACAAAATTTTAAAGAATCAGGTTCCAGTTGAGATAGAATAAACATACTTCATCCTTTTACTTCCACTGAATACATACTATACTTTTATACATGCTATAAAACCTGAACAGAATGCATGAGTACCTATTTGAAGACTTCATAAATAACAGCAGGTGTTACCAAAAATCAAAATATCACTAAATCAGTGGTGAGTTTATCATTTTCTCCTTTGATATCCCTCCATTTGAACTTACCACAGCCAGAAACCCAAAAGTAAGCACTAGGATCCAGACAGACAGAAAAAGCCAACCAGCTTTTGTTTGAGGGTCAGAAAAGGGTACTCTTGACACTTATGGGAAATGTGGAAATTCCCTCAGTTTTTTTTTCCTTTTTCTCCTCCTCTAGCACCTTAGTCATGAGGTAATCCTGTAGCGGGGAATCAGCAACAACTAGGGAAACCCATGAGTGACACAAGAACCCACAGGGCTAAGAAGGCAATACCTCCTCTCAGATATTGCTGCCTTTCTAAAAGCACAGGGCTATACCTGATGGTTTTCTACCTCCCTCCTCTCTCTCTCTCTCTCTCTCTCTCTCTCTCTATATATATATATATATATATATATATATATATATATATATATATCTTACCTCTGCTTGGACCAGGACACTAACTCAATCACAGAAGTGAGCAACAGAACACAACAAAGTAGGGTAACTAGAGCTCTAATTCAGACCCAAGATCAAAGGGGGAAATATAGAAATCAGAAACTTCTTGGGGGAGAGTAAAGATGCATGGGTCTAATTCCAATTAGCATACCAGTGATGCTGGGAAGGAAACTAACAGATATACAAATGCCCAGATTATAGACTGACTGCCGGATGACACATACCAAGGCAGATCTAGAAAGCATTATAAAGACTTTGAAAACTGAACTGACATTGGAATTATCATCCATAAAAGTCATGCTGGAACTTGCAGCCTAAACCTAACCAGGTCTGTTGCCTGCTAAAACAAAAATATTAACATTCTTCATAAAATTTAAACAAGACACACTCTCATAATATAATGTCAAAATATTTAGGATGCAATCTAAAATTACTCAGCATATTAAGACCTACAAAAATTTCAAGTCACATAGAGAAAGGTCATCAACAGATACCAACATCCACACTATTAACATAGATTCTAGAATTATCTGGCAAATCTTAAAGTAGCTATTTTAAAAGTACATTGGGACAAGCAAATGCAAACATTCTTTGCAATGTATGTTAAAATAAAAAGTCTCGGCAAAGAAATAGAATATATAAAGAAGAACCAAATGGAAATGTAAAAAACCACATGGAAATTTTAGAACTTTAAAATATAATAACCATAATAAAGAATTCATTAACGGGACTCAGTACCAGATGATATTAAAGAACTGCTAACAGGGAACAGGACTGCTGATTGGCTCATTCAGTTGGGCATCCCACTCTTGACAACTCAGGTCTTGATCTCAGGGTCAAGAGTTCAAGCGTCATGTTGGACTCCATGATGGATGTGGAAACTATTTAAAAGGAAGGAAAAAGAAATAAAGAAAGAAGAAAGAAAAGAAAAGAAAGAAAAGAAAAGAAAAAGAAAGAAAGAAAGAACAAAAGAAAGAAAGAAAAAGAAAACCTTCAGTGTCCATATTTTGGTTTCTAAATATCATTACCCACTAAAGAAACCAGAAGTTTGGAGAAATAGTTGATTTCAAGTCTGGAAAAGGAAATGTCAAGTTAAGCCTATAATATCTTGCTTGTACCTGAAAGTAAATAGACTATGAAAAATAACTGGGTCATATTAAAAGAATACAGGCAATCATTCTCACTGGCCAAAGATGGAACAATTTGAGCAGCCAAAAGAGAATAATGACTCCAGCACCTTAGCATATCAAACATTTTATATATTTTATCTATTTATAAATAATATATTATATTTGTTTATATATTTATACATAATAAATGAGTTCATAGTGATATACACAATAAATAAGATATTCTATAATGAATAAAACTTAATTGGTCATCTTTAAATGTTGCTAGGGCATCAACTCATTATGCTGATAATTGATAAATCAGTGGAAACAATCTGTCATTATCCTGCCTTCCCACATGGATCATATTTCAGGACGATCAAATGGTTATTAGGAAACAACCTTCTTTATAGAAGAATCAGAACTAATAATTGCAAGAGAAATGGTAGTATTGAATTCAATCTCTATTGAGATCATGGATTCTAGGAATAATCATCATTGTCACTAAAACCTTAGGTGAAAGGTATTTGGGGAATTTTAATGGAGGGATCAGGCTGACATCACCTGAACCTATTTATCAATCTTATTAAAAGCAACAGCAGTATTTATGTACCTCCTCGTGTGGTACAGTAAGAATACAGCATTTTTTAAAGGACCTTAATTTAATCAAACATTGGCATATAATCTAATTTCCAGGAAATTCAGGAAATACAGATATAGTAACATGTGAAAGATACCAGAAGAAATAATCAGCCAAACCCAAAACTTGAGAAATTCTATTGAACAAATGATCTGGTATGCTCAACAAGTAAATGGAAGGAAGGAAGAAAACAAAGAAAACTATTATAAAGTGAAAGGGAAATACAAAGGAGAAGAAACTTAAGAGATATAACAAATAAATGTGAGGTCTTGATTCCAACAAAATGCAAAAAGATATTTTTGAGACAATAAGGGAAAATAAAACATAAACTGGGTATTCAACAATATTGAGAAATAATTGTTCAATATGTTGGATATGTTAACATTACTGTGGTTATATTTTTTAAAAAGTCATCATGTATTATAGAAACACACTTAACTATTTACGTGTGAAATTATTTGATGCCTGGGATTTTCAACAAAATCCTCCAGAAGTATCCAGGCACTACTTATGCATTAAACTACATTACAAAGTAAGTAAAATTTGAAAATCTATATTGATATATTGATTTAATACCACCACCCAAGAAAAAGAACTGTGATAAATAAGTATCTAATGGTAACTCCATATTCCGTAACAAATTTCAATTGGCTACAAATAGTTCTGTACTAATTGTGTGTAATACATGGCCTACCAGATGCCATGTCTGAATTTTTAAGTTCATGGAATTTGCAAATAAAAGCAATCTGAACTACCACACTGCACCCCATCCTTTCTTTGTATATGGTCAGGCTGAAAAGATGGTATACACCACTGGAGATAGTCTTGTTTGGGCTAGCAGGGCACACCTTTTACTGATCTTCCCATTATTCACCACATTACTCTTTGTGATCAGCAGAGTTCAGTAGTGCTGAACTGCCAAGAGGGGCTTAAATTTTCCCCACACGAGGTTCAGAGAGCATATGGATTATAGTGTGAGAGCAGAGTGTGTCACTAACTAATTAAGTCAATTTTCTCTCTACAGCAAATTGACCACCACTGAACCATTAAGACCTTTTTCTCATAGCATCATAGCCAACACATTTCAGGCCAATATATCAAGATAGCCACAAAATGAAGAAAGCAATCCCTACCTATGGGTGACTATAACTAAGGATATGGTCTCCTACTGTTTCAAAACCACTAGAATAAAAATCCACACTATTTGCTGTGTTGAATACAATGTGGTTGAAGGCTTGCTCATTTCTTGTTTGTTTTTATTCTTCTGATCAGTACAACTGTCTGCTTTCTGTGTATATCTCATGAAAATTGGCAGGTGAATGATCAAAACAATCTAAGGGCCTTTATGTATCTGAAGAGGCTATCTCACAAGTTAATAAAGTAATTCTCAAGTTGTCACACACTTTTTCTGTGATAGGCTTGTATGCCTTTCTTTAAGCTCCATATACTAAGGCCTGAAATAATAATGTAATTGAAGCTTGGTTTTGTTCCCAAAATCATTTACAAAATCATTAAGAGCTGGAGCCTACTCACAGCAAAGCAATTTACAATAATATTAACTACCTCCACTTGAAAAAAATCATTATTGTTTAATTACTGATCCTTTACTCTGCATTGATCAAATCTAAAGCCACAGTTTGAGGAACTGAGAATCAATTGGATGTTATTGGATATTCTAATACAAATCATATTTCAAAATATATCTGCCCTCAATTCATAGAGAATACTTTTGGTACATAGTGATCTTATGAGGCAAAAATCCAATTTTTCCTTTCTTCAACAGTTTTAAAATGCTTATTTTAGTAAGGTTAGTAGTTTTGACAAGGTTTGTATTCCCTGAACAAAGGAAGACCTAGTTCTTCATAAATATTTCTTGGTTTGTTGATTTAGATTTGTTATATTCACTCCAAAATCCACCTTACCATCCCACCAAACAGTTCTGTGAGTTTAAGAACATTTGGCCAGGCAAACATATGTGATTATTTTCATGTGAAAACAATTATGGAAGCAGTAGTTAGAAACCAACTTACATGAGTTCTTTCCAACCCTATGATTCTACATCTTATTAATGCCTGTACAAGTAGCTTTGGTTACTTATTCAGTCCATGAAAGAAACTAAAAAACAGCCATTAGACATATCCATCTTTCCAGCTCCTCAGTTTCCAGTCTCTCAACTGAATATGAATCCAGTGAAAAATGTGTTGGTTTTTCTAGAATACTAATCTTAATGATACAAATTCCTTTACAAGAGCTGGCATCACTGATAGACACAGATTTTACTGCAGGATAACCAGGCATGATCTCTCTTTTCTTTTCTCTCCCTTTCTCATGCCATTTTTTACTATCCTCCAATTCAAAGAACAAATACCTTATTCATCTTGTAATCATGAATAAAAAAACAACAGCAATACCTACAGCTGCAAAAATAAAATAGACATTGCTTTTAGATGTCATACGATGAAGAACTGAAAATATAATTACGTGTCAAATATAAACCAAAGTATCACTCTGCAACTGTTTATGGTTTCTCTGATTTCTCTTTTCTTTTTTTGCTTTTACCTGTCTCTGTCCATGTTTAATTCTCCTGTCTCTTCCATTTTATTTCCCTGAATTTTATCTCCTTTTGGTATATGGGGCCTCTCCTTTAACTAGTCATTTATAACAGGGAATGTGTAATTTTCCTCCCTGAAATTTTTCCTATCCTATATTCCCTGTTTCAACTTGTTTTAAGCATGTCATTCAAGAGTCTTGATAGTCTACTACCTTTCTCTTACAAAATGCCCAGATCCAGTTACTGAGTCCTGTTTATTCTCTAAATAATAGAAATATCCTCTTGAAATATCCTCTCCATCTCCATTGTGCATTATTCATCAACTCTTGTCTAGACAATTGCAATATTTTCTCTCCATTTATATTTCTGTCTTCATTCTATTGAGTAACAAGTACAATTTAATCCATACATGCCCCCTACAATAAGTTATTTCTCTAAAACACATAAGATCAAGTCTCTACCATGTTTTAAGTCTTCCAGTGATTCTAAATTGTTGAAGTTTTCAGCATGGAACACAGTATTTACATTTGGTTTATGCCTACCCTTCAATCTACATTCCATACCATTACTTTCAACCCTTCCTCTCCACCCTCCCCAAACATAACCATATCTCTGCACTCCAGAAATCTTCATATCTCCATCTCTGTGTACATACGCATATCTCCTTCTGTGTTTTAATGTTATCACTGTGCTTCACATACCTTGCTGTTACATCATTTATCACAATGAATTATAGTTATGCATTAATATGTATCTGTCTGCTAAACTGGATTCCTTGAAGATGAGGACTGTAACTTGGAAATCTTTATTTTTATATACCTGACAATGAGCACTATGTTTTTCACATTGTAGATACCTGAAAGATATTTGCTGAATGCCCTCAAAATAAAGAGCTACTCTAAACATTTTGTTACTTGGTAAGTTCATCATATAATGGAACTTTCAACTTGAATCTAGGCTGTGCCCACTGTAAGAATTCAGACTTTCGTTGTTCAGATGGGTTTGAGAGAAGCCTATTTGCAAGCGAATTAGGAGTCTTCTGGGAAACAACTCGTTATACCACCAACGAGTCTAAGACCTATCTGGAAATACCTTGTAAACTTGAAGGGATGATTTGACAAGGATTTGTTTGTAGGGGACCAGAAGTATCTCCTGGGAGGGGACAAATTGAAGGGAAGGCTGACTCTAAAGCTAGAGGAAAGTAGTAAATGTGGGTTCACTGTAGTGCACTCTGCCCCATGAAAGTCCTTAGTCACATTCTATAAACAGATACCAAACAAAAACTTAAAAAGTGAATTCACTAAAACTCCAGCAAATCAAAAAGGCACAAGCCATACTGCTTTAAGACCATCTGAGAAAGCATAAGACAAAGGAGAGACAGAACACATGTCCTCCACTTTTCCTCTCAACTGAGGGTCAGCTTTGTCATGGTCAAGACAAACCATCATACTCATCAGAGCCACTGGGGACTGCCAAGCAGCACCCTAGTTTATGCTACAGGACACGACTGCCTGACCACTACCATGGCATCATAGTATCTACCAAGCTACCAAGAAGTAGTAGCACCTGGCAAAGGCATGTACCTGATGGAATAGTGGTGGACACTGGCAGAAAACACAGTTTCAGCAGGACCCTGTGAATGTTGACTTATACCACCATTTATAAGACATGTCCAGGGAATTCCCAAATGGGAAGGAAGGATATTGAAAACTTTTCTTAAAAAAAAAAAAAGACACTTATCCAGGTACATTAAAGCAAAGTAAAAAATACTTAAATATAATTATTATTGAACATTGAAAATAATGTAGGCAGAATAATCATTGTTTTAATATATTTGTAATCTTTTCAGCTCCATCTGTTTCTAATCCCAGGTCAATGAAATTTTTTTTGGAAAAATACATGCCTTCAAAAAGGTTCTATTACCATTTTGTTACATAAAATTGTTTATAATCATCTTAAAATTACATTTTGTGATTAGTACATTTGAAATTGATGAGACCTAAAACTGACTCTTTCTGTAGATAATATTTCATTTAAAAAAAAAAGATTTGTTTATTTATTCCCCAGAGACACACACAGAGAGAGAGGCAGAGACCTAGGCAGAGGGAGAAGCAGGCTCTTTGCAGGAGCCTGATGTGGGACTCAATCCTGGATCCCAGGATCACTACCTGAGCCAAGGCAGCTGCCCAACCACTGAGACACCCAGGCATCCTTGTAGATAATATTTTAATTGATAAGATACTTTCTAGGTATATGCTGAGGTATCTAGAAAAGTCAGATAAAAACAACTCTTCTAGATAGAAAATATTCTCGATTCTAACTTTATGGTTAATAGTTCAGTGTTTAAATGTTTCACCCAATTATTTCTATTGTCTATTTCCCTCCATTCATTTTCTTTCTCCTAAAACTACTTTACAAAAAAAAAACATTTGTTTTTTTGCACATTTCATCAGATATGTGGTAAACTGTCTTCTCCCTTTTATTTCATTCTAATAAAGGATACAAATTTATCCAATTAAAAATCATAGCTCCATCAAAATATTCTTCACATAAGATCATCCAAAGTGCAATTATAGGATTTCAGAATGAAATCATGTATACTATTTGAGCTCTGATTTAGTTTGTTCAGTTTCTTCCTTGCTTATAGGATAAATATTAGAGGGAAAAAACAAAACAAAACAACTGTATAGGCCTGGAGGGAACTGACTGATATATCAAATGGCTGGCACCATCAGATATATTTCCCATTGTTATCCCAAAAGGAAAATAGCCACTCTTGTCCACGTACATTTTGTTTTTTCAGCTTTTGATGCTGTCCTTGAAAGAGGTGGGGTTAGTTACCTTGAGTCTGGAAAGGGTTAGGATAGAAGAGATAAGTTATCACTGGTTATGCTCTCCGAAGTAAATATGTATTTAGGTAAGAATATTGTTCGCTGTAAGTGGGCCTCACACACTATAAGAAACCAAGGCAGAGAGTGGGCATAAAAAAGGAGGTGTTCACCAAATCTATACATGAATATCTACTTGTAAATATTAATAATACTTCATGAAGATTCTGGGAAAGATGCCTCAGTAGGAGGATCCTAAGATCACCACTTGCATGGATACCAGCAGATACACCCACCACCCAGAAAACAACAGACTCTCTACAGCTAAATGTAGACAAGAGGCCATATCAAAGAGGGTACGAAGGGTAGAGACATAGTCTGGAGCTAAACAGACCCATTAGACTGTCTACAGGAGGGAGGAATGGGAGAAAAACAGACCTAAGCATCCCAGGCATGAAAAACTAGCATGAAAACCAGAGGGGCATAATTTTCCAAGTTCTTACAATCAGTGAGGCTTAACACCCAGAACTTTATTTTCTTATTTTTTAATTTTTTTATTGTAGTTAACATCCAGTGATGATGTATTTATAAATGAGGCTATGCTATATACATTTAACTTATATTTTGATTTCTTACATAATGTTATATAGTGAGACTGATGCCATTGTGTAATTTAAAAAACAAGGTGAAAAATTTATTCATTTTTAATGATGGCAGGAATAAAACTTATTCATAAATTATATGCACATATTGTGATTACTGATCAAACCTTGATTACTTTTTTCAACCTCAGTAGATAATTTGGAAGGGAGGATAATGGGTTGAAGTGGAAGGGTGGCAGCACTGGCAGGTGATGCCTAAGGAGATCAAGACCAGTCCAGTTAGGTGTGGATGGCTCATTGGATTAAACATCAAACATTGTGTGTTACAGACCAGATGCTACCAATTACTAACTACAAATTGGGTAAATCAATCAATCAACAACAAAATGTAAATAGTTTCATGCTAATGCATCATTCATCTCTATCAGATTTTGAATGATTAATTCTCTAATAATGGGTATGTCAGTTGATTTCAGTTTGTAACATTTTTTTAAAATATGAACATTGCTGTATATAAATAAGGCCCCAAAGTGCATTCCTGACCACTTATTCCTGAGAGACCATTAATTTCTGTTGTCCTTCCTGTTTGTTCAGCCCTTTGATCTAGAACACCCAGAACTTTAAAAATCAAAGAGCTCAGCTCTGGAAGAGCTAGAGGGCAATAAAAAACTTAATCTCTGCCCTTAAAGAGACAGCACAACAAACAATCCCTCAGAGATAAAGCATACGATCAGCAGTTTGGAAAATACCTGAGGAATAATGTAAGGGGATTTTTTTCCCCTAATCTCAGAGCATGTACTGGAGGGGCAAGGATTGTTAAGAGACTTCTCCAGGAATAAAAGAGCTGGCAGACATCATTTCCCTATCCCAACTGCCAGCCTAGACATATGGACACCTGTGGGAACCAGTGCAGTGCCAACACTGCGTGACTAACCTGCTAACAGATGCTCCACCTCTAAGTTCTGCTGTGGACCTGGCCCTCTAACATGTTCGTGGCCCATCCAAAGTGGTTTCATAAGCCTGGTAGGGTGCAAGCACCAAAACAGGAACCAGCACCACTCCAAAGTTACCCCTACTCCCGGGTGTGGGGCAGATAACCACACACACCAGTTCTATTGAAGCCCCAGAAGTAGAATTGGGGAAGATAGTTGGTCTGACTGCAACCCAACCAATTAACGAAAGTTTCTCAGGTGACAACACAAGGAAAGCACCCAGTAGTTAGTTTGGTGCTACCACATCTCTGGCAAATGCCAATCAGACTCAACTCAATCCCAAGGAGGCCCCCAACTGGCCCATTAACAACAAGGGAACACACTCACCCCAACAAGCAGAGAGAGCCATTGCAGATGACTGCACTGAAAACAAAAGTGGTTCAGCCACAACAGCAGAATGCATGCAACACATATAGGAGACATCCTTGAATTGCCAGGTGCTAGTGAATAGGAACAGTACACTGAACGACATGACAGGACCTCTTCTTCATGAGACCACTACTATCAAGAGCAGGAGACCTATCTGACTTTCCTAACACATAAAAACAGACACAGAGAATCAGACAAAATGAGGACACAGAAGACTATGTCCAAATGAAGGAACAGGACAAAATCATAGCAGGAAAGCTAAATAAAAGGAAGATAATATGTTTTATAAAGAATATAAATTAATGGCCATAAAGATACTACCTAGAATTGAGGAAAGAGTGGAAGACATCAGTGAGACTCTCAACAAAGAGATAGAAAACATAAATGAGTCAATCAGAGATGAAGTCAATAACTGAAATTAAAAATACAGTAGATGGAATAAATAGTAGACTAAAATAAGCAGAAGAATGGATCACCAACCAGAACAGGGTAATGAAAAACAATCAAGCTGAACAAGTGAGGAAAAAAATACAAAATTAAAATAGACTTAAGGAACTCAGCAACACCATCAAGCATAACACTCATTAGGATTCAAGAAGAGAAGAGAAAGAAGGAAGAAACTTATTTGAAGAAATAATAGCTGAAAACTCCCCAAATCTAGGGAAGTGAACAGAAATCCAGATCCAAGAGGCACACAGAACCTCCCAGAAAAAACCAACCCAAGGAAGTCCATACCAAGGCAAATAGTAATTAAATGGCAAAAAAAAAAGTAGTGATAAAGAGAGAATTTTAAAAGCAACAAGAAAGCAGGAGTAAGAAAAGTAGAAAGCAGAAAAGCAGTAAAATTCAGTGTATCTATAAAATCAGTCAATGTGGGGCACCTGGATGGCTCAGTCAGTTAAACATCCAATTTTTTATTTCAATTCAGGTCATGATCTCAGGGGTTGTAGGACTGAACCCTGCCTTGAGCTCCCCACTTGGTGTTGCTGCTTAAAATTCTCTCTGCATTCCCTCCTCTGTGTCATAAATAAATAAATAAATAAATAAATAAATAAATAAATAAATAATTTTTTTAAAGAAATCAAAGGATCCACAGAATAAAAGGATGTAAAGCATGACCATATATGTGAAACATGATGGGGAGAGGAGTAAAGAATGGGTTTAAACTTAAGCAACCATCACCTTAATATAGACTGCTATCTGCAGATGTTATACACAACCATCATATCAAAACCCAGTAATAGATAAAGCAAAAATTAAAGAGAAAGAAATCCAAGTACATCACTAAAGAAAGCCAACAATCCAATAGAGAAGAAAGCAAGAGAAGAACAGAGAAGAACTATGAAAAAACCATAAAACAAGTAACAAAATGGCAATATCTACAAATCTATTAATAATTACTTTGAATGTAAATGGATTAAATGCTCCAATTAAAAGACATAGGGTAACAGAATGGGTAAAAAAGCAATATTCATCTATGTGTCACCTATAAGACACTAATTGTAGACCAAAAGACACATGCAGGTAGAAAGTGACATGATGAAAAGGCATTTATCATGCAAATGAAGATGAAAAGAAAGCTGAGGTAGCATTACTTCTATCAAATAAAATGGACTTTAAAACAAAGGCAATAACAAGCAACAAAAAAGGACACTACATCATCATAAAGGGAACAATCCAATAAAAAGATATAACAATTGTAAATATTTTTGCACCCAAGATGGGAACACCGAAATAAATAAAACAGCTAATAACATAATAAAGGAAGTAACTGACAGAAATGAAATAAAAATAGATTTTAACATCCCACTTACATCAATGGAGAGATCATCTAGACAGAAAATCAATATGGAAACAGTGGCTTTGAGTGACACTTCAGCCCTGATGGGTCTAACAAATATACCTAGAACATTTTATTCTAAAACAGCAGAACAGACATTATTTTTGAGTGCACATGGAACATTCTCCACAAGAGATCACATATTACACCATAAAACAAGTCTCAACAAATTAAAATAGATTGATGTCATACCTATATCTTTTCCAACTGCAACACTATGAAACTAGAAATCAATCAACTGTAAGAAAAAATCTAGAAAGAACACAAATAAGGTTAAATAATACACTACTAAACAATGAATGACTCAATCAAGAAATCAAAGAGGAAGAGCACATGGAGGCAAATGAAAATGAGAACACAATGGTCCAAAATCTTTGGATGCAATAAAAGCTATTCTAAGAGGGCAGTGTATGGTAATACAGGCCTATATCAAGAAGAAAAAAAATCCAATTATTCCCTTCACCTAAAGAAGCTATAAAAGGAAGAACAAACAAAATCCAAAACTAGTACAAAGAAGGAAATAATAAAGATTAGAGCAGAAATAAACAAAATAGAAACTGAAAAAACAAAAAAAAACAAACCAAAACAAAACAAAAAACAAACATACAAAACAAAACAAAACAAAAACAAGAGAACAGATCAAAGAAACCAGGAGCTGGTTCTTTGAAAGAATCAACAAAATTAATATATCTTTAGCCAGAGCCATAATAAAAAAAAAGACATGACTCAAACAAAATCAGAAATGACAGAGGCGAAACAACTGACACCACAGAAATACTAAGGATTATAAGGAAATTATGAAAAATTGTATATGCCAACAAATTGGACAACTTAGAAAAAATGGAAAAATTCCTAGAAACATATAAACTTCCAAAACTGAACAAGGAAGAAATAGAAAATTTGAACAAACGAATTACTAGCAATGAATAGAGTCAGCAAAACAACAAACAAACAAAACACCTCCCAGCAAACAAAAGTCCAGGACCAGACTGCATGACAGGTGAATTCTACCAAACATTTGGGGGGAGGGGGGTGGATTTTCTTTTTTTTTTTTTATTTTTTTCAAACATTTAAAAAAGAGTTAATACCTATTCTTTGCAAACTATTCAAAACAATAGAAGAGGAAGGAAAGCTTCCAAATTCATCCTATGATGCTAGCATTATCCTGATACCAAAACCAGATAAAGACATGACAAAAAAAAAAAAAAGAGCTACAGGCTAATGTCACCGATGAACATAGATACAAAAATCTAGGACTTCAAGTATGATGTTGAATCAAAATGATGAGAGTGGACATTCTTGTCTTGTTCCTGACTATAGAGGAAAATTCTCAATTTTTACTCATTGAAGATTATATTTGAAATGATCATATGGTTCTTATCTTTTCTTGTTGATGTGAGGTATCACGTTGATGACTTGTGAATATTTCAATAGATGCAGTAAAAGCATTTGACAAAGTACAACATCTATTCTTAATAAAATCCCTCAACAAAGTAGGAATAGATAGAACATATGTCAACATAATAAAGTCCACATATGAAAAACCCACAGCTAACATAATCTAGCTACAGCAATCAGACAAGAAAAAAGGAATAAAAAGCATCTAAATTGGTAAGGAAAATAAAATTTTCACTATTTGCAGATAGAATGATAGGATGTATAGAAAACTCTAAGGACTCTGCAAAAAAGAAGAAGAAGAAGAAAAAAAAAAAACAAAACCTGAGAAAAAAGAACTGCTAAATAAGTTCAATAGAGTCACAGGATACAAAATTAATATACAGAAATCCATTGTATTTTTATATACCAATAATGAAGCAGCAGAAAGAGAAATTAAGAAAACAATTCCATTTATAATTGCACCAAAAATAATAAAAAAAACCTAGGAATAGAAGGAGGTATTAACCAAGGAGGAGAAGGACCAGTACTCTGAAAACTATAAAACACTGATGAAAGAGATTGAAGACAACACCAACAAATGGGAAGATATTCCATGCTCATGTATTGAAAGAACAAATATTGTTAACAATGTCCATAATACCCAAAGCAATCTACAGATTTAATGCAATCTCTATCAAAATACTAACAGCATTTTAAGAGAACTAAAACGAAAAATCCTAAAATTTGTATGGAACCACAAAAAAACAAATATAAAACAACAACAACAACAAAAATAGCCAAAGGGAGAACAAAAAAAAAAAGGAGAACAAAACTGGAAATATCACAATTCTAGATTTTAAGATACACTAAAAGCTGTAGTATTCAAAACAATATGGGACTAGCACAAGAACACACACATAGAACAGAATAGAATAGAGAGGCCAGAATAAACCCACAATCGTATGGTCAATCAATTTTCAATAAATAAGCCAAGAATATACAATGGAAAAAAGACAATATCTTCAACAAATGGAGTTGGGATAACTGGACAGCTATATGCAAAAGAATGAAACCAGACAACTTTCTTACACCATACATAAAAACAAGCTCGAAATGGATTAAGGACCTATTCTGTGAGATCTGAAACCATAAAACTCATAGAAGAGAGCACACGTGGTAATTTCTCTGACATCAGCCAAAGCAATATTTTTTAGGTATGTTTCCTGCGGCGAGGGAAACAAAAGCAAAAATAAACTACTTGGGAGCAGATCAAAATAAAAAGCTTCTGCACAACAAAGGAAACAATCAACAAAACTAAAAGATAACATACTGAATGGAAGACATTTGCAAATGGCATATTCTATAAAGGGTTAATATCCAAAATATATATAGAACCTATACAACTCAACACTCCAAAAACAAACGAATTGAAAAATGGGCAGAAGACATAAACAGACATTTTCCAAAGAAGACATACAGATAGCCAGCAGACACTCAAAAAGATGCTCAATATCATTCATCATTAGGGAAATGCAAATCAAAACTACAATAAGATATCACCTCACACCTGTCAGAATGGTTAAAATCAAAACCACAAGAAACAACAAGTGTTGGTGAGGATATGAAGAAAAAGGAACCTTCATGAACTATTGGTAGGAATGCAAATTAGTGCAGCCACTGCGGAAATCAGCATGGAAGTTCCTCAAAAAATTAATTATAGAATTACTATATGATCTAGCAATTCCACTACTGGATATTTACCCAGAGAAAATGAAAACACTAATTGAAAAAAATATATGTACCCTTACATTTATTGCAGCATTATTTACAATAGCCATGATATAGAACTAACCCAAGAGTCCATCAATAGATGAGTGGATAAAGAAGAGATGGTATATGTTTTAATAAGATATTTATTTTTACCTAAGTTTTCACATTGCAAATTTGTTCCATTGTTATTTGGGGGTTTTTGATTTTGGTCTTTGGGGTTTTCTTTCTGATTTTTTTTTACTCATAACCATTGTCACCAATTTTAAAGGTAACATGCGGAAAACAATAAAACATGATGAAGTTTTCAGTAAAAATGCTAAGATTTTGGCAATTCTGGGAAATTGTTTATTCCTCTTCATGTGGTATATAGAATAGGGAAATGGAAAGAATGTTCCACTAGAGAACTTACTGATAATTTTTATACCACATTTTAAAAATTCCATGTGGTTGCTGTCTCTATTAATGTATAGTTAAACAGCTCCAGTTTGAAGACAAACCTTTTTATTTCTTAGAAAATAAATTCTTTGGAGTATCATCAAAGCACTGGTTTTCTTATTGCAGGTGCAAAATGTTTACCTTGGATATACTACTAACTGAGGTAAAATAATTATATTGAACTTAAGAAGTACTGTTTTTTTTTATTTTTTTAAAAGACTTTATTTATTCATGAGAGACACAGAGAGACAGAGGCAGAGACACAGGGAAAGGGAGAAGCAGGCTCCATGCAAGGAGCCTGATGTGGGACTCAATCCCAGGACTCCAGGATCACGCCCTGGGCCAAAGGCAGGTGCTAAACCACTGAGCCATTCGGGCTGCCCGGAAGTACTGTTTTTAAAAGAGGTTTTTCTGGGGGAGCCTGGTTGGCTCAGTCAGTTAAGTGACTGACTCCTGATTTCAGCTCAGGTCATGATCTCATAGTCCTGAGATTGAGTTCTACATCAAGCTGCATGCTCAGCATGCAGTCTACTTGAAATTCTCTCTCTCTCTCTCTCTCTCTCTCTCTCTCTCTTTCTCTCTCTCTCTCTCTCTCTCCTTCTGCCCTCCCTCTCCTACTCTATCTCTTTCAAAATAAATAGATAAAATTTTGAAAAAAAAAAGAGGCTTTCTTCTCTTTTAAAAGTAATTTAAACAGGAATTGTATAACAATGAACACCAAAGCACTGTTTTAAATACTTTCCACATATTATCCCAATTAATTCTGGTGTAACTCTTATAAGTAAATAACTTTTCCAAACCCCATTTCACAGATGAAAAATTAGTAGTACAGAAAAATAAATGGCTTACCTAAAGTCACACAGCTAGGAAAGGGGAAACCAGAACTGAAACTCAGGCATCCCATACTTTTAACTGGCACACAACACTGACCCCACTACCTTACCATGTTCCAGGGCAGAGTCCAATCCTTTCATCTATTGTTAATCTTTAATAAGAGCCTAGAATTTTTTATATCATGACTGATATAAAAGTTGAATTAGTTCAGTAATATTAAATTCAAAATAAAATATATTATACAAGTAAATTGAAACTTGAAAAATATTAAATCATAGCTAAGAGAGATCATTTGTTCTCAATTTTCCCAACAGCTGAACAAGTAATAGATCTCCTTAACTCAGAAAAGAAATGAAACTTTTCATCATTTTTTCAAAGTCATAATAGAAACTCACAAGAAACTCTAATTTCTTTGTACTCACAATCAAAACCTGAGATTTATTAAGAGCAAATTTAGACATATTCATAACTTTTAAGGTTGGTTTGAAACCCAAGCAGCTGCCAACCCTTCAAACTGTAATTAAGCTCTTGGAAATAAAACAAGCCTCATGTTTGTTAAAAGTCTTCAATGTCTACCAGTGCTGGGCTATCAGTACAGGCCAAAGAGCCCAGGATTCAACAAGAGAAGATAAAGGACTGAATCCCATCTCTGTTTATGCCACATCACTTCTCTGGAGCTCAGTACCATAGTTATAGAATATGCACCAACATAGCCTCTTTTTACCTGGCTAAATTATAATGAAGAGCACATGAGATACTCACAAAGAAGAGCTTTATAAAATTTAACCAGAATAGCCAATGCTGCTAAAGGTAACTGTGACTACTATTATTGCTAGGTACTTCTCCTTCAACTGGTCTCAAAATTTTAACCTAAGATGTCCAAAAAATAATTTCTATGGTTGTGTTCATTTCCTATCATTGTAACATATTGCCACAAACAGTGGTACAAAACAGCACAAATCTATAATCTTGCAGTTCTGAAGGTAAAATGTTTGAAATGGGTTTTATTGGTCTAAAATCAAGGCATCATCAAGGTTGTGTTCCTTTCTAGACATTCTAGAGAAGAATCCAATTTCTTGCTTTCAAACTTCTACAAGCCACCTGCATTTTTTGGCTGGTGAACCCCCTTTATATTTATAGCCAGCAATGGTTGTTGGAATCTCTCACATAGCATTCACTCTGTTAATGACTATTCTGCTCCTCCCTACATATTTAAGGACCTCTAGGAGTACAATGGACCCACCTGAATAATCCAGAATATTCTCCTTATTTTAAGGTCAGCTGATTAGCAAATTTAATTCAATCTTTGATCTTAATTACCTTCTGCCATGTAATTTAACATAGTCATAGATTCTGTGGTTTAGGATGACTGGAAAGACATTAGTCTGCCTGTCAAATTATGATGCCCAATTTTAATCTTCAATGGATAATTTGTGGTTTCATTTTGAATTAAATATATCTAAATATCACCCCATAAAAATGAAATGAATTTCATGAATGATTAGTCATTAAAATTTTCTTCATTAATTTCCTTCCTTTGACAATAAGAAGGTAATATGTATTTCTACTATTTTCTGTAAACTAAATTACATCAGCCTATTTCAATAAAATGGTCTAATAAAAGTTAATATGTTGGTGTATATTCTATAATAAATGAGAATATGTTTAGAAGGAAATTGTTAGACAAATGTCAATAGTTTTTCCTTTGTCCTAAGAGTCAGCATAGTATGTATTAAAATATAAGTAAAAATCATTTCCTTAAAATCTCTTTGCTTTGCTTAGCATTTGACAGGATTTTAAATCTTTTTAAAAGGCTAAATAAAATAGATTTACTTTTAAAACAGAGAATTTATTTTTCAACATTCCAAGTAAAAAGGCTGTGAATTTCATATCTTGCAAAGCTAATATAATTTTCATCAGTTGAAGCATAGTTCAATTTCTAAACCTTGAAAATAAATGAAATGATAAATAAATGAAACACCAAATCAATCTGCTTGGTCATGGGAATTCATCAGAATTCAGTTTTATTCTTTGACATTAACCTTTATTGATTTGGCTATTTTAACAAATCAGTTCCTTTTCTCATACATTCAGTTTTATGCTTCACTATTTCTGAGATTAAATTTCTATAAAGTCATAATATCAGATATTTTCTTAATATTTGCTCTATGGGAAAAAATCTATATTATAACCATCTTAGCCTTAAAATTATTCTTTTAGGAAATCTTCGGAAAGACCTTTTGGAAAACCTAAACCTCTAATTCACCTATTTAAACATGCCCTTAAAAATATTAAATTTCTTGATTGGTGAAAGTTTGGGCAAAGATTTATCACATAAAATATATACTCTTTATTTACATAAAAACATTTTCCTATTTTAGAAGATTGACTATTCTCAAAGTATTTATTAATTTAGATTAGCAATGAGAAATTGAACAAACAACTAAAGAATGCAGAAATAACTGAGCCAAATTCTTATTTTATATACAAAACATGAAAAAGATTTCAAGACTTTGTTTTATGGGTTTTCTGCCATTAGAACTCAGTTTTATAATGTCTTTAAAAATTAAAAACTGAGTGTTTCTAAGTCTTTTATTTTTGATATCCTCAAGATTAATGATTATTTATACAGACAGCCTTGTAAAACTAAAAAATGTTCCATCAGATTAACAGCCATTGTGTTAATAGTTACCATTATCCTTTATTTTAATGAATGGTAATAAAATGTAGATTTAGAAATATTATATTACAGTTGAGAGTAAAGTTAACAGCTGTACCTTTTTTAAAAAATAAAGAGTTCAGTTGCGTCAGATAGTAAAAAAATCCAACACTATTATTCATAACATATTAGAAAACCTTAGTGGTCATGAGATATAATGACTAATATATGTTCTCTATCTTTAAGTATATTCTATGTCTGCAGTTGAGAACTAGTTACATGATATTTATAATTTTTCAAGATTCAACCAATTCATGATTTTAAAAAATTATCTTACCTTTTCTTGACTGTCTCATGAACACCACAGACCATGTTATATTCATTCCTTCCACAAGAACTCTTTGCCACTTAAATAGAAAATATTTTTTTAATTACAGTTGACCCTTGAACAATACAGGGTTTAGGAGTGCTGATCCCCTGAGTAGTTAAAAATCCACATATAACTTTGACTTCCGCAGAAACTTAACTACTAATAACCTACTATTGACTAGAAGCCTCATGCCAATAGCATAAACACTTGATTAACACATATTTTCTATGTTATACATATTATATAATGTATCCTTACAACAAAGTAAGCTAGAGAAAAGAAAATATTACTAAGAAAATCATGGAAAAATTCATTCACAGAACTATACTGTAAAAAATCCATGTATAATTGGACCTACCCAAACAAACCCTTTTGCTTAAGAACCAACTGTATTTAAGGCAAGATTCACATATAATATTCTCACTTGATCTACTAAGTATTTAAATATTCAATAATATGTTCTTCCTCTAATCACTTATAGTAACTATCAACAGCACAGCATAGAGAAGGATTCTGAGAAAGAATCCAAGCTTTATAGATAAGTATTTTATACTTATCACCACTTTTAATGGCCACAGGAGCACAACTGGTAGCATGCCTGCTACAAGTTTGCTCTTTCTGCTACAAAATCAATGCCCAAGTATAAAAATATGTTATCTTGACCCTAATGGTAAAGGAGCAAGAAATACTTGGCTAAATGATAACACTAATATAAACATTTCATTTGAAAGTAAGTTAAATTCCCCTATCCTTATCCTGTAATTGACAAAATAATTCGATACGCATTTGTTCACAAATAAATTTATTTCATCAAATGTTTGAGTGAAAATAATATACAAGGCAAGATGCTAGTACTATATAGAGTACAAGAGAGAGGAGACAATCTTGTGCTCTAGTAAACCAACATTTTCTGTGTGTTCTGAAGATATGATAGACAATGCTTTATGAATGTTACATGAATGAACTCAAATGGGCAAACATGTAAGACAGAAACTGAAAATGCTATCACTGAAAAAGAAAATTATTACAGGAGTTTGGAGTCAGTGATTTAGAGTATAATGGAATAAAATATTTAGAGTAGTTATAATAAATAAATTCAAGACAGAATGGTACTGGCATAAAAACAGACAACAGGGGGATCCCTGGGTGGCTCAGTGGTTTAGCGCCTGCCTTTGGCACAGGGTGCGATCCTGGAGTCCTAAGATCAAGTCCCACGTCGGGCTTCCTGCGTGGAGTCTGCTTCTCCCTCTGCCTATGTCTCTGCCTCTCTCTATATATATATCATAAATAAATTTTAAAAATCGTAAAAAAAAAACAGACAATAGAGATCAATGCAACAGAATAGAGAACTCAGAAATGGACCCAGAACTATATGGTTCAATAATCTTCAACAAAACATGAAAGAATATCCAATGGAAAAAAAGGCAATCTCTTCATAAATGGGGTTGGGAAAATTGGACAACCACACGCAGAAGAATGAAACTGAGCCATTTTCTTACACCATACACAAAAGTAAACTCAAAATGGATGAAAGGCCTACATGTGAGACAGGAATCCATCAAAATCCTAGAGAAGAATACAGGCAGCAACCTCTGGGACCTCAGTCACAGCAATTTCTTGCTAGAAATGTCTCCAAAGGCAAGGGAAACAAAATAAAAAATGAGCTATTAGAACTTCATCAAGATAAAAGGTTTTGCACAGCAAAGGAAACAATGAACAAAATTAAAAGGCAGCCTATGGAATGGGAGAAGACATTCACAAATGTCCTATCAGACAGAGGGCTAGTATCCAATATCTATAAAGAATTTATCAAACTCAATACTCCAAAAAACAAAAAATCCAGGCAAGAAATGGGCAGAGGACATGAACAGACATTTCTCCAAAGAAGACATACAAATGCCCAACAGACACATGAAAAAATGTTCAACATCACTTGACATCAAGGAAATACCAATCAAAACCACAGTGAGATATCACTTCACACTGGTCAGAATGGCTAAAATTAACAATTTAGGAAACAACAGATGCTAGAGAAGATGCATAGAAAGGGGGAGCCTTTTAAATTGTTGGTAGTGAAAACTGGTGCAGCCACTCTGGAGAACAGTATGAGAGTTCCTCAAAAAGTTAAAAATAGAACTATCCTACAACCCAGCAATTGCACTACTAGGTATTTATTCAAGGGATACAAACATAGTGATTCAAAAGGGCACATACGCCCCAATGTTTATTGAAGAAATGTCCACAATAGCCAAAATATGGAAAGATCCCAGATGTCCATTAACAGATGGATGGATAATGAAATATTACTCAGACATCAAAAAGAATGAAATCTTGCCATTTGCAATAACATGAATGGAATTAAATGGTATTATGGCTAAGCAAAATAAGTCAATCAGAAAAAGACATGATTTCACTAGTATGTAGAATTTAAGAAACAAAACAGATGAACATAGGGGAAAGGAAGAAAAAATAAAATAAGATGAAAATAGAGAGGGCAGCAAACCATAAGAGATGCTGAACTCTAGGAAACAAACTGAGGGTTGCTAGAGGGGAGGTGAATGGGAGAATGAGGTAGGTAACTGGATGATGGGTATTAAGGAGGGCATTTGATGTAATGAGCACTGGGTGTTATATGCAACTGATGAATCACTAAATTCTACCCCTGAAACGAATAATACAGTATATGTTAACTAAATTGAATTTAAATAAAGAATTTTTTTTAAAAAAATGAACTCATGTAACATGGGAATGGAAGTATGAGAGGGTATGATATGGAAAACTATCTAAATCCTAACTATCCTATGGCAATAATATCATGAATTGGAACATGGAGGAAAGACTAAGTAGAGAGAAGCAGTCAGCATTTCCTAAGCATGTGGATTTAGGAAGGGCAGCAAGCCCAGTCTGATGTTAGATATGTCTAACTGTACATCTTAAAGAAGGTTAGTAGAGGGAGGAGGAGTTTCTGGAAGAGAGCATAGGGCACAGTGGCTTTCACCTTTGCTGAGAAGACCTTGAAGGACCAGAGCTGAATGGAACCGAGTATCCAGTTCCTTGAGGCAAATTTCCAGATCCAAACCTAATGATACTTCTTAGCTGAATGCAAAGAGTGAACTATGGGTCTCCAAGAGACAGAAAGATGGTGAGCAAGAGCACATATTCTTGTGGCCAGAGGACCAAAGGCAGCTGGCACCTATAATGTTCTACTGAAGGAGAAACTAGCTCTAACCAACATGCAAATATGGAAATAATAAATGTGTAAATGATTATGAATGTTAATGAAGTATTGTTCATTGGAATTTAGAGTCCCAGAAATGGTTTCTTCATAATAAATAACAAGTGTTGGCAAAGATGTGGAAAAAAGGGAACCCTTCTGCTCTACAGGAATGTAAATTGGTACAGCCATTATAGAAAACAGTATAGGCATTCTTCAAAAAATTACCATATAACCAAGCAATTCCATTTCTGAGTATCTACCCAAATAAATTCAAAAACATATATGTAATCCTATGGTTACTGCAGCATTATTTACAGTAGCCAAGATGTAAAATCAACCAGTGTCCATTCATGATTGGATAAAGATGTGGTATATATGTACAAATGGAATATTATTCAGCCACAAAAAAAGAATAAAACTCTGTCATTTGCAATGACATAGACAAGCTAAAGAGTATTATGCTAAGCAAAATAAGTCAGGCAGAGAAAGACCAATACCATAGGATTTCTCTCATGTGCAGAATTTAAACCCTTCCTGAACCAAACCCACTGTTGGTGCCTGACTAAAAATGACAGCTCTGAACCTGGTCTAAACTAATATACTTGTTATAAACAATCATAATCCACCATCATCACAAACCTCAGAAAAGCCAGGCAATGATATCTCCCTGCAGTATCTAATTTGGTAAGAATTATAGTCAGTTCTAGACATTACATTTGAATAGGACATTGGAAAAACAAAAGTTATCCAGAGAGTAGCCAGAATGGTGAAAAGCCAAGAAACAATGTGTCAAAAGACAAACAGTTTTTCTTTGCAGATAGAGAATTTATGGGGAACATAATAGTTATCTTCTTATATTTGAAGGATTATCATGTGGAAGAACAAAAGTAGCAATTCTCTTCTGTTTCAGAGAGCATAAAAAGATTAAATCACATTTTAGTTCCATGTCAGACACAATGTTAAAATAACATTTCTATCCAGCCATAAAAGGGCCTTACATAAAAACAAAGTTTTGCAAAGTACTGATCAAGTTAGTTTAGTTTTGTGCCGTGGCAACCAAGAACCTCCAAATTTCAGTTACATACACACAAAAATGTATTTCTTATTTACACTACCTATTCAACACCAGGGGCCCTGCTTACTGTAGTACTCAGAGTCCCCAGATAACAGAGGTTCCACCATCCTACAAAATTGCCATCAGAACAGAAGTCTCCAACAGTCATCATGGCAAGAAAACAGCTTGAATCTCAAATTGGCTCTTAAATGTTCCTGCCTGGCAGTGATTCAAAGCAAGTCTATGACTATGTCTCATTTCAAAGAAATGGGGGAATATAAAACCCCCAAGTGCCTTAAAAGGAGAAGGATATCAGAAGTTTCAGTGAGCATCTATAACAATGATCATAGCTCTCAGTAGGATTTAGTCAGAGATTAAATCACTGCTAGAAATTTTATAGAAAACATTAGATCTCTAAGCTCCTTTAGACTCTAGGATTCTGGATTCTAAATTTATCAGGCTGTTCCTCCATTAGGATAAAGGATTTTGTTTCCCAGTGTCAAACAAATAACTCTAGAAGTCAAAATTCCCCTAAAATAGGAAAATTATTATGCTCAATATTTATACTGAGCTAAGCTTACAAAGACTTGATTTGGAAGGACTAAATATTGGACAGGTCAACAGCTCTAACTCTAATAAGTTTACTGTTTTGGTTTTTTTCAAATATTACTGCATATATTTACCTTTGACTTCTACATCAGAATTGATGATTTTCAGTAAAGCCTGAAAAGAATGACAATTGATAACTGTTTTTCATGTACTACAAAATTTACTTACAAGGTTTTGAGCTACTTTCCTATCTTCCTAAGTGAAAGGGTAAGCTTAGCTTAATAAGTGGCCTTAAATGTGGTCAGCTCTAGTTTGGTGGTTTGTGTCTTTGTGTAAGAGCCACTTTGTACAGGTTATGTTATATGTATTTACAAACTACCCAGTTCATTTTCCTGAAGATATAGCTTACACTGGGAGCAACTACCCAGCTCATTTTTGCTCATTTTAAAGCTACCGTGTATTCAATTTTTCTTTGACTTATGGATCAAATAAAGAGAGCTACACATTTTCAGTATCTTGGCTCTGAAAATGTAGCTCCGGCACAGGCCTTAGACATTGCTTAGTTCATTCCCTTATTTTATAAACAAAAAATTATTAATAAAAAATTATTGAGAGTTTACCAAGTTCTAGGCACTGAAGTAATGATCTTATATGTATTATCTCAGTTTATCTTCACAATAGCCCAATGGGATGGAACACTATTATTATCCCCATTTTACAGATGAGTAAACTAACATTAAGTATAGATCCACTGTTAGTAATTAGGAAAGGGTGATTTTTTTGTTTGTTTGTTTGTTTGTTTGTTTGTTTTCACTAAAACTCCTGCCTGGCCATCCTCCCAGGGACTTTTCACTATTGGATATGGGGGTTGGGAATTTACAGGTATGACTTCAGATATTCAGGCAGTATCTAGAATTTCCCACCACTTCACAAAATCTATATGCTGATTACATAGAAACTCCCTCCCTTACAGTGTGGATGGGTACACACACATAGCCATGCCCTCATAGTACTTAAGACATCCACTGCTACTTGCACACCAGAAACACCATCCATATCCCTGGAAAACAAACTCAATCTTATTTGGAAATAACAATGTGAAACATTTTCCCTTTATCAGATGGGTCAATATAGAAAAAAATTTGATACATCCTAGTGTTGGCAAGGACATGGATAAATAAGCACATGCCCTCATTCACTGTTAAGTATCATGTTAATTTAGCTCAGGCTTTTTGACTTTGAATCTTCCTCTACTGCTCAATAGTTCTTACATATCAATTTGAGAAAAGGTAACAAGACAATAACGAAGTCCAGGGGAAAAATTACATGATCCAATGTATTAAATAAGAAAATGAAGACTGGAGATAGCCTAAACAATACCTAATCCGGGGAAATGATAGGATTTTTTTTCTTTTTACTAGAATGCAGTTTTATTATTTTTTTTTACTTTTACCTAATTGTTTCTATTTTTTTAATTTAAATTCAATTTGCCAACATAAGTATAATACCCAGTGCTCATCCCATTAATGCCTTAGTGCCTGTCATCCAGTTACCCCATGCCCCCTCTCACCTCCCCTTCCACAACC
This sequence comes from Nyctereutes procyonoides, assembly GCF_905146905.1. Classification (NCBI taxonomy): domain Eukaryota; kingdom Metazoa; phylum Chordata; class Mammalia; order Carnivora; family Canidae; genus Nyctereutes; species Nyctereutes procyonoides. The sequence goes on from NW_026575145.1 coordinate 8,561,056, forward strand.
CTTTGTTTGTTTCCCAGAGTTAGCAGTCTCTCTGGGTTTGTCTTTCTATATAATTTTTCCCACTCAGTTCCCCTCCTTTCCCTTATAACCCTTTCACTATTTCTTATATTCCGTATATGAGAGAAACCATAAAAATGATAGGAAATTAAAATTAGTATTGAACCTTGGACCCCAGACTCCCTTACTGAGAAGTTTATGGAATGACTTTTAGAGTCATGTCTGAAATATTTTCCCTGATTCTGATTAAAACCTTTAAACTAATAATGCTTATCTCTGGATGAAAGGGATTGTGTGATTTTTTACATTTTTCTTGATGCTTTTCAATATTGCTTAATTTTCCATTCCAGTGACAATATACTTTATAAAATCAATAAGGAAATTTAAGCAAATGCTTAATTTGTTTGTTGAATAAACTAAACTGGATAGGGAAAAGGTAAAAAGGAACTTTGTGCTTTCTGTGGATCTCATTTAAGGAGCTGTTACACGACTTGCACAGTTGGACTGTCCTCCCATTGCCAGGGGCCTACCACTGGAGCCCATCTTTGTCAACAAGGTTTCTTTGTTTTTTTTTTTAAGATTTTATTCATTTATTCATGAGAGACTCAGAAAGAGAGAGGCAGAGACACAGGCAAAGGGAGAAGCAGGCTCCCTGCTGGGAGCCCAATGGGAGACTCAATCCCAGAACTCCATGATCTTGCCCTGGGTGAGAAGGCACATGATTGCTTAGCCACCCAGGGATCCCTATATCAACACAGGTTTCTACCCAATCATTCAGCTTCCGCCCCTCAAATGCAACCCACAAAGTTCCAGCCTCTGTTCTATACAGGCACCTGTGTCAGAACTCTCTCCAACCCACAAAGTTCCAGCCTCTGTTCTATACAGGCACCCGTGTCAGAACTCTCTCCAGAGATTCTGCATCAAATCCCCTCCATGGCCCATGTGAGAGCCTCTCTCCACCCAGCCCCCACCAGAACTACCATCTACTGTGGAAAGCTGGAAGAGTTCTCCATTCTCAGCCTTGGTGCTGAAGTAAAAGGAAACAGGGCACAGGAAAATGTGCTCTCTACATTCTAAACCAGAGTTCTGAACTAATTCTTCAGAAGATATTAATAGTAAGAGGCTCTGTATCACTGAAGGATGGATGTGCCATGGGTTAAAGGCTTTGGCAGGGAGGACTGGAGACATAACCTTTATTCATTCTGCTATTTCTATGGGAAAATGTGTGGCGTTCAAAACAACTGACCTACAAATGATCTTTAGGAACATAACTCACCTGGAAACTGGGGACTGCTTTTACAACCATCTCCAGCCTGTCAGGTCAAATAGATTACAGCCAAGACAGCAGCATTGATTTACAGTCTTGGCCCTGTTGCTGAACCACTTTCTAAATCACATTTTTTATTCTTAAAATGAGAGGCATAATGTGTCTGTTCTGACTACAAGGTTGTTGAGATAATAAGCACAGCTATTTCTGAGCAAATATGTCACAAAATTGACAATACTTGTGTGTTTACTATTATTCCATATCATATATCACGGAATGCACAACACATGTAACCAGTTATAGGGAAATAGTTTCTGAGATTAATTGGACCACCCCAAAAGTATCATGATAAGCTTCTTTTTTTTTTTTTTTTTTTTTTTTGCCATTTGCTAGTTTTTTTCTTAGCAAAAAAATCTCTTTGTTGCTCTTAACCTATATAGTATTTTTAGAATCTTGGCATTACCCAAAGCCTAAGTTTAGATGTATTAATTGATCTTGAAACTAGGAGATCTCAGGCTTCCTGACTCTTGTACTTTCTCACAACCTCTCACCTTCACCTGGCTTTGGCCCACAATGACCTTCAAACTGAGGTATGGACACAAAGACTTTCCAGAGTGTTAAGTAGGCTCAGATACTTTCAGAGTAAAAGTAATTGAGTGCATGACAATACATGTGTACATGTACACATTTTGAGAAGGTCTTAGAATTTGTCATTTCTCACAGTTCTCACAGTTCTCACAGTTCCAAAGGCTGGGAAGCCCAAGATCAAAGTGCTGGTAGAACCAATGTCTGGTGAAAGTCCACTTCCTGATTCACAGTTGGCTGTCTTTTCAATAGGACCTTACAGGGTGGAAGGCCTAGGGAGTTCTCTGGGTCTCTTTTATAAAACACCAATCCTGTTCATAAGAACTCCACCATCCTGACCTAAGCACTTCCAAAAGGCCCTACTTCCTGATTGAATCACATCAGCATTAGGATTTTAACACGTGAGGGATCCCTGGGTGGCGCAGCGGTTTGGCGCCTGCCTTTGGCCCAGGGCACGATCCTGGAGACCCGGGATCGAATCCCACGTCGGGCTCCCGGTGCATGGAGCCTGCTTCTCCCTCTGCCTGTGTCTCTGCCTCTCTCTCTCTCTCTCTCTCTGTGACTATCATAAATAAATAAATAAAAAAATTTAAAAAAAAAAGGATTTTAACACGTGAATGGTAGTGGGGGCAGGGAGACAGACATTCAGACTATAGCAAAAAGATAATCCTAAAGCTTGCTATTTTGTTGCCCTATGGGCCACTTATCAATTTTACATCTAACCAAGGTAATTTATTCCAACATTTTTTTTACTTCTTAATGTCTTCTCTGATGGATTATATACAGCCTTGCTCCTCAAATGTTCTTGGAATGAGCTTTCCCCTCATATTGGTTCTCATTTAATAATAAATTGGATAAAATCTCTGGCAGGTATTGACTCATATTTGTAAGAGCCATGTTTTTATCTTATTGAAGATTGTATTTTTATAAAAGTGAGAGGCAAAAAAGTAGATTCGTCTTGAGAGCCTTATGAGCTTCAGGAAAAATAAACGCTGAACATTTGCAACTGTCCTTGAGTTTCCACACAGTAATTACTGTCTTTGTGTCATAGAAGAATACAACAGGTGTCCTACCCTCAAACATATCCCATTTAATTGCCATTGATTGGTTTATTCTTATGTTCAAATGCTCTCTTCAAACAGCACCTGGCACATAGTAGGTATTCAGTAAATATTTGTTGAATAAAAGAACCAGTAATGTCTAACTCTTATAACAATTTGCAAGGCAGATACTATTATTCTAATTTTACAAATAAGAAAACTGATGCACAGAAAGGATAATTGGTTTGCCTAAAGCCACAGTGAGTAAGTGGTAGAGCAAGGATTCAGATCCACATGTCTGGCTCCAAAACCTGCTCTCTTTACACTGTGCCAGACAGAAATACAAAACCCAAATGTGCCCCAACATTTCCATTTTCAATAAAAACCAACAGGGAGTCTCAGAATGTCAAAACAAACAAAAAATACTACTTAAACACGAGGCATTAAAATTACAGATCTTGAAACTAGGAGATTTCAGGCTTCCTGACTCTTGTACTTTCTCACAACCTCTCACCTTCACCTGGCTTTGGCCCACAATGACCTTCAAACTGAGGTATGGACACAAAGACTTTCCAGAGTGTTAAGTTAGGCTCAGATACCTTCAGAGTAAAAACGTCTAGTACTAAACCTCCACAAACTTATTCCTAAAGCTGACCTGCCTGCAAATTGCTATCTGGCAATTATTCCTCCCTTTCTCACCTTTTTTCCACTTTACAAAAGAAAGATACACTCTCCCCTATTCTAATGGTATATTTGGTGCATGGTACCAGGGTATAAAAATAAAAATCAAAAATAGGAACAAAGCTAGAGTGCACTTTCCCTCTTAAAGTAAAGCCAAAGAAAGCTTCAAAAAGAAATATTCAGGGCAACCTGGGTGGCTCAGTGGTTTAGCGCCGCCTTCAGCCCAGGATGTGATCCTGGAGACCTGGGATGGAGTCCCATGTTAGGCTCTCTGCATGGAGCCTGCTTCTCCCTCTGCCTGTGTCTCTGCCTTTTTCTCTCTGTGTCTCTCATGGATAAATAAATAGAATCTTTAAATAAATAAATAAATAAATAAATAAATAAATAAATAAATAAATAAATATGTCATAATAAAAAATTCAAAACGATGTAGTTTTAAAAAAAAGAAATATTTAGGAGCACCTTGTTTCATTCAGGAGACATATTCAAGGCAATTATCTATTCATCCGTGTCTTGTTTTATCCACCTCTCTACCTATCAATCAATCATCCGTCAATCAATTAACCTATCTTAGATATGGAGGTGAGAAAATTGTTAGGCAGATTTATGACTGGATGAATTTTAAAATAAAATTATATATTTTCTGATGAAAAGTAACCCTGATTGGCTGATTAGTTTAACAATGATGCCTGATTATCTGAAGGACATGTTCTATAAACTGAATGAGCTAAATCTATAGCTCCAAGATTTGAATAAAAATGCATTTAATGTATGTATATTATATAAAATAAGCCATAAAACACATTCTTTGCAACTACTTATTTTTATGATTTTTAAGCCTATGGTAAATGTTTTTAGATTTCAACTTTAAAATATACAAGAGGTATAGCCAGTGTTTCAAAATTTTTTTGAGAATATGAGAACAAAAAGGTTTAGAGAAAAGTGCCTAGTCCCCCTCTTCAGCTACTTGCTTATACATGTCTCACCTACCTTGTCCTGTTGCATTTCACTGCCAGCCAGCTAGAAATATCTACCATATCTTCTATCTCCTTGCCTAAGCTCAGGTCTTAAGCACTGCTGGAGAGAAAAAAAAAAATTATACCCTTCTTTGTCCTACCATAGTTTTGTGGCATTCAACTTGGACTGAATCCTCCATGCTGCTTGGCAATTTGTGTGTGTGTGTGTGTGTGTGTGTGTGTGTGTGTATTTTAGCTTTCTTCTATTGCACACAGCTACCATACAAACATTTTTCAAGCTCTTCAAACTGCAAATCCTCCCACCATCCCATCCCCCAACTAGTGTACTTTCTTTGGCTAAATTCATACCCATCCTCATCTCTGTACAGCTGTTCTTGGGACTCTATCCTCTCTTGCCTCCTCGGGGATCTTTTTTCTTTCAATTATCCAACCCTATTCCCACCCTCTTACTCCATTTTCAAATTCTTCTCATCTGAATTTGAACACGTACCTGTCTCACTCCTTAAAAGAAGCAAACAAACACAACAGAAAATAAAAACCACATATGCCTTTCCCAGATCCCTTACCTATCTGACACCATATTGTTCTACTCTCCTCACACTCACTTCCCTGAAATAGCTCTCCTTCTCCACAGGCTTGCCACCTAATACTTCTCTTGATTCTTTTTTTTTTAATTTTTATTTATTTATGATAGTCACAGAGAGAGAGAGAGGCAGAGACACAGGCAGAGGGAGAAGCAGGCTCCACGCATCGCATCGGGAGCCCGACGTGGGATTCGATCCCGTGTCTCCAGGATCGCGCCCTGGGCCAAAGGCAGGCGCCAAACCACTGCGCCACCCAGGGATCCCTTCTCTTGATTCTTAATGAAGAATCTGCCCTCACTATTCCAAGGAGGCTGCTCCCTCCAGGGTACTGAAACTACCTTATTGTTAAATCCTGTCTTCAACTCATGACAGAATGGCCTCTACTGAGCATTTCCTTCTCAAAACATTTTCTTTCCTTAGATTACTTAACACCACACCCTCTTGATATACCTCTTACCCATGTCTTCAGTCATTCTCAGTCTCCCTGGCCAATTCCTCTTCTTCTGTCATTTATTAAAAACCAGTGTCCCTAAGGATCACACTATAAGACTCTTTATGTTCATCCTGAGCAAACAGATCAGTTTCCATGGTTTCCATTTCCACCTTTAGGCTGATAATGCTCAAACCTGCATCTTTCATTCAGATCTCTTTCCTTAGCTTTAGCCTTATATATTTAACTACCTCCTAGACAGTTTCAATTATCTTACATGTACCTAAAACTTAACATGCCTGAAACTGAACCTATATTTCTACCTCATCCTGGTCCTCCTTCTTCAGTAAATGGTACCATGTAGTCCATTAAGATTCCTTAAGACTCCATTAATACTCGTGGGAGTCACCTAGGACTAACACCTTGGTCTTTTGTGTACTTCATGTCCAATGAATCACCAAGATCTGGACATTCTTTCTCATAATGATCTCCTTAACCAGCCCATAGTCTCCAATCCCCACAGCCACATCTCTGCTTCAAGTTATGATTATCTCTTACTAGGCTATTGCAACCAGCCTTGAATCTTCTCCACCTGTTTCTCACCCTACAAAAAGTGGGTGTTCTAAAAAATACAAATCTGGTTATACAGTTTCTTTCCTTAAAAGCTTTCAATGACTATTCAGCATTCTTGCATCTTATTACTTTTCCTATTTTAATTAATCTTTAAGGATAAATTCTAAATCCTTTGGCATGACTTTCAAGGACCTTCTGAACCTGGCCTCTGCTCACCGTGACAGCTTCAGCTCTCCCCACTCTCTCCTCCAAAGTGCTTCTAAAGCACTTATAGTTCCAAAATCTATCATGCTTGCTTGCTTGAGTGCTCCTATCTTCTTCTAGTTCTCTTACATTTAAATTAAGGTTTCAGCTCAAATGCTTCTCCTTCTAGAAAAATTTTCCTTAAATCTCAAATCTGGGTCTATATCTTATCTTATATGTTTCTGGGACACATCGTTCTAAGTATATTATAGCACTTACTCTATATTGATTTGTAACTGCTTATATGTCTATAACCCCAAGAGCAGAGAGACAAATGTATAAGGCTAGGGTACAACCATTGCCTGGCACATAGCAGACATTCAACATGTGTTTACTTACTGAATGAATGCATAAAATTACCAAAACTTGAGGAATGGCTTACAAACCTGTTTAGTGAATAAATGCTAAGTTTTCAAGATCCTGTGAAACTACCAACCAGAGAGAAAACACACAAGCTTGATGGAAAAAAAAAATGTTATGGCCAATCTCTTCAGCAAAAGGTATCAAAACCTATGTCCTTACCTATATCCAAATAAACTTATCTCAAACCTAAAGGAGTCAAAAGAAACTAAAATTTCCACTTTTACTAATTCATTCAACAATGAATGGTCACCTAACCGTGTCCTCATGAAGCTTCAGTCCAACATTTGCTCCATGAAATCTGTTGAATCTTGGACAAAAGCTAGGCCATCTTCAGCTTTTCAAATTTTGTTATTTGAGCCATCTAGGAGCAACTGTTTTTATACTAGTAGCAATATTTTTTAAATAGCATTTTTTTCCTTATATGTCAGAAAACCCAAGTTGAAAATAAAATTACATTTCTTAAAACTTCCATGCTCCCGATCTTTTTCTCCTTTTCAGCTGTGCCAGAGGCATGAACTTTTATATCCCCAGCTCCAGTTAGGAAGATGATTTATTAAACACACTTAAATGAAAGATGACTTGGTGTGGATACACATGGATTCACAGTCCATGCCCTGAGGCAGTTTTAGTACCAACTTTCTAACTAATTCAGAAAGGAAAAACTTCTCTCATTATTTCAAGATAAATGACTGAACCTTCTAGCTCTTGTCGGTCTGCAACAAAAGTATCAAAACTAAAAATGGAGATTCTGTTGTTCACATTTTCCTCTAGACTTCACAATGTTTGCCATATGAACCAGGTGCAAATTACCAAATAATGGTGCCTTTTGGCACTTTTAGGTAAAGCCTCCAATATCCATTGTATCAAACTCTTTCCTTTCTTTACAGTGATCTCTGTACAATATCATAACTCAGAAGTTATGTTGGAGAAATTATTTTCAATTTTTTCCTTTGGTTCAAAAAATCTACTTAAATTAAAAAGTCCTGATAAAAAGACAAATATTTCAATTTCACTTATGAAAAGCCCTCGGCCCATTCTTGTGCACAGAGAACAGAAAGTGACCCAAAGAGTTGTCTCAGTTTAGTGACAGAATTTGCACACATGCATTTCATATCCTTAAATTGACCCTAAGAGGTTAGCCTGAAGAGTCAGCAATGTTAAAATGGGGTCTTAAAGGAAACGTATTCATATAACTGAATAAAAGGAGGATGTCATTCTTTCATCATTGAATAGAGAAGCTATTTTTCAATGATATGCATCCTTTACAATGAAAAATAATTTGTACTGAATTCAGAAACTGTAGTGCTTTGTTTGACTTCATTGATTGTATAAAGGACCTGTTTATTTGAAACAGGTGGAGCTCAATGAATTGAAATAGTCCAATATCTTTCCTATGGTGAAAAGTAAATTTAAATTGCAAAAAAATACTTCCTTTCCAAAAATTCCCAAGATTTTTGCTCCTGATCATGGTTCAAAATTCCATGTAGGTTTGGTCTTCATTGTTTCAGAGAAGTCATAAATGGAAATGTTATCCTTATGTTAAGAAATATCAGCATCCCAAATACCAAGATACAGATATGGTTAGGCCTGTGACACTTGTGTCCTTTATGTCTAAGAGAAATTAGGTAAGAATTAACAAGTGTATATAAGTAACAAATTTATCACCTATACAAATGCCTTATATGCTGGAAATTAGAGAAATTTTTCCTCAGAAAGATGATGCTAGGATTAAATACCTAGCTTATACTTAACAAGACAAAAATAGGATGAACATACATTTTTTAATTTAAATTCATTTTGCGAACATATAGCATAATATCCAGTGCTCATCACATCATGTGCCCTCCTTAAGGCCTGTCATTCAGTTACCCTATCCCCCAACCCACCTCCCCTTCAGCAACCCTGTTTGTTTCCCAGAGTTAAGAGTCTCTCATGGTTTGTCTCCATCTCTAATTTTTCTCCATTCTATTTCCCCTCCTTCCATTATGGTCCCTTAAACTATTTCTTATATTCCACATATGAGTGAAACAATATGATACTTGTCGTTCTCCAATTGACTTATTTACTTAATATAACATTGCTCCATTTCCATCCATATCAATGTAAATGGTATATATATTCATCCTTTCTGATGGCTGAGTAATAATCAATTTTATATCACATCTTTTTTATCCATTCATCTGTCAAAGGACATCATGGCTCCTTCCACAGCTTGGTTATTGTGGACATTGCTGTGTCCACAGCAGGTGGGTGCAGGTGTCTCATCATTTCACTATATCTGTATCTTTGGGGTAAATAAACAGTAGTACAATTGCTGGGTCATAGTGTATAGTTCTATTTTTAACTTCTTGAGGAACACTGAGGTGCAGGTGTCTCATCTTTCACTACATCTGTATCTTTGGGGTAAATACCCAGAAGTTCAATTGCTGGGTCATAGCACAGTTCTATTTTTAACTTCTTGAGGAACCTCCATACTGTTTTCCAGAGCAGTTATATCTACTTGCATTCCCATCAACAGTGTAAAAGTGTTCCCTTTCTCCACATTCTCACCAATATTTGTTATTTCCTGTCTTATTAATCTTAGCCATTCTTACTGGAGTAAATGGTATCTCTTTGTGGTTTTGAGTTGTATTTTCCTAATGGCAAGTGATGTGGAGCATTTTTTCATATGTCATTTGTTGGCCATTTGTATGTCTTCTTTGGAGAAATGTCTGTTCATGTCTTCTTCAAGCCCATTTCTTGACTGGATTGTTTATTTTTTGGGTGCTAAGTTTGATAAAGAATGAACATGCTTTAAAACATAGAAAGAGGGATACCTGGGTGGCTCAGTGGTTAAGCGTCTGCCTTGGGCTCAGGGCATGATCCTGGAGTCCCAAGATCAAGTCCCACATTGGGCTCCCTACATGGAGCCTGCTTCTCCCTCTGTCTATGTTTCCACCTCTGTGTGTGTGTGTGTCTCCTATGAATAAATAAATTTTAAAAATAAATAAAATAAATAAAACAGAAAGATTGTGGCAGCAGTACGGTTCTATAGGTTCATATCAAAACTAAAATGAGCAAAGAATGCATATGAATCATTTGTACAATTCATTTATAAACCACAAAAATTGTGAAAAAGTGAATAAAAATAAAATTATTAATAACTTAAATGTTTTCAGAGTGGTTCTGGTTTGTATACTCCTTTTTATTCTCCAGGGGCATGAAAATACTTAAATGTTAGAAAAAGGACAGAGGAAGAAAACAGATCCACTGTAAATAATTCAAATAAAGGGAGAAAAAGGTGGTCAGCAATCTTTACATATTTTTTTCAAAGTTACTTAGATAGCAAAGCAATTTAATTGTGGTTTCAATGTACTTTAAATTCAAAAAGGTAAGACATATATATTTTTTATATAATCATTCAGAGTCAGCAGCAACCAGGCAGCCAGAGACAAATGTGGAAACCACAGGAGAGAACAAGATTATTAAACCAAACCCCATATCAGGCTCTGTGCTGGGCATGAAGCCTGCTTAATAGTCTCTCTCAGCCCCTCCCACCCTTAGCCACTTCCCCCCAAAAAAGTGAAACTAGAAATGGATAACACAAAGAAAATAATTTAAAAAAAAAAACACTATCTAGAGCATTTTTTTAAAAGAGCATTGTTTTTTTATGGGGTCTAGACTTCATCAGGTGAAAACTGGCCAGAGAAACATCAAAAGCATGAGTAAATCCCAACCATAACATCCAAAGTAGCATGTAATTGCACAGTATTTGAAAAAAAAGATATTATTTATTCCACACCTTATGAAAATGACCTTAATGAGAAACCACAGTTTTAAATATCAGATGACTGAACTTAGGTTTTCTTGTACTAGTCTCTTCAGAGTCACATATCATCACATGACATAAAGAAAAATCTTACATGAGTTGCTGTGGTTTTTAAGTTTTTATTTAAATTCCAGTTAAGTAACATACAGTGTCATATTAGTTTCAGTTGTATAATATAGTGATTCAACACTTCCATACATCACCCAGTACTCATCACAAATGCTCTACTTAATCCCCTCACCTATTTAACCTATCCCCCCACCCACCCCTCCTCTGGTTAACCATCAGTTTTGTTCTCTATAGTTAAGAGTTTGTTGATTGGGTTTGCCTCCCTCTCTTATTTTTCCCCCTTTGCTCATTTGTTTTGTTTCTTAAAGTCCACATGAGTGAAATCATATGGTATTTGTCTTTCTCTGACATATTTTGATAAGCATAATACTCTCTAGCTCCATCCATGTCACTACAAATGGCAAGATTTCATTCCTTTTTATGGCTGAGTAATATTCCATTGTGTGTGTGTGTGTGTGTGTGTGTGTGTGTGTGTGTGTACTACTTCTTTATTCATACATACATCAGTTGATGGACACATGGGCTGTCACCATAATTTGGCTATTATAGATAATGCTGCTATAAACATCGAGGTGCATGTATCCCTCCCAATCTGTATTTTTATATCCTTTGGGTAACTATTTAATAGTGCAACTGCTGGATCGTAGGGTAGTTCTATTTTTTAACTTTTTGAGGAACCTCCATATTGTTTTTTAGAGGGGCTGCACCAGTTTGCATTCACACCAATAGTGCAAGAGGGTGTGATTAGTATATTGATGAGAAAATATAATCAACCTTTGGATATGTGACTTTTCTTCAGTTAAATAAGGACGATTAGCCTCTCTTAATGCTGTGTTCAATTATAAGACCTAGCCTAAGATATTTTATGATTTCAAAAATTCAGTCAATTAATGTTTGAAGAATTCTAAGCCACTATTTCTCACATCAAATGATTTAGCTGTTAACTAAAGGTAAACAAGAAATTCCATAGAAAATATTAAGAGATATGTTGGCAAGTTAATGATGCCATTAAAAAGTAAAGTTCAAACTGTAATATGTGGAGTTATTTTAGAATTGACTATCCCAGCTCCAGTCATGATGGTAACTTTTAAGGATATCAAGTAAACAAAGGTACATTCCTATTGATTCTGTTTTACATAAGTGTAGAAAAGTCTTTGAAAGTAATGCCAAAAGCTCATACTGATTTGTTTTTTTTTTAATATATGTTTGTTAAAAGATTAAACCATCAGGAAGATAATTTCTATCTAGTTCTTTGGTTATTTAACATTTCTTTCTCAAATAAAATAGAAACAAAAAGAAAATAGCTTCTGTTTCTGCATTATTTCTGAGGTAACAGTGAGGTTTTAAGAAGACGTCTAATAAGGTGTGACTTGAAAAAGAACAATCCATAGGATCACAATGATAGATTAATGCTGGAAGATAAAGAATTCCTCTGTACCAGCAAAACTCGAGCATCTCAGAGAGGAAAGGGCCCCTAAAAACCGCTCGATCATGTTCTAATGACCAGCAAGAAATCCTGCCACCACTTGCTGACAGGTTGTCATCCAGACTACAGTTGAACATCTGCAGTGAAGTAGAGCTCACCAACTCCCAAGCACCTACTATTTCACTATTTGTCCCAAATTTAACTTCTACCCATATTCTCAGTTCTGTTTTCTAAATACCAAACCCATGTCTAATCCTGCTTTCCATATCACATCTTCAAATACTAGACGCCAACTATCAAATTCCCCTACTGAGTCATCTGTTCCTTTTTAAAGTCAAGATGTACAGGGCAAGGGTATGTGTACAAGTCTATTATGTTGGACCTTCCTATGTAATCTGATGATTAGTTAGTACAATAACTTGTTGATGTATACATCAAATGTGTGCTGAGTGCCTACAAGCTTCCTGACAAGAAAGAAAGACAAGTTCACTGTCCTCATGAGGCCTAAATTTGCATAAGTTGGACAACAAACAAATGAACAGGTAAACAAATAAAATCAAAAGATAATGAAGAGTAAAAACCTACTCATTAGAGAGAGAATATTTAAGATAAGAGGAGGATGAAAATGAGCTAGATATGCAAGGAGCCAGGGAAGAGAACTTGAGGAAGGTAAGTGTAAAGACATGGAGGTAAAAAAAAAAAAAAAAAAAAAAAAAAAACTTGCTTTCTTCCAATATTCCAGGTCAGTGCATCTAAAACATCAGTATGAAAGAAGCTGAAGTAGCAGAAACTGACATAGGAGAAGCAGACAGACCCACACCATAGCATGGAGTATGGACTCTAGTCTATGTAAAATAGGTCTCTATTCTATGTACAATTTTTTTGAACACCAATAAAAAATAAATTTATTATAAAAAAAACACTTTTGAATAAATAACAACAAAAAATCACCAAATTACAAAGTCATTGCAACAAATACACCTAAAGAAACACAGCGGAACACTCCCAATGAAAAATGACCAAAGTGAAAAGAAATAAACCACACAACTTCAATTAAAACAATTATAAAAATAAATAAAAAAATTAAAATGACTTTCCAGGGAGATGAAGCAGGAGGCTAGTGCTGGGCGGCCAGAGGTGGCCAGAGATCCACACCCTCGAGCCATAATCATGAGTTCATAATCATGAGCTCATCAAGTATGAGGGCCACGAAGGGATCGGCCAGAGACCCCCAGAAATGTAAGAATTGTAAGCAGGAAAGATAAATAATTCATTTGCTATTTAAAATACCATGCTGGTTGCCTTGTGGAAAATGGATGAGGGGAGGGCTAAAGCAAACACAGAACGATGATTTAGGAGGTTCTTGAAGTGAAAAATGATGGAGACTTAGTTAAACATAGCAGTAACAGAGATTGAAAGGTGTGAAGAGATCTGTAGCATGTGACTGGAGAAAGTAGAGATAGGAGCTTTTGATGGTGGATGTGGATGGTGAATAAAGCATGACTCCAGGTTTCTAGTTGGAGTGACTCTAGACAGCAGATGAGAAGAGGAGCCAACCAGGAAGAGGTTTCAAGTACACAAATGGATATGTAGATCTGGAGCTCAGAGAGATCTAGCTGACGATGTAAAATATGGGAGTTATCAACACATAGATGGTATTTAAAATCACAGATATAATAAGATAACCCAGGGCACCTGGGTGGCTCAGTCAGTTAAGTGTCAGACTCTTGGTTTCAGCTCAGGTTGTGATCTCAAGGTTGTGAGATGGAGCCTGCATTAGGCTTCCTGCTCAGCGGGGAATCTGCTTCTCTCCCTCTTCCTCTGCCCCTCCCCCACTTGCTCAGTCTCTCTCTCTCTCCCTCTCTCAAATAAATAAATAAATCTTAAAAAAAAATAAGATAAACTAGAGAGAAAGTTTAGAGAGAGGAATGTGAGAGCTCAAAACTTACTCTTGAAGAACTGCAACACTTACAGTTAAGGACAAAGTACAAAGGAAGCCAGTAAGGAAAAAGGAGAGCCAGGAGGGTGTTTGAAAAAGGAAGAAGGGGCCAACTGTGTTAATGGTGTTAAAGAAGTGGAGCAAGATGAGAGCAAAGTGTTCATCAGCATCAGGGAGATGGCTGGTGACCTTGATAACAGCAGTATCTGTAGAATAGTAGCACTAGAAGCAGGTGAAGTGGTTTTAGGAGTGGATAAAAGGTGAGAACATGAAGTGAGGGATGTAAAATACTTGCATGCAGAAATGGAGAAAAGAAAGGGGATAGCGGCTAGAGGAGATGTGAGATGGGAGGCCAGGAAAGAGTTTTCTTCCTTTTTTTTTTTTTTTCTTTTTCTTTTTTTTTTTTTTTTTTTGCTTGTTTGTTTCCTTAAGATGGACACATACTTGCCATAAAAACTAAAATTCAGTGATTAAAGCACACCTGACATGCTCCTGCTCTAGGCCAATGGTTTTCAAACCACTTTCAACAGAAGGCTGGATTTCTGGGACAGTGCCTTCCTTGTGTCTGCTCCAAGAAGCAAGGCAGTCCTCCCTCCCTAACAATAAAAGTAATGCAAATTTAATTCATTTTATATCTGGGGATTTAGAATAAGATGCCATTTGAAAAATCACTGATCTAAGGAGAGCATAGGGCAGCCAAAATATCTACCATATTGGCCTATTAATAACAGAATACCTGATGAATCTGTAGATGGTATATACTCTTAATTATATCACAAAATAGTTCTTCAGGCAAAACATGATGATAAATTGTATCTGTAGCAAAGTCTCAGGATGCTAAACAAGTTTGTCATTGTTTCACAGTCTCTTAGCAATGATAAATTAAGTAGCTTCTTTTTACTAAACTCTTTAGGAACTTCAGAATACTCAAACCTTGATTTTCAATAATTTTAATTAATATATCCCACAGTCAATAGGTTTAATAAACTTGAGACATCTCAAACCTGTTGTAATAAAATTGACTTACAAAATAGAAAAAAATTTCATATAGATATTGACAACTGTGCAGACTAATTCTCTATGTACTCAGTAAATATAACTTTTTCATAAAGAGATTTCCTGAGTTATAGATATGCAAAATAAGACGTGAGCAATAACGGTGTTTATTTTTTTAACCACTTGAGAAAAGCAATGAGTAGGATTAATAGGGAAAATGGATAGATTTGTGAGAAATTTGTTGCTAAA
This sequence comes from Nyctereutes procyonoides, assembly GCF_905146905.1. Lineage (NCBI taxonomy): Eukaryota > Metazoa > Chordata > Mammalia > Carnivora > Canidae > Nyctereutes > Nyctereutes procyonoides. Next base: position 8,576,283 of record NW_026575145.1, read on the forward strand.
TTAGTGAAAAAAAAGTTGTTTTTCCAAAGGATATTTACAATGTTTATGACCTTCAGTAAACTATTATGAATTCATTGTGTTGATTACTAAATATTTGCACTGATTTGATATTATACCACTCTGGCTCCCTTTCTCTACAACAGGATTTCTCAACTTCAGCACTAACATTTTGGGCTGAATTAATCTTTGTTGTGGAGGACTGTCTTCTATATTGAGAGAGTTTAACAGAAACCCTGGCCTATATCCACTAGATGCTAATAGCATTCCCTACCCTAAAGTCACAGCAACCAAATATGTCTCCAGCTGCCAAATATCCCTTTAAGGTCAAAATCACTCCCTCCCACTTGAGATTTTGCTCTACAAGATAATGTGATCTCTTATCCTGGAGTTAAGCTCCTATTTTCATAATTCTCAGGAAGCCACTTGGGCTCCAACTGAACAAAATAAAGGTATTGTGACATTCAGACCCAAATGTTCATATAACTGTAATAGAGGGAAGCAAATATATCTCAAATGTGACTACATAGCATGACAAGTGGCTCAAAAACCCAAGCAGAAAAGTACAAAATCTAAAACAGGTTGATGCCTTGTAACTAAAGCTTCATCATAAAAGATCCAGTTATTGACCTTCATATGAGGAAAATGGTAAATAACACTTTTTGGAGTGCTGCTCTAAGTCCTTCCATTAAAATCAGCAGTGTGGCAAAGCTACATGAAAAACCTTGTCAAGACATTAAAGGCAGGCAGATCATGTTTGGCTGTATTCATTTTACATGTTGTTGTGCATTATGTTACCAGTTTTTAAATGAAATGCCAGTGAGAAAAATACTAAAAGGGAAATGTTTAAAGATGGAGCTAAGCTGCCACCTAGAGAATATACAAATGGCAGCATCTTAGCCTTCTACTGATGAACAATATTGTCCTATGAACTAAAAACAGATCAAATTTAAAATTTCAAAAGCGATGTGAAATTCTAATGTCACATTCTTTTAAGTTAGCTAATTATTCATAAAATATTGAACTTAATTTTCTTTGTTGTACTTTTAAAAATTTCAAAGAGATAATCTTTTAAAAGTTCAAAATAATTCTGAAGTGGTCATTGCTGAACAATAGCGGGGTGCCTACACAGAAAATACTATACTGTTAATGCTGCAATAAAGGCTTGATCAAAATTTAAGTGTTTTTTTTTTTAATTTCCAAGTAGAAAACTTAGTATTGAAATGATTTGGAAGAATAATGAATGAGATCAAGTGATAGACTTTTCAGTGTTTATCACCTTTCCTAACAATCATTGTTTCAAATGAAGCCAATTAGTGAAACAATTATGGTAACTAATATCCAATAGAATCATTAACTGGAGGGAAGGGAGTGCTACTTAGGCAACCTAACAGAAGTGAAATATAAAATATAAGAGAGGAAAAAGCCTGGTGAGAATAAGGCAGCTAAAAATAACCTGACTCTGAGCTAAAGCGTAAAGCTGAGCTACAATTTCTGGGAAAATATGAGTCTCCTTTTCTAAATGTAATAGTATAATTGAATACTCATTAGGTTCTCCAGACCATAAACCACCGCCTGGTTAAGGTAGCCATTTGGGAAGCTACATGAACTCTTTTGGGCCATGAGGGTCCCATTTAGTAAATTACTACTTCAATGTACTGAATGATACCCTTGTGGCCTGGTAGTGGATTCCAAAAGAGCTTAATTTACACACTGGGAGAATCTGGTGCTCATTAGAAATGAGAAGTATATCTGCTCACATATCTGCAGAGAAGAGAAAAATACTATACTCATCTGAAAAGGGGGTATTGAAAGGTGGCCTGGAGATGAAAGTGTCAAATTATCATGCAATGGCATACCCACATGACCTAGTCTATAACTGCTTACAACTTATGATGAGATTTTTTTCTCCCTTTACAATTTGAATTTCTGTTTCATCTCATATAAATTCCCTATGTCATTGCTTTTGCAGTTTTGAGAGAAGAATCCTACTTTCAGCCTTCCCCGATGGTTTTACAGCGTCTTGGGTACTTTCAGAGATGCTTGTCTAATGGTCCACCACACCTGCATCCACCCATATAAGACAGTTAATAAAATCCAATTGTTTAGGGCTGAATTTACTCAAGCTATTTTTTGTCCTACAACATGAACTAATACTATGTTTTATTGAGATTTTTCACTTTTGAACTTGCTACTGTATCACAGCCTGGAAAAACATCTCAAGGTTTCTTTTTTTCTGAAAATTATGTTTAGATATCTATGGGATTTGAATCATGTATATGAATTGCATCCTGCATCATTTTACCTAAAACTGAGCATTTATACAAGTAATCATTTTTATGATTAAATTCTTGCTTGTTCCCACATCAGATCAGTAAAGTGATATTTTACATATATATCTCTTAAAACACAGGCTTCTAATGATGACTCATATGTACTGAATAGCTTGGATGCAATTATAAATCTCAAATTATAGCTATTTATATCACACAATTGTGGCATCTGCCTTAAAGCTATGTATTTGCCTATTTTTATGTGATGTGAAATAGAACCACCTTTTATATGATAAATATATCTAATTTCTCCAATGTGCCTTTCGAATGAAAAAATAGGACATTTGTCATAATGGACATAGTCATAACGGGCCACAAAAACATCTTTGTCAGTGAGAATGAATTTCTAAGAATTTTGGAAGAATGGAACAATAATATATAATAAATATATAGTCAAAAAATTCTGAGGATCATTTCAGAAATGGTAACACCTCTTTATGTCAATATTCTCATTAAAAAGGCAACATTATAATTACTACAAATTACTAGATATAAAAGCACAGTCTTGAAACTCACAGAGAATAAAAGCATTTGGAGGCTTGCCGATCTAGTGAAAGAGATCCACTCCAATTTCTCGGTTACTCAAGTTGGAGAAAAGAACTTCTAACCGGTGAGCATCTACACAGAATATGTTTTTAGGCACTACACAGAATATATTTTTTATTCATTTAAGAGTTAGAAAAATCCCCTTCTCAGCATTAAATGAGATGCCCCTATTTGGCAGATAAGTTTCATAAACATTTATGTCCTAACTGTTATGTGAGTAGAGCCAGGAGTAGGAGTAGTAAACAAGTCTTAGATGGAAGGGATAGCTTGTTCCAGCAGAGAGTGTGTTCAAAGACCCAGAGTAGTGAGGGAATATTTTAACAAAGCCTAATGTTGTTGGAACAGAAGGCAAAGCAGATCTTGAAAGGCTTTAAGGTTATCTTAACATCTTAAGGTTTGGGGCCATTAACCTAAAGGCAAATAGAAGGGATGGAAGAGTTTTAGGCATGAGAGAAAAATGATCAAATGTGACATCCAAAGGATCATTTTGGCTTCGGAGACAGAGTAGTAAGACTCATGGCAAGGAAGTGATTACTCTAAGCCAGTAAAAGGATGATGATGGCCTAAATCAGGATGACAGTAGTGGCAATAAAAGGAAATGGATGTGTTTGAGAGATATTTAAAAGTTATGCATGAGATTTTGTTACAGATTAGATATAGAAAATTAAAGACAAGGGTAATGGATAAATCCCAAGGCTCTAACTTAAAAAACTAGATAATCCTAAAGACTCAGGAAAGAATGCAATGGGGGCAAATCTATAGGAAGAGGGAGAAGATGGAATGATGATTTCAGTTATAAGCATGCTGATGTAGAAGTTCCTGACAAAACGTATTCAAGTGGAAATATCCTGAGGGATTTGGATATATAGGTATAAACCCAGGCAAGAAATACACTTAAGGGTAAATCAGCATATAAATGGTTATTGAAGCCATGAAAGTAAATGAGATTCCCTGAAATTCTGTGTGATTAAGAACATGAAAGAGCCCCAAAGAACATTGAAACTTAAGGGTCAAGAGGAGAAAGATCCAATAAAGACAATGGTAAATGAGGAGGAATATTGCTAGATTGTTGTCCCAGAAGCCAAAAGAAGACCGTGTTTCAGAAAGCAGGATTTGATTAACAAAGCAAAATGTCACCCCAGATGAACAAAATTATGACTGATGTTTTCCCACTGCATTTAATAACACAGAAACCTTTGTTAAATCTAATTTAGGTATATTTGGGGATTCAGAGACTGGAATGCATTGTTATGAATTCAGCAGTAAGGACAAGGTGAGAATACAGGGAGAAAAATTATGGATAACATCTTTTAAGAATTTTGAAAAAAAAAGAATTTTGGGTGTGAAGAGAGGAGCAATGTATGATGACAGCTAAAAAATAATACACATGTAAAGCAAGGAGTTTGGGAATTGACTGATAGTATTTCATATGGGTGTATAATCTCGGGTATCATCTGTGAATGACAAGATCTTATAGACAGTCAAGGACAAAGAATACAGTAGAAAGAGGTTGTGTGAAGGTTACTTTTTTCTTTTTTCAAGATTTTATTTATTTATTTATTTATTTGAGAGAGAGAGAGCAGAGCAAGAGAGAAAGAGCATGAGTGGGAGTAAGGGGTTGAGGAGAGGAATGAGCAGACTCCGCACGGAGCAGGGAGCCCAACGCAGGGCTCAATTCCAAGACTCTGAGATCATGAACTGAGCTGAAGGCAGACATTTAACTGACTGAGCCACCCAGCCACCCCATTTTTTTAAAGTAGGCTCCACACTCATTTTGGGTCCCAAAGTGGGGCTTAAACTCACAACCCTGAGATCAAGACCTGGGCCACGGGGTGACTTCTATTTTCTCTGTAGAGCAGAAAAAAACCAATGTTATTTTCTAAGAGGAAATAGGGAGAGGTAGGTGGAGAGATGAGAAGGGGGGGGGTTGAAATAATCATTGCAGAAAGAAAGAAATTTTAAGAGCCCATCGAGTTGCAAGATTTTCCCACGTGGCCAATAGACCTAGTACACAAGTAAAAATGATAATTGGATTCATCCAGATTTGTGATTTTGCCAGGTCAACAGAAAGACAACAGAAAAGAGGAATTGATGTGGTTATGAGAATAGAATCATTGACTATTAAAGGCAAACAGAATAGGGACAGGGATAGAGAAAAGAGGGGCTGGGAAAAATAGAAAACAAGGAAGTGAAGGGTTTCAAGGAGGCCTAATGATACCTGACACGAGTTCTCCACTGTTCAGCTGCATCAATGCTACTCCCAATGCAAAATTTTCTAATAGATTTACCAAGTATGATGAGGGGGAAGAGGTTATTTCCGGTTGAAGGATGTCTGGGTAGGCCTACTGAGGAGGTGAACACAGCTGCCGTAAATGAGTTACAGATACAAGCTTCAGATAGATTTAATAGCACAGAGAGAGTCTATATGGAGCAAGTTGAAGAACAGAAAATAGTCTTTCTCATATGACAGGGATTTAAGTTTAATGGAGATAGGAGAAGCCCAGAAAGAGGTGAAGAATACTAATAGAGGAATAGTATAGTAAGGGAAAAAATGAAAATACACCTTGTATTTATGTTTTAGGGAGCTTTGGATTTTACTCTGTGTGCTAAAGAGCTATTAAAGACTTTTGACAAGCAGAATGACATGATCATTGCAACCTGTACTTTTCCATCATAATATTTGTAAAGATGGTAGAGAGTGTTTGAACTGTTTAACTAATGGACAGATTAGATGAATTCCTAGAATTTCTCTAAAATTAAATTTAGTACATGAGCTACTACTTTACCTTTAGAAATTAACATTCTTGATAATGAAAAACATTAAAGTCTCCATAAACAAATGTACAGATAAACAGCGATAAACAATTCACAAAGCAGAAATGTAAGTGGGTGACAAATAAAAAAAAATGCTCAATGGAAAAAGCTAAAGCACAAGATTTTTCAGGTACCGATGATATTCACCATTGCCAATGACTTGATAAGATGGATCTCATTAGTACTCATTAATGTACATTGGTATTATAATCTTTGCCGAGAGCAATTTAACAAGAGATATCAAGAACAATTTTGAAATATTTACTCCTTTTAACCAATATTTCTACTTCTAAAAGTAAAATCTAAGAAAATTATCAAAATACACTTAAATATTTATGCATTAAAATATTATTACTTACAAAAATTTAATATAAATCCAATCTCGGTTCAAGAGTTAAGCTTTTCTTGGGTTTTCCAGGCAAAGTTATGGATTCTCTTCTTTACTTTCCAGGCAAAGTTATGGATTCTCCTTCTTTACTAGGACACGATACTGTCCTACCTATGGTCTATTTTTAATATCCTTACACTTTCCTTTTATATTTTCTATGGTTTCCTCCGTCTGATTTTCTAATTTACCATTTCATTTTTCTTCAAATTTATCTTGCCATTTATCTCATTATTTACTTCAGTATATTTTTTATACTTAAATTTCTCTCTTATTGGTTTCTTGTTCTTGCTTCATGTTCCTACTATGTCATCCCATGTCTCGTGGAGGGTCTTTGGCATGGTTATTTCACATTTTTGGATCATTTGTTTCAATAAATCTGCTTTCAGTGTTAAAAAAAAAATCCAACTCCCTTATCAGGGAGTGCTAAATAAGCTATGATAAATCTTATGATGAAATATAATTGGGCTTTTATAAGTGATGTTTACAGAGAGTATTTAAAGATGTAAAAAGTGTCCATAATATAAAGTGAATAAAAACAGTGCAATATGTAAGAAATATAGACAGTATAACCTCAACTATGCAAAGTATGTGTGTGTACACTCAAAAATATTAGAAGAAAATGTACTAGTCTTAACACCTCTTATATCTAGATTTAGGGCTTAAAGATCATTGTTATTTATTTTATGTTTTCTATGCATTATAGATTACTAATGACAAGAATTAAGTCTATAATTAGAAAATAAATATTTATGTTAAATTAATATTTCTATTGTAAAAATGAACAGCCTTAGTATGAAAAGAGCAACATTTATTGTTGCTAACAAAGAATTTTATTTCTACAAAACCCATGTAAATGTATCTCCAAAAGAAAATAGTATAACAAATCTCTCATTATTTCGATTTTTTAATTTTTTTTAAGATTTTTATTTATTTATTCACGAGAGACCTAGAGAGATAGAAAGGCAAAGACATAGGCAGAGGGAGAAGTAGACTCCATGCAGGGAGCCCAAAGAGGGACTGGATTCTGGGACTCCAGGATCACACCCTTTGCTAAAGGCAGATGCTTAACCATTGAGCCACCGAGATGTCCTGGTTATTTCAGTTTTAGAAGTGAAGAGGGCAGAAGTGTGAGTAGACGTTTCTTCTCAGTGTCTCAAGAGTGCCATATGTATATAACATATATATAGGGGTCTTCCAACAACAAATGATTATGAATGATGGCTCCATTTTCTCCCTGAATTTTCCGTGACTGATAAGAGCATTTCCCAACAGCATACACTCTTGAAGCAATGTTCCCTTTTCTCCCCATTTCTCCAAATCTGAGGTCACTCTTCGTCATGACCAGAAATTGCTCAAACTGTAACTATATCCCAGAGAGGACATATATCTGAACCTCCAGTTCAAATAGGTCTTTGCCACCAGACATGAGGCAATATCTAAGCCAAAAGACTGATCAGAATACTACAGGGCCATTTCTGCTGATAAAAAAATGAGAGAGGAGGTTCTCATTCTACAGACTGAAAGGGTCTTAAGACTATATAAACTTTATTAGGGAAAGCAGGCTGAATGTTTTCCTTGTTTTATAATTCTCCTTCATTGGAATGCTAGTGTTCAAACACACAAAATTCAATAGGTAAAAACAGAAAAAACTCCAGCCTTTTTGTCCAAACTTTGATTCCTTAAATCAAGTTTGGTAGATAAGAAAGAGCAATATTCAAAATTGTTCTGATGGAGGATACTTAGTGATTCTTCTTACTTTGACTTGTAAGCAAGTTTGTAAATTGTCTTTCTAGAAACAAATAGAGATATGAACTTGTTAGCAAAGAAAATGTGATTAAATATTCTTATCTACTGAAGTGCCTGTGTCCCCTAATTTTATTTCAGAAAAGCAATCAATTTTACAATCATATTTTGCCTCTACTCTCCTCCAGAAGTTTATATATGCTCTCAATTTATATTATTATTTTATTATTCTTGATATGAAAGGATGATAATATAATCTCAGCTTTCATGGCATGCCCACCAGGGAAGCAGCCAGGTGAGGGGCACCCTGAGGCCACAGTGCCCTTCTTTTTTCTCCTAACAGTACAGACCACAAGGCAGGATTGGCTTCCACACTGGCTCCCCTTGCAGGCGTGGGCCTTCCTGCCATCCCCAGGGCAGAGGCCTCCTAAGTCAGGCGCTCCTGCAGCTGCTGGCAACCAGGCCTGTTTTCCTGCCAGGGAGTGGGGAGTAGAGCAAAAGAGCCTGGCACCCCTGTGGGAATAATTTTCCTCTCTCCCTCTCCTGCACAGCCTGGAGATCTCAGGCTCCCCTCTCAATGGACACTTGCTATGCGCCATTGTCTATATATGCTGTCAATTTATACTATTATTTTATTATTCTTGACATGAAAGGATGACAATATTATGGTTGTCTTTTTAATAATTCATAAATGTCTCATGATATATTTCAGGACCCTTCCATCTTCTTTCTCAACATTTTCTTTGAATGTAATAGTTAAGTATCTCTTTATATGTTTCACTTTCTTCCATCTCCCTATTTATTTTAAAGTTCACCCAGAAAATCCTGCCAGCAATTGTCTCATGCCTCTGATAATTCACTTGCTTAAACAGAAACCCTATAAGCAAACAATAGCTGTTTTCATTCTGCGCAACAAATCAAGTAGTATTCACTGAATTCATTTGTAACTTCCAGCCACAGACACTAGATGAAACATCCATTAATATGATTTTCATATGTCACCCAAATATCTTTCATTATCACATGAGGTGTGACTTGAAAAAAATTAGGCATATTTATTTGTATGTGTGGTTTCCGAAATTAATGGCATTTTGATATGGGCCCATTGTATGGCTAATTCTACTTCTAACACAATATTGTATCAAAGCAACAGGAAATTCCCTGCTGCAAAGATTTCACCAGGAAGTTACAGGCCAAATAAAATCATAGTTAAAACAATCACATACTGCCAAATCAAATATCATTGGAGAACTGAGACTTAGAGGCAGAAATTGAGAGAAAGTAACACTACATTTCCAATGAAATCTCCAAGAAATTTTTGTAACCTGGAGAAAGGCATAGCCAAATGAAAAGGAATGAGAAAAAAATTACAGTGGAATGGAGTAAAGAAAGAAAAGACACAGGTCAATAAAAATAAATCATTTTACATCAGCTTTTGGTTTTCCTAACCCTAAAAATACTAGAATATTTTGAATTTTTCCTATTTGGCAAATATGATCAGGTGCCAGCATTTAGGTTTCTTCAGAATCTCAGAGTATGGGATATTTCTACATGGGATATTTCTACACTTTATCATGATGTTAAATCTAATATGTGTGTCTTTTACTTCTTTTTCCCGTCCACGTCTTAAATATACATTCATATTATTTAATGTAGAGATATATGTATGCATATATATGTGATATATATATGTGTGTATGTGTGTGTGTGTTTGTATTGGGGATATGTAACCATGTATGTGGGGAGGGGGCTGGGGACATCCCCAACACATAGGAGAAAGTGTCACTTTCCCAGAATATTGACTCTATGGAAGGATCAGTCTTTATAATGACCATCCAGGAATATGTGGAGACAAAGCAGACCAAAAGCACTCTGAAGTGGCCCTAGGCCCAGCCAGCCAAGCTGACATCACATTGTGCATCATCATTCCATATTAGAAGACTCAGACAAGGCGAAGAATCTAATGATGCCAGAGTTAACTCTGAAAGATACAGTCACAGAAGATACAATGCACGTTAACACTGTGTATTCATATCTGACATGAGGGACTACATAGATAATAAATGCCCAGGTAAAGAGAACAGGTAAATTATCCCAGAGGGGATGTTTAGAGGACTCAGCATTCATTTAGAAAAATATATGAGAACCTACTATGTGACAGGCAATAATCTGGGCATATGCAGCAGTGAATAAAGTTGACAAAATTCCCCAATGTTCTAAACTATACATCACTATAGGAGACAGATAATAAACAAGATAAATACAGAATAACAGCTTAGGAGAAAATAAAACCAGGAAGAATCAATGTAGCAGATACCCCCCAAAGATGACCACCAACAATTCCTCCTCTCGCTATATTCACTATCTTCTCCTTAAAAGATTGGGTCTATATTCTCCCTCTTTGAATCAGAACTGGCCTCATGACTAGCTTTAATGAATAGAAGAGGCAGAAACACCAGCTCCAGGCCTAGCCCTTATAAAACCTTGAGAATTCTGTGTGGGCTCTGTTGGAATACAGCTGCTATGATGTAGGGAAGTTCAGACTATCCTTCTGGAGAAAGAGGCCACATGCATAGACCCTGGATGATGACACCAAGATGGAGATGGTGATGAGGGAGGAGAACCAAGATGCACCTTTACAGCACTACATACATACACATTTGAGAAAAAATTATAAATAATGAATTAATGTTGACATAACTCAATAAATTTGGGGGTGTTTCTAATATATATGCAGTTTTAGGGAAAAGGTAACTGAAATGTCTAGGAAGAGAAAGTAAAAAAGGAAACTGGCAATTATCAAGATGAAGAACTACAATTTAACAGTAAGATCCTCTATACCTGTTCTGAGAGAAGAGCAAGGAAATCTTTAAATTATATAAGAAGAGAAAGCCTGAAGGTAAGCATACTAAATCCTACTGACCACTGGAAAGGAAGACATATGCTACATTTCTTTTTTTTTCTTTTATAGATTTATTTATTTAGTTGAGGGAGAGAGAGCATGCACTTGAGAGAGTGTGTGGGGGAAGGATAAAGGGAAAGGGAGACAGAGAATCTCAAGCAGATGCCATACTGAGTGCAGAGCACATCATGGGGGCTCAATCTCATGATACTGAGATCAGAACTGAGCTGAAACCAAGAGTCAGATACTTAAACAACTGGGCCACCCAGGCACCCCACCTATGCTGCATTTCTAACCTTGGAGCTGAGAGGCAAAGAATGATCTTGATTCAGTTACAAGTAGCTTTAACTAAATATAGCTAGGGAGCCACAATTCTAGGAATGGTACCTGAGGAATTGTCATGCCTAGACCTAATCTCAATGATATCATCCTAAACCTCAAGCCTAAACTGGAGGCCTCAATGGAATGAGACTCTGAGGAGTCTTCAGGGTGGTCAGTAAACTTTGCAGGTGTGAGGGATATGAAGCACTTGGGGCTAGAGAGCACAGTGGAGTAGACCATAAGTTGATAGCCTCCAAGACAGTTGACAGACCAATGTCCAGCTAACTTATTTCTCCAAGAAACCATACCTCCAGGTGTTCACACACGCTATGTAATCTCCTACATTGATGCTGGCCTTGGCCATGTGAATGATTTGGGCCAATGGGATATTTGCAAGTATGATGTAAGCTGAAGTTGGTAAGTCCATCACCTTGGGGCCTATTCTCTTGGAACACTCCTACTTTGGAGCTACCTTCCATGATTTAAGCAAGACCTGACTATTCTGCTGGAGCAGAGAACCACATGGAAAGACGCTGGAAGATGAGTCATCCTGTAGAGAGGAGAACTGAGATATACCAGCAGAGCTTTCAGCTGAATGTAATTGCTCCCAGGTAGGAAAGAAACATCTATCTACCTGCAGAATTACCTTAAATAATAAATAATTGCTGTTTAAACCACTAACTTTTAGGGTAATCTTTTAAGAAACAATAAATAGACATCTGAAATAAGGGATAAGAAGTAAGAAGATTTCATTGAGAAGATCTAGAGGTGAGAAAGAAGCCTCTAAGATAGAGATAGATAAATGAAAGGAGCATTCCAGGCAGAGGAAACAGCAAGTGCAAAGGCCCGGACGTGGAAGTAGGCCTGGCTTATTTGAGGAACTACAAGGAGGCTTGTATAGGTGGAGCAGAGTGAATAAAAAGAACATTAAGAGATAAAGTGAGAAATAGTAACAGGGGTCAGATCAGCCTGCGCTTTGTAGGTCATTGTAAACACTGACTTTTATCCAGAGGTTGATGAAAAGTTATTGGAGATTTTTATGCATTTTTAAATTCATTCAATAATTATCTATATAGCCTGATGATGGGTAATTTCCTAGTGCTGGCTATGCAATAATGAATGAGGCCTGCGGTGGGTGGGCAGGGGTAGATGGGCAGAGCTACAGGGGATGTTGAGAGGATGAAAGAAGAGGAGCAGAATCACAAAACAACTGGACCAAGGAAAGATGGCTTCAGTTGGCTCAGGCCAACCTGAAGGACAGAGACTCTTTTAGACAAGACCCCTCTTTATTTTCTTCAAAGTCTCTCTTCAAGATAATTTGCTACAGCTTTACATTAAAGCATATTATACCTGCAAAAGAAACCTCACTTCTCTTTTAATGCAATTAAATTTCCTAAAAGCTTTTTCCAAATAAATCATGGCGTTTCATCAGCCACGCACATGTATTCTCAAAAGATCCTGCCAGGCTCCAGTATTCTGTGCTCTAAGTGTGTGTCAATACATTTATAGAAAAACACTCTGTTAAATTTTAAAAGAATCTCTTCAAAAAGACACTGTGTACTTCCCAAAAGGTACTTTACGAATATAGTACTTTACAGATTGCAGTGAGGTTTCAGAGCAATTGACTCACCCCTGCATCATATTCTTACAACCAAACTAAATGACAAAGTAACAAGCAAAGAAGGCATAGAGCTAACATTATTATAGCTTTAAATAAAAGTTCATGAAGCAATTTTCCTTAAGTGTGATGCCATACACATCAAAGTATATTTGGTAGCATAGATGATGACAGAGTAATAAGAGAACTTTGTCAGGCTTTGACATGAGTAGTTTCTGGAAAAAAGTGTGAAGATCTGGGAGGGTGTGGGGTAAATTGTATTCCTCCAGCTGGTCAACCTATCAGTTAACAGTGAATCTGGATGGTCTCGCAGTTCAGGTCTGACTGTATTTAGAGTAACAGTTTCATAGAACTTCTAATCAAACATACCGAAACAGAAGTGTTCTCTTCAACAAAATAAAATCCCTCTACTTATCTTATTTTCCCATGGGTTTATAAAAATGAAAAATCCCAAAAATAAGTTGCTGCTTTAGAACTTACCTATGTCCAGCTAACTCATTTCTCACAGTAATGCAATGAAATGGTCTTTTTTGCTTTATGTCCCTTAACTTCTAATTAATGACAGGATTTCAATTTCCAGATAGCTGATATTTAATGACTTCATCAAGCATTTGTTCTCTGCCAGCAGCTCCTATTTTTTGGACTTAAAAGTCAGAAGCTTTCATCTAAGAAATAGATAAGAAAAAGTTTTTAAAAAAACTAGCATTGTTGTTCTGGATCTTTTAAAATCTTCAATAAGGTGTTTTAGTTTCCATTTTAAATCATTCAATCTCAAAGACCTAGCCTAGCTTCTCTTGAAATATGATTCTATTTTAAGACACATCACAAAATTTCTTGTGTTCTATACCACTATTATATTCTCTGCACCATTTCTGGCTCTACACTTTAATCTCTTCCACAATCTAAAACAGTAATTTCCATAGATTCCAATCAGTCACTTATGTATTTGGCTCTCTTTAAGGGTTTTGGCCAATGTTTCTCTAGGTTCACCTGAATCGGAATCATTTCGTGTTAAAATTCAGGTCCCACAGCTCCACCTCAAACTTACTGATTTGCAATTTCTAAGTGGCCCAGAATTTTTGACAAACATACCAATTGACTCAGATGTACCAGAGGTTTGAGGGTACTACACAAGGCCAATGGTCCTTAAGCCTTATGAGACTCTAATAAATACTTGCAAACCCTTAACCTAAAATGCACAGGGGGAACCATATTTTGTACATTCTCTCGGGAAATTGACAGGAGCCCTAAAGCCTATCAATGGACCCTTTCCTCAGAGTATCTAGATCCTGAGACCAGAGCCCCTTCTTTCATAAATTTCTCTGTGAGGCTTCTAAGGAAATCGGTGCAGGGAAAATGGAATACCCACTGTACTCTGTTCTGTTAAGGAGAGCCATTGACAATTTCTGTCTTTTATCTCAACCTCAAAATGAAGTGTATTTCTTCTCATCCAATTCACCCAAGTATTGTGAAGGTGAAATTGCTTTAAAAGCATTAGAAGAAAAGTACTATATAAATGCAAATAATAGGAAATTTGATTTTTTTAAAAAAAGAATAGTCATATCCAAGTGCACAACAGCTGCCCTATCAAAAATGAGCAGTTTGAGATTTCACTGATACTGTCATTCAATAGACATCAGAGAATAAAGACTATGAAGTGGTTTTCCAGAAGTCTTCATGAATTGCAGGCATATTTTTCTCATGCTATCAAAGTAATATGCCACATAGAGAACTAAAAGACATGAGGAACCATAAATCCTATAGGCTTGCTACTACCACCCCAAAAAGACAAAAGGATAAAGGAGCCCTATCACTGATGGCGAAATGCTCTACAACTTCCAGTTCAACTCCCACAAGGAAACTCAGGGAGCTCTGAAGAGAATATTCAGATCACCACTCTCTCCCTGTGCCAAAAACCATTTTTAACACTTAGCACAAACATCTTTCCATTATATAAATCATCTGTCCACATTATAACTGCTCAGGTTGTCATGTCTACCATGGCCCCTGATCCATCAAGTTGGTTTTTGAAACCAGGGCAACAGTGCTGGTACTCAGCCTAAGGGGATTTGATGGTAGGCTAAGTTAATATAAAAAATAAAAACAGGAGGATATATTTTTTTCTAGATGCTCTGCTGTTTGGATAATATATCTGCAACTATTCTCAGAACTCCTCTGAAACTATCCTTGAAACTGCTTACAATTTAGCCAGTAACTGCCCACAGCACTCCTTCTTTAGTGCTACAAATTAGAGGAGCACTTGGATAAAATATTTCCCTTAGCCAATGAGTGAGTGGCCAACAACATTTTGTAATGCATAGTTCTAATTATAAATAAGATATTAACAGAACCTTGTGAGAGTAATCAAGGACGGAAAAATAACCTTACCTTCAGAACAGCAACCTCTGCATAGCTCTTTTACCTGAGCTCCAGAGCCCACATGTTAAGACTCTTAAGAATTATACATGACAGAAAAGGAAAGAGTGTCAGTCTATCATGACTAAGGAAACTGGAGCCTTATTTCACTTGATATGCATATTTGTGTTCTTTTAGGTCAAAGTATTAATTCTCCTCTTATTTGAAGAGACAGACAGTTGGGATTGCTTATTTACTTTTCAGCAAATCCATAAAGAGAAACAATCCATATTTCTGGACTTAAATAGAAGAAATTGATCAAATACAAAGGCAAGGCCTGATCTAGTACCTACCAGAAGGGAGATGGGAGACAGAAGAGAGTTCATGCTTTTGAACAGAGGGTATGTATGCTATAAACTCAAGGAAATGTATTATTTTACTTTCTTCCCACAGCTCCTCTGCAGGAGGCAGCACAAAACCAAACAGAACAGTCTATATAGCCTAAGATCAGGTTTCAGTTCTAAATGCCTCTTTATATATGTAGTTAGTGGACCTTAAGCAGAGAGAAATTTAATGATTAAAAACAGAGATCATCTTGTATCTATAGCATCTCTTTCTGCCACTTTAGGAAAAACTTCCAAATATTCTAGCACAAATCAAAACCAAAACTCTCATAACCACAGCAGGAAATACTATATAAAGAAGAAAGCTAAAGATTCTTACTTGAACAACTTTTCTTCTCTTCAGATCAAAAACTTTGAGCCCATAGAGCTTTCATGCTCTATCGTTCAATGAAAGGATTCACAGAGCTAAATAGTTCTAATTTTTCAGTCATATGGAATAGAGCTATTGTAGATAAGACTAGAAATCTTATAAAAAATCTCTATCCTATTGGTTACATCAATAGAATTCTTCCATCATAATATCAATGAAAAAATACATCTGCATATGACATTTGGAATAAATGTTAGATCCTTCCCTGAAATTGCCTATTATCTTACCTTTTTAAAACCTAATACATTCCTGCCACAGACTGAGTGTACTATTTTATGATGAGGACAGAAAAGTCCCACTCGTGATAGGACTACTGTATCACTCTTTCATGTTCAGAAATGTTACTAGTGTTGTCCATGCATGTAAATGGGTTTTGAAAAAATGAACAGCAGTTTCTTCTCCACTTGATACATGTAAAATCCATTTTTCATCAACATTTTTTTGAAGAACCTACCACTGATTGCAGCTCTGCTTTTCTCATCACAGTCTGATGGATGTTTTTGCTCAAAATAAGCCGCCCTTCACTGATTGCTGCAGGCTGCGTGGTCTGTCAATTGTGAAAATACAGCATTCCCCAGCTAGACCACATTGCTTCTTGTAATCAAAGAGTCAGATACAAACATTCATTCCAATGATTCTGCGACCCTGATCTCTATTTGCTTTAATGTAGTGTTCATTTTCACTGTGAGGTATCCTCAGAACAAAAATCCCACAGGTTAGAAATCGAGTCGCTCACCCCATTTAAGTTAAAATCTTCCCCTCAGTAAGAGAGTAAGATTCTCGTTTTTCCTAAAATATGTGCAAAAGAAGGGTAAGTTTTCTTTTAAAATACAACTAGGTGGAAGCTGCCATTTTTATGAGGATATAGAGAAGTACAGAGTATGGTAACTACAAACTAAAGATTTGCATCCCTGACAACAACTCTAATTGTTATGAGTTTAATAACTGTCGATCAAAAGAATGTCAGTTAAAAGCATGGTTGCAAAAGCTCAGAAATGAACCCAAAACAAGATGGCCAATTAATCTTTGACCAAGAAGGAAAGAATATCCTGTGGGAAAAAGATAGTCTCTTCAACAAATGGTGTTGGAAAAAGTGGACAGCAATGTGAAAACAAATGAAACTGGACCACTTTTTTACATCATACCCCAAAAATAAATTCAAAATGGATTAAAGACCTAGGGGTGCCTTGGTAGCTCAGTTGGTTAAGTATCCAACTCTTGGTTTTGACTCAGGTCATAATCTCAGGGTTATGGGATGGAGCCCCACCTTACCTCAGGCTCTGTATTCAGCATGGAGTCTGCTTGAGATTCTCTCTCTCTTCCTCTGCCCTTCCCCTTGCTCACTCACTCACTCTCTCTAAAATAAATAAATAAATCTTTTTAAAAAATGAATTAAAGACCTAAATGTGAGACTTGAGCCCATAAAAATCCTAGAGGAGAAAACAGGCAGCAACCTCTTTGACCTCAGCCACAGCAACTCCTTTCTAGATATGTCTCTGGTGGTAAGGGAAACAAAAGTGAAAATAAACTATTGGGACTTCATCAAATATCTGATGGTTACCAGAGGGGAGGTGGGTAGAGGGATGGGTTAAATAGGGATAAGGACTAAGAAGTACACTTGTGATGAGCACCAGGTGATGTATGAAGTGTTGAATCACTGTATCATACATCTGAAACTAATATGACACTGCATGTTAACTAACTGGAATTTGTTTATTATTTATTTAAGACTTATTTATTTTAGAGAGAGAGAACAGGAGGGAGAGGTAGAGTCTCAAGCAGACTCCATGCTAAGTGCAGAGCCCAACTCAGGGCTCAATCTCACAATCCTGAGATCATGACCTGTGCTGAAATCACGAGTTGGATGCTTAACTGACTGAGCCACTCAGGCATCCCAACTAACTGGAATTTAAATAAAAACTTTTTAAAAAGCATGTTTGTGAATGTCACACAAAAATACAGGGAATGAATCTGTTAAACAGAAAGACCCTGAGCTACTTCTTATGTACTGCTGCTAGAAGGAAGATGTGGAGTTTAATGGTGTTATTCAAAAAATAACCACATTATATTCAAATTTATGTGCAATGAAGACTGATTTTAAAGTATATCCAAGTAGGAAATTACTTCTTCTGCCAAAAGGAGTGAGCATTTACGTCAACTAGGACTAGGTTCAGCTATATAACAGAAAAAAGGAATGGCTCAAATTCTTAAAAGAGAGAAGAAAGTTGAGTCTTCTAAGTCTCTTATGCATAAGAAGTCTGGAGGTAAGCAACTCAGAGCAGGAATGATGGCTACAGCATCATCTCATACTCAAGTTCTCATCATTCTTCCCCCATCTTGGAGCATGATTTTCATTCTCAAAACCATCATATGGTCCAGGTGGCTGCTACAGCTATAGCCATTACATCCACATTCCAGACAGTAGGACAAAAGACACAAGGAAGAAAATCTCACTGCCTCTTTGAAGAGAGATTTCCAGGCAGTTCCACACAACGCTGCTACTTACATTTCATTGGTGATAATTTACCAAATTGTACTGGAAATGGAGATAAATAGTTATATTTGAGGCCACAAAGAGTCTGGCTAAAACCTGAGACTCTCTTACTAAGGAAGAAGGAAGAATGAACATAATAGAAAACCAGTGATACTTGCTTCAGCACTCACCCTTCACCAGCATCTCTGCTGTTAGATATCAAATGACCTTGGGCAAGTCACTTAAATCTCTCTGTTCTTCAATTTCTTCAGCTCTAAAATATCTAACTTGTATATTTGTTTGAAACTTAAATAAGATTATATGTGTAAAAGGCCTAGGGCATATAGGTCCTAAGCAAACATTAGCCCCTTCCACATATCAACAGGAGTAGGTTCAAAGGAGCTAGACTGGACTCAAACTGGCAAATTTCTTGGGGCCTATAATTGGAACCACTGTCCCCTCCATCAGGGACAAATAGCATTAGTTCTCCTGGCACTTGATGTTCCTTTTCTTTCCTATACTATGCCCTATATCCAGCCAGTGCCACAGAAGCCTAAGCAGATAACTGGGTCCACAGAAGCTGTGGCAACTGGAATACTTTTTGTATAGAAAGAACTGGATAAATGAAAAAAAGGGAGAACATAAAGGACCCCCCCCCCCAGGAAAAATGGAGGAAATAAATTTTCCACTAAGATTCTGGTTTTTTGACAAAGACAGCAAACCATTCAGATTTCTAGCAGTTTATACTGTCTGGTCAAAAGAAAGTCCTTCTAGATTACTCACCTTTGATTTATTCCTCAAGTCATTGGTCTCGAAGAACCCATTAACAGACTGGAAATGACAGGATAACCCATCACCACTATGGACCAACACTACAAATCCTCCTGATAATTCCATCCATTTCATGGGGAAGCTAGAGGGTTACTGATAAATTGCCTGCTACCATAGGCCACGTTCTCTCCAAGCATATACTGAGGTGGAGTTTGGGGTGCAAGATGTTTGTGAGGGATAACCCCTGTGAATGGAAGGGGTAGAACCATGATTGGGCAGAAGGTGAAGTTAAATTGTAACAGCTAGCAGGGAGCTCTGGAGCAAGAGCTGTCTAACAGAATGTCCCCCATCAGGCAGCTATGGCTTGATCTTTATTACCACCATCACCACCACCCCCACATCTCATGAAATCATTAGTGGTGAGCTGTTCTGGAATGGTAGGACCTCTTCAGATTGTCTACTTCTGCATGGCTGGGCAGCAAGAACTTCCTTGAAGAGGGACAAGGCAGCATAAGTCTAACCCATCTGCCATAGAAACCAATATCCAGAATAAAAGATTTCAGTGTTTTCCTCGCTCTGCTGTTCATACATTGATTTCTTATCACAAATGGAGTTGACAAAAAATCACTGTATTTCACTCCTCAACTCACACATCACAGAGTGTATGTTTAATTGATAGCAGGTTTGAAATGCTATATAAACAATTCAATTAAGATTAGGAAGATTGAAAAGTCAGGCTTACTCTATCAGCCTTCTTGGTGTTAAGATCAATGCATATAAATAAGGATTTTTCAATTTAAAAAAAGATTTGAATGCATTTCATAATCAATAGCAAGAACAGGAAAGATAAGGACTGTGGAGGAAACTGATGTTTTAGCAGATTTCCAATATTTTCTAAATCTTGCTGTACCAGGAAGCAAACTGTTTTAGTACTTATTTTCCAATTTTCAGTTCTACTGAGATGCAATGGATGCTTTCATTTTCTAGTTAAAATGTTCAGTGGTAAGCTAAATTTCCTCAATTCTCAGGGTAATCTTGCAATTGCTGTGTGTGTCCTTCCATGGGGATTCCCTCTAAGAAATGCCAGACACCCTTTATTTCACAAAAATTACCAAACTCTCAAAGAAGCAAAACACACCAAAAGAATTTTGCTGCACTGGAATCAAAATTACTCCTTGCTTAACAAATAAAACCTAGTTTGTCATATTAAGTACAACTCCACAGCAGTCTAAAATACAGACTAGTTCCCTCTGTAATAAATCATTTTGAATTTTTTTTTTATTTTGGTGGGGCATGGTGGAAAGTGTTCAAGAAACTAGAGTAGTAACAGAGCAGATTACCAAAACACTATGCATTTCACATTAACATAGTTTGATTAACTACCAGTTTTGATCTTAGGCTTCCTATGGAGCTAAGGTTCTCACAATAACTAATAAAAATGTTTCTTTACCAGGGAAGTTTACTAGGGAATGTACGAGAAGGAGGAGCTAAGAAGGGAATACAAAAGATGTACAAGAACATTCAGCTCTGTGAAGCTAAGTGTTTAATGAAGAAAGGACCAAAGCTGAGAAAGAGTTTTTGAAAGGACACCAAACCAAGAGAAGTAACTCTAGATCAAGGGATAACAAACCACAGCTCATTAGCTAAATCCAACTCATCATTTGTTTTTGCAAATAAAGCATTATTGCAACACAGCTATATCTACTTGTTTACATATTGTCTGTGGCTGCTTTCGCACTACAACAGGTAACAGGATTCAAGAGTTACAACAGATTATTGATCTACAGAGCCAAGAATATTTACTATCTGTCCCTTTACAGAAAAGGCTGCTGACCCCTACTCTGGATTGTTACAAATGCTGAGTCACAGAGGGAATTAGGCCAATAACTATGATACAGTCTTAAATGGAGAAGTAAGCTTCTTTGGGCAAAGAGAGCTAAGGCAGGGTCTTCAGGACAATCAAGGATCTCTTTTAATGCCTATGTGCCAAACCATGCAAACTGTGTTTACCTGCAAGTAACAATCTTCTGTGGTAATCTCTTAACATATTTTTAGTAACTCTCCTACCTCTCCTTTCCCCCAGCTTTCTCTCCTTATGCCTCCTCTTTTCTAATTCACACTCTCCTGGGCATTTTCATGAACATTTTCAGCACCAAGTAACTTCTGTAGGCTGATGACTCCCAACTCCACATCTCCTAAACCTGAGATGTATACACCCACTACCTTTGGAACAGCTCTACTCATCAAATGCAATACACATAAAAACTCACCCCATCTTTCCCCCTAAATAATACTAGTGATGAATTCTGACTGCTTTAGTTAGATTCCTTGCTCCACTCTTATTATCTCTGTAGCCCTGGGCGAGTTACTTAAATTGTCTAATACTTTATTTCCTCATATGTAAAGCTGGCATAATAATAGTACTTACTACAGAGTATGGGTAGGATTAAATGAGATGGTGTATGTAAAGGCCTTAGAAGAATGCCTTATACAAAGAAATGGCTCAATGACTATTTTAATGTTTAATGTTTTATTTAATGTTTTATTTTTATTTCCAATATTAATAACTAGCACTTCCATTAAATGTTACCTTTTACCTTGGCTCTCCCCCTGAAATTCTGGCTTCTGTATACACCCACATAGCATACTTGCTCCTAATAGATCAAGGATTCAGCATATTGTTTTGTAATTGCTTATTTATATGCTCTCATGCAAGTCAATAAGCAACTTGGTGACAAGCTATGTCTGATTTTACCCTTACTACTGAAGGGATATCACAGAGCAGACATAGTGGGCAGGTGGAGAGATTAGTGAGAGGGTACTAGGTGAGAACTAAAGAGGAGCTTTTAAACTAAGTCACTGAGAGTGAGGATGCAAGGGGATAAAAGGATTTCAGGAAAGTTTAGAAGATTCAACAGAACTTGTCAATGATTGGATATCAGCAATGAAAGAAAATCTCCCATTTTACCTCCTACCAGCCACAAGTTTATCTATTCTTCAAGTAAGAATATTTTCAACAGAGCAAAGTCTGCTTTCTTTAGCTAGGACTCATAGTAAGAATGAGAATTAGATGTGATTTCAGAAAAAAAAAAAAAGAAAAAAAAAGATGTGATTTCAGATTTCCTCTCTGCCCAGCTTTAATGTATTAGTCTTCACCTAGTCTCCTCATCATTTTTCTTATCCATCAACCAGAATAGCACAATAGATGAGAGCAGAGGCTCTGAAATCAGGCAATGCAGGACTTGTGTTTCAGCTCCTCCCTGATAACTGGGGACCATAGGCAAGTAACCTAACCCCTCCAAATCTCAGTGTCTTGAATTTTTTTAATGAAAAATTTTTAATCTATTTATCTATTTACTTATTTATTTTTATTTTTACTTTTAATTCCATTACAATTAACACACAATGATATATTAGCTTCAGGTGTACAATATGAGGATTCAACAATTCTATACATCATTCAGGGCTCATCATAAGTGTACTCTTAATCGCTTTCAACAATTTCACTAATTGCCTCCCCTCCCCCCATCACCTTCCCTCTGGCAGCTACCAATTTGTTCTCTACAGTTAAGAGTCTGGTTTTTTTGTTTGTCTTTTTTCTTTGTTCATTTGTTTTGTTCTTAAATTCTCCATATGAGTAAAATCAGTTTTCTCATCTTTAAAATGAGAGTGATGATTCTATCCACCTTGTTGGTTCATATGAAAATTAAATAGACAATGCATGTAGAGCTTTGGGCACAGCACTCAGCAAATAGTAAATGTTCTATATTCACTTTATTTTATAAAATAAACATAGTGACATAGTGAATCTTTAACTTGAAGACCCATAAATATAAAAAACTCTTAAGACAGAGCTACAATTTTTGTTTCATACATCATAAAATATAATTATATCTCCAGTTTGGAATTTTCTTAAAAAAATAGATATTGAATACCACATGAAGTCAAAGGATAAAATCCTAACCTCTAATGACTATTAGAAAATATCACTAGGAACTGGACTAGATAAAAAAAAGTCAATCAACTGAAATCATTTGACCTCCCTAATTTTTTTCATAATAATAAGAATTTGTACTTTTGCTCAAGAATAAATGATGAATTACCAATCTAACCTTTATCATATAATTGCTCACACAAATTTCTTTACAAGTTATGAATTTATCACCAAACCTTTTAGAACTCAAGATTCTTATTCACTATAGAAAAAGAAAAGATAAAAGACATGTTTAATAATTTCATCCTGCTAACAAATGGAAAGTAAATGTTTTGAGCAGCATATTTTAGTATTATAGCTAACTTAGAAATGACTGGTTTACAGAATTTAGTATTTATTTTTGCTTAGGGACACTATAAAATCCAAATGGCCTATCAAACTCTTCATTGGAAAGCTGTTCTATTTACAAAAGTTGACTACTGTGACAATGACAGTTCATTCCTAATTTTTCATATTAGTCAAGTCACATCATTATCAGTATGCTGCTTTTAAAAAGTTAAGAATGACTTTTAAAATAAAAGCAACTAAAACCTAAGGGCAAGTTCTCCTAATTCTTCTCCCCCTCCAGGACAGGTACTATACTTCCAGGGTTCAGATATCCATTAAATCTCAACCTAAAAGGGTTTGAAAAGATAGAGGCAAGTTTTATGAGCAAAATTAGGTAAAATCAGAAGAAAGGTAGGTGAAAGGAAATTCATTCCAGTTCGGCTTTTGACCCTCTTGTAGCTTCAATTGAATCACTTCTTTCTATACCACTCTTTCCTTATTTCTGAAGTAATAATTGTCATCTCATTATCTTGAAAGTTTGATTTAAGAACTAAATTCTAGGAATTTCTCTTGGCCTCATTTTGCCATTTGAAAAATGATGGAATTGTATCAGACACTTCTAAGCTTGCTTTAGCTTTCAAATGCTATGACTGCAATAGGTCATAGGTTTATTTTCATTACACTTAAAGACAACTTATCCAGAAGACCCCCGGTCTAGTACACCTATGTTATACATATAGATAAACACTTAACTATTAACACAAACAGAATATTAAGATGGATTTCTTTAGGTCCCTAAGGAGACAGAATATCAGACTGAGAAATTTTGATAGAAAGTCAGGAAATGGAAAGGCCAGGAATATAGAGACCTATCTAGAGAGAGGAGAGCCATGTAGAGGGCAGGCTAAGGGGTCAAGGTTAAGAACACTTCCTTCATTATGTATGTTGATGGTAAATTTTCTTGGAAACTAGGAGTAGAGATGGCCAGCTCAAGAAGAGGGGACACTCCAAAAGAGAAATTTGTGAAACATTAAAGACTATTTTATCATGTTGAGTTATTTTGTCTCAAGATCTCATCATCTCCATGATGATTTTTTTTTTTGAGAGAAAGAGAGAGCACATGTAAGTGGGGGGAGAGGTGGAGGAAGACAGAGAATCCTAAGCAGGCTCCATGTTAGGCAGGGCTCAATCTCACTACCCCAAGATCATGACCTGAGCCAAAATCAAGAGTCAGATGCTTAATCAACTGAGTCACTCAGGCGCCCTGATGATGATGATGGGTTTTATAAGAGAATGTCCTCAAAAATAACACTTGTAATCATATAGGAGAAATTTTACCATATGAACAAACCTATTATGAAGCTTAAAGTTGATATAAAAAATACTCTTATAGTGAGGACTTGTTCTGAGCAAGATTATGGTAGATAGAGAAAAAATATCATCATGGCACTCTCCACTTCCCCTGCTACATTTGTCTCCTATCCACATCTCACCCTTCCCTTGGTTTTCTTCTACCATCCCCACTTCTCAGTCCTGAATTCCTCAGGCAGCTCATCATATACACCCTCCCAGCCATGGACTGAGCCTGGAAATACTGCACTTTCCTTTAGAACACCTCCTAGAAATGTGGTGGAGTAGGATGAGCATGGGCTTTGAAGTTGGGCCACATGAATTCTGGCCCCCTATAAACATGGGAAAATAACATCTATGTCAGCCAAGTGCTGACATCTAAAATCACTGTGTAGTTTAGAAGTGGTAATATATTTAAAGCACCTACCACGGTCTCTAGATTATAGAGCATGCAAGGTAAGTGAATCTTTTCTCCCTATTTCCAGAATGAGGATTTCTTTAGTGTGGTAGCATCATGGTTGAAAATCATCTGATAAACTAATTCCCAATGGATGTTAATAATTAGTGGGAGTTTAATGATACTACTTCCTTAATCATACAATGAAAGAAAATGCTTGGAGACATCATACTTTAAAAACAATTTCTGGTGGGGTAGCAGGTAAGTAGAAAAGTTGAATTTTTAGGTGTCCTGTTGCATAGGTAAGATGTTTTCTGGAAAAAATTGCATGGTAACTCTTTTGCTAGTGTTTTAGAAAACCAATTTCACAATTTTGCTCATGAGAAACTTGAAATGTTTTCAGCTAAGAAATAAAGATTTCTGATCTAACAGAACAAAAAGTAAGGGAAGTCAAAGAAAGTTGCTTCAGAGGCAATTCTAAAGCACTAGGGTTTCCTGACAACTTAGAAAGATCTTTTTTATTCTTATGTAGAAGAGATAGTATAGGAGAAAATCTGTTACTTGTCTTTGTGGGAAATGAAAAGTGAAACTGAGACCCACAAAACCACCTGATTGTAGGGTACCAAGAATAAGATTTGATGGCACTGGTGATTTTGTAACACCCTCCTTGCTGTGAGTATATGATGACTCACAAGAGAAAAATGATATTTGTGGATAAGTAAAAATAGAAAAGGTGAATCGTGACCCAAAGGAAACTTCATCAATACCATACACTCATTTATATGAATGAAGTCATTCTTCTAAAAGTTTAAGTTAGTCATAATTAATCCATGACTATAAGATCTTTATGTAAGTCTCCAGTGAAATGAGAGTTAGTATAAATATCCATAAAATTTGAGCATATTTTTAAAACCCACAATTTTGGCCTAAATTACTCAAATAAGACACCAGTAGCTGAGCTCCTTCTGTGGGGGAAGTGCACTAACTACCATCATAGAGTAGAAGCTGACATTATCCCTGGAGTTTCCTTAAGATTTCTGAACATCTGATTACTGATAGTCTACAACTCACAAATTATATAAACGTTTTGAGAATTGAGAGTTAAAGCTTTCTTTTCATCTCCATTATATTAGAGAATAATAGCATTGTCTCTCAAAGAAATTAGAGGCCCATGGCTAATATTTACTGTGGACAGTCTTACTCAGAGTAATCCTCAGCAAATGTCAATTGTATGCATAGTTGACTAATCAGAGACAACGGGAGCCCTGAAAGGAAATTATGACCCAATGGAGACTTCAGTTTATATGCCTTTCCCAGAGTAAAACACTCAGCGATCTCTAAGACTAGAATCTGTTTTCTGACTTTCAGGCAGAGCTCTTGCCTTGTTCCATACTTCTACCCTAGGAAGCAGGGTGCAGTGTGAAT
The DNA here is from genome assembly GCF_905146905.1 of Nyctereutes procyonoides. Lineage (NCBI taxonomy): Eukaryota > Metazoa > Chordata > Mammalia > Carnivora > Canidae > Nyctereutes > Nyctereutes procyonoides. The sequence continues at coordinate 8,602,751 of NW_026575145.1, forward strand.
ATTTTTACCTCCAGATTAGATCTGGCATTTCCCAGCAATGTGTTCATGGAAAAAAGGCTCAACCCCTTCGACATTCTAATTTCCTTATCTGTGAAATGAAAATATTACATCCAGTTCGTGTAATGGCTGTGAAGCTTAAGTGTATACACATAAAACTTTTCCAAAGTTATATCGTATCAGACAATTTCAACATTTCAATGGCTTTCAAAGACAAATATTTATTTCTTGCTCTCTTCACTAAGCTGGGACTCTGTGTTATTTTGGAACCCAGTACTTAGTTCAGGGACAGAACTAAGAGGCCAACTGGATGTCGATAAAGCCTCTTAAAACCTCAGCTCACTTAATGCTTTCAATTTTATTCATATTCTAAAGAGCAAAACAAGTCATATAACCAAACCCAATATTAATAAGAAAATTCCACCTATCAAGAAGCAGCAAATAGAAAAGATAAACCAATTACCAAAGCATATAAAACATCATATAGGATCAGTGTGTCCTAAATATTGATTTTATCCCTTTCTACCTCTCTAAGTCTAGATTCCCAGGTACACAGATTATAGGTGTTTATTAATTAATTATTGATCCATAAAATGGTTGGTGAATAATTTTCATCATACCGGTAGTATAAATAATTACATAGGTTTTAGCCTGGAAATGTAAACAACTTTCTTTTAGATGCTTGAGTCACATATTTTAATCACATGGATTTTAAACTGAATTTTTTTTAAAGTTTCATGTCAAATGTTTTCTAACCCTTGAAGGACTGTGTGCTGTCCAATTCTGATTCTCAATATATAAGTTTTAGTAAAAGATTGAAATCACTATCAACTCCAGTAATGACTTCTCAACTATATTAAGATGTGCTTCAATAACAAAGTTAAAGTCTCTGAAATAACAACTGTCATGACTTAGATGGGTGCCAGGAAATATCGCTGTATCAACCTACATGTATAGATAATGTAGATTGAAATAATTTTAGGGGTAGTTTTGTAGTGGTCACAATTGTGAAAAGTCTCAAAAAAAACTGCAAAAAGAAAGGATATTTCATAATATATTTATTATCACCCAATATTACTTTTTACCACCAGCATCTAGCGTTAGAACTTCTAGGACTACCAGAAAAAATGAAGAAACTATGATTAAGAAATAGGCGTTTCTACTTTCATCCAAAATTGCCATTTGTATGAAGGTGACTTTGAATAAATTATATTCATCTTTGTTCAGAATCCTTGACTGTTTATCACAATGAAATATTAAGTTGTATACTCACAAAATGCCTAGATAAGAAGGATATTCTCTTGGGCTGATTTCAGTGATGAATTTGGAGTTAGTGTCTCTCTGTGAGAGTCTATATTGCATAGGACAGCTTCATTTATAATAAAATGCTTCAGTATTAAAGTGACCCTGAAACAATAGAAGATGGACATGCATAAATGTCTGTTTGGAATGAATTTATTTATGTGTCATTCATCAAAAGGGATTAATTATTCTCTAGATTAGTGTTATGCCACCATTACTGCCTTGTATGGATAAGACTTTCACAATAATTTTCCATTTTCATATATCTTTTGAATTAAATTAAATTAATTTTAGTGTACAAGAGAAGAAAAACTTTCCCGGAAGAATCAGTTTTGTCCTAAGCACTGTTCTTCAAAACCACACCTCCAGATCCCAGGGCTTTATGCATTCACTCTCCTTTGATATCAGTAGCACAATGATTTAAAGCATAAGAAACATCATAGGGGAGAATCCTTAGGCAGGATGCATTACAGAATTTATTTAAGGAAACACAATGTTTAGAAGAATTTATAGGAACAGGCTTAAAACAAGAAAACAGGCAACCAAAATATTTGTATGATTTTCAGCAAGTCAATATAAATCTCTTGCCCCGCCCTCCAAAATTTCTCTCACATGGTTTTTGTCACTTAAACTTCCTTCTACACAACAAAGCAATGCAACACATAGTATTAATGCTTAAAGTGTATATAAACTTGAGAATGATAGCACATTATATTCTCAACAAATATACAAGTAATTAAAACCAAATCTTTTCCTGAAAGTATGTTTTTAACTGAGGAAAAGAGCAAGCAAATTCTGCACATATAAATAAGAAAAACAGGAAGGGAATCCATGCAATGGAGAAAGGAGTACAGAAAAAGCAAGCTTGGTGCATCATATTTTCTCTAGAGTTGCAATGAGTGGCTAACTTCCATTGCATGATCCAACCTCTGATCATCCTACTGTGACCAGCTATAGCCCAAATCAAACTTAATACCATTTTGGTGGAAAGAGATTTAAGTTCTAGGTATAAATACTGGAACCCAAGTATCAGGAAATATCACTTGCAGAGCTGTTCTGAAAAAGGGATGATATAGACAGGACATGACAACAACTTAATGCACGGACTAAAGTAGGTCCACCAATGATAATGAGGCACATTTGGTTTCAGTAAAAGAAAAAACTTCCTAAAAATTGGAACTGCCCAAAACGAAGAAGGCAGCCCTTTGAAGTGATGAACTCCTTGGTACTCATATGTTCAGTTAAGGGTAATATGAATAGGATGACTGATTAAGAGATGTGGAAGGAGTTTGTACCAACTAAAACTAAATTTGATGCCAAGCACTTCTAATTTCTGAGACTACTAGGAAAGAGAGTTTATCAGACATTAGTATAATAACTTAGAAAATAAAGGGCTTTTTTGGAGAATGACTATAAAAATGACAAAAAATAAATGTTACAAATAAATCTAGAGGCCAGAAAAGGCATGAACATGACTGGCAAGACATGACTGGCAGTGGTAAGGAAGAGCAGGTAAACAGGATACATGGGAATAAAATTTTTAAAAAGAGTCCTATGATCAAATATATTTGAAAATAATGAGTTAAACACTATTAAACAGATTTCCATTGAACCATAGCTGTTCATCATTTTAAGTTTCCAAGGGAGGGAAACAATATGCAGTGTCTCCATTAAATCAGTTTTTTACAGAAATCTTTAGGAACCAATACTTTTAAGAATATATAATAAAAAATAAATACTGAACTTAGTATTAAGAAATACTGGACTTAGTGATGGTGAGTCCAAGTTTGGACTTAGAACACCGGCTTGTACTCAAAGCCCAGTCACAATGAACCTAGTTAATTCACAGATTAGAAACAAGAATCCCAAGCCAATTTGGGGAGGAAGAATGGTAAAGTGAATCTCAAAATTTTTCCTAATATTTTAAAACCCATTCTAGCACATGACTTAACTAGGAAATTATTTTGCCCTGTAGTAAAAGCCCTATGCTGCACCAGATTCTGTATTCTAAACTGCCGGTCATGAAAATAGAATTTGGATAGATATTTCATAAGTAAACTAAAGAACATGAGCTGGAAATACTTCAGAGGGACCAGTTTCACTGTTTAAAGAAAATATTCATCATAGCTACCATGTATCAAATATGACCAAGTGCCTGATAATGTAATCATCACAATTCCCACTTTAAAGGTGAGGAAATTAGAGATCAGACAAAATAAATAACACTTCAAAGATCTCTTTGTTAGTAAGCTATAGAGCCAGGATTCAAGGTCTGCCTAACTCCAGAGTCTACACTCTTAAATGGTGGATGGTGCTGCTATTCAGTGATTCAGGAAGCATTAAGGACTAGCAATTCAGAGCAGACAAGAGAATAACAATCTTACATATGGACTTGTTAATATATATATATATATATATATATATATATATATATATATATATATACTGTATGACTGGACAGTGCATAAAATCCCTTTCTCTTCCTATTATACTCAAAATCCATGACATGCATTATAAGGCTCTGGATTACAAGTACCTAAGTGATCTAGTCCCTACCTTCCTCACCAATTTTATCACTTGGCACTCTCTCTCTCTCTCACTCGCAATGCTCCAGCCACAATAGTTCTGACATTCTCTACATGACACTATGCTCGTCCTTACCTTGGGGACTTTGCACTCGCTGTTCTCAGCACCTGGAACAGTTTCTACCCTACACCCCTTCACATCTTCCTCCAGCCTCAGCTTAAATGTCACTTGTTCAAAGAGTACATCTTTTTCCACTGCATCTACAATAGCTAACCCTCTCCTCTCCTCCCATACACCCTATTATCACAGCTGTATACTGCTTTGATTATGCTAACTACAGACTGCAATCTTTATTTACTTATTTTCCTCCTGCTTCACCAAATAGTGATCTCCCTGAGGACAAGAGGTCTCTCTTGTTTACCCAGACTAGTTGAAGGCTTGGTTCCAGTGATTACTCAGTAAATATCAGTCGGGTAAAATGAATGCCCTGTTGGCATTATTCATTGAAGTATGAAGAAGAAAAATCTAGAATTATTTATATACTTGGGAGTATATATGGGCTTAAATGATGGTATGTAAAGTATGTGATGGTATATGGATGGGTTTATCCATGGAGAGTATGTATAATGATAAGACAAAAGAGACTAAGTAAAACCTTGACATGGTAACCATCATCCACGATGGTCAACAATGATTCCTATTTCCTAGTTATCTAGCCCTTGGGTAGTTCCCTCCCAAAATGAATAGAACTGACCTGTGTGATTGATAAGATATCATACAAGTGTTAGAGTTTGAGTTGCAAGTCTAGGCCGTCAATGACATTGCTCCTCCTTGCTCTCCCAGAGAATCAAATGTTTTCTCACAAGGATGCTGAAGTAGCTCTATGGAGAAATCAGGACCTGACTGGCATAGCAAGAAACTGATCTCTCCTAATAGCCAGCACCAACTTGCAGCACTAGAGTGAATCAGTGGAAGCAAATCCTTCAGCTGCAAACTTTCAGATGACTCCAACACTGGCTGACATCTTATCTACAATCTCATGAGAGACCTAAGTCAGAAACATCCAACTAAGCCACTCCTAAATGTCTGATCCAAAGAAATTGAATGACAATAAATATCTATTGTTTTAAACACCAAGTCTTGGGATAATTTGTGACACAGCAATAGATAACTAATACACTCAAGGAAATAACAATATATTATTTCTTTAGAGATTTTATTTATTTATTTATTTATTTATTTATTTATTTATTTGAGAGAGAGCAAGAGAAGGAATGAACACTGGGGAGAGGCAGAGTGAGAGGGAGAAGCAGACTCTCCGCTGAGCGGGGAGCCCGACACAGGGCTTGATCCCAGAACCCTGAGATCATGACCTGAGTCGAAGGCAGAAATTTAAACAACTAAGCCAACCAGGCACCCCAACAACAATACATTGTTAATTAAGATGTGTCCAATAAGATAATACTACAAACTCCTCTTATGAATTTTATAAAATGCCATGCCATAGTTCATTTCTTCAGGCATTTCCTTAGAATAAATTTTTCATCAAACGTATCCTAGCTTGCATCCTTAAATCAAAAATCAGACAATGTAGATGGACAAAGGAAGTACAATATATTTATAACAACCTTTTAATGTAGGGCATTTAAAACTAAGAAACTTATGAAATTAGGAAAAGCATCTTATGCAACTCCATGACCAAAATTTTACCTTTCAAAAACTGATTAGCCTGGATTGCTTCTCAGGAAAAAAGGAATGAAAATATTTGTTGGCAGTCTACTAAGTGTTAGGCCCTAAATTATAAGCTTTACCATTTATTATATCTTCTGAAAACCCTATGAAGAAAATATTATTGGCCCTATTTTCACTTGCCCATCAGAGTTTCCTCATCTCAGCTTCTGGGTCCTTTTATCTTTGTGGTTTTAAATTTAGGTTGGATAACTGTCATTAATTGGAGAACATGAGAGTTTAACATCAGGTTAAACTACTTTCAACCCTTCCTAGGAATGAAATACTTGCTATAAAGTGAAGAATATTCCAATAATGAAGGGAAGAGCAATAAACATTTGGATTTTCAAATGGAGCAGCTAAAGTTTTAGAATCATAAGTAATATATTAGATCTGAAGGACTTGAGAGAATGTTTATCTCATATTACAGATGAGGAAATGGGACTCATTATACAGAATAATCTGTCAAATGGCCAATAGTGAACCAGCAGCTCAAGCAGAACCAAAAATAGCAAAGCGGCCTCCTTTGAAGTTGCAATAGTGCTTGGCACTTAGTAGATGGTCAGTAGATTAAATTAGGCTGTGATGCATCATCCTAGAACAATTACAGTTCCACCAATATTTAGTGAAAACTGAGAGCTTTCTCAGAAATCTGGTATGTTCACTTTCTTCTTCTGTAAGCCAATACAGTATGAAAAGTTGAGATTTCAAGTAGTACCTAACTTTTGCTGTACTGAAGAGAAGGGACCTGGGAATGTTGTCATTTTCTTAGAGCAGGAAAAGAATCACCTCAAAATTTAGGTGCCTTAAAAACACCAATAGTCATTTTTGTTTTTGAATTTGTAACTTGGGCAGAGATAAACAGAAATAGCTAATCCATACAGCAGCATCAATGGCAGCTCAGCTGAAGACCAGATGATCCATTTTCAAAATGGTTCATTCATGGCTGATATGTTGAAGCTGGCTATAATCTAGAAGTTCAGCTACAGCTGTGCACTGAATGTTGCATGATGCTTCTATCTGGATACTTTCCTTTCCTCAGGGTATGGTGTCTGGGTTCCAAGATCAAGCATCCCAAGAGACAGGAAGGGGAAGCTGCCACTTCTTAAAACCTAGGCCAAAGACCGTACAGAGTGACTTTCACTATTCTACTGGTTAAGAAATCAGGGTCCTGGCTCCAGAAAAGATGAAGATGTCACCTCGTAATGGAGGTGTATCAGAAAATTGGTTGTCCATGTTTTAAGACCATTATAGAGGGTATTTTTTACTGTAAATGTAAATATGATTTAATTTTGCTGACATGACAAATAATTCAGCATTACTGGAGATGAGTCATAAATATCAAAGTTATACTCTATTCAAAGGTATTAATCCCTTTATAATATACTAATCAATCGAGGCAGTCAATAGACCTACTAGTAATGCTCAGTCTTTGCCTCCATTTACTCTTCCACATAAAGAGGATAATAATAAACTTTCATGGGAAATTGAAAGGCTTATTTATAGCTAGAAAGGCAGAGTTACTTATAATTTGCCTTAATAGATGTTTGGTTTTTATAAAGATTTATTTATTTATTTGAGAGAGAGAGGGCATGTGCACATGGTGGGGACTTATGGGAGTGCACACGGGAGTCTTTTTTTCCTAACAAAAGATCTTTTTTTTTGTATATTTTTTCTATTGGAGTTCAATTTGCAACATATAGCATAACACCCAGTGCTCATTCCGTCAAGTGCCCCCCTCAGTGCCCATCACCCAGTCACCCCATCCCCCCACCCACCTCCCTTTCCACTACCCCTTCTTTCGTTCCCCAGAGTTAGGAGTCTCTCATGTTCTGTCATCCTCACTAATATTTCCCACTCATTTTCTCTCCTTTCCCCTTTATTCCCCTTCACTATTTTTTATATTCCCCAAATGAATATAAAATCTTTGTCCATATAATGTTTGTCCTTCTCCGATTGACTTACTTCACTCAGCATAATATCCTCCAGTTCCATCCACGTTGAAGCAAATGGTGGGTATTTGTTGTTTCTAATGGCTGAGTAATATTCCATTGTATATATAGACCACATCTTCTTTATCCGTTCATCTTTCTATGGACACTGAGGCTCCTTCCACAGTTTGAAATACAAATCAAAACCACAAGGAGATACCACCTCACACCAGTGAGAATGGGGAAAATTAACAAGACAGGAAACAACAAATGTTGGAGAGGATGTGGAGAAAGGGAACCCTCTTGCACTGTTGGTGGGAATGTGAACTGGTGCAGCCACTCTGGAAAACTGTGTGGAGGTTCCTCAAAGACTTAAAAATAGAACTGCCCTGCAACCCAGCAATTGCACTGCTGGGGATTTACCCCAAAGATACAGATGCAATGAAATGGCAGGATACCTGCACCCCAATGTTTATAGAAGCAATGTTCACATGGGAGTCTTATACAGACTCCACACTGAGCATGAAGCCCAATGTGGGGCTCAATCTCAGGAACCTGAGATCAGGACCCTGAGATCACAATGTTAGCCAGGTGCTTAACCAACTGTGCCACTCAGGTGCCCCAGTAAAGTCTTGTCCAGAGTGAGTAATCTATATGATGTCTTACACATGTGAAAGGTATAGTTATTATGTGCTTAAATAATTTTGCTAGATGAGGCCTTTGCAGATTCCTGGATAACTGTCCATACCTGAAGTGGAAAAGCTTCCAATTAATTAATTTTGCAAACTCTATTTTTGAAAATGATAGTTATATGGGTTTTGAATTTTTACAAAAGAAGCAATACTTAATGTATACCATAGGATTTCAGAACTTCTTTGCAAATATATCATGTTTTCACAATAAATGTTTAAGTCAATATATAACATATTCAGTCAGTTCTCCCAGCAACAGTCCTATTCAGGAATTAAACTGTATCTAAGGGCAGAGTTTTTCTAATAATATTTAGGAATAGCAGAATTGAATTGCCTTTCTTGATATACCAAGCAGGAAATTTTCAATTTTAACTAAGGCGGTGTGGGTGAAGATCTGAAAACTAGTTCTTCTTGTGAGGAGCAGCTAATAAGCACCTTATTTAGACCACAGGCACAGTAACCAATTGGGATTTTCCCACAGGGTCCTTGGACTTAAATTAAATGACCTTCTATTAGGCAATTGAGACCACAGAGAGCAGTACCTTCCTAGGTTAGCCACTTACAGAAAAATTCGTTAAATAAGATGATATTTGTCCTAGCTAAAAATGGGGTCTACAGCGAAGAGGTTGGTTTTTGAGGGACTAGGAAAAAAAAAAAGCTCTATTACCCAGTTAAGCATTATTACTGTGAGAAGATAAAGTGTGTATAAAACAAGAGTCACACGCAGCCAGCCAGGGGGCCTCTTTATTTGTATATGTGTATTTTAGGTTCACACAGTGATTTCATTTATTTTTTTAAAGACCTTATTTATTTATTCATGACAGAGAGAGAGAGAGAGACAGAGAAAGGCAGAGACACAGCAGAGGGAGAAGCTGGCTCCATGCAGGGAGCCTGATGTGGAACTCAATCCCAGAACTCCAGGATCACTCCCTGGGCTGAAGGCAGGCGCTAAACTGCTGAGTCACCCAGGGATCCCCTCACACAGCGGTTTTAAAGGCAATATTAGTCTAAATATGATGTGCTTCATTCATTTATGTTTGTTACACATACCTCCTTCAGAATTTTAAATTTCTGATCCAGAGAATTACCTGGATTAATATAAATTCATTTTCAAGGATTTACCAAAAAATACATTTACATTTGGTGTAAACCTTTTCTAAGCCAGCTAAAAGATGATACCATATGCCCTAAATCAGAATCTGCATGAAGCAGAATCCAAATAGCTGATGAGTACAGTCACCAGAAGCATGGCCTTTCCCATGCCATAAGACAAAAAGGCTCCACACTGGACCTTTCCTTAACACACTAACACTTTCTGTCTTGTTTCTTGTCATCCTTTACTCACTATGGTTTAGGAGATGTTGGTGAAATGCTGAGAGTGGCCCTTAAATGGAAAGCAAAAACTTGAAATCCAAAAATAATTCGAGACTCCAAATCATAAATACATTTGCAAAACTATTTTGTGTAAATTTGGGCAAGAAAAAGAAAGTGGGGAGAGCACAGTCCTAACACAGAAAGCAGATAACCATTCTAATAACAAGACTGACACAAATGATCTCACTTACCCAGAAAATTAAAAAAAAAAATTGTCCTGTGCTTCACACAGCCCTGCTATTTGATTATGATTACCTGCTCAGTACAAGTGGCCAAAATAGAAAGCCACACTCATGGTTTGAGTCACTGATGTTATATAAAACATTTCTCTTCATTTGCTAATGTCAAAATATTCTGTCACTCATTAAAATATAAATTAAGAGCCAATTTTTCACCATGCCTTCACCAAGATTTAGAGAATCACAGCAGTTGTGAAGGAATTTAGAAACATGCATTGACTGTAGATTCCTCCAAAATCCATCCATAAAACAGTGAAGGGTTCTCTTTTCAGTAAATTCCCCCTGAAAACCACATACTGTGCTCACTGAAGCAAGAAGTAAAAAGAAATGATTGAGCAATATTAAAGGTGGGAAGTCAGACCCTTTTCTCTATAGTATTTTAATGCTGAAATAAAAAGCACTGGGTAACCCTTGGCTCCTCCAGCTGGGATGCCAGTGTGTAGCCCCTCTTCGTGCTGCCAGGGTAAAGAGTCACTGGAGAGCCCACTGTCTCTCCACACTAACACAAATTTAAAAGCAAAACTTCCTACTAGACTTTCCAATCTCATATTTTCTGACGATGTGATCTGCTCATCCACTAAAAAGGCTAAAGAAGCAGATTTTCAGACTTGGACTGACATTGCCACTGTCTCAATACATTTCAAATTGGATGGGAGGGTCTGTTTTCAACAGAATGTTATTTTGCTATAATCCAACAATACTCAAATATTTTAAAAGTCTAGGCTGGACTTTGAAATAAAGAATGGTGTTGTAAAATATTACAGTAATTTTACTGTAATTGCTGGACTTACAGTAAGATTTCTGCAAATCCCCCCTCCCCAGGCATTCTGAGTGTTCCCACACTTTCAGCATTAAGAGTATATAAAATGTTTACAAATAAGCACTTGACAATCACCCACTGTATGTATTAAACATAATCAGTATCCACAGTAAAGAGAATGTTGCCTTACACTTTGTGTTAAAAATTCTTCTAATTAAAATAATATTGCCCCCAGTTCTGTCTGCCTCCTTCTCCCTCCATTACTACCAAAAAGGACCTATGGTCAACTACATCCCTCAAATTTTATATATTTTATATTTAGGGGATTTATCCAACTTGTTGACAACAGATGTATTTGAATACATGCCAAATATATCTAGCATTAACATTTTTTCTTTTTTAAAAATGTTTTATTTATTTATTCATGAGAGAGAGAGACAGACAGACAGACAGACAGGCAGAGACACAGGCAGATGGAGAAGCAGACTCCCTGCAGGGAGCCTGATGTGGGACTCAATCCCGGGATTCCAAGATTACGCCCTGGACCGAAGGCAGGTGCTAAACCGCTGAGCCACCCAGGGATCCCCCATTTTTTTCTTACCTATATTTTGTTTCTATATTAAACAAATTATCTCCCCCAAGCATAATTAAAAACTGTCACCTATAGAGGAGACTTCCACAAGATGGCAGCTAGGAAGATCCTGAATTCAGTTCCTCCCACAGACATACCAAATTACATTACATATTGATTATTTCCCTCAGAAAAAGATCTTAAAACTAGATGAACTATCCTCCACAATAAAGGATTTAAAAAAAAACCCACATCAAAACAGGTAGGCAGAAACATGATCTCCCCAAAACCTCACCCCTGGCATGTTGACACAATAGGGAGGGATCTCATTAGTCTGGTGCTTCTCCTGGAGGACCAAGGGGTTAGTGCCCCACACCAGGCACCCAAACCCTAGGATCTGCACCAGGGAAAATGAGCCTCCCAAAACATCTGGCTTAGAAAGCCAATGACGTAGACTTCCAAGTGACCCAACATGCTACAAGAAAACTAAGAGCTTCCTTTTAAAGGGCTCATGTACAGTCTCACTTGCCCAGACACCCAGCTTAAAAACCAGCATTCAAAATGTGCCTAGACTATATCTGAAGGCAATTTATTTGCTAATCTAAAAACATCTGCCAAAGGAGCAAGGGACAGTTGAAACTCTCCCCAGAGACAGAGGCAATGGTGGATGCCATTTTCTTACTTCCACCTACCTGCTAGCACAGGTGGGTAAGCTTAAATATAGCACCTTCCTGCCACCTTGCTAAGATTGGCAGAATGACCTGTTGTGGCACTGTCCCACTGCCTTGCTGAAGCTACATTGCAGGCAGTTATAGCACTCCTTTACTCCCTGTATGGGGTTGACAAGTAGGCGTTCTGCTACTCCCAGACTAAAGCTAGCACACACATACAGACAAGGCACTGTCCTGCTGCATTACTAAAACCCACCATGAGTGAAGGCAAAACTACCCCATTGCCTTCCTAAAACTAGTGAATGTGCCCCTCCCCCAGCACTGCCCATGTGCCCACAATCCACACAGAGGATGCCCCTTGACCCCTCCAGCCCTGGTGTCCAAGGAAGCTGGCATTCCTGGGCTCCTCAGGAATTTACAATTAGAAAAAATAGTTCTTCACAGGCCACCATCCCAAGTGCATTGCATAAAGAGCAGACTGAAATATAATCTCAGTCTTTCTGTGAAAATGGCCTATTTATTTAGCCTGGAGCTTCAACCTGAAGGACAAGCTTCAGGTTTCCCACATACATAAAGGCTAACAAGGTACTCCATAAAGGCAAGGAAGGGAGACCCCATCCTTGCACATTCTCTTGGCCTCATTACAAGATAACAAGATCTCACAGAAAGGACTTCATATACTCGTGCCCTGAATTTTGCAATGATAGCCCAGGAGACACCTCCAGTGTCAATCAAGATTTGATTGACCAAGGCTAAGTTGGATAAAAAGGATCATCACCTACGCAAGTACACTCCTTCAAGAATGAGAGAAGTAGCTATTTGCCTAATCCACAGAAACACAGAAATTCAAGCAAAATGAGGAAACGGGAAAATATGTTCCAAATGGAAGAACAAGACAAACTCTCAGGAAAATACCTTAATGATACAAATCAAAAGAGAAATGAAAAATACTAAGGGACAAATAAACATGACACACCAAAATCTACAGGAAAGTGGTTCCAAGAGGGAAGTTCACAGCAATATAGGCCCACCTCAGGAAACAAGCAAAATCTCAAACAATTTAACTTTACCACCAATGGAAACCGAAAAGGAAAAAAAAATGGAAGTATAAAATTAGTAAGGAAGAAAATAATAAAGATCAGGGCATAAATAAATGAAATAGAGTATAAAAAGAAAATAGAAAAGGTAAATGAAACTAAAAGCAGTTTCCTTAAAAAGATAAAATTACCAAACCTTTAGCTAAACATACCAAGACAAAGAGAGGGAAATAAATAAAATCAAAAACAAAATAGAAGTTATAACTAATACAACAGAATTAGAAAGGATTGTAAAAGACTACTATGCTCAATTATATACCAGTAAATTAGGCAACCTAAAAGAAATAGATAAATTCCTGGAAACTTATAATCTCCCAAGACTGAATCATAAAAAAATAGAAAATCTGAATAGACTGATCACTAGTAAAGAGATTGAATCAGAAATCAAAAACCTCCCAACAAATGAAAGTGTAGGACTAAATGATTGCACTGGTGAATTCTATCAAGGATTCAAAGATTTAGTATCTATCCATCTCAAACTCTTCCAACAAAATGAAGAGAAAATAATGCTTCCAAACTCATTTTTTGAGGCCAGCATTACCCTGATAGCAAAACCAGACAATGACACCACAAAAAAAAGAAAATTGCAGGTCAGTAATCCTGATGAACATGGATGTAAAAATATTCAATGGAATATTAGCAAACTAAAGTCAACAATACATTGAAAAGATCATACACCATCATTAAGCAGGATTTATTCCAGAGAAACAGATTGTTTAACATCTGCAAATCAATCATGGTGATATATCACACTAACAAAATGAAAGATAAAAATCATACGATCACCTCAATAGAAAAAACATTTGACAATATTCAACTTATGTTTACAATAAAAACTCTCAACGAAGTGGATATTGAGGCAACATACCTCAACATAATAAAGCCCTTATATGACAAACTCCCAGCTGACATCATACTCAATGGTGGGATGCTGAAAGCTTTTCTGCTAAGATCAGGAACAAGACAAAGATGCCCACTCTCCCCACTTTTACTTAACATAAAATTGGGAGTTGTACCCACAGCAACTTGGAAAGAAAAAGAAATAATAGGCAAACAAATTGAAAAAGGAAGAATATTGTCACTATTCATATATGACATAATAATATATAGAGAGAGAACGTTAAAGATCCTGCCAAAAAAACTATTAGAGATTATAAATGAAAAAAATTTAAAAAAATAAATTATAAATGAATTCAATAAAGTTTTTGGATACAAAATTAATATTAAAAAATGTGTTGTATTTCTATACACTAAAAATAAACTATATTGACAAATCAAGAAAATCCCATTTATAATCACATCAAAAAGAATTAAATAACTAGGAATAAATTTAACTGAGGTGAAATACCTGTACACTAAAAGCTATAAGACTACTAATGAAAGAAAGTGAAGAAGACACAAATAAATGGAAAGACATTCTGTGCTCATGGACTGTTAAGTATTAATATTATTAAAATGTCCATACTATCCAAAGCAATCTATAGATTTAATGCAATCCCTATCAAAATTCCAGTGGTATTTTTCACAAAACTAGAGCAAATAATTCTAAAATTTATATAGAACAACAAAAGACCCTGAAGCTAAAACAATCTGGAGAAAGAAATCTGGAGGTATCATACTCTTTGATTTCAAACTATACTATAAAGCTATAGTAATTAAACAGTGTGGTACTGGCATAAAAACAGACACATAGATCAATGAAACAGAATAGAGAGCTCAGAAATAAACCACATATATGATCAATCACTTTACAACAAAAGAGGTAAGTATATACAGTGGGGAAAGGGTAGTCTCTTCAATAAATGGTGTTGGGGAAACTGAACAGCCACATGCAAAAAAGAAAAGAAGAAAGAAAGAAAGAAAGAAAGAAAGAAAGAAAGAAAGAAAGAAAGAAAGAAAGAAAGAAAGAAAGAAAGAGAAACAGAGAGAGAAAGAGAAAGAAAGAAAGAAAGAAAGAAAGAAGAAAGAAAGAAAGAAAGAAAGAAAGAAAGAAAGAAAGAAAGAAAGAAAGAAAGAAAGAAGAAAGAAAGAAAGAAAGAAAGAAAGAAAGAAAGAAAGAAAGAAAGAAAGAAAAGAAGAAAGAAACTGGACCACTATCTCACACCATATACAAAAATTAATTCAAAATGGATTAAAGACTTGAATATAAGACCTGAAACCATTAGAAAACTCTTAGAAAAAAACCTAGTTGGTATGCTCCTTGACATCAATCTTAGCAAAGCTTTCTTGATCTGACTCCAAAGGCAAGGGGAAACAAAAGCAAAAATAAACTGGACTATATCAAACTAAAAAGCTTCTGCACACACAACAACAAAAATCAATAAAACAAAAAAGCAACCAAATGAATGAGAAAAGATAGTTACAAATCATGTCTCTGATAAGAGATTAATATCTAAAATATATAAAGAACTCATTTCAGTAACAACAAAGTCCAATTAAAAGTACACAGAAGGGGCATCTGGTGGCTCAGTTGGTTAAGTGATGACTCTTGATTTTGGCTCAGGTCATGACCTCAGGGTTGTGAGACTGAGCCCCATATCAGACTCCACACTCAGCCGGAAGCATGCTTGATATTTTTCTCTCCCTCTGCCCCTCCCTGCTTTCTCTCTCTCTTAATTAATTAATTAATTAATTAATTTTTTTTAAAAATGGGCAAATCCGAGTAGACCTTTCTCCTGCGAAAGAAGATATAGAGATGGCCAACATACACATGAAAAAGATTTGCAATATCACTAATCATCAGGGACACAGAAATCAAAACCACAATGAGATATCACCTCACACCAGTCAGAATGGCTAGTATACAAAACCCAAGAAAAAAAAAATGGTGAGGATGTAGGAAAAATGGAACCTTCATGCACTATTGATGGGAATATAAATTGGTGCAGCCACTATAGAAAACAATAAGGAAATTCCTCAAAAAATTAAAAATAGAAATAGCACATGATCAGCAATTCCACTACTGAGTATCTATCTATCTGAAGAAAACAAAAACATTAATTGGAAAAGATATATGCACCCATATATTCATTGCAGCATTAATTATAATAGCCAAGATACATAAACAACTTAAGTGTCCATCAGTGGATGAATGGATAAAGAACTGAGAGACAGATGATAGATGATAGATAGATGATAGATAGATGATAGATAGATAGATAGATGATAGATAGATAGATAGATAGATAATAGATAGATGATGATGATGATAGATAGATAGATAGATAGATAGATGATAGATCAAACATACCCATACACACACACGCATGCTCACACACACACACACATATACACTAGAATACTACTCAACCTTAAAAAGAATGGAATCATGCCATTTGTGACCACACCAATTAACTGCAAGGGTAATGTGATAAGTGAAATAAGTCAGACAAAGAAAGACAAATACTGCATGATTTTACTTATATATTGTATCTAAAAAAAAATCAAAACCCATACTCATAGATAGAGAAGAAATGAGTGATTGCCAGAGGAGTGGGTGAGTTTGTTATTTTAATCAGGAAAAAAATCTGAAAAAAGAAGAAAGAAAGCTATCACCCATTATATGTTATACAGATACCTGTACACACTTTCTTTCAGGTATCCTTATACAAAGACTTTTTTTAATCACAACACAAGTTATTTTTAAACTGTCTTGTTCCTCAGGCAAAGAGAATGATTCTTTAGAAATGTAATGCACATAATACTCACAAAGAGTGGGAAGATATAATTTAAAATAAGAATCTTTCTTCACCACTTTCAGTGGAATTTTCAGAGTTCAAGAGCTGGAGTTGCCATTGAATAATAGAGAGGCATCTGAGGGTATATACAAGAAAAGTAAGATAAGATGGACAGTTTTGTTCCTATGGACCTTGAATACCATTCCAAGCAACTCTTAGAACTGTCTGCCTGGGTCAGACATGCTGCCATGGTCAGGATGCTCTAAAATCCTCACAGGCTTTCCTTTTCTTTCCTTCCTTTCAATCTGAGAATATGTCTCCTTTCATTTACTGTTATAGTATCTTCTGCTATTGAACTATTTCTTACAGCATGTTCTTTCTTTGTTCAACTGAGTTCCTTTTAATATCTGAAAAAAGTGGTAGCCTCATTTTATTTATTATATGAAGACAGACTGGAGATTCAGACTTCCTGAATTAGAGTCCCAGTTCTAAAACTGATTGATTGTATGACCTTCAGCAAGTCAACCTAACTCTCTGTGCCTCAGTTTCTTCATAATGGGAATAATAAGAGAACTTAACTAGAAGTGGTTAGTTAAGTGGTTAGTTGAAATTGAAAAGACTCCATTTTAAAAGTTAGGCAGGTACTTAATAAGATACATTGCACTTAGTAAATGCTCAATAAGTATTTACAAATTTTTTGACTGATGTTATCTTCTTAATTATATCACTCATACATGCTTTCTAAACTGTCCTTTATATTTATGCCAACTTTTCTTTAATTTTTATCATCATTCAGTTTATCTGCATTGCTTTAGTAACTTAATTACTTAAAATCTTGTCACTTACTTGTAGCTGCAGCTCAAAACTGTAGCTCTCATATTTGCAACAAGAAGAAAGCTGGACAGACAGAAAATTAATGACTTTTTATGAACTCATCAGAGAACTTAAGCCATAGGACAGCTGATTTGAAATCTGGAGAGATGTGGAATGGTCGTGTAAAAATAAGGAGGGTTTAGTAGACATAGGGACCCTCGGAGCAACCAATCCTTCTGCAGAACTACTTTATAACAGTAAATGCTTCAAATATAGTTTTCTCCTTTCCTGTGCAAGCTCTGTTCTCTTCTTCATGGCACTGGAAGAAAGGAAAGAAGGGAATCATTAAGAAGATGCTGGATGACAGCAGCAGAACCAATAAAGTTTTGCTCCCTCCAAAGCAGACCTAACACTTGAACTCAGTCATCTAGAATTTGGAAGATATTTTCATGGCAAAACAGCAAATAGAAGAACCAAAGACAAATATGAAAAGTTATTGAAAACTTTTACCATCTCTTGCTTCATTCCATTCCTTAGGCATCAAGACCTCATGTGACACTACCATAATCCAAACTGCCACCCCATCCATACCTGCTTTCTCAAAGTGCCCCTTTCTCCATCCTTCTCCTCTCCAACTATAACTACAAAAATTTCCCTGCCTTGGCATCTTCTGATGTAAATGAAAGGAATAACTATTTTCTATTTTTAAAACATATTCTTATAGATTATTGATAGAATTAAGGCTCCTCATTTAGCGAAAGATCTAGTTCTCTATGACCAACTATGAAACTAGTAGTGTTCTCCCAAGATATTCCACCAAAAATTATAATAACAGATCAAGCTGCACTTAATATGATGAGGCAGAGCACTACTATTCCTATACCATCACCACCAATATTTTTATTAAACTTTTACTTGAAAATCAGGAGGAAAACAAACAGTAAAAATTACCCACAATCTAATAGTTTTATGATTATTTGAGAAATAAATGCATCCTCTATCTAATCCAATCCCTAAAGTTAACTACTGTTAACACTTTGGACTGTACCCTTTTCCTACATTCATACAAATGTTTGTATTATATATCTACATATAGCTCTATATAGAAATGTTAAGTATCTAGATCTTTACAATAATACACTTATACGTGCATTTATTTACTCACATTTATTTTCATATTGATCAGAAACCTTTTTCACTCACTATATCATGTGTATATACCCTTCATATTTTTTGAGTTTTTATTTAAATTCTATTACTTAACATATGTGTAATATTAGTTTCAGATATATAATATAGTAATCAAACACTTTCATACAACATCCAGTATGCATCACAACAAGGGATACATGAGCCCCCTATAATTATAGCAGCATTATCTACAATAGCCAAATTATGGAAACCACTCAAGTGTCCACTCACTGACTGATGAATAGATAAATAAGATGTGATATATGTATATGCATATATATATGCGTACACACACACAATGTAGAATATTACTCAGCCTTAAAAAAGAATGAAATCTCACCATTTGCAATGACATGGATGGAGCTAGAGAGTACTATGCTAAGCAAGTTATGTCAGAGAAAAATACTGTATTATTTCACTCATCTGTGGAATTTACGAAACAAAACAAACAAGGAACAAAGAGAGAGAAGCAAACCAAAAAACAGACTCTTAACTATAGAAAACAAACTGATGAATACCAAAAGGGAGGTGGATGGGGAAATGAGTCAAATAGGTGATGAGGATTAAGGAGGGCACATGTGATGAGTACCTTTCATATTTATAAATCTACCCTTAAAAGAACACTTGTGATTTTGTCTAGAACATACTAAATACTCAATAAATCTTAGCTGTTGTTTTATTACTATTCTCCTATTCTTCTAATGTATGCATACTATTCCATTCTATAGATACACGTTCCTTTAAGAGACCTTTAAATTGCTTCCATTTTTTTATTATTTTTTTATTATTTATTTATTTTTTTTGCTTTTGCAAATAGTGCTTCAATGAGCAACCCTACCCTTTCTAGAACATAGTTTCTAAGAGCTGGTGTGGCTGGATTAAAATATATGAACATTCAAATTTTTAAAATACATGCCACAAAGGGTTGTACTTTCTTAACCAAAAGGATTGTAGCATTCTAAACTTCACCAACAGTGTATAAAAATACCCATTTCCCCACTCTTTTCAGCATCTTTCCTTTTTTCCTTTTTATTTATCTGAGAGAGAAAGGGAGAGAGAGAAAGCATGCAGGAAGAGGGGCAGAGAGTAGGGAGAGGGAAAGAGAGAAAAAAGACAAGCAGACTCCACACTGGGCACAGAGCCTGACACAGGGCTCAATCTCACTACCCTGAGATCAAAACCTGAGCCAAAACCAAGAGTTGGACACTTAACCAACTGAGTCATCCAGGCACCCATGTCAGTGTCTTTTCTGATGTTCATTTGGCTGTGTGGATATGTGCCTGTATAGACTTTCTTTTTTTCTTAATAGTTTATGAGATATCTCTGTATAATAGTTACATAAATTCTTTGTATACTTCTATGTGATGCAAATATTTTCCCCAAAATGTCATTTGATTTGTATACTTTTTATGTTAATTTTACCACAATTTTAAACATATACATAATCAAACACTGATTTTTTTCACTATGGATTCTTATTGCTCTAGCTTGCTTAGAAAGTCTATGATATGATATCCTGAGTGGCTCAGTTGGTTGGGCACCGGACTCTTGGTTTCAGCTCAGGTCATGATCTCAGGGTCATGGGATGGAGCCCCACACCAGGCTCCACACTCAGCAGAGAGTCTGCTTGAGATTCTCTCTCCCTCTCCCTCTGCCCTTCCTCCCTCCTCCCACTCATGGTCTCTCTCTCTGAATAAATAAATGGATAAAATCTTAAAAAAAAAAAAGGAAAGACAGTCCAGGATATGCTCAAGTGTCTTTGATCAGTAACATCAGTCATCTACATGGAGAGAAGCTATGTTTTGACAGAATAAAACAGTCTATAATTGAGATTATACACAGGAGACTGTCCTGTATAAAGTTTACACCAAAATAATGAAGTAATTACTACTAATAAACCAACAACCCTGAACTTCTACAACAACCAAATAAAGAATAAATCCATCAATAACATAATCACTGGGCACCTGGGTGGCTCAGTGATTGAGCATCTACCTTTGGCTCAGGTCATGATCCTGGGGTCCTGGGATTGAGTTTCACATAGGGCCTGCTTCTCCCTCTGCATATGTTTCTGCCTCTCTCTCTGCGTCTCTTCTGAATAAGCAAATAAATAAGTCTTAAAAAAATAGCATAGTCAATAATAGTATATATTAAACATATATGTGAATTAAAGAGCTAGAAGGAAGTTGAGATAGAATATCATTTTACAGATAAGGAAACTGAGAAACAGAAAAGTTATAATGTTCTATCCATGAGCATGGTGCACAAAATATGGAACTAAAGTAAGATCATATGCTCTAAGAACTAGATTATATAGTCCTCCAGAAGATAAGAGGTTCAAAATATAAAAGAAAAACTGGAACAGTTTCTGATGGATCATAAGATCCAGATTAAATATGATAAAAATATACATTCAAATTTAATATTTTAGTAAAATTCATGCACACTAAGGTAGAGATAGCAGAAAAACATTAAAATAAAAGGACAAAATCATAAATAAAATAACATAGCATGCGCCAATCTAGAAGTCTTTGGTACACTTGTGCAATTCACAAATATCTCTGGCTTTTTCTCTATCTGGCATATGGTAGGATTGTAATTCCTTCCCCACACTGACATCATATGTGACCCAGAACTTGCTCTGATGAATGAAATGTGAACAGAAGTGCTATCTGTGAAGATTTATTAACCACTGCAGGATCACGAAGTTCTTCCTTCCCCTCTGCCACAGTGACAGACAATACTCTAAACAGTGGCTACTCCATTAGCCTCAATCCAGGACAGAGAACAAATCCTCCAGAAGAACTACAGTGAACAAGTATTACAAGCAAGACATTCTGTTGTTTTAAGACATTGATATTTGGGGATTGCTTGTTACTACAGCAAAATACAAAGTAATTTATTGATAAATATTTTTTGAGCGCATTCTTTGTGCCAGGCACTATGCTAGGTGGTAAGATATAATAACATTCAGGAATTAGTTCCTGACCTTAAGCATTTACAATTCATCAGGTGAGGGAGAAAAGTAGTAAAATGTGTAACTATAACATAGTATAATAAAATGTTGTAGTTGGTTATTTGAAGGGGCCCATGCACCCCCATGTTTATAGCACCATTACTAACAATAGCCAAATCATGGAAAGAGCCCAATTGTTCATCAACTGATAAATGGATATTGAGGATGTGGTATACACATACAATGGAATATTACTCAGTCATGAAAAAGAATGAAGTCTTAGGGCACCTGGGTGACTCAGCTAGATAAGCATTTGACTCTCCATTTTGACTCAGGTCATAATTTCAGGGTCCTGGGATCAAGCCCTGATCTTCAGGCTCCCAGATCCGCAAGGAGTTTGCTTGTCTCCCTTTCCTTCTGCCCCTCCTCCTTTTCTCTTTGTCTTTCTCTCTTATATAAATAATCCTTAAAGAAAAAAGAATGAAATCTTGCCATTTTCAATGATGTGGACGGAGCTAGCATCTATTATGCTAAGCCAAATAAGTCAGTCAGAGAAAGACAAATGCCATATGAGTTCACTCCTATGTGCAATTTAAGATACAAAGTATATGAGTATAGGGGAAGGGGGAGAAATGAGAAAGAGAGAGAGGGAGGCAAACCATAAGAGACTCTTAAATATGGAGAACAAACAGGGTTGCTGGAGGAGAGCTGGGTGGGAATATGGGCTAAATGGATGATGGGTTTTAAGGAAGGCACTTGTAATGAGCACTGGATGTTATATGTAAGTGATGAATCACTAAATTCTACTCCCGAAACCAATATTCTTTTTGGCTCCTGAAATCAATATTACACTACATGTTAACCATCCAGAATTTAAATAAAAACTCAAAATAAAACAATAAAAATAAAAATAAAGCTTGCATTGCACAATATTTTTTTTAAAAAAGTGCTGTAGGCAGGACAAGTACTAAGTGCAAAATATGGACATAAGGGCATGCCTCCTTAAGGAAGTTACTTCTAAGTTTGGAAATAAAGGACAAATGGAAATTCTTTTTTTCAAAATAATTACTTCTTCAAATTCAGCCAAAGTATATGGAAAATGTAATGCTGTTTTAGAAAAATAGAATCATATATATATATAAAAGTGCCAATAAGGAAACAACATGTATTCTTCAACTGGCCAAAATTCAAGAGGCATTGCTGAGAATTGCCAAAGTGTACTAGTTTACTAGGACTGCCATAACAAAATACACAGACTGGATGGTTTAAACAACAGAAATGTATTTCCTCACAGTTACAGAGGATAGAAGTCCAAGATCAAGGTATAAGCAGGGTTAACTTATTCTGAGGGCCTCTCCTTGGTTGTATGTAGATGGCCATCTTCTCCCTGTGTCTTCACATGGATATCCCGCTGTATGCGCTTGTGTCCTAATTTTCTCTTCTTATAAGACACCAGTCATATTAGATTAGGGCCCACCCTAATGACCTCATTTAAACTTAATTGCCTCTTAAGGAGTCTGTCTTCAAATATAACCATATTCTACAGTACACAGAGTTAAGACTTCAATATATGAACTTGAAAAGGGAACAGAACACAATTTAGCCCATGACTCCAAGGTTTGGTGTTTTTAGTCAGTTATGGCTGCTATAATAAAATATTATAGACAGAGTGGCTTAAATAACAAACATTTATTTCTCACAGTTCTGAAGGGTGGAAGTCCAAAATCAGGGTCCATGGTTAGGTTCTGGTGAGACCCCACTTCCTGGCTTATCCATAGTCTCCTTCTTCCTGTATCCTCACATGGCTGAGAAATTATCTCTCTGGTCCTCTTCTTATAAAGGCACTAATCTCATTCTCAAGGGCTCAATCCTCATGACCTAATTATCTTCCAAAGGCCCTACCTCCAAATACCACCATATTGGGAATTAGGGCTCCAACACATTAATTTGGGGGAAACATAAACATTCAGTCCACAGAGTCAGTAACTAACTGAATGAAGGATGCTAAAGAAGAAAAGTAGTGCATAATCACATCAAAGTTGATTCTGGGCAGTTAGAAACATTACCTAATAAGTTAGGAAGAAGTTACCTATTTTCAACCTACAAAACCTCAGTTGAGAGTAGGACGTTTAACTGGAGATATCCTGAAGGCAAACAGAGAAGGTGCAAAGTCTAGGCCAAAAATAATCCTAAATGCTGAGGCCATTTATTTGAGAATGAATAAAAATTATAAATGTTGGTTAACATCCCAAGGGAAGAAAACTAGTATTAGACCCTTAGAATATAGTCTGTATAGTTGTTGAACTGCAAACAAGTACCATAATTAAGACGAACCCAAATCAACTTGTGATAAACAGTTAGCTTAGATACTAACCAGTATCTAAGAGTAAGTCTGCAATGAAAAGAAATGAGCGAGGGGGGAGGGGCAAGATGGCGGAAGAGCAGGGTCCCCAAATCACCTGTCCCCACCAAATTACCTAGATAACCTTCAAATCATCCTGAAAATCTACGAATTCGGCCTGAGATGTAAAGAGAGACCAGCTGGAACGCTACAGTGAGAAGAGTCCGCGCTTCTATCAAGGTAGGAAGACGGGGAAAAAGAAATAAAGGAACAAAAGGCCTCCGAGGGGGAGGGGCCCCGCGAGGAGCCGGGCTGAGGCCGGGGCGAGTGTCCCCAGGACAGGAGAGCCCCGTCCCGGAGGAGCAGGAGCTGCACCAACCTTCCCGGGCGGGCGGAAAGGGGCTCGCAGGGGTTGGAGCAGGACCCAGGAGGGCGGGGATGCCCTCGGGCTCCCGGGGACACTAACAGGCACCTGCGAGCGCAGGAGAGTGCGCCGAGCTCCCTAAGGGCTGCAGCGCGCACCGCGGGACCCGGAGCAGCTCGGAGGGGCTCGGGCGGCGGCTCCGCGGAGGGGGCTGCGGGGCGGGAGCGCGAGTCCAACAGCGCAGGCCCCGGAGCACAGGGCGCCGGGACACAGCCCAGGATCCGGCCTCCCCCGGGACAGGCAGAGGCCGGGAGGGCCCAGGACAGCGAGGACGCTCCTGCCCCGAGC
Organism: Nyctereutes procyonoides; assembly: GCF_905146905.1. Taxonomy (NCBI): domain Eukaryota; kingdom Metazoa; phylum Chordata; class Mammalia; order Carnivora; family Canidae; genus Nyctereutes; species Nyctereutes procyonoides. The sequence continues at coordinate 8,627,329 of NW_026575145.1, forward strand.
TGAGCAGATCAGCGGCCCCGCCCCGGAGCCTCCAGGCCCTGCGGACGGAGACCGAGAGCCCGAGCCCCGTAGTTCCTGCGGAGGCTGAATCCAGGCTTCCAGAGTTGCCATAGCAACTGCGGCTGTTCCTCCTGGGGCCTCACGGGGTAAACAACCCCCGCTGAGCCCTGCAGCAGGCAGGGGCAGAGCAGCTCCCCCAAGTGCTAACACCTGAAAATCAGCACAGCAGGCCCCTCCCCCAGAAGACCAGCTGGACGGACCAGTGATACTCCCCCGTGTTCCAATACAACTTGTTTTTGGCCACTCTGCACTGAGCAAAATGACTAGAAGGAAAACCTCACCTCAAAAGAAAGAATCAGAAACAGCCCTCTCTCCCACAGAGTTACAAAATCTGGATTACACTTCAATGTCAGAAAGCCAATTCAGAAGCACTATTCTACAGCTACTGGTGGCTCTAGAAAAAAGCATTAAGGACTCACGAGACTTCATGACTGCAGAATTTAGATCCAATCAGGCAGAAATTAAAAATCAATTGAATGAGATGCAATCCAAACTAGAAGTCCTAACGACGAGGGTTAACGAGGTGGAAGAACGAGTGAGTGACATAGAAGACAAGTTAATGGCAAAGAGGGAAACTGAGGAAAAAAGAGACAATCAATTAAGGGACCACGAAGACAGATTAAGGCAAATAAATGACAGTCTAAGGAAGAAAAACCTACGTTTAATTGGGGTTCCCGAGGGCGCCGAAAGGGACAGAGGGCCAGAATATGTATTTGAACAAATCCTAGCTGAAAACTTTCCCAATCTGGGAAGGGAAACAGGCATTCAGATCCAGGAAATAGAGAGATCCCCCCCTAAAATCAATAAAAACCGTTCAACACCTCGACATTTAATAGTGAAGCTTGCAAATTCCAAAGATAAAGAGAAGATCCTTAAAGCAGCAAGAGACAAGAAGTCCCTGACTTTCATGGGGAGGAATATTAGGGTAACAGCAGACCTCTCCACAGAGACGTGGCAGGCCAGAAAGGGCTGGCAGGATATATTCAGGGTCCTAAATGAGAAGAACATGCAACCAAGAATACTTTATCCAGCAAGGCTCTCATTCAAAATGGAAGGAGAGATAAAGAACTTCCAAGATAGGCAGGAACTGAAAGAATATGTGACCTCCAAACCAGCTCTGCAAGAAATTTTAAGGGGGACTCTTAAAACTCCCCTTTAAGAAGAAGTTCAGTGGAACAATCCACAAAAACAAGGACTAAATAGATATCATGATGACACTAAACTCATATCTGTCAATAGTAACTCTGAACGTGAATGGGCTTAATGACCCCATCAAAAGGCGCAGGGTTTCAGACTGGATAAAAAAGCAGGACCCATCTATTTGCTGTCTACAAGAGACTCATTTTAGACAGAGGGACACCTACCACCTGAAAATAAAAGGTTGGAGAACCATTTACCATTCAAATGGTTCTCAAAATATACCCTAAAAACTATAGAACACTTCTGAAAGAAATTGAGGAAGACACAAAGAGATGGAAAAATATTCCATGCTCATGGATTGGCAGAATTAATATTGTGAAAATGTCAATATTACCCAGGGCAATTTACACGTATAATGCAACCCCTATCAAAATACCATGGACTTACTTCAGAGACTTAGAACAAATTATTTTAAGATTTGTGTGGAATCAGAAAAGACCCCAAACAGCCAGGGGAATTTTAAAAAAGAAAACCATATCTGGGGGCATCACAATGCCAGATTTCAGGTTGTACTACAAAGCTGTGTTCATCAAGACAGTGTGGTACTGGCACAAAAACAGACATATAGATCAATGGAACAGAACAGAGAACCCAGAAGTGGACCCTGAACTTTATGGTCAACTAATATACGATAAAGGAGGAAAGACGATCCACTGGAAGAAAGACACTCTCTTCAATAAATGGTGCTGGGAAAATTGGACATCCACATGCAGAAGAATGAAACTGGACCACTCTCTTGCACCATACACAAAGATAAACTCAAAATAGATGAAAGATCTAAATGTGAGACAAGATTCCATCAAAATCCCAGAGGAGAACTCAGGCAACACCCTTTTTGAACTTGGCCACAGTAACCGGAGAAGGACAGTGTATGTTCTCATTCATTTGGGGAATATGAATAATAGTGAAAGAGAATATAAGGGAAGGGAGAAGAAATGTGTGAGAAATATCAGAAAGGGAGACAGAACATAAAGACTTCTAACTCTGGGAAATGAACTAGGGGTGGTGGAGGGGGAGGAGGGCGGGGGGTGGGGGTGAATGGGTGACGGGCACTGAGGGGTACACTTGACGGGATGAGCACTGGGTGTTATTCTGTATGTTGGTAAATTGAACACCAATAAAAATTAGTTTATAAAAAAAAAGAAAAGAAATGAGCAATACTAAAAAAGCAAAAGGTCAGTTAGAAAACACAGAGGTGATTATTTTACAATAAATATAAATTTCAAAGCTCAAGTCTCACATGAAATTGATAACTAAATTGAGTTTATCCTTAAAATAAGTTCAATAAAGAAAATATTTCCCTGAACATGAGAATCTTATCCATAGTTTAGAAGCAGCATAACAAGTAGATATCCATAAAGTGTTGATGAATAATAACTCTGAGGAAAAGCATTAGATGGTTTGACATCACTTATTAATAAAGCCTTTCAAGTGCTACATATAGCCATTATTTATTGTCTATTTTCCTGAATTTCCCTGTAACTAGGGGGAAACTTGATCTTTAAAATAGTAATAAATCTGAAATGAGTGCTACATCATTCTTCTTCAGGTAGGAATCCATTAAAAAAATCATAAAGGGTTATACGCATTCTACTTATTTTAAGATCTTACAGTGATTAAATTGAATGGCAAATTATAATTATTTTTTTTAATTTAAAGATTTTATTTATTTATTTATTCATGAGAGACACAGAGAGGCAGAGACACAGGCAGAGGGAGAAGCAGGTTCCATGCAGGGAGCCCCACGTGGGACTTGATTCCAGGTCTCCAGGATCACACTCTGGGCTGAAGGTGGCGCTAAACTGCTGAGCCACCTCATGGTAGTGAGATCCAGCCCCACGTTGTCAGGCTCCACCCTTAGCAGAGTTGGCTTGAGATTCTCACTCTCCCTTTCTCAGCCCCTCTCACTCATGTTCCCTCCCTCTCTCTAAAATAAATATAAATCTTTTTTTTAATTAAATGAGTAAATGAAATAAAAGCTACCACACAGAATTACAGTGAAGACTAAGTAAGATATTTTAAAGTATTTTGAAAACTTTTCATTTTAATGACATGAGATGTAAATGATTGATGGATCAAAATTATTGGCAAACTGAACATCATCAAGGATATGTCATGATAGTTAATACCACTGGCAAGAATATTGGCTGACATTCCAATGCCACACACAATTCAGAGCGAGGTACACGAAATGTGACTGAAATTTTGAAAACTCCAATTACCAAATTCTGTAATTGATTATGTTATTGGATACAGAAAAGCTAAGATTCTGGAAATACCATCTTCTAAAATCACCTGGAAAAAGCAACTTACAACCATAGCTAAGATTTTCAAAACTTTACTTTGTAAATTATAATTTATGAACAAAAAAAATTGTGTTGGGAAGTTTTTTAAGTGAATGCTTGTTTGAAAACTGTCACAGACTTCAATTTTGTCATCTTGGCTTGTAGTTAGTGAAGCTTTTGGAGTAGATTTGGCATACTGGCAAAAGCATAAGTGTCAAAAATTTTAGTATTTTCTGAATATTTTTAAAGTCATTTCATATCTCTATTTCCTTTCCATGTCAAAAGATCATTCTAAAACCTTGTAAAGGTCCACAGTTTCTATGAAAATCAGCACCTGGATAAAAAATTAAAATTGGAGGAAAATTTTAAAGAAAATAAGTAAATTAACACATGAGTAAATAATAAAAATAGGAAAATAAAAGTTAAAACCAAATTGATAGACCAGACTTCATGAAATTTTAAGCACTGAATGAGACTCATGGAAGCCTGGGAAAATGGAAGATAATTTCTTCCAACAGTCACAGTATTTGTTTTGGAGTAGTGATTCATTTATAAAACTAGCTTATACTATTAGGCAGATATTGATGAGAAAGTACTCAAACATTGATAATAAAACCAAAATTGTGAATTGGGTCATCCAAATAGATATTTTTGAAATTTCTATTCAACCAGTTAACTCAATGAATTGTCTCAGGCTTTCTTTGGCTACTAACATCTAATGCAGTGGTTCTCAAATTTTAATATGCTTATGAATCACCCAGGAATTTTTTTAAAATATAAATTCTGATCAATAGGTCTAAGGTGATGCCTGAAATTCTGCATTTCTAGTAACCTCCTAGGTTATGGTAATACTGCTAGTCTGCACAGACATACTTTTAAAGGAAAAATCAAGATACAATCCCACCAAAAAAAAGTTATTTATTGATCAATGTTAAAGTTTTGCAGTGATAAATATGTGTGTTTAATCATCTGTGCCCTCAAAAGTATCCAAGCAAGGATATTCTTCTATCTTTAAGGTATAAAATTCTCAGCCTTAATCGAGGTTCTGTTAAGCAACTGAATAGATACAGAGCTAATGTCAAGAAGATTGTTGTCCTGCCTCCAGCGCCCAAGTACAGGCAAAGTTGGATGGCATTCACTAAACTTGGAATATAAATTAGGCTCCTATCAGCATCTTCACTGTCTATGCTCCTGGCATCTAGAACATATTGATCTTCTTTCAGTCAACAGCAGAGTGTCTTCCTGTCAGACACTGACTATCCATCTCAATGGGGAATTATCTGTCCAGTGGTTCTTGTCCAAAGCCTAGTGGAAACTACTGATATTCTACAGGGAAAATCTAAGTAGATTTTGAGTATTATTTTAGCAATGTAACCCTCTGTCAAATAAAATGCTGCATTCAACTCTAATATATAAAGTAGTTTGGTTCAAATTTATATAAAACTAAGTTGTCCTGTTGAATCCCAAAGATTTTAAATTGGTGGTTATACTTGTTAGTTGTAGCTACACTGGCCTCAGGATTCAATTTGTTTTTGCATTTTGTTTTGGTTACACAATATCGAAACAATCTTAAATCACATAGGAAATTAATCTCAAATCATAGCAGTTTATAATAGCTCACTCTACACTGTTAGAATTCTCTTCACTAAAGCAGAGATGGCAGGAAAATTTTTATAGCACTTGTTTTTTTAACAGTCTTTATTTAAAACATTTTTCAAAATATTTAAGCCAAATTCAAGTCAAACATTTGTAGAGCCCCTCCTCTGGCCTACCATCTAGAGAAACCAGTTAGAAACACTGATCTAAGAAATATTTCCTCCTCCTGGTGGTTAAAAAGCTTGTATTATCCTGCATTAAGCCAGTTCACCAGAAAGTTATACACCAAAGGCATATTATGAATTTAAAAAGATATAATAAATTCTTTATACAAAATTCATTTCCATAAAATTTATATTAAAGATATAATTTTGATGTAGACATTTTCTATATAGACATTTCAACAACTATTTAAAAATCCTTAATAAATTCTTCTCAGAGTTCAGGATCACAAAAAGTATATCTTTCCTTAAAACTGGTGTATCTTGGGGCCCCTGTGTGGCTTAGTTGGTTAAGCATCTGTCTTCGACTCAAGTTATGATTCCAGGGTCAAAAGATTGAGTCCCACATCAGGTTCCCTGCTCAGTGAGAGGTCTGCTTCTCCCTCTGCCTGCCACTTCCCCTGCTTGTACTCTCTCTCTGTCAAATAATAAATAAAATCTTTATTAAAAAAAACTCTTGTATATCTTTTCCACACTAGTAAGAAAATATATTAACACAGTTACTTTAGCTTTTTAAAGTCTTGAATGTCTTAAGTAAAACTTATTTTCCTTTAGCTCTCTTATACTATGTTGTCTTTTATTATTTCTTACTTATTGCATCTGGATATATGTATGCATGATATGCTTCAATAGCCCAAATGCCAAGTAGGGTTTGTGCTTCATTAGGAAATAGGTTAAACTGAGGCTTCACAGAAACCCTAAATCAAGTGATTCAAATAAGATAGAAATACCTCTTATGTAATATTTGCTCGTAACCCTTTAACCAGAATATATAATGAGAGGTCATTCTCAGCCATACGAAGACTGGAAAATGTAGTTTCTATTTGGGTAGTCCAATTGTAGCTAAAACAGAGAGCTCTGTTTCTAAATAGAACAAAGAGAGAAGAACTACTGGAAATCAATTAGCAATCCCTACCATTAGGTTATATTTTTTCTCCCAATTCCCTAACTGTCCCCCCAAATTACATTTACAGCTGGTTTTACTAAACAAATTGAATCCAGGATATTGTGTTGTTCTTATGTTAGTTTAATAGACACCTCAGTAAGTAAAAATGAGTTTTTTTTCTAATTTGGGGAGTTTTTATTTATAACACCATTATGAACTCAAGCTTTTCACATATTTGATGTGTTTCAAGTAAACTACAATCATTGTTCTTTTTGAGGCTGAAATTTAATGCTCATATTAACATAACTTTGACCAGTAGGAATCCCTTCAGCCTGGCTCTTGGGTCTTTCTTTTAACAATTGTGGTAAAATATATATAACATAAAATGTACCATTTTAATCATTTTTATTTTAAAAAATTATTTTAAAGATTTTATTTATTTGAGAGAGAGAAAGTGAGAGCATGAGCAGAGGGGGGAGGGGCAGTGGGAGAAGCAGATTCCCCACTGAACAGGGAGCTTGACATGGGTCTGTACCAGGACTCTGGGATCATGACCTGAGCCAAAGGCAGACACTTAACTAACTGAGCCACTCAGGTACTCCTAATCATTTTTAAGTGTACAATTAAATGGCATTAAGTGCATTCATACTGATGTACAACCTTCACCACTATCCATTTCTAGAACTTTATGTCCTTTTAAGACAATCTCATTATTCCTTAAAAGGTTCCTTGCTTTCTTATATGTCCAAGGCTCACCTGTTACCATCTTTGCCCCAGTCTTCAAACCAGCCATTTCTCCAAGAAGCCCGGATTTCTTTTAATAAGAAATAGTATTAGATCCTACATTCAAATTGTCATAATAATTCTGAAAAAAATAAAAAAAACTTCAGAAGGATAAAATTGTAAACATTTATTGCTGACCCATTGAGTCAGCTAGGGGAAGGTAAGATGGCTCTGACAATCTTAGCCCAGCATTCTTATATGCTAAGAAATGGATAGTTGCCTGGTGATTTAGGATTGTTTTGTCTTGGACAACTGGGGTGACTTGATTCTTTCTACCTATCTTCCCAATGCGAGCCTGAGCATTATTTTATGAATACAGCACAAGAGCAAGCAAATCCAATTGCACAACTGCTTTTCTTATTGTAGTAAAATATATGTAACATAAAATTCACCATATCAAAGTATACACTTTAATGAAATTCAGTAATATCACAATGTTGAACAATTATTACCACTTCTAAGTTCCAGATCATTTCCATTATACCTCCCTTCCCCAAAAAATAAACCTCATACACATTAAGCAGTCATTTCCCATTTCTCCTCCTCCTCCGTCCCTGGCAATCACTAACCTGCTTTCTGTCTAATTTTGTATATTCTGGATAGTTCATATAAATGAAACTATGCAACATGTGGTCTTTTGTAACTGGCTTCTTTTATTTAGCATAAGGTTTTCAAGTTTCATCCATGTTGTAGCATGTACCATTATTTAAGGCTGAATAATGTTCTATTTTATGGATATATCACATTTTGTTTATCCATTAATCAGTTGAAGGACATTTGGATTGTTTCCTCCTTTTGGCTCTTGTAAACATAGCTTTTGCTATGAACATTTGTATACAAGCTTTTGTTTCTCCACCTGCTTTCAATTCCGTTAGGTATATAACTAAAAGTGGAATTGCTGGGTCATATGGTAAATTCTATTTTTAACTTTTTATGGAACTGTCAAACTGTTTTCCATAGCAACTGCACCATTTTACATTTGCACTAGTAATACATGAGGGTTCCAATTTTTCCTATCTTCACCAACAGTTGTTATGTGGTATGAAGTAGTATCCTATTGTGCGTTTGATTTGTATTTTCCCTAATGACTAATGATGTTGAGCATCTTCTCATATGCTAGTGGTCATTTGTGTATTATCCTTGGAGAATGTGTATCTAAAATTTGTCCATTTTTTAATTGGGTTGTTTGTCTTTTGTTAAGTTGTAAGAGTTCTTTATACATTCTAGATCAAAAGTCCCTTATCAGATATATGATTTGCAAATATTTTCTCCCATCCTGCCTTTGCACTCTCTTGATAGTGCCCTTTGATGCATAAAAGTTTTTAACTTGATAAAGCCTAATATACTTGTTTTTCTTCTGCTGCTTGTGCTTTTGCTGGCATATCTAAGAAACCATTGTCCTTCCCCCACCCCCACCTAAAAAATTATAAATAATAGATCTGATGAGGGACTTGTATCTAGAATACACTAAAAGTTCACTTGCTGTTCTTTCATCCAGAGATGGAGTCTATTTCCATCACCTTGGAATTGACTTGCTTCAACCAATAGAAATCTGGAATTCAATAGATACCACCTGGACAGAGAGGCCACGTGGTAAGTGTCACAGTCATCCAAACAACAGTCAATACTGAGGTCCCAGACATGTGACAGAGGCCTTCTTGGACCTTGCAGGCTAGACCATCTGCCAAGTAAACAAACCCATAGGGGGAACCCTGATCAATATCACATGGAACAAACATCCAGACATCCCAGAAGTAAAAAAGTCATTGTTGTTTTAGGTCAACTATTGTAAAGGAAATATAAGCAAATCCTACCAGTAAGAAGGTAATGTGAGAGGAGAGTACCACCCACTTGGATGTTGACAGAAGTTCCAGAAAAAGAAAGCCATATGAGATTCCTAAAAAAATGTCAAACATACTTTGATGTTTTGACTTTCTTGAGTCCTACAAGCAAAAGAGAGGAAAAAAATACACAGAAAAATTTCTCTCATAATAACCTATTGGCTCAGTTTGGCAACTCAAAATAACTTTTAAAAAAGTAACTATAAATAAAAAAGTAACTACAAACTTCGTTCAAAATATAAAGGACATTTTAAAAATAAAATTTAATTTGAATTGAATTGAAAATACAATCAATTATGAAATCCACAGATGCAAGAGATTAAAATGGATGTGAATTTATCAAAGTCTCTTTAAAAAAAATAAAAAATAAAAATAAGTCTTTCTTTAAGAGACTGCCACAAGGCAGATAATGATAAAAGAAATAGAAATATTCAACATAGTTTTCAGGAAGAGGATTATTTAAAACTATTGATATTAAACTTTAAGGCTCTAAAATACCAAGTTATTTTGACTTATGTGGCTCAGGCTAAAAGCATGAGTGCCCCTAAAGAATGTCAAAAATTATAGCTTGGAAGTCTTTTTCCTAAAAAAGAAAAAAAAATGAACCATTATAAGGTTTCCCAACAGAATTTTCTCTGCATGACTGAAAAGGCTGTTCTTCATGTTAATATTCCTCAAAGCATTGTTTTAAATGCTATTTGTTTGGCTATGCTAGGAAAGACAATTAATATTAAGCCATAGTAAAGTGCTAAGTTCCAATGTACAGATCTGTTACTTACAAAGTGTCAGAAAAAAGAGAAAAAAAGCTATTGAGATCTAATGAAAAACTGCAGTGCTTAATAGTAATGGGATTTTTCAAAATGTTATTGGTAAGCCCAGAAGCTGAAAGGTCCCTATAGAGGCTTTTATTTAGTTCTTAAATTACTTTTAAACTCTAGGTTTAAGAAGAAATAAAATTAAACCCCGAACTTTCAAATCTTTCATAAAGTATCAGTGAATATCTTCATATAGCATCCCTCAAGGATTCCTTATTCCATAGACTGTATTTTCAAAAAGTCAGGTAAACAATAAGCACATTCTTTAAAACAGCTTAAAAGAAAGCAAGTGTGTGCTAGTATTTCCTGGCATGGAGTTCACTGTTAATTTATGTACTAGAAACTACCTCACAGACCACAAAAGAATCCCAAGAGGTTAGTAAATGCCTCAGTATTAACCTATTATTATCGGATCTCTTTTGTAACAACTCTTTCCAAATCAAAAGAAAAACACTAAGCTAAAAAAGCATTAAAACTATTTAATATAGTGTCAGTTTTTTCAACAGCTTTGTCAGCAGTTAAATATAATTAGATTCACTTTTAATATAAAACATTATTGAAAAGAGTTATGAATTGCCCAGCCTTTTCAAGCACGGCATTGCTTTTTAAATAATTAAGTTAATAAATTTATAGCACTTTATATTAACATTAATAAAATTAACTTGTTAATTTAGCATGCTATTTACTGACAAAAAAGTGAAAGTCAAAGCTTTAATATTTCAGTAATAATTTAGTATGAATATGCTACATCTTCAAAAGCTGTAAAATACTTCAGTGGCATTGATTTGAGAAAATTAATTTACAAGTATCTTTGTAAATATGTGTTTTTGAGTAAAAAGAAAATAAAATATCCTATAATTTTTAAATAAAAAATATTCAACTATATAAGAACTCTTAGAATTGCCAGAAAATTTGAATACACTGAAGCAGCATGCAATATTCAAACTATACAACCTTTGTTCACTACTCACTATGCCAACACATCCATTCTTTTCTATCCAATATAAGGTATTAGCAATTCTAAAAAAATAGATCTTCACTATAGGAATTTCTTAAAGGGATAAATGTCAGGAAGAACAAAAATCCCTGAGTGAGGGTCTGAGATACAAGAAGAGAAGAACAAACAAATTGGGAAATACTAGGTAATTTTAAATGCACACTGTGTAAAGTAACTTTGAAGGCACAAATTGAGATACTCTACAAAATAGGATATAATTTTGAAGAGGTTATCAGAACTCTCTATATACTTACAGTAATAATTTTTAGATTAAAAGATCAGGCTAAAATGCAAGACAACAATGACATTATTTGGAAGGTGAGTGCTCAAAATTAATAGGTTCTAAAGTCTTTATATCATTTGGAAGAAAGTTTTAGACATTAACTTTAAAATTTGTTGGGTGTGTATGACAAAATTACAAAGGTAACCTTAAATTAATAGATGTAGAATATACAAGTTACATACTAATTGAAGGAGAAAACAAAAAATAAAATTAAATTTTATCACCTTGAGTTTTTTGATTGGAGCATTTAGTCCATTTGATCTATCATTAATGATAGATATGCACTTATTGCCATTTTGTTATGTGTTCTGTGGTTGTTTTTGAAGTTCTCTGCTCCTTTCTTCTCTTGCTCTCTTCATTCATGGTTTGCTAGCTTTCTTCAGTGATATGCTTGGATCCTTGCTTTTTATTTTTTGTGTATCTATTACTGGTTTTTTATTTCTGGTTACTATTAGGTTTATATACAACATCTTAAGCATGTAGCAATCCATATTAAGTTGACAGTCACTCTGTTTGAACCCAGTCTTTACTCCTCTCCCTCTACCATGGTTAGGCATAGAGTGTCATACATTGTATCTTTTTATTTTGTGAATCCTTTGAGTGATTTTTATAGATATATTTAATTTTGCTGCTTTTGTGCTTCATACTTTTCTTACTCCTACTTATTGTCATTCTTTTCCACTCAAAGAGACCCCCTTAACATTTCTTATAGGGCTGGTTTAGTCATGAATTCCTTTAACTTTTGTTTTTCTGGGAAACTCTCTCTCCCTATCCTCATATTCTGAATGATAACCATGCTGAGTAGAATACTCTTGGCTGCAGTTCTTTTTTTCTTTCAGTATTTTGAATATATCATACCACACTCCTCTGGCCTACTAAATTTCTACTGAAAAATCAGCTGATATCTTGTAGGGGTTTCTATTGATAGCTATATAGGGTTTCTCTTATCTGTTTTCTATTCTCTTGCTGCTTTTAAAATTCTCTATCACTACCTTTTGTCATTTTAAGTACTATTTGTCTTTGTGTGAATTTTGTTGGGAGTTCTCTGTGCTTCCTGGATCTGGACTTCTATTTCTATCATCAGATTTAGGAAGTTTTTAGCTAATATTTCTTCAAATAGATCTTCTGCCCCTTTTCTCCCTCTTCTTCTAGAATCTCTATAATGTGAATGTTATTACAATTGGTGTCACTGAGTTCCCTTAGACTACTTTTTTTTTTCTGTCTCCTATTCCACTGATATCTTTCTTTATTCTGTTCTCCAGGTCACTGACGCACTCTTCTGCTTCCTCTAGCTTACTGTCGATTCCATCAAGCATATTTTTAATTTCAGTTATTGAGTTCTTCATCTCTGGTTCATTTTTTATGTTTTCTATCTCTAAGGGTTCTACTGAGGTCCTCCATTCTTTGTTCAAGTCCAGTGAGTATCTTTATGATTACTTTAAATTCTCTATCAGTTATATTACTTATATCTGTTTCACTTAAGTCTCTTGCTGTGGTTTTGTCCTTTTCTTTCATTTAGGACATTGTTCTGTCTCATTTTGTCTCTCTGCATCTGTTTCTATGTGTTAGAAAAGTCAACCATATCTCCTGCTCTTGAAAGTAGTCCTTATGAAGAAGAGGTCCTGTTGTGCCCTGCTGTGCAATGTCCCCTATTCACCAGAACCTGGCACTTCAGGGGTGTCTCCTATGTGGGTTGCATGTACCCTACTACTATAGCTGAGCCATGTTTGCCTTTAATCTAGTCATCTGCAATAGCTCTCTTTGCCTGTTGTGGACAGGGTTTGGTCCCTGTGTTGTTAATGGGCCAGTCTGGAGCCTCCCTGGGCTTGAGCTGAATCAAAGTCAGCAAAGATACAGTTGCAGGAACTTGCAGGGTGCATTCCCTCTGCTGTCCCTTGAGAAGCTTTTATTGGTGGGCAGGGCTTGCAGTCACACCAGATGTCTGACGCCAGCCCACTGCTGATGCCACCACGGTTTACTGGTGTGTGTGGTTATCTTCCCCTCTCCCCAGGGCAGGAGTCACTCTGGATTTATGCTGACCCTATCAGAGCTGCTAGCACTTTGGATGAATTCAGGCCAAGGACATATTACATGGAGCATGTCTAGAGGAGAACATGGGGGAGGGTCAAGGGGGTAGCTGTTAAAAAGCTGGGTCAAGAATATTCATATTTTGCTGCTTCTAGCAGGTACCAATGTATCTAGGCTGGGTGGCCAGGAGGGGAAATGGCACTCACCAGCTCTTTTGTTCTTGGAGAAGTCCCCCAAAGATTCCTGCCCTTCCGCACATGCTCTGAGATTAGTAAATAAATCTCCTTCCAGTATACCCCCAGACGTTTTTCAAATTGTTGCTTCTATGCTATATCTCTGCAGGCTGTTTGTTGTGCTGTCTCTTTGGGGTGAGGTCTCCTCCCTCCTGGCTCCCAGAGCTTAGCCCACTGATGAAAGTTCCAGGTATTAAGTTCCACTGATTGTTAGGCCAAAGCCAAACAATTTTTTCAAAGCTAAATTTTATGGGGATTCATCTTCCCCATGTGGGTCTGCACTGCCTAGGGTACCTGGGTGTGAAGGTCTTGGTCCTCTCCCCTCTCTGTGCATGCAGTGTCCCTCTCACCCACTTAGAGTCCTGTGGGTCCATTTGCTACACAACTTCATCTCTGCCCTTCCTACCCTCTTCAGTGAGGCTTCTTCTCTACATTTAGCTGTGAAGAATCTGCTCTTCCAGTCTTCAAGTCACTTTCTGGGTCATCTGCACAGATGTGGATATTATCTAGTTGTGGGATGAGGTCAGTTTAAGATCCTCCTACTCTGCCATCTTCCCTCCAAATACTCTATTTTTTTAAATTTTTTTTTAATTTCTTTATGATAGTCACAGAGAGAGAGAGAGAGAGAGAGGCAGAGACACAGGCAGAGGGAGAAGCAGGCTCCATGCACCGGGAGCCCGACGTGGGATTCGATCCCAGGTCTCCAGGATCGCGCCCTGAGCCAAAGGCAGGCGCCAAACCGCTGCGCCACCCAGGGATCCCAAATCCTCTATTTTTTTAATTTAAAAAATATATATCTACACTCTAACAGTGACCCAAAATAAAAATCTGAGAGCTGAAGAAGGTTTCCAGCTTTTAAACAGGTCTCATTTTTTTTTAAATTTTTATTTATTTATGATAGTCACAGAGAGAGAGAGAGGCAGAGACATAGGCAGAGGGAGAAGCAGGCTCCATGCACCAGGAGCCCGATGTGGGATTCGATCCCGGGTCTCCAGGATCACGCCCTGGGCCCAAGGCAGGCGCCAAACCGCTGCGCCACCCAGGGATCCCAGGTCTCATTTTTAAAGTGGGTTAAACTCAGATATAATCACAAAGACTTTCTTTCGAGTTATTTCAGGATTCACATAAGCCTGCTTTGTGGAAATATGCATTCAAAATATTTATGCTGATAGGTACATGTGCCATTCAAATTTTCCAAAACAATTAAAATCTAAAATTTCACCAAAACTAGGGCATATCTTCAACGTTTTCTTCCATAGCATTTTGAACACAGAAAGCACTCAGTAAATACAGACCACATACACTATATTGGTAAATTAAGTCCCAAGTCATCACTTTCCTCTAGTTCATTTGAAAAATGAACATATAGTATTCCATGAGTCCTTTAAGCAATCTCTGTTTGTGAAGCTCAGAGAAATAACACCTGACTGTGTATTCTGAGAAGAACTGGCACATTAGCTAGGAATGGTGCTGCATAAACATTTTCCCATGGTGTTTTTGGTAGCACATGAGCTTACTCATCTGCCTTTAGTGCATTCCTGAAAAATAAAACTTAAAAGTCACTAACTTAAAGTGTTGTATTGTCTCATAGTTTGATCATTAAAATGCTAAGAATGAAGAAATCTTAGTTTTCTGTGCTTTTTACTATGTAAATTGAAGCTAACAACAATCATTTATAGGCAGCTGTTGCCTTTAATATTTCTACTTATCCATGCTGAGATTTTTAAAACCTATCCACTTTTCAGAACTGCTTTCTCATTAAATGTCAACCTTACTGACTAGTAAGTAATAATAACTCTTCTCCCCTACCTGGGAATTATGGAGGAGGAAAGGAAACCTCAACAGATTTCAAATGAACTATTAAAATAGCTTCTTGTTGTGAAGTACCTACCCCCTTTTTTTTAGAGGCACATGAAAAAGTTAGAATAAATGCATTTTCTGTTATCTATTGCTTGGCAGACATGTCATTTCAGTATTATTTCTCATCTTGCTTCACAACCTACACAACATCCACTACTTAGTGGAAGCTCTATAGTTAGATCATCTTTATAGGAGATAGAAAACGTCATGATCCTTTGATAGATTAAAAATAAGATACAATTCAAAAAATGGCATAAAAGAAAGAGAATATGGTAGTAATAATATTGTTATGCTATTTGAATTAAAGGATAATGATGTTTGATTAAAGGATAATATCCTTGAATTAAAGGATAATCTTAGATAATCCATATGCATTCTTTTTGTTTCTTCTTGTTGAGGCAACAGTAACTATTTCAACACTATGTGACTTTATGCTACTTTTTCCCTGTATTTTCACTATATGAACAAAAAGAGGACTGGAGAGCTGGTTTGACAGCCAAAACCTCCTTGTCCCCAACATAACATCTTTCATCAATCAGATTCCTCCATCAATCAGTGAACAAAACTGACATTGAAATGTCATAAATTTTTATAAACTTATCATCTATTCTGTTTGGCATGGTAACTGCTCATAGAAGTTTATGGAATGACATCTAATAATATACAACATTAGTAGTTTCCCCTAATACGTATGAGTGTGTGAGATACATATGACACAATTCCTGCTTCCCATGGACTGGGGGTGTAGGGGGCAGCTGAAATGGAGAGGGAACAATGAGACAAGGTGGCAGCCTAAATGAGTATAATCAACTCTCTCAAAACTTTCACAAAGAAAATGATGCTTAGGCTATGAATTGAAAGATGATAAAGACTTCATGAAGCAGAAGGCGTCCCGTCAGAGAGAACTGCATGGTGAGAATGCATAGAACGTGATGGTACACCATTTTGGGAAAATATTTGGCAGTCTCTTGTATAGTTAAAGCATATACTCTGTCTACAATCCAGCAGCAATTCTCCCCCTAGGGGGAGACACAAGGGATACAAAAAGTTGGGCCCATAAAAAAAATTCTTGAATAAGAGTGTTTATGGCCGTTCTATTCATAATAGACAAAAACTGGAAATATTCCAATGCCATCATATATGAATAAGGCAAACTTATGGAGCAATATTCATATAATGGAAACTACTCCACATAAAGAATAAGCTGCTGATTCACTCAACACATATCAAAATGAATATCAAAAACACGTTGAACTAAAGAGGCCAAACAAAAAAGAGTATATACTATATGATTTCACTTATATGAAGTTCAAATACAGGCAAAACTAACCAATAGTGATGTATCAGAACAGTAGTTTCTACAAGAGGATAGGGTAATTGACAAAAAGAGGGCACAAAGGGACCTTTCTGCTCTGATAGCAATGTGTTCTATTTTGATTGAGGTAATGTTACACAGGTACTTATACTTATCAAAAACTTACCAATTTATAAACTTAGGTTCACTATATTTCACTGTATATAAATTTTTTCTTGATAGAAATAATGAGCAAAAAATTAATGAGGCAATATTAAAACAAATAAAAGAGGCATAGGGGCTGAAACCACAAAGTACAGACAACAAGTAGTTTAGCAGTGATGGAGCACAGTGCTTCAGCAAAGAAGCAACAGGTAAACCTGGAAAGGTGAGGGGTGTGAAACTGGATTGAAACGGTTTCCATGTTTCTGACCAAAGAAAATTGGAAACTAGGTTAAAAGATAAATCCTGGAAGCTAAATATTGACTAACTAGTCAGAGACCTTCAGACATTTTACAGTTGTCTATGTTTCTTTATCTAAGGGGAATGAAATCCTGAGCCTCAAAGCCAGTCCTTTACATTCTAAAGGACTATAAAAACTAAAGAGTAAAGGTTTCTCTCTCCCTCAAGAGATGATGGGGCAGCGTGTACCCTATATAAACTCCCAGATTCATAACTTCAGGATTCCTCTCCTGCAGTATACACTCTCCCATTCCCCAACATACAGGATAACATCTGGCTCTCGCTGTATCATTTATGAATTACTGGGTGTGGAGAATGAGTGAAGTCATTGCTGTAAGGAATAATAATTCTTATCTCTGCCCCCAAAACTTCATGTTTGCATTTAAGGTAAGTATACATATAAATTTTAAAAACTTACCAAACAGGAACCAGATCATGAGAGCTTCGTTTGACATACAATAAGTATCATCCATATTTATCCTGTTGCCACCAGGAAGGCAGATTTAGAAGGGTTTTAAACACAGAGCAAGATCACAGCTGAGTACAGAAAGATCACCTTGGAAGCACTATGGACAATAAATCCAAGATGATCAAGACTGAAGGCAGTAAAATGGTTTAGAGGAAGATGCAATGTTCCTGGTCAGACATTGAGATAAACATTAGTAATAGGGAATTAGCAGAGGGAATAGACATGAGGAATATCATGTAGGTAGGAATGAAAGGATTTATATTCCTATATTTCCACACAGTTTCTGGTGGATCTTTGCAAAAACACCAGAGATATCAACTTCTTGCATTTCCCTGAACTACATTATTCCTCTGTACTTGCTAGTTTGTCATGCCCTTCCACTTATCCACCTTGTATTCACCTTCTACTTGTATTCATCTTCTACTGAGAAGATTCCTGAAACCCTTAATCCAAAAAGTAAACTAGGATCCTGATGTTGACACTCACATGGCTAAGATATTACAGTACTTAGCAATGCCCCCACTTTATCTTTAGATTGTGACTGTATTTTTATACCTAGCTTCCTCCCTAGGCTATAATTTCATGAATAGATCACATCTTCCTCATCATTTTAACTCCAACACAGAGCAGGTGCTGGCACAAAGTAAAAACTCAATAAATATTTGTTACTAAATTAATAAGCATTGCTCTAAGTCACACTTATAGATCAAGAACTAGAACCTGTTACATTTCCCAGAATTCCTACAGGACTGCAAGGACATTCTGTCCTCAATAAATTCAAACAAATCATTTGAACTTTTCTCCTTTACTCCTTATTTTTAGTGTAATAAAATATAAACCTTATAAAACTTTAACAAAAATGAAATAAGGAATGAACCTTAAACATGAGTTTTTCAAGACATGTGGCTGTGCACCCTTGGAAGGACCTAATTTTGGTGTCTGGAAATTAAATATCCCTAATAGAGGAGAGAGCTTGGGAAGATGGCACAGTAGGAGCTCACCCAAAATTACAGCTAGATGTCACTAATATCTGTGTAAATAAACCAGAGAGCAACCCAAAGACTGGAAGAAAAAATTCCATAATTAAATATATAGAAGAACCCACATCTGAGAGGGTAGGAAGGACAGAATCATGAGCCTCTTGGCTATAGGTGTGAAGAGGGAAGAGAAATGGTCCCTTGTACTAGGGAGCTCACATGGAGAAGATGAATCCCCATAACATTTGGCCTTGAAAACCAGAGGAATTGAATTGCATGAGTTTGTATAACCAACAGGCCTTGGAACCTGGAGCTTTAAAAGTCAGCTGACTCAGCTCTCGGGCTAGCCAGAGGGCAAATGATACCTGGGTTGCAACCGTTAAGAGACAACAGCTTATGGAGAAGCAACACAGATTGCAAGTCTGCACAACTCCTGAGGTAGAGCAGGGAGGTCTACTTAAACTGATTTCAGAGTATGTTTAAGAACTTCTCTGGGAACAAAGGAGCTGGCAGGTGCCATTTTCCTCCTCTGCCCTCCATATAAACACAGGGCCACCTGCAGGACGTGGCACTGCACAGACACTTGCTACCTAATATCCTGACAGTATACCCTGCCCACAAGTTCTCCTAAGGACTTGTCCACTCCAAGCCTGCTCCCCATCACCCTGGGCTCAGTACAAATTTTGTCAATGCCACCGCCTTGTCTCTGAGTTCCCTTTGAGGGCATGCCCCCTCACAGGCAACCTGCCTAAGTCCCACCAATATCACAATGAGCAAGCAGAGCCTACAATGGCAGAGAGTCAGTGCAGATGACTCAACTGGAAGGAAAAGTGAATCAGACACAACATCAGGGTACAAGGAACACACATCCAACACTCCCCTGAAATGCCAGGCTCTGGTAAACAGGGGACACGACACTGCAGGGCATTACACTATCTCTTCTTCATAAAGCCACTACTTTCAAAAGAAGGTATAGGTGACCTTTCTAAAAAACAGAAACAGATATAGAGGCAGGCAAAGTGAGGGGGCAGAAGAATATATCCCAAATGAAAAAACAGGAACAAAAATTAAAGCTGGAGATCTAAACAAAACAGAAATACATAATATGCCTGATAGAAAATTTAATGATCATAAAGATACTGGACTTGAGGGGAGCCTGGGTAGCTCAGTTGGTTAATCATCTGACTCTTGATTTTGGCTCAGATCATGATCTCAGGATCATGAGATTGAGCCCCACACTGAGCTCCATGCTGGGCATGGAGCCTGCTTGGGATTCTCCCTTTCCCTCTGCTATTCCCCCCTTCTCTTTCTCTTTCTCTCTCTCTCTCTCTCTCTCTCTCTCTCTCTCTCTCTCTCTCTCTCCTCTAAAAAAATTAAAAAATAACAATAAAGATTCTCACTGGATTTGAGAAAAACAGTAGAAGGATATCAATGAAACCCTTAACAAAGAGATAAAAAATGACATATCAGGGTTGAAGAACTCAATAAACGAAATTAAAAATACAATTAATGAAATAAATACCAGGCTACAGGAAGCAGGGGAATGCTACCATTGACCTGGAAGATAGAGTAATGGAAAGCAATCAAGCTGAACAAATGAGACACAAACAAATATTGCATAATGAGAACAGACTTAGAGAATTCAGTGACACTATTAAGCATAACATTAACATTATAGGGATCTCAAAAAAAAGGGAAGACAGAAAATGTATTTGAAGAAATAATAGCTGAAAACTTCCCAAATATGGGATGGGAAACAAGAAATCCAGATTCAGGAGGCACAGAGATCCCAAAAAAATTTCCATTCAAGGAGGTCTACACCAAGACACATAAAAATTACAATGGCCAAAAAACTGATATAGAATCTTAAAGTGGGCAGCCTGGGTGGCTCAGTAGTTTAGCGCAGCCTTCAGCCCAGGGCCTGATCCTGGAGACCCGGGATCGAGTCCTACGTTGGGTTCCCTGCATGGAGCCTACTTCTCCCTCTGCTGTGTCTCTGCCTCTGTGTGTGTGTGTGTGTGTGTGTGTGTCTCATGAATAAATAAAATCTTTAAAAAAAAAAAGAATCTTCAAGTTTGCAAGAGAAAAGACAGCTACGTATGAAAGAAATCTCATAACATTATCAGCTGATTATTCCAGCAGAAACTTTTGGGGACAGAAGAGAGTGCAAGATATACTCACAGCACTGAAAAGGAAAAATCTGCAGCCAAGAAAACTCTGTCTAGCAAGGCTACCATTCAGAATAGAAAGAGAAATAAGGAGTTTTCCAGACAAACAAAAGGTAAAAATTTTAATGACCACTAAACCAGCCCTCAAGAAATGTTAAGAGGGACTCTGTGAGTGGAAAATAAAAACCGTAAGAATAAGGAAAATAGGAAATACAAAAGAAAAAATCATAAATCTGTAAAAATCAATAAAGAGAAAGAAAATAAAAGGATATGAAATCCAATACCAAATATCTGAAATGTGGAGGGGAGAAGAGTAAAATTAAGAAAACATCAATGTATTATAGATGCAGAAGTTGCTATATGTAAAGCAAATTATAATCACAAGTTCAAGAACAGTGACAGATATGCAAAAAATAAAGAGTAAGGAATTTAAGTGTTTAACTAAAGAAAGCCAACTAAGCAGGAGAGAAGGAAACAACAGAAGAAAGGAACAGAGAGGAAATACAAAAACAACCACAACACATGTAACAAAATGACAAAGAATACGTACATAATCAATAATTTCTTTTAATGTAAATGGACTAAGTGCTATAATCAAAAACACAGGGTGACAGAATGGATAAAAACAGAAGACTTACCTATATGCTGCTTAAAAGAGGCTCATTTTAGACCTAAAGACACATGCAGATTGAAAGTGAGAGGGTGGAGAAATACCTATCATGCATATGGAAGTAGATAGAAAGCTGGGGTAGTAATATTTATATCAAACAAAATAGACTTTAAAACAAAAGCTGTAATAAGGGACAAAGAAAGGATACTATATATTCATAAAGGGTACAATCCAACAAGAAGATACAACAATTCTAAATATTTATGCACTCAACATGGGAGCACCCCAAAACATAAAGCATTTAATAAGAAACATAAAGGAACTAATCAATATTACACAAATAGCAGGGATGTAACACCCCACTTACATCAATGAACAAATCATCTAAACAGAAAATCAACAAGGAAACAAGATCTTTGAATGACACACTGGAACAGATGGACTGAACAAATATATTCAGAACATTCCACCCTAAACAGCAGAATACACATTCTTTTCAAGTGCACATGGAACACTCTCCAGAATAGATCACATATTGGGCCACAAAACAAGTCTCAACAAATTCAAAAAGACTGAAGTCATGCCATGAATCTTTTTCAACCATAATGCTATGAAACTAGAAATAAACCACAAGAAAAAAACTGAAAAGAACACAAAAAGAGAGGTTAAATAATATGCTACTAAAAAATACTGGGATAATCATGAAATCAAAGAGGAAATCAAAAAATACATGGAGACAAGTGAAAATGAAAACACAGTGGTCCAAAATCTTTGGGACACAGCAAAAGTAGTTGGTTCTAAGAAGAAAGTGTACTGCAATGCAGACATACTTAGAGAACCAAGAAAAATACCAAATAAACAACCTAACCATATCTAAAAGAACTAGATAAAGAAAAACAAACAAAATCCAAGACCTATAGAAGGAAGAAATAATAAGATTAGAGTAAAAATAACTGACATAGAAACTAAAAAACAATGGAACAGATCAGTGAAACCAAGAGCTGGTTGTTCTAAAAGATCAAAATAACTATAGCCAGTTTCATTTAAAAAAAAAAAGACTCAAATAAATAAAATCAGAAATGAAAGGGAAGAGATAATACCCAACACCACAGATATACAAAATACTGTAAGAGCATATTATGAAAAATTATATGCAAACAACCTGGACAACCATGAAGAAATAGATAAATAGAAATATATAACCTCCAAAACCTGAATCAGGAAAAAATAGAAAATTGGAACAGACCAATTACCAACAATGAAATTGAATCAGTAATCAAAAAATTTGAGCAAACAAAAGTCAAGGCCCATATAAGTTCACAGGTGAATTCTACCAAACATTTAAAGAAAAGTTAATATCTATTTTTCTCAAACTATTCCAAAAAATAGAGGAAAAAACACTTCCTAATTCATTCTATGAAACTAGCATTATTCTGATAGCAGAATCAGATAAAGACTCCACTAAAAAAGAGAACTACAGGACACTATCTGTGACGCACATAGATGCAAAAATCCTCAACAAATTATTAGCAAATGGAATCCAACAATACATTTCTTTAAAAATTCACCAGAGTCAAATGGGATTTTATCTATAGGATGCAAAGATGCTTCAGTATTCACAAATGAATATGACACATCATATCAACAAAAGAAGAGACAGACACCATATGATCATTTCAATAGATGCAAAAAGAGCATTTGATAAAGTACAACATCCATTCATGATAAAAACCCTCAACAAAGTAGGTTTAGAGGGAACATGCCTCACCATAATTAAGGCCACCTGTGTGATAAACCACACTTAACATCATCTTTAATGGCAAAAAACTGAGAGCTTTTCTCCTAAGGTCAGGAACAAGACAAGGATGTACACTCTCACTACTGTTATTTAACATAGTACTGGAAGTCCTAACCACAATAATCAGACAACAAAAAGAAATAAAAGGCAACCAAATCAGTAAGGAAGAAGTAAAACCTTCACTATTTGCAGATGAAATGATTCTTATATAAAAAATCTGAAAGACTCCACCAAAAAACTTCTAGAAATGATAAATGAATGCAGAAAAGTTGCAACATACAAAAACAATGTTAGAATTATGTTGCATTTCCATACAACAACAATGAAGTAGCAGAAAGAGAAATTAAGAAAACAATCCCATTTGCAAGTGCAGAAAGAATAATAAGATACCTAGGAACAAACCTAACCAAAAAGGTTAAAGACCTATACTCCGAAAATTGTAAAACTCTGATGAAAGAAATAGAAGACCACAAAAAGAAATAGAAAGACATTCCATGCTCATAGTTTATAAGAACATACATTGTTAAAATGTCTATACTACCCAAAGCAATCTACACATTTAATACAATCTCTATCAAAATACCAATAAATTTTTTCACAGAGCTAGAACAAACAATCCTAAAATTTGTATGAAACCCCAAAAGACCTGAAATAGCCAAAGCAATTTTGAAAAAGAAAAGCAAGCTGGAGATATCACAATTCCATATTTCAAGTTATATTACAAAGATGTAGTCATCAAAACAATATAGTACTGGCACAAAAACAGACACATAGATCAATGAAACAAAATAGAAAATCCAGAAATAAACCCACAACTACATGGTCAATTAATCTCTGAATATCCAGTGGAAAAAAAAGCTCTTCAACAAATGATGTTGGGAAAATTGGACAGCAACATGCAAAAGAATGAAACTTTCATGAGTCATTTTCTTACACCATACTCAAAAATAAATTCACAGTGGATTAAAACGCAAATGTGAAACCTGAAACTAAAAATCCTAGAGGAGAACAAACGCAGTAACTTCTTTGACATCAGCAGTAACAACATTTTTCTAGATATGTCTCTTGAGGCAAGGGAAACAAAAGCAAAAATAAACTAATGGGATTCCATCAAAATAAAAACCTTCTACACTGTGAAGGAAACAATCAATAAAACTAAAAGACAATCTACTGAATGGGAGAAGATATTTGCAAATGATATATCTGATAGAGGGTTAATATCCAAATTATAGAGAGAACTTACACAACTTAATACCCACAAAAATCAAATTATCCAATTTAAAAAATGGACAGAAGACATGAGCAAACATATCTCCAAAGAACACATCCAGACAACCTACAGACACATGAAAAGATATTAATTATCACTTACCATGAGGGAAATTCAAGTCAAAACTACACTGAGATATCACCTCACACCTGTCAGAATGGGTAAAATCAAAAACAAGAAACAACAGGTGATAGGGCACCTGGGTGGATCAGTCAGTTAAGCATCTGACTCTTCATTTGGGCTCAGGTCATGATCTCAGGGTCATGAGATTGAGCCCTGCATTGGGGTCTACACTGGGCATGGATCCTGCTTAAGATTCTCCCTTTCCCTCTGCTCCTCAGCTCTCATTCTCTCACTAGAAACAAACAACAAGTATTGGAGAGGATGTGGAGAAACAGGAATTCTTGTGCACTACTGGTGAAAGTGCAAATTGGTATAACTACTGTGGAGAACAGTATGAAGATTCCTCAAAAAGTTAAAAATGGAACCACTCTATGATCTAGTAATTGCACTACTGGGGTACTTAGCGAAAGAATATGAAAACACTAAATCAAAGGGATACATGCACCCCATGTTTATTGCAGTAGTATTTACAATAGCAAAAATATGGAAGAAGCCCAAATGTTCATTGACTGATGAATGGATAAAGAAGATGTGATATATATATTACATATTTAGTGTCCAAAATATGTGAATATATATAACACATATATAAAATCTATAACACATGAATATATATCATATATATATATGAATTCATATATATATATGAATATTATTCAGCTATAAAAAAAGAAATC
Organism: Nyctereutes procyonoides; assembly: GCF_905146905.1. Classification (NCBI taxonomy): domain Eukaryota; kingdom Metazoa; phylum Chordata; class Mammalia; order Carnivora; family Canidae; genus Nyctereutes; species Nyctereutes procyonoides. Next base: position 8,652,265 of record NW_026575145.1, read on the forward strand.
CTGCCATATGCAACAACATGGATGGATCTAGAGGGTATAATGCAAGTAAAATATGTCAGAGAAAGACAAATACCATATGATTTCACTCATATGTGGAATTTAAGAAACAAAACACACAAGTAAAGGAAAAAAATAATGACAGAAAGAAGCCAAGAAAAAAGACTCTTAACTATAGAGAACAAACTGCTGGTTACCAGAGGGAGGTGGGTGGGTGAAATAGGTCATGAGGATTAAAGAGTACACTTATCATGATGAGCACTGAGTAATGTATACTAATTGTTGAATCACTATATTGTATACCTGAAACTAATATAATGGTGTATGCTAACTATACTAGAATTTGTTATAATTAATAATAAAAAGAGAGGAGAGTTATCAATAACATAGCTGTGGGACACCCCCAGACTGAAAGACTGATTGTCAGACTGGCCTCTTCCTCTGCAACCACTGATGACTGCCACTGAGATAGAAGAAACATACATGGTGGTGACCCAGCAGTTTGGATTCCTCCCTGGAGTACCTTTAGTACATAGGATTAGACATCTTAGTTCTAACCTTTCACAGAACTCATTGGATGTTAAAAGGAGTAATATCCATGTGAAGTGGACCTAGTTCCCAGGAAACAAAGGAATATCTTGTAACATCAGTTACAAGAGTCTACTAATTCCATATTAGAAAAGACTTTTGCCTTTGACTTGGCATAGTACTCTTTAGGGAAGGAGGGCATCTCCCTAGGAACCAAGGTGGTTAGGACATAGGAAAAGAATGCATCTTCTTCATTAGATAACTCTTCCTCTGAGGACCCATTTTGTGACCTTCCACTCAATGTGTTGACTCAAATTATAATGATAAACTTGTGGTCTAAATATTAAATTTTTGTTTTAAACTGAAAAAAAAAGATTCCCAGTAAAAAGGTACCATTATCACCTCGATGCCAGGAAATGGGTGTTTGATTTTTACTGTGCCTTTGCTTTGGCATGGTGACATTAAATGAGATAGCATAGGTAAAAATACAATAATATACACATATACAGTATACAAACAATAAGTACAAGTTTTATCTTTCCCTCTCCATCCACATTTTTTATACCTCATTACCCTGCCCTCATTTTTATTTACAGGTGAACCTATGAAAACTGATGAAATTTTCACAGCCTCATTTAAAATCACAAATATGGTCTATTGCCTCAAATTAATGGACACTGAAATTCATGATATAATTAAAATGTGCTCACACTGCATAAGAAATAAAACCATGGCAGGGAAGAAAAAATGTTTCTTCCTCTTCTCTGGAAAATAGAAATATATAAAATATACATTTAGTGCACATCTAGCCACTCTAATGATTTCGGTAAACAAGGAAAAAGATAAAAACTGTATGACAAGAATATACAAAATGAATAGTTCATTATTCTAAATGAGGGAATGGGAAACTATGTAGACTTTATTACCAACATCCAATTCCAAAAATTAAGGACATTACCATTAGCACTATTAGAAGATAGAAATATTGAGCATCTACCATTAGCACTATTAGAAGATAGAAATATTGACCTTCATTAGTACTAAAAGCAGAGCCTAAAATTAGAATTATTCAGAGAGTGGCATTGCATTCCAAAGGTGTCAAGTGTAACTTAAAACAAGCTTCAAGTCTAGACTATAAATATGAGAGAAGCCACTGATGTACACTGCTGCTTTCTTCAACTCCATAATAAGAATTTTATCAAAGCTCATATCAAACTAATATTGAGGCCAGCAAACTAGGACTTGTAAGGTGAGACTAGACTACATATTGGAACTTCAGTTTCACTTCGTTCAGGATAAAGGATATCTCAAGAAAGCTTGTCCCTAGAACAGAAAAATGCCTGAGAAAATGGACTACAGCAATGGAGGCAAGAGAACACATTCATAGGTTAATGTCAAAAGATCATACAATCTAGAAATGATGTCCTGTGAGTTCATATCCTCCAACTCACATAGAGTCACTCAGCTCTCAGGGTCTAACACTTACTATCTACTCTGTGCCAGCACCTTTATTAGAAAATTCCACTTCTCTTAGTTCACTTAAATTTCTTGTCAAACCAAAAATTCCTTATGATCTCCATGTTACAGATAAAGCATTTGAGAACCAGAGAGTTATAAGGACCCAAAGTCATGGTAAAGATATATTAGAGCTAGGATTTAACTCTAATCTTATACCTCCATGAACAATGTTATATTCACAGTACCACAGCACCATCACTTCAAAATGTCAGAATATTCAAAGAGCCTTCCCCAAGGGGATGGGAGAAAGGATGTGGACAGAGGGTGAGGAGCAGAGCCAGTAGTGACAGGGAGGGAAATGCGGGGAAGGCGTGCTTCTGGGGTGTTGATTATATTCTCTGACTGAACCTGTGTGCTGGTTATATGAGTGTGTTCACTTTGTACAAATTCATCAAACTACATATGCATGGTATGTAAAATTTTCTGTATGCAGGTTATACTTAAAGAAAAAGCTTATAGGGGAACCTGGGTGGCTCAGTGATTGAGCATCTGCTTTCAGCTCAGGGCATGATCCTGGGGTCCTTGGATCAAGTCCCGCATCAGGCTCCCCGTAGGGAGCCTGCTTCTCCCTCTGCCTATGTCTCTGCTTCTCTCTCTGTGTCTCTCGTGAATAAATAAAATATTTCTAAAATAAATAAATAAGGAAAGAAGATTAGTGAAAAATTATATATATTATGATACCACTGAGGTAAAGTTAAAAAGAAGCAAATGAAATAACATATTGTTTAGGGATTCATACATATCTGATAGAACTGTGAAAAATACCAAGCAAATGACAAATGCAAAATTCAGGACACTGGTGATTTCCGGAGGGAGACAGGATGATGAGGGAGGATATGCAAACAGAACAGAAATTTTTAATAGTATTAGTGATGTTCTATTTCCTAACCTTGTGAATTCATGAGTGTTTGTACAGTTATACTTCATAACTTACGTACATGTTATACATAATCTTTTATATATCAAATAATTCATGCATTTGTAAAGAGATGTGTATTTTTCTCAGAAAATGTTGGAGATAAAGCAGTAAGTACTAAATCTTAAAGTCACCAATAGATTGTTATTCCGATCTTTAACTGACTTAATACCAGGGTTTGTTCCCTATGGAGAAGAAACAGGATCATGATCTTGTAGAGGAAGTTGCCACCCAAGAAGAACAGATGAGGCATTTTAGTCTTCTGTTTGTTGTTCTCCCAAATCTCCAACATGCAATGGGAAGTTATAATGGAAGAATGCTGGGGTTGCTACTGACCTATGTGAGAACTACACAGGATGATACACTCCCCACCCTACAACCCAGGAACACAGTTGGGTGTGTGCATAAGGCCCCTTTATTGGAAGAAAAAGTATTTCTTCCTCCCAACACAGCCCAAACCAAAGCACCTGGTTTGGTGACCAATGGGCAGATCAGATTTCATTCCTCAGTCTAGTCCTCTAATAAGCATTGGTACAATACACAGCTGAAGCCAAAAGTGACTCAAGTAAACATAACAGAAAATTCTTTATTCAGACAAGATAATGTAACTCAACTCTTCTCTGGAAGAAATCATTTATTGACTTATTCCATTAATATTTATTGAGTATCTGTCTTACACCAAGTGCTGCTCAAGATGTTGAGGATTTCAAAGTGAATACAACAAACCCCTGTCCTCATAGAGCTTGCATCTTAGTGGAAGAGACCAACTATAAATCCATAAACAAGAAAAAATTAAATAATTTATGATAGTATGCAGAAAACATTTATCTTCTAGTGTATTTTCACATTTGACCTCAGCTCATGAAACTACAAATTTTTCCGTATGATTTTTCAGCCGTTTGGTTTAAAAAAATACTGAGCCTCATATTTTACTGTAATAAAAGTAATTTCTTTAAAAGCTCCCACTTTCTGTAGGCAGCACATATACTAAAAGTTCCTACTTTCTATGAACAAAAGAATCCAGAGAGGCCGGATGGATGGTGTGATGGTCTTCTTGGTATGTCAGTCTGACTAGGCTACAGTCTCCAGGTATTCAACAAAACACTAATCTAGGTGTTTCTGCCAAAGCATTTTATAGATGTGATTAAAGTCCATAATCAGTTGGCTTTAAGTGAGGCAGATTATTTCAAATAATCTGAGTGGGCCTGCTGAATCAGTTTAGAGACCTTCAAAGTAGAGCTGAGTCTTCCCTAAAGAAGAATCAATTTTACTTAAGGACAGTAGCCTCAGTCCCTGCCCTTCTTGACAGCCTGCCCTATGAATTTCAGAGTTGGCTACACAGCTAAAACATTGCACAAGCCAATTCCTTGTGATAAATCTTTTTGATGTATAGTACCTACTGGTCTACATCTCTGAACTCTGACCAAGACAGATTGATTTAGGATGTATTATTTTGAACTCTCATTATAAAAGATTCTGGATCTAAACATAGCCTTGGTTGTATGCTTCCTCAATAAATAAAATATGGTTTGGGGGTTGATGAGATGGAAGGTGATTTACATTTATTGAGAGCCTACCAGAACCCAGTATTTCCACATGCATTGTCGCTACTCATTCGACCAACTCCATGCAAGGTTTTTTTTTTATTTTTATTTATTCATAAGAAACAGAGAGGGGGAGGGCAGAGACACAGGCAGAGGGAGAAGCAGGCTCCATGCAGGGAGCCTGACGTGGGACTTGATCCTGGGTTCCAGGATCAGGCCCTGGGCCAAAGACGGCGCTAAACTGCTGAGCCACCCAGGCTGCCCCATGCAAGATTATCTTTAGTATCTCCACTATACTTAAAATGGGACTAAAACCAACAGAAATCATGTCATTTGCATAAGGTCACCCAATTCACAGGTAATCAAAGCAGGATTCCAATGTGGATCCATATAAGACCAATGGCAAAGTCTACCACGTTGTTCCCCTAGGAAGATAAACATCTTATAATCTTGTCAGCTTATACTATAAAGTCTGTAAATAGAACACTACTACGGCACTGGGAAGTAAAGGGTAAATCAGCAAATAATCCAATCTAGTTAAAGGATTGGAAAAAATCTAGAGGATAATCAAATTTTTCCTCAGGCATCAGCAGAAACATATAAAACTCGATTTTTATAACAGACTATTGAATTTCTCAGAGGGCTGCTGAAAAAGATGCCTAAGTGACCCAGAGGGTTCATTTAAGTATCTCCATTATAGGATTTGGGCTTCAATTTACAGGGAAAAAAGTGATTCACATTAAACCAAACAAATCAGGATCTGAAATGTAGCCGTATGCCAATCTGCCACTTAATGGCTTATCCAGAAATACTTCACAGTTACCGTTCTATCCGCAGAGTCTCTTCCTTTAAGAAATTCACCTTGATTATTCTGTGTCTTTAAAGTGCTGAAATTGAACAGTCAAAATCCCAGTTCTATTTAAGTTCGCATCCCTTGGATCCCAGGGCAACCTGTTACTTAAATATAACATATGAATTTCACTGTATTTCAAATGATTTGGGTGACATTTCCTTGACATTCACAATATGTCTATAAATTAGAAGTGCTATAGTTTTAACACAAAATGAATAAAATGATCAAAAGAATCCTCCAGTTGCTGCCTACCCCTGGAGGAGAGGGAAGCTAACCAGGTTGCTATTCTCTTGCATACATCAAGGTATACGCAGAAGCATGGAGAGAGCACTGATAAATTGCCTTTTCTCATTATACGTTGGTTTACTTTTATGTTTTATAATTCATGTAATTACTCACTGTCTTCTATCGAAGTATATTATAGAAAACCTTGATTAATCTATTGAAACCCTCAAATTAATGTAATTTAGTACCCAGAAATTATTTTCTAAATGTTAAGGCTATAAAGAAGCAAACGACAACATAACAACCTGTGGGGTTTTTTTCTTTAATTATTTACTTGAAGCACACAATCTCTTATAATAGAACATACAAACCAATCTAAGAATATTCATACATAAAAGACCAAGCAGCACCAAATTTACAGGGAATAGCTCTTTCCAAGGTCTGGGAAGTGAGGATTAAGCTCTCCAAGGAAAATGCCCATCTTCTCCTGCTATGAACCCAAACATTATATGCAAAAACCCTAACCTCCATATGATGGTGTTAGAAGATTTGGTCTTTGGGAAGTAATTAGGTTTAAACAAGGTCATGAGGGTAGAGCCTCATGATGGTATTAGTATCTTAATAGAAAGAAAAGGCTAGAACCCTCTCTTTCCCTCTACCATGTGAGGACAGAGCAAGAAAGAGGCAAATCAAGAAAAGAATCTTTACCAGACCATGCTGACACCATAATTTTGGATTCCCACCATCTATTTTGAGAAATAAACTTCTGTTATTAAATCCAGCCAGTCTACGGTATTCTGTTACAGCAGCCCAAACTGACTAAGAAATCTCCAACTGCACAGGGGTTAGAGGTGCACTCTGGCCTACCCATGAATAAGAAGAGTAAAGGATGGTAATAATCACAACTAACACGGGCCTGGCACTGTGGGGATATGAAGAGCAACCCTATGAGGCAGGTATGAATGGTCAGTTAAGTGGCGACTCTTGATTTTGGCTCAGGTCATGATCTCAGGGTTGTGATTCTGAGCCCCTCGTCAGGCTCCACGTGCTTAATATTCTTTCTTTCCATCTTCCTCTCCCTCTGCCCCCCACCCCCACCCCGGCTCACACACTCTTTCTCAAAAAAATTTTTTTAATTTAAAAAATAATAATAAACAGATTAATCGCCAGATCTAGAATAGGAAATAGCCAGCAACCAACTACAATCTCTCTCCTGTGCACAGACCTCAAGGAAAATATCAAGAAAACAGCTACCTCTCCCCCTTCAACAGGAATAGAATATGAATACACAATCAAACTCAGCTTTTTACACCAAGAGGGAAACCACTAAATTAATACAATATGGCAACAAAAATTCAAATAAAAGGGGTATTCTATTTAGCCATCTAAATAACTAAAGAATTTAGTTACCCAGAACACTTGATTCCATAAGCATTGTAGTGAATCAAGGTTTTAACCAAATTCACTTAGTTCTTGGATGTTAGGTATGACAATTGCAGTATTTGCCTTGGGAGCTGACACGCAGGGCCATCTATGGATTCCTTATACCTTTATGAATCATGTCACAATGTTATCTTGTCATTTTCGTTTTGAGATTTTTATCTACTACTTTAAGTTAAGAAGTAAAGACCTGAAATGTGTGTTTTTAAAATACATCCAGGACAACACTTCTATTTTGGAACTCTTCACTGGTTGAATAAAAAAACCCTCTAACAGCTGCTAGATAGGAGAGGAATACCAATCATTTCAGAAGCTGAGAAATATATGATGAGCTACTATTTCAGTTCTCGAAAAATAAGCCCATTCAAAGCTAGCTAAGACAGTGATACCCCAAATGAAATGCTAAACCTATGCTGCATTTCTTTCATTGGCAAATATGAATGTATAAAGTGCCTCAGAGGATGCAATTTTCCTTGAATGTTACTAGGGAGAACCTTCATTTTTGAGGGAAAGATTTCTTCTTGCTTATATAGTACCTATAGTCTCATTTTGGTGCAATGCTTTCTCAAGTTCTCTAGAATGAATATAAAGTTGTACCTCTCCAAGCTCTTTTGCACAATGTACATGCCAGAGAAATCAGATCCAGTGTTGAAATTCATCATGTACAGTCTATGAAATAAGGGCTGTGCAACCATATCAGCACATGTTACAAGATGTATTTCCACTTTTTTTCATGTCCTTCTGAGTTTATTTGACAGAATTTCAGAAGGGAAAATGTGTTTGCCAGAGGGCATGTTGTTTTTGCTTCTTGGAGTCAGCAAAGATGCTGAAAGATTTTTAACTTTCTTTGCCATTATTTAAACATCATCTTCACATCTAGCCACACTCTGCATTCAGCAGCAGTGGGCATTCTTTCCTAAACTGTCCTTTGTCTCAAGTGTTTCTCAAGGAACTTCTAGACAGGTTTAGACATTTCAAAGTCAAAGCTAGTTTTAAAACATCCTTATATAACACCCAAAATAGAAGGGGAAAAAAAGCTGTTTTTTTTTAAACTAGTCCATTAGCCACCTCAGCAGGTTCTTGAATTCTCCTAAATATCAACTTTCTTCTATTATTTTTAAAAGTATAATTCTGAAACCCTTCAGCACCCTCAAGCTACAAATATTCCTTTTTTCTTGCTTTCAGGAGACGGTTGAAATCATAATCCTTTGAAGGCTTTGCTTCCTCGCCTCCTATTCAATCCTCAACCCTCTGTTACCTTATTCTTTTACCATTCCAATAAAGCCATTTTTGTTCTTCTCTTGGTCTATGATGGCCTAACCCAGTGTCATTTTCAAGCTTTATCACTCAAGCAGTATTATATACTGTTAACCAGTATCTTCTTGGAACTATCCACTCCTTTTTTCCCCTGATGCCATGGATCCAGGATAGTTGGAGGCAACGATACAAAGAAAGACTCCAACTCTCACTAAATTTTAATCTGGGGGACAGAGAGACTAAGACTAGAACTCGGACTCAGACTGGACTCGGACCCTGAGGCTTTGTCTCCTCTAGTTTTTATTAAGTGAGATAACGGATCGTCTATAGGAATGATTAACTTTGGGAAGCAGAGAAAAATATGTTTACTTCAAAGAGTAAAAGAATAGGCTATTGACTAAAGGAGGGGGGAGGAGCAGCAGAGGAGCTATATCTAGAGTACAATGTGGTCAAGAGTCAATGTGCAGACTCTGGACCTCATGTATCCCCACTGTGCCAAGGACTATGAGATTTAGTTCTCAGCCAGGCTCCACAGCTGGTTCCCCACACCCTCTCCTTAATTTATAGGAGTCCCAGGGCTGATCTTTGCTCTTCTCCTCTGATGTGAAATACTTGTCCTGAGCAATCTTATATTCACATTCAAATCTCCAAAAATTTCTATACGTTAATGATTCTAAAATCTATTACCTCCAAACTGGATCTCTCCCTTGAGCTTCATGCTTACTTTACCAACTGCTTCATGATCATTTCTACCCAGATGTTTCACAGAATCTCAAATTCCAGGTGTCCAAAACTGAATCCACCCTTTCCCTTCCCAAAAGCTGGCTCTTCTCTTTTGTTTAATAAAACAGTGATTCACAAAGTCAGAAAGCTGAGATTAATCCTCTACTGCTCCTCTACCTCAGTCCCAGGTCTTCATCATTTCTCATCAAAAGATGTTAGCTTTCTAACTGGTCACCCAGAATCCAGCATCACCCACTGCCTTCATCATCCATTCTCCATCTTTTTGGATTCAAATCCCTCAAAGGCCCCCATAGTCTGCAGGTTGAAGTCCAAACTCCAGAGTAGAGCATTCAAGTCTTTTTGGGATTTGTGCCACTGTCTAACTTTAAAAGTTCTGTCTGCATTAGCATAACCCTTTAGGTCAACACATGTTATCACAAATGGCAAGATCTCATCCTTTTTATGTCTGCATAATATTCCTCTTTGTGTGTGTGTGCATGTGTGTGTATACCACACTTCTCTAACCATTCATCGATCGATGGACACTTAGGCTGCTACTTTAATTTCAGTATTGTAAATAATGCTGCAATAAACACAGGGGTGCATAGATCTTCTTAAATATGTGGGTTTTTTTCCTTTGGGTAAATACCCAGTAGTGGAATTATTGAATCATATGGTATTTCTATTTTTAATTTTTTGGGGAACCCCCATACTATTTCCCACAGTGGGGGTATCAATTTAACACTTGTACCAACAGTGCACAAGGGTTCTTTTTTCAAATAAGTCAGATGGAAAAAGATAAATACTATATGATTTAACTTATATGTGGAATCTATAAAGCAAAACAAATAAATAAACAATCAAAAAGTAGAATCAGACCTATAAATACAGAGAACATACTGATGGTTTCCAGAGGGAACAGGGTCAGTGCATGGGCAAAATGTTTAAAGGGGAGTGGGAGAGACAGGCCTCAAGTTATAGCATGATTAAGTCATAGGCATAAAAGGCACAGCATACAGAATAAAGTTAATGGTATTGTAATAATGTTGTATGTTAACAGATGGTAGACCATACTTGTGGTGAGCATAGCATGATGTATATAGTTGTTGAATCACTATGTTGTATACCTAAAACTAATGTAACATTATATGTCAACTATACCTAAATAAAATTAAATTTTAATTAATTAAATTTTATATCTGCAACACACCCTGGTCTCCTGGCTGCTACCGAACTTTCTTCCTTCTCTTATATGTTCTCTTCAGTCTATAATGTTTCTTCCTATTACCCTGGAAGACTAATTTATTTTTTCAATCATCTACTCAAATGCAACCCTCTATGAGAAGCTTTTTCTATGCTATCTAGGAAAAGTAAAGTGTTGCCTCTCTTGTGCCTTCTCAGCATCTTGTTTATTCCTCTATTGTAGCATTAATCACATTGTTGTAACTGCTCTTATAGTGGAAGGCAGGAATGATGGTTTACTCTTCTTTATATCCCCAATGCTGAGTACCATACCTCTCACATAATAAGAACTTAATAGATATCTTGAGAATAGAATGATGCAAGGGTCATATAATTCTCTACCTTTCAGAAAATATGCTTGTCTATGTATTTATGCATGGTTTACATCTGAAATTTCCATTTTAATCGTAAGTGGAGATAAAGCCTAGTGCTCTTGACTTTACTGATTTTCCTCACATTCACTATATTGGTTTTTCAGGCATATTTTCGAGGAATGAGAAATTCTAAAAAAAATCCAGTGTCACATTCACCTAATCACAAATCATTTGCCCAAGGACACTGTCAAAGTTGAATCTTAGAAATATCAGGGAACAGCTAAAGTTGAGAGACTCTTCCTTCCTACATGTTGAACAGATGATATTACACTGTTAGTGTATTAGATTCTGCTGCTGTCAGAGAGGTCTGTCTGCTTCTGTCAGAATTTCCCTGACAGAAGGCCACTCTCATGGAAATTTCCTAAAGTGTGCATTTGTTTTTCAATATAGCCCACACAGGGTTGACCTCCGTGAAAATCACTGACTCTTCCAATATGTCAATTAAGTTTCTTATACCCTTTCTATCTAATCAGTTATCAAAAGGTTCTAAGCATCTCATAATACCCCCAAAATATCCAGCCTATCACCCAGAAAATCAAACTTACCACTCTACCACAAGAGTGAAGCTTCTATCATCTTGACAGGTTTAATCAATCTGCATTAATACTATAAGAGTAAGAATTTTCACATATTTGCCTCTCCTCTCCAGAGTAGCACAGTAACAGATACAAGTAGCTTCTCAGTATAAAAATGGTTTGAAATGAATGAGTTTTGAAGTTCCATTTCATAATACTGTAAGTGCATTTGTAATACATTCCCACCTACCCCCACCCAAAATACTCTCACAAAGTTACATTCTGACTTTGTTTTCCACATGCACCTATTTATTTGGTTGGGTTGCTTGTTAAATGAGTTTTGCTACCAGGCATAATCAAGAGGAAGGGTTAGCTTTTTGAACTCGGCCACAGTAACTTCTTGCAAGATACATCCACGAAGGCAAAAGAAACAAAAGCAAAAATGAACTATTGGGACTTCATCAAGATAAGAAGCTTTTGCACAGCAAAGGATACAGTCAACAAAACTCAAAGACAACCTACAGAATGGGAGAAAGATATTTGCAAATGACATATCAGATAAAGGGCTAGTTTCCAAAATCTATAAAGAACTTATTAAACTCAACACCAAAGAAACAAACAATCCAATCATGAAATGGGCAAAAGACATGAACAGAAATCTCACAGAGGAAGACATAGACATGGCCAACATGCACATGAGAAAATGCTCTGCATCACTTGCCATCAGGGAAATACAAATCAAAACCACAATGAGATACCACCTCACACCAGTGAGAATGGGGAAAATTAACAAGGCAGGAAACTACAAATGTTGGAGAGGATGCGGAGAAAAGGGAACCCTCTTACACTGTTGGTGGGAACGTGAACTGGTGCAGCCACTCTGGAAAACTGTGTGGAGGTTCCTCAAAGAGTTAAAAAATAGACCTGCCCTATGACCCAGCAATTGCACTGCTGGGGATTTACCCCAAAGATGCAGATGCAATGAAACGCCGGGACACCTGCACCCCGATGTTTATAGCAGCAATGTCCATAATAGCCAAACTGTGGAAGAAGCCTCGGTGTCCATCGAAAGATGAATGGGTAAAGAAGGTGTGGTCTATGTATACAATGGAATATTACTCAGCCATTAGAAATGACAAATACCCACCATTTGCTTCAACGTAGATGGAACGGGAGGGTATTATGCTGAGTGAAATGAGTCAATCAGAGGACAAACATTATATGTTCTCATTCATTTGGGGAATATAAATAATAGTGAAAGGGAATAGAAGGGAAGGGAGAAGAAATGGGTAGGAAATATCAGAAAAGGAGACAGAACATGAAGACTCCTAACTCTGGGAAATGAACTAGGGGTGGTGGAAGGGGAGGAGGGCGGGGGATGGGGGTGAATGGGTGACGGGCACTGAGGGGGGCACTTGACGGGATGAGCACTGGGTGTTATTCTGTATGTTGGCAAATTGAACACCAATAAAAAATAAATTTATTATTAAAAAAAAAGAGGAAGGGTTAGGCTATTTTTTTACCTCAGAAAAGAAGTCTAAACCATGTAGTTTAAACTGGAGTGACCCTACCTAAGACTAAACTGAAGGTGACTCTGACACCTAGCAATATACAATCTGAATCTTTGTTCAAATACTGTATCCTAAATTTCTGGCTTTTATTTGGGCTTAACAAAATATTACATTTGTCAGTCAGTATAAATATATTTTAGATAATTTTTATATTAATGTTTCATGTTTAATGCATTTTTGCTTGGTTTCTGTATACATTCTATATTCTATGACAATTTCTCATACATTTGGACTATAGTATAGTATATAGTTATGAAATAATTCCTATTTTGCTGTAAGGTTGCAACTATTCAGTGAAAATGCAAAAATAAAAATACCAAAAGCTGGAATATTAAAAACCCAGAAAGGATCTACAGTCCTAAAGCCAGAATTCATTCTAATTGAACAGAGAGAAACTTAATGCCCATTACAGACAGGAAGCAGGGACTGGCTAATGAATGTGATTGTGCTTACTACAGACTTCACACTCTCTAATGAACAATTATCTCTTACAGGTCATGCTAGACAAGAACTCCCTTTGCCTTCCAGTGTAACTCCTCCACAGAAGAGTACATTTATTTTTCTGCCCTTAACCTTTTAAGCCAAATGGATATTAAACCATTTTAATACTTGCTCTGAAATCAGGCACATTATGTTGCAACAAAACATCTGGGCATTAGTTGGTGTCCTCGAAGATTATTCTAATTCTTTTTTCCTTTCTTTATATCTATTACTTGCTAATGAGTGCACGAAAGAATTTCCTTCTTTAAAATGGCATTCTGAGATTATATATATGGACCCAGTTAAACAGGTCTGATAAGAACTGCAAACTTCAAATCTTCATTAAGGGAGAAAAAAGGAGAGAGATAGTATAGGAGGTATGGTTTTAGCTGTTTTAAAAAGGAGAAAAAATAAAGGAAAAATATGAAATTTTAACATTTATTAAATATGATTAGAAACTGTATTTTTTTCTGGGGGGGGGTTCCATATATTCGGAATACCTTATAACTTAATATTGGCCAAACAATTATTTATCTTCAGCTAGACAAGTCAAATTGAAATAGTAATAAGATTTAGAATCCCTCACTCTCTAAATGTCCACTGTTCTTGCTTTATCAATCCTCATCCTTAATTAAACTTTACCTTTTTTTCCTAATCCTGCTTCCAAACTTCCCAGTTACTGTACAAAGCCATGGTCTGTTGGCTGCCTTACAAATTCACTCCAACCAATCTAAGATAGACACTGGTACTTAACAATTTGTTTACCCCTCGACTTTAATCTACTATTATCATATTACCCAATTGGACTATCTCAAGTCCTTTCTACTTTGCTCAGACCTCAATACTCGGCACATTTCCTGAAAGATCTTTGCAAAACTTGACCTTTCCTAAGCTTCTAAGCTTCCAGAGGGCTTTGTAAATACCTTCCATTCATATCTTCTATTGCTGTCACATTTTTTCCAAGAATTCTGGATGTAGTACAATTTTTTTTGCTTTGTTCTATTGATGTTTTTGAATAGACTAATTTATTTTTTAAGTTTTTATTTTAATTCCAATTAGCTAACATATAGTGCTATATTAGTTACAGGTATATAATATAGTGATTCAACATTCCATACGTCACCCAGTGCTCATCACAACAAATGTACTCCTTAATCCCCATGACCTATTTAACTGAACCTCTCACCTACCTCCCCTCTGGTAACCATCAATTTGTTCTCTACAATTGCATGTTTCTTGGTTTCTTTCTCTTATTTTCCCCTTTGTTCATTTGTTTTGTCTACAAATTAAATTCTACATGAGATAATCATATGATATTTCCCTTTCTCTGACTTATTTTGCTTAGCATAATACACTCTAACTCCATCCATGATGTCACGAATGGCAGGATTTTTTTCTTTTTTAGAGCTGAGTAATATTCCATCACATATATTTTTACTGCATCTTCTTTATCCATTCATCTATTGATGAACACATGGGTTGCTTCCATAATTTAGCTATTATAAATAATGCTGCAATAAATAGAGGGGTGCATGTATCCCTTTGAATTAGTGTTTTTGTATTCTTTGGGTAAATACTTAGTAGTGCAATTACTGGGTCATAGGGTACATCTATTTTAAATTTTTGAGGAAGCTCCATATTGCTTTCCACAGTGGCTTCACCAGTTTGCATTCCCACAAATGGTACACAAGGGATCCTTTTTCTCCACATCCTCACCAATACCTGTTGATTCTTGTGTTACTAACTGTAGCCATTCTGACAGTGTGAGGTAATATCTCATTGTAGTTTTAATTTGCAATTCCTGGTCGCAAGTGATGGTGAGCATCTTTTCATCTGTCTGCCTGCCATCTGGATGTGTTCATTGGAGAAATGTCTGTTCATGTCTTCTGCCCTTTTTTTTAAATTGGATTATTTGGTTTGGGGGCATTCAGTTTTCTAAATTCTTTATGTAATTTGGATACTAACACTTTATTGGATATGCCATTTGCAAATATCTTTTCCCATTCCATAGGCTTCCTTTTAGCTTTGTTGACTATTTTCTTCTCTATGCAAAAGTTTTTATTTTGATAAAGTCCCAATAGTTTATTTTTGCTTTTAGTTCTCTTGCCTCCAGAGACATATCTAGAAAAAAGTTGCTATGGCCAATGTCAAAGAGGTTACTATGTTCTCTCTAGGATTTTTATGGTTTCAGGTCTCACATGTAGGGATTTAATCTATTTTGAATTTATTTTTGTGTATAATGTAAGAAAGTGGCCCAGTTTCATTCTTTTGCACATTGCTGTTCAGTTTTCCCAACACCATTTTTTGAGGAGACGACGGTTCTTTTTCCCATTAGATAGTCTTTCCTGCTTTGTCAGAGATTAATTGACCACATAGCTGTAGGTTTATTTCCAGGTTTTCTATTCTGTTTCACTGATCTATGTGTCTATTTTTATGCCAGTCCCAAACTGTTTTGATTACTACAGCTTTGTAATATAACTTGAAGTACAGAATTGTGATGCTTCCAGCTTGCTTTTCTTTTTCAAGATTGCTTTGGCTATTTGGGGTCTTTTGGGGTTCCATATAAATGTAAGGATTATTTGTTCTAGCTCTGTGAAAAATGTTGTTGGTATTTTGATAGGGATTTCATTAAATATCTAGATTGTTTTGGGTAGTATAGACATTTTAACAATATTTGTTCTTACAATCCATGAGCATAGAGTGTCTTTCAATTTCCTTGTATGGTCTTCAATTTCTTTTATTAGTATTTTATAGTTTTCAGAGTACAGGTCTTTCACCCTTTTAACTAAGTTTGTTCCTAGATATCTCATTCTTTTTTTAGTACAATTATAAATGGGACCATTTTCTTCATTTCTCTTTCTGCTGCTTCATTATTGGTGTGAGATGGCAACAGATTTCTGTACAGTGATTTTATATCTTGAGACTTTACTGAATTCATTTTTATTTTATTTATTTTTATTTTTAATTTAAATTAAATTTAATTAACCCAGCATATTATTAGGTTCAGAGGTAGAATTTAGTGATTCATCAGTTGCCAGTGCTCATTCCATCAAGTGCCCTTCTTAATGCCCCTCACCCAGTTACTCCATCCCCTAATCCACCTCCCCTCCAGAAACACTGTTTCTTTCCTATAGTTAAGAGTCTCTTATGCTTTGTCTCCCTGTTTTCATCTTATTTTTCCTTCCCTTCTCCTATGTTCATCTGTTTTGTTTCTTAAATTCTTTCATCAGTTCTAGCAGTTTTTGGTAGAGTCTTTTGAGTTTTCTATATATGGTATCATGTTATCTGCAAATAGTAAAAATTTTACTTCTCTCTTACTGGTTTGGATGCCTTTTATTTCTTTGTGTTGCCTGATTGCTGTGGCTGGGACTTCCAGTACTATGTTGAATCGAAGTGGTGAGAGTGGACATTCTTATCTCATTCCTGACCTTACGGGAAAAGCTCTCAGTTATTCCCCATTTAGGCTGATGTTAGCTGTGGATTTTTCATAAATGGCCTTAATTATGATGAGTATCCCCTCTAAGCTTACTTTGTTGAGGGTTTTTGGCATCTATTGAAATGATCATCTATCTGATTCTTTCTATTATTGATGTGATGTATCACATTAATTGATTTACAAATATTGAACTACTCTTGCAACCCAAGAATAAATCCCATTTGGTGTGGTGAATGATATTTTTTTATGTATTGTTGAATTCAGTTTGCTACTATTTTGTTGTGGATTTTTGCATCTGTATTCATTGGGGATATTGGCCTGCAGTTGTTTTTTTGTGGTGTCTTTATCTGGTTTTGGTATCAGAATAATGCTGGCCTCACATAAATAAGTTGGAAGTTTTTTCTTCCTTTTCCATTTTTGGAATACTTTGAGAAGAATAAATATTAACTCTTCTTTAAATGTTTGGTAGCGGGATCCCTGGGTGGCGCAGCGGCTTGGTGCCTGCTTTTGGCCCAGGGCGCGATCCTGGAGACCCAGGATCGAATCCCACGTCGGGCTCCCGGTGCATGGAGCCTGCTTCTCCCTCTGCCTATGTCTCTGCCTCTCTCTCTCTCTGTGTGTGACTATCATAAATAAATAAAAATAAAAAAAATAAATAAATGTTTGGTAGCATTTGCTTGGAAAGCCATCTGGTCCTAGATTATTGCTTCTTGGGAGTTTTTTGATTACTGATTCAATTTCATTGCTATCAGTCTGTTCAAGTTTTCTATTTCTTCCTGTTTCATTTTTGGTAGTTTATATGTTTCCAAGAATTTATCCATTTCTTCTAGGTTGTCCAATTTGTTGGCATATGGTTTTTCATAATATTCTCTTATGAATGTATTTCTGTGGTATTGGTTATTTCTTCTCCCTCACTTGTGACTTTATTTATTTGAGTCCTTTCTCTTTTTTTATAAGTCTGGGGTTATCAATTTTATTGATTTTTTTTTCAAAGAACCAGCTCCTGGTTTCAATGATCTCTTCTATTTTTTTTTAAGTTTCTATATAATTTTTTCTGTTCTAATCTTTTTTATTTCGTTCCTTCTGCTGGTTTTAAGTTTTATTTGTTTTTCTATTTCTAGCTCCTTAGATATAAGGTTAGGTTGTTTGATATTTTTCTTGCTTCTTGAGGTAGCACTGTATGGCTACAAACTTCCCTCTTTGAATAGCTTTTGCTGCATATCAAATATTTTGGACTGTTGTGTTTTCATTTTCATTTGTTTCATGTACTTTTTGATTTCTTGGTTGACACTTCATTGTTTAGTAACATGTTATTTAACTTCCATGCGTCTTCCCAGATTTTTTTTCTTGTGGTTGATTTCTAGCTTCATAGCATTGTGGCTGGAAAAAAATGCATAGTATTACTTAAATCCTCTTGAATTTGTTGAAGCTAGTTTCGTGTGCTAATAAGTGATCTATTCTGGAGAATGTTCCACGTGAACTTGAAAAAAAATGTGCATCTTGTTTCCTTATTGATTTTCTGTCTAGATTATCTGTCCATTGATGTAAGTGAGGTGTTAAAGTCCCCTACTATTTTTGTATTATAATTGATTAGTTCCTTTATGTTTGTTATTGTTTTATGTATTCGGGTGCTTCTATATTGGGTGCATAATATTTACAATTGTTGTATCTTCTTGTTGGATTTTCCCCCTTACATAGTGTCCTTCATGTTTCTCGTAACAGTCTTTGTTTTAAAATATATTTTGTCCAATATAAGTACTGCTATTCCAGCTTTCTTTTGACATCCATAATAGGTATTTCTCCATCCTCTCACTTTCAATCTCCAGTTATCTTAGGTCTAAAATGAGTTTCAGGGCACCTGGATGGCATAGCTGGTTGAACATCTGACTCTTAGTTTCAGCTCAGGTCATGATCTGAGAATCCTGAGATTGAGCCCCATGTCATTCAGCGAGGAGTCAGCTTAAGACTCTCTCTTCTTCTTCCTCTGCAACCCCCCCACCACTTTCTCTAAAATAAATAAATCTAAAAATAAATGAATGAAATAAAATGAGTCTTTTGTAGTCAGCATATAGATGGGTCTTCCTTTTTTTATCTATCTGTCACGCTATTTCTTTTGGTTGGAGCATTTAGTTCATTTACATTCAAAATAATTATTGATAGATATGTATTTGTTGCCAAATTATTACTTGGTTGTGTGTGTTTCTGAAGATTTTCTTTTAGCATTTCTTGTCTTTCTCTCTTTCAAGTTTTATTAATTTCATTTAATGATGTGTTCAGATTTCTTTCTCTTTATTCTTAACATGTTTATTATGGGTCTCTGATATATGGTTACCATTAGGTTTGTACATAACCTCTGCATATAGCAGTCTATATTAAGTAGATGGTTGTTTGCATCCATTCTTCTCTCCTCCTCACATTTTAGGTATATGTTATTATATTTTATATCCTTTTTATGAGTTCCTTAATTGATTTTTTTACAGAAGTATCCATTTTTACTACTTTTGTGTTTCCTACCTTTATACTGTCACTTTTGGTCTTTCCATTCTACTCAAAAAGGCCCCTTTAATATTTCTTACAAGGCTGGTTTAGTGGTCATGAACTCCTTTAGTTTTTATATGGGAAACTCTTTATCTCTCCTTCTATTCTGAATGATAGCCTTGCCAGATATTCTTGGCTGCAGATTTTTGCCATTCAGCACTTTGAATATATCATGTCATTCCCTTCTGGCTTGCAAAGTTTCTGTTGAAAAATCTCTTGCTACCTTTATGGGTTTTCTCCTGTAAGTTACTGACTTCTTCTTTTTTTTTTTTTTTTTTTTTTTTTCATCTTTTGCATGTAGTTACTTACACAACCTTTTTGGACACTTTCAAACCATTACCACAACAAAAACCATGCACCCCCATTAGATGCTGTTGAGCAGATTGTTCCTACCTTAGTTCATCTCCTACTTCATGATGGTCCAGAAGTATTACTGGATACCTGTTTGGCCATTTCCTACCTTACTTATGGCCCAAATGAATGAACTGAAATGGTCATGAAAACAGGAGTTCTATCACAACTTGTAAAGTTTCTAGGGGCTATTGAATTGCCCATTGTGACCCCTGTGCTAAGAGCCACAGGAAATATTGTAACTGGGACAGATGAACAGACTCAGGTTGTAATAGATGTGGGATCACTTGCAGTCCTTTCCAGACTGCTAATGAACACCAAAACTAATACTCAGAAGCAAGCTATGTGGACAATGTCAAGTATCACAGCTGGTCACTAGGACCAGATACAGCAAATTGTGAATCATGGATTAGTCCCATTCCTCATTGGTGTTCTCTCTAAGGCAGACTTTAGGACATAAAAGGAAGCTGTATGGGTTGTGACCAACTATACAAGTGGTGGAACAGTTGAACAGACTGTATACCTCATTCATTGTGGCATAGTAGAACCACTGATGAATCTCTTAACTATAAAAATACCAAAATTATTCTGTTTATTCTAGATGCCATTTCAAACATCTTTCAGGCTGACGAAAAACTAAGTGAAACTGAGAAACTTAGTATAATGGAAGAATATGGAGGTTTGGACAAAATCAAAGTTCTACAAAATGATGAAAACGAGTCTATATAGATTTCATTAAACTTGACCAAGAACTATTTCTCTGTAGAGGAGGAAGAAAATAAAAATGCTGTGCCAGAAACTATCCCTAAAGGCTATATATTCTAAGTTCAGGATGGCATTCTTGGGACCTTTGACTTTTAGATTGTACAGCTGAGGCATAAAGCTGTTGTGTACTATGTTTGGTATAAGTTTGCCTTACTATTTCACTACTAAGAATTCTTAAACATGTTTTTTTGTTGTAGTACTATTTACAATGAAACTATACTTGCACAGTTCCAAACTGTACATATTGTATGAACTTCTCTTCTAAGTGGGTTTCTTATTTCTATGTAGAATGTTATATCTTGCAGTGTTCTATAAATAAAGATTAAATTTCACCCTTTTCTTTTAAAAAAAGGAAGAGAGAAAGAAAAGAAAGCCAACTATCTCTTCTGCTCTTGAAAGTAGTGACTTTATGAAGAGGAGATCCTGGAATGCCCAGCAGTGCAATGTCCCCTGTTCACCAAAACATGATACTTCAGGAGAGTAACTTATGTGTGTTGCTTATGCCTTGTTTCTGAGTTACTTTTTCTTTCAGTGCAATTGTCTGCATTGACTCACTATCTTTTTTTGAGCGTGTTTGCTCTTTGTGATGTTAGTCAGACCCAGCAGGCCTGTCAAGGAATTTGGGAGCAGAGCAGCAGTGTTAGCAAAATTTGCATTGGGCCACTTGTTCCTATTCCAGATCCCCCAGAGTGCTCCAACAGCTGGTATCTGCACACCAATTCAGCCATGTGACTCAACAGTGTCTGGGGGCAAATGGCTGAGTGCAGTGTGGTGGCTGGTCATGGTGCAGTGGGCATGAGGGCAGCAGTTGTGCACGTAGTAGCTGGGCAAGACGCAAGCAGTTTTAACAAAATTTGCCCCCACCCTACACCTAGGCCATGAGTGTCTGTGTGGCTCCACCTCCCACAGGTGGCTCTGCATTTATGCTGGTAGTAGAAGAAGAAAAGGGCACCTGCCAGATCCCTCATTTTCAAAGAACAAGTTCCAAAATCAGTATGAACAAATCTGTCTCCCGTTTGCCCTAGATGCTGCCATTTTATGTTGCCTCTCTGCACAGGCTGTTGTCTCTTTAAAGGCAGTGACCCAGCTTTTGCTCATGCTTCTTGCTTGTAAACATGCAACAGGGTAAGCTCAGGGTCCTCCGATTCTACCACCACCTCAAATTCTCTTTTAGTACAATATTTTGATATCTTGCTCATAGAATTAACAAGATTAAGGTTATGGAAGAGTTCAGTATCCCCTTGACCTTACAATTTGTCAAGCATTTGGGCATGGCACACAGGCCCTATGGTGATCACCCCCATACTGTATGGAAGAAGGTTTCCGGTTTCTTTGATTTGTCCTGCATAACTGACTACCCCAACCTGCACATACACAGGCAGGCTAAAGAATGTTGTTTATGAAACTTGTGCTGCATGAGTGACCTTGGGAACCTGGTTGGTTGACACTGGCTGGCCTCCAGGTCAGAATTGGCCCTTCTGGTCTGGATGCTAAAAGCTATAATTTTTGCTTTGCATCCTCTCTGGCTCCAGGCTGGGCCGGCCCCCTAGAATGGAATCTGAGAAGGGAAGCAAGCACATGTATAGCCCAGGGTCCTTGAAGATGTAAAGACATGATAACATAGAAATGCAGTTCACTCCAAACTACACATAGGCAAACAAATATTTAACTTCAGACCCCATCATCTGACCTATAAATATAGCCCTTATGGGCATGGTCAGTTGGAAATCTTACCTGAGGTGAGGATGCTCTGTCCAGGCCTCTTATTTTGGGACTCCAGCCTAGCTGTCTGCACAAGACTTCCCCAGCTAATGAGGCTGGATGTTGTAAGTACCCAATTTGATGTAACTGTCTTATTCTCCTTTATTGCTTACAATTGCCTTCATTTATACACAGATTTCCCTTTTCTTCTGTTTCTATTAGATTTTATAATATCAGTAAAGTGTTTTTCCCTTCAAAACTGAGAGCAGTATGAAACTAAAGATTCATAGCTGCCATGAATCTTTTCTTTAAAACACTCCCTCCAAAGAGTGTCTACTGTCTAATGTTCACTCCTTTGTGGAATCCCCTCTTCTTCAGTGCAAAAGAGACCTGTGACTTGCTTCTAACAAATAGAACACAGCAAAAGTGATGGGATGTAACTTCCATTTTACATTACATCACAAAATACTACACCTTAGCAGACTGAAGTGAGAGATTCTCTTTGCTGTCTAGATAAAGCAAGCAGCCATGCTGAGGAAGCCATGTGTCAAGGAACTATGGGAGGCCAGCAGACAACAGCCAGTAAGAAGCCTGGGTCTTCAGTAATAGATCCTCAAGGGTATGAATACTTCAACTTGAATGAGTACAGAAGTAAATTCTTTCCTACTTGAGTCTCCAGATGAGAATGCAGCCCAAAAAATAAATATAAAAAAATAAAAAATAAAAAAAGAGAATACAGCCCAACCAAGACCTTAATTATAGCCTGTGAGACAATGGACAGAGACCCAAACTGCTAAGCCATCCCAAACTCCTGACCCATTAAAGCTATGAGATAATAAATGTGTATCATATTAAGCAAAGTCTGTGTAATTTATTATTCAGAATAGAAAACTAATACACAGGATTAGAAATAAAGATAGAAAAAAAGAAAGAAAAAAACAGGAAAGGAAGGAAGGGTCAAAGATATGAAACTGTATCTTACTGGAGACTGAAAAGCAGGAAAAATGTAGGATCCACTATAAAAGAAGGAATAGCTGGCCCACATATTGAACATGAATAATTGAAGAGATGATGCTACTGCTAGAAAGTGAGAGGTTTAATGGTATAATACAGAAAGTGTCATGAATTTTGTTTCTATTTAATAGTGGGGAGTAAGGGCACCTCATTGACTCAGTCAGAAGAGCATGAGACTCTTACTTTCGGGCTCATGAGTTCAAGCTCCATGTTGGATATAGTGATTACATAAATAAATAAACAAACAAACAAACTTAAAAAATAGTGGAGAGTAAATATATATTCAGTTTAGAACTCAACCAATAAACACTAGTAATGATGAAACCCTTCCTCCTATGTGATAGTGCTGTGCTAAGCACTCTGTGTATCATCTCATTTCATCATCACAACAACTTATGAGGTAGGTAGTAGCATTATGGCTCCATTTCAGAGATAAGAAATATAAATGTCCAACCGTTTGTCCAAGACCATACAAGTAACAGTACTCAAATTAAAGTCCAGCCTGCCTCATTCCCAGGTCTTAGCTACTAAGCATCACTACAGTGAGGAAAATGCAGATCAGGACAGAGAGTGCTGCATGGGAAAAGTGAGCAAGGACCACAAGGATAAAGATGAATTTAATAATGCAGAAGCAGAATCAAGGCAACAACCAGCCACTTCAGAAGTAAGAAGAAAGCAGGTATCAACATTTTGCAAGACAAAATGAATTAAACATTTTTCACAGTTTCAATGGGAAAAAAAATTCATTCTAAAAAATATCTCTGCAAAAAAATTATATCCTCCAGCAGAAGATAGTGGCAAATTAGTGTGTAATACACAGAGGAGGATCAGAAGAGGATCAGCTAAATTTGGCCAAATAAGAAAGTTCAAGGGGTACCTGGGTGGCTCAGTTAAGCAACTGACTCCTGATTTCAGTTCAGGTCATGAGCTGAGGGTTGTGAGATCGAGCCCCAAGTGGAGCCTGCATAAGATACCCTCTCTCCTTCTCCCTCTGCCCCATTTCCCCCATCCCTCTCTAAAAAAAAAAAAAAAAAAAAAAAAAAAAAAACAAGAAAAAAGAGAAAAAATTTCTAGTCAGACTCAAACAAAAACTATTTCTTTGGCAAAGGGTTTTCACCAAAAAACTGAGCACTTCTATCAAATGCCATTGTCCCACGTTCTATTTTGTGGTATTAAACTGCATGAACTGAAATAGTTATCCTTCCAGATTGGGGAATTAGGCATTGTCAACAAATTCTTTTGTTGCTTATTAAAGTTCTGAACTAAAAATCTCATCATATTGTTATAGATAGACAACTAGATTGGTAAGATCCTTACAATCAACATTCTGGTGATGAGGATGGATGAAAACCTTTACTCAAGTCTGTTTTAATAAGGTTCATTTCTGCCCAAGTGAGTATACTTTATAAGACATGATATGATCCAAGAAGGTGAGTCAGAGTCAGCTACTAGTAATTCACAGGTAAACACAGTAAGTCTGGTGGCAGATGATTCAGAGCAAAGCTTAAGATCAATAACCAGAGAAAATGGATGACTACAGGGAGTAAGTAGGTGGGAAGCAGACTCAACTATGAACCAGGAATGGAATCAGCCTGCCTGCCTTTGCTCCAGAGCTACTGGCTCAGGACAGCTCAGGACAGCCGGCCAAGCTGGACATCCACGCACAGCAGCTCTGTCTCCTGTCCTTCCCTCAACAAATTAGAATTTCTAAGAATACCTTTCTTAGCTATCTCACCAATATAGCTGGATATTTATCCCTTAAAATGTGGTACATGATATCCATGCCTACCCTGAAAACAAAGTAAGAGCTTCAAGACTTCTTGGTACATCCTGTTTACACCCACATTTCTCTTTGACAAAAGACAAACATTGCTGAGGCATTTAAGTAGTTCCCGTGGCATTGGATCCATCATCAAAAGGATTCTTTCCAGACTGTCAAGGATTTATTGATTTCTGGGCCTATGTAGTATATGATAAAAGACTCCTCTTTCCACAGACAGTTTGCCTCATTGTGTTGGAACAGTTCTCAGCTATTTAATGCTAGAGGAGTAGCTGCATGTAACTGGTCAGGACTTCGGATTTACCCTCTGGATGTGACATGGTTGGTCAGGAGAAAACTTGTCTCAGAAATGTGGTATCAGAGGTTGCATAATGCCACTAAGGTACCCTAACTACAGCCATGCCAGCTAAAACTATATCATATTCTAACAGAATCTATATGAGCTTTGTTCTCTCCTTGCTCCTGTCTAGGATCAATTACTGCTCATTTTGGCCCCCCAACCTGGTTTTGCTACCAGGACTTTTGATGTGTTCTCATCCCACTATTTCATTTTTCATTTCTTTTTTTTTAATTTATGATAGTCACACACACACACAGAGAGAGAGAGAGAGAGAGGCAGAGACACGGGCAGAGGGAGAAGCAGGCTCCATGCACCGGGAGCCCGATGTGGGATTCGATCCCGGGTCTCCAGGATCGCGCCCTGGGCCAAAGGCAGGCACTAAACCACTGCGCCACCCAGGGATCCCATCATTTTTCATTTCTAACTCAGCTGTTCCCCTTGTAACTGGGGTTCCCCTTTGTAATCTGTTCCAAACTCAGCCCTGCCCATACTGCTTTAGTGAAACTTCTCAGTTCAAAGGTCACTGATTATATCTTTATAATATAAAATATAATAAAAAGTTTTCTTAATATGCCTGTTTGCAGGCTGACACAAATGACATTTCCTCCTTCTTTAAACTCTCTATTTCCATTATACCATTGCTCCTCTCTGTTTTTTTTTCCTACTCCTACTTCTCCTGCTTATTTTTCTCCCCCATGTGTTCCTCTGATTATCAATTAAATGTCTTCCCAAGAGCTCCAAACTCAGTCCTCACCCCATGACCCTTGGGGTCTGGCACCTATGCCTATGACATCAGCTTTACAGAATAATTCTGGTCTGTATGTCTTGCTCAAAACATTGAAATGAGTTGCCTAATAGACATTTCTTCTTGGATAACCAATGAGAATATCAACTTCCAAATGCCAAAATCTGAAATATCTATTTCCCAAAATCAGATCTCACTTCTGTATCCTCACTGAATGGTCACATTAAGGACTCAAATATCCAAGCCAAACATTGAGCATTTGTTCTTTTCTGTCACTTACTTTGTCAATCAAGGTCCAAGTCCCATATGGTCTGCCTCATTTTCATCTTCTTTCCGAGATTTCAGCAGTGGCTTCTCATAGACTGCCTTGCCTCCAATCTTACCTTCTTCAAATCCATTTTCCAATCTTGTGCCAAAATAATCTTTCTAAAATACAAATTTTATCAAGTTAATCCCTTGCATAAAATCCTAAAATGGTTCCCTCTAGCTTTCAGAAAGTGGTTGAAAGTCCTTTGAACCCAAGACTCATAATTATTTACTCCTGCCCACTTTTTTCACTCCATCTCCTAGAATGCCCTAAATAGGATCATCTTTTCAGGTATTCAGACTATTCGTAAGTGTCTTTAAATCTCTACCAAGAATGGACTCTCTCATCCCACAACACTCTTTTTTTATAGCTACTTCCAACTCATCTTCAAAACACTGCTCAAATATCACCATTTTCAGGAAATCATTTCTCATTTATCCCTCCATTTCCAGGTCAGATTTAGTTCCCTTTTGTGTACTCCTCTATCCGAGCATTTATAGTTCCAATGTACTAGACTATGAAGTTCCTAAAAACCAGAACTTATTCATCGATCTGTTCCTAGCACTCAACATAACGTCTGGGATGGAACAGGCATTCAATAAACATATTTTCAAAAAGAAAGAGAAAGAGGGGAGAAGGGAGCCTAGGTAAGTTTGAAAATCTATTTTAGAAACTGGATAGTTTCCACTGATTAATGGAAGACAAATATAGCTGGATAGTTAGTGGCCTAACTGTGCCCCACCTAACTTAAGCAAATTTTGGTGCTGCTAGACATCAACTAATAAAATGAAACCTAACCTCTAGAAAATCGGTCTAGCACCATCTGATAAAAATAGCCTCCAGCACCCTTCAAGCACTTGATAAAAATGGCCCCAAGATAGCACAAATCCTGTTCTACCCACATTACCTTATAAGAGATTATTAACAATAAGAAAATAAGCAACCAAAAGGGCCTAAGGAGGGGTTCTGGAATTCAAATAAAAGAAGCACTGTAAGGGAACTTCATGGGGTCATTTTATCCAAATTAATTCTAAAGTTAAATCTGTCTCATTATTTACTAACACTACAGATGGATATTCTAAATTTATTGTGGTAACTATTGTCAATTATCTTTGCAGGAATATTTGTATGAGTATATACGTTTTTGTGTCTGCATGTCTGTTTATTATTAGAGTAGTTCTGTTAATTATAGAGTCATTAAGGATCGATGATTAATAGATATTGAAAATTAAACAATGTCCCCTTTTGTAGTTTGTCCTAAAACTTCCTTGCCAAAGCTTTGCATATATAGATAATATCAGCCTTTTCATTTCATTCCCATTTTCTAACCGAATAGATTGCCCTGAATTCCTTGCCAGTAACTCAACACAACCAGAAAGGCACTTATCTTTCTCCTCTTCCTTAAATAGATTTCACCAACTGATTCCTCTGCTTCTATTATGTTCTTAACCTTTTTACAATGCTCCAGCCTCCAAATACCAAAATTATCTTTAAACTCTCCCTTTGCAACACTACTAGTATATATACATATATACATATATATGGTTTTGTGTGTGTGTGTATATATATATATATATATTCAACCAAATACCCAGTACTATCAAATATAATTCTAAAATTCATCTTAAATTTGTCACATTCTTTGTTTCTATTGATGTCATCAGAGTTCAAGCCTGTTTCTAATCTATACAATGTTTTCTCATCTGTACTATTGTCTAATAGTATAATCTATGCCACTTTCTAATCTATACTACTGCAATAGCCTCCTAACTTCTAACCTTTTGTCCTTTTCCACTTCATTCGAAGTTACACATTGCCAAAACACTCTTCTCAAACCTGTGCTTACAAAGTGCAGTTCTAAATGTGTTACCCCATGACAACTGTAAGAATATCAAAAAAAGATAAAATGTCACAATTCAAACAATTTTTGAGACTCACAACTGCTTACTTTGTAAAACCCAAGTGCCTTGTCATGGCATTCAAGTATTACAGGACCTGAAATTATTAAAAAGGAACTTAAATAGCACCTTAAAGAAAGCTCTCTAAACCCTCTCCCCTTTCCTGTCTCACATTTTTACCATGTTTAACATGCCTTACACTCCAGTAAGATTAAAATTATTATTATTCATTTGACATTTATGCCTCCATGACTATTCTCAAGTTGTTTCCTTTTCCTGAGTCCCTTCTTCTGAAATCTGTGTCAGAATGTACTCATTTAGGGGCAAGATGGCGGAAGAGCAGGGTCCCCAAATCACCTGTCCCCACCAAATTACCTAGATAACCTTCAAACCATCCTGAAAATTTACGAATTCGGCCTGAGATGTAAAGAGAGACCAGCTGGAATGCTACAGTGAGAAGAGTTCGCGCTTCTATCAAGGTAGGAAGACGGGGAAAAAGAAATAAAGGAACAAAAGGCCTCCGAGGGGGAGGGGCCCCGCGAGGAGCCGGGCTGAGGCCGGGGCGAGTGTCCCCAGGACAGGAGAGCCCCGTCCCGGAGGAGCAGGAGCTGCACCAACCTTCCCGGGCGGGCGGAAAGGGGCTCGCAGGGAGTTGGAGCAGGACCCAGGAGAGCGGGGATGCCCTCAGGCTCCCTGGGACACTAACAGACACCTGCGAGCGCAGGGGAGTGCTCCGAGCTCCCTAAGGGCTGCAGCGCGCACGGAGGGACCGACCGGAGCAGCTCGGAGGGGCTCGGGAGCGGCTCCAGGGAGGGAGCTGCGGGGCGGGAGCGCGAATCCAACAACACAGGCCCCGGAGCACAGGGCGCCGGGACACAGCCCAGGATCCGGCCTCCCCCCGGGACAGGCAGAGGCCGGGAGGGCCCAGGACAGCAAGGACGCTCCTGCCCCGAGCTGAGCAGATCAGCGGCCCCGCCCCGGAGCCTCCAGGCCCTGCGGACGGAGAGCCGAGAGCCCCGAGCCCGGTAGTTCCTGCGGAGGCTGAATCCAGGCTTCCAGAGTTGCCATAGCAACTGCAACTGTTCCTCCTGAGACCTCACGGGGTAAACAACCCCCACTGAGCCCTGCAGCAGGCAGGGGCAGAGCAGCTCCCCCAAGTGCTAACACCTGAGAATCAGCGCAACAGGCCCCTCCCCCAGAAGACCAGCTAGAGGGACCAGTGATACTCCCCCGTGTTCCAATACAACTTGTTTTTGGCCACTCTGCACTGAGCAAAATGACTAGAAGGAAAACCTCACCTCAAAAGAAAGAATCAGAAACAGCCCTCTCTCCCACAGAGTTACAAAATCTGGATTACACTTCAATGTCAGAAAGCCAATTCAGAAGCACTATTCTACAGCTACTGGTGGCTCTAGAAAAAAGCATTAAGGCCTCACGAGACTTCATGACTGCAGAATTTAGATCCAATCAGGCAGAAATTAAAAATCAATTGAATGAGATGCAATCCAAACTAGAAGTCCTAACGACGAGGGTTAACGAGGTGGAAGAACGAGTGAGTGACATAGAAGACAAGTTAATGGCAAAGAGGGAAACTGAGGAAAAAAGAGATAAACAATTAAAGAACCATGAAGACAGATTAAGGCAAATAAATGACACTCTAAGGAAGAAAAACCTACGTTTAATTGGGGTTCCCGAGGGCGCCGAAAGGGACAGAGGGCCAGAATATGTATTTGAACAAATCCTAGCTGAAAACTTTCCCAATCTGGGAAGGGAAACAGGCATTCAGATCCAGGAAATAGAGAGATCCCCCCCTAAAATCAATAAAAACCGTTCAACACCTCGACATCTAATAGTGAAGCTTGCAAATTCCAAAGATAAAGAGAAGATCCTTAAAGCAGCAAGAGACAAGAAGTCCCTGACTTTCATGGGGAGGAATATTAGGGTAACAGCAGACCTCTCCACAGAGACCTGGCAGGCCAGAAAGGGCTGGCAGGATATATTCAGGGTCCTAAATGAGAAGAACATGCAACCAAGAATACTTTATCCAGCAAGGCTCTCATTCAAAATGGAAGGAGAGATAAAGAGCTTCCAAGACAGGCAGGAACTGAAAGAATATATGACCTCCAAACCAGCTCTGCAAGAAATTTTAAGGGGGACTCTTAAAACTCCCCTTTAAGAAGAAGTTCAAGTAACTCTGAACGTGAATGGGCTTAATGACCCCATCAAAAGGCGCAGAGTTTCAGACTGGATAAAAAAACAGGACCCATCTATTTGCTGTCTACAAGAGACTCATTTTAGACAGAAGGACACCTACAACCTGAAAATAAAAGGTTGGAGAACCATTTACCATTCAAATGGTTCTCAAAATATACCCTAAAAACTACAGAACACTTCTGAAAGAAATTGAGGAAGACACAAAGAGATGGAAAAATATTCCATGCTCATGGATTGGCAGAATTAATATTGTGAAAATGTCAATGTTACCCAGGGCAATTTACACGTATAATGCAATCCCTATCAAAATACCATGGACTTTCTTCAGAGACTTAGAACAAATTATTTTAAGATTTGTGTGGAATCAGAAAAGACCCCAAACAGCCAGGGGAATTTTAAAAAAAGAAAACCATATCTGGGGGCATCACAATGCCAGATTTCAGGTTGTACTACAAAGCTGTGTTCATCAAGACAGTGTGGTACTGGCACAAAAACAGACATATAGATCAATGGAACAGAACAGAGAACCCAGAAGTGGACCCTGAACTTTATGCTCAACTAATATACGATAAAGGAGGAAAGACGATCCACTAGAAGAAAGACAGTCTCTTCAATAAATGGTGCTGGGAAAATTGGACATCCACATGCAGAAGAATGAAACTGGACCACTCTCTTGCACCATACACAAAGATAAACTCAAAATAGATGAAAGATCTAAATGTGAGACAAGATTCCATCAAAATCCCAGAGGAGAACTCAGGCAACACCCTTTTTGAACTTGGCCACAGTAACCGGAGAAGGACAAACAGTGTATGTTCTCATTCATTTGGGGAATATGAATAATAGCGAAAGGGAATATAAGGGAAGGGAGAAGAAATGTGTGAGAAATATCAGAAAGGGAGACAGAACATAGAGACTCCTAACTCTGGGAAATGAACTGGGGGTGGTGGAGGGGGAGGAGGGTGGGGGGTGGGGGTGAATGGGTGACGGGCACTGAGGGGTACACTTGACGGGATGAGCACTGGGTGTTATTCTGTAATTTGGTAAATTGAACACCAATAAAAATTAATTTATAAAAAAAAAAAAGAATGTACTCATCTTTCTAAGTTCCACGTCAAACGTCCCATCTTTCATAAGTGGTTCCCTGATCCTCGCAAATTAAAAATCATCTCTCCTTTACAGATGGCCAACAGACACGTGAAAAGATGCTCAATATCACTAATCATCAGGACAATGCAAATCTAAACTACAATGAGATATCACCTCACACCTGTCAGAATGGCTAAAATCAAAAACACAAGAAGCAATCAAAAGGAACCCTTGTGCACTGTTGGATGGAATGCAAACTGGTGTTGCTACTGTGGAAAACAGTAATATTAACAATAGAATTACCATATGATCCAGTAATTCTACTGTTGGGTATCATCCCAAAGAAAACAAAAGCACTAATTCAAAAAGATACATGCACCGCTGTTTATTGCAGCATTATTTACAATAGACAAATTATGGAAGTAGCCCAAGTGTCCAGTAATAGATGAATGGATAAAGAAGATGTGGTATACACACACACACACACACACACACACACACAAATGCATGCACACACACAATGGCATATTATTCAACCATATAAAAGAATGAAATCTTGGGACTCCTGGTGGCTCAGTGGTTGAGCATCTGCCTTTGACTCAGGTCACGGTTCCAGGGTCCTGGGATCGAGTCCCGCATCACACTCCCTGAAGGGAACCTGCTTCTCCCTCTGCCTATGTCTCTGCCTCTCTCTGTGTGTCTCTCATGAATAAATAAATAAAATCTTTAAAAAAATAAGATTGGCAAGAATGAAATCTTGCTATTTGCAACACTATAGATGGACCTAGAAGGTATAATGCTAAGTGAAATAAGTGAGTTACAGAAAGACAAATACCATATGATTTCACTCATATGTGGAATATAAGAAACAAAACAAATGAACAAAGGAAAAAAGAGACAAACTGAAAACGACTTAACAATAGAAAGCAGAGGGAAGGTGGGATGGGTGAAACAAGTGAAGGGGATTAAGAGTACACATATCATAATGAGCACTAAGTAATGTATAGAATTGTTTTTGTTTGGGTTTTTTTTTTGGTCTTTTATTTTTATTTTCTTGTATTTTTTTTATTGGAGTTTGATTTGCCAACATATAGTGTAACACCCAGTGTTTTGGGGGTTTTTAAGTGTTTTCTAGGGTTTTAATTTTTATTTGAATTCAATTTGCCAGCATATAGTACATCATTAGTTTCAGATGTAAGTTTTTATTAATTTATTAGTTTCATATAACATCCAGTGCTCATCATATCACGTTCCCTCCTTAATGCCCTTCATCCAGTTACCCCATCCCCCCACCTGCCTCCCCTCCAGCAATCCTCCGTTTGCTTCCCAGAGTTAGGAGTCCTCGTGGTTTGTCTCCCCTTCTGATTTTTTTCCATTCAGTTTCCCCTCCTTCCTTTATGGTCCCTTGCACTATTTCTTATATTCCACATATGAGTGAACTGTTGAATCACTACATTATACACCTGAAACTAACTGATTTAACACCCCCCACCTGCCTCCCTCCAGCAATCCTCCGTTTGCTTCCCAGAGTTAGGAGTCCTCGTGGTTTGTCTCCCCTTCTGATTTTTTCCATTCAGTTTCCCCTCCTTCCTTTATGGTCCCTTGCACTATTTCTTATATTCCACATATGAGTGAACTGTTGAATCACTACATTATACACCTGAAACTAATATAACACTGTATGTTAACTATACTGAAATTTTAAAAAATTTCCTCTCCTCTAAACTTTTACAACTCTACTTGAATATTTTCTTAAGGCACTAGAACATTCTGTCCTTTATTATAAATATCATGAATATCTCCCATCACTGTCATTTGACTATGAACTCCCAAAGGGTAGGGACTTCAGTTTATTTATTTGTATCCCCTATAAATATTTTTCCTGACCGTTAAGAAGAAGAAATCACTATCTATATGCTGTTTTCTGTTTTTAAAAAAAAGAGTGTTGATAGAAGGTAAATTACAATATTGCAAAAGAGATTTCACCTTTTAATTACCAACCACTAGCACTTTTGGGGGAAAGAACTGTTTTCAATACTAGATTTACATCAAGTAGGAAACAATGTCAGACTATTAAGCAATTTTATTCAATAAAAATTCATAAAACATCTACTATGTGCAAGAGGCATTATGCCAGTAGCTTTGAAAATACAAAGATACAACTCTATTCATTAATAATACAGACTAATGAAATAACACAAAATTTGACATAACTATAATACTAGTGTAAGTGCCATATGAGGAAAAAACTGCTGTGGAGATTTAACTACACGCACAACTAAGGGAGGAATTTCTACAGCAGAGTCAGAAGCATATGGAGTTGGAAGTCATTCAGTATGGTTTGTATCCTATGGTTTGGATCTTATATGTGGGGCAGCTGTTGGCAAAATATTTAACTGCTTTAGGTCTCATATTTCTCATCTGTAAAATGGGAATAATACCTACATTTAGCTAACATTCCTAAAACAGAGTAAGTGCTCAAAAAATGACATCTTCCCTCTTCCATTCCTACTGGTCTAAAAAGAGCTCATGACCTTCTTAACCTCACAGGTCTGGGTTGACTAGTGCAAAGAATCAAATTTGAAATGTTCTACATCCTCTCCCCACTGTTCAAAATGACATCGCTAGGAAAAGGTAAAATGAAATCAGCAGTAATTACAGCCAGAGTTCTGAGGCTATAGTATAGCAAGGGTCGAATTACTGAAAAGACTGCAAATCTCTTTTTGTAGACGATGATTTCAACTTGGGGTAGTAAAATCAAGTGCCATTAATCTAGCATATCAGAGTCAGTTCTATTCAGTTTCTCATGATGATTAATAATTGAGGCCATATCTCACAGTTACAAATATGCTTCAACCCTGAAATGTTCCCAATAAATTTACCATCTTTCTCAAATGGATGTTTTACTGTCAGAACATAGTTTCTTATCCTGTTATATTGGCATTGAGCAAGACAGGCTTAAGCTTTTACTGGTAAAAGCACCAAGATAGTTGTTTTATAAGGCTTTAGCATGCCATCATTTCAAAAGTCCATTTTTATTTTTTAAAGATTTTAGTTATTTATTCATGAGAGACACAGAGAGGCAGAGACATGGGCAGAGGGAGAAGCAAGCTCCCTGTGGGGAGCCCGATGTGAGACTTGATCACAGGATCCCGGGATCACGACCTGAGCCAGACAGACACTCAACCACTGAGTCACTCAGGTGCCCCATGAAAGTCCATTTTTAATAAGAAATAAAGTCTTCCTGCTCCCAGCTTCCCAGCTCCTCTGGACCCCTTTATTGATACAAACTTTTCCAAGTGGAGGAGAACCAGGCATTCCCTAAACTGCTAACCTTATAAACCCAAGTTGATATCAAACTCAATTACAAATATAACTACCTTTTCAAGTCTGTTGCTTTTATCAATATCCTGGCCTTAAGGTCTACAGCAACCCTAACCCAGGCTGGATTCTGAGTGAGCATCAAAGAGTCATTTGAAATCCACTGTTCCTCCAGCAGAGGAAAAAACAAACAAACAAACAAGGAAACAAGGAAACCTGGATTCTATATCTTAATTTGCTCTCAACTGCCTGATTACCCACCATCAAAGTACCAATCCAATTTGATTCAACATTCATTTATCAAACTCCTATATATCCCAGGACTCTGCTAAGTATTAAGTATAAAAAAACAAATACGATCAGGTATGATTTTAAGTTGTTTTAAAACTGAATGTTTGTAAAACAGAAGTAGACAAGTTATGTTACAGATTTCTTCTTAAAGTAAAATAAAATAAGACTGTATATCGAGATGAAGAGTAGCTTCAGAGAGGTCATCAAGGAAAAACCCCTGAGAAAAAAGGCATGTGCTCTCTGCCCATGTTGTCCAGACCAATGAGCCAGGTCACCCACTTGAGCTCATCACCATCTTTTATTATCTAGGCAGCACACTTCTATGCCCTGTTCCAAACATAATACAACAATGTGGTCCCTGCCCTCAAGGCTAACAATTCAGACTTAAGAGATAGCTTGTTCTGACAATTCCTAAATAAGCTTCAAATGTACAAGAGAGAAGCCAAATCAAAGGAAACAGTATCAGACATGTAGTAAATATATGATGACTAACTGACCTAACTTATGATGTATAGAAATCATTTTTCTTCCAAAGATAACAATGTACTTGTAGTCACCACTGTACCAAAACAAGTTGTTTGATAAATCAATGTATTCCAAATGGTCATAATATGATTTTAAATAATTAAAAACATAATATGATTTTAAATAATTAAAAAATATTTCTAGTCTCTAAGAGAATCTACATACTTTTAGATGAGACTTGCACACCATCTTTTTTTTTAAGATTTATTTATTTATTTATTTATTTATTTATTTATTTATTTATGATAGACATAGAGAGAGAGAGAGAGGCAGAGACACAGGAAGACGGAGAAGCAGGCTACATGCCTGGAGCCTGATGTGGGACTCAATCCCAGGACTCCAGGATTGTGCCTGGGCCAAGGCAGGTGCTAAACTGCTGAGCCACCCAGGGATCCCCACACACCATCTTTAAAACACTTTCAGAATATTTTAATCTTATAATTTCACAATACTCAACGGGGTGATCAGCATCACTCCAAAGTTTTGCAGCAAAACAGGAGAGAGCCATTGCTTGAGGACTTTAGTAAAAGGCA
Organism: Nyctereutes procyonoides; assembly: GCF_905146905.1. Taxonomy (NCBI): domain Eukaryota; kingdom Metazoa; phylum Chordata; class Mammalia; order Carnivora; family Canidae; genus Nyctereutes; species Nyctereutes procyonoides. The sequence goes on from NW_026575145.1 coordinate 8,688,296, forward strand.
GATTATAGTGCAGATTATACTCAGTGCTTATTACATGATACATTGAATTAAGTAAGAAACTTAAACCACGGAGAGAATTCTAGGTCTGACTTCTAGTTTCCTAGACTTCAAATGTAGAACTTATAATCCTTGACAGTGTCAATTCATCTTCCAACTTGAAGTTAGATTACAAGAAAAGCATTAATCCAAAATATAGAATTGTACTGGGGTTATTACATCTTCATTACAAGCTGGTCAAAGTTGCTTGCTGATCTACAAGCCCCACTCACAACTATGCCCTGGGCAAAAAAATCTCTGGCTCTGAAAGCCTCCCATGGAAGTCATCTTTTCCATCCTACTTTCTTCTAGCAATTTTAAATAACAAAGCCAAACCTATCTAGAAGATTGGCAGTGTAAGTGCCAAGAGTGTGGACTCTGAGCCCAGAAGATGGGGAGGCGGGCACCCCAACTCTACAACTTCCTAGCTGTGAGACCTGGGACAACAGATGGAACGAGCTAGAGGACTCTCTGTGCCTTAGTTTTCTCATTCCCCCAAATAATAATAATAGCATACACCTAGATTGTCATAAAACATATACATTATTATATATAAATCACTTAAATCAGTGTTTAGCACATTGTAAATGCTCAGAAAATGTGTTGAAAACACGAATGTTGTGGTAGGGAGTGATTTGGAGAAATAGTCGCATATGTCAGCTGCCTCTATCTCACAAACACACATTACTTGATAATGACTTCACCTCCAATTTAAGACTGATACAAAAATATTAAGATCGAGGAGGGGCAAGATGGCGGAAGAGCAGGGTCCCCAAATCACCTGTCCCCACCAAATTACCTAGATAACCTTCAAACCATCCTGAAAATTTACGAATTCGGCCTGAGATGTAAAGAGAGACCAGCTGGAACGCTACAGGGAGAAGAGTTCGCGCTTCTATCAAGGTAGGAAGACGGGGAAAAAGAAATAAAGGAAACAAAAGGCCTCCGAGGGGGAGGGGCCCCGCGAGGAGCCGGGCTGAGGCCGGGGCGAGTGTCCCCAGGACAGGAGAGCCCCGTCCCGGAGGAGCAGGAGCTGCACCAACCTTCCCGGGCGGGCGGAAAGGGGCTCGCAGGGAGTTGGAGCAGGACCCAGGAGGGCGGGGATGCCCTCGGGCTCCCGGGGACACTAACAGACACCTGCGCCCCGGGAGAGTGCGCCGAGCTCCCTAAGGGCTGCAGCGCGCACGGCGGGACGCCGGAGCAGCTCGGAGGGGCTCGGGAGCGGCTCCGCGGAGGGGGCTGCGGGGCGGGAGCGCGAATCCAACAGCGCAGGCCCCGGAGCACAGGGCGCCGGGACACAGCCCAGGATCCGGCCTCCCCCGGGACAGGCAGAGGCCGGGAGGGCCCAGGACAGCAAGGACGCTCCTGCCCCGAGCTGAGCAGATCAGCGGCCCCGCCCCGGAGCCTCCAGGCCCTGCAGACTGAGAGCCCCGTACTTCCTGCGGAGGCTGAATCCAGGCTTCCAGAGTTGCCATAGCCACTGCGGCTGTTCCTCCTGGGGCCTGACGGGGTAAACAACCCCCGCTGAGCCCGGCAGCAGGCAGGGGCAGAGCAGCTCCCCCAAGTGCTAACACCTGAAAATCAGCACAGCAGGCCCCTCCCCCAGAAGACCAGCTAGACGGACCAGTGATACTCCCCTGTGTTCCAATACAACTTGTTTTTGGCCACTCTGCACTGAGCAAAATGACTAGAAGGAAAACCTCACCTCAAAAGAAAGAATCAGAAACAGCCCTCTCTCCCACAGAGTTACAAAATCTGGATTACACTTCAATGTCAGAAAGCCAATTCAGAAGCACTATTCTACAGCTACTGGTGGCTCTAGAAAAAAGCATTAAGGACTCACGAGACTTCATGACTGCAGAATTTAGATCCAATCAGGCAGAAATTAAAAATCAATTGAATGAGATGCAATCCAAACTAGAAGTCCTAACGACGAGGGTTAACGAGGTGGAAGAACGAGTGAGTGACATAGAAGACAAGTTAATGGCAAAGAGGGAAACTGAGGAAAAAGTTACAGACAATTAAAAGACCATGAAGACAGATTAAGGGAAATAAATGACAGCCTAGGGAAGAAAAACCTACGTTTAATTGGGGTTCCCGAGGGCGCCGAAAGGGACAGAGGGCCAGAATATGTATTTGAACAAATCCTAGCTGAAAACTTTCCCAATCTGGGAAGGGAAACAGGCATTCAGATCCAGGAAATAGAGACACCCCCCCCTAAAATCAATAAAAACCGTTCAACACCTCGACATTTAATAGTGAAGCTTGCAAATTCCAAAGATAAAGAGAAGATCCTTAAAGCAGCAAGAGACAAGAAGTCCCTGACTTTCATGGGGAGGAATATTGGGTAACAGCAGACCTCTCCACAGAGACCTGGCAGGCCAGAAAGGGCTGGCAGGATATATTCAGGGTCCTAAATGAGAAGAACATGCAACCAAGAATACTTTATCCAGCAAGGCTCTCATTCAAAATGGAAGGAGAGATAAAGAGCTTCCAAGACAGGCAGGAACTGAAAGAATATGTGACCTCCAAACCAGCTCTGCAAGAAATTGTAAGGGGGACTATTAAAATTCCCCTTTAAGAAGAAGTTCAGTGGAACAATCCACAAAAACAAGGACTGAATAGATATCATGATGACACTAAACTCATATCTGTCAATAGTAACTCTGAACGTGAACGGGCTTAATGACCCCATCAAAAGGCGCAGGGTTTCAGACTGGATAAAAAAGCAGAACCCATCTATTTGCTGTCTACAAGAGACTCATTTTAGACAGAAGGACACCTACAGCCTGAAAATAAAAGGTTGGAGAACAATTTACCATTCAAATGGTTCTCAAAAGAAAGCAGGGGTAGCCATCCTTATATCAGATAAACTAAAATTTACCCTGAAGACTACAGTGAGAGATAAAGAGGGACACTATATCATACTTAAAGGATTTATCCAACAAGAGGACTTAACAATCCTCAATATATATGCCCCGAATGTGGGAGCTGCCAAATACTTAAACCAATTATTAACCAAAGTTAAGAAATACTTAGATAATAATACACTTATACTTGGTGACTTCAATCTAGCTCTTTCTACCCTCGATAGGACTTCTAAGCACAATATCTCCAAAGAAACGAGAGCTTTAAATGATACACCGGACCAGATAGATTCACGATATCTACAGAACTTTACATCCAAACTCAACTGAAAACACATTCTTCTCAAGTGCACATGGAACTTTCTCCAGGCTCTTTCTCTCCAGAGCCTCTCCAGCCAACTGTCCCTACTCCATGTGGTCTCCACATGACCACATACTGGGTCACAAATCGGGTCTGAACTGATACCAAAAGATTGGGATTGTCCCCTGCATATTCTCAGACCATAACGCCTTGAAATTAGAACTAAATCACAACAAGAAGTTTGGAAGGACCTCAAACACGTGGAGGTTAAGGACCATCCTGCTAAAAGATGAAAGGGTCAACCAGGAAATTAAGGAAGAATTAAAAATATTCATGGAAACTAATGAGAATGAAGATACAACCATTCAAAATCTTTGGGATACAGCAAAAGCAGTCCTGAGGGGGAAATACATCGCAATACAAGCATCCATTCAAAAACTGGAAAGAACTCAAATACAAAAGCTAACCTTACACCTAAAGGAACTAGAGAAAAAATAGCAAATAGATCCTACAGCCAGCAGAAGAAGAGAGTTAATTAAAATTCGAGCAGAACTCAACGAAATCGAGACCAGAAGAACTGTGGAACAGATCAACAGAACCAGGAGTTGGTTCTTTGAAAGAATTAATAAGATAGATAAACCACTAGCTAGCCTTATTAAAAAGAAGAGAGAGAAGACTCAAATTAATAAAATCATGAATGAGAAAGGGGAGATCACTACCAACACCAAGGAAATACAAACGATTTTAAAAACATATTATGAACAGCTCTACGCCAATAAATTAGGCAATCTAGAAGAAATGGACACATTTCTGGAAAGCCACAAACTACCAAAACTGGAACAGGAAGAAATAGAAAACCTGAACAGGCCAATAACCAGGGAGGAGATTGAAGCAGTCATCAAAAACCTCCCAAGACACAAAAGTCCAGGGCCGGATGGCTTCCCTGGGGAATTCTATCAAACGTTTAAAGAAGAAACAATACCTACTCTACTAAAGCTGTTCCACAAGATAGAAAGAGATGGAGTACTTCCAAATTCCTTCTATGAGGCCAGCATCACCTTAATTCCAAAACCAGACAAAGACCCCACCAAAAAGGAGAATTATAGACCAATATCCCTGATGAACATGGATGCAAAAATTCTCAACAAGATACTGGCCAATGGGCTCCAACAGCACATTAAGGTTATTCACCATGACCAAGCAGGATTTATTCCCGGGACACAAAGCTGGTTCAACACTCATAAAACAATCAATGTGATTCATCATATCAGCAAGAGAAAAACCAAGAACCATATGATCCTCTCAATAGATGCAGACAAAGCATTTGACAAAATACAGCATCCATTCCTGATCAAAACTCTTCAGAGTGTAGGGATAGAGGGAACTTTCCTCAACATCGTAAAAGCCATCTACGAAAAGCCCACAGCAAATATCATTCTCAATGGGGAAGCACTGGGAGCCTTTCCCCTAAGATCAGGAACAAGACAGGGATGTCCACTCTCACCACTGCTATTCAACATAGTATTGGAAGTCCTAGCCTCAGCAATCAGACAACAAAGACATTAAAGGCATTCAAATTGGGAAAGAAGAAGTCAAACTCTCCCTCTTCACCAATGACATGATACTCTACATAGAAAATCCAAAAGCCTCCACCCCAAGATTGCTAGAACTCATACAGCAATTTGGTAGCATGGCAGGATACAAAATCAATGCCCAGAAATCAATGGCATTTCTATACACTAAGAATGAGACTGAAGAAAGAGAAATTAAGGAGTCAGTCCCATTTACAATTGCACCCAAAAGCATAAGTTACCTAGGAATAAACCTAACCAAAAAGGTAAAGGATCTATAACCTAAAAACTATAGAACACTTCTGAAAGAAATTGAGGAAGACACAAAGAGATGGAAAAATATTCCATGCTCATGGATTGGCAGAATTAATGTTGTGAAAATGTCAATGTTACCCAGGGCAATTTACACGTTTAATGCAATCCCTATCAAAATACCATGGACTTTCTTCAGAGAGTTAGAACAAATTATTTTAAGATTTGTGTGGAATCAGAAAAGACCCCGAATAGCCAGGGGAATTTTAAAAAAGAAAACCATAGCTGGGGACATCACAATGCCAGATTTCAGGTTGTACTACAAAGCTGTGGTCATCAAGACAGTGTGGTACTGGCACAAAAACAGACACATAGATCAATGGAACAGAATAGAGAACCCAGAAGTGGACCCTGAACTTTATGGTCAACTAATATTCGATAAAGGAGGAAAGACGATCCACTGGAAGAAAGACAGTCTCTTCAATAAATGGTGCTGGGAAAATTGGACATCCACATGCAGAAGAATGAAACTAGACCACTCTCTTGCACCATACACAAAGATAAACTCAAAATGGATGAAAGATCTAAATGTGAGACAAGATTCCATCAAAATCCTAGAGGAGAACACAGGCAACACCCTTTTTGAACTTGGCCACAGTAACTTCTTGCAAGATACATCCACGAAGGCAAAAGAAACAAAAGCAAAATGGAACTATTGAGACTTCATCAAGATAAGAAGCTTTTGCACAGCAAAGGATACAGTCAACAAAACTAAAAGACAACCTACAGAATGGGAGAAGATATTTGCAAATGACATATCAGATAAAGGGCTAGTTTCCAAAATCTATAAAGAACTTATTAAACTCAACACCAAAGAAACAAACAATCCAATCATGAAATGGGCAAAAGACATGAAGAGAAATCTCACAGAGGAAGACATAGACATGGCCAACATGCACATGAGAAAATGCTCTGCATCACTTGCCATCAGGGAAATACAAATCAAAACCACAATGAGATACCACCTCACACCAGTGAGAATGGGGAAAATTAACAAGGCAGGAAACTACAAATGTCGGAGAGGATGCGGAGAAAAGGGAACACTCTTACACTGTTGGTGGGAACGTGAACTGGTGCAGCCACTCTGGAAAACTGTGTGGAGGTTCCTCAAAGAGTTAAAAATAGACCTGCCCTACGACCCAGCAATTGCACTGTTAGGGATTTACCCCAAAGAGTCAGATGCAATGAAACGCCGGGACACCTGCACCCCGATGTTTCTAGGAGCAATGTCCATAATAGCCAAATTGTGGAAGGAGCCTTGGTGTCCATCGAAAGATGAATGGATAAAGAAGATGTGGTTTATGCATACAATGTAATATTACTCAGCCATTAGAAATGACAAATACCCACCATTTGCTTCAACGTGGATGGAACTGTAGGGTATTATGCTGAGTGAAGTAAGTCAATCGGCGAAGGACAAACAGTGTATGTTCTCATTCATTTGGGGAATATAAATAATAGTGAAAGGGAATATAAGGGAAGGGAGAAGAAATGTGTTGGAAATATCAGAAAGGGAGACAGAACATAAAGACTCCTTACTCTGAGAAACGAACTAGGGGTGGTGGAAGGGGAGGAGGGCGGGGGGTGGGGGTGAATGGGTGACGGCACTGAGGGGGGCACTTGACGGGATGAGCACTGGGTGTTACTCTGTATGTTGGTAAATTGAACACCAATAAAAAATTAATTTATTAAAAAAAAGACAATTGTTAAAAATGTCAGGTAAAGTATTAGTGTGCCAATCGGTAAATACAATACTTCAGTATTATTTCTAAGTGTGGATACTACAAATCCTACCCTTTTATGTTTCCAAAAGCAATTCAAAGCCTGTACTCAACAGGCTATTGAGAACCATTTGGCTATTAGCAATTCTGGTGATATATATATATATATATATATATATATATATATATATATATATCACATTATATTGGTGTTGAGTACTTCAAATGCATCAACTCTAATCTTCACAACAACCCTAAGAAATGTAAGTAGCATTATTCTCTCTTTATAAGGAAACTGTATTTATGAGAGGCTAATTTCTGGACCAAGGTAACACAGATTAAAAGTGGCAAGTCCAAATTTCAAACCAAAGTTGATACTAAAGGTGCCGTGTATTCAAAACATACTATCCTGGGACAGGCCACAGAAATAATGCATCCCTAAATACCTGAGTTCCTACCCGTGAATAAAGTGCCCTATCTCTAAATAGTTCTTCAGGACACTTGCTGAGTTAAATAATACATGAACCAGGCACCAAAAACCATATTCCAATTCATCCATGATGAAATTTATTCCATAAATTCTGAATAGCAGAGCCTGGTGGCTCAGTCGGTTAAGCATCTGCCTGCCTTCTACTCAGGTCTTGATCTCAGGGTCCTAGAATCAAACCCCATGTGAGGCTCCCTGCTTGGCAGGGAATCTGCCTCTTCCTCTGCCTCTGCCCCTGCCCCTCCTCTGCTTGTGCTCACTCTCTCTAATAAATAAATGCAATCTTAAAAAATATGCCTTATGATTAATTTGACTATTGTACCAGTTTGAAGTGCTGACACATTAGAACAAAGAACAGTGTCCCAAGGGCACATCTTCCTTTCAAGGCTTTTACGTCACCACTATCATTAATCATATTTTCAATAAATAAACAAGATAAATTCCAAAATATAAATTGCTCTTTTTCATTTATTCTAACAGCTCTTATCTAATCATATACATGTTCACAGGCTTATCCTCAAATTTTTAGATTGTCATTAAATTCTTTGAATTGTTAATCAGTTATCACAGATTCTATATGTGAATTACATTTTCATTACTGTTCTGGGATTATAAAAATCTTAATTTCCCAAAACATGTTCAATATATACTTTCATTTTAGTTCTAGAAAATAATAATATGATGCATTTTTATAAAAACATGCAACATAGGGGCAGCCCGAGGGGCTTAATGGTTTAGCACCGCCTTAGGCCCAGGGCATGATCCTGGGGACCTGGGATCGAGTCCCACGTCGGGCTCCCTGCGTGGAGCCTACTTCTCCCTCTGCCTCTCTCTCTCTCTGTGTGTGTCTCTCATAAATAAATAGATAAAATCTTTAAAAAAAAAACCACGCAACATATATACAAACCATAAATGCTACCAAAATTACTTCCTGATAAGATTTTTGTAAGAGAAATAAAAAGCAATATTCTCTGAGTATCTTATTTCAGTGCTTCCTATTAAATCATAGAATTTTATCAATGGAAAGCACATTAGGAATAGTTTATCCAAGTTCTTTATTTCATAGACCAAGAAAAAATGCTCAAGAATATAACAGTAAAGATTCAGCTTTCTGAGTAACATAAGACAGCAAGATTAGATTTTGTGGGGAAAAAAATCTTCAGAGATTTTAATTGTACTATCACTATTTCTTGCTGCATTTCTGCTTGAGTACATGACATGATTGATCATTTGAAATAAAATCAAGACAAATTTATCTTCAAGGTGGATAATACCTCAACCTGAATCAGAGATTATTATAGAAGCTATTATTTTATCAATTTATAATATTTAATTAATGAACCTAGGCATATAAAATGTAATTAAGTATATTCTTTATAAGCTATACATGCAAGATTTACAGTCATAACCTTAATAAATAAAATTCAAAACAGAAGTTTAGCATATGTGAACTTGTTTAACCTATTAGAGCTCTCGAATAAAATGAAAAATGTCATTAACTAGGAACAAACCCCCCAAAAAATGAGGTTAAGGTAATGGAATAGCAACAGTGACATCTGCTGTCTGTTTTTATAGTTGCCTTTACACTTCAAATCTTCAATTTTCTTCTATATTTGTCAGTCACATCTGTAACGAAAGAAATGCTTTAATGACCGAGCACATTGTCTACTCTAGTGATTTGCTTTCAGAGAATCTGAAGCAAACTACTTTGAATATATGATCTGTGTCACAGATCTTTTAATACACATAATCTGATGAGAGATATCATCAAAATTTAGAATGTATAATAATGGTATTCATGAGTCATTAACAGGTTAATAGTCATATTGCTACTGTTCTTTATGTTCCAGTAGTAATATTTAAAAAAATAATAAAATAAAATGGTTTTACCTTTAATTTCTATGATACAAAGCACAATGCAGTTACCATGAAATTACAGCATTTAGATTCCTTCATGGGAGAACAGAAATGCAAAGTTTAGACCTAGCAATCCTTAGGTTGCTTCCACCACTAGTAGCAGTCCTACAAATGGGAGAGTAGGCAGCAGGGTATGCATCCCTCCTGGATATGCAATTTCTCAGGCCCCACCTCAGGACTGCTGAAATACCACAATCACACTCACTTGCTTGATTAATGAATTTTTCATAAGTTCTTACCTGTTCTACAATATTCATTTTTACTCTAGAAGATTAAGATATTGAGCCATTAATGACAAGTAGCTCCCTGGAGGGAGGAAGTTAATCAGATAGATGTTCTTTTTGACAGCCAACTGGTGAGCGTTTTAGTTGAAGAAGAGAGGAAAATGGCTTTGTCTATGGAATGCTGGCCCAAGAAGGCAGGCAGGCTGTGGAGAAAACTGAGTATTAAGAGTTTAAGAATATTTAGTGCTTGATCAAGGTCAGGAGGAAAGAACACACAGAAAGAAGATAACACTATAGACAGACCTTTACAATTTTGTTCAGTTCACAGAATGCCCATAAAACAATGTTTACATGGATATGAAGTAATGAAAGTATTATTATGAAATAATAAGAAGGAAAGAACTAAGAAGATTCCTTAACTCTTAAACGAGTGGTGCAAGACCAGAAAATCACAGGCAAAAAGTAAGTGTCCCAAGTATATTTGTCTTATTTGGGTAGAGGACAGCTGAATTTTCCTATTTGTTATAAGAAGGAAAAGGTACTCCTCAGTCTAAGGTGTGACAAATGACATCCTTCTATTGACAGCACTCACCACAAAACAGAATCTGTGGAAGCTGATCTCAAAGTTTTGCATAAGTGAAAACAAAGGTTATTGGTTAGATAAAAGAAAATCAATTTTTAAGATGACAGTATAAAAAATCCTCTAATGGCAAGAAGCCATTTTCATTCTAAGGAAAAGTGAAATTCAAGAGCTCATATGGGAAAAAGAGATCATTTGCTCTGTTTATTCTTGCCTGAACAGACACATTCTAAATTGGCCATCAGTGAAGAATAGGATAAACATTCAGGAGCAAATGTGCCTACGCTTTTAGTCCTGACATTTGAAGAAAATTTATAAAGAAATTTTATATAAAAATAAATATTTTCAGACATGTAATAAAGGCAGTGTATTTTAGGGATCAAAGGTCATGATGAATATCCCAAGCCATTGAAGTAATTTTTCAATGAAATCATAATTTGATCATTTAACCTCTAGAAACAGCATCAAGCAATGATCAAAATGGTCACTGGAGTGTACACTGGATATATAAAGATGGGTAAGTCATGGACTCCGCACCACAGAAGTTTCAATACAGAAATAGCACATAAACATATGCAAAAGAAAAAATTATTCTTGCCTGAGATTTTCCAGGCCTGCATCATTAGTTTAAGAGTTAAAAAAAAAAACTCTGGGGTGTCTGGGTTGCTCAGTGGTTAAGCGTCTGCCTTTGGCTCAGGGTATGGTCCCATGGTCCCGGGATCGAGTCCCACATCAGGCTCCCTGCATGCAGCCTATTTCTGTCTCTGCCTCTGTCTCTGCCCCTGTGTGTGTGTGTGTGTGTGTGTGTGTGTGTGTGTCTTCCATAAATAAATAAATAACATCTTTAAAAAATAAGAGTTAAAAAAACTTCTTGGTTCTTTGCCTTTCATTGTTTCATTCTTTGTCACAATTACTCATTACCCATGTAAAAAAATTGTTTTATGGGAATTTTGGGTACCAGGTAAACATCAAAGTCAGTTTTCTTTGGAGATATTAGGAAGGCTCTATTCTGTAAGAAAATGGGCTGCATCTTTGAAAATGAGAAGGCATTCAAAATGTGGACAATAGGGAGACTGGCATCTTATGAAGAAAAAGAGGTGAGAGGAACAGCCCTAAAACAAGATGGCATATTAGAGAAATCCAGGTCAATATGGCTGAGAATGGCCGTGAAGAAGAAAGGGATGAGAGATGGAGCTGACGGAGAAGTAGGAGTCAGATCCTGGAAGAGTGAGTATGACATGGTTCAATTATGGTCAACATCAACTTTATACCTGTTTCCTTTTGTTTTGTTTTTCAGATAGAGGCAGGAGAAACCTTCTCAACCATGCTTCTCACAAGTAAGGGTAGTAGATTTCCCCCACATTATTTGGGAAAAAGAGGACAAGAATAAGCAATTTAAAAAACGAATCTTGATAAATCATTCCAAATAATTCAACAGTAAAATACATGAGAACTGAAAATGAGGATAGTATCCTCATAAATAGTAAAGGTTTTATCAGTTTAAATACCTTCTTTGTATATTTACTGTGTCAGAAGTATACATCAGCAAGCTATAGCCTCAAGAACAATTAGGAAAATAAACCATTCAGTTGTCTTCAGTAAACATTCTTTCTAGACACACAGCTGGAAACTTCCTTTCATTCAGCACTTGCTCATTGGTGAAATAGTCTTAGTCCTTTCCCAAGAGCATGTGTGCCAAGATTTAATGGATCTGGACAGACATCTGCTTAGGGCTATGAAAGCCACCTGGATTGTGCAGAAAGCTTTTTGGTTCCAAGAGGAAAACCTTATAGGTTTTATTTTCTCACAACTGCATCTGCGATAGCAAGTGCCTCCTAAAACAAGAATTTAAGGGATCTTTACAAGAATAGCTCATACCCAGAGTCTTGACAAAGAGTAACAAAGAAAGTAAGATATTGTTTCAAGACGTGATGGCTATGCTATGATTGAACTATCTCTTAAGTACCATGTGTCCTACAAGCTCTATAATACTACCTGGAATATCAAAACTTTGAAGAATAAAGGAAGAGCATAGTAAACATTAAAGAGATGGCAGTGAGGAAACCTGGACTCATAGCTAGGTCCTTTGGTATCTCTTAGTATCTTTCACTTAAACAAGTATACATATATTATACATAAAATAATCAAAAGGAGAGAACAAAAGGAAAATATATCAGGAAAAAAACTTAAGTGTACATGAGGCCTTCGTTGCACTCTTGCCTAGACATACAAATATTTCCATTAGGACACAAACCCTCTCCTACACAATAATGCACAAGACTTCATCCAGGAAGCTTCTCAACTTCATTTGCTATTCCTATTTCATTCTTCCATAAACAAAGTCATTTATAACAAGCTCCCAGGTGATGTCAGTGCTGCTGATCCAGGGACCATACTTGGAGTTCAAGGCTTTCAAGCATAATGAGCATAACTCGCTTGCCTTAGGAAAATTTTCTTAATTCCTACACAAAGAGACCCACCCAGGAGACTCATTAGCTTCTAACCCATGACTCTCCTATGGAGCATTCATGTTGTTTCTCTGGCTTTCTTTGTTAAACATGCATCTTCCATCTTAACTTCCTCATAAAATACTATGCAATTCTGAGCAGAGCAGGTAAATCTACACTCAATTATAAGAGGTAGTGTTTATTTAATGGCATAAATAAGGAATCTACATCAGACAGCTATAGGTCCAAATCCCACTATTGTCTATCCTAGCTGAATGACCATAGGAAAGTATTTAAACCAGCCAAACTTCAATTCCCTCATCTGTAGAATACAGATGAAAACAACAAATACTTCAAAAGTTCATTCTAAGGATTACATGAAGTAATCCATGTAGCATTACATGGTGAGCACTCAACAGATGCTAGTTATTAGCATCATCACAATGCCACAGCAGCTACAGTGCTTCTAATGTATACTCCCATCTCTATCAATGACAGCATTTTAGATCTGAAACTTACAAACTGATTTAGTCTAGTAGAATACTTTGCTCTCACAACCAACAACTATACACATCTGCTAAGTATATTAATCTTTTTTTTTCTTATAAATACTGATGAAGGGGTGCCTGGGTGGCTCAGTCAGTTAAGTGTCTGCCTTCTGCTCAGGTCATGGTCCTGGAGTCCTGGGATTGAGTCCCAAGAACAAGTCCCACATCTGGATCCCTGCTTGGTGGGGAGTCGGCTTCTCCCTCTGCCCCTCCCCTGCTCCTGCTCTCTCTCTCTCTCTCTCTCTCTCTCTAAAATAAATAATATTATTTAAAAATAAATAAATAAATAAATACTGAGTGAAGATCAATACCTCCAATCTTTACATGTATATTTTAACATAGGCAAGTATTTATCATTCTTTTGGGTCACCCATTACCTTAAACTTTCTATTATTCTGGGCTTTTACTTGCAAACAACAGCACTGAATCAAGCTAATTTAGCAGAAAGCGATTTATAGAAAAATATTTAGCCAGCTCACAAAATCCCTGAAAGAGACAAAGAACAAGGCTTGGGGGCTCACAGGCAATTACTGAGCCAAGAACAACACAGTGAGGGAAAAGGAACAGCTACACTGTAGGTCTCTCCTAATAAATTCCATTAACAACCCCCACTCACAGGTTAGTACACTTGGTTCTGAAAGCCAGAAGTCCCCCACAGCCACTCTTAAAAAAAAAAAATCACCTTCACAACTATGTTTGCAAAAGGTTCAATCTCCCTGTATGCAGCCATATGAGTTGACTTTATATCCCAATTTTGTATATGTATTCTAGTGGCAACAGAGCTTGGAAACACATCACTCTCCAGACAAGGACTATCCAGAAAAGGGTTGGAATGGAATGAGTGTTGAATGAGCTAACCTATTTTAGTACTTACCAAAACCTACTCCCTATATTTTGGGGTCTTGCAACTTACAAGTACTGGTAGATGGCAGAGCCTGCTACCAACTGCAGGAAACAAAACGCCAGATACTCGCCTTAGTGGTCCTCACAACCGAAACATGAGCCCATGACCTAAATTTTACCAGTCAGATGTATCCACTCAATTATGAACCAGATGGGATCCCTGGGTGGCGCAGCGTTTTGGCGCCTGCCTTTGGCCCAGGGCGCGATCCTGGAGACCCGGGATCGAGTCCCACGTCGGGCTCCCGGTGCATGAGGCCTGCTTCTCCCTCTGCCTATGTCTCTGCCTCCCTCTCTCATTCTGTGTGACTATCATAAATAAAAATTAAAAAAAAAAGAGTTCAATTATGAACCAGGAATGCAAAGAAGAGGAAAATGTGAGCAATTTAGTCTGGCAATGACACAAGATGGAGCATGATAATATCCCGAGGGTGGCAATGGCCGCAGTTCTAATGGACCCAATCCAAGATCCATTATCACTACTGTCAGCCTTGCAAAGTACAGCACCCAATGTCAGCAGCAGCAGCAGCAATGGACATGATCTGGAGTATTGTTCCTAACTCTGCAGCCCTGAAGATTCTGTGCAGGTAGTATCGAAATAATTTATTCATTTTTCTGCCTACATTGCATAGAGTTGCTTTAACTAAGAACACTAAGTAACGTATAAATTGCTACCAGTTGCAGTTATAGGCAATGATCCCTCAGAAAAATGGAACTGGATATCTGACCACATTGGAAATAAAAACAATGAAAATTCAGTGTTAAGAGATGAGAATGGCAGCCCATGGCACAAATTATCAGATTATCACCTTAAAGAAGTAGTCTTTGAGGAACACATAACCCTTGCCACAAGTATATGATCGGCGTGAGGAATTCAAGAACTTTGAGGCACGGAAGTTGCTTCTAACAGTGCTACAATGCTTAAATGGGAAGGAATGACAAGCTGAAATCACAAATTCTTGGCTAGAGGCATGAAGTGAAATCCCGAGTTTCTCTGACTGCTAAAAGAATGTCTTATCACTTTCTGCCGCAGGGCTGAGATAACTGGAAATCAAACTCAAACTTTGATCCTGGAGCTTTCTAAAAATTATAATGTCAGATGAATTCACAGCCCACTGAGATCACTTATGTGAAAGTAAAGGCATTGATCATGATAGAACAAAACTGAGATTTGGAATACAAGAAAATGGATGAATTTGGATGTCATAAGTACCCCAAACCCACCAAATCCCATGACAGGCCCTTGCTGACCAAAGCAGTGTTTCTCTTTGTCGGATGAGACACAGAAGGAATAAATTATCTATGGTAATGGAGGTGGCTGTCACAAAAATCTAGTTCTTCAGGTAGCAGGGATAGCAGAGCTGATGGCAGCTTTGAGTCCATTGCTAGGGATGTCAACAGGGCGGGCTGTAGTTCTTAGCAGCAATGACAGCAATGTCTCCACTGAGCTAGTTCTGCAGCATGATTTGGAACATTGTTCCTATCTGCATAGTCCCAAGGTTCTCTAGCCCAGTGTCCTCTGAATAAATAATTTCCTTCTCAGATCAACAAAATTTGGTTTCTGGCTTATAGCTAAGAACTATTATGTTTAAAAATTTCAATAATGTTTTTCTATTTTACCCTTGACTCCCTCCCCCCAAAAATATGATCAGGATATAAAACATTTCAACTCTGTTTGACGACTTTGGAACAATAAGTCCATAACTGGTCTAAATTTTCCTTACAATAAGAACTCATGTTTAGAGTGACAGGCTCCCTGCCTGGAAAATTTAATAAGAGATTCATGGCTGTTTGCTACTTACAGAGAAAATTTATTCCCTTCCACCTTTATCCATCCTTGTCTCTTTTATATGCAATATTATTATTCACAGTTTTCCAGTGAATTATCAAAGAAAAAGCAAACACAAATGGCTCCCTATGCAGCAGCAGTCAACTAATTTATCAAATCATAACCTACAAATTCCAACATGAGCAATTGCCTGGTCAATCTAACACCATGACAAACTAAATGCCTCATAAACAGTCACAATCCCTTAGAAAATCTATGGCAAAGACTTTCAAAACCTCCAGCAAAGCACAGTATTGGTAGAAACCACAGATCAAATATAGCTCATACATTGTTGATAAGGCTATTCAAGTCTATATATATACATATTTGTTTATTTTGGGGGGGTCTGTTTTGTTTTGATCTGTAAAGAATGAACACTCGTTTTGCTGCATTAGACCCATAATAGGTCACTATAATGATGGCCACCCAAGTGGGCTGTTTATGTACCTTTCCAGATTTGTTGTATCTCATCATCTCCTAGGCCTTGGATATATTGATCAAAGATAATCCAGCCCCATATCCTCAGTCCCATATCCTCCTCTCCTACCACTACTGCCTAGGAGAGCCTGTCTCCAGGCAAGTTTCCACATGGCCTTCATCTGAGCTACCACAGCAGACACAGTGGCTCCTTTCACTGATTTTAGGTTCATATGGAGCTAGGCTGGCTCCTTTTTGTCATTCAAATGTCAAAGCATTCTTTCTCTCTCTCTTCTCTCTCTCCTGTTCTCTCTCTCATTTTCTCTCTTATTTTCATCATAACACATATCAGTACTTGATACTCTTGTCCATGACATGACACTAGGAATTTTATGTCTTGTTCAATACTGTATCCCAGTACCTAGAACAGTGCTCACAACACAAGAGGAGCTCCACAAATGTTTGGTGACTAAATAAAGATTGAAATTTTCCCACCAGGTTTAATCACAAAGAGGTGATGAGCTATTTTGGCAATTTTAATAGAGTTTTGATGAAGAAACCCAATTGAAAAGGATAGGAAGTGAGAAAATGAGCAGAGTGTAGTTCTATAGAGAAATATAACTATGGATAGAGAATTGCTGAAAGGGTTGTGCATATAGAGAGTCTTTTTAAAGATGAGTAGATGAGGATATTTAAATGCTGGTGCAAGGGAAAGAACTCAAGATTCAGACACTCCTCTACTGTTGTTATTATCCATTCATTCACTCATTCTCCTGGGCTTAGGAAACCAAGTGAAACTAATAAAATGATCAGCATGCACTCTTCAGGAAAAGCACATGCTGTGGGAAATAGTTTCAATAACCAACACATTTGTGTGACAGTGCCATTTTTTGAGCTCAGTGAGGTGAATAAACAAGCTGAACTTTTTGTCATTAGCTTTCAATAGGATAGCAGTTTTCTAGACAAATTCAATCTTTTCTGACTCTCAAAGAGCAATTTTATGTTGAAAGGGCTCTATATTCAAGAGAGAGACTTTTATATTAAGCCTGAGAACTGAGGAGACTTACAATTGCTAATGTGATGAATAAAAAATAAACATAATTGTTTCCTCATAAAAATACTTTAGGTAGCAGGAGTAAAAGCAACTAAACATAAAGCCTTCCGATGTGGATTATTTTCAAATATTTCATCAACTCCACACAATATGGTAATTCTTTAAGTGGTCAAATTTTGCCTTTTTGTTCTTCCAAAGGACACTCTACTGATTCAGATAAAATTTCTTAAATAAGATAAAATTTTCATAGTATAACACAATCATCTTAAGTGAGCCCTTTAAGTGGTCATCTCAGAAAAGACATAGATATAGGTAATATACCAGTAAAATCACTAAGTTCCAAACTTTAAATTTATGATTCTATTAAATGAAAGTAATACAAATAAGAAGACAAAACAATAATATGCCCCGATTCCTATTTCTGCCTAAAATATACCTAGGTTTTTTAATATTTTATTTTAAAATATTAAAAATCCATGTGAGGTCTAGAGAATAAGAACAAATACACTCAATATATTGTAAAAAACAAAAAAGCCTTAAAATACAGAAGGCAGGTGGAATTGGAAGGATGAAGGAAAGCATGGTCCCAACATAGAAAAAACAGAAGCTGAAATAAGATGAAGAGATACCATGGGTGCTCCAAACTCTGAAGTGGCAAGCAGTGATAGGAGAAGAAGATCTGGGAAACTACTCAAGTTATTGTTAGGAGAACCACATTTAGTGCAGCCAGTTGGGTCAGCAATTCTGGGGGTGATTGCTCTATGATGGTCACAAATCTTTCTCTTCCCTGCATTCACATCCCTGCAATGTGACATTGCAGCTCCTTCCTTCAACAAGTGGATTCTATCTCATTCCTCAAATATGGATTGGCCATCTGACTTGTTTTGGCCAATGGAACATTACCAAATATGATGCAGGTAAGTCTTAAAGTCTTTTTCTCTTGTTTTACTTAGAACTGAGACAACCATGTGAACAAGCCCCAGCTGGCTTGTTAAAGAAAGAGTGGATTCATGGGGGAGAACCAAGAAGTTCAACCAACTGTCAGACTTATTACTGAGACCATCTGAGACCAGTCAGCCTCAAACCAACCCACCAACTGACAGCAGAAAAGCAGAATCACAGAACCACTTGCTGGTCACAGATGCATAAACAAGAACAGCAGAGAAAAGTAGAACCAGCCAAGACCAGCTGAGCTACCTAGCAGATCCACAAAATTGTCAGCTAAGTAACTCTGCTATTAAGTCACTAAGTTTTAGAGAGGTTTTTGGTGTTGTTACAGCCATAGATGACTGATAGAAACTCCCCTTCTACTACTGCACCATGTAACATACAGCAGAATCATCTGTCTCTGGCAAGGATAGTTAATGTGAATGCATACCTTGCCAAGGAAAGTTAAGGTACCTGGTGGCTGGCAACATCTATAAGAAAACAGGGACTATTAAAACCAGAATACTAACTACTGGCTAACCTTCCCCACAATAACTGAAGTAAGCTATGGTAAACAGAAGCAGCATTCACTGGTTGTCCTCAAAGACTCTTAAATACAAAGATGAACACACAACCAAGAATCATCAAAATATTTATGGAAAAGGGCACCTGGGTGGCTCAGTTGGTTAAGTGTCTACCTTTAGCTCAGGTCATGATCTCAAGATCCTGGGATCACGCCCCACATCACCTCCCGACTCAGTGGGGAGTTGGCTTCTCCCTCACTCTCTGTACCTCCCAACCACTCCTGTTCTCTCTCTCTCTCTCTCTCTCTCTCTCTCTCTCTCCATAAATAAAATATTTTTAAAATATATTTAAGGAAAAGCAACACAATAAAAGAGAAGCACTAAATAACAGAAGAAATAACACATGAGCTCAGTGAGAAAAAATATTAGAGGAAACAAAGTAAATTTAAAAGCAATCTAATTAATAATTTTAGTGAAATAAGAAACAAAATCAGGCCATGAAAAAGAACCAGTTAAGATATGGCAAATGAAAATATGATTGTCGGGAGGAGGGGCAAGATGGCGGAAGAGCAGGGTCCCCAAATCGCCTGTCCCCACCAAATTACCTAGATGACCTTTGAACCATCCTGAAAATTTACGAATTCGGCCTGAGATGTAAAGAGAGACCAGCTGGAACGCTACAGTGAGAAGAGTCCGCGCTTCTATCAAGGTAGGAAGACGGGGAAAAAGAAATAAAGGAACAAAAGGCCTCCGAGGGGGAGGGGCCCCGCGAGGAGCCGGGCTGAGGCCAGGGCGAGTGTCCCCAGGACAGGAGAGCCCCGTCCCGGAGGAGCAGGAGCTGCACCAACCTTCCCGGGGGGAAAGGGGCCCGCAGGGAGTTGGAGCAGGACCCAGGAGGGCGGGGATGCCCTCGGGCTCCCTGGGACACTAACAGACACCTGCGCCCGGGAGAGTGCGCCGAGCTCCCTAAGGGCTGCAGCGCGCGCACGGCGGGACCGACCGGAGCAGCTCGGAGGGGCTCGGGCGGCGGCTCCGGGAGGGAGCTGCAGGGCGGGAGCGCGAATCCAACAGCGCAGGCCCCGGAGCACAGGGCGCCGGGACACAGCCCAGGATCCGGCCTCCCCCGGGACAGGCAGAGGCCGGGAGGGCCCGAGACAGCGAGGACGCTCCTGCCCCGAGCTGAGCAGATCAGCGGCCCCGCCCCGGAGCCTCCAGGCCCTGCGGACGGAGAGCCGAGAGCCCCGAGCCCCATAGTTCCTGCGGAGGCTGAATCCAGGCTTCCAGAGTTGCCATAGCAACTGCTGCTGTTCCTCCTGGGGCCCGGCGGGGTAAACAACCCCCGCTGAGCCCTGCAGCAGGCAGGGGCAGAGCAGCTCCCCCAAGTGCTAACACCTGAAAATCAACGCAACAGGCCCCTCCCCCAGAAGACCAGCTAGAGGGACCAGTGATACTCCCCCGTGTTCCAATACAACTTGTTTCTGGCCACTCTGCACTGAGCAAAATGACTAGAAGGAAAACCTCACTCAAAAGAAAGAATCAGAAACAGCCCTCTTTCCCACAGAGTTACAAAATCTGGATTACACTTCAATGTCAGAAAGCCAATTCAGAAGCACTATTCTACAGCTCCTGGTGGCTCTAGAAAAAAGCATTAAGGCCTCACGAGACTTCATGACTGCAGAATTTAGATCCAATCAGGCAGAAATTAAAAATCAATTGAATGAGATGCAATCCAAACTAGAAGTCCTAACGACGAGGGTTAACGAGGTGGAAGAACGAGTGAGTGACATAGAAGACAAGTTAATGGCAAAGAGGGAAACTGAGGAAAAAAGAGATAAACAATTGAAGGACCATGAAGACAGATTAAGGCAAATAAACGACAGCCTGAGGAAGAAAAACCTACGTTTAATTGGGGTTCCCGAGGGCGCCGAAAGGGACAGAGGGCCAGAATATGTATTTGAACAAATCCTAGCTGAAAACTTTCCCAATCTGGGAAGGGAAACAGGCATTCAGATCCAGGAAATAGAGAGATCCCCCCCTAAAATCAATAAAAACCGTTCAACACCTCGACATCTAATAGTGAAGCTTGCAAATTCCAAAGATAAAGAGAAGATCCTTAAAGCAGCAAGAGACAAGAAGTCCCTGACTTTCATGGGGAGGAATATTAGGGTAACAGCAGACCTCTCCACAGAGACGTGGCAGGCCAGAAAGGGCTGGCAGGATATATTCAGGGTCCTAAATGAGAAGAACATGCAACCAAGAATACTTTATCCAGCAAGGCTCTCATTCAAAATGGAAGGAGAGATAAAGAGCTTCCAAGACAGGCAGGAACTGAAAGAATATGTGACCTCCAAACCAGCTCTGCAAGAAATTTTAAGGGGGACTCTTAAAACTCCCCTTTAAGAAGAAGTTCAAGTAACTCTGAACGTGAATGGGCTTAATGACCCCATCAAAAGGCGCAGGGTTTCAGACTGGATAAAAAAGCAGGACCCATCTATTTGTTGTCTACAAGAGACTCATTTTAGACAGAAGGACACCTACAACCTGAAAATAAAAGGTTGGAGAACCATTTACCATTCAAATGGTTCTCAAAATATACCCTAAAAACTATAGAACACTTCTGAAAGAAATTGAGGAAGACACAAAGAGATGGAAAAATATTCCATGCTCATGGATTGGCAGAATTAATATTGTGAAAATGTCAATGTTACCCAGGGCAATTTACACGTATAATGCAATCCCTATCAAAATACCATGGACTTTCTTCAGAGACTTAGAACAAATTATTTTAAGATTTGTGTGGAATCAGAAAAGACCCCGAACAGCCAGGGGAATTTTAAAAAAGAAAACCATATCTGGGGGCATCACAATGCCAGATTTCAGGTTGTACTACAAAGCTGTGTTCATCAAGACAGTGTGGTACTGGCACAAAAACAGACATATAGATCAATGGAACAGAACAGAGAACCCAGAAGTGGACCCTGAACTTTATGGTCAACTAATATACGATAAAGGAGGAAAGACGATCCACTGGAAGAAAGACAGTCTCTTCAATAAATGGTGCTGGGAAAATTGGACATCCACATGCAGAAGAATGAAACTGGACCACTCTCTTGCACCATACACAAAGATAAACTCAAAATAGATGAAAGATCTAAATGTGAGACAAGATTCCATCAAAATCCCAGAGGAGAACTCAGGCAACACCCTTTTTGAACTTGGCCACAGTAACCGGAGAAGGACAGTGTATGTTCTCATTCATTTGGGGAATATGAATAATAGTGAAAGGGAATATAAGGGAAGGGAGAAGAAATGTGTGAGAAATATCAGAAAGGGAGACAGAACATAAAGACTTCTAACTCTGGGAAACGAACTAGGGGTGGTGGAGGGGGAGGAGGGCGGGGGGTGGGGGTGAATGGGTGACGGGCACTGAGGGGTACACTTGACGGGATGAGCACTGGGTGTTATTCTGTATGTTGGTAAATTGAACACCAATAAAAATTAATTTATAAAAAAAAAAAAAAATAAAAAAAAAAAATAAAAATTGAAAAAAAAAAAAAAAAAAAAAAAAAAAAAAAAAAAAAAAAAAAGAAAATATGATTGTCAAAATAAAAACTCAATAGATGGGCTGAAGATAGTAGCTATATTTGTGGTGAGCATAGCATAATGCATAAGGTTACTAAATCACTATGTTGTTCACCTGAAGCTAAGGTAACATTGTGTATCAACTATACTTCAATGACAACATTGACAACAACAAAAAATATTAGATGGTCTGGGGAAAAAATGAATGAATACAGCTAAAAATTAATGATTCCCAAACTGTACCCCAAAAGGAATAAAAAGATGAAATGTATAAAAAATTTTAATCAGATAATACTAGTATCTAATGTTATACTTCCTGATTTTAATTCATTGTAATATGATTATAAAAGAGAATATCCTTGGTCTTAGGAAATTCACACGAAAGTGTTTAGGGCTAATAGAGAACCAACTCTGCAACTTAATCTCAAATGTTTTCCAAAAAATTATATACATATAAAGAGAGAAAAAATGATAAAGCAAATGTGGCATAAGGTTAACAGTTTCCAAATTTAGTGCACAAGTTCCTTGTACTGTTCTTGCAATGTTCCTACCTATTCAAAATTATTTACAAATAAATGATACACAAACTATACAGTACGTGGAGAATAAATTCAAAAGATGCAACCTCATCTATCAAAGTTCCATAAGAAATGACCAGAAATAAAGGGACAGAGAAGAGAATCAAGAAAATAATGGAAGACACACTCTTGTAGCTGAAGAAAGACCCTGACCTTAAAACTGATGGACCAAAGAGGATAAATGAAAAAAGTCTAACACCTGGACACATTGTTATATAATTTTAAACTACCAAGGATAAAGTCAAAAAGGTAAAAGACTTGATGGAAAGATGGCGAAGAGTTACCAGGGAGGGTGGGGAGGAGTTGGTATTTACTGAAAAAAAGAATCAGATTAGTATCACATGCCACACCATTCCTAGATTCAAGAAGATACTGGAGAAATATCTTCAAAGTTCTAGTGAAAATTACTTTGAACTTGAAAATGTTTTCAGTCAAAGTATTATTCAAATATGAAGGCAAAATAAATTTATTTTCAGATTGTCAAGGGTAAAGAAATGTTATTTCCTATAAGCCCTTACAAACAATATGTGGTATTATCAAAATATATTGTACAGTTTAAATATACATCACTTTTATTTGTTAATTATACGTCAGTAAAGTTGGGATGGGGGTCAGAAAAACGAACAAAAACAATCTAAGAAATGGTTTAAAAAAAGCAACCATAATGATGAGCAATGTCACCAATAAAACATTAGCTAAATATATTTTAATATTAAAAAATAATAATCTGGAACTCAATTATCTCAGATGATCTCAGCATGGGAAGGAAATACCAGGAGGAGGGAGTAGAATGAAGCAGAGTTTTGAGGTCCCTGTCTTGTCCAGAAAGGATTTATTTACTGGTTTAT
Source organism: Nyctereutes procyonoides (assembly GCF_905146905.1). Classification (NCBI taxonomy): domain Eukaryota; kingdom Metazoa; phylum Chordata; class Mammalia; order Carnivora; family Canidae; genus Nyctereutes; species Nyctereutes procyonoides. The sequence goes on from NW_026575145.1 coordinate 8,711,965, forward strand.
TTTAGATACTGATAAATATATATATATATATACATATATATATATATGTATATATATATATATATATATATACTTAAACGTATACCTTAAAAACTAAAGTTTAGCCTGTAGAGTCCAGAGGAATAGAATGTATAATTAACCTAACCATAAGAAGGGAAAAACAGAACACAAATATTTCCATCAAAACAAGAGCAGAGGGGCAGCCCGGGTGGCTCAGCGGTTTAGCACCACCTTCAGCGAGTCCCACGTCGGGCTCCCTGCATGGAGCCTGCTTCTCCCTCTGCCTGTGTCTCTGTCTCTGTCTCTCTCTCTCTCTCTCTCTTTCTCATGAATAAATAAATAAAATCTTTTAAAAAAATAAATAAAAGAGCAGAAAATTGGGAAGTTGAAAAAAATAATTTGGAAGTATATAAAACATACATTACAAAGTAACATGGCAAGAATAATCCCAAACATATTAACAATGACAATAAATGGCAAATTATATACTCCATTACTATATTAAAAGTAGAAAGTAATATTACATTATTAAATGCAGCTATAAGCTGTCTATCCCAGACACATCCCAAACCAAAAGACCCAGAGAAAAAATAAGTAGATAATTAATTTTTTTAAAAAACATATGATTTCACTCATATATGGAATTTAAGCAAAACAGATGAACATATGGGAGGGGAAATAAAAATGGACAGAGGAAAACAAACCATAAGAGACTTTTTGTTTAATTATTTCTTTAAATTCAATTTAGTTAACATATACTGTATTACACTTTACCAGGGTAAAATTTAGTGATTCATCAGTTGCATATAACACCCAGAGCTCATTACATCAAGTGCCCTCCTTAATGCCCATCACCCAGTTACCTCTTCATTACACCCACCTCACCTCGAGCACCCTTCAGTTTGTTTCCTAGAGTTCAGCATCTCCTATGGTTTGCCTTCCTCTCTATTTCATCCTATTTTATTTTTCCTTCCCTTCCCCTATATTCATGCATTTTGTTTCTTAAATTCCACATATGGGTGAAATCATATATTTGTTTTTCTCTGACTTATTTCACTTAGCATAATATCCTCTAGTTCCATCCACATCATTGCAAATAGCAAGATTTCATTTTTGATGGCTGAATAATATTCCATTGTATATATACACCACATCTTCTTTATCCATTCTGTTGATACATCTGGACTCTTTCCATATTTTGGCTATGGTGGACATTGCTACTGTAAGCATTGGGGTACATGTGCCCCCACTGAATCACTATATTTGTATACTTTGGATAAATACATAGTAGGGCAATTGCTGGGTCATAGGATAGCTCTATTTCTAACTTTTTGAGACTCTTAACAATAGAGAACAAACAGGGTTGATGGAGGGAGGTGGGTAGGGGATGGTCTAGATGGGTGATAGGGATTAAGGAGGGCACCTGTTATGATAAACACTGGGTGTTGTATGTAAGTGACGAAACACTGAATTCTACTCCTGAAACCAATATTGCACTGTATGTTAACTAGAATTTAAATAAAAAGTTGAAGAAAAAAAAGGTAATGTACACCCAAAACTAATATGTCAATTATATCTCAATTTAAAAATTAATGAAAAAATTTTAAAACAATTCAAAATAAAAAGAGTAATCACATTATAAATAAAGTTCAAAATATCAAGTGAGTGTATATATGTGTGTGTGTGTATATATATATATGTAATTAAGATGTTTCATACAATAAAGTATATAGTCAAGATATATCATGAAATTAGGCACAGTTTTGGGGTGCCTGTGTGGCTAAGTTGGTTAAGCATCTACCTTTAGCTCAGGTCATGATCTAGGGTCCTAGTACTGAGCCTTACATCAGGATCCTGGCTGAGCCTGCTTCTACCTCTCTCTCTGCCTGCAGCTCCCCTTGCTTGTGCTCACTCTTGCATGTGCATGTGTACTCTTGCGCGCTCTCTCTCTCTGTCAAATAAATAAATAAAATCTTTTAAAAAAGGAATTAGGCACGGTCTTAAAATATTTAAACTTTAATAGAAATGAAAAAATAGATCTATAATCACAGTAGGAGATTAGAACATTCTTCTCTCAATTCACAACAAATGAAGTACACAAAAATAAGTAGTGATAGAAATTTTGAATAAAACAACTTTGATTTGAACAAACAAGGTTTGATCAAATTGATATGCAGAAAAGGACTATACCATCATCTGCTTACTAAGTCATGCTGACCAGAATTTTAACAATGATCCTAGAATTCATATAATTCTTCCAATGTATTTCCGGCATTGAAGGCTGTTCCAAATCAATCACTCATATCACTGTTGTACAAATATTATAAAGGTCTACAGTGTGAGGTCTTGTTGATAGCATCTCCTGAAAGTTAACAAGCACATAAGGAAAAAAAAGAAAGGTTTGGGTTTGAAGGAATGCTACAAAACAGCAGCAGATGGTAAAGCCATCTTTTGACACAGAATATCAGGAAACCAATCCATTTAAAGTTGGAAGTATAGCACATACCCTGTATTTATTACTGAGTTTTAAATGTATAACTATAAAATGGTCTGACCTTTTAAAGTCATGGGCTCATTGAAAATTCTGACATTTGTAAGCACAGCATCTGTTAGAAGCCATTCATTCTTCTTTCCCTTACTGTTGCACACAAAATAACTGTATTATCTTGCTCAGCAAATTTGATTTACCCCAAAGTTGAGTGAGTTAAAGTGATAGTAATCCATGTTGCAAGATAATTTCTAAAGGAAAAAGTCTGATTTGACCAATAAAATCCTTATTAGAGAAAAAAAACCTAAAACTAGAACTATACATGTCAAAATTGCTAGTCTTTCTTCTTTAGTCACAACAATTTACCTTTCAAAATTGTTCCTTACACAATTATGAGAGTGTCTGGGTCCTACCCAAACACTTCTTATGAGAAAAACAGAGATGATGATGACTCTAAAAGATTTCACACAAAGTTATCTATTCATTCTACCAAATATTGTTCCCAAGATCATAAAAGAACCTTGTGTATCTACATGCCAATACTATAAATGTTAAAAAACATTTGAGTGAGGTTAAGAATATAAAGATTTTAGACTGAAAGGAAAACTTTCAACCACTGATGAGTGATAACATAAACCAACATAATACCCTAAGATGTGTTTATAATAAGGGATATAGCAAATCTTTGATAACTATTTATAGCGATTTGTTTTACCTATGCAACATAAGAGGTTACTGTATTAGTTTCCTGGGATTCCTATACTACAAATTGAGTGGCTTAAACTGAAATTTGTGGTCTCAAAGTCTAGAGGCTAGAAGTCCAGGTCAAGGTGTCAACAGAGTTGTTTCCATCTGAAGGCTGTGAGGAACAATCTGCTCCATGCCTGTCTACTAGCTTTTGGTAATTTCCTGGCAATCTTTGCTGTCCTTTGGCTAGTAACATATCACCCCAATGTTTGCCTTTATGTTCACATGATGTCCCTGCATTTGGTCTATGTCAAATTTCCCCTTTTTATAAGGTCACCATTCATACTGGATTAAAGCTTACCCTAATGACATCACTTTAACTCAATCACCTCTGTAAGGCCTTATTTCCAAATAAGGTCATAGTCAGAGGTACTTGGGGTTAGGACTGCAATGTATCTTTTTGGGGAATAACACAATTCAACCCAGAGTAGTTACTTTAAGGTAAGTAGTAAATATACCTTTATTAGCATAACCACACAATGACCTTGGCAGTGAGAAACAGCAGCAATCAATAACTATTCATAGTTTACTAATTCCAAAAGACCATGCTCTATAATCTGAATTCTTCCCTACTTTCAATGTATCTATAAGTGAATTCCAACACAAACATCCTATTTTCCACTAGTCTCAAATGCAGGTGTCCTACTTGTAATAAGTCTGGAAGAAAGGACCTACTCTTCCTTTGGCCTCCTCATTACATATACACATGTATGCATGCACACACACATAGGTACAGCAAGCCTACTTGGAAACCTATTGTCTGAACACAAATAATCTCTTTTTTAAAAAAAATTAAGTATCAAAAAATATGATGTTTGTACTGTATAGGCAAACAGTTAACTGGAATTTAAGTAACCCAAAGATAAGCCTGTCTTCCCCTAAAATAAACTGACACAGCAAAAATGCAGGTCAGGATAAACTAAACATGAAAATAAATGAATTTCAAAACATGTTACTTCATAGTACAACAGAATAAGATATCGATATTAATATATAATATATCCTATATCCTAAATAATTATTTTACTTTAAAATGTTATTTCTGGGATGCCTGGGTGGCTCAGTGGTTGAGCATCTGCCTTCAGCTCAGGTTGTGATCCTGGGGTCCTGGGACTGAGTCTGGCATCAGGATCCCCAAAGGGAGCCTGCTTCTCCCTCTGCCTATGTCTCTGCCTCTCTCTGTGTATCTCTCATTAATAAATAAAATCTTAAAAAATAAAATGTTATTTCTAAAAATATGGTGAACTATAAAGCTCCTGGCTCTCTTTCTTTCAAAGAAACACTGACTTAACAATATATGTGCCAGAATACCTCTGTGAGAACTCTAGAGGTGAAAAGCTATAACATGCGGGCACTGGAAAACCAAGAAGAGATTCCAGTGAAAGGAGTAGGAAAATGTATCCCATTTAGTACACCTGTATGTATCCCTTACTCTATGCGGCATAGTACAGAACATCTAGAAAAAAACTCCATAGCAGAACCCCTTTCTCAGCATGGAAATATGAAGCGACCATACATCAAAAATTCTGACTTGTATAAAGGCTTCTGTCTTGGTATCGGTCTTAGCTGACTCTGAGTGCTGACAGGACCAGATCAGAGTTCAAAAGCTGCTGAAAACATTTGAGCTACAGTTCCATAGGCAAAGGCCAGGAAGACCAAAAGATCAGAAAAAGTTTCAAAGGTACAAGAACCTCTAATGAGGCTGAATGACAAAGGTATTCCCCTCTACAAAACCAGTACACAAAGACTGAGGGAAGTGGTTGTTTTTTCAAATATCTAAATCCAATGAGAAATTACAAGGCATGCAAAGAAACAGAATTATAGCCCAATGGATGGTACAAAATAATATACCAGAAACCAATCCTAAAGAAATGCAGATCAAGAGCTGCCTGACAAAGAACTTAAAATATCAAAATAGATGTTCATTTGACTAAAAAAGAACATAGACAATTAAATTAAATTAAGAAAATAATGCATGAACAAAATAAGAGTATAAACCAAGAAACAGAAACTACTAAAAAAGAGCCAAATACAAATTCTAGAGCTATAAAATGCAATAACTGAACTGAAAATTTCATTAGGGGATTTCAATTGCATACTTGATAGGGTGAAAGAGTCAGAGAACTTAGACAAGCCATTTCAAATCATCAATTCCAGGAAATAAAAAGAAAAAAGAATGAAATACAGTGAGGAGAGCCTAACAAACTGTTAGAACACTAATAAGCAGATAAATATTTACATTATGAAAATATTTTTAGGAGAAAAAAAAGAGAGAGGCAAATAGCTTATTTGAAAAAATAACAGGTGAAACTTCCCAAATCTGAGGAAAGAAATTGGACAAACTTTAAAATCTCATAAAATTCTAACTAGAATAAGTCCAAAAAGAACCACACAAAGACATATTATAACCAAACCGTCTAAAGCAAAAGACAATCTTGGAAACAGGTTTCTCAATAGAACATCAGCAGGACAGAAGGCAACAGAATGATATTCAAAGTGCTGGGGGAAAAAAAAACTGTCAACCAAAATATTATATCCTGCAAAACTGTCCTTCAAAAAAATGAAACAGAGGGGTGCCTGGATGACTCAGTGGTTAAACATCTGCCTTTGGCTCACCTCATAATCCCAGGGTCCTGGGATGAGCCTCGAGTCAGGCTCCCTGCTCACCAGGGATCCATCTTCTCCCTCTCCCTCTGCTGCATCCCCTGCTGCTTGTGTTCTCTCTCTCTCTCTCTCTCTCTCTCTTTCTCTCTCTCTCTCCCCCCTCTCCCTCTGCCAAATTAAATAAAATTTTTTTTTAAATGAAGAGATGTTAACTAAACTTTTTGTGGTGATCATTTTACAATATATACAAATATTGGATCACAATGCTGTTCACCTGAAACGAATAAATATTATACATCAAATACATTTCAATTTTATTTTTTAAAGATTTTATTGATTTATTTGTGAGAAAGAGAGAAATAAAGAGAGTATGAGCTGGGGAAGGGGGAGAGGGAGAAGTAGATTTCCCACTGAGCAGGGAGCCCAATGTGGGGCTCAATTCCAGGACCCTGGGATCATGACTTGGGTCAAACTGAAGACACTAAACTGACTGAGCCATGCAGGTGCCCCTCAAATACATCTCAATTTTAAAGAAAGAAGATATTAAGACATTCCTAGATAAACAAACCCTGAGGGAATTCACTACCAGTAAACCTGCTTGATAAGAAATGCTAACAGAAGTTATTCAAGTTGAAATATAGGGACAATAGAGAGTAACACAAAACCATAGGAAAATATAAGATTCTCCAGTAAAGATAAATATATGGACTAATACAGTAGCTTGACCTATTGTCATTTTGGAGCATAGAATTTAAAGGACAAAAACATTTTTTTAAACCATAAGTCTATGTCAATGAATATATAATATATAAAGATGTAATTTGTGACAATAACAAAAAAAGGGGGTTGGAACAGTAAAGGCCTTTTGTATGCAACTGAAGTTGTTAGCAGTTTAAAATAAAAACTATAATTTTAAGATGTTTTCTATAATTGGAATGGTAACCACAAAGAAAATATCTATACAATCTACATCAAAGGAATCAAAACACATCATTATTATAAGTCAACAAAATACAGGAAGATAGGAAAAAAGAGGGGGAAGGTACAAGATATATAGAAAACAGGGGTGCTTAATTCACTACTTAGTTGACGTAGTTGGTTAAGCAACCCACTCTTGATTTCCACTCAGGTCGTGATCTCAGGGTCCTGAGATCAAGCCTGCTTAATATTCTCTTTCTGGTGTGCTTGAGTGGCTCATTCAAATAAGCATCTGCCTTTGACTCACATCATGATCCCGGGTCCTGGGATTGAGTCCTTCATCAGGCTCCCTTCTTGGTGGGAAGCCTGTTTATCCTTCTCCTGCTGCTTCTCCTGCTTGGGGCTTGTCAAATAAATAAATGAAATCGTCTTAAGAAAGAACAACGTTGGAGGCATTATACTCACTGATTTCAAACTACGTTACAAAGCTATAATAACAAAAACATTACGGTATTGGCATAAAAACAGACACATAGATACTAGAATAAAAAAGAGAGCCCAGAAATAAACCCATGCATATATGGTCAACTAATATATGACAAAAGCCAAGTATACATAATAGGAAAGGAAAAATCTCTGTAATAAATGGTGTTAGGAAAACTGGACAGCCACACGCCAAGGAATAAAACTGGATCACTGTCTTAAGATATGAAATCAAAAAGCTCCTAGAAGAAAATAAATGCAGCTAGTAGCTCCTTGACCTTGGTCTTGGCAATGATTCTTTTGGATTTGACATCCAAAGCAAAAGCAAGAAAAGCAAAAATAAACAAATGAGACTATATCAAACTAAAAAGCTTCTGCACGGCAAAGGAAACCATCAATTAAATCTAAAGGCAACCTACCAAATGGCTGAAAATATTTGCAAGTCATATGTTTGATATGGAGTTAATATCCAGAATGTATAAAAGAGCTCATACAACTCAATACCAACAAACAAAAGAACCTAATTTAAAGATGGACAGAGGATCTGAAAAGACATTTTTCCATAAAAGATATACAGATGGCCAACAGGTACATGAAAAGATGTTTAACATCACTAATTATCAGGGAAATGCAAATCAAAACTATGATGAAATATTACCTTACACCTATTAGATGCCTAATATCAGAAAGACAAGAGATAACAAGTATTGGTGAAGATGTAGAAAAAAGGGGACCCTTGTGCACTGTTGGTGGGAATTTGTTGGAGGGAACTGGTACAGTCATTAAGGAAAACAGTATAGAGTTTCCTCAAAAAATTTAGAATAGAACTATCAGATGATCCAGCAATTGCACTTCTGGATACTTACTTATCTGAAGAGAATGAAAACACTAATTCAAAAGATGTCTACCCCCTCTTGTTCATTGCAGCATTATTTACAATAGCCAAGACACAGAAGCAACCTAAGTGTCCAGTGATGGATGAAAGAATAAAGAAAACATTACACACACACACACACACACAGGAATATTACTGAGCCATAAAAAGAAGGAAATCTTACATTTGTGGCAACATGAATAGAGCTTAAGGGCATTGTGTTAATGAAATAAGTCAGATAGAAAAGGACAAATACCATATGATGCCACTGATATATAGAATCTAAAAAAAAAAAAAAAAAAAGTGAACTCACAGACACAGAGAACAGATTGGTGGTTGCCAGAGGTAGAGGGAGGGAAAGGAATGTGTGAAGAGATCCAATGGTACAAACTTCCAGTTACAAAACAAATAAGTACTGCCAATGTGATGTACAGTATGGTAACTATAGTTAATAATAGTGTATTGTATATTTGAGAGTTGCTAAGAAGGTAAACCTTAAAAGTTCTCATCATAAGAAAAAAATATAATTCTGTTTTAAGGATGTTAACTAGAAAGATTGTGGTGATCATTTTGCAATATATACATATATTGAATCATTTATGTAATACACTTGAAAGTAATATAATGCTGTTTGTCAATTAAATCCCAATTACAGAAAATTCTACAGTTATCCCCACCTAATTCATGACAGTCCTAAGCTAGCTTTTGGGATGAAGCCTCTACTTTAAGAAACTTAGAAACATGGGGATCCCTGGGTGGCTCAGTGGTATAGAGCCTGCCTTTGGCCTAGGGCATGATCCTAGAGACCTGAGATCAAGTCCCGTGTCAGGTTCCCTGCATGGAGCCTGCTTCTCCCTCTGCCTGTGTTTCTCATGAATAAATAAATAAATAAAATCTTTTTTTAAGATTTTATTTATTTATTCATGAGAGACAGACAGAGAGAGAGAGAGAGAGAGAGAGAGAGAGAGGCAGAGACACAGGCAGAGGGAGAAGCATGCTCCATGCAGGGAGCCCGATGTGGGACTCGATCCCAGGTCCCCAGGATCACACCCCGGGCTGCAGGCGGCACTAAACCGCTGCACCACGGGGGCTGCCAATAAACAAAATCTTAAAAAAAAAGAAAAAAAGAAAAAGAAACTTAGAAATAAATAAGAAAAGAGAGGGATAAACAAATAATGAGAAAATGGTAGAGTCAGTTCTCAATAAAAAGCATAGGCAAAGGTACAACAGAGGTAGTAGAATAGTATTGGTAAAGGTAATACAATAGAAGGTGACTCGTTCTGCTGGGAGTGTCAGAGAAGGCATCACAGAGAAGATCTGTCTCAATAGGAGCATGCAAGGAGAACAATGGGGAATATTACTGCAGAAAGAACAGGAAAAGGCACAATGATTTTAAAAAGTATGAAGCGTTCAGGAACCTAGAAGCAGTTCAGTGTTGCTGGAACATGTGTGGATATGAGCAATGGGTGAGAAAGAAAACTGTTCAGGAGATACATCACTAAGGACCTTATGATGATAAATTTCAGTTTTAATCACAATTGAAACAACTGCAGAAGGGTTTTAAGCAAGAGAGTTTTGTATTTTAGGACAATAACTCTGGTAGCAACAGGAAACGTGAATTGAGATGGGGAAAGCTGAGAATGGAAACTGTTGTGATGTCTCCAAAATAGATGATGCAAGTCTGAACTTGAGCAGTGGGAAAGGAGTGAATAGGATGGCTTCTAGAGATATTTATGAAACAGGAGTTGATAGCTGTGTAATATGAGACAGAAAGGAAAAATAAGGCAAGTTTCTCTAAAGGAAAAAGAAAAATTTGGCTCAAAAGGAAAAAAGGCACAAAAGTGAGAGAAATCTGCTAGAGAAGGAATAGATTCTCTTGTCCCATCACCAAAGAACTTCTTCTTTTGCCTAAAATCACTGAAACAAATTTCTACATAGACACTTTAAATTTAATTATAAAGCTGAAAAACCTAGAACATTAAAAATCTAATCAGATATACCTTTCCTAAGTTTTTATTGACTTTTAAATAAGCAGTTAGTTAAAACTACTGTCTTCCACATCAAGGGTTATATTAACCTAAAGGAATCACACAGGCTTCATTTTTCTTGAGCAATTAGGAAAGGTTTGTTTTCAGTTTTCAAAGCGAAGAAAAATCTAATTTGAGAATATTTTCTTTTTTTTAATTTTTATTTATTTATGATAGTCACACACACACACAGAGAGAGAGAGAGAGAGAGAGAGAGAGGCAGAGACATAGGCAGAGGGAGAAGCAGGCTCCATGCACCCGGAGCCCGACGTGGGATTCGATCCCGGTCTCCAGGATCGTGCCCTGGGACAAAGGCAGGCGCTAAACCGCTGCGCCACCCAGGGATCCGAGAATATTTTCTTTCCTCAACTAGTAGTCAATCATATTATCTTCATGGTAAGCATTTCTCAGGCTTACAACACAACCACATCCCAACTGGATGTTCACAATCCTTAAAAGGATGCTACCCTCTTCAGCATCTAAAAAAAAAAAAAAAAAAAAACTTATGAAAGGATCTGAGTGGCTAGGTGATGGGAAAAACAAATACAGCTGCCCAAATTATAGCCAAGTAATCCACTTTTATGTAAGTGAGGCAAGAAGATTTTCCTATTGAAGTATCACAATAATTATCAAATCTCAGCTTTAACTGTCACAGTGAAGAACTGGTGTGAAAAGATAAAGCTTGGGGGATCCCTGGGTGGCTCAGTGGTTGAGCGTCTGCCTTTGGCCCAGGGCGGGACCCTGGAGTCCCGGGATCGAATCCCACGTCCGGCTCCCTGCATGGAGCCTGCTTCTCCCTTTGCCTGTGTCTCTGCCTCTCTTTTTCTGTACCTTTCATGAATAAATAAATAAAATCCTTTAAAAAAAAAAGAAAAGAAAAGAAAAAGCTCTAAGAAATTCAGAAATCATTTTCCTGTACACTTTGTAACTTGAAGAGAAGGACTTTGCAATCCAAATAGCACTTTCTGAAACCCCTGAAACAGAGCAGAAGAACATTAGGAGATAAAATACAACAACAAACAAGAAAGGCATGGTTTCTGGTCAGAAAGCAATCAGGAATAAACAGAACATTGTCTAATACTTCATTTAAGTGGATATAGAAAAGAACACAGACAAGATTTATTACAAAAGCACAAATAAAGAGGAATAATATTATAATAACATTATGAACATTGTATCTGAAACTAATTGGACCAAATGGAGAAACTTGGCAGGCAAGTGGAAACTGTGAAATCCTTTCCCATCTCCCTTCATGACTTGGAATATGACCATTTTAAAGCAGAAAGGTCTAAATTCCCAGATTTAGAGGTGCTTTTTTTATCTAGCTTAGTGAATGAGAACATTGCTTTTCTTAGTCTAGCTTAATGTTTGATGACATTCCTACTTTCCCCCCATCCTTTTTCAGTTTAGCCTTTTTGGAGCCCTGAAAAGGACCTAGATTCCCTTCAGGCTTGCAAAGTCCAAATTTTTTAAAACTTTATTTATTTATTTATTTATTTATTTATTTATTTATTTATTTATTTATTTAGAAAGAGAGACAGAGAGACAGAGAGACAGAGAGAGACAGAGAGACTATGAGCAGGGGGAGGAGCAGAGGGAGAGGGAGAAGCAGACTCTCCCCTGAGCAGGTAGCTCAATGCTGGGACTCAATCCCAGGACCCTGGGATCATGACCTGAGCTGAAGGTCCATGCTCAACCAACTGAACTACCCAGGCTTGCAAATTCTAGACACTATGTGATCCTCAGAATTTTTTTCCCACTGCCCAGCATCCAGGCATCCTTGCCAGCAGTTCCTCCATCTCTTTTGGGAAACCTTCTCTTTCACAGGGTACAGTCTTGGTGAAACTATAATCAAGATGCCCTGCCCTCAACTTCTGATGAAATTCAAAGAGGTCCCTCAAGAGACCCTCTGAGGGATGAGATTCTTCCTCTACCTACCCTTGCATGGTCTGGGGTTGGGACCTTTCAGATTCCCTATCCTAGTTCTTCAATCTCCCATGTATTTATTTTAGTTATAGCACCATATTTCTGAGCCTGGTTCTCCATTCTTTCCATCAATCCCAGGTATTGAGGGCCTTCCCAACCAAAAAAAATCTTTTTTGCTTAATGCGACTGAAGTTGGTTTCTTCTATTTGCAATTCAAGGACAGTGACAGGTTCATAACACTGGAAATGCTGGTGACCATTTTTAAACTTCTCTATTCAATCTAAATTAAACCCAGAACACAATTTTGTTTATAGAAGAGACTCTTAATGGTAATAACCCATAATGCATAGAAGGTAGCATTGCAAGACATTACCACACTTCAAAGATTTCTGTAAAAAACGTCTTCCTTAACAGCAAAAGATTCAAGCAGATTGAAAGGGATCAGGAAACTCAATGATGCTGGGGCTCCCAATTAGAGGAAACTGTTGTTTATCTTCCCAGCATTAAATTATACCTAAGTCTCTCGACATGAGATAAACTTAAATTATCCTTTAGCCTCCAAGGCAGAGTTCCTATACTTAACTTAATTTCCGTTAGCCTTGTCCTGGCAGCTTTTGTCTTCCCTGACCATCTCAGGGGATGGTTTCAATAGGCAATGCAGAGCAGCACCTCTGAGAAACCCAGCCAAGTTTTATCAACTGGCAAGAGCATATACCCTTTTTCAATTAGCTCACATTTCTTATAGATTAATAATAATTCACTCTGAGCAGGTGTGCTGTGTTTTCATTACACAATATTTCCATCATTGCACAGCTGTGTATCCTTAGATGCCCCACACTGGAGCTACCAGCAGGCTTCACTATGTCTCATTCTAGGTGAAAGGCAGAAATCAGGAGGAAAAAAAAAAGAGTACAATTGTTAATATCATTCTTCCACATTAATAGGATTCAAAATCCTAAATAAAATTTTAAGACAGCTTTCTTTTTCAAGTCTGGTAGGAGAATCTTTTTTTTTATAAAAGGCCTGATGCCTTTTTTAAGGGCTCATCTGAATAATCTTTGCATTAACTAAAAGTCAACTGATAAATAACTTAATCATTAGAGTGACAGCCCATAATATCCACAGGCACCACCAACTCTCAAGGGAAAAGGACTATATAAGGCATGCAAACCACAGGCAGAGAATATTTGGAGACATCTTAGAATTCTTCCTAGCACAACAGTCATGATCTAAAGTAGGTAAATCAAAATATAGAGGAACGAGCATACTATCCAAGCTTATATTTAGACATTTTACAACTAAAAAAAAAACAGTTAAACATAGGTTGCTTTTGAAAAATGGATCTGGGCAAGAAGTAAAATTGCTGCTTCTTATCAAATGCCTTAATGCACTATTTGATTTATTTAACCCTATACATACGTTATCTCAATAAAATCAAAGGAAAAGGAAAGTTCATTAACAAATTATATGGTTTATTTTTACTTTGTGTGTCATCTAAAGCTGTGAACATCTCTAACTTTTTGATGTGACTCTCTCCTGTTTTTCCTATCTTTCATACTAGTTCTTTCTTTTCATTTTATTTATTTTATATTACACAAGAAAAAATGCTATTGTTGAAAGTTAGAAACCACAGATGGGCAGTGGAAAAATCCCACCTTCACAGGCATATTCTTCTATACTCTTCTTAGATGTTCAAGTTAGTCTAGATTAACTCTGGACTTATTTCTTTAATCCTCCAATTACTCTCCCTGGATGACTTCATCCATTCCTGTGGCTTCAAGAACCTTCTCTGTGCTGATGGTAATCAAATATGTACTTAATAGCCTTGACCTCCCTCTTGAGTTCCACATACATATTTTTTAATTGTCCCAGATATCTCCAACTACTTAATGCACCAGCATCTCAAATCTATTAAGTCTAAAATTTATTATTTGCTACCGCCAAGTCTTCTCTTCATATTTCCTCTATCAGTTGATAGTATAACCATTCACTCAGTGTTTCAAACTATAATTTTGGCATCTGTCACATCTGCCTATTCCTCATCATTCATGGTCACCAAGTTCTTTTGACTATACATCAGAGTTGCTCCATATCTGACACTGTCTCACCATCACCACTGCTACCTCTTGACCAATCCTCATGTCTCTTATTTCCACCTACTAATCTCCCACTTTCTAATCTATCCTCTATTCTCTATGCCCCCAGGGCCCATCTTCCTAAAAGCCAACTTTGATGATTCCACTCGCTGGTTGGAAACTTTCTCCCTAATTTCCTTTACAATAAAGCCCAACCCAATTCTCATCCTCATCTCTATTGGGTCCTCATCCCTCCCCTCATGCTCTTTCTCACCCACTCTCCCATGCAAGCACAATCTACCTTCTAGCCATACTGAATTTCTCACCATTTGATAAATATGCCTTGTTCCTTTATAATTACCTAATTCTACACATGTAACCATCTCTGCCTAAAATGTTCTAGCCTCATGTCCATCAATTCTTGTTCCTTCCTTGTCCTTCTCCCTCTCACCTTCTTGCACACTGCCTCCTATAGCAAACTTCTCACCATTTTATGAACACGCTTGTTCTTTGACAATCCTGTGTCTTTTCACATATTTTTCTCTCTACATGGCACATTTATCAAACTCCTACTCATTTTCCAAGATCCAGCTCAAATTCTGACTCCTCTAGCAGAGATTTCCTCATCTCCTCAAAAAAACTCATTCCCTTAACTCACAACATACAATTCTTAATATGATTACGGTATTTTTCATTATTATCTCATTTATTATCTTCTTCACTCAACCAAGACCATCTTCAGGACAGACAACCTCTATTATTTGTATCTATATCATTAGTACCAAACACAATTCCTAGTACATGCCTAATTTTACAAAACAAAATTAATTTGCACATATACAGTCAGTTGATTTATGAAAATGGGGACAATATGGTGCATATCCTTCTGAAAAAGTGAATCTTGTCCTTCCCTCACACCATATGCAAAAATTGATTCCAGATTAATTATAAATTCATATAAATTCCAGATGATTTAAAAATAAAGCTTCCAGAAGATAAATTTGGAATATATCTCTTTTTTTAAGATTTTTTAAAGATTTTATTTATTTATTCATGAGAGACACAGAGAGAGAAAGAGGCAGAAACATAGGCAGAGGGAGAAGCAGGCTCCACGCAGGGAACCCAATGTGGGACTCGATCCCGGGTCTCCAGGATCATGCCCTAAGCCAAAGGGCAGGAGCCAAACCACTGAGCCACTCAGGGATCCCCAAGATTTTATTTTTAGGTAATCCATACACCCAGTGTGGGACTTGAACTGACAATCTCAAGACCAAGAGTTGCATGTTCAACCAAATGAGCAAGCCAGGTACTCCTGGAATACATCTTTATGACCTTGGAGCAAGCAAAGACTTCTTAAACAGGATACAGAGTGTGTTAATCATAAAATAAATGATTGTTATTAAATCAAACTACATAAAAATTTAAAAACCTTCTGGTCATAAAAATACATAACTAAGAAAAGGAAAAGTCACAGAGTGGAAAAGATATTGGCAATACATCCACCTAACAAAGAATTTATACCACCTACAAATTTATTTTTTATAAAAAAGAAACCAGGCAACCAATAGGAAAAAATATGAAGAAATTATTCACAGAATATAATAACTGATATAAATATGAGAAAGTATTTCATTAGTCATCAGAGAAATGTAAATCAAACTCACAAATGAGGTATCAACCTGTAAATGTTACCTTATAAGGTAAAAAGGTCACTGTGGATGGGATGAGTTAAGGAACTTAAAATGGAAAGATCATCCTGGATTATTTAAGTGGACCCTAAATGCCATTACATGTATCTTTAAAAGAGGGAGACTTGACTACACAGAAAAGAAGGTGATATAAAGACAGAGTAGAGAGAGATTTGAAGATGCTATCCTTGAAGATTGGAGTGATGTGGCTGCAAGCCAGAGAATTCTGACAGCCACTAGAAGCTGGAAGAGGCAAAAAATGTATTCTCTCCTAGAACTTCCAGAGGGAATGTCACCCTGACAACACCTTAATTTCAGCCCAGTGATAAAGATTTTGGACTTCAGGCCTTCAGAACTGTAATAGAATAAACTTTTGATGTTTCAAGCCACCAAGGCTGTGGTAATTTATTACAAGAGCTATAAGAAAATAATACAGGTACTAAATATCAACCCCATCTCCATTTAATAACACTGTTAAATACTGAAAATTATGTGATAGCTCTAGAAATAATATTTTTTTCAATTTTTTCTAATAAGTGCATTTTTCCAATTTCCCAATTGATATTATAGACTGGGGCATCTTATATAACATAGAGATATTCACAGCAAGGAACAAGATATGACAAACATGGAATATAATGTTACTCAGTACATCACAAGGATCTTTAAAAATATGTTTGTTGCAATGTTTCTAGTACCAAAGTACCTTTTGTCTGCTAAGGGCTAAGCTTTAACACTACTTAAAACTCCAAATGGTGTTAAATACAGCCTTCTAGCTCAAAAACTCAGTGTATAAAAGGTACTTATTTAATTGATTAAGGATTATTTAAAATGCAAGTATATACTGACACACTGAGATTTCAAAAGGTTCTCAAATAAAACTTAAGTGCTTTACAGTAATTCATTAATCCACTTATCTTCATATGAATGCTTCAATTTAAATAAAAATTAAAAAAAAATAAAATAAAAAGGGATCCCTGGGTGGCGCAGCGGTTTGGCGCCTGCCTTTGGCCCAGGGCGCGATCCTGGAGACCCGGGATCGAATCCCACGTCAGGCTCCCGGTGCATGGAGCCTGCTTCTCCCTCTGCCTGTGTCTCTGCCTCTCTCTCTCTCTCTCTGTGACTATCATAAATAAATAAAAATTAAAAAAAAAATAAAAAAAATGAATGCTTCAACTAATTACAGCATATTGTATTCTCAATGAATATATCCCAATTCACCCAAAAGATTAAAGTTTTATCCAATGCATACTTATCAGGTACTAATATATACAAAGCAATGTGTTGTTACTTGCTGCTGTTGGGAGGTAGAGGAGTGGGCAATACCAAAAAAAAAAATTTTAAGTGCTGATTTCTGCCGTATAGAAGAAACTACAAGCACTAAGATAGACCTACAGGAAGAAAAGAAACATAAGTAACTATATTTATCAAAATATTGTTTTTCTAAGTGCTATAAGAGTTTTAGGTAAAAAGGTTAGAGTTCAGAAAAAGGAGAAATTTCTATACAGTGTGCGTGGGAAGAGGGAGAAGGCAATGAAAATGGTTCACAGAAAAGGTGGTCCTTGAATGATCTATCGTGCCAAGATGAACAGTCCCAGTAGTGAGAACAGCATACACAAGTACAGAGGTGACAAAGTGCCATGTGTCCAAATTTCTGTAGAGATCATTTTTGCCTGGGACATAACTTTGCAGGAAAAAAAAAGATAGATTGGAAACAAACAATAAAAGCCTTAAATGCCATGCTAAGGTGGCTGGATTTTGTCTATTAGCCATGAAAATCCACAAGAAGTTCTAAAGCAAAGGAATGATAAGATCAGGAAGAGAACACAGGGGGGATGTGATTCAGGTTATATCTCTGCCCCTTACACTAATCTCAGGCAAAATTACTTGTGGAAATAGCTCTGGAGCTATTTCTATAAATGGAGATAACTAAAATAATGACCTCCTAGAATTGCTATGAAGGTCAAAATAAATAAGGAATGTAACAGTATTGTATAAACTTTAAAACAGGATAAGTAAAAGGTATAAAATATAAAGTTCAGACTTACATTAATAATTCCGGCAGAGTTAATAAGGGCCTGAAGTATCAACTGGAAACCTAAGGACCGGATGCATATCTCAGAGCCTGCCAAAATTATTCAAACTATACAATCCTAAACTTGCTCAGTTGCTTGCTCCGTCTTTCCCATTTCTTCCCACAAAAGTTGCAATAATGGCTCTAGCCCATGCTTTCTCCTCACTCTGCATCCTGACAGCCCCCCAGCCTTCCCCAGTGCCCCATAGCACTGAATGCCTCTTCCTCTTGCAAACTGTAAAAAAATATTTTTCAGCAATCTTCTCTCATTTTGAGGAGCAGCCAGGGTGGCTCAGTGGTTTAGTGTCGCCTTCAGCCCAGGGTCTGATCCTGGAGATCCAGGATCAAGTCCCACGTCAGGCTCCCTGCATGGAGCCTGCTTCTCCCTCTACCTGTGTCTCTGCCTCTGTGTGTGTGTGTGTGTGTGTGTGTGTGTGTGTGTGTGTGTGTGCTGCTATAAACATGCATGTACCTCTTCCAATCTGTATTTGTGTGTCCTTTGGGTAAATACCTAGTAGTGCAATCGCTAGATCGTAAAGTAAGTCTACGTTTAACTTTTAAGGAACCTCCAAACTGTTCTCCAGAGTGGCTGCAACCAGTCTGCATTCCTACCAACAGTGTAAAGAGGGTTCCCCTTTCTCAGCAACCTCGACAACACCTGTTGTTTCCGGTGTTGTTAATTTTAGCCGTTCTGACAGGTCTGAGGTGGTATCTCATTGTGGTTTTGATTTGTATTTCCCTGATGATGGGTGATGTGGAGCATCTTTTCATATGTCTGTAAGCCAATTTGGGCGTCTTCTTTGGAAAAATGTCTATTCAAATATCCTGCCCATTTCTTAACTGGATTGCTTGGGTTTGGGGTACTGAATTTGAGAAGTTCTTTAGAGAATTCGGATACTAACCATTTTTCAGATAGGTCATTTGCAGGCATCTTCTCCCATCTTGTAGGCTGCCTTTTAGTTTTATTGATTGTTTCCTTCACTGTGCAGAAGCTTTTTTTTATCTTGATGAAGTCCCAGTAGTTCATTTTTGCTTTTATTTCCCTTGCCTCCAGAGATGTGCCTGGTAAGAAGCTGCTGTGGCTGAGGTCAAAGACGTTGCTGGCTGTGTTCTCCTCCAGGATTTTGATGGCTTCCTGTCTCACATGTAGGTCTTTCATCCATTTTGAATTTATTTTTGTGTATGGTGTGAGAAAGTGGTCCAGGTTCACTCTTCTGCATGTTGCTGTCCACTTTCCCCAACACCACTTGTTGAAGAGACTGTCCTTTTTCCCATTGGATATTCTTCCCTGCTCTGTCATAAAATTAGTTGACCATATGGTCGTGGGTCCATTTCTGGGTTCTCTATTCTGTTCCATTGACCTAGGTGTCTGTATTTGTGGAGTACCATACTGGATTGATCACTACAGCTGCTTTGTACTATAGCTTGAAGTCCACAATTGTGATACCTCTAGCTTTGCTTCTTGTCTTTTTGAAGACTGTTTTGGCTATTTGGGGTCTGTTTTGGCTCTGCACAAATTTTAGGATTGTTGTAGCTCTGTGAAAAATGCTGTTGGTATTTTGATAGGGATTGCATTAAATGTGTAGATTGCTTTGAGTAGTATACACATTTTAACAATGTTTGTTCTTCCAGGACATGATCATGGAATTTTTTCCCACTTCTTTGTGTCCTCTTTAATTGCTTTCATAAGTGTTCTATAGTTTTCAGAGTACAGATCTTTTTCTGTCTTTGGTTAGGTTTATTCCTAGGTATCTTAAGGTCTTTGGTGCAGTTGCAAATGGGATTGATGCCTTGATTTATTTTTCTGCTGCTCCATTATTGGTGTATAGAAATGCAACAGATTTCTGCACGTTGATTTTATAGCCTGCAGCTTTGCTGAATTCGTGTATCAGTTCTAGCAAAAAATGTTCTGGTGGCATCTTTTGGGTTTTCTACATAGGGTATTATGTTGTTTGCAAACAGTGAAAGTTTGACTTCTTCCTTGTTGATTTGGACGCCCTTTATTTCTTTTTGTTGTCTGATTGCTGAGGCTAGGACTTCCAGTACTATGCTAAATGACAGTGGTGAGAGTGGTCATCCCTGTCTTGTTCCTGACCTTGGAGGAAAAGTTCTCAGTTTTTTTCGCCATTGATGATGATATTAGCTGTGGGTCATTTGCATATGGCCTTTATGATGTTGAGGTATGTTCCATCTATCCCTACTTTGTTGAGGGATTTTATCAAGAATGGATGCTGTATTTTGTCATAGGCTTTTTCTGCATCTGTTGACAGGATTGTGTGGTTGATCTCCTTTCTTTTATTAATGTGGCGTATCACGTTGATTGGTTTGCGAATACTGAACCACCCTGCAGCCCAGGAATAAATCCCACTTGATTGTGGTGAATGATTCTTTCAATGTACTGTTGGATTTGATTTGCTAGTATTTTACTGAGAATTTTGCATCCATGCTTGTCTGAGATATGGGCCTGTAATTCTCCTTTTTACTGGGGTCTTTGGTTTTGGAATCAAGGTAATGGGGGCCTTGTAGAGGGAACTTGGCAGTTTTCCTTCCATTTCTATTTTTTGGAGCAATTTGAGGAGACTAGGCATGAAGTTTTCTTTAAATGTCTGGTAGAATTCCTCTGGGAGGCCATCTGTCCCAGGACTGCTGTTTGTTGGGAGATTTTTTTTTTTTTATTATTGAATTCAATTTCTTTGCTGGTTATGGGTCTGTTCAAATTTCCTATCTCTTCTTGTTTCGGTTTGGGTAGTTTGTTTCTAGGAACTTGGCCATTTCTTCCAGATTTGTTGGCATATAAATTTTCATAATATTCTCTTATAATTGTACTTCTGTGGTGTTGGTTGTTATTTCTCCTCTCTCCTTCATGATTTTATCTGTTTGGGTCCTTTCTCCTTTTTTTTGTTAAGTCTGGCTAGGGGCTTATCAATTTTATTAATTCTTTCAAAGAATCTGCTAAGTTTTGTTGATCTGGTCTACTTTTGTTTGTTTCTACATCATTGATTTCTTTTCTGATCTTTATTCTTCTTCTGCTAGTTCTAGGCCTTATTTGCTGTCCCTGTTCTAGCTTCTTTCAGCATAAGGTTAGGTTGTGTATTTGAGACTTTTCTTGCTTCTTGAGTAGGCCTGTATTGTCATATACTTCCGTCTGAGGACCATCTTTGCTGCATCCCAAAGGTTTTGTACCATCATGTCATCATTTTCATTTGCTTTCATTTGCTTTTTCTTCTTTAATTTCCTGGTTAACCCATCATTCTTTAGTAGGATGTTCTTTAATATCCATGTATGTGTGGTCTTTCCAAATGTTTTCCTGTGGCAGACTTCAAATTTCATAGCACTGTCCTCTAAAAATATGCATGATATTTTCGTATTTGTTGAGGGCTGATTTGTAAACTAGTATATGTTCTAATCTGAAAATTTTTCCATGTGCACTCAAAAATATATATATTTTACCTGCTTTGGGATGAAATATTCTGAATATATTTGTTAAGTCCATCTGGTTGAGTATGTCATTCAATGCCACTGTTTTCCTGTTGATTTTCGCTTAAATGATCTCTCCATTGCTGTAAGTTGGGTGTTAAAAGTGCCCTGCTACTCTTGTAATATTATCAGTGCGTTTCTTTATATTTTTTATTGACTGAATTATATATTTGGATGCTCCCAATTTGGGGGCATATTTACAATTATTAGATCTTCTTGTTGGATGGACCCCTTAATTATAATTCCCTTCTTCATCTCTTGCTATAGTCTTTGATTTAATATCTAGTTTGTCTAATATAACTAAAGCTACTCCAACTCTCTTTTGGCATCCATTAGCATAATAGTTCTCCATACCCTCACTTTCAATCTGCAGATGTATTTAGGTCTAAAATGAGTCTCTTGTAGGCAGTCTATAGACAGGTTGTTTTGTTGTTGTTTATCCATTCTGATATCCTATGTCTTCTGATTAGAGCATTTAGTCCAATTATATTCACAGTGATTATTGATAGATATGAACTTAGTGCATTGTGTTACCTATAAAGTTGGTGTTTCTGGTAATGTTTTGTGTTCCTTTCAAGTCTTTGTTGGTTTGGGTCTTTTTCTCCCCAGAGTCCCCTTTAATATTTTTGCAGGACTGGTCTAGTAGTCACAAATTCCTTTGGTTTTTGCTTGTCCTGGAAACTCTTTATCTCTCTTTCCATTCTGAATGACAGCCTTGCTGGATACACATTTCTTGGCTGCATATTTTTCCCATTCAGCACATTGAATACATCATGCCACTGTCATCTGACCTGCCAAATTTCTGTGGACAGATCTGCTGTAAACCTAATCCATCTTCCCTTGTAGGTTAAGGAATTTTGTTTTCTCTTGCTGCTTTCAAGATTCTTTCCGGTCTGTGTACTTTATGGATTTGACTATGGTATGCCTTGGTAATGGCTAGCTTTTGTTGAATTTAATTGGAATTCTTTGTGCTTCAATTCCAGTATCTGTTTCCTTCCCCAGATTAGGGAAGCTATAATTTGTTCAAATAAACCTTCTGCTCCTTTTTATTTCTCTTCTTCTTCTGGGACTCCTACAATAAAAGTGTTATTACACTTTAAGGAGTTGCTGAGTTCCCTAAGTCTATATTCAGGATTGAATACTTTTCTTTCCCTATTTTTTTCAGAATTATATTCCATAATTTACCTTCCATATCACTGATTCATTCATCTGCTTCATCCTCATTGTCATGGCATCCCTTCAGTTTTGCATTTCAGTTGCAGCAGTTTTTCTTTCCACCTGACTAGCTTTTAGTTCTATCTTTATTCTCTAGTGTCTTCCATGCCTTTCTCAAGCTCAGCTAGTATCTTTATGATTATTGTTTAAATTATGATTCAGACATCTTACTTGTATCTGTATTGATTAAATCCCTGCCATGACTTTTTCCTGTTCTTTCTTTTGCTATGAATTCCTCCATCTTGTCACTCTGTCTGGGTTACAGTTTTTGTGTGATTGTTAAGAAAGTCTATTGTGTTCCTGCCCGAGAGTAATGTCTATATTAAAAAGAGGTTAAAAAAAAAAAAAAGGAAGCTAGATCCTAGGTATGTTTTGGTCTGCTTGTTAAAAGAAGCTAGATCTAAGAAACAAAACAAACAAAAAAGCTAGATCCTATTTCTCCTAGAGCTTCTGGAGTTTTGCAGCACTCTATGATCAGTAGACATGGTGCATGCAAGGGATTTGTGCTGGTCTTCTAGTGGGAAGGGCCTGCTGAGCTGATTCTCAGGCAGACTTGCCCTAGTGGAGATGCACCTTCAGGGTACAGTGGGAGGAGACTTGGTGTAGGTGTCTCCAATCACCACTGGAGGTGCTGTGTTGTTCCCTGAGGTTCCCTGGTCATTGCTAATGGACAGTGGGGAAAATGGCATTACCCCACTCTCTCCTCCCTGGAGCAGGGAGTTGTGCTCTCCATTCTTCAGGAAGCCCTGACAGAAGAGCAACCAATCACCCCTCTTGTGTTCCAGACTTCCATCAGATCCCTGCCTTCACCCTATGTCCGAGCTGTCTGCCTGGCAAGTGGCACAGTACTACTCTGTGTTTCATCTCTCAAGTGTGCATCTCAAAACTCATCTCAAAACTCCAAATTTTATGGACCTGTATGACACTGAACTGGCCTGATCTTCTAGGGGTGTCTTGCTGCACTTTGTCACTTGCCAGTTTGTCCCAGAAAAGCAGTCACAGATCCACAGTCTAGGGTACTTTACCAGCCAAGAAGATGGCACCAAGGCTTACTGCCTTCAGCTGGTGTCTTTGTTCCTATGGTAGGGAATGGACAGAATGTTGGCACTGCCAGTTCTTCTGTCCCTGGAGAAGCCATGCCACCACTCCCAAATGCTCTCCAAGAAGGGGGAACTGTTTCTCCCTGTGCAACCCAGGATATCCTGAGACCACACTTCCTGCTCCCGGATCTCTGCCTTCCTTCTCTGCAAAAGCCTACCAGGAACAATCCCTGAGATGGCTCAGACTTCTAAAACTCAGACTCTACACTCCACTGCTTATAACAACTTGCAGTAGTCAGCCCCTCTCCTTTTCCCAGTCAATGGTTTAGGGGAAGAGGTTTTTCTTGTACAATCCCCTGCCAGCTGCTGCTTCACTCTTTCTCTCTCTCTTTCCTCTCTCTGCAATCAAGGTTCCCTCCCCTCCGCAGCACCTGCAGTTCTTTTCTACCCCAAATCAACTCTCCGCAGCCCCTATCTTCCATGAAGTGGTTGTTTTTCTATTTGTGGATGTGCAGTTTTGTTTTCTCAGTTCTCAGAGTTCTTGGGTATTCAAAATGATTTGATATTTATCTAGCTGTGTTCAATGGATGAGCCAAGTGCAGGGTCCCCCTACTCCTCTGCCATCTTAACTCCTTTCCAATCACCCCTTTTGACACATGTACTTCATTTATTAAGTGCTTACTGTGTATCAGGCAATACTAAGCACTGAGGACAGAGATATATGTATAACACTGAAATGAAAAAAAATTATAATCTAGTAATCATAACAATAACAAATTACTCAGTGTATGAATAGAAAAATATAAACAGTAATGATATGGTCAGGAAGCATCTTAGAAGGGTGAGTAGACAAAAGCCTTACAAGAAAGCGGAACTATCTCTGATAGTTTGTTGTTGGTGTATAGAAGTTAAGTTTTTTTTTTTTATTTTATATCATGTAACTTTATGGAAATCATTTATTCTAACAGTTTCAGACTGGAATCTTTAGGTTTTCTTATATGTCATCTGCAATAACAACAAAAAAAAGAGACGATTTTACTTGTTCCTTTTCAATTTGGTTTATTTTATTTCTTTTTGTGGTCTGTTTTGGCTACAAATTCCAGTACTATGTTGAATAAGAGCACCAAGAGTGGGTACCCTTATCTTGCTCCCAATCTTAGAGGAAAAGTTTTCAGCTTTTTACTATTGAGTATAATGTAGCTTTCGAGCTTGTCATGTATGGTTTTGTTATGTTGAGGTACCTCCCAGTTATACCCAGTGTGTCGAGTTTTTATGATGAATGGATGTTGGATTTTATCAAATGATTTTTCTGCATGTATTGAGATCATATGAGTTTTATCCTTCATTTTTAAAGTGGTGTATGACATTAATTTGTGGATGTGGAACCATCATTGCATCATAGAATAAGTCCCATTTGATCACAAAGTGTAATCCTTTTAATATATTGTTAAATTTGGTTTGCTAACATTTCATTGAGGATTTTTTCACCGATAATGATCAGAGATAATAGCCTGTAATATTCTTTTATTGTAGTGCCATCATTCAGCTTTGATATCAGGATAATACTGACCTATTTAAATTGGAAGTGTTCCTCCCTCTCCTATTCTTTTGAAGCATTTTGAGAAGGATGGGTATGAATTCTTTAAATGTTAGACAGAATTCACCAATAAAGCCACCTCGTCCTGAACTTTTGTTTGTTGAGAGGTTTTGGATTACTGTCTCAATTTCCTTTCTAGTAATTGTTCTATTCAGATTTTCTATTTCTTCATGATTCAGTATTGATAGGTTTATGTTTCTAGAAATTTATCTGTTTCTTTCAATTTTTTGGGGTAAAAACGTAGTGGTCTCTTATGACCCTTTTTACTTTGTATCAGTTGTTATGTCTCTTTTGTTTCTGATTTTGAGTCTTTTTTTTTCTTGATGAGGCTAAAGATTTGTCTCTATCTTTTCAAAAATCAGCTCTTACTTACATTGATCTTTTCTATTTTCAGTCTGTATTTCATATATTTGCACTCTAATATTTGCTATTTCCAACCTTCTACACCTTGGGCTTAGTTTGTTCTTTTCGAGTTCCTTGAGGTGTAAATGTAGGCATTTATCACTATAATGTCTTTCTTAGAACTATTTTTGTGGCATTCCATAAGTTTTATGTTTCCTTTTTCATTTGTCTCAAGATATTTTATTTCTCCTTTGATTCTTTCACCCAATTATTCAGAATTATGCTGTAATATCCAAATATTTGTGAAATTTCCCATCCTCTTATTGTAATTGATTCCTACTTTCATGCTGTGGCCAAAAAAGATGCCAATCTTCTAAAATGTATTGAGACTTGTTGCCTAATGCAATCTATCATGGAGAGTGTTATAAGTGCACTTGAAAGGAATGTGTTTTGTGTTGCTTTGGATAAAATGTTCTGTAGATGTCTGTTAGGTCCATCTTGTCCAATATATCATCTATATTCAAGTTTCCTTATTGATTTTCTGCCTAGACAACCTATTCATTGCTGAAAATGGGATGTTGAAGTCCCCTTCTATTATTGTATTGCTATTTCTCCCTTCAGATATGTTAATATTTGCTTTACATATCTAGGTACTCCTATACTGGGTGCATATTATTTACAGATGTTCTATCCTCTTGATGAATTGACTCCATTATCATTATATATTGACTTTTCTCTCCCAGTTTGACAGAGTGGTCTCAAGTAGATGAAGCTTGCCAACCAGCCCAGCCCATTTTCCTGTCTCTCAAATCTGTATGACTGTCCAAGCCATCATCTCTGTTCTTAGTGGCTCCCAGTCAGTGAGGGTAGGCAAGACCCATCTGTATCACAAAGGGGAGGATTATAGTCAGCACTTAGATGCAGGCTGATTACAATCTGGACCTTTAAGAGGCAATTTATATAAAAGTATATAGTTCATGGGCAGCCCAGGTGGCTCAGCGGTTTAGGGCCACCTTCAGCCCAGGGCGTGATCCCAGAGACCTGGGATCGAGTCCCACATCAGGCTCCCTGCATGAGGCCTGCTTCTCCCTCTGCCTGTGTCTCTGCCTCTCTCTATCTCATGAATAAATGAATAAATTCTTTTTATTTTTTAATTTTTTAAAGATTTTATTTATTCATTATATATATAGTGGGGGGGGGCAGAGACACAGGCAGAGGGAGAAGCAGGCTCCATGCCAGGAGCCTGACGCGGGACTCGATCTCGGGACTCCAGGATCACGCCCTGGGTCAAAGGCAGGCACTAAACTGCTGAGCCACCCAGGGATCCCCGAACAAATTCTTTTTTAAAAAAGTATATGGTTCAGCCCCATTCAGGAGAACCTAGGTAATGGCCATTTTTGCCTGCTCCTTTTGTGCCAAGTACAGATTGATGGCAGGGAAGGGTATTTGTGCATCCATTTGAAACTGCTTGTTTGCTGTAGTCCTACAGGACTCATGCATGCAAGCCCTGTTGGCTATTAGAGTTAGGTGGTTTGAGGGCCCATCCCTCAGGTTGTAGCCACAAAAGCTGGGGGCCCATACATGTGTACAAGCTTCTTCCATGGAGATCTTGGCAACTAAGTTTTACTGTTGTAGCAAGCTGGTTGGAGAAGGCTGTGGAAATTTCCAATAGCTTCACTAGTCTTTAGAGGGTATCACAGCCAGCCACTAGATACATGCTAAATTGATAAGGAGTGTGGCTCAGTCAAGTAAGCATCTGCCAAAAGTCCTGGGATCAGCCTTGCTTTGGGCTCCCCCACTCAGTAGGAAGTCTGCTTCTCCCTCTCCCTCTTCCTACCCCCCACCCCACTGGTGCACACACTCTGTCTCTCTCAATAAATCTTAAAACAGGGCAGCCCCGATGGCGCAGCGGTTTAGTGCCGCCTGCAGCCGGGGTGTGATCCTGGAGAACCAGGATCGAATCGCACATCGGGCTCCCTGCATGGAGCCTGCTTCTTCCTCTGCCTGTGTCTCTACCCCTTTCTCTCTCATGAATAAATAAATCAAATCTTAAAAAAAAAAATTTTGTTACTTAAAAAAAATCTTAAACAAAAAAACCCAGACCCTCAAACAATAGCATGTAAAGTCAGATCCCTTTCAGGGAGACTAGAAGATGGGCATTTTTGCCTGCTCCCTCACTACTGAGCCCTGGAAGTATAGCAGTGGTGAGTGTTTACATTACACGCTCTCACTCATTAGGAACTGCTTCTTTCTTTGCTACAATTCTGTGAGATTTCCAAATGCAAGCCCCACTGGCTATGAGAGCCAGATGATCTGGGTGCCTCTCCCTCAAGCCAAAGCAACAAAAGCTGAGGTGCCAGATGTGTGTGTACAAGCTGCTTTCAGGGAAATACTGGTGATTTGGTTTTATTGTTGAAGGAGGCCAAGAAGAGAAGACAGGGGAAGGGCCCACCATTTCTTTTGGGCTCTGGGGAGGACTGCAGACAGCCCCTGGATGCATGCTACAACTAAAAGCTGGAAACTCAGGCAGCAGCTTGTAAAGTATGCTGTTGGACCCTGATTTTCAGTGAAACGCTGGGAGATTTCAGTGAAAAGAAAGGCTTTTCCTGCTCCTTCTACTGAGCCTAGGGAGACAGTTGCCTCAAGTGATCTCACCCCCATTAAGAACTACTTCTTTGTATGCAATAGTCTTGTGGGTCTTGTAGATGCAAGCCCTGTTGGCTTTCAGACCTAGAGGTCTTGACTCTGCTGGTTTCTGCACGTTAGATATAAAAACCACCTCTCCACTCTGACAGAGTGGTCTCATGAAGATGAATTTCGTCAGTTTAGCCCAAGGTCCTAGTCATCTCTCAAACTTTTATGATTACCCAAGCCACCACCTTTGTTCTTAGTGGCTCCCCTCCCTCAGGCAAGGGTGTGCAAGATCCAACTGTGTCACAAAGGGGAGGATTGCAGTCAGTCCCTCAGCTGGGAGTCATTAAGTTGGGGTGCTAAATTTGTAGTCCAAAAACTTTGTTCCCCAGAGAGAAGCTAGGATTTGGGAATTCTCTCTCAAATTTTATGACACTCTACAGGGATATAGTTTATGATGAAATCATCCCAGCCTTTCCTACGCATTAAGTATTTTCTCTTCTGCCCAATGTGTGGAGTTGGCTCAGCTGGTTTTTGAATTTCTTTCAGAGGGTACCTCTCTCAGTGTAGCTGTACATTTGGTGCACCCATGAAAGGAGGAATATTCAGGAGCCTTCTATATTGCCACCTTGGTCAAATCTCCAAATGCTGGATACTTCATAGTCACCGTGGAATGGTTTACTCAGTCCTAAACCCTTCTTCTAGTACTGGGGCTAAAAAGCTTAAAAACTATTTCCCAATCTCTTGCACCTAGGGTTCTAGATTTTATCGAAGTTCCTACAATCAGATGTTAAACTTGACTGTGGCATCCACTTGCGTTGGAGACTTGAAACAGCAGTGGCATAGTCTGGGACAACAGCTGTAAGAGCAACTTCCTAAGTTGGTAGGCAATTTTCATTCATAGAAGAAACTCTGGCGCTGATAGGCGTGGTGATTATCTTTCCGATATCAGAGCATCTCAACTGTGGCAAAGGCAACAATCCCTCTCCAGCCAGTGTGGGTCTGGGAATCATTCCTGGAAGCTCAACCTACAATCAGTAAGCCCTTTAATACTCTGATGAATCTCCTTCTGCTTAAACTAGAGTGAATTTTTATTCTCCATAATTAAACACTGACCAAAATACTAACTACTGTTATTTCTTCTGGAGAAATTTTCCAACTGGGAAGAAAATGATTTGTGACCAAGATGGCAATTCAGAGAAAGATTTCACTCCACATATTTGACTTTAAGTCAGTGAAGTGGGAACCACACTCATAAAAAAAAAAAGAATGGCAAGCAGTGGTTTGTAACAGGCTTTGGCAAGCATTTGGGAGTACTGAAATTTGGTGTAGTATTTAAAACTGTATCTGAACTCCTTGACTATAACTTAGTTTAATAACATGCTACTGTTTTCTGCTATATATTCCTTCCTATAAGCATATACCAGAATTTTTCCATATAAACATCTTCTAGGAGCAGTGACTATCTGCATGCACCCGCAGACCCTGGAAAGGTCAAGCACTGGGTATGAACTCCCAACAGGAAGCGTAAGAGAAGTCAGAATCCAGGTCTCCTTATTGCTGGCCCTTCAACACTGTTCTGTCTGAATTTAGCTACTCTTCTTTCTTCACCTCTATGTCCTTGAAAGGCTCTCAGTATCACATTCTCTACCTTTAACTCTACTTCAAATAGTGACTGATCAACAGCTGAGGAAGATGTGTGACACTTTCTGTGGCTTTGACTTCATGATCCCATGATTATTTTCTAGTTGAACAAGCAATAGCTATAAAATAGACCCAGTAAATTTTTGTAGCAAATAGTCTGGAGACAACAAATATTTATTGAGTGCAAAGGCATAAAGCATTCCAGGTAGTTGAGATACATACAAACAAAAAAACAAACAAACCTAGTCCAAACTGACCACTTTGCTTCTGACAGTTTCTGCTTATGTATGTCACTGTGAACAAATTAAAACAATAAAAAGGCACAAATGAAGACCTTAATCTAGATGTGTTTCTACACCTACAAAATAACAACTCACCTAAAATCCCTTTTACTATAGTAAGTAATTTCCTCCCAACAGTTTATGCAGACCTGGAAAGTTTAGAATTTAACCGTTTTATACTCCCTGTGTGTGGAAAAACCAACCACCAAATAAATCCTCTATGGAAATTTTCTGGATCTTGATGGTGGTTTGGGTAACTCTGGCTTTTGCATCAAAATTTATCTAATAGTACATGTAAGATTTGGATGTCACTGTGACATAAATTTTATCCACCACACACAATATTTAAAAATAAATATTAAACTCCAGTTAATTTACATGCATGCTAAAATGACTAGGAATGACGTACACTTTGAAATGCATCAAAAAATAAAGTAGATGGATAGAAGGCAAATATATCATCTTAAGAATCATGGAATCTGGGGGATCCCTGGGTGGCTCAGTGGTTTAGCACCTGCCTTCGGCCCAGGGCGTGATCCTGGAGTCCCGGCATCGAGTGCCGCACTGGGCTCCAAAACATGGAGCCTGCTTCTCCCTTTGCCTGTGCCTCTGCCTCTCTCTGTCTTTCATGAATGAATGAATGAATGAATGAATAAATCTTTTTAAAAATCATGGAATCTAGGTAAACATTCTTTCAACAATTCTAATTTTCTTTATATTGAAATTTTTTATGAAAGTTTGGGTAGGGGGGGAATGGTCCCCTACAGCAGACCAGTCACAATTTGCAAATTAGTATCTACCCTGGGACCACCTTAAGTTGCACAGATAACCTTATTTAAAAAAAAAAGAAAATATTAGCAACAAATAATACGAATTAGATCATGGAGAAAGATTTTCTAGGCATATGGAAGGTGGAAGGGAAGGAAAAAAAAACATTAAGAAGCTCATTTAATAACACCCTGCTAAGGAAAAATCTGCAACCACCAGCTGAAAACCATAATGGAAGTTTTTACAAAAATATCTGCAGGGTGTGTTTTTAAAAGTATTCTTATTACACTTGAAAACAGAAAGATTGTTTTGCTATTTCAGGGTAATAAACTACCACTATTGCCTTCAAAGGAGGGGGATCACACTGGGTGAAGGGCCATCTACTATAGAGCACCTTGGTAGCTCTGGAGATAGGGGTAAGGCAGGGAGAGAAAAGGTGGAAAAGGGAAGGGAAAAGGGACAGGGAAATATGAAGGAGATGAAATGTGAGAAGATGGAGGAGAGAGAGAAAAGAATTTGAAGTTCCAGGGCCAAGGAGGGAAAAAGAGGAACCAACTAGATAAAGGCTGAAACACATGAATTCAGTAAAATCCCATGGTGGTGGGTGGCCAAAGGACATTTTGAGACCTGAGAGGCTGCCTGATTCATTTGAGGTTGTTTGCATTGCTGCTATATATATAAACTCTGCTTGCTATCCTTTCTTCCAAATCTTCACTAAAGGCTCTTAAACTCATGAATGTTTAATGTAAATAGGCTTTTAGGCAGGGAGCTCAGTTTTGTTTCTGGGTCAATGGAGTGCAGAAATCTTGAAGAGGGCTTCAGACTTTCACAGGCCCTGGAATGAGAGGTGTCTAAGTCAATTTTATGGAAATCTCTAGGGGTCACGATGAATGGAAAGGAGGGACGACAGACATTGGCTTATTCAAGGAAACGCTGGCCTGCAGAGAAAAAAAAAATTCAAACTCACTTTTTCTCATCCATTTTTAACCCAGAACACCGTCATTACCAGGTTTGGAAATGCTAGACTCATTTTCAACTTTTGGTGATCAGTCTTTTTTCCATGGAGTAACACTGCCACCTACTGGTAATTATAAAACATATTTTCTAATAGTTTTAAATTTGCAAAATCGAGAATTGGGAAACTTTTTCACTTACTGACAAATTCTTCCTTTGTGCTGGAACACAAACTTATATGAGGTTCTTTGTCCTCAAAGACTTTATATTATCTAATGGCAAATTTAATAAAACTTCTTACCATTCAGGATTCAGGCATCATTTCATTGGTATAATCTTTCTTAAGAGCAGGTTCCCATCCTTCTGAGGCAGAAAGTGACTATTTCCCTTGGACTCTATTCTATCCTGTACACATTTCTTTCTTAACCCATACTATATACTATTGTACTTATTTTTTTACAATTGTCTGTCTCCCAGACCGGATCATAAGCCCCTTAAAATTTAGGCACTGTATTCTTTCCACATTTATACTCCCAGCACCTGGAACAGAACCTGCATATTACAGCTAATAAATATATGATATATGAATAAATTAATGACAGTCAAAAAGCATAGGCAAAACAAGTAGCACTCTATAAAACTTTTATTAATTTAAAAGTTTAAATAAATTTTAAATAAATATTTTAACAATTTTAAATAAATATTTTAACTCTAAATGTGCTCATTATGTACTTCTTTGTGTAGGTGGTATATTTTATCTTGTCCAAAAAAACATTTTACAAAATCCATATACAATGAATCAGTAGAATAAAGAACAAAGAGAAAGTTACTTTATCAGATGATTTTCTCATCAGCCTATAATCTATAAACTCTTTTTTTTTATAAACTCTTAATTACCATAGGATAATAAAAATAAGACACCAGTGGACTCTGTCTCAACTCTTAAGAGAACCAAGTAGCAAGAAACATTCAGAGTAAATAAATTTTATTTGATGAGATATAAAGGAATCTAAAACATGTTCTACCTGAATTATCCATATTAACTACATAACCCAGGATCAGAGAGTACAGTTTGAGATCTATTGAGATCCTCCTATCAATTCTAAGGAACTCCAGAGCACTCAGGTCTCTCCCTGGAAATTAATTTCCCCATGGGGAAAGATAATCGGCCCTCGATTAAGCATCCCATCTGAGTCTGAATAAAAACTAAAGAACTCTCTCTCCTTCAAAATTCTCTGGGAAGTCATTTCCAGGGAATATGGCTACTCACCTTCAGTCAAGATAGGGTCAAAGAATATGCAAAAGTAGTGCAGGGACAGCAGGCCAAGCCTTATGACATGGCCTTGTTTCACAATGTTTCACAGGGTTCTGTATATAGGCACTGTTAATAGAGAACCTGAACACCTTATGTCAACAAGCAAAATCTGATGTAAATTCCTTTAAGTTCTTGCTGTTTGCTTCAGATTTTCTATTTGGCATCCATTCTTCTTTCCTTTTTGTCTTCCTTTCTAATGTTGATCTCACCCTTTCTCAGTTAAGTTCTGAGACCTTAATTCATAAACCATCTCTTGTTTTCATTTCCTCCACCAAGTCTCCCTACATATTGCAACACTAAGTCTCTTCTGTCTTGAAGGGAAAAAGCCCCTCCTCGAATCCTGTTTCTGAAGACTCCAGTGACATATTTAATCTCTTCTTCCTTTCACTGTCAACCTTCATAAAAGATTTTACATGCTGCCACAACTCTCTTCTCCCTCTTATGGTGCAATTCCTTGAGATCTGAGTTTCTGCATATTCCTGTGTTGGTACTTTCCCCAAAATCATCAATAACCCCCAAGTTGTCATATTCAGTCACTCCTACTCTATTTCTGGAGCCTTTGACAACAATGATTACTGCTCTTTATTGACATAGGCTTCTCCCAGATTACTGCCCTCCATCCTCTTCCTACTTCAGATCAGTTCTTCTGTTTCCTTCCCTGGAACCTCTTCTGTCTTCTACCTCTAAAATAGAAGGTAAAAGATATACTAAACAGTTTAATTCCTCATCTTGTTCTCACATGCTATATTCTTCCTTAGGGATTTCGCCTATAATTTCTGTCCTTTGTTGGCTTGATAAAGATCTATTAATGGTCAACCATGTAACAAGTACTTTCCTTGGAGCTTGTGACTTAGCAATGAACAAGAAATAACAAGATCCCCATTGTCATCCACTGATATTCTAGTGTGCATGTGTGTTGGAAGGGAAGGGTGGGTAGTGACAGATACTAAACAAATTAAAAGGCAAATGAACAAGAAAGTATCAAAATAAATTTCCGAGCCTGGTCAGAAAGTCTCTTAGTACCCAAGGTTGGCATAGATTAAGCCCGAGAACATCTAACTAGGAAGCTTGCCAGTTGAGGGTTTTGAGTATAGGTGAAGATCATCGCTCAAAGTGAGCCCACTTAAGCTGAGTTGACTCTAACTTCTGGCCAGATCTCTAACACCAGAGGCCAGATCAGCCAAGAAGTATCACTAGGCTCTGACCAAACTGCAGGAGAGGAGTCCCAAATGCTGGGATTTGGGAGAGCAGCAACTAACAAAGGATATCACCACAGCAATCAGGGGAGCCTTGAGACCGTATGTGAATCTGAGAATCCTGACTTCAAGCAGTAAGATCACAGAAGCCACCTCTGTTTCACAAATGCAGATGCTATCTTAAAGTGAGAAGCTGAGACCCTGAGCAGTTATATTAAGACATTAAGCACTGTTGAAAGGAAATTTTTAAATTCTTATATGAGCCTAAGTTTTAAACCTGATTAAAACAATCTCCCTGTATTTTTTGTTGCTGTTTAGTTTGCTCCCTCATATTCCCATTCCCCCAAGAGGCACCTGGTTGAGGACTGTAAATGGTGTATCGGAGCAGTGATAGCACATAAACTCTTCCCTGTAGTTCTGAGTTTTGAAATCGGTAGATTTATGACATGGCTACATATTTGTTTCTAATTCTGACTTCTTGCTTGAGTTCCAGACCAGGATTTCTAACAGTCTGATACAAAACAAAATGTATCTCTCCTACCTACAGACCAGCTTTTTCCTAAATCACTTCTATCATTAAAATGGATTTCTGATCCTCCTAATCAATCAGGTTGAAAACTTTGGAGTCTCCAAAATGTCACAAACCTAACCTGAAACACTGCTCAGACATGTTTACTGATATATTCACTGGCACTCTGCTAACTCAGGACCCCTTTAACTCTCATCTAAAATATTACAAAATCTCTTAACTGGCTTTCCTGGGGACAGGGCATGAGGACAGGCCTGTGTGAGTGGCCACAACATATGAGAATATTTGTATTCACATATTAATACCTACTAGAGAATACCAACCAAAAAAGAGGCAGGAAACAACCAAATATACAGAATACTAACCAACTGAAATCATGTAGCATCTGCCACTGTCACCTTAGTGCTGGCATAAGGGACAAAGTAGCCATGGTGGCAGCCACAGAGGCTATGCAAGGGCCCGACAGTATGGACTCCTTCTCACCAAGGCTGATCTAGCCAATCACTACTGCAGATGATCCAACCTGCCAGTAACAGAGATCAAAGCTGAGCCCCTAATATGATACATTCATTCCCTCAAAGAGATCAAGACTCAGCACAAATTGATTACACTGGACCCTTTTCACTCTGGAAGGAAGTGATTCACCTGACAAAAATCAACACATATTAGTATGGATTTGCCTTTCCCAACCATAAGGCCTTAGCACCACTTCCTGAGAGCTAACAACATTTCAGATCCACTTTAACTATATCCTACATAATATTACTTCAGACCAAGGGATCCTCTTTATAGCAAAGGATATAAGCAAAGACCATGGGATCCACCAGTCCTATCATATTCAGAAGCTGCCAGCCTAAGAGCAATGGAAGAGCCATTCTAAAGACATGACTGAAGCACCCCTTTGGAGATGATACCACATGGACAGTATCTACCCTCCACCAAAATGCAGTTATACTCTAAATCAATCAGCATTATATGGTGCTGCATCTGTAATAAGTAAAATACATATAGCCAGGAAACAAAGTGGTAAAGGAGGAATGGCCTCACTTGCCATCATTCCCAGTGACCCATTTAGCAATTCATATTTCCCTTCCCAGCAATGCTAGGTTCTACAAAGCTACAGATTCTGTTCTCACCAAGCAATACAGCTCATTAAAGTTTAAGTTACAACTGCCACCTGGTCACTTCAAGCACCTCTGGCCAAGAGACCAGAGGGCAAGGAGAAAAATCACTAATCTGGGAGAAGTAACTGACTTTCGTCATCATGAAGAGATAGGACTTCTGTATTTTTATCTAAGAGGGAAATACGTTTTTATCACCAAGATGGCAAACATGTTTGTCATATGAAGAGTATATATGAAAGGTGTCTCTTCATACTCCTTTGTCTAATTTTGACAACAAATGGACAAATACAAAAGCCACAATCTGGAAACTAGAGAGAGCATGGTGACTAGGCCTCAGAACCTCTGAGATATAAGAGACTCAATGACCTCAGATAATCTGTCTAGACCAGCAGAGGCATTAGCCAAAGGTAAGGGGAAATCTAGAATTGGTAGCACAAGGATATAATGAATTATTAGTTGTGGCCCCAGGACCAGCTATAGCAAGAAAGACTAGAGTTAAGGAGTTAAGTCCTATTTACCATCCTATTTCCACAGAGACCAATCATAACCCTAGAGGAACTAATCCCAGATGGAGTACATTTATCATATAAAGCAAATAGATGATACTGGAAACTGTCAGGATGTACTCTCTAGGTCTTTCCTAAGGACAGAGGCACTCTACCTCAGGTGTGAAAATACTGTATGCAGCAGGTCCCAACTGGCATCTCCCTAGGAACTAACCTCAATTGAAGGGAGCTTTCTCGCTCAAGGGTATGTTATGTTCCCTTTCCAGAGGAAGCCCACATCAAATAAATGGACCATGAGAGGTATAAGGGCTAGTCCCCTTGCCTCAATTCAGAAAAACTCTGAAGAGCCATCTCAGGTCCAGAGCTCCATATTCAGAAAGTTAATTGCATCACAGTCCAACTTCTCTCTCTTCCAATCCTGCCTTATTCACTTCCTTATGAGTATTTTTCCCAAAAGTACTCCCCAGTAGATCTTTGGCATGCAATCTCTGTCCTTTTGACATGTTCCCATTCATCTCTGAGCAACTCCTTGCCTTCTGGCATGTTAAAACAATGCAGGCTTATTGTCCTACTTTTCCCGCCCTGGAATTAGTCATTTCTAAAGAAGCACTATTCCTGAATTAGAAGAAAAGACTGTAAGAGAAATTAGTGAATCCAGGAAAAGCCTTTCAAATTTCTATTTTAAAAATCTTCAAGTTGAAAGCTGGAGAAATCAGAATACTTCTTTATAACTGTAAGTATTTTCCAACAGTCTATCACCATCCAATGAGATTGAACATGTGTATACTTACTTTATTATTACTTAGCACTATTTCCTCTCATATCCTACTGTTATTATTCACTTTTGTTAGTGTACTTCCTCAAGACTTCTCTAATCTCTGAATCCTCACACATCTGTATATATTTTTCTCCCTGACAAGTAACTGAAAGTTTAGCCGACTATAGGATTCATGGGGTATAATTTCCTCACTAATCCATTCATATTATCCTATCAGCTTCCAGTCTCCAAAGCTGTATACAAGAAACTCAATCTCAGTCTGATTTTTTTTTCCCTTTGTGAGTAACTTGTTTTTGTTTTGTTTTGTCTTTTTATCTAGAATCCAATAAGATTTTATCATTACCCTTAGAATTTGAAAATTTTATAGGCATATACCTAATATTAGTTTTTCTCATTAACCCTAATTAAAACTTGGGTTGAGGTGAGGGAATGCTTCAAGATGCAAGCTTAGGTCTTTCTTCTGATACAAGGTCTTAACATTTTCTCTCTTTTTTTACCCTTGTGGAACTCCTTCTGATATTATATCTCTTGGATCTATCAAGTCTGTCTTCTCTCATTATTTCTTTTTAGTTTAGTTTTTTTTGGGGGGGGGTTATTTTTAAGAGTTATACATGTACATCATTTAAAACTTTATAAGACTTGCTATAAAAAAACACTAGGTGGGGGGGATCCCTGGATGGCTCAGCAGTTGAGCGCCTGCCTTCAGCCCAGGGCCTGATTCTGGAGTCCCAGGATCGATTCCCACATCAGGCTCCCTGCATGGAGCCTGCTTCTCGCTCTGCCTGTGTTTCTGTCTCTCTCTCTCTCTGTGTGTGTGTCTCTCATGAATAAATAAATAAAATCTTTAAAAAAAAAAAAACAAAACACTAGGCTCCACACATGTCAAATTACTCCTGAAGCAATTGTTTTCAACCCTTTCTGCTGGGCTTTGGTGTTTATCCCCATCTGCTAAATAATATTCTTATAATCTTACATTCTTACTTTTAATTAAAGGCATTAATACCTACTAAAAATATTTATTACAAAAGATGAGAATTTAGTTTTCAAATATAACCACCATTCTCAACACACACACACACACACACACACACACACACACACACGGGTTCCTTGTTCTTCCAAAACCTTATCATGACAGATCAAAATCCATCTTTTTTTCCTATCCAATCGCTACTCTTGCTGCCCCCACCGGTAACCAGCTTTTTTCTATCATACCTGTTTATTAAGAATAATAGTCTTGGGGCACCTGGGTGGTTCAGTCAGTTAAGCATCTGCCTTCAGCTCAGGTCATGATCCCAGGGTCCCAGGATTGAGCCCCAAGACGGGCACCCTGCTCAGCAGGAAGTTTGTTTCTCCCTCTGCAACACCTACCCCCACCCTCACTCCTCGCTTGTGTTCTCTCTCACTCTCTTAAATAAATAAATAAAATCTTTTCTAAAAATTATCTTTTTTCATTTTTCGCTTTTCTGTACATTTAATATTTATCCCCCATGTTCTCCAAATCTTGTATAAATCTTTTCTCAATACACTCAAACCCATTAGGTAATTTTACTAATTTCATCTTCTTGAAGAAGTCTCTCCTTAAGTCTTCTGACCTGTTTCAATCTAAATTGGTTTATTTTCAGGCCTGCTACACAACTGTCATTTGGTATCTCTTTTCACCAACACTTTGTAAATTCCTTTGCTTCTCTTTTGTGTTAGATCCTATTTCTTAAATTTGGTTTTCTTCTCCCTTGGTTCATAACATTTTGATAATGCACAACTTTCAGAATTTCCATAGAAACAGTACATGAAAATTGAGTTTTAAGTGAATGTCTTTGTCCTAATTCCTTTTTTTTACATATTTGTTCTTAGTTTTTAGATATCTTACTCTTGATTTTTCCAATCCACTATTCAGGCAGATCTCTAGAGTACCTCTTCCTTAAATTCATCTACTGATGAATTACTAAGGTTAGTTTTATATATAAACTTCAGTGGCCTTGAGGTGCCCATATTATATCTGAGTTTATCTGTTAGAGCTGTTTCCAGAGAATAGCATTTGGATTGTTGGCCTCAGTAGACTGCCTTTCTCAGTGTGGAAGGGCATCTAATCTGTTGAGAGCCTAAACAGAATTAAAAGATAGAGGAAGGAGGAATTTGTTCCTTTCTTCCCACTTCATTTGAGCTGAGATCTCTCATTTCATCTTCTCCTGACCTTGGACTGGGATTTATACCACTGGCTCCTCTGGTTCTCAGGCCTTAGAATTTGGAATGGATTACTCCACTGACTTTCTTGGGCCTCCAGGCTCAAACAGCAGATCCTGGGAATTCTCAGCCTCCACAGGTTCTGTTTCTCTGGAGAACCTGGACTACTACAGATTTTGGAACTGAGAGTGGAGTGCTCCTATAACAAATATCTAAAAAATGTAGAAGTGGCTTTGGTACTGGATAACAAACAGTGGCTGAAAAAGTTTAGAGGTGCATGCTCAAAATGAAAGGGCCATTCTGGTGAGGTCCCAGAAAGAAAAGAGGAGAAGGTGGAAAAAAAACTTCAATCTTCTTAGAAAATATTTAAATAATCCTGAACAGAATGCTGGTAGCAATACAGACCACGAGCGCACTATGATTAGGTTTCATATGGAAATAAGGAACACATTATTGGAAACTGAAGAAAAGATGATCCTTAATTTAAAGTGACAAAGAACTTGGCAGAACTGTGTTCATGTTGTAGTGTTTTGTGGAAGGTAGAACTTGCAAGGAATACATCAGCTATTTAGCTGAGGAGATCTCTAAGCAAAGTATTGAAGGAATGACCTGGTCCCTCCTGAACATTTATGGTAAAATTGTTAAGAAAAAAAAAAAAAAGAAAAGAAAAGAAAAGAAAAGAAAAGAAAAGAAAAGAAAAGAAAAGAAAAGAAAAGAAAGAAAGAAAGAAAGAAGAAAGAAAGAAAGAAAGAAAGAAAGAAAGAAGGAACTAGAACTTAAAGACTGGAAATGTGGGATCCCTGGGTGGCGCAGCGGTTTGGCGCCTGCCTTTGGCCCAGGGCACGATCCTGGAGTCCCGGGATCGAATCCCACGTCGGGCTCCCGGTGCATGGAGCCTGCTTCTCCCTCTGCCTGTGTCTCTGCCTCTCTCACTCTCTCTGTGACTATCATAAATAAATAAAAATTTTAAAAAAAAATTAAAAAAGACTGGAAATGTTTTCAGCCTATCCACACTGCAAAAAATAAGAAAGTGTTTTTGGAAGAGGACACTAATGGTGTAGCAAAGTGACCATTTAATAAGGAGATTAATACCTAAACCACAGACCTAAAACATCCATCTCAACAGAAGCCAGGTGCTGTTCTTCAAGATAAGGAAAGAATAATAAAGAATAATAACAACACTACCACCACTACCACCACCCACTGCCAAGGTAAATCAGAGATCATCAAAGTTGCCACTGCTATCACAGGCCCAAAGTGCAAGAATTCAGGGGACAGAATGGTTTCAAAGGGTAGGATGCCTCTTTCTTATATCTAAACTAAGACAATATGGAATTTTATTTCACTCAGTGAGAGAACTTATATTTTAATTTGTTCATATAGATATTTCCATAAAGCAAACTATAACAAATATTCAACAGTAAGTATATTACAGGCCACAGTCACTGATCATGATTCAGTGACACTAGAAATAATTTTTAAATGGTTTGAAACATCTTAAAATTTGAAAATTAACTGATCGAAGAGGAAAAATCACAGGCTCCCTAGAAATTAATGGAAAAATACATAAAAATGCACAGAACACAGCAAAAGCCATACTTAAGTAAAAATTTATGCCTCTAAATCCTTTCATTATGAAGAAAATGACAATCACATGAATGTTATATTTACCTTAGGGTTAAAAAAAAGCATAAAAGTAACCAAAAGAAAATAAAAAGAATGAATGAATAAAAATAACAGATATAGTGATACAGAAAGTTGGTAATTCCAAAAACGTGTTTTTTTAAATGCTTAAGAATATAAAACAAAACAAATATTAGCAAGACTGGGAAAGAATAAATGTATTATTTCCTAGAAAATATAAATAACCCAAATTAAACCAAGTAGTAAACCCAAAATTACCAAAGAAAGACTGTAAAGGTGACATACATTTATTTATTTATTTATTTATTTAATTTATTTATTTATTATTTATTTACTTACTTATTTATTTAGATCTTATTATTTGAGAGACAGAGGTGGAGAGTGTGCATGAACTGTGGGAAGAACAGAGGGAAAGAGACAAGCAGACTCTGCTGAGCGCAGAGCTTGATTCAAGAGCTCAATCCCATGACCCCTAAGATCATGACCCAAGCACAAATCAAAAGCCCAATGCTCAAGTGACTGAGCCACCCAGGCAGCTATTATTTTCCATAACACATCCAAAAAACCTTTAAACCTGAATTCTAGGGGCACCTGGGTGGCTCAGTGGTTGAGCATTCGCCTTTGACTCAGGTCTTGATCCAAGGTCCTGGGATCAAGTCCCACATCGGGCTCCCCACAAGGAGCCTGCTTCTCCCTCTGCCAATGTCTCTGCTTCTCTCTGAGTGTCTCTCATGAATAAATAAATAAAATATTTTTTTTAAATCTGAATTCTAACAGTTAATAACCACAATGTTATTTAAATTATTCCATACCAAAAAAAAAATTATTCCATACCAAATAAAAGATGAAATGTTTTCCAATTCATTTCATAAAACCAGCAAAACTTTATTACCAAAACTTAATTAAAAAATAAACTCTAAAACTATATATCTAATTATTTCAGTTACTATGGCTACATAAAAAATAAATAAATAACCCTAATACTGACCAAGACACCGTTTACTTTGCTCATGAATCTGCAATTTAAACAGCTTGTCTCTGCTCCACTTAGCATCAACCAGGATGGCTCAAAGGCTGGGGACTGAAATTAAATAAAGCCTCATTCACTAATGTGTCTGATGGCTGGCGCTGTCAGATGAAACCCTGGCTGGCCTCACATAGCTTCTGTATGTAGCCTAGGCTTCCTCATACTATAGTGGCTAGGTTCCAAAGGTAAGCAACCTGAGAGAGCCAGGCAAAAAACAGTACCACCTTTTCTTTTTTTTTTTTTTTTTTAATTTTTTATTTATTTATGATAGTCACAGAGAGAGAGAGAGAGAGGTAGAGACATAGGCAGAGGGAGAAGCAGGTTCCATGCACCGGGAGCCTGACATGGGATTCGATCCCGGGTCTCCAGGATCGCGCCCTGGGTCAAAGTCAGGCGCCAAACCACTGCGCCACCCAGGGATCCCAGTACCACCTTTTCTGACCTAACTTCCTTATAAGTCATATCAGCTCCTCAGTTCAAAGGCCAGCGCAAGTTCAAGAAGAGAAGAAATACACTCAGCTTCTAAGTGGCATAGTTCTAGAAGAACATGTGTAATCACAAATATTGTTGAAATCAGTTTTCAAAATACCATATGCTTCAGTCCACCTTCTGGCCACAGCAGTTCACATCCTTCCAACATGCAAAAAATATACTCATTCCCTCCCCCAATACCCACAGCTACTAGGCTCAGGCTTGAGGTCCAGGTATGGATGAACTTCTTGGGTACAGTTCCTTAGATATAGCCCCTTGAGTATAGTTCCTCTTGATCTGAAGAGCTGTAAACAAAAAAGATAAGTTATCTATCTCCACAAACATGAACACAAAATGAAGAAGCAGACACAGGTCCATTAAAAGTTTAAAACCCAGCTGGGCATATGCTGCCAATTCTTCAACTAGGGAATGATCCATGTGGCTCATGTCTTCCTACTCTGGGCTATAAGTTCCATGGTAAATAGCCTGTTCTTGGCATTCTTCTTGACTGTAGAAGTTTGAGATCCAAAGGCCTCTTTTCATTTTGTACTGTCTCTGTGCCTTTCAGTCTAAATTGATATACTCCTTTCAAAAACTATGTGGATCACAAGAATTAGAAAACAAGCCACAGACTCAGAGAAAATATTGCAAAAGACATATTGATAAAGTACTATTACCTAAAATATGCAAAGAATTCTTAAAACTCAAAA
Source organism: Nyctereutes procyonoides (assembly GCF_905146905.1). Lineage (NCBI taxonomy): Eukaryota > Metazoa > Chordata > Mammalia > Carnivora > Canidae > Nyctereutes > Nyctereutes procyonoides. The sequence continues at coordinate 8,755,302 of NW_026575145.1, forward strand.
GTAAGAAAAAGAACCACCAGATTAAAAACTGGGCAAAAGATCTGAATAAGCCTACCAAAGAAGATACACAGATGGCAAATAAGCATATAAAAAGATGTTCAACATCATATTAGGAAAATACAAATTAAAATAAGATACTACTACACACCTACCAGAATGGCCAAAATCCAGAAAACTGACAACACTTAATGTTGGTGAGGATATGGAGTAACAGGAAATCTCATTAATTGCTGGTAGAAATGGAAAATGATACAGAAACTTTGGAAGACAATTTGGCAGTTTTTTGCAAAACTAAACATACTTTTATAATACCATACAGACATCACACTCCTTGGTATTAACCCAAAAGAGTTGAAAATTTATGTCTGCACGAAAACCTGCACACGGTTTATAGCAGCGTAAAGCCCAACTGCCAAACCTTAGAAACGGCCACAATGTCCTTCTGGAGGTGAATGGATAAACCATACAGACAAGAGAATACTACTCAGTGTTTAAAAGAAATGAGCCATCAAACCATGAAAAGATGGAAGAAGTTTAAATGCATATTACTAAGCAAAAGAAGCCAATCTGACAAGGCTACATACTATATGACTCCAACCGTATGACACTCTGAAACAAAGGCAAACTATGAAAACAGTAAAGATTAGTTTGTCAGGGGTTGGGGGGAGGACTAGATGAATAAGCAAGCATAGAAGATTTTTAGGGCAGTAAGAATATTCTGTATGATATTATAATGGTAGATATGTGTCATTATACACTTGCCCAAACCCACTGTACACACACCAAGAGTGAATCCTGATGTAAACTATGGGCCAGGAGCTATAATGATGTGTCAGTGCAGGCTCACTGATTTTAACAAATGCACCACTCCAGTGTATGAGAGGGACGGAGGATATGGGGAACCCTGTGCTTTCTGCTCAGTTTTGTTCTGAACCTAAAAATGCTCTTAAAAACAAGTATTTTTTTTTTAAAAAGTGTATGGACTTCATGTGAACCAATTCATAATCCACTACATTAACACCCATAAACTTCAAAATAACTCCTTGAGCTTTCCATAAGGTTCTGAGAGACAGTGCTCTTAAAATTCTTAGAGAATCTTTTGTGTTTAATAAAGAAGATCTATGAAGCACTGCAGGTCCTCAGCTCCTTAAAGAAACTACTATCTTTGCGAGGTATGACATTAAATTTCCTGAGGCCTCAAAAAAGAGTTTTATAATCATTCCCTTGGCTTCACTGTTAAATGACAATAGTGTAGTTGGATCTTTTTCTGAAAATATTCTAGATTTGATCTCTTTCCACTTGACTTTTTTTTTTTCAAGTTTTTATTTTATTTTTAAGTTGGTTTTTTTTTTTTTCCATTAGACTTTTCTTAATTTGAGAATTGTCTGCCATCTGGAGAAACTAGAAAAGACAGTTTTATTTTTGAACTCAGTAAGTTCTGGTTCCTTTATATTTAACAATTCTTTTCTTAGTTTATCTTATTCTGATCAGATTACTTTAACAAAATGCCAGAGTGGCTCATAAACAAAAATTTATTTCTCACAGTTCTGGAAGCTAGAAGCCCAAGATCAGGGTGCCAACATGGTTGGGTTCTAGTGAAGACCCTCTTCTACATTGCAAACTGCCAACCTGTCACTGTATTCTCTCATGGTGGAAGGAGCTAGTCAGCTCTGTGGGGTTCTTTTACAAAAGCACTACTCCCATTTATGAGGGCTCCAGCCTCATGACCCAGGTATCTCCCCAAAGGCCCCAAATGCTAATATCATCATATGGGCATTAAGATTTTACCTAAGAATTTTGGAGGACACAATGATTCATACCATAGCACTCTCTCCTATCATATTTTATTACAAGCAGCAAGAAACAACCAGAAAATATCCCTGGAATACCTTTATCATACAATCCACTGTCATCAAGCAAACCATTTCCTACTTTCTACATTATCATAGGTGACAATGTTGCTAAACTTTCTTCTATTACATATCAAGGATCTTTTCACTAACTCCAAATGATTTTTTTTTTTTTTTTTTTTTTTACTTTCCTTTAAACCTTCACTGACTTCCTCCTCAAGGGCTACTGGGTTTCCACCAATCTTTTCAAAGCCCTCCCGCTTCTGCCCATTGTCTATTCCTAGTTTGGCCTCAACTACTGTTACATTTTTAGGTTTCTGTTACATGTCACCACACTTCCAAATACCAAAATCTCTTTCAGTTTCTATAACTGCATAATAAACGACTCCAAAATTTAGTGGTTTAAAAAATTATTATTTATTCAAGAATCTACAGTTTGGGCAGGGCTTTTTGCTCCACTCAAAGGAGATATAAAAAACAACAAAGAATTACAGATGCTTATAACCAATGTTAGCGTATATATATATATGATGGGCACAAAGGAGTTAGTGGTTAATTCCATCTGAGAAATCACAGAAAAAAATAACCTCTGATCCAGAGTTGGGTGCTGACATAAAGGGCAGGAATATAAAACGGGATCATATGCAAAAAACTGCAAGTGTATTGATATATAGATAAGTCCATTGAGGAAGAACAGAAAGGAAAGAACTAGTATGAGGTTGAGACTAAAAAGGAAGGCTAGGAACAGACAATGTTTCTATAGGAGTAAACAAGAGGCCTGGGATCAAATCAGCTCTAAAGAAGCTACACCAGGGAACCCTGGGTGGCGCAGCGGTTTAGCGCCTGCCTTTGGCCCAGGGCGCAATCCTGGAGACCCGGGATCAAATCCCATGTCGGGCTCCCGGTGCATGGAGCCTGCTTCTCCCTCTGCCTGTGTCTCTGCCTCTCTCTCTCTCTCTCTCTCTCTGTGACTATCATAAATAAAAATTTAAAAAAAAAATGAAGTTTAAAAAAAAAAAAAAGAAGCTACACCATGGGGAGCTGCTACCGGGAACTATTGGAAATTGTGAAGAAATAAAATTGTTAAAGAAAGGCCCCTAAGTTATAAGAAAGAATGCCAAGAAGTGCTGTCATAGAGAGAGGCTGTCAAAGATACCACTTTAGTGATAAAAAAAAAAAAAAAAAAAAAACTACCAGGAAGAGAAGTAGGAAATGTCTTCAACTGAACAGCTAGAAGGTCAGGCTAGGGTACCCTGTGCATTCTGTATCTCTAACTCAAACACCTAACCTTTTCCTTAGAGAGAGAGGTTGTTCCCAATATCTACTTAAAAAGCAGAGGTCGTAGTGACTATGACAATCTCAATACAACTTCTCTCCAAAAAAAATCAACAGAAATTCAGTAAGGGCTGCAGTTATTTATACAAGCTGGATTATTTTCTCAAGGTTCTGATGGAAAGCATAAACCTGGAAAAGAGGGTGTGTGGTATTTCTCTCTCCTTTCCTCCATCTCTTTCTGTATCTCTGTGTGCACACATGAATCTCTCTTTAACCCCATTATATTTCTATATAACCACACATTAATAGCTTACTTCAAAGAAGTAATTTATTACCAGAAGCCAAAAGCACGAACCCTATACTAAATCCTGACCGTCTAGTACATGTTTTCTCCTTAAAAGTGAAATTTTTATTTGGCAGTGTGGCACTTTTTGGAATAGAAGTGAGAACAACATTTAACAAAAGATTATTACTCTATAAAATAAACACTATCTTAGTGAGCCGCACTCCCTGTGCCTAAAGGAGTCATGACAGCAACAGAAGATGCTGTCAGTTCTTATAGCTCAAGTGGACAAGAATTACAGTGGGAACTTCAAATAAAATCACTGGTGCAACAACTGTAGCCACTCACATAAGGATTTCAAGTAGATATGCATAGAGAACAGAAGCAGGAAAAATTGTCTCATGTTAAACTGACAAACTAGAGCACTATTCTCCGTAACCTAAACCTCACTTATACTTAAAAACAAGCTTATATAAAACTTATATAGAATCTAATCATATCAAAAATATTTTTTAAGATCTAGATTCAGGTAGCTCTAACAAAAGTTGGAAGATCTCTATATTTCAACACAGATATGACTCTGTGTTTTTCTGATTTCTGCTCCTGTAACCAACAGCCTGTATTGTTATACTTATGCTTTAAAAAAAAAAAAAAGCCCTCAACAAAGTAGGGATAGAGGAAACATAGCTCACCATTATAAAGGCTGTATACGAAAGACCCACAGCTAATATCACCCTCAATGGGGGTAAACTGTGAGCTTTTTCCTCTATGCTCAGGAACGAGACAGGGATGTCCACTCTCACCATTGTTATTTAACACAGTACTGGAACTGGGAGTCCTAACCTCAGCAATCAGACAATAAAAAGAAATTTTAAAAAGGCATCCAGTTCAGCAAGGAAGAAGTCAAACTTTGACTATTCACAGATGACACGATACTCTATGCAGAAAATCTGGAAGACTCCACAAAAAAGTTGCTAGAACTGATACATGAATTAGGAGTCGAAGGATATAAAATCAATGTGCAGAAAGTGGTTGCATTTCTATACACCAATAATGAAGCAGCAGAAAGAGAAATCAAGGAATTGATCCCATTTACAACTGCATCGAAAACAGTAAGATATCCAGAAATAAACCTAAATAAAGAGGTAAAAAATCTGTACTCTGAAAACTATAGAACACATAAAAGAAATTGAAGGGACTCCTGAGTAGCTCAGTGGTTGAGCATCTGCCTTCTGCTCAGGGCGTGATCCTGGAGTCCTGGGATCGAGTCCCACATCAGGCTCCCTGCATGGAGCCTGCTTCTCCCTCTGCCTGTGTCTCTGTCTCTCTCTCTCTCTCTCTCTCTTTCTCTCTCTGTGACTATCATAAATAAATAAAATAAAATAAAAAAATTAAAAAAAATAAAACTGAAGAGGACACAAAGAAATGGGAAAAAATTCCATGCTCTTGGATATGAAGAACAAACATTGTTAAAATATCTAAACTACCCAAAGCAATTAAACTTTTAAAGCAATCCCTATCAAAATACCAACATTTTTCACAGAGCTACAACAAACAATTCTAAAATTTGTATGGAATCACAAAAGTCCCTGAATAGCCAAACCAATCTTGAAAAAGAAAAACAAAACTAGAGGCATCACAATTCTAGACTTCAAGCTACAGTACAAAGCTGTAATCTAGACAGTACGGTACTGGCACAAACACAGTTCAACGGAACAGAATAGAAAACCTAGAAATGGGCTATATTTCAACTATATGATCAACTAATCTTTGACAAAGCAGGAAAGAATATCCAATGGAAAAAAAGACATTCTCTTCAACAAGTGGTGTTGGGAAAAGTAGACAGCAACATGCAAAAGAATGAACCTGGACTATTTTCTTATAGCATACACAAAAATAAATTCAAAATGGATGAAAGACTTACATGTGAGACAGGAAACCATCAAAATACTAGAGGAGAATGCAGCAACCTCTTTGACTCAGTCAAAGCAACTTCTTACTAGAACTAAAAGGCACCCTATGGAATGGGAGAAAATATTTGCAAATGATATATCTGATAAAGTGTTAATATCTAAAATCTATAAAGAACTTATCAAACTCAATACTCAAAACCCAAATAATCCAGTTAAAAAATAGGCAGAAGATTTGAATAGACATTTCTCCAAAGAAGACAGCCAGATGGCTAACAGACACATAAAAAAAAAATGCTTCACATCACTCATCATCAGGGAAATACAAATCAAAACCACAATGAGATACCACCTCACACCTGTAGGAATGGCTAAAATTAACAACACAGGAAACAACAGATGTTGTCAAGGATGTAGAGAAAGGGGAACCGCCTTACGCTATTGGTAGTAATGCAAACTGGTGCAGCCACTCTAGAGATGTTTGGAGGTTCTTCTAAAAGTTAAATATAGAACTACCTTATGACTCAGCAATTGCACTACTAGGTATTTACCCAAAGGATACAAAAATATGTATTGGAAGAGGCACATGCATCCCGATGTTTACAGCAGCATTATCAACAATAACCAAATTATGGAAAGACCCCAAATGTCCATCGACTGATCAAATGATAAAGAATAGATGGGGTGGGGTGTGTGCGTGTATATGTGTGTGTGTGTGTGTGTGTGTGTGTATACAATGGAATATTACTCAGCCATTAACAAGAATGAAATTTTGTCATCTGCAACGATGTAGATGGACGTAGAGTGTATTATGCTAAGCAAAATAGGTCAGAGAAAGACAAATACCATATGATTTCACTCCTATGTGGAACCTAGGAAGCAAAACAGATGAAACTAAGGGAAGGGAATAAAAAAAGAGAGGGAAGCAAACCATAAGAGACTCTTAACTGCAGAGAAGAAACTGAGGGTTGCTGGAGGAGAGGTGGGTGGGAGAATGTGCTAAATGGATGATGGGTATTAAGGAGGGCACTTACTGTGTTGAGTAGTGGGTGTTACATGTAAGTGATGAATCACTATATTCTACTCCTGAAACCAATATTACACTGTATGTTAACTAACTAGAATTTAAATAAAAGTTTGATTAAAAAATCAAAGAAAGAATGAATCTCATTGACCAACAACTGGTCAGGGTCCCCATGGCAGCATCTGTAGGCTCTTGACCTGGATGCAGCTAAAGTAAGGAACACAGGGTCCAATAATCACCAATCAGCTATAAACGAGTTGGCAGAGTTATATGGAACGGCACAGAGCCATCATATACCAGGAACTGCCTAGAACTGCTTCCTTGGCAGGGGCTATAACCTGACACTAATATATTCTTACCTTAGCTCTAGGATCTCAGCTCCAAATCAGGAAACAGTAAAAGTCCCACTTACCAACTTGCTACATTAGCCTACTCTGAAATTTACATTAAATTTTCTTTTAATTATTTATGTAGTAGTTCTATTTGACAGCCTTTTAAAGTTGAAATCTTTATATAAAATCTTGCATACTGTTGGGCAGCACAAATGCTTATATTTTTTTGATGTATGCAGTAGATTCTTTACCCCAAAATTGTTCCTGGAAAAATCCTAATAGATCTAAAAGGACTCACATCCCACTCCAAAATAAATAAAAAACACAAAGTTCCCCATTCTATCCAAAAGAAAACAGACCAAGATATTTTTCCTTTGTTTAGCTAAAAGCCTTCTGAAGGTCTTCTAGCTACAACAGTTACTATATGGACTAGATGATTAGAATATTGTGCAATCTACTGTCAGGAGTGAACAAATATATTTTGGCTAATGACAAAAGGATAAACAAGTAGAAAAATAAAAGCAGTTGTGTTTGGCTAGTGATCTGGGTAGGAGGAAGTTGGGAGAAAAAAGAAGAACACTGCAACCTACAGCATTAGACACATTCTACAAAGCACACTCTCCATCACACAGCTTAAAGATTCTCAAAAACAAATCTATTTTCTGCAAAATCTTCCTAAGACACCTCATACAACCACAACACTCATTTTGAAGGCAAGTGGTCTAACAATAGAGAAACAAGAAAAAGGAAACTGCACAACTCCTAGAAGAAAACATAGGGAAAAGCTCCTTGATACTGGTCTTGGAAATGATTTTATATGACCCCAAAAGCACAAGCAACAAAAGCAAAAAATAAATGGGACAACATCAACCTAAAAATTTCTGCACAGCCAAAGAAACAATCAACAAAATAAAAAGGCAACTGACAGAATTCAAGAAAATATCTGCAAACCACATATTGGTAATGGGTTACTATCCAAATTACACACAAGGAACTCATACAACTCAATAGAAAAAAAAAAGTTTAAAAAAAGGGCAGAAGACCTTAACAGAAATTTTTCCAAAGACGACATAACAAATGGTCAACAGGTATATGAAGAGATGTTCGACATCATTAAGCATCAGGGAAATGCAAATCAAAACCACAGTGAGATATCACCTCATACCTGTGAGAATGGCTAGTAACAAAAAGACAACAATTTTGGCAAAGACGTGGAGAAAAGAGAACCCTTGTGCACTGTTTTTGATAACGTAAATTGGTGTGGCCACTCTGGAAATTGGTATGGAGGTTCCTCAAAAAATTAAAAATAGAAATATCACACAACCTAGCAACTCCACTCCTGTTTTTCTGAAGAAAACAAAGACACTAATTTCAAAAAGATATATACACATCTATGTTTACTGAAGCATTGTTTACAACAGGAAAAATATGGAAGCAGCCTAAGTGTGTATCAAAAGATGAATGGATAAAGAAGATGTGGTAAACATATATATGCAATTAAATATTACTCGGCATAAAAAAAATGAAATCTTGCCATTTGTGACAACATGGATGGACCTGGAGGGTATTAAACTAAGTGAAATAAGTCAGACAGGAAAGACAAATGCCAAATGCCATATGATTTCAGTTATGTGTGGGATCTTTAAAAAAATGGGGTACAAACAAAACAGAAACAGACTCATAAATACTAAGAACAAACTGGTGGTTATTCAACTGGAGGACTGTAGGCAATTGGCAAACAGGTGAAGGAGATGGAGAGATATAAACTTCCAGTTATAGAAGTCACAGAGATGAAAAGTATAACATATATAGTCAATACTATTTTAATAACATTGTATGGTGACTACACTTATTATGAGCATTGACTAACATATATAAGTTTGAATCAGTATTGCATATTGTATGTCATCTACATTTCAATAAAAAAAACATTTTAAAGAAGAAAAAAGCACATAACCCTTTAAAAAAAAGATGTAATAAGTGTTGGCAAGGATATAGAGAAGAGGAATCCTTGTACACTATTGGTGGGAATGTAAATTGGTATAGTCATTATGGAAAATAGTGTGTAGGTTCCTCAAAAACTAAAATTAGAACTACTATGTGTGTGTGTGTGTGTGTGTATACAGATACATAAACACATGCATACACATATATACAACAGAATATTATTCAGTCATGAGAAGGAAATCCTGCCCTTTACTACAACATGGGCATTATGCTAAATGACAGAAGTCAGACAGAGAAAGACAAATACTGTGTAATCTCACTATATACAGTACCTGAAAAAAACAAGCTAAAAAGACAGAGTAGAATGGTGGTTGAAGTGCTGCTGCAAGGGGCTGCAAGGTGGAGGAAATGGGAAGATGTTGGTTAAAAGTACAAACCTGTTATAAAATGAGTAAGTTCTGATGATCTAATGTACAGTATGGTGACTACAGGTAATAATACTGTATTATATATATTTGACAATTGCTACAAGAATAGACTTTAAGGGGCACCTGGGGGCTCAGTTGGTTAAGTGTCTGCCTTCAGCTCAAGGCATGATCCCAGGTCCTGAGATCAAGTCCTATACACATCTCCCTGCTCAGCGGGGAGTCTGCTTCTCTCTCTCCCTCTGCCATTCCTCCTGCTTAGGCTCACTCACTCTCTCTCTCAAATAAAGGAATAAAATCTTAAAAAAATAATAAGAATAATATCCTCTTGACTGTAGGTCCTTACATGTATAAAATTCAAAACCTTGCCATATTAGAATGTGTCTGGCTATCCCATACATTTATACGTTTTTCAGATCTCAACAATAATAGCATTTTCTTGTAGACTACAGTAAGAATTATGATCTTCACCTTAAGGGTCACAGAACGATATTGATACTTTTTAAGCAGAAGATGTGACCAGATTTGCATTATAAAAGGAAGACACCCTAGCTGTAGTGGTGGAGAATGAATTTCTGATGTGGGGGTAAAGGAGGGGCTAGAAGGGGTAAATGAATGATGCTATTGTAAAAATTGGATAAAATATAATTGCAATGGTACATGAGTAGAATCTTGGATAATAATCTATATCCAGATTATTATTATCTAGAGTGGTAGCAGCAGGAGAAAAAAGGATGGATTGTACAGTAATTACAAAGCAAAACCGACAGGACCTGGCTTGGCACAGCATACAAGGAATGAGGGTTAGGAAGCTCTCCAAGATAGAGAGACAGTTGACCCTTTAAGCAACACGGTTTGTTTGTTTTTTTTTTTTAATTTTTATTTATTTATGATAGTCACAGAGAGAGAGAGAGAGAGGCAGAGACATAGGCAGAGGGAGAAGCAGGCCCCATGCACCGGGAGCCCGATGTGGGATTCGATCCTGGGTCTCCAGGATCGCGCCGTGGGCCAAAGGCAGGCGCCAAACCGCTGCGCCACCCAGGGATCCCTAAGCAACACGGTTTGAACTGCACGAGTCCACCTCCATCAGATTTTTTTTTTTACAGTACAGTAATGTAAATGTATTTTCTCTTATTATTTTCTTAATATTTTCTTTTCTCTAGCTTCCTGTATTATAAGAATACAATATATAATACATATAACATACAAAATAATATGTTAATTAAGCCTTAAACCAGTAACAATTCCAGTCAACAGTAGGCTATTAATCAAGTTTGGGAGTCAAAAGTTATACAGGGATTTTCAGCTATTCAGGGTCAGCACCTCTAACCCCCACATTGTTCAAGGGTCAACTGTATACACTTTATAGACATAGACACACACACACACACACACACACATATATATATAAAGGAAACTATAAAACTTTATTTTGGGGGCACCTGGGCGGCTCAGTCCATTAAGCACTTCAGCTCAGATCATGATCTCCAAGTCTTGGGATTGAGCCCCGGGTTACGCTCCCTGGTTAGTGGGGAGTCCGCTTGTCCCTCCCCCTGCTCATGCTTGCTCACACTCGCTCTTGGCTCTCTCTTCCCCCTCTCAAATAAATAAATAAAATTTTCAAGAAATAATAAATAAAATTTTATTCTATTTATTTATTTATTTATTTATTTATTTATTTATTTATTTATTTATGATAGTCACAGAGAGAAAGAGAGAGAGGCAGAGACACAGGCAGAGGGAGAAGCAGGCTCCATGCACCGGAAGCCCGATGTGGGATTCGATCCCGGGTCTCCAGGATCGCACCCTGGGCCAAAGGCAGGCGCCAAGCCGCTGCGCCACCCAGGGATCCCCTAAAATTTTATTCTTAAAAGTAAAAAGATATTTAAATATATAGTATATCAATTCCCTAGAAAGGATGGCTGTACATAATTGTCTATCTCTCTTTGAATTAATATCCTTTGCAATATGACTTCATTGCTATTCCCATTAAAAAATATAGTGTATTCCCTTATTCACTTGTTTTGCCAACAGCCCAACAGAAGGGACACTGTAAATTCTAAGCCAGTTTTAAGTATGTACTTCAGAAGTCCTTGCAATTCTGCTACCTTGCTTAGATCCCTGAAACTGTCATTTGAATAAGCCTAGCTAGGTTAGCCTGCTGCAGGATGAGAGAGATACAAGGCCTAATTGCCCCCAATGCCTCAGCCAAGAGCTCATCATCCTCATAAACACAACCATCTATAGTTAAAACAGATGAACACAAATGCATAAGGGAGCTAAGCTGAGATCATAACCATCCAGTTGATCCCAGCCTAATGTGCTGATCCAGAAGATGGTGAGCTAAATAAATGGTTGCTGTTTTAAGCCATTAAGCTTTGCTTAACCTTAGGAAGTTTCCTATACAACAAAAGACAACCAATAAATCTACCTAAGCTTTTTAAAGATTTATACTGGGCAGCTACCTAGATTTTTTGATTAAGTGAGTGGTAACAACCAGAATAAAATCAAATGACAAAGACGGAACGCCAGATAGTAGCCAGGCCTCTGCCTATACATCCTAAACGAAAGCTTTCCGGTTGATACAACCCACCCACGTAGATAGAGCTCTCAGTCAGGCTTCCATTCAGAAAAGAAACCTATCAGAAATATATCTATCTATTCAATAACAGAGAAAACTCATGTCAGCTTCCAGTAATCATCAATGTATGCTTTATTCTTAAATAAAAACAAGTTTGAAGAATTTCCAAGCATATGAGGAAACTGGGAGCAGGGAAGAGAAAGAAAAAAAGTAAACTAATTTCAGAGATCATTCCCAAAGATTATTAGTCTCAAAGAATATTCAGGAAAAAGAAAATTTAAAAAATTAAATTCTAACTAGTATCTTTAATATTGTAAAACATGAACAGGATGCCATAGAAACAAAGAGCACTAAAGGAACAGAGTTCCTTGAAAATAAATATGACTGCTAAAAATATTTTTCAAAAGGAAGAAAAATAAAGACAAGGACATTTCTTAGAACACACAGCAAAAAGAAAAAGAGAAATATAGGAGAACAAATGATAGAAGAAATGGAGAGTAAGACTAAGAGAAGTTCCAGAGAGAGAAAAGCAAGAAAATATAGAAAAAACAATCCATGTGAGACAGGAACTCCTCAAAACCCTAGAGGAGAACACAGGCAGCAATCTCTTTGACCTCAGCTGCAGTAACTTTTTACTAGACACATCTCCAGAGGCAAGGGAAACAAAAGCAAAAATGAACTACCGGGACTTCAAGATTAAAGGTTTTTGCACAGCAAAGGAAACAATCACCAAAATTAAAAGGCAAACTACAGAATGGGAGAAAATATTCACAAGTGACATATCAGATAAAGGGCTAATATCCAAAATCTACAAAGAACTTATCAAACTCAACACCCAAAAAACAAAAATCCAGTCAAGAAATGGACAGAAGACATGAACAGACATTTCTCCAAAGAAGATATACAAATGGCTAACAGATATATGGAAAAAATAAGATCAGTATCTAGATATATTCTTTAGATTTCTGAGCATAAGCTATATAAGTTAAATATCCTAAAATTTTCCAGAAAGGCAAGAAATAAGCAGGCATCAGGCTTCTCAGGAATAGCACAAAATTCTAGAAGGCAATGTAGCATGTCTTCAAAATTCTGAAGGAAGATGCTTTGAATTTAAAACTCTATACCATAGGTCATTCAAATATAAGGATCAAACAAAAACATTTTCAGACACGTAAGAACCATAAGATTTGTTATTAGGCAATGTTCTGAAGATACTGAAAATGTTATTCAGTAAAATGAAGTGAGAAACAAAGAAAACACTGGATCTAAGAAACAGAAGATCTACCCCAGAAACATAGCAAAGGGAAGATCCTGAATGACAACTATGCAGCCAACCTAAAGAAGAACAGATCCCAAGTGGATCAGAAAGACAAAAGGATCTAAAAGGACTGTCACCGGGCAGCCTCGGTGGCACAGCGGTTTAGCGCCGCCTGCAGCCCAGGGCGTGATCCTGGAGACCCTGGATGGAGTCCCACGTCAGGCTTTCTGCATGGTGCCTGCTTCTCCCTCTGTGTCTCTGCCTCTCTCTCTCTCTCTCTCTCTCTCTCTCTTTCTCTCTCTCCCCGTCTCTATGAATAAATAAAATCTTTAAAAAATAATAATAAATAAATAAATAAAAGTACTGTCACCAAGAAAGATTTTATAACCCAATATGACAGAGAAAGCAGATAATTTTCAGAATGAATATATCTTACTCTTTTGTCAATTAGAAGGAAAAACAATTAAGTCCTAACTCTAGAAGGAAAAACAATACATAAGAAAGTCAAGGTACAATTACAAAGAAAATTAAAATGCTACATAATTTTGAGAAATTTATGTAGTAGAAGAAAAATCATCAATTTTACTTTGATCCCAGAAGCATTATCCATAGGGTGAGGACTCTGGACATAGACAAAAGAAATGGAATCATAATATATACTATTTTATTCTGTATTGTATAATCATAATAAGTTAAATAGTTAAATGCTGTTTACTGATTTTACCTTTTAGTATAAATTGAAAGCATGGAAGAGTTAACTACAATTACAGAAAGTTTTTTTTTTAATTTGTTTGTTTATGATAGTCACAGAGAGAGAGAGAGGGGCAGAGACACAGGCAGAGGGAGAAGCAGACTCCATGCACCGGGAGCCCGATGTGGGATTCGATCCCGGGTCTCCAGGATCGTGCCCTGGGCCAAAGGCAGGCGCCAAACCACTGCGTCACCCAGGGATCCCTACAGAAAGTTTTTAACACTAATAGCAATTATTTACATAGTATTTATTATGTACCAAGTCCTGTTTTAAATGCTTTACATATATTAAATTATTTAAGCATCATAATAATCTTGTGAAATAAGTTACTCCCCATTTTACAGTTGGGGAAAATAAGGCACAGAAAGATTAAATAACTTGCCAGTTCATACAGCTATAATGTCATAGAACCTGGCTTTTGAAACCAGACAGCCTGGCTCCAATATCTACATTCTGAACCACAACTATACTGCCTTCTTTAAATAGAATATAAATATTATCAACTGATAATTTTAAAGTCAATAGATATCTGATAGAAGTTAAAAGGCCGAAAGGAGGTAAAAGAGTTGAAGGATAAGAATGATAACATCCTCACTTCATAAAACAAGAAATAAGAGATAATGCTAAAAGCTAATGGAACATAAAATAGAGGTTTAGGTATACTAGAATTGCAAAGATAGAGGAAATAACATCGATAATATATAACTATATAAAATTTGAAGTAGTGCAAGAATAGCGTAAATGAATTAAATCCTCATCTTCAAAGTTAAAACCAGTAAACAGCATCTAAGTTACTGCCTTAGATGATGAATCAAGAAATAGTGATATAAGTATACTATTTTAAATTATAGAGGCATCCGTTAGAGGACAAAAATAATTAAAATTTGCTGGCAGTGCTCAGAGGCTAGTATACAGTAGAGCATTTAAAAGTATAAGCTCTAGGGATACCTGGGTGGTTCAGTCAGTTAAGTGTCTGCCTTTGGCTCAGGTCTTGACCCCAGGGTCTGGGATCAACCTGCATAGGCTTCTTGCTCAGCAGGGAGTCTGCTTCTCCTTCTCCCTCTGCCCCGATCATGCTCTCTCCCTCCGTCTCCCTCTCTCCTTCTCTCTCTCTCTCTCTCTCTCTCTCTCTCTCTCTCTCATATATATTATATATGTGTGTGTGTGTATGCATGTTTTTTATATATAAAATCTTTAAAAAAAAAACAAAACTATAAGGTCTGTATCAAAACTTCCCGGGATCAAACCCAACTACTCTACTTAGTATTAATAGCATTACTGAAAAAGGTTACTCAATCTTCTCAATTTCCTTATCTGAAAATGGCTAATTCATTCAGATATTATTATTAAAAGACTTAATACTGTAGAACATTAGAACTGTGACTAGCCCATGTAAGTAAGCCCTAAATAAAGGTTTGGTATCAGCTATGAATCAAAGGAAAGAACACAAACACATGAACAAACATACACACATTTACATGTGTGTATGATCCATGCAAAAGGGTTTCTGGGGAAGGGGTGGGGGTAAGGAGGCAGGGCTCTGGAGGGTGGGGCAGGGGAGTGGGCCGGGCCCAGCACACAGACTGGCAGCTGCTCCAACCCCATCCCTCCTTAGAGATGCCACCTCCCCCACCACCCACCCCTGATTTGTGCCTTGCCTCCCCGCCCTGGAGTCATCCTCCGGGTCACCAGCACTGCCTTGGCAGAGCCCACTCCCTACCCTAACCTGCCCCCCTCCCAGCCCCCCCAGCATTAGGTGGATACTGTGGGGAAGTGCTGGGGGTCGGGAGGTAGCCGAGGAATGGGGCAGTCCCCAGGGGCATTGAAACCAAGTATTATTATGAATTGTAACTATATTTGCACTGTTTTTTTTTCCTCTGATTGCATCAGCATATATACAATATACCTATATAACAACAAAAAAAAAATCAGAAACTACCTGATTTACTTAGCCAAGGATCCAAAATCTTATTAGCAGTGAGACTATCACTCAGAGCAGGAATAGATATAGAATGTCTCAACACTGCTTCCACTGACCTCTAGCGTCCTGCACTACCAGCAAGAGGACAAGGTGAGGTCTAGCAATATTTGACAAGCTTAATTGTTATGGTCCCATTTCTCTTTTATGCTCAGGCTTACACCACCACTTTGGGAAGAACAACCCCTAACAACCCATAGCCTTTAATGAAAAGAAATTACAAACATCTGGGTTCATTCTGGTTCTTGAGCCAAACCCAGTGCCGATAAGTCTGCAACTTCATCTAAGAAGAGAAAATAGAATCAATATCCAGATGTCCCCAAACATTTCTTGCTTCCTCCAGGTTTCTAATGTTTGGAAAAACTGTTTCTCCACAGACTGCCCCTGAGGAGTAGAACTAGGGTTCTGATCTCCGTAGAAAACATGAAAAATCATGGTTCCTGCCATATATCTCAAAAGTTCACTAGGAAAAACAGACACATATAAAAACATGAGAAACTGTGCAAACGAACAAGATAAAGGGAATTGAATAAAAGATACAGAATTTTGGAAAATGAAATTAAGTAAAGAGAAGTCAAAGTATTCTAAGTAAAAAGAATACAGTGAGCAAAGATAGTAAAGCGACAATGCAAAAGGAGAGCTTTGGCAACATACGTACTTCAGTTTAACTGAAAGAAAAGATTTATATGAAACTACACTATTGAAGGCCATGGAGGGCCAGCCCAGGTGGCTCAGCGGTTTAGCACCACCTTCGGCCCATGGCGTGATCCTGGAGACCTAGAATCGAGCCCTGCGTCAGGCTCCCTGCATGGAGCCTGCTTCTCTCTCTGCGTGTGTGTGTGTGTGTGTGTGTGTGTGTGTGTGTGTGTGTGTCTGTCTGTCTCGTGAATAAATAAAATCTTAAAAAAAAAAAAAAGGCCATGGAGAATCTGCAGCCTTTGGGAGTATGTAACAAGCAGATATATGGAATAAGGTATTTCAAAAAGTTAAATCTTTCTTTCTACACTTACTCTCTAGATGACTCAAATGGTCTCATAATCTAAATACTATCTCTATGCTGATCATTTCCAGACCTCCTTCCTGAACTTCAGTCTAGTATACCCACATGAACCTAGACAGTCTTGTTCAGCATGGATGTCAAGCAGGCATCACAAACTTATCATGTGCCAAGCTTAACTCCTGAAAATCCCCTGCCAAACTTGCTCCTTTCAGAGCCACCTACATCTCCTTAATGATAATTCCATCCTTTAGCGGCTTAGGCCAAAGACCTTCAAATAATCCTTGACTCTTCTTTCCCTTTCACACCTCACATCCAATCCATCAGAATATTCTGTTGGCTCTACTTCAAATATTTCCAAACGAGAATACCTCTCACTACTCCCACTGCTATCATTGAGGTCTGTGCTACTATTCTCTCTGACCAGATTGTTGTCAAAACTCCTCTCCCTACTTCCCTTCCTCTCTCTTCAATATGGGTACAACAATGATTCTGTTAACATGTAAATCAGATCACCTCACTTGTATGCTTAAAGGCTAGCCATTTCATTCAGAGTAAAACCAGACTCCTAATTGTGACTTACAATCTATATCTTCCCACTCAGTATCTCTCCCATCACACACACCTTTGATTCCTACTAATCTTCTAGCTCACTCTCTCCTCCTCAGTATCCAGAGAAGCCAGGCACACCTGCCCCTTGGGAACCCTGCTGTTTCTTCCCTTTGCCTGGAGAACACTCCTCCCCCAGATATTCCTTCCCCACTCAATTCAAGTCTTTATTCAAATGCCACCTTTACAGAAGGGCCTTCCTGGCCACTTGACCAAAATGTCAACATTTCACCCTTGATACTCCCTTCATACCCCATCATTTATATATATTTTTTCTTCCTCTGCAGCTATCACCATTTGATATACTATGTATTATGCTTGTCATTCTTCTCTATCCTTACTAGACCAGGAGTCACACATTTCTGTTTGTTTTGTTTGCTGATTACTACATACTTAGCACCTAAAAAGAGTTCTTGACACAAAGTAAGCATTCAATAGATATTTGTTAAATGAATGAAAGAACATGACAATTACTGTATAAAGTACATTAGAAGGAGAAGAAATTATAGTTACAATACCATAGTCTCAAAAATATTTGTTGATTACCATTTATGATGCAAAGTTTCTGGGGGATACAGAGATGAAAAGGGCAACAATGAGAATGAGACACAATTAACTATAATCCAAAATAGCTGTTCATAACTTTCATGTGAAAGTAGTATAAAAACTGAGAAAAAATTCTATTGCTAGGAGACTACTGCACCAACACAGGGATCAGGTGATCAGGCACTATACTAGATAGAGTGCGATAACAATGGAAAGGTCAGATGTGATAATGATTATAATAATGGACAGAAATAGTTGAATTTGGTGAGTAGCTGAACAGGGAAAGACATGATCACTAAGTGTCAAGCTTAGATGATAAAAAGAATGGTGGTGCCATTAAGAAAGAGAGAAAGAAAGAAAAAGAAAGGAAGGAAGGGAGGAAGGGAGAAAGGAAGGAAGGAAGGAGTTTAAAGTGGATAGAAAAAAAAATGGTAAGTCCAACATTAGACACGTTTTGTTTGAGGTAACAGCAGACCATACAAGAGAAAATTTTAGGACACGGTTTTAGATTCAGAGCTGTGACTCGGGTTAAGAAATACAGACTTAAAAGTTATTTTCCCACTGAGAGATGACTGAACTGAAAAAGGTAAGATTTCTAAGCAAAAGACGAAAGGCAAAAGCCATGGGAAACAGGCAAACTTATAGATGGGGAGGAAGAGGTACAAATGAACATAACAGAAAAACTTGAGAAGAAGAAATAAAACCAGGACACCTCACTATACATACAGTAGCCACAGCTATAAAAATTTATCCTTTTAAAAAATAACAAGTTACCATCCATTTTCATATTTAATAACTTTGCAACTATGTTCATTAGGTACTCAAAATCTCAGATGAAATTAAGGCAATATTTCAGTTCAATCTTAGAATTGTCAGACTAGTGCAGTGAGACTTTTTTCTGGTAACCTCTGAAACAACAGCTGTACATTTGTACAAGTACAAAAGATACAAAAGATACAAGATACAAGCCATCACCTAGGAAACCACTTAATATCATGGCAAATTGCTCTGCCCTAGCTCCACACATATAAGAGGTATTCAAAATATATTCATTTATACAGATAGCAAACAGGACAAGTAACAAAATGTAGAAATAGGTAAATTTTAAATAATTAGTTCAGGGGAGAAAAGGGAAAGGGGAAGCCATTGTTTAATGGGTATAGAGTTTCAGTTTGAAAAAATGAAAAGTTCTGGAGGTGGAGAGTGGTAACAGCCGTACAATATGAATATACTCAATTCCACTAAACTGCACACTTAAAACGGTAGGTAAATTTCATGTTACATATATTTTTCTACAGTTAAAAAAGTAACTGTTTCAGCTCATATTTTGTGCTATAAGCTAAATGTTAATGCTCCAGGAGCAACTGTCATATCAATATTCTTTTAATTCTGAGTCTCTGGATTCTATAATTCAGCAATGAGGAGAAAAAGCTTTGATCCAAAAATGAAACTGACAAAGAAAACTAGACAACAAAATGAAAACAGGTTGGTTTGTTTTTGGTATTTTTACTTTATTTTTATTTGTTAAGTACGCTCTAGGTATACTGTGGGGCTCAAACTCAAGACCTCAAGATCAAAAGTCACATGCTCCACCAAATGTGCTAACCAGGCACCCCAAAAATAGGTTTGTTCAATTCAAAATATTTTTTATGAATTATTCTTTCTTAATTTGCTTACTTTTCGCTTCTCCATTTGTAGTCCAAATCCTTATTATCCCTCCTGGAAAGGACACAGTGGTTTACAACCATCCAAATATTAACCCTTCAAGTAGAGATCTCATCTTCTTCATGAAATCTTCTACCAGCCCAAAGTATACTGATCTCTTCATTGCTAAATTCTCATCCTTTGTGGTCTAAATTAGTACACTTCCTGAACTATCTGTGGTCAGATGCCATTTTTAAAAATTTTCTAACCCATTTTGGACTGATACTTCCATAATATGAAGTTGAAATATCCAGAAATTTTTTAAACATGCAGAAGAGAAGTTAAATTTTATTATAACTCAACAAACATAAAATTGCTATCAAATTTTTTTTAAGATTTTATTTATTGAGAGTGTGTGCATGTGCACAAGTGGGGGGATGGGCAGAGGGAGAAGGGGAGACAGAGAGAGAGAGAATCTAAAGCAGACTCCATGCTGAGTGTAGAACCAAATGCAGAGCTCAATCCTACAACGTTGAGATCATGACCTCAGTCGAAATCAGAGTCAGACACTTAACTGACTGAGTGACCCAGGCTCCACTGTCAAATTTCCATTGAAGTTCCTAAAGCTGATTCTCAATTTCTATACTTCTATTCCAGCACAGTGATAACAATTAGTGCACAGTGATAACAATTAGTGCACCAGCATCAGTCTGCAGTCTGCACTTTGAGAAGCACTGACTTAAACAACTCAGGGCTTCAGTCAATAAATCTTTATTATATACTATAGGGTATGTTATATACTTAGGGTAATCAGGTACATATCCTAGGCTTTTTCTCTAAAACCATAAGTTTTCCTCTATTTTGTGGGAAAGAACACTAAGAAGTGTGAATCAATGATAAATAGTAAAGATAAATAAGCTTAAATAAGCTTTGTTGTTGTTCAGAGGAAAAGGATCACTGAAGTCTGGAGTAGTGAAGATAATCTCTTTCAAAAAAAAGTGAAATCTGAAGTCAGCATCTGTATTTTCTTTAAGATTTTTTATTTATGTATTCATGAGAGACACGGAGAGAGAGGCAGAGACACGAGATGCGAGGCTCAATCCCAGGACACTGAGATCACGATCTGAGCCAAAGGCAGAGGCTCAACCACTGAGCCACTCAGGTGCCCCAGCATCTGTATTTAAACAAGATTCAGATACGAAAAAGATGGTAACTCCAGAGACTGGAGACTACATGTAGAGGTACAGAGGTGAGAATCAACATAGCATGTTGATAACAAAATGAACTGATTAGCTCTCACTAGAGGGACAAGTATTGATAGGCAGGGAACTGAAAGACAGACAGAGTCTACAGACAGAAAAACAAGCAAGGAAAATGAATCAAAGTTTCTCAAAAAGTACCACAATAGAATTAGTGTCCTAGAAAGGTAAGCCAACAGTGGTATCAAAGTTGGAGTAGAGCAAGGTGGAAATTCTTCACTTGCAGAGATCATACATTTTACTTTTTTACATAACCCTATAGAACCTAGAGAAGTACTCGGCCCATGGTGGATAGAAAATGTATCTTTCTTAAGCATCAGGTATTAAAAAAATAATTAAAATTCTATTAGAAGTACTAATTGAAGATACTCATCTTTACTTCACCTGACTCCTGAAGATTAAAATAAAAATGTATAGATACATAAGTGTGCATAACAGTAAAGAGAACTCCGCTTGGAAAGAGTTGGTCATTGGGCAGCAAGAGATTTCAACAAGTTTCTAAAAGACAAAAGGTATACAGGAATATATTGACAACTTAAACAAAACATAATATACTAGGAGGAAGTTGTAACTGAGGTGATAGCAGACCTCCTCACTGGAATCCCAGAGAGACTCTAAGCTCGGAGACACCTGAAGAACTGTCTCTAAGGAATATTAGGAAAGGGATGAGAAGAGTGGCTAAGAACAGAGATTAATTGAAGATCTCAATATAGAAAAACTGTACCAATCAAATATACCACCTCCCTTCCTCTTGCATCTCCATCCATGAAGCATCCAGGAAGGAGCCTAATATTTACCACCAGACAAAAACAGTAAGAGTATATTTAATTATTCTTTGCAGCAAAGATGGCCATCTGTGGACCAAAATTTATACACCTTCTTCTACAGTATAAAGTTGTCCCTAAGAAATAACTGCTTAGCCAAAAACAGCATTTCTCAGACTCTCGTGCATGTAGGCAGGACCATGTGACTAATTTTAACCAATGAATGTAAGGAGAAATAATTTTATTTCCCTGCCAAGGCAATGAGGAAGTGCCTTCTCCATTCTCCTTTCCCCTTCCACTGGGAAGAGACAGAATCACAAGGCATTTTAAGGATGGCAGAACCACAAGACAGGAACTCTCAGCAAGCAGAAGGAAAGCTGCCTGCTAAAAGGAAAGCCCTCACTGGACCATTAAATAAGTGAAAAATTTTTGTTAAAACATCGAAATGTTCAGGTTTATTTGTTCCAGCAACTACCAACCTTATTAATCAGAGCTTTAAAGGAAAAAAAAAAAAAGGAGGGAAGAAGAAACATCATCATAAAAATTAACTTTATACTATGGTTTTGGTGACTCAGAGACAGGTGTTCCTCTTTGCGGCATTTGGAAGACCAGCAGCCTGACAGCTTTCTACCCACCCACATAAAGGAAAGCCTGCCAACTGGCATGTTCTATCATACATACATATTAAGATGACAAACTAGGCAATTGGAATGGGAGTGACATGAATAATTATGACTAAGAGGTCAGATGTGGTCGACTGAATTGTTCTTGTACTTTATCCTGTAAGGCTAAAAGCAACCAGCTGATGCTTTCAATATCCTGCCTTGAAATTTCCTTGCCCAATACTAACTTCATTACTCACATTTGCTGTCTTCTGTGTTACAACAGAAAACAGTTTAATCAAATGTTTTGCTACTACATAATAGAGTTTACCATTTTTTCCAGCCTTCTATAATAGTTTTCTTGTTGACCACCACCCAGTCCCAAAGCCAATGACACATATTTTAAATTTCTGTTACAGTAGCACCCTACTTCTAGGTATTCATTTTTATAAAAATTAGTTTTATGCAAAATAAGCAAACACTAAATCCCAGTAGCACACATAAAATGAGTGTGTATTTCTCACTCAGAAATAAATTACTTAGGTGAATTGAGGCAGTTGTTTCAGGCTGTAGGTCAAGTTGACATCTCCTTGTTTCTCCACCTGAGGCTCAATGGTGGCCAAAAGATGACTGGGACATGTTTTATTATACAAAGGGTAGAAACTCCCTGGGTGGCAAATTAGAAACATTTAATTTCTCTTAAGGCGTACACTTAAAATTGGTGCACTGTCATTTCCTACATTTTTTCAGCCAAAGCAAGTTATAAGACTAAGCCTAATATTATTAATGGCAGGGATGGGGAAAATTACGCTCTTCCCATGGCAATGGATGAGAGAGAAATGAATCAACTGCTGAATAGTTATCTAATCTGCCATAATCTACCCTCCTGTACACAAAAGACTGTGATTGCTGTGCAGCAAAAACTGATTAATCTAAGAATCAAGAGAAAAGCTAGGGGCGCCTGGGTGGCTCAGTTGTTTAAGCAGCTGCCTTCAGCTTAGGTCATGATCCCGGAGTCCTGGGATGAAGCCACACATAAGGCTCCCTGCTCAGTGGGGAATCTGCTTCTCCCTCTCCCCTCCCCCCAACTCATGCTCACACTTGCCCTCTCTCAAATAAAATATTTTTTTAAAGGCTTTATTTATCTATTCATAAAAGCCACAGAGAGAGAGAGGCAGAGGCAGAGGAGAAGCAGGCTCCAAGCAGGAGACCAATGTGGGACGGGAGCATGGGATCACGCCCTGGGCTGAAGGCAGACGCTCAACCGCTGAACCATCCAAGCGCCCCAAATAAATATAATCTTAAAAAAAAAGAGAGAGAAACTAAACTCATAATTAACTATCAAACATTAGTAGGAAGATTGGGAGAAAGATGGGGGAGTAACTGAACTAAGTATTCATCTTTTTATAAAAGGGAATAGGCAAATGTCTAATCAATCAAAAAAAAACATTAAATAAAGTTAATCAATCAAGGACTGCAGGTAAAAGCTTGTAACTTAAAGTTACTTAAAGAACAAAACACCCAAATAGTTTAAAATGTTTGTTTCTGGGACAATGGCAGGCAAGGAATGAGAAACTGAGTATTTTGTTGTTGTTGTTAATATGTTTATATATTATTACTTCAGTTAAGAAAAAAAAATATAAAGAATTTTCTGCTAGAAACTTCTTGCCTAAAGGTAGTATTTTTTTTAAGATTTATTTATTTATTTATTCATGAGAAACACACAGAGAGAGAGATAGAGGCAGAGACACAGGCAGAGGGAGAAGCAGGCTCCATGCAAAGAACCTGATGCGGAACTCTATCCCGGGTCTCCAGGATCACACCCTGGGCTGCAGGCGGCGCTAAACCGCTGCGCCACCGGGGCTGCCCCAAGGTAGGATTTTAGACATGTTAAAATCTCCCTGTATATAAATACTACAGAAAAAAAAAATGGTATCCTTCAAGTAAATGAAAACTTGTATTTTCTTTGTGGTATAAAAGTATGAGTTCCCCTCACCCCAGTGCTCCCGTTAATATTCAATATAAGTGAAGTAGTTCACATTCCTAGAGAATCCAGTTAAGAACTGACCAATATGTTTTTAAGACTTTGGGATCCCTGGGTGGCGCAGCGGTTTGGCGCCTGCCTTTGGCCTAGGGCGCGATCCTGGAGACCCGGGATCGAATCCCACATCGGGCTCCCAGTGCATGGAGCCTGCTTCTCCCTCTGCCTGTGTCTCTGCCTCTCTCTCTCTCTCTCTGTGACTATCATAAGTAAATAAAAATTTAAAAAAAATTAAAAAAAAAGACTTTATTTATTTATTGATGAGAGACACAGAGAGAGAGAGAGGCAGAGACATAGGCAGAGAGAGAAACAGGTTCCCTGCAGCGAGCCTGATGGGGGTTTTTAGGACTCTGGGATCATGACATGACCTGAGCCAAAGGTAGACACTCAACCACTGAGGCACCCAAGTGTCCCAGAACTGACAAATTTTTATACTTAGAAATTTATTTGATATCACTGTGGCTTTTAAAAGTTAATTTGAAAAAAGTTACTTATAAAATTTAATACTTAAGTGATATGCCACTACTCACAAAATCAGGTATTGGCACAAATATAATCCACTGAAGAATATACATAGACAATAATTTAGTATCATTTTGACAATAATTAACTCAAACTAGGGACCAGAAAGCATAGGTCATTCAGGTCAAGAATTCCAGCCATGGCAGATATCACAATCAAACATGGCACTCTTCCCAGTAGAACAAGAGAACAATCTCCAAATCCTCAACATAGTATTCCTCAGCCTCTAAAACTGATTACAGTTGGCCTATCAAGTGAAACCCCTCTGCCCTGGAGCAAAGGTTCCAATTAATGTTACTGTATGAAAATATTCACTTCATTTCTTCTATTCAGCACCTACGAGTCTTAAGAGATTTTCCCAAAGGATTAAATATTACATTCTGTAATGAGAACATTGCAGTAATTGACCATGAAGTATATAGGTCTTCATGACAAAGTCTTATAGCTATTCAACTAGTATGACCTGAAAAGTCTGGTGAGTATTCCAAGAGTAAGGAATACCAAAGAAATTATCTGAAAACTAGTCAAAACTACCTAAAAGATCAGTTGTCAACACAGGTGATTTTTATTCAATATAGAGTTCAAGGCATCTCTGGATAAAGTTACTGAGCCAGGGTACCCACTGTACTAGATAGATTTCAGAGTGGTTGCTGGCTCAGACCCTGTTCTGAAGAAAGCTTCCTCTCTTCATCCTTAATACCCAGCATCCATCTGTACAAAGCATCAGCACAAATTACTCCATCCTCCTAAATTCAGCTAACTGGACTATGGCAGTGTGAAAATTAATTAATGGAAATCTCACTAAAATAGAGTCAGAGGTTCACAGAGGAGTTCTCATGCCCTACCACTCATCATCAATTGCAAAATGGACCTTGCAGGTGGATACTGCCCCCACTGCCTCAGCAGGAGGAAAAAAGGCTTTCCTCTTCCATTGGCAATAGTCCAGCTAACGAGAGACAGTCACAGCTCAGCCAATGAAAAGCCTCTATAATTCGAACTTCCAGTTTACTGCAATGGACTTTTTGTTTATAAAAGCTTTCCCAATTTCCCCCTTTCCTCTATAGAACAGCTTCCCTGGGCACCTGGGTGGCTCAGTGGTTGACCTTCTGCCTTCAGCTCAGGTCATGATCCTGGGGTTCTGGGATCAAGTTCCACATTGGGCTCCCTGCATGGAGCTTGCTTCTCACTCTGCCTCTGTCTCTGCCTCTCTCTCTGTTTGTCTCTCATGAATAAATAAATAAAATCTTAAAAAAAAAAAGTGTTCCTCTATTTTCAGATTTTGTCACAATTTGCTTGTGCTAAATGGCAATTCTCTGCTATTCCTGAATAAACCTATTGTTTGCTGGTAACATAACTGGCGGTTTTATTTTTAAGGTTAACAACAGGTGCCTTAATAGGAATGGCACCAACTTTTTAGTACCCTATGTCCCAAAGATAACTCAGACAGATACTCTCTCGAGAATTTCAGGTGGAAACAAAGGACAAATTTGCAAATTAAAGTGGATACTTGAGTGAGAAGACCTGGTAGACCAGTAAGGCCAGCAGTTTGGGGCCCTGAGCAAATTAAAAAGCAAAGGAAGCCTACTGGGAAAAAAATAAATAAATAAATAAATAAATAAACGAGAGAGAGAGAGAGAGAGAGAGAGAGAGAGAGAGAGAGAGAGAGAGGAAGAAAGGAAGAAAAGAAGAAAGAAAGAAAGAAAGAAGAAAGAAAGAAAGAAAGAAAGAAAGAAAGAAAGAAAGAAAGAAAGAAAGAAAGAAAAAAGAAAGAAACGAAACTACTGAACTCAGAGATGAGAAGAGTAAATTTAGTTCCTGTTTTGATTTCCCCATTCTAATCCCTGGGAGGCTCAGGTATGCCCTGATGTGTGTTTATGGGTGTCCTCTAAACTCCCTACAGTATCCATTTAAAAAAAAAAAAAAAAGATAAAAAGAAAAAAGTTCCTTTGGTTGCTTAAGTGTCTTAAGCAACCAAAGAAATCCAATTAAAACGATTACTAAGAGACCATGTCCCTTGAGTAACAGTTCTATGTACCCCATTGTGGGATACATAGCTATACAACTCCCAACTAAAAATAATTAAAATCAGCCAGTTACTGATTTTAACTAGAAGTCAAGGAACTCTATAGGTTGAATCAACTCTATCAAAAACAGCAGTAACTAGTTTTTAATGTATTTTTAGCCAACACAAGGTACTTCTAAAAACAACCATCTTCTTTAATAGGCAAGAGACAAGAAATCAATAATGCTATAAAATAAACACACTAAATATTTTTTCTTTCTTTTTTCTTTAAATTCTAAAAGGTATGAATGAGGAAAGGAAAAATAAAAAATAAAAAAGCTCTAGAAGTGGACTTAAAGCACATGAATTAGCTAGTAGGCCTGCTATTAGAACACAAAGTGGCCCCAGCCCACATGTATGAGAGCTCTTAGGTAAAGAAGTTGTAACCTGGTATTCTACAGGTAATCTGGTTTTGTTTAGTCCAAAGAATACTTCTAATATTCTGTGAATGAGCTAGCATTCAGGACATTTCATCTTTTAAAAGATTAGTATTTTAATGCCTTCTGAAAATCTAGAAACTTTCAGCTTTCCCAGTGGGGGTAAGTATCCTCTGGTAAGTTACAGTCCTCCCCACTCACTATCACATTGCTCAGGACCCAATTCCTCTCTCACTGCTTCTGTCTTTTAGAGTATCAATTCCTGCTTTACTGATATAAATTTTTCAATTCACAAACTTGCACAACAAATTTGCAAGTAGTTTGGTTAGAATCGGTTCTGATATCAGCAACATGGTACACCTAAGAAAAAAACTGATCCTTTGTCCTGCAGCCAACTCACCAGTGCCCTACCCTAAAGACAAATTCCTTTCAACCCTTCACTGCTTTTTCCTGTAATATGACCTCACTAGGAACCATTCCAATCCATCAGACCAGAGTGGAGAGAAAGGAATCAGGTTCCGAATTCTGTTTTCCCAGGAGGCTCCTGTGCCTCTAAGTAAATTTATGGATGTATGCTAAGAGATAACTGAAAGGAAGTTATGGCATGTCTATTTGTCAACAGTATTCCGAAACCTAAATCTTATTCTGAAAAAAAAAAAAAAAAAAAAAGTTTGCATTTAGGCAATTCGCATGTTTACTGGTAGTCTAGAGCATCTCTTCATGATGTAGCTAAAATAAAATCTGTCATGGGTTCTTTTCGGTTATAATATTGCAAATGGTTCAGCATAATAAAAGTCATATTTTTATAACTACTGTCTGACAACTTGCCAAACAATAATGGAGAAAAGGCTACAGTACAAATGCATTTAATATCCTAATAACCTAGCAAGAAGAAGTACTAAACTTGGCATGTTAGAAAAGGAAGAACATAAGGATACTAAATGCTTAATTTCTCTCCAAAAACACACAAATTAAGATGACTTCATAAAATCCTGAATCAATCATAATAAACATACAAGAAAAATGGAACCAATACTTGACCATCAACAGACCAGACCACATCAATCCACCAGAGCACATATCTATCTTGATGTTATAGTCTTATCCACCATTCGTTGCCTGGGTTTCAGATCCAAATAAGTATGGGTAGTTGCTATAGTGACAATATGCCACTTTTGGAACCAGTAGCTTAGTACTACTGAGTATTTATGAGCTTTACAACGTCAGTACTTCCTCCCACACTTGGAATCTTAGCTCAGACATTACAACTTCACAAAATGCAATTTCATCCTGCTGTTTAGAAGTCAATTTTGTTAGTTTATCAAAAATAGTTTATACTTTAGTAGACATAAATGTCAAGAGAAATAATCTAACTCAACATGCTAAGAATATACACACTCAGTAAATATTTGATTAATGTTAAAGATGGCTTAATAAAGTAAACAAATCATGTTATCACTGGCATTTACTGTTTTATTATAGTAACTAGGCACGAACCGTATCTTATTAATTCATGTCTTAGCTTATTTTCATTAATAATAGTATCACTACCACTCTTCCCTTAACATGAAAGTAAAAATCTTTTTAAAAACACTAAGAAGCTGGGACGCCTGGGTGGCTCAGCTGTTGGGTGCGTGCCTTCCGCCCAGGGCATGATCCTGGAGTCCCAGGATCGAGTCCCACATCAGGCTCCCTGCATGGAACCCACCTCTCTCTCTCTCTCTGTCTCTCATGAAGAAATAAAATCTTAAAAAAAAAAAAAAAACAAACACTAAGTTGAATTTTATTTTATAGCAGACTGGTATAAAATTGATATATTTTTATTTCCTTTAGGAACTATTCCTAATAATTAAAAACTAAGTATTAATGGTATCCAAGAAAAATGCGGTTTTTTAGCAAAATGCTAAGAATAAGGAAAAATAATCTCAAATCAACCGTAGACTATCTCAAGATCATCAAAAAGTCAGAGCCTGGAAACCCTCATACATTGCTTCTAGGAACAAAAAATGATACAGATGCTTTGGAAAACAGTTTTGACAGTTATACATGGACTACCATACAACCTATCACTTTCCTAGGTATCTATCCAAAAGAAATGAAAACATATGTCCACAAGACTTGCACATGAATGTTCACATAAATATTATTCATGATAGCCAAAATCTGGGAATCTAAGTGTCCATCAACTGGTGAATAGGCTATATATATATTTTTTTTTAATCCATAAAATGGAATACTATTCAGCAATAAAAAAGAATGGATTAATGACTCGCTACATCATGAATGAACCTCAAAAACATTATGCTAAGTGAAAGAAGACAGAAAAGATCATATATGATTCTATTAATACTAAATGTTCAGAAAAGGCAAATTAGAGACAGAAAGTACATTAGTGGCTGTCTGAGGAATTAGCTGTAAGTGGGCACAAGGTATCTTATTAAAGGGATGAAGATGTTCCAAAATTGATTTATAATGATGGCTGCACCATTTGGTATAACTACTAAAAATCACTGACTTGAAATGGGTGAATTTTATGATATGTAAAATATGCCTAAGTTTTGTCTTCTTATTTAAGTCAGAGAATATCAGAGCTGCAGGGAACCTTGCCAATACTCTCTATTTGTACAGATGGAGAAAATGAGGCCCAAAGAGTTAGTTAAGAAAATTGTTCAAATGTCACCTAGCTGGATCATAGCAAAAGCAAAAAAGATCAAAATCTAGCCTCACTCTCCAACCCAGTCCAATGTTACATCTACTAAAAATGCTCAAGGATTTTTTATTATAATAATATTTACACAGAATTCTTTGAGAGGTGTTCTAGAAGCATCAAATTTAAGAATCAAAAAGAATAACTAGAGGCACCTGGGTGAATCAGCCGGTTAAGCACCTGACTCTTGATTTCAGCTCCTGTCCTGATCTTAGGACGGTGAGATCCAGCCCCTGGACAGGCTCTGCGCTTAGCATGGACCCTTCCTGAGACTCTCTCTTCACCTCTTCATTTCCCTCTATCCCTGCTCATACTCTCTCTCTAAATATTTTTTTAAATGAATAGCTAATTAAAATATACCCCAAACCAATGAGTACATGATATTCAGAAAAAATAAAAGCTAGAAAAACTCATTTGTCACTCTTGGGAGCCCTAAAACTCACTCTTTAAATTGGTAATAAAAGAAAAAGAACTAAGCATCTTTTTCGCTAACTTTTCCAACAGAAGCTCTATTTTGGAGTAATTAAATGTTGCCAGTTTATAAGAAAGCTTCTACTACACAGAAGAATGCAAATCAATAAATGTAGATGAGACCCTCATCTGGAAACTATCATTTTGCAACCCCTAATAAAATTAGGATTCAGGCAAGAATTATCAATTACTGTTAAGGGCATTATGCAAATGGTTGATGGGGAGCTAGACATTTTTAGGGTTTTTTAGGGAGGCAAAACAACACCTTACACATCACGAAGAAAAACAACACATAAATTTAGGAGGGAGATCAAGATGTCACCAACCTACTCAAGCCTTTAGCATTAACGTTCAAGTTTATTAGAAATTCAAGGACTAGAGGGATAAGCTAAACCTCAAGAGAAAATAGTCAAACAATTACCAAAGGGGAGATACTTTAGTAAGTCTCGCCTCTTTAGCTAATCAGAGAGGGTGGGGAAAAAAAAAAGTGTTGGGGGGGGGGTGACTATCCTAAATCAACGGACTCGAAATACATAAACAAAAACAAGTGTGGTCTTTAACTGGATTCTAGTTTGGATAAAACATCTGAAAGGGTCATTTGGGAGATAAACGGATAAATATGAAGACTGACATATTTGATATTAGAATATTAGATAGCATTAAGATGTTATCATTTAAAGTGTGATCACTTTTTGTTCCATAGTTAATGTGCTTTTATGGAGATGCAGGCTGAAAGACTTAAAAGTGGGGTATCTAGAGGTCTATGGTTCACTTCAAAATGATGAGTTTAAGAAATAAAAAACTAAAATCCAAGTCTCAACCTCCTGTTTCCATAAGTGCACGTTAAAGTACTCCTAAGGTACAGTAACAATCACACAGAAAGAGCACTCGCCGCCGAGGTTCAGAGACGCGGCCTACCACGAACGATACTCTTCTCACAGGTACGCAGCTGAAGAGAACTCCGATGTGAGAACACAATATCGCCGGAAACACAGTACGTGCAAGGCACCAAAAGCCATCAAAGCAGCATGAACGAAGAGTTTTGCCCTCGGAAAGCTAAATATGTCTAGTACAACAGTTTCTTGGTGTTCACCCAGAGAGCGAGGCTGTTCCAAGATCACAGTTAAAACGGCTCTGAAGCGGCAGCCGCACTAAAGCAATCCTCAATTATTACATAAAATCACTTATTCCTTTCTGACTTCACCGCCCCTTACAACCGGTTCACTAGTCCCCAAGTTGTGATCAAGGTAAGGGGCAGTTTAAAAAAAAAAAAAAATCCTTCTCTCAAGTTACGGGCGCCAAACTAAAGACAGTGTTTACCACATTCATCGGCTTCTTTTCAAGTAGAGCCTCAAAAATCTCAGAACCGGGAACTCACAGCCGCCCTCAAATCGTGGACAAGAAAGAGGCTGATAACCAACCATCCCACCAAGCGACCAAGCGACCAACCAGGAGATCCCACTCACTTGACTTTTCTTCTCTCTCTCCCTCAAAATCCAAAGGGTGGCGCTGTCCTCCCTCCTTCCCCACAGGCCAGGAGGGCGCAGGGGTCAGGCGCACCCGAACGACCGGTGGGGAAGGTCCACCCGCGCGCGGGCCGGCCCGGGTCTGGGTCTCCCCTCGGACCCAGCTCGTCCGAGTTGGCCCGCGAGCCCGCCCGCTCCCTCTCCCTAGCGGCTCCCTCTCAAACTCCTTGAACAGTGAGTGCTCTGGACGGCTGGGTCCGCCCAGAAACCGCGTGCAGGCTGACACTTGGGCTGTGAGTCCTCAGCCCGGCGAAGGGGAGCCTTAGGCTGAGAGGCATCGCGACCCCTCGCACTGACCCGAGGCCCGCGGCTGCCACCGCCCGAGCGCCCTTATTAGCTTACCGACTCACACACTTGACGGGACTCGGCCGCGGGTAGGAGATGGGCCGGGCCGCGCAGCGCCGCCACCAACCGCGCTTCCCTTCCCGCCCCTTCCCGCCACGCCCCGCCCCGCCCCGCCGGCCTGCGCGCGTCGAGAGTCACGTGCCGCGTCTCCCTTCCCTACCCGCAACCAGGCGCTCCCCTCTTCCGGAAGTCGCGCTGCTCCTGGCAGGGCTCCGCCCACCGCCGGTGACGTCAAACTCAGCTTCTACCACTGCCCTGCCTCCGCCTCCAGGTGCGGGGAGGTGTGCAGCTTCCTTACGCTAAGTTCTGCCGCTTCCTGGGCCCAAAACACTACAGGCGAGGGGGTCTGAAGTCGCGGAGTCTGTGGGACTTGGACCCGCCTGAGGACAGTTCAAGGCGCCGGAAGCTGACTACCGAGAAGCCACCCCCGCAGAGGCCTTCCCCCCTCTCGGCAACTTCTGCCACACTTGGTTCCGCCAAGACCCACGACGGTTCCGCCCCCTTCTTCCTTGTCATTGATGTTGTTGTTCTTGTCAGTGCCGCAGCCCCGACCGCCGGGAGCTCGAACCCGAGCCGGGGCCGCCCGGGTGGCGCGGTGGCGGTGGCGGTGGCGGTGGCGGCGGCTGCGGCTGCGGCGCCAGCAGCTGCGACGGCTGCGGGGGCTGCTCCGGGGACTGCGGGGGCGGCCGGGGCGGGCAGCCGGCGGCGGGGCCGGATGGCTCTGTGCGGGCAGGCGGCAGGCGCCGCGTCGCTGCCCAGCGAGCTGATCGTGCACATCTTCTCCTTCCTGCCGGCGCCCGACCGGCTGCGGGCCTCGGCCTCCTGCTCGCACTGGCGCGAGTGCCTCTTCTACCCTGCGCTCTGGCCGCAGCTCCGCATCTGCCTCCGCGTCTCCCCCGCCGAGCAGCCCCGGCTCGAGTTCCTCATGCGCAAGTGCGGCTGGTTCGTGCGAGAGCTGCGCGTTGAGTTCGCCGCCGAGAATTACCTGAGCGGTGGCGGCGGCCCCGGCGACGGAGGCGGCGCGGACACCGGGACTGGCGGGGAAGAGGTCGAGGCCTTGCAGCTCTCAACCCGTTGGCTGGAAGTGCTGCGCACCTACTTAGAGCTGGTGCTGTGCGTGCTGGTCAGCATCCGGAACAACAGGTAGGCTCATCGCGGACCCCTCCAATCCATTCGCCCTTCTCCTGGGGCCCCGTGTCGCTTGCTGCCTCTCGCCCCGAAGTAGAGTCAGTGCGGACGCACCCGGCCGGATTTAGCGTTGCTTTCTTCAGTGACTGAGGGTAGGGTGTCCGTTCCAACCCGGCGACTTCCTTGAGGCGGGAGGGCGTAACGGGGCCCATCGTGATGTTTTATCAGCAGTGACGGACTGGGGGTTTTCAGACACCACTCCTGGCGCCTTGCAGGAACTGTCTCGCTCATCCTCTCTGTGGCCCTGGGATGAAGCGGACAGGCGCCGTCATTCTTGCTTTTGCAGATGAGAGAACTGAAGCTTGAAGGGTGAGGCCTGGGAGTCTTGGGAGAAACAAAACATAACCTGCTTTTTCTGACTCTGAACCTGTGTGTTTCAAAATAGTTCGTGGTGGGGGAAGAAGGAGGTATGCTGCTGGTGTCTCGTAGTTACAAGACTCTCCGCGCCACCACCACCCCCCCCCCGCCAAAAAAAAAAAAAAAAAAAAAAAAGAATCTTTGACAGCCATTTTCTTACCAGGAATAGTTTTCATTAACTAGGCCAGGCACAAAGAGTAGGAGTGTTTGGAACCCATGATCATCAGGGTTGGAAGTCCCTCCCCTTGCATCACCAGACTCAACTTGTCCCCAGTGATTCACCTAAGAGTAGCACAGTCCAGCTTAGTGTTTGTGCTGGGGGAACTGCCCAATGTCTGCAACGGGTAAGCACGTACCTGTCCTGGTTTTGCATCAGGACTTTATTTTAATTCTGCGATTCACTTCCTGTGTTCTGACCTGTTATGCTTATCGACG
This sequence comes from Nyctereutes procyonoides, assembly GCF_905146905.1. Taxonomy (NCBI): domain Eukaryota; kingdom Metazoa; phylum Chordata; class Mammalia; order Carnivora; family Canidae; genus Nyctereutes; species Nyctereutes procyonoides. Next base: position 8,789,368 of record NW_026575145.1, read on the forward strand.
TTTTCTTTTATTTGTCCTCCTCTCCGAAATCCTATTCGTTTACATTTTTTCTATCTGGATGGTCTAACCAAACTTACAATTAAACTGTGAGTTGGAAAAGTTCAAATGTTCTAAAAGAAGCAACTTATATGGTAGTAATAGTTAGCAGTTTACAGGTATACTATCTTATTTGATCCTTTCAGTGACCCTGTGAGTTAGGCAAGGCAGCTGTTATCCCTATTTTATAGAAAGGAAACTGATGCTTAATAGAGTCAAGCGTTACACACGTTGTTACACAGCATCACTTTTCTACAGGAGCCGTGTCCTTCCTCTTGCAGTAAATACGTTGTATTGAACATCATGTATTATATTGAGCAATTGAGAGAAGGTACTGATTTAATGCTAGACTATGTATATAAATTCTGTATCTGAATCAAAAGAGTAGGGAATAAGCATGTAGTCCAAGTTGTACCTGGAGCATGGCTCCATCATTCCAGCGGCCTGTGTATTTCCGCAGCATTTCACACCAAGCCATTCTGTTTTCTGACTTTGTGTATAGCAAGAGAGGCTGTTTGAAGATGTAAATTGGAGGCTCTCAGAGTTGAATGTATGGCTAGAGGACCAAATGACCCAGAGTTGAAAAGATTCAGTCAGTGAGCACTTAAACTACTGATGAGACCAAGAGTGGGGTGAATTCAGTGAGTACTAATTAGATTTTTCTGTTCTGAGATCAGATGGCACTTCTGAGCAACCATCCCCCCCCCAAAAAAAAAAAAAACTTGCCTTTGCCAAGTACAAATAAGCTTTACATAGTGCCGAATCCCTTTAAGCGTTTTAATAACTAGTTGGTTGGATGGATGGATAACGTTATATAGGCAAAAAAGTATATCACCCCTTTTCATTGTTGTTTAATTTGTCTTTCCCTCCTTTCCTTACCCCTACCACTTTTTCCCCCCTCTGCTTTATTGAGGTATAATTGACAAATAAAAGTATATCTATCGCTTCTATTAGCATCCCAATCTATAATGTCTATAATGCCACCTTATGCCAGCCCATTTGGGTCACCTGTCACTACTATACAAATACAGTATACTGTCATCTCTAATTTTAAGGTTTTCTTGTCTTTTACAGTAGGGATGGTACTGTGAGTTGTGCTGCTTTGATAGCACATTCATTGTATGTGTAAAATAAAGTATAGTATTTTTACACATATTATCTGTCCTAATGATATTTCAAAGGATTTTTTGAAATAAATTATCTTTAAGTGTTTGGAAATAAGTTAATTTAACCTTTATTTTTGAAAATGTCTTGAGGTGCTCTAGTAATAATGAAAGTACTAATGTGAATGTTAAAAAACATAAATGGGACTAGTTTTATTTCAGTTTTAACAAATTTGAAATGTTTTAGATCAAGTTGTTTATTTGATAATTTTGTTAAGCCCTATACTTCCTTCTGTAAGCACTTGAACTACAGACTCAGGTTCAGTGAAGAAGAAAACAATTTTATTTAGTGTTTCTTTTGGGTTTTCCAAACGCACTAAATAACTAATGAGAAAAATGAACATTTGATATTGTTCTTAACATTCCAAAGTTAAATTTACAGTAGTTTTGCTCTATGATTTCTGCCATTTTAAAAGTACTAAAGGGAATATGAAACCTACTGGTTCACAAGCCTTATGCTTCCAGGCTTTGTGGTGAATTCCTTTATATAATTTACGCAACTCAGACTGTTATTTTGTTGTGTTCCAGATATTTTCATGTTCCCCAGGAAAAGACTAAAACTATAACCTTGGATTGTGGGAACTTTTCAAGGATACTCTTCGAAGAGGATAATCAGCATTTTAGTTTTTTGCTTGGTTCCTGGGTTTGATATACGCGTGCACCCTCACGGTGACTGTAGCCTCTTTGCAGATATCTAAGATGTTAGGAACAACTGATGAAGATCAAAGAGATACAGAAATGCCTCTCGAAGGGCAAAACACAGTACTCTAGGTTTCATAGTTCCCTTCCCTACAGGAGGCTGCAATATCTGCCAGTACTGTAGAAACAAAATAGAATAGAAATACAGTAGGTATTTCTCATTCAATTGTATTGTAAGTTAAGTAGGCTGAATTTCTTCTGCAGTTGTTCCATAAGAAATTGTTCTTAAAAGTTCAAAACAACATATGTAGATACTCATTTTTAGGGTGTAATCTAGTTGTTGAGTACTACCTATTGAAATGTTGTATTTGACTACTTAGGAAAAATGAGTTTGTGGACAATAAGATTTATGATAATAGCTGATAGGTTCAGTAACTAAAAATATTTATTTTTAAACAGCAGGCATAGGTACGTTGTAATCATCCAGTTTATGCTTTTCTGAACTGTATAAGTATTTTACATGAGCTTGGTTGGATAAAATTCTAAATTGAGTGCAGTACTTTTATTAAAGATAAATACTGCATAGGCCAGTGAGATTTTATATGACAGAGATTTTCTTGTTAAAGATCTGGGCTAGGTCTCCCAACTACATATATGTACATTGACCATTTCACAGCTAGGCCCACTGACATAACCTCTCAGTAGTAGAAGTTCTATTAATAATTATTAGATTTGTCTTGTTGACTTGGCATGTGCAATGAAGAAGACTCTTACGTTTGTATTGTTTTCTCAGCATCAGTCTACCAGGATCCAAAAACACATAAGGCCTTTAAAAAATACATCTCAAAATATGTTAAAAATTCTTTGGACATTTCCTATTACTATCTAAGATAGTAGGAAATGCCTTGAAAGTGTTGTGTTCAACAACCCTCAGCCTTATTTTTCTTGAAATATTTTCCCCTCTCATAATGTAGTAAATACATGTAATATAGCATCTTTCTTTTGAGAGCTTTTATTATTTGTATAAAGAAGTCTATTTGCAGAATAAATATTAAAATATATTGGGACTCTGACGAGTATATACTATCCAAGTGGTGACTGCCCATAGAGAAGAGAGGTGAGATGCTGCATACCCAACAGACTCCTTACTTTAAAACTGACAAGTTAAAATGGTTTCATAGGTCACTGAGAAAGGAGGAGATTCCAACCTGTTAAAGAAACTAACCTCCTCGGAGGGATGCTAAGAAGAATTAGGGTTCTCTCTAGGCCATATAGGTACATTCTTACAGTGACTGAGAACTGATAGATTGAGGATATGAAGTAAAACCCAGCAAAAGATTATTAAAGTAAAATGTCATTTCTTCTGTGTTAAGTGAAGCTGTGAAGCAGTTTTTGAGTGAAGTGATTAAATTATTTCCATTTTAATGAGTTAGTTCTGAGGAAGCCCTGAAAGAGCTCATCCAACTTGATCAACTTATTTAGGGCTTAAAATGATAGTTTTAAAAAATCTGGTGGTTTTCCTCCAAATATTGAGAGCCCACTATGTGTCAAGCAGTGAAAACAAACTTCCTATTCTCATAGAGCCAACATTCTAGAGGGGAAAGAAAAAAAAAACAGTAAATAAATGAAAGGAAGATTATTTCAGTTGTGAAAATAAAAGAGCACTATGTAATAGTGACTAGGTGGCAACATTAGAGTAGCAAGGGAAAACATGTCTGAAAAAGACATTTGAGCTGCAATGTGAATGACACAAGTTACCCATCTGAAGATCTGAGCAAACAGCATTTTAAGCAGTGGGAGAAAAAAAAAAAAAAACACCAAACACCAAGGCCTTAGGTCAGACAAATTTTTGACCTGTTGAAGCAATAGGAAAGAAAGTATGGCCGGACCATGAGAAGGAAAGTGAGGTGAGAGGGGGCGTTGTCATGCTTTCTGCAATATAGAAGGAGGAAGGAATGGGATTGATTATGTGGGCTTGTGGAAGGAAGTTTGAGCTACATTCTAAGAAGAAATCACAGAAAAATATTTAACGGCAAAAATAATGTGATCTAATACGCATTTTAAGATACTCTGCTGTGTAATGAGTGAATTACAAGGGGAAAAGATACAGGGAAACTTGGGAAACTGTTGCAAAAATATAGACAGAGATGATGATAGCTTAGAGTATGGTGGAGACAGTAGAGATGAAGAAAAGTGGAGATTTAGAATATATTTTGGAAATAGATCCAAGAGAACTTGCTGCTTGGGTGTAGAGAAAAAGGAGAATCAAATGTTTTTCCATCATTTCTCTTTAAGAATCGCTTAGTTTTCTTAGTATTATTACAATGATCTTTTAATATAGCAATTTTAAGCGTCAATCTTATTTAAACTTTTGTGTAATCTCTGGGATTGAAAGATGATGGTGATTCTTAGAAGGTAATTGAGTAAGTGAACAGTAAAGCAAATGCTAGGAGATTGCTTTTAGTTAATGGATCCTAAAAAAGCTAATAAGCTATTATATCCTGATGACTTATTTCTGAGCCCTAAAATTGTGCTGTACAATTTGGTTGCCGCTAGTCACATATAGCTTTTCAATTTTTAATTTATTAAATAAAATTAAAGATTAGTTAGTCACAATAGTCACATTTCCAGTGCTCAATAGCGATATGTGACTGTTAGTCACAGTAGTCACATTTCCAGCGCTCAATCACCATATGTCATTAGACAGCATGGAACAGAGTATTGCTATCATGGCAGAGTTCTACTGGACAACATTTCTCTAAAAGTGTTTGTTTTTATTTGTGTCATTTGGCTGTGGTCATCAGCATTTGTGAGAGGAGGAAATATGTTATCAAAAGTGGTACGTGGATGTAAACACACTTGGTACTAAACATGAACTAAGAATAGAATTAACTTTAAAGAATTACTTGCGGTGATGTAGATTATTTTAGGTTTTATCGGTTTAGACAACTGATAACATTTTGTGTGCTCCTTGTGTGATTATGATATCAAAAAATTTTGGGTTCCAGTTATAGTAAACAGTACAACATAATCCCAGAAAATGATGAAAGGTCTTCAACCTTCTGTAGTTAGAACTTGAGGACAATTTCTTAGGCTCATGGATGGTTAACATTATTTTCAAAGAATTGCTCAAACTAATTCAATGAATACCACAGGCATCCCTTGTTTTATTGTGCTTTGCTTTATTGCCCTTGACAGATAATGCTTTATTTTACAAATTGACATTTTGTGGCAACCCTGCATCTAGCAATTATCTTGGCACCATTTTTCCAACAGTACTTGCTCACTTTGTGTCTCTGTGTCTTATTTTGGTAACTCCTACAGTATTTCAAACTTCTTCATTATTATTAGATTTGTTATGGTGATATGTGGCCAGTGATCTTTGATGTTACCACTATAATTATTTTGGAGTACCACAAACCATTTCCACATAAGATGGCAAACTTAATCAGTAAATGTGTGTGTTCTCACTGCTCCAGTGACCAGTCATTCCCTTGTCTCTTTCCTTCTCCCTTAATCCCTGAGACACAACAATATTTAAATTAGGCCAAATAATAACTCTGAAATGGGACGCCTGGTGGCTCAGTGGTTGAGCATCTGCCTTTGGCTCGGGGCATGATCCCTGGGTCCCAGGATCAAGGCCTCATCAGGCGCCCTCTGCCTATGTCTGCCTCTCTCTCTCTCTCTCTCTCTCTCTCTCTCTGTGTGTGTGTGTGTGTGTGTGTGTGTGTGTGTCATGAGTAAATAAATAAAATCTACAAAAAAATTAAATAAAATAAAAATCTCTGAAATGGCCTCAAGTGACAGGAAAAGTCCCATGTGTCTCACTTTAAATCAGAAGCTAAAAATGGTTAAGTTTAGTGAGGAAGGCATGTGAAAGGCTGAGATAGGCCAAAAGCAAGTTCTCTTGTGCCAGACAGCCAATTTGTGAATGCAAAATAAATGTTCTTGAAGGAAATTGAAAATCCTACCCCAGGGAGCACACAAATAAGTGGAACAGCTTTATTGTTGATATGGAGAAAGTTTGAGTGATCTGGACAGAAAACCAAACCAGCCACAACATTCCCTTAAGCCAAAGCCTAATCCAGAACAAGGCCCTAACTCTCTTCAGTTCTTGAGAAACTGAAAGGCTGACAGAGGTGAGAAAGTTACAGAAGAAAAGTTTGAAGCTAGCAGAAGTTGGTTCATGAGGTTTAAGGAAAGAAGTCGTCTTCATAACATCAAGGTACAAAGTGAAGCAGCAGTGCTGATGCAGAAGCTGTAGCAAGTTATCCAGAAGCTCCAGCTAAGATAATTAATGAAGACGGCTACACTAAGCAACAGATTTTCAACATAGACAAAACAGCCTACCATTGGAAGAAGATGCCATGTAGGACTTTCATAGCTAGAGAGAAATCATTGCCTCATTTCAAAGCTTCAAAAAACAGGTTGACTCTCTTATTAGGAGCTAATGTAACTGGTGACTTTAAGTTGAAATCAGTGCTCATTGATTATTGCCAAAATCATAGGGCCCTTAGGAATTATTTTGAATCTACTCTGCCTGAGCTCTATGAATGAAACAACAAAGCCTGGATGACAGCACGTCTGTTTACACCGTGGTTTACTGAATTTTTTTTTTTTTTTTTTGGTTTACTGAATATTTTTGAGCCCACTGTTTAGACCTACTGCTCAGGAAAACGAACAAAACAACAACAACATCAACAAAAAAAAAACTCCTTTTAAAATATTACAACTCGTTGACAATACACCTGTTCATCCAAGAGTTCTGATGGGACTGTACTATGAAATCAATGTTGTTTTCATGACTGCTAGCACAAAATCCATTCTATAGCCCATGGGTCAAGAAGTAATTTTGATTTTCAAGTGTTATTATTTAAGAAATACATATCATAAGGCTATCACTCATAAATCATGATTCCTGTGATAATCTGGGCAAAGTAAATTGAAAATCTTCTGGAAAGGAATAACATTCTAGATATCATTAAGAACAGTCAATTCACATGAAGAAGTCAAAATACCAACATCAAAGGAGTATGGAAGAATTTGATTTCAGTCCTCATGGGTGATTTTGAAGGGTTCAAGATTTCAGTAGAGGTAGTAACTGCAGATATGGTGGAAATAGCAAGAGAACTAGAACTAGAACTAGAAGTGGAGCCCGAAGATATGACTGAATTACTACAATTTCATGGTAAAACTTTAATGAATAAGAAGTTGCTTCTTAGGGATAGGCAAAGGGAGTAGTTTCTTGAAATGAAATCCATTCCTGGTAAAGATGTGAAGATTGTAATGACAATAAAGGATTTGGAATATTACATTAACTTAGCTGATAAAGCAGCAGGATGGTTTGAGAGGATTGACTCCACTGTGGGTAAAATGCTATCAAACAGCTTTGCATGCTACAGAAAAATAATTTGTAAGAGTCAATTTGACACATAAAGTTTAATGTGCCAAACTTTATTTTTTTTAAGAAATTGCCACATCCACCCTATCCTTCAGCACCCACCATCCTGATTAGTCAGTAGCCATCACATGAAGGTAAGATCCTCCACCAGCAAAAAAAAAATTGGTGAAAGCTCAGATGATGGGTTTTTAGCAATAAAATATTTTTTAATTAAGTCACGTACATTTAGACATAATGCTATTGTACACTTAATAGACTACAATATACTGTAAAAAGAATTTGTATATACACTGACTGGGAAACGAAAAAATTCATTTGACTTGGCCTTATTACAATATTCGCTTTATTGTAATGGTCTGGAACCAGACCCACAGAGTCTCAGAGATGGTGGTGTGTGGTGTGTGTGTGTGTGTGTGTCAAAAATTGTGATGGTTTAATTCATAGGGAAATTCTTATGCTAAAAAGTAAAAAGATAATTCTTTTCAATGGAATTTTAATATACATACTTACAGTATACGTGCTGTAAAACATACAATTTAAATATGTATATTAAAATAATATGTATACTGAAATTATTATTTAAAAAATAAGTGCACATAACCAGTTTGAGAAAAGAAGGGAGGGAGCAGCCTTCTATGTCTCTCTGGGAAGTAATTCCTAGAGTAAGTAGCAGTAAGTGGAGGAGCTCTGCTGTGGGACTTTGACCAGGAGTGTGCTTAAGTAAGATAGAAAATGCCTTGGGATGTAGAACACTGCCTACCACATAAAGGGGAAGATGAAGTAGAAATCAGTAGCCCTTTATTAGGCTCTTGTAAGGACTTTGACTTTTACTCCGAGTGAGATGAGGAGCCGTGAAAAAGTTTTGAACTGAGGAGTGACATGATCTAATATTTCAAAAAGAACACTAACAGAAGAAAGTGGTGGTTGCCACAGAGAAGAGGGATGGGAGGATGGGCAAAGTGGGTAAAAAGGGATAGGAGATACAAGCTTCCTGTTATGGAATGAATAAGTCATGAGAATAAAAGGCACAGCAGAGGGAATATAGTCAGTGATACTGTAATAGTACTGTATGACGACACATAATAGCTACAGTTGTGGTGAGCATAGCATGATGTATAGAGAAATTGAATCTATTTTGTACACTGAAACAAGAAAAAGGAATATTTCAGATGCTGTGTTGGAAATAGTTTGTAGCAAGACGGGTAGAAGCAACAGGCTGGGTCAGGAGGCCTTTGTAGTAATCCAGACAAGAGATGATGGTGCTATGGACCAGTGTGGGAGGAATGAAAGTAGTGAGTAGTTTGATTCTGTATTTTCATCTGGGGGTCTTCTAGAAGTAGAATGTAAGTATTAAAAATTAGACTTGTTTATTTGATATTATAATGCCCTTTTAATTACTCCTTCAGTATATCAAAATATTTTTCCATTGGCTATTTTTTTTCATTTTGTTTTCCTTTTGTTAATGATTTATACTTTTAAAAAAGAGAGAGTAAATACCTAGGGTTTGAATAGTTTATTTTCTGAAAATATGGCTTATCTTTGCTATTAAGCTCCTTCTTCCACAAAGTACTTTCAAACCGTGCCCTGTTCATATAGGCCTTATGGATTAGCCTGTCAGATTGCCCCAGAAACTTCTAGTCTTTCTTACTACAGTCACTTGGGATTTTCCTTTCCCTCTTGTCTCCTCCCTCACTGCCTGCTTCATATAGACCCATTACTTCCTTGAATTTACTTGAGTCTGGCCCTCGTGTGAGTTATGGGCTCAAGATGCTAGGACTAAGTGAAAAGGAAGAAGCACTTAGTACTCTTCACAAGAATTCTTTGCCCCAAATCACTGGTCTAATCACCTGTAACCACAGGCCCAGATAAATCTGTTTTCCTACCCAGACATTCATCATGTGTACTCTTCTATGACATCTCTTCAGTGGACAAGGAAAAGGGGAGCAAACAAGGGCAGAATTGAGCATTTATTCAAATGTTGCTAGTTACTTCAAAAAAGGATCAAAATCTCACTCTTAGGAACATCAAAAGGACAGTTTTGGTTCGACAAAGAAGAAAGGTAGTCACCTGAAGCAAAAGACTTTGACCTTCCATAGCTTAGGCCCACCTCTCAAGCCTAACACCCTCCTGATACCAAACTCCAATTAGAGTCACCACAACAGTCATGGGACTGGGTAAGGTCCAGTTGTATTGCCAGCACTGCAGGAAGCTCATGAGATGTGTCCTTAACAACCCCTAAAATGCAAAACTAGTTTTCTCAGAGAAACAGCAGTATTATAAGGGTAGATACCATTATTATTCCTACTTTTACAGATGCTGAAACTGAACCACAGAATAGTTTAGTGAACTTGCCAGTCATACAGAGAAATGACTGCCTGGTTTTCTAATTTTTTTTAATGAAATTTTCTAACACACACAAAAAATAGACACAATGAACCAACCTATCACCCAGATTCAGTAATTTAAGGATTTTGCCACATTTCTTTCTTTTATCTTTACTGACGTATTTTAAAACAAGTCCAAGATATCACGGTCATTTTGCACTACACACTTTAGTAGAAAGCTCTGAAAACTGTGGGTTTTTTTATATGAACACAAGGCTATTAATATACATTAACAAAGTTATTAATAAATCCTTATTCTCATCCAATTTTTCTAAAATTAGTCCTTTTAAAACCTTTATTTCTATGCCAGGAGACTAAAATTCATGGACATAAGAAGCTTACTTGCCCTAACTTTTCACATCGTTGACACACGGTACATATTTTAATAATTGAACAAAGAGTAGGAGAGAAGTCTATAGGCTCAGTTCCTAAGTTGTAAGTACTTAATGATCTGATAGCTCTAGATCTAAAACTGATGGATTTTTGTAATAGGATTAAAAAAGAATGCAGACAGGTTGAAGAAATTCATTCTCTTTTGGCAATAGTATGGCCTTTTGCATGTTTCAGAAGATTGATTATCGAACACTGTTTATGGTTTTGTGCTCTCACAACACATGGAAGATGTGTTGCAGAGGGACTAGTAATAGTAAGTAGGGTGTATCCTATTAATATTACCCTAGGAATAGACTAAACTAAGTTGAAGAAGTAAGATGAAAGAACACTTTGAAACCAACTGTAATGCTTTCCCAGTATGTTTTTATTACAGGCTTTTGAGCAAGTGCATGCTATAGACATTGTGCAGGAATATGGCTTCACCATATGATCTATAGTCTGATTTCAACACAACATATTTGAAAGCTGCCACTGAGTTGTCAGTGGGGTTTGTTTTCTGTTTTGCTAAATTTAAAAGTGAATTATTGTTTTCTGTATCAATTAAAAATTTCTCATTTTGAATGGCACAATAAGTATCCAAAAACTTGTTTCCACAAATGTCCATCAGATTCTACTCTAAAATATGCCACTTAGGATTCTTCCAATAACTTTCATCAAGACCACTGTATTCAAGGACATGGTTTAATTATAAGAAACAACATGAAATGGGAGTTAGAACCCAGGTCCTCTACCTAGCTCTGCCCTAACTAGTATTGCAGTCTTAAACAAGTTACTTCAATTTCTTGATTTCAAAGAAATTATTGAATTGGATGATTCCACGAATCATTCTAGCTTTAAAAGTATGTCTGTGATTACATCTGTAAGGAAAATTTGTATTATTAGTTCTTCAGTAACAAGATTATTACCATTTCATTTTTGCAAATAGGAAGAATTTTTTAAATTGCCCTCAGTGGCATGTTTCTAACATTGCTGGGGTATTTTTAAATATTGTATTAAAAATTAATATGGTATAGTGGGAACTAAAACAAATATTCCAGAGATTCTCCTTATATTAACTTGTTAAATAGTTTCACTAGTGTACAGGTTGTTAGGGTTTTTTTTTTTTTTTTAGTGATTTTAACGTGAATAAAGTTCTTATAAAGGTGAAAGCCATGTACAGCTAGTTTAAATTTCTTTTCTGAGTTCTGGTTGAAATGGCAATGTAGGAAGACTTTGAACTCACCTTCTCTATGGAACACACAAAATTACATCTATTAATAGAACAATTCTCCTGAAAAAGATCTAAGGGCTGACTGAACAGGTACTGAACAATCAATGATAAATGGCAAGATAAATGGCAAGAGAATGACAAAAGAGACAGAGAGATGTGACATGGTTTAAAAGACTTACTGGCATATTCAGCTACAGCTCTGCCCTGCCAACAAAAATCACCAAGCACACACATTCTGCATATGGGACACCCTACAGAAGGCCACTACTCCAGCTTTAGGAGGTGTAGCTGTTTCACCTAATTCATAGAAACAAACAAAGTCAAGCAAAATAGGGACACAGAGGATTGTGCTCCCAAAGAAAGAACAAGACCTCAGAAAAAGAACTAAATGAAACAGAGAAGCAGTGCGCACAATAAAGAACTTAAAGTAATGGTCATAAAGATATTCAATAAGTGAGAAAAAAGAGTGGAAGAACTCAGTGAGACCTTCAATAAAAAGAAAATACTTGAAAGATCATTTTAATTCAATAAGAGTTAGTACAAGAACAAGTGAAAAACACACTAGAGGGAATCAGTAGTAGTTTAGAGGTTGCAGAAGAACATATCAGCAATCTGGACGACGGGATAATAGAAAACACACAAACTGAGCAGTAAAAAAAAAAAAATTTAAATGAGGATTAAGAGATCTCTTAAAACCAAGTGAAAAATGTTCACATTGTAGGGTTTTCAGAGAAAAGTGCAGAAAACTAATTTGAAGAAATAATAACTGAAAACTCCCCTAACATAGAGAGGGAAATAGACATCTAAGTCCAAGAAGCAGAGAGTTCCCAACAAGATGAACCCAAAGAGGTCATAATAATAGCACGTAATAATTAAAATGTCAAAGGTTAAAGATAGAGAATCTTAAAACCAGCTAGAGTGAAACAAAAAGTTACCTACGTGGAAAACCTGTAAGACTGTCAGCTGATTTTTCAGCAGAAATTTTGCAAGCCAGAAGAAAGTGGCAAGTGCTGAAAGGAAAAACCTACAACTAAGAATACTCTACCTGGCAAGGTTACCATGCAGATTTGAAGGAGATAGTTTCCCAGAAAAGAAAAGATAAAGGAGTTTATCACCACTAACCCAGCCTTACAAGAAATGTTAAAGGGATTCCTATAAGTGGAAAGGAAATGGCCATAATTAAACATAAGAAAAACGAATAAAAACATGTAAAATAAAACAACATATACACAAAAGTGGAGAAGGGAGTAAAAAGGGAAAAGAAGGAGAAAAAGAAAAAAAAATTTTTTTCTAAAGAATGTATTTGAACTTAAGGACCATCAAATTAATATGGACTGCTATATAGTTTGGGTGACATATATGAACCTCACGGTAACCACAAACCCAAAACCCGTGATAGATACACCAAAAGAAAAGAGAAATAAAGCCAAATAAAACACTGTAGATACTAATTGATCACAGAGCAAGAGAAGAAGAAAGGAAAAAAGAACTACAAAAACAACCAACAAACAAAATTTTCAAATAGCAATAAGTACGTACCTATCAATAATTACTTTAAATGTAAATGGCCTAATGCTCCAATCAAAAGAGTAGATTAAAAAAATAAGACCCAGCTATATGCTACCTATAAGAGACTCATCTCAGACTTAATGATACCTACAGACTAAAAGTGAAGGGACAGGAAACATACACTATGTAAAAGAAAGTTTAAAAAAAAAAGCTGGGATTGTAATACTTCTATCAGACAAAATGGACTTTTAAACAGACTGTAACAAAGAAGGGCATTACATAATACTAATGGAGTCAGTCCATCAAGAAGATATAACTGTAAATATCTGTGCCCACCTGATACTGGAGCACCTAAATACATAAAACAAATATTAATGGACATAGAGAAATTGATGGTAATACAGTTACAGTAGAGGACATTAATACTCTACTTATATCAATGGATGGATAATTCGGACAGAAAATCAGTAAGGAAACAATGTCTTTGTTTTTGTTTTGATTTGTTTTAAAAGTTTATGTATTTAGAGAGAGAACATTCATGAGCGGAAGAAGAAGAAAATCTTTTTTAAGATTTTTTTTTTTTGAGAGAGAGAGAGAATGAGCAGGGTGCGGGGCAGAAGGAAAAACAGATTCCTCACTGAGCAGACAACCAGATGCGGGGCTTGATCCCAGGACTCCAGGATGATGACCTGAGCCAAAGGCAGATGCTTAACTGACTGAGCCATCCAGGTACCCCATGAGAGAGAATCTCAAGCAGACTCCATGCTGAACGCAGAGCCTGACATGGAGTTTGATCTCACAACTCTGAGATCACGACCTGAGCTGAAATCGGGTTGGATGCTTAACCAACTGCACCATCTAGGAATCCCTATAAGGAAGCAATGTCTTTGAATGACATATTGGACCAGCTGGTTATAACAGATACATACAGAATATGCCATCCAAAAACAACAGAATACACATTCTTTTCAGGTGTAAATGGAACATTCTCCAAAACAGATCACATATTAGGCCATAAAACAAACCTCAATAAATTTAAGAAAATTGAAATCATACCATACTTTTTTTCCCACACATCAATGTAAACCTAGAAATGAATCGCAAGGAAAAGAAAACAGGGAAAACTACAAACACGTGGAGATGGAACAACATGACACTAAACAACCAATAGGTCAATGAAGCAATCAAAGAACTAAAAAATTACATGATGACAAATGAAAACACAATGATCCAAAATCTCTGGGACACATCAAAAGCAGTTCTAAGAGGGAAATATATAGCAATACAGGCCTAAGGAATAAGAAACAAGAACAAACTCAAATAATCAGTATTATGCCTAAAGGAACTAGAAAGAGAAGAACAAAACCCAGGATGAGTAGAAGAAAGGAAATAATAAAGATCAGGGCAGAAATAAATGACATAGAGACCAAAAAAAAAAAATTTAATAAAACCAAGAGTTCTTTGCAAAGATAAACATGATTAACAAACCCTTAACCATTAAGAAAAAAAGAGAGGGGCACCTAGGTGGCTCAGTTGGCTAAGCATCTGCCTTTGGCTCAGGTCATGATCCCAGGACCTTGGGATCCAGCCCTGCATTAGGCTCCCTGCAGGAGCTCTCTCTGCATTGGGCTCCCTCTGCCTGCCACTCCCCCTGCTTGTGCTCACTCACTCTCTGTGTCAAATAAATAAAATCTTTTAAGAGAGAGAAAGAGAACACAAAATCAGAAATGAGAGAAAAAAAACAAATGCAAGAGGAAAAGTAACAACTCATACCACAGAAATACAAAGGATTATAAGTGAATACTGTAAACAATTATATGCCAACAAATTGGTCAGCCTAAAAGAAATGGATAAATTCCTAGAAACATTTAATCTTGCAAAACTGAACCAGAAAAAAAATTTTAATTTTAACAGACCAATTACAAGTAATTAAATTTAATCAGTATTCCAAAACAACCAAAGAATAAAAGTCCAGGACCACGTGGATTCACCGATGAATTCTACCAGACATTGAAAAATGAGTTAATACCTATTCTCAAACTATTTCAAGAAAATAGAAGAGGAAAGAAAACTTGCAAATGCATTCTATGAAACATTACTCTGATACCAAACCCAAACAGACACCACAGAAAAAGAAAACTACAGGCCAGTGTCCCTGATGAACCTATGTGCAAATATCCTCAGCAAAATATTAGCAAAGTGCATACAAAATACATTTAAAAGATCATTCACCACATTCAGGTGGGATTTATTCCTGGGATGCAAGGATAGTTCAGTATTCGCAAATCAAGCATCCATCATACACCACATCACAAAATGAAGGATAAAAGTCGTATCATTTCAGTAGATGCAGAAAAAGCATTTGACAAGATTCAGCATCCATTCATGATTTAAAAAAAAAAAAACTTTCAACAAAATTGTGTTAGAGGGGACATACCTCAACATTTAAAAAGGCCATATATGAAAAGCCCACAATTGACATCATCCTCAGTGGTGAAAAACTGAGAGCTTTCTAGGTCAGAAACAAGATAAGGGTGTCCACTCTCACCACTGTTCTTCAAAAGAGTACTAAAAATTCTAGCCAAAGCAATCAGACAAGAAAAAGCATTAAGACATCCATATTGGTAAAGATCAAATTAAACTGTCACTACTTGCAGACAACGTGATACTATACATAGAAAATCCCAAAGATTCCACCAAAAGATTGCTAGGAGTGATAAATGAATGGACTAAAGTGGCAGGATATAAAATCAATACCCAGAAATTGGTAGCATTTTTCTACACTAACAATGAAGTTGCAGAAAGATATGTGTGTGTGTATATATACATACATATATATATATATATGCACACACACATACCATTACAGTATATATACCATTTACAGTTACAGCAAAAAAATAAAATAAAATACGTAGGAATAAACTTAACCAAAGAGGTGAAACACCTGTACCCTAAAAACTATAATATAAACACCAATGAAAGAAATTAAAGAAGATTCAAAGAAATGGAAAGATATTCCAAGCTCATGGATTGGAAGAATTAATATTGTCAACATGTTCATATTACCCAGAGCAATCTTCAGAGCTAATGCAATCCCTATCAAAACACCAACAGTATTTTTCACAGAACTAGAATAATACTAAAATTTGTATCAAACCATAGAAGACCCTGAATAGTCAAAGCAATCCTGAGAAAGAATAACAAAGTAACAGGTATCATAATTCCAGACTTCAAGTTATATACAAAGCTGTAGTAGAACAGTATGGTACTGGTACAAAAATAGACACTTAGATCAATAGAACAAAATAGAAAATCTATAAGTAAACCCATAATTATATGCTCCATTAATCTTCAACAAAGCAGGAAAGAATACCCAATGAGAAAAAGATAGTGTTTTCAACAAACAATGTTGGGAAAACTGGTCAGCTACATGCAAAAAGATGAAACTACACTACTTTCTTACACCATACACAAAATAAACTCAAAATGAATTAAAGACCTAAATATGAGACCTAAAACTATAAAAATTCTAGAAGAGAATACAAGCAGTAATTTTCCTGGCTTCAGCCATAGCAACATCTTTCTAGATATGTCTCCTAAGGCAAGAGAATAAAGGCAAAAATAAACTATTGGGGCTATATCAAACTAAAAAGCTTTTGCACAGAAAAGGTAGCCATCAAGAAAACAAAAAGACAATCTACAGAATGGGAGAAGGTATTTTTAAATGATGTATCTGATAAGGGGTTAGTATCCAAAATATATATAAAGAACTTAATACAATCAATACCAGAAAAAACAATCCAATTAAAAAATGGGCAGAGGACTTGAATAGACATTCTTCCAAAGACAATGCAGATAGCCGACACATGAAAAGATGTTCAACATCACTAATCATTAGGGGAATGCAAATCAAACTGTTAGAATGACTAAAATCAAAAAGACAAGAACAAGTGTTGGCAAGGATTTGGAGAAAAAGGAACCCTCTAGCACAGTTGACGGGAATTTAAATTGGTACAGCCACTGTGGAAAACAGTGTAGCAGTTCCTCAAAATATTAAAAATAGTAATACCATATAACCAAATAATTCCACTATTGGTTATATACCTAGAGAAGATATGTAGATAGACGTATATATATCTAAAGGCCTATAGATATATGTAGACATATGTTCCCATGTTTTTTGCAGTGTTATTTACAATAGCCAAGAAATGGAAGCAACAGGAGTGTCCAATAGACAAATTGTTAAGGAAAATGTGATAACACACACACACAATGTAGTATTACACAGTCATAAAAAAGAATGAGATCATGCCATTTGAGACAACATGGATGAACCTAAGGGTATTATACTAACTGAAGTCAGACTGAGAAAGAGAAATGGCATATGATTCTACTCATAAATAGAATCTAAAAGAAGTGCATGAAGAAACAAAAGGCTAAATAAGAACTGTAAATAGATGCAACAAACTGATGGCTGCCAGAGGGAAAGGGATTAGGCCAATTGAGTGAATGGGAAAAGGAGATACAGGTCTCCATTTATGGAATGAGTAAGTCACAAGGATAAAAAGTGGAGCATAAGGAATACAGTCAAGGATATTGTAATAGCGATGTAATGGGATAGAAGGTAGGTGGTGAACATAGCATAATGTATAAACTTGTCAAATCACTAAGTTGTACACCTGAACCTAATGTAATGTGTGTCACCTATATTCAAAACAAATTTCTTGTGAATACCCTAGTAGCATATATCTACAAAACAGAATATTTGAAAATACAAGGAAAAGAAAAAATTCACCAGAGATCACTGGCAAACATGATGTATCTTTTGCAAAACTGGAATAATAATCTATGTGTGATTTTGTACCTTTTTCCTCTAATACTATATCTTGTTCATTATTTACATCATCAAACCCCTGTCATGCACTACAAAGGTACAGATCCAGAATACTGGCAATACCAAATACTGGCAAAGATGTGGAACAACAGGAACTCTTTTTGCTAAAAGAAATGCAAAATGCTATGACCACTATGAAAAAAGAGTTGGCAGTTTCTTACCAAATTAAACATACTCTTACCATATGATCCAGTAATCATCCTACTTAGTATTTACTAAAAGGAGTTGAAATCATATGTCCACAAAAACCTGCTCACAGATGGTTATGGCAATTTTATTCATAATTCCAAACATTGGAAACAACCAAGATGTCCTTCAGTTGGTGAATGTATAAATTAACTTTAGTACATCTAGGCAGTGGAATTATTATTTAGCACTAAAACAAATTGAGCTACTAAGCCATGAAAAGACGTAGAGAAACCTTAAGTGCATATTACTAAGTAAAGAAGGCAATCTGAAAAAGCTATGATTCCAACTATGTGATATTCTGGAAAAGGCAAAACTGTGAAGGCAATAAAAAGATCAGCGGTTGCCAGGAGTAGGTAGAAGAAAAGATGAATAGGCAGAGCACAGAGGATTTTTAGAACAATGAAAAAATTATGGACAATATCATCATGATGGATATATGTCACTACACATTTGTCCAAACCTATAGAGTGTACACCAGGAGGGAGCCCTAGGTAGACTATGAACTTTGGGTGATTATGATTTGTCAGATTAGGTTCATCCTTCCTAAAAAATGTACATTCTGGTGAGTGATATTGATAATAGGGGAGGTTATACATGTGTGGGGATAAAAGGTATGTGGGAAGTCTACTTTCTCATCAGTATTGCTATGAATCTAAAATTGCTCTAAAAATAAATTTTAAAAGATATGTGTATATGTTTAACATTCTGCTCTAAAAGATGACTATATCAGTGAAGCATCTTCTGACAGTTTAGTTTCATAGAAGTAAACTCCATAACCCAAAGGATTATTAGCTCTAAAATTGTTTATATTGCAGACACTTTGTACATTAGTCCATAATATGAGAATTAGTTGGTTTTGTTTGAAGAAAAAAATATCAGATTTTAAAATGCCAGGATTTAATTATGACTGTACTATTAATAGATAAAAAATTATGTTTTACATGTTTAAATTACAAGTTTTCCACCCATTTACCAACTTGAGTCTGAAACAAATGACCCTTAACTTCAGTTGTACTTCTTTGCATTTATAAATATTTTCATATGCAAAGGGCTCCTAATCAGAAGCCAAGAAGACTCTTTATTAAAAAGAAAATAGCCAATACTGTTAAAATATTCATGCTACTCAAAGCAATCTACAGATTTAATGCAACCCGTATCAAAATACCAACAATATTTTTCACAGAACTAGAACAAATAATAGTAAAATTCGTATGGAATTACAAAAGATCCCGAATAACCAAAGCAATCTTGAGAAAGAATAACAAAGCTGGAAGTATCACAATCCCAGAATTCAAGATATACTACAAAGCCATAATAATCCAAACAGTATGCTGTTGCCACAAAAATAGACACAAAGATCAATGGAACAGGACAAAGAACCCAGAAATAAGCCCATGATTTTATGGTCAGTTAATCTTCAACAAAGCAGGACAAGAATATGCAATGGGGAAAAGATAGTCTCTTCAAGTGGTGCTGGGAAAGCTGGACAGCTGCATGCAAAAGAATGAAATAGGACCACTTGCTTACACCATACACAAAAATAAACTCAAAATAGATTAAAGGCCTAAGTATAAGACCTGAAACGGTAAAATTTCTAGAAGAAAACAAAGGCAGTAGTTTCTTTGACATCAGCCATAGAAACATTTTTCAAGATACATTTTCTCGGGAAAGGGAAACAAAAAATAAACTATTGGGACTACAAAAGAAAAAAAAAAAACACCAACACCTTTGCACAGTGAAAGAAACCATCAACAAAACAAAAAGGCAACCTACTGAATGGAAGAAGTTTCTCAAATGCTACATCTGATAAAGGGTTAATATTCAAAATATAAAAAGAACTTATTCAACTCAACACCAAAAAAGCCCCAAATAATCTAATTGAAAAATGGGCAGAAGACCTGAATAGACATTTTTCCAAAGAAGACATGTAAGTGGCTAATAGACACATGAAAAGATGCTGAACATCACTAATCCTTAGAGAAATGCAAATCAAAACCACAATGAGATAATCACCTTACCCCTGTCAGAATGGCTAGATCCAAAAGGATAAGAAATAACAAGTGTTCGTGAGCATGTGGGGAAAAAAAGGAACCTTTGTGTAATGTTGCATGGAAGTTCCTTTAAAAAGTTAAAAATAGAATTACCATATTATGATCCAGTAATTCCAACAGTGGGTATTTATCCAAAGAAAATGAAAAGACAAATTCAAAAAGACATATGCGCTCCTGTGTTTATTGCCGCATTATTTTCAATAACCAAGACATGTAAGCAACTCAAGTGCCCCATTAATAGATGAATGGATAAAGAAGTGACACACACACACACTCAGCCATAAAAAAAAATGAGAGCCAATTGTAACAATATGGAAGGAGCTAGAAGGTCTGATGCAAAAAAGTGAAAAAAGAGAAAGACACATACCACATGATTTCACCAATATGTATAATTTAAGAAACAACAAAAGAACACAGTAAAAAAGACAAACCAAAACCAAAAAAAAAACCAGACCTTAAATAGAGAAAACTGGTGGTTGCCAGAGGGGAAGTGGGTAAGGGGGATGGGTTGAAATAGATAAAGGAGATTAAGAATACACTTATTGAGATGAGCATACTAAGTTATATATAGAAATGTTGAATCATTTTAATGTATACCTGGAACTCATATAACAGTGTACATTTATTATACTTCAGTAAATAAAATGGTTTTCTCAAATAAAAATAGAAAATACCACCCACCCCCCACCCCCCGAAAAAAAGAAAGAAAGAAAATACTGCCCACATTGGGCTCCCTGCTCAGCACGGGAGTGTGCTTTTCCCACTCCCTCTGCTGCTCCCCCTGCTTGTGCTCTCAATCTCACAAATAAATGAATAAAATCTTTTGAAAAGAGAAAAAATACTTAAGACTTCCATTTTTAAGTAAATCATATATACCACGTTATCTATGAAAGAATTCAAAAAGTAAATTATTTTGCCCATTTGCTTAGATTTTTATCTAGGTATTTATGTAGATTTTATCAAAAAATACAGCCTGAAAATACAAAAGTAAACTGTCTCCTAAAAATCCTAAAGTAAGATTACCCTGTGAGCTAATGTGAACAATACCAAAACAACAACATAAAAACTACCTTAAGTACCTAATTTAAGAGGCCTTATTTTCTTTGAGGGGTTAACTGAGAAGAGACAGTAGACAATCTAACATTTTTGTAGAGAAAATATATGGCTAGGATTTTTTTGAGGATAATAAAATTTCTAAAGTAAAGCGTTTTTATTTCCACCTAGACTGGGAAATTCTTTATAACATTTTTGTTGTGGTGGTGGAGGTTGACAGCTGTGAGTTGGATTGATTGAAATGTGGCATTTCTGATAGAAAAGTCCTTTTAGAATATGAAAGCTTGCCAACAAAATTGACAAACAGCACTCTAGGCCCAAAATAAATTAGGTTTTAGTCCTCACATAAATGTACTTAATTTTGCTTGACCTCTTACCTACTTTTGTGCAGATAACTAAAGTATCATCATGTTTAGAAAAAATTAGGTGTTGCTAATGTGATAGGTTTTTGTCTTTTTAAATAAAAACTATTTTATTTCACAAAAAAAAACTGCAGTCAGTGGATTTTGCATTTTGGACACTTATTTTCTCATGCAATGCTCTTTCAACACCGACTTTATTTCTCCAGAGCAACTCTTTAAAAACATGAATAATATTATTCTTGCTGATGATAATGTGGTTTATGTTGATTGTCTCAGTAAGTGACACTAAGTATTTCATTCAGACCAGTGTGTATAGTATATGAAAAAGAATTATAAATACTTAAATGATTTGTGCCAAGAAAATATAATATTTAATATTTTTGAGCATCATTACTTAATGCTGTGAGCTTGGCAATGAACATTACCTGGTAAATAGATTCCAGCTAGAGAAAGCTATTGGATTGGGGAGGGATAAGTGTGATATGGGAATGGACAAAATCTTTGATATACAATTCTGTAATGGGAATTGTGAAGTTCATTTTTGGGTAATATCTAGATTATTTGATCACATACAGAAGCACTGAGTTGTGGTCTAATTATCATTAGGAATTTTAGATTGCTGAGTCGCTGAAGAAATTCAGTGCTGCTTGTCAATAAAATTTAAGTGCTTAGGAAAATGACATTGCAAGAATATCTTAGTCACAATTGAAAAGGAAAAACTTTGGTTTTAGATTGAGTATATCTAAACAGCTGTGAAGGGGATCCCTGGGTGGCGCATCGGTTTAGCGCCTGCCTTTGGCCCAGGGCACAATCCTGGAGACTTGGGATCGAATCCCACATCGGGCTCCCGGTGCATGGAGCCTGCTTCTCCCTCTGCCTTTGTCTCTGCCTCTCTTTCTCTCTTGTGTGTGACTATCATAAATAAAAAAATAAAAATAAAATTAAAAAAAAATTTTTAAACAGCTGTGAAACATTAATTGGGGCAATGTTTTATTAAATTCTACTTTTAAGTGCTAATAACTATGACGGATATATAGTTACCATTATGCCAAGAATTGCCAAAATATCAAAATTTTTTGTTAATAGTCTTGGCTGTTAGCCATGATTGTGAAAGACGATTTTTCTGCTTTTATTTTTTTTTTGATCTATGAGAACTTTTATATTCCATCACTAGGACATCTTCTTTATTTACCACATATAGTACAGCAAAATTAAAACCACAATTCATTAAATGAACTCCCAGTTCCACTTGTGGCACCTTGGTAAGTAGTAGTCTCTGATAATTCTTAAGGAAGTTTTTGGACTAACTGGATTGAAGGAGTAGAAAAAGAGGAAATTAGAGAACAAAAGAGAGGATAGATTATCTGTCTTGGAGAACATGGGTGATCTCTCTCTCTCTCTCCATTGTCGCAGAGACCACCAAATGCTGGAAAAAAAGGAAAACCCAGACCTTGACACCAGTGATTTAGATTGAAATGTTTGGGAAAATTAAAAAATAAACACCAGCATAGTCATCTTAAATTCTGTGGGCCTAATTATAGTAAATAAGTGGAGAAAACTTGCCATTTAGAGGAAATGTATAATCCATGGTTAATTTTATTTCCCCTGCCTATGTATCTTTCCATTCCTATTTCTCTTCTATGGGAGAACTTGCTTTTGAATCAGTCATAGCTGGAAGCCTGCATTTTTCCAGGTCTGAGATGCATACAGACAGTGAAGGTTAAATATGATGTCTTCAAGATAAGTGAGTTACAGTAAATGGAAAGTCAGAAATGAAATCACGGTGAAAAAAGGTGAGCTTATTTGCTCCATTGATTCAAAATGGTTGTCCTCTTGATCATTTGTATTTTTTTAAAGTTGATGAATTTGGTTTGTATTTGAGTTAATGGGAAAAATGAAGGAAGATCATGTAGGTTTTCTGCAATGTATGTGCAACATACATTAGCTTTATAATTAAGATGTACTTGGGTTGTAGGACTTTTTTTTAATTATGGATAACATTTTCTGAAATCAATTCCTAACTTTTTATAGTTAAAAATTAGTCACTGATTTTTAAAGTTCATATTGTTACATTTAGTCAGAAAGCAAGCTAAAAAATGGTGTGGGCCTTCTACTAAATATTTTAACCATAAAAGCAGTAGTATTAGCTATATATCCTTAATTATATTTCTGCTGACGACAGTATGTTTTTAAATGAAGCTAGCCAGAAAACTAAAATATGCACATTATATTCTTTAGAACAACACTATTCAATAAAAATATAGGCCATACATGTATTTTGAATTTTTCTAGTAGCCATATTAAAAAGTTTTAAAAAAGATGAAATTAGTTTTAATATTTTAACCTAATATATCCAAATATATATTATTTTTTCAATATGTGCTCAATATAAAACACTTAATGAGATTGTATATTTATTGTACTGTCTAAATGTATTTTTATACTTAGAGCACATCTCAGTTCTGACTAGCCACATTTCAAGTATTTAGTAGCTACATTCCTCAGTAATGCAGATTTAGAATATGACAGAAAGAATATTACTAGTATGATACTAATAATTCAGGTTTGTTCCCATCTTTCCTGGGAACACAAATAAAAAGTCTTTTTATTTGTGAAAAGATGTTTTATCAGTATCTCTTTTTATAAATAATAAATTTAAATACTTTTATAGGGTCATTTTGGTAGTAGATACAGTGAAATATTTTCTGACTCACCTGGTATTATTGCCTTGCTATTCTATGGAAATATATGAAGAAGTGTTCTAAGCCCTTTGTGGTGCTCACCTTTTATTTTAAGGCAGATTTAGTTCTCTATTTCATAAAAGAACTCCTGATAGGAAAAACAAAGTAATGAAGGACATAATTATTTGGAATAGCTGTCAATACCCCTAATCTTTAATTTCCCTTTACATAGAAGATCTATCTAGAAGAAAACTTATTTTTTTAATTGATTAAAAACATTACCCTTAAAATAGTTCTCCATATGATGTGATTATCTTTCCAAAATCTATCCCAGGCCCCCTCCCTTTATGTATCTATTTCCTATTATTCTCATTTATATTATGGTCTTGATTACTATTTCTATATTTAGGTAACTCTTGAACTTACCTTCCCAAATATTCATTTGTTTAGCAAATACTCATTGAACCTATTTTGTGTCAAAAAGTATTTCTAGGTACTTGTAAGAAACAGTTTACCTTTCTCATGAGAGAGATAACAAATCATAGTAAAGCATATTACAGTTTAATAAAAGCATTTTACAAAGTCCCATGGAATGGCTAAATCTTCAGAGGCTGAGAGCATTGCCTCAGAAAAGACTTTAATAGAATATGTGGCATTCAGATATAGACAGCTGAATAGAGGTTTACCAGGCAGACCAGGAGAGGGAAAGATACTACATTTAAAAATTAGTAAGTAGCCCCAGTATAGCTTTTTTGAACCATATTTTGAAGGACCTCGTTTTATCAAGCCATTTGCCTTTTTCTTGTAGCCAGTTAGGGGTGTGATCCCTTAGGGATTTTTAATCAAGGGAATACAAAATTCAGTTTTGTATACAAGTGTGATTCAAGAGCATTCCTATTTGCACAGGAACCTGTTGGGAGACACCTATTTGTGCCCCAGGGCAGACCTGCCAACATTGGTCTAACTGGATCCTGAAGCAGCCCTGTGAACCAACTCCGTCCTCACTCAGCCATGGTTGATGCAACATCTAGAAACCCAGCAGATGGCATACCTGTCAGTGCACCCGGAGACAGGCCTGCAGAATCTGGTTCCAGCTGTGGACCCTGAAACAATCCTAACACTCAGTTCTAGCCCCTCTCCGCTGCAATCCTGGGCACTCCTACCGTCCCTGAGGCCCATCCCATGGCAGAACAGGAGCCCTCCCAGAGCCCTGGCAGGAACTACCCCTGCCCACACACCTAGTAACATGCCAACTGTCTGCGGGCCTAATAGCAGACCTTTGTCCCAGCATCAGCTCTACTGACCAAGGACTCAGAGGCAGTCCTATCCACCAAGAGACCAGACAGGATCCACACCTGTCCAGGTGTCTGGTAATGGGGTCTACAAATCATAGACCCCAGTGTGGGCCCAGCAGCAGCTTGTGACCTGGCTTCAGCCCAACTTGACTGTGGTCCTGGAGGCAATCTCATCAGTCTAGAGACCCAATAGGAGGAGATCTTTACCTACAGAAACCTGTCTATAAAAATCAGAAGAGGTATTTGTTCTTCCAAATGCAGACACCAATTCAAGGCTACATAGATCATTAAAAATCAGGCAAACATGGAACCACCAAAGGAAACTAATAAAGCTCCAGTAACCAACCTCAAGGAAATTGCCTGACAATTCAGAACAATTATCTCAAAGAAGCTCAGTTACATGCAAGAGAACACAGACAGCTAAATAAAATCAGAGAATGCATGAACATTTTTCCATGGTCATTAAAATACTGAGTTCCTGAACTAAGCTGTATACCTCAGTCCTCATTCTGTAAAGCTTTTGCTATTTCTCCTGTATTATGTTGCTTTTCATTGTATGTAAAAAGCAATCTGAAAGTACTTAATTGGATTCTAAGTGAGTTATAAGGTAGAAACTTTTCTAGATACCCCCTTCTACATTTCTATTTTTAATATTTATATTTTTATATATTATTTAGTTAGACAGTCATTTTAAATTACTTTTCTTGTAGGAACCTCCAGAAGTTTAGCCTTTTTGGAGACATAAGTGTTCTACAACAGCAAGGAAGTTTGTCAAATACATACCTCAACAAGGTGGATCCCGATGGCAAAAAAATTAAACAGTAAGTTTTATAGTTAGTGGAAGGGGGCTTATATTAATAATTTTTCTGAGAAATTGTAAGATACAATCAGAAGAGTAATATTTTTTCTAAAAAGAATCTATGTCCTGTAAATTGGAAATGTTTTAACTATGAAATATGCTATGCCACATCATAAATCTTTAAGACGAATCAAAGAATTTGCTGGGTAATTATTGCTATTTAAAACTGTAATTTCTCTACTTACCTTCACTGTAATATAAACTGTATATCATCAATTTTTTTCTACCATAGTGGTGCAAATGCTGCTTTCCTTGGGTGAAGAACACATTTTTCTGTGTTTAATACATCCATGTGTTTAATACAGTTTATTCATTATATTTTAATGTGAATTTTAATGGTATATATGATAATATTACTTGTGGGCTGGATTGAAATTAACTGAGAGAAAATGGATCTCAGCATTGTATGCCATTTCATTGCCTAGTTTCAAAAGTCAGTGTTAAAAGATTAGTGCTAAATGTTAATGGGATCATTGTGGCATGTGTTTTCCTTACAGAATTCAGCAACTGTTTGAAGAAATACTGAGTAATAGTAGGCAACTGAAATGGCTGTCCTGTGGGTTTATGCTGGAAATAGTAACCCCAACATCACTGTCATCTCTCTCAAACTCTATTGCCAACACCATGGAGCACCTGAGCTTGCTGGACAACAATATTCCTGGTAACAGCACCCTTATCACCACAGTCGAACTGGAGCGATTTGTGAATCTGCGCTCACTTGCCCTGGATTTCTGTGACTTCACAGCTGAAATGGCAAGAGTCTTAACCGATAGCAACCATGTGCCTTTGCAGCGACTGTCTCTCCTGGTCCACAATGTTTCCGTGATGCACAAGTCTCTGGACAACATGCCAAACGATGAACATTGGAAAGCCTTGGCACGAAAGAGCACCGGCCTTCGGGTCTACATAATGGCCTTTGATATCAAGAGTGAAGATATGTTAAAGATTCTTAAACCCAGTATACCACTAGAGAGGATTCATTTTGACAGCTACATCACTTGTGTTTCAGGAGCTATTGTTGATCTTATATCCAGGCAGTATGATAAGTTCCTCACTCATTTTATATTAATGAATGATGTGATTGACACATCTGGTTTTCCAGATCTTAGTGACAACCGAAATGAAGATCCATTGGTTTTACTAGCATGGAGGTGCACAAAGCTCTCTCTTCTGGCAATTCACGGTAGGTGATTTTTGTTCAGTTCAATTTGTTATTTATTTTACATCTAAAACATTATAAACCAGTAAAAAAGATAGCACTAACATTTATAGTGGTGAGTAACCTCATAACAAGTTGAAATGCAGGTTTTTATACTTTTTGATGTTAATAAGATATACCACTTAAAATAGAAAGTCATATTTCTACTCTAAGTGTTCTGCTCTGGCTTCTGGCTTCCACCATGTCATTGAGGGCATTTCATGAGAATGGCATTTAAAATTAATTTATCTATCTAAGAAAACATATGTATGTACTTGCAGTAGATGTATTTCTTCCTCTAATCACAAGATCTCTTAAAACACAATACAGAAGGGACACCTGGGTGGCTCCACAGTTGGGCACCTGCCTTCAGCTCGGGTCATGATCCCAGAATCTGGGATCAAGTCCTGCATCGGGCTCCCTGCAAGGAGCCTGCTTCTCCCTCTACCACAGTCTGTGTCTCTCATGAATAAATAAATAAATCTTACAGAAAAAACACACACACAATACAGAAGGAAGAGAAAGTAGGATTTTTCTTGCTGCCTCATCTTCTAGATCCTAGATATTAGCATATTAATTTGTATAATATTTTTTAAACAATGCTTCCATTGATTGGGTGTATGCTTTTTTTCTTACTGATACCTTTTCGTCTTAATATTAACTATTCTGACAAGTTAGAAGAACATTTTGCTTCCATTCCTAGAATATGTAAGACATTTACAGAATGCAAAATAGACTATATAAGTGTCTTAAGCTCTCTTTATTAGCTGGTTTCCTTATTTTTGAAATTAATTTTTTAGCCTGAATCAGTGCAGGAAAGTGTGTGTCTTGCTTTTCAAGATTTGCATTGTAATTTGGCCAGTCATCAGAGGTAGCAAAGAATAAATCAATACTGAAGGTAATAGAGATTTTTTTTTACAGGATAAAGAAATGTCAGGTAATTTAAAGGTTAATTTCAGCCAATATAAGCTTTTTTTTTTCTTTTAAGAAATAAGATGTTGGATACAGCTAAAGCCCCTGTACCCCCCTTTATTCCTTTCCAGAATAATTATACTTCACATATTTTCTGTTGGCAATCAGCAGTTTAAAGTGTCACTTCTTAACTTTGGACTGTGTAACATTGTGGTAGAGAGGATTTTTTACTAACTAAAAATAAGTTTCCTATGTTTTGTTAATGGATACATATATATGAAATAAAAATGTGTTTTTATGATACAGCAATATCCAAAGCTACAAAGTTTTACTTTAAATGGCTTCAGTCTTACTAAATGCACTGATACCAGAAAAGGATTACAGCACCTACCAATTCACCACCCACAGTGATACTGTAAGAAACAATATCAAACTTCATTTTTGTTTTCGTTTTCTGAGCTAAACAATCATACTTCCTTTTCCAATCTCAGTATAATTTTAAAGGAAAAGGACCAAAGTGTTAAGTGAAATATAAGCTTGTGGAAAAGACTAACTTACCAAATGGACAAAATAAAAAAGCAAGGGAATGACAGTGCTTGTCTTCTTTTTATTTTGAAGGTTACACAGTGTGGGCACACAACCTCATTGCCATTGCTCGTCTTCGTGGCTCTGATCTAAAAGTACTTGAAGTCACTGAAGAAAGCATTGATTTTGACCAAGGTGAACTGGCCGACCAGGATGTGGATCCAGTCCATAACCTTATTGAGCAGGTATCCCTGGGCCTGGGTCAACCTTGGCACGCGGTCATGGACATCGAATCACTCAGTGTCTTCACTGAACCAAATCGTCATTTTTACAGAGAGATGCAAAGCTTCAGCGAAGACATTTAGCTTTTTTTTAAATGTACAATTCCTGTGGTTACATATGCAAGTAGGGTCCTATTATGTTTTTTTTTCCAGTAGTGTGAATTAATCCCTTTGTGCTGTGTTTAATCAGTATTAGCTTTATAGAATTATATATGTGTATTCTACTTCTTGATCAAAGAACGTAGTCGGGTATTGGTTTAGAAGTTCAAAGTGACAATGTGTAGGGCTTTCACGGTTAATGGACTTGTTATCAAACCTTAAGGATATACAACCGAAGGTTGTCTGAGGTTGCTGGCTAACTTTATTTTTCACTGAGTTACTCTGCCTTTTGATGTTTTTATTCTTTGTGTGTCAGAGTTCAGAGCTCAGGAGCCAAAATATTTTTATACATATAGATATATATCCATAGCCTGGTGGATTTGTATGCAATGCACCGCATTCATGCATCCTGATAGCATTTCATTAATTTTTAATTGAAATGGAAGAAGGGAGGATAGTATGATCCCAAATGAGTTCTCGTTAACAGAAAAGCCAAGACTTTTACTTTCATTACATATATAATAGTTGATATCACCAATTACCATTCTGAATTTTGTATAGTACTAGGTTAGAACACTGCTTAATCCTTTTTTTAAAAAATGCATTTACATAAACATGAATATTCAAATTATTAGACTTTTTTAAAACTATATCTGACATAATTTTATTTATCAATTACATTATACATTCAAGTTAGCTTTTTAGCCCAGATTTCAAATAGTGGAGGAAGAAACTATATTCCAGGGTAAACCTCCTTAAAAGAAAATCAAAAAACAGAGTTGTAAACACACATGCTTGCAAACAAACATTAGTCGTGAAATTCCTAGCAACAAGTCACTGGATTTTTCTCTGTCAGCGCGCGTGTCAGCTGCCAAAGAATAGACTTAACTGAAGAAGTGCCCACATGCTGGCAGGGGCCGGCCCACTCTGGCCAGCCAGATACTGCTAGATTGTAATATTTAAGGTCGAATTTCGACCTGTGGTACACAGCTGTGCTGTGGCTCAGTCAGCAACCTCAGAACTCTGAAAAAACAAAACAAAAAAAAAGAAAAAAAAACCATGCACCTGTTTCACTGTGAATAGTGAATGTAAAGGAAAGAAAGGAAAAACCGAAAGCTTGTTCTATCACAGGTATGAGCTGCTATGATACATGAAGAACATTCCATGAAGTATGTTTTAAAACCTTGTTATATCTGAGAGGCTTTAAAAGCCGACTTAACTGTTTCAGGGCAACCGCGGTACAGACGTGGTCTCTGTGAGACTTCCACCTGACCCCAGTTTTAAGTGGTACGAATGTTGTGCATTTAATGTTAAAGGACAGTCTGCAATAATAAAGTAAGTAGCCAACGTGGGTGCCCAGCAGTGCTGAGACCTGGCTGCTCTATTGTAAGCTTTGGAAACACAATTTATGCAACAGATGTCCAGATATGATTCTATTTATGGAAAAAGTTTATATGTATTTTACAAATGGTTTTACCATCTTATATTAAAATGACCTTTTGACAGGTGTGCACTGTTTTGTCTCCAGTGAGCACATACCATGAGGATTTTATATGTACATCAGTAGTGTGAATCCACTGGCACAGTGTGTGTAAATGCCAGATGTGGTGAGATTTTATCTTATAAATGTGATCAGATAAAATAAATCCTGACAGAAACTGTAAGGAAACCAGCTGAATGTTTGACCTGATGACTGATGTTGTATGGTTTATGTTAAATGTATATTCTTTTAATCAATGAATAAAGCATTAAAAAGTGATCATTGTAATATATTTTATTGTATACAAAGCATGAAAACTTTTAGTGTTAAACTGTAAAAATCCTTGTATCATGTGTAATCATGTTAGCTACTATTGTAGTCTGGTGCGGCAAATCTTCAGTTTGGAATATTTCACAGAAAGTCTTAGGTTAGGGGCGCCTGGGTGGCACAGTCAGTTAAGCATCCGAGTCTTGGTTTCAGCTCACGTTGTGATCTCAGGGTCATGAGACCGAGCCCTGAGTCAGGCTCCACACTCACATTTCTCTCTCCCTCTTCCCCTCCCCCTGTTCACTCGCTCACTGTGTCTCTCTCTCAAACAAATCTTGTTTTAAGTCTTAGGTTAAAGTCTTAGGTTTGAAGGGTTTTAATTTTAACTAACTTTGGCAAAATACAAGCTTAAAAGCAAAAGGTACACTGGTTAGCACAAACCCCAAATGCATTATGTATTTAGAACATGATTGATACAGTGTAGAACACAATTTATAGACTATGAGAACTTTTTACAATTCCTATACTAGATATAAAAATACTTCACTATACCAGTATTAAACAGTTCATAAACCCCTATTTTGCTTTAGTTTGGCTTTGTAATCTCTATTCTTGGTTGTTGAGACAAACAGCTGTCATTTATGAGATAGAAAATGGCTCTATTCCTTCATTTATTTTTCCTTAATCATTCCAGACACTGCCTCATCTTGGAATAATCTGTTCACAAGCAGTTGTCATTAAACCTACTGCTTCCTTGTTTCCTGAGCATATCTCAGTCTTTTGAGTGAATCAACATGTTTATGTACTTAAAATACAAAAATAGTACCCAAAATGTATGAAAAAAGAAAGTCTATTAACATATATGACAAGCATATAAATGAAGGTTGGTACAGTAAAGCTCTAAACGGGGAGGCTCAGCATCTGTTTTAGTAGACTCTAAGCTCTGACTCTAATCTTTCGGAAGCCAACTCTCCCTTGACATTCAGGTTCCTCATCTGCAACATTAGAGATTGGACTTGGTTATCTAAAACTGGTTCTTCACTAAAAGATTTAAATGTTGGCCTAACAGCTCAGAAATCTCCACAAGATCATCTTTGAATAACCGTATTTAATAAAAACTCTTCAACACATAGCTTAGTAAACTGTATGAATTTTACATAGCTAAAAACATTTCCCCATTTCCCCTACCACCCTAGGAATAAAGACGTATGGAGTTAGTGGGGTTGGGTCTTGGGAAGGACAGTGTGCTTATGGCTAAATGCACAGGTTCAGAAACTAACTGGCTGGGGGCTTGTGGCATGCATCAGATGGGATCTTTATGAAGTCAGTAACATAAAGTGGTGCTAAGGGAGTAACACACAAGCAGGGGTGAATAATATGCAAGCATCAAACTACATTGTATCAGTGCTTCCCAACCTTTTTCATGTCCTGACACATACAGAAAATATTGTACAGCATACTAGTGTAAACCGGAAAAAACTGCAGGGGAAACATCATTGTTTTGTTTATTATATAATTGATGAGACAAAATTGCAGAGGATTGGGGGAAATACTAAATTTGTATAGAACTTTTAAATAAAATCTTGTTTTAACTGAAAACCTCTCCAAACTTTTAATATTGCCACCAATGAGAAACACTCTACAAATAGGTAATTTGCAAACTTTTTTTTTCACGACCATTCAAAAATTTATGCTGCTGAAATTATACTTAAATCTAACAGCTCTAGGGGAACCTGGGTGGCTCAGTCGATTAAGCATCTGACTTGACTTTGGCTCAGGTCATGATCCCAAGGCCCTGCGTGCAGCTTGTTGGCTCAGTAGGGAAGCCTCTTCTCTTTCCCTCTGCTCCTCCCCTGGCTTGCTTGCTTGCTCTCTCTCAAATAAAAAAAAAAGTAAAAAAAGCTCTAAACATGGTAAATGTAAAGTTGAGATTTCTTATAATGTGAATTAATTTCAAATTCAAGTAGTTTTTTTTCATTACGGTATTTCAAAATAATGACAAAGCTCTAATTTGTAGTCTCCCACACGTAACCGTCCTGCTCGTTTAGCCACCACAGAGAGCACAGATCAGCCACCAACAGACAGAAAGACCTGATTTATCTAAAAGCAATTGGGAAAAAATAATAATAATAATAAATAAAAGCAATTGGAAGCCTGCAGGGAGCCCTCCTCCCGCCCCTTAGGCCCCAAGCCTCTCACAGTCAACCAGCTACATCCTGGACTTCACATCTAGGCTTCCTACCTGCTCCTTGGACACCTGGGACATTCTTCTCCCACAGCCTCATAGACACTCCTTGCCTATGATGGACAGTTGCACCCCTGCATCTCACGGGCAAGTAGTTAGTGCCCGAGGCCACACCGTATCCAGGGCACACTGTCCTACCTGGCTCCACTCTAGTCCTGGCTCCAACCAGCCAGGGCTCCTAGCCACCCCAGAACTCAGCCCGAAAGGCATCACTGCCACAATATACGAGCTAACCTGAGCTGCTGGTTGTAAAAAGAAAATGGACAGTACATATGAATAAATTTTCACTTGAATCACCCTAACGTCTGAAAAAATTTAAACATACAGAGCTGGGTATAATCTTAGTGGATGTAAACATTAACAATTAAAATGAACTACAAACATCATTTTTAAAAATGTATATAACAGGATCTATGTGCTGTAATTCAGTACCTACTTCCACTCATCCATTTAAAAACTACAATAAGCTCTTAACCATTTGAAAATTTTACATCATTCATTTTCCTCCTTAAACTCCTTATATTGTATCAGTTATCAATTTACTGCCTCAGCTCTGAACACACTGCTCATTATATATTCTCCGTTAACAGAACACCTTTAAAGTCAGCACGCTGTTACATTTTCTTAGTAAGGCCATAGGAAGGGTTCCCAGGCAGGCCAGCGTAGGCAGCCTGAGGGTAGACACTTGCAGTGGGGTCTACCGCAACCACAGGCCCAGACGCAGTGCTTCTGTGGCCTTGCGGCTTTGGCTTGACCTTCCTTCAGCCCTCCTGACACGGAAACTAGAGCTGCTGCATGGCCCACATGCTTTGAAAGTCTCCTGCCTGCATTCACACCGGGGCTCCCACTGCCTGCCCTGAGCACCTGCATACGGCCCCTATGATCCTAAGGCTCAACCATGGGGTTGCCGCTGCCCAGCCCACACAGTGGCTCTGAAGGCCTTTCATCCCCATCGCCCTGACTCCCACTGCACCCTGGTTGCTGTTTGCCTGCTTCCCACTTGCACCTATGGACTGCCAACGTCTCTGCCGTCCCAGGGGCTGAACCGCCTCCTCCCAGCTTGTCCTACCATGAGGGCCCTCCCTCAGATCTAGGAGCCCATATAGTTTCCTTGTATCTTATAATTAATTATTTTATCATAAAATTCTTTATATTAAATTTTCTGTTTAAAGTACTGTATGGTCTGTCCCCTGATTTGACCCAGACTGCTATGTAATCTTTCCAACTATCCCAGAGCTTTTTATACAAATTTCCAGAGCTTTTTATACAAATATATCTTTGTTAGTAAGTCTTCCACTGATTATTTTCTGCAACAAACATATAGACAATTGAAAATATATAATTTTTTTAGAAAGCTGTGTTAAAATTTTTCTCCTACATTTAGTTTTTAATGTGATAATTGATCAAAAATAAAAATATAACGTAAAATTAGTAGAAACTTATTATAAAATGTATTCCTTTTTTTTTTTTAAGTAAGCTCTAGGCCCAATGTGGGTCTTGAACTCACAACCCAAAGATCAAGAATTGTATGTCCTGCCAACTAAGTCAGCCAGGCACCCCAGAACTGCATCTCTAAGTGAAATGAATGTAGCTGGGTCTTTTCTTTTTTTTCCCCAGTTACTGCATATTCCATGGATGGGTATTACTTGCTCCTGAAATGAGTCAGATCCAACATCAATTCTATTACCTATTTTTCATTCTTATAAACACAAGGCTGAGACATCATTTTCCCATAAGTAGATGGGAAGACAAAGATTTTTGTTACAGCAATGGCACTCAATCTTTGAACTCCTAAGATCAAAAAAACACAGGGAGTATCATCAAAAATTATTTTAGGGGTGAGTGGCTGGCTCAGTCCATAGAGCATGTGACTCTTGATCTCAGGGTCATGAGTTCAAGACCCAGGTTGGATGTAGAGCTCACTTAAAAAAAAAAAAGAAACCTAAAAAATGTTTTTATTTAAAAAATATATATATAAGTCATTCTGTTAAAAGAAATCATTAGTTATTTACTTTCTCAGCACTGAGACCAATATTTCAAATAGTCTCTTTGGAGTTCCAGAGGTTTATATACCATAGTATGATGCATCATAGTAAGATTAGGACCACAATAAAGATATGTGTTCCTTTTGTAACATGGGAGAAGTAATTGCAAAAGTGAGGGTAGGAAAGAGAATCTGCATCTTCTTCATAAGTTCACCTTTAAGAAGAATGGTTCTGGAAGAGAATACACACCAAAGGTAAAATTCTGGGAAGTTTCCCAAAGCATACCATTTGGAAATTCTTCACATACTCTGGGAGATGTACCCCACTTTGAAAACCACAGCTCTAGAGAACTAGTGCTTATGTGACGAAGAAATAAATACTAAGATGCTTATTTCCACATTATTTACAATGAAAAATCAGCAGCAACCTAAGTTCCATTAGTAACAGAATGCATTTAGCGTTCATATCCACATAGTGGGATAGTATACAGCGGTCAAAAAGAACTAGACTTACATTTATTAATATGGATGATCTCAAAATAATGCTGAGTGGAAAAAGCCAACAGCTAAAGGATGTATGTAATGATCCTATTGATGTACATGTTTTAAAGGCGGGAAAAATAAACCATCACATTGTACATAAATACATTTAACTGGGAAAACAAAAATGTTCACATCCTCTTCACAAGAGTGCTCACTTTGGGGCATGAGGGCAAGAACTGGTACGGACACGAGGGCAAATGCATCTGTGACATCTTTTTTTTTCTCAGAAAAAAAAATATAGTCAATGTTAAGTTTGCTCTATCTAGGTAGTAAGTAAGAATATTCTATTATCCTTTCCTGTATTTTAAAAATATTTATAGTTTAAAATGTCAGTATGATCCAAGTTACTAATAAATGCATGTTTACAGACTGACTTGTTTCATGATCCTGGCTTGAGTCTAAAATGTGACTGAGGGAGGAGGATAGAATATTGCCTGTCATTCATTCATGGATGATTGTATCACAGTAAGCGGAAAGAGGCTCAAATATCTACTGAGAGTTTAAGACTAGCTTAATTGTAGGTAGGAAAGTTCTAAATAGTTATTTAATATTGTCACTATCATATTTCAATTTAAAGTACTACTGTCATCAGAGTAATTCTTATCTAATACAGGCATTGTATAAAACAACTTCAGCTACTTGGAGTGTAGCCAAGGATCCAGAAAGAAGTATAAAACCCTTAGGGGACAGTTTATTCCCTGCACTGATGCTTAACGGCATCACATCAGAAAAGCCACTTCTGCTTCCTTTCAGCTCACTTATTCTTACTTTCAGCATAATTCTAATAAGTCTGTTCATCTGGTTTCTCAACACAATAGATTAGACATGGAGGAAATGAGTGACTGTGAAAAAATAGAAGTTTACACATCTGAAAAGAACATAATTAAATTAAGCCATTTGTGGAAGAACTTGAAACAGTCAAATAGCCCTAAAACAAGCTTGAAATACGTGGCAGTGATAAATATTTTTCATGACCCTGAATCAATAGGAAAATATGTTATCTTCAGAACATCTGTATTAGTTAATGGAACATTTAATACATTTTAGAAAGGTTTTCACACAAGATAGTTAAAAGTCTGTTCAAAAGAATGGACTTTAGGGGCGCCTGGGTGGCACAGTCAGTTGAGCATCCAATTCTTGGCTTCAGCTCAGGTCATGATCTCAGGGTCATGAAACTGAGCCCTGCTTTGGGCTCCACTCTCAGCACAGAGTCTCCTTGAAACACTCTCTCCCTGTCCCTTTACCCTTCCCCACTGAATGGTTTCTCTCTCTCAAATAAATAAACAAAATAAGAATGGGCTTTAATAAAAAATACTTACTTTACTGAAATTATCTGAGAAAACACTAAATAAATTAGCTAGGAAATATTATGACATGTACTTAATGATTAACCACTTCTCTTAGAAAGTACTCTATTTAATCCCACGGCAACCCTGTAATACCTTTCACTCCCATTTCACGTATGAAGAAATGGAGGCACAGAAAGGTTAAGAATCTTGTCCAAGGTCATAAAATTTGTCAGTGGTAGAGCAATATTTGAACCCAGGTGACAGGATCCCTATATTATACGACTTTAATTCCATCACTCTTCAGACTACAACTATAATAAATATTATTTGGTGGATAACACAGTTTTTCAACTTAGTTTTTCAAATATATAGATATTAAGTTTTAAGGTTCCATACTCCCATGTACCAGTATTCTTGCTGAATTTCTTGAATTGTGTTAACTGCCCTTGGTATATTTCAGCAAGTGTGTGTGTGTATCACCAATTCTACTGAATCACAAAGAAACAGAATAATTCATGCAGGAGGTATATGAATTTATGTCTAGCACATATAAAGTGTGTGTGCGTGTGTGTGAGAGGAAGAGAGAGAGAAGACACTGAAAATGTAAATGCACTATATAATCTATGTGTATAATTTTATTTCACTCTTATTTTTAATAAGAAAAATTGTAGAGTTGGTTTATGGTTAGCCTACCTACTAGAAAGAGACAGGCAGGATAACTATAAAAGCAGTCACTACACCTTGTAATTGTAATCATTTCTGGAAACTAAGAAGTCTCCTTACCTGGGAATTTATATATATATAAATATATGGATTTATATATATATAATTTTTTTTAATTTTTATTTATTTATGATAGTCACAGAGAGAGAAAGAGAGAGAGGCAGAGACATAGGCAGATGGAGAAGCAGGCTCCATGCACCGGGAGCCCGATGTGGGATTCGATCCCGGGTCTCCAGGATCGCGCCCTAGGCCAAAGGCAGGCGCCAAACCGCTGCGCCACCCAGGGATCCCGGATTTATATATATATATAATTTTGGCCCTTTACAAACATTATCTCAGCCATGGTTGTGGACCCAAAAAATGTAGGAAATTTTTTAAAGGCTGGTTGATCAAGTTTTCTGTTAATACATTATTACTTGACTGATTCCATCATGTTTTCTACTAAATTAGTAAAATCAACAGATTATATTTGACATCTTGCAATCCAAGGATCATCAAATTAACAGATCTAAAATCTTCAGACTAATTTTTTTCAGATTAATGTTGTTAAAATCTCCATACTCCCAGAGTGATCTACAGATTCAATGCAATTCCTATTCAAAATTCCAATGGCATTTTCCATATAAGTAGGGGGGAAAAATCCTAAAACTTCTATGGAACCACAAAAGATTCCAAATGGCCAAAGGAATCCTGAGAAAGAACAAAGCTGGAAGCATCACACTTTCTGACATCAAACTGTATTACCAAGCTATAATAACCAAATGAGTATGGCACTGGCATACAAATAACACATATTCCAATAGAACAGAGTAGCAAACCCAGAAATAAACACATCCATATACAGTCAATTAATTAATTAATTTTCCACAAAGGCACCAAGAATATATAGTGGAGAAAGGACCTTCTCTCTTCAATAAATGGTGATGGGAAAACTGGATATTCACATGCAAACGAGTAAAACTAGATCTCTATCTTATACCATGCATAAAAATCAACTCAAAATGGACTAAAGACTTGTACATAAACCTGAAATCATAAACTTCTAGAAGAAAACACTAGAGATAAGCTCCTTGATACTGGTCCTGTAGTATTTTAGATTTGACACCAAAGCAAAGGCAACAAATGTAAAAATAAGTAAAACTACATCAAACTAAAAAGCTTATGCGCAGGAAAGGAAACCATCAACAAAATAAAAGGGCAACTTACAGGATGAGAGAAAATATTTGCAAACCACCTACCTAAGAAGGGGTTAATATACAAAATATACAAGGAACTCACACAACTCAACAGCAAAAACAACAACAACAACAACAAAAAAAAAAACCCAATTAAAAAATGGGCAGAGGATCTGAAGAGACATTTCTCCAAAGACATACAAGTGGCTAACAGATTAGTTCAACATCACTAATCAACAAGGAAATGCAAATCAAAACCACAATGAGATACCACCTCACACCTGTTAATCTATCTCAAAAGATAACAAATGCTGGTGAGGATAAAGATAATAGGAAAGTTGTACACTGTTGATGAGAATGTAAACTAGTACAGCTGCTATGGAAAAATGACATGGAAGTTCTCAAAAAATAAAAAGCATAACTAGTATATGATCCAGCAACTCCACTTCAAAGTATATATACAAAGGAGATAAAATCAGTAGCTTAAAAAGATACTTGCACTCCAATGTTCATTGCAACATTATTTACAAGAGACTGTAATATGGAAACGAATACAATGGAATATTTTGCAGCCCTAAAAAAGAAGGAAATCTTCCCATTTGCCACAACTTGGATGAACCTGGAGGGCATCATGCTAAGTGAAATAAGTGGAAAACAGAAACAAAGTAGAATGGTCACAGGAACTAAGGCCAAAACAATCTCTGACATCTAAAAATGCTTCACATTTTTTTACATTTTTCACACAATGTAAGTTGGAAACCTTAAAAAAACAAAACCTAGCTTTCTAAGAAAAGAGGGGTAAGACTGTTCCTCTGGGTAAGACAGACCCTAATATTTATGCCTGCTCAGCCATCCATGCAGAACCCTTCTCCTAGTAGAAAATTTATTCCAGGGATCCCTAGGTGGCGCAGCAGTTTGGCGCCTGCCTTTGGCTCAGGGCGCGATCCTGGAGACCCGGGATCGAATCCCATATCGGGCTCCCGGTGCATGGAGCCTGTTTCTCCCTCTGCCTATGTCTCTGCCTCTCTCTCTCTCTCTCTCTCTCTGTGACTATCATAAATAAATAAATTTTTAAAAAAATTTTTTTAAAAAAAGAAAATTATTTATTCCATGTAATTCAGATGGGATTTATCCTGTCCAACCACAGGTGAGGGCTCCTGATCCCATGCCCCAGACACCAGGGACTGGTTTGTAAATGGAACTTTACTCCAAGTCAGAAAAGTAAGAGCTGTCTCCAGGAATTTTGCTTGAAATTGCAAAATAAGGGCTTTCTTCCTTCCTGAGATTTTTAACACTAAATATACCATCCATGTTAATCTAGAGATGCTGCAACTACATGGACAGATAATGTATATGGGAATGAAACTGACAGAGAAAAGTGGAGCTGAGAGATTAGAAGAGAGGGACGCCTGGGTGGCTCAGTGGTTGAGCATCTGCTTTTGGCTCAGGGCGTGATCCCGAAGTCCTGGGATTGAGTCTCAAATTGGGCTCCTCACAGGGAGCCTGCTTCTCCCTCTGCCTATGTCTCTGCCTCTCTATCATGAATAAATAAATACAATATTAAAAATAAATAAAAATAAAATAAAATAACATAAGATCAAAGTGGAGGGAAAATTATCCAACTAGGACCAAGAAGTATTCTTCCCTGAAAGGTCCAAGCCTATTGCCTGTCAGTCCAAAATAATACTCAGTTCATGATTTTGAACCTTGCCCTACTCCTTTAATTACCCTTCCAGATGGTGACAACAGCAACAGAGAACTTCAGCTTTATAAGTGGCAGACTAAGCACTTGCACTTACCTGCCCCGCAAAGCCCCACTGTGATAGACATAAGAGCCAAGAGACATAAACACTGTAATGCTAAGAAGAGCAAAAAAGGACACCAAGAAATGAAGTTTCAAAATTTTTTGAAGGACAGAGGAACAGACTGGATTAGATTGGAGGATAAAGTAGGTCAAGAAAGCTATGGCCTAGAATCTGTTTCAGGAACTGGAAGTCAGTAGGCCTGATAGTCTGAAGCTGGGCTCAGAGCCAGTTACTATACAATGTATAGAACTGAGGGATGAGTGTGAAAATAGGGAGATTAGTTGAAGGTCGGCTAGCAGAACTAAATGTTGGTGCCACCATTCCCCTGCCACTACCCCAAGAACAAGGCAGTGAGTGGGATTTGCCTCCAGCTAAAAGACTAGAGAGAGAATTCCCTAAAGAACTTGAAGTGTTTGTAACACACAAAACTTCTAGTGTGAATGGTGATATCCTAGATGAAGGCCTTCTCATTCTGGTATCTGAAGGGCCTACACTCAATCAGCCAGCTCCCTAAGAGTCATCGCACCAAAGCCTGCAAGTCACAGATTCTGTCTCCACCCCACCCTCCATCTCCCACCACCTACCCCCTTCCAAACACAAAGATTTCCCAGGAAGAAATCAAACAAGAAAACTATCCTTGTTACACAGGAAAAAAAAGATATAAGCTAGAATCAGCTAACCAGTTCATCTTCATTAAACATGAACTCAAGGCTGACCAAGCATGTAAGAAGAATAAGCCCAAGTGAAGCAAACAGAATTATTAAACCTAGAGAAAGCAGATAATTCAGAGAAACACTATTAGAAACCTCTAATTTACTATGGAGAAATTCAAGATTATCAGCACTATACAAAAAAGAACAAGATCTATGAAAATAGAATAAAATATAATAAAAAATGCTCTCAAAGATTAATGATTGCTGGAAAAAAAAAAAAAACTTTACGTGAACAATATATAGTTGACAAAATTTTCCAGGGAAAAGGAGAGGGGAGTGGGCCAGGTGAAATTCACGAGAGAAAAAGTAGAAAAGGACTTTACCAAAGAAAAAAATTTCCCAGTTTTAGGACATACATCTTCATAGTTTAAGTGCCTACCACAATGTGGCAGCCAGGAGTACCCCATCCTATCCCACCTTCATGAGAGAAACTGCTGAGTACAGCCAGCTCCCAGTCTCTTGCTACACCTTCTGCATTCACACCAAGACCAGGTTCTCCCTGGGGGTGCTCCCAGCCAAGGACAGAACATGTAAGGGTACTAGAGCAGAGCTATTCCTACCCAGTGAGGGACTCCTCTAACAGACAATCCTTGTCCTGGGAACTGCCATGGCTGCAGTGGGACTGCACTGGCTCTTCCAGGACTGCACCGTACCGTAAATCTGCTCTGCCTACCCATTCTTCCTTCCTTCCCTCTCTCCTTTCAACAGATGTCAATCTGAATCACAATCTGAAGATTCTCTCTACCTAATTCTGAACTCTCTCCCCTTCATCTTTCATAGGTGTTCTCCCTCAATAAATCTCTTCAACATCTACTTCCATCTTGGGTTTTGCTTTTCAGAAGACCTGGACTAACCAGAAAGGAATGAAAACTCATATGATTTTTAGAATACAAAAGATAAAGAAAAAAAAACTTTAAAACTTTTTATAGGAAAAAATTAGGTGTCCAACAAAGAGAACAGAATCGAATTCCCTTCAGATTTCTCTAGAAACAATTGATGTAAAAATAAAAATGTATTGACATTAATTGCTATTGATGTTAAAAGAACAATATATATTCAAAATTCTGACCTAGAATTCTGTATCCATATAAACTAATACCAAAAAGGGAGTGGGGAGGCCTGGGTGACTCAGTTGGCTAAGCGTCCAACTCTTGGATCTCAGCTCAGGTCTTGATCTCAGGGTTGCAAGTTCAAGCCCCATGTTGGGCTCCATGCTGAGCATGAGCCTACCTTAAACAAACCAGCCAGTAGTCAGTTTGTAACAGGAGGACAAAGGACCCTAAGACTAAAGTGTTTCAGAGAAAAAAATAAATAATAATACATCCAACAGAAAAAACATGAAGA
Source organism: Nyctereutes procyonoides (assembly GCF_905146905.1). Lineage (NCBI taxonomy): Eukaryota > Metazoa > Chordata > Mammalia > Carnivora > Canidae > Nyctereutes > Nyctereutes procyonoides. The sequence continues at coordinate 8,832,073 of NW_026575145.1, forward strand.
AATTCTCTTTTAATTAAGACAACAATAATGGCAAATAATATGAGGGAGAAAAAAAAAGAAGTCACATTAAATAAGTGGGAAGGAGGACTGTACACCTGACAGAAGTATAAAATGTGTCATTACTGGAAAAGAGGGAAAGAGAGTAGGGTAAGAAAAAAATCATTCAGTGACCTTGATATTTAAGAATATTCTCTTGAGAGTGATCCAGAAATTATGATACTGGGATTCATAGAGACGGAAATGTAAATTTAGTATATAATTTGGCCAAATAGTGAACAATATTTAAATAATAATAATGATATAAATGCTACTGATTTTGAATTTTAGTTCAACTATGGACCAAGTATAGAAGATAGTTATGCTTGTAGGCATAATATTATTAGCAACCTTGAAAATATAATGTATAGCTAAAAGAAAACAGGATTTTGGCCAGAGTAGGGCAAGTGGGGAGAGGAATGAAGGAAAAAAGTGTTAACAAAGGTTTAAATATATAAAAATTACAAAGGTAACAATAGCAAACTTTAAGCTGGAAACGTATCAAACACGAAGAGGAAAGGAAAATGAGGATAGCAATAGTATGTGTTAAGTCCTAATTTTTCATCTCAAGGAGTTAATACACAAACTGATAAATGTAATAAATCAAGTTGATAAGTCAAGGATTAGAGGTATACCTTCTAAAATTCTAAAATTCTGGAATTAAATAGGGAAAAAGAGACGAGACACTAACTAGAAAATATAATCGGGAATAAGAAATAGAGAAAATATGATTATTTGATTTATTTCCATTTGGTGTAGTTCTTTATAAAAGCAAAAAGTTTAAAGCTAAAAATGTTCATTTATTCTGGAATCCCAAAATATTTCAAACTATTCATCCTATATCAAGTCTTTCTGTCCTTCACTGTGCTCTCATGGACTGTTGTTTCCTGTGATTTTGCTTCCTTACTTTATTACCACTCGGTCATGTTTGATTTGCCCTCTCCCTTCTTTTTTCTGTCTTGAGTCAAAACAGGTCTCCTGCATCCTGGAACAAACTAAAGTTTCACTTCACTGGAATGTTCTGCATCACTATTCTGTTTTCTTCCTTTCACATTCCAAGTTTCCAACTTAAAAAAAAAGCTATTTCACCTAAAACCTGGCTTTTGGTAATGATGATTTTACAGTCCTCAATCTACATAATCCTCTCTCCAAGCAATTCACTTCATGAAGCCTTTCTGTTTAATAGCCTTTATTCCTCAGGCAGAGGTAAGAATGGAGAGGGAGCAGAAATACCTCACAAGAAGTGTTCCAGAGGACATCTGGGGAAATGAAATGCTGGCATGAAGTGTTCCAATTACAAGTGCATGATTGCTTTGTTCAAGAATATTTAATCTTCTGTCTGTTGGCACTGAAGAGAAATTCCAAGTAAACAGATAAAAACAACCAACTTCTCAACAGAAGCACTGTAATACTACTAGCTATACTTAATTATCTTTCCTTTCATAATCATATTAATGTGCAAGAAGACTAATGATAATAGAATACAAACCTGAGGAAACAGCTTAGGGTGAAGAAAACATTCTAAAGATACTGAGTCCAAATCCAGTATTCCTGTAGTAAATTTCAACAATCCCCACTAAAAACAGTAAATGCCTTGCAAATTAAGAGAAAAGCAAGCCAGAAAAAAAAGCTAGCGAATGAACTAAAAAAGATGGAAACTGAAAAATTACCATTTAAACAATATCCTGGTTTTCTTTAAAATCAACGAAATAAATAAATAAATAAATAAATAAATAAATAAATAAATAAATAAATAAAATAAAATCAATGTTGCTTTTGATCATTCATCTCCACTTGCAAGAAAGAGGGTACGCTCTTGGAAAAGATAATCAAATGGGAAAAGCCCAGATAAAGCATTAGTTTTGAGCCTCAAAACTATTGGGAAAAGTAAAAAACTAACTAATGGAGACATATTTACAAAAAACTAGCTGATTTATTATTATCGTCAATACCAAACAAGTCTTTAAGTCAATTAAAATTTATTTAATTATGCATAAAGTTACTTTCACATTTGTCTACAACCATAGTAGATACAGCTCTTGGCAAAAAGACACAGCCTTCGGAGTTTAAAACATCCCCAACTGCAAGATTACATATATATAAAACTCCCATTGTTACTTATGTGATAGTGGATTTGTTAATCAAATTAAAATAATTATACTATCTACAATAAAATAAAATGGAAATAATTTACTCGTAAGATTCATATTTAAATCATCTTTATTTACAAAATACTATCCTGAGAATTATAATTCCATTAAGCTTCAATTTGAGCAAAAGTAGAATTACTTAAGTAACAGCAGTTACTTAAACTGAAAATGAGAGAGAAGTCAAAATTACTTTTGAAGAGAGATCAAAAATATTGTCAAGTTTCTTGTTGTGGTTCTGGATGTTCAGTAGTAGGTTCATTTGAAGATGGTATCAACCCTGATGGGAACTCACTTCTACTTTCAGGATGTGGGGGTGAGGGAAAAAATCCAGCTCTTGGGGGAAGATAATGAGGAAAACCTCTCGGTGGATAGACATTTCTCACTGTTCAAAGAGATTGGTAAAAAACATTTTTTAACTTTAAGTACCTGTACTGCAGTTCTACAAATGATTAGTTTATACCTTAGAGTACACCTATCTTTATATTCCAAAATTGACATCAGTATAATTACTTGATCAAACAAATGAATTTTTACAGCATAGAAAAAAGCATACTCTCTTCAACTGCTTATGATTAAAGGGAATATCATTAATTTTAGAGACAATTTTCATCCTATGAAAACCTAACATCTTAACACTTTTTAAAAAGGAGAATTATTCCAAAATATATGAGGTTTACTTTTTAAATTTTTCATGTAGTATAATTTTCACCAGACTTAAAATTCAGATCAGTAATTCCCAATTCTAATTTGGTATTATCCTAAGACATTTACAGGTTTATCAAAGACTACCTTGAAATTCCCCCAAATTCATTTTAATTCACCTTAAACTTTAAAATAGAGGAGAAATGAAGGAAGAGATACCACATCAGGCATATAATAGCCTTCTGCCTAGTATTTGGTAACCATGTATTTATTCTACAGAAAAATCTAGTTCTAAATGGCAAAATATAGCTAGAAAACAAAAAAATCATTCTTTTTTCTTATGTGAGGCTATGAAAGAATTTCAGTAAATTCAACAATTAGTCCAAACATGATAAACATAGTTCAGGTTTTAAAAAAGTAGGATTACATAGGAACTACTTATGAAAAAGTATTTTAAAAATACTTCAGCCAGTAGTTTTAATGCTAAAATATAAGCTGTAATTATTTTTACTAACTGATACAGTAACCAGTTTCCAATCAAATAAGATACAAATAATTTTGGTCCTAATGGAAGACTACTGCAAAAAGCCAATGATTTTCCCGATTACTGAAACACAGAAGTAATTCCATATCATTAGAATCAATCATGTGGAAGCCATATTACGGTCTACTAATGGCTGGCTGCCTTCCCAATTTGTAACAGTAATGGTATATTCACAGCTAGAAAAACGTACAATATGAATAAGAAATAGAATTCTATCTTTGACTTACTCTATAAAACATATATTAAGTTTAAAAGAAAAACATACTTGCAAATGGAGGATGTGGTGGGCCAGGGAAATCCCTTGGTGGAAAATAATCTCGGGGAGCTCCATACATGCTTCCTGGAGGAGGCGGAGGAAAAGGAGGACCTCTTCTCATGAATGGGCCCCTTGTATCCATCGGAAACAATGGACCCCTGATTGGAGCGAGAGGTGGAGGAACAAAGCCAGGCCCAGTTGCTTCACTTTCAGCAGGGAGAGATGAATCAGGCACATTTAAATTCTATAACAAATTGACATATGGTAGTCACTAAAACAACAGCAAAATTTGCAATAATCTTCCTGAAAATCTTAGGTCTAGAAGAAAGCACCTAGGCAGAAAGCAGTCTGTGACAGTCTTCATAGTCTCCTGAGAAAGATTGTTTTCTATGTCAGATGGATTTTTTCATCACAAATATTAACCCAAAAGAAAACAGCTTTAACCAAAACAAAGTAATATTCTGGCTAAAGATAAAACACAAGAATAATCCAAGAGTACCAAAATATACATTCTTTTCTCAAATATACACTGAAAAAAAAAAGATGTCTATGTTTATATTTTCAACGCAAAATAAAGTGACCAAAAGCAAAAATTGTAAACATAGTAACAAAAATATCCTTTAAAACATTCAAATAGGGATCCCTGGGTGGCGCAGTGGTTTGGCGCCTGCCTTTGGCCCAGGGCGCGATCCTGGAGACCGGGGATCGAATCCCACGTCGGGCTCCTGGTGCATGGAGCCTGCTTCTCCCTCTGCCTGTGTCTCTGCCTCTCTCTCTCTCTCTCTCTCTCTCTGTGTGACTATCATAAATGAATAAAAAAAATTAAAAAAAAACTTAAAAAAAAAATAAAACATTCAAATAAAAATTCGAGAGGGAAAACCCAAATTGTTTAACTTTAATAAACTAACTCAAGCCTCTAGTCTGTAAATTGTACTTTATCACCAGAGTGTACAATCCAGAAAAGAAACAGCTATAATACTATGCAAGAAGTACATATACTGGTCAAAATGAGAGAAGCAGCTTTCTATCAAAAACTAGATTGCTAGTGAAATTTCTATTCTAGTAAAGCAAGAGACTAGAAAGCTCCTGAATATGTTGATAAAATTCCACTTTCAATACTTACACCAAGGTCGTCTTTGCTATCATTTCTACTGGTTTCCACTTCTGAAGATATTGGCCCATCTAAACATGAAAGTTAAACCATAAAAAAAATACATGACTAGTCACTCCATTGCTAGGATATCTCCAGATCACAAAGGATTGCTGGTATTTCCCCATTCCCCCTGGTGGCACATAAACCAGCCTGATAACCAGGATCCTGCATTACGGCCATAAGAACAGCTTTAAGACACTTGAAATGTTGGCACATTCAAAGTTCTGCAAAGGCCATGTGGCAGTGATTTCTGTTGCTTGTTCCTAGGCAGCCCTGCTGCAAGAGTATCATAAGGAGATTTCTGGGAGGTAGCATCCCTCTCCCTTTTCTTTCTTTCCTTCCTTTCTTTTCTCCCTCTCTCCCTTCTTCCCTCCTTTTCCTCTTTTCGTCCCACCTTCCTAATTCCTCCATCAGGTAATACAGAATAACATATGAATTTAGCTGCTGTTCAAAATAAATGTTCCTGAGCTTTTTATCATCAAGAACTAACTGCTCACTCCATGAGAAGAAAAATTCAAACAACCCTCTCCCTGACCACAACTACCTACCTTCACCTCGCCTCTCATGTAGTTATTCTCCCTACACCTGTTCTTGTCACTGAAGCTTCCAGTCCTCTGGTCTCTCTTCATTTTCTTCAGTTTCCTCCTCCCTTCATTTCCTTCCCTAAAACTGGACTTCAGAGTCCATCACTGCATCCAATCATCAATGTCCTTACCCAATTGGCCATATTTCCACATGTGCCTGACAACACATCCTAGCCCTGTATTAATCCAACTCTCCATTTTCACTCTACCTATATCTGAGCCACTTAGCACGTCTGCGGGTAAAATAAACCACAGATTTGGGTAGACGGGACCACTCCAAGCTGACAGACTTCCAGCCTTACTTGCAGTTGCACAGTGACCAGCCTTCTTTCTGCATCTTCCAAACCACATTTCTCCTCAGCAATTTTAAATCTCTGTTCTCTTCAAACCTACTACACCAGTCACTTAAGAACTTTAACTTTTTGTAATCAATTGTAAAACAATTGTAAACAAAAAAAAAAAACAATTGTAAACAAATAAACTTACATTCCTATGATCTTTCCTCCTATTAAAAATGCTATTTTCTCCCCCTAGAACATTACTGCCATCATTTTGGTTCAACTAATTCTAGATCTTTAAATTCTCAGCTTATACACGCTCCAGGAAAAAATCTGACTATCCCACACTCAAAACCCCAATACCTCATCTTAATGAGTGCCCCATATGGTTCCATTACATTTTATACTCATTTTTATCACTATATAGTGCAATTGCACATATGTCTTCCAAGTTATAAGGAATGCTGAGCTCCTATTCACCACTGAATTACAGCAACTACCATAATGCCTGTAATATGGTAAGCTTTCTATAGACATTTAGTGTATCAATGGATGGATCCTCTACCACCTCATTTTAATAATCTATAGGGATCAAGACCACAGCTCTGGAATCAGACAAACATGGATTCAAGTCCTGCCTCTACACTTGCTACCTGAGACACTGAGTACCTTTTTAAGCCTTGATTTCTTCATCTATAAAATGAGGATAATAATGTCCATTTCATAAGTTTACAGTGAAGATTAATAATTCACTTTCATTCAATAAACATTTACAAACACTAGTGCTAGTCAATGTGTTTCAATCAGATCTCTGATGATTCTCCTCCATGTAGCATACTGACAAACCAATAATGTTTTACATTTAGATTTATACAGAACTTTTCTTTTTACAAAATACTTCAACACACATTAATTCATGTAACCTTCATAAGATTTTGTCAAATGGTTAACATCTTGGCTTTATAGCCATTATTCATCAATGATTTGTGCTGTTTCTTTTCTTCTTTTTACTTATGTTGTTCATCATTACTGGCACAGACCCCCACCACTCAACCAATTTTTCAAATTCCCTCAAAAGCAGCTCAAATGCTGCCTCCTTCATGGAGTTTTCCCTGATCCTTCAACTAGATAACAGTTCTCTCTTTCCTGTTTTGTTGTTGTTGTTGTTGTTGTTGTTGTTGTTATTGTTCTCTCTTTCTGTGAACAGAGTATATTTTCTAATGGAACTCAACTACTCTGGTCATTATTAATTAAAGATATATATTTCTTTCTCCACATTTAATTATTATCTTCTGACAGGCAGAAACTATACCCTATTATAATTATATTCTCTGCCATGTCATATAGGGTACCTTCTAAACAGTAAGCACTTAAAAATTATCTAAATAATTGGATATTGTTCAATAATAACAAAAAACGACATGTAAAAAGTTTTAAATAGCATTAGTTTAAAAATAGATATTCAGGGATCCCTGGGTGGCGCAGCGGTTTGGCGCCTGCCTTTGGCCCAGGGCGCGATCCTGGAGACCCGGGATCGAATCCCACATCGGGCTTCCGGTGCATGGAGCCTGCTTCTCCCTCTGCCTGTGTCTCTGCCTCTCTCTCTCTCTGTGACTATCATAAATAAATAAAAATTAAAAAAAAAACATTGTTTAAAAAAAATAGATATTCAATAACATAGTTTCATTCCATTAAGTGTGAATTAATGGGAGAAAACAATTTCAAAATCCAAAGGTTAGAAAGAATTTAATTATAACTAATAACAGAAATCCCAGCCATAGATCTCCTTCTTCACTTATTATTCAAAAAAGATTTTCTAAAATAATAAATATTTCAACCAGATGATAATGCTCATCCCCTTGCAAATAATATATACCTTGTCCTGAGGAAACCTTTTACTAATAAATTTATTTTAATTTTCTACTTTCTTTTAATTTTTTTAATGTCACACACTTCTCACTGATACACTGGATACATATATTTCCCAATTTCAGTGAGTTTTGCTGTGAGGCACTTTAAGGAAAAGAGCGCTTGACAAATAGTAGGTTGCTCAGTAAATGTTAGTCAAATCTATCTGAATATGAAATGTTTAAATAAAGTACTTGATTAAACCAGCAACAAAGCATGAACCTAAATTATTTTTCTGGTGGATTTTCACATATCCATTCACACTAGCTTAACTTCCCTAATTACTAAATAGGATGTATATAAGTGGACTGGAAAAATTAAAAAGTTAGTCATGGAACAGAATAAAATCTGCCACCATAACTAAGTGTAGTAAACCCATTACAACAGTGCCCAAATCAACCATTAACACATCTGCAGATGCCACAGATACATACAATGTAACAAGAAACATAAAACTAGAAAGTTTTCAGGAAAGACTCTGGTCTTAAGAGCTACCAGAGATAACAGTTATTAGTCCTTTTTTTTCAGCTGCCACTTCCTTAGTGTGCCACCATTATTAAAAATACATATACATACTCAAAGTATTTCTTACCCACTTTATCCAAAGATGACATATTAAAACTTCTGAGTTCTGCTGGCCCAGATAGTCTACCAGAATTAGAATAAAATCTGTCTTGCCTTTGAAGAGGAAGAGCTGGATCAGGATATGGTTGGCCTAGAAAATAAGTTTTTAAAATATTTTCATTAGTATAAAAATAAATCAATTTTCCTTAAGTTTAATATATTGGACAGACATTTCTCTTGCTTCCTAAAAAACTGATCCATATTCTTGGTAGACAATAGTAAATAATTTTAGGAAAACTATTTATTTACTAAAGGCAATAATTTGGGATCCCTTGGCGGCGCAGCGGTTTGGCGCCTGCCTTTGGCCCAGGGCGCGATCCTGGAGACCCGGGATCGAGTCCCACGTCGGGCTCCCCGTGTATGGAGCCTGCTTCTCCCTCTGCCTGTGTTTCTGCCTCTCTCTCTCTCTCTCTCTCTCTCTCTCTCTCTCTCTGTGACTATCATAAATAAAATAAATAAATAAATAAAAATTAAAAAAAATAAATAAAGGCAATAATTTTATCTTTGTAGTACACATAAGTATGATATGATACTCTGGATTTTCAAAGTTTCAATTCAATGAAGGAAATAAATATATCAACATAACAAAAACAATATTGAGAAGACAGCCACTTAGCAAAGAAAGAAAAAAAGAAATATGTTGGAAGCATATCAAGAAATGTGGCAGAAAAGACAATGATAAAAGAGTCATCAAAGCAGATAATATTCAGAGGTCATCAATGATCAAATTTGAGTAACTTCTATACTTTGGAATTTAGCACCCCTCCAAAACTAAAGGGAAAGATCCCTCACTCAATAGATGAACAGAAGGTTCACAATGCTCAGATTGAAGACACCTGGACAGACACAAATCTAGGCACACACTCTGATTCAGGTGCTCCCACAGTCACCCTCCATTGTCCCCAGGGGTCACAAAAGTCTCATTCCTGGGTTCTTGTAGAACTCATCATTCTTGAAAAAATACAGGTAGTGGATCTCATCTTTTATGAGATCTGCCAGGTAATGACAGATTTTGATAGATTAGGTATGCATACGCCCAACTCAAAATAAGAGGAAAGTCAGAGGGGACAGATTTATGTGACCCCTTCTTATCCATATATAGATATGGAAAAACAGCTGCAAATTGCCTTCCATGACTGCCCTAAGCAGTGGTTCATAACGTGAACTCCACACAACATTGGATATGCCATTCCTCATCTGACTCAGCCACACGGGACCTCATTTGACACACCTCTCCCACACAAAGGCAAGGAAACCACTCAGCATCAACCAGAGTTGATGGAGATAATTATATTTAATGAGTTCCCAAGAGCCAAAAAATGTGAATCAGGAGAGAAAGATCTGAATGCATAGTCGGGCTCATTTCCTCCCTCTTTCAGAATCTAAGCAAACAGATTCTGAAAGATTCTCTCAGTGGGTCTGAATTAGCCCAATAAAAGGAAAGGCCAACACGAACCACTGAGATCTAAACTGAGTTATCCCTTTCTATTTCAAACATGGGATTAATTAAATGGCAGAGTTGGACAAGAGGATAAAATGATGAAACCTGAAACTTCCCAAGTCTTTTTAATCAAGTCTCAAGATACCATATCATAATTTTGCTTCTAAAATACACCTGTACAATATTAGCAACTTCAGAAATACAAAATTTAAAAAAAATACAAAATTTTGCTATATAAGTCATATACCCATGGTGCCCTCCACTGGCCAAAATAATTTATTCCTCAAATCTACCAGGGCCTATTGTATACATAGCACTAGTGATACAAAGTTTTTGACACTGTGCATGCTTTTAAAGTCTAATGATGACAGTAATAAATACAATGTGACCAATGCCTTAATAAAGAGGTATACAAATTCTATGAGTGGCATGAGTGGTGGCCTACTGAATTCTGATTGGAGAAATCACAAATGGTGGTGTTACAGAGGACATAAAGCTTGCCCGGAGAGAAAAGGAAGGCTGAACAAGCAAACGAGGGTATTCTGACCAAACTCAAATACATACACACACACACACACACACACACACACACACACACACACACACACAATGTAGTAAGATAAAGCTATGTGGAAGACATATGACTAATGATACTGAAATACAGAAAATAAAGACAGTTCCTTGTTTGCTTATTTCATACCTTTATTTTCTACTTAAAAGAGATGATTAAAAAGAAAGAATAGGAGAAGGTAAAGGATCAGGGGAAAAATGAATAAAGGCTGTGAATATGTGTACACAGTAATAAGAGGCAGTTTCATAAACTAAAAATAAAACTCAATATGTCTGGGTTAAACAAAAATGTTGCTTATTTCTTTTCATTCCATAACAAATCTTAGACTGTTAATAGTTCCCAGAGTACCTATTTTAATAATTTTGGGTTCTATCCAATAACAGAAACAAAAGAGAATTATAAAGATGGTTAAAGAATTAGAATTTTTCTCAGGTCTAATTAAAATCTTCATCTACAACATGATGAAATAATTTATTCTAATAATTAAGCAATTTAAATGGAATGAAAAGCAAAATTTCCAGAAAGTAAATGATAGCAGCATTGATACAGGTTGAGTCTGGAATAAAGAGACCAATGGTATAGAAAGAATGTCTAAGAAACAGATATATGCAAATATAGACATTTAAGATAAAGTGGTATTTCAAACTGAAGAACCAATAAACAATATCAAAATAACTGTCTATTCAATGGGGAAAAAAAAACTATTCACACTAAACACTAAAACTGAAATAAAATCCAGATCAAAAACTTAAAACTTTTAAGTTTTTAGAAGAAAATAGAGAATATCGTTTTGATCTAGGAAAAAGTCTTAAGACAAATATAATATTAAAAAAAACACATAGATTAACTTACCTATAACAAAATTTGAAACATAAATAACAATAACATGTATAATAACAAATCAAGAAAATATTTGCAAAAGACAGAAGATTAGTATACAAAATATATTAAAAATTCCCTTTGGGGCACTGGGTGGCACAGTCAGTTGAGCATTTAACTCTTGGTTTTGGCTCAGGTCGTGATCTCAGAGCCCCGTACTGGGCTCCATGCTCCATGAGGAGTCTGCTTGTACCTCTCCCTCACCCCTCTGCCTCCTATGCCACATTCTCTCTCTGTCTCTGTCTCTGTCTCTCTCTAAATAAATAAATAAATAAATAAATAAATAAATAAATAAATAAATAAATTAAATAAATAAATAAATCTTAAAAAGAATTTCTATTAAGGAAGAAACAAAATGGGTCAGGCAACTTATAGCAAATAAATACAGATAATACAAATGACAAACATGAAAAGATACTTAAGCTCACTAATTAAAGAACTAAATATATAAATGAGATAAAAATTTTAATTCATATTGCTAGAAACAGTCAAAAAAGTTTTACATCAAGTACTAGAGAAATAACTACTCTCAGATACTTCATGCACAGCCAATCTTGAGGACAATGAGGCAATATCTATTAAACTAAAAATATGCTTATCCTATTACTCAGCAATTTCATTTCTTGGATTCATCTTTAAAGAAGACATTTGCAAGGGGTGTTAACTACAACACTGTTACTAATAGTGAAACACTGGACACTAACTGCTCATCAACAGACACTGGATAAATACATTGTGGTATATTTATATACATAAATACTGAATAGCAATTAAGGTAGTAAACTTTATATTAAAATGGAAAGAACTCAAGAACATAATGCTGATTTTAAAAAAACTCGATAGGGCAGCCTGGGTGGCTCAGCGGTTTAGCGCCGCCTTAGGCCCAGGGCCTGATCCTGGAGACCTGGAGACCTGGAATCAAGTCCCACATTGGGCTCCCTGCATGGAGCCTGCTTCTCCCTCTGCCTGTGTCTCTACCTCTCTCCCTCTCTCTCTCTCTGCTTCTCATGAATAAATAAAATCTTTTTAAAAAATAAAAGTAAATTAAAAAATAAACTCGATAAAACAGAAAAATAACTTATTTTTTAATAATATATGGATCTAAGTTTATACACACTGGACTCATGAGTAGTCACTTCTAGTGAAGAAGCACGGTAATGGTCCCAAGAAAGGAAACAGAATAAACTTCAACTAATTTATATAGTGTGCTATTGTCTCTTTTTATGTTTTATTTACACATTCTCTGTCTGTCTCTCTCTCTCTCTCTCTCTCACACACACACACACCCCTGAAGTAAATATTAACATGTAAATTCTGAGTTGTAATAAACAAGATTCTACTATATTATCTTTGTTGTTTCTTTTTCTGTAAAACAGGAATAACACTAAGAGTGTTAGAATGACTAATAAAAAAGCACTTAACATAATAACTGGCACAATGTTAGGCACCCCAAACTAACTATAAGATAAATTAAACTTTTCATGTTTATAAACTATATTAAAATATAATATTGACTGGTCTCATTCAAATTTATCTAGCTCTCTGCTGTTCTTCAATTGTTCAGAGAGGTGCTGAAGTCTTCAACTGTAACTGTGCTTAAGTTTCTCCTTCCAGTTCTATCATTTTTTGCTTCATATATTTTGTAGCTCTGTCGCTTGCTGTACACACATTTAGGTTTGCTAAGTCTTCTTAATACTTTTTTATCATTATGTTATGTTTTCTGTCTCTAGTAATTTTCTTTTCTCTTAAGTTTACGGTATCTGATATTAATAATAGCCATTCCTGTTTTCTTTTGATCAATGTTTACATAGTGTATTTTTTCCATCCTTTTACTTTCAACTTATCTAACTATAGTATTATATGTCAATGACTTCTTTACAAATAGTTGAGTCATGATTTGTTCTGTAATCCATTCTGCCAAACCAGTTTTTAACTATTAATGTTAGATAATTTATATTTAATGTAATTATTAATATGTTAGGGCTTATATCTACCATTTTTTTGTTTTCTATTTATTCCCTGCGTTTATTTTCCTTTTTTCTTTTTCCTGCTTTCTTATGGGTTACTTGGACAGTTTTCAGAATTCCATTTTATCTGATCTAGTGTTTTTTAATATATCTCTTTAATTTTTTTTTTTTTATGATAGTCACACACAGAGAGAGAGAGAGGCAGAGACATAGGCAGAGGGAGAAGCAGGCTCCATGCACCAGGAGCCGGATGTGGGATTCGATCCCGGGTCTCCAGGATCACGCCCTGGGCTAAAGTCAGGCGCTAAACCGCTGCACCACCCAGGGATCCCTCTTTAAACAGATTTTTTGGCAGTTGCTCTAAGTATTACATAATTTATCACAGTTTACTGTTGTCAAGATTCACCAATTCAAGTAAATTGCAGTTGACCTGGAACAGGAAATCTCCCAGTAAGAAGTTGTTTTTTTAAAAACAATTTACCTTTCTTTTTTATTTTTAAGATTTTATTTATTTATTTGAAACACAGAGAACACAAACAGAGAGAAGGGTCAGAGGGAGAGGGAGAAGCAGACTCCCCACTGAGCAGGGACCCTCATGCAGGGCTCCATCCCAAGACCCTGGGATTATAACCTGAGCTAAAGGAAGATGCTCAACTGACTGAGACCCAGGCGCCCCCGTCAGCAGATTTTTAAAAACTGAAAAAGGTATGTTCATCAAGTAAGTTCAGAAAACACTGCTATAGGAGGACGCCTGGGTGGCTTAGCGGCTAAGCGCCTGCCTTTGGCTCAGGGCATAATCCTAGAGTCCCAGGATTGAGTCCCACATCAGGCCCCTGCATGGAGCCTGCTTCTCTCTCTGCCTGTGTCTCTGCCTCTCTCTTGTGTCTCTCATGAATAAATAAATTAAATCTTTAAAAAAAATAGAAAACATTGCTATAAATATCTTTTGTTTTTACTAACATTACATATAGTAATACGTTATTTGGTCTACCAACAAGATTGAAAATTATTGAGCAAATCTCAAACATTAATACCTGGCGACAATTTTATATCACTCAGCTAACCAGATCACACAAATCACTCAGTTTGTCCTTCTCAGTGTATAAAAGGACAGATGTCCAAAGAGATGGTAAGTTTCAAAAATAACACGAAAAGATTTTAAAAAGTGAAGACTGGAAACCAGATTTCTTTTTTTTTTTTCCTAAGATTTTGTTTTTAAGTAATCTCTACATCCAGCATGGACCTCAAACTCACGACCCCGAGATTAAGAGTCACACACTCTACCAACTGAGCTAGCCAGGTGCTCTCCCCTTTTTTTTTTTTTTAAAGAAAGAAACCAGATTTCTTCACTGCCAGTCTAAATGCTTTTTTTACCTAAATCATTCTTGATTTACAGTATGTAACCTAAGCTGTAAGAATATAAAAGAATGTTAGAGTTCACACAGGCAACCCCTGTATTATCCTAAATAGATTAGGTACGTTATTTGGAGATACTTTCTATAGAATGGATACATATCTCACCTATGAAGACATTAATTTAGAAGCTCACAATTTTGTATTTTTTTTAAAGATTTTATCTATTTATTTGAAAGAGAGAGAGAAATAGAGCATGAGTAGAGGGGAGAGGGAGAAGGAGGCTCCCTGCTGAGCAGGGAGCCCAACAGGAGGCTCAATCCCAGGACCCTGGGATTATGACCTGAGCCAAAGGCAGACACATAACTGACTGAGCCACCCAGGCGCCCATAGCTCACAATTTTGAATTTTTAGTTAGACTTAGAAAATAAAAGATACCAGGTTCCATTTCCAGTATGGCAGAGTGAGCTTATAACAGACTGATTCTCCCACATATAACAACTCCTAACAATTTACCCCCCAAAAAATACCTGAAGTATAGCTACAATAGAAAAAAGTATGGAGATTCCTAAAAAATTAAAAGTAGAACTATGATATGATCAAGCAATTCCACTTATGGGTATTTAGCCAAAGGAAACAACACAAAGAGTTTGCACCTCCATGTTCACTACAATGTTATTTACAATAGTCAAGATATGGAAACAACCTAAGAGCCATCAATGGATGAATAAGTAAAGCAAATGTGCTATCTACACGCTATGGAGTGTTACAGGCATTAAAAAAGGAGGAAATCCTGCCATTTGTGATAACATGGATGGACCTTATGACATTATGCTAAGTGAAATAAGTTAGGCAGAGAAAGACAAATACTGTATTATCTCACTTATATATGGAATCTACAAAAACAAAAAACAAACTCTTAGAAAAGGAGACCAGATTTATGGTTACCAGAGGTAGAGGGAAGGAGAACTTTTTTTTTTTAATTTTTTTTTTTAATTTATTTACGATAGTCATACAGAGAGAGAGAGAGGCAGAGACACAGGCAGAGGGAGAAGCAGGCTCCATGCACCGGGAGCCCGCCGTGGGATTCGATCCCGGGTCTCCAGGATCGCGCCCTGGGCCAAAGGCAGGCGCCAAACCGCTGCGCCACCCAGGGATCCCCGGGAAGGAAAACTTAATGAAGATCATCAAAAGATACAAATTTCCAGTTATAAGATAAATAAGTACTAAGGATATATGTATGACTATAACACTGCTCTATGACACACAGCAAAGTTGTTAAGAAAGAGCCTAAGAATTCTCATTCCAAGGAAAATATAGATTTATTTTTTGGTACCTATATGAGATAATGGATGTTAACTGAATTTACTGTGGTAATCATTTCACAATATATAAGGCAACACCTTAAACTTATACAATGATGTTTATCATTTATAGCTCAATAAAACTGCAAAAACATCAGAAATTTAAAAATAATAAAATAAAATAACTACCTGAAGGCTTTGAAGCATGAACAAAAATAGGCAGATTTGGTTAAAGGGTGGGAACTTGGAAGAAGGTACCATTACAGGGTGAGTTTGCCTTTTCTTTTTTTTTTTTTTTTTTTTTTGAGAGAGAGAGCACAAGCTGGGAAGCTGGGAAGGGAGCGGGGAGGAGAGTGAGAAGCAGAATCCCTGCTGAGCAGACAGCCTGACACAGGGTTCAATCCCAGGACCCTGAGATCATGACCTGAGTTGAAGGCAGACACTTAACCAACTAAGCCACCCAGGTGCCCTAAGAGTTTTCGATTTTTTTATAGTTTAGCCTGAAGGCAGATCATAATCATGCTATAGCACAGAGCAGTCAAAGTTCATAGAAATTGTGGCTTGAAAAATCAAAGGACAGAGCCCAGGAGAGCCAAAGAAGTAAGCCTAATATTCTGAGATTTTTGCCTAAG
This sequence comes from Nyctereutes procyonoides, assembly GCF_905146905.1. Taxonomy (NCBI): domain Eukaryota; kingdom Metazoa; phylum Chordata; class Mammalia; order Carnivora; family Canidae; genus Nyctereutes; species Nyctereutes procyonoides. Next base: position 8,848,395 of record NW_026575145.1, read on the forward strand.
TCAATGGCTGACCCCTGAACCAAGCAAGCTTAAGGCATTTTCAGCTAAGACTAAAAACTGAACTGTTACAAGAGCTGCTGTCTGGAGAGCTTTTGTCGAAACAGGGAAAACCTAACTTTAAGTTTGATCAATTTAACATTTTATAAAACAAAGCCAATGACACTTTTTAGAGAAATACAGTAAAATCCAGAATCCGCATAATGTCTAGGATATAATCCCCTTACTCTGTATAACAAGAAAACAGGAAAATGTGGCCCAATTTTAAGGGAAAAGACAATCATTGGAGGTGATCCTCAAGATTACTCTGATGCTAGTTAAGCATCTGACTCTTGATTTCAGTTCAGGTCATGATCTCAGGGTTGCAAGGTTGAGCCCCCTGTCGGGCCCTGCACTCAGTAGGGAGTCTGCTTGGGATTCTCTCTCTCTCTCTTTCTCTCTTTCTCTGTTCTTCACCCCACCCTGGGCTTTTGAGCTCTCTTTCTCTCAAATAAATAAATAAATCTTTTTAAAAAAAATTATCATAAAAGGTCTTTAAAGCAGCTATTAAAAAACTATACTCAGGGGTGCATGGGTGGCTCAGTCAGTTAGGCATCAGACTCTTGGTTTCAGCTTAAGCCATGATCTCAGGGTCCTTGGATCAAGACCTGAGTCAGGCTCTCCACACAGTGTGAGGTCTGTTTGGGATTCTCTCTCTCTCCTTCTCCCTCTGCTCCTCCTCAACTCATGCATGCTCTCTCTCACTCTCTAAAAACAGATAAATCTTAAAAAAAAAAAAAAAAACTGACTCAATGAAATGCTTATAATGAATAAAACAAAACTCAGCAGAGAAATCAAAAGTATAAAAAAATGAAAATTCTATAACTGAAAAATACAGTATCAAAAATAAAACTTTCACTGAATGGGCTTAATATTAATAGCAGAATGGAGATGAAAGAGGAAGAGTAAGTAAGCTTGAAGACAGATCAACAGAAATTATTCAACCAAAAGAATGAAAAAAAAATTTTTAACAAAATAAAAAGACTCAGGGATCTATGAAATAATATTGAAAAGATCTAAAATTATAAACTCCAGCAATTTTTAAAGGACATGGAAAATATCTGCTAATTTTATGAATGAACAATAATGAAGCCATTACTATCTGAGTTCTAGTCTCTACTATTTGCCTACCTGTTTTAACATAAGACTGTCAGCTAGTAACTTTGAGGTCTCAGTGTTCCTCCCATATAATAAAGGCAATAACTAAATTAGTAGGGTTTTGAGGGGTGGGTTTTTTTTAGATTAGTGGCTTTTAAATGTAGCTGCTCCTCAAAACCTCCACAGTTTCTTTAGAAATAAAAACTACCTCCAAAATTCACAGAATGCCTCATCTGAGGTGGGACCCAGATGTATCTGCATTTTCCTTGAAGTTTCCTAGGTTATTTCTGAAGATCAGCCAGCTTTGAGCTATTAGATTTTACTTGAAGAGCTAGTTATGCAGTGCCTGTGACAGGGACTCTTGGTACTAACACTTGTAATTACCAAAAGGAAAGTCCTCTATACAGATGTAGAGATACAATATCCACCAAAATCTTGCAAAAAGTCCTTTGAGAAAGGGGTTATAGCTTATTATCTTTATTTTTATCACAGCAAAACTTCTTAATGAATGTTAAAGGCAAAATCTTTGAAAGAAAATGTTCAAAAAAAAAAAAAAAAAGAAAATGTTCTATGCCACCCCCCTAAAAGATTCTTAAGTATGTATGTCACAGCAAATAATTTCCAAATATTAAAAAAAAAAGCTTTCTCAGAATTATTTGGGTATTCATTTATTCAACAAATATTTGTTGAGCAAATATTACGAGTCTAGCATTGTGCTAGATGCTGGGGCTACAGCAATGAACAAAGTGACATAAATCTCTGTCTTCACAAAGCAGATATTTAGTGATACCAAACAAAGTAAAGCCATAGTATAAGGAGCCACCATTTCTTAGAACCAAAACACTCCTGCACAATGACTGATTCTTGAAAGTAAAGTTCTTTTATTATAATATTCTTACCCTCTCCAACTCCTCAGGAAGGAATCAGATATGTTTCTTAAGTGTAACTAATTTATACAAAGCAGGTATAGCTCACTTCAAGGTCCTGAAACACTAAGTATAAATAAAAGTTTAGCAAACCAAGTTAAATGCATTCCTTGGGAAAGTAACAGCTATTAGGAGAAGTGCAGTTACTGCCTTCCTTCAAGATACTCTGCTGTGACTCTTCTGATAAATATACTTATTTTAGCAGTTACTCTAAGATATTTTGTTCAATTAGAAAAGACAATCATGAGAAGGTGAATAGTATAATTGCAGAGAAATAATCAAGGAATTTTTATATTTATGTTTATGAACATATACCAAAAAAATAAGAAAACAACATTCTCTAAAAGAGATAAAACTAAATTCATGGATAAAAAAAAATAAAAATAATTAAAAAAAAATAAATTCTTGGAAAGGCAGGCTAAGGTGATGAGAGATTTTTTCACTTTCCTACTTGTACATTTCTCAATTGTTTAGTTTTTTTTGTTTTGTTTTGTTTTGTTTTAGAGATTTATTTATACGAGCGAGAGTGCAAACAGGACGAGCTGAGGGGGAGAGAGAGAACCTTAAACTGAGTGCAGAGCCGGACTCAGGGCTCAGTCCCACAACCCTGAGATCATGACCTGAGCCCAAACCAAGATGCTTAATTAACTGACTGCACCACCCAGGTGCTCCACAATTGTCTGGATTTTCTAAAATAAACACGTATTACTTCTATGAACAACAAAAGCAATAAAGATATTCCATGGGAGGGCTAGAGGGGAGCAAAACCGATTTGTTTGGAAATTATTTTTATTATGTTTGGAAATTTATGTTATTGTTTTCTAACATATATCATGGTTTTTCTTAAGACAGGACATACGTGCACTCCTTTTTTCTTCCATTCCTCTATGCACATATTGGTTGCCTTCCAAAGATAAATAATTACTCTTTCCATACCTGATGGAGGGATCATCATTCTACGATCCTGCTCCCATGGAGGAGAAAGGGACCCAGTATCAGAAGGTGCCCTATGAGCATCAGGCAACCTATCACAGCTTGATTCTCCTCGTTCATTGGTATTCTGATGGTCCAGAGGATTCCCTGGGCCTCTTGAGCCTAATTGAAGAAAAAAATAAAATTCTGTTTTATCTAAAAAAATATTATAAGATCTACAATCAAATGAAATCCAGGTAGCTCAGATTCGAACAAAGTTTTCCTAATACCATAAGACTATAATTCTATCCTTCCAAAGCCTAGGACAAAGTCTAGGATAAGAGGGAAAAATAATTTTGCTATGTGCATAAACAAACAATTGCCTATAAGAGTCATTTATAAATGTTATCACCATTATTATTTATATATAAAATCTGTGGCTAAGTTGTAAATTACAAATACTACTCTGAAAAACAAGAGTATAAAGTAAATTTCAAAGTAAAGATTTCTATGCCAGGTAGAATAAAATAATTATAAAATAAGATTTTTGTTGCTTACACTAATATTCTAATAGTCAAAAGGAGCAGGATTCCTTTAAAACAGTCATCTTAGACACTATATAGCTATTTCAATAATTATACAACTACTCACAGTATTTTTTTAGAACAACTCTTTTAGAAACGTACTCGGATTAACATAAGAGTCATTCAAGAAACAGTATCTCGGGATCCCTGGGTGGCGCAGCGGTTTGGCGCCTGCCTTTGGCCCAGGGCGCGATCCTGGAGACCCGGGATCGAATCCCACGTCAGGCTCCCGGTGCATGGAGCCTGCTTCTCCCTCTGCCTATGTCTCTGCCTCTCTCTCTCTCTCTCTCTCTCTCCCTGTGTGGCTATCATAAGTAAATAAAAATTAAAAAAAAAAAAAAGAAACAGTATCTCAATGTTAAAACAGGACTCTTCTGTCCAAAAATTATTTTAATAAACCTTATACCCACCAGATAAATTTGGCTTTAAAGGGCTTTTAGCAATTTCTGAATATCAAATTCACCTTCAAAAAGAACTCACAACTCTGAAGGCAAGTCTAAAACAAGAGTTTCAAAAACAACAGCACTCTTCGAATAAACACTTTGAACAAGGTAACATTCATTTGGATAAGGAAATCGGCATGCTTACATTTATAAAAGATCATAATTACAAAGTTCCCTTCTTAGGACCACAAAAAGAACAGTACCTCAGTTAATAAAATGTTTAATTAAAATGGAAAAAACAAATACAAATTTTTTAAACATTAAATAACAAAATATGTTACTATTTAATTTATCTGAGGGGGGAAAGAGGTGTTCTCAAAATTATATGGCCCAAAAAATAAAACTTTTTTCCTTTCAAGGACTAGCTTTTATTTAAAACAAAACAAAGAAAAATAAATAAATAAAAAATAATAATAATAAATAAAACAAAACAAAGAAACAAAAACATTTTTTACTAGAAATCTTCCTAAAATTTTTCCCACATATCAGTACACTACTTTAAGAGAACAGACTAAGGCCAATTTGATGTTTTCTTGGTAACTTGTACAAATCAGTATAAGAATCCTTCATATACCATATGATTGATATATATATGTATATATATGATTATACATATATAATCTTTTAAAATTTTTTCTATCTACTCTTTTTTTTTGTAGAGTCAGGAGGTAAACTGACTTTTATATTCAGAAGTTCAACTCTTTTCCTTATAGTTGTATATTCCACTGATTTCCCCAAATCTTTCCTTCTAGCTTGTTCATCCTTCTAATAAGTTCATTAGAGGAAAAAGGCTGGGAAAGCAGAAAATTAAATTGGCAAAAAACGTGCAAGAGTCAGTTAGGCTGAGTTCATCTAGCGTGAAACACAGATCTTTAAAGGAGACAAAAACCTTCTCCTGGTTGCTTCCTTTCAGAGGACCAAAGTACAGCCAACCAGGACTACCAGGCAAAATACAAATTTGAGAATGCTTTACTGTTAAATTTTTCATTCAGACCAAAAGTTCCATGAAATTTACTCAAAAAAGAAATTATTTTCCTTATATCCTACCTTATTCAAACATATATCTCATCCAAATTTTCAAATTTAAAAAGCAAAAGGAAGAAAAAGTACACTAGTTATCCTTCTTTGGTGGGTCACAAAACTTTTACTTCAAAGCATTTTTTAAGACCTACTGATAACTTACCTAAAACTTCCGTAGCTTTTCTAACAAACAGCAAAAAACCCTTGCAAATAATCTAAACACATCATTTCTTGAAAGTAATTAAAAAGGAGAGGAAAGTAATTTAAATAGGAGAGGAGAAATCAAAGGTAATTTTTACTCTTATTCCAAATATTCAATTGACTACAAGCAATCCTTGACTTATATCATTCAACTTCAAGTGATTCACATTTGCAGTTGAGCCAATTATACCCTTATTTTTATAGCAGTTTTTCAGATGCTGGCTGTAACCATTGTAGTGCATGAAATTAACCTACTCTTAATCAGCAATTTTTTTGATGAAATGAAATAGAAATGAGAAGAAAATACCAGAAAGTTTCAAAAATAGTAAAGGCAGTACTACTTCATGTAAATGGTTCCTATCATATTTATGTTGGTGTACAACAGGACATGATATAAAATATATTTCTTATCGTTTAGATCAAGGTAAAAAATCAGGGGGAAAACGAATTTCAGGGCACTTATAGCACACATGAGAATTTCAAAATTAGTCCCCTTCCTAAAGTGTTCAAAGCAAAGTTCTACCAGAGCTCCAAGTGTCAGCCTGCAACTCACTCTTTCCCTAGGAGCTTTCAGTTCAAAGCCAACACAAGCAAAGGTTCTCTCTGAAATGTCTCCAGGCTGTGGGCCCAAACAGCAGTGGGATTGGGAGGTGGGAGGGACCAGTGCTAAGTGTACCAAACTGAAGATAAGGAAAGAAGGTGTAAATAGAAAATGGGCAAAGAGAGAATATCCCGTAACTATAAAGTAGCAAATTCATTTTCTCATTCTTTGAAGGCAATCTCAATGAAAGAGCTCCAAAAATATTTAAAATAATGGCAGTTTCAACGGTGAAGTACACCCTCCATGAGAGACTATTTTGATAAGCAGTATCTATTTCAATATATGAACTTTGATAAGTTAGGTTTAGTTTGGTGTTTTTATTTAGTCTCATTAATTTCTCTTCCTACCACATTCAATATGCTAAAATCACTGATGGTTGGGGGGGTGTACGGTTACAACACTGATGAAGAATGCTATCAGCTCTTATACAACACATACTTGAGGCTAAAAATCTAAGACTTTTGATTTGGGAATAAACAGTGCTCTGTATCTTTGCATTTTGCCATAATTCAAAGGAAAACTTTAAAGCAACTTGACAAAGTGAACAAAGTATGGTAAAAGATTGAAAGAGGAAAACGACTCCAGGGTGAGTGCTGATGAAGTAAATGAAAAAAAACCAAGAGCTACTGCATAGGCTTGAGTAGCTGCTGAAATTCTCCAAATTCCACACAGGGTAAGAAAGCAAATAATCTTGGGCCAGTTTCTCAAAGTATTAATGAGTCATTTAGGTCTCCTTTATGGCTCTCATCAAAACTCTGCCTACAAGAGAGCACTTCTGAATTACTCTACTCTAAAAGGAACGTTCTTTGACTTCTGATTTTCTACAATAAAAATATCATGATAATGAAGTAAAAACAGATTGCAGAAATTCTATATTTTAATGATATTTCCTTAAAATACAATCTTATGCTAGGTTATATTATTATATTTTATGTGTTCTTTATAAAGTGCTATATTATGTAGTACAACATACAGTCCTTAAAAAGCCAAAATGATTTAAAGATATATGCATCAAGTGTTTGACCAAAATGTAACCTATTATAACCCTGTTTCTAAGAGAAAAATATATTAAAATTAGACATCAGAGAGTTCCTTTTCCAAACAAAAGTACTCCACAATAAGTGCAAGGAATGCCTGTATTTTCCAAAGATTTATTTTAAAGATCATTTTAAAGATAAGTTGAGATGAAAATATAAATAAGGAAGAAATCTAGAGTAAAAAAGATGTTTAAACAATATACCTCTTCCTCCTCCCCCTGGAAGCAAAGGTGAGAGTCTGAGTGGACCCTCCAACAAAGTTGGAGGGGAGAGAAAAGCTCTCGTTTCAGATGAAGGTCGACCCAATGGTGAGGGACCATATGGGGAATGCTCTGGAATAATTAAAACAGCATATTTAAATTCATAGTTTCAATTAGCTACACTATAGATTAGAATCCCATTTCAACAATTTCCATCAGGTCACCCTATTGCCAATTTAAGTTTAATCCACACCCTGAACACTAATTATGCCTTGGGTTTTGCTAATATAGGATAGAATTAAATATGGAACACTGTGTTTTTCAACTCTGTCTACCAATTGGATACTGTAGTCAATAAAAATATTATCCTCTTGGTAACTAATATACTTAATATTAAGCAAAGGATACTGGTGATATTTTAGCAGTATAAGAGGATTTGGGGGCCATAAAGTTTGTTTGGTTTTGCTTTTAATGGCAGTATGCTTCCAGATATTTCAGCTGGTGACGGTTGTAATACAAAGGGCTCAGCTTAAATTAGGACCAGACAGACTGTGTTGGGCTATAAATTATTTGAGTAAAGCTCAGATTTTGAAAAGCAAAAATGCAAAATCCTCTGAAGCATCAGAAATTACTTTTGATTCAATGACACTGAAAATTCAGTTTACATACACTTATTCATCAAATCATTTGATAAACCATATAACCAAGAGCCCGATCATTTTACAAACTTCACCACTCCCAAGTAATGATGCTTCCAAAGATCAAAAATCTACATCAAGAAACTTAAATACCACCAAAATAATACTTAGAAAATATGTAAATTTTATTATATAGCTTATATAATAGTCAAATTCAGTTACAACAAAAGATCAAAGCATTATTTAATCTTTCTGAAACTTCTGCATTAGGTTCAGAAGAGAATTCCTTCTGTATAATTAATTCCCCCCAATCCAAACTTTGCTACTATTGAAATTAATAATCTATTTTTCAATGTAAAAATTGACTTTAATTTTTATGAAATTACACTCTCAAAAGTGATTTTTACACCTTCAAATGGTTATTAAAATGGGATTCCACCTATATAAAGATAGGTTTACTTTCACTGCCTTAGATGCTTAATTCCAATTCAACCAAAAATTATTTTGAAAAATTTAAACTATTTGGAACAGTATGAGATCATTAAAAATGCTAACTCACAAATGAGTGGATGAAAATATTAAATATATCTTCCAAAGAACTAGCCCTCTCCTGGAGGTAATTAAAGCAATCAAAGCTCAGATTATTAAAGTTTTCCCACCTTTATTAATACTTTTAAATATTTAAGGTCAACTGTTGTAATTCTTGTTTTTATAATTCAAATTCCAATAATAGTGGATATGTTAACAGTCACAATGTTATTCCATTTAAGTACTTCTTATTTGTTCTCCCCAAAAATAATTATTGAGTACCTTACTATGTGCCAGGCACTTTGCTTTTTCAAGGAGTTCAATGTACTAAATGTACGTCATGTTACAAATGCCCACTAAGAAATGGAGGCAGCAATTATTTACACTATTGCTGGAAACAAAACTCAGAAACTTTAGAGACTGTGATAGAACTCAGATTAGACTCCTGGCTCCAAAATCTGAAATACTTATAATATATAATAGTATTAATTTACACTAATATAAAAGGTATGTGCAATATATACATATATATGTATTTTAAATGAGTGTTTAAAAAAAAAAAAGACTACCTCTGCCAAATGCTGTATTTGGAACATCAAGTGCATAAGGATCTTTTTCTAAAAGTTCAAATTTAAACTCTGTTTCAGTTAATCTGCAAATAAAGAACAAACATCTCTAAGTTACTCATCCAAGAAAAGAACCCACATTTCAAGAAAAAAGCCACCACCAAGTGCAAGGTACTCTTTACTACTTCAATATCTACATAGAAGAAATAGATCTTTTAAAATTATTCTGATAAGATATGAAATTGTTGAATAACTATATTGAACACCTGAAACTAATATAATACTGTGTGCTAACTACACTGGAATTAAAATTTTAAAAAGAAATCAAAACAAATAAATATTCTGACCAAAACATCATCACCCTACTGCTTATTCTGGAGTAACGCTTTTTTCTGCCTAGTGATAGTTTCGTTGAGGTTTGAAATCGCTTTGTTTTGTTCCGTTTTCAAAACTAGACTATAGTGAATACTATTATCACAGAACCCAAATTTTAGAAACAGCAGAGCCTTCCAAGGTCAACCAGCTCAAATCTGTCATTTTACAACCAAGGAAATTGAACTGAAAGTTTACATAATTTATTCAAAATGAAAGTACCAGGATTAAAATACAGGGCTCTTAGCTGAGTCATGTCTGCTTTCCATTGTAATGTTACCCACGATTCCAATCGTAACATAAAATAGGAATCCAGTGAACTCATACTACTATTTTACTCCTAAACCTTTTATCTGAGAAATGTGACTTTTTAAAACAATCTTATTTCTAGTTTTTGATCATTGGATCTGAAACAAAACATTTAATCATATAGTTTTAATTTCAGAGTAGAAAACAAGCAAAAAGACTAATAGAAGATAATGTTAAAAGTACATTCTGGCAAGAAATTATAACACCTGGGAAGATTATTACAATCCTCCTAGAAAATTACTCTTCCCTTCAATTATACATTATAAACTTTGATTCTTCCTTTCATTTTATTATTGTAAGGCAATGTCACCCAATACAAGAAAACCAGAGAATGGGAGAAATAATAAACATTTATTCTACCCATTTATCTACTAAAAGATGCTAGTACTCTGAGAATTGCTACATCAAAAATTTGTCTTTTCTCTTTCCATCCCTTATAATCAGCTTCTTCCTACTCTGGTTTAGAAAAAAAAAAAATTAAGCTATGCTTCTTACAGAAGAATATGTGAACAGTTTACTTTGCTAAAATAACTTCTTTAAGGGCAGCCCTGGTGGCGCAGTGGTATAGCGCCGCCTGCAGCTGGGGGTGTGATCCTGGAGACCTGGGATTGAGTCCCACACTGCATGGATGGAGCCTGCTTCTCCCTCTGCCTGTGTCTCTGCCTCTCTCTCTCTCTCTCTCTCTCTCAATAAATAAATAAAGTCTTAAAAAAATAAAATAAAAAATAACTTCTCTAAGACAAGAGTTCCAAATGAAAAATCTAATAACTCATAGTAAAGCTAATAAATATTTCACAACTAGGTACACTAGATTCACTGCCAGTTGTTTATCCCTATAAAAGTGGTACATAATAAAATAAAAACTAAAAATAAAGTAACAAAGTCTTAAAGTATCCCCAAAAAGATACTTACTTTTGTCTATTGTGAGCATTTTCTTTCCTTAAATCATTAAGATTTCTTTCAGCAGTCCGAGCTGCCAACTTAAAGAAAATACGTTTTTTTTTTTGAAAATACATTTTTAAAATAACACAAACATAAATGAAAAGATAAGGTATTCATAAACATTACAATCACCTAAGTATCCATTTCAGAAACTCAATGTAAAAGATTTTTAAATGGGACGCCTGGGTGGCTCAGCGGTTGAGCGTCTGCCTTTGGCCCAGGGCGTGATCCTGGAGTCCCGGGATCAAGTCCCACATCAGGCTCCCTGCATGGAGCCTGCTTCTCCCTCGGCCTGTGTCTCTGCCTCTCTCTCTCTCTCTCTCTCTCTCTCCTCTCTCATGAATAAATAAAATCTTTAAAAAAAAAGATTTTTAATTTAGGGAATTTTTTAAAAGGGAATGAGTTTCCTATAACCAGATGACATGAGTCTAAGACTGGAGTTTGATCATGTGCTTGCCAATGAATGCTGTTATCTAGATGTGAAGTCAAGGATTAGCACTATTTGGTGCTGTAAATACCCAAATACCACAAAAAAGCAATGTAGGAGGACCCGAGTTTAGGCTGATGGGAATGGAGACTCAGAATCATTAGGCTTGGGTATGCTGGCTAAAATACCAGAAAGCCATCTCTGGAGAGTTATCACTATAATTCTATGAAACCATAAAGGTCTAAAACAGTTTCACAGCATCCCCGTATAGGCCATTTTTTTAAAGGCTCAAAGCATGCAGCATGTCTATTAAGTGCACAGCACTGTAAAAATCATTATTTCTATAGTCTTTTTTATATGCATTTAATGAAATTTTTATTTAAAAAAAGATTAGAAAATCAGATACATATGTTACAAAAAAAAACTTACAATAAATGCCAACAACATACAATATTCAATCTAAATAGTTTGTGGGCAAAAGTTAAATGTGTATGGAATACTGCATGTTTCCCATCATTCTGTGAACTCTCCAGTTATGAAGCAGTAGTCTATGGAACATCAGACCTGGCCAAACTAATACAATCCACTTGGGCAAATGAATGTATCACAATGACTCAATCTATAACCGTAACTTCTTACAAATAAAAAGAACTATCAAATGTATTCACTTAAAATTATGAACTACACATTAAGACTATCTGGCCTAAGAATAAAGTATGTTAAATATTTACACACACAAACACAGCTTAACCATATTTTAGCAATATTAAAAAGATTCCAAGTGTAAATCATTTTCTAGTATGTAACCATATAATCAGTTTTATAGTAACAAAACAGAATATTACACCAAAACAATTTTAGTTAATAAAATACCAATTCATTTAACATTTAACAATGCAGAACCAAAACTACTTCTAAATGTTTTCTACACAGTATAACATATTTACTCTTAATTATAAGGCACAAAACAATGCAAAGTAAGTCAAAAGCAAATTTCACTGATTCTCATGGTATAAATATGAAAGATATTGAAAGATATATATTTGTTTTTATGCACTGATGCTAAATGATTACAGACTTTTGAAAAGCTTATACTTCAAAGGTTAAGTAAAACTGTAATTTCAATGAATGACCACATTGTATTCAGATATTAAATACTTACATGCAAAAAAGCATTCTATTAAGTACAGGTGTTAAGGAGAAAGAAACAGTCCCTATCTTAAGAAGCTTAAATGTGTGGTAAAGACAATTATAAATGACCACAGTACTTGCCACAGAACACATAGAAACAAAGTATTATGGGAGTTCAAAGGAAGAAAAGGTTAAATCTAATGGTATGGAGCAAAGAAATGGTCAAGGGAAAAAGTAAAATCTGAAACTATGAAATTATAACAGTAAAAAAGTGGAAACAAAGGAAGCATTTATCAAATGGGAAAAGTTTATATAAATTATAAAATATTCATAGAAAAAAATCTGTAATATATTAAGGAAGCAGAATATAAAACAGTAATAATATATAGTATGTTTCCACTTTTTAAATCATATGTGATTTATGTCTAAATATATTCTTTTAGGTATAGAAGTGATATTGCTGATTACTTCTTTGTACATCTTTTCTATGTAGTCTGAACTTTTTATTCAGTAAGCATACTTTATTTTTATGAAACCCCCCAAAAAAATCTTCATTTTGAGGGGCGCCTGGGTGGCTCAATCAGTTAAGCGAATGGCTTTGGCCCAGATCATAATACCAGGGTCCTGCAACTGAGCCCTGCATCTGGCTCCCTGCTCAGTGGGGAATCTGCTTCTCCCTCTCCTTCTGTCCCTCCCCCTGCTCATATATGCACTCACACTCTCTCAAAAGCTCTTTTTTTTTTTAAGATTATATCTATTTATTCATAAAAGACACACAGAGAGAGGCAGAGATATAGGGAAAAGGAGAAGAAGGCTCCCTGCGGGGAGCCTGATGCGGGACTCAATGCCAGGACCCTGGGATCACAACCCGAGCCAAAGGCAGACACTCAACCACTGAGTCACCCAGATGCCCCTCAAATAAAATCTTTTTTAAAAGGTCATTTTGAGACATAAAAGATATTTTTTTTGTATGTTTTAACACGAAGTCAGTGTCTTATTTGCTAAACAAGAAATGCCATGTACAATAACAGAAAAAGCTCGGACTTAGAATCTAAAAGGTCAGAATTTCAATCTCTACTCTTCACTCTTTGATCATGTAATCTTGGGCTGTTTTCTCATCTGTAAAGTTTGAATTATAATATCTATTTTACAGAGTTATTCTGTGGATTGAGTAAGTAATATGCCTTTAAGTCTACTGTTTAGAACACAAGAGATTAACATACATCAGTTCTTCTCTTTTTTTTTTTAAGTTTTTCTCATCTTTAAAAAGTAATCTGCATCTTAGTATTCAGAAAGTGGCAAAAAAGACTAAATTTATCTCCAAGCCCAGCTTAATTCAGTAACGAATCTTCACTTGAGCTCTCAACACAAAATCTGAGAAATGGAAAGAGCCTAGATATTCAACATGTCTAATTCTCAACCCATGCTGGAACTCCACTCCAGAAACATCCACATCTAAGAAGTACCTCCCAAGTTTCAGTGTAACAGTGTAATAACAGCATGTACTGAGTGCTTACTATGTGTCAGGTACCTGGCTAACAACCTTACTTTAGTTATCTCACTTACTCATCATAATTACTCTATGAAATATGGATACATCAGTAGTACCTCTTTCCTTACAGGTAAGAAAACAGTATTTGTTGTCGTTACAGGTGATGGAACCAGAATACCAATCATGACAGGCTGATTAGGCTGATTCCAGAATCCACGTGTTCACCCAGTAGGCAAACTGTCTCCCCTTGAAGACTCCTAGGGACAAGTCCTACAAAGGCCAGCTGTTATAACAGTTCTACATGTCAGACGGATATTTCCTACAATTAGTGAAATCTGCATCCTTATCATTTCCTGATATAATTCCCCTCTGGAGCACTCACATGCCATTTTTCATGATGAACTTTTTCCTGATGTGTACCAAGTAATTCAATACTGAGAATCAGATACCTGAATTGTATAACTTTTACAACTAGAAGAGGCTTTCAATATCACTTAGTTCAATCTGTTGTTTTTACAGATGAGTTAACAAGCCCAGTAATTTTAAGTAATTTGTCCACAAATAATTAGTGGCAATCCAGGGCCCTCAAACAATTAATCCATGAACATTACATCGTCTCCCCCAGAGAGAGCATAACCTCCTTGCAAAGTAAAAGCAGAGGGAAAATCAGATTTTTGTGAATAACTGTGTTGTAACAAAGTATTCATTTCATAAAGAGCATAATTTCACTACCAGTAAAATTAAAAGAAACTGATTTAATACTATCCTTAATTTTTAGTGTGAAAGTGTACCTTTTAAACTACTCATTTAAATTAGGAAAGGGGCATCTGGGTGGCTCAGTTGGTTAAGTATCTGTCTTTGGCTCAAGTCATAATCTGAGAGTTCCAGGATTGAGCCCCACAAAGGGCTCCCTGCTCCACAGGAGACCTGCCTCTCCCTCTCCTGCTTCCTCTTGCTTGTGCTCTCTCTCTAATCAATAAATAAAATCTTTATAAATAAATAAGGAAAAAGAACCATCTGACAAAGAAAAGTTAATACTTACCCAATTATCATGTGCTTTTTTCTCATGGGAAATAATCTGAAAAAGAAATTCATTAAAATACTACTGATTTTCTTAAGTAAAAAATTTCACATCTACCAATATAACTTAGTACACAACTCATAAACTCAAAAATAACTCAAGCATCTCTGAAAAGTGAGTAACATTTTTAAAGCAAATTTTCATATACACATGATCTACTCTAGTATATTCTTAAAAACTCAATGAATTTTTGTCTGGTAAATTTGTTTTATGCCATAATCAACTACAATGAGTTACCAACTAAGAGATAATTAGCCTGAGTGAATATGAGACCCCAATGTGGATATATGTTTGTTTATTTATTCAATCCACATTCCTAAAGACCAGGAGACATGGTAATTTTAAACAAAGTCTCTTATTTCAGAACTTTGACTCCCTGTAAATGTCCCACAGACATGTGCAAAAACTCAAGAGAGGTGTACAACTATCAAGTAACTATACTCCTGCATCAAAATAGAGATACCAATTCAAACAAACGATAATTGTTTTAATTTACACACAACACACACACACACACACACACACACACACATATACCTGCCCTTGATAAGAATGAATGGTTCTCTCCAATTCTTCTTCAAGATCTTTGGCTCGCTTTCTATAAGGAATAATCATTCAATGATTAACATATACTAAGAAATGAAAGAATGCACTATGTCTACTGAAAATATTAAATAAAGCATCTAGAGTGCTTTATGTAAAAAATAACTCTAGAACTCCACACATTTAACCACGTTTAAGAGGTTCTAAAGGAGTATACTTTTATCTGATATAATTTAACATTAACTGTGCTTTAAGAGTACTACTACTCTGATTTACCTAAACCAAAGGTCATGCAAGGATTTATATGGTATATTGGTTTGTTTTTATTTTTAAAAGCATGAACTTGGGAGATTTATTCAGATGTCTGTAACCATAAAAGAATTCTAGGAAATTAACCATTTGTGTAAAATAAAATGATACTTAACTACCTTTACACGACTAGTAGGATAATTTCTTCTTTTGGATAAAACCCAAGCTTAGTCTTTCTAATATAAAATGAAATATCACAACTATTTGAGATATTGCTAAATCCTGCCCCTTATTTTCTCAATATTTTCTATTATTTCCATGGAAGTAATAAGTGAACTAAGGAAACAACTAGATATATAAACACTCTTCAGATCTCTGACTGTGGCTCACTCTTCTTTTTGAGGCCTACTTCTCGAATTCCTTAATATTATATACATTCTTTCCCACTTGAACCAGAGAGGAAAGACCTTGAAATTAATGGCGATTCAAAAATTTCTTCTCATTAACATAAAACAGGATTTCCCATGTTCAAATACAACTAATGTGAGAGATTTAAAATCATACACACTGAAAGGAAAACATTTTTTCTTTTTTATATTTTCTGTATAATTGCATAAGAGCAAGATATCCAAATGAAAAATAATAAAAAATATGTTGGGTTTATTTTTTTTTTGTTACTTTATTATTTTTTTCTGGTATTAGGTTTTTGGATACCCTCCCCAACCTCAAAAAGAAATATATTTAATACCTATAGGTCTCCAACTCTTCAGCTGCATGACTGATCTTCTCGTCTGCTTTGGATAGTTTCTCTTCTTTCTCTAATCGGTAATTTTCCTCTACTGTTAATTTCCTTAAAACAAAAAGTTTGTTGTTGTTGTTTTTACAGTATAATAAGATAATCAATCACATCTTTTTAATTATATCACTAGTGGTTCCCATGAAACAATTTGCATAATACCACTAAAAACATCACATGCAAGAAAAAAAGTACATGCATAAATATTTATGGTATGGAACTTAAAATTATAAACTGAAATTATAAACCACCTTGTCTAATATAGTACCACTATATTAGAAAAGTTTTTTTTTATTAGAAAAGTTTTAAGAGCTTTCTTTTAATTATTTAAATTCAATTTGCCAACATACAGTATAAACACCCAGTGCTCATCCCATCAAGTACCGTAAGAGTTTTCTGTAAGACATTATCATAAAAATAAGACCAAAGGTAAATATTAGTAAAAACTATCCTACTATGTTTTATTTATCAAGACTTCTTAAGTAAAGCAGCAATACATTTATTAGACAAGAAGGCACCAACTAACAAACTGTATTTCAATAATTTTTAAATTGGTTAAGTCATTAACATAGTAAACAGGCTTCCAGGACGGTTCACACACATATATAAAACAAAAAACAAAACAAACAAAAATAAAAACAACTTATAAAGAACCCAAAGTAGGGGATCCCTGTGTGGCTCAGTGGTTTAGTGCCTGCCTTCAGCCCAGGGTGTGATCCTGGAGAACCAGGATCAAGTCCCACATCAGGCTTCCTGCATGGAGCCTGCTTCTCCCTCTGCTTGTGTCTCTGCGCCTCTCTCTCTCTCTCTCTCTCTCTCTCTCTCTCTCTCTCTGAGGAATAAATAAATAAAATCTTTAAAAAAAAAAAAAAAAGAACCCAAAGTAAATAAAAGCAGTAGTAATAGTAGTCCTACTTACTACTTCTAGTTCTTTTAATAATAATAGCTAATTTAGTGAGCATTAGTATGAATCAGAAATTGTTCTTAAGACTTTTACATGCATTATAACCCTATCTAATTATCACAACAGCTCTACAAAAAGAGAAAGGAAGCACAGAAACTAAGTAAGTGAAGCTAGGCATAGAGCTAGCAAGTAGTGACTCCATTATACCATATTACCCATGCTGTTTCAGATGATGCCATCAGTAACAACACTGGTCCTTCAAGAAATACTTATTAAACACCACAAGGAAACACATTTGGAGTCCTAAATGTGATTCAGTCTCTCCTTCTTCATGAACTTTGGGGAGGAACATGACAAACTATTGAAGAAATTCTACAGGGCAGGATTAAATGTTTTATATTCCACAAACTACATTACCAACTGCTAAGAAAGGATTTGCCAGGTCAATCATTTCATAGGTGTAGAAGAAAATAAGTCATCTCTTCAGAAAAAGCATGAAAATATAATGGGCTTGGATATGGAAGGAGGTGTATTTTTACAGAATCTAGATTAAAAATGACCAGAAATTCTTTGACACCTCTGTTGCTGAAAGTAAAGTCTATGAACCTTTCCCTTGAATTTGGCTAGGCTCATTAATGATGGAAATTGCACTATAAAGGTATTCTGATGATTTAACTAAAAAACAATCACATCTCACGTCACACATTTAAAACAACATATTGAGGCATCTGGGTGGTTCACTCAGTTACATATCAATTATGGCTCAGGTCATGATCTCAGGGTTGTGAGACTGAGCCCTGTACTGTGCTCCACCCTGGGCATGGAACCTGCTTAAGATTCTCTCCCTCTCCCTTTATACCCCCATAAACACACTCACGCTTGCTCGCACTCTCTCTCTCTAAAAATAAGTAAAATAAAAATCTTAAAAAAAAAAAAAAGATTCTTTTTCCCTTTCTGCCCTCCCCCTCCCCCCTCTTCACAAAAAGAATGAAAATATTTTTTTAATAAAAAAGCAGCAATATATCAAGCTTCTATGTTATGCTATTTCACTTCTCTCCAATATTAAATCTGGAAAAGTGCTAGTAATATATAATACATTAATCCTGAAAAATATCAAAATTACTGAATCTAAATTTTATTTTCAGCCCAGGTCATGATTTCAGGGTCCTGGGATCCAGGCCCACACTGGGGCTCAGCAGAGAGCCTGCTTCTCCCTCTCCCTCTGCTGCCCATCCTGCTTGTGCTCTTTCTCTCTCTCTGTCAAAATAAATAAAATCTTACAAAGAAAAAAATTTTAAACATTCCTCATCAAAATTCTATAATCAACCAGTCAAGTTCAAAAAGATACACTCAAAAATATTCTTTTTACCTAAAATAATTCTTCATGTCCAATTTTTACTCACAATATCTTTCATCCTAAATTAAAATGAAGGGTCATCCATTCCTAAAATTACTGATGGAAAACCATGAGGTATCCATTCTGTAGCTCTTCCATTTAATCAAGTTTACTTCTCTTTCATATCCTAAGCAGTGGCCCAAAGACTGATTATGAACAGCAAGTTTTTAATTTTTGAATAGACTACAAAGAATGATTGCAGTATACAGCTTGCAATGACAGAGCTTAACAAATCCACCAGCATCCCGAAGGCAATGTAATGTTGGTATTTTCTACCAGTTTCCAAATACATAAAACAGCATCTCATTCCCAAAAGTTATGTTCTAAAAGTCACCACAAATCCTAATTAGCAAATACTGAACCATTGCTCTCAAGGAAATAGAGTTAGGTTTCTGCATGCTCTGGTCACAGTATTTTCATCCACCAATCAATACATAACCCTGTTTTATGTGTTTTGGTTTAAAGACACCTTATTTAACATATATTGTTGGTTTATTAATAATGAACTCACAGCCAACAGCATCATAACTCATGTCTGAACAAAGCTTATCTGACACGTATACTTTCTCTATAAGACACTCCACAGCCTTCTTGCACTTAAGAACACTAAACACTATTTCAGCACAATAGCTGGGGACCATCTTAAACAGCTAAATCACCAACAAAAAGCCCAAAAATGTGGCACCACATATACTGCAAAAAGGATGCTTGTTTACAAAATGAGAAATGAAATAAGAAGGCATACCAGGGGACACCTGGGTGGCTCAGCAGTTGAGTGTCTGCCTTTGGGCCAGGGTGTGATCCCAGGGTCCTGGGATCGGGTCCTACATCGGGTTCCCTGCATGGAGCCTGCTTCTCCCTCTGCCTAGGTCTCTGCCTCTCTCTCTCTCTCTCTCTCTCTCTCGCTCTCTCATGAGTAAATAAATATTAAAAAAAAAAAAGAAGGCAGAACAGGAACACACACATTGGGCAATTCACATTTTTTCCCATCCTGTGCCTAAGATAACCACTACAGCTCTGTAAGTACTGGTTTGGGGTTAAAAGTTAAGTTTCCACAAGTAGGTGAATTTGTAAATACAGAATCTATGAATGATGAATATCAATTGTAGTAACTTTCATTAAAGGGGCTTGAAATTACATTAATTAAGTTATATTTTATTTCCTTTTATGATGAAAAGTATGTCCTATACTGGTATTTTAATATCTAGAGTCTCCAGATAGGTATCTTAACAGCCTTCTGTGTATCTGTGCATTTAGGCATCAATATACACACGCACAGAATCTTTCACTCTATTATATAAAGGTACTAAACATATTTATTTATAGATTCTACAAATATTTACTGAATAAGTACCATGTGCCAGACATAGCATTAGGCACCAGAAATATAGAAGAAAAGAGAACAAAGTAATTCAGGGAGTTTACATTAAATGTTGAGAAGATTAAAAAAAAAAAAGACAATCATTCATCAGAAGACTATAAGGGCTATAAGAAAAATAAAGCAAGATAAGGGAAGAGGGAATTGCAGGTAATATATTATATTAGTTAGGGTAACCAGGGAAGGATTCTTTGAAGCAACATCTGAACATAGACTCAAATGAAATGAAGGATTTAACCTTATACAGGGAACTACAAATCCAAGGCAGAAAGAGCAAATGCAGAAGGCCCTGAGGTACAGATGTGCTTAGTATGCTAAAAATCTCATCAAGAATGCCAGTGCACTGGAGGATAATAAAGGAAAAAGAAAAATAAGCTAAAATTAAAAGCATAATCAGGGAGAAAAAAAAAAAGGCAGTTGAAGGTCAGATCTTACAGAGTCTTTAGGTCATATAAGAGCTTTGGATTAAATTCTAAGTACTATATGAAGGCACTTGAGTTTGCAAACAAGACAAAGACAAGACCCAAAATTTAGGTTCTAGAAGGATCACACCACTGGAACCAACTGTGCAGGAAGTTGAATGGAAAGAAACTACACATGAATGAGACTACTGCAATAAATCAGACACAAAATGATGATGGTTTGTTAGTTTAGATGTGAGTCACTGTAGGGGAAGTAGTGAAAAATGGTCAGATTCAGAAAAAAAAAAGTGTTTCAAGATTAAATAACTTCCTTAAAAATGAACTGAAGAAATATTACCCAATCCTAAGTTGAGCACTTTGCATATCACATATGCTGAATATGCACTATTTTTAAGCTATTTTACTTGCCGTACAGTGAAGTTAACAATATAATTTTTATTACCTGTGAAGTGTCATTTCATTTTCTTGATACAATTCAGTCATTACTTTAAGTTTCTGCTGAAGCTTTTGAGTCTCGCTTTCAAATTGTGTATTTTCTGACTGCAAAGATGCTTGTTCAGTCTGGAGATTTTTAATACATTCTATAGAAAATTTTTAAAAATCACAATTAAGGGAGTAAACATTTTGAGATGCACATTAAAGATAAAAATCACTAAAAATAATAAATTATTAATAAATGAAATTCTGACAACAGAAAATTTATGATTTTTTTCACCTAAATGCTTTTTAGTATTTTAAAGAACTAGAAAAATTGTTATAATTTTTTTTATTACCTCAAGATTTCCCAAACCTTCAATATTCTAATTCCAGCATCTAATTTTCAGTTAGGAAGTCAAAAAACAATAAAATTCTCAAGGTTACGGAGATGAGAGTTCTGAAGAGAAATATTCTAGCTTAACATTTCCTGTGAAACTGCTTCCACATGATGAACAATGTCCATTTTTATCTAGTAAAAAATTAACAGTTAATACTTAACTTCTAGCCAACCTTTTTTTTTTTTAATTTTATTTATTTATTCATGAGAGACACAGAGAGTCAGAGACTTGGGCAGAGGGAGAAAATTGGGCAGAACTCAATCCCAGAAGCCCAGGATCATGCCCTGATCCAAAGGCAGACACTCAACCACTGAACCACCCAGGTGTCCCTAGCCAGCTCTCCTTTTAAGCAAAATTTAGATAATAAGTCAGGCCAGAAATTTGGATCTTCTGATAAGAAATGCTACATAATCTTCCTAGCTTAATCCAGACCAAGACTGTAGAGAAAAACACCAGTTTTAGCTGGTTTCAAATGCTAACACACCAAAAATAATTATCTATAAAACAAAAACTAACGATTCTAAGTAATTATGAGTACTAGATAATTAGTGCATCAATTGTTTTTAAAAACCTCATTTCCCCTCCAACATCATAACTCCACCTCTGAACTCCTCTAAGATTGAAGTGCCATCTCTCAAAACATGGGTATGAATCATCACCAAAGATCTTTTTTTTCTTTTTTTTTTAATTTATTTATTAATGAGAGATACAGAGAGAGAGAGAGAGAGAGAGAGAGAGAGGGAGGCAGAGACACAGGCAGAGGGAGAAGCAGACTCCATGCAGGAAGCCCGACGCGGGACTCGATCCGGGGTCTCCAGAATCAGGCCCTGGGCTGAAGGTGGTGCTCAACCGCTGAGCCAACGGGGCTGCCCCACCACAGATCTTTTAAGTAATCTCCACACCCAATGTGGGGTTTGCACTCAAGACCCTGAGATTAAGAGCCACATGTTCTACCTGACTAAGCCAGGCAGATGCCCCCATTACAAATCTTATTACAAAGCAAAACTTACTTTGTGTAAAGAAGGCAGTTTCAAATTCACAAAGTCATACTAACAAGCATTAAAATTTTAGTAATTATATGTAATGGCATACTAATTATTCTAAAGGTATATAATTAATTAATCATATATATCAAAAGGAAAGTTTAAAGGAAATATGCTGGGCAGCCCCGGTGGCGCAGCGGTTTAGCACCACCTGCAGCCCAGGGCATGATCCTGGAGATCCTGGATGGAGTCCCATGTCGGGCTCTCTGCATGGAGCCTGCTTCTCCCTCTGCCTGTGTCTCTGCTACTCTCTCTCTCTCTCTCTGCATCCCTATGAATAAATAAATAAAATGTTTAAAAAAAATAAAGGAAATATGCTAACATTAAATAATTTCAATGTGCATACCTGTCTTAGAAATTTTTAAATCTAAATCAGAAGTAATCTGTTGACCAAGGCATTAAGCCATTGCCAAGAACAGTCATTTAAGACATTAACATTGGATATCATCTCTGGCAAAACTGAATTATAGGGATGATCTTTTAAAAGTTAACAGTTTTAATTTGCTACCTTTTAACATCTAAAACTGTATCACACATATAACACTGAAATTAAAAGGTAAGTATGGTTTTACATGTCTTTTTAAAACTGCACTATTTTTATTTCATATGAACATGGAGGAAACTGATAATCCCGCTTTACCAGCAACAACAAAAAATCTCAGTGCTAATTTTTCACAAATCAGAAACAAAAATAACAGTTAAAAAATCAAATTGGATCTTTACATACGTGATTCAATTAACAGGATCATTCTATATAAGGAGATGTAGATAACCTACCTGTAAGCTCCTCCTTTGTCTTATCTACTTCAGATAAATGAATGTAAATTTGGTTTCTTTCTCCTTCTAGGGTTTTTAAAGAAGCATTTAACTTCAGAGAATGGAAAAAGGAAAAAAAGCAACATTAATCAGTTATACCAAAAAAAGGAAAAACAAAAAATTCTCAATATACCATCCCAACCTTTTTAAGTTTTTATCACTTTGATGAAATTATCATCTAGAATGCATTAACCAACAATGCAGCTTCCATCCTGAAAAGTTAACATTCGTCAGTTGTTGTAAATGTCAGAACAGAGACAGAGAAGATCAATGATTGATCCTTAAAAAGTAGCTATTTTCATTCTATTTACTTTCAACACAGAAGTTTTAATTAAAGCAACCTTCAAACTACATTACCAAGACTTCATATAGTTCTGTAAGGATCAAGATACCACTACTACAATGGAAAAGAAAAGATAAAAACAGGAAGAAAATAAACCTAGCATTCACTTCTCAAATTAGGATAAGGGGTAATAGAAAAAGGAAAATACTGAGACCAGAGGAAGAACGCTCAAAGACAAAAATATGAGAGAAAATACACTAAATAGTTTTAAAATATTCCTTATCCAAAAACAAAAGTGCATTATCTTAAATTTTTATTATAAATTTTAAAACTTAACAACATGAATTTCCAAAGTTATTATAAAAAATCAACTAATAAATTCTGATCACTTCTGAAAATTCAGATCACTTCTATGGTGGTAACTATAAAATGGACTTTTAAAATAATTACTAAGGACATACAGGTTTAATCCAAGTCCTGTTTCTTTCTCTATATTCTTTATATTTATATAGTAATGCAAACCTTAGCAGCATGAACCAGTTTCTTCAAAGCTCCTTTTGGTTGATTATCTATAGTTTAAAAAAAAAACAAACACAATAAATTGAGAAAACAGTGCCACATCACAACAGACATCCAAATGATTTTAGTAGTTCACATAACTAGAGCCTTATCCCTTTTCCTGCTACAATAAAGAATTTGATATGAGGCAGGATGGCTTGGACATGCTCCCAAAAAGCTAAACAATAAAGCATTGGAAGAACCATAATTAGGTTCTTCACGACTCACTACAAGAACAAATTTATAACAAGAATTTGGTATTCACCTAAATATAGTCCAGTGTCAACTATTGGATTTTTCAGCATACAAAATATAAGTGGAATTATACTACAAATTAAAATAACATGAAAAAAAATTTTTTTTATTTTTTTTTAAAAACCAAGCATGTATTTTCTCATTACAAAAGGAATTACTTCTTGCAAGATAAAGCAAAAGTGAAAAAGTACAAACAGAACAAATGTGTTCACTTTAGGAATACAGTTTTCTTCCAATGCATTAATACTATCACCAAAGAAATTAAAAAAAAAATCATACCTTCTGCTCCTTAATAAATTTGTTAATTAGGCAGGGAGTAGAGGGAGAAAAAAGAGGACAAAAAGTCAGAAGAGTTACCACCGTGGGAAACTAGTAAAAGATACACAAAACATGTCTGTACTCTTTTTGGAATTTCCAATGAATCTGTAATTATGTCAAGAAAAAATTATTTTTTCAAGTCACAGGAACTGGTTTGAAAACAGTGAGAAGCTATAGTGAACCTAACTCTTGCTTGAGTTTCCAGACTGCAACCAGCAGTGGTAATAACAATTTGGAATGGCCAAGACTAAAGTACTGAGTCATCCAACTAAAACAAACAAAAAACAGTATCCTAAGGTATTCATCTATATAACACTCATTGTTTAAACTACCCACTCATCCATCTGATTAGTTGACATGACTGGGAAAAACATGCATTGAAATGATTATGATGCAATATGAAAACTGCTGTAACAAAGATGTACAATATATAAAAAGAACATGGAACAAAGAAGCTGTAAGTCTGTCTGAGGAGTAGGGAGAAAAATTTACTGAAAAGGCAGTATTACAATTGAAGCTTAACAATAAGGGATGGCAAGAGAGAGAGACAGAGTAGTAGAGACAGATAAAATGTGCCAAAGCAAAATTGTATAAACATGGTGCACACAAAAAACAAATAATCTGATCAAGAAATAGGCAGAAGACACAAACAGACATTTCTCTAAAGAAGACCTACAAATGTCCAACAGACACACGAAAAAAAGCTCAACATTACTGTGTGTCAGGGAAACACAAATCAAAACCACAAGAAGATACCACTTCACACCAGTCAAAATGCCTAAAATTAACAAGTCAGAAAACGACAGATGTTGGAGAGGATGCAGAGAACGGGGAACCCTCTTATGCTGCTGGTGGGAATGCAAGCTAATGGAGCCACTCTGGAAAACAGAGGTTCCACAAAAAGTTGAAAATAGAGCTACTCTATGACCTAGGAGTTGCACTACTAGGTAGTTATCCCAAAGATACAAATGTACTGATCCAAAGGGGCATCTGCACCCCAATGTTTACAGCAACAATGTCCATAAGAGCCAAACTATGAAAAGAGCCCAGATCTCCATCAACAGAAGAATGGATAAAGAAGACATGTATATATATATATATATATATATATATATATATACACAATGGAATACTAGTTAGCCATCAAAAAGAATGAAATCTTGCTATTTGCAACGACATAGATAGAACAGAGGGTGTTATACTAAGCAAAATAAGTCAATTAGAGGAAAACAATTATCATATGATCTCACTCATATGTGGAATTTAAGAAATAAAACAGGATCATAGGGGAAGAGGAGGAAAAATAAAACAGGATGAAATGAGAGAGAGACAAATCTTAAGAGACTCTTAATCATAGGAAACAAACTGAGGGTTGCTGGAGGGCCAGGGGGTAGGGTAATTGGGTGATGGACATTAATGAAGGCATGTGATATAAGGAGCACTAGGCATTATTATAGAAGACTGATAAATCACTAATACCTCTGAAATAATAATACATTATATGTTAATCAATTGCATTTAAATTTAAAAAAGAAAACTTGAAAAAAAAAGAACATGGTGCATATAGGAACTAAAAAAAAATACAAGAGCTATTCATCATTTTTAGCAAAAGAGGATGAATCATGACTTAATACCCTACTGCATACCATTTTCTGATTCACTCATTTCCAATTCCAAGTTATCATAATTTGTTAGGTCTTCTCCCAGCACAGCAGCCCAATCTTTCATCTTTATCAAGCGTTCAGTCAGAGACTTGACATTTAATAGAAAAGGGAAAAAAGAGAGAGAGGTAATGCCTTTTGCTGATTTACAACTTCTGAATGTGTAGTTACAGTTTAAAAATCAATCTACATAGATAACAACTTTGACTGAGCTTGAGATTACCATCTCATTCTTGTTCTGTTTAAGAAGAATCCCAAGTTCTTTAGTAGAGTAAGTTTAGGGGAAAAAAATAAAACAATATCCCAAATTACAAATAAAACTCCTAAAGCTGGAATCTTCAAAACATATTTAGTAACAATGTAAAGAACATAAATATATAGGTTTCAAGATGGCAACCTCCACTTTACTACATAATTACAGAATGTTAGTTTTACATCTTATTACTTGATATTTACACCTGAGTATCAAATTGCAGTTTGAAAGGATAAGATTTAAAAAAGCAGGCAAGTAATGGGGCTAGAAAGGGGCAAACAAGGAGGAAGAAAAAGTGAACAAATTCTAACAATAATACCAATTATTATATTCCTATCAGAGTCAAGTTTCAATTAGACTTATTTTCTGAAAAGTATTCATCTCCGTGAAAGTACATACAACAGCTAATCTGGGTATTACAGATATCCAGCTGATACATATAACTTCATTTGACCAATTTCTAAAATTCTTGATAATTTATCAATAGATAAAGATGGCAGTCTAAAGACAAAGATAAAATCTGCTATTCTTTTTCTTTCTTCATTAAATACCTAGGCTAAAATACAGAGCAAAAAAGAAAAAAGACACATAGAATATTGACATATATACAAAATATATACTAATACATAGCATTAATATTAGTAATATTAATAAATATTAATATCAGCATTATTAGTGTTAATGTTAATTATTCGTATTTATACTTATATATTATATATACTTGTATATTTATGTGATTAACATTAACTATATAGCATTGATACTGATATTAATAAATGTTAATATAGTCTTAATATCAGTAATGATATTAATATTAATATGATATAATTAATATAACACAATATAAGTTATATGATATATATAATCTATATATATTATTATACAATATATGTGACAAATCTTTAAATCTTTAAGGAGCATTTAGGAGCAAGAATGACAATCCTGGTACAAATTAAAATGAATGCCAAAAAAGTACACATGCTCAAATTTGACCAAATAAATTATAAAAATAAAAGCTGCTAAAGACAAAAATTGTCAAATATCAGAATTAGTGCAAAATTCTAGCAGACTCAGTCACTAAAATCAGCAGAGCCACTTACCTTGATCTGATTTTCTTTATCATACAGAACTTGTTCTGCATATACTTTGGAGTCTTCAAATGTTATTTTCTGTTTATTAAGTTGATTCACTTGTTCTTTCCATTCTTCAGCTTCTTGTAAAAGCTAAAATTCAAACCCCACCAAAAAAAAGCAAATCATTCTTTTTCATACTTACATGTAGTTGAATTTATTTATCTATTTAGATGTATCATTAATAGATATTATACAACACAATGTATTGCTGGGAAGGAAGTAGGGAGGAATGTAGGAGGGAAGAAGGGAAGGTCTTACCATCCCTTAAGTCCTATATAACATGCCATACCTTACTTGTACTAAAAAAATTTTTTTTAATCATGTGCTGTTTTATAGTTAAGATAACTGAACTTCCTTGGAATATTCTACATAAGCAATCTTTTACTATATATACTTTTATAGGAAAGATTTTTGGACATGAACAAAAGGTATCGGTTGTTATAAAAACACAGGCTTGACTACATAACTTAAAAGCTTCACAAACCAAAAAATAACACAAAATCTAAAAACAAATAACTAGAAAGGAACTCTTATACACAACAAAAGATTAATAACTTTAACATGCAAAAAGCTCTTACAAGTCAATAAGAAAAACGGGGAAAAAAAAGAATGAGCAAGCAAGTCACAAAGAAATGGCCCATAGAAATATGAAAGAAAAGTCCAAATTTATTAAATCTTGAAAACTCAGTTCTGTCAAATAGTAATTACTGGATTTCTCTGTAAAACTAAGGCTTCATTAGCATATTTCCTAGCACAAGAAAACTAAATTTTTTTCTACGAATGTATAGGAGAACTAAGAGGACACCAACAGATTAAAACCAAATGAAGACTGAAGAAAAAATTTTGAATTTGGGGATTAGGGGATTAGTGAGTTACTAAAGAAATTGCACTCCCAGGGATGCCTGGGTGGCTCAGTGGTTGAGCATCTGCCTTGGCTCAGGGCATGATCCCAGGGTCCTGGGATCCAGTCCCACACTGGGCTCCCCACAGGGAGCCTGCTTCTCCCTCTGCCTATGTCTCTGCCTCTCTATGTCTCTCATGAATAAATAAAATCTTTAAAATGAAAAAAAAAAGAAAGAAAGAAATTGGATACCCAGCATGCAGTCATAAGAAGTATTAGAACATGGCATTAGTGAATATAGAATATTTTATTTCAAGAACCTTAGTGATTCAAAAGGAGTTAGATGAAAACAAGTATAAAGAGTAAGAAAATCTAAGGATAGCCGGGTGGCACAATTGGTTAAGTGTCTGCCTTCGGCTCAGGTCATGATCTCAGGGCCATGTGATGGAGCCGCACAATGGGGGGATGGGGGGGAGCCTGCTTCTCCCTCTCCCTTTGCCTCTGCCATTTCCCCCAACTTATGATCTTTGGCTCTCTCTCTCTCTCTGTGTCAAATAAATAAATAAAATCTTTTAAAATTTTTTAAAAATTAAAAAAAAAATTTAAAAACTAAAAAACTGTAAATAATGTAATCAATGAAAAATTTTCCCATGGAAAAATTTTAACTGTATTGGGAGCATTGTGGGCCAGGAAATATATTTAGATGTGTGAGGAGAGTGTCTATATATATGAAGAAGGAAGAGGGTAAAAGCTAAATCCTCATTTGATCTACCACCAGAAATAGTTCTAGCTTTAGGCCCCAGACCCAGAGCTTCAATAATTCTGTATTCTCTGCCCTCTTTCAGTTTGGGTTTAAGGAGCTGGTACTAAATGCTACTTGCTGTGATTATTAAAATTTGCCCTGCAAAAGACATGAAGAGAAATCTCACAGAGGAAGACATAGATATGGCCAACATGCACATGAGAAAATGGTCTGCATCACTTGCCATCAGGGAAATACAAATCAAAACCACAATGAGATACCACCTCACACCAGTGAGAATGGGGAAAATTAACAAGGCAGGAAACCACAAATGTTGGAGAGGATGCGGAGAAAAGGGAACCCTCTTACACTGTTGGTGGGAATGTGAACTGGTGCAGCCACTCTGGAAAACTGTGTGGAGGTTCCTCAAAGAGTTAAAAATAGACCTGCCCTACCACCCAGCAATTGCACTGCTGGGGATTTACCCCAAAGATTCAGATGCAATGAAACGCCGGGACACCTGCACCCCGATGTTTCTAGCAGCCATGTCCACAATAGCCAAACTGTGGAAGGAGCCTCGGTGTCCATCGAAAGATGAATGGATAAAGAAGATGTGGTCTATGCATACAATGGAATATTACTCAGCCATTAGAAACGACAAATACCCACCATTTGCTTCAACGTGGATGGAACTGGAGGGTATTATGCTGAGTGAAGTAAGTCAATCAGAGAAGGACAGTGTATGTTCTCATTCATTTGGGGAATATAAATAATAGTGAAAGGGAATATAAGGGAAGGGAGAAGAAATGTGTGGGAAATATCAGAAAGGGAGACAGAACATAAAGACTCCTAACTCTGGGAAACAAACTAGGGGTGGTGGAAGGGGAGGAGGGCAGGGGGCGGGGGTGAATGGGTGACGGCACGGAGGGGGGCACTTGACGGGATGAGCACTGGGTGTTATTCTGTATGTTGGTAAATTGAACACCAATAAAAAATAAATTTATTAAATAAATAAATAAATAAATAAATAAATAAATAAATAAATAAATAAATTTGCCCTGGATTACTTTCACTACTGGAGGAAAAAGATGCCAGGAGTATATACTTTTATACTCTATACAAAAGAGACACAGCAGATTGCCCTACTCTCCTGCTTTCCAGAAAGAATCTAATCTTGCTCCTAGCATGGGTCAGTCATGAGTGTGTCTAGAACATTTATAATTATATATTTACAGTTTAAAAGTCCCTATAGGGGTGCCTGGGATGCTCAGTCCATTAAGCTTCTGCCTTCGGCTCAGGTTATGGTCCCAGGGTCCTAGATGGAGCCCCAAGTCAGGCTCCCCGCTCAGCAGGGAGTCCGCTTCTGCCTCTCCCTCTGGCTCTCCACCCTCCCTACTCATGCTCACTTTTTCTCTCTCAAATAAATTTTTAAAATCTTTTTTTAATTAATTAAATTTGATTTAATTTAATAAAAGTTCTCTCTCTAGAGTACAAACCTGTTTCCGGCTTTCCTGAAGTTGGGAATTTTCATTCAAAGCATCTTTTATAGCTATCTTAAGTCGTTCTTCATTCATTTGAAATATTTTGAAGGTCATTTTGGCCTAAGTAAAACAACATATCAGGCTTATAAGAATTAATTTAATACAACAGCTTTTTACAAATAGTCCCTAAAACATGGAATTAAAGACAAAAATATGCCAATATTAATAGAAAAGGCAGTGTGGGGTAGCAGAAAAAAGGTTAGTCTAGCATCAGGGTCCAGTCATAAATCTGCCACAACTTGTCATGTGGCCTTGGACCAAGGATTTAACCACTTCTAATCTTTTATGTACTGTGTAGCAAATTTTGTGAACTTTTTATTATCAGGCCTCTCTAGAATTTAAATTAGATGAGAACTTTCCAGTCTATTTTGTCTACTAATGTTAAGTGCCAAGCACCTTCAACAGCGACCATTATACACCAAGAGTTCAATAAATATCTGTCCAATAAAAAAATGAACTTTCCTGAAGTACCTTCTACAAAAGAACTATATTTAAAACCCCAATACCTCAAATGTAATATTATACCTTCTTCTTTAATCATAAAACAGTAAAATTAAAATGATTTTCCAACGCAACAGACCTAAACTAATTCAACTTACTTCAGCTACTTGTGATTTAAGAGATTTTGATTCATCTTCTAGGGACTGTATCCTTTTTGAAATATCCACCATCTGAAAAGACAGCATCAATCAATAAACAAGTATTTCTTTACTAAATTTTCCCAGTTCCTAAGATGCCACATACCTTAGATACAGTGTTAACCTAATGTATCTACTCAAAAAAAATGAGGACTCAAATTAAGAAAACCTCTCAGCCATATGCTTAAAGGGATTTTATATGAAAGTTGGACAACAATAGTATTTCATCTCATCTTTAATATAACACTTAAATTATATAGGCTCAAGATAAGTTCACTGATATCGTATCTTACTAAATAATTCCATACATCAATATCTTCCTTACAGATTTTAAAATAAATGACAAAGTTAAAATGTTTTCAAAATAATTTTTAAGTAATAAAAAAAAAACACTATGTATGTGGTTATTCAACTCTACTTATGTGAGCTACTTAATAGTGCATGTAGAAAATCTCTACAAGATAAGCAAGAAACTTAACACGGTAACCTCTAAGAAATAAAAAAGCTAGTGGATCTCGAAAATTTTACTCTGTACTTAACAGCCTTCTGTATTTTTAGAGTGCATATAATACTTTAACTGATCCCTTTTTTTTTTTTTAAGTAGGCTCCATGCCCAGCACGGACCCCAACAGAGGGCTTAAACTCAACCCTGAGATCAAGATCTGAGCTGAGATCAAGAGTCAAACATGTAACCAACAGAGCCACCCAGGTGCCCTGACCTCCACATATTAATTTTTTAAAATCTAGTAACTTTCCTTTTCCTATAGTCTCCTCAAACACAAAAACCTTACCAATTCATCTTGTTCAGAGTGCTTAGATTTCTCTTCTTTTAACTGGTTTTCCAAAAAAAGTATTTCATCCTCAAGATCAGATTTAGACTTGTTCAGCTTTTCATAGACTGCCTAAAAAAGAGGAAGCCAACTTTATAAAATAGACGTAGGACTTTTTTGGTTATGATAAATCAAATATAATCAAACACATATATTATAAATCAATAAAATTTTGTTTACATATTTGTTCACTGTTATAACATTAAATAAAAGTAATGCTAGCAGGGGTCAGCAAACTTTTCTATAAAAAAACCATAAAGTAAATATTTTAGACTTACAGGCCATGTAGTCCCTGTCCCAACTATGCCTATGCAGTAAGAATGCAAAGACATGTAAATGAATGAGCATGGCTGTGTCCCAGTAAAATTTTATTTACAAAAACAGGTGGAAAACCAAACAATCAGATTAAAACTGGGCAGAGGATCTGAACAGACATTTTTCCAAAGAAGACATATAGATAGCCAACAGACACATGAAAAGATCTTTAACATCACTCATCAATCATCAGGGAAATGCAAATCAAAATCACAATGAGGTATTGTCTCACATCTGTCAAAATGGCTAAAATCAAAAGGACAAGAAATAACAAATGTTGGCAAGGATGTGGAGAAAAAGGAACCCTTGGGCATTGTTGCTGGGAATGTAAATTGGTACAGCCACTGTGGAAAACAGTAGAAATACTTACTATATGATCCAATAATTCCACTACTTAGTATTTATTCAAAAAAAAAAAAAACCACTGATTCAAAAAGATAAATACACCCCTATGTTTATTGCAGCATTATTTACAATAGCTAAATGAATAAAGATGTGGTATATACACACACAATGGAATATTACATAGCCATAAGAAATGATGAGATCTTGCCATTTGTGACAACACGGATGGACCTAGAGGGACCTAAGTGAAATAAGTCAGACTGACAAATGCCAAATGGTTTTACTCATATGTGGAATCTAAAAGACAAAACAGACAAAAAGCAGAATCAGACCTATAAATTTAGAGAATAAACTGATAGTTACCAGATGAAAGATGGTGAGGGGATGGGCAAAATGGGTGCAGGAGAGTGGGATATCAGGCTTCCAATTATGGAATGAATGAATCATGGGAATAAGCATAAGAAATATAGTCAATGAGACTGTAATAACATTGTATAGTGACAGATGGTAGCTACTTGTGGTAAGCACAGCAAAAAGTATAGAGATGTTGAATCACTATGTTGTATACCTGAAACTAATGTAACATTTATGTCAACTATACTCAAATTTTAAAAAATTTTAAAAGGAGAGAGAGAACCCATATTATAGTTTGCCAACCTCTGCTCTAGAGCATTATAAAGGAAAAAATGAGAAATAAGTCTGATTTAATATAATTAAAGATATAATAAAAAATAAACTCAAAAAATAACCAAGATCACTTCACAATAATGTTCTGCATTGAATTATTTTCTGGGATTCTTTAAATTTTAAATGATTAGTCACTGAATTATTCCAAATGGATTTTAAATACTGTAATAAACATACCTCTGATATTTGTGATCCTTCAACAAACTTGTTAAAAAAAAAAAAAAAACCAAAAGATTCACAGAATTTAATGGAGACCAAAATTTAAAAAAAAAAAAAAAAACTTATTTATAAGTATTTCTCCAACTTTGGCTATTTGATTACATGAATTCCCTGACTTGAATCAAAATTATTCTACTGTTTTGATTTTATCTACTGATTCAACCATCAAATTTTTTAACTATATCATATATAGTTAATAGGTTTACCAATCTCAAAAATAAACATTACGTTTTTTAATTATAAAAACCAGAGAAGAATTTCCAAAATGTTCATTTAAACTTTACTGCTAGATCCTATAAATTCAATGCCTTAAGAATAAACTGGTTTTATTTTATCCACAATACTACCAAACTTGAATCAATGTCTTCGCTGTCCAGTTTTTACTCTTCCATTAGACTAAATGCCTTCCACAATTCTTTCTTTTTTAATCAAACTAATAAGTTACTACTGGAACGGGAGATAAAACAGAAGGTCAGTAAATAAAACAATTTCACCAAGTTCTTAAGGATTTTAGTAGGTAACAAATGAAGAAAGAAAGTTTAAGAAATTTGCTTCATTTGGAATTCAATTTATAACTTCTTTCGGATTCTACTAAGAAATTCTGAAACATAATCTATAGATTTTTTTAAGTTTTTATTTTAATTCCAGGTAGTTATCATCCAGTGTTCTATATATAGACTTTCTGATGGTTACAGATATCAGTGACTAATAACAATCAAGCTGTATTGTCTGAACAGTACACCAAAAGAACAAAGTCCACTGTCTTCTACATTAATATTAGTATGCTACTGACAACATTTCTATCTCTAAACAGTAACAGGGCATGCTTATCATTTACCCTAATCTGTTGTAGCTTCGCTAAATGACAAATTTTTATTATTTTCCTTCTTACTCCTAGCTAAATCATACCTGGCTCAGGACAGCAGACTATATATCTCTTCCAAAGCCTACATTCAGTGACATCACGTTGGTAACTTGAAATTGGGAGTATTTACACAACAGAACCAAGCAAATGCTACAAATAAGGACTCCTACTCTCTAGAGAGCCAGCTATTAAATATTTACCAGCACATCACTGCTTACAATGTAAATCTTTGGTCTAATTCTAGTCAGCTCCTGATACAATGGGGATGAAGTAAAGGCAAGTACTGCCACAATTTACATAATTTATTGCTGCCATCTATTCCTAAATTTATGAAAATGAATCCTATTTTTCCTTTCTAGAGCAAACTGAATGGAAAAAAAGGAATGGTTACCTTAATATATTTCATTCCCAAGAATGAAAAATCAAGAGCTTCTATATGGCCCTAGATTCCACTCAACTAAATATGCCTCACTTGAAACAAGTTAGGAAGGAGAGCTCACATTTTTTAAATATTTTATGCTACCTAATGTTCCATTTCTTATAATTAATTTTTCTTTAACCTTTAACATCTAGAAATGCTCTTTGACATTTCCTTTAAAATAGTTTTGAGGAGAACACTGTTCTTAAAGTTTATGTTATTTAGCAATAATCTTTCCCCTAGCTTTTATAATTATATGTATTACTTGTTTTTACCTCCAAACTCTGTGCTTCTGTTGACTCCTTCTCAAAACTGGCATCCTTTAAAGATGATTCTAAGTCTTCATACTGAAAGAAAGCAACACTGTAAGGAAAAACTCTACAAATTTTATTCTAAATTTATATGAAGAAGCTGACAAAATCCACTTCCACATGTATGTCTGATTTACTTCGATTTGCTGAGCTTCAAGTTCTTCAAATATGAGCACTATAATAGAGCCAGGGCAGCTGACATACCACAGCCTCCTAACATGGGCAACAAATGGTGGCACTTCACCCTTAAGACTAAGAGAACTATCTCAACTCTGCCCATTCATTAAAGAGAAATCAAACACAAACAGGCCATCAGAAATTTTCATTTGTAATTCAAATCATACAGAAAAGAAAGCAAGTAGGCAATACAAGATCTTTAAACATGCAAAATAAGGAAAATGAAACATATAATGCTGTAAGATTGGCAAACTGCATTTATCTCATCAGTGTTTTTTTTAAAAAAAGTGATTATATGGAAGATTAAGCTATTCAGACCATCCTTCTCACTAGAACAAGAAGAGATGGACAAAAACACTTCAAAAAATAGGTATGTGTGAAGGATTCAGAGAGCTATCCATATAGTGAGAATCTGTGATAGAAGAAGGAACCCTCAGAGAAACAAGTTCAGCATTTGACATTTCCTTCTCCCCGTCCAAAAGCAGAGAAGGATAGGCCAAGAAACTGAGAAACTAATACCAATCTACACTTGCCACCTTATAAGAAAGTCTAAACCAGAAACAGACCAATCCCTTGAAATAAGGTCAAATTTCCAAATATTTTAACTTTTAATTAATCTATGATTTCTGATGTCTCAGACTAGCTGACTATGAGAATTAACAGTAAGTCCTCACTAAAAAAAGCTAACATCATCTACAACTTCAAATTTTTCTCTTATACAACCTGGCATTAATGAAAACAAGATTTGACTAAGCACCACCAGAAGAAAAACTGAGCAAAAGAAACAGACTCTTGAAGGATGCAAACAACAAAGTTTCCTGTTAGGAGGCACCTGGGTGGCACAGCCCATTAAGAAGCCCGACTCTTGGATTCAGTTCAGGTCCGGATCCCAAAGTCCTAAGACTGAGCCCCGCACAGGGCTCTGCACTCAGCATTGAGTCTGCTCAAGATTCTCTCTCTTCTTTTGCCTCTGCCCCTCCCCACTGTGTCTCTTTCTCCTCCTCAAATAAATAAATCTTAAAAAAAAAAAAAAAAAAAAAGAATTTTCAGACATTAAAATAAGGTCAATATGTAAAAGGAACTAAAAGGTGAACTATTAAGCCAGAGAAAAACAACTATGAAAAGGGCCACAATGAAACCATAGAACTGAAAAAGGTAATAAATGAAATTAATATCTCAATAGATAGTGTAAAACATTACACATAGATGAAGACAATTAGTAAAATGAAAACTACCTCAGAAGAAAATATCCACATGAAGTGTGAGCAAAATAATAAAAAAAAAACACATAAGAGATACATAAGATATAGTAAAAAGTTGAAATACAAGTATTTAGAGTCCCAGAAGAAGAAAAAAAGCAAAATATAATTGAAACAAAGTAATAGTCAAGAGTGTTCCAACACAAATGAAAGTTATTAAACCACATTTTTAGAAGTATCATGAATTCCGTGAATAATAAACAGAAGAAATTGTACCTAGACAACTAATAATACTGCTGAATATCAAAGACAAGGAGAAAAGTCATAAAGTAGCTAGAGAGTAAAGTTTTCTTATAAAACTAAACTGTACCTACCCTATAACCCACCAATTCTAGGTATTTACTAAAGAGAAATAAAAACACATGCCCACAAATACATACACATACACACACACACACACACCTGGTAGAAAGAAAACAACTTAATTCACAAAAGCTAAAAGCTGGAAATAACATATTAAAAGGAGCATGGATAAACATATTGTGATATATTGATACAATACAAATTAACTTAGCTTTAAAAAAAGAACTACTAATATATCCAACAACATAGTTAATTTCAAATATAATATTATTTGGATAAAGGAAACACAAAGGACTATGATTTCATTTATACAAACTCTGTAACAGGAAAAACTAATTTATGGTGCTAGAATAAAAACAGTGATTGTTAATAAGGGTAGGAGACTGAAAATGAGCACAAGGGACACCTGGGTGGCTCAGTGGTTGAGCATCTGCCTTCGGCTCGGGTCATCATCCTGGGGTCCTGGGATCAACTCCTACATTGGGCTCCCCACAGGAAGCCTGCTTCTCCCTCTGCCTATGTCTCTGCCTCTCTCTGTGTCTCTCATGAATAAGTAACTAAAATCTTAAAAAAAAACACATGATAAATGTTGATGGGAATGGTCCATATTAATGGGAATGGTAAATACATGGGTGAATACATTTGCCAAAATACACTTAAAATGTCCATTTATCTATACGAAAATTATACCTCAATTTTTAAAATGGAAGAGAAAAAAAAACCTAAAACATATAATATCATCAATTGATACCAAAATTAAATAAAACTTATAGCTGACTCTGACAAACAATATAGCAGGGAAAAAAAGAAGTAGAATGAAATGTTCAAAATGTTCAAAGAAAATAATTGCCAACTTAGAATTCTAGAAACAAAATTATACAAAATGTATATTATACACTATCAGACAAATAAAAACTGGGAGGATTTATCACCAGTGTATTTCACAAAAGGAAAGATTAGGGTAGGGCACCTGGGTGGCTCAGTGGGTTAAGTGTCCTCCCTCAGCTCAGGTCATGATCCCCGGTCTGGGATCAAGCCCTGTGTCAGGTACCTGCTTGGCAGGGAATCTACTTCTCCCTCTCTCTCTCCCTCTCCCTCTGCCCCTGCTTGTGCATGCTCTCCCTCTCTCTCAAATAAATATTTTTAAAAAAAAATAAAATATTTTTTTAAAAAAGGAAAAGATTAGGGTATTCAGAAGTAAGAAAAATCATCCCAAATGGAAGCTGAAATGAAGGAAAGAATAAACAGCAACAGAAATAATAAACATGTGGACAAATCCAAATAAATGGTCACTATTTCAAATAGTAATAAAATGATTTGGAGGTTTAAAGAAATATAAAAAATCCAAATATGTATCATAGGACATGGACAAAAAAGGGGCAAGTGGAATTAAAGTATTCTAAGGTCTTTATATCATCCAGTAAGTAGTAACAGCGCTAATTTATATTAGATATTAATAAATTAAGGATATATATTGGAATCTCTAAGGTAACCATTGAAAGAATATAAAATAATCCCTAAGTAACAAACCCACTGATATAGAAAATACTGAAGTAAGGAAAAATAAACTATTTTAATAAAAAGGAAAACAAGAGGGAAGAGAAAAAAGAACACGGATTAGGTGTCAAATAGAAATACTTAAGATGGTAGATTTAAGCCCTAATAATGAGAAATTACATTGACTCCAAATGAAATAATAGCCCATTAAATACAAAGATTTTTTTAGACTGATTTAAAAAAGCAAAACTCTATACTATTTTTAAAAGAGACAACACAAAACTATATAAACAAAAGTAAAATAATGGGAAAAGATCTATCATGCAAATGCTTAACAAATGAAAATCAAAAATTCCTAAAGATAAACAGGGGTATTTCATAATGATAAAAAGCTCCATCTAACCAGGAAGATGAATCAATTCTAAATGTGTATTCATCTAACATAGCCTCAGTATACATAAAATTGACAAAATTAAGAGAAAAGCAAATGCACAACCAAAATGGGAAACATACTTCTCACAACAACCAATAGATACCATGAATTTAAAAAGAAATGACTTAATTTTTATATTTATATACCAAAAAAACTAGAGTAAGTAAAATAGCATCATACTGACATAAGGGTAAAGAATGTATGTGTTTCTGTCAAACATGAAACAGTTACCAATACCAATCCTATGCCAAGCCATAAATTAAGTCTCAACAAACAACAAGGGACTGAAATCACAGAGAGCATACTGTGAATTAAACAGAATTATGGGCAGCCCGAGGGGCTCAGCGGTTTAGTACCGCTTTTGGCCCAGGGTGTGATCCTGGAGACCCGGGATTGAGTCCTGCATCAGGCTCCCTGCATGGAGCCTGCTTCTCCCTCTGCCTGTGTCTCTGCCTCTTTCTGTGTGTCTCTCATGAATAAATAAAAATCTTTAAAAAAAATAAAAATAAACAGAATTAGGCCAAATTAAACTAAAAATAAATAAAAATAAATTATTAGGAAATCTCTATTTATTAGGAAATTAGTAAGTACCCTACCAAATAACTAGTGTTTAAAGAAGACATCGGGCAGCCCCGGTGGCCCAACAGTTTAGCGCTGCCTTCAGCCCAGGGTGTGATCCTGGAGACTCGGGATAGAGTCCCACATCAGGCTCCCTACAGGGAGCCTGCTTCTCCCTCTGCCTGTGTCTCTGCCTCTCTGTCTCTTTCTCTGTGTCTGTCATGAATAAATAAATAAAATCTTTTTTAAAAAATAAAATAAAATAAAAATAAGACATCACAATAAAAATTTTTAAATATTTTATACTGAATGATCAGGAAAGCATGACATAACCATACTGGGTAGATGCTTTAATGAAAGCCAGAGCAAATTATAGCTTGAAATGCACAAATTACAAAAGAAGGGTTAAAGTTCAATGATTTGAGTACATACCCCAGAAAGTGACCCAAAAAAAGTTAAAAAAAAAGTGGAAAAAAAGAATAAAGTAAATAGAAAACAAAGTAAAAAGAATCAACCAAGCCAAAAGATTGTTCTTTGAAGGCATTAAAAAAATTGATAAACCACTGCCAAGGCTGATAAAGGATAAAGAGAAATGGACAACCAACCAGAATCAGGAATAAAAGGATAGATACCTCACTAAAGGTTCCACAATGTTTAGAAAAATACAAGAGAATAAACACTAGTTCAGCAATGAGCAATAAAAAA
Organism: Nyctereutes procyonoides; assembly: GCF_905146905.1. Classification (NCBI taxonomy): domain Eukaryota; kingdom Metazoa; phylum Chordata; class Mammalia; order Carnivora; family Canidae; genus Nyctereutes; species Nyctereutes procyonoides. The sequence continues at coordinate 8,888,446 of NW_026575145.1, forward strand.
GGAAATTCATTTGCAATAGCAACAAAAAGAATAAAATATGTAGGAGTAAATTTAAAACAGAAAAAGTGCAAGCATTATATTCTGTTTCTTTTGTTTAAGTTTTATTTCTACGTAATGTCTACACTCAGCCTGGGGCTCGGACTTACAACTCTTGACATCAAGGGTAGCTAGCATGCATTACCAAATGACCAAGCCAAGTGCCCCAAACCTTATTCTCTGAAAACTACAAAACATTATTGAAATAGAGAAGACCCAAGTAAATGGAAAGACATCTCATGTTCATAGATCAGAGACTTAATGTTAAGATAGCACTACTCCCTAAATTGATCTACAGATTCAACATAAACCCTATCAAAATTGCAGCTAATCTGGGGTGCCTGGCTGGCTTAGTCAGTGGGGCATAGGACTCTTGATTTCGTGGTGTTGGTTCAAACCCCATGTTGGATGTAGAGATTACTTAAATATCTTTTTTTTAGAGATTTACTTCTTTATTTTGGGGTCGGAGGGAGAGAGAGTCTGAGCAGACTCCAAGCTCAACATGGAACCCAATGCAGGGCTTGATGCTACAACCCTGAGATCACAACCTGAGCCAAAATGGAATCAGACACTCAACCAGCTATATCACATAGGAGCCCAAAAAATAAAATCTCTTAAAAAAAATTCCAGTTCATCTATTCACAGATTTATAATTTCAAACCTTATTACAAAGCTACAGTGATCAAGACAGTTTGGAACTGGCATAAAGACAGACATAACAGATCAATGCAACAGAGTTGAGAATCCACAAATGAACCTTCACAATTACAGTCAACTGATTTTTGACAACAGTGCCATGACAGCTCAATGGGGAAGGGAACATCCTTTCAGCAAATGATGCTAGCAAAAACTGGATATCTACATCCCAGAGAATGAAGTTGGACCCATTCCTACCTCACACAATTCACAAAAAAAAACTAATTCAAAACAGATCAAAGACCTAAACATAAGATCTAATCCCATAAAACTTTTAGAAAGAAATACAAGTGTAAATCTTTGTGAGCTTGTTTTAAGCAATGGTTTCTTGGATATGAAACCAAAAGTATAACCAACAAAAGAAAAAGGAGATAAATAAACCAAGCATTTTCAAAATTAACTTTTAGGGACGCCTGGGTGGTTCAGCAGTTAAGTGTCTGCCTTCGGCTCAAGTCATGATCTCAGGGCCCTGGGATCAAGCCCCATATCCAGGCCCATATCAGCCTCCCTGCTAAGCAGGGAATCTGCTTCTCCCTCTTCCTCTGTCCGTCCACACTACTTGAGCTCTCTCTCAAATAAATATATAAAATATTTTTTAAAATTAAAAACTTTTATGCTTCAAAGACACTACCAAGAAAGTAAGGAGACAATGCACAGAAATGAGAGAAAATACTTACAATTCACACATGTGATAAGAAGCTCATATCTATAATATATAAAGTTACAACTGAATAATAAAAAGATGAATAACCCAATCTAAAAATAGGCAAAGGAACTGAGAAGACATTTCTCAAGAGAAGATGAATAAATGCCCAATGGGCACATGAAAAGATAAATGCTCAACACAATTAACCATCAGAGAAATGCAAATTAAAACCACAGTGAGATACCTCTTCACACTCACAAGGACAGCAAGGATGTGGAGAAACTAGAACATTCACAAACATCTGGTAGGAATGTCCATGGGTATAGCCACTATGGAAAACAATTTGGCAGTTCCTCAAAAAGTTAAATATAGATGCAGCAACTGCATTTATAGATATATACCCCCCCAAAATTAAAAACATACACTCACACAAAACTTGTACTTGAATGTCCATAGCAACATCATTAATAGCACCCAAAAAAGAGGATAACCAAACTGACAAACAGATATTTAAACTGTGGCATAGAACATTATTTGGCAAAAAACAAAGTACTGATACATGCTACAACATGGATAAACCTTGAAAACATAAAGTAAGTGAAAAAAGCCAGTCACAAAGAACCACGTATTATATGATTCCATGTAAGTGAAATGTCCAGAATAGGCAAATCTATACAAAACATGGATGAACCTTACTATTTAGAATAGTTTCAATAACCATCAGATACCAGAGAATAAATCTAAGAAAAGATGTTAAAGACCTCAACAGAAAAATGTATATAATAGTGAGATAATTTTATAAAGACATAAATTGAGGGATATACTAGAGTCCATGGATAAAAACACAACATTGTAAAACTGTAAGTTCTCTCCACATTGACCTATATATGCAATGCAATCCGAATCAAATCTCTAACATGCTACGTGTGTAAACTGAAGATTGATTTAAAATATACATGGAATAGCAAAGTGCCAAGATCACCAAGACAATCTTTAAGAACAAACATGGAGGTTTATGCTGCAGCTATCAAGAATTGTTATAAAAATACAGTAGACTAAAACAGCATGATACTGGCACAAGAATAAAAAAAAAAAAAAGACCACTAGAACAGATTATAGAATCAGACTAAGATATATATGGCCACTTGATCTAAGATGACTACAAAACAAAGGAAAGATGGTCTTTTAATAAACGGTACAGGCTAATTCAATATCCGTATGAAAAACATTGAATCTTAACTTCCAAATCACAGCACCAGAGATTCAATTCCAGACGAATGAAAGAAATTACATTTGAGTTAATCTGTATTCCCCAAAATTTATATGCTGAAGCCCCAATACCTCACAATGTGACTGTATCTGGAGACAGGCCCTTTAAAGAGGTGATTAAGTTAAAATGAGATCTTTAGGATACCCCTAATCTAATCTGACTGGTGTCCCTATATGAAAGGAAAAGATAGACACAGAGAAAGACACCTGCACAGAGGTAACACCATGTAACGGCAAGAAGGCAGCCACATGCAGGCTAAGGAGAGGAGCCTCATAAGAAACCAAACTTGCCAACACTTTGATCTTAAACTTCTAGCCTCTAGAACTGTGAAAAAACTAATTTCTGTTGGGTAAGCCAGCTGGTCTGTGGTTATTTTGTTATGGCAGTCCTAGAAAACTTTTTACAAAGACTAAATGAGAAAGGTAAAACAAAGTTTCTCAAAGTAGCACAGAAGAATATCTTCATATCCTTGAGTAGACAAAAATTCTTAAATAAGAAACAAAAAGTAGTCATAAAGATAAGACTGATGAGTTAAACTAAGTTAAAATTAAGAACTTCGGCTTACCATCTGAAGTAAAAAGGCAAATCACACAGTGGGGGAAAATATTTGCAGTACATATTGCTGACAAAGGGCTCATGTTCAAATATAGAAAATATTCTACTATCAAAAAGGAAAAAAACACACCTTTTCAAATATTAAAAAAAAAAAAACCTCGAGCAGGCAGCTTCACAAAAATGATATCCAAATGACGAATAAATACATAAAAGAGTGCTTAACCTCATTAGTCAGGGAAATACAGAATGAAACCACAATGAGACACCATTATACACCTACCATAATGGTTAAAATTAATAAGGTTAGTAATATATAAACAGCAACTGAACTCTCACACTTTGCAAACAAAGCATTAATAAACTTACACTGAAATATTGGCATTGAAAAGTATAAAGTCCTCTGACTCTTAACATGAATACTAATATTTTTAAAAATATCTTACCTCAAAAAAAAATATCTTACCTCTTTTTGAACAAGGCTAAATTTTTCAAGTAGTTTACATTTTTCATCAATTTGTCTAGAAAGTTCTACAGCAAGCTTGTTCTCTCTTCCTGAAAAGAAAGTTCACATTATCATGTATAAATAGCTTTAGGCTTCAAAATTATAAACAATAATGATGAGATCTAGAATAGAAAAAAGAGCTTACCTACATAAAGCCGGCTTCTAACCTGAAACAAATTTTTAACAAAATTTACATTAAAACAAATATATATCCAAGTAAATCTAATTTATTTAACTTCTACTACCAAGTGAAAAATAACTGGTTTCTTATTGCCTTAGTATGAATATACATTAACTGAAAGTGTTGTCTGTACAATGGGAAAAATGCTACATAGTAATGTCTCTCTATTGAGGAGCCACACTATGTGTTATATTATCACATTAAAGACCCTGAAATAACTCTTCCTTAAAGACATCTGTTCTATTTCGCTTATCCCATTGTACTCCAAATATATTTGACCCTAAAACAAACTATTTCAAGAAGTCCTTATTATCATCTCTCCCAGCGATAACATCCAAAATTAAGTTTGAGAAATGTTACCACTGGTCCATGGATCTAAACTGACCACAAAACCTTTTTTTCTTCTTTCATCTCTCTCTCTCTCAAAAAATTAAGGAAAAATTCCATTTGTAAAGGAGAGTAGGCTTAGGAGACTAAAATGGGGACTTATATCATCTATAGAAGATGAACAGGGATAAAAATTTTTATAGTTTTTAAAAAGTTTTAAAGTCAAGGTATAGTAGAATCAGTATTGAGGAGGATTAAGTGAATTGAATCATCACATTGAGGAACTAGCTCAAAAGGTAATAGGAAACCAAAAAAACCTGAAAAGCAAGTTAAGAGATATGGAAGGCAGAAGTAGAAGGGATAGCATCTAAAAACATAGTCCCGAAAAGAAAAAGAAAAAACATAAAATGCAGAAGATATCTCCTAGAAATAAAAAAAAATATAAAACACCTCATTAAAAGATTCCAGATAATTCTAAAAAAGAAGAAAAAAAATGTTCAAACCTAGACATATTATACAAGAATATCAAATTAGGGATGCCTGGGTGGTTGAGCAGTTGAGTGTTTGCCTTCGGCTCAGGGCGTGATCCAGGGTCCTGGGATTGAGTGCCGTATCAGGCTCCCTGCATTAAGCCTGTTTCTCTCTTTGCCTATGTCTCTGCCTCTCTTATGGGTCTCTTGTAAATAAATAAATAAATAAATAAATAATAAATAAATAAATAAATAAATAAATAAATCTTTAAATAAAAATAAAAAGATAAACTAAGATGAAAGAAATTGGTCCAAATACATCAATAATCATAATATATGCAGACAGCTACAAACTACTCAGTAGTGAAAAAAAAAACAGATTTTCAGATTAAATATTAAAGAAATTTCCATAGGATACACATTAAGTAGAAGACCATAGAAAGGCTAAAAAATAGAAGATGGAAAAAGACCTATCAAATACCACCCAAAAGAAAGTTGATATGGGGGATCCCTGGGTGGCGCAGCGGTTTGGCGCCTGCCTTTGGCCCAGGGCGCGATCCTGGAGACCCGGGATCGAATCCCATGTCGGGCTCCCGGTGCATGGAGACTGCTTCTCCCTCTGCCTGTGTCTCTGCCTCTCTCTCTCTCTCATTCTATGTGACTATCATAAATAAATAAAAATTTTTAAAAAATTAAAAAAAAAGAAAGTTGATATGGCTATAACAAGAGATAAAAGAAACTGTAAGTCAAAAGCATCACAAACTTAAAGAGGGTTACCAGATATTGATACAAGGTTCAATCCACCAAGAAGAGTAGCAATTCTAAACAGGTATCTACCTAATAAGCTCAAAATATGTAAAGCAAGAATTGACAGAACTACAAAAAGAAACTGATAAATTTATCATGAGAGTGAAATTCAGGCAAATCCTCCTGAATAGATGAAAAAAAACAAAAAAAAGGGGGGGGCAACAATAGAATACATGAACAAAAATCAGTCATTAGCAAACCTGACCTAATTAATGGATACAGAATGCTATACATGTATCTGCTTTCAACAAGAAACAATGGAACAGAATAAAGAAAATCTCTACATACATGTGGAACTCTAATATGGAACTCTAATATGCATGGCAGATGGGTAGGAAAACAGTTATATCTTGGGGTTACAATTACACTGAATCCTTATTCCATGCCAGAAAAAAAAAATTGTATTCAAGATGGATCAAGAACTAAAATATTGAAAGCAAAATTTTCCAAGAATTTCTATTCATCAGAAAACATCTTAAGGAAGATGAAGAGATGTTTTACACGGGGACATTGGCAATACATGTAATCAACATGAATGCTTAAAAGGTACACGTTGTAGACAGATGAATATTCTTAGTATCAGTTACTTACCGACTGAAAACTTCTCCACAAAAACAAGAGAACAGCAAAAAATCCAACAACACCTGCACATATCACCAGTTCCCATGGGAAACCATAGGGATTGGTATCCAGTCTCATATCTTCAGGCAACACTGCAACAACCTTCAAGACGAAGAAAATTAACTTCTCAAAAATGTATGTTTGATAGAAAATTAACTTCTCAAAAATGTAGGTTTGATAGAAAGTGTTGATTACAAACTGCTATACACATGTTGCAACCTAATACCCAGTGTGATGGTATTTGGGGAGGTGATCATGAGGGTAGAGCCTTCATGAATGGGATAAGCGCCCTTTTAGAAGAGGCCACACAAAGTTCCCTGGACCTTTCCACCATGTGAGGTTATAGTGAGATGAATGAACCAGGAAGGGGTTCACAGGATCTGCACAGGATCTGCAGTGCCTTGATCTTGGCCTCAGCCTCCAGAACTGAGAACAATGTTACTTGTTTAAGACACCCAGTCTGTAATGTTTGTATTATAGCAGCCCCCACAAACTAAGACGCAAGAATGAGTACAAGGTTATTATGTAAACACTATTTACACCCTTTTCATGAAATGGGCTGCCAGCTACCAAACAGAAGGTGTTACAGTCTATTTTTCTGGCAATTTTCATTTACCAAGTGATGAAAACTAGCACTATGATAAAATGCAGTGATTTCCAAACTATAGTTTTACAAATATGCCTCAACTTCTGACAGTAAGAGGAGAGAAGGCCAAAGAAAGAATCTCAGTTCAGGTGCTCTAAGACTGATATCAACCAGTTTAGGTTTTATGTGTAGAGTATATGGGTTCCATTTAAGATTTCTCCACAGTGGGGGAAAAAACAGATTTGCAGCGTAAAAGCGTTGAAAAAAAAAAAAAAGAGTCTGAAAACCACTGATGAAGCATTTTGGAATCTGAATACCTCTCTCCTACTTCTGTGGTTCCCATTTCTTATCTGTCTTGGGAATAATGCTGTTTGAACATGCAGGGCAGGTACTCAGTAAAGGTAACTATTTCTATTAATCCTCCTTTAAAAGCCATGATCCTGTAACCATGGCCCTTCTATACTACTTCTCTCCCTAGCAGGTCTTTGGCACAAAAACGCTTAAGGCTTTTATAGTTGCTCCTATATTTCATCTTTCCCTGGGTCAGTTTATTATTCATCCTCACTCAATGGGGTTATTCTTTTGTTACCTGGTCCAAGATTACTCAGTCACAGGAGAACGGTAGAGGAAAAAAAGAAAAATGCACTTTTAAGAAAAATCTGAAGTCTAATCAGGTTTGATTCTTTCTAGCGTTCAACCCAAAACCCGTATGACAAATCTTCTCTTTTTAGGCCCTTTCTACCTAGAAAAACACCCTTTAATGTCTATTCTCCTCTCCAAAGTCTGTTTTATAACAATGATCCATATAAGTACACCTTCCAAATTGCTATCTGTAGATCACTAACCTGTATTAAATAAACCTGATTATACCTCTTCTTTTTTTTATTATACCTCTTCTAAAAAAAAATACCCCTCTATTCTGATTTCTGCCTCTCCCTACATTACCCCAGTTACCAATTCATAAGAAATCTGTATTTTAAAAAAACTTTCAACACCGAAAAGCTCAGGACCAGATGGATTCACAATAAATTCTACTGAAGGTTTACAGAAGAATTAATGCCAATCATTCTCAAACTCTGCCAAAAAAAAAAGAGGGAACTCTTCCTAATTCATTCTATGAGGCCAGTATCACCCTGATATGACAGCCAAACAAATATTACAAGAAAAGAAAACCAAACATCAATATATGATATAAATGCAAAAATCCTCAACCAAATACCGGCAAACCAAATCTAGCAGCATATAAAAAGAATTATACTTAACAAAACCAAACATCCTTTATGATAAACATTCAATAAACTAAGACAGAAGGGAACTTTCTCAACCTGATAAGGGGCATCTATGAAAAACCAATAGTTAACATTTTACTTAATGATGAAAGACTGAAAGCTTTCACCTTAAAATCAGGAACAAGATAAGGATATCCATTCTCTCCATATTCATTCAACATTGTACTTGAGGTTCTGGCCAGGGCAATTAGGTAAGAAAAAAATAAAAGGCACCTAAATTGGAAAGGAAAAAACAAAACTATCTCCATTTGAAGGTAACATAATCTTATAAAGAGAAAAGCTTAAGTAAGCCTAAAACTCTAAAATAAGAATTCTAAATAAGAAACTATTAGAGCTAATAAACAAGCTCTGCAAATTTGCAGAATATAATCGATGCAGAAAAAAATGAGTCCTATTTCTATACAATAGCAATGACTAATATGAAAATGAAATTAAGAAAACATTTCCACTGAGGTGCCTGGATGGCTCAGTCAGTTAAGCACCCAACTCTTGATCTGGGCTCAGGTCTTTATCTCAGGGTCTTGATCTCAGGGTCATGAGATCGAGCCCCACACTGGGCATGGCACCTGCTTAAGATTCTCTCTCTCCCTCTGCCAATCCCACTTGCTTTCTCTCTGAAGAAAATAAAGAAAGAAAAGAAAGAAAAGAAAGAAAAGAAAAGAAAAGAAAAAGAAAGAAAAGAAAAGAAAAGAAAGAAAAGAAAGAAAAGGAAAGAAAAGGAAAAGGAAGGAAAGGAAAGAAAGAAAGAAAAGAAAAAACAATTCCATTTACAATAGCATAAAAATAATAAAAGACTTAGGAATAAGTTTAACAAAGTAAGTTTGCAAACCGTACACTCTGAAAACTACAAAACACTGTCGAAAGAAATTTAAGTTCTAAACAAATGGAAAGATGTCCCAAGTTGATAGATTGTAAGACTTAATATTGTCAAGATGGCAATATTCCCCCAAAGTGATCTACAGAATCAACGCAATCCCTATCAATATTCCAACTGTCTCTTTTGCAAAAATGGGCAGGCAGCTCCTAAAATTCATGGAAAAATGCAAGGTATAGCATTTTCTTCTCTATAGTTGTACAGCCATAAAGGGAGGAAGGGAGGGAGGGAGGGAGGGAGGGAGGGAGAGGGAGGGAGGAAGGACCACTCATACTTCCCAATCTCAAAGTTTACTATAAAGCTATCACAATTAAGATAGTTTAGTAATGGCTTAAGGATAGGCATATCAATAGAATAAAAATAATTATCTAGAAATAAATTTATGGTCAATTGATTTTGAACAGCAATACCAAAACAAATGAACAAAGAACAGTTTTTTCAACAAATGTTACTGGGATAAGAAGATATCTACATGCAAAGGAATGAATGAATCTGGAGCCATACTCATATCATATATAAAAATTAATTAAAGGGGCACCTAGGTGGCTCAGTGGTTCAGTGTCTGCCCTCAGCTCAGGGCAAGATCCCAGGGTCCTGGGTTCGAGTACCACATCAGGCTCCCCGCAGAGAGCCTGCCTCTCCTTCTGCCTATGTCTTAGCCTCTCTCTCTCTGTCTCTCTCATGAATAAATAAAATCTTTAAAAAAAATTAAAATTAACTCAAAATGAATCAGACTCTAATGTAAGAGCTAAACTCTTAAAAGGAATCACAGCTGTACGAAAACTTTATGGCCTTATTTTAAGCAATGGTTTCTTAGATATGACACCAAAGGCACAAACAACCAAAAAAAAAATTAGTTTTCATCAAAATTTAAGATCTTCATACTTCAAAGAGATCAAGCTGCACATCAGGCTCCTTGCTCCTTGCACAACAGCCAAAAAAAAAATTAGTTTTCATCAAAATTTAAGATCTTCATACTTCAAAGAGATCAAGCTGCACATCAGGCTCCTTGCTCCTTGCTCACTTCTACCTCACCCTCTGTCTTGTGCTTTCTCCGTCAAATAAATACATAAAATCTTAAAAAAAAAAAAAAAGTGTTGGAGAGGATTTGGAAAATAGGAACCCTCTTAAAATTGCCAGTGGGAATGTAAAATGCTGCAGCCTCTGTGAAAAACAATTTGGCAGCTCCTCAAAAAGTTAAGCATATGATAAATATGAACCAGTAATTCTACTCCTAGGAATATACCAAGGCGAACTGAAAACATTCACAGAAAATTTATACATGTATGTCCTTGGCAGTATTAATCGTAATAGGCAAAAAAGTGAAAACAAGGCAAATGTCCATGAACTATGAATGGATACTCAAAATGTGGTATGTGGTATATCCATACCATGGAATATTTTTCAGTCATAAAAAGGAATGAAGTACTATTACTTGAGATGAATCTTGAAAGCATGCTAAGTAAAAGAAGCCACAGACAAATAGCTACATATTACATGATTCCATTTACATGAAATATCCAGAACTGACAAATTCATAGAGACAGAAAGTAAATTAGTAATTGTCAAGGGATGGAGAGGGGAAAATTGGGAATAACTGCTAATAAGTACATGGTTTCTTTCTGGGGTGATGGAAATGTTCTGGAATTGTGATGGCTAAACTATAGGGTGACTATCCAAAGAAAAATCACCGAATTGGACACTAAAAAAGGATGAATCTCATGTTATGTGAGTTATAGTTTAATAAAAACGAATTAATCTTGGAATGCATGGGTAGGTCAGTGGTTGAGTGGTTTGCCTTTGGCTCAGGTCATGATCCTGGGGTCCTGGACTCGAGTCCCACATTGGGCTCCCCACAGGCAACCTGCTTCTCCCTCTGCCTAGGTCTCTCCCTCTGTGTGTCTCTAATGAATAAATAATCTTTAAAAAAAAAAAAGAGAGACATTTTTTTTAAACATTTGAAGCAGAACAGCGTTGTGCCATTCTAGCCCCCAGGCCCCTGTGGTAAACACAAGTGTTTTTTAGCAAAGAAACCATCCATATGAAGATACATTTACAGAAAAAATTCTGCAAAATCTGGCTAGGCCACCCCTCTCCATGTGTCTCTCCATTCACAGTCGTATAAAAACTAAGTTTTGATTATCGTTTTTAGTGATGAACAGGAAATATGTTACAGTCTGAAATCATCCCTTGTTCCACCTTATCTCAGTGAATAAGTTGCCATAGCCAGAAACCTGGAAGTCATTCTAGATTCCTTCTCTCTCTCGTCCTTCACATCCAATCAGCAAAATCCTACCCATTTTTGCTCTTAACCACTAAATATTTTTTTCTCATTCAGTACCCTCTTCTTTACCGCTACTTGACTACTCTGTCATCTCTCCCCTACACCATGTCTAGTTCTGTTTTCCTTACATCTAACCTACACGCTACTATCAGGAAGCTAGTTAGTTAAACCAAAAATCTAGTAACACTGAAATTCTTCGAATGCTCTCCAGCACCTACATCAACTGGAATCTACTTACGTCTCCAGCAAGCATCTCTGCACATCATTCATTCCCTGAGCCCACTTTGTATTCTAGAAAAACAGTTCCGAGTTCCATGCACACACAATGCTCATTATGTCCCCTCTGCTTAAGCTATTCTGTTTTCCTAAATACTCAAGAAAATGTAATCTCTCCCACTCCTCAATTTCCCTAGCACTTTTTGCATAAACTCTGGTAAGCAATTAATCAGTTTCTACTTTGTACTGTTGTTTTTTTTTTTTTTTTGTCTTCTCTCCCTTAACAGACAGCATGATACTAGGAGCCCAAACTCAGTTCATTTAGATTCTCCAGAGAATTGTCATACACACACACACACACACACACAATCACTAGACACACTTGGTTGAACAACTGAACACCATGACAACAGTCCTTTTTAATTTAGGTAACAACAACAACAACAAAAAAAAAAATCATAACTGCCCCAATATTTTAAAAGACTTTTTAGATTTTTAATGCAAGTAGTTTAAAACACAAGATATAAGTGGCCCTACACATGTCAACAAAGACACCAAAAACACTCAGGAGAGAAAAATCCATGCAACCTGTTATAAACTGACCTTAAAAAAATAATAATAAAAAAAAAAAAAAACTAAAAACACCTTGAGCACTGGGAGCTCAGTATCTCCAGATTCTACATCGGCACGACCTTTCGCCTGAACATAGAGAAAGAAGCGAAGAACAATCTCACTTATGGTAAAGTATCTCAAAAGAGGACTCTTGAGTAGAAGAAAATGCAGAATTACAATCCCGAGTCCCCGTGCACGCTTAGACGAAACGAGAAGTTCCATCATTCAAAGGAATTCATTTCAGAGGATCGGTCTTCTCAAGTTTCCCACAGTTGAGAGAACCACGTGCCACTGACCCCCAAGCCACCTGAGGAACAGGACCGCAGAGCTAATTCGCTGTAGGAATCCGAAAACGCTTATCACACCCTTGCAAAATCCCGCTAAGGCAGATTCTCTCTTCACCTTCCGGATCTCCAGGTCCCCTGTACCACACACACCAAAAGCCACCCACGCAGCCCAGGAACCTGGCCCCTGCCTGGGACACGGGCCGGAGCCCCCCGGCAGGGGAGGACTCGCTTCAGGACCTGTGCCCACCACAGCTCGGACCGCGAAGCCAAAGTCGGCGGCTTCCTCCCCCAGGAGGCGCCTGCGACCCCGGGGCCAAGGAACCCTGACGCGCCTGCACTCACCCTGCGTAGCTCCTCCAAAACCAGCCCCACGTACGACTGAGGGGCAGTCCTGGGCCCCTCCATGGCGCCAAGGCTGCCCCAACCGAAGCGGCCGCGGCCGGGGCCTGGCGGAGCCCCAACAGGCGGCAGGGGACGCACCGCGTTCGGTCCGGAACCCAAACCTGCACCCGGCAACCGGAGCAGACCACTGCGGCGCCGGCTGCGGGGGGGCTGCGGGAGGATCGGCGCCGGCAGCCCTCAGGGGGCCAACGCTGCCCCCCAGGGAGCCTGCCCCTCGCTATGCTCGAGGTCCTGAAGATCCGAAGGTCCAGTCCCGCCCCTCGCGAGCCCGCGACCTGCCCTCTCCTCACCGCCCGTCACCCCTCAGTTTGGTTGCGGCCCGGCCGCGGCGGGGAGGCGGGGACGCGGGGACGCGGTAACTCTCCCCTCCCTCTTCGCGCGACGTGTCCTTGCCTCGCGTTCTTAAAGGGGCCGGCGCTCTCCTGGGCGAAGCCAACCGCTTTGGAAGTAGAGGGGCTTGAGCCCGAGACGCTGGAATTGTGCCTCGAGCTGTGCGCTGGGGGGGGGGGGGGGGTGGCGCACACAGCCCAGGGGAGTAGGGCCCTGGCACGGGACCGTGGCCGAGGTAGCGGCGTGGCTTATCGTGGAGGCCGCCAGGCGTGCAACCCCGCGGCGGAGCCTGGCGCGGCCTCTCGACCCAAGGGCCGGGACGCCGGGCCGAGCGGCCCACCCCCAGCGCTCCCGTCTCGCAGCCCGCCCGAGACCCTGCCTGCACCCCCACGGAAGCCCTGACTGCATCTGCGTCTCGTACCCCTGGGGACGCTGTCGGCCCACGGAAACTGGCCGCCGCCTTCATTCCCGTCAAAAAAAGGCCTGCAGGGCCCGTGCCCGTGCGTCCTGCCAACCGCGTCCGGACTTTGGACTCTGGGCAGGAAGGCGTCTCGGGTCAGCTGTGGTCTGGGCAGTGTTTAACCTCTCCCACGCAAGAGAACACCGATCCGGCCCCCTCGGTCGGCTTCGAGGGCTTTACTCACACCTGGACTACCTGGGCGCTTGCTAGGCACCACTGGCTTAATGCCAGGAGCTCCTAGTTCCCCGAACGACGACGGAGCAAGCCCCTCCGGATTCTGGCCCAGCGGCTGGGTTTCTCCTCTGCGAAGGGGAGCTAAAAGTAGCATCCTGCGGTCTAAATTTAGGACCCTATTTTTAGGTCTGTCGAATAGAGTACGGAGGGCTGCATTTGTGCGTGGGAGACCTTCAGCTGGCAGAGGTGTAAAGGTTAACCCCTAAGTCGGCCTTGCCAGCAATAATAAGCCTCCACCAACTCGGCCTCCTACAAGCCCTTAGCAAAGCGACACGAAAAGAAGCAGCAGATGCTTCTTCCTAAACAAATCACCCAAGAGAACTTAATAGTTGAACAAAATCTTAAGTCCATAGGAAATTTCTCTGATGTAAGCTGGCAGCAACAGAACAACTGTGCCAAAAAGAATTAAAAAAAAAAAAAAAAAAAAAGCCCAAGTTCACAACAAGTGATTTTCAGGACCAAAATGGGGCCTAGTCGTTTGGAATTCAAAGTGCTCTCATTTGCCACATCAGCCTGAGGAGTTTCAGGAACTATCAGTATCAGAACGCAGCAGAAATTGCTTAATAATTCTCCATTTTTAAGGTATTACACAACCTTCTGATATGTTGGATAGTGTTTTGAAATTAAATTATGTGAATAGCCTATTAAAGTCAAAACAGAAGCATAACCAAAATTTTATGTTTAAAATTTCAGAGAATCTTAGAACAATGTACGTATCAATTAGAGCATTGATAAAAAAAAATTCTTAATGTCTGAACATTTCCAGAAAACTCTAGAAACATTTTCAGCTCTCAGAACTTATTTATAACCTAAAACATTTTTTAAATCCTTTTGCCCACCCTAAGGCAGTCTGTGCCATTTTCCAATTTTTCAATAATCACCATTCCAAATACTAAAAACATAAATTAGGGACAAAAGAATAAATGAAATTGTTTAAAAATCTAAAAGATTTCCCTGTAACAAAAACACAGTAAAACTTAAACTCGGTGTCAAAGTCAAACCTAATTTCTCTTCTGTACACTTAATAGTCATATAGAAACTTACCTCTTCCTCTAGATCTTTCAATTCCATTTTTTAAAAAGTTCATGTTAAAATATCTTAACTTGTAAATAAAGTTCTACTAATCGCCTCATATCCTTGAGAAAGATTTCAGATTCTAATACATCTGCACTCTTCGGTTCCACATAGACTGTGATCCTGTTTTGACACTTGTGCGGTAAAGGGGTGCTGTAGGTGGAGTTGTGACTACCAACACAGGATCCAATTTCATGGCCGTCACTCCTGATTAAATACTTTTTTTTTTTTCTAAAATATCATACACGTTACTACCCTCTTAAAAATCTACAGTTGAAAAGAGATATCCTGAATTTGATAACTGATAAAAATTTAATTGAATGTTTTATTCTAGTCTATTCATATAGAATACATGACTTTTACCATGAAAAAGATATCCAAAGATTGTTCTCAAGTAGGCATGGGATTTTGCTGTCTTATGTAGACATGCTTTAAGGGAACTGGAGAATAAATGCTGTGTGTTAGTGACAGCTACTAGGAAGCATCCAAGAACACTGGAAACATGTTAACCAGTAAACCTTGTCCACAACTTAGAAACTGATTTCCCTTGTGAAAGGCCCTGTTGCAAAGCTGTAAGTACTAGTTACACCCATTTAATTAAACAGGCAATGTTATGGGTCGTAGGATCTAGTTCTTTAGAAGAAAACCAAACATACTGAGCCACACTTTGATTCTCTGTACTAGTAGTGATGTAAGAGTTGTTCTCAGAACAATCTGAATCAGGCATTACCTGTTGAACAAGAGCTGGGTAATTTCCTTTGTTTGTTCCACATATAAATGAAGCATTCTAATTAAGAGTACATAAATGTTAGAACTCAAAAAGCTTCCTCAATTATAAAGTAGATAGAAAGTAGCATTAATTCCTATTACTTAAATAATTTTTTAAAATTATGCTGTATACAAAATCTAGCTGAAATCACTAGCAAATAGAAACAATCACCTGAAACATTTAAGCAGAAGAAAAGGAAAATTTTCACCTAAATTTAACAGGAAAATTGCTCAAATTTTCCATTTACTGCAGCTATTCAAACCTATATTATGGGAGCTTAGTAGATACACTAAGATTATTAGAATTCTAGGTCTGGCAGGAATTCTTCAGAACATTTAGTCCAAACATTATGAACTTAAAGCCCTATAAAGGCCAAGCAGGTAAAATAAATGTAGGGAAATGATAAAATCATTTCTATCCAATGCAAGCACTATTCCCTGCGCTTCTTGTTGCCGTATGAAATGGGAGACTACATATTACAGTCTTCTACTTTTTCAAAAAAAAAAACAAATTCAGGTTTTTGTATGAACTCACTTTTTAAAATGTTAGTAACTGGTTCTTAATTTTTTAAACAATGCACAAGTCAGCATTGACCAGCAGCGTGTCATCTAATCTCAACCTCATATAGCAGAGTTTTAAACCTGAGACTGCCCTACAGAATAAGTGACTTTCCAGGGTCACAAGGTAATTTCCATAAATTTAAATTCAGTATTCCCATGTCTAAAAGATTTCAATCAAAATGGTTAAAGTAGGGACCCCTGGGAGGCTCAGCCTTTGGGTTGAGCATCTGCCTTCTGCTCAGGGCATGATCCCTGAGTCCCGGGATCGAGTCCCACATCAGGCTCCCTGCATGGAGCCTGCTTCTCCCTCTGCCTACCTATGTCTCTGCCTCTCTTTCTGTGTGTCTCTCATGAATAAATAAGTAAAATCTTTAAAAAAAAATGGTTAAAGTAAAATGTGTTTGTATTTACTGAGTCCACAAAAATAAACATACTTCATAGCCTTTATTAAATAAGCACTTTATATGAGAGGTGAATGTGGCATACTGATTAATAAATTATTATTTTTTTAATTTAGTAACTCCATAAGTACAATTTGTAGGGGAAGGGTTGACAGGGGAGGTATGTGTCAGTAGGACATACCAGTATAGAACTAATTCCATGGGTAGTTGAAAGTTTTATTATGACTTTCTATAATTATTATTAGTGTTTCTTTTCTCCTGTGATGGAGCAGATTTCTAAGTAAAGTTTTTAATCAGCGTCTTTAAGACCAAATCATACGGGGTAAATTAATCACTTCTCTGGGCTTGTTTACCAGGTAATATCTAACTCTCTGAAACCTTAGCAAAGAAATAAAGTGAAGAGGAAGCCTCTGAAAGCAAACTGATATATGTTATTAAGCCCAGTTTTCACAGACTCTTGTCACAGTCCCCACCATCTACCTGGTCACCCAAGCTAGAAATCTGGTAAATTATCCTCACTTTTCAATTTTCCTCTCCATGCTACATTCAATCATTAAATCCAATGAATTCTATCTACAAAAGACCCATCTAGTTTGTCCTTCCAAATACATTAACAACCACCATCAGATATTAGACCAAGGTTATAAAGGGTGGCTAGGGGCAGCCTGGGTGGCTCAGCGGTTTAGCGCCGCCTTCAGCCCAGGGTGTGATCTTGGAGACCTGGAATTGAGTCCCACATCAGGCTCCCTGCATGGAGCCTGCTTCTCGCTCTGCCTGTCTCTGCCTCTCTGTGTGTGTGTGTCTCTCATGAATAAATAAATAAAATCTTTTTTAAAAATTAAATAAATAAATAAATAAATAAATAAATAAATAAATAAATAAAAAGGGTGGCTAGTGCGCCAAACTTGATCCACAGAACATTTTGTCTTTCTTTTTAACTTGAATGTTTGCCACCATTCAAAATTAAGAGATTTCACACAAAATATCCAGATTTCCAACTTATCTTGAACTATCAAAAGATCTGGCAAAACCAGGCTAAAGGTAAATAGTAGCTAACATCCTTTGGAGAAAGCATACACACTCCATTGGTTACAGTTCTCAACTTTACCTATGTTTCATTCATTTCATTTGAGTTTATATACCCTGATTTAGACCTTCACCATTTATTTCCTAAACTAATGCAATTAACTTCTTGACCATACCTGCCTTTGGTCTTTACCTGTTCAATCTTCATTTGATAATGTTGGCAGATACACTTTATAAATGAAACTTTTTCATTTTATTCCCTGCTTAAAATTCTTCAATAGTGCCCCATTATCTATAAGATAGTATAACATTCAAAGCTATTCTTGATTTAATCCCTGTATAATCTTCATTATCATCCTATATTCAATCAGACTGAATTGTTTATAGTTCTCCAAAAATGCCTTGATCTCTTCTACTTCTTTACCTTTAAAAATGTTCTCTCCTCAACCTAGAATGCCGACCCTTCCTTTGTCTAAGTCCTCCTCCTTCAAGGTAAGCTCAAATATGATCTCCTCTGAGACACTTTCCCAGGCCCTACTTCCCCACCATCTCTAGCTACCACATCCAGTTGGTCTACTAGGGCATCAGTAGGCTGATCAGTCTGTTAATAGCATCCTATGGCTACTACAGCACTGTATTTTAATTACTGTTGTTTTTTTTTTTTACCTATGTCCTTCAACTAGAGTAATCTCCTTAAACCAGCTACTGTTAAATTTCATCTTAAAATATAAGAAGATAAAAGTGCTTCTTCAATTATTTATATGTTAACAGTAGATGAGAAAAGGAAAAAAATTGTAAAAGGCCTTCTACATAAAGTACTATAGCTAAGTCCTTTGCAATATCTCATCTGCAATAAATGAGATAGGATTTAATAGGATTTACAATAAAGGTAGACAGATTTTGGAATTTTGGCTACAGCCTGGTCAAATTTTGAGATATTAGTTGCTTTTGTAAGATTCTCAATACACTACTTTGAGATCACAGCTATTATTCAGATACTAATAATTTGCTTAAGATCCATTTAGCTCATATTATTTCTAAGTTAATCCATTTAGCATAATTTTCCCTGATTTGAAAAAAAAATGGAATAAAATAGAAAAAATAAAACAATGCTGAAGATCAACAAAACTTAAAGGCTAAAAAAAAATCCTTAACAATATCCTTGCAACAAAATGTTCATGTAAGAGAAACCTTACAGTTAAGATTTTATGGAAAGAGAAATATTATGTAATGTTTGCATAGGGAAGATTCACTCAAACATCATTTTCAACTACTCCTCTATTTAGAAAAATAGGTAAAATTATTGCAAAAGATTTAAAAGTTCAACTTACCCCTTTTGTAAGGATTATAATTGATGAAAATGCAGAATTCATTAAATCAAAAATGTCAATTTGAAATAAATATTTCAGAATCTGCCACTCAGAAGCATCTTCTGTCAATAAAAATAAGTTAACACTTGATGTGATATAAGTTTTGAATCTAATTTCTTTCTTAATTGCTGCATTAGAGAACAAATAATTTTTTCTTACCTTTTTGAGCAATGTAATTTTGAGAAGGCAAAACGTAATCGGGTGAAACCATTGGACTATTTGGCAGGGTATTTTCCACAGATCTGTCTATGTCTGCCTCAGTAGATCCTTTAGTATCCAGTGATATTTTTGATTTTTCACCATTATTTTTAGAATATAGAGTTTTGAAATGTACTTCTTTATGAATTCTCATGGGCGACTCTATTTTAGAGGCCTTATCTGCAAATAAAATTAGAAATGTTTGGGGGTTTTTAAGATTTCTCTATTTACTTTAAAGAGATAAAGAACATGCATGTACATTAGGGAAGGGGCAGAGGGAGAGAATCTTCAAGCAGACTCCTCACTGAGTGGGAATCCCCCACATGGGGCTCCACATGGGGCTCCATGCAGGGCTCAGTCCCACAGCCCATTAGATCATGACCTGAGCCAAAATCAAGAGTTGGACACTCAACCAAGCCATCTAGGTGCCTGGAGTTCTTTTAATACTTGCTTTGTTCTGGGCTTCCCTTTTGTTTTCTAGGCAGGCCATTCTTTGAATTTTTGTGGTCATTGTGACACTTCTTTATGGAAAGAATTCACTAAAACATAAATTGCAACCTGCATTCGTTCCTACTGTTAACATAATAAATTACCACACACTTAGTGACTTAAACAATATAAACATATTCTCTTAGTGCTCTGGAGGTCAAAAGTCCTAAAACCAAGGTGTTGACAAGGTTGTGTTTCTTCCTTAGGCTCTAGAGGAGAATCTATTTCCTTGCCTTTTCTACCTTCCAGAGGCTACCTGCATCCCTTAACTCATGGCCCCTTCTTTCATTTTCAAAGATAGCACTACAGCATCTTCTAACCTATCCCTTGCTCTGACCCTCTTTCTTCCACTTTTAACAAACCTTGTGATAATATTGGTTCCACTAGGATAATCTCTCCATCTCAGGATGATTAATTTAATCACATATGCAAGGTCATTTTTATCATGTCAAGTAACATAGTCACAGAGTCTGGGAATTAAGACATGAACACCTTTGAATGGTCATTATTCAGCCTACCACAATGTCTTTTCTTTATTCTTTTACCAAGGAAAAGTTTTTAAAACTAAATTGCCTTTTTGTCCTAAAAACTATTTTTTAGGGGCGGCCCTGGTGGCTCAGCGGTTTAGCGCCACCTTCAGCCCAGGGTGTGATCCTAGAGACCCGGGATCCAGTCCTACATCAGGCTCCCTGCATGGAGCCTGCCTCTCTCTCTGCCTGTGTCTCTGCCTCTCTCTCTCTCATGACTAAATAAATAAAATCTTAAAAAAAAAAAAAAGCCCTATTTTAAAAAAATATATAACGTAGACAACAACTCCATTGTTGTCTCTTTTGTTGTTGTTATAAGCTTATAACTAAGGGTAAGACATTAAATAATTCTTCATAGGATTCCTCTTAGATATATTTATTACCTAAGAAAGTATAATATTTAAATGCATTTGCAAAAATATATATCCCTGCCATTCAAGAAAATTGGTAAGATAGATTTTTCTTACTTTATCTGTTAGAGAACCAGAAAAGTCAAAATGACCAATATTATTTAAAGTATCTTAGTATGAATCCTTTTTTGTACAGAAGGATTTATTTAAAATAAAAAACAGTAAGACACTACTACATCATGATACTGTCACACTGGGCTTTTAACACAAGACTTGCTCTGGAGGGGCATAAAACACAAACTGATTCATAAGCATAGCAATTAACAAAATAAAGCAATGAAATCAAATTTATTTTAGTAAGAACTCAGAATCAAGCTTCAGAAGGACTCAACATGATACTTCCATCTGGGGACTTGATACAAAAAATTTAGATTGAACTGCCATGAGCAGATGGCAAAAGCTACCTGCAAATGAAGCTTCAGATTAGAAAATACTGTTTTACCACCTATTGGGGATAAGTTGCAATTGGAATAATTTAATATGGTCAGTAGCTATTTCAATGATCACCTTGCCTGGATACTTTCCCATAACCACTCTGCTGGTTGCTGTAATCATGACAACCACCTATTCTATTTAATAAATAGAACAAACTGTGCCAGTTACACAAAGAAAGACAATATTAGGGCAGCCCAGGTGGCTCAGTGGTTCAGCGCCTGCCTTTAATCCGGGGCCTGATCCTGGAGACCCGGGATCAAGTCCCATGTCGGGCTTCATGCAGGGAGCCTGCTCCTCCCTCTGCTGTGTCTCTGCCTCTCTCTCTCTCTCTCTCTCTCTCTTTCTTTCTCTCTGTCTCTTAATAATAAATAAATATTTTTTAAAAAAGAAAGATGATATTAAAACTTACAGCAGTTAATTTGCACGTTATGCAGTGTAGGCCACTGGATCATGCATATCTACAACACATATTTGCCAGTATGTACTATTAAATATAAAACTCATTATCACTCAGACTTTTTAAAAGATATTTTATCTATTTATATTAGAAAGAGCACACACGCATGGGAGTGGGGAGTGGGAGAGGGAGGAGAGAGAAGCAGATTCCTCGCTGAGTGTGAAGCCTGACATGGGGCTCAATCCCAGGACCCTTAGATCATGACCCAAGCTGAGGTCAGATGCTTAACTGACCTAGGCACCCAGGTGCCCTCTCTCTCAAACTTGAAATGAGATTGCTCCAAAGAGGAAGAACCATCCACTACCAAAGAAACTATATTAACCATTCACAAAGAAAGATACCCATGGTCTTAGTATATTTGAAACAAATTTGAAAATGACAGGATAGCAATCAAATGTGAGGTTATTGTACTTTTCCTACCCTCTTGCAGTTTTGTTAATTTCAAAGTCAATCATTGTTTCCCCCTTAATCCCATCTCCAGTGTGTTATTATATATATCATATTATCCAGTGGATAAATTAGAAGAAATGATGAATAAGTAGAAGCTTTTTAAATCCTATAATCGGATACATCTTTTATATCAAGCAAAAATGTTGAATGATTGAGAAGAATCCTCATTGGCTAGTAATTATAGGATGTTTTATATTTTTTAAGTGTGTTATTTACTAATTTACTAGAGTGTGTTGTATAAAAGAAATATAGATAATATAAGTTCAAACTATATTCTTTACATCATATTTAAGTTATTTTAGCAATTAAGTGAAGATTGACAGTATTAAAGTAACATTTTGTTTATGTTGGCTCAATAGAAAAGATATTTTTTTTTTTTTAAATTTTATTTATTTATGATAGTCACACAGGGAGAGAGAGAGAGGCAGAGACACAGGCAGAGGGAGAAGCAGGCTCCATGCACCGGGAGCCTGACGTGGGATTCGATCCCGGGTCTCCAGGATCGCACCCTGGGCCAAAGGCAGGCGCCAAACCACTGCACCACCCAGGGACCCCGAAAAGATATTTTAAGTAGAATATGAAAGTAAAAAATTTCAAGATATCCTCATCCTGTTTAGTAAAAAATGTGCCTCCATAAGTATGCACAAGTATATGCTTATTTTCTCATTCAGACCCAATAACAACATAAGGTTGTGCTGAGAAGTCAAATTAAAATCAATGATAAAATTGTATTTTGGATTTCATTCTTATGCTATGATGTCTGTCAAAGGCAAAATTACACGTTTCCTTTAATTTGGTGATCTCATGGATTCACATATTGCTTCAGTAAGTGCCATAAATTTCCGAGAAGGAACTCAAGAAATTATAAATCTATCACTGCTTTTTTTACAGAAGTTATAAATCTCTACGGGCAGAGAAAAATCTTATATTATCCAACTGATCATATGATCATTAGGGAAAATATAAGTTTTATTTTGCATTTCAGTGTAACAAGGCTGATAGAGATTTAAATAAAATATTCCTGATTTTTCTGATTTTTTGCTACATATTAAATTTTTTAATGATTTATACCTTTAAATGATAATATACCTGAGTTCAAATTAGAATGAAAATATATATGCATATCTTTTGAGAACCTTCATTTAAAAAGGATTATCTGAGATGCCTGGGGGGCTTAGTCCATTAAGCATCTGACTTTGGCTCAGGTCATGACCTTGGGATCCTAGGAACCATCCTTTAGTTGGGCTCCCTGCTGAGTGGAGTCTGCTCCTCCCTCTTCCTCTGCCCCTATCCCCTGCTTGTGTTCTCTCTCTCTCAAATAAATAAAATCCTAAAAAATTAAATTAAATTAAAAGGATTATCCTTCCCCAAAATTAATTGAAAAAAATTATAACTTGAAACCTAGGTCAAAATTTCCTACATTTATATTGTTGCAACATATATCCATGTGCATAACATATCAAATAGCCATTTATTTTAAGATAATTCAATTTTCTTTCTTTTTTTTTTTTTTTTTAAGATTTACTTATTCATGAGGGACACAGAAAGAGAGGCACGGAGACACAGGCAGAGGGACAAGCAGGCTCCTCGCAGGGAGCCCAATGTGGGACTCAATTCCAGATCCTGGGATCAGGCCCTGAGCCGAAGGCAGATGCTCAACCGCTGAGCCACCCAGGCATCCCAGATAATTCAATTTTCAAACACAGTTTAAACTGATCATTTGATTGAACTAACTAATTAGAGTTAAAGGAGAAAAAATGTTCTAACCAGTCCTCACCTGAAGTATAGAATTCAGGTAAACTGTGGAATTTACTTCTCAGTTACTTTTTAAGACAATGATAGGAAAATATCAGTGCAGTTCTGAAAAGCAGTATTAAAGATTAGTAAGAGAATTATTTAGTGTCTAATTTTGCACTTTCAATTATGAATTTAACATAGCATTTTGATACTGTCACTTATTTAGCATTGTTCAAAAGGTAAAAGTCTCAAGTAAGCAAACACATATCAGCAATTTAAAAATGCCACCTGTGGACATTAAAGTTAAAAATGAGCAAATGGGGGGTGCCTGGGTGGCTCAGTTGGCTAAGGATCTGATTCTTGGTTTCAGCTCAGGTCTTCATCTCAGAGTTGTGGGATCAAGTCTGAGGTGGACCCTGTGCTCAGTGCAGTCTGCTGGAGATTATCTCCTTGTCTCTCATTCTCTGGTCCCCGCTCTACTCATGCATGCTCTCTTTCTCTCTCTCTCTAAAATAAATAAATAAAATCCCAAAAACAAAATCTTAAAAAAAAAAAAGGAGCAATCAACTCAGGAGTCTAAATACAATGAGACTATTGTAAACACAGGACTCAAATAGTGATCTACAACATTGTTTAATGGCATTAGGGGAAATATTTAATTCTATTATTAATTACACTTAAACATTTATGTAGCTAAACTCTTTTTAAAATATTGTTTTAACTGGGGGTTCCTGGGTGGCTCAGTCAGTTAACCATCTGCCTTCAGCTCAGGTCATGATCCCAGGGTCCTGGGATAGAGCCCATGTCAGTCAGGCTTCACACTCAGCAGGGGTGCTGCTTCTCCTTCTCTCCCTTTGTCCTGCCCCCCCATCTCATGCTCTGTCTCTCTCTCAGTATCAAATAAATAAATAAAATCTTTCAAAACATAAAATAAAATAGTGTTTTAGCTGCATTTAAAATAAATACGTCTGGGGATTCTGGGTTGCTCAGCAGTTGAGCATCTGCCTTTGGCTAAAAGCATGATCCCGGAGTCCCAGGACTGAGTCCCACATCAGGCTTCCTGCATGGAGCCTGCTTCTCCCTCTGCCTATGTCGCTACCTCTCTCTCTCTGTGTCTCTCATGAATAAATAAATAAACTATTTTTAAATAAATAAATAAATAAATAATAAAATAAATACATTTGTTAAGAAAAATGGATACTTCCTATAGCATTTCTATAATTAATTAACTAATTAAATTAATTTCAGGGTATTATTTTCACATGACTTAAACCTGGGCTTTAAGATTTACATGAGATACAGATATGCCTTTCTTATAATTGTTTATAATAAACAGAATTTTAAGTCTAATAAAATAATGAAGAACTTTTCATATTTAACTGTACTTGGGAAACTCATTATTTAAATAAGTTCAATTGGAGTATTTTGTAAAATAGTTACTAATATTATAATATAAATAATTGTTCCCTAATTTATCTGTTTTGTAAAGACCTTTGTCAGTATATTATTGTTTCTGTAAATCTGGTTGTCTCAGCCTTTCATAAGTATTGATTTAAGATCAGTAATTCATTTTTTATGCATTCTTTCTGATTAAGGCAAATTTTCATTTGGTATTTCCTAAAAGAGTTGTTGAAATTATCTGAAAATTTTGGCTGTTGTACCTATTTCTCCAATAGCCAAAAAATAGGGCCTGTGGCTTTATCTGAATTCCTTTTAGTATTCCTTTTTAAAAACAAATTTTACATGACCCCAGGTTATTTTCCATTTACTTAATATCATAATATTTTGGAATAATCTACTTTGTGTATATAGAATGGCAATATCTTTTTTTAGAAACTTAAAGGAATTTCCAAATGTTTTCATGAAAGTCCCTCAAAACTAGTTATAATTCCATAAATGCCTTATTCTCATTTGATTGTTCTCCAAGTTTTCTTTTTTTTTAAAGATTTTATTTATTTATTTGACAGAGAGAGAGAGTCAGAGAACACAAACAGGGGGTTGTCAGAGGGAGAAGGAGAAGCAGGCTCCCCACTGAGCAGGGAGATCATCCCAGGACCCTGAAATCATGACCTGAACTGAAGGCAGACACCCAACTAACTGAGCCACTTAGGGGCCCCCTCTCCAAGTTTTCATATTTAGAAATTGTCTTAGCATCACTCTATGAAATAATAAATTCTAAACAAATTCTACTAATAATAAATATCAAGTAATATTCAGGATGCCCTTGAGTTTCTATACATATGCTCTAAAATATTTTCATATATCTATATTTTGAGTCTTCTCTATTTCTGGATCTGTTATTGTTTTGCTTTATTTTAGTCTCAGTTATTTACTACTTTTATCTGCTTATTTTGCAAATATCCCTTTAGGATCTAACACATGTAGGACAAAATAATTTCCTCTTTAGCCTTTGATAATCTAGGACTTTAATATTTTTAGTCATTCAAAAGCATCACACCTACACCTTCCTCCTTTAGAAAAGGGTGAGAATCTAAGTCTACGTTCTGTTTAAGGATATTAATTAAGTAAAGAGCTCACATTTTGGAGACTTAAGAAATGGTATATAGTTCCTCTGGAAATTCAAGCAAATCAGCCTTTTCTGATGGAAATAAATGTGTTTGCATCTGAGTCTGCAACATTGTTGATCTTCTCTAATGAAAGGCTCTCTATCATTCTACGGTTCAATTGTTCCTGTATTATTGGCCAGTATTTGCAGAGTTTCTAATCTGTCCATCAGAGAGACATCAGAATAGAGATGTGGGAAAGTCATGTTATATAATTCTTTACTTAAAATAAAATCCACATGGGGATGCCCGGGTGACTCAGCAGTTGGGCGCCTGCCTTTGGCTCGGGGTGTGATCCTGGAAACCTGGGATGGAGTCCCGTTTCAGGCTCCCTGCATGGGGCCTGCTTCTCTCTGCCTATCTCTGCCTCTCTCTCTCTCTCTCACTCTCTCTCTCTCTCTCTCTCTCTCTCTCTCTCTCTCAGTGTGTCTTTCATGAATAAATAAATAAAATCTTTAAAAAATTTAAATAAAATCCACTTGTTTTTAATCGTAGGAATTGCTAGATACCTAGACATCTAGATCTAGTAGTATCTTCTGATACTCTGCCCTCTTCATTGCCTACTGTTAAGCTCCCAGTATTGAGAGAAAACTATTCAAATATAGTTATATTGGGAAGGTGTTAATGAGCTAAAAAGTTAATGTAAATGAGCAGAAAGAAATTCTCATTTACCAAAAAAGAAAGTCAATGGACATCATCTAATATAGATTAATCAAAGCAGGACAATATAAAGGTTTTATTTAGAAAATAGACATAAATACTAAAGAAATTTACTTAAAAAAAAAAAGAAAGAAACTACTGTCCCTAGGACAGAGGTGAGAGTAGAAATGGACAGAGGGAACAGAAACTACTTTTGTTTAAAAAGGAAAAAAAAAAGCCTTAGTACTATTTATATTTTTAAACCTATTTACTATACTATTTTGGAAAAAAAATAAGAATTTATTGTAAAATACCTTAAGATCTTCTTGGAACATATATGTATCTCCAATCATTCTTTCTCCCTTGGTATTTCATAATATTAAGATCTAAGTCCCACAGTAAACCAGAAAATATTAAAAGGATAATTGATAATGTTGTTGATTATTGAATATTTTGAGAAACATGGATTTCTGGGCTTTTTCATCCAATTTGTACTTATAAGAACTAATTATATTTTAAAAACAAATTATATTATAAATATTTTATACCAACCTGACTGTATCTGCCTTTCAACATTATAAGTTTCATATTACCTGTGTGATCATTTTCAGCTGAAAATTCTTCTGTTTCATCATTTTCAATTACATTTTCTTCATCCTGTATCTGTTTAGAAAATGGCAATTCTGTCTCCTTTGAAATGTCCTGGAAGTTCCAGGGGTTGTCAAAATTATATAGGAACTTTTTAAAATATGGTAAGGTATCAAAATCATCCGTTTTCTCTAAGACTCTTTCTGTGTCTACTTGATCTTCAGTTTCCATACTTTTTATTGTTTTTATTTCTTGTTCCGTATCAGGGTCAAATTTACTTGTTGGAGGATGTTCGTGTTTATCTCCTCCACCTCCTTCTTCACTTTTTCCATCATCTGATACAATTTTATGTTCATTGGTGTATACAAAGCCTAGCATACCAAAACCAAAATCAAACCAACTTGGCCTGAGAATTGAGGTATCATTGGCAATTATGTCTTCTTTTTCTGTTAATATTTCTGTGCATGGAACTGTGGGTTCTTCCTCAGATGATATAGAATCAAGAACATCTTGTAGTGGTGGATTGCTTTCTTTAGGCAATAATTCAAGCCCTCTATTCTCATCTCCAAAACCTAAATAACTTTTAAAACTACCCCCAAACCAGCCAGTGGCTTGAGGACTGATAATGTTCTCTGATTCAGAATCTAGTTCAGATTGTTTCTTTGGCAATGAATAGAATTCCAGTTCAGGTTCTTGCTTTTGTTCTGTTTGGTGTTTATCATTATTTAATTCCTCCAGGTCATTCCCATCTTCTCCTGCCATTTTTCTACTTTGAAATGAACTTTCTTCTAGAGGTTCAATAACTGATTCAAAAGTCTTTCCTTCAGCTTGTTCCCTTCCGAATCCAAACCATCCTTTCACTTCAGACACAGTTGAGGATGGCAGGATATGATCCACTTCTGGAACAGAATCCTCTTCCATACTTCCAGCTTCTACTCCTTCCCACTCTTTTGATTCAGTAGTACTTCTGATATCTTCAGGAGCCTCTGATGCTGGAAATTGATCTTCAAACCAAGTACTTTCAGAAGGTGAATAAAATCCAGATTCTGTCTGAAAATCACTTTCATATACACTAGATTTTTGGTCCTTATCTTCTTCATATGGATGTATATTTTTGCCATCATCATTGCTTAATTCACTGTCTTCATTTTCAAATGAATAACTTACTCCAAGAAGACAAAGAAAATCAGATTCCTATAAGAAAAAAATTGATTCTAAATATACTAAATATACTAAAATTCCTTGTTTCTCCCTAAATCATTTAAAACAGATGACTCTGATTTTCCCAAGACCATACAACTAGCTTAACAGCACAACAAAAACTAAAACCAGATCTCCTAATCTCCAATATTTATATCACAACTGACTCAGGGTCAATGATATAAATCTAAGTGAAAATTCAAGCTTTGAGTATATCCTGAAAATAAACTCTTGATGAAAAGGCATACATGTCCACAAAATCTTGCTTCTTTTAAGAGTGCATTGAACAGACACATGCAGCTGTTTGGTGAATTGAGAGAGGGGCATTTCACAGCACATGGAGACAGCTCAGACAGCCCAGAGACTCTAAATCATGAAGGCCTTGTTAAAATTTGCACTACAACATTTAAACTTCTTTTATTGTATAGAGTCAACTGTGGTGGGGAATACTCTTGTTCATCTCAGAACAACCAGATCTACAAGAAGAAAAATGGTGAAGTTAATATTTTTTTTAAATTTCATTTTAAGTAGGCTTCACACCCAATGTGGGGCTTGAACTTATGTCCTGGAGATCAAGAGTTGCATGTTCTACCAACTGAGCCTGGCAGGTGCCCCAAGGTTGTTATTTTTTAATCTGAAGGTATGAAACAGTGATCTGTGCTGTTTTTTGGATATGATCATTATGAAATGAGAATAAAGTTCAGAACTTTTAAAAAGTAAACTTCAAAATTGAAATTTTACAATGTTTTAGGGACTGCAGTATAGTAGGTGATTGAGAACAGACTCTGGAGCCAATTGTCTAAGTTTAAGTCCTGACCCTGCCACTTACTAGCTCTATGAACTTGGTTGAATTATATATCCTTTCTATGCCTCAGTCTCCTCATCTGTAAAATAAGGATAATGACAGTACCCACCTCATAGGGGTGTTGTGTTGTGAAGATTAAATGAATGATGTGCTTAGAATAGTAACTCTGTTACTATTAGTAACTAATAGTAACTCTCTGTTACCACTAGCCTAACCTACCCCAAGTTACACTACCCCAGGTAAGCCGCTAATGCCTTGTCTCTCTTCAAGGCAACTCTGAAAGGCCATCCCAGATTCAGAGTTCCTTATGGAATCAACTGAGACTTTTGTTGCAACTGCATCACAGTTCAACTTCTCTGCCCAATTTTGCTTCTTCTTTTGCTCCCTCACAGGTGTTATTCCTATGAGTACTTCCCAGTAAACCTCTTGGGTGCAAAGGTCCACCTCAGAGTCTGTTTCCCAGGGAAATTGACCTAAAAATGTAGGGCTTACATTTTACATGGTAAGTATGCACTTACTATGTGCTGTGCACTGTGCTAGGTGCTGAAATTCTATAGTAAACAAAAAGAAAAAGGTAATGATGAATTGTGATAAGTGCAATGGAGGAAATAAACAGGAATCTGTTAATCTGTTAATTACTGCATCTTAATCAAAAATGCAGTAATTCCACAAGAATCATCATGGAAGGCCTCTGTGTGGCACCAATGTTTATGGGCAACGTAAAAGATAAGAGCGATGTTAAAGGATAAGAAGGGACTAGCTAAGTGAAGAACCTGGAGAAAGCATTTGAACCACAGGGCAAAGCCTGTTTGGGTTTCTGGGCTGGGAAAGTGTTTTGCATGTTCTAAGAACAGTCAGTAGGCGAGTGTCGGCCAGGAGCATAGTGAGTGAGGGGAGAGCAGTATAAGAGAGGGTCATTGAGGTGGAGGTTGGGGACAGGAGCGCAGATCATGTAGAGCCAGGGTAAGGAATCAGGGCTTGATTCTAGGTTCATTGGAAATCCATTAACAGGCTTTAAGCCAAAGGAATGACAACTGAATTGTTTGTTTGTTTGTTTTAGTTTTGTTCCTATGAGATCCATTGCTGTTTGGAGAATAAATTGGAAGAGGACAAAACTAGGGGCCAGGAGACCAGTATTGCAGTATTCTAATCAAAAGATTATGAGGTTGGGCTATGGGGAGAGTGAAGACAATATATTCCAGTTATATTTTGGAGATAAACTTACAGGATCAATAATTATACATTAAATTAACTGTTAATCTCAGAATTTATGCTGGAAAAGAGCCAGATAATAGTTTGTTTGACTAGGCTGATTCACTTTTTATTGACCTTTTTTTAAGGTAAGTTGCCTTGACCTGGAATTTGAATTAAATGGGCTAATCAAATTTACATATTGAAAAGTCATCTTCTGATTCCTTTTCTCATTATCAAGCCCAACATTGTCAAACCCAACATTATCAAGCTTACTTAAAATTCAACAGAAAAAGAACTTGTACAGATATGAGACCTGAAAAGAGTGATGGGAAATAAATTTTGTCCCAGTAGGATAATAACCTTAGTAATAATATCTCATACTTATATAGCACTTACTAAGTGCTATTCTATATACTTTACATATGTTCATCTTTTCCCAATAAATTTATGAAGTAGCACTGTATTATAATCATCATCCTCATTTTACAGATTAGAAAATGAAGACACACAAGGTCACAGTCAGACTGTGAGCTCAGTCCAGAATCCATGATGCTCATAACCACTACACTCTACTACTTCGTAAATTTTTCAGAAAGCAATATGCCTATCATCAACCTTGTCTTACCTAATTTTATTCACATACTCAAACTACTCCTAGAGTGAGTTCTCAGACCAATTATTATTTTTTTTCAGGCCAATTATTATTTATGTCTTCACTATACAACATACTTTACCAATGGACATTTAAAATACTACAGAAAACTATTTTAGCCAAGAAAATTTAAGTTTAATTAACAACTGAAATGTTATTAATACTCACTTTAGTTGATATCTGAACTTCCTCAGATATGAATACCTCTTCAATCTGGACTGCATCTCTGGGAAAGAATCCAAAGTCCTTTCCTTTCTACCAAAATGAAGAATAAAGATTAGCAAGGAAGAGTGATCAAAGCCATAATAACTACTGAGCCTAATTTTGCCCTATATCCTTGGCTTTCATCTATCACAAATCACAAATATAATTAGCTTTCACTTGCCATCTAAAGGAAAGTGAGTGAAATCACATTCTTTTTTTTAAAAAAAAAAAAAGAAAAGATTTTATTTTTAAGTAATCTCTACACCCAACATGGGGCTTAAACTTACAACCCCCAAAGACCCAGATTCTTATGCTCTGCAGACTGAGCTGGCCAGGTACCCCTTATTCCAAAGAATAGCATTATTTTGAGGGAAGAAAGAGCCAAGTTGTAAAATGCCACTTTTTCAAACTTCTGAGGGAAAGCCATATCAATACTGATTTTCTTCCTTTCTATGTTTGCCAGGGACCTTCCTTACCCAGGTGGACCACAGATTTACACTGTAAACCTAGGATAGCAAAAGGCAAAGGAATGGTGACTGTAGCCAAGCTGGACAGAGCTGTGACATATTCAGCATTTTCAGGATATCAAAATCAAGTAAGAGGTTTAACTCTGAAAAGCCAGGATGGATTCATCAAAACAGCAAAGATCTGTAAGTCCTCCTGGGAGAATTTGTCTCCATTCAACTTTTCTGGGGCTACCTCAGTAATAGGGATCTTCTCAATCCAGTTTAAGTACAAATAGGGTGTCCCTGAGAGTGAAAATTTCAGTCCATTTTCTATCCCTGGCAAAGTCCTTTGATCCAGGGCCATTACACCTTAACTATGATTCTTCTAGCTCTATAGGTGCTGCAGCTATTTGGAAATTCATAGTCTGTGGGTAAATTCTACAGTGTGGTTTCTTAAACAGCTGCCTGCCTGGACTAAACACTTAGTGTACAAAACTAAATATGCTTGAAACGTCACCCTGGTTCCACACATTATATGCTGCTTCTGTACGGAACTATCATTTTCACACTTGGTAAACAAAAAAGAATGTTTCTTTTCCTCTTATTATACCTACCATGTCATTTTTCTTAAAGCTGCATTGTTTGCCTCTAATGTGTTCAAAGATATACACCAGCATATTTAAGAGACGATAAGCAGTAAAGAATCTTGGGAACTACAGAAGCCAAATATTTCTGGCCATTGACAGTGAGGGGTTCAGTTGTACAGACCCTGATGCTAAAGAGCAGGATATGTCCAAACAGAATCTGCTCCATCAAATAGTGATCATGGAGGTTTGGGAGTAAAATTGCTTATAGAATCTTTTCATTATAAAGCATAATGATAGAATCAAAGATACAAGTGTGTTTCCAACTGAAAACATTTATCATTAATTTTCCTAGAGAGATTATTCAGGCTTCTAGGAATTTCAGTATAATAGAATTTGGGGGCCAAATAAAAGATTCTCCCAGTTGTTGTTGTTATTGTTGTTTTTCATGAAAAATTCATATACCTTGCTTCTCTAGGCTATGCATCTCTCCGAGATCTCTTCAATAAGAACTCCATCCTTGGGGTGCCTGGGTGGCTTACTCAGTTAAGTGTCTGCTTTCAGCTCAAATCATGATCTCAGGGTCTTGGGATTGAGCCCCACATTGGGCTTCCTGCTCCACAGAGAGTCTGCTTCTGCACTCCGCCCCCTGCTTGTGTGTGCTCTCTCTCAAATAAATATAATCTTTAAAAAAACCTGTCCTTTATTTGCTCAGAAAGACATGTTTTTCTTTTAATTAACTGAAACTTCTAAGTCTCTCTTAAACTTAGCCATTGGCAGCACCATGGTATCACTGATGTTGCCTAGACCTCCCATAATCTCCACCAGCTCCTCTAAAGTGATTTTATTCTCCAAGTAAATATAAAACTTAACTTCAAAAACTATGCATGCTATGTAAAAGTAAATTCAAGACAATCCTAGTTCTTTGTCTCAACCAGGATGCCTTCCCCAAATACTACATTTAAAGAAATTCTGGAACTAAGACTGAATATGACCATTTTTTGTTTGTTTAAATATGTTAAGGATAGAGTGCCTAGGTGGCTCAGTCAGTTAAGCATCTGACTCTTGATTTCGGCTCAGATCATGATCTCAGTGTCATGAGATTAAGCCCACACGTGGCACTCTGCACTCAGTGGGGAGTCTGCTTGATGTTCTTTCCCTCTGTCCCTCCCCCCAACTGATGCATGCACTCTCTCACTCTCTTTCTCTCTCTCACATA
The DNA here is from genome assembly GCF_905146905.1 of Nyctereutes procyonoides. Lineage (NCBI taxonomy): Eukaryota > Metazoa > Chordata > Mammalia > Carnivora > Canidae > Nyctereutes > Nyctereutes procyonoides. Next base: position 8,922,129 of record NW_026575145.1, read on the forward strand.
AATATTTTAAAAATATGTTAATGGTTTTTAATATATATCACATATATACTACATATGTAAAGTGCTTTAAAATTATTAAAGTTCCTTTAGAGATGAAAAACAGGTATTCTGTACAAGCTAGTCATTTATTCTACATTTAATTTTTAAGACTAGATACTTACACTTCCTGCCCATAGATCTTCCCTGTCTCCTGCAAGTTTAACATAAACGGATATCTCTTCTCCTTTAGTGAAATTCAGGTATCGGCAGTCAGGTCCTCTGTAATCTCTCATGGCTAAGACTCTGCTTATTAAAGCTATGTTAACATATGAGGAAAACACACAATTTAAATTAAAATGTTATTTCTCCCCCTCGCATCTTGTCCTCCTCCAGACTGTCATATGTATTTCCAAATGCTAATTTCTTCATATCATATAACACCTCAAAAACCTACATAAACTTCCCACTGCACCTAGAATCAACTCTAAGTTCTTTAGCTTGGTATCCAAGGCTATACATAACCTGATCCTCTTCTTTATTTAAAATGACTTCCTCTTACTTCTTTACTGTCAAGTTCATCTATCCGTTGTTCCTGGAATATGTCATTATCATTCTTCTCAGAAAAGAAAAGGTAAAGATAATTCATTTTCTTCCTGGCACCCACCAGAGTAACCCCCTTATCTGTGGGGGATGTGTTTCAAGGCTCCTAGTTCCAAGTGGGTGTCTGAAACCACAGATAGTACTGAGCCCTATATATGCTATGTTTTTTTCTACATAGACACATATGTAATAAAATTTAATTTATAAATTTGGCACAGTAAGAGATTAACAACAATAACTAATAGTAAAATTGGATAATTATAACAATATACTGTTATAAAAGTTATGTGACCAATCTTTTTTCAAAGTATTTTATAATGTATTTACTCTTCTTGCAGTGATGTGAGATGATAAAATGCCTACCTAATGAGATGAAGTGAGGAACATGAGGTAAGCACTGTGTCATATAGTTGTGCTACTACTATACATCAGAAGAAGAATCATCTGCTTCCAGACCATGGTTGACGGCAGCTAACTAGAACCATGGAAAGTGACCCATGGATAAAGGGGACTACTGTATATTCCAGGCATTATGATAGCTGTTTCATACCTTTATTTTATTAAATCCCCAAAACAGATTTAAGGTCAATAATCTTTTATCAGTCTGACAAATGAGCCTATAACCAAGTCAGAAAGTAGGTCACACACCTGATAAATGGTAGAGTCAGATTTGTACTGAGATTATTTTCACTGTAATATCTGCCTTCCATATTTTGTGCTTTTTCTTTCTGTTCTTTTCTAAGTCTAGAAGCCCTTCAATCTCTCTCCGTAGTCAACTCAAATCCTACTTCTTCTATGAGACATCTCAAGTTGGTCCAATCTGTTCTGCCCCTTCTCTGAACTTCAGTATTACCTATTATCCTTATATTGTATCACTATTTATTTTTCATGCTGACATGTCTTGTCACCACTCACTAGAATGAAGATTCCTGGAGGTCAAGAAACTTATCTGACATTTCATTTTATTCCTCTTAGATACATAATCCTACCCTTCCAGACCCAGCACATAATAAGCCCTCAATAATTATGATCATAACCACATATACTAGGCTTAGCCCTTCAATACATAAAGCAATATACATACCATATTACCTATTATAATTATATTGACATATGTTATACTTTTGTTTAAGCCATACAATTACAGTTAGCATCACATTATAAATTACTATAAATTTGAAGGTTCTCTTTCCATGTTTCATGTCCGGCCCTAAGGAAACTAAAATGAAGTTGTAAAAAGGGAGAGAAAGATTATTACTATTATAAAACATCATCTAGTAAATCTTCTTTATATATCAAGTTATATATCCAAATGACTAAGAAAAATGTTTACTATAAAAAATCTACTTATAAATTATTTACATTTCTACTAATAATATTTTGCATTTTAATTTACATGTTGCAAATCAGAAACAATTCTCACATACCGAAGAGCTAGAACATATTTAAAACAATTGTGATACTATTCATCTTGCACCATAATGCTAATAACAGAAAATAACTTCTTTTTTTTTAAGATTTTATTTATTTATTAATGAGAGACACAGAGAGAGAGAGAGAGAGAGAGAGAGAGAGAGGCAGACACAGACAGAGGGAGAAGCAGGCACAGTCAGAGGGAGAAGCAGGGAGCCCGAAGTGGGACTCAATCCCAGGTCTCCAGGATCAGGCCCTGGGCTGAAGGCAGCACTAAACCACTGAGCCACCTGGGCTGGCCCAGAAAAATAACTTCTTACGCAATAAAATGAAAATTAATTTTTCTTTGTAGAAGAGAAATTTAATATTCAAGGATATAAATAAAATTATTTACTCCTAACACTGATTTCAGTATTTTTACATAATAAATGAACGCAGAAATGATTAATATCTGATAAAGTGTATACAATAAATCATGGTGATACAAGGTAAAAACATTTTTAGAAAACTCATAAGAATCAGAAAGCTCTCATTGCGAAATAGAAACTAAAAAGTATAAGCACTTCATAAATGAAGAATTATCAAATGGCTTAAAACCTTTTTAATACAAATCAATACAAATCAATTCTAGCTATCTTAAAAAATAGTAAGAGCACGGATTTGTTTTTAAAGCCTGAATTAATATCTTTATAATTTCTGATATATTTATGTATCGGGCCGATCTTTGCCCCTTGATACTTACATTAAAAACTATTATATAAAAAAACTATTATAAAATGCTTTCCTTCTAGCGTTTTTTTTTATAGTGAAGTATATTTTATAATTGCAAATATTTCTAAATGATATTAGTGCTCATCTCTATCACACAGGTCCACAATAACATATTATGTCATTTCAGAACCTTAGCTTAAGAGGAAAAGAAGGAAAAAAAGAAAAGCAAACTTACTTTCACATTCCAAGTCACCACATTTTTTTAAGTCTGCCAGCAGTTTTGTGCCCTCCAGACATTTTGTCAGAAAAATTACCAAAAGGAGGATTCTGTGAACTCCAAGCTCCGCCATGCTAAAACAAGTAGGAATCCCAAACAAGGTTTAAACCAATTGTTGAGGCCATAGATAGGCCAGCCAAAACAAGAGTTACCCCGCGCTCTCTACTAAATTCAAGAGAAAAAGTTTTGGTTTTTTTAAAATCCCTTGATAATTATGTTTTTCGATTGGTGTTTAGGCTTAACTTGAGGGGCAAATGCTTTCTGTTCAGAATCTGCAGTGTCAGGTATCCAGATAATACATAAGGGTTTAATAATTAACAGAGGTTTTTAGTTGGACTCATGGCTTATAAAGGTGACCCATGGAAAACCATCTCACTTAAAGGAAACTTGCATTCAACAGGACAGTTCTTAGGCCTCCACAAAAAAAGTAGTTCATCTCTTTATGTTAAAGTCTTTAGATAGATCAATCAATACAAACTGAGTATTTGCTGCATGCAAATACCAATATCAATGGAGAAAGTATATAGTTATGTGTAGAAGGAGTAATAACATATTAAAAGCATGGCTTTGAAATATGATGAAAGTTTTCTTTTAATACCACTTTCATATCTTAAAAATCTTCAGTGATACTATGAAATTTAAACTTGTACTTAGTTAAAAATGTGGTAAGCATTTCTTATGTTCTGGGTGTTGTTTTAAACATTTAATTATGTGATCTCACATCAGCTGTCTAAAGTAGGTGATATTATCATCCATTTTGCATATAAGGACACTGAGGTACATAGAGATGGATTAAATGGATTAAATGTCCAAAGTCACATAGTGAGTAGAGAAGAAATTTAAACCTAGGCACTGTGACTCCCCATACTCATAACCACTATGCTTTACCACCGAGAATCAAGTCATCTGCCACAGAATGATGTCTATCTCCATCTGCAACAAAACTATTCCAGAAATAGCAAGTATAGCATTATTCCATGTATTTAAAAGTGTATGCATTTTCTTGTCAGTAGAGACAGAGATCGAAAGAACCCTTCCCCATACTGTGAGAGTGTATAGTATTCTTCCAAGTGTGTTCCCTTTCTTCTTTATACTTTTTGATATTATTTCCCTTTTTTAAAAAATCAGGGACATATTAAAAAGAAATTAGCAAGAAAATAAAATTGGGGCATACCTTGTTGTAAAATAACAATAAAGCTATCAAAGTCACTTTATTTAAAAGTTATTGCTGCTTAAAAGGGAGCAAAGCACTATATTGGGACACTAGATCTCATTAGATCTGGGGAAACCACAGTTGTCCTATTTCAACCTTGAGAAAGTATTTTTCTAACTCCTTTGCTGTATCTTTTCTCTGTATTTGGCTATGCCAGTGTGCCTGGTTTGCATAATACAGCAGTTGTATGACACCACACTCCCCTCTAGTGCCTGATATAAACAAAACAAATATCTAGCATCCCAGCAAGCTAAATGAAGGACTTTTGCTTTCAGGATCCAAAACAAAACAGGATCCAAAACAAAACAAAAACTATTTCTTGTTTTTCCAAAAACAATAGTCAGTAAGAAGGATCCAAAACAAAACAGGATCCAAAACAAAACAAAAACTATTTTTTTGTTTTTCCAAAAACAATAGTCAGTAAGAAGTTCCCTCTCTCAGATCAAAGATTATTACATCTTTAGAAATAATCTGACAGCATGAATTTGAAGATCATTTGGCTTGCAATCAGAACACTGTATAGTTGTACACATGACTACTTGAGGTTAGTTTCTTGAATACTTTTACAAGTCTATAAACTAGGGATCCCTGGGTGGCGCAGCGGTTTGGCGCCTGCCTTTGGCCCGGGGCGCGATCCCGGAGACCCGGAATCGAATCCCACGTCGGGCTCCCGGTGCATGGAGCCTGCTTCTCCCTCTGCCTGTGTCTCTGCCTCTCTCTCTCTCTCTCTCTCTCTCTCTCTCTGTGACTATCATAAATAAATAAAAATAAAAAAAATAAAAAACAAGTCTATAAACTATGTTGTCAAAGACATTTAATTCCTCAGCTTCAAAATTTGGAACACAATTATTTGCATAATTTACAATATCAAATCAGGAATAATAATATTCTTTTTCCTTTTTGTATTCGATATTAAAGACATTAGAGTTAAATTCTGAACTAATTAATTTTTTTAAGATTTTTTTTTTAAGATTTTATTTATTTATTCATGATAGACATAGAGAGAGAGAGAGAAAGGCAGAGACACAGGCAGAGGGAGAAACAGGCTCCATGCAGGGAGACGGATGCGGGACTTGATCCCAGGTCTCCAGGATCAGGCCTGGGGTCGAAGGCGGCAATAAATCGCTGAGCCACGCGGGCTGCCCCTTTTTAAGATTTTTTTAAAGCAAAAAAAAAAAAAAAAAAGATTTTTTTTTAAAGCATTCTCTATACCCAGTGTGGGGCTTAAACTCACAACAAGATCAAGACTTCAATGCTCTATCAACTAAGCCAGACAGGTGCCCCAATTTTATTTTAAGTTAAGAACACAGCTAAATTTAAATTTGTCTATGGACTGGCCTTAAGGAAATTTGAGTCAAAAACAGTAAGAAAATTTTTGCCTAGGATACCAGCCTGGAGATTTTCTCCTAGAAATGTTCCCAAATTCTTGTTATTTAATGCACTCAGATTATTTCACTTTATTTTCAGATCGTCACTTAAATATACTTTAAGTGGTAGCATAATATTAACTGTCTTTAATAGACCCAGGTGAAGAGGTGGCACATGAAAGGGATGAGAGCACTTGGTTTAAGGAAACCAAAGCATCAATTTTCACTATAAAGAAAGTCCTATTAAGCTAGCTAGATATTATCTAATTGCTGATGCATTTTGCAGGTCAAGTATTGTGTCAATATTAAAATATGCTGCTGCTGAGGAAGATTTCATGGTAACATTCAGTCAGGAATACAGATTTAGAAGAACTATGGCATTCTTCAGAAACCATTCAGGAAATAAGAATACTAATTGCATAAAGCTAAAGAATGAATCATCAAGGGAACCTGGGTGGCTCAGTCGGTTAAGTGTCTGCCTTCAGCCCGGGTCATGATCCTGGAGTCCAGGGATTGAGCCTAGCATCAGGCTCCATGCTCAGCAGGGAGTCTGTCTTTCCCTCTGCCCCTCACCCAACTTGTGCTCTTGCTCACTCTCTCTCAAATAAATAAGTAAAATCTTTTTAAAAAATGAATTGTCAAAGCCAAACATGTCCAGTATCTTAGAGATAATATCACAGAGCAATCCTTTCCATGACAATATGAAGACATAATCATGAATGCTACACAGTCTTAAAGGTCTGTGTTCCAGGGACACAGAGCATAGTGGCCAAGAGTGAAGAGTGGATTGGGAGGAGCAAAAAGAGAATATCCCACAAACATGGTCATTATTCCTTTACTACATGTTTTTATATAATAGTATACAACATCCTCGACATCAAAGATGATACATGTAAAATATTTGCTGATCAGAGGATTGAATTGATTAGTCTCATCTATGGATAGGAAAGGAATTTAATGTTTCTTGAGCACCAACTTTGTACTAGTGAGCTTAATATTTCATGTACAAATCTCATCCTTCAAGGTAGATATTATTTACTGAATGCCCATAATGTCAGACATTCTTCTAGGGATTGGAGATATAGGAGTGAACAGGACAAAGTCCTTGCTTTCATGGACCTTGCATGCTAATGAAGGAAGACAGACAAGAGCAAGTGAACAAATAATGAACAAGATAACTGCAGGTAGTGATAAGTTATTATGGAGAAAAGTGTCTACTTAGATAAAGCTGTCAGGAAAGCCATCTCTGGAGAGTGACATTTGACTTAGGGGAATAGGAAAGCAGAACATTCTGTACAGAGGGAAGAATTAAGAAGGAGGTCATACTTCATTATCTGAAGCTTGATTACCAAAGGTTTAAAGAAAAAAATGAAGGAGCCATATTGGATGCTTTCCAGTATGTAAGAAACAAGGCTTTAAAGTGGGAAATAAGTTGGCATATGCAATCAAGAAACAGAAAGGCAAGTGGGTGGCACAAGGGTTCAGCGTCTGCCTTCAGCTCAGGTCGTGATCCTAGGGTCCTGGGACACTTCAGGGCTCCCCACAGGGAGCCTGTTCTCCCTCTGCCTCTCTCTCTCTCTCTCATGAATAAATAAATAAATCTTTTAAAAAAAAAGGCAAATGGAGAGTGGTAGGACATGAGGTAGGAGACATAGAGGTGCAGTCATGCAGGGACTTTTGGCTGTGGAAATAAGTGTTTTATTCTAAGTACAATGGGAAGCCACAGAAAGTTTTAAGGAAGAGAATAACATGACTTGTAATTTTATCATATAACTTCACTTTTTTGCTTTGCTAACTTCTACTTATTCTTCTAGTATCTTAGGTTAAATCACTAATAGGTAACTCAATAAATTTTGTTGAATGAACGAAAGAATACATGCATGAATAAATAAATTAATTGATTTCCTTTCAAGAGCAAGATTCTTTATGCCTCATGACTAAATGAAATTCTACCTTCAGCTCTGCTGCTCAATTGTTCTTTCTCCCATTTCAAAAACAAAGTCAGGTAATCCTTTTGATTAAGTTTTCTTTTAAAAACTTGGCAAAAAGAATTGGATCTCATATATATCTCTGTTATTACATTGATATTAGTAGCAGCAGTAAAAGTGAAATACCCAGCAAGAAAAGTTTTGGAAAACCTTTGAATTCCCAAACACTGTAGGTAAAGCTTGACTGGCTGCTATATGAATAGGTTAGTAAGCAATAGAACAGATATATTTAGTATTCCTATTAATTTCTAGTCATCAATAGCTAATGTCTTTTACGAACCAAAATGAGTCAATTTTATATACACTTATGCCATCCCTTCCATAATGTGTCAGACACTCTTCTAGGGAATTGGAGATAGAGGAGTGAACAGAACAAAGTCCTTGCTGTCATGGACGTTGCATCTAATGAAGGAAGACAGACAAAAACAAGCGAACAAATAAATGAACAAGATAACTGTAGGTACTGATGAGTTATTATGGAGAAAAGTGCCTACTTAGATAAAATAGTCAGGGAAGTCATCCCTGTAGAGATCATCCTCCTCAATCTCTGCTGCCATCTTGTCCCCATTTATATACCTTTCCTTCTTGCCTCTTTTGGTATCCATGTCCTTAAGTACCTCATGCCCCCAACTTTCTTTAAGAAAAAAATTAACTCACAAAAATATCAGTAACTTAACATTTATAACTCCCCAAAATAACTAAATTTTAAAAAGAGTTTACAGAACAAAATTTCTGCATGGAAATTGGTAAGTTCTTTTTGATTGTTTATTTTATTCATTTTTTTCAAAGATGTATAGGATAATGGATCTATTACTATAATTGTCCTTGGGGTTTTTTGGTTTTTTTCTCTCCTCTTCCTTCCAGGTTCCTTGGGATATAGAAAAAAATGCCCCTCTGTCAATGGACTTGTGCTAGGATCTGGCAAAATGCTAACCTCTAGGAACTTCAAAGTCTTTGCTCCTAGAATGAGAGACTTGTGCTAAAGGAGCTCCTCCACAAGTCCTTCCAGCTCAGATATTACATGATTCTCAAAAATATCACTGACTACTGCAATCAGAACATCAAATTGGACTTAGTGAAACTTCTGTTAATGAGACCACACTTGATTTCTAAAACTTGATTACCACAGATAATAAACGGAAGGAAGGAAGGAAGGAAGGAAGGAAGGAAGGAAGGAAGGAAGGAAGGAAGGAAGGAAGGAGGTATATGGATGCATCTCACTGTGTTGGATAGAAGAGACTGGGGTGTGAAAACACCATTAAGTAGGGGTACCTGGGTACCTCAGTCTGCCTTTGGCTGTGGTCATGATCCCAGAGTCCTGGAATGGAGTCTCACATCTGGCTCTGCTCAGCAGGAAGCCTGGTTCTCGCTCTCCCTCTGCCTGATGCTCCCCGGCTTGTGGTCTCTCTCTTTCGGCCAAATAAATAAAATCTTTTAAACAAATACCATTAAATAGTAACATACAATAAAATGTGCATTCATTCTCAGTACCTTTTGAGTGCCTGCTTGTACCAGAGGCATGTGAAACACATGGGGAAATAAGACAGACAATGTCCTTGCCTCCATGGAGATTATAATCTATAGGAGACGACAAACAAGACAACTCAATTCTAGAATATAAAGGAGAGGGGAGCCTGTGTGGCTCAGTCGGTTAAGCATCTGACTCTTGGTTTCAGCTCAGGTCATGGTCTCAGTATTCTGGAATCAAGTCCCGGATAGGGCTCTGCGCTCAGCACAGAGTTCGCTTTTGGGATTCTTTCCTTCCCTCTCCTCTGCTCCTCTACCCACTCACACTTGCTGTTGCATGCTCTTTCTCTCTCGAATGAATAACTAAAATCTATTTTTAAAAACAGCTATTAAAAAACAGAATATGAAGGAGATTTTCAGGACTATGATTAAGGATTGGTGGTTAATTTGTTGTGAAGCAAGAAAGAAGGAAACGTCAAGGATAACTCTATTTCCTACTTGGGCAATTGAAAGAGAATGTGGTGGAGCCATTTACTGAAACCGGAGCACAAGAAAGGAGCAGGTTTGGAAGAGAGGCAGAGAAGGTCACGAGTTTGTTTTAGGACATATTAAGTAGGGATCCCTGGGTGGCGCAGCGGTTTAGCGCCTGCCTTTGGCCCAGGGCGCGATCCTGGACACCCAGGATCAAATCCCACGTAGGGTTCACGGTGCATGGAGCCTGCTTCTCTCTCTGCCTCTCTCTCTCTGCCTGTGTGACTATCATAAATAAATAAAAATTAAGAAAAAAAGGATATGTTAAGTAAATGCAAGTAAAGCAATACAAGTTATTTCCTGAAAAGATTAAAATTTGATGGTTTTTGAAAAATTCATATAAGCCTATTTTCAAAAGGCTTACTTATTTTGAAATAATTTTATTTATTTTTTAATGATTTTATTTATATATTCATGAGAGAAACAGAGAGAGAGAGAGACGCAGAGACACAGGCAGAGGGAGAAGCAGGCTTCATTTGGAGAGCCCGACCTGGGACTCGATTCCGGGTCTCCAGGATCACGCCCTGGACTGAAGGCGGTGCTAAACCGCTGCGCCACTGGGGCTGCCCTTGAAATAATTTTATTTTCATTTTTATTTTTTTTATTTTTTGAAATAATTTTATTTATTTTATTTATTTTATTTTTTTTGAAATAATTTTAGATGTTCAGAGGGTTGTATTTATAGAGTTCCTGTACACCATTTACCTAGCATCCTCCAATGTTAATACCTCATATAACTTTATATAAGATTATAAGCATGTACAATGATCAAACATAATAAATTCATATCAGTACAATATATTAACTAAACTATGATTATTATGATTTCCCTAGTTCTCCAACTAATGTCCTTTTTCCATTCAAAGATCAAATCCAAGATACTACATTGCATTTAGTTGTTATTTCCCCTCAATCTTCTATGACAGTCTCATTCTTTCCTTGCTTTTCATACACTAACACTTTTGAATATTCCTCAAATTGGACTTAGTGATGCTTTCTCTGATGCTTTCTCATAATTAGACTGAAGATGTAGAGTTTGTGGGAAGAATATCAGAGTGGTGTACCCTTCTCATCACAGCCTATCAGCAGGTCTACATGATATCAATATGTCTAATTACTGGTACTATTAATCTTGATTACTTAGTTAAGATTAGCCAGGTGTCTCCAATGTAAAGTAATTGTTTTTCCTCTTCCATAGTCTGTTCATTTGCTGGCAGTTACTAAGTACAGTCCACATTCTAGAGAAGAGAATCTAACTCTATCTCCTGGAGGGAATATCAAAGAATTCAACAGTAAGTTGTCCAACAGTAAGAAAACTGGCTCATTATCTGTATTTACTTATTTGTTCAAGCCTAGCATCCATGTAAAATAGTTTTAAAATGATAACCCATACCCTGTGATAAACAAGTTTACCAATCAGACTTAGATGTTTATGTAAAACTCTTTTTGCCTTTAACCTTACAGCCCTTACAGTAGCTAATCAAAACACTTTTTTTTTTTTTTTGGTGTCTGATCTTATTTATTTTGTCACTCTTAGAAAATCTCATTTTTGACTGGACTCAGACTTAGAGGTAGAAGCTCTCAGAGAGGACAGCCTCCGTCTCTTGGCAATCTGTTCCTGGCGTCAAAACACTTTTTTACAAAGTTATTTAGATTAGCTCCTTTCCTCCCCATCCCCTTCAATGTGGTTATGTCATACATTTGTAATACAGCTAGATTTATTTGCCATCGCCTACATTCCATCTTGGGTTCCTCTGCCATTCACGTTGTGGTTATGTCATACATTTGTAATACAGCTAGATTTATTTGCCATCGCCTACATTCCATCTTGGGTTCCTCTGCCATTCACGTTTTTAATTTTTAAAAAAAATTATTTATTTAAGGGCATCTTTGTGGTTCAGTCAGTTAAGATGTCGGCTCAGGTCATGATCCTGGAGTTTCAGGATTGAGCCCCACATTAGGCTCCCTGCTCCTCACCTAGCTTGTGCTCACTCTCTCTCTCTCTCAAAAATATTTTATTTATTTGAGAGGGAGAGGGAGTGAGGGAGAACAAAGAGGGGGGAGGAGCAGAGACCGAGGGAGAAGCACACTCCCCACTGAGCTGGGAGACCAATGTGGGACTCAATCTTAGGCACATGGGATCATGAGCTGAGCAGAAGGCAGGTGCTTAACTGACTGAGCCACCCAGGTGCCCTCAAGTTGATTTTTTAAATTTTGCATACAGTAAAATTAACTCTTTGTAGCATAGAGATCTATGGGTTTTGGCAAATGCATAGTCATGTATTCACTACCACTGTACCAGAACAGTTCAAAGTCTTTTTAAAGTTAACATTTAAACCAAAAACTTATTTTATCTGAATTATGTGGAGAATTTTTAATTTTGCCAATTCTTTTCATGAGATTTATCAATTCTTTAGCAGAATAGAAAGATACTTAATATATAAGATTACTGAAAGCAAAATAAATATATCTTTTGATTGTTGGAAGACAAAATTCCAATAAAGATTACCTTTGAGCCTTTCTACCAGTTCAAAGTTGAAGGTACTTAAACAAACGTATCTTCAGTGACTTTATTCATTAGATAAATCACAAGGATTAAGTAAATCACACAAATATGACACTGTGCAAAAAGAAATACAAAATAAAAAAACAATTATAACACTCATTGAATTTAATTTAAAAACATTCAGAAACATAATAACTAGTTTTCAAAATGTTGTTTCTCAAATAATAACTTCTATGACCCATTCTGGTCCCCATACACTGCCAGGCAATTTTGTCTGCTTTTACATAACTGTCCTCCAAATAAGCTTGAGTCCTAATGAAGTGGTGGCAGAAGATGGCAGTGAGGAAAGAGAGAAGTAATTGGAAGGTTAGGAAGGGAAAAAATCAGAGACCTCAGTCTCTGCAGCCTTAATAAGGGCTGAATGATGTGAGGGAGGTGCTCTGAACTATGAATACTGGTTTCTCCTCCAAGGTAGCCTCACAGAGTAGAAGGGATTAGAGATACAATGGATCCAGCAGTCTTGTCCTAGTTCAAGCACATATATATTCTCCTAAGCTTGTATCTACAGGATAACACTCAATGACACACCACACTCAACCCCAGTATTTAGTTTAAAAAACAACAAAAGTGTACAGTCTGACTAACCTCAGGAATAAGCATATGGTACCATTTTAATTCAGCAAACTATTAACGATGCACTATTAATGATGAAGACATTAAGAAATCATTTGAGAAGATGTTTTCCAAGGCTTTGCCCACAAGCCAGAATTAATCCACTAAATCCACTCTAATTGTACTACTAAATATATCCAACCTCAGGAGTAACTATGACTTGAGCCCATCATAGCTTCATAGAAGGCAATCAAGATCTCATACCTATGCCATCTTAAATATCTCATTCCCAAAGGCTTCACTGCAGAAATTTTGCATCTTTCAGCATTAACATCCCTGTGATTAGTCCTCTTGAACTTTAAAGCATGTGCATTATTGAAACACCACTATGGGATACCATGACATTGTCACTAGTATAGCTATGAGGTATATGATTCTATGACTCAACTGGATAGGACAAAGTACAGAGATATCCCTTTGAACTCTTGGAAAAGTAATCACTCTACAAATGTCTTCTGTTGATCATTCTTCATGGCCTCTTCCTCCTCTTATCCTCCCATTTCCCCTTTCAAAAAAGTATAATTTTGGCTTTGTCAAGTGCTGCTATCCTTGACACAACCTAGGATTCTAAATCAAATGTCATTTCCCCCTGTAACTGGGTGATAAAAACAAAGAAAAGGGTTTTTGTGGGGCACCTGGGTGACTCAGTCAGTTAAGTATCCCACTCTTGGTTTTGGCTCAGGTCATGATCTCATCGTTCCTAGAATAGAGCTCCAGGTCTGTCTTCCAGCTCAACTGGGAGTCCTCTTGAAGATTCTCTCCTTCTACCCCCTCCCCACTTGTGCATATGTGCTCTCTCTCTCTCAAATAAATATATCTTAAAAAAAAAAGGTTTTGTGTGTTTATAAAGAATTTTTTTTTAAAGAGGAAAGATGATTTTTTTTAAGATTTTATTTATTTATTCATGAGAATACACAGAGAGGAGAGAGAGAAGCAGAGACACAGGCAGAGGGAGAAGCAGGCTCCATGCAGGGAGCCCGATGTGGGACTCGATCCTGGGTCTCCAGGATCACACCCTGGGCTGAAGGCGGCGCTAAACCGCTGAGCCACCGGGGCTGCCCTATAAAGAATTTTTAAAAGAACAGTCTCATTGGTTTATTACAAGTATAAATACTATATAAACTTCAAAAACTTCAGGAATAAAGTTGGTTTTTATGTAAGGTATGCTGTGGTAACAAACCACAGGTCTCTTTCACTTCAAAAAATAATGCCTTCTTTTTTTACAAAGTCAGACATGCAACTTCATTTGGTGGCTTTCTTCCAGGTAGTGCCAGAATCCTTCCATTTTATGATTTTGCCATCTTGAACATGTGGCCTCTGAGGTTAATACAGAAAGGATGATAATGCATGGGCTTTTATTGCCAGGCCTGGAAAAATATCTTCCTTGCCCACTACCACTAGATAGTACCTAATCATATGGTTACAAGGTAACTCCAAGGAAAGCTAAGATATGTACACCCAGGGGGAAGAAATACTTGATGTCTAGATAGTATCTAACTAGCCAGTTTCTACCATAAAAATCTCTGTCCTCTGGCTTTATGCAAACATTTACTGTTAATCCTGAACTAGGCACATGATCTTGTTAAATAGGTAAGTACTGAACAACCGTGAGGATGAGGTCATGTTCCCTGACAGTATGTAGAATGTGACTATTCTATGTAGCCTATTAATGCTGAATCATTTGCTTTTAACTCAGCAGAGTGAAGATGAGATGATATTATTTTATCAAGGCTCGAGAGGTCTAATGACTAAGCAGAAAGTCACCTGCAGCCCGCCCCACTTTGAAAATGATCCAAAAGAGGGCTGGAGGACAGTCCAAGACTTCTCAAAAATTAATTTTGCATTTGTCTAACACACAGAATGATCCAGCCATAATGTTCTAGACCAGCATTGTCCTATAGAAATAGTGAGCCACATATGTAATGTTCTAGTGGCAACATTAAAACGAACCAGGTGAGGGATGCCTGCCTGGGTGGCTTAGTGGTTGAGTGCCTGCCTAAGGCTCAGGTCCTGATCCTTGGTCTAGGGATCAAGTCCCACATCGGGCTCCCTGCAAGGAGCTTGTTTCTCCCTCTGCCAATGGCTCTGCCTCTCAGTGTCTCTGATAGATAGATAGATAGATAGATAGATAGATAGATAGATAGATAGATAGATAGATAGATAGAACGAACCAGGTGAAATTTGAATATCTTTTATTTAGGTTATTATATCTGTAATGTCATTATTTAATTATATAACTGTATTAATTTCCTATTTGCTGTTGTATCAGATTACTAGACAACAGCTTTAAAAATACATTTATTGGGATCCCTGGGTGGCACAGCGGTTTGGCGCCTGCCTTTGGCCCAGGGCACGATCCTGGAGACCCGGGATCGAGTCCCACGTCGGGCTCCCGGTGCTTGGAGCCTGCTTCTCCCTCTGCCTGTGTCTCTGCCTCTCTCTCTCTCTGTGACTATCATAAATAAATAAAAATTAAAAAAAATTTTTTAAAAAATAAAAAAAATACATTTATTTATTTAGTAATTCATTAATACACCTATTTTTCTATAGGTCAGAAATCCAATACAGGCCTCACTGGGCAAAAGTCAAGGTTTTGGCAGGACTCTATTCCCTCCTGGAGGCTTGAGGATGGAATCAGTTTCCTTGTGTTTTCCACCTTCTTAGAGGCCCCTTCTTCTATCTTCAGAGCCAGTTAGTATTGCCTCTGTGTCTTTTTTCTACAGTCACATTTTCCTTTCTATTTTAAGAACTCTTGTTCTCAAATTTGACTCTATAATTTGGGAATTTTTTATTCCACTATTCATAAGCAAAATAAGCATAATCCTCCTATCCCATGCTATAGAATATTAAAATGTCAAAGAGCAGAAAAATTATATCTGCAGTGATGACTTGGAAAAGTTGATACTTTTGTAATATGAGCAAACCCAATGGTGTTAGTGCTCCATTCAAATAAAAGTGAGGAGAATGCAGTACAGTGGAGTGCGCATATTATCCAAATGTCACATTGCTAATGATGATGCACTATAGTAGATAAGTTCCACAGTTGTCCACACAGAGATTTTTGAAAAGGGAGTTAGCCACCTGATGAACCAAGGTTTTTTACTTTTGATTACAAAAGAAATCACTGTTCCCCACAAATCTGATAAACTACTAGTGGTAAGCATGCTGTATATTTTGTTTACTAAACAGCTAACACTGAGGGATGGTGATGTGATCTATGGAATTCCACCGAGAGTTATAGGATATAAAACACATTTATTGGCAAATAATATAGATACTCATGGAGTCTATATAAAGAGAGTTCATACAGCATTGTCCCCACAGTGTGTACTTATCACAGTGTAATTCTTAATTTTTTTTAATTTTATTTAAATTCAATTTGCCAACATATAGTAAAACACCCAGTGCTCATTTCATCATGTGCCCTCCTTAATCCCCATCTCCCAGTTACCCCATCCCCCTACCCACCTCCCCTTCTGCAACCCTTTGTTGGTTTCCCAGGGTTAGGAGTCTCTCATGGTTTGTCTTTCTAATTTTTCACCACTCAGTTTCCCCTTTTCCTTATGGTCCCTTTCAGTATTTCTTATATTCCACATAAGTCTGAAACCATATAATTGTCTTTCTCTGACTGACTTATTTCATAAGTCATTTCAGGATAATACCCTTCAGTTCCATCCATGGCAATGCAAATAATAGGTATTCATCCTTTTTGATGGCTGAGTAATATTCTAGTGTGTGTGTGTGTGTGTGTGTGTGTGTGTGTGTATGTGTAATCTTCCTTATCCATTCATCTGTTGAAGGACATCATGGCTCCTTCCACAGTTTGGCTATTGTGGATATTCTCACCGCTGAGCCTGAAATGTGCTGTCTGCCTTGGAGTCAAAATAGTGGAAGTGAACTGCCCGCCAGCCAGCCTCAGACCTTTTCTGCTATGAACATTACAGTGCAGGTGCCCCTTTGTTACACTACATCTGTGTCTTTGCAGTAAATACCAGTAGTGCAATTGCTGGGTCATAGGGTAGCTCTATTTTTAACTTCTTGAGGAACCTCCATACTGTTTTCCAGAGTGGCTGTACCAGTTTGCATTTCCACCAACAGCGCAAGAGGGTTCCCCTTCCTCCACATCCTTGTCAACATTTGTTGTTTCCTGTCCTGTTAATTTTAGCCATTCTCACCAGTATAAAGTGGTATCTCATTATGGTTTTGATTTGTATTTCCCTGATGGCAAGTGATGTGGAGCATTTTTTCATGTGCTTTTTGGCAGGTCTTCTTTGAAGAAATGTCTATTGTCATCTGCCCATTTCTTGAATTGTTTGTTTTTGGGTGTTGACTTTGATAAGTTCTTTATAGATCTTGGATACTAGCCATTTATCTGATAGGTCATTTGCACGTATCCTCTCCCATTCTTTAGGTTGCCTTTTAGTTTTGATAACTGTTTCCTTTGCTATCACAGTGTAATTCATTAGCCAGGGTCACAAACAACCCACAAATCTCAGTGACTTAATACAATAAAAGTTTATTTTTTGTTCACACTACTAATATTAACTATCCTTTTTTTTTTTTTTTATGATAGTCACAGAGAGAGAGAGAGAGGCAGAGACACAGGCAGAGGGAGAAGCAGGCTCCATGCACCGGGAGCCCGACGTGGGACTTGATCCCGGGTCTCCAGGATCGTGCCCTGGGCCAAAGGCAGGCGCCAAACCGCTGCGCCACCCAGGGATCCCAATATGAACTATCCTTGACACAGCTGGCCCATAGCTACACCATCTGAAATACGACATGTAATATAAAGTGGTTTATATTACTCCTGCCTACATTCTGTTGTCCAGAATGAAGTACATGGCTCCACCTAACTGCAACTGAGAGGAGAGGGGCGGTTATTTTCTTGTATGCCCAGGAATAATGATTATACAGTAACACCTCTGACATAAAGAAGGAGCTTTTCACACACCAAAGTTCCCCAACAGGGACATGGACCTCTGAGTGACATTCTTACAGATGTCAGGTTCATGAAGTTTTCTTTACCATTCTCAAGGGAACATTTTTTTTTTAAGATTTTATTTTTAAGTTTGTGGGGCTCGAACTCACGATCCCAACACCAAGAGTCACATGGTCTCCCAACTGAGACA
This sequence comes from Nyctereutes procyonoides, assembly GCF_905146905.1. NCBI lineage: Eukaryota > Metazoa > Chordata > Mammalia > Carnivora > Canidae > Nyctereutes > Nyctereutes procyonoides. The sequence goes on from NW_026575145.1 coordinate 8,939,982, forward strand.
GCCAAATGCTTCTCAGGAGAGCATTTCTTACTGTCCTGGCCTCCACTCTCATTTGGCTGTTTGTTAAATGTGTACTAATTTTTAATTTTTATTTTCAATTGAAAATATCCCTCAGAAGTTAAAACTCAAATTTGCAGAAATAAGAAAAATACTTAGGAAAAAAACCTGAAAGCATAAAAAAATTTGTGATGGATATAGTGGTGTTCCCTTAAGCTCCCTGGCCCAGCAAGCAAAGGGAGGTCAAACAGAGAAGTGAATTTTCATTAGTCAGGGTTTTCCAAAGGAAAAAACCAGTTGGATGGATGGAGATACACACACACACACACACAGATGATAAAGAATTGGATGAGAAGTCCCAAGATAGGCAGCCAGCAGGCTGGAGATCCAAGAGAGCCAATGGTATAGTTCCAGTCCAAGTTTGTAGGTCTGAGATCAAGGAGAAACAATAGGGTAAGTTTCAGTCCCCAGACTAGAAACAATGACTCAGTTGAAGTCCAAAGGCTGAAAAAAAAAAAAAAAAAATCCTATGTCCTATTTTATACCCTCAGGCAGAAAGGACAGCCTTTCTGTTCTATTCAGGCCATCAGCTGATTGGATGAGAGCCACTCAACCCTAGGGAGGGCAATCTGCTCTACTCAATCCACCAATTCAAATGTGAATGAATCCAAAAACACCCTCACAGACATACCCGGAACAGTGTTTGACCAAGTATTTGGGCACTTGTAGCTCACTCACGTTGACACATAAAATTAACCATCACATAATCCAAAGAGCAGAGGATGAACTTGACTTATTTAATATCCAGATTTTTATTATTATGCAAATGAAAATAATTTCATTCATCACCCTTCCTGTTTTTTGTCATCCAAAAACCCCACAAAAAACAAAAACTTTGATAAATATAAGTAAAAAGCCTATAAAACCATTTGTGCTGCATCGCTTAAACACAAATTTTCAGAGGAAAAAGAGCATATAAATGAACTCTTGTAAAGCATTCTTCTTTCTTGATAACACATTCAAATGAGTAAAGGAGAATGTTATCTATTTTGATGTTTTTTAAAGATATCTCATATTACAAGCTCTAGATAATATTAGACCCATAAAAAATGTTTTACATCAAATTTTTAAAAGGCTGTCAGGAGCTAACAGTAGACCCCTATTTTATTGGCACAGTTAACTATTTCAGGTAACAAGTGAAAGAGGGGATCCCCGGGTGGCTCAGTGGTTTAGCACCTGCCTTCGGCCCAGGGTGTGATCCTGGAGTCCTGGGACCGAGTCCCGCATAGGGGTCCCTGCGTGGAGCCTGATTCTCCCTCTGCCTGTGTCTCCGCCTCTCTCTCTCTTTCTCTCTGTCTCTCAGGAATAAATAAATAAAATCTTAAAAAAAAAAAAAAACAAGTGAAAGAAATTCAGAAAGACCATATTAATATCACTCCAGCTGGAAAGGATGTGTGCTGAAGGCATAAGCAGACTACAGGAAGGGCAAGAAATTCTTTCAGAACATTTTTGACAAGGGCAGCTCTAGAAATTTTATGTAGGAAACAGCACTCTGGTTGGAAGAAGATGGGAGATTTGTCTTGAAATTATGTTTGTAGAGGAAGCACACTTTTTATTGAGATCATATGTTTATTAGGATGGCTAGAGAACTTATAAAGAGAAACAAGTCCCCTGAGACACCTCTTAGCACCCCTATTGGCATCTGCTCACCTCAAATACTCAAAAAAAGGCAGCCCAGAAAGACAATCATTTAGCTGAGCAAGGATTTCTTTTTTATTTTTTAAAAAAATTTTAAAATTTTTAAAAATTTTATTATGAAAAAATGTGATACACAAAAGTATATGAACTCATGGATAGAATTGTATAATAGCTTCATGTATTCATCATTTAGCTTCAACCATGACCAGCTTTTGCAATCTTGTATTACCCCTTTCCCCGACTCACACCGGTTTTTGGGAGGGCTAGACATAGATGTTAAAGTAAATCCTAGGGGGACACCTGGGTGGCTCAGCGGTTGAGCGTCTGCCTTTGGCTCAGGGCCTGATCCCAGGGTTCTGGATCGAGTCCTGTATCAGGCTCCCCAGAGGGAACCTGCCTCTCTCCCTCTGCCTATGTCTCTGCCTCTTTCTCTCTGTATCTCTCACAAATAAATTTAAAAAAAATAGAAATAAAAAGGAAAGTAAATACCAAATGTCATGTAATCTCACCTATAAATAACTCCAGTAACAGTAACAGATAAAAATGTAACTACAATAGCATCATCACATTTAACAAATTTAACGCTTTTCCCAGTTGTTGAAAAAATCCTTTTACAGTTGGTTTAACAAGATTCAAAAAGATCCATACATTCAGTTGATATTTATTTATCTCTTAAGTCCTTTTGAGTGTATAATAGTTCCCTCTCCCTCCTCCTCTCTAGAAAAGGCAGGATAAATAATTCTTTTCCTTAATTTATCAATTCTCAGAAGTGCCTCTTAGCATCCCTGCTTTCTGTTTTGACATGGTGTCTCAAACTCATCTTGTACATTTCCTGCCCCAGACCTGGAATCAGCCATTTCTTCTAGGAGCCCTGCTTCTTTTTGTTGGAAAATAGCATTCAGAGACTGCAATTAGCACCGGGATGCTCACCACTATTGGACTGTCATTATTTCTGTGCCCTCTCAGTAGACAAAGCTAGGAAATATGTGACTTTTAGAAATAAAACTAAATCATGAATTCATGTTTTTTTCCAATTCAAATGAAATATTTTTTTAATAAATTAATTTTTATTGGTGTTCAATTTACCAACATACAGAATAACACCCAGTGCTCATCCCGTCAAGTGTCCCCCTCAGTGCCCGTCACCCATTCACCCCCACCCCCCGCCCTCCTCCCCTTCCACCACCCCTAGTTCGTTTCCCAGAGTTAGGAGTCTTTATGTTCTGTGTCCCTTTCTGATATTTCCCACACATTTCTTCTCCCTTCCCTTATATTCCCTTTCACTATTATTCATATTCCCCAAATGAATGAGAACATACACTGTTTGTCTTTCTCCGATTGACTTACTTCACTCAGCATAATACCCTCCAGTTCCATCCACGTTGAAGCAAATGGTGGGTATTTGTCGTTTCTAATGGCTGAGTAATATTCCATTGTATACATAAACCACATCTTCTTTATCCATTCATCTTTCGATGGACACCGAGGCTCCTTCCACAGTTTGGCTATTGTGGACATGGCTGCTAGAAACATCGGGGTGCAGGTGTCCCGGCGTTTCATTGCATCTGAATCTTTGGGGTAAATCCCCAGCAGTGCAATTGCTGGGTGGTAGGGCAGGTCTATTTTTAACTCTTTGAGGAACCTCCACACAGTTTTCCAGAGTGGCTGCACCAGTTCACATTCCCACCAACAGTGTAAGAGGGTTCCCTTTTCTCCGCATCCTCTCCAACATTTGTGGTTTCCTAACTTGTTAATTTTCCCCATTCTCACTGGTGTGAGGTGGTATCTCATTGTGGTTTTGATTTGTATTTCCCTGATGGCAAGTGATGCAGAGCATTTTCTCATGTGCATGCTGGCCATGTCTATGTCTTCCTCTGTGAGATTTCTCTTCATGTCCTTTGCCCATTTCATGATTGGATTGTTTGTTTCTTTGCTGTTGAGTTTAATAAGTTCTTTATAGATTTTGGAAACTAGCCCTTTATCTGATATGTTATTTGCAAATATCTTCTCCCGTTCTGTAGGTTGTCTTTTAGTGTTGTTGACTGTATCCTTTGCTGTGCAAAAGCTTCTTATCTTGATGAAGTCCCAATAGTTCATTTTTGCTTTTGTTTCTTTTGCTTTCGTGGATGTATCTTGCAAGAAGTTACTGTGGCCAAGTTCAAAAAGGGTGTTGCCTGTGTTTTCCTCTAGGATTTTGATGGACTCTTATCTCACATTTAGATCTTTCATCCATTTTGAGTTTATCTTTGTGTATGGTGCAAGAGAGTGGTCTAGATTGATTCTTCTGCATGTGGATGTCCAATTTTGCCAGCACCATTTATTGAAGAGACTGTCTTTCTTCTAATGGATAGTCTTTCCTCCTTTATCGAATATTAGTTGACCATAAAGTTCAGGGTCCACTTCTGGGTTCTCTATTCTGTTCCATTGATCTATGTGTCTGTTTTTGTGCCAGTACCACACTGTCTTGATGACCACAGCTTTGTAGTACAACCTGAAATCTGGCATTGTGATGCCCCCAGATATGGTTTTCTTTTTTAAAATTCCCCTGGCTATTCGGGGTCTTTTCTGATTCCACACAAATCTTAAAATAATTTGTTCTAACTCAAATGAAATATTATAGTTTTCCCTTAAATTCTTTATTTTAAAAATCTTTGATTTTATATTTTTATTTATATTTTACACTTTTGTATTTCTTTATTACACTGAAAATCTTTAATGGTGTTAACACTATTACTTGTTTATGCAAGTATATAAACATATATATTGCATAAAATAGTTTCAAAGCAACAATACTAATATTACTACCAACAATTAGAATTACCAATTACAACTGAATATTTCATTGTACTTCTTAGGCTATGTGCCACCAGGAAGGTACATCAACTGATTAAGTTTTAAAGTCATTTGAAATATTTTTTCTGCAGTTATACCATCAGTGTAATATATACTTCAAGATTCATTTGTATCTATTTGTTTCAGATTTTTAGCGATTTTTTTCCTTTTTGATTTAAATTTTTTTAAATTTTTTTTTTTTTTTTTTTTTTTTTTTTTTTATGATAGTCACACAGAGAGAGAGAGAGGCAGAGACACAGGCAGAGGGAGAAGCAGGCTCCATGCACTGGGAGCCCGACGTGGGATTCGATCCCGGGTCTCCAGGATCGTGCCCTGGGCCAAAGGCAGGCGCCAAACCGCTGCGCCACCCAGGGATCCCTAAATTTTTAATTATATGAATCATTCATGTGGTTCCAAAGTCAAAACTATAAAACAAATGCAGTCAGAGAAGTCTTTTCAACCCTTTTTTGTACCTCAATTTCACAACAAAGGCTTTTTTTTAAGGGTACAGAATTGGACCAAATTGTTAGGAAAGCCTGATACCAGAGGAAAGTTCAACAGAGCATTGTTGGTAACAGGCATGGGGGAAGAATTAGATATTAATGAATTAAGACTTATTATTCAAATCAGTTAAACATGTTATAGGTCCAATATAAAATAAAAAGAAATTTTCTTGGGGAACCAGGCTGGCTCAGTCAGAGCAAGAGATTCTTGATCTCAGGGTCATGAGTTAGAGCCTCATGTTGAGTGTAGAGATTATTTAAGTAAATAAAACTTTTAAAAGAAAATAAAAAATAAAAAATAAAAAATAAAAGAAAAAGAAATTTGCTTGTTTTCAGAAGTCTCCACTATAAACATGAGGAAAACAAAGGAGTTTTCTGCAAAACTGCAGAAACATCTTCTGCAAAAACATCTCCAAATTCCCTATATATAAACTACTAATTGAAAATATAAAGCAAGAAAAAAAATCCTATTCAAAATAGGAAATCACTTATCCACACAGACCCTGGGCCTAAACTTAATAAAAATGTGCAGAACCTGTATGAAGAAAATTATAGAATTTTACTAACATACATGATAGAATAAATGGAGACACACTGTTTCTGCTTAGAGTCAATATTCTAAAGATGCTGATTGCTCCTAAATTATAAAGTCAATTTAATAACAATTGAAATTAATTTTTTGGCAACTTGAAAAATGATTCTTCATTAAAATTTATAATTAAAATAAATACGTGTTATTTTGGGAAATCTGGAAAAGTATAATTGGAGGCCTCCCTATACATGTGCCCGTAATTCCAGCTGGTCTGCCTAAGACCCTGTTAGCAACAGCCCTAGCTCTCTAGACAACCCCATTTGTACCCCAAGAAGACAGGAACTGTCATAGGCCAGGAGAAACTTGCCATACTGCGGGCACAAGTGTGCACTGGTAGAAAGGGAACTGCTTGCGGAAAGGAGGTGGTTCACAGAACAGCAACAGCAGATGACAGAAAACAGACTTTAGGGCACTTGGGTGGCTCAGTGGTTGAGCATCTGCCTTTGGCTCAGGTTGTGATCCCGGGATCCTGGGATTGGAGATCTGCATCAGGCTCCTCACAGGGAGCCTACTTCTCCCTCTGCCTATGTGTCTGCCCCTCTCTCTGTGTCTCTCATGAATAAATAAATAAAATCTTAAAAAAAAAAGAAACTTTAATTCTCCTTAAGGAATGTAAGGGGTAAACAATATCTATCATATTGAAGAGGTGACTATGTTTACAAACCAAGGAACAGTGGTGGAATTTCACAACCCTAAAGTTCAGGCATCTCTGGCAGTCAATACTTTGACCATTACAGGGCATGCTGAGACAAAACTGCTTGACAGAAAGGCTACCTGGCATCTTAACCTAGCTTGGTGCAGACGGTCCACTGACTTTTTTTTTTTAAGATCTTATTTATTTATTCATGAGAGACACAGAGGGAGAGAGGCAGAGGCAGAGGGAGAAGCAGGCCTCATGCAGGGAGCTGGATGTGGGACTTGATCCCAGGACCCCAGGATCATGACCTGAGCCAAAGGCAGACACTCAACCGCTGAACCACCCAGGTGTCCCCAGTCCGACTAGTTTAAGACTGCAGAAGTTCTGCCTCAACTATCTGTGGGTGGAAAAGCACCACTTGCTACTGAAGAGACTGTTTTTTTTTTTAATTTTTTTATTTTATTTATTTATGATAGGCACACAGTGAGAGAGAGAGAGGCAGAGACACAGGCAGAGGGAGAAGCAGGCTCCATGCACCGGGAGCCCGACGTGGGATTCGATCCCGGGTCTCCAGGATCGCGCCCTGGGCCAAAGGCAGGCGCCAAACCGCTGCGCCACCCAGGGATCCCTGAAGAGACTGTTAATGATGAAGTTCCAGATCTTTTGGATAATTTTCAGGAGCTTCCAAGAATGCAACAAAATGAACTGAATAAGCTTTTGAAGAGGACAAAAGTTGAAGAAGTTATTGAGAGTTGCTATTTTATATTATAACGTTTTTTTAAATTTTTGCTCATGGATCTGTTAAAATCTACATCTGATATTAAGCCCAAGTCTCCTGGACACTGCAGCTCTTTTCAGTTTTTGCTTATATTCAATTTATTCTTTGCAGCTAACTAAGCTGAAGAAGCCTGGGAATAAATTTTTAAACGAAGGCTAATGAAGCCTTTGTTAACTAATGTTTGCCTCGTTAAAAAATAAGACCGCATAGTTGAGGGAGCATTTAGCACACTACATATTAAAACCTACTATAGTTCAACATCATTCATCATCAGGGAAATACACACTGAAACCACGAGATACCACCTCACACCTGTCAGAATGGCCAAAATTAACATAGGATACGGCAGATGTTGGCAAGGACGCAGGGGAAAGGAGAGCCCTCTTACATCATTGGTGGGAATGAATTCCCACTGAATTCCACTCCTGAAGCCAGTATTGCATGCACGGTATGTTATATGTTAACTAGAATTTAAAGAAAATTTTGAAAAAGAAAACCCTACTATAACACAACCTTAACTAATACAATACAGCACTCAATTGAAGAGTCCATAAATAGACCCAAGAAAATATGTCAATTTTATATATGATTACATTTAAATAGAGAAAAACAAAAGTTATTCAATAATTATATTGCAATTACTACTAGCAACTTATTTTATTTTTTTAAGTTTCAGGGGTACTATTTAGTGATTCATCAGTTGCATGTAACACCCAATGCTCATTACATCAAGTGCCCTCCTTAATGCCCTTCACCCAATTTTCCCTCCTCCCATCCACCTTTTCTCCAGCAACCCTGTTTGTTTCCTAGAGCTCAGCATCTCTTATGGTTTGCCTCCCTATTTTCATCTTATTTTCCTTCCCTTCCCTTCCCTTCTATTCATCTGTTTTGTTTCTTAAATTCCACTTATGAGTGAAATTATATGTTTATCTTTCTCTGACTTATTTCATTTAGCATAATACCCTCTAGTTCCAACCACATTGTTGCAAATGGCAAGATTTCATTCTTTTTTGATAGCTGAGTAATATTCCATTGTGTATATATACCACCTCTTCTTTATCCATTCATCTATCGATGGAGACACCTGGACTTTTTCCATTATTTTGGCTGTTGTGGACATTGCTGCTATAAACATTGGGGTGCATATGCCTCTTTGAATCACTGTGTCCTCTGGATAAATACCTAGTAGTGCAATTGCTGGATCAGAGGGTAGCTATATTTTTAACTTTTTGAGGAACGTCCCGGTTTTCCAGAGTGGCTGCACCAAGCTTGCATTCCCAGTGTAGGAGGGTTCCCTTTTTTCCATATTCTCACCAGCATCTGTTGTTTCCTGTGTTGTTAATTTAGCCATACTAACTGGTGTGAGGTGGTATCTCATTGTGGTCTTGATCTGTATTTTCCTGATGCCAAGTGATGTTGAACATTTTTTCGTCTGTTGGCCATTTGTACATCTTCTTTGGAGAAATGTCTGTTCGTGTCTTCTGCCCATCTCTTGCCTGGATTTTTTTCGTGAGAGTTGAGTTTGATAAGTTCTTTATAGGTTTTGGATACTAGCCCTTTATCTGATATGTCATTTACAAGTTTCTCCCATTCCATAGGGTGCCTTTTAGCTTTGTTGTTTCCTTTGCTGTGCAAAAGCTTTTTATCTTGGTGAAGTCACAATAATTCATTTTTAATAGACTCTTTAAAAAAAAAAGTTGATTCCTCTTTTAAACTCAAGATAAAATGAATGTAAAAAATGCTCTGAATTATGAATACTAGAATGTATGTTTCTTTATTAAAGAAATATATTTCAAAATTTTAGTTTAAGATAAAATGCAATCCACAAAACTCAGCGTTGGTAAGGATGTGGAGAGAAAAGCAATCTTAACTATAGTTGGTAGAAGTGTAAAGTTGTATAATTTTCCAAGATGCTTCAAATGTCTCATTGACCCATCAATTTTATGTAAATGAAATTAATTAAGAACAGTTTCAAAAGTGCCTCAGAATAAACGTGAAGCTCATATTAACTTTGGAGAAAATTTGGTTAAGCTTTAAGATGAATTTTTATCAAAAATGATAGGCAAGCTGAGAAAAGTATCCTTGTTAAAAGATATTATAAAATGATGGAACTTATGCTTCAAAGACGTGAGAAAACTTAAAAGTTGATGTAGAGGGAAAGGGAATGAGGAACATACAGGGCTTTCATTGTATTTTTCACATTTTATTTCTTAAATTGGGTGATAAGGTCACAGGCATTTGCTATAATTTTGCCTATTTTTAAAAAATTATTTAAAAAGTTTTTATATATATATTTTAAAGATTTTATTTATTTATTCATGAAAGACAGAGAGAAGCAGAGACACAGGCAGAGGGAGAAGCAAGCTCCTCGCAGGGAGCCTGACGGGGGACTCAATCCTGGGTCTCCAGGATCACGCCCTGGGCTGAAGACAGCACTAAATTGCTAAGCCACCCAGGCTGCCCCCCAAAATTATTTATTTTTTAAGGTAAACTCTATCCCCAACATCGGGCTCCATCTCATGACTTCAAGGTCAAGAGTTGTATCTAAGCCAGCCAGATGCCCTTTGGCTATTTTTTTAAATATCAGCAACATCATTACAAAGTAAAAAATATTTTAACTGGATGAGAGACAGTGATTAAGTGAATTGTTTGGATAAAATTACACACTGTACTGATTTATTCAATCACTTATTCATTTGCCATGTTTACATAGATAATATGAGAAGATACATTTTTAAATTGAAGACATTTTTACAATATATATGAAATGTTTGTGACTTCAAAGTCAAACAGAAAAAAATGTATAGTTGTAGCCAAACCTACTACAATCAAAATTTCAGTAGTAGCTATAAATGAGGGTGTTGTGCATTTTGTTACCCAAGTATATCTAGCTTGTATGAAATTCTTCTCCAGGAATACCTCTCACCATAAGTATACACATATTATCATTTAAGTATTTTTATTTGGACTTAACTTTTTAATTTTAACAAGTTTTTTTGAGATTTGAGAGTGTGCACTTGCACATGAACAGGGGAGGGGCAGAGGGAGAAGAAAAATCTTTAGTAGACTTCCTGCTCAGCGGGGAGCCCAACATGGGCTCAATCCTATGACCTTAAGATCATAATCTGAGCCAAAACCAAGCTCGGGTACTCAGACTGAGCAACCCAGGTGCCTCTAATTGGATTTTTAAATGACAGATTATGTGTGTTTGCACATGTGTACCCATATATATGCGTATGTATATGTATATACACAAAATAAAATAACAGTGGTTTCAACCCCTGCCTTGGAGACCTGCAACACTAAGTTGTTTCACTGAGGAGGAGGACATGATTCCATGACATGAGTTAATAAAATACTATATTTATCTGAAGAAATTATCCAGAATTGAGATACAAAAGTTAGATTCAAAGATACTGAGGAAAGATTGATATATCCGACATATGTTTAAGCTGAAAACAAGGAGAAAAGACAGAATCAGATAAATGTATTTAAAGAGATATTGGTAGAGAATGTAACTCCATCAGGGCAGAGATTTTTTTTTTTTTCAATATTGCATCTCTAAACCTAGGAAATAGCCTGGTACATGGTAAATGGTTATTAAATATTTGTTGAATTATATTGGTTTTTATTGCCAGTAATATAGAAAGATAGTCACCTAGGCTAACCATCCCACTGAAAACATTCAAAATATGCCTGAGTGAAATGTAAAAAGAAAATCTTTAAAGTATTTATGAGAGCACAAGGAAACTATTGTCAAATGAGAGGCAGGAGATGAAATAATTTTTCCAGGGACAAATACTAAAGAACTCAGATATATCTGAGAAATGAACAAAAGAAGAATAAATGAGATCCAGAAAAATATCCCACAGGAGAAGTAAGCATTTTGTGCATGATAAAGTTGAGAGTGTGAATTGTTGGATCAGAAGAGGAAGAAGCCCAGGTACAGCACTTTACATTTTAACTTAAAATCAGGTAGCTTATATATACCACAAGAAATGTATAGATATGTTCATCAAAATATGTGAACAAGTACATTGATAGTAGCTCTGTTCATATGGGTTTCCAACTGCGTGGAAACCACACAAATGTCCATCAACAACAGAATGTATACATAGATTGTGGAATATGCACAAGTGGGAGTAATACATAGCAAAAAAAGTAGTTACAAACCGCAAAATTAACCAACCTCACAAACCCAATATTGAACAAATATAAAAGAACTCATTTAAAAAAAATTACACATTTATATAAAACACAAAATGGGCAGTAACAATTATCCTGATTGCTAACAAAATGCCATGTTCATAGATTGGAAGACTCAGTGGGGTCAATTCCCAAATTATCTGTAGATTCAAAGCAATTCAAATAAAAATACCAACAATTTTTTTTTGTGGATATTCAAAGGCTGACTTTGAAATTTATATGAAAAAAATGAAGTTAGGTAAGAATAGCCAGGAGAATCAAGTAAAGCGAGGTGGGAGAATCTGTTCTACTCCATATTAAGACTTAATATGAAGCCAAGGTATTAAGGCAGTGGTATCAACTTAAGCATAGGACAGACCAGTGGAACAGAATAGAGAGCCTAGAAAGAGAACCATGAATATATGGATACTAGATATAAGAGAAAGCTGGTACTGCAGAAAAATGTGGAAGGCACAAACTTTTCAATAATTGAAGTTGGGCACTCTGACATTCACTTAGAAAAAAGAAATGAGACTGAACCCCCAAATCACACTATAACACAAGAGCCAATTCTAGGAAAATAATCAAGTTCCTTGTGAAAAGTAAAATAATAAATCTCAAAGATAAAATAGGAGGCTACCCTCTTGACTTTGAAATGGGGAGAGGCATTTTAAATAAAATGCATAATGTTTTAACCGTAAAATATGTATAAACTGAACATTATAACCAAGAAATCTTCTTAATCAAAAAATACCATTTAAAAAGTGAAAAACCAAGCTATAAAGTAAGATATTCGCACTGCATATATTCAACAGACTCATTTCCAGAATACAGAACAATTAAAATCCAGAAGAGACAGTCTCCAGAGGACATCTAAAGTTTTTTTTTTTAATGGAAAACATAACCCCATTAGTCATCTAGAAAATGCACATACAAAAATATCTCATGACCTACTGATTACTCTTAAATATACTGTATATCCATGCATATGTTCACCAAAAGACATGAATGTTCTATAATAGAATTATTTCTATGACCCTAAAATTGAAAACAATCTCAATACCCATATACTGGTGATAGATACTTACAGTGACATACAAAAACGGGTTATAGAAACATGTGTAAACATGTAGGAACTCATAAAATACATTTCACTTATGTAAAGAGTTAAAAATAGATGAAAAAATAAACCATGGCATTTAGGATGCATGAATCAGTTTCAAAACAATGAAGGAAATCAAGTGACTACCAAAAAGTCAGGATAGTGTTGTTTAAAAGATAAATATACTAAAAATTTTGAAATTTGAGCAAACATTGATTTGGATCTGGGCAGCACTAAACTCCTGACAGGAGCTAGAGGAAAGGCTCTTACAGAGCAGACAGGAAGCAAAGCAAGGAAATTATTTTGCTTGGCTATAGGTGAAGCAATTGCTTTATCTGTGAAAGCCAAGTTGGCAGTGTATGATTGGTTGTCCACGGGTTTTTCAACTTCCTAAACGGTTTTGGTTTGCTCAAGTAGGCTGCCACCAATTAGACCTTCCTTGTTTTATTTAAAAATAGTTACCTTACCTCTGAGGGCAGAAAAGAGACAAAGAAATCATTGGAAGGGGTTCTTGGATCCTGGCAATGTTCTAGTTCTTCACCTGGGTGATTACACTAGGTATTAGCAAATTGCCAGTTCATGGAGTTGTATATGGTGTTTTGTGTTCTTGTGTGTTATTCACAATGAATGAACAATCTATCCATGTATGAGTCAGTTACCTAGGAATCCACTTAAGTATAAGATTTTATGGGAAAGGCATTAAATCTGAAAAATGGGAGATATTCATGTTCATAGTATGGGGTCACTCCTCCACTATCCACAAATCTGTTCCTTTTCATCTCAGCTAATGGCAATTCATTTCTAGTTGTTCAGGTGAAATCTTTACTCATTCTGACTTCTCACACCACAGAATCCATTAGCATTCCCTTGGGAGCCATCTTCAAACTATATCCAAAACCTGATCACCACTTCTACTACTTAACCATTTTGGCTTTAAGTCACTGTACTTTGCATTATTGCAGATAGCTTCTCATTTATGCTCCTGGTGTTGGCCCCATTTCTTTTCTCAGCACAGTAGCCAGAGTAATTCTGTTAACATCACAAAAGGCATGCTAAGAACGTATCATCGTTTACTTGTAACACTGCTTATAATGCATAAGGCCCTATCCTAGGTATTTGAAATAAAGCAATGGGTTAAAAATAATCTTAAAAATCTTGCTCTCAAGGAGCTTGCATTCAAGAGCAAAGTAGGTAAGTCAAAGTATAGTAACTATACAGTATCATGTATGTCATGAAAATAAAGTGGACAGTGAGGGCAAGTGGTGGTTATTACAAAATCAAATACAGTACTCAAATGACCATAGGAAGCAGTTGTAGGCATCTGAGTATCACTTTTGGGAAAAGATCATGCTAAGGGACATTAAAGTGTAAGAAATTTTCAGATTCCTCAGGCTAATTTTTATCACATTGCAATCTTCCCAATTGACTTAGTAGCAGGGAGATCCAACCATGTAAATAGCGAACATGTTTTCTGGGCTAAGTGCTTTAATGGCATTACCTCAAGAAGGGAAAGTGGGTGAAAATTTTACTCAAGAATTTCAAGTTTTGTTGTTAATTTGTTAAATAATTGAACCCTGAAACATTTAATGACTTGTTCGGACAGCATCGGCTAATACTAAACTCAAATTTATTACTTTGGTGCGTTTTGCTTAGCCTAATTACTAGAGTATACATGTGTACAGTCACCAGAGTTGTAGACGGTGCACAAATAAGCCCTAGATTGGAGGTACAGCTCACTGAAGATCAAACTAGTTTTCAACTTCTGTGGTTGTGCCAACCTTGAGATTTTAGAAAAAGCAAGGTTTCCTAAATAGCTCCTTAGCTGTCTCCGAACTAATTTCAGTCTCTAGCCCTATCCATCTTCAGCTTCTACATTGTCCATAAACACTACCTGTAACACCTAATAAGAAAACCCTGTACCTTTTCCCCCTAGGAAACTGTCATTACTTCCATATTCTAACATTGCTTGTATCTTTATAAGGAACCAATACATGGTTCTCTGAAAACAAATTCCATATAATTTCACATCTGAGGACAAAGCACTAGTTGGAAACAAAAAAAAAACAAGCCAACCTTGCTTTAAAGATAAAGCCTTCCAATTTAAAGTGCATACTAGTTAGAAAATTTGAAATAGAATTCTATATAGAATTTAAAATTCCTCTTCATATTCCAAACACTTTTCCTCCCATGCTTTTATAGCCCCATCATTACCACTCTTAACAACTGAGCTGAAAGCCAAATTAGTTCCTTTTCCATATGTACCAGGCCAATCTTTCAACTTTTCCAGGTAAAAATGAGTGAACTTAATTTGTCCAAAGGATCTTAATATAATTATTTTAGATTTAATAAAGATTCTAGGAACCAGGTTACACTTATGGTCATCCCTTTTAAGTTTTTACCAATTTTTCCATGTTACACAGTATAAAATTTATATTACATGTTGGAGATTATTAAACCCCTGTAAGAAGTGACTCTTGGTGGAAATGGGACCAGAAATGCAGGTAGCTAGCTCTGTAGTTTGAAAAGTTCTACTCATTTACTGTTAAAAGATTTTTAAGAGTACTTTAACATGTTCTCTTATATTTCTACAGTGCTGGAAATGCTTACTGACGCTTTCACCATCACCATGTTATTTGTCAAGGGAGGAAACATTAAACATTCAGTCAAGCCTAAAGCTAGTCAATGTCAAGTTATGAACTCAAAGGCCATTTGCAATTAAAGTGCTCTCTTGTATAAAAGCATCAGAAAGTTAATACAAGTACTAGTCTTAAGCAGTCACACAAGTCTAAGCCACATTTATTTGCACATATATAGTAATGGCAACAGATACTCCAAATTCATACAAATTTATAAAACAACAAAGTTAATAATCACTTGGTACACTTGTGTGTTATCTTGCTTACAGATTCAAGTGTAGATGAACTTCCTTCATTCTGTAAACTTTCATACAATACTTAACAAAAACTCTTGAGAACACATATTGGCATGTTTCATTTAGAGCCAACACAAAAGTTAAGACAAGACCACAAACTCAAAAACCCAAGTTTAGAATATACTTTTCTACCTCCCTCCCCTAGAGAGTGATTATTTTCTTCAATAGATGTATATGCTATTATCACACAAGTAGCCCTGGAGACAAACGAATGATGCTCCTATAATCATGAAGAAAATGTCAACCAAATCATACTGTTTTATCTACCAAATATGACTTATATATGAGAAACAGGGGGAAATGCTTAGATTAAAATAACAAGGGAGATTAGAAAAAAATAGTAAATGATTCTGAGAACTATGTTCCCTGAAAGCTGCAAAGATCTGACTATGACAACTCCAAATAATTGCCTAAAGCAAATAAAAGTGAAGAAACCTTCAAAGACATTCTAATCACGTTCAGTATCTAGTGATAAAAGCTGAAAATGATATCAAGAGGGTAATTTATTATACAAGTGTCAAGAGGACATTCCAAAACTAATGAAAGAAATGCACATTTATTTCTACAAAAGCAATGTATGATACAGAATTTGAAGGGAACAGACTTAAAGATTTACCTATTAAAATATACAGATTCTTACTGAAGTGTATAGGATATTTAAAAAAGATGACAAGGGATGTTAATCTTTTTTTATTATTATAATTTTTACATATTTTGGAACCTCACATAATTTTGATAAATAACTCTTACAAAATTATGCAAAAAGTACAAGAATGTCTGGTAAACAAACAGTCTGTATTTTCCAAAAAGATTTTTTACAACATGCAATTCTTAAGGCAGCATCCTCCTTACAAGGAAAGGTAATCCTTTTACTCATCAAGAAATCTTCTGCTGCAAAGAATAGGCTAAGAAAGCCTGGCTTCTTCCATTAACGCCTTTTGTCTTTCCTGTCTGATTTTCGGTCTCTTTCACTTCTTGAAGATCTTTTGCCTGATCGACTACTCTCTGATATAGACCTCTTTCTGTCGGACCGGGAATTCTTATCCTTTGATCCTTTTGTATCTCTACTACTACCACCTTTTGAAGATTTGTGACTTCTTTCTAATCCTGATGTATCCCTTCGTTTCCGATCCACGCTCCTTCTGTGCTTTCTATCTCTGTTATGTCCCCGGCCCCTACTCCGACTTCTACTCTCGCTGCTACTAGTAGTGCTGCTGCTACTATCTCTGCTGCTGCTGCCACTTGTGCTGGAGCTGCTACTGGAACTACTTCGACTACTACTGCTGCCACTGCTGGAACTGCTTCCACTGCTGCTACTGGTTGAGCTGCTACTAGAACTACTACTGCTACTGCTGCGACTTCTACTCTTGCTGGTTTTATTTCTAGCTCGACCTCTACTTCTGCTCCTGGTTTTGGTTTTGCTTTTGCTATCTGAATGTACTATCAAGACTGGCTCTACTGTCACCTCAGTGAGTTTTACAGATTCCACAGGAAATTCCTTCCTCTCAGGTAGTAAATGCCCTTGCTCTTGAATTACCTGAACTGGTGGCTGTAGAACAGCTAATGGCAAAATCTCAGGTTGAGAGACAGGCTGGGGTTGGAGTACTGCTTGGGGCTGGGCCTGGGCCTGGGCCTGGGGCTGGGGCTGAAGCGGAAGTAGAAGCTGAAGCTGAGGTTGTGGCTGGGACTGGGATTGGGGCTGGGGCTGGAGCTGGGGCTGTAACTGTGGCTCAGGCTGTAGCTGAGGCTGTGGCTCAGGCTGTAGCTCAGGCTCAGGCTCAGGCTGAGGCAAGGGCTGGAGGTGAGCCACAGGCTCAGGCTGGGGCTCAGATTCTCTCTCTTCTTTTTCCTCAGGCTCATTTTCCATTTCTAGAGCACTGGCATTCTCTCTCACAGGAGAAAGAGATTTACATTCTTTATCTGGCTCAACTTCAAATTCCATCTCTGGCTCCAGTTCTTTGCTAGTTTCATTTTCTGAAGGTTCTACACTTTCAACTTGATTGGTTTCCATTACCTCCTGCTCAGCAATTACATTTTTGACACTCTCAACCATCTCTAGCACATCCATAACTTCTTCCGGTTGACTATCCTGCTGCTTCTCACTTTCCCTTACCTCAGTTTCCTCCTCCATCTTGACCTCCATTTCCTGTTTTTGTTCCTCCTCCTCCTGCTCTTTCTCTGCATCACTATGAACTATACCTATTTCCTTTTCCTCTTCCTCTCCTGCTTCCTCTATTTCTACATCATTGTGCTGATTACCTGTCTCCTCCAACTCTTCCTCTCGCTGAGCCACCTTACCCTCTTCTTGTTCCGCCTTCTGTTCTTCATTACGCACCACCTGATGCTCTTTTTCCTTCATTGATTGTCTTCTAGGCCTAGCCTCCATTTTATTTATTTGTTCTGCAAATTCGATGCGTCTACCTTCAAATAAAGCTAAAGGATAAAAATATACACATGTAAATAACACTTAAACTCAGGATCTGACAGTCACAAATTGTCATCACTTTATCTAAATGTATTTTTGTAAACAGATGACGACACAATACTGATTACAGCAAATAATTACAAATTGAAATAAAATGACAGAAACAAAGATCCCCCCCCCCCGCCTGAAACCTATATTCTAAGATATTAGTAGCAGGCAACTGTACTACATTAACTGATGGAAAAACAGGACTTTTTTTGCCATTTTACTTCATACTGGATAAGAATAAAACTTTTGAAATAAAATCATTCTTATGTTATCATGCCATCCATTAATTTTTCTGATCTCAGAAAGACTAATCATCTAATCACCATCTCAGCAGTGTCTACTCTTCCAAGTGTACTCATTCTATTCATTTATATCAATGTTCACTTTTTTTTTGCTTCATTAGCATTTATGTCTGGCTAAAAAGAAGTCATCTTATTTAAACAGGAAATACATATGCATTAAGCACTACCTACATCATAGTTAAATTTCAAGTTAAATTCTACTATCAATCGAATGCCCTTATACTAACTCATTAGCACCTTTGAATATCTTTTTTAAAAAATCAACTGCTGAAACACAATTACAGTAAACAAACATGTATGTGTGAGTATTTTACCTTACCCAATTTCACTGGATCTCTTCATGTCCACTTACCATTCATTTTTCTCTGTGACTCTTCTATTAATTTTTGGGTAGCTGGACACATTCTTCCGGGAATATAGAACAAATGGGGCTTTGTCTTAGTTCTTATGTATTTAATTATCTTGGCATTATGTTCATTCCATTCTTCTTGCTAAAGAAGAGATAAAAGGTCAGGATTTTGTAAACATGAAGGATTACCAATCTTAGAATTCCTATTCCAAACTACTACTCACCAGCTGTGCAAGCTCAACCTTCTGTTCTAAAAGCCGCAGTTCTGTCTGTTTAGCACGCCTCTCTTCAAACAGTTCTCTCCTCTCATTTTCAACCTGCTTTCTTTCTTCTTCCGCCTGCACTTCAAGTTTTTGTTCAATTTCCTGGCGCCTCTTTTGCTGAAGATAAACCAATTATCTTTAAAAACTTATTATACATCCTGATTGCATGTGAAACATTACAATTTTACTATATTACCTTTATAGGTTGCATATTTGCAATTCAGGATACCAGCTAATTCAAACTAAGTACTAATTCAAACTTAGTACTTAGCATTTGAGGCTAATTGCAATTTTCTTTCAAGAAACAGGGACTAAAAAGCTTTTCAATGTAAAAATCTAAATAAATAGCAAGGACATTACCCATATTATTAATATAAGTTTTAGGCAAGGTTCTTTCATAAAACCTAAAAAAAGAAGAGCACTGTCTTTGTTATCTTCAGTTATTGTTTCTTTTAAATCAAAGATTCCAACAATTAACATCTAATCTTCAAACATTATGCTTTGAAGCCTTTTACATTCCCTAGGAAAGTTAACATAAAAGATGTAATAAAACTTTATTAATCTATAACTCGCTTTCCACCACAGTTCTCCTTTGAGAAGCAGTAACTTGATGTTCAACAGAAAGGACACTATTTTGTGGCTTTAATAAAAAACCTTTAGAAAGATTGCAGTTAAATAAACTGTGGAAGGCAGGGAAATGTTTAGGTTTTTGCTTCCAGAGTGACAATTATTGTCTGCGTGTATAAATATCTTAAAAGGTATAATCACTGAACTAGTTACAATTCTGAGTTCAATTCTTTTGTTTGAAAGAAAGCACTCTGAAGCCTAAAGAAATGAAGAGTCTTGCCCAAAACCACAAAATTAGATTGTTGTAGAGCTCAAACAGGAACCCAGGTTCTCCTGACCAGGCTTTTTGCACTGAAAGAGAAGTTCATCCAGTTACTTCACAAGACCTCAAAAACACACCAGCTAAAAATTGAACAAGTTCAGGAAATTTTCTTAAGTTTTTTCTTGGCTTCATTATTTAGGCCTGCAACTCAGTTTTGTATCTGTTTTTTAAGATTTTTAATTTATTTATTTGTGAGAGACACAGAGAGAGGCAGAGACACAGGCAGAGGGAGAAGCAGGCTCCTGTGGAGAGCCTGATGTGGGACTTGACCCCGGGATCATGACCTGAGCTGAAGACAGACACTTAACCACTGAGCCAACCAGGCATCCCACAACTCAGTTTTGAGAGCTTTTCTTTTTTTTTTTTAATAAGTATTTTTTTAAATTTATTTATTCAGAGGGAGAGAGACACACAGGCAGAGACACAGGCAGAGGGAGAAGCGGGCTCCATGCAGGGTCTCCAGGATCAGACCCTGGGCTGCAGGCAGCGCTAAACCGCTGCGCCACCGGGAGTGCCCTTGAGAGTTTTTCAATTCTTTTCAAAGACATGTAATAAACTACTTTGAATACTTAAAGGAAGCAAAGAAAACTATAAAATACCCTTTCAGTAGCAACAGTGGATTCTTGTTTAAATTTCTGAAGAGTGCCCATCAATAAGCCAAATATTCGTCGGTTCCTAAAGAACAGAAAGAGGAAATTACTGGAGTAGGTTCCACTTCCTCTAAGCTCACCACTTCCTAAAAGAAACATACTACAAAATTTAAAAAATGTTAAAAGAAAAAAAAGAAACATACTACAGGCACTTGGACAAGTCTTACATATAAATTTTCCTAAAATTGCATTATTTGACAGAAATTTTTTTTCCCCAATAAAAAACTAAAGATACCTTTGCTTTCCCTTTTCATCCATATTTTGATCCTGGATAAGGTCTCTACGTGTGCGCTCTTTGGAGGTAGCTACAACTGAAGACTGCAAAGCTGGCTGCAAGAGAAAACAGATCTTAGTAATTTAACAGGCATATGAAAAGGTAGCACTCCTAAATGTAGGAAGATGGAAATACTGGATTCATCCTGTAAGTAGTTATTTTCATCTCAATTACCTTTTTAACATCATCATCCTCTGGGTCGCTTTCTTGGCGTGATTCTCTCCTTGTCCGACGCTCCCCGCCCAGCCTGACATAGAAAAAGAATTTAAAAGACTACGTAAAACCTTACTTAAGTGCCTACCAAGGACAAATGTTTACTCTTACTATGACTTATTTCCAGAAGTCTCACTTTATCACTCTCTAACCCATTATTTCTCTTTCCTCTGGTAGGAAAAGGATAAAATCTGTCACCAATGACCAAATCCTTTTTTTTTCTTTTTTAATAAATTTGTATTTATTTATGATAGTCACAGAGAGAGAGAGAGAGAGAGAGAGAGAGAGAGAGAGAGAGAGAGAGGCAGAGACACAGGCAGAGGGAGAAGCAGGCTCCATGCACCGGGAGCCCGACGTGGGATTCGATCCCAGGTCTCCAGGATCACGCCCTGGGCCAAAGGCAGGCGCCAAACCGCTGAGCCACCCAGGGATCCCCCTCCAATGACCAAATCCTGATCTCCTCTATTTTCCTCAAGCGGTTAAGTTTCTACCGTACAACACAGAGAAGTAGTAGAAACTACTGATTCAATCTTATTCTTCTCGTGATATTTTAGTAAAATTTGTTACTGTTAGTGAAGAACTGAGTTCTGAAGGATTACAGGCTTAGTTCAGTCAAGTACCAAGGAAAGAGACAAGTGAAGTAGTATACTACTCAATTCTAACACTGAACTCAACAATATTTATTTAATACTTGTATTTGTGGCTACCTTAGGAAACAGGAAGTCTATCTTCAGAAGCTTTTCCTCTAACATACCTACTGACTGCCCCTTCAAGGTCTCTCTGTTTGGCTGGGGGTCCTCCTCCACTATCTGAGAATCCACGCCTGCAATTAAAATGTGCAATATAAAGCAACTGGTATTTAAAAATAAATGACATTTACCTTTAACAAGATGATTTAGTTGAATTTTTAGAAAACCCATCTAATTATAACAACCTTAAATGGGCATCCACTCCAAGATGCTTTTTTTTTTTTAGCACTTTTTAAAAAACTACAAAAATAAAGAGTTGACCAAAAAAGTACTTAATACATTCTTCAGTCTCTAGTTCTGCATATAAATGAAGTTCCGAGATAACTATACAGAAAACCATGGTTGTTCACAGTTTTAAACAAAACAAACACAAACACATGGACTCTACTGCAAATTTTGTTTAAAACAATACTTACTTTGTAAAAATTTCTAGGGTCTTAGCATATAAATTACGTTCTAAGAAAATCTTACCTCAGCAATAAACTACCACGTCCTCTACCTCCACCAGGACCAGAAAGGGCCAGCAATCTGGCTTGGATGGGCCTAAAAGATATTTACAAATCAGTATGAAAATCATGTGTGGACTCAATGTCACCAAATACTTTCACGGATGCGGTACATCAGAGAGAGAAAAAATAACCAGAAAAGTTCTAAAAATACGCATCCAAATCCACGTGCCTGAAACACGACAGGAAGTACTATTTTGACTTCCTTGTTTTTTCAAGACCAAGATCACTGAAATCACGTTTACTTCGTTGCCACTACACACTAACAGGCTCGGACCAGGCTCTCATTTCGCCCACTCCGAGGAAGCTGCACGTGGGCAAGGGGGCCAAAGCCCGGGGGAGAGGCGGCGGACCGCGTCCCGGGAGGGTCTCCGGGCCAGCACCCGGCCGGGTACCGGGCGGATGGGGAAGGGGGCTTTGTGCTGCGGTTCCGGGCCTGCAGGGCCGAGGGCGGGAAGGGGCAGCCCGGGCCTTCCCGCAGGCCAGGAGGACACTCCGGCACCGCCGGGAGCCACGCTCCTTCCTCGCGCGCCTGAGCTGCGAGACCGACGCCGAGGGCGTGGGAGCCTCCCCGCCTCACCCAGGACGGGGTTCTACCGCCGCCCGGGGGGCAGGCCCCGATGTTCTAGCCTTCCTTCTCAGGGCTAGCCGCCCTTCCCGCCCCCAATTCACCCCGGCATCAGAGCTGCCTCTTGGAGCCGGCCTTTCTCTCCCGCCTCTCACCTTACGTCATTCGGATCCCGTCCGGTGAGCTTGCGAATATTCTCATCCACGTTCTTTAGGCTCTCTTTGGCCTTTTCTAGCTGCTCCTGCAAAGTTCTCACCGCGACCGCCATCTTCTCTCTGCAGCAGGCTTCGAGACTGCTCTACAGGCCGCGCCTGGCTCCGTCGCGCCGCGAGACGCGAGAAGACTGACAGCAGGGCCCAGCCAATGGCAGTAGGCGTTGTTTGGCGGCCTCGACCACTCAGCGTCCGGAAGGGGGAGAAGCGGCGGCCCCTGTGACTCTGGGCCAATGGGAAGTCTTCTGGGCGCTTGCCTCCCTCCCGCAACTAGCTGCGGTGGCCGGGCTCCGCTTCTAGCGCAGAGCCTCGGCGCCTCTGAGAGTCCGCGGTCGTCCGGGCGCCGGCTCCCGGGCCTGCCCTCGTGGCGCGGAGCGCGCAGCTTTCCAGCCCTTTTAACTTAGGGTGTGACGTGCCTTGTGCCTTTTTAACCACCTAATCCCATCAGAGTGGGATCATTTACCCGATCATTCCCCGGGAAATGATTAGATTAGCAAAGGGTGCGGCCGTGCTGTTGGTGCGCATGCCCAGAGAGGGGGTGGGGGGGCGCAGAGGGGGGCGCAGGCGTCCCTCCATTGGGTTAAACCATAATGAACAGAAGGACTTAAAAAATGAACAACGTGAAAAGGCATTAATCGTAATAGCCAACAATTATTTTTTTCGGTTCTGTATGAAACGTTTTATATGCCTTGTCTCTCAATTCAAAGCTTGAATAGAATACTTACTACTGGTAAGGAAATTGAATCTGGAGATAAACTGTGACTCCCTAGGTCACCCCAGCTGAGAGTCACTGCCTGATCTGACGCTGTGCAAGTGTGTACTAGGTGAAAAAAGCGACGACGAGACCAGTGAGACAGGCATTTTCGTCTACACTGGCCTATACAGCTGGTTAGTTTAAGGGGGGATCTAGAGTAGCGGCCCTATTGTGACTTGTGTGTATAAGAGGGAGTGTCCTCTAGCTTGTTATTCCGCTCTGTGTACACAGCCAACATGTGAACAGTTTTGTTCCGGAAATACATTAGCAAATTACAGAAAACGATGTTAGGAATGATCTTGGTTACCATCTGTTAGCTGGGGGTCAACCTTGTATCAAACATTCGTGGGACAACGGTATCTTAACTCCACTTACCATCTTAATTTCTCTATCTTTAAAAGTTCCTTTGTTTATCAGCAGTAATATAGGCTCTGAGGATAAAAACTAGAACAAGAGCGCTGTGGTTCCTGCTTTTGTGGGGTTTGTAGGCTCCTCGGGGAGCAAAAATCATTCATGTACTCATTCACTCACTCACTCACTCACTCACTCACTCACACACTCAGTAGTATTTGCTGAGCGCTTACTACGTGCCAGGCACTTTTCTAGGTACTTGGATGGTCAGTGTGCAATAAAGATCTCTGCCTTCAAGGAGTTTGGGGGCAAGAAAAGTATGGAGACAGATGATAAATATAAGTAAATTACAGGGCATGTTAGAAATGGAGAAGTGCAATGGGGGAAAGTAAAACTGTGTAAAAGGAATAAGGGTTGATAATATAAA
This sequence comes from Nyctereutes procyonoides, assembly GCF_905146905.1. Taxonomy (NCBI): domain Eukaryota; kingdom Metazoa; phylum Chordata; class Mammalia; order Carnivora; family Canidae; genus Nyctereutes; species Nyctereutes procyonoides. Next base: position 8,964,218 of record NW_026575145.1, read on the forward strand.
TTATTACTGATTATAAGCATACCTAGTCTCACTGATCTTTAGTATAACACTATGTTATACTCAACAGATGCATGAGAATGTGGTAATAGTAGATCCTAACCACCAAATGTATAACAGTTTCCAAGGAAAAATGCTTTTAGAGGCAACCAAAAATAGAGGATCTTTTTCTACTTCCATCGAATCTATTACCAGGATCCTAGGCAATTTAACATAGCTTTATGAGGGATGATTAGTGTGGGCTGTTGTGTTCAACATTTTGTAGATGCTCAATAAATATTACTTTCCCATAAATTCCAAAATATTCTAAGGACGCCATGTTATTGTTTGAGAAATCAACCTCAGTAAGTTGGTCATTTGGTTATTCTTTAACCTCAATGGCAGGCTTGGACTCCTTTTCCTTGATGGTGATGATGAAGGGAAAATGCAGTCAGGACAAAAGGGACATGATTTCACAGATGGGAAATTTTGGGTGCTTGAAAAATTAAGATTATAGTTACAAAATAATCTTTGAAGTTACACTAGTGTTGTTAAATAACAAAAATTCAAAAAAAAATAAAACAAATTCAACAGTAAAATTTAAAGATATAATTAGCTTTATTAATTGATTCATGAATTAGGTAGCATCTCATCTAGCAAGCAGAGGGGAGCTCCAAAAGGCTACAGAAATGGAAACATTTTCATAGGTAGGACAAGGAAGTCATAAATAGAAAAAGGAATTATTTTAGGACACCTGGGTGGTTCAGTGATTGAGCATCTGCCTTTGGCTCAGGTTGTGATGCCAGGTCCAGTGATCAAGTACCACATTGGGCTTCCTGAAAGGAGCCTGCTTCTCCCTCTGCCTATGTCTCTGCCTCTCTCTGTATGTTTCTCATGATAAAAAATAAAATCTTTAAAAAAAAAAAAGGATTATTTCAGGTGAGGTCACTTTCCTTTGGGGATAAAAGGATCTTATTAAGTGTATTACTATCTCATCTACCTTTAGGGGTTGGAGAAGGCCTCTGGGACAGATTACTTTATTTGTACTGATCAGAAAAATTTGTGACTTATCAGCTAAGACTACATTTCTAGTGGAGGTTGGAACTGCGAATAAGTATTAAGCTCCAGTTCGGTGACATGGCCTAGAAAAAATGACTCCATTTTTGGCTTGTAGTTTTCTTTTTAACAGCGTTTTCAAAGACTTAGGTGGAGCATCTATGTGATGATCCAAAACACTGATGTAAACATCAGAAGGGACATGTAAAAGAGAAAAGAGGGGGATCCCTGGGTGGCTCAGCGGTTTAGCGCCTGCCTTCGGCCAGGGCGTAATCCTGGAGACCCGATCACGCCCAGGGCGTAATCCTGGAGACCCAGGATCGAGTCCCGCGTCGGGCTCCCTGCATGGAGCCTGTTCTGTCTCTGCCTGTCTCTCATGAATAAATAAAATCTTTAAAAAAAAATAAAAAAGAGAAAAGAAAATAAGCTGCCATAATTCTATTTGTGGAAGATGATTTTAAATTTCTGTGAAAGAATATGGAGAGTTGAAAGGTTATTGTGAACAGAAGAGAAAAATCAATATGCTAACTTGGGGGAAGCATTAAATTAATTGGGAGAAAAACCTTCCTTGTAAATCACTAAGAAAAGAATTAATCACAGGCTAAGCAACATGTTTAAGCTAGAATTTGCCAAATTTAAGAAGTACATACATATGTGTTTGCATCCTTGTAGGAGTTAAATCCCAACCTGCCATACATTCTTATGAGCTACTTACCACGGTGAAGCTGCTTTTCTGATCTTTGGCACTTTTTCACGGACCTGATCATCTGGTTCTGTATTTTGTTTCAAGTGTACCTTGTTCCTTGCTTACTTCATCCCCCTTAGCCCTTATGTCCCCACTCACTGCAAACTTCTTGGTGGCCAAAATAATTAAATCTTTTTGCATACCCAGGTTTAATCCACGATGCATTGGGATGATTTCTCAACAGATCTAAACTTTATAGCCTGAAAAAAATGATTTATTCACTGTCTTTACTCTTCATATTGAAGAACATATGGCAGAAACGCAAGCTTTTGATGAAGCTAACCTCGCCAGTCCCAGCACAGGTAGTTAACACCCAGAGGGCAGCGGGCGCTCCTTTGTCTTATTTTACCCGGCTCACACTTCCGCCCCCGCCCCGCCCGCCCCGCCCGCCCGCCTGTGACGTCACTCGTAAGAGGGCGCTTCTCCGGATCTGGGCGGGAGCGGTTCACCCCTACGGGGAAGTAACTCTGTGATCCTAGAGCTGGCGGAATGCCGGAGTAGACGGAACCGGAAGTTGTTTTTTTCGCCCCCACGCCCAGGGGCCGGATAGGATCTCCGCTGGCTCCGTTTGGTTCCGGCTGCTGTCAAGACTGTGTCGTCGGGCCTGAGGGCTTGGTAGCCCTGGGGTGGGCTCGCCCCAGTACCGGGCTCCGTCTTTTCCCAGCTTTGGGGAAAGCGAAGCGAATTCCTGGGTCTCCTAGCAACCAGGGACGGACTGTGGACTGAAGGAGTCGCGGCGCTGCCGTCTAAATCGCTCAAGCGCCGGCCGGAACCTTTGAGCCCGGCCCAAACGGGAGCCGAAACCCGGCGTCTGGAAGAATAAGCAGGAAATGGCGGACGAGGCGTTGTTTTTGCTTCTCCATAACGAGATGGTGTCTGGAGTGTACAAGTCCGCGGAGCAGGGGGAGGTGGTGAGTGCGGCCACAAGCCCTTAAGGTCCTTTTGCGGTGACCCTGTTTCCTCCGCTCTTTCCTTCAACTCTTGTGTCGCCACCCAGGCCCTTCTGAAGTGTAGACAGACTGGTCCACGTCCAAGCATCCCGAGCCTAGAACCTGCCCGCTGTCTTCAGTCAGTCAGCCTTTTCTCTTTCGCGTCTTCTGCTTGATACTTTAAGCGTTGTCGCTACCATGATTTATGGCAGTGTTAGCTGCACAGCTGATTTTGGCGCCCCTCCTTAGTTCTGTCACTTCCAGCGCCGGGAGCCATCCGCCCGACGGGCTTGCGGGTCTCCCCTCCCCCCACCGCGACCCTCAGTGTTACTACTGCACGCGCCTGAGTATAGAAGGCTCATGCGGTTTGGGCTTAAAGGGAAGATCGTAGGCGTTAGTATAATTAGGAAACCAATCTAATTCAAAAAATAGTTATTTAGTGCCTATGACAGAGGTAGTTTTGTGTTGCTGGGGGTGGGGTAGTAATGAAACAGTGACTCCATTCTCCTGGGAGTTCCTTCTAATACGTGGGAGTTTTCACTCATTCGTTGATTCATTCAGAAAATACGTATTGATTGTGTGTTGTGAGCCTGACACTGTGCTAAATAAGTCGACCCCCCACTTCACCAGTCATTGGGGAATAGGGGTTCGGTGAATAATGTATTGGGTAGTAGTTTGGCACAGAATTACGGAGTTGTAACGAGTATTATAAACGAGATATTCCAAAGTCATGCTCAGGTCAGAAGCTCTTTCTAAATGCTGTTGAGGAAGAGGGGTGGAAAGTGGGGGTAGGGAAAGCATCTTAGGCAAAGGTAAAGGCATAGGGGTATGAAAGAGTGTAATGTATTTAAATATGCTTAAGCATTGCACTGTCACTCGATTGAATGGGCGGAGAGTGAGAAGTGTTGGGAACTGAAGCTGGAAAGAGCCCTGTATGCTGTATGATTAAAGAATTTGACATTCTCAGTGGAGTTTTTTGTTTTGTTTTAGAGAGAGAGAGAGAGAGAGAGAGCTGGAGAGAGAAGGGCAGACGGAGAGAGAGAGAATTTTTTTTTTTTTTTAAGGATTTTATGTGAGAGGCACAGAGAGAGAGAGAGAGAGAGAGAGGCAGAGACACCGGCAGAGGGAGAAGCAGGCTCCACGCAGGGAGCCCGACCTGGGACTCGATCCCGGTTTCCGGGATCACGCCCCAGGCTGAAGGCAGATGCTCAACCGCTGGGCCACCCAGGCGTCCCAGAAAGAGAGAGAATCTAAGCGGGCTCCAGACTCAGCGCAGAGCCCTAGGGGCGGCGCAATCTCACGACCCTGAGATCTTTTTTTTTTTTTTAATTTTTTATTTATTCATGAGAAACACACAGAAAGAGAGAATGGCAGAGACACAGGCAGAGAGAAGCAGGCTCCATCATGCAGGCAGCCAGACGTGGGACTCGATCCCGGGACTCCAGGACCACGTCCTGGGCCGAAGGCAGGCGCTCAACCCCTGAGCCACCCAGGGATCCCCACGACCCTGAGATCTTGACCCGAACTTACTCTTAATCATCTGAGCCACCCAGGCACCCCCGTGGATAATTTTTAAAGAGGAGAATGATGTGGTCCATTTGCATTTTAGAAAGATAATCCAGTATTTAGGTTAGAGAGAGAAGACCCTTGTAGTGAGAAGATTCATTATTTCAGAAGTCGGCAGAAGATGATGAAGAGCTGAATTGTGACAGAAAAGTAGAGAATTTTTTGAAAGTTAGGTGAAAACTCTGGGACCCAGGTATAGTTGTGAGAGTTGAAAATTCTCAGGTGTTTACCTTGAGCAGTTGTGTTGGACAGAGAGGAAAAAGGGGAGAAAAAGATAAAGCATGAATTTATTTTGAACATGTTGAATTTTTGAGGTGTCTGTAGGAATCTGGGAATGGTGTAAACCACAAGAAAGATAGTGTATTAGCCTATGCAGGCTCCTGTAACCAAACATCATAAAGTGGGTAACTTATAAATAATAGAAATTTATTTCTGACAATTGCGAAGGGTGAAGAGTCCAAGATCAAGGCACCAGAAAATTCCATGTCTAATGAGGGCCTACTTCTGGCTCATAGATGGATGTCTTTTGGCTGTGTGTTCACATAGTGGAAGGGGGCTAGCTAGCTCTCTGGGGTCTCTTTTATAGTGGCATTAATCCTTTTTTTTATTTTATTATTTTTTGATCCTTTTTTATTTTTTTTAATTTATTTTTTTTAATTTTTTAATTTATTTATGATAGTCACACACAGATAGAGAGAGAGAGGCAGAGACACAGGCAGAGGGAGAAGCAGGCTCCATGCACCGGGAGCCCGACGTGGGATTCGATCCCGGGTCTCCAGGATCGCGCCCTGGGCCAAAGGCAGGCGCCAAACCGCTGCACCACCCAGGGATCCCAATCCTTTTTTTAAAATAAAGATTTTATTTATTTGAAAGAGTGAGTGAGAGAGAGAACATGAGCAGGGGCAGAGGCAGGCTCTCTGCTGAGCAGGGAGACTGATGTGGGGCTTGATCCCAGAATCCTGGGATCATGACCTGAGCCAAAGGCAGGTGCTTAACCAACTGAGCCACCCAAGTGCCCCCATTAATCTTACTCTTTTTTTTTTTTAAATAAAGATTTTATTTTTTTATGAGAGACAGAGAGAGGCAGAGACATAGGCAGAGGGAGAAGCAGGCTCCATGCAGGAAGCCCAATGCAGGACTTGATCCCAGGACTCCAGAATCATGCCCTGAGCCAAAGGCAGACACTCAACTACTGAGCCACCCAGCAGTCCCCCTTCATTAATCTTTTTCTTAAGGGCTCCATCATCATGACAGAATCACCTACCAAGATCCCTATTTCATAATACTATCACATTGGGGGTTAGGATTTCAAAATAATTTTTGAGTTGGGGGGACACATTCACTATGGCAGAAAGGCATAATGCATTTGGAGATATTAGAAAGATACTAGGAAGAGTATTGGAAGTGAAACAAATATATTCTTATTCAGTTCCATCTGTAATAGAGATTTTTTCCAAGTTCCACACTTTTGACTTCATTATCATCAATAACCAATAGTTTTTAATGTTTAGTATCTATGCTAAGTGATGAGTAGCAGGCATTTGCTCTTTATGCAAAGTTAGCCTGCCTTTTACTCTTTCCCCAGAGAATAATGACCAACACACCTCTTTTACTCTTTTATCATTAAACCCCTGCTCCCCCACTATGATGTGTACAATCAGTTCTCTTTGTTCCCGTCTCTCTACTTTCCCTCTTTCAACTTTTAGCCTGGAAAATCTTTTTTTTTTAATCCTTCTCTTTTCCAGTGGATTAACCAAAATACCTATCATAATCATAACTGACAATACTAAGAGATGTGCTAGTCATATAAGGAAAAGGAAATCTGTAAGTTTTGAATCATTTTATCTAAATATAACTTTTGGGAAGCCTGGCTGGCTCAGTTGGTAGAGTGTGCGACTCTCTTTTTTAAATTTCTTTAAAGATTTATTTAAAGACTGTAAGAGCATGCATAAGAGTGGGGGTAGGAGGGATGCAAAGGGAGAAGGAGAGAGACACTCAAGCAGATTCCATGCTGAGCGTGATCCCACAACCCTAAGATCATGACATGAGCTGAAACCAAGAGTCAGACACTTACTTAACTCACTGCACCGCCCAAGCGCCCCGACTGAGCATGCCACTCTTGATCTTGGGTTTAAGTTTGAGCTCCACACTGGGTGGAGTTTAAAAATAAATCTTTAAAACTATTTAAATAAACTAAAAATATAGTTTTTCCTATTGTACTTTGTTTACAATGGGGAATTGAAAGTGTATATAAGCAAAAAGGATTTTAAAAGGTTAATATGGGGGCACCTGGGTAGCTCAGTTGGTTAAGCATCTGCCTTTGGCTCAGGTCATGATCCCAGGGTCCTGGGATCAAGCCCCACATCTGGCTCCCTGATCAGCGGGGAAGGCTCCCCTGCCTGCTTCTCCCTCTCTTCCCCCTGCTTGTGCACTTACTTTCTCTCTCTCTCTCTCTCTGTCAAATAAATAAATAAAATCTTTAAAAAAATTAATATGGGGGATCCCTAGGTGGCGCAGCAGTTTAGCGCCTGCCTTTGGCCCAGGGCGCAATCCTGGAGACCCGGGATCGAATCCCACGTCGGGCTTCCAGTGCTTGGATCCTGCTTCTCCCTCTGCCTGTGTCTCTGCCTCTCTCTCTCTCTCTGTGTGACTATCATAAATAAATAAAAATTAAAAAAATAAAATAAAAATGAGTCCGAAGATTCTAGAAAGATGGCCCCAGTTAAAATATAGATTTTTAAAAAAAAAATAATATGGGAGTGTTGATTAGAATCCATTTTGGAATCTAGGTGTACAAGAGTTCATTGTATTAATGTCTCAACTTAGGTGTACTTCAGGTTTTTTGTAATAAAAAGATGTAAAAGAAAGACATAATCCTGACATTAAGCAATGGTTTTTATTTTATTTTTTTATTTTATTTTTTTAAAGATTTTATTTATCTATTAATGAGAGGCACAGAGAGAGAGCAAGAGTAGCAGACGGAGAGGGCTGGCTCCATGCAGGGAGCCCAATGTGGGACTCAATCCTGCCACCCTGGGATCACGCCCTGAGCTGAAGGCAGAAGCCCAATCGCTGAGCCACCCAGGTGTCCTTAAAGTCATTAGTTTTAAAGTGAAGTAAAGAACCAGTATTCTCACTCTCCAAATCAATGATTTTTAAACTATGCTTGGAGAGGAATTAAATCTTTAAAAACTGAATAACTGGGCATTTACCAATTTATGGAGAATAGATTCCTTAAAAAGGTGAAAAGATAAAATATTCTCAAGTTTAATTTTTCTAAAAAAATGGTAGCCACTAGTGAGTATTCACAGATAGCAAAGTGAATGAACAAGTAGCAACATTGGGCTCGTGTGATCAATAGTTAGGATATCAGAATGTTTATATATAATCATATTTCCTGCTGGTCAACATACTCCTGGGTGATTGTACAAAGACCGGATTGTTCCACAAAGACTGACAGGTTACTTATTCCACCTGAGCATTTTTTTTCCCCACCTAAGTATGTTTTGAAGTGAGCTGGAGAATAACAGAAAAATGAATGATTGTGATAAGTACAATAATAGACTTATGTGCAGAGTGTTATGACAGCATAGGGCCCAAAGGAGTGTCAAGGAAGGCTTCTGGGGGGATATGATACTTTTTGCTGAATTTAAAGGATGTATGGCCTCTGGGGCGCCTGGATGGCACCATTGGTTGGGTATCCTACTGTTAGTTTCAGCTCAGGTCAGGATCTCAGGGTCCTGAGATAGAGTCCCGCGTCAGGCTCCCAGCTTAGTGGGGAGTCAGCTTGAGATTCTTTCTGTTCCTCTCCCTTTCCCTGCTGCTCTCTTTCTCAAATAAATCTTTTTAAAAATGTATAAAGTGGCACCTGGGTGGGTCAGGTCATGATCCTGGGATCAAGCCCTGTATCAGACTTCCTGCTCAGTGGGGAGTCTGCTTCTCCCTCTGTCCCTCCCTCTGCTTGTTCATTCTCTCTCTCTCTCTCAAATAAATAAATAAATAAAATCTTTTTTTTTTTTAAAGGGGATATATGGTCTATGGAACAGCATGTGCTAAGGCATAGAAGAAAGCATGGAACTCTAGAGTTTTTGCAGAAATTTCAGAGTGTTAGAAGGAGAGATGTTTGTGGATATGTGGCCATTAGTGATTCTGGTTAACTAGCCAGGATCATTTAAGGAAAGGCACATGCCATACTAAGGGGTTTGAACTTTATTTTGAAGAAAGGGGAGAGGGTGCTGAAAGGTTCAGGAGAGAAATAACATGATTTGGTTTTTAGAAAGTCTCTACTAGAAATACAGAAGATAGAAATCAAGGGAAGAAGAAACTAGAGACAAGGAGATCATTTGGAAGGCTCTAACTGAAAACCAGGAGAGAAATGAGAAGGGATGAAGAGAGAAGACAGATTTTGAAAGCATATAGATGGTAGGCTCCACAGGACTGCAATGTGTGTGGAAAGTTGGGAAGAAAGGGGGAAAGAAAATGGAAGTTTTCTGGTTGGGATTGCCATTAAAGTTAGGGAATTTTAGAGGCCTCACACGCAAAGGAAATTAAGATATATCATTTTTTTAAAAAGATTTCATTAATTAATTTATTTATTTGAGAGAGAGATTGTAGAAGTGGTGGGGGGAGGGTAGAGGGAGAGAATCTCAAGTAGACTCCCTGCTAAGCAGTGAGCCCAATGCAGGGATTGATCCCACAACCCTAAGACCACAATCTGAGCTGAAACTAAGAGTTGGTCACTTAATTGACTAAGCCATTCAGGTCCTCATCTAACTTTTTTAAAAAGATTTTAGTATTTTAAAAATTTTATTCATGAGAGACACAGGGAGACAGAGGGAGAAGCGGGCTCCCTGTGGGGAACCTGATGTGGAACTCGATCCCAGGACCCCAGGATCACGATCTGAGCCAAAGGCAGATGCTCAACCACTGAGCCACCCAGGTGCCTCTAAAAGATTCTATTGTTAAGTAATCTCTATACCCAGTGTGGGGCTTGGATTTACAACCCTGAGATTGAGTTGCATGCTCTACTGACTGAGCCAGCCAGGTACCCCGAATATCATTTTGAATATGCTTAATTTGAGGGGGCAATGGGACCTCTTTATAGCTATGTCCAATAAAGTTTCTACTATAAAAGCACAGATTTAGTAGTCACAACCTCATTAGAATACATGGTTCCTTAGAAGAAAGTTCAGCAAATAATGAGGCCTATGGTATATTTAGTGGAGACTAACAAACTTTAGAATATATAAATATCCCTGCTATCTTGGAGCTGTATTCTAGCAGAGGGTCAGGATGGAGGGACATGGATCATGTGAAATTAGTAAAATGTATATAGTATGCTAAATGGTGAAAGAAGTTCTTTGGAGACTAATTAAGCAGGGAAATGGGATGGGGCATCAGAATGACTGTTAGGGGGCTTTTTTTTTTTTTTAACTTTATTTTTAAGTAATCTCTATACTCAACTTGGGGCTTTAGCCTAGAACCCAGAGATTGAGTTGCATGCTCTACCCACTGAGCCAGCCAGACCTCCTACTTTTAGAGAGCTTCTAAAACATAGATTACTGACCCACACCTACAGTTCTGAGTCAGTAAATTTGGTTTCAGAATTGGTGATGCTAATGTTACTGGTCTTGGAGCACACTTTGAAAATGACCAGAATAGAGAATTTCTGAAGGGGAATAATGTTGCAGTTTTAAAGAAGATAGTTAAAATGAGACCCACTGATATGGGTGGATGGGGTGATGGGTGAAATAGATTAAGGTGATTAAGAATATACTTACTATGATGAGCACTGAATAATCTATAGAATTGTTGAATGATTTTATTGTACACCTGAACAAAAGAAAAAAAAGATGGGCTTCACTGAGATAGTGACATGTGAGTGAAGACTTGAAGTGAGGGAGTTGGTCATGTGGATATCTGGAGGAAGAGCTGCCTGTACAGGAGCCCTGAGATTGGAGCATGCCTGGCATGTTTAACGACAGCAAGACCAGTGTTGCTAGAGCCGATGTGAGTGAAGAACAGTAGGAGATTGAGGCCTGAGAAGAACTCTGAATTTTATATAGCTTTGTAGGTGATCCAGAGGATTTTGAGAGTCTTCATCATATGGGTAGTATTTAAAGTCTAAAGACTGGATGAGATTGTCAAAGAAAGAGCAAACCAACTGCATAATTCCTGGCATAGGAAGATAGGGTCATCAACTAAGACACAGAACTGGAAAGCTTACATGACTCTGAAGCAAGCAACAACAGAGTTTAATAACCTCCCAAGGGGAATGACTGATGGAAAGGTGAAACTTTGACTACGTTTTTTATAACTGAGAAGAGAAGTGCTTTATGAAATGATTAGTACTAAGAAAACTCAAATATAACTTGTAATTCACTATTTCTTAGAATGTTTTAGTGAGGGTGCCTGGGTGGCTCAGTCTGTTAAGTTTATGCCTTCGGGTCACATCATTATCCCAGGATTCTAGGCAGGGGAGTCCGCTTCTACCTCTCCCTCTGCCCCTCCCTCCGCTCCTGCTCTCTCTCTCTCTCAAATAAGTAAAATTTAAAAAAAATAAAAAAGAATATTTTAGTGAAAAAAGTGCAACCACTTACATTAATATTTTTAGTCAGCATCTTAAAACAATTTTTAAATATTTTCTGGCATTCTAAAAATATTCAAAACTATTATTTTTTAAAATAGGAAAATGGACGCTGTATTACTAAGCTGGAAAACATGGGGTTTCGAGTGGGACAAGGATTGATAGAAAGGTGAGCAGTATGGATTTGAAAATTTTCTTCCAGGTAGGTTATAAACAAAGGTGATCCATTTCAAAAGATTATATAAAATTTGAAATAACTTTAATTTTAATTCCTAAATTTTATTTATTCTCTATTCTTTAATTCACATTAAAATTTCTTTTTAGGTCTGTTGCTATTTTAACTCAGTTACCTAACTTTCATGTTTTAATATTTGAAGAAAATGTATATGTATATTTTGTATTTTAGACTTTTTTCCTAAAAACTTTGGTGTACTGAGACAACATCTAAAATTTAGTTACATTTTCTATTTGAGGTCTAGTAGGTTCTTTAACCTAAATGGATTTTTGTTTAAATGCAAGGGATGGAAATGCTTTAGAGTCTAGATTTATGCATGTAGTAATCTTCTAATTTATAGACGAATTCATAAAGTATTCATTTCTCATTATTTGAATAGCTGAATCTGGTTATGTTTTATATAACAATACCATGATTATGCTCAGCCTTTTTTTTTTTTTTGACATGCTAGAATGAATTGTATGGTACCTAAAATTGCAGCTTATTGTTAGACTAATTTTAGCACCATAATTACATAACAATGTGAATTGAAATGGGATCTTTTTGCTTTGTTCTTATTACTTTATGACTATCCGTTAATGTTCTGTGCTGTAATGGCATTTCAAAATTAGTGAATAATGTGACCCTCCTGCTTTCTTTGGAGGAAGAATACTGATTACTTTTAGTTGGTCTTTGTAGGTTTACAAAAGATACTGCAAGGTTCAAGGATGAGTTAGATATCATGAAGTTCATTTGCAAAGATTTTTGGACTACAGTATTCAAGAAACAAATCGACAATCTAAGGACAAATCATCAGGTACTTAAATTAAGGCTTATTTTTTAGGTCCTTTAACTTAATATAAATGTTCTATTTTAGTCATTTATTATATTAAACTAAAAATTTTTAGTCACCTTTGAAATGTTTCTTTTATGTGTTAATACATCATTACTTTTTTTCTGTAATAGGATATAGTGAATAAGAACTAAGAGACATTTATCAGTAATGATAGCTGTTTCTTTCTCCCAATTAAATAACTATCTTAAGTTTTAAAAAGTTGGGTAGCCTGGGTGGCTCAGTGGTTTAGCGCTGCCATCAGCCCAGGGCATGATCCTGGAGATCTGGGATTGAGTCCCATGTCAGGCTCCCTGCATGGAGCCTGCTTATCTCTCTGCCTGTGTCTCTGCCTCTCTCTGTCTCTCTCTGGGTGTGTCTCATGAATAAATAAATAAAATCTTAAAAAAAAAAAGTAGCAAATGTAGAATGATAAACATCTAGGGTTTGGTTCCTTAGTTATTAATGGTTCTTTTTGCAGAAACACAAATATGTCACATTTGTTTTTAGAGTAATTTCTAAAGTTTATAAAGTATATTTAACTTTTAAGCAACTTTTGCATTATTTAGTTGCTGTCATTTTTCTCTTCTTAAAATAATTTGTTGGTACAAGATTTAATAGATTACATGGAAAATTGTGCATTTAAATAAATTTAATTTGTTTTATAAAACTCAAGGAAATATTTAGAATGGATTTGGCATTTTGATTAAGTATTAGAAAATGAAAAAGATGTATTAGTAGCTACCAGTAGTTTCATCTTTTAACAAAACAATATCAGTCTTTGTAAGTATTGAAATGCTAATGAGAAGTGACTGATTATTAGCTTTGTAGATATGAGCTAATAATATATAACTGCTAATTCAACCTGGACGTGTATTTCTGATTCCTTTGCCACTAGTCTGGGTTCTCTAAGGGTAGGAACTATCTTAGGCATCTTTATATCTTTAGTATCTTGAAGCATTCAATAAATATTAGTGTTATAAAGTTCTGAACAACTTTTCAGCTTGAAAACTGTAAAATTCCTTCATTTAAAAAAATTTGACCATCAGAGAGATTTAATAACTTAAAAAAAACTCTTGAATTGTTTTGAAGGGAAGAGATCATTTTTAAAGACTACAGACTACACTGACTTTGGATATGTTTTCTATTTTTCAAATAGGGCATCTATGTACTTCAGGACAACAAATTTCGTCTGCTTACTCAGATGTCTGCAGGAAAACAGTATTTAGAACATGCATCTAAGGTATTTAATGGAATAGAAGATTGGAGTTTTCTTAGGGAAAGTACAATGCCAACAACAACAGACTTTTGAATTTGGAATAGGTTTTAAAGTTGTTCTCTTGGGATCCCTGGGTGGCGCAGCGGTTTAGCGCCTGCCTTTGGCCCAGGGCGCGATCCTGGAGACCCCGGATCGAATCCCACGTCGGGCTCCCGGTGCATGGAGCCTGCTTCTCCCTCTGCCTGTGTCTCTGCCTCTCTCTCTCTCTCTCTCTGTGACTATCATAAATAAATAAAAATTAAAAAAAAAAGAAACCAAATCTTTAAAAAAAAAAAAAATAAAAATAAAAAAATAAAGTTGTTCTCTTTTGTTTAAGTACTTTTTTATGAAATAGGAGAAGGGTGTTCATGTGTTCATCATATTAAAATAAACTGTATTAACCTATAGCTGAGTAGGTTTATGATATTATAACCAAATGCCACTGAAATGTAAATTAATGTTAGATTCTTGAATATACAGCATAGATATATCAGAAAAGATAGTCAAGCTTACAAAACTGGCGTTGTGTGAAAATATTCACCTCACAGTATATTACAATCTCCTTTAGTTAATTAAAAAACAATTTTTTAATATTGTCAACATTTTTTTTCTAATACATGTTTTGTGTTAAGTATAACACATGTTTTGTACTTCTGGATTTTGTGTGGTTTTTGTTTTTATTGTCAGGTAGGAATCCATAAGTAGATCAGATGTATTAAAGAAAGCTGAGGTTTTAATGTAAGGGTTTCTTTGAGGTGATTAAAATATCTGGGTCAGTATAACCTATTATCTGTAAAAATTTATCCATACCTAAATTATCTAACAAAAGCATTATAAGTCTAGTGGGAAGAGCATGGGCTTCAAACCAAATAAATCTATATTTTAAACTACACAATTTACAGGTTTGTTTGACATTGGATAAGTTACATAATCCCCTCTAGACCTTAATAAGATTGGTTATCATAGCGCCTATATTATAAGTAATCTCTAAAGTCTCTTCCAGGTCAAAATTTTATGACTCCAGATCTACTTACTGATCAGTACTCATTTATGTAAATTAATTATAAACTGATAATTTGTTATTCATAGATTTATCATATTGAATATCATCTAATACAAAAATGTACATAATCAAAAATTCCTTGGATTACTTAATTTTTGATTCCTGTTCTTGGCTGGCTTTCTCTGCTGTAGCTTAGTCCCATTCCCTTTCCTTGTTTCCATTTGATAGGGTTTCTCAACACTTGCACTGTTGATATTCTGAACTGGATGATTCTTTGTTGTAGCAGATTGGCTATAAATCTGAAGAAATCATTATTCTTGATTGTAGAAAACAGAAACCAACTCTGTTTAGGGGAATAAACTTACAGAATTGATGGGAAGGCTCAGAAAGCAGGCAAGAACTGTAGAAGTAGACCCTTAGGGAGGGAGGGTTAGAATTCTTTGCATAGCACTGATGACAGCCACCTTTGCTGCCTCTACAACTAATTCTAATATGTTTCTAGTTTGTTTTTTCAATCTTTCTAGATTCAGAGTCCAGGGCTGGAGCACCTTAAGTCATGTGTCCATGTTTTAGTTGTCAATAAGCTGGGAAATTGTTTTAACAATCAGAATTTTCAGTAATTTGAGAAATTCTTCCATAGTCCTTTTTTAAACAGCAATGACTTATTAATACCAAGGTTTAACTAAATGTCATATTTTTCAATAGCATTGCTATCTTAGTAGATCCTTAATATTCTTTATATTTTTTGTTCCTTTCAGTATTTAGCATTTACATGTGGCTTAATCAGAGGTGGCTTATCAAACTTGGGAATAAAAAGTATTGTCACAGCTGAAGTATCTTCAATGCCTGCTTGTAAGTTGAATTCACATTTCTTAAAAATGTTTTTAACGGGGGATCCCTGGGTGGCTCAGCAGTTTAGTGCCTGCCTTAAGCCCAGGGTGTGATCCTAGAGTCCCGGGACCGAGTCCCACATCAGGCTCCTTGCATGGAGCCTGCTTCTCCCTCTGTCTGTGCCTCTGCCTCTCTTTCTCTCTGTGTCTCTCATGAATAAATGGGTAAAATCTTAAAAAAATGTTTTTAGTGATTATTTTTCAAGTCTGGTGTTTGTTTTTATTAACATAGAGAAAATTTAGAAAGCTAAAGCCATTTTGTTTTACTTTTATCAATTTTAACATTTAATATAATATGTAGTATGCTTATATTCAGACTTTTAAATTCATAATGGACAATGATTTAAGAAAGTGTGCTAACATAATCCAAATGTATAAGACAATTTAGTGATTCTTTTATGTAGGTATTTAGTTTTAAAGATTTATTTCTAAGAGGTGGGGGAAGGGCAGAGAGAGAGAGAGTCCCAAGTTGACTCTGTGCTCAGTGGTGCTCAGTGCAGAGCCCAAAACAGGGCTCATCCCACAACCCTGAGATCACAACCTGAACCAAAACCAAGACTCAGATACTCAACTGACTGCCCCACCCAGGCACCCTGGTGATTCTTAACTTTTAAAGGAAATATTTCTGCATTACTCTTTAAGATAGCAAATTTTCCTATAGCATTGAAAATGTCTTTTTAAAAACAATTTTCTAGAATAAAGCTAGATAAAACCAACTAATCTTTTATCGCTAAACTCCTTTCCAAAGATCTTTTTACCAAAGCTACCAACCAAAAATAAAATTGACTTGAGCATCGCTATATTACCTTTCTATTTACACTGATAGTCAGCGGTGAACTACACAGGTAGGAATCACAAAGAGAAGCAAAGACACCTATTCACAAAATAGATAATCCTCTCATAAAAATGAAATGGACTTTGTTGAGCATTGTGAAAAGTGTGAAAAGTTGTTTGACATAGCAAGTTTCTTCATTGAAATCACTTTCTAATAGGACAGAAAAATTGATGTTTAGGCTTGTTTTCCTTGCACCTAAAATCAAGGAATGATTTTCATTTTTCTTTTTTTAGGTAAATTTCAGGTGATGATCCAGAAGCTATAAAACATACTGAAATGCAAGGCAAAGCTTCAGTGTAAAGAGATAAATTATTCATGTATAAAGTATATCAAGTAGCAATGATTTAATTACAATATTGGACATTTGTATTGATATAAGCTATTTGCTAACTTATGTAATGAAAGATGCACTCTTAAGCAGAAGTAAGGTTGTATTTTATTAATTTAACACAAACCTTCTTAAAGCAGATAGACATTCTAAATAACAGATTTTACTGAAACTATTCAGAATGAAAAACCTGATTTCAAATATCTAAACCCTAAGATGTAGGACCCTTATTTTAAACATTCTTATTTGCTTATAGTGGTGTGTATGTAACCACAGACAGAGAAGCAAAACTCAGGGTTTGATAAATTAGCATTAAGAAAAGTATGCATCAGTCAGAATCATTTTTGTATGATTCATTTGTAAGAATGAACAAATTTTGGTTTTGCTTTATGAATTTTAGTTATTTAAGAAAAGCAAACAATACACTAAAACAATTTTTATTTTATTATAATTTATTTCTATTAAGAATTTTTATGCGTATAAGGATTTTATTATATACATTGTATATTATGTGTGTGTGATATATACATCCTATCTGCCTAAATTGCTTAAAAAGTTCATTTTACTTTAACAGAACTTAGTCTTTAATTTTATTAGAATTCAGTCCTTGAGAGCTCCATCAATGTAATAAAAGTGGAATATAGATTAATTTAAATGTGAATTCAGTGACTCCAAGGCCAAAGAATATTAGGTATTTGAGGAAGGAATTTTATACTTCTGTTACAGTCTTGACTTTCAGCTTCTTTCCCCATGTGTAGAAGGGCTGGTTGAAGGTTCCTTATCTTTATTCCCTAATTACTATTTCCCAAGAGCAGAGGGGTGGGTAATTGGATTAGGCACACCAACTTTCATTAGACCATATCTTCTCAGTGGGTTGGGGTCAGTGCTCATATAGTACATTTGTCATCTCCTCTTCCATCTGATGATAACTGAGAGAGAACAAGCGTAAAGATGAAAGCCATCATACTGAGGATAGCAGGGTGCACAGATAGAAAGCACCTTAATTGTGATTCCGAATTAACCAATCCTGAAACTGCTTTTCCTTTGGACTTTTTGTTACATGAGATAATAAATTCCTTAACTTGTTCAATCTACTTTTGGTTCTGTATTTTGTTACTTATAGCCAAAAAGAAGTCTCTTGTAGTTGAGACAAGGGGAGAGTTAGGTTATATAAGAAATAATATGGGAGAATTTAACTTTTTTTCTCAGGAGGAGGAAGAGGAGGGAAGAGAAGAACTTAAAGGTTTGCATGTGAAATGATAAAACTATAGAGTACTAAAGAAGATAGAGAAGTTTTATGATCTTATGATAGTATGACAATGTACATATAGTTAACAATACTGTATACAAATTTAAGTAAGTAGATTTCATGTTACGTGTTTTTTTTTTGCCATATACACACAAAACTTGACAAAAAATTTTAAAACCATTTGCATGGTAGAGAATACTATGAAAATGTTAAAATAGGGAAAAATATTTGTAGTGCATACCATATTCTCCATAAGTGAATATCTGCACTTTAAAAGAGCACTTATCAATTTGAAGCACACATATCCTTTAATTCAGCAACTCCATTTCTGTAAATTTAACCTAAGAAAATAAATGAGGGTGAAGGTGGTCAAAGGGTACAACCTTCTTATAAGATGAGTAAGTTCCAGGCATGTAATGTACAACATAGTGACTTTTAGTTGACAGTATTGTATATTTGAAAGTTGCTAAGAGAGTGGATCTTAAAAGTTCTCAGCACACAAAATATAACTGAGGTGACGGATGCATTCACTGCTGTAATCATTTTAACAATAGAAATGTGTATCAGTTCATCATGGTGTACACCTTAGAAAACTGTGTTATATATCAAGTATATCTCAAACTGGGAAAAATGAGTATACAAACTTGTATGTATAAGGATTTTCACTAGTTAAGTGTTCATTGATAGCGCTTGATTAAATTGTACTGGCATAAGGAAATACTGTACAGCTGGTGAAAAGGATATAATCTACATGTTTTTCCATGTTTTTATGTACATGGAATGATATTAATTGGTGTTAAGAGAAAAAATTTGTTATAGGATACTTACTGCACATACAGTGTATAAATATACATGATTGTGAATCTCAAGACTGAAAAGTTGCAAGTAAGTTGTACAGTAGTAGATGGAAATTTTTTACTTTAAGCTTTATATCATTTGGGTTTTTAAGTAATCATCCCCACAATAAGGATATTTCTATTTCTATTTGAGGTGAGAAATCATGATAAACCAGTGATTTTTAAGCTTTTTTTTTTGAGTCCTAGGGTTCACAGGGTGACCTTGACTGAGAGTTGGGTGGGGGCAGGGCAGAGGCCTAAAGCTAGCAGAAGTCAGGAGGGTCACCTAGCAGAGGCCTTGGGTTAGGAAGAAAGGCATTATAGAGAGTGCCATCTGGAGAGAGGATTTAGTGTACATCAAGATGCGCAGTGCCACAGAGAAGAGATTGTTTAATATGTGAAAGACAAGCCAGTGATGCAGATCATCAAGTATTTAAGCCACTTGTGCTGAGGAACCGTGTGAGCCATTGTTTTCTCGTCCAAAAGGGGAAATCTGTGGGTCATCAGCTATAGATCTCCTAGCAGAAGGAATGCTTCTCCCCTGTCACACAAAGTTGTATCGAGCCTCACCGAACTACCCCCTTTGGCTAATAACCCCTTCTTTGAAGCAGGAGTTCTTGGGAGGAATGTTGGAGAAAATGCTCAGGACTCATACCTGGGATGCAACAGGACAGTGATGAAGGCTCATTTCCTCATGGTATAGGGTTTGTGTGTTTGTTTTAATCTTTTGGGGGCCATGGACTACTATTGGCAGTGTATTGATGTTATGAACTCCGCACAATACACCCGGGCTGTCTGGATTTTATTTATTTATTCATGAGACAGGTGGAGACACAGGCAGAGGGAGAAGCAGGCTCCCTGCAAGGAGCCTCATGCAGGACTTGATCCTAGAACTCCAGGATCACGACCTGAGCCAAATTCAGATGCTCAACCACTGGGCCACCCAGGTGCCCCTGTTGCCTATATTTATAACTGAAGGAAATGCTAAGTAACAGAAGATAGTAAAAATAGAGATGTAATTTTTTTTCCCAAACAAGTTCATGGACTCCAGGTTAAAAACCTATTAAAAGGGATAAAATTATAAAATTGATGTAAATATTGAGATAATCTATAAACACAGTGCCTGTTGTGTGTATATATGGAAATAAAGAAGAAAAATACCACACAGGATATTCTGGCTTATAAGCCTTTTGCAATTGGAAGGTAGTTTAGAGTTCGGTATCCTTTTGCATTATTTCATTAATTATAGTCATAAAGGGCCCTTACTGAATAGCACACCTGTTTTATTTATTTATTTATTTATTTATTTATTTATTTATTTATTATTTCAAAAGATTTTATTTATTCATGAGACAGAGAGAGAGGCAGGCTCCCGGCCAGGAGCCCCTTGTGGGACTCTATCCCAGGACCCCAGGATCACGACCTGCACCACAGGCACTCAACCCAGGTGCCCTGCATACCTGTTTTAAAAGCATATATATGTTTCAGAAGTAGAGAACTACAATATAGGGGTGCCTGAGTAGCTCAGTCGGTTAGGCGTCCGACTTGATTTCAGTTCAGGTCGTGATTTCAGAGTTGTGAGAGTGAGCCCTGCATCAGGCTCCATGCTGGGTGTGGAACCTGCTTAAGATTCTCTCTCTTCTTCTGCCCCTGACCGCCCCCCCCAAAAAAAATAACCCCAAAAAACCTATATGAATGACAAACTATGAGAAGATTCAGTCTGGTGAGTGCTTGCTTTCTGGTTTAGTTTTTTTTTTTTTTTTTTTTTTTAATTTTTATTTATTTATGATAGTCACACAGAGAGAGAGAGAGGCAGAGACACAGGCAGAGGGAGAAGCAGGCTCCATGCACCGGAAGCCCGACGTGGGATTCGATCCCGGATCTCCAGGATCGCGCCCTGGGCCAAAGGCAGGCGCTAAACCGCTGCGCCACCCAGGGATCCCTCTGGTTTAGTTTTTGATTGTGTCCTCACTTGGCAGAAGGGGACTAGCTAACTGGGGTCTCCTTTATAAGGGCACTAATTCATGAGGACCGAGCTCTTATTATCTAATAATCATTTCCCAAAGACACTGCCTCCTAATACTATCACCTTGGGGGTTATGACTTGAATATATGCATTTTGTGGGGACATAAATAGTCCACAGCAGGACCCAACATGCAATGATGAAAGGAAACAAAATCCTAGATCCAAGGTTACCTGGTGAATTGTTTCAAAGTCCCACAAGAATATGGCTGTAGAATGGGAGTTCACTCAGGCCCTCAAACTAATTGCAGAAACTGGGACTGGCACAATTTTGGGGGTCATCAGAGTTAAAGAAACCGAGGAGAATCTATAAAAGCTTTTCTAATCAGAGGGAAGAGGAGAGTGAGCATGCTCAGGCATACCTGCGTTGGGTGGGGGGTGGCTTGAGGGAGAGGGGGACAGAGAGAGAGAGAGAATCTTAAGCAGGATCCAAGGCTCAGTGTGGAGCCCAACTCGGGGCTCAATCTCAGGTCCCAGAGATCATGATCCGAGCTACAACCAAGAGTCGGATGCTTAACCAACTGAGCCACCCAGGTGCCCTTCAAAGTACTCTTTGAAAAATGAATATTGTGATCAAATATATTTTGGAAATCCATCCTTTTTTGTAGATTTGTTTTTAAAGATTTATTTTAGAGGGAGAAAAGAAAGAGTGCATGCACAAGTGAGAAGGGGAAAGAGAAGGGCTTGATCTTAGGACCCTAAGATCATGACCTGAGCCAAAGGCAGACACTTAACCTGACTGAGCCACCCAGGTCCCCCACTTTTATAGATTTTTAATGCACATTAAGGGCATGTTACAGGTTCTGAAAAAAAAAAAAGATCAGATCAGCCTAATTTTGTTTAACCTAGTATTTTTTTTAAAGATTTATTTATTTATTGAGACACATACGGGGCGGGGGGGCAGAGACACAGGCAGAGGGAGAAGTAGGCTCCACGCAGGGAGCCTGACATGGGACTCGATCCTGGGTCTGCTGAGCCACCTGGGCTGCCCTTAACCTAGTATTTGATCACAAGATTTTTTTTTCCCCAGAAATACAGCACACATAAATCAATAATCTAGGGTACCTCTAGGAAACTTTTTTTCTTGAAATTTGGTAACATGTATAGCAAAATATAATCTTGGTATAAAGACAGGTCAACTTGAACTTTCTCCATAATTTCTAAAACATTTTTTCTCTTTGTTCTCAGATGCTAGCACTGATAAACTGAACCACTTTTAATCTAATTCAGCCTGTAACTAGGCTTATTTTGCTAAGATACCTGATGAAATAATCTTATTTTTAAAAATTCATAGAAATATAAACTTAAAAACATCCCAACTTTTACCTCCAGGGACGCCTGGGTGGCTCAGCAGGTGAGCATCTGCCTTTGGCTCAGGGCGTGATCCCGGAGTCCCAGGATGGAGCCTGCTTCTCCCTCTGCCCGTCTCTCTCTCTCTCTGTATCTCTCATGAATAAATAAATAATAAAATCTTAAAAAGAACAAAAACAACTACCTCCAAATTTTACATTTAAAATGTGTAGTTTTGGGCAGCCCTGGTGGCGCAGCGGTTTAGCGCCGCCTGCAGCCTGGGGTGTGATCCTGGAGACCCAGGATTGAATCCTGCATCGGGCTCCCTGCAGGGAGCCTGCTTCTCCCTCTGCCTGTGTCTCTGCCTCTCTCTCTCTCTGTGGGTCTCTCATGACTAAATAAAATCTTTAAAAAAAAAAAATAAAATGTGTAGTTTCTTGGGGCAGCCGGGTGGCTCAGTGGTTGAGTTGGCTCAGGGCCTGATCCTAGGGTCCTGGGATCTATTCCCACATTGGGCTCCCTGCAGGGAACCTGCTTCTCTCTGCCTGTGTCTCTGCCTCTTTGTGTAGCTCTCATGAATCAATAAAATCTTTAAAGTAAAATATGTAATTTCTCAATGAACTTAAGGCTTTCTACCTGTTAAGAACTGGAGAAATCTTCCCTTCAGTTGCTCATTAAAATCAGAAGATACTTTTGTGAAAGGCTTGATAAACCCTAAATATTGGTAGTCTGCATACTATATCCTCAGTGGCTTAAAATGTCTTTCATTTGTCTCTACAATCCTGAAAAATAGCCTATGCCAGATGAGTCATTATAAACATGAATTTCTCAATTAACTATTAGAGATCCTATGGCTTGCTGGAAAAGAGGAGTAACTATCTTATAGTAATTTATACCACTTGTCTTCTGCACATGCAAAATTGCCTTCTTTTTTTATGTTATTTCATCCATAGGAATTCTTTTCTTGTGTGAGTAGTGTGAATAACTACATGTTCAGCCACTGGTTACAGAAGAAATGTAAATTAAAACAATAAATGACATTTCAACTTTATTAAATCAGCCCCCAACTTCTTAACCCCCAAGCATCAATCAGCAAAAAATGTGAGGTTTTGACACAGCTAGTTGGGGTACAGGCTGGAAATCTAAGACAATGCTAGCTGCTTAGTCAACATCCACTTTCCCCTTTTCTAACAGAACCCCATTTTTGGCAGCAGTGGCAAGGTACTCAGCTAAAAAATCATACTTTCTAGCTCTCTTTACAATTAGAAAGTGTTATATAACACTGCCAAATGATATATACGTTGAGGATTTCTTGTAATATTTTGCTCCCCTGATATAGAGAACAAAAAGGAGTTATCCTTTCTGGAATGAGGCAAGAGATAGAACAACCATATCATGACTAAAAAGATGAAAGCTACATACTAAAATTGAAAATCTGGATGTAGCCCAGGGCATTTAAGATATTGTAGAGCTGCTGCACCAAGTCCTGAACTACTTAAATCACAATTTTTATGAAACAAAAATCCCTAATTTTTAAAACTTCAGTTAAGGGGTGCTGGGGTGGCTCAGTTGGTTTAGCATCTGCCTTTGGCTTGGCTCATGATTCCAGAGTCTAGGGATGGAGTTCCACATAGGGCTTCCTGCTCAGTGGGGAGTCTGCTTCTCCCTCTGCCCCTTACCCCACTCATGTTCTCTCTCTCAAATAAATAAATAAAAATCTTAAAAAAAATGATTTAAGAAAAAGTTTTGTGTAATAAAGCATTTAAAAAGAAACATATTGAGCTTAAATGGAAAACACTGGATTGGATGCCTAGGTGGCTCAGCAGTTGCGTGCCTGCCTTTGGCTGGGATCCTGGGATCCAGGATCGAGTCCCGCATCAGGCTCCCCGGGAGGAGCCTGCTTCTCCCCCTGCCTATGTCTCTGCCTCTCTCGCAACCTGTGTCTCTCGTGAATAAATAAATAAATCTTAAAAAAAAAAAAAACACTGGATTAATTTTGTTGCTATGAAAACATTTGTCGTTTAATCAAGATTATCGTCTAATACTAAGGACATTTATGCACTGTCTTTTGTTCAAGAGTCAAACAAGATTTTATTTTATTTTTAAGATTTATTTATTTATTTATTCATAGAGATGCAGAGAGAGAGAGGGAGAGGCAGAGACACAGGCAGAGGGAGAAGCAGGCTCCATGCAGAGAGCCTGACGTGGGACTCGATCCCGGGACTCCAGAATCATGCCCTGGGCTGCAGGCGACGCTAAACCGCTGCGCCACTGGGGCTGCCCCTCAAACAAGATTTTAATAACCAAAACACATTCTCAATAAGAGTTTATTATTAACAATGAAACAGCACCAAGGATCTAAGTAAAATTTCATCATACAGTTTCTGTACAGGATGTTTCACCAATAAATGGCACTCAATTTGTCTTAAAAGCATGTGATTACAGAAAACGGTTTAAACTGTTCATCAAAAACTGGCTGGTTAGGATTTTCCAAAGATACTTCAGATACTCAATACAATTTATCTTCTGAATGTCAACTTGAGATGCACAGGTTAAGATGAAGAACCTTCAAGTAAGTTGAAGATGTGATGCAATTCTCACTTTGTTGTCACTGTGCATCTTCAGACTCTTGCTGCCTTCATCACAAGTATCTTCTACCCCTGAGAGACCAGCTACTTCAAGATGGTTCATCGGCTAAATCACGTTGGTCAAAATACCTAGCAAAAAAATAATTTAGTATATGCTTAAAAATATTAATAGCAATTCTACTTATAATAGCAAAACACCACAAATAACCCAAACACACATTAATAAGAACACTGGTTGAATAAACTATGGTACATCTATACAGTGGAAGACTGAAGCTTTTTATAAAAGCATTTTTTTTTTAATAAAAAGGAATGAGGAAAATACACTGCTATAGTGTGACTTCTGGATTTATTAAGTGAAAAAAAAAAAGGTACAGAACCGTATTTTAGTAGGCTACCTTTTGTAAAGATGTGTGGAAATGCAGATATATTTATATATACTTGCTTATCCTTTTAAAAAGAAACAGTTACTAGAAGGATAAACCAAAAATTAATAATAAAATGGAAAACTACAGAAGAGAAAAAGGCTAGAGAGGATAAAGATAGGTTCTAAAATATTTTAAATGTACCCTGAATTAAAATTTTAACTTTGGAACAATGTATTTTAATTACAAAAGAAGATTAAATAAAAAAGAAAATCACCAAACCTGACCAAATGAATCTTCTCATATGTTAAGTTGCTGGCATAACCATTTAAGTGATCTTAAATGTGATGTTCTGGTATATGTTCCTAGTGAGATATACGAGAGACAAAAAGAACTGCAAAGAATTCTTAAACTGATGTTTTACTATAAGAAATACTGTTAGTGCATTTATTCTGAAATAATTATGTACATACTGTAGGATAAAGCCAGTAATCGTTAATGTTAGAAACCAGAATTTTCAGCAGAGGAGGAAAGAAACATAACATTAAAGAAAAATGGTGTAATCTTAAATTAGGACTGAAATATCTATTTGAACTCATGATTTCATTTTTCTCATTCTAAAAAAAATACATACTTCCTAGCTCTAGTTATTGAAAAGGCCTAAAGGCAATAACCAACTTAATAATAGCTAGCTTCCTCAATGTCCAAACCGTGGGCTCTAAATACCATTTCCTACTTTAAAAGAGGAATCAGCACTCCTGGAAAAAAGACTGATTCCAGATCTGGGGCCAGAAATGTCTATGATTCCAACATACCTCAAAGTAAGAAAGCTATAAAAGACCACCAGGGTTATATAAAACAAAAAGCATAGGAACTGACCTGATGGGTTCCTACTAGCCAAAGATGAACAATCTGAGCATCAAAAGGAATAATGACTGCAATATCCTTTTATCTGAATGCAGTGATCAACATCACAATTCTAGCATTACGTGCCTCCTGATGTGCGTAACAGCACCCATAGTCTTGTCAAACAAAAAGACACTATATATAATATAATATAATATAATAATCAAGCCTTCAGACCAACCTACCAGCTTACAGAAAATATGGGGGATAGATGAACACATCAAACACCATCATGAAGATAAGATATAGCTGTCAAAACCAAAATGTGGGAAATTTTACAAGTCAAAGGACTGTTTCAACAAATAAATGGCAAAGAGATAAACCCAGGAAATTGATGGGGACATTCAGGAGACATATCAAACTAAAGTAATGATTGTATTTTACTTGGTTCTCAATTTCATTTTTTTTTGTTTTTGGGGTTTTGTTGGTTTTTGTTTTTTTTTTTAGCAACTTTATTTTCCGTCAACTTTATTTCCACTTTGCCTTTGTGGAAGAGCAGCTTAAGAATGCTCAGTGGTTGTTCTTATGCATTCAGTGGCCTGAGCAGTGGGAGCCACAGACCAGTCTTCAGGGACAGGCTGAGCACTGTCCTGTGACCAGTCTGTGACTTCAGGTTGAGTAGCAGTGAACTCAGGAGCTGGAGCAGTCCATTCACCCTGCAAGTTCTTCTTGGTCACAGCCTTTTTAGCAGTAGCCTGCTATTCCTTTTCAATGTCTTCAGGTTCTCTGTAGAAGCAGAGATCAGGCATGACTTTGCATAGGTGTTCCCGGGAAATGGTGCCACACATACACAGAACTTCCCAGGCCAGTATCCGCCACATCAGACCAAGTGAGTGAGCTCCCTTGCTGTTGCAAGTGATGGCACTGTCCATATTAGTGCAGAGGAGAGTCTGTGTTACACAGAGTGATGGTAGGCAGGTTAACATAAGACAGTTCTGTGAGAGGCTGTGGTCAGCCCTAGGATCAGTAACCACCAGAAGTCTTGGCTCCAGGAAGGCTGTCTGGATCTGGTTAGTGAAGGTTCCAGGAGTGAAAGGGGCAGCAGTAAGGAGTGGCTCCAGTAGCAGCAGCAAACTTCAGCACAGCTCACTTGTTAGTATTTCTGTCTGATTTGACGCTGACATCAGCCGAGTTTTCACTGGCAACAATGACATGAGCTGCCAGCAGAAGCTTCTCCCAGCTTCTCTTCCAATTTTTTTTTTTTTGAAGTAGGCTCCACACCCAGTGTGGAGCCCAACATGGGGTGTGAACTTCCGACCCTGAGATCAAGAGCTAAGCTGAGATCAAGAGTTGGACACTTAACCGACTAAGCTACCTAGGTGCCCTGCTTCCGGTTTATGATGTAGATCCTATCACTTTTCTCTTTGTAGATGTACTGTTCCATTTGGAGGTCACGGTTGGTGACACCTTAGTGGGTTCCTGCTGTAAGGAATTTGAGGACATCCTACTCCTCCATTTGCAGGACATCAAGGGCTCTGGACATTGTGAAAGTTTCTCTAAGTTACTATGGAAATGCAGAACCACAGCATATGGATGGACCCCTTCCCTGGGTAGTGTGGAAAGGGAAAGGGTTAGACCCCTATTTGAACAATTCAAATATAAAAAGACATGTTGGGGACAACTG
Source organism: Nyctereutes procyonoides (assembly GCF_905146905.1). Taxonomy (NCBI): domain Eukaryota; kingdom Metazoa; phylum Chordata; class Mammalia; order Carnivora; family Canidae; genus Nyctereutes; species Nyctereutes procyonoides. Next base: position 8,991,317 of record NW_026575145.1, read on the forward strand.
AGGAATATGAAACATGAACTGGGTATCAGATAATATTGTGGAGTTGTTATTAAATTTATTTGGTGTGATATCACTATTAGAGTCACGTTTTTAAAAGGTCCTTGTCACTTAGATATACTCAAACAGGAGAAATGACATGTCTGAGATTTGTTCAAAATACATAAACAAAAAAGATGAGACAAATGAAACATTCTGGTAAAGTTAATAAATGTCAAACTTGGGTAATGGATTGCTTGGGGCAGGAGAGGGGGGAAATGTTATTCTACTACATTCATAAGTACTTGAAAATCTCCATAAGAAGCTTAAAACATTTTTCATTGGTAAAATAATTAAGCTATTAGATAGATAATGGCTATTAGATCCCATTTGAATGGAATTCTAATCATTTGAGTAGGTATTTATATCAATTAGTAGTTTTTGCTTTTAAGCTATCAAAACAATACCAATAACCAAAAATACAAGAGACTTATAATATCTGATACTTATATTAAAATGACTACTGCAAAGAGTCAAAGCCTATGTTATCTTTTTTCAAACTTGCTGGAATCTTCTGCAAGTCTTCTTGTCTTCCTTTCTTTTCTTTTTTTCTTTCTTTCTTTTCCCCTCCCTCCCCTTTTCTTTTTTCTTTTCTTTTTCTTTCTTTTTTTATAAGACAGTGCATGCTGCATGAGCAGGGGCAGTGGGGGGTGGCAGAGGGAGAGGGAGAGAGAATCTTAAGCAGGCTCCATGCCTGGTGTGGAGTCTGAACCAGGGCTCCATCTCATGGCCCTGGGATCATGACCTGAGCCAAAATCAAGAGTCACATGCTTAACCAACTGAGCCACTCAGGTGCCCCTCTTCTGCAAATTTTCTTAAGTGAAACCTATGGTCTAAGAAAATTTTCTAGCCTAGAACTTTTCTTCCATTTTTATGTAACGTTTTGAGGGAAAAAAAGAACCATGACCAATACACTTAGATATATTTTTTTTCTCACCATTGCACATTATAAAATATCAGTCTGATGATATAAGTCTCTGGTTCCACTCAGTACTAGTTTACTGAACCTTAATTACTTCATGTTTCTGAACCTGTGTTTTCATCTGTGAAAGTAAAAGAAAAAACTTGGGAGTTGCAAGGATAAAGACCCAGTAAACATAACACTTAGGGCTCTCATTTAATCCTTATTACCAAGAGATCTGATAGTTTGGTATCAGCATAGTCCATAGCTCAGCTCTGGAGCAATGCTGCCTGGTTTTGGAACCTAGCCCTACAATTTACTAGCTTTGTGATGGCAGGAAAATTATTTTATCTCTTCCTGTCATAGTTTCCTCATCTGTAATTGATAATAGCACCTATCTCCTAAGAATTAAATGAGTTTCTATTATGAAGCACTAAGAAAAATGATTGACACAAAATGCCTAGTTAAGGCATTAATTATCACCAGTAGCATAATTATTGTAGATTGAGAAACTGTATGTTGAACACGTGTGTACTCTGAAAAAGTATCTTGTTTGAGGAAGGACAATGGACATAGATCATTTACCTTCTCAATATTTAAATATATTATAAAGCTTTAGAAAGGTATTGGCATTAGAATAAAAACACTGTACAAAAAAATCAAGTCCAGAAAGAGACCTAAAATAAACATATGTGCATGTATATGTGTAAGTATAATACATACATATGAATTCAGAATATGAGAACATTTTCAGATAAATTCAGGTGGAATTTCAATGTAAGAAATGGAATCAAATGAAATCAAATACATACTAAATGAAAATAATGTCCTAACTGAAAATGAGTAAAGAACACAGAAAATTAAAAAAAAAAATTTAAACAAAATGAAATGTTCTCTACCCTCATGGGTAATTAAACAAATGCAAATAAAAATAATTTGTAATTTTTATTATTAGAATGGAAATATTTATATCAACTGAAAATACCCAGTGTTGAATGGGAGGTGGGCTTTCTCACTGACACTTTCATGAATACAGAAAAGTAGGTATTTCTGGAAGGCAAACTGTTAATAAATATTTCAGTTTTAAAAGTACATGCATGGGGCAGCCCGGGTGGCTTAGTCGGTTTAAGGCCAGCTTCAGCCCAGGTCGTGGTCCTAGAGACCCGGGATCGAGTCCCACGTCAGGCTCCCTGCATGGGGCCTGCTTCTCCCTCTGTCTGTGTCTCTGCCTCTCTCTCTCTCTCTCTCTCTCATGAATAAATAAATGAAATTTAAAAATAAATAAATAAATAAATAAATAATAATAAATAAATAAATAAATAAATAAATGTACATGCATGCCCTTCAACTTATTTCCAGGAGTTTGCCCTAGGAAATAATAGAGCTGTAATTTATAAGAATCTATACTGCAGCATTACTTATAGAGAAAAACTAGAAATATATGGAATTGTAACGCATATAATATTGTTTTCTTACAACTCAATTTCCTCTGCTTGAAAATAAAAACAGTACTTTCCATTAATAACACTATTATAAAGCAAGGAGCCAAGGACTACTTACCTGCTAACCAAGCAAATTAATAAATTCAAAGCAGGAACACGCTCATCATCTTTGCTGTCCTAAAGGAAAAAAAAAGAAAAGAAAAATATACAGTGTCCTCCTTAATATTTTTGAAACAAATTTCCTTTTAAGATGTAAAACATGAAAATTTGGGACATGGTTGAGTGTCTGCCTTCAGCTCAGGGCGTGATCCCGGGATTCCAGAATGAGTCCCACATCAGGCTCCCTGCAGGAAGTCTGCTTCTCCCTCTGCCTGTGTCTCTGCCTCTCTCTGTGTCTCTCATGAATAAATAAATAAAATCTTTAAAAAAAAAAATGAAAATTTTATTAGATAATAATAATCACATGGAAGTAGAAAACCTTAAAGAAAAAGTAGAAAACTATAAAATTAACAACACTTGAGAAACATCTGACATGAACTTTTAAAGAAAGGTCCTCAACAAGGAAAAAAAAGAAAGAGTTGAAGGTTCAAAGAGAATAACTTGGGGGAGAGGTTTTTCCTGGCTCCAGGTAGGGAGCAAGAAAAAACCCCTATGTCCTAACTGCATAGTAATGAAAACTATATAAAAATATTTTTTATTTTAAGATTTCATTTATTTATCCATCAGAGACACACAGAGAGAGGCAGAGACACAGGCAGAGGGAGAAGCAGGTTCCATGCAGGAAGCCCGACGTGGGACTCGATCCCGGGTCTCCAGGCCCTGGACTGAAGGCGGCGGCGCCAAACCACTGAGCCACTGGGGCTGCCCTATAAAAATATTTTAAAGAACTTACAATTGATGAGTGAAATCCTGGCTTCTAGCATAAGACATATCAGAAAATACTCCAGCAGATCAGGGTTCTCAATTATGATGGAGGTAGTGGCTGAACTATACATTTTATAAATGGTCTTACAGAGTATGAAATTTATTTTTTGAAATTTATTTTTATACATTTCAAGGTATAGCCACAATAAACTACTGATAAGGTTATGACACAGATGTCACATATTAATTCAAACCTGGGACACACTTCCATGACATTAGTGTACTCAACTCTGTGTCAAACACTATATGGAGCAAAGCTGAATAAAACATATTACCTGCTAATAGCAGAGAAGATGAAATATCTGTATTAACTTTAATGAAAGGGAAAATGTTTTAAGTGCTCATAAACAAAGAAAAACAGAGGATGCAGAAATTCTTGTTAATTGTCAGGATCGGGGGATACCATAGAAAATGATGGGATATGAGCCAGATTGTGAAAAGTAAATGGTATTTAGATGCAGAGTGGCAGAATGAAGAGGCACTTCTATAGACGAAATAAAGTCTAGGAACAGAACATGGGAAATATTTACTGAGTAGCAAGTACATTTTGCTTGGAGTGCAGGCCACAGAAGCTAGTTTGGTCTCTATCAGGGCTGTTTAACAAAGACATTTTTGAGTAGTCAATAGAGAACGAGTATACATTCTGTGGAAGGGATAGGAGCGATGAAAGAAAAAAGAATCCCAAGTGGACTTAATCTGGCATAAAATTTATATTGTGATGCTGCAAGCATGAATTAGTGAAGCGTCTGGAGAAATTCAAAACAGTCATCATGCCAGAGACTTAGTTGACCAGTCTAGTTTCTTGTTTTCCCTTACTCTTTAGCAAAGGAAGCTCACTTTTACCTAGGCACACTGCCACCCAGCTAAAAGCAAACATTTCTCATAGTTCCTTATGGCCCTGTGACTAAATTCTGGCTAAATGAGCTATAGATATAGCCAGATGTGCTTGCAGAAACTCTGGGAAGCTCTGTTAGAGGAGAACTTTCTCTTCTTTCTAGTTCTCATAACTTTCTCTTCTTTCTAGTTCTCGAATATAATGGCTGAAACTCCAACAGCCCCCATGGACCATGACATGAGCTTGACAACAGAAGCCACATAAGACAGAACTCAAAGGCCTGGGTTACTGCCATCTTGGTTTGTTCTGTCCACCTACAGACATCCTTTATCTAAGAGAAACATTTCCATTTTATTTAAGCTACTGTTATTTTGGGCTTTTAAAATTTTTTTTTAAATTTTTTGAAATTATGTGGCCAAATCAAATCTAATCTTGACTAATAAAATATTCCACATTTTCCTATTTCAATGGAATCCTTTTTTATCACCACATAAATTGATGAGCGCTTTCAATGTGAAATAGTAAGTTGTAACTTACCACTAGGAGCCTTACTTCAGAGCACCTTCTTGCAAGCTGCCGAATCAGTGAATGAGCCTCAGGTAATAAAGGTTTTTCAAGACAAGCCAATAAAGCATAAAGCCACCTTCCCTAAATAGGATTTTAAAAAGTAGTAAGTAGCAAATACTGTACCATAAGTTTAACTTATTTTTTAAAATGTCCAAAGTTGCTCTGTTTATTTGCTATAAACAAAATCATGTAACATTAACTGTATTATGTTTGGATCATTTAGATAGCCAGCTGATATCTTTTCTTTTTACTACAGACACAGATCATTGGACACTTCACAATACCTTTAGTCCTAAAGAGTTCATTTCAGAGATTCTTACCATAATTGAAGTCCTAACTCATAGGTAGAAAACTACATTAAGATGTGAATAAATCCTTACAAAAATTAAGATACATTTTTTCCTTTGTCCTTTAGGCAATACACAAGTAATTTTATAATGCTATCCTTTGCCCCTGTGTTTATACAAAGGAACTATACTCTAGATGAAATAACGTTCTGAGGGACACTTGGATGGCCCAGTCAGTGGAACATGGGACTCTTGATCTCAGGGTTGCGAGTTCAAGCCCTATGCCGGGTGGAGAGATTACGTTAAAAAAAAAAAATCTTTAAAAAATTATGAAAACATGTTTTGATACTTCTATAAGTACCATGGCAAACTAAATCTATCCCTATCCCCCTCCCTTTTTTTTTTTTTTTTTTTTAGTAGGCTTCATGCCTAATGTGGAGCCCAATGCAGAGCTTGAACTCACGACCCTGTCACTGCTGGTTTATTCTTTCTTTCCTGAAACTCTGTGAGAGTATAATTATAGATATACCCCCAGGACCCAGTCTAGAGTTGGAACACAATAGGAGCTTAATTAAAATATTTGTGGAATGAATGTTCCATTTTGGATGCACCATAATTTATTTAACCAATTTCCTATTGTTGAGCACTTATGTTTAATTTATTGCTGTTATATAAAAAGTAGTGTGATAAATATCCTTGAATGTAAGTTTTAGAGCATCTCTGATTTCTTGGGCTAAATTCTTAGAAATAAAATGGTGGTATCAAAAGGTATGTATATTCACACATAATATTTCTGAGATATAATCAGTAAATTGTATCCCAGAAAAGTTGTATCAAATTGTATTTCCACCAGCAGTGTAGATGACTGAGTTTATTCTGAGCAACACATCACTTTGGAGAAACCTAAAGAATATTAAAACAATGTTTACATAGCAATTCATGCAACAAACTAAATTAGCTCCTTAAGCTACCCCAAATCAGTAACACTTTTCCTTAAACAAAAGATTCACATCTAGGTTTCTTTTATAAATAGTAAGTGGAATTCTCTTCTACATCAAAAAAGCTATTTTACATTTAAACTTGACTCAAATTTTTGAGGCTACATTTACTATATATAGCTGGCATACAGGTATTCAAATGGTGCTTAAACCTCTACTGACTAATATGTATTTATACTGAGAGGCTCCTTTTCTCAAAGTCAGTGAGCACAATGAGGCAATAGTAACATGTAAAAAAACTCAAAATAGCTGAAGGTAGGGATCCCTGGGTGGCGCAGCGGTTTGGCGCCTGCCTTTGGCCCAGGGCGCGATCCTGGAGACCCGGGATCGAATCCCACGTCAGGCTCCCGGTGCATGGAGCCTGCTTCTCCCTCTGCCTATGTCTCTGCCTCTCTCTCACTCTCTCTGTATGACTATCATAAATAAATAAAAAAAAAATACAACTTCACTTAAAAAAAAATAGCTGAAGGTATTCTTTAATACCTTCACATCTGGATGAAAATATGCTTATATTTCTCAAAAACAAAAATTAAGTAATCCCAAGTAAAGACATTTAAAAAAAGAGATCCATTTTACTTTTGCCAGTTTATGACAGGCAAACTTTGTGATACAGGTTTTCACTTTATACACTGATATTCTCAATAGTAGAGTTCTGGTAGTATGGTTAATTGGATAGAGGAAATGAACACTGTTGATTCAATGTTAGACTCAAAGGATTAACTAGGTTAAAATTTAGTGAATCAGTTGTCATTGGTTCAGAAACACTTCAATAGTTCCTCTGGCAAATAAAGACACTTTTTGGTAATACACTCTCTCTAATTAACAGGAAAACCCAAACATCAATGGGTAATCCTCAGATGATTAAAAAAATAAATTAAAAAAAATCTTATAACACAAAGAGCTAAAAAAGATAAAGGAAGAGAACAGGTTAGGTAATATTGCTAAAAGATCATTATCAGAGAGAAAGAATGAATACAGAATTTAAAGTTCAATATCCAGATGCCAATGAATAAGTAATATGAATATGAACAAAGTTATCTGTTGGAGGTATCACGAATATACCAACAGTGGAAAAAATATTGTTTTACTGATATTCAAGGAAATACAAAGTACGTTTACTTTGGAGTACTACTATAAAATCACTGAATTTGAAAACAAACAGAAATTATAAATGTTAGATTGAACCATATCGAAGACTGATGATCAAATGTTTTTAACCTACAAAAATGGCAAATGCACATGGTTTAAATTAAAGTGGAGTTGCAGGGAAAAGTAAGAATCCTTTGCCAATGGCATCATTAACTGGTTCATTCCTTTTGGAAAGCAATCTAGCAGAATGTAATAAAAGCTTACAAAATCTTGATCCAGTAATTCTAACAATATCCTGAGAAAATAATTAAGTAAACTATGAAACATTAAGACAATGGAAATTATGTGAATTACATTATCATATAGATATATATATTTTATATATATTTATAAACATATTATATTTATAATTATATATAATATATACATAATTAAATTATAATATATATTATATATATAAATATATTATATGTTTATATAAAATGTGAGCTAAACCCAGAATGAGTTACACTATTTAAAGACATGTTTGATCAACTGAATCAAAAACACTGACTTTATCTACCTATTTATTTATTTTTATTTATTTACTTTTTAGGTAGGTTCCACGCCCAACTTGTGAATTTAAGCTATCATTCAGAGCTTGAACTTACAACCCTGAGATCAAGACCTGAGCTGAGCTCAAAGGCTGGATGCTTAACCATGGCTTTGAAATCCAATTCACATAAGATTATCAAATACCAGTAATAGCAAGCACTGTGTGCCAGGCATTACTCTAAGGACTTTGTATATAGTAACTCTTTGAATCCTCCAATAACCTACGAGCTGTTATTTGCATTTTACAGATAAGGAAACTGGAGCACATAAAGATTCAGTACTTGCTGAAGGGGACACATAATCCTAACTGGTGGAACTGAGATTTTCACCCCAGCAATCCAGCTATATACTCTTAACTATGCTCTACTGCTCCTCTATAGTTTTATATTCACAGCTCATTTTTCTCCTTCAACAATGGGTCAGTTTGGTGGGCATTACATAAATGAATTATCTGCTTAGTCCCCTAGTAAGAAATTTTATTATTCTTTGAAGTTAGATTTAATTTTTAGAAACATGTATTTTTTAACAGTTAAGGATGTTTCCAAAAGAGTGTACCTGATTCTCCAAAGCTCCCTGTGAAAGCCTAAGATATAATCTTTGCCCTCCAGAAACTTAGAGTCTGCTGGGAAAAATAAATACACCAACACTGCAATATAATGTACAAGTTTTTAAGCCTGCCACTCAGCCAAGAGGCTTAGATAAGTCACTTCATAAGTATAATGTTCATATTATCACTAGATTTTCATTTTTTGGTTTTATATTTTATTCTTTTAAATCTCTACTATATAACATATATATTTAAGTGGAAAAAAATGAATGTTTAAAATCACTGTTTCTGGAGCACCTGGGTGGCTCAGTAGGTTGAGCATCCAACTCTTGATTTAGCTCAGGCCTTGACTGATCTCAGGGTCAGGAGTTCAAGTCACATGTTGGGCTCCATGCTAGGCAAGGAGCCTACTTAAAAAACAAACAGGGCAGCCCTGGTGGCGCAGCGGTTTAGCGCTGCCTGCAGCCTAGGGCATGATCCTGGAGACCCTGGATCGAGTCCCACATCAGGCTCTCTGCATGGTGCCTGCATCTCCCTCTGCCTGTGTCTCTGCCTCTCTCTCTCTGTGTGCCTCTATGAATAAATTAAAACAAACAAACAAACACAACACACACACACAAAGAAAATGCATTTCAAATTTCTTTAAGCCAGTACTACTCAAAATGGGATCTCCAGACCAGATATAGTTGGTGACCTATTTGTTACTGGACTATAATGAGATAAGTTGCTTCTCCCAGAATATAAATCAACTCTTTAGTTGACTTTTTTCCAAGGAAAATCTTTCTCAATGAAGGAAGTAGTATGTTAATATGCATTCTACTGTCAATTCTTTATTTCACTGCAAACAAGCATAGTTTGCATTGTATACATAGTTATACATACAGTTATAACAGATATAATATACATGTATAATTACCTTAGAGGTATACTTCATATATAAAATAAGTATATATAATTTTGTCTACATTATGAAAATAAAAAGATGCAATACTACCAATTCTGGAGTAAAGTCTCTTTCTCCAAACCAATTACTCAAATATTCCAAGACACTAGTTACTGTTGCCTAAAGAAAAGGGGGAAAAGGGGGTGGAAGAAATGTATTAGTAATAAAACAAAGACAAATTCAACATAGGTTTCATTAAGTTTAGTTAGAAAGCAACTCTAATATATAAGATGGTCCCATTCTTTAGACTTCCAGAGAAAACTGTGACTATATTTAGTAATTTGGTTAGGTGGCTCACTCAGTGAGAAAAGGCTTTTAGGACAAATATTTTTATGTACTTTCAAGTATCAATATATTGGTTTAAATCCAAGGATTTAGTCTGTACTACTAATTTAGTTTATAAATGCCTGAAAAATTCCACATGCTCTTAAAAATGTCTTTGCATAAATACCTTTAAATTATTTCATTGAGTCAAGGTAAAAAATCTAAAAAGCAAGTTAGCTGGAGAAAGATCTGTTTTAAAACTATATAGATAGAATTTATTAAACTGTTAAAAATATTCTCTCACTTCTTCAAGTATAGTTGGACACTTAGAAAAATCACTCACTGAATTTAGTATGCCTACTATAGTATTTTTAATGCAAACAATCAAGTAAGTGAAACTATTTGCCAATATATGATTTACAACAGAGTGTGACCCTTAAAAAATTTATCTTCCAAGAGCACCCAATGCTATGTGAAGGCAAAACAATCAAATTTTTCATTTGCTCTTCAAATGGGTAACAGAAGGGCAGCCCGGGTGGCTCAACAGTTTAGCGCCACCTTCAGCCCAGGCGTGATCCTGGAGACCCGGGATCCAGTCCCACATCAGGCTCCCTGCGAGGAGCCTGCTTCTCCCTCTGCCTGTATCTCTGCCTCTCTCTCTCCTCTCCGTATTTCTCATGAATAAATAAATATAAAATCTTAAAAAAAATAATAAATGGATAACACAATTCTTCATCCTAAAGGAGTAAAGAAGCTTTTGATCCAAGAAATTATATGTATCATTCTTAATGGGATGTGTAGGACATCTGGCACTAGAAATAGCAATCTAACTTTAGTTTTATTTCAAACTCCAGAATCTAAGACTTAAAACTGAAATGTATACAACTGAATAGTTTAGCAACATAATTTAGTATGAGCCCTGGAATTACATCAAATTGGGATTAATCCCAGTGTTGCTGTTAGAACTTGCTGAAAAACCACCTGTAAGTCACTTAACCTTCAATTTTGTTTCCTAATCTATAAAAATTGGATGTTAATAATAATTCTCCATATATGGTGGTACTGGGGATTAAATAATAACTGTTAAAGAGGTTAGGACAGGGTCTTACATACTGAAGTATTCAATAAATGTATTCATAAACTCTCATGCACGTTGAAAACAAAAGTATACATAGACCCTTATTATTAGATGGATTTTACCTGATTCATTCTGCTAACGATACTAAGCAAGGGAGGAAAACCAATCTGAAAGAAAAATGAGACTGAAATTTACTAAATGGTATTATAAAGGGTGCTTCATTGTTTTCAAACTGGTGAATTTCTTACCACACCATTATTTAAAAACAAAAAATGAATAATAGGAAATTCCTTCATTACCCATTATAATAAAAACATTCCATCAACTATTATGTTGATTATTATATCAAAAATATGTTATATCAAAAAGTATTTTGCAATTTGAATATATAAATTTAAAAATAATGATGGGGGTGCCTGGGTGACTCAGATGGTTAAGCGTCTGCCTTCGGCTCAAGTAATGATCCCAGGGTCCTGGGATACAGCTCCGTGTTGGGCTCCCTGCTCTGCAAGGAGCTTGCTTCTCCCTTTCCCTCTGCCTGCTGCTCCCCCTGCTTGTGCTCTCTGTCAAATAAATAAATAAAATCTTTAAAAAAAAGACTTTAGTAATTAAAATGTTAAAGTATGAAATTTCTTAAACTGACACTATGATACCATTGATATTATGACATTAACATGTTGTATACACTTTTTCAAAATCTTCAGCTAAAGCTACTATTTTCAGGAATTAAGGGTACTTAACAGTGATTTTTTTTCAAACCTAATCTGATTCAATTAAAAAAGTACTTTAAAGTTTAATGCTGGGAGCACTCATTATGAAAATAGCACTGACGGAGAGAAAATTAAGAGGACATGCATTAACTCTGCCTCCTTAAATTGATCTTCCACATGATGTATTTGACATCTATATATTTTGTAATAACTAGCTAAATAAGTTTTGATTCTTTGTCAAATTAAAACACATTTTGAAATGTAATATCCATTAAGGGTATTACCCAAAAAAACAACAGATTTTAAAAGAAATGGGGCCAAATTAGTTCACTTATAGATCTGAATCTATTTATACCACACCACCATGTGTAAGAGCGCCTATTTTCCCAGACCTTGTTAACAAAGTGTATCAAATCTCTTTTGCCAATGTTATCTGAAATGTAACAGCTCAATGGAGTGATGACTTAACTTGGGCATCCTCTGATATAACAAGAATTCATATTTTTCTTTCTGTGAGCTATTTACATTCTTTGCCTTTTCTGTTTTAATTAGGTTCTTGGTCTTTTAGTGACTTTTGGAATCGTTTTTTGTTTTTTTAAGTAGGGTCCATGCCCCATGTGTGGCTTGAACTCATGACCCTGAGATCAAGACCTGAGCCAAAATCAAGAGCTGGATGTTCAACCTACTGAGCCACCTACGTGTCCTGATTTTTAGAGCTTTTACATTTTTTGGATGAATTACTTTTAAATGAGAAAAACACATATGGTGGGGACAAAAAGCCACTGGCCACATAATTTATGATTAGAATAAAGCCATAGGAAATTTAAATATATATCTTCAATACTTCATCCCCAGAATATGAATTCTAAGCATTTTTAAGCATCTAATTGTGTCATGTTTTCCTTTGTTTTCCTGACTACTCAAAAGTCATAACCCATGCTTAATCATTAAAAAAAAAAAACACAAAACAAAACCCTGAATTCTATCTAACTCAAAAAATTATCACATAACTAAAATCTAAAAGATATGAAGCCCACCTAAGAAGTCACAGTACATTGTTTCAGAAATCAGGCTGCAAATTTTTAAGTTAAAGAGCCAATTAGCTAGGCCATGGGTTGGCAAATATTTTCTGTGAAGAACCAGACAGTATTTTTGGCTCTGCAGGCCATACATTGCCTTACTCACTTATTATTATTTTAAAAACACTCTTAGCTCTACACAAAAACAGACTGCAGTCTAGATTTGGCCTAGGCTGTAGTTTGCAGAATCTTTGTATTAAATCATACACTAAAAGTAGAACGCTTTTTGTTTTGTTTATCCATATTATCACGTACCTGCACATAATCAATTCCAGGACCTTCACTTGTAGCTGGTCCAACAGCCCCTTCAGCGCATAACCTTTCACCCAAACAAAATTTTTTCCAGCCTTCTTCATCTTCGGATTTTGGCTAAAAGAAAAAAAAAAAAAAGAATTTACTTCTTTCTTTTAAAAATATTTTATTTATTTATTCATGAAAGACAGAGAAAGAGAGAGAGAGTTGGAGACACAGGCAGAGGGAGAAGCAGGCTCCACACTGGGAGCCCAATGTGAGACTCGATCCAGGGACCCCAGAATCATGCCCTGGGTCAAAGGCAGGTGCCAAACCGCTGAGCCACCCATGTGTGTCCTTTCTTTTTTTACACTTTATTGAATCATGAAAAAGAAGTGAAGTCCTCCATATTCCCACCACTTCAACAGAAATATAGTACCTGCTATGGGCTGAATTTTGTCCCCTCAAAACTCTTATGTTGAAGTCCTAACCTCCAGTATCTTAGAATGTGACTAGGGCCTTTAAAATGGATGTTAAAATCAGGCTTTTAGGGGGGCTTTCTTCCAATCTGACCAATGTCATTATGAGAAAAGGAAACTTAGGGGCACCAGGTGGTCAGTTAAACGTCTGACTCTTTGGTTTAGGCTCCGGTGGTGGTGACTTCAGGCCCCAAGTTGGGCCTCTGCCCCTCCCCACCCCACCCCTTGGCATGGGCACACTGTCTCTCTCTAAAATAAATAAATCTTTTTTTTTTTTAAGAGGAAATTTAGACATAACAAGAGGCAGTAGAGATGCTTGTGCACATAGATGAAAGACCATGTGAGGACACAGCAAGAAGATGGCTACCTGCAAGTCAAAGAGGCCTCAAGAGGAATCAAACCTACAAACCAACTAATACCTTGATCTTAGACTTCTAGCCTATAGAACTGAGAGAAAATAAATTACTCTTTGCTAAAACACCCAGTCTGTTTTGTTCTGGCAGCCCTAGCAAACTGATACAGTGCTCAAGTGTTACACATTTTGTGGGACGTGTTTAGTTTGGATCACCCTTTAATGGACACTGACAAACAAGGGTTTGTTCAAGAGGGTGATAAAGATGGAAACTGGTAGGGAAAAAAATGCACTAAAAACGCTTACAAAAATGAAGGATGTTTATACCAGGAAAGGAGATGGGATTACATCCTTCACCTACTTGGAAAGGCAGTCCAGTCAAAGAAAGAAAAGATTTATTCTACACTTCTAAATGCAGGACCAGTGGGGAGAAGCATTAACAAAACAATTTTTATTTGTACACAACACCTCGCACATTACTTTGTATAGATGTAGTTTTTCCCTCTGAGGATAAATAGCTTTCATAAGATTCTCAGGACAAACATGAGACCTCTGAAAGTGTAAAACCTATGTACTAGAGCACTGTATATGCCCTTTCCCTTTACTCCATTAGGTCAGAGACTATTTCTATTTTAGGTAACACTGAATACCCTGATTATTAAATATAGCAGGTGCTTTATAAATGATTGAATAAATAAGTAAATGTTTATATTTACATGGTTGCTTTAAATAAAATGTCAGAGTACTTTAAAAATTTTTCATTTTAGGGATGCCTGGGTGGCTCAGTGGTTGAGTGTCTGCCTTTGGCTCAGGTTGTGATCCCAGGGTCTTGGGATTGAGTCCCTCATCGGGCTCCTCACAGGGAGACTGCTTCTCTCTGCCTATGCCTCTCTCTCTCTCTCATGAATAAATAAAAATCTTTAAAAAAAATGTTTTTTCATTTTATTGTTTACATAATGTTAACTTTTGCCATGATAAACGTGCTATTGCTTTTAATACTCCACTGTTTTGATGGATCATAATTTATTCAATTAGGTCATTTACATTTTTGACAAAATTATATTGTTATAATGTTACTGATCCAGCTTCTTTTTGAATTAGTAAGCATGTCCCCAAAAGTCCTTATACTGAGCAAGAAAAAAATGTATCTACTTACCTACCCTCCTTCCCTCTGCCCCCTTTTCCCAGGAGGCCTCACAGCACAATGAAAAGCTTTACAACCAAACTTTGGTTTGAATCTTAACTATACCTTGTATGAGTTAAATGATCCTGGGCAAGTGATGTTAGTTCGTCTCACACTCTCCCTAGAGCAGAGCTTTCAAATGGTATGGAGAAGCAAGTAGAGTCCATATACTGAATCTCACAGCTTTCAACTTGTAGTCTAGGGCTATGCAAGCAGTCTCCTCCATTTATCCTAATGTGTCACCATGTAAAAGATATTAGGAAGCACTGCCTAGAGGAAGCTTCTAAAATCTGAAATCTATGAACTACCTGAAACTATGAACAAAACTGTGTGCCCTGTTGCACACAATTTTTTCCTTTGAAGATAAATAGCTTTTATTTGATTTTCAGGAAGATTATGAGACTCCCCAAAAAGTTAAAAGTATTGTCCTGGAACAATGTATACATCTCCTCTCCAACTCCCTTTTTTAATTCAGTAGTCCAGATATAACATATTTCCTTAAGTTGAAAATATATTTAAGCTGATAAAGCACAGAAAATACTACTTTTTAGCATGCATGACAAACTTTACTAGGATGTCACTGGTTTTGGCACCATTACCTCACGAGGAAAACCCAATAAGCCTTTATTTGATCTTTTTGTAAGTACTGAAAATGCATTTATTTTATAAAAAAGCAATGTCTAGAACCCTTAAAAGTTTATAGAGATCTAACAATTACCTATCCAAAGTCTCTCAAGATGCTATGAATTAAAACTGCCATAAAAATAACTTGCAGGGCAGCCCTGGTGGTTCAGCGGTTTAGCACCGCCTTCAGTCCAGGGTGTGATCCTGGAAACCCAGGATTGAGTCCCACGTCAGGCTCCCTGCATGGAGCCTGCTTCTCCCTCTGCCTGTGTCTCTGCCTCTCTCTCTCTCATGAATAAATAAATAAAATCTTAAAAAAAAATAACTTGCATTATTGATTCTATAAAGGTTTATATGATGGAATTGTTTTTATTAATGGTCAATGAAAAAGAACAAAAATAACATAGACTAAGTGAATCTTTAAAGACTGGTAGTAAATATGGACTATTTCAAATGGGTACACACTGTACAACTTAAACAAAGAAACTTACATACCATGGTCACGTTACTGTCTAACTGTTGTGATTTCCAGTGACTTCTATGTCTGATCACACTCTAAAGGAAGAAAAGTTAGGCAAGTGATCTTCAGAGAATGGATAACTGAAAAGAAATAAATTGTGCAATATCCTAGTAATCTTGAAACTTGGGGGGCAGCCGGGGTGGCTCAGCGTTTTAGCCCCGCCTTCCGCCCAGGGCCTGATCCTGGAGACCAGGGATCGAGTCCCATGTCAGGCTCCCTGCATGGAGCCTGCTTCTCCCTCTGCCTGTGTCTCTGCCTCTCTCTCTGTATCTCTCATGAATAAATAAATAAAATCTTAAAAAAAAAAAACACAACTTGGAAAACATGTTTCCAACTGTATTATGTCTCATGATTATAATTTGGTTAACTGATTCATAGATATTTTAACTTTATCCTTCAGAATAAGGAATCTTAGGGAGCCTAGGTGGCTCAGTTGGTTAAGTGACTGATTTTAGGTTTTGACTCAGGTCATGATCTCCCGGGTCATGGGATGGAGCCCTGAGTCCCAAGGAGGGGCTCCTCCAGACTGCAGCTCAGCGCTCAGCAGGAAATCTGCCTAAGGATTCTCTCCCTCTGTACCTCCCCCCACTCATATTCCTGCCTGCTTGCATGCACTTTCCCTCTCTCAAATAAATAAATCTAAAAAAAAGTATAATGAATCTTATTTTTCCAACTACAGTCTAAGAACAGAAATAATTCTTGAGGGAGAGAGGGGTTTAATTTTTATTTAAAATTCAATTAGTCAACATATATTACGTCATTAGTTTCAGATGTAGAGTTCAGTAATTCATTAGCTGCATACAATACCCAGTGCTCATTACATCATAGGCCCTGTTTAAAGCCCACCACCCTATTACCTCATCCCCCCCCAACCCCCTCTCCAGCAACCCTCAGTTTGTTTCCTATAGTTAAGAATCTCTCATGGCTTGTTTCCCTTTCTGATTACTTCCCATTCAGTTTTCCCTCCCTTCCCCTATGATCCTCTGCACTGTTTCTTATATTCCATATGAGTAAAATTAGAACTGTCTTTCTAATGGAAGGGGTTTAATTTGATTAAATGATTAAAGTACGCTCACCTGTCGAACAGATGAAAACTGTGCCACTTGTTGTTGTTGCCACTGAAGTGTGGGAGAATATCCTTCAGGAGCAGGTTGGCATCCTGAAAGCTAGAGATCAGTTCATAAATATTAGAATCAATGTTAGTGTTATAACTACAACCTCATTCCTCTGCAAAGTAAAAGCACAACCAAGATGAAGAGTAATAAAGTAAATGATTAAGGCTATCTAAGAAAGATACTGTACTCTCTCAGATGCCAAAAAGTAGGCCTTTCACTTTACTATTTATGTCCAAGTTTGAACATTAGGAAAAGATCCTTGTGGGGTCACTTCAATAAGAGCAATCTGGAATGGTTCATATTTGGAGTTTCTAAACTAAATAATCTAAATTATATGAGCCCTGAAGACGTAATTTTGTCCTACCTTTCTATAAGAAGACAATTATTTGAAATGAGGAGATATAACCCACATAAAGAATTTGGTATTGGCAGAATGTACTCAAATAATCTAAGACATTTGACTTTACAAAGGCTACTTCAGCTTCCTAAGACAGCACAATAGGTCAAAATACTGCCTTGAAATACATACTGCCTTGAAATAATAGTGTGTTTTTTAAAAGCTAGGTAGATAAGATATTCTCATCCATCAACTAAAAATTTCTGAAAATATGTGAAACATTATAGCATCTGAATTAAAATTTCATAAGAGGAAAAGGACCTATCACAATTTAAAAACTGCTGCTCTCCTTTGACCCTAGGTTAAATAATATGTCCTTAGAGAGACTTTCTGTGACAATTTTAATTGTCAACAGTACAATTGTAAACAAGTAACCTTGTTACTTATTGGTCACATACAGGTTAATTTTCTTCATATCAAGTCAATATAGGTGCGCCTAGGTGGCTCAGTGGTTGAGTGTCTGCCTTTCATTCAGGTCTTGATCCTGGGGTCCTGGGATCGAGTCCTGCATCTGGCTCCCTGTAAGGAGCCTGCTTCTCCCTCTGCCTGTGTCTCTGCCTCTCTTCTCTGTGTCTCTCATGAATAAATAGATAAAATCTTAAAAAAAAAAGTCATAATATATAATTACTTTGTTTGCTTGTTTACTCTGTATTCCTCAGGAGAATGTAAACTCTGCCAGGGTAGGGATTTTTGTGTCTCATTTTCTACTGTAATCCCAGGGCCTGGCACAACCTAGTCACTTCATAAAAAATATGCTGGCTAAATAAATGAACAAAAATATTCAAGGTGTGCAAGTAACTAGAAAAATGTAAGACACCTGAGTTTCTATTCTTAAAAAACAAAGCCCAAATTCAGAACATGCAATATTACACTAAATAGCATTAAACACCAATCCAAGAATAATTATGAACAAGACTGGAAAAAGGTTCCTTAAAAATAAAGAATAACGTAAGTAACCTATTTAGAGTCCTTTAGGATTGGATCACGGCCCTGAAGTATGAGGAGTCTCCACGAATGCCAGGGTTACTGGAAACCGCTCTGGGGGCAGTAAATGCCAACTGTCCTTTTGAGGGTAAAAGTCCAAGCTAATGTTCAATGTCTCAGGAAGTAGTCCAATCTTACATAAATCATAAAGATACTACAGGATACCATAGGAAGGCCACTGAGCTTTCCATTTGGTGGGGGGAGAGGGGGAGGAAGGGGAGAATCCCCTGCTGGGTAATAAAACTCACAGAAACATTCACACTTTGCTTCCTTTTCAACTTCTTTGGGTCAATTTGAGCTACCACAACATCTGGACATTGAGCTGCTTCGATCCTACAAATAAGTAATAAATGCAAGAAATGTGATTACGGCTGTGCTTTGTTCCTGTGCAGTAAAACGAGCGATCCATTCTACAGTTCTTCACGAAATCAGAAAAAAAAAAAAAAAAAAAAAAAAAGGAAGCGCAATGGACGTACTACACAAGGTTATTTCCGAAACCAACTGGAAAGCAAGGAAATCCAAAAGCACACATCTTGACACAGGTAAACAGAATCACATTCATAAAAACTCGCCCAGGTAAAGATGTCATCAAGTGATCTTGATTCGACCCTACCTCGCGTGAAATAGGGAACGGCAACAGAGGCGGGGCTTTATCACACTTAGGTAGGGGTCGAGCTGTGCCCGGGGGCAGAGCGGACGACCCGCCCACCCGCACGGGGCCAAATCACTCACTGGACCCGCCTCAGGTATTCCTGAGGCGTCCTCGGTGGGACGGAGGGATCAAAACTTTCTGTCAAGTCGCACGGTTCCACTGGCAACAGCCTGGGCATCAACTCTTCCACTGCGGATTCTGCTGGCATCCACGCCATGGTTTTTAATCCCGCCAGTCCCCCTTGGCGCATGCGCCAAGTGCAGGTCACGGCGCAGGCGCAGAGGTAGGCACATTAAGCGCGGAGTCTAAGGAGGCGGAGCTTAGGCCGTGTAATTGCGCTTGAGGAAGCCGGCCGGTTGTCCCAGACTAAGGGCTCGGGTGGTGTCAGGAGACGGTGAAGTTTAGTTCCTTGCAGAAGTGGTCCTGAAGTGTTTCTGCATGTTTCCCTCTGTTCTCTCTCCTGAGGCCAGGGGAAACACTGAGGATTAAGCTTTATGCATCTGCAGCAGTAAGGGATCCTTGGATATTTTTTGAATTAATGAACAGTGTTATTGTAATTACCATTTATTGAGCTCTAGATTTTTTTTTTTAATTGTCTACAAGAAATCCACTTCATTTATTTGAGCTCTTAAACCCCTGGTAGACATGTCACGTATGTTTTCCTCGTTTAGTTTTTACACCAACTCCTTGAAGTAAGTGGTATTATCCTGGTTCTGTAGGGGAGAAAATCGATATAAAGAAGGGTTAAGTACTACAACTGTGACTTTCACTCCCACAGTGAGACAGAGGCTAGAAGAGCCATTTCCAACCCAGATTTATCTGATGCCAAATGAATGAAAAATTGATTTTCCAGAGAAATTTCTTGTGCTTGGCTACTTGAAAGATCACTTTGTATTTGCTGGAAATGAATATTAGTCCTTGAGTAGCCATCACTTTCTTCTTCTTTCTTCTTCTTCTTCTTCTTCTTCTTCTTCTTCTTCTTCTTCTTCTTCTTCTTCTTCTTCTTTCTTCTCCTCTTCCTCCTCCTCCTCCTCCTCCTCCTCCTCCTCCTCCTCCTCCTCCTCCTCCTCCTTCCTCCTTCTTCTTCTTCTTCTTCTTCTTCTTCTTCTTCTTCTTCTTCTTCTTCTTCTTCCTTCTCCTTCTTGAGAGATCTCTTTGTTCAAATGAGTAGTGAAAGGATAAAGCTAATGCCAATACCCAAAAGTTACCATGATTAATCTTAGGGCCAATCTTGTGAGGTAGGTACTATTATCTCCATTTTACAGGTGAGGAAACATGTCAGAAATGGATTAAGTAACTTGTGCTGGGCGACATTCCAAGGAACAATGAAGGT
The DNA here is from genome assembly GCF_905146905.1 of Nyctereutes procyonoides. NCBI lineage: Eukaryota > Metazoa > Chordata > Mammalia > Carnivora > Canidae > Nyctereutes > Nyctereutes procyonoides. The sequence goes on from NW_026575145.1 coordinate 9,011,481, forward strand.
TATATCTGATTCTTTCTAAAGAAGCTCTGAGTAAATATAATTGACTTTTATTTCCTAAGATCATGTTTATTTTTAAAGCTTTTTTTTTTAAAGCACTGCCTTTAGCTTGCAAGTAATTGATTTCAAAACCAGAATGTAACTTTCTCATTTGAAGATAAAGTGAGGACAGTTCCTGGGTTAAGACCTAAAGGAATTTGTGCTTATGAACAGTAAGTAAACAATTGGGAGACTCAGAAACACACTACTTGACTGCAGTCAAACTAGAAGGTTATTTGGTTAAAAATGTTACTGATTTAGTAATAACTTTGTATGGTGACAGAGGTGGAAACTACACTTATGGAGGTGAGCATTAAAAGTTTGTGTGTGTGTGTGTGTGTGTGTGTGTGTTTAACTGATTTTGGAAGAAACAAAGTTAAAGAGAAATATGGAAACTCTTGCCCCCAAACATTTTGGTAATAATAAAGAAAAGATTAGAAAACGTAAGTGATGACTTCATTTCTGGATTTTCTTACAATTTTTGTGGAGGAGGGGAAACTAATTTGTTAGCAATTTCCACCTATTTTTTGGATAAAACATAGGTAATTACCTAGAAGACTACCTACCAAAGGAACAATGCTTAATACTGGATTTCATGTATAAGGAGGTGGCAGAATTACACATAGATGAAGAAAAAAAAAGGAGAAGAACAGTGGGATGGAACAAAGGTTGTCCTTGGAAATAATTATTTTCCAAAAGAAGAGGAGAGTAATAAAGTACATGAATGATTTGAAATGGTTCTAAAATTTTGAATACACAGGAAAAAATTCATTCAGGAAAGAGGAAAGTAAGTTAAAAATTTGTAAGGGTTGGGGCACTTAGGTGGCTCAGTGGTTGAACATTTGCCTTTGGCTCATGTCGCGATCCTGGGGTCCTGGGATCAAGTCCCGCATCGGGCTCCCTGCATGGAGCCTGCTTCTCCCTCTGCCTGTGTCTCTGCCTTTCTGTGTGTGTCTCTCATGAATAAATAAATAAAATCCTAAAAATTTTTTTGGTAAGGGTTGCTTTCTGCTAGTGTAGTGGAGTAAGAAAGCTTTGTACTGGGAGAAAAAAAAAAGGAAGGCTTCAGCTACGCCCTATTTGGAGGCTGTGGCATGGGAAAGCTGTAGGTTAGCTATTGTAGGAGAGGCTTAATTTCTCCTCCACACTCTTAGGGTCTCTGGCTAGGCCTAATAATTAAACTGACATAAGACTCCTTAATAGGAGAAAAGCATGCAAATTTTCTTTAGTCTTTCTTTTTTAAAAAAGATTTTATTTTAGGTGATATATATATATATATACATACATATATGACCATATATATATATATATATATATATATATATATATATTGGCCATTGTCCATTTGTATATTCAATCTCAGCAGGTAGAGGAAAGAGTTTGTTCAGGGAGTTATTACTAGAAGAAATAGGTCATGCTGGAAAAATTGGAAGGAGGTCAATATGGCTGATGCATAAAAAGTATAAGGAGTGAATGGTGCTGGACAGGGTTGTGAGAAATGTAGCTGTATATAGTTATGTCTAGAGAACCTTCTTAATGTGTGCTGGGGGCTGTCAATGCCCTCCAACCAAAGACTACCAGAACGCTCCTAGAGTCACATGATTATTGACACTAGGGTATGTCTCAGAAGAAGGATACTAAAACTAACTTATCATAGGATTTGGGCCTTGGTGATTTGCGGATGGTGGAGCTTTACTGTCAGGAATTGGGTATAATTCTGAGTCTGACTGCTGGTTAAAAACCTATGGGTGATTTTTCATGCTTGACCATAGCAGTTAAAAAGGCTTTCCCTGGGAAGGCTTCACAGGGGGGAACTGCCCTCCTCATACAGACTTGGTACACAACCCGTGCATTGCAGTCTCTGAAGGGAGTTGCAATTAGATTCAGTCCCTCCTGGCTGGCCGTGCTCTTATGTATAGTTGCATTCCTAGCCAGATGTCTTCATTTGGAGATCTCCTTATTGGGAAATTTACCCACTCTCTCAGAACCCAATACTTTACTACTATTACCACCCTTTCCTCCCAACCCATCACAACAGCCTTAGTTCCATAAATCTGCAGAAAACACTGGTTAGGGACTTCCTCAAAAGTGAGATGATCCCCAAGTTTGCACTGATCCACCTGACCCTCAAACAGTGGGAGTGATTAGAGGCTTCACTGTTAACTCTGTTTTGGCTCATTGTTGCTTTAATTGCCTACTTTGACATTTAGCTGCTCAATTCTTTCTCTAGCTCATTTGAGCATACAAATTCTGTGATTATATATCTTAATACTTCTTATATAGGAGGTAAAAGGGAAACTAATGGTATAATTGGTAAAGAAGAAGCAGTACTCAAAATAGGTCAGGGAGATATTTGGTCATTTTGTGTCTTGGACAATTTTCTTGATTTGTCTGAGTTCAGACACTAATACAGAGTTATCTTGTTTTCATCTTGATCCTTCAGGGACACTAAGTGGCCTTGTCTGATGTTGGTGTGCTGTGAAATGGTTTATATTCAATAGGAGAATGGCAAGCCTTGCAGTAAATGCCAGCCAGGACAGCTCCTGACAACAGCCAGGCACAGTTGATAGAGTGAGGCCCATTTCAGGCTCTTAGAATCTGCTTTTCTTTCTCAGGGCTAAACATTTGGTCTAGATTATTTCATTTAATCCTTACAATGTATTGTTACCCTAACTGGTAGGCTTACAATATCTTCCCTTTCAGATGACAAAACTGTGGCTCAGAAAATGTTATGGGACATGCCTAGCTCACACAACTAGGAAGTGGATGGAGTTGAGATTCTGTCCTGGGTGGTCAGACTTAATGAGCCATTGTTGTAAATCACTGTTTCACAAGGTACAGCTCAATAAAAATAAGTAGCTAAATAGAGCCTTTATGACCTATTGGTCACAGGGTAGAGAGAGGCAATAAAAAGACAGGTACAAGGAGAATGTAGTCTTTTTTTTTTTAAGATTTTATTTATTTATTTAAGAAAGAGAGCACATGGGGCAGAGAGTGGTAGAGGGAGAGGGAGAAGCAGACTCCCTCTGAGCAGGGAACCCTGTGCAGGGCTTAATCCCAGGATCCTAAGATTATGACATGAGCTGAAGGCAGATGCTTAACTGACTGAGCCACCCAGGTGCCCAGAGATTCTAGTCTTAGTACACACCCTGTGGGCAGGAGCAGTCTCTTTAATCTCTGTGTCTCTGTGTCTCCATCTCTTTATCTGAGACTGCTTTCCTCCAACTAGGGGTCCAGATCCACAAAAAAGACTACAAAGCTGACTTGATACCAGTAAATCAAGATGAGGGCTAGTTTAATTATAGGACACGAAACAAAACTAAAACTTTATCCCTCTTTTAAAGCAAAAACACAAATCTAGTTCCTCCTTTTGATTACTTCTTTCTTTTTTTATTTTATTTTTATTTTTTATTTTTTTATACTTCTTTCTTTTTTTAAGACTTCATTTATCTATTAATGAGAGGCAGAGAGAGAGAGAGAGCAGGCGGAAGAGACAGGCAGAGGGAGAAGCAGGCTCCACACAGGGAGCCCGACGCGGGACTCGATCCCAATCCCGGGTCTCCAGGATCAGGCTCCAGGCTGAAGGCAGCGCTAACCGCTGAGCCACCCTGCTGCCCAGTTCCTTCCTTTTAAGGTAGAAGTTCCCTTCTCTCCTACATGAGTTTTAATAATTCTTATGTTCTTTACAAATCAAATGAAATATTAATTAAAAAGAAGGGGCACCTCTCTGTTTCAGTTGATAGAGCGTGTGACTCTTGATCTCAGGGTTGTGAGTTCGAACCCCATGTTGAGCATGGAACCTACTTAAAAAATAAAATAAAAACCCTGCGTGTATAAAAAGGAAAAAAATCTGTCGGTAGATAACTATGATTTGTTTCTTTGGGTCACTATAAATGGTTTAAGAGTAGATCAAAATATTTCATTTGTTTAATTTGATTAAATAAACTCTTAGAAATCATTCTGGCATTGGGCAGAGTGGCAGGATGAAGTGATGTTGGAGAATAATACTGATGGGGTGCTCTATGGAATAGAAATGCTTGCTGTTTGAACAAGAGTTAGAAAGTTTAAAGGCAAGTCTTCTCAGCATTTAAAGGGGAAAAGACAAGCATGAAATGAAAACTCAGTGTTGTAGGTTTTATTTTTATTTTTTTTATTTTATTTTTTTTTAATTTTTATTTATGATAGTCACACACAGAGAGAGAGAGAGGCAGAGACACAGGCAGAGGGAGAAGCAGGCTCCATGCACTGGGAGCCCGACGTGGGATTCGATCCCGGGTCTCCAGGATCGCGCCCTGGGCCAAAGGCAGGCGCTAAACCGCTGCGCCACCAAGGGATCCCCGTGTTGTAGGTTTTAAATGGGCATCAGCGCTTTGTCCTTGGATATACTATTTAACCTCTCTTATCTTTACATTCATTGTCATGTACAAGGATTAGACCAATTATCACTAAGGTCTGTTTAAATTTGGATTCTGTAAGTCTCATGTGTAATTTATAAGTTAGTCTTATTTGTTATTACTCTGTCTAATGAGATTATAGTAATTGTGTGTGCAGACTACAGCATCTGACACATAATATCCTATATAAATGGACTTAACACACTACTGATGTTGAAAATTTAAAGTTAGAACAATCTGGATTATTGCTTTTTCTAGTGAGTACTACAAAGACAGGTGGTGACATACAATGTCACCGTCTGAACAAATGAAAGAGAATCCATGTTAGAAAAAAACCTACAAGCACTTTATTTATACTAGAAAATAGGTTAAACCAAAAAAGAAAAAGTACTGGGGAAAGCTCCATCTGGTGGTGGCTGTATAAAATTCCAAGAAATTTACATTACTGTATTTTCCTTGACTATCTTCAAAGTTCTGAAATCTTCAGTTTAGAAACATTTGTGGGTTCAGAAGTAGGCAGGAAAATATTGGTTGTTACACATTAACTAGTATTTAAGGTAATTAATGACTGAAAACAAAGTCATAGGGTATTTAGAATACTTGACCCCAGATAATCCCCGGAAAAAAGTTCCAAGGTCAAATATCTTTGGGAAATGTATTTAAATCCTGCACTTAAAGATCCACAGTGAAGATTAGCACATTAAAACCTCTGACAAGTCAAGAGACCTATTTTATACAATTTAACTGGTGTTTCCAGACTTTGACTACAGAACCTTTCCTTCTCTCTTGCTCTCTCTCTTTTTAAAAATTTATTTATTTATTTTGTGGGGGTAAGGAGAGACAAAGAGAGAGGGAGAGAGAATCTCAAGCAGACTCCCCACTGATTGTGGAACCCAATGCAGGACTGGATCTTATGACCCTGAGGTCAAGACCTGAGCTAAAATCAAGAGTTGAATGCTTAACCAACTGTGCCATCCAGGCACCCCACCCCATCCCCCTCTTTTTTTTTAAAAGGAGATAGAAGTTTATTTAATACACTGCAAGGAGCGGTGGGTAGGACAGCAGAGAAGAGGCTGTCTGCCTGTCTCTCTATTTAATATTCTCTGGCATTTTGAGAAATGCCAATTTGAGAAAGTAATGACCTTAGAGTATTGGCTTTTTAAAAAAGAATTTTGTTTATTATAGCATTATCTGCAATAGCCAAATTGTGAAAGAAGCCCAAGTGTCCATTGATAGATCAATGGGTAAAGAAGATGACGTATATGTGTGTGTGTGTGTGTGTGTGTGTGTGTGTGTGTGTGTATACAATGGAATGTATGGAGGGTAGTTCTGATTCCTGACTTTAAAGTGAGATGCTGCCATCGCGTTTGGTAAAGTGAGGGTCATTCTCCACACGTGGCCAGCCGTTCTGAGGCTGGGCCATCCCATTCCGAGAAAAGATCCTCCGGGAACACAGCTGCTCAGTGGGACGCTGCTTCACCCCTGCCTCCCTCCTCCTCGCCCCCAAGCCATTAAGCACATCGCTTGGTGGCACCCCAGCCTCACTGCCTAGTCCAGGACAGGCCTGCATGCCCTGTGGATGGAGGGGGCGTGGCAGGGACGTGGCGGGGGCGTGGGAGTCAGCATCATCTGGTCTGCAACCAAAGATGGTCACAGGCGTTTTTTGGATCTTCAATAAACTCAAGTGCAGAGGCCCTGACATTTTGATGACGTTTAAACGTTCAATTACATGTTCGCTGTCAGAAGTCATCCCCGTAGGGTCTCGAGCAATTTGGTCTGTCATATGGGTGATGCACCAGAGAGAATGTCTCAACCGTGATTTTAAACAAAGCCTTTGTTTTTAAGTTATCAAACTGTAAATGTCGAGTTTTGTGTTTTGATGTAAACTGAGAATACGCATTCTGGGGCGCGTGACCAAAAATCAAACCAACTTTGTAACTGACCACAGATCTAAATAAACCTGTTTTTGCTCCTGAAAAAAAAATGTAAATGGCCATAAAAAGGAACAAAATTTTGCCATTTGCAACAAAATGGATGGATCTAGAGAGTATAATGTTAAGTGAAATAAGTCAGAGAAAAACAAATACCATACTATTTCACTCATTTTATTCATATTCCACTCATATGATTTTACTCATATTTCATTCATATGAAATCAAGAAACAAAACAAAGAAGAAAAGAGACAAACCAAAAACTAGACTCTTAACTAAAGAAAACAAACAAGGTTATCAGAGGAGTAGTAGTTGAGGGGATGGGTGAAATTGGTAAAAGGTATTAAGAGTACACTTATTCTGATGAGCACCAAGTATCGTATAGAATTGTTGAATCACTAAATTGTACACCTGAAACTAATATGATCCTGTATGTTAACTATACTTGAATTAAAAAAAATTTAAATAATGAGAATTATAAAGAATTTTGGGGGGGAACTTATGTCAGATTTTATATTTTTATAGTTAACGTCAAAACAGAAAAATGATCAAATATTTATTACTTATTTAAATCAATTAACCAACATATAGATCATTAGTTTCAAATGTAGTGTTGAAGGATTTGTCAGTTGTGTATAATACCCAGTGCTCATCATATCACATGCCCTCCTTAATGCCCATTACCCAGTTACCCCATCTTCCCACCCACCACCCCTTCAGCAACCCTCAGTTTGTTCCTATAATTAAGAGTCTCTCATGGTTTTTCTCCCTCTCTGATGACTTCCCATTTAGCTTCCCTCCCTTCCTCTATTATCCTCTACATGGTTTCTTATATTCCAGGCAAATAAAACTATATGATAATTGTTTTTCTCTGATTGACTTATATTGGTCCAGGTAATACCATCTATCCATGGCAATGTAAATGGTATTTATCCTTTCTGATGGCTGAAAAATATTCCATTGTATAAATTACCACATCATCTTTATCCATTCATCTGTCAATGGACATCTCGGCTCTTTCCACAGTTTGGCTATTGTGGACATTGCTGCTGTAAACATTGGGGTGCAGGTGTGCCTTTGGATCACTGTATTTGTGTCTTTGGGGGTAAATTCCTAGTAGTATAGTTGCTGGGTCCTAGAAAACTCTATTTTTAACTTCTTTAACTTGAGGAACCTCCATACTGTTTTCTAGAGTGGCTGCACCAGCTTGCTTTCCCACCAGCAGTGTAAGAGTAAGAGGGTTCCTCTTTCTCCACATTCTCGCCAACATTTGTTGTTTCCTATCTTGTTCATTTTAACCATTCTGATTGATGTAAGGTGGTATCTCATTGTGGTTTTGATTTGTATTTTCCTGACGCCAAGTGATGTGGAGCATTTTTTCATGTGTCTGTCAGCCATTTGTATGTCTTCTTTGGTGATATGTTCATGACTTCTGTCCATTTCTTGACTGGATTGTTTGTTTTTTGGTGTTGAGTTTGAGAAGTTCTTTATAGATCTTGAATACTAGCCGTTTATCTGATATGTCATTTGCAAATATCTTCTCCAGTTCGTAGGTGGCCTTTAAGTTGTATTGACTGTTCCCTTTGCTATGCAGAAGCTTTTTATCTTGATAAAGTCCCCAAAATTCCTTTTCACTTGTTTCCCTTGCCTTTGGAAATGTGTCTAGCAAGAAGTTGCTGTGACCAAGGTCGAAGAGGTAGCTGACCATGTTTTCCTCTAAGATTTCTATGGATTCCTGTCTCACATTTAAGTCTTTTCACCCATTTTGAGTTTATCTTTGTGTATGGTATAAGAAAATGGTTCAGTTTCATTCTACATGTTGCTGTCCGATTTTCCAGCACCATTTATTGAAGGCATTGTTCCTTTTCCATTGGATATTCTTTCCTGCTTTGTTGAAGATTAGTTGACCATACAGTTGACTGTATGAGAATCCATTTCTGGGTTCTCTGTTCTGTTCCTTTGATTTATGTGTCTGTTTTGTGTGATAATACCATACTGTCTGGATGATTATAGCTTCGTAATATAGTTTAAGCCTGGCATTGTGATGCCACCAGCTTTGGTTTTCTTTTTCAACATTCCTCTGGCTATATGGGATAATGATAATAGTTTTTTAAAAGATTTATTTGTTTATTTGAGAAGCGTGAAGGGGTAGAAGGAGAGGGAGGAAGAATCTCAAGCAGACTCTGCTGCTGAGTGCATAGCCAACAATGATGCGGGGCTTGATCTCACCATCCTGAGATCATAACCTGAGCTGAAATCAAGTCAGATGCTTAACCGACTGTGCCACCCAGGTGCTCTTAATAATAATAATAATAATAATAATAATAATAATAATAAATGATTGTTTAGGTTTTCATGCTCATTCAAGAACATTTAAGGAACAATTATTTTATGTCAGGATCTATTCAAGGTGGAGTAATTAAAGCAAACAATTATAATCAGTTGCATGTTGGTAAATGTTTAATAAATAGCCTTAAGATTCACATATTAATATCAAATGCCTTGGGCCAAAGATGTGTAGAAATTAAGTTAGAAAGCCAGAGAAGTTTGCTTTAGGAGAATCTTCCCTTTCTCCAATTCCTAGTCTAACTCTCCTTTCCCAGGCATTCAAGATGTTTTCCATTCTGTCTCTTCCTTTCCTCAAATCAAAACCTCCTAATTTCCAGTATCCCAAGAAAAATAGTCTTCACCATTTACAATTTGTGTTCAATGGCCTCTTAAATTTTTATATCTTTATATCATTTCATGAGTGATTTATGCAGATTAAAGGGATATTCAATAAAGCTGTTATGAAATGAGTAAAGACATAATGGAAAACAATTTTATTAGAAATTTAAATAAGTATCTAAATATAGCAAATCCCAATTTTTATTCCACATTTCCTGGTTTTGAAGACATACCCAAAATGGGTGATGTCCTCTGAATGCAACTGTGATGCATGAGTCTGGAACATACCTATCTTACGAATAATGATTGCAGATTTCAAATACATCACTACTATATCCTAGCTAATTGTTATTTCTGGTTCTTCATGCATTTGTATCATCAAAACACAGAACTTGAAGAGTTTTTTTGAGAACTTTAAAGGCTCATAATTTTGTTGAAGAGAGGACAACCATCTTCTTTGCTCCCTAAATGCATAACTTTTGTATTTTTAGTTTTATAAATAAGCAAGCAACCCAAAGAATTTAAAAAGCATTTTAAGAAATATTTTATTTATTTATTTTAGAGAGAGGGAGAGAGCATGCAAAATGGGAGGGATAGAGGGAGCGAGAGAATCCTCATGTAGATGTCCCACTGAGTGCAGATCCTGACAGGGCTTGATCCCATGACCGACCCTGCAGTCACAACCTGAGCTGAAATAAAAAGTCACATACTCAATCGACTGAGCCACCCAGGCACCCCAACCCAAAGAATTTTTAATTTCTAGGTTATCTATACTCTTCCTATCATCTTAGTATACATGACTGCCATTATTATAATTTGTCCACATAGGTGTCATATCAATTTATCCATATAAACATCATAAAAGATAAAAGAATACTGTTATATGTGCTCATAGCAAAATGAGATTATCCAGATTATTTTTGCAAAATATTGTGTAATCAAGTTGTTCCTTTTGAATGAATAACTGGATGACAATAACATGTTCTTTTGTGTCCTTAGAAATAATATTAGCTTTAAAAAAAGGAGGGATACAAACCATAAGAGACTTTTGTTTTTAAGATTTTATTTTATTTGTTCATGACAGAGACAGAGAGAGAAAGAGTGAGAGACACAGGCAGAGGGAGAAGCAGGCCCCATGCAGGGAGCCCAACGTGGGACTCGATTCCAGGTCTCCAGGGATCACAGCCTGGGCTGAAGGCAGCGTTAAACTGCTGAGCCACCAGGGCTGCCCCCATAAGAGACTTTTAACAATACAGAACAGAATGTTGACAGAGGGAGGTGGGTGGGGGTGGGCTACATGGGTGATGGGTATTAACGAGGGCACTGTGAAAAGCACTGGGTATTGTATATAAGTGATAAATCACTGAACTTTATTCGTATTTTCACATAAAATCAGTGAATTTACTGCACTGTCAATTAGCTAAAATTTAAATAAAAAATCTAAAAAAACTATCAAAAAAGAAATAATATGAACTCATTGATACTTGAGTTTGAGAAATTCTTCTAGGACATAGTAATCTAAAGATTCACAGTTTAAGATTTCACTATCATTATCAGGGTCTAGACTGCTGTTCTCTGTATCTCTGCATTCATCTTCCAAATTCTGAATTCTTACCTATATTTATTGAAAACTAAAAACATAGTACAGAGAACTTGAAAGATGCTGTAGTATTTTGGGCATTGCAAGAAGAAAATGCAGTAGTGATGACCTGTTTCACTATTGAGTCCTCTTTGATAATTCTATTGTTCTTCAATTTTCTTATTATTTTAGTTTTTTTAAAGAAGAGCTTGAGTAATTTATGAGTAAAAAAATTCCATGGATGAAGAATTAGCAGAATGTTTTTTTTAAGATTTTGTTTATTTATTCATGAGAGACAGAGAGAGAGAGAGAGAGAGAGAGACAGAGACATAGGCAGAGGGAGAGGGAGAGGGAGAAGCAGGCTTCCCACAGGGAGCCCCATGTAGGATTTGATCCCCCAACTAGGATCACGTCCTGAGCCAAAGGCAGATGCTCAACCACTGAGCCACCCAGGTGTCCCAGAATGTTTCAAGATAGAGAAAAATAAGATTACTAAGGTCCCATCATATATTCTAAAATTACAAGAGTCCAATGGACCCATAAGGCAATTGCAAAAAAAAATAAGTTTTATTCTATTTTAAAAAATGATTTCTCTATTCTTTGGAAGAACTCTAAGAAAGAATAAAAGTCATGGTCATGAAATATGGATTCTTACATATAGAACTCCAAAAAGAGAAAACTCTAGAAAACTAAAGTTGGGTCCAATAGATCTTGTTGCTATATCTGAGGGTTAATCTCAAACTCGTTCATCTTAAAGTTCATAGACAGACATAAATAAATATATTGCCCATCCTAACATCTATTTCATTGTTATAGGGAAGAAAGGCCTTTCTTCAGTTAGGAACAAGGGATTTAGGACTTCTTAGGCTTCACTGAGCTGCAAGGCAAAGATGCATTTGTGGGGGGACCATAAAAGGAATGCAGTTATCAAAGGTGCTATTCTTTGGTTTATTCTTTACTGAATTCCAGGTACCGTGTGGATTCTCTCACCTACGTCTGTTGACCCTACTCATTCTTGGATCTTGCTTCTTTTTGTGAATGTCCTTATTTTACCTTTTTACCATTGCCCACAGCTGTTTACTTGCTGTGCTTTCAGTCAAGAATCCTCATTAAGGTAGCATCCTGAACTCACTTTATTTGCAGGCTTACACTGAATTTTGGTGTTTGATTCCCATTTCCTCTTTAGGATTGTATTCAAATTTGACAAGCAGAAAGCATCCTCTTCTACCTTACAAAACAGCCTTAGCATACATATTATAGGTAGAGAATATATATTTTGTGTGCATCTTATTTCTCAACTATAATGGAGAACAAGGATTTGATCTTTTTTCCCACTCCTTAAAATGCTTATAAGGCTAAACTTGACAAGAGTTTTGGTTTTGTCATATCTGGAGTTAATTCCATGAGCAACCCCTCACTTAAGGATGGGGTGCTTGAGACCGCCAAGCTCTAATGTCTTTCCAACCTGTTTCTAGCTCTCCCAGTTTGCTCAGCTGTTTTCTTTGCAAGAGAAGCAGAAAAGGCGTTAAGATTAATCAGCCAGAGATTGTAGTGGTGAGGAGGAGGGATGGCACATGCAGTGTAGGAGAAAAGAGGTGGACTGTCTAGGAATACAAAAATCCAACGTACAGGCCAGGGATTCTTGGCCGGCTTTGCCTATGTCATATCACCAGCATTGCTACTGTCCCTGGCACATAGGCGTGTTCAGTAAATAGTTGTTGTACTATGTGAAAAAGCGAACTTTTAACTTTTTTTTTTTTTTTTTTAGGGGAGACATGATTTTGTGGTTTTAGGAGTCAATTGGGGCCCTACAGGAGAGGACGTCGTCTTACCCGCCGCGCTTCTCTCTGAGAGTTGAGTCTGAAAGGGAACAGAAGTTCCCACCCTCGCCTGCGGCCCTTAGGGATTGGGATCTGACGTGGCTCCGGGGAACAGGTTAAGGCGCTGCAATTCCCTCGGGGTCCTTTTCCCTTCGGGCGGTCCCCACCTAGGTTAGCCCCGCCCCAGGTCGGTGCACGCCCCTTCCCCGCCCCCTCCCCGCCCCTCCCTCCTCCTCGTCCCCACTCCCTCGGCTCCGCCCCGGTGCCGCACCCTTCCCATTAGTCCCCGCATCCGGTAGCCCCGCCCCATACCTGGCCCCGCCCCCTCCCCGCCCCTCCCTCCTCCTCGTCCCCACTCCCTCGGCTCCGCCCCGGTGCCGCACCCTTCCCATTAGTCCCCTCATCCGGTAGCCCCGCCCCCAGCTCTGTCCCCGCCCCTGCCCCGCCCCTCCCTCGTCCTGGGGCCCTATCCCGGCCCCACTCCGGCGGGTCCCGCCCGCTCTCCTTCAGTTCCCTGGCGCGGTCGCCCCGCCCCCCTTCCCCTTGACGTGGCAGAGGCGGCCCCAGCCATGTTGGCCCAGCGGAGTTCTGCGCGGCGGTCGGGGGCGGGGCGGCGCCGGCCCTGATTGCAGTAACACGGTTGCTCCAGGTCGGCAGCAAGGACCGGTTGTGCAAGGCGGTGGCCGCGGCTGGCGCGGGTCTCGTCGGGGGGCAGTTGGTAAGGACTGACTTCGGGCTGCCTCCTCCCAGCTCCCTGGAGGGGCCGCGGGCCTTCAGCGGAAAGCGGGGGAGGGGAAGCTGGGCGGCCGCGGGCCGGGAGGGGGTGGGCCGGGGGCTCTGGGGTCGTGCCCGCTCTGCCCCCTCGGTGCTCCGGGGCAGGCGGGCGCGCCGGCGGCAGCGACCTTTGAATCCTGACCCCTTCCACCTCTTACTCACCACTGTGCTTCGTGGTTTCGGGGCCTGGGGGCCCGGGGGCCCGGGAGCCCCGAGCCCCCGAGCCCTCCCCACGCTACCCTGGATAAGGTAGGAAAGACAGGAGTCGAGTGAAAAACGGCAGTTCAGTGTCTCGCCCAGCACCCACCCTCGCCTCCGGGGCGATCCGCCTTCCTCGCCCCAGCCTCTCACCGCTCCTGGGCACTCGGGCTTCTTGGTTCATACCTTGCCTCATCTGAAGTGCCCTAGACTTTGAACCCAGGTGACTTCGTCACCGGTAGTTCGGCCTTGGGAGTCAAAGGGGATAAGGAGAATTAAGTGCTAGGTAAAGCTAACGCCTTAGGCCTCGATCACTAGTAGGGTGCAGTTTTCAGATGGGACCAGTCTTTTCTGTTGTGCTGTTGTCCCGTTTTGGTGGGAAAGGAAAAGCATTAGTCGATCTACCTACGTGTCATCTTTAGTGTACGTTGAATTCACGTGAATTTCCTCAACCTCCACCCCGCAAAGCCGTGTATAACTAGCCAGATTAATTTGGTTAGAAATGTTTTAGATTTGAATATGGATTTGAATACAAATGTTAAGTCTTCTCTCTCTTTTCCAGTAGTCTAATTAACATCGTTTTGGAAGTCTTTACAACTGAAAAGTAGAGAGGCACAGTTAATGGTTAAATACATCTGGTTTGGAAGAAACTCAAATTCTACTTGTAATTTAGGATATTTTTCATTTAGGATCTATAAAAGTGCTAAAATTGGAATATGGAAAACTTACAGTTATTGATTAGGAAAAGCTTTAAAAAATACTGTGGGCACGTATTTGATATGCTCGGTTAAAGAGACATAATACTTTGCTTCTTTGCTTTTAGTTCTACCATGAGAAATTATTTAAAGTTAAGTCTCACTGGTTATAAACTGTGGGGAAATAAGATTTCTTTAGCATAGTCTTTTGTGTTTTGTACCACTTAAAAAATATATTACGACTAGTATTTTAGGTCTCCATCCTATAGTGTCTGAATCATATTTATTCGGTTTTAACATAAGATTATAGGACAGACTGCTGATCAAATAATGGCATTTTATAAAAAGCTATTTGTAAAAGGAATTTATTTCAGATATACCATTATTGGATATGGGGCCCTACATGGAAAGTTTCATACTAGAATTAGTAATTTTGAAATTGAGCAGTTCCTACCTTGGAGAGGTGGGGGAGATATTGTGGATGGACATGTAATTGGACTATTTAAATAGGTGGGACTTTTTCAAAATACTCCTGGAAAGTGAGAATATGCAAAATAAAATAGATGTGATTTAGTGAACAAATACGATCTTAGAGCAGAGAGGTTGAAAAGAAAGTGGAAAAGGACGGTAATTGTGTTCAAAATATCACACAGGTTATATTTAATATGTCATGATATATTTTGTGTTTTGTACTACAAAAAGTAAGGATGTTACAACCCAGCCTTGTTACTTGTAGAAACTGAAACCTGCTATTGTGTGTAGATGTCTTTATGCTTTGTCTCATAGAGCCTTTCTTTACTAGGCTTTCTGAATTAAGACCTACTGTCCTAAGACCTTGGTTCTTAGAATTCTTTTAGACTCTTAAATATTATTGAGGATCCGCTCCAAACTCCCCCTCCTCCTCCCCAAATCCCATGCCTGCCTTAATAGAAGACAGGTGGATTTTCTTTCTTTTTTTTTTTTAATATCTTATTTATTCATAAGAGACACAGAGAGAGGCAGAGACTTAGGTAGAAGGAGAAGCAGGCTCCCTATGGAGAGCCTGATGTGGGGCTCGATCCCAGGACCCTGGGCCATGACCTGAGCCAAAGGCAGATGCTCAAAGAACAGGTGGATTTTCATATTTACTTCTGCATTCAGTGTTTTGTGATACATTATTCTGCTTGAATTGTATGAAAGAAATCTGGCCTCATATAGATACGTAGTTGGAAAAAGGAGGAATATTTTAATCGCTTTTTCAGATAATTGTGCATATTCTTCTTTCATATTACATTACAACCTGTTAATTGATTCAGAAGCCAAGGGTTAATAGCTATGTGAAATCTGAAATCTTAGGAATGAACTTTTTGTACTCTGTTGCTTTAAAATTCCCATTTTTCTGTCTTGCACTGTGAGTGGATCTTTATCCATGCATGATTTGGTAACATCATGAATTGATCATTTGGGAGACTTTGCTTCTCTGAACAAAGTATATTTTCCAAATGTTGACATGTTTCATTATACAGTAGAAAACTCACATTAATATCACCACCGATCTTATCAGAAAAATCTTTAAATATTAGCAAGCTGTGAAGCTCATAGTCGTGGATACAGGTTTTCAAAAATTTTGATATTTTCTTGAAAGCTGGGATTTTATCTTTGTTGTTAACTACTGTCAGTTATTTTCCAGGTAACAGGTTCACTTCATTGATTACAGAGAAAATGTATGCCACGTACTTAAGTACTACTTATGTACCATTTTTGAAGAATTGAGAAAATAGTCAAAACATTTTTTGTGTTT
This sequence comes from Nyctereutes procyonoides, assembly GCF_905146905.1. Classification (NCBI taxonomy): domain Eukaryota; kingdom Metazoa; phylum Chordata; class Mammalia; order Carnivora; family Canidae; genus Nyctereutes; species Nyctereutes procyonoides. Next base: position 9,027,356 of record NW_026575145.1, read on the forward strand.
TTGTGGTTTAGATGAAAAACCTTGATTGGTCTAATATTTTAATGCTTTTTGGTGATGCATATTTTTTAAACTTTTAATTAAAAAATTGCGGGGGGGCACCTGGGTGGCTCAGTGATTGAACATCTGCCTTTGGCTCGGTCGTGATCCTGGGGTCCTGGGATTGAGTCCCACATCGAGCTTGTCGCAGGCTTGTCGCGAGGAGCCTGCTTCTCCCTCTGCCTGTGTCTCTGCCTCTCTGTATGTCTCATGAATAATAAATAAAATCTTTCAAAAAAATTTTTTTTGGTGATGCATTTTAGGTTATATAGGTTAGATTATACATGCAAAAATGGGAAAACTTCATTTTTTTTAAGATTTTATTTATTCGTGAAAGACAGAGAGAGAGAGGCAGAGACAGAGACACAGCAGAGGGAGAAGTAGGCTCCATGCAGGGAGCCTGACGTGGGACTGGATCCCGGGTCTCTAGGATCAGGCCCTGGGCGGAAGGTGGCGCTAAACTGCTGAGCCACCCGGGCTGCCCCTGTTTTTTTGTTCTGTAGAAATAATAGAAGGGATTGCATAGTCCTGGAGTTTATATTCACATCTGTAGCATGGAAGCTGTTGGCTAAAAACTGGATTTTTCTCACAGAAAGGTTGTTTCTCCTTTAAAACTGAGGTTTCCATCTAACTGCTCTCTGACTATTCCAGACCTTTGTTTTATCATTATGTTTCAGCACACACTTTTTTTTGAAAACTCGTACTGTCCTTTTCATATCTGGCTTCTATAATTTGTCTTGAAGATCATCTGTTCTTTTTTTTTTTTTTTAAGGATTTTATTTATTTATTCATGAGAGACAGAGAGAAAGAGGCAGAGACACAGACAGGGAGAAGCAGGCTCCTTGAGGGGAGCCTGATGGCAGGACTGGATCTCGGGACCAGGATCATGCCCTGAGCTGAACGCAGACTCAACCACTGAGCCACCCAGGCATCCTGAAGATCATCTTTTCTAAACAAGTTTAGTTATCTTAGTGTTCCTCTTTTATCTCTCATCAACCTTTGAAAAATCTGTGTTCGCTTTTGATTAGCATACAATTCTCTGGTTGTCTCTGAGATTCTGATAGAAATACAGTGTTTAATTTTTCTTTTATTATTTTTAACAGATATACTTAATTTTTCTTTTTCTTTTTCTTAAATATTTTATTTATTTATTCACAAGAGACACAAAGAGGGAGGCAGAGACATAGGAAGAAGGAGAAGCAAGTTCACCGTGGGGAGTCCAATGTGGGAACTCGATTCTAACACCCTGAGATCACACTTTGAGCCCCTTGAGCCGAAGGCAGCAGCTCAACTGCTGAGCCATCCAGGTGTTCCAACATTCTTACTTCTCTTAAAGGAAAGAAAATTCTTAGCTGCTAAAGAAGAGAAATACATAGATATGTTAAGCTTCGCTTTCTGTAATTTTTATTATCAAAGTCTATTTGAAAATGTTTCTAAAATTAAAATGATTATATTCAAATGCTTTTTTTTCAAATAATACCCTTTCGGGATCCCTGGGTGGCGCAGCGGTTTGGCGCCTGCCTTTGGCCCAGGGCGCGATCCTGGAGACCCGGGATCGAATCCCACATCGGGCTCCCGGTGCATGGAGCCTGCTTCTCCCTCTGCCTGTGTCTCTGCCTCTCTCTCTCTCTCTGTGACTATCATAAATAAATAAAAATTAAAAAAAAAAACAAATAATACCCTTTCTTCAGTTACATTTTTTTTAAAAGATTTTATTTATTTATTCATGAGAGGCATAGAGAGAGAGAGAGAGAGAGAGAGAGAGAGAGGCAGAGACACAGGCAGAGGGAGAAGCAGGCTCCACGCAGGGAGCCCGACATGAGACTCGATCCCGGGTCTCCAGGATCACGCCCTGGGCCGAAGGTGGTGCCAAACCACTGGGCCACCGGGGCTGCCCTCTTCAGTTACATTTTACAATCAGTTCCTCATCCTATATTGTCATTCTTTCTTTTCTTTTTTTTTTTTTTAAGATTTTATTTATTTGACACACAGAGAGAGAGTGTGCACACCAAAGAGGGAGTGGCAGCAGAGGAGAGGGAGAAACAGGCTCCCCACTGAGCAGAGAGCCTATAGTGGGGCTTGATCACAGGACCCTGAGATCATGACCTGAGCTGAAGGCAGTTGCACTTAACCAACTGAGGGGGGGGGGCGCCCCTGCCCCTCTTTTTAAAGATTTTATTTATTTAATCCTATTGTCATTCTTCGTTACTTCAGCGTCTGTGTTGGCTCTTTTGGCACCCTACCTTCATAATTCTTCAGTTTTTTTTTTTTAAGATTTTTATTTATTCATGAGAGACACACACAGAGAGAGGGGCAGAGACACAGGCAGAGGGAGAAGCAGGCTCCATACAGGGAGCCTGATGTAGGACTCGATCCCAGGTCTCCAGGATCAGGTGCTGGACTGAAGGTGGCGCTAGACTGCTGAGCCACCTGGGCTGCCCCATAATTCTTTAGTTCTTGATATCTTTCATTTCTCCTACAAATCTTTTGGCCAGCCACAAAAGCACTTCAAATTCTATCCTCTCAAAACATTAAATTTTACAATTTCTTTTCTTCACTAATCACTGTTGTAGTTTTAGTTTGTGAATGTTGGATAAAACTGTTGCCTAGGCAGGAGAGCTGGCATTCTAGAAAGGCAGTAGGAGAGAAACAAGATGGAGATGTCTGTTGATATTGGGCTCTTACCAGAGCTGCATCCTCCTCCCCCTAATAAATTTAAATGATTATATTGAAATCATATGTTTCAAATGAAAAATTCTCTCCTAAGTTGGAATGATAAAAATATTCTGAATTAAGTTTCTGCAAAAGTCAAATGGCATAGGGATCACCACTTGTCAGGCATTTTATTTATGAATGCCACAAATGGTCTTATATTTGCACAATAAAAAAATTACCTGTCTAAAATAGAAGTACCTGGTTTCAGAAAAATGTTTTTGTTATGCACTATTAAGTATTCTCTTCTAGCAGGGTTAGTGGAAATTTGTCATTTTCTGGATAGAAAACCAAACGAGCTTTAGAATTTGTTTTTGGTAATCTGTTTATTAGAATAATGTAATTTACAGGGCTGGTAGGGAAAACACAGGATCTAAATTTTCCCCCATCTTTGAGTTTCTTTCTTATGCACCCTTACATAAATAGGACACTTATTTTGCCTTTTTTTTTTTCCTGTAGTCTTTTTTTCAAGAGTTTCTAATAAAAAAAGGATAAAATACCTCTTACTGGGCATAATGAGCACTGGGTTCAGTAGAGTCATTATTTTGTTGTAAGTCAGGTTATTGTTGCTTGCTAATTTTTTTTCTGAGATAAATACTTTGGTTATGATTTTTCATGGATTAATATTGCTGAAAGTGGGAAAAACATGCTTAGTTTAGTTTTCCTTAAGAGGATTTTTAAACATCTTTAATTTTGTCGCAGAAATAATCATCAGGCTCTACAATGACGACCTATTTGGAATTCATTCAACAAAATGAAGAACGAGATGGAGTCCGATTTAGTTGGAATGTTTGGCCATCAAGTCGACTGGAAGCTACAAGAATGGTTGTTCCAGTAGCAGCCCTATTTACACCACTGAAGGAGAGACCTGATTTACCACCTATTCAATATGAACCTGTTCTGTGTAGTAGGACCACTTGCCGTGCAGTTTTGAATCCTTTATGGTAATTAAAATACATTTAAAAAGTAATGTGGCAATATGATTTAAAAATATAGTTTCTTTCTTACTCATTTATATAAAAATTTCTTTGCTTTTGTTTTAGTTATTTTTTCAAAGTAGGATATAGTCAAATCCAAAAAGCTGTAAAATTGAAGGATATTCTATTTGTAGTGAGTTGATAAGAGACCAAAGGTAAAGTTGTCACTTTATTAACTGTTAATCCTATCACTAATATCTCTAGATACTGGTGCTGGCTGTGTGTCATTAGACCCATGTTGTATCCTTAGAAAAGTCATAATTGAGTGGTATGCTGTTTGAGAATGTTATGATTTCTTAATGCATAAACCAGAATTTCAAGAATCCTCTTTTATTCCTCTTTCTACACTTTCTCCCCAACCAATCCACTAACAACTCTGATTCTGCCTCTAGAACGTTACTGATTCTCTTATATTTAGTCTCTTTTCTACTAGTACACTCTACTTCAAGATATACCATATTTTTTTCTGGACAATTTAATTATCCTCTTATATGGTCACCCTGTTTCCATTCTTGTCTTTCAGCAGTTTATCCAGAGGCTAGAGTGTTACAAATGGATATCAGATTATTAAAACATTTCAACAGTGTTTTATTATACTTGGAATGAAAAATCCAAACTTCTTGTCAAGACTCCTAAACCATACATCATCTAGCCTTTGTAATGTTTCTGCTTTCATCTGAAATTACCCATTTTCTTTATTGTTAATAACTACATTATATCTTACCTTCTTTCTGATCCTTGAACATACCAAATTTATTCCTACATTGAAACTTGTGCAATAGCTATATATTCTGCCTGGATTACTCTGCCTGGATTGACTAGTTCCTTTTAATTTAGATCACGTTTCAGTTGTTTATTTAAGAAGGCTTTCTTTTAAAGTAGCCCTCCCAAACACATTCTCACACCCTGCTTTGTTATCTTTAATCTCTTATTATCACTATCTGAAAGTATTTTCTGTGTTTGTGCATCTACTTTCGTATTGTATGTCTTTCTGTTCTAGAATATAAACTTCATAGTAACAGGGATCTTTGATTTCTTGTTTATTGCTGTATCACCAGACCTGGAATAATGGCTTCTACATACTAAGCATTCAGTAAATATGTTTTTTGAATTAAATGTTTTCTTTTTTCTTAAACATTTTATTTATTCATTCTTGAGACACACACACACACACACACACACACACACACACAGAGGCAGAGACACAGGCAGAGGGAGAAGCAGGCTCCATGCAAGAGCCTGATGTGGGACTCGATCCCAGGACCCCAGGATCATGCCCTGGGCATGAAGGCAGGCGCTCAACCGCTGAGCCACCCAGGGATCCCCAGAATTAAATGTTTTCTAGATTTGAGTGTAGAATTACTAAATCATTTGAAGAAAAAAGTATTGTCTTAATTTTATTGGTATTTACTATATATTAGAATTCGTGTTCATTTAAGTAACTTGTTATGTTAAAAGCATGAATTAGATATTGACAACATCTAAAGGTAATGGCTTTTAAAGGTCACTTTAAGTATTAGTTTGAATATGTTCATATTTCAGAAAGAAATTAATTTTATTGAAATTAGGATCATTGTACAATTGAACTGAAACATGAGCTCTTTTGTATCTTTTCTTAAAACAGTCAGGTGGATTATCGAGCAAAACTCTGGGCTTGCAACTTTTGTTATCAAAGGAATCAGGTAAGAAAACCCCTAATGCAGATGTTAATGCTTTGATACTAGTGTAAATATGTAAAAAAATGCACATTAAAATAAAGGTGAAATAATTTTTCATACAAAAAATACTTTTTAATAACTAAATGATAAAATTATTTGCAGTTTAGAATTTCATTACTCTTTTCTGGAAAATAATTTGTTAAAAAAATTTTTTTTTTCTCCATAGTTTCCACCTACTTATGCTGGTATATCTGAACTGAATCAACCTGCTGAACTTTTACCTCAGTTTTCTAGCATTGAATATGTAGTTCTGGTAAGAACATAAGAGTAAATCCTGAAGAAAGTTTTAACTATCCAGTAATTTACTATGTACCAAAATAATTGTTAATTTGAGATAACTTAAAGAGCATCATTCTTGATTCTCACATTGAATTGATGGAGCATTTAAGAGGTAAGAACTGTCCTGGTCAGTTTGAACAAGGTAATTTTTCTGTTGTAGTTATTTAATGATTGGCCAGGATATTGGGTGGTGTCTTGATTTGCCATACTAAGTAGGTCAATGAACAGTATAGTGTCAATATTGTTGTGTAGTTGGAAGGTCAGTTCAGAAATACTTAAATCAATATGATGCTAGAACCTAATGGTATATCCCCAAGTCTAATTAATAAAGTTACTCTTGTATTGGTCCTTGTTAAGAAAGTAATTTTTCTTCTCTTTTTGAATGGCTTTACATAATTGTTTACATATTTAAGTGTTAAAGTAATACTATCCTTTATGAATGTTGTAAAGAAAGCAGAATATGGTTAACTTGAGCCAGTAAATAATATGTCAAGCCTACCTAGTTTTTAGTTCTCTTGCAGTCTGATTCAGGTTTACATAATTATTTTATAAAAATGATCTTATTTTGTTTTAAAGCTTTATAGCTACTGTTTTCTTGTTTTAAGAGAAATAAATGCTTGTTACAGGAAATGAAGTCTTATGCAGCTAAACAAAATCAAAAGGTTTTGAAACTATAAATAATGGTTTTAAATTTAATTTTTATCTTAATATGCCTTAGATATCTTTCTATGCATAACCTGTTTCATATTCTGAAATGATTTAAGATTTCATTGTATGAATGTACTATAAATTATTTAATTAGTTCTCTACTAATTATCCTTGTATTGTGCTGAGTGTTAATACATTAACATTTTCTTATTATTCCCTCATTTTTAATTTTAAAAGCGTGGTCCTCAGATGCCTTTGATATTCCTCTATGTGGTTGATACTTGCATGGAAGATGAAGATTTACAAGCCCTGAAAGAATCTATGCAGATGTCATTAAGTCTTTTACCACCGACAGCTTTGGTTGGACTTATTACTTTTGGGAGAATGGTACAGGTTCATGAACTTGGATGTGAGGGCATTTCAAAAAGCTATGTGTTCAGAGGAACAAAAGATCTGTCTGCTAAACAACTGCAGGTAAAAACAAGAGTGGTAGTTTCAATTTTATCTGCGGGCATCACTCCAAAATTTGTCTATAAATGCATTCTGGATATAAGTTTATAGAAAATAGGGGATCCCTGGGTGGCGCAGCGGATTGGCGCCTGCCTTCGGCCCAGGGCGCGATCCTGGAGACCCAGGATCGAATCCCACGTCGGGCTCCCGGTGCATGGAGCCTGCTTCTCCCTCTGCCTATGTGTCTGCCTCTCTCTCTCTCTCTCTATCATAAATAAATAAAAAAAAAATTAAAAAAAAATATTTTTATGATGAATGGCTAATTATAATAAAGGCTTTAAATTTAGGGTTGATACCAATTTTTTTCATTTGCCTTAAATTGTTAATATACAGCTTTATACAGATTGAAGACTTTTTTAAAAAAAATATTTATTTATTAATGAGAGACACACACACAGAGAGAGAGGCAGAGATACAGGCAGAGAGAGAAGCAGGCTCCATGCAGGGAGCCCAGTGCGGGACTCGATCCCCGGTCTCCAGGATCACACCCCGGGTCGAAGGTGACGCTAAACTGCTGGGCCACCGGGGCTGCCCAAAACCTCTCACTTAAAAAAAAAAAAAAATTATTCATGAGAGAGAGACACAGAGAGAGGCAGAGTACATAGGCAGAGGGAGAAGCAGGCTTCCCTGTGGGGAGCCTGATGCGGGACTCGATCCCAAGACCCCGGGATCATGACCTGAGTCAAAGGCAGATGCTCAACCACTGAGCCACCCAGACGTCCCAAAGACCCCTCACTTTGAATGGTAAAACTGAAGGTATTTTGCTAGAGATTTGAAGAGCTTATAGAAGTCATACTGAAGACTGAGGGAAAGCAATCACAGAATAGTAGCTCTTGTTTCTTGATACTTCATTTTGGATTGAAACACTTTTATTATGTTTGGCAAGGGAAGTGTTTTAAGGCTTGAGAGTTATTAATGTATGAATCACGAGTATATATTTTTTCATACATCAGGACCAAATTTTTATTTTGGGGCAAAATTGAAGCTTTATCTTCCAAGACAGGGAGTTATTTGTGGCTTATTAGGTTCATCTGGGGATATTTTTTCAATATATATATATATATATATTTTTTTTTTTTTACTTAGCGATTTCGCTAGACCATGAGAGAGTGAGTGAACATGTGCTTGTATTAGAAGGTTGTTGAGAGGGTAAGATTGTTCATGTAAGAATTTTGAAAAACTTTGTGATCTGACACGACCCCCAGCTAAGAATAGTTACCCTAGAAGAGGATAGGTAAGCCTTGTTAAAGTAGACAGACATGAAGTCAGACTTCGGAGCATCCAGGTAGCCCAAAATGAAAAAGAAAAGATTTTGAGAATGGTTTTAAACGATTCTAATTTGAGGCTTGGCAGACTGAGATAGTGGTGCTACAGTTAATTGAGACAGAAAGTAGTGGAGGAGTTTGCAGATTTGGGTGGGGAGGATAATGAACAATGAATAAGATCATTAGATTTGAGGAAGTGAAGAAAATTAGAGTCAGCATTCTTACAAGAGGTTTGTTGAAGGTATGGAAGGCAATAGTGTGGGAATTTGAGAGAGAGAACTGAGTTAACAGGTTTACTTTAGGAAGGACACTTGAATGTGTTTATGCACAGGAAAGAGAGAGAGACTAAAGAGGGTGAATGAAAGTAGGAGTGAGGTGAGGTTTCAGAAGACATGATAGGGATTCCTTCAGGGGCACAGGAAGCCAGAGTGCCTTGGAGAAGAAGAGCATCTGTTTATATGAGACAGGAGAGAAATTAGGCACATTTTAGTCTTTCTGTGCCTTAGTTTTTTTCATTTGTAGAAGAGAAGTAATAATAGTATTTACCTTACAGTGTTGTCATGAGCATTAAATGGATTGTGCCTGTTAAGTGTTTGCAGTTGTTATTTTTAAACTAAAATTTTGTTTAAAGTTATTTAATGTTACCTCTGATGGTAGAGTACATTTTATTTATATTATGTAATAGATATGTATCACATAAAATACTTTTTTTTTTGTAGTAGGCAATAAATGGCTATGGACTAAATTTTTTTCTCCATTAAAATGTTTTTATTTTCTGTCTCTGTTTGGTCAAAAAGAACTTGATCTTTGCTCCCCAAATAGTCCTGAATTCTTAATTCTTAAATTCTTCCAGTTGTGCCATCTTGGGTTGATCTCTTTGCTTGTTGTCTTATCCTCCGTAGAAAGGGATAATACCTATTTTATAAGACTATTATTAGTACTGCCTGAAATAATGTGAGAATACTCTTGGGACAGTGGAAACTCTTACAAGGCTTTGTGGCAAAATCTGGGTTAATATCTTACTTTGCCACTTACTAGTTGTGTAACCTTTGGCAAGTTAACGTAGACTTTCTGAGTGTCAGTTTTCATTTATAAAGCAGGGATTAAGAAATTTATTTCATTTTGTTTTGTGAAGAAATAGCATATATGGGCAGCCCCCGTGGCTCAGCGGTTTAGTGCCACCTTCAGTCCAGGGCGTGATCCTGGAGACCTGGGATTGAGTCCCGCGTCAGGCTCCCTGTATGAAGCCTGCTTCTCCCTCTGCCTGTGTCTCTGCCTTTCTCTCTCTCCTCTCTGTGTTTCTCATGAATAAATAAATAAAATCTTAAAAAAAATAGTATATATAAAGAGTGTAGCACAGAATCTAACATATAGTAAGTCTTAGTAAAAACTTTCTTTTCCTGCTGGGAGTATAGAAAATACTATAGGATTAGCTCAGTATTTTTTTCTTTGCAAATTTTTAGATTTTCTGATTTTCTGTTATATACTTTTAGTCGATTACTACACGACTAAGTAGAATTTCTAAATTCAAGAAAACTTTAGTAAAATAATATTTAGTAAAATAATATTTACTAAAGTAAAACTTTACTAAAAAATTTCTAAATTCAAGAAAACTTTAGTAAATATAATATTTAGTAAAACTATTTAGTAAAATAGTGATGTGTTTAGAGAGGAATTTTTTACACATTTAAAATTCAAAACAAAACTGGTAATTTGGTTAGGTAGTAACTAAAAAATTAAGTATAGGCATAAAGGTGTGTGTACATTATAACTCTTATATGATTCCATGTACCTCTCCTTTATAACATTTATTACAATTGCAATTTTATACTTTTTTAGATAACAATTTTATTAACTGCTATTTGTTTCACCAGATTTTAATTTCATAAGGTCAAGGACTGTATATATATATTTACCATTAGATGCCTGACACATAGCAGGTACTTCTCAAGTGAAGTTGCTCAAAGGGATGGATGAATATAATTTAAGAAATACATTCAAGTTACATAGTAACTTGACTATTAATTAGAAATAAAGTATTTTTGAGCTAATATTCCTCTTTGCTTCTATAGTACCTTGTATTTTGCGCTCTCATGGTGATTATTTCATTGTCTTGTTACTATTTATCTGACTGTCTCCCCAACTGAACTTTTTGCTTTCTGAGGAAAAGACTTTATGCTCTTTATTTTTGGGTTCCTAATACCTAGCATAGTATCTGGCACATGGTAAGTAGTTGATACATCTTTGGAGTAATTGAATGGATATCACAGAAAAAATCTCTTTACAGGAAATGCTGGGACTCTCTAAAGTACCCGTTACTCAAGCAACACGTGGTCCTCAGGTACAGCAGCCACCTCCTTCCAATAGGTAATAATGAAATATGGCAAACAGAATTTTTACAATTTGTTTCACCAGATTTTAGCTCTTTTAAGCATCCTGTACCCTTAACTTGAACATAGACATTCAGTGATACTATGTTGTTAAATATTTTTAAGAATGTGAATATATTGCATTAGTATACCTTCTAAAAATTTGAGGCAGAGTCATATCACCAAAATGGTTGGTTTCTCATCATTACAATGTTGAGTTACTTTAGTTTTGATATGTTCCTGATCTATTTTTAAGTTCATAAAAACTTTTGTGGTTGAAGGCAGCCAAACAAAACTAGGTTCTGCAAAAGCTTTTCATTTTGCCTTCTTAGCCTTACAGGTAGTTTTTTCCTCCTAAACTTACTAATTAGAGGTGGTATTACTAAAATTGAGTTGATGTATCTTCTCATAATTACTTCAGTAGCCTTAAAACTTACCAGGCCGGTAAATAAAAGGTGCAGTCCTGAAGTAATACTTGGTGTGAGTGTTTTACTTATAGTTGTTGTGCTAAGACTGATTCTGGACCAGTAGATAACATCACCTGGGAACTTGTTTGAAATGCAGTTCTTGGGCCCTACCCCAGACCTACTGAAACAAAACTCTGCAATCAGCAGTCTGTTAAAATAAGTTCTTCTAGTTCTGATGTACACAAAAGTTAGAGAGCCATTGGTCTGCCATGTATTGAAGTTACTTTTCTCTATTTTTAATTTTTTTTTTTTTAGGATTTTATTTATTAGAGTGAGTGAGCACATGAGGGAGAGGGAGGCTTAATCCCAGGACCCTGGGATCATGATGAACTTAAGGGAGATGCTTAACCCACTGAGCCACCCAAGTGTCCCATACTTTTCTTTCTTTCTAAAAAAGTGAACAGTTTGTTTCTTGAACTCTTACAAGCATTTATAAATGACTTTTTATTTAACTTTGCTTTGCAGATTCTTGCAGCCAGTACAGAAAATAGACATGAATCTCACAGATCTTCTGGGAGAACTGCAGCGAGACCCTTGGCCTGTACCACAGGGGAAGAGACCTTTGCGTTCCTCTGGAGTGGCACTTTCCATAGCTGTAGGACTACTTGAGGTAGTGACGATAGCTTTGTTTTGGAAATGTAAATGTGTATGTATGTATCAATGATATGTACAAGGTAATGTTGTTGAGTGAGAAAACCAGGTCATTAAGACAAGTATCTAATTACATTTGAAGTTTGACTTACGGTATATCCTTTTGTGTATAGAGAGGCACCTGGAAGGGTGTTCGTCCAACTGTTAGCAGTGGTAGGATAAGGGGAATTTTGCTTTTAAGTAGAGTTTGAAAATTTTACACTACACAGATCTTAAGCTTTATAATTAGAAAAGAGAGTTTAAAAAAATGCTTTTTAAAAATGTGAGATGCTATCAAATTTACAGAGAAGTTGTAAAGAACTTTTTTCCCTTTGAACTATTTACATTGTTGACACCTTTCCAACCCCTTAAATACTTGAGTTGTATTTCCTATAAATCAGGATATTTTCTACAAAACCACAATACAATTATTACAGTCACAGTATTAACACTGACATGTTACTACCACCTAATTTTCAGAACTCATTCAACTTTTGCTGGTTATTTCAATTTCTTTTACTAAAAAGATTTAATTCAGAGACATGTATTTAGCAGCATGTTTGTTTAGTTTCCTGCAGTCAGGTACAGTTCCTCAACTTCTGCTTTCATGAACCTGATGCTTGGAAGATTCAGGCCAGTTATTTTATAGGCTGTCTCAAAGTAGGTTTGTTTTGATGTATCCACACAGTTAGATTCAGATCTTACATCATTGGTAAGAATATTGTAGAAATAATTCTGTGTTCTCATTACACCCTATCACATGGCCTGTGATTTTCATTTGCCATTCAAGATGATACAGTCACCATGATCACTTTTTTTTTTTTAAGATTTTATTTATTTATTCATGAGAGACAGAGAGAGGCAGAGGCACAGATAGAGGGAGAGGCAGGCTCCTGCACGGACCCTGATGTGGGACTCGATCCCAGAACCGGGATCATGCCCTGAGCCAAAGGCAGATGCTCAACTGCTGAGCCACCCAGGCATCCCACCGTGATCACTTCTTAAGATTGTATCTGTAGGTTTCTCCACTGTAAACATACTTTTATTTTCCCTCCTTTTGTAATTGAAAAGCATTAGATGGTGAGGGTCTTTGAAATCATACAAATATCTCCTTCCTCATCAAAATTTAAATTTATTTATTAATATCATTATAGAGTTTACATCTTTTCTATGTGTATACTCTACTTTGTTCCATAATTAGAAACTTTTTTTTTTTTTAAGATTTTATTTATTTATTCATGTGAGACACAGAGAGACAGACGTAGGCAGAGGGAGAAGCAGGCTCCCTCTAGGGAGCCGGATGCGGAACTCGATCCGGGACTCCGGAATCACACCCTGAGCCGAAGGCAGACGCTCAACCACTGAGCCACCCAGGCATCCCCATAATTAGAAAAATTTATATAATCATATTAGAAATGCTTTTTGGGGGAGCCTGCTTCTCTCTCTGCCTATGCCTCTGTTTCTTTGTGTCTTTCATGAATAAATAAATAAAATCTTTAAAAAAAAAAAGAAATGCTTTTATTTGCAATTTTCTTAGTTACTGGACAAAAAACATAGCACATTTTTTTGTTATGTTATAGCTTCAGAAAAGAATAGATGGTATAACTTTTGTAATCCAGTGTATTTGGATTCCTCAAAATTTCTGTTCTACTTATAGCACTCTTATTTTTTATTTACGTATTTATTTTCAAAATAATACCATTTTTTCTCAAGTCATTGGTACCTTAGGAGGAAGGAGAGGTAGATTGGAGCACTCAGTCTATCATCTTGAATTTGAAATATAAGCTATGCTTGTGTTTTAAACATAAAAAACAAAAATTAAACAACAAAACAGAAGATGCACTCTTTTCACTCTTTCTTTACTCCTTCCAGTCTAGGATTACTTAAGCAGGAGAAGCATCCTTGTTTATAGGAATCAGGTTTATAGAGTATTTTAAAGTTAGGAGGGCACTATTAATAGGATTTCAAAAGAAAGGTATTTAGGGATCCCTGGGTGGCGCAGCGGTTTGGCGCCTGCCTTTGGCCCAGGGCGCGATCCTGGAGACCCGAGATCGAGTCCCACGTCGGGCTCCCGGTGCATGGAGCCTGCTTTCTCCCTCTGCCTGTGTCTCTGCCCCTCTCTCTCTCTGTGTGTGACTATCATAAATGAATAAAAATTAAAAAAAAAACAAAACAAAAAAACAAAAGAAAGGTATTTAAACAAATACCTTGTCTTTTTTTTTTTTAATTTTTTTTATTTTTTTAATTTTTTTATGATAGTCACACAGAGAGAGAGAGAGAGAGGCAGAGACACAGGCAGAGGGAGAAGCAGGCTCCATGCACTGGGAGCCCGATGTGGGATTTGATCCCGGGTCTCCAGGATCACGCCCTGGGCCAAAGGCAGGCGCCAAACCGCTGCGCCACCCAGGGATCCCGACAAATACCTTGTCTTAAATTCATTTTAAACATTTGATTATTTCTTGGGAAATGGATACTTTTGTGTTTTCTGGAAAGTGTATATCAAAATTCACTTCTAGAAATGTATAACTTGCATTTTCCTTTAAACTCTTTTGACAAGTTACTTTTTCTTATAGTGTACTTTTCCCAACACTGGTGCTCGTATCATGATGTTCATTGGCGGTCCAGCAACTCAGGGACCTGGAATGGTGGTTGGAGATGAACTGAAGACGCCTATAAGATCATGGCACGACATTGAAAAAGACAACGCTAAATATGTTAAAAAGGGAACTAAGGTAATTTTGGCTTTTAAGCCTTGTTTTAGTAGAAAAATTCACTTGATGACAGAGGGAATACAAGTACTTTATGGTAAGAATCTGATATTGTAACTGCTATTCAGAATTGGAGAAATAGTCATTTTTTTCTTGATAATTTTTCTGGTTTTAAATATTTAAAAGTATAATAGCACTAATATGTATCTCTTTAAAAGATAATTCCTGAGAGAAACTCTGTGTGGCTTTTTAGATAATTATTTTAAAGAATGTCTTTTTTCGGGGCACATTGGTAGCTCAGTCTGGTTAAACATCTGTCTTTGGCTCAGGTCATGATCTCAGGGTTCTGGGATTGAGCCTCACATCTGACTCCTTGCTCCATGGAGAGCCTACTTCTCCCTCTGCTCTTCCTCTGCCCATGCTTTCTTGTTTACTCTCAAATAAGTAAAAAAAAAAAAAAAATTCTTTTAAAAAAATTAAAAAAAGAAAAAGTATCTTTCCTGCCTCAGGAGAAATTTCTTGCATTTTCTAATTTTTCATTTCCAAGAGGCTGCCTTTAGATAGGTATATTTTTCATAGTATGAATAGCCCATCATTTTCTGGTGAGTTGTTTTCTGTTCATGTAACTTCAATTTTATTTGGGTTTGTACCAGTACATTTTCACTTTTGACTATTGACTCCCTTGAGTTGGTTTTGCTGTTATTGTCTCTCTCTCTCTCTCTCTCTTTTTTTTTAAATATATTCTCTGGAGTTCACAATTTTAGTTGTGTTGTATTATCTCTATTTTTTTTTGGTAGTCATTATTTATAGTATTTTTAAAAGTGTAATTAATAACAGTTTTTGTTACTATTACTGGATGCTTTTTTTCCTGCTACCTAATTTCCCTTTTGAGCTTGGAATTTTTCTAGTTAGAGCTTCAAAAAATATTTTTTGGTTTGTTAAAAGAATAGCTTTTATTACTGTCTTTTTTTTAAATTTTTATTTATTTATGATAGTCACAGAGAGATAGAGAGAGAGAGGCAGAGACATAGGCAGAGGGAGAAGCAGGTTCCATGCACCGGGAGCCTGACTTGGGATTCGATCCCGGGTCTCCAGGATCACGCCCTGGGCCAAAGGCAAGCGCCAAACCGCTGCGCCACCCAGGGATCCCCTTACTGTTTTTTTATATTTGATACTTTTGTTACTTGGATGTGGATTTACCTAGGAAAAACAGTTCTGTGTTATTCCTCCACTATGTTCATGTATGAAGAGCAAAACGTATGATATGCCTTTCCTTCAAGCTAGCTTAATTTAGGAGTTAATTTAGAAAGAACATCTTAAATATGTGGAAGTGTCAGGCTTATAGAAGTTATTGTATCACCTTATGAGAAATTTTTTATTATAGAAAATTAAATTAGAACATCACATTTAAATTATTATGCATTATTCTTTTAGTATTTTTTAGGTTATTTTGATCTCTGGGAAAAATGATTTATAGGATGGTTAAGTTTGTGCATTAGTTTGATTTGATTTTAAAAAATCTTTTGTAGCATTTTTTTTTTTTAATCTTTTGTAGCATTTTGAAGCATTGGCTAATCGAGCTGCTACGACTGGTCATGTTATTGATATCTATGCATGTGCATTAGATCAGACAGGTCTCTTGGAGATGAAGTGCTGTCCCAACCTTACTGGGTATGTATTTATAGTTTTTGCAATTATAGACTGATAATTACAGTTTATATAAACCAATAATGATAGCTTAGGAAAAATGGTCATCATCCTATCATCCAGGACAACTGTTAAGAGTTTTTGATACTTCTTTCAGTAAAGTTTAAGTTTTTTTCTAAAATTCAGTTACAAAGGCACAAGTTCTGTTTGAAAAGCCTGTCTTGATATTTTGCATTTGTTGTTTTATTATTGTAGTAGCTTTTGATATATAATTCCCACCATAAAATTTCCCTTTTAAAGCTTACCACAATTAATGGTTTGTTTTTGGTACATTCACAGGTTGAGCAACCATCACCAAATTTAGTTTTAGAACATTGACATTACCCCAGAAAGCAGTCATTCCCCTTACCTGCTTCCTTCTTCTCCCTCTCCCACTCTTTCAGTGTAGATCACTAATCTCCTTTCTGTCTATAGGTTTGCCTGTTCTTGATCTTAGGGGGAAACCATTTCATCTTTCATCATTAAGTATGATGTTAGGTATGGGTTTTTGTAGATGCCTTTATCAGGTTGAAGAATTTTCTCTCCTTAGTGAAGATTTTTTCATTAAAGGGTTTTGGATTTGGTCAAATGTATTTTTTACATCTACCGAGATGATTACATGATTTTTATTCATTATTAATGTGGTGCGTTATAGTGATTTTTGTGTATTAAACCACCCTTGCATTCCTGGGATGAATATCATTTGTGAATGATCCTTTTTAGATATTGCTGGATTTGATTTGTTAATATTTTGTTGAGAATTTTTGCATCCATCGTCATAAGGGATCTTGACCTATAGTTTTTTTTTTTTTTCTCCTTGTGATATCTTTGGAATTGATATCAGGATAATACTGGACTCAGAATGAATTGCAAAGTGTTCCTCTTTCATTGGCAGTCTAATTATTTTGGGGATAATTTAATTAGGCTTTAATAAACTCAAGTAGGTCAACTCATTTCTCAAGTTTATTTTATTTTATTCATCTAATGGCTATTAATGAGCACCTACTGTATATCAAACTGTTCAAGGTACTGGATATAAGGCAGTGAACCAAATATAAAAATCTGCCCTCATGGAACTTATTTTAGTGCAGGAATGTTCAGTGTAATTTTCTATTGAAAATGTTTGGTGTTGTCCCACTGAAATAGGAGTGTGACTCACATTTAAAATTTAAAATTGTAATTTTAAATTGAGTTCCATTTAAATTTAAATAGCCACATGTTGGATGCACAGTTCTAGTGAGAGATGAGACAAGTAAAGTAAATAGCATGTCAGAAGATAGTAAATGTTAGGGAGAATAATTCAGGAAATGAGGACAGGGGTTTGCAGTACTAAATAGGGCAAGAAGGGAAGGCCTCATTGAAGATGAGGTTTAACAAAGACCTAAGAAAGAGAGGGAGTGAGACATCTATATATATGAAGGAAGAGTGTTTCAAGCAGAGAGAAAAGTGACTGGAAAGTTGAGAAGATACCTGGGGTGTTTCAGAAGTTGCAACAAGGCCAAAGTAGCTGGAGTGGAGGTAAGTGAGAGGAACAGATTGTGAGAGTCTTTTGACTATAGTAAGGGTTTCAGATAAGTTTACTTTGAGTGAAATGGAAAGTCATTGGAGAGTTTTCAGTAAAGGAGTGATATGATCTGTTGTAATGTTTTAAAGAGACCATCTGACTTTATTGTCTACAGTAGTCTATATAAGGATACAGGGATTCCAAGTGGTGGCTGAGAAATGTTTAGATTTGGGGTATATTTACAAGGTGGAAGATTTGCTGATAGTTTGGAACTGGGGTTTGGGAAAACGAAAGGGCATCTACTGGAAGCCTGCCCTTTGTTGAAATGGGTAAGACTGTGGAAAGAAGAGTATTAGTGGAACGTTTGGTTTAATATGCCATTTGACATTCATGAGGACGTTTTGAGTAGGCAGTTGGGTATTACAACATAGAGTAGAGATAGGTCTGGGCTGGAGATAAAAATGTGGGAGCTGAAAGAACATTGACGTTTTTTTAAATAGCAATAAAAATGGATGAGATTGTAAGATTTTGCAGTTGAACACTGCCAGGACCTTCCTGAGAGCAGTGAAAGTTGACTTAGAGTGAACTAGAAGAAGAATAGGAAGAGGGGATTGGAAACAGCTGGTAAAGATTACAACTTTTCAAACTTTCCCATATGCA
This sequence comes from Nyctereutes procyonoides, assembly GCF_905146905.1. Lineage (NCBI taxonomy): Eukaryota > Metazoa > Chordata > Mammalia > Carnivora > Canidae > Nyctereutes > Nyctereutes procyonoides. The sequence continues at coordinate 9,045,525 of NW_026575145.1, forward strand.
GATCAGCTGGGTATCTTGTTAAAGTACAGATTCCGGATTTACTGTGCATAGGATGGGACTTGGAATTCTGTTTTTCAAACAGGATCCTTGGTGTTGCTAATGTTGCTGGACCAAGGGTCACACTGAGTAGTAAGGGTATAGACAGCTCTTTCAAAGAGGTTTGCTGTAAAAAGGGAACAGGTAATTAGGGTGGTGTAAATTGTCTTTAAGTAGGATACATTGTCAGGTTTAGTGATGACAGATCATCATGGATGACATGTTTGTAAAAGTAGAAAGTCTGAAAGATTTTATATACTACTGTCGGAATTAGTGTGTTAAGTTGTCAAGACTTCTAGATCAAGGTCAGCATACAAAATTCAACTGTATTTTTGTATACTGGTGACAGAGAAAACAAAATAAAAAAAATAATAACATCCAAGATAAACTCAGGAATTTCACAATATCAAAAATAAAATTACCATTAATTATGCCATATAAATTTTATTCTTTTGCCTATTTTAATTTTCTTAAAAGATTTATTTATTATTCATGATAGAACACACACACACACACACACACAGAGAGAGAGAGAGAGAGAGAGAGAGAGAGAGAGAGGCAGAGACACAGGAGGAGAGAGAAGTAGGCTCCATACCAGGAGCCCGACGTGGGACTCATCCCGGGACTCCAGGATCGTGCCCTGGGCCAAAGGCAGGTGCCAAACCGCTGAGCCACCCAGGGATCCCCCCTATTTTAATTTTTTATTGTATTTTATTGTTTAGAATCTACTAAAAGTATTTTAAAAATATGAGCAAATATATGTAAATATTTGTATGCATGTGAGTTTATGGGTTATGAGCAGCAGAAAATTATACATACCTTTCTCTACTTTGCATTTTCACTCATACCCTGGAAAGTGGTCTTTAGCAGTATATTACCTCATTTTGGGTATATACCATATTTTATTCAACTAGTCTCTAACAGATGATCATCTGGATTATTTCCATTCTTTTATTACTAGCAGTGGTGAATACCCCTGTGCATTTTCTGCTTTTGTTTTTGTTTTCCAGAATATTTTTGGGACAGATTCCCAATAGTGGCTTGACTAGATTAAAGAGAAAACACATGGATAATTTTGTTAGATATTGTCAAATTCCTCTGCATTCAGGTTGCATCATTTTGCATTCCCATCTGAGTTTCTACAGTCTCATCAACAGAGTATGTTGTCAAATTGTGATTTTTGCTGATTAGAACAAAATGGTATCTCAGAATTGTTTTTATTTGATAGTTAATTTTTTTAAAACTTTTAAACTAAAATTAAAATAGGTATATGCTTACTGGAAAGAATCAAGCAGTACATAAGTGCTTAAAATGAAAATGATTCCTCAGGCTCCTCTTATTTTCATTCACTGGTTTTGATCCTGTTAAGTTTGATATGATACATAGACAGTATATGCAAATATATACGTACACAAGTATGTATTTGTTTTTAAGAATGAGAACATGTGCCATAATTGTCACGCATCTTCACCAGGAGAACTGGGTGGCTGGGAAGGAAGAGGCATACTTGCTATTGTGTACCACTATACCTTTTGAATTTTGTATTGTGTGGATGTATTATCTATCTGTAAAAGAACTGATGATAAATGAAAGTGTTAGGAGAACTCAGATACTCTCAGGATTGAGATTATCTGTGGAGTGAAGATATTTTCATATATTTGAGTTTTTAAAAATAATGGTAATCTAGCACATTTTGGAGAGTATCTCTAAAATCTGTTGGTAGTGGGATGCCTGGGTGGCTCAGTGGTTAAGCATCTGCCTTCGGCTCAGGGTGTGATGCTGGAGTTCTGGGATTGAGTCCCATGTTGGGCTCCCTCCATGGAGCCTGCTTCTCTCTTTGCCTTTCTGTCTCTGTGTCTCTCATGAATGAATAGATAGAATCTTTAACAAAAAAATAATAAAATCTGTTGGTAGTATTGAGAAGTAATAACTTTTCTGGTTTTAACACATGGACCCAATACTTGTGTCACATACATTATTTTTTGTTCTTTACATGCAGAGGATACATGGTAATGGGTGACTCTTTCAACACTTCCTTATTCAAGCAGACTTTTCAAAGAGTCTTTACCAAAGATATGCATGGACAGTTTAAAATGGGCTTTGGTGGCACATTAGAAATAAAGGTAAGAGCCAAAACTTGACATGTATGGTATGTTATCAAGAGAAGTTTGTAGGCTTCACCACAATTTTAAAATATCATTAATCAAATTCAATATGTGCTTTAAAAGTTGTGGTGGTTTTATATTGAAAACCAGAATTGGAGATTTTATCAGAAAATGTATTATTGTTAAATGTACCTGAAATGTTTACTTGAGCATTTCCAAGTGATTGTTAGAGAAGAAGATACTGTATAGGTAAAATTTCATTTAACTACTTTTTTCCCTTTATATAGGGTTTAACTTTTAAAGTGTGCTTTATCTTTTTAGTGTTAATTTGCTTATGTTAGTACTAGATTTTTTTTTAATTGTAGGAATTAGTATCTAATTTAAGAGAAACCTGTTCTATTCCATTTGGATAATTAGTAATTGTTTAATGGTTGGTAGGTTATTGATATTACTCCCCTCTGTCATTCATTTCAAATTTGGATTTAGAAAATCCAAAGGCTTGGGGCACCTTGGTGGTGCAGTTGATTGGGCATCTGACTCTTGGTTTCAGCTTAGGTCGTGGGATTGAGCCCTGCGTTGGCCTCAGTGCTCTGAGGGGAGTCTACTTGAGATTTTTCTCTCCCACTGTCCCTCCCCTCTCCACACTCTCTCTCTAAAATACATAATAAAGGGCCCAGTGGTTGAGCATCTGCCTCTGCTTCAGGTTGTGATCCTGAGGTCCTAGGCTCCGGTCTTGCATCGGGCTCACCACAGGGAGCCTGCTTCTCCCTCTGCCTATGTCTCTGCCTCACTCTCTGGGTCTTTCATGAATACATAAGTAAAGTCTTAAAAAAAATACATAAATGAATCTTTAAACAAAAAAGAAAACCCAAAGGATTAGTGTTAGCTACTAGTGTATTATAAACACATTGATTTTGAATTTCCATTAAATAAAATCTTGTTAATCTTTTTATTTTATTGAATGCTTGCTCTATCTCCAGCATTAACCAAGGAAATTATAGAGATCTCAAGGGATATACAAGGCACAGATTTTCTTAAAAAGAAACTTAGCCTTGGGGCACCTCGTTGACTCAGTAGAGCGTGCGACTCTTGATCTCAGGGTCATGAATTCAAGCCCCACCTTGGGGGTGAAGCCTACTTAAAAAACAAAAACTACTGAGCCATCCTGGTGCCCTGAAACTTAGTTTTGATAGAAAGATAAGATTAACACTTGTGATAGAGTGAAATAACAGTAGATTATAGAAGTCCTAGAAAGGTTTAGGGAAGAAACATGAATGTTTGTAGGACACAATTTATTCTTGACAATAAATGGTTTTTTAGTGACTTATAGTGGTTTTGAAAGAGGGACGAATTTAAATTGGTTGAGGACAACACATTTTAGTTAGGATCCCATATGAGGAGAGGTAAAAAAGTGAGAACCAGCATGATATATTTGGGGAAACTTCCCAGTGAGAGTGGATGGCTTTTATTGCAATGTAAGGGAAATAGTTTTAATTGTGTGGTTGGATGTAGTTTGGCGATGCATGTCCAGGCAGAAGAAGCCATTGTAAATTAATGAACAATGTTTCGGGTAAAATTCATGTGACAATGTTAATCACTTTGTCAGGAAAAAGAATATCAAGAAACGTGAATTAGGCTTTTAAAATCTTTTGATAGAAACAACAATAGCTTAAATTTTGGTGTCAGTAGAGATTGGAAAGAAACCAGTCTTGGTGACACATTTTCTAAGGGAAGAAAAATAGAAGATAATGATTTTGGGATATGATATTATTTTGAATTCAGAGTGAGGTTTCAAAATGGAGATTTCTTATGAGCAGGTAGAAATAGAGTATTAAAGTTAGGTCAGGGCTAGATTTTATATTTGGGAGTTATCAATCTAGAAGTGCCCAATGATTCATTATTTCTAAATTAGTATGTTTTCATTGACTTGAGTTTTAAATATGGAAAAAAGTCTTTATTTTTATATACTTATAGTTGAGTATATGTTTGAGCTTATCTTTGAGTATACTGAAGTTTTCTCTGTATTCTTACATTGCAGACCTCAAGGGAAATAAAGATTTCAGGAGCTATTGGACCGTGTGTGTCTCTCAATTCTAAAGGACCTTGTGTATCTGAAAATGTAAGAGACCTTTAGTCTAAAAAGAAAATATAATTCATTCAAAGGGCAGGCCAACAAGAGACCTGGAGTGGCAGCCTGTAGCATTTCTTTCAAAATTGTTTGTGTGGGCTAAGTTTCCAGTAGAATGCGGTTCAGTTTTCACTGGTATAATCTATTTGTGGTTTCTTTTTTTTTTTTTGCATGTCCTTTTTACCATCTACCCCAAAATTTAAACCTTTGTATTGTTACCAGTCTTCTATATTTTTTATGCCTAAGTTATTACTTGCCCCAGTATGCCTAAAAAACCCCAACAACTGTGATTTGGAGATTTGGAGACTTCTAAAAGTGAAATCTGAATTTTTTTGTTTGTTAGTAGGATTTCCAACAAAGTAAGCAAATGAGCCCGATTTTCATTTTAATTCCTTTCTTTTTTTGTTATCCCATCTAGTGGTCAAATAATGTACTTTAAATGGTAGAATTGTGTAGCTATAGAGAGGGTGATGGTAATCATCTCTAAAATTAGAGTTTAAAAATTAATTTTAAGCAGATTGCATGGTAAAAATTAATATCTAAGAATAGTGTTTTGGGGAATCAGACTGCTTAAATTATGGAAATCTGATCTAGAGAACCTTTATCATATGTGCCCATATTATGTGTTAAATCAGTACCTCTTTACACAGGTCAAATAGTTGGATAGAAAGATAGCGTTAATTGTAATTACTTCATTAAATGGTATATACTTTTAAAATCTTTAATATTGAAGAACTTGTATCAATATTTAGCAAGAATTTGGGGGCACCTGTGTGGCTCAGTGGTTGAGCATCTGCTTTCAGCTCAGATTGTGATCCCGGGGTCCTGGGATTGAGTCCCACATTGGGTTCTCTGTGGGGGGCCTGTTTCTCCCTCTGCCTCTGTCTCTGCCTCTCTCTCTCTATCTCTCATGAATAAATTAATAAAATCTTAAAAAAAATACTTAGCAAGAATTTGAATTATCTTATAATTTTATTGTGTAAGAATTGCTTAATATTATTTCATGACATATTTCTATGACTTTTAAAAATCTTAAGCTTTTAACAGTCATTAAATTAGTTAGAAATGTGAAGCAATTTTTTTATTGCAGTTTTTTCCTTCCCTTTTTACCTTAATATATATTATAGTAATAAATTGGGGGTGTCTAGCTGGCTTAATTGGTGGAACATGCGACTCTTGATCTTGGGGTTGTGAGTTTGAGCCCCACATTGGTTGTAGAGGTTACTGAAAGTAAAATCTTTAAAAAAAATTGTATTCTCTATTTTTCAAACATACTATATTTTATTTTTACAGGAGATAGGAACGGGTGGCACATGTCAATGGAAGATATGTGGGCTCAGCCCCACTACAACCTTAGCTATATATTTTGAGGTTGTCAATCAGGTATGACTTTTATATTTGAAATACTCAATTTAGGCCATAGATATTTCATATTTTTTTCCAATAGTAATTAGACCCGAAGCTTATTATGTTTGGAATTTTTGTTTATCATATTCTTTTTCTCAAGCCTAAACTACTTGGTGAGAGGATAAACTATAACAGAAAGAGATGTTAAGGAAACCTGCAAATGCACAATATTGGGCAACCCAACTTTCATTCTCAGTTTTCCTTTTTTTCTATTTTAATATAAAATTGAAGCATAAATAAAAATTCTGTTCTAGATATGCATTTTTGTAATTAGGCATCAGGCTCCTCCTAGTTGTCACAAGGTGTATTATAATGATATATGAAACCCCTACAAGAACGTTTAATATATCAAAATTCATAGAAAAAGATTGTAAGGTAAAGATTCCTATATTTGAAAAGTTTTTTTTCTGGTATAAGAGGAAGTTATATTAAAGACGATATAATGTATAAGTTACTGACTTTCATACCAATAGTTATGAGGCATAAAATGAATCACAAAGTATTGATGATCAACCTTCATAAGATAGGTACAGGAATTTTTTTGCTTAACCATCAAAATTTGTGAAAAGAAGTAGCTTTTATTGACCAAAAATAAGTAAATCAAGAATGCTTCTTGTCAAAGATCATGAGGAAAGTTTCTCTTATTGACCACTTGCTATTTCTGAGGATCATTATTATATGTTACTATTGGGGTCTTCTCATTAATAGTTTTCTATGGGTCATCTGTTCATCATATGATTTATCTTCCTAAAAGTTCTGTTTTCATCTCATATACTGAAAGGTGAAGGACTTGGTTCAATTTCTCTTTATCGAGCTACTATTTTGCAAAATTGCCTTACTTATGCCTTTGTGTATCTGTTAATTTCTTTATACTTCTCCCTTTATTTTGTCTTTCACATCCTTGTGAATTATCTATTACTTGAAATTGATATCCTAGCTGGACTCACTTCTCTTATGCTTCATCATTTTTCCCCTTTCCCAGATCCATTTCTCTTTTGTGTGGCAAAACACAACTCTTTGGTATGCACTGGAAACAATCATCCTTCTATCGATTTTAGAATGAATTTCATTAAATAGGGTAACTATAAAAACACTGTAATAGATTTTGCTTAGTTTTTACTTTTATTTTTACATAGCATAATGCTCCAATTCCTCAAGGAGGGCGTGGTGCAATCCAGTTTGTGACTCAGTATCAGCATTCAAGTGGGCAGAGACGCATCCGAGTGACCACCATCGCTAGGAAGTAAGTTGTATTAATTAGAGATTAAATTATCATATCGAAACTATTCTGAGTCATGTTTCCAAACTGGGTTTCTGTTTTGAGAAACATCTGTAACTAGGAAATGAACATTTATAATAATAGTATTTTATTTCTTTTTTTTTTTTTTTAAGATTTATTTATTTATTCATGATAGAGACACAGAGAGAGGCAGAGACATAGGCAGAGGGAGGAGAAGCAGGCTCCATGCAGAGAGCCCGATGTGGGACTTGATCCTGGGATTCCAGGATCACGCCCTGAGCCAAAGGCAGACGCTCAACCACTGAGCCACCCAGGCGTCCTGCATTTTATTTCTTTCTAATCCAGCTTATTGGCTAAAATGTTCATTGTTAGGAAATGTATAGCAACTTAAAAAATGACTCCTAGGACACATTCTTTGAAATATTCTTTTATTTACCATATTCCTCTGAGAGGAGGAGCAAAACTAATAAACATTATCCTTTCATAGGCATTAACGATATGTACATATATATACATACATCATAATATAGCACAATAATTAATAGCATTACTTTTCAGTGAAAAAGTTCTTAGTCCTAAAACAGACTCTTAACTAAAGAGTACAAACAGGATTACTGGAAGAGAGGTGGATGGGGAATGGGCTAAATTGGTGATGGGCATGGAGGGAAAAAGAATATATAGAAACTTTAATTATATCATTTATCATTAATAATTGAATTAAAGACAAAATGAGAAAACATTTTTTGATAATTTTGTTCATTTTCCAGCTTAGTAAATGAGAATTATTTAGCCTGGAGGAAAACTCTTATTTTGTTGTATTTCCATGTTTCTGCCTTTAGAAAATTGGAGCAATAATATTTAAAAGTCTGACATAGACTTGTGTATTTCTGTGCACATGTATACCTATACATATACGTGTGCTCTATTTATACTTGTAGAAATCTTAATGTCTTAAGGAATGTGTTTGGAGATCTATCTTTACAATTACTTTAGAAGACTTTATTAGGTTTGGATATATTTTTCTGTTTTATTTATTTTTTATTTTTTAATTTATTTTTATTTTTTTTTAGTTTTTATTTATTTATGATAGTCACACACAGAGAGAGAGAGAGAGGCAGAGACACAGGCAGAGGGAGAAGCAGGCTCCATGCACCGGGAGCCTGACGTGGGATTCGATCCCGGGTCTCCAGGATCGCGCCCTGGGCCAAAGGCAGGCGCCAAACCGTTGCGCCACCCAGGGATCCCTGGATATATTTTTCTGAAAAATAATGCTATACTGAAACTATTAGTGATTTTAAATAATGCTGACTTTCTAGATAATGTTGGAATTTTCAAATATGAAATAATTTTCTGCATCATTTTAATTTACGTCTGTGTAGTAGCCAACTGTGATATTGTCACTTTAATAATTCAGCAGCATCTCTCTGCTTTCTTCTTGCCTTTAGCTGGGCAGATGCCCAAACTCAAATCCAAAACATTGCTGCGTCTTTTGACCAGGAAGCAGCTGCCATTCTTATGGCCCGGCTGGCAATCTATAGAGCAGAAACAGAGGAAGGACCAGATGTACTTAGATGGCTAGACAGACAGCTCATTCGACTGGTAAGAAGTAAACAATGTACTTTTGTCAATATATATACTTTCGTTTGTCATATTTGTTGCTTATGATTTCTTTCAGCATACTTAGCAGTTTAACTGAAAGACTGTATGAGGGATTTTGATTCAAGTTGCTGAGAAAGGCATAGTAATGAATGGTACGTTTCTCTCTTCCAGTAAACTAAAATACCTTTTTTCCTTAAAAGAGTGACACTTAAGTAACTTTTTTTCTTTCTTTCTTGTTTTGGGGCTGTTACCACATTAGTTTCAAATTTAATCCTAAATTATTGTAAATTTTTTTTTACTGCTTTTTTTTTTTTGCATATTTTTCTTCATTGCTATTGTTTTAGTTTTCTAATTTTATTGAGAAGTTAATTGTGATTTAAAAATTGGGATCCCTGGGTGGCGCAGTGGTTTGGTGCCTGCCTTTGGCCCAGGGCGTGATCCTGGAGACCCGGGATCGAATCCCACATCGGGCTCCCGGTGCATGGAGCCTGTTTCTCCCTCTGCCTATGTCTCTGCCTCTCTCTCTCTCTCTCTCTCTCTGTGACTATCATAAATAAATAAAAAAAATTAAAAAAAATAAAATAAAAATTATGCACGTTAACATACAAAAATATAGGTAGGCCTTGATTATCTGGATCTCTATTAGCAAAATGTGTGTTAGTAAAATTATTGATAATGCTGATTTACTTGGGTTTTTAGTATGGCAGGAACCCACTACTTACGTTTTAACCTAGAATGCTTAATTAAGTTCTATTCTTAATGCTCCATGTTTTATTCAGCAAATTCTTGCCTATTATTTTAGTCATAGGCTAAAGAGAACTGTTAAGAACTCTCTGCTAATCTATCAGATTTCTGTTTGTAGCAGGAAGATTTGCATTCTTTGTTTAGATTTTCATGTAGTTTTAAAAATATTCTTCAATGAACTAATCTTTGTTTAATAAAATTACTCATTTTTGTAGCATCATCCAGGACTTTTTTCTTTTACTTTACTTTCAAGGGTGTTTTTATACTAACACCTGTCTGTGGTGAAAGGAGTGTTTTAACATCAGCATGTCTTTTTACAAGAAGAGGCATAAAACTTCTCATCAAATCAACCACTGCTTGAACACCATAAGTACAAATGCCAACCCAGTTCTTCCAAGATGAACCATTGTTTCTAGATAGGAATATAAAGTATTAAATATATTTTGACTTTGCTAGTTTAGGACTGTGGAAATATATTCTTGAATTGCACTATCATTTAGCAGTTTGACATGACATTAGTGAAATCTGTTGGCTCGTCAACCTAAATAGAGAAGCTGTTATTTTTTAGCTGATTGCATAAACTTCTTCAGCATCATATGATATGTTATCAATGCATTCATTTATTGTATTACTTTAAAATGGAACGTTTTCAGTTTATCAGACTGCATCTTTTTTTTTAAGTATTTATTTTATAGAGAGTATGCCAGTGCATGAGTTGGGGGAGGGGCAGAGAGAGAGAATCTTAAGCAGACTCCCCACTAAGCGTGGAGCCTGACATGGAGCTCCATCTCACAAGCCATGAGATCATGACCTGAGCCAAAACCAAGAGTCAGAAGTTTAACCAACTGAGCCACCCAGACACCCCTCAGACTGCATCTTATCCTAGCATTTTACTTACTTTAATTTTACATGTTGGTATTATTAGGTTCTATTATAGTTCTGTGACTTTTTCTCTTTTTTTTTTAAGATTTTATTTATTTTGAGAGAGCGTGTGAACGAGTTGGGAGAGGGGCAGAGGCAGAGGGAGAGGAAGAAGCTGAGCAGGAAGTCCCACATGGGGCTCCATCCTAGGACCCCAGAATCATTACCTGAGCCAAAGTTGCTGAATGAACTGAGCCACTCAGGTGCCCTGACTTTTCCTTTCAGGGTAATAAGTTAGTAATCTGACATAGTTTGCTTCCTGAGCCTTTTCAATGGATGTGACTTTGTTTTACTAAATGCCTTGTTCTTTCGAGAAGAAAGTGTTTGAAGTGATCAGCACCTTTATTTGCCAAATGGCTGTGATTTGTAGTAGAGTGCTTTTGCCATTTTGTGAGAACTACTACTACATTTGTAGGTTATCGCATGTGACACAAAACAAAGTACAACTTGGGTTATCAGCTCACATAAAAACCCACTTATGGGGATCCCTGGGTGGCTCAGTGGTTAAGCACCTGACTTTGGCCCAGGGCGTGATTCTGGAGTCCCAGGATTGAGTCCCGCGTCGGGCTCCCTGCATGGAGCCTGCTTCTCCCTCTGTCTGTGTCTCTGCCTCTCTCTCTCTCTCTGTGTCTCTCATGAATAAATAAATAAAATCTTAAAAAAAAAAACAACCCACTGATTAGTAGCTTTCATTGTAAAGATTGATCTTTTCTGTGTCCCTTGTTGCTTAAATGTGGTGAAATGACTCAGAAGATTGTAATTCTTCAGAATTCTCTGTGGGGTAATGTCTAGAATATTCTGTCTCACAGTTGAACTTCAAAATTTGCCATATTGTTTGACATGCTTGTAAAACACAAACACTATTAATGTATAAAACAGAATGGCCTTGTAGAGAACTAAATGAGTTACAAAAAGTACAAAATTACAAAAACATACACTATAATTCACTTCTACACATTCTGCAGTTTTGTAGTATTAAACAGCAGTGCAAGGGTTTTGGGAATAGAGAATAGAAGAGTCATAGCACGATGAAAATTTTACTGTTATTTTCTGCCACACCAATATAGTTTGTCTGTTCCTATAAGTCACTTGGCAAATGTGGGTAAGAGGAAGTTGGTGGAGGTAATTTGAGGGAGGGGCTGATATTGTCAGACTATTGTTCTGCTTTCTGTGCAAAATAGTTTACACCAGTTATTGGTGGCTTCCCTTGTCATATGTCAAAAACAGAATGAAGTTTTCCAAATGAGCATAGTCCTACTGCATACTGCCACATGGGAATGAAAAATGGCCAAAAGAAATTGCTGGGGCATATGGGTGGCTTGGTGGTTGAGCATCTTTGATCCTGGAGTCCTGGGATCCAGTCCCACATTGGGCTCCCCATAGGGAGCCTACTTCTCCCTCTGCTATGTTTCTGCCTCTCTCTGTGTGTTTCTCATGAATAAAGAAATAAAAAATATCTTTTAAAAAATTAAAAAATAAGTAAAAATAAAAGAAATTGCTAACAGGTAACTTGGAAACCATCTATCACTGTGGCTGACATCATATGGTATGCAAAGTTCAAAAAACACATTTTTAAAAGATTTTAAAGAACTCCTAGTGACTAAGAAACCCTCATATATAGTAAAAGTGGTGAGAATGTGATCTTTACATTCTTCTAATTGATGGAATCACATTAACATACAGTTGAAGTGAAACTCTAGGTGATGACCAATGAACCTTAGTTATAAAAGCTGTTCTAAGACTCATTTTTTGTACTGATTGTGCACTGCTAAAATTTCAGCTGTAACAGTGATAACAACACAAATAGAGAAGGGATTAATAGTACCTTGTAGGTACTATTTATAGTTTTTTCCCAATGGAAAAAAATCTATGAAATTATACTAACAAACTTCTTTCCTCAATTTGGTATAGTGAATGTAATTATTTTCTTTTTTCTTGATGACTCAGGCTTATTTTCATTAAAAATAAACCTCTTTTTGGGGCACCTGGGTGGTGCAGTCAGTTAAGTGTCTGACCATGGCTTCAACTCAGATCAGATTTCAGAATCATGAAAGTCCCAACGATGTGGGACTCGTTTTTTTTTTTTTATATTTAATATTTTTTTATTATCAGGAATAAAGCTTGCATACACAAAAGCTCAGTCACACTTGTAGGCTGTTTTTATATTCCCATTGCATCCTCCAACCGAAACCTAACACGGTGTTGCGTGGATCATAGATCCTCAGTACAGCACCTGTGGGTCGTTTTGTTTCCTCCTAAAGGACCTTTGGGTCACCAAATGAACCATTGTTTGATTCCAGTGATCAGCAAGCACGCATTGTGACATGTTGTGCTCTTCTGAAGATAGGCAAATAAAGGCATTTTTGTTTCGAAATATGTCTACACAAGTAATATCAAGAGCTACACTTTATTTTTTTACTTTGAGCCAGATATGGCATTAATGGTTTTGTAGGTGTGCCTGTCATTTAAAAGCTCTGTAAAGGAGATCTTACGCACCCCCACAGTCCAGAGGGAGACCAGGGCGTCTAGGGGTTAAAAGGTTCTGTCCAAGGTCATGGTGGTAAGAAGTGAGTAGAAATCACCCTCGGAGTCACCTGCATTGGCCTCTGTGCTCAGCGTGGAGTCTACATGAGATTCCCTCTCCCTCTTCCTCTGCCCTTCCCATTCATGCTCTGTCTCTGTCTCTCTCTAAAATAACGACATCTTTAAAAAAAAAATCCAAACATCTTTTTAAAAACTCTTTTGTAGGTAATGGGCAATGTATGGCTAGATTGGTGCTGTGCCACATTTGCTTCTGACACTTTTAATGTAAGCCCTCGCTCCCCTTGGCCATAATCATTTAAGCTATTGGTTTCAACATATGCTTTGTCCCCTCATCCAGAGTCTCTTGTTTGGGTCCATCTTGTGCCCACCTTCATCTTCATGGACCTGTTCCTTACCTTTTTTCGTTTTTGTTCTTTACTTTTTTGACTCTTGACTTTTTCTATTGAATGACACCTTTTTCACAACTTAAACTTGATATTGGATTTTGTTTTTTCATCTTTGACCTTTGGTTTACCCACTAACCACAAATTGTGTTTTCCTTTTAGCTGTACTGCTACCTACAGTGGATAAACAGTTCGTCTGGTCCAGGAAATCTCTTTTGTTTAAAACCCTTGGAACTTTCCAGCAAATCCTACCCCAGCCAGGTTTTTCCTTATTATACCAGTGAAACCAGGCACTTTAGTTGTGCTGTTTCTTGTTTTCTCTGTTTTCTTAGAGAAAGACAGAGAGAGCGTGGGAGTAGGGGAACAGAGAGAGAATCTTAAGCCGGCTCCATGCCTAGGACAGAGCCTGATGGGGGGCTAGGTCTTACAACCCTGAGATCCTGACTGAGCCAACCAGGCTCTCCTGTTGTACTGTTTTTAAAGATGATCATATTTGCCATTACCATTTTCTTACAGAGATTGTGCTTTGACCTTTAGGACCCATATATGTATCTGCCTTTATGTGTATATAATTACTGAATTAAAGACAGGACTAGATTTCTTGTGTTGATATTTTCATCAAGAAAATTGTATTATTGTTGCTTTATCTGCCCAATCTTACTCCTTCTGAATAACTCCAACCATGGATCTTTGAGACACCTCCTTTATACTTCAGTCTTTTTGTTCCCATCTGTATTAGTGTTTTGGTTAGATTGTAAATAAGGACTATTTCTCAAGATTCCAGTAATCAATGCTAGGGCACTTGATAAGTGTTCAAAAAATTTTTTAAGTAATTCAAAGATTAGAAATATATGTATGTACATATTATGCAAATTTTGTATTAACTGTGGTAAAGTTTGGCTGTATTTTCAAAAAAACAAGTTATACACATTTAACTTCTGGATATAAAAGAATGTTTTATTTTTTTAATTGATTGATTATTATTTTTTTTTAGGAGGGATGGTGGGAGGCGCAGAGGGAGAGAGAAAATCTTAAGCTCCACACCCGGTGTGGAAGCCTGATACAGGGCTCCATCTCACAACCCTGAGATCATGACCTGAGCTGATGCCTAACTGACTGAGCCACCCAGGCACCCCTGGATACAGAAGGATTTTTAACACGAAATAAAAAGCAGGAGCCATTAAATAAAAATATTCAACGATTTTATTATGGGGGCAGCCAGGTGGCTCAGTTAGTTAAGCATCTGACTCTTGATTTTGGCTCAGGTTATGATCTCAGGGTTGTGAAATCTAGTCACATGTTGGGTTCTGCACTTAGTGGGGAGTCTGCTTCAGATTCTTTACTTTTCCCTCTACCTCTGCTCTCTCTCTCTCTTTCTGTCTCTAAAATAAATCTTTAAAAACTTAGAAAGATTTTATTCCATTAAAATGTAAAAAAATCTATTTGGCAAAAGTACCATTACAAAAATTTGATGTCAACTTGTATGTATGACTTATATATGTATATTTTTCATACATATAATGGAATATGGAAATTTTTATATATATGTGCTTTTACAAATGAGTAAGATTTGGAGAAAAGTGAGTAAATGTCTTGAACAAGGTATTAGCCAAAGAAGGAATCCAAGAAGCCAGTAAACATATGAAAAAATTAACAATCTTATTTATAATCAAAGTTAGAAAATAGAGCAAGATAATTTTTATTTATCAAATGGGTAAGAATTAGAAAAACATAATAATGCTTAAGAGTTGGTTAGTATTCAGGGAAATGGACAGCTTCATAGCTTGAAGGTTTGGAGTATGAACTGTACAAGTTCTATAAACATCTATATTACCTTATATTGAGAAGGCAGTTGATGATATATATCAGAAGCTTAAAAACTGCCTTTTACCTAGAAATTCTATCTCTAAGAATTTAATCTAAGGTTATAACAGCATAAATGCTAATAATGAGGGATTAGATAGTGATATGAAAATAAATGTTCATTATACAAGCAAAATTTTTGGACATAAGTTTGAATACATCTCACTCTAAAAATTATTAGCCTTTTGGACATCCCTGGTTAGCCAAGCATAAAAGTGAACAATGTTTTCATTACCCTCATTAACCATAACATAAGATTTTCCTAATGCTTTATTTTAACAGAATTCCAGGCACAATTTAAAATGTGTATATTTAATGTAATGTGATCAATAGTTCTGAATAATGTATGACTACTGGTTTTGCTCACAGAGTCTTTTCAGTGTATTTGACATTTTAGATTTCAGGTGTATTTGCTATTCAGATCAACAATTCAGGAGAATTTTCTGCAATGATGGAAATGTATAATCTGCACTGTTATGGAAGTACTTACTACTCATACATAGCTGTTGAGCACTTGAATATGGCTAGTGCAATTGAGGAACTGGATTTCTATTTAATTTCAATTTATTTAAATTGCCACATAAAGCTAGTGGTTATCATATTGTACAATGAAGATTACTCTCTTATTTTTTTTTTTAAAGATTTTATTTATTTACTCATGAGAGACAGAGGGAGAGAGAGAGGGGCAGAGACCCAGGCAGAGGAAGAAGCAGGCTCCATGCAGGGAGCTGGATGTGGGACCTCATCCTGGGTCTCCAGGGTCACTCCCTGGACTGAAGGCGGTGCTAAACCGCCGAGCCACCCAGGCTGCCCAAGATTACTCTCTTAATCAAAGTTCGTCAGTGAAGTATTATTAGAGGGCATTAAGGACAACAATACTCTTATTTCCAAATACCAAGATCTGTTTTCTGAGGATTAGCTCTACAACAGTAGCTTTGCTATTCTTTGCATGACAGTGGTTCTGATACGATTTTTCTTAGAAGCCAAAAACGTGATCAAGCCAATTATTCCTTTTTATGTGCTCTATACAGCACAGATAATTACATAAATCATATAGTGTTAGGAAGCAAATGCAACTGCACTAAATATAGCAGTGAATCCTTTGCTATTTTTAACTTGTTTTTTGTACCCTTGACCATATGTGAGTACTGTGCCGAACATTGCCAGGATATAGACCAATTGCATAAGTACTATAAAAATTTTCTCATATTCGAGACTCTGCTCAAGAACAAGGTGAGAAAGCTAATGTTTGTTGAATGCTGTTAGTCAGTGCTAAGCACTTTCTCCTAAGTTTTATCTCAGTTACTTAGTTGCGTTTTGTCACATTATCGTGGAGGGCTTATTTCTTGTTCACCAGTGTATGTACCTCCATTTACCTTAATATCCTTCTAATTTCTGCCGTGGTGTTTATTCTTTGTTTACCAGTTTACCTGTTGGTCTCATATTTTCTTTTCCTCAGCTTTTTTTTTTTTTCTTTGCATTGTTTCTGTTGTAGAGTTTTACACCATCAGCTTGCTTTTGTAACCACTATGGTAGTTTGATAGTTGCATCTTCCAGTTAGTAGGCTGTTGTCCTTTTTAGGCAGAGTCTTAAAGGGCACATGTTGAACTCTCTGGCCATTATCTAAGAACTCTATTTGCTATCAGAGACAGTTTTAAAAAAATCCAAATATTTGAAGATGAGTTATTACTGCATTGGAGCCAATGTATTGTTTGTTTCTAAATTCAAGTGTATTTTGTTGGGTGTAATTCTTCTCGGTAAGTATATAAATAAATTCCAGTTTTATCCCATATCAAGTATCTACTTTCTAAAGAGTAATAACTTTTTAAAAAATTTTTTTTATTTATTTGAGATGGGCAGCCCCAGTGGCCCAGCGGTTTAGTGCCGCCTTCAGCCAAGGCATGATCCTGGAGACCCGGGACCGAGTCCCGCGTCAGGCTCCCTGCATGGAGCCTGCTTCTCTCTCTGCGTCTCTCTGTGTGTCTCTCATTAATAAATAAATAAAATCTTAAAAATTTTTTAAAAAATTTATTTGAGAGAGAGAGAGGGAGCACAAGTGCATGAGTGTGAAGGGGGCAGAGGGAGAGGGAGAATCCCAGGACCCTGGGATCATGAGCAGAGCTGAAGGCAGATGCTTTAACCATCTGAGCCACCCAGGCACCCCAAGAATAATAACTTTTAAAAAATAGAATATGTATAGGTAAGAGGGTTAGTAGTATGCCAGGGAATATATTACTAACACATTTTATTTTATTTTATTTTATTTAGTGTCAGAAATTTGGAGAGTATCACAAAGATGATCCAAGTTCCTTCAGATTTTCAGAAACTTTCTCCCTTTATCCACAGGTGAGTAGGTAAAAAGGTCCATGTTCTTTTCTTAGTGTTGACAATAGTATTGAGTCTCACTTTTCCTGTTATATAAGAATATAGGACCTGTTGTATTGGGTTATTTTTTTTTGTAATGTTTTAAGTTTTGGGATAGCTAAGAAATTGATACTGTGCTTGAGTAGTCATTGAAAGGTGTATAGTATTTTTATGATTGCCTTCAAAAGAATCATTTATTTCTGGTGAAAGAAATTTACATTGGAACCCTACTCTGGGGTAGAAGTAGGTGTGAGGCCGATTAGCTTTCCATTTGATATAAGGGATCTAATTACAGTAGTAGTAAAAGGAAGTAACTTGACCAACCAGCTATTTTTACAGCATGGTACCATTACCTGAGAACAATTTTATGGGGATATACCAAATAAATAGAAAAGAAGCTAATTTGATTTATCTTAGAGAACTTTTGCCCCTTGGGCAGTGGAATCTACCTGTCTTATTTTGGTCGATATTTTTAAAAGCTTAGGTTATTTATGTGATAACTAACAGAACATTTATTCAGCTGAGGTCTATATGCAGAGAACTTTAAGAGAATAAAGATGACTGGCATGGATCTCATTTTCAAGGAGCTTTCAGTCTGAAGGGTGAGAACTGAAATATACCTAACAGAACAGAAGGGGAGAAATGCTGTAAAATATACACAAAATTTAAGGGAAACTTACAGGAATCCTTCCAAGTAAGTGGTGTGATACATCTTTTTAGAAGAGGGCATTTTAGCTTAGTCTGGAAGGAGGATTATATTGAGACATGGAAATTCAAATTTTTGCCCGTGAACACTTTGCTTAAGGCTTTAACTCTCTTTTCAGGACTACTATTATTTTTTTTGAAAATCTTTCAGTGATCTGTATTGTAGAAACTTCATGTTTATACAGGGAGATGTCCCTAAATCTCTGGTTACAATTTTGGAGAACTAGGAAAGAGCAAAGTCTATTTGCCTTAAGTCAAGCAAAAACCTTTCTTAGGACTTATATTAGTAGCAGAAACTTAAAGGAAAGAGATTGAGGGCATTAGCCTTAGTATTTGACTGAATGCTGAACACTTTCCTTTCTTTCTCTTCTCTCCCAACTCTATGCCTTCTTTTTTAGGCTTTTAATAGTTAATAGATCTCCCAAGAGACTGGGGCTTTTCATCTTTCCCCCTCTATTGGAAATAACAGAGGACCCACAAAAATTTTTTTTCTTTGTGGTTTCTAAACGCTCTTATAAAAGGTAACATAGACTAAATTTGAGGAAGGTTTTTATTTCTAAAGTCTTACCCCCAAATTTACCAATTACATATTGCTGTGAATAAACAGGAATAGCTAAAGTGGTAAGGGATGAGACAGCCTCTCCATGAATTCTGATCACAGAAGAAAGAAAAGGAATGATAATGTCATTGAGTGACATGTGCTGGGAGAGACCTGTGGATGAGTCCCAGACAGGAGCATCATGTAAGCACTGGAGCCCTGAGTGCTGAGGGAAGTGTAGAAAAGTAACTGAAAGACAAATGAGAGTTCTTTGGAAAGCTGATTCTATTGATTGTATCTGAGACCCTTTGATTGTATCAAAGCACAATGTAGCTGTCCTTTGTTTAGGCCAAACTCTTCCCCTTTTTGATCTCTTTCATATTGAGGAGTGGATAGAAGGAAATTGAAAAGAGAAAGAAGTAATGAAACAAAGCCTAAAGAATGTTTCTTAGGAATGAGAAAGAACTTAAATATTGAGAAACAAGTGAGTGTATGTAAGTCCTTTTTTTTTCTTTTTTCTTTTTTTTTAAATCAATGCAGACCCTTCCCCATGCATTTTTTGGGAACTCTCATAAAATAGAAAATCTATTAATCTATTTTTACGTTCTTTTGGACTCTTTTGATGGTGGTAAGGAATAGTAATAAAAAAGATTCAGAGATAGTGGCAGAGAGATGAGGAATAAAAACAAAGAATGCTGATAATGCACCATGTAGCATCAGCATCTGAATAACTTAGTTCCAAGCAAGGAGTTTTTTGTTCCTAGTCTTGTTTTCCTTTTGAGTCATCTCTTTTACTTTCATTTTTGTAATTGTTGTTGAATTATATTTTTAAGTAACTGATAAAGACCATTAATGAGATTCTTAAGAATACAATTTAGAATGTCCTTTTAACTTGTTTTTATTATCTTAATAGTTCTAATCAAATGCTTTTATAATAGTAAACTTTTTTTGCAATAAAATAAGTAAAAGCTATCTCACATTTTTTTCTTGTAGTTTATGTTTCATTTAAGAAGATCTCCTTTCTTACAAGTTTTTAACAATAGTCCCGATGAGAGTTCTTATTATCGTCACCATTTTATGCGTCAAGATTTGACCCAGTCCTTAATCATGATTCAGCCCATTCTGTATGCATATTCTTTTAGTGGACCCCCAGAGGTAAGAGAGACAGAAGACAACAATTTGTTTTGTTGCTGTGATGTGTGTCATTAAAAAGTGAAAACAAATTTTTCTTGGAAGATGGTTACTAAATATAAGAATTTAGTTCAAGAAGTTGTTATATATTCACTTAAAAAATTTATGAGTGCTTACTATATGCCAGGTTGCACTAGAAAATCATTTAAAAAACATAAAAAGTGAGGTGGAAGAGACTTAAGATCAATTCATCTAGTTATTTGGTTGATCAAATCCTCTAGGGTTTGTGGTTATTATGTCTTTAACAGGGTCCAGATGTAATGAATCTAGAACCTGTAACTTATTCAGAGTATATTGTCTGATAATTAGGACATTCTTTTTTTTTTTTTAAATTTTTATTTATTTATGATAGTCACACACAGAGAGAGAGAGAGAGAGGCAGAGACACAGGCAGAGGGAGAAGCAGGCTCCATGCACCGGGAGCCCGACGTGGGATTCGATCCGGGCTCTCCAGGATCGTGCCCTGGGCCAAAGGCAGGCGCCAAACCGCTGCGCCACCCAGGGATCCCTAATTAGGACATTCTGTCTAAACAAAGCTTCTTGCTTAAATATAATCTCATTCTCTTATAGCCCTTTTTGAACATAGGATGCAGTTGATTATAAAGATGTATAGTTAGAAAGGTTAGAAATCTAATGTCATCCATTTAGATTTCTTAGCAAACTGTCCCACTTACTTTAACCAGTTGTCAAACAGTTTTTCTATTTTGTGCTTCAAATTGTCTGTTTGGCCACTTAAAAGTATTAGTGACTATATTTGAAAATAATATTTAAGGATGGTCAGCATAAAGAGAATATAATATCTCTTGATAAATGATCTCTCATGATGCCTTTATTCATTGTTTTGTAAAAAATAGTATATAAAACATTTTGTTACTATAATTGTTTTAGTAGTTTGTCATAGTGTCTGCTTTTCTAGAAAATATATATTGTTAATGTGATGGTCTAGCTATGTATTTTGGTCGTATAGTTTTGGTCTTTTTTTCTTTGAATCAGGAAAGAAAGTTTTAGAGATTTTTATTTCAGAGTAATACATGTAAATTGTAGGTGTCTGGAAAATGTAGATTAGTGTTTAGAAGAAGTTTGGAATCCCACAATGCCTGCTGTCTGCCTCTTTTAAATTCCAGTCTTTCAATTTCATCCATGAATCCCATTAGCTTCATTTACTTAATTTGCTTTTGGAGTCCTCTTTCCTCAATCATGACTTATTCTTCTTCTGGATCATTTTCATTAACATAGAAACCTGAGTAATATTTACATTAAAAACCAACAGACAAAACCACCCCTGACTTCACATTTTCTCTAATTAGCACCCATTTCTCTGGTCTCAGTTGTAGCTAAACTCAGAAAGTTACTTGTCTGTATGATGATCTCACCTCACATTCTCTCCTCAACCAACATTATTCAGATTCTTGTCCTTGACAGTACATTGAAACAACTCTTACGAGGCCACCAATGTCCTACATCTTGCCAGAACTCTCAGTAGCATTTACCTAATGAGGATTCTCCTTGAAAACCTTTTTTTTTTTTTTTTTAATTTCTCTTACACCTGCAGTACCTACTGGTTTTCCACCTAATCACCACTTGTTCCTTTTCAGTCTCCTTTTGCTGACTTCTCCCTTTCAGATCTCCTAAGTGTTGGCAGGTTCCAGGGCTCCATCTCTGGCTTTTGCTCTGTCCTCTCTCTCTGTAGTGTAGACATATACTGTGATGCATATACCATCTTAATGTGTGTGATACCCAAATTTATGTCATTAGCTCGGGCTTCATTATATTTCCTATTAATGTATATTAGCTCCTTACATTTCCTATTCAGAACTATTCCATCTCCAAATTTGCTCTTTCCCAAGCCTTTCCACTCTCACTAAATGGAGCCATCATCAGCCTTAGGAGTTAACACTGATTTCCTCTTGGCTCTACTTTTTCCATTGTTACCTCCATTTTTGTGATTTCTCAGAAAAAATATACTGCAAGAATTCATGATAGCAAGATGTTTTTAAGTTATAAGATATAAACTTAACATTTTAAAAATATTCTGGAAAGATTGATTTTGTAACTTTAAGTAATTTATTTTACCATCTTCTTCTTCTCTCACTGTTTTCTGCTGTTAGCCGGTTCTTCTTGATAGCAGCAGCATTCTTGCAGATCGCATTCTTCTCATGGACACGTTCTTCCAGATTTTGATCTATCATGGTGAGGTAAGATTCCATAGCATTTAAAGCTATGCATATATGTGTCATAAAGTTTTTATTCATGGAAGCTTTCCCCTCCTTACTATATAGCTAGTGCTTCCTTCAGGATAAACTTTTATTTCTATTTTTATAAAATAGGTATAAAATACAATTGTTTCTACCACAGGTTTTTAGATGGCACTTGGAGTTGATCTACCTGTGATTATTTTGTCCATTTGTCCATGTACTATTGGATAAATGCATTTTACATAAAGCATAGTGTTGTGAAAGTAAGAGCATTGATGTATACATAGGTGTACCATACTTTGGGGTTTTACCTGAGATATTGAGAAGGGAAAAGCCTTTGTTAGTAGGCAGGTTCTCTCATTGTTTCATATTAGTCATTTAAAAAGTATTCCATTTAATGTATTTAAAGTATTTAAAAAAATATTCCACATGAGCTGAAAACTTATTTAAAGCATAAGTGAGTTAAAACTTATACCTTTATTTGATTGGAATGGTACATACTTGAAAAGAGCAGAATATTTGAGTAGCTATTAAGCTTTATTTTATTTATTATTATTTATTTATTTAAAGATTTTATTTATTCATGAGAAACACGGAGACAGTGGCAGAGATATAGGCAGAGGGAGAAGCAGGCTCCTTATGGGGATCCTGATATAGGATTCGATCCCCAAACTCTGGGATCATGACCTGAGCCAAAGGCAGACGCTCAACCACTGAGCCACCCAGGTGCCCCGCCATTAAGCTTTAATACAGGTATTTAGCAGAACTCTCTCCATTCCTGCATTTATTCATTCAGTCAATAATTAAATGCTTCCTCTGTATAAGAAAGCATTATATTCTGGATGCCTTGAGAAATACTGAGTTTCTTTTTTCACAGACCCACACTCAAATTTATATTCTCGTTAGTCTAGTAACGTGCAGATTTATTTTTCAAATTGTTTTAATTGTAAATGATTTTAGATTTGCACTATAATAGTAGAGGTGTTACTCAAAATATCCTTTTAAGTAACATTATCTAGGCCTTTTAAAAGATATATTGATTATTATTTTTAATTGCTACCAATACTAATGTCCTTTAATTTTTAAGAATAATGTCTGTTCTATCCTAATGACAGTAAGGTAGTTTGCTGCTTTTTTTTGTAATTAAAAAAAATAGCTTGTTAATCTACTTAACAGAGAAATTGGAAATGCACATGACTGTTCCTCTGTTAAATACAGAATATAAAGCTATATAGAGTATATATTGACTGATGCAATTAAGTTAGAAACCAAGCCAAGTTTAAATTTTTGGATGATTTAATTACATGGCTTTTGGAGCCATTTACTTTAATAAAAGAATTGATTCAGATGCTCTTCTACACATATATTATCTTTATAATGTTACTGCTATCATTACTCAAGTTTATATGTTTATATATCTTGCCAGAATGTTACTCCATTGATAAAGATTTTATATAGTAGGCAGTTAATTTTCAAGTCTCTGGGAAATCTTCTTTTGACAAAAATCCCCCTTGTTTATCATAAACTTAAGCAGATAGCTTTCAGCTAATAATATAAATGTAGTGTTTAAAATTATTTCTGGTTTATTATTTCTTTTTACTTTTAAAGGAGAAGAAATATTCTACTTTTGCATCTATGTACACAAGAATACCAAAATCAATGTCTTGATTTATTTTATTATTTATTTATTTATTTATTTATTTATTTATTTATTTATTTATTAAATTTTTATTTGTTTATTTTTATTTATGAGAGAGAGAGAGAGAGAGAGAGAGAGAGGCAGAGACACAGGCAGAGGGAGAAGCAGGCTCCATGCACCGGGAGCCCGACGTGGGATTCGATCCCGGGTCTCCAGGATCACGCCCTGGACCAAAGGCAGGCGCCAAACTGCTGCGCCACCCAGGGATCCCTATTTTTATTTTTTTAAAAGATTTTATTTATTTATTCATGAGAGACATAGAGAGAGAGGCATAGACAGGAGAAACAGGTTCCAGCAAGGAGCCCAATGTGGGCCTCATCCTGGGACTCTGGGATCATGCCCTGAGCCAAAGGCAGATCCTCAACTGCTGAGCCACCCAGGCATCCCAAATGTCTTGATTTAAAAGCTGATAAATGAAATAATAATTCATAATTTTCTTATTTTCTGAGGATCAATTCTTTTGAAAAAAAAAAAAAGTCTTAAAGTATTTGGAAAGGCAAGAAATTGAAAGTAATAATTCCTTTCATTGTTTTAAAATTAGACCATCGCACAGTGGCGCAAGTCAGGATACCAGGACATGCCAGAATATGAAAATTTCCGCCATCTTCTACAAGCCCCAGTGGATGATGCACAAGAGATTCTTCATTCCAGATTTCCAATGCCAAGGTACATTGACACTGAACATGGAGGTAGCCAGGTAAGTACAGTTAATTTGTTTGTTGTTAGTCTTGTAATGAGTTGTTCTCACTTGCTTCTGACTTTAATATGAAAAGACTACTTCATAAGGCAAGTAAAAGAGAAAGGAGATAGGTAGAAAGAAAGTTTACAAGGGAAAATATGCTCGTTTTTGCCTTAGCACTGAGAGCAAAGCAGTGATTATGGGCCAGTTGCCTAAAGCTAGCAGTTTCTCCCACCTTCTGCCACCAGCCCAGATTTAGTAACAGAGCCAGAATGATGTTATGGTGGTATTTCAGCTTTAGTTGAGCAAGAAGAACAATTTGGAAAATAATTTAGTGTACCTTTTTTGGCATAATTGTATTAAATCTGCTTATTTAATGAAAAAATCAATGAATATGAAGTTTGTGGTAACATAATTTTTTCTGTTTTCCTCATTCTGTCAGTTCAGTTTTTAGAAAATGTCATGTATTACAAAGCATTGTATTACAAAAGGCTTTGTGGTTTTTAGAATTACAAGGATTAACTACGTTACAAATACACATGGCCCTTCAGGACCTTTCAGAAAGCTGGTTAAGATCCTTACATATACTCTTAAAATACTTCTTACTTCTCCCTTGTAATTTTGTTAGAGTTATAATAAATTAACAATAGGTTATTATAAGTTTGTTTTACTTGCTAAAGGCAGGGACCTTGCTTCATTCATTATTATATCTCTAGTGCCTAGCACAGTGTTATAAATTATGTGATAAATATCAGCAACTGTTACTCAGAAATGATAGCAGTTATTTTTTGGGTTTTATTATATTTGTAATAAGAGCTACCATGTATGGAGAATTTGTAAAGCTGATAGTACTTTACACACCTTATCTCATTTGATCCTCAAAACAGTCATATTGTTACCTCCATTTTACAGATAATAAGAGTGAAACTTAGGTTATTGTGGCCAAGGAAGCACAGTAGGGGAGAAACTGAGATTCAAATCTGGGTGTTCTGACTCTAGAGCCAGTGCTCTTGTATTAAAATGCTTACTCATAGAGTAGAAAAAGATTTTGTGTGGTACTAAATTTCAAAAGATTGACTGCCTATATGACATGATAATTTATGCCTAGTTTTCTCATTGATGTGTTGTCATTTCTGCTATTTTCCTTTTATTCTGGTTTTTCTGTTGATTAGGTTTAGTGGATAGATGATTAAAGTGTTGAGTAAATTGTCTTATGGAAAAACCTAGTTTAAGAAAGTTTGAGAGTCACCGTTTATTTATTTATTTATTTATTTATCTATCTATCTATCTATCTATCTATCTATTTATTTGAGAGTCATTGTTTAAAGTAAAAGAATATATAGGTCACTTTTTGGTACTTCAAATCTCTGATGTTTCAGACCAAGTGTTTAGTAAATTTCACACAACTCTTATACTTGTTGCACACATAAATTTTATATGCTGAATTTTGGACTCAGCAGTTTATTATTTGTTATGAGTGTTTAGCTTGGAGAGAAGAGGGTACATTTATTTGTAACATGTTGTGGCCCACATATTTCCAAAATTAGTTTATTTTTTAAAAGTTGCTTTTTAATAAAATTAGTTTTATTAAAACATATTAAATAAAGTTGAGTTTAGGTTACATATTGTGTTTGTTCAGCTCATATTGACTAAATCTGTTTTTAATGGATAATGTTATTTCTTCTTCCCTTGTAAGGCTCGTTTCCTGCTTTCAAAAGTCAACCCTTCCCAGACTCATAATAATATGTATGCCTGGGGACAGGTAAGTGTAAATAGTGGAACTTGGAATTATTTCTTTAGTGTATTTATAGTTTGTTATTTTAGTGAGAACTACATTTTTTCCTGTGTATTTGCTAGTGATTTCTGTTGTAAAATTAATGAAAAAATGAGTAGAAAATAGAATTAGCATTTGGTGGCACCATAGAAAATAAAAAGTGATCGTATCAAATAGGTAGAATTCCTTCATATTCCAAGGTTAATACTACACCCTTGAGACAAAAAAGCAATATAGTGTATAATATAAGATAGGAAGTGATGATTTAAGCTTAATGCTAGGACATGAACTACAAAAGGCCACACATAATAAGTTGAAAGAGATCAGGGATTGTAGTTGAACAAGATAGGCAGGAGCCTGGAAATCATTGTTAATATATTTTGATTTGTAAGAAGTCCTACCTATTGGTACAACATTTATCAAGTATCCAATGTATATAGGACTTTGTATTGGCACTTTAGGATACATGGTGATCATCCTTGCTTTTTTTTTTTTTTAATGTTTCAAGTTTTCATTTAAATTCTAGTTTGTTAACATACAGTATAATATTATTTTCAGGAATAGAATTTAGTGATTCATCACTTTGATCATCCCTGCTTTTAAAGAGCTCATAATCTAGTACTGGAGATAAAATACATATCTAATTAAAATATAAGTCAGTATGAGATATGTTCTTTTAGAAAAATATAAAATATTATAGGGGTTAGAAGAGGAAGGGGGGAAACAGCACATCATAGCAGTAGGAGACTGTGTGAACAGAAAAGAGCTCACAAAAGGGAACATTTCCTTTTAGAATGGTCACAGTTTTTAAGAAGTAGAAATTATATGCGGAAAGGACTTCCAAGTAGAGGACAGTATGGACTAAATAAGGTACAGAGCACACATAGGATGAATAGAACAATAAATTGGAAGTTTATTGTGTAACTAAATTGTGGAGGATCTTAAATGCCAGGTTGAGTTCTGAGGAGCTGAGTCTTTATTTACTAAGTAATAAAATGTTACTGACGGTTTTTGAACAGGGTAAATTTGGGTCTTAGAAAGTAAAGTTGAATCTTAAAATTGAGAACATTCTGCAGGTTGAAACTATGTTTTGAAGTAATCCAAGTGAGGGAGAATGAAGGCAAGATGGTGAAAAGGAATAGATTTTAGTGATATTTTAAAAGTGGAACCAATGAGATTTGATTAGAAGTTCCAGAAAAGTAAAAGTTATTCTAGGGCAAGACAGCTAAATGCAAAATCTGAATTCTGATTGAACTCTGGATTTTACAGAGGAAAGAAGTATAAAGAACATAATTGGGATATTTGCGAAATTTGAATATGTACTATTTATCAGCTACTAGTATAATATTACTAAATTTCTTGATGGTGATACTACTGTTGTGGTTATATAGGATATTGTCCGTGACCCTGGGAGATACGTCCTAAAGCATTTGGGGGTAAAACATCATGATATCTTCAATTTACAGAAGTGATTCACAAAAGAAAGAAAAGGAAAAAAGGAAACATAAAGAAACAAAGCAAATGTGGCAAAATGTTAATGAATTTACGTATAGAGTATGTGGGTGTTCATTGTACTTTTTTCTCAACTTTTCTATAGGTTTGAGTTTTTAAAAAATAAATAGCTGAGGGAAAACAAGGTAAGGAGGGTTTTCAGCTAGTATAACTAGGAGAACATGTACCAGCAAGTGGGAGGCAGAGAGAAAACGTTTGATTTTAGGCACACTGAATTTGAGATAACATCTAGATGGCCAGATAAAACATCTAGCAGGCTTTTAGAAATTTGGGTTGATGATCAGGGCAATGATGTGAAAGTTGATCATGGACAAGTGATACTTAAAGTCATCACAGTGGATACTTGTCCAAGGAGAGAGTAGAGAAGCAAAAGAAGGATGAGATAAACTCTTGAGGAAGTACAATTGGTAGGAGTAGTTTACAAATAGAGAGGTGAGAGGAAAATGAAAAGAATATTGTACCATGTTATAATAGGTGAGGGAGGGCTTTATAGAAAGAAGGAAGGGGGTTCTGAGCATCTCAAAATAAGAGATGCTGTAGGCATTTGAAGGGAGGTAAAGACTACAAAAAGGTGGAATTTGAAGACTAGGAGGTAGGTCATTTGTGGCCTTGGTAAGCAGTTTTAAATATTGATTGAATACAAGATAGATTGTAAGGAGTTAGTACTAGGGTGGTAAAGAAGTGGAGATTGTTAAGTGTAAATGGTTTTTCTGCAAATTTAATCTGAGTTTGAATAGTAGGATAAAAGGATGATACTTATTAGGGTAAGGGCATAGAACTTATTTGTAGATCAGCTGTAAGAGGCTGAAAAAAGCTTATAGATGTTTAAGATCCTCAAAAGCAGAAAGTGTGATCACAAGCACTATATGCAGCTGATGCATTGCTAAGGAGGCAGGACATTTCCTTCTGCAAAAGCAAATTGGTAGGAGGATAATGAGAGAGAAAGATGTTGAGGACAGAACGCTCATATTGGAACGCTCATTTTATTTACTAACAATTTCTAGAGCTTGCTTCCATTATGTTTTGTAACCATTCTTTGTAGTTCAGGCATTGCATCAAAGATGACAGATTTTGGGGGTGATATTAGCACTGGAAATAAGAAAGATGGACACATTAAAGGGAGTACAGTAATTTCTATGTGAGGTCCAGGCTGGGTGGAGGAAGTAGTATTCGGATTAAGGCTTCTTCTCTTTAAATGTAGAGGTACCTCAAAAATTTTCCCTGATTTCCCGGCATACACTGTTTTTTTTTTTTTTTTTTTTTTGCATACACCCATAAGGCTTCAGCTTTCATCTGAGGCTAACTGGCAAATCTCTACCGTTAGTTTGACTTCACATTGAGCTATAGACTGGAATTTCCGTAACTGCCTGTTATATATACGTCACTGGAGGAGCTTCCTGTAGACATTGCATAAGCAACATGTCCCAACTTGAAATTACGTCTTTTTTACCATCTTGTTCTGTTTGACTCTCCTATTTTTACAGAGGACCCCACCATTTTCTCAGTTCCCAAGGCTTGCAACTTTAGTTATTTGCATTTTATTTTTTCCCTTCTGCCCTTAATTATTCATAAATGGTTTGATCACTTTCCCCTATCCATTCCC
The DNA here is from genome assembly GCF_905146905.1 of Nyctereutes procyonoides. Taxonomy (NCBI): domain Eukaryota; kingdom Metazoa; phylum Chordata; class Mammalia; order Carnivora; family Canidae; genus Nyctereutes; species Nyctereutes procyonoides. The sequence continues at coordinate 9,074,755 of NW_026575145.1, forward strand.
TCCTTTCCACGTCACTAACTGAGGTCAAGCCCTTGTTACTATTCATATAGAGTGTCAGTGCTTCAGACCTTTTTCTTCCATTTTGACAGTGGCCAGAGTGGTCTCCCTGAAGCAGTTTTAAGTTAAGAGCACTGCTAGAAATCTTTAATCTTTGGGGTACCTGGGTGGCTCAGTCAGTTAAGGGACTCTTGGTTTCGGCTCAGGTCATGAGATCAAGCCCTGCGTTGGGCTCTGTGCAAAGTCTGCTGGAGATTTGCTCTCTTCCTCTGTCCCTCCCCTAGCCCACATGCTCTCTCTCTCAAATAAATAAGTTTTTAAAAAAATCTTTAATAATGCCTTATAGAATTACAAATAAACTCTTTATATTGCTTTTGAGGGTCCTTTATTGCATAATCCAAAGTTTTCCCACTTTCAGCTACTGTTTTGTCTTTTGAGCCAACTGGATTTCTTATTCTACTTTGACTACATTAAGCATGTTACCATCTTTGTAACTTGTCCCTATCACCACTTGTACACATGAAGCCATCCCTCAAGGCTGAGTTCGAAGTTTATGGACTCCATGAAAATTTTTCTGTGATTGCATGACTTGTTTAATATAATGTTTTTCCCCTTTCATTCCTTTTTTTCATCCATTTCTGATGGCTCTTATCTCTCGTGTTAGGTTATAAATTACTTGAGAATAATAACTATGTTATTTTAATTTTTGACTGTCCACAGTACCTTAAACATAGCATGTATTGAGTATAATAGATTTGGGCAGAAGAACAGAGATTAGAGTATAAGAGCTTTGTGGAGGTATTTAGGAGTTAGAGACTTTATGATATAGATAAATAAATTGAATCCATGGTCTAAAAGTTCTGAAAGGTAAGATTTTTTTAGAGCAAGGAAAGGAGCTTACTGTTGGAAAGTGTGGAAGGGGTATATAGCACATGAAAGAAAAAAATTTATTCCTGTATAATGCATATACATATGATTATCAATATCACCCTCACCATTTCACTTGCTGTGGAACAAAAAGCTAAGTATACTACTATGACGTGGAAGTTTGGAATACAGAATGTACCATAAATCAGCCTTTCCATTATGCTTGAGTCATCTGAGTATTGGATCTAGTCTGGATCTCACAACTTAAGAGAAACTTACTTAAGAAAATTGCAAGAGGATAAGAAAGTAGTACCAATTAATAAAGTTCATGGAAATGGTCATTATGGAAGGAGAGGTTAATGGATACCTTTAAAATAGTATTTGTCAGGGGTCCCCTAGCAAATGCCCTTAGGGGCAGGTAAGTAACAAATGAATGAAGCTCTTACAAGAAAATCTGATACTCTCTGAGTGAAGGGGCAATACCTGCGGGCAAGGGGCTCTGGTGGACTAGAGTTTGTGGGAAGAATACAGAAGTCCTTTTCTAAAGAGGATAGCTGTTCTTCCCTTCTAGCTGATTGTTGCCATTTATATAATTTATTTAACAAAATGTTGTGAGCCTACATTAATGCAGACGAAATAAAATAAATCTTCGTGGCTGAATTTCCACATTAAAAAGTATGGTTGGGGGTCCCTGGGTGGCTCAGCAGTTTAGCCCCCTGCCTTCAGCCCTGGGCATGATCCTGGAGTCCCGGGATCGAGTCCCACATCAAGTTCCCTGCATGGAGCCTGCTTCTCCCTCTGCCTATGTCTCTGCTTGTGTTCGCTCTCTCTCTCTCTCTCTCTGTGTGTGTGTCTCATGAATAAATAAAAACCTTAAAAAAAAGTATGGTTTAGTTCATGGAAATAATAACTTGCTTCTTGCTTTTCTGGATTTAAATTACAATATGGGGCACCTGGTTGGCTCAGTCAGTAGAGCATGAGACTCTTGATCTCAGGGTTGTGAATTCAAGCCCCACACTGTGCATGGAATCTACTTAAAAAATAATAAATTACAACATGGAGATGTAGTTGGTAGTAGGCTTCTAAAGAACGTGTTGAGCTGTTAAGCATGGAGAGGCATCATTCTGGGCTGGTAGTTGAAAACTGTTACTTATCTTTGACTTTGTTAACAAAGTTTAACAGTATGTACTTGATATGCACAGTAAGACTCAGTAAATATTAGTTATTAGTCTTCCTTGTTCTCAGTGGGGAAATAATGTCTCGTTAATGATTTATTTATTTATTTATAAAAGATTTTATTTATTTGAGAGAGAGTGTATAAGCTGGCAGAGGGGCAGGGGGGAGAAGGAGAAACAGACTACTCACTGAGCAGGGTGCCCACTACAGTGCTTGATCCTACGACCCTGGGATGATGACCTGAGCTGAAGGCAGATGCTTAACTGGCTGAGCTACCCAGGTTCCCCTATTTTATTTTATTTTTAAAGATTTATTGGGCAGCCCGGTGGCGCAGCGGTTTGGCTCCGCCTGCAGCCCGGGGTGTGATCCTGGAGACCTGGGATCGAGTCCCACATCGGGCTCCCTGCGTGGAGTCTGCTTCTCCCTCTGCCTGTGTCTCTGCCTCTCTCTCTGTGTCTATGGATAAATAAATAAAATCTTAAAAAAAAAAGATTTATTTATTTATTTGAGAGAGAGAGAGAAAGAGCATGCCTGTTCCTGAGCAGGGGGAGGGGTAGAAGGAAAGTGAATCTCAAGCAGAATCCCCACTGAGTGTGGAGCCTGATACAGGGCTTGATTCCATGACCACTGAGGTCACAACCTGAGCTGAAATCAAAAGTCAGATGCCTAACTGAGCCACCCAGGTGCCCCAAAGATACTTTAAATAGGAAAGAAAATCTGTTTTAAACTTTGAAGTTTAGGGATGTCTGGGTGGCTCAGGGGTTGAGCATCTGCTTTTGACTCAGGGTGTGATCCTGGGGTCCTGAGATCGAGTCCTACATCAGGCTTCCCACAGGAAGCCTGCTTTTCCCTCTGGCTATGTCTCTCTGTCTTTGTCTTTGTGTCTCTCATGAATAGATAAAATCTTATAAATAAATAAACTTTGAAGTTTATTATGACCTGGAAGTAGAGGCATAAACGAGAGCCCTAAGGTCTTTCTTGACCTATGCTTTTTTGTAAGAAAAATTGTTAATATTTTTATAGATAATAATCATAATAATAACTAATAAGCTGAATCTATACTGTTTTAGTTCCTGTGCTAAGCTTCTTATGCACTCATACTTAATTATTAAAACATTCTTATGAGGTGCTTACTATTAACTCTATTTTGCAGAAGAGGAAATTAGGCTTAAATAGCTTAAGTAACCTATCTAAGATCACATAGCTAACTTGTGTTAGGGTCTGGATTTGACCCTGTGCTACTCTGACTGGAGAATCCAAATGTTTAATCATTAAGCTAAATCTATGATTGCAGTTTAGAGAGTTAACTTGGTAGCCAAGTATTTTACTAAAAATTATACAATCTTACAATTTAGTTTTCTTTTTGTCAGAAATCAAGTACCAGTGATAAGTTTTATCCATAGATGGCCTGAAGAGGGCACCACTGCAACACTGCTTCCCCACTGCTGTAGTTTCATACATTAAGTAATAGCTTGGATCTTTCTGCCTAATCCTGGATATATTTTAAGGAGAAAACAGGCACAGTTGAAAAATTAAGGTCAATCAGCTGCAAATTTTTGATGTTTGCATTGAGCATTAGTATTTATAATTTCAAATAAAATCTTTACATATATAAATTAGAAAATTGATGTATATTTTTGTCTTGACCGGGAGAAATACATCTGGGATTGGGTGAATTGAAGTGGAAAATGTGTAAGTCAGGAATATTTACAGAAAACAAAAAAAGCAAGAGCTACCAGATTATTATTAGTCTAAGTCATAGTTTTGAGACCTTTGCTTCTCTGTTAACTGAATGTAAAATAAGGAAAAATATTTTTGGTGTTATAAGAGTAGATTTTTCAAAAGAGTTAATAATAGCTCAGACATGTTGTATTCCTGCTGTGTGTGTCAGGTATTGTTCTGTTTCTTTACACAGTTGAACTCATTTAATCATTATAACAACCATATGAAATAGGTCCTTTTGTTACCTTTATTTTACAGATGAGGAAACTAAGACACAGAGAGGTTAAGTAATTTATCTTCCTCAAAGTCATGCAGGCAAGTGGCTGAGGAGGAATCGAGCCCATGCTGTCTGGCTCCAGACTCCAAACTCTTATTCTCAGTGCTATTGTCTCCATTATCAAGTTTTTATGATTAATGTATGAAAACACATAGTAAAATTGATTGTCCTTTATTCAGGAGAGGTCATGGCATGTCTGTGGCTATGCCAGACTGGAATTTGCAAGAGCTAAAAATGCCCATCTCCTATTTGTTATTCACTTGCTGATCTCTGAAAATTACTTGGTTTAGATTTTTTATATTTACTTATAAATGAGAACTTGAGTATCAGGTGAAAAATGTAAAAATCCAGATATAAAATCTTTCAGAAAACCTTTTTCTTGCTACAATAGAATTTCACTGTTAGTGGTTTGGATTACCAAAGTCATTCTGTCAACACAGTTTTTATTAAAATTGAAGTTAGGGATTTTCCTTAACTCTTGATAATTACTTAGGACCCACAGAGATCAATTAAAGTGACTTGAATGAAAATGATAAGCATGGTTTATTTTAAAAATATTGTAGGGACACCTGGGTGGCTCAGTGATTGAGTGTTTGCCTTTGGCTCAGGTTGTGAACCTGGGGTCCTGGGATCCAGTCCCATATCAGGCTCTCTGCGGGTAGCCTGCTTCTCCCTCTGCCTATGTCTCTGCCTTTCTCTCTGTGTTTCTCATGAGTAAATAAATAAATAAAATCTTTAAAAAAATTGTAAATATACCTCCTTCCAGTTGGCATGTCTGTTAAAATATGTACAATTTCTTTCATTCCCCCCCCCCCCAGATTTTATGTGTTTATTTGAGAGAGAGGAGAACACAAGCAGTAGGAGGTGCGTTGGGGGAGAGGGGGAGAAAGAATCTCTAAAGCAGATTTCTCACTGAACACGGAGCCCAACATGGGGCTTAATGCCAGGACCCCAAGACCATGACCTGAGTAGAAACCAGGAGTCAAATGCTCAATCCAGGTGCCCCAAAATATGTGCAATTTCAATTTTATTTAGTAGACAGGCAGCAGTAATCTTACCAAGGCAGATTTATTCCTTAGTAGTGATAAAGCACCAATACATAAAAGACAAATGAACACTTTACTACTGTAGAGATTAAGTTCGGTATGTAGTTGTCCGGATTCTGCAGTGCAAATCTGATGCCGACCACTTGGGGGCAGACTCGGCAAGTTAAATGACGTAGTTCACAGCAGGCCTGCCCCCAACTTCGGTGCCAGCTGCTAGTGGGATTCCTGTACTTCCAATCTGTAGAGGTGAGAGGGTGGGGGGAGTTGGTGGTGGTGGTGCCTCCCCCTCTCAGGTTTGATTACTCTAGAAGAACACATAGAACTCAGAAAAGCACTATATTTATGATTACAGTTTTATTATAAAGAATACAAATAAGGACCAGCGAAGAGACCCCCTCAGAGTGAGGTTTGAGAGGGTTCCAGATACAGAGCTTCTGTGCTCTTTCCCCATAGAATCAGGATGTGTTACCTCCTAGCATATTGATAAATTTTTTAGACAGGAAGCTCTACTGAGCTTTGGTATCAAGATCTGTTTCTTTACTACCAGGCCTGATTTATTGAATCTCCAGCACCCTTTTTTCCCTCCCTTTTCCTCACTTCCCTTCTCTAGAGGTCAGGTTGTCTGAAATACCCAGCCCTCTAATCACATGTTGATCTTTCTGATGACTGGCCCCCATCCTGAGTCATCTCATCTCAGTTGAGCTCATGAATTCAGTTGTAAGTGGAGCGGCTTATGAATAACAAAGACACTACTATTAGGAAATTCCAAAGGTATAGAGTCTCCCTCTGAGGAACCAGGGACCAGGCCAGTCAGATTCTTTATTCTACAACAGGAAGATCGGTGTTATTCTGCTTACAATGATTCCTTGTCTGTTTTAAACATTTGCTTATACATTTTAAGGTATTACTCTGTTTTAATCATAGCAAACATCTTTCTTCTAGGAGTCTGGAGCACCTATTCTCACAGATGATGTTAGTTTACAAGTGTTTATGGATCACTTGAAGAAACTTGCTGTGTCAAGTGCTGCTTGAAGAGCTGAACATATTAAGGACACTTAAGAGGAAATAATATTTCAATTTCATTTTTTTTCATTTTATCTGTGGAAACCAACAGAGGTATCTCTCTAGGCTTTGTATTAGTATGGTTTGAGATAACATGAGGAAAAATGTTCACATTTGTAGATTAAGCTGGAATATGAGAGCAATAAGAACAAATTTATTTTGCTTCCCACAGTATTATGACTGGTTTTAGAAACCTGAGGTCTTTATAATTTAATTATGTTAAAGAGTAAAAAATAGAGTTGGCCTTGTACTACAGAGATATAACTCATTTGTATATTGTAGAAAAATCCAAAGTGGCACTGAATATGTCCTTGCTGACTTTTTGAAAACTTGATTTTAACCAGAAAGTAAACAAAATCATCAACAGTAATGATAAATGTGAACATTTTTGCCTGTTCATTAAAATATATCTGTGATTTTCAAGCACTTATGCATATACTTTTTCTGTACTTATTCTGTTAAGGAAGATTTATTTTTATGATGATTTGTTTAGGAATTAGTTGGCTTTATATAAGGTAATTTTCACAAAGATAACTTAATGGTTTTGGTCATTTGGAAAAATAGTTTAGAGATGAAAAGTTTTTGGGGCAACAGTTCCACAACTGACAAAAAAATGTGAAATTCCCATAAAGTACCCAACTTACATGATTAAACAGGATAATTTTTTTTTTTTTTAAAAGAGTGATAGAAAATAAGCCATTTTGTTATAGTGCATTTTAGGAAGTCTGCAGTAAAGTAACTGTCATCACTACTAAACCAAAATTGGTTTTTACTGCATGGTTATGTTGTTTCCCCTTGTTTTTCAGAGGTAAATTTTACTTTATGTCCTTCAGTATTTTAACACTATTTTGGGAGTTTACATATTGCTTTTTATTTTTGCTTCCATTTTATGAAATGTATTAAGTTCTTATTCAAACAGTATTATGTAATATTTTGTTGAATGATATCATGTGGTGATGCTCAGTTTTATTTTGATTTATTCATTAGTATCATTCACTTTTACCTTTTAAAGTTTACTTGTAGCAAATGTTTACATTGCTAAAGCCAGATGTTTGACAATGAAATTTATATCGAGTACTGCAAATAAAAGGTGGTGCTATGATAAATGCTTAGAAGGACAGTTTGATGATTGTACTTGCATGAACACAATCATATGATAAAACAAACTTAAAAAAATTGTTTATATGTTATATTCAATTAAATAAATTGCTCTGTTCCATTTTATTTGAATTGAACTGTGCTAGGCCTAAATACCAATAAAATATACTTTTTCTGTGTTTTCCTGCTTGTTTCGAAGTCTGATAAAGCCTGAGAAGCCTCATATAAAATTTGAGCAATTATAAAATCTGCTATGAGTAGATTAAAAAGTGTTCATTTTTTTTTAAATGGCAGCTTTATTGGATATAATTCACTTACCACACAGTTCACCCATTTAAAGTGTACAGCTCAGTGGTTTTTAGAATATTCAGAATTGTGTAATCATCACCACAATCAATTTTAGAGCACTTACATCCTCCCCAAAGTAGTCGTTTTTGCCATAAGGAAATTGAGTTTTGGATTAACATATTTTGAATTGAGTTAAGCCCCTGTGATGATACATATTTAATTTGCATGGGCCCTTAACTTACACTCTTTAAGAGTGCATTGTTGTTCTTGAGTGGTAAGTCAGTACTTACCCCCAACTGTCCTTTACTTTTCTAAATCAATTACAGCTGAAGGTGCTAAAGTAAGGCATACGGAGGAACAAATATATCATCATACTTTTTTAACTTACCATTTGAAAGAAAGCACCTGGGATCTGTTTGTGTCTAATTTAGCTGTAACTCAATTGCTAGATATTTAAATAGATTGTTGAAGAAAGAAATGTTTAACCCTTTTAATAAAATTCAGAGCAGATAGTGTATCTGCTAAATTGTTAGCAGCATTGAGAAGCTTTGATATGTCCAGAACTATTTGAAATTTACTGTTGAATCTACTGCCCCTTGTGGCTTTATCTCTAAAAACAGCTTTAGACCTCATCTGTGTCTGTGCATTTTTATTTTGTTGTAAGAAGATACATTTATTCTTTTATGGGCTGATTCGAAAAGTGAACTGACATTTTCTCCATCCAGTTCCCCACTTGATAAACTTACCTCTATATTCCCTAGCCCGTGGCCTGCATGTGATGAATGTGCTTGTTGTCCAGTCCAGGCCAGAAACCAGTGAAGCAGCATTTTTCGATCTTACTCTCCACAACATCTTTAGTAACCATTTCTACCAGTTCTGCCTCTCTAATATCTCCCTAGTCTCTTTACTGTTTTCCATTTTACTGTTCTTCTGCCTTCATCATGTCTCATGTGGTTGGTGCAGCTGCCTCCTAACCTGTCTTTCCCCAGTCTCCTCCATTCTTCTCTTGAATTCACTGAAATACAAATCTGATTATGTCATTCTCTTTGCCCTCATAATATAATCCAAACACTTTGACCTGGTAACATTGGATATTGAACAACAATCAGATCTTAGATCTCCTTTGAAAAATAGCACAAAGAACACAGTTGGAAAGGTGTACTATTGGAGAGAGGTCCCTAGTTCTACCTAAGCATCAGTCTTAGGTGTGTTATTTGGGACATATAGTGACAAAGCAGATGCATTCTTCACTGGCTGTTACAAAGTAAGTGGCTTACTGCATTTGGTTTTATTTCAAATGAAAATAATCAGTTATTTTTCAAACACTACCAACAAATTAGGATTATTTGCTTTCTAATGCCTATAATTTACATTTTTTTCATTTTCCATTTTTCCAATATCCATGCATGCATACTTTTTGTGCTTTTATGTATTTGATTTATATTCATCTTGAGCATTTTGTCAAGTAATTCAGATGTTTCTCTTGTTTGCTTTTTAATAGTTTACCTTATGAAATTAAAACATTTTCCTTATGTTCATTTTTCCTTTCTTTAATAGAGAAACGGGTGCCTGGATGGCTCAGTCGGTTAAGCATCTGCCCAGGGTTCTGGGATTGAGCCCAGTGTTGGGCTCCCTGCTCAGCTGGTAGTCTGCTTCTCCCCCTCCCCATTTGGGTGCTTTCTCCCTCTCTCTCAAAGAAATAAATAAAATCTTGAAAAAAAAATAGAGAAACAAATACTGGTCTAGGTTTAGTGTATTATTATCTGGTCAATGTAATAATTGGTATGCAATACTAGATATGGAATAATGAAGTTGCATTACAAAATAAATTCAGATTTTTTTTTCTTCCCCATCTATGGATTGTACTGACATAAAGCCCAATTATGTGGGTTGAGGATGTGATAACTGGGAAATTGGGGATTTTCCCCCCTAAAGAAACATTAAAAAAAACCCAAAACAGTAAAATATCTAAACATTTGGAAGATAGAAATGTTAATTTTAGGGTTTGTTAAATCAACATAGAATTAGCTATGTATTTTTAAAAGTTAAGGATAACAAAGTTCAAACCAGGATATAAAAATTTCAAACCAGATTTTGTAACTTCCAAACCAGTGGAGGAAAAGAAGCAATAAAAGCAATCTGATGAAAGGGCAGGCAACAAAGATGAAAAAGGCAGCAAAAGGGGGGAAAGTGTGGTAAATAAGAGACAAAAGAAAAAATAACAGATCAGTACTTTTTCGTGTATTTATGAAAATTAAAAATACTTAATGGTCTGTTGTAATGAGCAAAATCATATGTAGTATTTTGAACCTTCTGTAAATTTGTCTTAAGACTTCATAAAAATATTTTCATGTATCCATGCTTTACTGAGTATAGTCAGACTCATCAATCTTTTTCATAGTTGACTGTGAAGAAGACATTAATTTCAAAAGTGTTATTTTTTATTTGAAGCAAAAGAGACACAAATAGGAAAACTCAAAGGTAAGTTTGATAGAGATTCATAAAAAAATCCATTTTTACAAATTTCATAAATTCCTAAATTCTTAAAACTGTTTTTTCAGGATTGATGCTAGCGGCTTTCACAAAGCTTCTTGGTATAAAGATTTCCACTGTAATACATAAACTAGAAAATTCAAGATAAATTCCTATTACATTTGATAAAACCCTCCAAAATTCTTTTGCAAAAATGAGCACAAATGGCTGAATGATGGTGCACACTGACATTATTTGATCCATTGATTTCAAACAAATGTCCAGTTACAGATCAAGGTGTTTGGATATTGGTGTTTTAATTTTTTCCTGGCCATGTAAGTAGAACATCTGTTACGTTATGGGTGTTCTTTGAAATTTGATTCTTCAGTGTAAATTCTATTTTCTTAGATTTTGTTATTGCATATTTAATTGCCTTCTCTGCAGTTTCTATGTGCTGATCTAAAGCTTAGTGTCTTAATAATGTACATTGTTCAAGCCTGATTTAGATCACAGCTACTTTGAGTTTTGATTAACCTCATCTAAAACTTTACACCAAAAAAACCCCCTGAAATTTTGCCAGTGACGTAATGATTTATTTTCTTGGTGAGTCTTTTAGTTTTAAAACAAACAGCAGTTAAAGACAAATTTTATTCATAAAGATACTCAAATTCAGTGAAAGGTTCCATTTAGGCACTAAAATGTGCACTTGGGAAAATTACACTTAAAAGTTCACACTCTGTTTTGCTCTTTTAACATTATCCACCAACAAAAACTCCCAAGTTTAGATTGAGAGAATTGTTTCTTCATCTTTGTGATTACTAGCCTAGTGTGGTTTACTTGAACCTACTGTTTAAAGAGCAGGATATTTAGTACCAGGGATATTGAAGAAACAAGCTCTCCCCACTCCACCAAGGGAGCTGAAATGATTCAAAATGTGTTACTAACTTACCCTCCAAATTGAAGGGTGTCTCTGTATATTGGGACTGGACTCTAACTGGGAGTTCTCTGAATTAAGTTCTATACAGAATGCAATGTTTATTAAAGGATAAGTAATAAAAATGTACTAAACATATTAAAACTTAGCAGTAGCCATAGCTATTGTATAGATTTTTATTTTTTTTCTTTCATGTTTTTAGGGGTTAGACCAATGAAAGTCTTGTTTTTCAGTTTGAAGTATTTTGTCACTGACATTATTTGTAATTGCTGGCATAGAGTGATAAAACTGCTCTGTCCTTGTTACACCATTGTTTGGAAACTAAACTGTAAGGTTTGATTTACTCATGAATTAAATTTCAGTGAAGATTATAAAATATTTAGTACTGAACAGTAAAAGTGCTATGTATCAAAAGTTGTGGTATGGGAAAAAGGGTTACTAGAGGGATATGTGTTATTTTAAATGCAGCTGGAGAAAAAGGATTAGAAATAAACTTTGCATTCAAGTCAAGAAAAAAAATCTGAAGAAAGGAAATAATAATAATAAAATCAGATTTTTGAAAAAAGATTTTATTTATTCATGAGAGACACACAGAGAGAGGCAGAGTCACAGGCAGAGGGAGAAGCAGGCTCCATGCAGGGAGCATGTTGTGGGACATGATCCTGGGACCCTGGGATCATGCCCTGAGCCAAAGGCAGACGCCCAACCACTGACCCACCCAGGCATCCCTAAAAGCAGATTTTTAATGAGAAAACAAAATAAGTATCAATGGAGATGTTCCATAAAACAAAAAAGAACTTGAAAGTCTTAAAGCCATTTTTAAAGCTAAGAAGGAAATTGAGTATCAGCTCATCTTCTGAATAGTAAAATGGTGTTTTTTTCAAATGGAAGTCTTAAATGAGTAATTTAAAATTTTTGTTCAGGTCAATTAAGAAGCATAATTGTTTAATGATCAACCATCTAAAATTTTTCCTCCAGTGAATTTCAGAGAAGATTAGATGTTATACATTTACCACTGAAGAGTGTAGAAGTAGTTTCAAACTTCAGAATTTGTGTAATTTTGAAGTTCAAAGAGTCCACTGAGGTCAAGCCCTATCTGTCCAATTCAGGAATTCCTTGTCAGTATCTCAGATGTTGGTCATCTGACTTCTGTATACAGAGCACTTTCAGTGACAAAACAAGATAGCTGTAAATTACTGAATGCGACAGATGACGACACTTCAAGAGAAAAGATAGTGAATTGGGAAGGAATTACAATGCCACATACCAAAAAAAAGTCTTGACCAGAATTTGATGGAGAAAATTTAAATCTGTTTTACACAATACTTTCTGAGGGACCATAATCATTGGCCTACAAAGACATCTGGCACTCGGATATTGTCATTAAATGAGAGCAGGGCAGCCCATAATGCAGGTGTTTGCCAATTTAGAAAAACGTTTCTAAGCAGGACATCATGCACCCACTTTTCTAACAGAGCACTGTGTATTTTCCAACTGCAATAACCAGAGTATTTATGTAGAGTAAAGTACATCGCAGAGCCAAGTGGTGTGAATCTATTTCCTATGAGAAATGTGGCTTGCTCTGCTGGAGAAAATGCTGTTTTCTGATCTGTGTCAAGATCTTGCTCAGCTGCTCTAACAGGGTGAAGCAGCCACAGAATGATCTGTAGGTATGTGTTTAACCTGTTCTGGGGACTGCACTATTTGTTTTGGCAAAGTAGGGAGATCCATAAAATCAACAATTTTTGTAGGGGTTAGAGATTTCTCTAAGAGAAACAAATCTGGAGATTACTTTAGAGTTACAGTAAGGATATCATTTTGAAGTGATAAGTATACTGATTAAAGAGCCTCCAAAACTGAAGGATCACATCTCACTTTATCTAATGTGTTAGAGCAGATAGTTCCTGTCTTCAAGGCAATTTAAAAATAACTTAATCTGCAAAGGTTTAAAAATTAATCTTCATAAAATCCTTGTGAGATGCTGATAGGTCAAATATTTTGCATGTTTGAAAACACTGGTGAAGAAGTAAAATTCAACAGAGATGAATCATAGAGCAGTACTTCTCAAACTTGAACATGCATAGGAATCACCTACAGATAATCATTAAATGCAGATGTTGAAGTAGGTCTGAAACTGAGTCTGATGTTTTGCATTTCTAACAAGTTCCCCAGGTGATACCAGTGCTGCTTTCTGGACCACAATTTTAATAGCAAATTTTGCTAAAAGCAACATTTTCACCATGTGTTGGGACTTCCACACAAAGAAGTCCAACAGTCAGTTGGAAATGTGCAGTCTTGAATCAGGAGTCTCAGGTTTGGGAACAATAAGCCTAGAATTGATAGCTAAATCTATGAGATTAGATGAAGTTGCTTTTATTAATTATTTACTAAGTGCTAACCAGACATATAGGAAGCACAGACGGTCTTCCTTTGTTGAGCATGGATTAGGCCATCATGTATGGTTTCTTGTGTTTAATTCTAAACTTCTATTTTTAATGAGAACATTAAGCCAACTGATTTATCAAATAGATCTTTTTCAGCAAGGAAGTATTTCTATTAAAAAGGCTATCAAGTTATTGAAATATTAATAGTACAATATGTGACAAAAGAGAATGTTTTCATTGAATCTTGGGTTTTCATAATACTCAGAATTAGGTTTTGTATTTTAATAGGAGTTTTAAAAAAATAAGATCCTAACTAATAAACTATGAAATGGCTTAATTAACAACTGCCTTTAATTATTTTAAGAAGACATGTCCCATTTTTTTAAGACCATGAAATAGGTTGCCAAGGCATGTTTGTTTGTTTTTTTTTTAAAGATTTAATTTATTTATTCATGAGAGACAGAGAGAGAGAGAGAGAGAGGAGGCAGAGACACAAACAGAGGGAGAAGCAGGCTCCATGCAGGGAGCTTGACGTGGGACTTGATCCCCGGTCTCCAGGATCACACTCCGGGCTGAAGGTGGCACCAAACCGCTGGCCTATCGGGGCTGCCCGCCAAGGCATGTTGTTAAATGTTCTTAATTAGGTATGTTTATTAGCTGCTTAGGTAAGCATTATGGACTGGGGTAGACATGGATCTTCCTGGGGTTAGAAAAATAAATTTGACAGTCTGAGCAGACTTTAGACCAACAGACTTCTGATTTGTGTGTGTTGTGCCTTCTCATCTGCTTATATATTTACAGTGAAACTTTTCAATTGTTTACTTATTGAGTTTCATATACACTTTTGACATGGCATGTTGTAAATGACTCTAATGATTACCTTCCATTTGGAGTCTAAAGTCCAGCATGGTTTCAGGGAACTAATGTTTTATTATTGCAGATTCTCTGGCAGGAACATTCACGGCGCCCACTGTGCTTACTCAGCCTATACCGGTGACAGCTACATCTGCTTCTCCATCTGCACCTTGCAGTTTGAAGTCGATATCATTAGCTGTCTGTAAAACTGAAGAATCTGGCTGTATCTAAAGAAGGAGGACTGACTGGGTTGAAAAAAATCTCCACCTCTCTGCAGGACCTGCCACAAAATAATAGTTCTGTGGAATGATGTGGGGATTTCTTATGATTAAGTAGATTATGAAGCTGTGATTTTCCAACAGATACATTTAAACATGCCCAAAGAATACTTTAAGGATATAATCACAAAATGTGTTTAATAATGATGTAGCTGTGATATGTGTCATATAAGGCTCTGTTTTTGTCATAGGTAAAACTCATTTATAAATAAAACCTAACATTACCACTACAGAGGAAGAAAACCAAATTCTTACCGTAGTATATGAGACCTGTCAATCATTGCACCTGCTACATTCAGGATGTCCTCCTGCTCGCCACCCTCTGCTGAGCTAAGCAGCCAGCCCCAGTCTCATTCCTAAGCAAAGAGATTGGGATCACATTTTCTAAAGGCACCTAATCCACAGACTGGCTGGTGAGCTACAAAATAAGTTGGCATGAAAAACTTACCCTTGTAAGGATAATGGTAACTAACAAGACCAATTATCCTCTCGTCCTTTAAGAGTTGAATAGGGTAATCCAGAGAGCAGCAGCCATTCTGTAAACAGTCGAAAAATGACAGAGAAGCAACAAGAAGTGGAAGAGGCATATTGATGGAACATTAGGGCGGAGATTCATGAACTCTGGCTGGGAAATGGTTCCTA
The DNA here is from genome assembly GCF_905146905.1 of Nyctereutes procyonoides. Classification (NCBI taxonomy): domain Eukaryota; kingdom Metazoa; phylum Chordata; class Mammalia; order Carnivora; family Canidae; genus Nyctereutes; species Nyctereutes procyonoides. The sequence goes on from NW_026575145.1 coordinate 9,089,853, forward strand.
TATTGCCTTGAATTTTGTAAAGCAGCTATTTCTGGAATCCTTTCACTCTGATTCCCAAATGTGCCCTTACAACACCTCTCAAGAAGAATTAAACTTATTGGTGAAACAAAGATCACAGTGACCATGATGATTTACCTTTTGACCTGATATTGCAAAGAATAGGGATTCAGTACTCACAAAACTAATCAGATGAAGCAAAAGCATGGCACATTGGGACCTAGTCCCAGAAGAGGCAGTATTTTATCTGTCCATCTGGTTTAGGTGTCTTTCTAACAGTATCCATCAGGATTACTAACTTACAGCTTTCTGAAGACAACAAAAGCCTTAATGGCAGTTACTTATGATTCACTCCACATCTTTGTAAATAGTATATTGAGTGAGTGAGTAGGATTGTGAGCCATAATTATGAAAGCTATTGTATTTTGTCTCTGTCCCTTGAAACTTGTTCCATGTGTGTACTTTCCCACCCCTCAGCCACTTGATGGAGACGGTAGCAGGCTGATCATTTTTGGGTGACTCTTACCAAATCGACTTGAAGATCACTCCAAATCACGGACATAGCCCCACTGTGCTAGGTGGGAAATATGCACCACCTCATTTATATTTCTGCCTGATGGCCTAGCTTAGAGCTCACTTTGGAACCTGCTATCTATGTTATCTTGACATCTTAGTCCAAGCCACTTGTTGCACACTTATCCATAGGAAGAGTATGAATGGTATACACACAGACAATCCCATTGTTAGTCTCCAATTCTCTCACAGATACTTCTTAATCAGCATATCTTGGGAAAAGTGCTGTTTTCTGGCATTCTTTGCTCAGTCTTTCTCTGGGGTCCCACCCACTCAAATCCTTCTCCACAGTCTGTTTGTGATGTATAGTTCATATTGTAGGACCTTTATTCCTTGTTTACAATTTTGCTTATAAACTGTTTGAAGTAAACCTTAAGAACTGAATCTTCATCAATCAATTCTAATAAAAAGCTATGCTTGCCTCTAAAACACTGGACAAGGCCATTTGTCTGCTTTTCTTATTAATGAGAATGGTGGTGACACGATGCAGCAGCTTTCTGCAGAACGTTGTGTGGTTATGTTCTTCTCTGCTGCTGGGTCAGTTCTGCTCGGTGGGCATTCTCTGTGGGCTATGGGCATGGGAAGTGTGTTTGGTGATGAGAGACCTTTCCTGCCTGGAGTCAGGGCTAAACATGGACACTCCTTTTCGCAACTTGATGACACCTTGTGTAGTACCAGTAAGTGTTTCTTTGTAGTTGTAGCTAAAAAATAGCTCAACGATATTACTATTCAATCACTTTTATACACTAGTATGTAGGTTACCTAAGTGTTCAGAGACTAGAGATAAAAATGATTTATAGAGCAGTGCTTTGTGCTAAAAATATCGGTTGCTGATGATTCTAGAAAGTTAGGAATAGAACTCCCTACCAGTCACATATCTGCAGGGAGGGAGGCATATTTAATCATTTATCCTATCAGTGAAAGATTTGCTGTGTGTTAGATGACTCACACAACTGAGTGTATTTCTCATTATTTCTGAATCTTATGATTTCACAAAATCAATAAACTTCTATTTCTATCCAATTCTTTATTATTACATTTTAGAAGGATGTGAAACAAAACTTGTGAAGAGATGGGCCGCCTGGGTGGCTCAGTTGGTTTAGTGTCCACCTCTTGGTTTTGGCTCAGGTCATGATCTTGGGGTTCTCAGATCGAGCCCTGTGTTGGGCTCTGCCCTCAGTGGGAAGTCTACTTGTGAGAGTCTCTCTCTCCCTCTGCTCCTCCCCCTGTTTGTACTATCTCTTTCTCCATCTCTAAAATAAATAAATAAATAAATAAATAAATAAATAAATAAATAAATAAATTCTTTAAAAAAACTTGTCAAGAGACAATTATCCTATAGTCTTTTTTAAAAGATTTTATTTGTTTATTCATGAGAGACAGAGAGAGGCAGAGACATAGGCAGAGGGATAAGCAGTTTCCGGGTCGGAGCCTGATGTGGGACTCGATCCAAGGACCCCCTGGGATCACAACCTGAGCTGAAGGCAGATGTTCAACCACTGAGCCACCCAGGTATCCCCTCTTTTTTTTTTGTCTGTTGAGGAATGTGTCATTACATTTCACTATTATTTTCACTTTCTACTTATTTATGGAATTGCTGAACTAGCTCTCAAATTGAGTGAACATTTGAATTCACTCTGAGTTTTTATACTAAGCCTTCAGTGAATGAAGGAGAGAATCACTAAAGGAAGAAATAAATAATATAATAAAAATTGCAAGGAGAGCATTTCAGAGAAACAGATTAGAAAATGTGTAGGATAAATTTCAATCCAGGGGACTACAGCCCAAAGGCCCTAACACTTTTTCACCTCAGGGGGGCAGTAGCTACTACAAAACTGGAAACTCAAATGATGTTTTAAGATCTTTCTCCTCCAATTTAAATTCTGAACTTCTCTAATTTTTTATGTGATTTTTTTCTATCAAAACTCATGTTTTAGTGTTTGTTTTTTGAAAACTAATCCCTATACCTATCTGAACTAATTGGACCCCAAAAGTAAAAAGTAGTTGTTGAAAGGGTACAAAATTGGAGAGTATGAGTTTAGTTCCACATCATTCATGACAAGCTTTCAAAATCTGAATTCCCAGAAGAAAATTATAAATATATGAAAATTTTTATTCTGTAAATCAATTCTTTTAAAAGCAGCAATTGTGGCACAATAAGAGAGGTGGTGGGTTGGAATTTTGAGGTCAGATATCATCCTAGCATCTCCAGGTGTGACCACATTTTTTGGAAAAGATTTATTTTAGAGAGAGAAAGCACTCAGAGGGGAGCCTGGGGAGGGGCAGAGGTAGAGGAAGAGAGAGTCTTAAGCAGACTCCATGCTGAGTGCAGAGCCCAGTGCAGGACTCAGTCTCACAATCCTGAGATCATGACCTAAGCTGAAACCAAGAGTTGGGCACTTAACCAACTATGCCACCCAGGTACTCCTAGATATGACCACATTTTTGACCTATAATTTCTTGTAGAATACTTAATATTTTGTCTGTATTTCCATCTTGGTAACAACCTAAATATAGATGTAAGTATGATGATACCTTTTCTTCAGCAAAAGCACAGCAACCATAATCAGGGGAATTGGTGACAGAAAGTTAAATTTAGTAGAAGATCCTAAAAAGTTAAGAACTCTCTCACTCTTGTTCATTTCTGCACTTGAGTGAATTATGAATTACTCATCATGTGAGTGGCGATCTTTCATGAGGAGAAACAGCTTTGGTAAATGTTACAAATGGTGGTTCAGCTATTTTAAAGTATCTAGGTTTGAGTATTTGCTATTATATCCAGGTGGGGTAATCCCAGAGAATTTAGATTCAGAGATTTTTTTCTTTTATTATTTTTTCTAGAAATAGTAGTCAAATAGATTTTCATCTAGCAAGGAGAAGAAAACAGATGTAGTTCATATCTTTTAAGGAAAAAAATCCACTGATGACATTTTTTTCCCCACTGATGTTGACTTTAAGCACAAATGTAGACAGCAAGGGTGTCAGAGTAAGGTATTTAGGGGGCACGGACACTGCATGGGTTTAAGTCCCAGTTTTGTCATTCTCTAGCTGAAACACTTTGGGCACATTGTTCAACCTCTCTGGGCCTGCTTGCTCAGTTGTAAGATGGAAACAATCATAATAACTACCTCTAGGGTTATATGGGTATGAAATGATTGAGTGCTTCTAATATGCAGGGTCAGGCCTTCCACGACAAGGATGACAGCCAACACTTGCAGGACATTTAATAAGTGCCAGGCATTTTTTTTTTTAAGATTTTATTTATTTATTTATTTATTTATTTATTTATTTATTTATTTATTTATTTATGAGAGAGAGAGAGAGAGAGAGAGAGAGAGAGAGAGAAAGAGAAACTGCATGTGTGATAACATGAGCCTGGGGAGGGACAAAAGCAGAGGAAGAAACAGACTTCCTACTAAGCTCAGAGCTCTGTGGGTCTCCATCCCAGGACCATGAGATCATGACCAGACCCAAAGGAAGTTCAGCACTTAACTGACTAAGCCTCTCAGGCAACGCTCTAAGTGCTAAGAATAACCTCTAAGACAGGCACTATTATCATTCCCAGTTTGCCAATGAGGAAACTAAGGCACAGGGTGGTTAAAACAACCTACTCAAGATCACACAGCTACTTAGTGCTAGACAAGAGATGTTAAGTCCAGGTGGTTTGCTTCCAGAATCCCTGCTTTCTTTGTGCTCCTTTCCCTGAGGGAGATTAAAATTCCTGTGGAGCTTTTAGTGGTCCAGATCAGGGAAGTGAGCTGGTGGAGGTCACTGAGAGGACGTGACCTCCAGTTGACCCGTGAGAGGGCCCCAAGCAGTTGGAGGCTCCTCACCCCTCCGTCTTTCTATGTAGATTTCACCCATCATTTCCTCTTGAGGACCTGTTTCTGTAACACAGTGGCAGTAGGTGCTAACTGAACCCAGTTAAGGCCCGTCGCAGAAACTTTTTTTTTTTATTTTTTACATTTGTCTTAAAGTTCGATTTGCTAGCATATAGTGTAACACCCAGTGCTCATCCCATCAAGTGCCCCCCTCAGTACCAGTCACCCAATCACCCCATCCCCCTGCCCACCTCCCCTTCCGCTACCCTTTGTTTGTTTCCCAGAGTTAGGAGTCTCTCATGGTTTATTTCCTTCCCTAATTTTTCCCACTCAGTTCCCCTCCTTTCCCTTTCTCTCATTATTTCTTATACTCCCCATATGAGTGAAACCATATGATCCTTGTCCTTCTCCAATTGACTTACTTTGCTCAGCATAATACCCTCTAGTTCCATCCACTTTGAAGCAAATGGTGGCTATTCATCCTTTCTGATGGCTGAGTAATATTCCATTGTATACATAGACCACATCTTCTTTATCCATTCATCTGCCAAAGGACATCATGGCTCCTTCCACAGTTTGGCTATTGTGGCCATTGCTGCTATGAACATTGGGGTGTAGGAGTCCTGGTATTTCACTGCATCTGTGTCTTTGGGGTAAATCCCTAGCAGTGCAATTCCTAGGTGGTCAGGTAGCTCTATTAACTTCTTGAGGAACCTCCACTCTGTTTTCCAGGGTGGCTGTACCAGTTCGCATTCCCACCAACAGCTTGAGAGGGTTCCCTTTTCTCCACATTTGTTGTTTTCTGCCTTGTTAATTTTCCCCATTCTCACTGGTGTGAGGTGGTATCTCTTTGTGGTTTTGATTTGTATTTCCCTGATGGCAAGTGATGCGGAGCATTTTCTCATGTGCTTGTTGGCCATGTCTATGTCTTCCTCTGTGAGATTTCTGTTCACGTTTTCTGCCCATTTCATGATTGGATTTTTTTGTTTCTTGGGTGTTGAGTTTGATATGTACTTTATAGATCTTGGACATAAGCCCTTTGTCTGATAGGTCATTTGCAAATATCTTCTCCCACTTTTAAGATTCTGGTGAGTGGGTGCAGAGCTCTCATCCACCTGTGGCCACCCAAGACAAGTTTTGTAAGTTCCCTTGCTTATTATAATGGCCACCTCCCAATCTGGAGTGGCCTGCCTCTGTTTTCAGTCTCTCCTCACCCTCTGTGTATGGGAGCCAGCTTACAATGAGATATCACCTTACACCAGTGAGAATGGGGAAAATTTACAAGACGGGAAACAACAAATGTGGAGAAAGGGGAACCCTCTTGCACTGTTGATGGGAATGTGAACTGGTGCAGCCACTCTGGAAAACTGTGTGGAGGTTCCTCAAAGAGTTAAAAATAGAGCTACCCTATGACCCAGGAATTGCACTGCTGGGATTTCTTTCAAAGATACAGATGCAGTGAAATGCCGGGACACCTGCACCCCAATGTTCATAGCAGCAATGTCCACAATAGCCGAACTGTGGAGGGAGCCTCGGTGTCCATTGAAAGATGAATGGATAAAGAAGACGTGGTTTATGTATACAATGGAATATTACTCAGCCATTAGAAATGACAAATACCCACCATTTGCTTCAACGTGGATAGAGCTGGAGGGTATTATGCTGAGTGAAGTAAGTCAATTGGAGAAGGACAAACATTATATGGTTTCATTCATTTGGGGAATGTAAAAAATAGTGAAAGGGATTAAAGGGGAAAGGAGGAAAATGAATGGGAAATATCAGTGAGGGTGACAGAACATGAGAGACTCCTAACTCTGGGAAACGAACAAGGGGTGGTGGAAAGGGAGGTGTGTGGGGGGTTGGGGTGACTGGGTGATGGGCACTGAGCGGGGCACTGGACGGGATGAGCACCGGGTGTTATGCTATATGTTGGCAAATCGAAATCCAATAAAAAAATATACAAAAAAAATCTGCAAAGGGTCATTTGGTCATCACTGACTTCTGGCTGGAAGGCAATCCCACTTGGTCTCTCCTCACTGTGCATCGCTTCTGTAACTTCTGGGCTGTTTCTCTTGGTGATGCTCTGGGAGAGCCCAGCTATGATCCCTTGCTGATCAGGCTCCCACATGTGCTCACCCTGGTCCTCCTGAGCTTCCCAAAGTCAGCTTGTCCCCACTGACCACTGGCTTTGGGCCATGGCCTCTCTAAACTGAGATGACCTCTTGCTCAGTGTGCCAATTTTCAAGTACCTTCTGCACCTTTAAGGAGTTTGAAACCTCTTGTGACTCTTTCCAGCTCCCTCCCTGTATCCAGGTATACCTGAGCTGGGGTGAGGCTCTGTTCTCTCAGGCCTTCTCCACACCACTATCTACTTTACTGTAGTCATCTGTAGAACAGAACTCCAGGCAGGAACAAAGACTCCATCAAGCCTCTTTTGTTTTTTATTTATTTTATTCTTTTGAGGGTTTAAAAAAAGTTTTTATTTGAGAGAGAGAAAGAGAATGGGTGAGGGAGACAGAGGGAGAGAGATGAGTGGATTCCCTGCTGAGTACAGAGCCAGACATGGGGCTCAATCCTAGGACCCTGAGATCATGACCTGAGCTGAGTCAGATGCTTAACTGACTGAGCCACCCAGGCGCCCCCAAACAAGCCTCTTTTGGCTGGGCATTTACACTTACTTGGATCTCTATGACTTATCCCTTCACTAAGCACTTTGATGATGCTGGGTTGAGACACAAGGCCTCACACTCATGTCCTAAATCTCCCTCTTTTACTACTACCCATCTCCTACTTTCCTCTCTTCCCAGGCTCCTGATTTCCTTATTTTTTAATGGAGATATAGTCCATTTCCCCCACTATTGTTGCCATCAGCACTGTCATGACCACTGAGAGTGTATATCACATTCCCAGGCTCTGGTACTATGTCAGACATGTGTAGCAAAGAGAACATTGGGACCTGCAAGAAACTCTAATGAGAAATTCTCTGGCAAGAGTGTAGGGGGTTCATTTCAATTGGGTAATTTCTTCTTCCAATTAATACACTGGGAAAATACAGTAGATAAAGCTAGTAAGATGGACAGGAGTCAGATTTTGAAGGGCAAGGTTTGATCTGAGCATAAAAGTCTGAAGGGTGGTAAGGCTGGATGTAATCAATGGGGAGGGATAGATGGGAAGGACTTGTGCTCATTCAGGCAAGATGACTGATGCTTGGAGGAGGGTAGTGGAAGTGGTGGGACTACCTGGAGATTGCTTGTGGGAGGGACAGGAGACAAGTGGCCTGTGCTCAGAGGTATCTTAGTGTAGCTAGGAAATTAGCATTCTTTATTTTTTAAGAACTTTATTGAGTGTGTTTGATATATAAAAATTGAATGTTTTTAAGGTGTGCAGCATGATGTTTTGATATATGTATACATTGTGAAAAGATCATCACCATCTAGCTAAGTAATTTATCCACCGTCTCTAGATAGTTACCATTTTGTATCTGCGTGTGTGGTAAAAGATTTAAATTGAGATCTACCATCTTGGTGAATTTCATGTATGCAATGCAGTATTGTTGCAATTTCCTTCTTTTTTAAGGATGAATAATAGTTCAATGTTATATATATTATATGCATACACACACACACACACAAAATGAACTATTATTCAGCCTTAAAAAACAAGGAAATCCTGCCATTTTCAACAATATAGATGAACCTAGAAGATATTTCTCTAAGTAAATAAGCTAGAGCCAGAAAGACAGATACTGCATACTTATTCTTTTTTTAAAAAATATTTTATTTATTCATGAGAGATACAGAGAGAGATGCAGAGACATAAACAGAGGGAGAAGCAGGCTCCCTGTAGGGAGCCCAACATGGGACTCAATCTCAGGACTCCGGAATCACACCCTGAGCCAAAGGCAGATGCTCAACCACTGAGCCACCCGGGCGCTCCTGCATACTTATACTTAAAGATACTTTCCCGGTGAAGTCTTCCCTGACTTCCCATGGCTTGTACCAGTACACCATTGATACTATACTTTTCTTTTTTTTTTTTTTTTACTGTATCTGTCTTTCCCACTAGAACATACTGTCCCTATTGAAAGCAGTTATTTTTGCCCAGTTTCTGTATTCCCAGAGCTTATTAGATTGCTTGGCTCATAAATGGTTATCAAATATTTGTTGAATGAATGCATGAACAAATGAATAGATTTGTCAGGGTAGTAGGTATTACATTGTAAAAGACTATGGCCTACACTTGGCACACAAATTCCCTGAAACACATAAATGAAAAACCCCTGGATCCTGCAGTGCAGACAGGGTTTGCTCTAGAGCTGGCACAACAAGAATGCCAAGGAATGGAACCTAACCATTAGGGACAGGCAACTTGGCTTCCTGAGTAGCAAAAGCTGTTTCTGGATTTTAATGTATCTGGGATATTAACAAATCAGGGAGCCTTCCATTCTATGCTTCTCTGACCTGGTAGCTAAAATTCTAGTGTGCCACCATGAGAAGCAAGGGATGCAATGTGGAGCTGCATCTAGCCACCTGTATCTTAGATAGATACCCTGTGTGCTTTTGCCCTGAGAGGACTAGACCAAAAGAAAAGTAACTTAAACTACTTGAAGTCTTCAGTTTTGTTTAACCTCAAAATGAAAGCAGCTGTCAGGGAACCCTGGGTGGCGCAGCGGTTTAACGCCTGCCTTTGGCCCAGGGCGCGATCCTGGAGACCCGGGATCGAATCCCACGTCGGGCTCCCGGTGCATGGAGCCTGCTTCTCCCTCTGCCTGTGTCTCTGCCTTGCCTCTCTCTATCTCTGTGACTATCATAAATAAATAAAAAGTAAAAAATTTAAAAAGAAAAAAAAAGAAAAAAAATGAAAGCAGCTGTCAGTAGTCCAGCCTGGTGCATCCACCACACATGAGCAGCACTGGCTATTAGACTTTTATTTATTTATTTTTTAAGATTTTATTTATTCGTGAGAGACACAGAGACAAAGGCAGAGACATAGGCAGAGGGAGAAGCAGGCTCCCCGCTGAGCAGAGAGCCCCCTGTGGGGCTCCATCTCAGGACCCTGAGATCATTGAGCCCAAGGCAGATGCTTAACTGACTGAGCCACCCAGGCACCTTGATTTTTATGATTTTAGCCAAACTAACTAGTATGAAACTGTGTTTTATTGTTTGATTCAGATTTTCAAAACTTTTAACCTCGTTTTTAAAGACGTTCTCATATCTCAATTCCTGATCCTTTTTAACTACTTTCTGTCTTTGCTTGCTGATTAGAGTCAACAGAATTTTGTCCATTTTATGGACATTTATTTTTTTCATTTTAAGTCCATTTCTTTTTTTCAAAGAACTGTCTTCGGGGGACACCTGGGTGGCTCAGTAGGTTAAAGGTCTGACTCTTTGTTTTGGTTCAGGTCCTGATCTCAGGGGTGTGAGATCAAGCCCTGCATAGGACTCCTTGCTCAGTGGGGAGTCTGCTCAAGACTCTCTTCCTCTGCCCTTCTCCCACTCACACTCTTTCCCTCTCAAATAAGTAAATACATCTTAAAAAAAAAAAAAGGACCATCTTTGGGGTTATTTATCAATTCCATTTTCTTATTCATTACTTTCTTCTATTAATTACTTCTTTGTGTTTATCCTTGACTTGCTTTATTGCTTTCTTATAAGTGTGCAGCTCATTTATTTTAATGCTTTCTTGCTTACTATTTATTTATTTTATTGCTTACTATTTAAAGTGTTTATTAATATTTTCATCTGAGTGTCTCTTTGGTGATATCATATCCTTTTATATGTACTATTCTCATTTTGGTTATCTAAAAGTTGATTCTAATTATACTGCCAATTTTTTTTCTGGATTTTTAGGAGCTGGTGTTTGGTTTGTGGGATATGTAATTTGATAGACATATCCCTTCACTTGATCTAATTATGTATTTCATGAAATATCCTCGTTTATTTTTTACCTACTTGATTTGTCAAGCTGGAGATTGTATCAAAGTCTCCTGCTACTATTGAGTTGCTGAAAATGTCTTCTATTTCTGAACACATTTTCTGTATGTGTTTCAATGCAATCCTAGGCAGCATACAAACATTTGACTGCTATGAGGGTACTAAGGACCATATCACTTACTGATACAAAATAATCCTATTAACCCTATGTAAGGCTTTTGGTCTTAACTTCCTCTCTTAACTTGATATTAATATTTTCATTGCTCCTTCTTTTATACTTGCCTTTGTCTTTCATACATTTTCCTTCCCTCTAACTTTTATCTCTTTATGTCACTTTATATTAGATGGGGCTCTTAAACACAATCTGCAACCCAATTGACTATAAGACATTTGGTTTTACTTTTCATCTTGTTTCATGTTTTATTTTCCTTTTTTCCCCCCTTTATTTTCATTGTTTTGAACCATGGATCTCATTTTCTTTACTTTTATCTTCCTTTGGAGACACACACATATTTAAATTCTGCTCGTGGTACTTAGTTTTCCAAGTCTTTCAAAATCGTTCTTTAACTTACATTTCTCTACCGTAAGAGAGTAAGACCACAGCTTTGATCATGGCAGGGCAGATTCATGTACTTTCCACCTTATCATTGCTTATTGTCCCTCACCCACACAGTCTTTGTTAATGGAATCTGGGTTTTTAAATATAGATTACTGTAAACATTTTAAAAATATGTTTTTTTTAAAAGATGTTATTTGTGTATTTGTGACAGGAAGAGATACTGAGTGCAAGAGCACATGCAAGAGGAATAGCAGAAGGAGAGGGAGAAGCAGACTGCCTGCTGAGCAGGGAGTCCAAAACAAGGCTTGATCCCCTCTGCAAAGCTGAAGGCAGAGGCCGACTGAGCCACTCAGGTGCCCCCCAAATATGTGTGACATTAGTTTTTTTTTTTTTTAAATCTATTTCTGTGAAGCTTAAATTTGTTTGTTTCAGTTATTTTTAGATCTCTGGAAAAAGTCTTCTGTTTTATGACTCCCTCATTTTTACCTCCTTCTAGGCCTCTTGTCAATTGAAATTTATCTTCAAACATATATTTTTTTAAAAGAATTATATATGAGTGGGAGTATTTTCTGAAATATCTAATTTTGTCTTATTACTTTCACAAGTGTGAGAGAACCTGGTTGCATATAAAATTCTTGAGCCACCTGGGTGGCTCAGTCTGTTAAGAATGTGACTCTTGATTTTGGCTCAGGTCATGATCTCCCATCCTCAGAGGAAGCCCCATGGGCTCTGTGCTCAGCAAAGAGTCTGTTTGAGATTCTCTTCCTCTGTCCCCTCCCAACCCTCCCCCTACTTGTGCAAACATGCACATGCTCTCTCTTTCTCAAAAAGTAAATAAAATTCTTGGATCAAGACAAGTTTCTCCTTAATACTTTAGAAGATTTTCTCCACAGAACTTGGGCCTCGAATGTTAGTGTACATTGTATTTTAATCCAGAGCAGGGAAAAATAGGTGGTAGCGTGGTGTAATGGTTCAGAAAACTGACTAGTACCTCACAGATGGGGATTCTAGGCTTCTACATACTACTTACCTTCCTATTGCTTAACAATCATAAAATTTTGGGTAATTTAGGTCTTGGTTTTCTCACCAGAGTAAAGAAGAAAACTGATGTTGATATTTTACCTGCTAGAGTTATTAAAAGGATTCAGTGGGTTAACTCATAAAGTACTTGACCTAGTACCTGTTGTGTTACTCAGTTATCATTTATTGAATTTCCCCTTCTGTTTTATTTTGGACTTTTTTCCCTAGGGATATCAGTTGTCTAAACTTCAACCTCCCCTTTCTTTTATCTCCATGGTCATCATCTCCCCTCTCATTGCCTTCATCTTTGGTCTCTACCTCTGTATTTTATAAGTATACAAGTGTGTCTTCATTTCTTTCTTTTATCAAGCTTACCTTTTTCCTCAACTAGATTTAACTCTGCTAATATGTTTCTAACACTTTTTAAAGTTGTGGAATATGATGCACATACAGAAAAGTGTCTAGATTCTGAATGTACAGCTTGAGAAATTATAAAAGAAAACAAACTGTGTACCAGCTCAGGTACACTGCAGCATGCCAGGGGCTCCTCACATGCCTCATTCCAAGCATGAAAGCTGCGCTCTTCTCAGAGGTCATGCATTTCTGACTTTGATGGTAAACACTGCCTTACTTCTTCATTTTCTTTTATTTTCTTTTTTTTCACTTTTTAAAAATAGTTTGACTACCTATGTATGCATTCCTAAATATTGTAGTTTAGCTTTTGAACTTTATATATATGAAATCAATCAATATGAATGTTTTGTCTGACTTCTTCCACAAGGCATGATATTTGTGACATACATGTATGTTGTGAATAATTTTAGGTTACTCATTTTTATTTCTGAAGAGTATTCTATTGTTTGTGAATACTACCATGTTATCCTATCTACAGTTGGACAGTTGGGTTGTCTGGTTTTGCTACTACAAGCAATGCTGCTATAAACATTCTTTGAAAGCTTTTTAAAAATAAAGCTGTATATATTTAAGTTATACAACATGGTGATTTGCTATACATATACGTAGTGAAACGATTACTATAGTCAAGCTAATTAACATATCTTTTTTAAAAAAGATTTATTTACTTATTTGAAGGAGAGAGAGAGAATGAATGAGAAGAGGGACCAAGGGAGGAGAAAGCAGCAGACTCCCCGCTGAGCACAGAGCCCCCATGAGCTTGATCCATGACCCCACGATTATAATCTGAGTTGGATGCCCAACTGACTGAGCCACCCAGGTACCCATAATTAATATATCTTCTTCTCACAGACTTACCATTTTTATATATGATTATAGCAGCTAAAATCTACTCTCTTAGCAATTGTCCAGTATTCAATACAGTATTATTAACTTGAAATGTGTATCCTGGTACCCCTGTGACATTTCCCTCGGTAAATATTATATCTGTGAGATGGTTTGTTGGGTACTAGGGCATGCATATAATCAGCCTAGTAGATATTATTAAACTGTTCACCAAAATACCTCTGTGTGCTAGAGTGCTTTCTTTCAATCACCTTGAAATCATTTCACCATTTGCCATCTCATTTCAACCTGCTCCTTCCTTGTCCCACTTTTCTTTTTTAAATCCTGTGTCTTTTTATATTGTCCTTAAAAGGCTAGAGTTTGGAAATTTTCTTCTGGAGTATAAAAATGTTTATTTTCAGAGGTTAGGTCTTTTGTTCCTGGTTTCTCCCATACTGTTCTCTTCCTTATCCTACTTTCTTCCCATAGACTCATGGTGGTTTTCCTTCCTTCTTTTCCTTGAACAAGGAGAGATGAATCCAGACTATGTATTTGTCATGAGGAAGGGTGAGGAAGCCTTTTGTTATTTCTGTCTCACGCACATGTTCCACAAAAATCTACTGATGTATTGATGTGGTCCAAAGATGTTTTGATATGGTCTCTTTTCAGAGGAGATTAATGTTTTTTATGGTCTCTTTTCAGAGAAGGGTGGGTTAATGCACTGAGCCTTCAACCTAACTTCCCATTTTTAAGTAGGATTTTGTTTAACTGAACACGCCATCTATCTCTAATGCTTGATTCTGTGATGTATGAAGCATCATAATACAAAAAACTACAGTCCCCAGCAGTCAAGGTTCTACAGCAGAAGCCACCAGCTGTCACCAGTTCCTCACTGCATCTTCTTGCAGCTCTGTACACACACTTATCACCCACCTCTTTCTGGCATTTGTAGTCTCTGCCTGGGTACAGAGCTTTGGGGGACTGGAAGGGGAGTCTTGTGTGATAATGTGTTTGGCACATAGAGAAGCTCCCAAGGGAGCATAAAGGGCAGCTGCATTTTTCTCTGGTTGTTACATTTTTTAAAAAAAGAATTAAAAAATTTTAATACAGTTCAAATCATTGTGCCAGGTTCATTTCAGCTCCTTCACTTGGGGGCAAGGACTGCTTCAGTTTCTCTGCCTTCTCCTTGTATATGATGACTGTGGTATAAAGGTATCTGCTGCATTGAACTTTAAACTTCACATTATCCCTATTTTTCTTGATCTTGATGTATTCGGCATCCTTTTGCCTGGCTGTGAGCAGAGAGTCCTTGATTTCTTCAATTTTGCAAGGCGTGGCTACAGGGGTGGGGGGAGGGGGAGATGGGGGGCAGTGGAAGGATGGTGGTGGGCATAGGGGAGGAAGCAGCCGGCACTTCCAGGGAGACACTCACAGCAAGAGCAAGAAGGGAAGATGGGAAAGTGGTTATTACATCTTGTGGACTCTGAGTCAGAGTGGGAAGGTGGTGGGAATAGAAATATCTTTTTTGATTTTTAGGTGAAGCTCAAATGCTGGTGTTGGGGGTTTGGGTGTAGTAATGGGAAAGAGCCTGAGGGACCCTTTGGGCATCCAGTAATCTGTTGATCTGGCTGCTAGTTACACAGATGAGTTTAGTTTGTGAAAATCCGATGTATCATTTATGATACATGAGATTTTTTGTATTATATTATAAGTCAATAAAAAGTCTTGTTTGTTTCAGTAAAAAAATCTGTATTGTTTTTCTCCTCAAGCAGCTTCTTTCTTATGATGCAAAGAGTATGTGGTGTGATGAACAACAAATAGATTTTTCTATTTGTGCATTTCCACATGCCTTGGGCTTTGTTTGATCCCACTAAGATCCAGCCATGAGGTTATTGATCACTAAGTTATATGTGTGGTAGGTTTTGTCTTATATTTTCATGGCTATTTCAGTGCAAACATAGGAGCAGCTTTATGGGAAAATGTTAACTAGATTCCACTTTGACCTGGAAGCCATAACATTACATTTAATTAGCAAACTAGAGAAATATGAGGGCAAGATGTAAATTCTTAAACCTACTTAACTGTATCAGCTGGAAACATAGTGAGGATGCAATAATACGTGTTCAAAGAATCAAATCTAAACCTACCTTGTCATTTTATGGGGTAACAGTACCATTTTTAGGATGACTACTGAGATTTTTAAAACTCACCTTTTGGGATAATAAACTGGTTTTATGCCTCAGCATTAAAGAAGATAGTTGATGACATCTAATGAATTAAAGATGTCAAGATAGACAGTACACATAATTAAAAATGTATCATCTATCACATACTATTATATGACATGTGTCTTGAAGAGTAAAAACTACCAGTTTTTCCTGAATTAGTTATATTTTTAAATGGACCAGGACAGTGATTTTCAAATATGATTGTGTACCAAAGTTATTCGGAGAGCTTGTAAAAAATGCATGCTTATTCACTGTCACACCCAGACTTAACCCAGCCTGTGTATCCATGGGTGTGCCAGGAAATGATATACATTTTAATGCATTGAACTGGGGCATATAGTTTCTCTTCTTGTTTTTCTAAGATTTGGAGATACTGTCCTTACAGCTACATCTGGCCCAGAGAGATCATTGGGTCTGGTCTCCTGGTCCCAAGGACCCCTTGGATCCAGAGTGTCCTGAAGGGAAATCAGCTGTCTTTTAAGGAGTTGTTGAAACTTTGTAACGATTCTGGGAGTTGGGATGGATTTTAGGAAAGAGGAGGCAGTGTCAGTTCAGGGTATCATGCATAGGGAGCTGAAATTTGAGTGTATGGGGTCATGAAAGTAGCTCAAGATGCCGTGGAAAACTGCTGTTGAAACTGGGGCTGATGATTACACCTCACTGGCTACCAGTGTCTAAGAGGGCAGTATGATGGAGTGGGAACAACAAGGTCATTGTCAGCACAAAGTTTAGTATTTGAATCCAAGTTTTTATACTTTTTAACTGTTTGACCAAGTTGATCTACTTGTCAAAGCTTCAGTTTTCTCATCAGTAGAAAACACAGGAAAATAATATCTACTTCATTGGTTTGTTGTTGAGAAAATGACATGTGAATGTGAAAATGCCTTGGTACAGGGCCTGGGACATAGAATGTTCTTAAGAAATGTTTTTTTTTTTTTTTTCTCTTTCTCCATGCATTCTTCTTTTCAACCCACTCATTATGTGTTTTTAAAACTTTTTTCAGATGGACTGAATAGTATTTAAAAAAAATTTTAATTGAGGTATAATTGACATATAACATTAGTTTCAAGTGCACAACATAATGACTCAGTGTTTGTACACGCTGTGAAATGATCACCACAATAATTTGTTACCATCAGTCCCCATAAAATTTATAAAATTTAAATTTAAATGTTTTTATTGTGATGAGAATTTCTAAGATTTACTCTCTTAGCAACTTTCAAATATGAAATACAATATTGTTAACTATAGTCACAATGCTGTACATTACATCACTGTGACTTATTTATTTTGTAACAAAAGTATGTGCCTCTTGACCTTCTTCACCCATTTTACCCTTAACACTCCCTCCCCTCTGGCACCCACCAATCTGTTCTCTGTATCCATGAGGTTTTTTTTTCATTTGTTTTGTTTCTTTATGAGTTTTTAATGTCACATTTGTTGCTATGGCAGCTTTTTAGCAAAAGCAATAAAAAATAATGAGTTCAATTCATTCATTCAACAAATATTTTACAAATTCCTGTGTTAGTTATCCATTATAGCATAATAAATCCCAAAACATAGTGGCTTAAAAAAAACCACCTTAATTTTCTTATAGTTCTGTGTTGTGGGCTCAGCTGTAAAGTTCTGTTGATTTTGCTGATAGTCACTCCTGTGGCTCATTCAACCTTTGGAGCAGCTGGGGGCTGGACTAAATTGGGACACTGGAATGACAGGGCCTCCTTCCCTTCAGCAGAGCAGCCCAACTTCTTATACAGTAACTTAGAACTCCCACAGGTTTAAAAGCCGAAGTTTCAGATCTTGTCAAGGCTTAGACTGTGGATTGACAGTCTTCCAATTCTATGATTAATATCAGTCACATAGTATACCCTAACTAAGTGGGGAGGGAAGCACACAAATGTCTGAATATTGGATGTTGTGGTTCACTGTAAACCACGGATGTAATAGACTGTCACAATGACTATTGCTGTGGTAGATATTGACAAAGGGGCCAGGTTTCAAGGAAGCAAAATGATGTCAAAATGTTACATTCTAGGACACCCAGGTGGCTCACTTGGTTAAGCATCTGACTGTTGGTTTCAGCTCAGGTCATGATCTCATGGGTCGTGAAATGGAGCCTGGCATAGGAGTCTGCACTCAATGGGGAGTGAGCTTTAAGACTCTCTCCCTCTATCCCTCCTTGCCTCAATAAATAAATCTTAAAAAAGGAGGCTACATTCTAGTTGGAGATAGGATTAATATACAATTACTGATAAATAACACTGAATTACAGATATTAGGTCCTTATATAATTGTTAAATCTGTGCTAAGAGAATTCTATGTGGGGATAGAGTGCTGAGGCAAAGTTATGGATGCATGGTGAATGAGGTGGATTCTTGAGAGATGGGTAAAAGTTTCCCTAGAAGCAACATGGTGGGCTGTGTGTTTCAACAGTCATTAAACTCTGTGATGGCTCATATTCCACACCTAGGATATTTGATGTCCTTTCTGAATGAGTACTTCACTTTAGAATCTTTCTAGAATACCACCATTCCTCAGATACTTTATGGTTTGTTAGGCTCAGGAGGAAAAGAAACGTGGACATGTACAGCAAGAGCAAAGAGGATAAAGCTAGGCAAACAGGGAAGAGATAAGACAATGTGTTACCTTAGGGCTGGTCTGCCTTTAGGGTACATGCATTTGTATCTTCTGCAGGGCTGATGCCTGCATTTCCGTTATTGGTGTTTGCCAAAGGCATAGCAACTAAGGTCATCTTCTCTTCTTAAAATCCTCACCAGATAGGATTTTCAGGTTAAAATTCTGTTCTTGCCAAGCTATCAATAGTCTCACTATTCTATAATTGTCTTCATGTGTATTTAAAAATGTCAGGCATATCATTAGATATCTGGTACTCTATCTTTGAGTAAGTGTTCTGGAAAGAAAACAAGCAATTAGAGCCAAAGGATTTAGATTTAAGTTCTGATTCTTCAAACCTCTCTGTTTCCTTGTAGTGAAGTTTCCACAATAATAAAAATTTTCCTAACTAACTCACCAAGTTGGGAGAATTAAATGACCTAATGACACATAAATGACCATTCTTAAAACAAAATAAGCATTTTAGAATATCATATAATTTTTTAAGCTACTTTAATTCCTTTGTGGAATAAGTAAAATATTCATTGTTATTGTTATCCAAAGTTGAACATAATAAATACTCAAACATTGACTGAATTAATACATGATTTAGAAAAGCCCCCCTGGGTTAACTGCATATTTATCAATTTGAGGCTGAATACATGGTAATGTGACTGTTAGCTAAATTAACCATATGTTCATTAGTAACTTGACAGTATGCTTAGAGACATGGCTTTTAAATCTGTAGAAGGTTGTTTGCTGGTATGGAGCCTCCATGGCTACAATTATAGAAAGCTCCAGTAAACATTGTTAAATGGTTTTTGTAAGCCCTCAAATTGAGAGAACAGATTTTTAAAAAAAGATTTTATTTATTTATAAATAAATAAAGAAAGGGAGGATGACAAAGAGAATGAGTGGCAGAGGAGAGAGAATCTGAAGCAGACTCTGCACTGAGTGCAGAGCCCAAGGTGGGGCTCGATCCCACAACCCTGAGATCATGACCTGAGCTGACACCAAGAGTCAGATGCTTAACCCAATGAGCCACCCAGGCACCCCAGAGAGAACAGATTTGAAAGACTTTAGTACACTCAAGTACCATAACATTGTAACCTCAACTGGTTATACCTCTTAAAAAGTCAATCTTCAAGTGAAAATGTTAAAATCGCCAAATTTCCTTTTTATCTTTAAACAATTTTTTTTTTTTTTTTTTTGCCAGGGAAAGAAACTGCACAGAGGGACAGCAGAGCCCAAGAGATGGAGAGATGCAGAGATCCTGATGACACTGATGGAACCTCTGGACACAGCTGGCCCTCAATTCCTTCTCTTTCCTTCACAGGAACAGTGCTACCCACTTATTAGATTTCTTGCCAGTGAAAGACAAGCTGATGTAGGCCAGGGTGGTGGACAGACAGTAACATGCAGGAAGTTGGAGAACAGCAAGATTAGAGATAGTTGATGCAACTGGAAGATGTGGATGTGATGGACCTACCTGGGCTTAGGAGGATGGAGGAGGGGAGGCCCTGGCGAAGGGAGAGAAAGAAGGGCCCAGGGAAAGAGTGAGAGAAGAAAAGTCTCTTCCATTTTTGAAATGCAAACAATCAGATGTGAGCAACGGAGGCATAGATTAAAGCAATTTCAAAGTCAAGTCTTGCAAAAGTAGAAGTTAACTAGACTTCCTCTTATCCTAAATCTTCATGTCTTCAGTTCTTTTTCTTGGTAAAGGTAAGTTCGATTTCTCTTAGAATACTCTTTGGAGAGAAAAATGAAATGCAAAGGGAGAAAGACAGCAGTTACTAATTCTTCCAAAGAGTAGTTCAGACGATAGCAAAGAGAAAACAAAAGCACTTTGCCTCCATCTGGGTTAAACAGGGCACCTCTTGCGGCTTCAGTGCAGCCTGTCTCAGACACAATAATATCAGATCTGGCCCTGAGCATTTGAAAGGGGAATTTGACCTTTAAGTTTGAAAGGAAATGAGAAACAAAGGGATTACATAATTAAAAATCTGCTTCTGTCTCTTAAAAGCAATTCAATTTAGGTCAGGAGCCAACAGTCTTCCTTTCCCTCTAATTGTTTTACCTTGGCTCCAGCGTACTCTGTTCTTGTTGCTCCTGTGAATAGCTCATTAGTGTTGGGCAGATGTTCCCCTTGGGTGCACCGTGTTAATGGGGAAATAATGGAGGCAGCATTGTCATCCAAGAGAAGTTAATATTGAATCCAAAATAAAGCGATGAATGAGAACATGTGCCTCGTACATGCCTGTTAGCTTCAAACTCTCAACTGTGGTTTATTTTCTATTTGACCTTGGTAAACCTATCATTAAGAAGGATGGGGTGAAAGTATGTGAAATATATGGCTGTCTCCTTCTACCCAGGTCATTTTCCTTTTCACATTTGAAAAGAAACCAAATAGATATGGCAAAAAAAAAATCATGCAGATGGAGGTTTGAATAGAATTGATATAAAATCAAGACTAAGCCCTCAAACAAATCACTTAGGTTTAATTCTGGGAATGGGAATACACTATGAAAAAGATAAGTCACAAAAAAAAAGAGAGAAAGAAAAAGAGAACTATAAAAGACTAACTAAAAATTTCATTTTGGACTAGGGTAATCCACTCACAGGTTTCAAACAAAAAATATGAGGAGGTTTATCTCTGTGCCCCCTCAGCTCAGTTGGATTCTTCACAGGTGACACTGTCACAACTCTCCTATTTACCCTTCAGATAACTTGAAGGCACACATGCGCTAATCAAATGTATCTTCTTTATTTGCTGTTCTTTTGTGAACAATTGGTTGCATACTCTACATCTTCTGCCTCTTGATTTTGCTTTTTCACTTAATACATGTTGGAGATGGAAAGACTGATGACTTTAAAAGAGCACTAGATGTGGACTCTGGAGAATTATATCTAAATCTTATTACTGTGTTTATTTATAGCATAATATTATTGCCTGCTTATATTTTTTACCTATTTATTGTTTTAAAGATTTTTTTAAAAATTTATTTGAGGGAGACACACAGAGAGAGAGAGAGAGAAATAGAGAGAAAGAGAGGGAAGATGGAGCAGGGAGCTTGACTTGGGCTGGGTCCCAAGCCCCTGGGATCATGACCTGAACAGAAGGCAGATTTTTGACTGAGCCACCAAAGTGCCCCTATCACCTGCTTTTAACAAGTGATGAAGTAGGGATCCCTGGGTGGCACAGCGGTTTAGCGCCTGCCTTTGGCCCAGGGCGCGATCCTGGAGACCAGGGATCGAATCCCACGTCGGGCTCCCGGTGCATGGATCCTGCTTCTCCCTCTGCCTGTGTCTCTGCCTCTCTCTCTCTCTGTGACTATCATAAATAAATAAAAATAAAAAAAAACTTTAAATAAACAAGTGATGAAGTAAAAAAAAAAAAGGGTAAATGCTGGGTCACTACTTAAATGATCTTCAGCCACAGCTATTCAGTTTTCTTCTTGGCAGTTCTCTTTACTTTTTATCCACGTAAGTCATAGTTCTTGTAGAAACATCAGAAAATAGAAATAAGCAAAAAGAAATAAATCATCCATAATTGTTATCTCTCAAAAATATCCATTTACATCTTGGTGTTTAATTAAATCTTTCCTTTCTCCTCTTTGTCTTTTTCTCTGTGTACACATACACACATATTCAAAGATACATGCAGATATAATAGTTTAAAAATGAGATCACATTATACTTTTAGTTCTGTAACCCGCTTTTCTTCTTACCTAACAAGTTTCCATGTCAGTGAAAACAGGTCTATATACCATAGGTTTAAGTCACAGCAAACTATTTCATTGTGTGGATAGTCTATAAAATATTTAACCAATCCCCTGTGGTTGAACACTTCACCAGCTTCAAGTATTTGCTATCGTAAATGACTCACACTCTGTAACATTCTTCCCTGCCTCATGCCTTATTGAGAGATTTTCAGATACTTTGCTGAAGACGTTTATCATTCTTAGATTTCTTTTCTTTCACTTTCTTCCCTCCCCCACTCTGTGTCTTTCTTTCTTTTTGATGGGGGTGGTGGGAGAGGGGAAAGTTTCCATCAGTGAGGTATTTAGTTCTGTCCTGGTAAGATAATGGGCTGAAATCAGAGTGGGCAGCTGGCAAAGAGTCTAAGAGAAAGCTTTAACAGCTGGTGGAAGAGAAGAGAGGTTTCTGCCTCTGTAAACTTTCCATGAGCATTAAGGCACCATTCAGCCCTGTCAGCACATGCCTTCCATATAGTATTTTGTTTTGCTTTGTTTTGTTTGTAGATTTTATTTATTTATTCATGAGAGACACACAGAGAGAGGCAGAGACACAGGCAGAGGGAAAAACAGGCTCTCTGGGGGAGCCTGATGTGGGACTCAATCCCGGAACTCCAGGATCATGTTGCTCCACCACTGAACCACCTAGGCGTCTCTCCCTTATAGTATTTTTGATACAGTGTTTGACATAGTGGTTTTTCTTATATAATATTTTAATGAGAGTTCACTGGTATCAAATGCTGCTGTGTGGACTATTTAGCCTTCCAAGGTGCTTCTTTAGAAAGACAAGACTTTATTTGGATGCAGAAGTTCTGAATGTTTGTTTAAATCAAAATGCCTTACTATCTTATGATGATGTAAGGCATTTCAACAGGGTAGAGTCCATGGGTGACAAAAGGTAGGAGATAGAGTAGGAGGCTGGAAGCTAAACAAAAAAAAAAAGTCACATACCTGAAACTGTTGGAGAAGAATACATTTGAATAGGGTGAGAGCAGCCATAATTATATTATGTCTTAATTTGTATCTCATCTTCCAGGCAGGTCATGCAGGATAGCAAAAAGAATTAGCATTTCATAATGTAGTAATCCTGTATTCTAGAAAAACAACCCATATGTGAAAACCAAATTAATTCACAGAATTAAGACGCTGAACTCACAGGCATCATCTTTGTTTCAGCCTTTGCATGTTTTGTATGTTCTGAAGCAGGGGAAGCAGACAAGATTTTGGCGATAAGGGCTTCCTTACTTTGAGAAAGATAGGTGTGCTGTTGTAGCTTTCCTTCTGCTCTTTCACGGTGGTGTTTTATACATGTGTGAGTTGCATCGAGGCTCCAGGCTTTCTCAATTAAGTCACAGTTTCCGTGAGCACAAGATCACAGAGGAATGAGACTGTCACAGACAGTGAGGTGCCAGGGCAGGTTTGGTCCGATTGTGATAACTGACTTCTTCATCTCCCAAATCACCCAGGCTTAAGGTTCAAGA
Organism: Nyctereutes procyonoides; assembly: GCF_905146905.1. Classification (NCBI taxonomy): domain Eukaryota; kingdom Metazoa; phylum Chordata; class Mammalia; order Carnivora; family Canidae; genus Nyctereutes; species Nyctereutes procyonoides. The sequence goes on from NW_026575145.1 coordinate 9,113,072, forward strand.
ATTGGGATGTTATTTCCAAGCTGCAGGTTGTTAAAGTAAAAAAAAAAAATCTATATCTATATATTTATATCTAATCTATATCTATCTATATATCTTTCTTACCTCAAATGCAATTAATAAATGTCTTTCTTATTAAGTAGTTCAAAGTTCTCCATAAAAAAAAATGAAAGAAGTCCTAGGTTATATATGTAAGAGTCACTGATATTCAAGATCTTGTCTTTCTAGCCATTTTATTTTATTTTACTTTGTTTTTTTATTTTTAAAGATTTCATTTATTTATTCATGAGAGACACACAGAGAGAGGTAGAGACACAGGCAGAGGGAGAAGCAAGCTCCCCTTGGGGAGCCCGATGCAGTACTTGATCTCAGGACCCTGGGATCATAACCTGAGCCAAAGGCAGATGCTCAACCACTGAGCCACCCAGGGATCCCCTTTCTAGCCATTTTAATATGGCATCACATTTCCTAAACTACACTTGAGCCTAAGAATTTTCTGGAGTCTGATTTTAAAGGTTTTCAGGACATTCTGGCTAGATAGTTTGTGTTTGCCTCTCTGGACCACTTTCTTTGGCTTTTCTCCATTTAGCTCCACATCCCAGGAGGGTGTCCTCTATTAACATTTTACTGGGCTCCTCTCCCTTCTGGCTTCTGGTTGGGTTCAGTCAGTAAGAGATTGGAAGGAGGGAAGTTGGGGTACTTCCTACAGGCCTCAGTGAGGGCTGGTAGGTAATGGCTGAGGCTAGTCTGGGTTATTGCACTGTCCGTTGTGCTTTCCCTGCCACATCTTTGTGGAAAAAAAGTTATGGGTTGATTTGTATCTCCTCAAAGTCACTAAAAGTCCTAACCCCATAACCTGTGAATGTGTGACTTTTGGAAATTTGGAAGGTCTTTGGAAATAGGGTCTTCACAGATGATCAAGTTAGCTGAGGTTGTTAAGGGTGGGCCTTACTCCAATGTGCCTGGTGTCTTTACAGCAAAGAGAAATTTGGACCCAGAGACATACATGCAGGGAGAATGTCATGTGAAGATGAAGTTAGAAATTCGAGTGATGCATCTATAAGCCAAGGAACATCAAAGATGGCAAGCAAGCCACGAGCGGCTGGACAGAGGCATGGAACAGATCCCACAGCTCAGAAGGAATTTCCCTTCCAGTCTCCAGAACGTGAGACAATACATTTCTGTTGGTTAAGCCACCTGGTTTGTGATACTTTGTTATGGCAGCCCCAGGCAACTCATACAGTTCCTTTATTAAATTCTCCTAAAATTAGCCAATTTGTATGTACTGTCTCTTTTATGGGGGGCTCCATCTGATCCTCCTCCTATAGGTTTCTGAAATTGGGAGGTAGTCCTAGGGATCTGTACGTTAACAAGCAGTCAGGTGACTCTTCAGAGCAGGTTTGGGGAGCCTACTGGACTCATTAGGAATATAGGCTTTGAGTCAAACTGATGGGGGGGTCAGAAACTGACTCTTTCCGGCTGGGGAAGCTTGGGTATGTTACTTAACCACTCTGAGCTTCAATTTCTTCATCTATAAAATGTTTACTATTTCAATCTAATGTTGTGCCCTGTTCCTTTTGCTTTTTCTGACCTGACCACCTGGCCACTTATCCCTGGTCCTCAAAGGTGGCAAACAGTTTCCTGGTTTAGGGTGTTTGCAGATGTCATCCTCCATCTGCAAATCTCTCTCCCCTGGTTTCCTCCAACTCATGTTCCAGGCTTTAGGTCAGATGTCACTCATTTACAAGACCTTCTTTGATTTTTATAACAGAAATTACATCTTCCACCTCATCTGACTTACTTTCTTACATAATTTCTTTTCCTTCATTGCCTTCTCTTTTCTCTTCTTTTTTAAAAAATGACCTCTTTTCTAGACTACACTGAATGTTCTGTGAGGATAGAGGTCATGTCTCTTTTATTCAGCTCCCATTGTCAGCGCAACGTGTGATTTGAGGAGGGGCTTTATACTACTGTTATTTTCCTTATTCCTTTCTCCAAGACACTTAAAAGAAACTTTCAGTCGAAGTAAAAACAGTGCTGGGTGCCTGGGCGGCTCAGTTGGTTAAGCGTCTGCCTTCAGCCCAGGTCATGATCCTGGGATCCTGGGATGGAGCCCCAAGTCGGGCTCCCTGCTCAGTGGGGAGCAGTGTCTGCTTCTCCCTCTTCTGCTGCCCCTCTCCCCTGCTTGTGCTCTTTCTCTCTCTCTCTCAAATAAAAATAAAATCTTAACAAAACAAAAAACAGTGCTCTTGAGCAAATGTAGCTCCAAGAGAAAACCCCTAGACTCTGATTATTTCCCTTACTGCCTTCTTCTTCTTCTTTTTTTTTTAAAGATTTCATTTATTTCTTTATTTTTTTTTATTTTAAATTTATTTATTTATTTATGATAGTCACAGAGAGAGAGAGAGGCAGAGACACAGGCAGAGGGAGAAGCAGGCTGCATGCACCGGGAGCCCGACGTGGGATTCGATCCCGGGTCTCCAGGATCGCGCCCCGGGCCAAAGGCAGGCGCCAAACCACTGTGCCACCCAGGGATCCCCCATATTTAAGACACACACACACACACACACACGCATTCCCCGCCCCCCCCCCCACACACACACAGAGAAAGAGAAGCAGAAACACAGGCAGAAGGAGAAGCAGGCTCCATGCAGAGAGCCCGATGTGGGACTCAATCCTGGAATCATGTCCTGAACCAAAGGCAGATGCTTTTGGTGCTCAGTGGTTCAACCACTGAGCCACCCAGGCATCCCGTCCCACCATTGCTGCCATCTTCTTTTTTTTTTTTTTTAAAGATTTATTTATTTATGATATACATAGAGAGAGAGAGAGAGAGGCAGAGACACAGGAGGAGGGAGAAGCAGGCTCCATGCCGGGAGCCCGATGCGGGACTCGATCCCGGGACTCCAGGATCGCGCCCTGGGCCAAAGGCAGGCGCTAAACCGCTGAGGCACCCAGGGATCCCCCCATTACTGCCTTCGTAATAGCATTTGGGATCCTGTGTTATGGCTTGTATACATTCTGCACCAAGCACAGTGCCTGGCCTACAGCAGACACTCAAAAATATTTGCATGCACATGACCCCTGGATCTATATATAGTTATAGACCTATCTATCTCATTTTTCAGCTCCAGCTCTGAATTTCCAATTGTTCCCCACAACTTACTGGTAACTGGTGATTGCTAATTTCCTAATTATTTTAGTGGGTTTTTGTATTGCTGTCATTAGAAAAAACCAATTGTACTATGTATCATTTTGAATTTTAAAATGTTATTTCAGGGTGCCTGGGTGGCTCAGTCAGTTAAGCATCTGCCTTTGGCTCAGGTCATGATCCCAGTTTCCTGGGATCGAGCCCTGCTTTGGGCTCCCTGCTCTGCAGGAGTCTGCTTATCCCTCTCCCCCTGCCCCTCCTTTCTGCTTGTGTTCTCTCTCTCTCAAATAAATAAATAAAATGTTATTTCATTTTCTTTTTTCTTTCCTTTTTTTTTTTGAGAGAGAGTAAGACTGTGCATCTCGGGGAGGGAAGGGCAGAGGGAAAGGGAAAGAATCTTAAGCAAGCTCCATGCCCATTTGGAGTCTGACGTGGACTCAATTTTGCCACCCTGAGATCATGACCGGAGCTGAAATCAAAAGCTGGATGCCTAACCAGCTGAGTCACCCACATGCCCCAATTCAATCTTATTTAAAACACGTGGCAGATTATTTGGCAGATCCAAATAAATAAATTTTTGATTGAATATTTTCATTCACATCTTTAGTATGCCAAATATCAAACTCAGCATGCTTATAACCAAACTATTCAGCTTTCCAAATTTAATCCCTGATTTCTTTGAGATTCCCTAGTTACACCATTATTTTTTCAGCCAAATGAGTGAGAACCTTATAGTATTCTTTGGTTCCCTCTCTTTCCTCTTATTCCTTCCTACCTTTAATTATTCTGATTCCATTACCATCATACTCTTGGCCCTTATTCCTTTCCTCTTTCTTTAATCACATTCTGATATATTCCCTAAATTCTGCCTCTCTTCCCTCCCAAGTGTCCTGTAGTTTCCTAGAAGAGAAATGTGTCTGGAATTCTCTTTAATGATTTTTCATTTCTTACAGAATTCCAGCTCTCTGACCTGATTTTCCAGCCTTCCCACAATTCCAATCTCATTTCTTCTGCTCTCTTACATGCGCGTCAGATTTACCTATTCACTGTTTCATGATGCTGTGCTTCCTTTCAGTAAAAGTGGCTCACTAAATTCCTTTAATATCTTCTCTTCCCTCAAGGGCACCTGGAAGTCTCCCTTTGTAGATGGCTCTGTCCTAGACCTAATGAAGATTTACAGAATGAGGTAGACATGTTCCTTGACCTTGAGAAGCTGTTGGGAAAATGAGGAGAAAAGGATAGAGTTTATTTCTTGGCTTTAGCTGTCTTCATGATCAATATCTGTTTCTACTAAGTCAATTTTATGGAGCCTGGAACTGGTGGTTAAAGACCAGATTGAAAACTGAAACCAGATTATATATGTCCATTCATATTTTCCATGTTGGCTGGGCCAAGGGCCATGCATTCTGTGTGGTACCATCTGTGAGTTAAACATATATAAAAGTCATCCTTGAAATGGATTATTATTCTTCATAAACATTTTTCCATTATAAAGTAAACACTCTGCCTTCATTACAACAGAAGAAAATGGAATCACAAACTTATGGTCCAAAGACAGTGATCATAAAACATAGGTAAAGTTTCACTAAAATTTTGATACTGTCGTTTATTTTTTCATCCACTATAGCAACTAATAAAAACATTAAAGCAACAACAACAACAAGTCTCTGTAGTTATCTTTGGGAAATGGTGGTGAGTTGTTACTGATGTTACTAAAGTAGAGCTTCTCATTTTTCTTTTTCATGTTACTTGATTGCTTCTTCACTATTTGTAATATTGTGTTTTCTCAATTCTCCTTTTTCTCTCTCATGTAAATTTCATAAGGGCAGTGGATATATTTGTTTTTTTCCTTACTGAATCTCCAGAGCCCACCAAAATGCCTGGCTAGGGTGGGTCTCCTAGAAGTTTCCTGCTTCCCTTCTTCTTTTCAGTTGTTTTTAGAAAAGTGTAGTAGGAAGAGCTAAACTCTGCACATATTTTTGTCTCTATCTGAAATAAGGTAACATTCTTTATTTTTTCACCAGGATGCTTGTAATCTTACTTGATATCATCTTCATTTGGTTATTATATTTTTCTTTTTAATTACTCTTAAGGGAATGTGTTTGAGATAGTCTTGCACTTAATTTTTATATTTCAGCTTTAATATTAAATATTGCACTCATAATACCTTTTGTAGAGTAATATAAAGACTCATTTATAGAAAGGAATAAATTAATTTACTTTGTTTAAATCATACATTATGTATACATGTATGTATCAATGTTTGAGATTGACTCACAGAGGATTATTTCTGAAGTAAAACCCTCAGGAACATACTGTATATTAAAAATATAATTATACTGATAAACTATAAGCAAGTGTGTTCTCTTCCAATCTAACCATGTATGGCTCTCAGCTTTTTTTTTTCATTTTGTTTCAAGATGTATTTGTTTAGTAAAGAACTCAAAGAATCATGATACATAAAAAAATGTAGTTTTTGGGTACCTGGGTGGCTTATTGGTTAAGCTCTTACCTTTTGATTTTGACTCAGGTCATAAACTCAGGTTCGTAAGGTTGAGCCCTACAAGCAGCACCGAGCATGGAGCCTGCCTGAGGGTCTCTCTTGCCCTCTGCCCTCCAACTCTCTCTTTCTTTTATTATTTCTTAAAGATTTTATTTATTTATTCATGAGAGACAGAGAGAGAGAGAGAGAGAGAGAGAGAGAGAGAGAGAGAGGCAGAAACACAGGCAGAGACACAGGCAGAGGGAGAGGCAGGTTCCATGCAGGGAGCCCAACGTGGGACTCAATCCAGGTCTCCAGTATCACACCCACGGCCAAAGGCAGCACTAAACCGCTGAGCCACCCAGGCTGCCCACATGTCTCTTTCTTAAAAAAAAAAAAAAAAAAAAAAAAAAAAAAGGTTTTTGTTTTGTTGCTAAAGCACCATAAGGCCAAAAATTACTTGTATCTTAGTGGTGACAGTGTATCTATTCAGGCATTTTTAGAAGCAGGGGATATTAGAATTTCTAAAAAAAAAAAATCCTTGAAAATTATATGAAATAGAATTCATCTTAAAAACTGTATTGATACCACTAATTTCACCTGTCATTATACTATTAACTCCACTGAGGCATGTATGCAAAAAGGCATTTTCTTTTCCTTTTTTAGCCGAGGTATACTTGACTTATTATATTACAGAAATGCATTTTCCATATGAAAATCTTGTACTACCACACTGACAGCCATAATGTGGTTTTCACATTTTTTTTCTTGAGCTTTTTTCTTGAAGCTCGATGGGTTCATTTATAATGATTAGCAATAACCTGGGCTGAATTACAAGCTCCCACTGAAATAAGTCCTTTTACAGTGGAATCTATTTTTCTTGATACGGAGTCCCTCTCTAATGCATAAGGATTAACAGAGGTAAGACCACTCAAGGCCGGATGGATCAGTATTGCTGAATGGTTAGAGGCACCTAAACAGCCAAGGATGCTCTTGGTTGGCATGAGAAAAACTATGCACAAATCTTCCTCAGCCTGGAGTACTCATCCCTTCTTTGTCTAGTTTGATCCTGCTTTTCTATGTTGCTCGACACCTGCAGGCTCCCAAATATTTGCCTATAGAATGAGTACATTCAATGATTAGTGAGAGAGCAGGTTTCTGAGTTAGCCTTTAGATAATAATAAAAAAAATTGGTAAAAATGTGTTCATTAATATTATACACCAATTATATTTAAATAAAGTTGTCTGGAGAGTAAAGGGAGCTGGCATTATTTATCTTCTTCAGGTTATTGGAGATAGACTCCTATAACTGTCAGAGCCATGGTGGGAAAAATCTAGTATAGTCAAGGAGGTGTTGTGAAAGAGTTAAAAGGATGTGTCTTTCACTTCCCCTTTCTGCTGCTGGTTGTTGGTGCTAATCACTGATACTGATAAGGGCCCTGGCATGGGCCCCTGACAGCAGTGTCTGAGGTGTTATCTCCAAGCCTAGTGGGAGCTTGTTGTAATTGATTCTGTAAATTTGCTTAATCAGATAGAATTTATTCTCTAGTATATTTACTTCGGTAGTTTTTGGGAAATAATAATTTATCTTATGTTTAAAAATGATCAAGATCTAAGGGTGCCTGGGTGGCTCAGTCAGTTAATTGCCTGACTCTTGGTTTTGGCTCACATTGTGATCTTTGGGTTGTGGGAAGGAGTCCCATATGTGACTCTGTGCTTAGTGCCAGAGACTGCTTCAGACTTTCTTCCTCTCCTTCCACCTCTCCCCACTCGCATGCACTCTCTCTCTCTCTCATAAATAAAATCTTAAAAAAAATGATCAATATTTATATATGAATTCTGATTATAGATGTGAAATTTACTTGGATTTTCACTGTAACTAACAGCAGTAATCTGGGACTGGAGAAAATATTCTTAGAGAGGATTTTAAGATTAAACCAGAAAAAAAAAAAAGGTAAGTGATCCCTAGGGTATTAAAAGAGACCTGAAAGTCCCCAGTGGGTTCAGCATAACATGGTTTTTACTCTTTGACTCTACACATAGTAGTTGCTGAACAAATGGTTGCTGTTTTTGTTATTTCCAAGTGCTAAATTTTAAATTGCCTTTGGGCTATACAGTTATGGTCTCAAAAACAATATGGTAAATATTTGTACATTTTTAAAAACTATTTATTTATTTGAGAGAGAGAGAGAATGAGAGCATGTATAAGCAGGAGGGGCAGAGGTAGAGGGAGAGAGAATCTTAAGCAGACTCTGTGCTGAGAAAGGAGCCAGACACAGGGCTCAATCTCATGACCCCAAGATCACAACCTGAGTGGGAACCAAAAGTTGGATGCTTATGAAGTAAGCCACCCAGGCATCTCAATATTTGTATATTTTAAAAGAATATTAACATTTCTATTTTTTATTTAAGAAAGGAACTAAAAACAAACTCTATTACTTATGCTTATTCTCCCTCAAACCTAGAATCACACTTTGATTACACAAAATACTTTGGGATTATTTGTTAAATTATTCTTCAGGCTCTTATTCGTTGGAGGAGGGCAGAGGGATAGAGTGCATCATTTTATTTTTATTCTTATATTTTTTAAAGATTTTATTTATTTATTCATGAGAGACAGAGAGAGAGATAGAGAGAGGCAGAGACACAGGTAGAGGGAGAAGCAGGGTCCATGCAGGGAGCCTAACATGGGACTCGAACCTGGGTCTCCAGGATCATACCCTGGGCCGAAGGTGGCGCTAAACCGCTGAGCCACCCAGGCTACCCTAGTGCATCATATTAAAAGAAACCATATAGTGACTCTCGATCTTGGGTTGTGAACAATGGGTTACTCTCTCCTCACTTGGCTACTGCTGTCATTAGAAGCATATACTATGTTTTGAATAAAAAGACAATTATAATAATGTTGATGTATATTGATTTGCCCAGGAGATGTTAATTTTTTATAACCCAGATATTGAGAAGAGAGGATACTGTGGAAGCAGAGATAGTATTTAAAATAAAGTTTCTTAAATTCACTGATCTCAACTTGTCATTCTTATTTGAGATAATAAAAAGATACCTTAGGGAAGAATGCAGATTCTGACTAATGATTAAATCTGAAGGCAGCATGGGACAGGGGAGTTTGAAACTCATATCATTTTATTATTGTCAATAGCAGTCACACAGACTGACAAGAACACCTAATAGATACCTCCTTCAATAAACTTATGAGCTAATCTGAATTAATCTTTGTAAAATCCCATGAGCCATCTATACCTGGACACTATACCAAGCAATCCATAAGAGGCCACATGGCTTTCTCATAATTAGAAAAGAGAGTTAGAGCCTAGTGTATTCTATGCAATCATAAAAAAGCCTCAATTCACTCTGCTGTGATTAAGACTCCAAGATATACAGAGAAGGAACAAAAAGCTCTATATTGGAATTCTCTAGCATGTTTAAGAATGAATTGAGTGGCTCAGACCTAAAGCCATCATACACAACATTGATTAATCAAAGCACAAATGTGAACAGGTCCCAGGCTGTTAAAAAGAAGACAGCACTGAAACTTGGCTGAGGGTACTAGGCACCTTGACTCAATTATGAACCAGGCAAAGTGTGAGACTCAGTTTCCCTGTTTCTGACATACAGTTTTTGGATTCAGATGATCTGATAAGCATCTTTTAGGCTTAAAATGTCATGAGGCCATAAATCTAAAATTTAGGGATGGTCCATTTTCTTGCCTCTATACTGTCTTTGGAGCACTTCCTTCATCTACTAGATGTCAGCCTTTTCTTCACAACTCAAACCTAACTAAAGGGCCTCATTCAGCTCTGTCTCTTAGGAGCTCTAGATGATTTTTCCCCCTTTTGTACTCTTTCCTGTTGCATATCCTTCTTCAAGACCTCCCAGACCAACAACCTAATTTGTGCAAATGATAATTTTAATATGTTACCTCTCCCCTGGTACATTTGCATGTATAGAGGGATATTTCAAAATATTTATCTATGTCCTTTTGCCCTTCCTTATTATCTTTAGCCCTTGCAGCATTAAAATTAAACAGTGAGGTTGAATCTTACAGTCCCAGGGAAAGAAGAATAATACAAGGAAGCACAGAGAGAAGAAAATATTTCATTGTGTTTCTATCTCGATTGAATAATACCACTACTGCTAGAAGCAATAGACACAAAATGCCTGGATTTTCATAGCAAGTGCTAGTTTCTGCTTTTGGTAATTGCTTAGTAACTTTTCTCAGAATAATCCTTCCACAAATAACTGTAAACTTTGCATAAAATAAAAAACACAACCATCTGAAGGCATCAGAAAGCAAAATGAAGTGGGCACATAATGTATGTATTTTATGTGAACATTTGGAGGAAAAGAGCAGTACTGAGTGGGCTTCCAATTACTTACAGGTTTTAGCCTGAAGGTAAGTCCCAGTTGTCACATTAGGAAACCAAAACATGGGTAGAAAACCCACAACCTTGCTTAGTATAGAGTTTGAGGCAAGCACAACAGTTGAAATGTAAAGGGGGAATCCTTGAAAAGAGAGAGTCACAGGGAGGGAGCCTAAATTCTTTCTATCAGTTGCCCAAATACCTGAAAGACACATATATGGGAAGACTCCACACTTCCTAGCCAAGCCTAAAAGAACTGAACTGAGGAGATTCTGCGTTTGAGATCAGCCTAGTTAACTTTTTGTCAAATAAACAAAAATAAAACTCTTTGGAGAAATATAGTAGAATCCATTTTTTGTTTTTATTTTATTTATTTATTTATTTTAATAAATTAATTTTTATTGGTGTTCAATTTACCAACATACAGAATAACACCCAGTGCTCATCCCGTCAAGTGTCCCCCTCAGTGCCCGTCACCCATTCACCCCCACCCCCCGCCCTCCTCCCCCTCCACCACCCCTAGTTCATTTTCCAGAGTTAGAAGTCTTTATGTTCTGTCTCCCTTTCTGATATTTCCCACACATTTCTTCTCCCTTCCCTTATTTCCTTTCACTATTATTCATATTCCCCAAATGAATGAGAACATACACTGTTTGTCCTTCTCCGATTGACTTACTTCACTCAGCATAATACCCTCCAGTTCCATCCACGTTGAAGCAAATGGTGGGTATTTGTTGTTTCTAATGGCTGAGTAATATAGAATCCATTTTTTAAATGTTGAAATTGAACAGTATATAAAAGTGCATAGAACCTCTTTGTACAGTTGAACAAATTGTCTGGGTTAAGAAATAGGACACTACTAGTAATTGAGAATCATTCAGTATGCTCATTCATGATCACAGATCCCTTCCTTCCTCCTAATGGCAGACACTCTTTTGATGATTAGTTATTGTTTCTTTTTTTAAAAAAATGATTTTAAAAATTCCACCTACTATAAGAGGAGTCATGCCATAGTTTTTCTTGTATTGGGTCACAATTATAGGCACACACATTTCTGTAAGATAAATACCTAGGAATGGCATTGCTAGGTCATAGGATATGTACATCTTTGCCTTTCCTGAATGTCACATTGGTCCTACCAATTTTCATGTCCATTAGTAGTGTATGAAAGTTTCTGTTGTTTAATATCCTTGATGACTCCTTTTTTTGTACCAGACTTTAATTTTTTGTCAGTAATGCTCACACCATTTTGCAGTTCTCATTCTCAACAGGTGACTTTCCCTCCTGTTTCCCCAAGAAAATAAAACAATTGGAATGGACATTCCACAATTCCCAATTCCCAACTTCCACCTGCCTACTTGCATCAGGGCCCCTGTGCACGCATTTTCTCCTATTATTATGGAGGAATGGTTAGCTGCAGCAATCATCCCACTTTGTGCCCTAGATCTCATTCTTTATTATCTATTCAAGGTCATTGCTCTATTAATTCTGTCCTTTCTCCTGCATCATCATTTTGCCTTTCTCTAGATAGTTTCCATTAGCATACAGACATGCAACTGTTTCTCCCAACTTAAAACAAATCAACATCATGTTGGTTAACACAACAGCTGGCAACTACTCCACTTTTTCTGCTTTTGTTAACAGCAAGACTATGAAAGAGCTGACTCTTCTTGTTGTCTCCAACTCTTACTTCCCATTCTCTCTTAAATTCATCCCATCAAGCTTTCTGCCCTATTATTTCACCAGAACTGGTCTTGTTAAAGTCATGGATGATGGCTGGATTTTAACTCCAGGGGTCACAGCTCAGTCCTTACCTTACTTTATCTCTCAGCAGTACTTGATATTACTTTATTCCCCAGGGTACCTCCCAAGTTTCCTCCTACTGCCCACTGTTTGTTCTTTCTCTTCAGCCTAAGCTCTTAACATTGGATACTCTGGACCTCAGTCCTTGGCTCTCTCCTTCATTTTTTCTCCTCTCTATTGATGAACTTATCCAGTCTCATGGTTTCCAACAGTATAATTAAATTTGCAACTCCCAAGTTATATTTCCTGTTCAGGGAACTCCAGATTTGTTTATTCAACTGCTTACTTGACCAATTTGCTTGGATGTCTAACAAATCCCTTAACATGCCTGAAACCAAACTTTTGATTTTTCTTAGCGTTGCCATAACATCTGCTTTTTCAAATTAGAAAAAGACGTCTTTCTCTAGACAGATGCTGCCGGTGTAGGGTGTGTAGCATTGGCTTCTCTTTTTTGCAGTTTCCCTTATCTTCCTCTTCAAACTGTTCCTTCCATGAGTTTTCATTTCAAGTGATAGCAGCTCTATTCTCCCTGTTGTTTCAGTCCAACATATTGCAGTCATCCTTGACTTTCTTCTTTTTCCCAACCACATCCAATTAACCACTTAGTCCTGATGAATATATTAGATTGGTTGAGGGAGAGGATAATTCTAGCTAAAGGAATAACATGAAGATAGGGAGGTCAAAGAGCAGGTGAACATTTAAGGAGACAGTGTAGCTCCTGAGCCTTGCCAATTTTTTTCATGATATGCCTTTTGCCTGGAATGTCCACCTTTCTACCTTTCTTTCATGGCCCAGATCATCTTCTACAGCTTAGCTCAACTAGGATTTACTGTCTTGGAATTTCTTTCACACTTTTTCTATTTATTGCTCTTTCTGTAAGTTTGGTTTTGCCTTAGTTTTTTTGTCTGCATCTGGAGATACTAAGAAAACTCAGAGTTTTTATGAGGCTAAATTGAATTAATTCTTGTAAGATGCTTAGAACATTGCCTGTCACATTGGAAATACCAAAAAAGTGTTAGCTCTTATTTTTTTAAAGATTTATTTATTTATTTGAGAGAGAGAGAGAGACAGAGCACATGGGTGAGTAGGGGGAGGGGAAGAGGAAGAGAATCTTCAAGAAGACACCCTGCTGATGTTAGAGCCTGATGTGTGGCTCTATCTCATGACCCATGAGATCACCACCTGAGCCGAAACCGAGTCAGATGCTTAACCTACTGAGCCACCCAGGTGCCCCTTAAAAAGTTAGTTCAGTGAGGTTATCTGACTCATCTTTGAATACCCAGCATTTAACATAGTGCTGAGCATTTAGTAGATGATCAATAAATATTTATTGAAGGGGTGGATTCATACTACCAGTCATGCAGATGTGGTTGGATAGACATAGATATATGGAGGCAGCAGTGGTGCACTGGAAAAAGGGCTGGGATTAGATTTCTTGGTAAAGCCCTGGCTCAGACTTTACCAGTTGCAGGAATTTGGGTAAAGCACTTGACCTTTATTGAGCCTTGCTTTTTCAGCTGAAATTAGTGATAATAATATTTGAGGATAATGTTTTAAGGATCACTTGAGACAACCTCCATGAAAGTCTATAGTTCATGTTGCTATAAGGTTGTTTTGGTGTTAAGATTTGTAATTCAAGGTATACCTACTATAATTACAAAGCAGTGAGACTTAATAAGAAAACCAAATTGTATACAAAAACCAATCCTGACATTTTATTGTATTTTTATTTTTATTTTTTTTAAGATTTTGTTTATTTATTTGAGACAGAGAAAGCAAGGGACAGAGCACAAGTAGAGGGGTTGAAGCAGAGGGAGAGGGAGAAGCAGATTCCTCTCTGAGTAGGGATCCCGATGTGGGACTCGATTCCAAGACCCAGAGATCATGACCTGAGCTGAAAGCAGACACTTAGTGGACTGAGCCACCCAGGCACCCCAATCTGACATTTTATATTTATCTTTGTTTTATATGCCTATGGATCTTTTTACTTTTTGCATGGGAAGGTGATGTGTGATTATCTGTGCATATACAGTGGAGGCTGTGAGAACATTTCTATTGTCTGCTCCCAGAACATCATTTTCTGGCTTGCTTCAGTCATCATAGTTGAAGTCAACAATTTTCTGCAATCAGTTTCTTAGTCTTCTGTCTCAGAAAATCAGTTTGTGAAAGATAATGTAGGTTAAGTACAATCAAACATTATTTTGAAATTAATTTGTAGAATTAAAATTAAAAAAAACAATTATTAGTTGTTAATAGTTTTTTTTTTTTCAAAATGAATTGCTAGGTGATTAAATCCACACTGAAACCCATGACACTTGAATAGATTTCTCTTAGGTGCATTTTTATTGAGCAGATTGTGTGTTGTGATGAGCGTTCGGTCGGCTGGAAATTTTAAACAGAACCCCCATCTCCCACATTCCTCACTACTGTGCACTCCTCTGCCCGTACTGATATTTGCAGTCAAACTCTCAGCTCTTAGGTCTATTGAAGTCCCTGAGCCAAGAGAGGCTGCTCAATCAAAATGTGTTCTTGCCTGTGAAGCTGCAGTTTGCCCCATTTATTAAGGGTTTCTTCGTCCTCTCTCTCAAAAAAGTACAGAGAAGAACTGTTTTTGTATTCTGTGGTTATCCATTTAAACCCAGCCGTGCTGAAATGTAATAGGCTTAGTTTCTATGTTGTAGTATTGATTACATTTCAGGTCCTGGATATTGGTGATCTGTCTCATCACTTAGTGTTTAGCAACATTGATGAACCTGTTCAAGGAGCCACATGTGTCAGCAGAGGCAGCTGCTGATCTCACAATCATACTGAAACTTGTACATAATTGGTTTGGTCTGAAAGATGTGACCCAAACCTGACTACCTTGCAACTCCGTATTTTAGTGCTTTTAAATTTATTTTTAGACCATCACTATTAGCTGCAGCTAGGACAGTCTCACAAACATCTCAGTGTTGTTAGAATGACTCTCAGTTAACATTCATTTATTTCTTCATTTTACCCAGAAAGAATTATATAGAAGGGTCTCTGCTCTTTTTATGTAAGAAAATTGTATTTAATATGACTAAATAAGTAATTTTATTTTTAAAAAATTGAGTCTAAGTTCTCTTGTACTCTGAATAATTCAAATTTGTGATTGCAACATGATATCCAATTTCTATTCATAAAGCCAAATGACTCCTTAGTTCCTGTTGTGTGTGTGTTCTGTTTTCAATGAAGACCACTGACTTGGAGGAGGAAAGTTGAAACAGTCAGCAATGAAAACCTTTATTTTATTTTTTTTATTTTTTTATCTATGATAGTCATACAGAGAGAGAGAGAGAGGCAGAGACACAGGCAGAGGGAGAAGCAGGCTCCATGCACCGGGAGCCTGACGTGGGATTCGATCCCGGGTCTCCAGGATCGCACCCTGGGCCAAAGGCAGGCGCCAAACCGCTGCGCCACCCAGGGATCCCTCACTTTTTCTTATTTATTGTGCCTACTTTGTATAGCCATGTGTTAGCTGCTGCAGATTCAGAAGGGATGTGTGGCTAAAACACACAAGGCTGTACTAGGTGTTATGAGCAATATGAGATGAATTGGACAGAGTCCTTGTTTCTAAGGAACTCACAGTATATTAGCAGAGAGAGACACCCAAGCAATAACAAGAAATAATACGAAGGAGAATAAAATAAGGGCTATAATGGAATAGACTACTCTTGACTGGAATTGGAGCAGGCTTCTTAGAGAGGATAACCCTTAGGTGGAATCTGAAAGCTTGAGAGGAATGTTTCTCAGTGGAAAAGGGAGGAAAGAACTTTTTGGGCTGGTGATAGTGCATAAGAGTTATCAGGTGAATTGTGTCCCACAACCTCAAATTCATATATTGAAGCCTTAACCACCAGTGTGACTGCATTGGGAAACAGGGCCTTTAATGAGGTAATTATAGTTGAATGAGGTCATAAGAGTGCAGCTCTAGTCCAACAGGACTGCTGTCCTTATAAGAAGAGTAACAGATACCATAGCTCACTTTTGTTCTTTGTGCACAAAGAAAAAAGTCCTTGTAAGGACATAGTCTGACATGATGTGTTTAGACAAAGATGAATAGCTCAATGAGGCTGATGGCAAGAACATATGAAGGGTTGTGGTGGGAAGTGAAAGAGTTACATTCATTCTTTGAGTAACTAGATACCATCAAGGAACTGGCCACTTGGCTTACTACCTCTTGGGTTATAAATATTGATTATGGAGCAAAAGGAGCAGAAAGTTATGTGTGTGTGGTGCCCGCGTGGCTCAGTCAGTTGAGTGTCCTACTCTTGATTTTTGACTCAGGTCATGATCTCAGGGTCATGAGATCAAGCCCCACATCAGGCTCTGCATTCAGCATGGAGTCTACTTTAGATTCTCTGTCCTTCTCCTGCTGCCCCTCCCCTGCTCACTCTCTTTCTCAAATAAATAAATCTTAAAAAAAAGGAGAGGTGGGAAAAAAATCTTTGGACTCCTTAAGGAGGGTCAGAGCTAATGGTCATAGACTTGTATCACAAAGGCTGTTGGGGTAGCCTCCTCATAATGAAGACCTGCAAAATTAAGACTCAGGTAAAACATGAAGCATTTCCCACAATCCCTAATATATCTGTTGCTATACAGACATTAGCTATGTTTCATTATGTGACTTTGGCTTCTTGGTTAGCAGTATTTAAAAATCAGCTTGAATGTAGTGTTGATAGCACCACCTAGATGGTTGTATTCATTAATCTTCTTGCTGTCAATGAGAGAAATGCTTACACAGGCAGCTTTGCTGACCCATTGTGAAAATGTTCCTTTTCCATCTTCTTGAAACAGCAGGCTTCAGCATTGATGTGTTGGTTGATTGATGCTAGTCTGGGCCAAGCCAAAGTCATGTACAAAGCAGCCAGCTTTCCCCTGAATAATCAACTCTCATTTAGAAGGAAATAGAAAGTTGTTTCAAATTAAACAGTAAATGGAAAGTGGTGACAGATGTTTAATTGGTTGCTTTCTTGTCCCTTCTTAATGTGTGAGATGCCCTCATGAGAAAGGTTAGAGTAAACAGATGGAATGGCAATAGTCACTTAACTATCCTCTGCTCTCACGCTCATGATAATATTCACTCTTCACTTCTTTTTAATATATTTTATACTTCTCATAATTTTTTTGGTATCTGATTATAAACAAGAAATTATTGCCCCCATGTATCTGTTACTGGTTGGAAAGATAGTTTTGAGTGAACTTTATACTTGTCACACAAGAAATGTGGAAAGCTGAGCTTGGCCCAGCAGTTCAAAGAACTTGTGTCTTTTACCTGAGGCTCTTTGAATACCTTAACTTGCTCATACCAAGGTCTATTACAAACACTTAGCATCTAGGCACCTTCTATAGAGCTCATATTTTGTAGTGATCATCAAGACAGTCACATGTTCTCTTTTTGTGTCTACCTTCCATTTCTGATCTACCCCCATCTCTGAAACCAACCTTTCTGGCTATGCCTTTTGGCATGACTTGGTGTTTGCCCTCTGGCTTTGTACAACAGTACCTGCTAGTAAGGGGACATTTGGATCTTCCACCTGGCTTTGGAGTAGTGTGAACAGAGGAATGAATATTCTAAAGGTACCTGATGAATTGGGTCACATATATTCAGTATCAGGCAGAGAATGTGGCACTCAGTCATGACATATGCTACAGTAAATGATAATTCCTTGCCACTTTTCCTTTCTTAGCATTTTCAGATATCAGAGGAAGGACATGATTGTGGGGGAAGTTGAGAATTTTAGGCTATTTGCTAACTGTAATCAGAATTGAAAAGGGAGATTTTGGAGTGTAAAGAGAACATTTTTTCCCCCTCTCCTTTGACTGTCACAAGATCTAGTATCATGCTAGTCCTTCCTCATAGGCATGGCTGCTGAGGTTGGAAAACATGAGTTCAAATCTAGACTCACTAGCTGTGTGGCCTTGGGAAGATTACTTAATACCTCTGTCTCTTATCTGTGAAATGAAGATATGTGTCATACCCAACTGAGAATTATTTTTTTTAAAAGATTTTATTTATTTATTCATGAGAGACACAGAGAGAAAGAGAGAGAGAGAGAGAGAGAGAGAGAGAGAGAGAGAGAGAGACAGGCAGAGGGATAAACAGGCTCCATCCAGGGAGCCTGACGTGGGACTCCACTCGATCCTGGGTGTCCAGAATCAGGCCCTGGGCTGAAGGCGGTGCTAAACTTCTAAGCCACCCAGGCTGCCCCCAACTGAGAATTATTTAGAGTAATAAAGACATCACACGTAAAGTACCTAGAAACAGAGGCTAGTGGTTAACAGCTGCTCAATCAAATTAGCAATCATTTTTGCTATGGTTATTTTGTTGTTCTCCACAAAAAAGTATCTGGCATGTAGCAATGTTTTTATTACTATCATTATTATTGTTACCCATGATAGTCATTTCCCTCAGGCATGACAGATTCAGGGTATAGTTTTGTGCATTATTAGCCTTATTTAAATGACATATACACTTATTCATATGCACTTACTAGATTAATAAAGAATGCAAACTCACTCTTATTTGAGTTTTTATTTTTGGTGTATCTTTTTTAGAACCACCAAAAGTTGTCTCCTAGACAGGTGAAGCCACTCATCTCTTTGCACCTGTGTGCTGAGACTTGGCAGCCAGTATGTAAGAGGCCCTTGGATGAGACAAATCTTGTATCAGGATCAGATTTACAACATGATATGTCTACTGATGCCATGGACTAAGTCACTTTCCTCCTCAGGCTTTGAGTTTTTTAGTTATTGGGACCTCTGTTACTTGCTTCTCCCTACCTGTGGATTGTCCATGTGTATTACTGCTTTCCTGCCTCCCTCTTGCTGTGAATTGTTTGATTCCTGACTCTTGACTGATGGAATCTCATCCTCTGTTCCTGGGTTTAGGGAATTGCTTCCACTTCCCTTGCTGACCTGGAGGCTGGCCTTTGCGTCCTGACCTGATTCTTCCCTGCCCTTATATTATTGATGACCTCTCAAGTCTAAAACATCTTAAAATGAGCCTTCACAACCTATCATGCCCAAGCGACCAAAGCCTTTCCTGAAAAATTGCTGTGGCTGACATATATCACATCAAGGTAAGCTTCTATTTGGTAGTTTGTTCTAGAGGATTCCAAGAACATTCTATGCCTTGACTCCTATGGTTCACATGGTGAGTCAGTGAATATTGTTTAACCACAAATAAAGAGTGGATTTGAATTTCTATCCTTGAGACTGGATCCTTGCACTGTGGGGGTGGGACAAAGAACAGTTCAGAATCACCTGCCAAATCCACACACATTCTTCCTCCCAAATAGTGAGCACTTCTTATTTTGTTTTCTTCAACCACAAATCTGTATAGCCGTGCGTGATTTTCAACTTCTTGAGAGAGTAAGTTTTGTGTCAGAAACTCAGAGAGTCCTTGATGACATGTTGACAGGTATTGGAAATGATGGGATTGGAGAGCTGACAGGTGACTCATGCATATGGATGTCTTCTGTGATTATACACAGCAATTTATCTGGGGTTATTTATGGTAGCATTGTCACAGCGATCAATGAGCAGTAAACAAGGCTCTCAAAGCCACGGGGAGAGTTTTTTACAGCCTCTGCGACCAATTGCATCACACCCATTTTAAAAAGCAAGTTTGATGATAAGCTTATTGAACTTAAGAGTCTTAATATAATGCTTTCTCTCCCCCAAAACTTAAAAATCATGCTGAAATACAAGAAGTCTGATGAGATGGAAAAGTGCTGGTTTTGTGACTGAATAGAAGCCAGAATTTTAGGCCTCACGGACTGGTTGTGGGACCTCAGACAAGTCACCCATTTTGAGTCTTAGTTTCTCCATTCTTTATGGGAGTTTAGTAATATTTGTTCTAGCATAATTCACAAGGCTGTTGTAAGGAAGAAATAAAATGATGAATATGAGAGTGTAGCCCAGTGTGCCCAGGAGAAATAAGGCTGCAGACAGCATTTTGGGAGAGAGGCTGTGCATCTGGTTCTGCTCATTTTAGGTAGCAGAATCTTGACTTTATTGTTCAGGAATCCATCCATACACAACAGCACTTTGATGGGGAGGTTCTTAGTTCAGATCTTAAAAAGATGACAAAATGATTAGAGGAGAATGATTGAATCTATGCTTTCTAATGAAACTACATACACTTGACTCTACGTTAGCTAAATAATGGCAAATGCAATAGTATACAGGCTACAACAGGGATCCCCTGGCAAATCTAGCTCTTTATGCAAAGCACCTGATAAGAGCAAGTCCTCAGTGTGTCGAAGATGATACTCTCAGGTCTGTTCTGGTGTGGAAACCTCTGTTCAGCTGTCTTCTGCTGATACTTTCTGTGTTCTGGTTCTGCTGGAATTGGCTGGGATTTTGCAATTGATTATTTTTTCAGGAAATCATTTCTAATGGCATATTTTTCAATCTCTGATGATGTGATTGATCAAAGGCCACTTTAGTCATAATTTCGTTGATTTAGAGACTCTATTTCCTTCTCTGTAAAATGCTGCTTTTCCAAGCTGAAGAAACCCAAGGTTTCTGCATGTTAGCGAGTTGGTAGAATGGAGGCTTTTAAGTAGAGAGAGCAAAGGTTATCTTGGTAAAATAGATAACCTACTGTGTGCTTTCCTTAGCCCATGTGAAAGTTCACTGTGGGTCCTCTGGTTCATATGGGTGGGGGTCCTGCCAGGCAGAGGAGCTCTGACTTCCTCATGCTCATATTTGCATTGTCTTCTGTGTTAGGGTTCTCCAGGGATGCAGAACCAATAAGATCTCTCTCTCTCTTTCAATCTCTCTGTATCTCTATCTCTGTGTCAAGATATAGCTCCAGCAGAGAGAGAGAGAGAGCGAATTAGCTCTTCCTCTACCTTTTTGTTCTCTCCAGTAGATTGAATGATGCCCTATACTGGACAGGGCCATCTACTATACCCATTTGAACAATTCAAATGCTAATCTCTTCAAGAAACACCTTCACAGACGTATCCAGAAATAATGTTTTATCAACTATATGGGCATCCCTTAGCCCAGTCAAGTTGACAGAAAAAATTAACCCTCATATCTTTCAATTCAGGAAGCTACAACATTACACCCTAAACCCAGCCTTAAAACATTGCACTTGTCGTGACCACTCCAAAATTCAGGTTTAACTTCTGAGAATTAATAGTAGGGTTTCCAGTTGAGTAAGGGCTCAGAGCTCCTCAACTTTTATTACAGAGTCTAGTTGAGGGCCCTTCCAAGCTGTAGTGCTGGCCCTGACTTTCCACTGTTGCCATGACTGGGAATGGATTTAAAAAAACCTTTGCTTGACCCTGCCTGCAGTTCTTTTTCTAATCTGAGTCTGCTCTCTTTCCTGCACTGGGCTGCATGTCTTCCATGAGGTTAGAGCCCATGTCTCTTTTAACTCAACATTATTTCCATAGAATCTATTGTGGCACAGAATAAATAAATGCACAAATGAGTTGACAGCATGAAAATTATGAAACAACTCCAGTAAACGTAAAAAAATATATTAAATATAAAAAAACACATTGTTAAACACTAATTACCAATCAGTTATTAATTAAGTTGAATATAGTGTTGCAATTTGATAGAAATAGGTTATAGAACCAGATGATGTTAGCTCTGACTTAATAGCTGATGGCAATTTATTAACTCTTTGAAATCTTAATTTCTTAACTTCCAAATGAAATGATACATGTAAATGCATAGCACAGCATTTGGCAGGCAATAATTTCTCAATAAATGTTAGCTTTAATTTTTGTATTATATCAAACATAGAAAAGAAACACTTTGTTTTTCAAAAAAGAAAAGATAAAAAATACTTAGTGGAAAACTTGTGGGAAAACTGATGTAATCTTTCTGGAGAAAAAAATTGACCAATAAAAAAACAAAAGCATTAAAATGTGCTTATTCTTTGATCAAGTATTTTCATGTTTAGGAATTACTATAACAAAATAATTAGGCATGTCTAAAAATAGGCATGTAAAGAATTTCTGATAACTCTTAATTATAATTATTAAAAAGGAGACAAATATTCAGGAATGGATGGATTTTCTAGGTACGTTTTTTAGATCACCAAGTAGAAATATGTATTTTTAAATGGGAAAGTATTCATAAAAGGCCAAGAGGAAAAACAGACCACAAACCATTAGAAACAAATGGTGCCATCATACTCAGATGAGCTAATGGCCCTTGTAAACTGAACTGAACAAATCTAAAATCACACCTGTGATTCTCTTCAATGTTTTCCTTTCCTGGTAATTCTATTTCTGTAAATTACACTATTTAGTTGAAATCCTTTTCCTTCAGAGTACTTACATTCCTGTATTATATAGTTATCATTCTCTATTTCCATTACCATTATGTTAGTTCCATAGGAGCAGACATTTTAACTGTTATGTTCATAGCAGTATTGCCAATACCTGGAATGATGACTAGCACATAGTAGGCAATCAATAAATATTTGTTGATTAATTGCATGAAAGGCTACTTAAAATACATTAGGTAGAAAAGGATAACAAGATGTTATCAGTGATTAACTCTTGAAGACAGAATAATGATATTTTTTATTTTATTTTATTTTATTTTATTTTATTTTATTATTTTATTTTTTGTCCTGTCTGCAGCCAAACTTTTATCCCCAGGTCCCAGGGCAGGGGATTCAGAGCCCACAAGCTGCAGGGCTTGCTGTGGCTATTTGGCCATTTCCCACTATGATGGGAATGGGAGCTGAATCTGACTTGACTGCAGTAATGGTAATGGTATTGTTTTATTTATTTATTTTTAAAAAGATTTTATTTATTTATTCCTGAGAGACACAGAGAGAAACAGAGACATAGAGGGGAAAGTAGGCTCCTCACAGGAAGCCTGATGTGGGACTCAATCTCCGGACCAGACTCATGCCCTGAGCCAAAGGCAAATGCTCAACTGCTGAGCCACCCAGATGTTCCAATAGTATTGTTTTAGAGCTCTCCCATATTTTGTGATTTTTCTCTCTAATTAGGAGAAATTAAAATTGGTATAAAAAGCCTAATTTGTAAACCTACTGAATTTTAGGAAATCATGTACATTGTTGTTTTTAATGGTCAGGAAGAAAAGCAAAGAATGAAACTTGATAGTTTGCTATAATAGAAGGTCTATATTATTAGCATATCAGCAGAAGATTATCAAATTAATCATAAAAATTGACAGCAAAGAAAATTGTTAAGGTCAGCTATAATCCCAGAAAAATAACTCCTGAGATGGCAGATGGCAGTGTAGTGCTTTTAAAGAAAAGTTGCTTCATAAACACTGGACAAGTACTCTATTATTATTATTATTTTTTTTTTTTAAGAGAGAGAGCGTGGAAGAGTGGACCCGCACAAGCAAGCCATGCAAGGGGATGGAGGTAGGGGTGGGAGGGGCAGAGGGAGAGGGAGAGAGTCTTAAGCAGTCTCCATGCCCAGCTGGGAGCCAGATGTGGAGCTCGATCCCCCCATCATGACCTGAGCTGAAATCAAGAGTTGCATGTTCAAGCCATATTGCCACCCAGGTGCCCTTGGACCAGTACTCTTAAAACAAAACCACAGATAATTCAGTTAGGAAACTTCAGTTCCGATTTCCTTTATCCAAGTTGCATTTATTTTCACCTTAAAGTAAATTCAGTTTTTGTTTTCTGATTTGAGAAAAACGTCTGATGTTCTTTATGAGACTAAAATTTCTGTTGTGGTGAATGAGACCAAAATTGTACATTACAGACTTTACATATACACCACAGAGTATATATGTTTGTAAGTTATTTTTTTAAAAAAAGATTTTATTTATTGATTCATGAGAGACACAGAGATAGGCAGAGACACAGGCAGAGGGAGAAGCAGGCTCCCTGCAAGAAGCTTGATGCAGGACTCAATCTTGGACCCTAGGATCATGCCCAGAGCCGAAGGCAGACACTTAACCTATGAGACTCCCAAGCATCCCTGTTTGTCAATTCTTTACCCAAAAGTGGTCGTTGCAGCTCTTTTGATATTATAGTTAAAAAAAACCCTCTCATTTGACCAAGGTTAATAACAAAATCATACTTTGTTAGACCACTAGGAATTTATAATATAGTATAAAAATGGTATAAACACAGAAAACAGGATGAGGAGTTTTTTAAATCATGCACATCTCTATGCTTAAAATGTTACCTTTTTTTAAAAGAAAAAATCTCTGAACACATGGAGAATGGGAAAGGAAAAATAATTTACAAGAAAGAGTGCAAAACAATTTTCTTTTCATAATACATTATTACTTCATTGTATACCCTGAGGTACTAAATATGAAAGAGGCTTGATGTTACATGTTAAATCCAACAGATAATGGCATATCTCTTGATGTACTAAACAAGAAGTACAATTCATTTTGATAGTGTCACTGAAGTAATATTACCTCCAGCATTAGAAACATGATGTTTCTCTGAGCATAAGCAATTGTTTTATAGGAATCAAACTACCGTATGTGGATGTTATAAGATAGTTTCTACCATGTGCCTAGAGTCGTTCTTAAGATTCAAGTAAAAAGCTTATGAAAATGGCTGAAAACACGCATACCATTTAGCTACCATTTGGAAATACAGATCATAGGTATTAGTGATAATGCTTTGGGGCTAATTTTGCATCTATGGAATTTTTATTGGTATTTATTGTTTTTCAGAACAGCACATTTTGTCAAATATTTATAAAACAATTCTACTAGGGCCAAACGGGCTTTCCTGCTTTACTCCATGATATGTCATTGTGGTGTTACATACTTCCAAAGGAACTCGAAGAAATATCATTATAATGGCAAGGATAATAACATGTTCTTAAGGCAAAACTCACGTAGCAGACTTGGTCTTTGCTCAATCTTTCCTTCCTCCCTCCCTCCCTTCTCTCCTTCCTTCCTTTGTCCCTTGTTTTCTTCTTTCAGTAGATATTTATGGAATGTCCACTATGTCTTAAGTGCTATGTTGACTTCTGGGAATAGAGTGGGGAATGAAACAGATATGGTCTCTGTTCTCATGGAGCTTACAAACCAGAAGAAGAAACAATTATTCATTGATTCAACATATATTTATTGGGCAGCTAATGTACCATACACACTACAGCAGTGAAAGCTACAGACAAGGGCAATGAGGTGGAAAGCACTTGGTATGTTCCAGGAATGATAAGTAGGCTGACACAATCGATTGGATTGGGCCAAAGAGAAAACAGAAAGGAGGCCGTAGCAGGCATACAGGGGAGAGAAGATGGTGGCTGGAATGAGGGCAGTGGTAGAGGAGATGGAGATAAGGGAAGAAATAAGTTCAGTTAGGTGGTAGAGTTGACAAGACATTCAGAGAGAACCCTCAAAATATTAAAGTGTTTAACTGTGCTGATCCTCCAAAGTCTAGTTCAAATCTGATTATCCATAAATCTATCTCTGATTATTTACAGCTAAGAAAGACCATTATTCATCAGATAATGTGATAAGCTTTATGTCCACTATAACAAATATATACTAGATTTTGCTTTGTAACATTTTCCTTATCCATCGCCTATTTGCTTTTGAACTCTGTTACATATATATTTATAAATTATTCTAATTATAATAAACATGTTTACTGACATGGGTCAGTAAACTCGTAAGGATTTGGTAATGATGCTGTTCTCCTCGGATTTTTTTTTTTTTTTAAATAGGAAGTCAGTTCCACTACCTCTTGGCACCACTTTTAAATGGATCATTTGTTAGGACACAAATCGTATAAGAAATAGGACTAGGGCTTCTTGAGTAAATCATTCTATTTCTTCTACAGCTTTTATACTGTAAATCTTTTATTTGGAACTCAGATAAGCCATCAGATATCCCTAGTATAGTACAGAGTCCTAGCAATAAGTAGACTTAAGAAAAGGAGGTTTTCTTAACTTCATCTTGCTTTTTGCTTTGTTTGTGGACCTTTGCCATAATTCCTTTGTCCTTGAAATCTTTCTTGGATCTTATTCTATACTTTATGGAAAATAACAAAAGAATTATTCCCAAGAATTATGAGAATAATCTCATCAGCTATCAGCAAGACAGTTTGAAAGAGGGTATACTGAATTCTCTGTCTCAGCAGCAACATTTTATCTTCCGTTGAATCTTCATTTCTGTGATTTGCAATGGTAGTCATTAAATAATATGAAGGGAAAAGGGACATGGCTGGAGATGAGGCCAAGCAGGGATGGATCTTGACAGATTGGAACCAACTTCAAAAAGAGGAGAAAATTGATTTGGGGTTGTATCAAGTGTACTTGGAAATAGAGGGTGTACTCTTTATTATCTCATGAGTATATTAGTCTTCATATATCACTGAGTCCCCTGGGAAAAATGGCTACTACTGCAAAAGTGCTTGTCACATCAGATTTATCTAACATGTTATTTGCTACAGACTTTTATTCTTCTAGGTCAATGTGGCATATGAATCTATCTTTAGTCTGTGTGTTTTAAGGCCTTATCTCAGTTAAAAAAAATCGGTATTAAGGTCACAGAGTCTGTAGAGCAAGCCTTGGAGAACAGCGTATATTGTTCCAGGTTGATCATTACTAGAAGGTAGACGCGGGACTTCCTACTGTGAGATTAATGAAAATACCACCTGCCATTGCTCACATTATTGGGCGATTTATTCTCTCCAGAAGGGATGGGAGTAAAATTCAAAGAACAGCAAAGAATGCTTAAAAGGATTCATTTTTTGGAAATGATGAAATAGTGAGATTTATAAATAGAATCATAAAGGTTACATCTGTAAGAAATCCCAGATGCCACTTAGTCCTATCTTTTCATTTTGCTGAAAATTACAAATGGGGGCATAATATCCTTTTGCTCAGAATCATAACCCAAAATCACCTGTCTCGGGGGTCCCACTGGTTAGTTCAGAATGGGGCTAAAATTCAGGGAGGGTCATGACTCCCTTTCTCCTGTTCTTTGGGTCCCACTGATCAATCTTGCATCATTACTTATTAAAACTAACTGTAAGGTGCCTCTTTCTCTGACCTATTTCCTATCACTTCTCACTGTACCCTCTCTGCTTTCTGGTGAATCTAATCATCTCATAGAGCCACAAACAAAGCCTCTAGCTTATGTTGCCTCTTCCCTTTGTCATGTCATTACTCATTCCTGGAGAACCCTGTGCCCTTTCCGCGGCTGTCCATGTGTAGTCTACTATACTTGACAGTCTACGTGGCTCAGTCAAACCCCACTTTCACCAGTTTTCCCTGACTGCTCAGCCATGACAGATTTATGGTTTCTGAATTTCTTAAGTCCTTCCAGTTTATAACAGTGGTTCTCAAGTCCAGCTACTTTTCAAAGTAACTGGGTAGGTTTTTTTTTAATTAAAGATATTAAATTTTATTTTAAATTCAGACTCTTGCACCCTATTCAAGATTCTATTTTGAGATAGGTCTGGAGTGGAGCCCAGGAATCTATATTAACCACCTCCCTCCAACACAAAAAAACTCCCCAAATGATTTTGAGGAGCAGATAGACTTGGGAACCAATGATCTAAAATACATAAGAATTTAAAGTTTGAACACTTTCTTTTCATGTGAGTTTGTTTTATATTCCAAAGCATAATGTGACCTCTAATGTGGTTGAGGACGGCAGGAAAGGGAGGAAGGTGGTAAGACTTGCTTGCAAAAAGGAGTAGGGTTTGCTTGCAAAAGAAGCTTGGAGAAGCACATTCCTTGAAATACTAGCTATTCTGGTGAAATTTAAAATGAAGGGAGACTCCTAAAAAAGATATTTGTTCCACAGAGCTGTTAGTTCTAGAAATATCAAGAAAGAAAAAACCTGTGAAATCTAGCATAGCACATAGAGTATAAATGAGTATGTACTCAGTTTGGGTTTTAGCAAATACTTTTGGGGACTATATCCTTTTCTTTCTTGTCATTCAACTGAAGTATAATTAACCTACAGTGTTATATTAGTTTCAGTTGTACAATATAATGATTCAATAATTCTATACATTTCTCAGTGCTCATTATAAGTGTACTTTTTTTTAAGAAAAGATTTTATTTACTTATTTAAGAAAGAGAGAGAGAGAGAGAAAACACAAGAGGGGCATGTGAAGAGGGAGAAGCAGATTCCCCGCTTAACAGGGAGCCTGACATGGGGCTTGATCCCAGAACCCAGGGCTCAAGACCTTGAGCTGAAGGCAGACACTTAACTGACTGAGCCACCCAAGTGCCCCTCATTTATATTTTCTTAAATTCCACGTATGAATCAAATCATATGGTATTTGTCTTTCTCTGACTTTTTGCACTTAGCATTATACCTTCTAGGTCTATTCACGTTGCTGCAAATGATAAAAATATCATTCTTTTTTATGGCTAAGTAATATTCCATTATATCTTTATCCATTCATCTATTGATGGAGGCTAGAGCTGCTTCCATAATTTGGCTATTGTAAATAATGCTGTAATAAACACAGGAGTGCATATCTTTTTGAATTAGTGTTTTCATATTTTTTGGGTA
This sequence comes from Nyctereutes procyonoides, assembly GCF_905146905.1. Taxonomy (NCBI): domain Eukaryota; kingdom Metazoa; phylum Chordata; class Mammalia; order Carnivora; family Canidae; genus Nyctereutes; species Nyctereutes procyonoides. The sequence continues at coordinate 9,141,381 of NW_026575145.1, forward strand.
AATACCCAATAGTGGAATTACTAGATCATATGGTAATTTTTAAAATTTTTTACTTTCTTGAGGAGCCTCCATACTATTTTCCACAGTGGCTACACCAATTTGCATTTCCACCCACTGCACAAGGATTCCTTTTTCTCCACATTCTTACCAATACTTGTTTCTTGAGTTTTTGATTTTAGCCATTCTGAAAGGTGGGATATGATATCTCATTATGGTTTTGATTTGCATTTCCCTGATGATTAGTGATATTGAGCATCTTTTCATGTGTCTGTTGGCTAGCTGTGTGATTTTCAAAAAATGTCTGTTCAGATCCTTTGCCCATTTTTAATCAATTATTATTATTTTTGATTTTGAATTATATAAGTTCTTGATATATTTTGGATATTAACACCTTATCAGATGTATCATTTGCAAATATCTTCTCCCATTTATTAGGCTTCCTTGTCTTTTTGTTGACTTAGACTATACTAATAAGGATGCAGGAACTATTTGCTGAATGAATACATTTGATAACACACATTTTATGAAAGTGAGACTGAATTGGAAGAAAAAGGAAGAATTGGCTTTAGAGATGAAGAACAATAAGGATTAAATTTTAGAGGGGCTCCTGGGTGGCTCAGTATGTTAAGTGCCTGACTCTTGATTTTGACTCAGGTCGAGATCTCAGAGTGGTAAGTTAGAGCCCCACACTGGGCTCTCTGCTCAGCAAGGAGTCTGCTTGAGATTCCCTCTCCCTCTCACTCTGACCCTCCTACCTCTCTCTTTCTCTTTCAGATGAAATTAAATTTGGAAATAGAGTACATTGACCATATAGATCAAAGACCTAAACTCAGACACCTTCAGTATTAGCAGAACATCTAAAAGAGTGGAGTGCAGAAAAGACTTTAGTCAGTTGCAAGGATTCTGGTGGCCTGGGAAGTATATCTTAGCCTAGAGGTATTCAAATCCATAACAAAAGAACCACAAACACTGTGCTGGCCAAAAAACCCACTTCTAAATGTAGAGCAGAATTCTGCTCCTGCTGTCAGTTTGCAAGTGCCAATACCATACAAATTCTATGGAAATGCAGTTGTAGTCCTTCTAATTACTTTTATAAACATAAAAATGTGTGGTATAAGTCACAGAAAGTGCACTGACTAAAGAAGGGGTTTGACCTTTTGGGTTCTGGAAGATTCTCTTCCACTGAACCATCTGTGGCCTTGGACCAACTAATTAGCTGTTGTGGGCTTCAAGTCATTCACCTGTTGGTTGTAGATAAAAATTTCACTTCCTGGGGTACAGACAGATCAATGTTTTTAACTCTCTACAGAAAAGATGCCCTATGAAGTTGAAAATAACTGATATGATATTGTAGAGTATTTAGACTTCTTAGAAAAGTCCCTTTATGGTATTTTCACTTTCTTTTTTCTGCCTAAAGTAGACATAGCTTCAACCAAATCTCTCATTTTAATCCATGTCCTATCCATAAAAAATGCATAATGAGTGTATTGATGAATTACCATGCAAGCTGAGAAGCTACATGCTGGCTAGCTTGAGGATTCAATTAAAATTGAGCAATATTATTTTGAATAATCAAATGCTGTTTTGAATAAGTAATTCAAGTAAACAAGGCAATTAGTAAAAAGTGATGGTGATGAAGTTGAGTGGGAGCAATTCTTACATATGTATATATGAAATATAATTTATATATACATTCTAAATATAATTTCAGAATTGAAAAACATAATAGCTTGTTGGAATGGAAAAGTTTATATTGGAAATAATAATTTCCCCAAACAGCTAAGTGCTTTAACAGCCATTCTATAATCCTCTTTGATAAAACATGTTCAATAAAGTTCATAGTACTATATTTAGTACTAATGTAAAAGATGTCCCTGCCCTGTAGCCAGGTCTAGAGCTAATATGAAAGTTTGGACTGTCTTTATATAAACCACATTAAACAACTGTATGAAAAACAGTCCAAGAAAGTGTTCATGTGATAGGTAGGTAATTCAAACATCTATTCTCTTCCTGTCTGTTTCTGTCTCTCTCTTTCTTAGAATTGGCTCAGGTAATTGTGGAGGCTGGCAGGTCCAAAATCTGCAGGGTAGGCTGGCAGGCTGGAGACGCAGGCAAGAGATGATGCTGTAGTTCAAATCTGAAGGCTGTCTTTTGGCAGAATTCTCTCTTCTTTGGGGAGCTTAGTCTTTTTTATTCTATTTTGTTATTAATTTTTAAAATTTGAGTATAGCTGACATACCATGTTATATTAGTTTCAGGTGCACAACATCATCATTCATTAATTCTATATGTTATGCTAGGCTCACCACAGTATAGCTACCATCTATCACCATACAATGGTATTATAATATCTTTGACTATATTCCCTATGCTGTACCTCTTAGTCTCATGACTTATTAACTTCATAACTGAATACCTGTACCTCCCACTCCCCTTCACCCATTTTGCCAATCTTCCCCACCCTTACCTCTCTGGCAACTACCAGTTTGTTCTCTGTATTCATAGATCTTATTCTGCTTTCTGTTTATCCATTTGTTTTGTTTATTAGACTCCAATTATAAGTGAAATCATATGATATTTGTCTTTCTCTGTCTGGCTTATTTCACTTATTTCCTAATACTTTCTAGGTCCATCCAGGTCAGTCTTTTTTATTTTTTTATTTTTTATTAAGGCCTTCAACTGATTGGAAGAGGCCCATACACATTATGGAGGGTAATGGGCTTTACTTCTAGTCTGCTGATTTAAATATTAATTTTATTTAAAGTGCCTTTATAGAATAACTGTGTATTATGGCCCAGCCAAGTTGAAAAATTCACGATCATACTATGCCATACATTTTTGTAGCCTTCCTTCAAATCCTTGTTGAAATGAGGTAGGGTACAGTATGTACCTAAAGTTAAACATGGTTTTTCTTTTCAGGTATTTGTAAAAGCATTATCTGGCATGACCTTTTGTTTGCTTAAGCCCTACCCTGTCTTCTTTGGGATGGCTACTTTTTCATCAATCTGGCTCTGAAGAGCTGTATGTAGCCAGAAGCTGCAAGCCAACCATCCCTGCCATGGCAAACAGATGCTCCCATTTATGCCTTCCACTGGCTATGCCTCTAAATGGAGATTTAAAAAGCCTGAACATCAATTATGTAAGTATTAAGTAAACACTTAAACTTCAGTTTTATAGTTGTCTTACCTAAGACTTTAGTTGCAAGTATTAGGAACACATTTCTAATTCTTTAAGCAAGAAGAAAATTCATAAGAAGGATTCAAGCAAAATTAGGGTGGCTTGTGTTATTCAAACTAAAAAGAAATAAATAATAGGTAAAAACCCTGATGTTAACTGTATACTGTGATTATGAAGGTTCTTAGTATCTCAGAGCAACTAGATCAGGAAGTTCTTCTTTATGTACTACCTAATTTCTTGCTGCTGAAATTTTTCTGTCTGACTAATAGTAGAAGAGAAACTTTTCATCTCTGGGTCAGGTGTTTATCACAGGGCTAAGAGGCTGTGGCCAGGACACCACATCAATATCGATAGTAAAAGTATAGATTTTGGGAGCCGTGTGTGTGTGTGTGTGTGTGTGTGTGTGTGTGTGTGTGTAAGGGTGCAAGAGGGGAAGGCAGAGGAGAAGGGAAGGGACAAAGAGACATGAAGGTGAGTATTTCTCAGTGAACAGATGCTTGGACTGGGCAGACAGGATAAACCTTGTGTATGATGGCCTTTTCTCTCATAATTGGAAGTTTTAAGCCACTTAGAATACTAATAAAGAAGAAGTCCTAATATTAGGGTGTGGACGTGTTTTTGAAAGATCTACTAGCCAATCTCCTCACCCTACTTTCCTAAGAAATGTTTTTTATTAAACATTGTACTTACTGACTATGAGAAGGAAGAGTAGCAATATATAAGGTAAAAATAAAACTTCCCCATTCCAATATCAGCCCCCACGCCATCACCCCAGTACCATTCACTAGAGGTTAAACTTGCTCTATTTGGAAGGTAGCCTTCAGATATGTAACTAAATATGTAACTATCTTTTTCTTAAAACATCTGTAACATATACATAGTATCTATCAGGATCTTTTTAACTGCAAGTGAGGGAAAACTTAAATCAAGCTCACTAAATCTGTGAAGATATTTATTATCTTAGTAGCAGGAAGTCTGAGGGTAGGGTGTCTCTAGGCACAGCATGATTAGGGCTCTGGGTCAGATTTGTGTGATTTTGTTGTTGTTTTGCTTCCTATATGTGTTGGCTGGTCTTTCCTCATGGTGGCTAGATGGATCTCAATAGCATCTGGGTCCCATGCCTCCTTATTCATAGCCAACCAGGAGGGAGAAAACGTACCGCTGTCATGGAATAATTTGGATCAATTTAAATCTTATGTTCGTCTCTGGGTCAATAGCAATTGTGGAGCACTGCCACATGTGGATTGGTTTAAGGCTGGATTCCTAACCAATCACTGATGAGGGGGAATGGGTTATCATGATCAGATTAGACTAATCAGAATCCACCCCCTGGAGATAGGGTCAATTTCTGCTGGGTTACATGATCTATGTGGGGGAAAACTTGAATACATGTTGAGATGGAGGCAGTAGAGGACAGCTGTCGTGTAGGCAAACAACAATGCCATTTAAATGTTTGTGAACATATGACATGTATGTTATTTTTTACCCCCACTGGAAGACCATACTGTACATCTGATTTGCCTTTCTAAGTAGGGAATTATTCTGAAATTTTTGAGCTAAGAACTGAAGATTAGAATTTACAGATTTGTTAGGATGTTTATGAAAAGTAGAAACAGATATTTTCATAGAGCCTAGAAACAGGGGCCAGGAAAGGATAATATTTTAGGATATTAGTAATTGATAACTACCTCAGGGCAATGAGAGCCACATAGAAAATGTTTGAAGGGAGGGAGGAATTGCTGCTATTGTGAGTGTGCCTTTGAGGTCTCCTCCTTGCCCTTGCTGCTGACTGGCAACTTTCAACTAGTCATTCTTTCACAATTCCTGCTCAGCCACCTCCCCAGGTCTTGAAATGACCATTTATCAGATGGTAGATGATAGTGTGAATTTAACCATGTCTTTATTATACTGATATACTTATACTGAATACTGATAATGTTCACAAAAGTCCATATAACTTTTCCAAATGTTGCTGGCTATTAGAAACTAGAATCTCTATGATTTATATTAGTCAAATAGAATTCATTCCAGATACTTGACTATATTGTATAGTCCAGTCATTAGTAAACTGGTACATGTACCAAAAGCTGATTGCACTCCAAGATGCAGGTGGTTCCCGGTGTATCCAAGGTGACACCCACTTTTTCTTCTGCATCATTCTTCAGCAGTTGTAGTGGAACATAGTGATCCTCACACTCACCTTTTATGGGTCTGACTTGGAGGTAGGTAGATGACAGGGTCATGGAAAGCCAGGGATAGTGTCTTAGGTGGTATGCACCTCCTAGGGGCAGTGACTTTTCTGTGAGACTGGAGGAGTGATGGTCTAGAAGAGGTGTTAGGAGCAAGGAATCTCCTGTAACATTCTCATCTCCGAGGGATATGGTTCAATGCACAGCCTTTACCTGGTGAGTTGCTAGAGAAGTAGAGTCCTTGGTAGTGAGACAGGAGAAGGAGGCAGGGTTCAGAGAGGCTGTTCTTATGTGATTGCTTAGAGAAAAGCAAGCCTCAGCTGGGTCTCAGCACACTGGCTGTCGAGGGTGAGGGAAGAGGTTCTCAAGGCAGTCACCAGTAGTCTGGGCTCTTACTCATACTCTCTGGGCATCAGGTAGAGGTGAAAATACCTAACTGGCAAGGCTGTTGTGAGGATCAACTATAATTGCCAATCCTGGACATACCTTTGTTTTGAAGTTGTTGTTTTCCAACCCTGCATCATAATGTAAAAGTTTATTCTCTAAGTGAAGCTGATCTCATCTATAGGAAAAAAAGATTCTTGGCTTCTACCTTTCCCCTTCTATTGCTGTTCTCTTATGATATACCTCTGCTTAAAGAAAAGGTGTCAGTGATTTGGCCACCCCATTGTCAAACTGTTGCCAACTCTTTTTTTATTTCTAGGTTCATAATTTATTGTACAAATTGAGTATCACACGATGAGTTGACATTGGCTTCCCCAGGCATGGGAACTTAACAGATGAGGTACAGGTTAAAATCCATTTATGTTGCTTTCACAGCTGGTGTTTTTTTAAGACCTTAATATATAAGACCATCAAAGCAATGCCTCCGTATGTGGCCAGTACACAGTTCATTCTACCTGTGACAGTAAAAGAGTTGAAATATTTTTTGATACTAGTGAAATGGAATTGGGCATTAGTTTTTGGACCTGCCATGATTTCAATCTTGCAAAAGGCACCAATTCCACTGGTTGTCGAACTGTTGCCAACTCTTGGTATATGCAAAGCACTGTGGAGAACTCCCAAGGCTCCAATTGCTTTATAAAACCTTAAAATCACTTAGTGATGCTTATCAACAACTAATATTAATGGATAATGATGAAAACCACAGATGTCTTCCCAGAACTGACAGCATAAAATCAATTGAGACTGAGCCATCTTTTTTTGTCAGGAAATGTCATAAAATTATGAAAGTAGTGTATTTTCAACTTTGGTCTTATGAAAAGTTTTCTTTATTTTTTAGTACTAAATTATCATGCCTACCTGTTTTATAGTAATAACATCTAATGCAATTGATTGAACTATCTGAGGAAAAGAAACATATTAGAAAAGTTTCAAGAACTTTAACAAATTTATAAATTTATTTATTCTTTTTTTTTTTAAGATTTTATTTATTTATTTGAGAGAGAGAGAGAGAGAGAGAGAGAGAGAAGGAGAGAGAGAAAAGGAGCAGGGGGAGGGGCCGAGGATGAAGCAGGCTTCCTGCCACATGGGGAGTCTGGTTCGATTGCATAGTCCTGGGGTCATGATCTGAACCAAAGGCAGACTACCCAACTGAATGAGCCACCCAGGCACCCTTTTTTATAAATGTTTTTAAAAGGTAGTCATAATATTGCTAAACAGGCTACTGCAGAGACTATGATAGAATTTTTTCAGATTGTGTAGGCACCAACCGTTAAACCTTGAGCTTTGACTATGAAGATTAACACTACAGTCTCATCAGAGCATGCATGGTGGGCTTCAGATAACTACGTTGGAGGGGGCTGAGAGAAGAAATTTGTGTTCTATGCTCACTGTGAACTTGATAAACCCTCATGGCCACTTTGATATTGTTTTTTAGTTGGAGGCAAGGAGATTTTGCTGAACAGCTTTTGGTTGTTTAGAATTGAACTCCATGTCTGAATATATAGCAGTTAATATTGTATTCTTAGAAGTTTTCTGTTGAGGAGAGCCTGGGTGGCATAGTCTGTTAAGTGTCCAAGTCTTGATTTCGGCTCAGGTTGTGATCTCAGGACCGTGAGACTGAGTTGTCAGGGTTGGTGCTGGGTGTGAAGCCTGCTTAAGATTCTCTCTTCTTCTTCCTCTCCCTCTATCCCTCACCGTGCGCCCTTAAAAAAAAAAGTTTTCTTTTTAAATTTAACCAATATCTACTGAGCTCTTATTACATGCAAAGATTGACATTATGGGCTGGAAATATGGATAGGATAGAACTCTATCCTCAAGGAGCTTAACATTTAGTGGGAGATACACATGTATTTTCAAATTTCAAACTGGATCTCAACAGCATCCTTATATATGTGTAGGTAGCCAACAACAACATACATGTACAAAATGGTAAAAATATAATCTTTTAAAATAGCTAATAGCAGACTTATATTTAAGAGGGTGATTACTGGGGCACCTGGGTGGTTCAGTGGTTGAGTGTCTGCCTTTGGCTCAGGTTGTGATCCCGGGGTCCTGGGATTGAGTCCCACATCGGGCTCTCCTTAGGGAGCCTGCTTCTCCCACTGCCTATGTCTCTGCCTCTCTCTCTGTGTCTCTCTTGAATAAATAAATAAAACCTTTGAAAAAAAAGTGAGGGTGATTACTTTCCCCAAAGAGGAATTTACTGACCTTTTTCTGGAGGCATATAAGCCTGTATTCTCAGAGCTGAATGAAAGAAGCTAGAGGTCCCATTGTTTACAGTGCTGATTTCCACTTTCCCCCCTGTTTTAGTTATATTCCAAGGTAGATTTGCCTGGAGTACAGACCTCGTCCTGTCAGCCTCTCCAGAAGTAAACCTGTCTGCTAGAAGGAGGGGACCTGGGTCTTTAACCACTCTTGATGCAGAATTTCAATAAATCCTTCTATTGTTACTCCAGGGACATATCCCACCTATGAGGCAGACTTTGTTTCTCATTCCTGAAAATTTCTTGTCCATCTGCTTATCATCTTCCAAAATTTGTTAACCTTATTTACTGTCATTTCCTTTAGCAGGTTTCTTTAGTATTTGGGATTTATTAATGTTACTTCCTTTACTTTTATTTTTTGGGGCTTTGAAGAAGAAGCAGAGGTAATCTCTTTTCGCAAAACTTGTGTACAATCACCTACGTTTAGCCCTGTGGGATCTTTGAACATGGCACCAAAACCTGACACCTTTGTGGCATTGCTTCCAGACCACAGCATGTGTTGGTCAGAATGATTCTTGGCATCTCTCACTCATGTTGTATATCGACCCAGTTGGAGGTTTACTATGAAATAGCATATGCCACATTCCAGGTCTAAAGGATGTTACATCACTCTCTGGGCATCTATGTGACATTATCATAATTGAACCCATGTCTGTCTGCCTGATGCACAGTAACGTTAATCACTAAGACATCAGGTTTGCAGCAAGGAAAGGACTTACTTGAGAGGCAGCCAAAGGAGGAGACAGGAAAGCAAGACTCAAATCTGCCTCCCTGAAGGGGAAGAGAAAAAACAGTTTATAGTCTTAGGGGTTGTGATTCCACACGTATTGATGACAAGAGTGGGGAGACTTATGACTGACTATTCAAGAGGAAAGATGGAGCTTGTGCATTGAACAAACATACATCCAGTGTTGACTTTGGGGTGGAGACTTAATATCAGAAAGGGTCAAAATTCAGCCCCTGATGTCAAGAGTATATCTTAGGACAAGAAGAAGGGGCTATGGGCATGTTCCAAGAGCTAGTATAAACTGGATGGGGTCTTGGGCACATTATCTCTGGTAAGGCGTGCAAGGCCTTGCTTGCTCATAGGCTGAAACCATATTAGTTGACTTTGAATCTAGGCTTCTGCAGAGATACCTGGTAGATTTGTTAGTGGGTCCAAAAACTGCAATAGCTGATTAAGCAGAAACAGTTTTCTGAAAAACAAGCTTTAAATTTTCTGCTAGTTTCAACCTCATTAACCCTATGGAGCATGGTTTCAATTCCCCCTAAGATATGATCATTCTTCAATCTTGAAGGAATTAAGATGGTGCCCACTCTAGCTATTTTCCTTATCTCCTCTGGTAAGGTAGGTTTCAGGTAAAGAGCGGTTTTGCAAATCTTAGCTGTAAGCAAAATTCCTTTGACGATTAACATGCCTACATGCAGGGCTAAGTGGGAGTGTCTAATCTGTAGATCACAGAAGCAACATGGAGTCACACATGCTAAGCTTCTCCCTGTTACATTATATACCATAGGGCCTACCTACATTTGGTAAATATTCGAATGGGCAAAGTAGTATACTAAGTGGGATGTAAGATTTGAATAAGACATGCAATTGGACCTTAAGGATTCTAGTCTCTATATACTATGCTGAGGAAGCTAAGAACACACATAAGTAACTATAATACAATAAAGGAAATGCTAAATGCCCTGGTAGGTCCTGAGTAGGCACTCAGAGAATTCAGGTGAGGAAAAAAATAATTATGATGGAAAAGACAATGAAGACCAGAAATGGAAAAGACGTGAAGATCTGACCTGGCGCAGAAGGTTGAATAAAAAGGGCATCTCAGATAGAGGGGAAAGTATCAAAAAAGGACAGGAAGCATGAGCACTTCAGCATTGCATTTACCAAATTCCATTGATTTTAAGATGCATATATTGGAAAACACTCAACTATTTTATTTATCATAGGAAAAAAAGACTCACAATTAATCCATGATAGGATTTTTTCTTCATAATTTTTATTTTATGCTATTAAGAGAGTTCTTTTAGATTTATGTAATGTGGATTTTATCATATTTTATTCTTGTGCATTTGTAAAAAGGAAAATATAAACAAAATAATATTCCTAATAGGTTTTTAAATTTAGAATCTGACTCTTCTGAATCACTGTTCCATGTATAATTGATAATATCCTTTTCTACACAGTGTTATTTATCCTTGTGTTTTTCAGTGTGCTGGTGATGCTGCAGTTCTTAACAGAGTGCTCTACTCTTGTCTTTGGGATTTTATTCCAAACTCCTGGACACCTAATCTGTACATCTTGACTTTACTGGGAGGTATCAAATAGATACCTTGATCTTACCAGAAGGTGTTCTTTTCTGAAAATGACCAGGACTCATACCTTTGTTTAAATCATCTTCATGTAATTTGTTGGCTTTTGAAATGTCAAGGGGTTGCATGTTGTCTGGTCATAACACTAAGGATATGAACTAGGCACAAATGGATAGTGGCTTCTGTCTTGCATGTGAGGCATAACTGGCCTGGCTGGCAGTGGTTGTAGGATGCTGTTGATAGAAGGCACACATCATGATTTTAGAAATGTTAATATATGAAAAAACTAAACATCTTAGAATTGATGAGATGTAGTACTATGATTTGGCATCAAGAAATCATTTGTGTAATTGAGTAATAGCTGTGTTCCTCAACATTCATAAAGAAAGAGTTGTCTTGGGGCCCCTGGGTGGCTCAGTCAGTTGAGTGTCTGACTCTTGGTTTCAGCTCAGGTCATGATCTTAGGGTCCTGGGATGGAATCAGGCTCCTTACTCAGTGGGTAGTCTGCTTGAGGATTCTCTCCCTCTTCCTCTGCCTCTCTCTCCCTAAAATAAAATAAATAAATCTTAAAAAAAAAGAGATGTCTTGTTCACCAAGGCATATGTCTGGCTCAAAGTAGATGGGTAATAAATATTTATGGAATAATGAGTAAAGGGTGGGGAAAGGACAATTAGGTTTCTTCATCTATGGTTACCTTGTCCAATTTGGTAGCCACTAGAGACATTGGCTAGTTAAATTTCAATTAATTGTAGTGAAATTAAACTCAAAATTTAGATCCTCGGTTGAACCAAGTACTCACTAGGCACAAATGGCTAGTGGCTACTATCTTGTATAGTGCAGATACAATACATTTGCTTCATCACAGAAAATTCTTTAGATAGGGTTGGTCTAGAACAAAGGGAACATGAAAGAAGGTATTGGGAAAGGAAGGAATGGGATTTTGGAGATTGGTGGTGATCTTAGGAAATTAGACAACATGATGCTCCAACAATTAGAACATGAAAGTACGTACCTGAGATGAATCCTTAAAATAGAGTGTCTTTTTTAAAAAAGTGAATTTATTAGGTGCTGGACCACTGCAATTCTACATGTGTCCTCCTAGGCTTTTCTTGGATTTTTCTATCTAGCAATAAGCAAACAAACACACTACTATAACTGCTACGTTGCCATGCAGTATTGTAGTTTGTGAATGGCAGTTGTTCACTTGTGCTTTCTTCTGTGATTAACTTGAAAGCTTTGAAAACTTCTTGATGCAGAGATGCATGTGTAGTAGAATATTTAGAATCTTAATGGTCAAATTAGAACAAAGAGGAATAGAGTGGAAATTAGAGGATCTGGAAAATTCAGGGAACCAAATGAGTACTTTTATTAGGAAAAACAGTCTCTCCCTCCTGAGTTAGGAAAAACCCAGTGCTCCACCTCCTGTGTCTTTCCTGTGTTTCTCCTTTACCCTTACACTACCTCCATACTCACAATGCATCTATGTGTGTGTGGTTTTCCCAAACCAAGCAATTCTCTGACCACTAGCTGGTGTCCTACAGTCAAATTCAGTTCTGTCGCTATCTATCTGGAGATAGCATAAGATCCCACAGGTTGAAAGTTCAGCCCCACGAGCCTGCCTCCCAATTCAGTTGCCAATCTTAAGCCCAGGTTGTCACCTTTGCCTCCGACTGATTGGCTCTATCAGAGATTCCCATGATCCCTTCCTCTGGTTTAATTTGCAAGAGTGGCTCACAGAACCCAGGGAAACACTTACCTATGTTTACTAGTTTGTTGAAGAATATGATAAAGGATACAGATAAATAGCTAGATGAAGAGATACATATGGTGAGGTCTGGGAGGGTCCTGAGCACAGGAGCTTCTCTCCCCATGTAGCTGGGGGTGTCACCCCTGCCAGTGTGCATGTGTTTACCAACCTGAGAACTCCTCAAAACCTGTGGTACTGGAATTTTTATGGAGGTTTCTTCATGTAGGCCTGATAGTTATTAACTTCATTTCCAGGTCCACTCCCCTTTCTGGAGAAGTGAGGAAGGGGAAGGAGTTGACAATTCCAAGCTTCTCCAGGCTTAGTATTTTGGGTAGCCATCCAGGAGCCAGCTAGGAGCCCACCCAGAGTTGTGTCATTTGAACAAAAGATGCTCCTAGTGCTCTTATCACTTAGGAATTTAGAGTAGTCCCCTCTTATCTGTGATTTTGCTTTCTGCGGTTTCAGTTATTCGAGGTCAGCCGTGGCCCAGAAGCAGACAATCCTCCGTATGTCAGAAGGTCAGTAGTAGCGTAAGGCTGTCATAATGCCTGTGTCATTTACTCCACTTCATCTCATCACACAGGAATTTTATCATCTCGCATCATCACAAGATGAAGGGTGAGTATGGTACAATAAGATATTTATTTATTTATTTATTTATTTATTTATTTATTTATTTATGTATTTATGTATGTATGTATGTATGTATTTATTTATTTATTTATTTTTGGTACAATAAGATATTTAGAGAGAGAGGGAGAGACCACATTCACATAACTACTATTACAGTATACTGTTATAATTGTTCATTACTATTGTTAATATCTTACTGTGTCTAATTTATAAATTAAACTTGTAGGTATGTAGGTATAGGAAAAAACATAGTACAGATTTTCCTTGACCTATGAAGGGCTATATCTCAATAGACTCATCTTAGGTTGAAAATATCATAACTGAAAGTGCATTTAATACCATCTAACCTACAAAACATCAGAACTTAGCCTAACCTACCTTAAATGTGTTCAGAACACTCACATTTATCATACATTTGGGCAAAATCATCTGACACAAAATCTATTTTATAATAAAGTGTTGAATATCTCATGTAATATATTGAATACTGTGCTTGAAAGTGAAAAATAGAATGGTTTTAAGTGTATCTCTCTTGGTTATTTGCTGTCATGATTGTGTGACTGAATGGGAGCTGTAGCTGCTGCTGCCTAGCGTCATGAGAAAGTGTTGTACTGTGTATTGCTAGCCTGAGAAAGCATCAAAATTCTAAATATTTCTAAGTACATGTTCTTTTTCATTGCCTTCACGTGAACTCAGAGCTATTATGACCATGTGTTCTGTACATGGAGATAGCAACAAAGCAGAGTTTTACATTATAACCGCTATTTCCTATACCTTTTTTGGAGTATACAGCCTAGAAGGTAGTGGGTTGTATTTTGCTAGTTTTATGTAACAGAATATTATGGTTAATGATGTAGCTCACAGTTTTTTGGGGGATGGTTTGACATTTGTAGAAGTGAGGTACAGGAATATCACTTAGGAGCCCACAGAGTGTCTTTGGCAGAATCTGCCAAATAAAATTTTAGACAACTGGCATAGATACCAAAGGATAGAGAATCTTCCTGGGCAGCCTTCCCACCTTTCTTTATTTTAGCGCAAGAAGTTATTTACATCCAGAGTATATGGCGCTCTGTGTTGATTTGTGGGTAAAAATACTAAAAGGAAAAATATGGAGGCATTCCATTAGAAATGCTGAGCCTAGATTGTACTATCTCCTTGATTTAGTAAGTCTGTCCCTTTTACTTAGTGATTATATAATAAAAACTTGTAAAAATATTTAAAACTTCTGGGTAAACTTATCAAAACACACATTTCATAAGTTCTTTATTGAAACAGAAAGCAGATTGGTGTTTGCCAGAGCCTGGGGGAGGCTGTTGTAGGTTGTAATGGCTGAGTGGGTGCAGGGTTTTATCCTGGGGGTGAGGAAGATGTTTTGAAACTAGATAGAGGTGGTAATTGCACACATTGTGAATGTACTAAAAATGCCACTGAATTGTTCATTATGAAATGGTTGATTTTATGATGTGTGAATTGCACCTTAATAAAAAGAAAGCAAAAAGAAAAGAGTGAAAAGACTCAATCCAAAACAAACATACAAAAAACTTCAGGTTCCAACTTTCCCAAGCCATGGCCTCACAAAACATTAGGCCATTTGCTTAGATAACAAAACAAATTAAAACAAAAACCAGAAGGGTAACCTTATTCTTTAACTATTAAAATTATTAGGCATGCTTATTACTTTTCAGAAGGAGCACGGTATATTGCTACCCTCTAAGACTTTATGACTACAAGTTTTTACTGACTTAAGGGAGTATCAACAATCCTCTTCTCTCATGCTATCCATATAGTTTTCATGCATCAGTATGTTATTTGAACTTAATAAAGGATAATTTTATCTTTATGAGGACAGATTTCATTGTACTACTATGTTATCTTAAACTTGGTTTGGTACATGGGCTTTAATAAATCTCATGTTCATATTCTTTGGTTTGCTATTGTTTCTCCCCTCTCTCATGTTTTGAGTATGTATTTGTTTAATATGAAAAATGCATCAATGGCATTTATCCTTTTGGTATGATGCTCAAACAAGGACTTTTCCTGTAGCAATAGACAATTGTGAAACGAATGTAATAGCTAAGTTGATGATAGTGATTTATATAGGCCCATATTTAATTTATGGGAAGATATAATAGTTCATACAAAAGATTTTAGCAACTAAATTAAAAAAAAATCTTGTAAAGCCCCTGGCTCAGGATCCCTGGGCCTACTAAATGGTGCTACACAGATGAATGTTTTTTTTTGCAACTCAAGGATCTCTGTTGAATTTGTAAATTCAGTTTGTTCCCACCACCCACCCCCCCTTTTTTTCCGCAGTTCAGCTAAAAGTATGCTAAGTTTCTGGAAGAGCAACAGGTGTTTTAGTAAAGCATTTGGCCTATTGCCACAGTCCATCTGAGAAAGGGACTATGAACATTTGAGTGTCAGTCTCCTACTCGACTCTTGTAATCTAGGGTTAAATTCAGCTCTGTTGCCTCCTGGATGTGTAGTTTTAGCAAGTTACTTAAGCCTAATCCTCAGGTACTACATCTTTAAAACAGTGCTACCAGAAAAGTGCCTCAGACATAGGAGTATTGCTCAAATTTCATGTAATGAAAAGTACTCTGATTTCATGCAATGAAGTACTTTATACTTATTTCTAGTATATACTTAATATATAGTGCTGTTCTATATGCTGGCAAATTGAATTTAAATAAACTCTTAAAAAATAGAATATATAGCATATATTCTAAATATATACTTATTTATAAATATAAAGCACCTAATGCAGTGTCCAGTATACAGTTAGTGCTTACATTATTGTAGCTGCTATTGTTATTTCTGGTTTACCAAAAAAGTAGGCCAGGAATCCAGGCCCATCCTGTTGGCCCTTCCCTAGTTGGTAAGAGATATGGACATTTTACCCTTGGCTGTGAGACATTTGGCACTTACCTGGAGGTCTTTCCCTATTTCCAAATGGTCTTTCCATCTCGAAAGGTGAGGTGTTATAACTGATTGTTCTTTACAATGTCACTGTTAGCCAGAGAGAAAATTTATTCTAAATCTGCAGGTGAAACTATCATAAGCAGCAATCACATGCATCAGAAGTTAATCTTACTCTTATCTGGGAAGAATGGAAGAGGAAGCTTTAAAACTCTGGTTTCGGAGGGAGGCAGGGCAAGATGGCAGAAGAATAGGGGTCCTCAACTCATCTGGTCCCACAAACTTACTTACATAACTTTAAAAACATCCTGAACACCTGCGAATTCGACTTGAGATTTAAAGAGAGAACAGCTGGAATTTTACAGAGAGAAAAGTTTTTGCTTCTAACAAGTTTTTTCCTTTTTGACTTCACAGTTCTACATATATATTTTCACTTCTGGATTCCCTGCAATGTATTCAACTTAATTTTGGTAGATATACGAGATATGGGTATTTGTTTTCTGTTTTTTTTTTCCTGCCTTGTTTTGTTTTACAGTGGTGGAAGTCAGTACCTTCTAACACATGACCAAAATACACCCAGAACCAAGTGGAACACCATGTTGGTTCATTCTGTGAGATTATATTCTCTCTTCCTTCCCATTCTGCCCCCCTTTCTTTTTTTTTTTTATTCTGCCCCCCTTTCTTATCTTGTTTATGTTTTTGTGGTCAATGTTGTGTCTTTATATAAGTATTGCTGGTTTATATAGATTTGAGATTGAGCATCTTATAACATACAGAACAAAATACACTCAGAACCAAGAGGATCACCTTCTAGGACCCCTCAGATAAACTACATTCTTCCTCCACTACCAGTTTCTCACCACCACCATTCAGTCTTTTTTTCTCCTTTTTTAAAATTTTATTTTTTTAATTTTTTCTTCTTCTTTGTTTTTGGTTTTTGGCTTTTTATTTTTATTACTTTGTTTTAAATTTTTTTTTTACAATTTTTTAAATTGTAGTTCAATTTGCCAACATACAGCATAACATCCAGTGCTCATCCCATGATGTGCCCCCCTCGGTGCCCATCACCCAGTCACCCCCACCCCCCACCCACCTCCCCTTCCACCACCCCGTTGGTTTCCCAGAGTTAGGAGTCTCTCGTGTTCTGTCTCCCTTTCTGATATTTTCCACTCATTTTTTTCTCCTTTCCCCTTTATTCCCTTTCACTATTTTTATATTTCCCAAATGAATTAGACCATATAATGTTTGTCCTTCTCCGACTGACTTATTTCACTCAGCATAATACCCTCCAGTTCCATCCACATCGAAGCAAATGGTGGTATTTGTCATCTCTAATGGCTGAGCAATATTCCATTGTATACATAGACCACATCTTCTTTATCCATTCATCTTTCAATGGACACCGAGGCTCCTTCCAGTTTGGCTATTGTGGACATTGCTGCTATAAACATTGGGGTGCAGATGTCATGGCATTTCACTGCATCTGTATCTTTGGGGTAAATCCCCAGCAGTGCTATTGCTGGGTCATAGGGCAGGTCTATTTTCCCCTTTAGTGGTCCTTTTATTTTGTCTTTTCTTCTTTTTTCTGGACTCTGACCTCTTTAGAATCATCTAGGGTGTATTTTACTTAGGTTGTGGCTGATATTTTTGACTCAGCCCACTCATACAGCCACTCTGCACTGGACAAAGTGACTAGAAGGAAGAATTCACCACAAAAGAAAGAACCGGAAGCAATACTCTGCCACAGAGTTTGGATTTAAATATGATACCAGAAATTCAATTCATAAGTACAATTATAAAGCTACTGGTAGCTCTGGAAAAAAGTGTAAAGGATTCTAGAGACTTCATTACTGCAGAATTGAGATCTGATCAGGCCAGAATTAAAAATAGATTAAATGATATGCAATCCAAACTGGATGCTCTAACTGCTTGGGTTAATGAGGTGGAAAAGAGAGTGAGCAACATAGAAGACAAGTTGATGGAAAGAAAAGAGAACAAGGGAAAAAGAGAAAAACAATTAAGAGCCCACAAGGAAAGGTTAGAGAAATAAATGATAGTTTGAG
Source organism: Nyctereutes procyonoides (assembly GCF_905146905.1). Lineage (NCBI taxonomy): Eukaryota > Metazoa > Chordata > Mammalia > Carnivora > Canidae > Nyctereutes > Nyctereutes procyonoides. The sequence goes on from NW_026575145.1 coordinate 9,159,134, forward strand.
AAGGAAGAATATACATCTAGTTGGATTCCAGAAGAGGCCGAGAGAGAGAGAGAGAGAGATTGAGAGAGCCACAATGTATATTTGAACAAATCATAGCTGAGAACTTCCCAAATCTGGGGAAGGAAACAGGTATTTAGATCCAAGAGATAGAGAACACCCCCCAAAAATCAATAAAAACCATTCAACACCTGGATATTTAATAGTAAAACTTGCAAATTTCAAAGATAAAGAGAAAATTCTTAAAGCAGCAAGAGACAAGAGATACCTAACCTTTATGGGGAGAAGCATTAGGATAACAGCAGGCCTCTCCACAGAGACCTGGCAGGCCAGAAAGGGCTGGCAGGATATATTCAGGGCCCTAAATGAGAAGAAAATGCAGCCAAGAATACTTTATCCAGCAAGGCTCTCATTCAGAATAGAGGGAGAGATAAAGAGCTCCCCGGAGAGGCAGAAACTGAAAGAAGATGTGACCACCAAACTGGCTCTGCAAGAATCATTAAGGGCAACCCTGTAAAACTAACGGGGAGCCCAAAGAAACAATCCACAAAAATGGGGACTGAATAGGCAATACAAGGACACTAAATTCGTATCTTGCAATAGTTACTCTGAATGTGAATGGGCTAAATGATCCCATCAAAAGACGCAGGGTTTCTGACTGGATAAAAAAGCAAGACCCATCTATATGCTGTCTATAAGAGACTCATTTTAGACCTAAGGACACCTCCAGCCTGAAAATAAAGGTGGTGGAGAACCATTTACCATTCAAACAGTCCTCAAAAGAAAGCTGGGGTAGCAATCCTCATATCAGATAAATTAAAGTTCATCCCATAGACTATAGTAAGAGATGAAAAGAACACTATATCATACTTAAAGGGTCTATCCAACAAGAAGACCTAACAATAATGAATATTCATGCCCCTAATTTGGGAATCACCAAGTATATCAATCAATTAATAACCAAAGCAAAGAGATACTTAGATAATAATACACTAATAGTAGTAGATGCCAACACAGCACTTTCAGCAAATGACAGATATTCTAAGCACAATATCACCAAAGAAACAGGGGCCTTAAATGATATATTGGACCAAATAGATTTCACAGATATATACAGGACTTTCCATCTGAACAATTGAATACACATTCTTCTCAAGTGCACTTTCTCCAGAATAGACCATATACTCAGTCACAAATCAGGTCTCAACCAATACCAAAAGATTAGGTTGTCCCCTGCATATTTTCAGACCACTTTGCTTTGAAACTAGAGTTCAATCACAAGAAGAAATTTGGAAGAAACTCAAACACATGGAGGTTAAAGAACATCCTACTAAAAGATGAATGAGTCAACCAGGAAATTAGAGAAGAATTAAAAAGATTCATGGAAACTAATGAAAATGAAGATACAACTTTTCAAAATCTTTGGGATACAGCAAAAGCAGTCCTAAGAGGGAAATGCATCGCAATACAAGCATCCTTCAAAAAACTGAAAAAAACTCAAATACACAAGTTAACCTCGCACTTAAAGGAATCTGGGAAAGAACAGCAAGTAAAGCCTACACCAAGCAGAAGAACAGAGATAATAAAGATTTAAGCAGAACTGAATGAAACAGAGACTAGAAGAACTGTAGAGCAGATCAACAAAACCAGAAGCAGGTTTTTTGAAGAATTAATAAGATAGATAAACTCCTAGCCAGCCTTATTAAAAAGAAAAAACACTCAAATTAGTAAAATCATGAATGAGAGAGGAGAGAGCACAACCAATACCAAAGAAATAAAAGCAATTTTAAAAATGTATTATGAGCAACTATATGCAAACAAATTAGGCAATCTAGAAGAAATGGATGTAGTTCTGGAAAACCACAAATTACCAAAACTGGGACAGGGGGAAATAGAAAATCTGAACGGCCAATAACCAGGGAGGAAATTGAAGCAGTCATCAAAAACTTCCCAAGATGCAAAAGTCCAGGGCCAAAAGGCTTCCCAGGGGAACTCTATCGAATGTTTATTGATTTATTTATTTTTCAATTTTTGAAAAAAGATTTTATTTATTTATTCATGAGAGAGAGAGAGAGAGAGAGAGAGAGAGAGAGAGAGAGAGAGAGAGACAGGCAGAGGGAGAGGCAGGCTCCATGCAGGGAGCCTGATGTGGTACTGTATCCCGGGACTCCAGGATCACGCCCTGGGCTGAAGGGAGCGCTAGACCGCTGAGCCACCCAGGGATCCCTCTACCAAATGTTTAAAGAAGAAATAATACCTATTCTACTAAAGCTCTTTTGAAGCATAGAAAGGGAGGGAATACTTCCAAACTTGTTTTAGGAGGCCGGCATCACCTTAATTCCAAAACCAAAGACCTCACCAAAAAAGAGAATTGTAGACCAATATCCCTGATGAACACAGATGCAAAAATTCTCAATAAGATACTAGCCAATAGGCTCCAACAGCACATTAAGAAGAATATTCACCATGATCAAGTGGGATTTCTCCCTGATATGCAATGATGGTTCCACACTCATAAAACAATCAACGTGATAGATCATATCAACAAAAGAAAAAAAACCTCTCAATGATCCTCTGATCCTCTCAATAGATGCAGACAAAAGCATTTGACAAAATATAGCATCCATTCCCGATTAAAACTCTTCAAAGTGTAGGGGTAGAGGGAACATTCCTCAATATCTTAAAAGCTATTTATGAAAAGCCCACAGCAAATATTCTCAATGTGGAAAAACCGAGAGCCTTTCTTCTAAGATCAGGAACAAGACAGGGATGGCCACTCTCACCACTGCTATTCAACATAGTCCTAGAAGTCCTAGCCTCAGCAATCAGACAACAAAAAGAAATAAAAGGCATTTAAATGGGCAAGGAAGAAGTCAAACTCTCCCTCTTCGCAGATGATATGATACTGTACATAGAAAACCCAAGAGACTCCACCCTAAGATTGCTAGAACTCATACAGCAATTGGTAATGTGGCAGGATACAAAATCAATGCCCAGAAATCAGTTTCATTTCTATACACTAACAATGAGACTAAAGAAAAATTAAGGAATCATTCCCATTTACAATTATACCCCAAAGCATAAGATACCTAGAAATAAACCTAACCAAAGAGGTAAAGGATCTATACCCTAAAAACTACAGAGCGCTTCTGAAAGAAATTGAGGAAGACCCAAAGAGATGGAAAAACATCCCATGCTCATGGATTGGAAGAATAAATGTTGTGAAAATGTCTATGTTACGCAGGGCAATTTACACATTCAATGCAACCCCTATCAAAATACCATGGACTTTCTTCAGAGAGTTGGAACAATAATCTTAAGATTTGTGTGGAACCAGAAAAGACCCCAAATAGCCAGGGGAATATTGAAAAAGAAAATCAGAGCTAGGGGCATCACAATGCTGGATTTCAAGTTGTACTACAAAGCTGTGATCATCAAGACAGTACTGGCATAAAAACAGACACATAGATCAATGGAACAGAATAGAGAACCCAGAAATGGTCCCTCAGCTCTATGGTCAACTAATATTCGACAAAATAGGAAAGACTCTCCACTGGAAAAAGGACAGTCTCTTCAATAAATGATGCTGGGAAAATTGGACATCCACATGCAGAAGAATTAAACTAGATCATTCTCTTTCACCATACACAAAGATAAACTCAAAATGACAGAAAGATCTAAACTGGAGACAAGAATCCCTCAAAATCCTAGAGGAGAACCCAGGCAACACCCTTTTTGAACTTGGCCACGGTAACTTCTTGCAAGATACATCTATGAAGGCAAGGGAAACAAAAGCAAAAATGAACTATTGGGACTTCATCAAGATAAGAAGCTTTTGCACAGCAAAGGATACAGTCAACAAAACTAAAAGACAACCTACAGAATGGGAGAAGATATTTGCAAATGACATATCAGTTGAAGGGCTAGTATCCAAGATCTATAAGGAACACATCAAACTCAACACCCAAGAAACAAAAAATCCAATCATGAAATGGGCAAAAGACATGAACAGAAATTTCACCAAAGATGATATACACATGGCCAACAAGCACATGAGAAAATGCTCCGCATCACTTGCCATCAGGGAAATACAAATCAAAACCACAATGAGATACTGCCTCACACCAGTGAGAATGGCGAAAATTAACAAGATGGGAAACAACAGATGTTGGAGAGGATGTGGAGAAAGGGGAACCCTCTTGCACTGTTGGTGACAATGTGAACTGGTACAGCCACCCTGGAAAACAGTGTGGAGGTTCCTCAAGAAGTTAAAAATAGAGGTACCCTATGACCCAGGAATTGCACTGCTGGGGATTTACCCCAAAGATACAGATGCAGTGAAACTCTGCGACACCTGCACCCCGATGTTTATAGCAGGAATGTCCACAATAGCCAAACTGTGGAAGGAGCCAGGATATCCCTCAACAGATAAATGGATAAAGGAAATGTGGTCTATATATACAATGGAATATTACTCAGCCATTAGAAAGGATGAATACCCACCATTTGCTTCGACATGGATGGAACTGGAGGGTATTATGCTGAGTGAAGTAAGTCAGTTGGAGAAGGACAATCATCATATGGATTCACTCACTTGGGGAATGTAAAAAATAGTGAAAGGGATTACAAGGGAAAGGAAGGGAACTGAGTGGGAAAAATTAGAGAGGGAGACAAACCATGAAGAGTCTCCTAACTCTGGGAAACAGTGTTGCAGAAGGGGAGATGGGTGGAGGGGGATGGGGTAACTGGGTTATGGGCACTGAGGAGGGCACTTGATGGGATCAATACTGGGTGTTATACTATGTGTTGGCAAATTGAATTTAAATAAAAACAAATGTAAAAAAATAAGTAAAACTCTGGTTTCTGGAGTTCTCAGTTTATTTTTTTGTTCTTGTCATTTTTCAGCTTTTTAACAGGGGTTAGAACTTGCAGAAGTCATTTTGTGACCTTGAGGAAGAAAGTCATACACCAAGAAAGGCAGAGCAAAAACTCAGAAGGACTGGAGTTCTTGCTGACATACCAGCTCTGGAGAGATTTCCCCCTAGAGTAGAGGCATGAAGTGAGTCAATGGCCCTCAGATGACTGAAGCATCTTGGAAAGAATGCAGTTTTAACTAACAAATTCCTCAGGTGTCTCCTAGTTGCATTTGACAGGTGCTCGGAAGAGGGTACACTGACTTAATTCTATGAAATGACTCTAATGGTGGATATATTGCTGAGAAACGTTGTTAGGCTAGTTGTCCTTCACCCTTCATCTTGTAGCTGACTCCTGAAGGACTGAACTAACCCTCTATCTGTACAGACCCTGTGATTGCCTGTTAACAGAGTTGCATTTCTGTGCTCATCCTAGCTAATGAAACAAGAAGTCAGTTGAAAATTGTACAAAAAAGAAAACAATAGACTTTTTTTTTCACACACACAAAATCTTCCTGTGTATTTAAGCAATGCTTTTTACTGAGATATTTAACTAAGTCTATAGAAAGTCCAGTCCTTTGCAGTTAATGACATTAAAATTAAGTGTTCCCTTTTATGACATTTATTTTATGTCAGTGGATCTGTTTCATCAGTGTTTTCTTCGCACTGCCTAGTATTAGGTCACCATTGTGTTCCACGTGACTTGTGCTCCTAGATTTGTACTGTGGCACTGTTGCTTTTTGTGGGAAATGATAGCTCTTGCCTTGAAACCACATATGACAAAGGCTTTTCTTAAAGCATTTCTCTTTTTTGCTTATAAGGCCACAAAACTGTCCAAATCTAGCCTCTGTTGGTTCCACTTATTCATTATTTTTGGGAATGATCTGTTTTCTGACAAGGATGCACATTAATCTTAGGCAAGTGAAGCTTTTAGTATCTGGGCATCTTTAACTCTTTAATCATTTAATCAAATGGTTGGGAAGAATATTGATTACACCTTTTAGCCTGGAGAAAATTAGGATTCCGTCATGGTTTTGGGTGGTATTTCTCTTAGAATTGCCTTCCATGCTGCATTTTCAGTGCTTTCATTATTCGCTATTCTATTTCTCATTCTTAAGGTAGACAGATTTGATATATATTTTATTAGACTAGAATGAGACTCAAGTAACTCCGAATTTCTAATTATTGTGAAATTTTTTTTATTACCTCATATGATCTTTTTTTCCTACAGAGTAATTGCCCTAAGTTGTCAAAGCTATGGATTCTTTATTAGTATTCCTATTTAACCTTAAATTATGTGTATCATTTCTTGTTCTCTGACAAAAAATTATTCCCCTTGTACAAACTTTGTTCAGCTTGCATTTAACTCACTCTCTTTCTCTCTCTCTCTCTTTTTTTTTTTTGTTCCTGCCTTCTGTACATCAAGTTAGTGTAGAGCTATTGGAAAGAACATAATGAGCTATACTCTGTTTCAATTAGAGATTGTTTAATGTGTTATCTGTCTCTACTTTGACAAATTTCTTGCTTGTGCAACATGGAATTATTATTACACAAGTGTATAATATGTAATTTTCATATATTTGGAAACTTAATTTTAATGTTATGCAGAAATCTCAAGGTAGCTCCATTTAGCATTAAGACTTTTATTGAATGAATCTCTTTTACCTAATAACAAAAGTCTAATGTTTCCTATTTGTCATTTTAAAAAAGTCTCAGAAACAAATTGATGGCTTTTTGTGTGCGTTTTGTATTAAGGACATTTCAGAACTGCTCCTGAAATCCTCATCTTTTCAAGTTTTGTTAATGCTTTAATTTTAATCTTCTTCACAGAGCATCACAGTGGACAAGTCTCTGAACACTAGGAAAGAATTAATAATTTACATTTGTTTAACCCATTTTGAGCACTAATGCCTTTTGTGTGTGTGTGTGTGTGTGTGTGTGCTGTGGCTATGCTATTTTAAGCTCAATTTTTCATACAACTCATTAATACTTATCAATAATAGATCTTTTAAAATAACACATTTTAATTACAAATGCAGCATACAGTTAAAAATGCAAACAAAATGAAGAAAAATAAAATACATCTTTAATCCTACTACTCAGAGATAATGGTAAATTTATTGTATTTTCTTTTAATGTAATATATTAACATAAGTAATACACATATATGTTATATATATTATACATTATATATATAAATAATACACAGATTTTCACAAAGATAAGATCACATTATTTTGTGTTGGATTCTTCATATTTATGCAAACGTATATATCTTATCGACCATTCTTTTTTAAAACTATCATTAGATAGGAATTAAAACTATTATTTCTTTAATAAAAAACACATGTTTAATGTAGAGAAATGAAGAAATAATGGGAAAATATACAGAGACACATTTTGATGTCTTTTATTCTGTATCTCTCTGAGCTTTTAAGTCAGTAGATGTATACACGTATATATATATAAATGATATGTATGTTTTTATAAACAATATCATATTTTAGATTGTTTTATACATGCATTTTCAGTAAGTTGTATCTACACCTTTTATGTCTTTAGAGATCTAAATCATAATTCTTGAAAATATTTAATTAATTAATTAATTTTAGAGAGTATATGAGCATGGGGCAGGGGCAGAAAGGGAAGAAGTGGGTGGGGAGAGAATCTCAAGCAGACTCTGTTGAATGAAGACTCTGATCTCAGGATCCTGAGATCATGACCTGAGCCAAACTGAGTCAGACGCTTAACTTGACTGAGCCACCCTGAGCATACGTATTTCAACACTTATTCAATTTCTGCATGGTAAATTGTAAGGCTTTTGATGGAAAGTGTCAAATTATTCTTAGAAAGGTTATACGAGCTGAAACCTGATTGATTCCACACATTCCATGTGCTTATGTAACATTACTCGATTTTTTTCGGGCACAGTACCTTTGATTGGTTGCAATGGAAACCAGAAAGTGGTATGGGTTCAGTATAGCTTGGTTTCAAATCTTGATTCTGTCACTCACTAGCTGTGTAACACAAGCATGTTTTGAAGTTCTTTAGGTTTCCATTTCCTCATCTGTAAAATACAGAGAATAACAATACCCACCTCATAAGGCTATTCTGAGGATTAAATGAGATGATAGGTATAAATGCACTTAGAACTACCTTTGGCACATAAAAATCAGTAAACAAATACTGGCTATTTTATTACTTATATAGTTAAAATGATGTGGTGACATGTTGGTCTGATGTCATCTTGCTGGTTTGTATATTGTCACCTTAATTTAATTATAGACTAAGATTTTTTTTGTTTGATTCTTATCATCTTAAAAAAATCATACTATATATCTATTTTGTTTTCAGATCTTGTAACAGCCCAAAACAATAAAATTCTGACTTAAGATATGAAATATAACACTGCTGTAAAGACTAATCCTGAATACCGTATAGAATGAGCTCCTGAGATTAAACATCTTCAGCAAAGCTAATTAATTTAGAGAGAGAAGAGCAGCTGGAGAGCGTATCCTTCGTAAAATTTTAACAGCCATACAATGCTTTATTTGCAAAGCATAACTATGAACTCTAGGATCTAACCCCATCATTCTAAATATACAGCTGCACATTTTTGAACAACATGATATAGTTGAGGATTGCTGAGAAATAGTCATTGGTAGACTGAACAGGCACAGATGTTGGTGCAGGTAAGGTGACTTTTTTTTTTAAGGTTTTATTTTTTTACTCATGACAGACACACACACACAAAGAGAGAGAGAGAGAGAGAGAGAGAGAGAGAGAGAGAGGCAGAGACATAGGCAGAGAGAGAAGCAGGCTTCCTGCAGTAAGCCCAATGTGAAACTTGTTCCTAGGACCCTAAGATCATGACTTGAACCAAAAGGACACTCTCAACAATTGAGCCACCGAGGCACGACCTGGGGTGACTGTTTTTATAGCAAATGCAAAACCAAGTCTTAGTTGAAAATATCAAAAAGAAGCAAAGAATAGTGCCATTCTTGGGTGCAATATTGGCAGTATAATATTTGGTTTTGCAAGTGCCAGTCGACTCTGCAAGAGTGCCCTGTTATCAGGAGTGCTGTCTTAGATGTGGACAAAATGGGATACTTCAGAGAAAAGCAGTCATGAGAACTGAAGTCCTATCAGTCAAGGAAGAGTAGAAAGATCCTGGGGTGTTCAGCTTAGAGAACAGATTTATGGGAGTTACACGAACAGACTTAAAACGGTTGAGGGATGAGACTTGCCCTATTTCCTTGGGTGGTAGCTAGACAAATGGACAGAGTTATAAAGAGGCAGATTCTAGTGATTCCGATTCTATTAGCACTATTTTTTTTTAGAAGATTTTATTTATTATTCATGAGAGACACACAGAGAGAGGAAGAGACACCGGAAGAGGGAGAAGTAGGCTCCATGCAGGGATCTTGATGTGGGACTCGATCCCAATACTCCAAGATCTTGCCCTGAGCAGAATGCAGAAGCTCAACCGCTGAGCCACCCGGGTGTCCCTCTGTTAGCACTATTACTGTAAATGGCTTTAAATATTATTTGAACAGAGCACACAAGCTATGGTTTGTGCATGTATTTAAAGTTTATTCTTCTAAAGAGGTAATATATTCAAGGGTTCTGAGGTATTTGTGGGTTTGGTAAATTGGGAGCCTGTTTTTCATAATTTGTGAACTGATCAATTTTCTCATTTGAACACAATCTCTTATTTTTTTTAATTTTAAAAAAATTTTTATTTAGTTATGATAGAGAGAGAGAGAGAGATAGAGAGAGAGAGGCAGAGACACAGGCAGAGGGAGAAGCAGGCTCCGTGCACCGGGAGCCCGACGTGGGATTCGATCCCGGGTCTCCAGGATCGCACCCTGGGCCAAAGGCAGGCGCCAAACCGCTGCGCCACCCAGGGATCCCACAATCTCTTATTTTTTAAAACACAGATATTTCCTTTTTCCTCTTTTTCTCCTTCCTTCCTTCCTTCCTTCCTTCCTTCCTTCCTTCCTTCCTCCTTCTCTCCTTTCCTCCCTCCCTTCCTCTCTTTCTTCCCTCCTTTCCTTTCCCCTTCCCTTCTTTCCTGCCCTCCTTTCTTCCAACAGCTTTGTGGGGAGAGCTCATAACGACACTGTGACTGCTAAAGCTAATACAAATGGTCCAATGGAACCCACCAGGTGGACCCTGGGGTGGGATGGGGGAATCTGCTGTCAACACTTCTTAAGCACACAATGCTTTTTTAAAAGACCATTTACCAACATTATTACCAGCATGTCCTAGGGAGACTAAAGAAAGAGTTCTGCCTCAGACTGCACCTATTTGCTTAGGCAAGCCCAACACCTAAGCATAATCTCTTCAGAAAGTAGACACTCAATATTTAATGCTGAGAAGGATGGGGAGAAACAGAGTGGTCATAAATACTTATTCTTTTTTTTTCGAGGTTTTATTTGTTTATTCATGAGAGACACACAGAGAGAGGCAGAGATGTAGGCAGAAGGAGAAGCAGGCTCCCTGTGAGGAGCCTGATGCGGGACTCGATCCCAGGACCCCGGGATCATGACCTGAGCTAGAGGCAGATGCTCAACCGTTGCGCCATCCAGGCATCCCAATACTTTAATATTATTATCTAAAATAAGATTTTTTTCACTTCACAATATTATTTTATCATGTAATTTTCAGAAGTGATGGAATGAAATAATGAGATTATCTATTACTATGAAAGGAGTTGGAGTATCAAAAATGTAAATGCCCAGGCTCCATTATGTTTATCACTGATCAACTGCAGAATGGAGAAAATGTGGTTTACAATGTCTCAACTCCTAGAGAGACACTTGTATATCTCAGAGAAGAGTATACAAGGGTTGATTTGGAGCCAAGAGACACATAACTTCACAACTGGTATAATTGGAAGCCATAATTTAGAGTTTCCCAACAGACAGAATTGTTCAGTTTTCTCCAATGAATGAATTTAGAAGGCAGATGGTTATATTGGTCCAGAGTTGCAAGTTTGATAGATAGGTATGATAGAAAACAGAGGGCAAGGGAGCTGAAAATTCTGGTGAGAGAGTAATTAAAATTATTCACTGGATAACATAGGTTCTAGATAGATTGAAAAAAAAAGTAGAAAGGGGCCAGGTGGGGGATTATAGACTGAGGGAAAAACTGAAAGGATCAGAGCAGAAATACTAGGAATGAGGTATTTGTGGAGGGAAGACTTTTTGTGGTTGTGTTTGCAAAATGGAATTCTGGTTGTCAAATAGTTTTCTGAGGGTAGAGAAAGGTTGATAAGAGACCTTTCAGCAGTATCTTTAATGGACCTTAAGTGCCATACATTTAAGTAATGATTGCCAAGTATTTAAATGTATTTAGAAAGAAATATATACTATTTTGTTATATTTATAACAACTATATATAAAATATATAAATATAAATATATATATATTTTAGAGAGAGACAGAGGATAGAGGGGCAGAGGGAGAGGGAGAGAGAATCTCAAGTAGGCTCCATTCTGGGCTCTTTCTCATGATCCTGAGATCATGACCTGAGTTGTAATTGAGTGGGACATTTAACTGGCTAAGCCACCCAAGATACCCCTATACTTTTACTTTAAATTGATAGTGTGGGGATCCCTGGGTGGCGCAGCGGTTTAGCGCCTGCCTTTGGCTCAGGGCACGATCCTGGAGACCCGGGATCGAATCCCACGTCGGGCTCCCTGTGCATGGAGCCTGCTTCTCCCTCTGCCTGTGACTCTGCCTCTCTCTCTCTCTCTGTGTGTGTGACTATCGTAAATAAATAAAAATTAAAAAAAAATAAATTTAAATTGATAGTGTGGTTCAACCAATAAATTAAAAACATTACTTTGTGTTTGATTTTAGGATAAAAAAGATATTTTTATATATATATATTTTTTATTTATGATAGGCACACAGTGAGAGAGAGATGTGGGATTTGATCCCGGGTCTCCAGGATCACGCCCTGGGCCAAAGGCAGGCGCTAAACCGCTGCGCCACCCAGGGATCCCCTAAAAAAGATATTTAAATATAGATTAATTTTTAAAAGTTTGAATGAATATTAAACCTTTAGAAGAATTGTAAGAATAGAACAAATAACCTTTTCCCCCCTACCGTCCCAAGAGCAAGCTGCATCATCATGCCCTATAACATTGTTTAGAGGCATCTGAAATAGAAGAAAATGTGTACATTTAAAAAAAAATCTGATGTTTGGAGTTCTTGCATTTTGTGTTTTAAGTAAAAAGCAATTGCTTTATTTTGTATCTTTTTTTGTGTTTTGTTTGCATGTGATGAGATAGAAAAATTTCTGCCTGCCATTTTGTAAGCCCTTCTCTGTAATGCCTTATGAATATGGATGACCTTTTTTCCCAGGGAATTAGAAAGCCAAATTTAATGTAATTGTCATTCTATTTTATCTTCATAACTTTACTTTCACAGTATTGGAGACATCTTGAGGTCCTATATAAGAACTTTTATCAGATGAATGCAATTTAGAATTCTGAAAAAGATGACTATGAGGTGAAATTTGAGAATTGGACATCCACATGCAGAAGAATGAAACTGGACCACTCTCTTGCACCATACACAAAGATAAACTCAAAATAGATGAAAGATCTAAATGTGAGACAAGATTCCATCAAAATCCCAGAGGAGAACTCAGGCAACACCCTTTTTGAACTTGGCCACAGTAACCGGAGAAGGACAAACAGTGTATGTTCTCATTCATTTGGGGAATATGAATAATAGTGAAAGGGAATATAAGGGAAGGGAGAAGAAATGTGTGAGAAATATCAGAAAGGGAGACAGAACATAAAGACTCCTAACTCTGGGAAATGAACTAGGGGTGGTGGAGGGGGAGGAGGGCAGGGGGTGGGGGTGAATGGGTGACGGGCACGGAGGGGGACACTTGACGGGATGAGCACTGGGTGTTATTCTGTATGTTGGTAAATTGAACACCAATAAAAATTAATTTATAAAAAAAAGAGAATTATCATTACTTTTATGCTCCTATTTAAATTGGGTATTAATGTCGATGCTCCTTAGATGGCCCGAACTTATTTTTTATTTTATGTTATAGTTTAAGATTTTATTTATTCATGAGAGTAACAGAGAGAGAGGCAAAGACCTAGGCAGAGGGAGAAGCAGGCTCCCTGCAGGGAGCCTGATGTGAGACTTGATCCCAGGACCCTGGGACCACCACCCCAGTCAAAGGCAGATGCTCAACCACTGAGCCACCCAGGTGCCCCTATTTTTAATTTTTAAAAAATATTTTGCTTATTCATTTGAAAGGGAGGGAGAGAGCACAGTGAGGAGGAGCAGAGGGAGATGGAGAAACAGGCTCCCCACTGAGCCCGAGTATAGGGCTCAATCCCAGGACCCTGAGATCATGACCTGAGCTGAACCCAGGTGCCCCTAAACTTCCTGAATTTAACCAGTAGTCCATTATGGTGTGGATCAAACAGTTGACTAATAAAAATAAAAGTCCTTTACAACTGTTTAGTGGCCATGTGCACTCTGGCAGCTGGCTGTGTTCAGCTGTGTGGGAAACTAGGTATGGTGCTCTTTGGATCTTCACTTGTACTTGAATCATACTTGGAGGTCCCTCAAAATGCTGTCTGAGAGTAGAAATGTTAATTACTCTTTATTAATTTTTTTAAAAAGTCAAAATTGAAACATGCCTCTATTGCTTCCTATAAGTCCGTGAATACCTTTTCAGAAGTATCAGGGATTGACTTTCATTTTTAGTTTTTCTTTCAGAAGGAAGTCATGGAAACTGCTTACATCTGAAAACATAGCTTAATTTTGATCACCTTCAAGATGAAAACACTTTGATTAAAATGTTTCAATAAAAACTATTTTAAAAAAGTGATTTTAAATTAGGCTTTAATTTTCCTGTTATATAGTAAGCCACATAAATCAGAAAGGACCAATATTTTGGGCTTTAGGGACAGCCAGGTTCTGAATCTATGGGGAACATGCCTTAGTCTTGGGATTAGTTATGGTGCGCATCCTGGCTTTTAATAGTAATAGGGTGATTTGATGGTTATCCAATTTCAAATGAAAGTGACTTTTGAATTCTACCCAGTGAGCTGATCAATCTGAGAAGGGCTCAGCAATAAGGAGAAAAGGCAGATTTCATACTTTGTCCAGAGTGCCTTTTGGGCTTTGTTTTAAGAACCATGTGCAAAAACTAGTCCATTTAGTAGTGCCATTCCAATTAGAAAACTCAGGGAAAGGCTGATCTCAGCTTAAAAATCAGCCAAGCCAATTGTTGAGTTCAAAGACAGTGAGATAAAAAAGAGCTAATTATGAAACCAAGTCTTATGGATTTAAATTTTTTTTATTTATTTATGATAGTCACAGAGAGAGAAAGAGAGAGAGGCAGAGACATAGGCAGAGGAAGAAGCAGGCTCCATGCACCGGGAGCCTGACGTGGGATTCGATCCCGGGTCTCCAGGATCGCGCCCTGGGCCAAAGGCAGGTGCTAAACCGCTGCGCCACCCAGGGATCCCCAAGTCTTATGGATTTAATAATTAATTATAAACAACAGAATGAACTTTAATTAAAAAGGTATAGAATTTTGCAGATCAATATTAAAAATGCAAAATTAGCCTATTTTTTAAATAATAAAAATCAACAATAGATCTATTATGTGCCAAATATTATTCTAGGTTTCTTGCATATATTATTTACTCTGATTTTTATGAAAGTTTCTCAAGAAAGCATTGGCTTTACATTTTACAGATAAAGAAACTTAGGCTAAATTCAGGCAAGATGGTGGAGGAGAAGGGTCCCCAAGTCACCTGTCCCTACCAACTTACTTAGATAACTTTCAAATCATCCTGAAAACCTATGAATTCAGCCTGGGATTTAACGAGAGAATAGTTGGAATAGTTGGAACGCTACAGAGAGGAGATTGCACTTCTAACGAGGGAGGAGGGCGGAAAAAAATAAAAAAGAATCCAGTGCGGGAGGGGCCCCGCGAGGAGCCGGGCTAAGGCCTAGGGGTGAGAGCCTCTGGACAGGAAAGCCCAGCCTTGGAAAAGCGGGAAATTTAAAAATCTGCACTGGATTCTTCCGGATGGAAAGGGGCTCAGCAGGGAACTCGGGCAGAACCGCAGGAGGGCAGCGAAGCCCCCAAGTTTCCTGGGTTACCAACAGAGGAGGTGCACCTGGGGGACAGCGCCCACACACCACAGGCGGATCTCAGTAAAGGGCTGGAGTGCGTACCTGGCGGGGCCTCGGGGAGAAGCCGGTGGGTCAGGTGGGGGGCTCTGGGCGCAGGGGGCTGCGTCCTGCTGCCTTCGGGAGCCACACCCCAGGGAGCGATTCCAGCAGCGCAGGCCCCGGAGCCCAGTCCAGGATCCTGTGCTCCCCCCGGGACAGGTGGAGGCCAGGAGGGCGCAGGACAGTGGGGACGCTCCTGTCACTGGGCACCCCGAGCTGTGCAGATCAGTGCCCCCCGCCCCTGGAGCATCCAGGCCACTGCAGACTAGGAGCTGTGGTAGTTACTGGGGGAGCTGACTCCAGGGCTGGAGAGCTGGCCACTGCCAGTGTTGTTGTTCCTCCTGGTGTCACCCTGTGCCTGGGAAGGGCGGGGCTGCCAGGGAACAGGGGCCTCATGGGGTCAACAGCTCCCACTGAGCCCGGCATCCAGCGGAGTGTGGGGGGGCAGCTCCCCCAGATGCACACACCTGAAGGTCAGCACAGCAGGCCCCTCCCCCAGAAAACCAGCTGGAAGGACAGGGGAAGAGCAAGTTCTTCAGCGCTGGAAAACTCCAGGGGAAGCTGAAGGATTTACAGTATATAGAACCAGAGGGTACCCCTCCTTTTTTCTTTTTTCCTTTTTCCAGTACAACTTCTTTTTATATCAGACTACAAATTTCCAATTTTTTTCTCTTTTCCCACCTTAACTAAAATATTTTACTACCTCTTCATTTTTAAGTTTCTTCCTTTTTGACTTTCATATTTTTACAATTACAGGTCTTAGATATATTTTCCACTTCTAGAGTCCCTTCAACATACTCAACTTAATTTTGGGAGATATTTGATATTCTTGTTTTGTTTTGTTTTGTGTTTTTTGTTTTCTCTGTCTCATTTTGTTCTACAATGGCAGAAGTTAATGTCTTATAAAACATGACCATAATGTACCCAGAACCAGGTGGTATACTGTGCTGGTTCATTCTGTGAGATTCCTCATTCCAATTCTGCCCCCCTCTTTTATCTCATTTATGTTTTGGTGGTCAATGTTGAGGCTCTCTACAAGTATTTCTAACTTATATAAATTTGGGACTGAGCATCTTCTAACATACAGAACTTAATATACTTATAACCAAGAGGATCACCCTCTTAGAACCCCTCAGGTAGACTACAATCTCCCTCCACTACAACTTCATCACCACCACTATCTTCCAGTCCCCTCCCTTTTTTTCTTCTTCTCCTTTTCTTCTTCTTTTTTCTTTTTTCCTCTCTATTTTTGCTTTTTTCTCTTCTTCTTGGGATTCTTGACCTTTTATTTTTACTACTTTGTTTTAAAATTTGTTTTTCACTTTAGTGGTCCTTTTGTTTTATTTTGTTCTGATCTTTGTTTTCAATTTCTGGTCTCTGACCTCATCAGAATCATCTAGGGTGAAATTGCCTTAGGTTGTGGTTGATATTCTTGGAGTTTTTTTTTTTTTTTTTAAATTTATGGTAGTCACAGAGAGACAGAGAGAGGCAGAGACACAGGCAGCGGGAGAAGGAGGCTCCACGCACCGGGAGCCCGATGTGGGATTCGATCCTGGGTCTCCAGGATCGCGCAATGGGCCAAAGGCAGGCGCCAAACCGCTGCGCCACCCAGGGATCCCTGTGGTTGATATTCTTGAATCAGCCCGCTCATACAGCCGCTCTACGCTGAGCAAAATGACTAGAAGGAAGAACTCACCACAAAAGAAAGAATCAGAAACAGTACTCTCTGCCACAGGGTTACAGAATTTGGATTACAATTTGATGTCAGAAAGCCAATTCAGAAGCACAATTATAAAGCTACTAGTAGCTCTGGAAAAAAGCATAAAGGGTTCAAGAGACTTCATGCCTGTAGAATTTAGATCTAATCAGGCCAAAATTAAAAATCAATTAAATGAGTTGCAATCCAAACTGGAGATTGTAACGATGAGGGTTAATGAGGTGGAAGAAAGAGGGAGCAACATAGAAGACAAGTTGATGGCAAGGAAGGAAGCTGAGGAAAAAAGAGAAAAACAATTAAAAGACCACAAGGGAAGGTTAAGGGGAAAAAATATAGCCTCAGAAGGAAATATCTACGTATAATTGGGGTTCCAGAGAAGGCCGGAAGGCCAGAGGGCCAGAAAGCATATTTGAACAAATCATAGCTGAGAACTTCCTTAATTTGGGGAAGGAAACAGGCATTCAGATTGAAGAGATAGAGAGGTTCCCCCCACCCCAATCGATAGAAACCATGCAACACCTCGACATTTAATAGTGAAACTTGCAAATTCCAAAGATAAAGAGAAAATCCTTAAAGCAGCGAGAGACAAGAGATTCCTAACTTATATGGGGAGAAATCTTAGATTAGCAGCAGACATCTCCGCAGAGACCTGGCAGGCCAGAAAGGGCTGGCAGGATATATTCAGGGTCCTAAATGAGAAGATATGCATGAAACTAGAACTCAATCATAAGAAGAAATTTCGAAGCAACTCAAACATTTGGAAGTTAAAGAACACCTGTTAAAAGATGAAAGGGTCAATCAGGAAATTAGAGAAGAATTAAAAAGATTCATGGAAACTAATGAAAATGAAGATAGAACCATTCAAAATCTTTGGGATAGAGCAAAAGCAGTCCTGAGAAGGAAATACATCCCAATATAAGCATCCCTCAAAAAAACTGGAAAAAACTCAAATACACAAGCTAACCTTGCACCAAAAGGAACTGGAGAAAGAACAGCAAATAAAGCCTACACCCAGCAGAAGAAGAGAGATAATAGATTCAAGCAGAACTCAATGAAATAGAGACCAGAAAAACTGTAGAACAGGTTAACAAAACCAGGAACTGATTCTTCAAAAGAATTAATAAGATAGATAAACCATTAGCCAGCATTATTAAAAACAAAAAGACTCTAATTAATAAAGTCATGAATGAAAGAGGAGAGAGCACAACCAATACCAAGGAAATACAAACGATTTTAAAAACATATTATGAGCAGCTATACGCTAATAAATTAAGCAATCTAGAAGAAATAGATGTATTTCTGGAAAACCACAAATTACCAAAACTGGAATAGGAGGAAATAGAAAACCTGAACAGGCCAATAACCAGGGAGGAGGTTGAAGCAGTCATCAAAAACCTCCCAAGATGCAAAAGTCCTGGGTCAAATGGCTTCCCAGGGGAATTCTATCAAATGTTTAAAGAAGAAACCATACCTATTCTACTAAAGCTCTTTTGAAGCATAGAAAGGGAGGGAATACTTCTAAACTTGTTCTACGAGGCCAGCATCACCTTAATTCCAAAACCAGACAAAGACCCCACCAAAAAGGAGAATTATAGACCAATATCCTTGATGAACACAGATGCAAAAATTCTCAACAAGATACTAGCCAATAGGATCCAACAGCACAATAAAAGGATTATTCACCATGACCAAATGGGATATCTCCCCGATATGCAATGATGGTTTCACACTCATAAAACAATCAACGTGGTAGATCATATTAACAAGAGAAAAAAACAAGAACCATATGATCCTCTCAATAGATGCAGACAAAGCATTTGACAAAATATAGCATCCATTCCCGATTAAAACTCTTCAAAGTGTAGGGGTAGAGGGAACATTCCTCAATATCTTAAAAGCTATTTATGAAAAGCCCACAGCAAATATCATTCTCAACATGGAAACACTGGGAGCCTTTCCCCTAAGATCAGGAACACGACAGAGATGGCCACTCTCACCACTGCTATTCAACATAGTCCTAGAAGTCCTAGCCTCAGCAATCAGACAACAAAAAGAAATAAAAGGCATTCAAATGGGCAAAGAAGAAGTCAAACTCTCCCTCTTCGCAGACGATATGATACTGTACATAGAAAATCCAAGACTCCACCTTAAGATTGCTAGAACTCATAAAGCAATTGGTAATGTGGCAGGATACAAAATCAATGCCCAGAAATCAGTTTCATTTCTATACACTAACAATGAGACTAAAGAAAAATTAAGGAATCATTCCCATTTGCAATTATACCCAAAAGCATAAGATACCTAGAAATAAACCTAACCAAAGAGGTAAAGGATCTATACCCTAAAAACTACAGAGCTCTCCTGAAAGAAATTGAGGAAGACCCAAAGAGATGGAAAAACATTCCATGCTCATGGATTGGAAGAATAAATGTTGTGAAAATGTCTATGTTACGCAGGGCAATTTACACATTCAATGCAACTCCTATCAAAATACCATGGACTTTCTTCAGAGAGTTGGAACAATAATCTTAAGATTTGTGTGGAATCAGAAAAGACCCCAATAGACAGGGGAATTGAAAAAGAAAACCAGAGCCGTGGGCATCACAATGCTGGATTTCAAGTTGTACTACAAAGCTGTGATCATCAAGGCAGTGTGGTACTGGCACAAAAACAGACACATAGATCAATGGAACAGAATAGAGAACCCAGAAGTGGTCCCTCAGCTCTATGGTCAACTAATATTTGACAAAGCAGGAAAGACTATCCACTGGAAAAAGGGCAGTCTCTTCAATAAATGGTGCTGGGAAAATTGGACAGCCATGTACCAAGGAATGAAACTAGACCATTCTCTTACACCATATACAAAGATAAACTCAAAATGACTGAAATATCTAAACTGGAGACAAGAATCCCTCAAAATCCTAGAGGAGAACACAGGCAACACCCTTTTGGAACTTGGCCACGGTAACTTCTTGCAAGATACATCTATGAAGGCAAGGGAAACAAAAGCAAAAATCAACTATTGGGACTTCATCAAGATTAGAAGCTTCTGCACAGGACAGCCTGGGTGGCTCAGCGGTTTAGTGCTGCCTTCAGTCCAGGGCCTGATCCTGGAGACCCAGGATTGAGTCCCATGTCGAGCTCCCTGCATGGAGCCTGCTTCTCCCTCTGCCTGTGTCTCTGCCTCTCTCTCTCTCTCTCTCTCTGTGTGTGTGTGTGTGTCTCATGAATAAATAAATAGTAAATAAAATCTTTTTTTAAAAAAAAGCTTCTGCACATCAAAAGAAACAGTCAACAAAACAAAAAGAAAATCTACAGAACGGGAGAAGATATTTGCAAATGACCTATCAGATAAAGGCCTAGTATCCAAGATCTATAAAGAACTTATCAAATTCAACAGCAAAGAAACAAAGAATCCAATCATGAAATGGGCAAAAGACGAAAAAAATTTCACAGAAGAAGACACAGACATGGCCAACAAGCACATGAGAAAATGCTCTGCATCCCTTTCCATCAGGGAAATACAAATCTAAACCACAACGAGATACCACCTCACATCATTGAGAATGGCGAAAATTAACAAGACATTAAACAATAAATGCTGGAGAGGATGTGGAGAAAGGGGAACCCTCTTGCACTGTTGGTGGGAATGTGAACTGGTGCAGCCACCCTGGAAAACAGTGTGGAGGTTCCTCAAGAAGTTAAAAATAGAGGTATCCTACAACCCAGGAATTGCACTGCTGGGGATTTACCCCAAAGATACAGATGCAGTGAAACGCCAGGACACCTGCACCCCAATGTTTATAGCAGCAATGTCCACAATAGCCAAATTGTGGAAGGAGCCTCGGTGTCCATCGAAAGATGAATGGATAAAGAAGATGTGGTCTATGTATACAATGGAATATTCCTCAGCCATCAGAAACAACAAATACCCACCATTTGCTTCGACGTGGATGGACCTGGAGGGTATCATGCTGAGGGAAGTAAGTCATTCGGAGAAGGATAAACATTACATGGTTTCATTCATACAAGGAATATAAAAAATAGTGAAAGGGATTATAGGGGAAAGGAGAGAAAATGAGTGGGAAATATCAGAGGTGACAGAACATGAGAGAAGCCTAACTATGGGAAATAAAGAAGGGGAAGTGAAAGGGGAGGTGGGTGGGGGGGGTGGGGTGATTGGTTAATGGGCACTGAGAGGGGCACTTGACGGAATGAGCACTGGGTGTTATACTATATGTTGGCAAATCGAACTTCAATAAAAAAAATATACTAAAAAAAAAAAAAAGAAAAGAAAGAAGAAACTGTGGCTAACGATTAAAAACACAAAGGTAGGAGGTGTTGAAGCAGAAATTTGAACCCAGGACATGCTGGTGTGACTCCAAGCCTAGGTGATTTCCACTCTCTGAGTTACCTCTGTGTAAGGCCTGAATGGTGAATTCTTGGCACTTGTATTTGAATTAGTAATGTTAGTTAAGTATTGCTTGTATTGTATTAGTTACAAACCTTAGTGGCTTACCACAATAGTGAATATTTCCCATTCACTGAAAGCTCAAAGGAAGAGATGCTCTAGGTTGCAGTCATCAGATCCATGCTGCTGGTGGCTCTGCTCACCTTCAGCATGTGACTGCCTCTAAGGTATCTAGAGGTTGTGTTGGGGTGCTAGGTTTAGCAAACTAAAACACTTGACACTGTTGGGGGAGGTCATCTGGAGGACATGACATCTGCCAGGAATATATATTCCTGTGGACCATTTGTAACAGTGGGAAGCTTTTTCAAGGATGCTGCCTTGAGAGACTGATGTATTAAGACTCCCTGGATGGGATATGTGACTGAACTCAGTTAAGGTCTTTATATGAACTTTTAAGATTCTGGCCTGTTGTTTCAGATATCTGCTTGTCTTGCAGCTGCCCAAGAGAAGCCTGCAAGACAAGTTCCCTTGCTTATTAAACCTACCACCTACCTATCTGGAGTGTCCCTTTTTTAAAAGATTTTATTTATTTATTCATGAGAGATATATATAGAGAGAAGCAGAGACACAGGCAGAGAGGGAGAAGCAGGCTCCTCGCAGGGAGCCCAATGTGGGACTCCATCCCCAGACCTGGGATGATGCCCTGAGCTGAAGGTAGATGCTCAACTGCTGAGCAACCCAGGCGTCCTGACCTGGAGTGTCCTGGATCATTTTTTGGTCTCTCCTTGCCCTCTGTGTATGGGGAGCCAATTAAATTTGAATTCCAGGTAAATGACACATAATTTCTTAGTATAAGTATATCCCGTGCAATGTTCGGGACACTTACATTTTTGATGCATTTTATTTGCTAAATCTGGCAACCCAAATGTCAATGCCCTGATATAAGTATGTCATAGGACATGCTTACACTGACACATTTGGTGTTTTTCTGAAACACAAGATTAACTGGGTTTCCTCCATTTTATCTGACAACCCCAGCTGACATCAGCTGAAAGATGGGATGGTGAGTGAGCATAGAGAATCTCCTAGGAGGTTTTTATGGGCTTGGTTCTGAAAGTGATGTACATCAGCTCTGTCCATACTCCGTTGATAAATATTACAGCCTCACCTAGATAGAAAGGGGATTAGAAATGTAGTCCCTGAGTGGACATTTACCAGCATCAGCATTATGCATGGAAGGATGGCACAAATTATAGACCACCAGCCATCTTAGCCTAAGCACATTGGCAGCTATTACATGCCAGTTTGCAGGGGGGCCTGGATCTGCACACAGAGGCAACATATATCATGGTAACTGAGCACTTTGGATAGATCTACACTTAAACTGTAGGCCAGTTTCTAACTAGCCATGGGGCATGGGCAAGCTACTTTACCTCTTTGAGTTGGTTTCCTTGTTGATCAAATGGAAATAATATAGATCATCTTTAGAGAGTGTCTGAGGATTAAATCAGATAATCCATGTAAAGTACTTTGCACAGAGTCTGGGAGCACATAATAGCAGCTACTTCGTCTATGAGTCACAAAATAGAAGTACTTGTCAGTCTATTTACTTCATGTCTTTTCTGCTTCTAATGTTTTCTGATGGCTAAAGGAAAATAAGAATTGCTTTTTAAAATGACACTCTGGTACTAGTAAGGCCTAGCTTCTAGGTGCTTGTTTTGTGAATTGTGGCTGAAAACTTGGAATAATTATTAAAAAATATATAATAGTGGAAAAAGTTAATATATTTTGTGTTGGTAATTAGAAATTATGGAGAAACTGAATATCTGGATAGGAAAACTATTAACAATGAATGCTAAATAATGAGCATGCATTACTTATCAGATGTAAATATTTATGTAGATAGTCTATGCACACACACACAAATTATTACCCTGACTTCTCATTGCATTGCCTTCTAACTTCTGAGTACGCTCAGTTCTTAGAACTAAAATTATGTCATTCTTCAGAATGATGGGTCTTATGAAGACTTATCTGTCAAGTAGCCAGCTGTGTTATGACAGGTCATTCAGATTCTTTCTCCTCTCACTTTAATTTACTTTCTGGAGAGAGATGGCTGGCAAGGTTTAAGCAAGCATGATAAAGACTAATTAAAGAGTTGTTCCTCAAATCTCCTTGAAATTAGAGGTTGATTCACTGAAATAATTCATATTTCATAACCTGAAATAAGCAAAACTTTGAATCTTAGCAAGAAAATTGAAGAGCTATATGGATTACCCAATTCTTTGCTGTGGAATTGTGCAATTGAATTTAGAATATAATAGAATTTGTGTTTCCAATAAAACCAACTTAGAACAGCTTCACATCACAGAACTAAATTAGACTGTAACTCCCTCTAATTAGTTTGGATAGTAATGTTTTTAGTCCTTAATCACACCTTTTAGTGAAGAATTCTGAATTCCTTAGAATAAAGTCTATTGTCCTATATCCTTGGGGGTAGACCTTGAGAGGGGTTAGCTAACAGATACAATGACAAAAAAGGTGACCTAAAGAATATATATTTTTTTATTTTTACTGTTGGAGAGTTATTGGAGCTGCTTTATAACTGCTATGTTTAGTTTTTTGCCAGGTATTGGAGCTACCTTGTCACATTACCCCAGAGTGCAAAGACAACAGAGGGAACATTGCCCTGGGGGGCCCAAAGAGGTATGAACCAGGCAGGACTGGATGGTGTGCCTCCAGGGATTGGTTGACTTGGATTCACTAGAGCTTCCACCTGCTGCCTAGGACAATTGTGTGATACCTTTTCTTTTCATGAAATGAGCCAGAAAAATGGATGCTTTGGTGAACCAAAAGAAGTGGATAGGTGAGCGGACTATTTAAAATTACTAGAATTGAGGCAGGTGGATTGTGCACAAATTACCCAGTTGATTGCATCAGCCATGCATTGTGTTTTCCAGAACCAGTTTGTGAGATTTTTTAAAATAGAAAACTTGGAAGTGTGGTATCCTATAAACTACTCACATCTATTCTGAAGCACCTTTAAATGGTAGAACATGTGATAATGATCAAATATATAATTTTCTGGAAACTTCATGAAGGTTCTGGATATCCATTATACAGATATCCTGTGGTGGCAATAGAAGTAAATAGGGGAAAACACCCTTCTCTCAGATAATTTATTTTCTGTATCCACTCTCCCTTTCTCAAGAACCAGTCAACATTTATAAATTCTTCATTGTGTGTAAACACTCTTATCACTTTCCTTTATTATAGTCTTCAAATCTGCCTCCCCATGACACCTCCTGTCCCTAGATTGAGACAAGAAAGGCATTACTGGATATCATTGAGGTTTGGTTATGGCACTTTTGAAAGCAATAAGGAGATGTGGACATGGTAAGGCGATTGGAACATCTTCAGCCAGATACTCAGATGGAATCTCCAAGATGATGATTCAAATCAAGGAAATGAAAAATGGCACAGATATTAATTCTTTGATTTCTGTTCAGTTTAAATCTGAGGACAAGCTTATTGAAAGCAAGTTGTTTACTTTGCAGTTAAAGGCCTGAGTGGAACAATGGGACTTAAATCTCCTCAGCAGTGACATTTTCATCGATGACATTAAGAATTTATTGAAAACCTGAAGGGCACATAAAAACAAACTAGGGAAAAGGGGAAGAGAGTGCATCAATGGGATGGGGTGAGGTGGATTTTGAGGATGGGAACAGCTTGGAGACATGAGGTTGGGGCTTCTTAGAAGAGTGGCAGTGATCTGTATAGACCTGTGTGGGGGGAAAAACGATTGTGAAAATTAAGCAGGTTGGCTTCTTTGTTCCTATTTTCTAAATAAATTTGATCTTCCAAATATATTTAAACAATAGGTAACCATGTTAAGGTGGGAGGAACCCTGGCTGATAAATGTGCTTCCTCTTTTCTATTTTGTTGTCACTGAAAAGTTGAATTAAATCACACACTCTGGGCAAACCATTTTAG
Organism: Nyctereutes procyonoides; assembly: GCF_905146905.1. Taxonomy (NCBI): domain Eukaryota; kingdom Metazoa; phylum Chordata; class Mammalia; order Carnivora; family Canidae; genus Nyctereutes; species Nyctereutes procyonoides. Next base: position 9,184,394 of record NW_026575145.1, read on the forward strand.
TATGATTAAAAACATTCATTACATTTCCCTCCTGAAAGCAGCTTCCCTAAAGCACAGAAAAATGTTAAAAATGCATTCGCATTAAACTCTGATTCTTTTTTTAAATTGAAGAACATGAAAGCGCATTAAAATTTTTTTCTAGTGAACAGTTATTAGAATAATAAGGAATTTGCTGGTGATGAATGTCTAGCAGGAACATGACCTACCTCATCCTTTAGTTTTCTTCTCATAAAAACAACTTTTGGTGATAACCCAATTATGGTTGCAATACAAAGTTTATAGAAAGTAAAGTCCATGGACATTGGGGTTGACTTGACCTCAAAACAATAATTCTACAGTTCTATATTTCACGAAAGCAAAAAAAAAAAAAAAAAAAAAAACCCCTTTAAGTATATGCCTCCTTATATCTCGTCCACAAATTCTCTTGTATCTTGGTATGTCCTTGTCTCTTTTTGTACCATTTTATTTCTTGGCAGCAACTTTGCTAGAAATCATTCAGGCAAAGAAAGGTAAGATGTAAAATAGCCAATTTTCCCTGAGGTGTTAAAAGTCTGATTAAAGTTTGAAGATGGGTAAAGTCTCAAGCTATTTGCTAAAATAAAATTTGATCTACTCCTGGTCTATGTCTAGCTATACTTAACATGATGGCCTTATCATTATTATAAACATTTTTAGAGTATTATAATATGTTATTTGCAGGGCAAATTTTTAGTAACAAAATGGAGTAAGGTGTGGTTGTCATCCTAATTACAATTCCGCTAGAGAAAGACATTGACAGTTGGATTTATAAAGTAATATCAGCTAGTAAGAGATAAACCTCTGAAGTTAATGGATCAACACAATACCTGTTTTTCTCTCACTCATGTGATGTACAAAGTACTTTCTGTTGTAAGCAGAATAATTTCACCCCTCTACCCCACAAAATGCCCATGTCATAATCCCCAGAGCCTGTGAATGTGTTACCTTATGTGGAAAAGGGATTTTGAAGATGTTATTATGCGAAAGATCTTGAAATGGGAAGATTATCCTGGATCATCTGGGAGGGCCCAATGTAATCACAGGGGTTATTAAAAGGGAAGGAGGGAAGTGTGGGTTGAGTACAGAAGCCACGTGATTACAGAAGCAGAGGAACCAGGAGAGATAACGAAATACTATGTTGCTGGTTTTTCAGATGGAGAATGGGTCTGTGAGCCATGAAGGTGGCCTCTAGAAGCCACAAAGGGTGGGAAACAGAGCCTCCGGAGGGAATGCAACCCTGCTGAATCATTTTAGGACTCCAGACTCCAAACATGTAGGAGGCTACATTTGTGTTGTTTTAAGCCACTAAGTTTGTGGTAATTTGTTCCAGTGGCCATGAGAAGCTGATATAGCTCCCGTGGTCAAAGAAAGGGACCCAGTTTCCTTTCTTTTTATGTCTCCACCAGATAGTGGGGCCTGGATTTTACTGCATTTAGCCCGTGGGCAGAGAAAGACAATGAATGAAGGTAGTGGGCAGTTTTTACAGACCCAGATAGAAAGTGGCAAACACAATTTTTGTTCACATTCCATCGTTCTCAGCCATGCCAAGATGTCATACTGAAATTCTCCCTTATGCCCTTATGTCACTCTAGCACTTTTCTTTTTTAAAGCTTTTATTTTTTTATTCATGAGGGACACACAGAGGGAGGCAGATACATAGGCAGAGGGAGAAGCAGGCTCTCTGCAGGGAGCCTGATGTGGGACTTCATCCCAGGATCCCGGGATCATGCCCTGAGCCAAAGGCAGATGCTCCACCACTGAGCCACCCAGGCGTCCCACGCTAGCACTTTTCTATATGTCCTATAGGGTCTTCCTGTCCATGCAGCTTCTCATGTCAGATGCCTGACAGTCATTTTTGATGCCACCTTCTCTCCTTAACTTCCACACCCAGTCTGTGACAGTCCTAGTGATTCTCTCTAGCCTCAAATTCATCACTTTTCTCCATCTCCACTGCCATGTGGCCATGTGGCTGCACCCAGTACAGTCGTGCATCCAGGGAGAACATAAAACCTGTTTGGTGAGTAGGGAGTCAGCTTTTGCCGGGATGCCGAACTGAGTAATCAGATAATGGTCATTAGCTCCTCCTCATAGCCATTATCTGCTATAAATAACATTACTTAGTTTTTCAAAGTGCTGAATGTTTTGAGGTAAGAATATGGTGTTTTCCTCATTTTTAACGAGGGAGCTAAAGGTCTGTAGTGACATTGAGCCCTTTGCGATGAAGGGAGAAAACAACGAATAATAATTAAAAAAAAAAAGTACAGTCATGCCTCTAATGGTAAAACAACTTGACTTCTATGAGCTAGAAAGCCTGGGGTGGAAGTGAACAAATTCGAATAATTAAGTTGATGATCTTTATGAGAAATATTTTTGCCTTAATTTCTCAGCACTATTGATGAACTATGCTGGGCCCTGAACATCAGCCTGGCTTACTGCTTTCTTCAGTATGGAGGAAGTTAATACCATAGGGAACATAGGAGTAGATGTTGTGAGCCTGGAAATATTACTTTGTTACACTTCACCAGATGAATTCGATCTGAATACCAGATGGTGCTACCTCATTTGTATTTTTACAAAAGTGAAATTCTTTTATTTTTCTAAAATAAGAAATAGGGATCATATTGGTCCCAAAACAATGTAAAAATTGTTGTATTTTTGGTACAATCTCACCTCATCCTCTTATTTTATATAAGCCTTAATACAACATATATATACACACACATATATTTGCACATATATGAAGATTTTTTAATAATACTTTGTTTAAAATATCCCTATATTTTTATGTCAAAAAGTGTTCATATCAAAATATTTAGAAAATATAGATAAGTCAAAAAGGCCACTATCCTGATTTAGGAAATGTTAATTATTTGGCGCACATTCTTCTGTAAATATATTGATTCATCCTCTCAAGAGCTCAGCTTTTAAAATGTTCTTAGCTGTACCCAAGATGCCATAATGAATAAAAGTTCTCTTTAGGTTTTATGACCTTATGAAATGCTATTTATTTGAGAAAGAGAGAGAGAGAGAGAGAGAGACAGAAAGAGCGCGTGCGCACAAGCGAGCACGAGCAAGCAGGAGGGCAGAGGCAGAGGTAGAAGGAGACAGAATCTCAAGCAGACTCCATGCTGATCATGGAGCCTGACAAGGGGCTAATTTCGTAACCTGAGCTGAAATCCAGAGTAGGACGCTTAACTCACTGAGCCACCCAGGCACCCTACACCTTATCAAACACCTTTATCCTATGGTCTAGGACTTTTCTGTGCTCACAATCTTCATGCTAGATATCTGGTAGTCATTTTGGTTTCTTCCCCTCCCTCACCTCTCACATCTAATTTGTTATCGAGTCCTATTGATTCTACCTAGCTTCATCATTTTTCTTCCTCTCCACTGCTGCCACCTGCTGATGCCCTGGGCACATATTTCTTCCTCCCTGGACAACTTCTCTTTCTTCATATCCCTACCCCTTGCTCTCCCAAGGCTACTTTCTTTTTTTCTTTTAAAAAAGATCTCTTTATTTATTTTAGAGAGACAGAGAGTGAGAGCAGGGGGAGGGGCAGAGAGACAAAGAGGGAGAGAGAGAAGCTCCAACAGACTTGTCGCTGAGCATGGAGCCCAACTCCAGGCTTGATCCCACCACCCTAAGATCATGACCTGAGCCAAAATCAGAGTCCATGCTTAACCGACTGACCCACCCAGACACACCTCCCAAGGCTATTTTCTTGCTCATCCACACCTTCCTAATAACTTCTTGCCCTTTAGATTTCATTTTTGGGTATCATTTCTTCCAGGACACGTTTTCTGATAAACCCATCCAGACTGGATCTGATACATCTTCTGTATGCTTTCTTATCACCATGTATATCTTTCTGTTATACTGCTTATCACAATGGTCCCACATCCTGTTTACTTGTCTGTATTCCTCACTGTGTTCCTAGTGCTTAGCAAATGCCTGCCCTTGCATATGATTGATAGACATTGTTGAATGGATGAATGCACATAGTAGGAAATTAGGCTAAATGGGTTCAGTTTTGGCCTCTGAGAGCCAAATATTGATTTTTGATTTTGGAGTAAGGGAGCAATTCACATATACATGATTTTTAATACTGGTAGTATTATGGAAGACAAATTGAAAAGAGATGAAATAAATCAAAGAGTACAGCTAGGAGATTGTTGCCTGATCTAATGAGAACATTGACTCTTGTTATTGGGATTTGAAAGGTATGACTATGAGGACCCTCACATAAATAAGCAAAGATCTGCTTCTGGTCACTCTGAGATTAGATAATACAAATACAGCTGTCAGGGGCTCACTCCAAATAGCTCAGAGGCAATTTCAGGAGAAGAGGTGGTGGGTACTGTCTGGAAAGAAAGAAAGGTAGAAGATCACTAAGGCTAGCTTTTTTCTCTCCTATCACCTGCTTTTCAGCAGTGGAGTCACTTAGTTGAACTTCTGATTTGGTTATGTGAACATTTTTTTTTTTTCCCACAGAAGATCTTACTGTCCCTCACTGCAGCGTATCTATTCTCTCAAGAGGTGCTCTTCGATTTTCTTAGTTTGCATTTTAACATGGTGTAGTTGCAGTAGTAATATAAGGAACAGCACATAACACAATCTGTCATCTAAAAGTTGCAAAACAAAGCCAGGGGGTTAATTCTTGGTGTTTGCAAATACTCTAAAGGCAACATATGTATTTGTATGTAGGTCAAACAATGGATCATAATTATAAAAAATAACATTTTTTAATATAAAAGAAAAAAGGTGTTAACATACAGCTGTAATTACTGAGCAATGCTTAAAGTGGGCTTACTGTATTGAATATATTATATATTGAACATGTGGTCTGTGCATGTAAGGAGTACAAAGAATAGTCTGCACGAATGCTATATGATTCCAGTCATAAATGGAATCCAAAAAAAAAAAAAAGAAAGAAATAGAATCAGAACTATAAATACAGAGAACCAACTGTTGATAGGGAGCTGGGGAGTGAGATGGTGGGGAATTTGGGGGGTAGGGGAGGGGGAGGGTGGAGGGATAGAAGTTTGGGAAAAACAGGTGAAGGGGAAAAGGAGAGACAGGCCTCCAGTTATGGAATGAGCAAGTCATGGAAGTAAAAAAGCAGAGCATAAGGACTGCAGTGAATGATAATGTAGGAGCAGTGCTACAGGACAGATGGTAGCCGTACTGGTGGTGCGCATAGCATAATGTATAAACCTATGAAATCACTAAACTGTACATCTGAAACTAATGCAACATTGTGTGCCAACTATACTCAAGTTAAAAAAAATAAAAAAATAATCTTTGCCCTCAGGAAGCTTATACTTTGGGTGAGAAGATGAGCTATAGACCATGCAAGTGTAAATAAAAATACAAGAGTAACTAAGTTAATGTATGGCTATATGATTACTTAAGGCTCTGGGTTTTAGGTAACATGCCAACTTGGGGATTTAAACAACACAGAGGAAGTTATTAGAAGGAGGAGGAATGTACCACAAGAGCAGGAATGCAGCAGGGACTCTGAAAAGGAGCGGGAAGGACTAGAAAGCCACCACTTCCCTTGTCTGTTTCCCACGCCCCCAGCCAGTCCCACCACTGACTCATTTTCTGAGGCACCCTACCGTGCTCAGGTTGGCACGTTGCTGACTGGTTACTTGGTTCCAATTCCAAATTTTGAACTGAAGAAACGTGATGATGCTAATTGGATTGAGCACCTGTCCTTAGTCCACCAACCATGATTTACACAATTGTGTAATAGAAATATTGCTGTCAGGGCTCAGAGAGGCCATTTTCAGAGAACGTGTCTATGATAGTGTAAATGTATTGTTGGGGAGTATCTATCTTTATTTTACCTCCAGGAGGATGGCTGAACCATTAGGTTCTAGCTGGATAACAGTTTCCAGGATTATAAAAATACTGAAGACTTGTCATAACAACCCATGATTTTCTATTTGGTGCTGTAGAGATTTTTCTATTGAAAGGATGTTTGCATGTACATTAATCACAGCTATGCCTGGTTGGAATGTCATTATGCCATCTGTCATATCAGCTAATAGTCAGACTTTCTTTCCTGTATTTCAAAGCTTCCTTTTGGCAAAAAAGTCTTTGTAGGATAGTGTAGGATTATATTTTTGTTAATAATAATTAATTTATTAAGTATAACAAGGACAAATCCAACAATAAAGATAGGTCTATAAATGCTCAGGAGCGCACTGAAATTATGTTACTCCTGTGTGGTTCTCTCCCAAATTTAAAAATTATTTGCATGCTCCCTTGTATTCCGTTTATTTTAATGTACTGTGCTCCATAGAAAAATATCAGGAAACAATGGTTCTTCCAAAACATCTATGTGACATGAGACAAAGTGAATACCATGACAGTACAGCATGGAGGACGTGGAATGATACACTGCAGTTTAAATGGCTTGAACTGATCTCTGTGAGAAGATTTTGGATGGTTTTTGAAACCGTCCTTGACATCATTTTGATAAGGAGGTAATATGTGCAGTGAAATGGCATTTGTTCAAATTTGCTTTTGAGAAGGATTCATTTACTGATATTATGTTAGTTCCTTAACCCTTTTGCTTGTTTATTACTTAAATACACACAGCCAAACTTTTTATCAGAAGAGTTTGTGAGAAATACTGAATATGGCTTCATGTAGGACACATAGGCTACAGGGATTTTTTCATATTATGTTAAAAAATGGTAAGGCCTGGGACTAATGAAAATCAAAGAACTTTTTAGAAACTTCCAATAGGGAATTTAAAAATAGAGATGGTTTTTATACCAGAAATATGTCAGAAATAAAGTCAAGCTACTCTTTTTTTACCTGTAAAAGAAATTTTAAGTTATGAAAAGTTGTTAACTATAGGGTTTAAGTGTGATTGGAGAATGTAATATGAAAAACATTTTATGTTACAGAAATCCAGAGATGGGGGCACCTTGGTGGCTCAGTGGTTGAGCATTTGCCTTCAGCTCAGGTTGTGATCCTGGGGTCCTGGAATCTAGTCATGCATCAGGCTCTCTGCAGGAGCCTGCTTCTCCCTTTGCTTATGGCTCTGCCTCTCTCGGTGTGTCTCTTATGACTAAATAAATAAAATTTTTTTTTTTAAAGAAGGAAGTCCAGAGATGTGTGTTGTAATACAACGTATATGTTCTTGGGTAGAACTCTTATTCATTCATTTTTGGCTTGACCTTGAAAATTCCAGACACTTACTGATCTCACAGTGTGAAAATGAAAGAAGACTCAATGAGGTGTCTAGTGTAAGGGAGTGATTCTTCTCTGCAATGGCTGTCAGGTGAGTGAAGCTCATGGGTCCTGAGCTGGGACTTTGCTATGAAAGTAAGACCTCAATTTACTACAGCCTCAATGGCAGCAAGTCAGTTCTTTTTTGTAGGCTAATATGTATATAAGTGATTTAGCAGTATCTTGCCTGCTTTTCAGATAAGTGGGGAGACTTGAACGAGCTGGAGGAACAATTAATAATCATACTCAGTGTGGAAATCAATGCCTGGAGACTGAGTCACACAGCTCAGCCTCTTTCTGGTGTCACTGGACTACTTGCTCATGGCATTCTTCATTCATTCACACGATGCATTTTTATTATGACTCTACCAGTGGCTCAATACAAATATGTCAAGTAAGCTTGGTGTGCATTGATCTAGGATTCTGTCTGTGGATTTAATCACACCAAAAGCTACCTAAAATAGAGGTAACCGGTGAACAGAAGCCTATGAAAAGGCTGCTGAATCTCAAAAACTCATTGTTATGTTGTCTAGATTTTACAGTTTAGATCTGACTCTTACACTAACTTGCCATTTTTTTCTTATTAGAGACATAAATTTCTTTTATTTGAAACACAAGATTTAATACAACATCATTATTTTTCTGTTACAACAGGAGACTTTTTAACACTTTCATACTTGAAAATACTAATTTTGAGATCCATTTGCATCACTAATTTTCAGGTATAAATTCATATATAGTAAGATGTGACTAAGAATGTATACTGTATTATCCTAGCCATAAAGCATATCTTCAAGTTTGGGGTAACTTGCCTTTGGTAAATTCACAAAACGTCTTGCCTCAGTTGACTTCAATGTAAAAATGGTTAAATTTGTTTTAGTCTTAAAAGATTTGTGGTGTAGTTATGCTTGAATTATAATTCATTCCCCATATTGAAAACATATGTGTAAGACATTTTATTAAAATTCTCTGAGGACAAAAAAATATGTTTAATATAATAAGGTATGGTCCTTTCTCTCAAGAAGTTTGTGGTCTAATAATGAAATTGAGATGTATATAAATACAGCAATACCTGACAGAATGTGAAAAATGTATATGTCACAAAATTAAGTTTAGTTATGTGAGTTTATAGTTTCATAATGCCATATTTTGTAATAATTTTAAATTTTTTATGATTATTTTAGATGTAGGCTATAAGGAGAGCCTGTGTGCACAGATAAACATATGTTTATACTAGTGTGCAAATGCAAGCATGTTATTTTGTTGATTTGCCTTGCTACTTGCTGTGTGTAATGTAGTAGAATTCAGAAGATCTACTGCCATTCTTTCTCTTAACCTTTCTGTGTGATCTTGGGCTTAACACCAAATATCTTTGGGCACAGATACTTCTCCTGGGTAAAGGATTGTTCTTTAGTTTATATGAGTGATCAGGAAAAATATTCTGGAAATGATAAAGCCACACACTGCAACTAAGGAATTATTTTCCTTTGATTTAAGGTACTCTCTCTAATTCTTATGTGAGCATTTAAATATTATGAAGACTAGTTGCTTTATGATGATAAAATGTTATAGTTTGCTTTGTACAGATTAAAAAGGCATAAGTGTTTTTAATTGCACTTAATTCTCCATGGCATGTTCATTTTCATTCTTAATGGCTCCACATGGCTTAAAATTAATTTGCATCCTTACCCAATGTCATATTATGGCTCTTTGATTACTTGCAGAAATTCTTTGACAAAGCTTAAGATGCACAAAGATTTTATGTGCATATTAATAACTAATTACAAGTATGACCCAAATTTTATAATCTTTATACCCTACCTCATTCCCAAAGGATAATCATATATAGCTTTCACATAATGACTGAACTACTAGATTCAGTTGAAATAAAACTAATTTTTATAAATGAAAAGATTTACAAATTCTAGTTCAAGGACAACTACTCCTTAGTAACCCCTCATTTAACGCCTGGATTTGACTTAATGCAAAGTTCTTCTGTGAAATGAAGATACATTACCTTATGCATGGCTCCCTTTGTGCTGCAATCTGACATTCCTGGCTTGCTGGGGAAGGAGCAGACGGATCTGAGTTTCAGTAGACTTCATTGTGTGGCTTTATTTTAAAATTGTTACATATGTATTATGATTTTAGACTCAGAGGAGTCTCAAAGACTTAGCAGAAGATTGGATTATAACATGGCAAAGTCACATGCAAATGGAAGAGGTAGTGAGCAGGTGACTTTGGAGCTGACTGGGAGAGAAAGGGGCTTCAGTTATGGAGGAGGAGATAGAATGAGAGGGCTCAGAGTGCTACTGAGCCTGTCAAACTCTGGGATAAATTAAAAGTATCTTTTCTTCGTAGGAGTCATTAATTTCGGAAAGGAGAAATTAGATGGTACCAGTAGGATATTAAAAAAACAATTCTTGCCCTTACTCTGATAATCAAACTAGAATAGGAGAGAAGTGATATTAAACTAAGTAGCCAGGACTTGTTCAGGAGTGACTCTGCAGGGTGAAAAAAAAGATACTCACCTGCTTTTAAGATAGAGGTTTTCAAGGTTTTTCAGCAGCAAACTCCTTATTTCCAAGTGGAATCTTTCATGGTTTTCCACATTCCCTCTGAATCCTCTTCATGCATGCAACAGGTGATAGTAGAGCTGTTGCACTTTGAAGCAGGGGTGCAAGCCTAGCTTCCTCTGATTGTCATCCCCATAGTGGCCCCTCAGGGTAACTCCTGGAGCTAGAGGGTTCTACAGACCACAGTTTGAGAACCACTACTTCAGGGTTATGGAATTACTAACTGTATAGTTTTGGTCAATTCACTTAGTGTCTCTGAACCCCAGGGTTTTGTTTTTGTTTTTGTTTTTTTAAATCTGTAAACTGGGAATAGTAATATCTATTTCAAATGGTGGTTGTGAGGATTAAATTAAATGAGCTAATGGATTTAAAGTCCTTAAGATGCTTGACACATTGTGATTATTAAATAAATGCACGCATGATGCAATTCAACTTCATCTAACAAGACGTTCTTGAACCTCTTCTTTCCAACTGGAATAAGCCATTATGTGTCAGTTTTTAAACTCTTGTCTCTCAACTCCAAACCTCTTATTCTTCTGTACCCTGTTCTGTGGTGCTGAGGCTCAGAGTCTATAAACCACATTTCTGTTTGGTCAGCAGTCTCCATGTCATATTCCTTTTATTTCACACTAATTTTTACAAATCATTAGTCTTTTGCTTTCTCACTCAATGAAATAGGGTTATAATAATTGCCCCTATATATGTCAAAGAGATATCCAATATATACATGAATTTACACATTAGATAATATACCTGCAAGTTATTAGAATTAAAAGAAATTAGAGGGCAGCCCGGTGGCACAGTGGTTTAGAGTCGCCTGCAGCCACCTGATTCTGGAGACCCTGGATCAAGTCCCATGTCGGGCTCCCTGCATGAAGCCTGCTTCTCCCTCTGCCTGTGTCTCTGCCTCTCTCTCTCTCTGTCTCTATGAATAAATAAATAAAATCTTAAAAAAAATAAAAGAAATTAGAACCAAACATTGTGCTAAGTTTAACATATTTTAAAGAACCCCCCCTAATCTAATTATAACATGGGTTCAAAGTACCAACTATAAAGTAAGCTTAAGCTATGTTGAAAATTTTAGAATGTTCCATTTAACATAAAAAAATCCACTGTTTCACCACATCAATAATATTGACTAAAAGTTGAGAGATTTAGAATTACATTTATTAAATAATTATTTAACATAATAATGTTTTTTGAGAAGCTATTCCTGTTTGCACATAACTACAACTGAAAAAAGGAGTCTTTGGTGTAAAAAGAATGATGAAACCACTCAATCTCACTAGCATAGAATTTGGGAGGGCATAAAGAGTTATTTTATTCCTAATACTGAATGAGTGAAGGAACAGATCGGGTAATGAATTTTAAATTATTTCAGTTTTCATGCTGGATCAATGTTTGCTACCACTGAAATTTTTCTTTTTCTTTAATTTTGGTTTTGAGAAAATTAGAATTGATTTACCTGTAATGTAGAATTCAGAATGGAAACAACTAGAAGCCATGCTGAATAATAAGCTAAAATATAGATTTCTTGTTCCAATATTTAAAAGACTTCACTTTTGAAGAAAAAAAAAAGTGAACTCTGGTTAACCCAATTTCTCATCTGGGTAGGTATGATTGATATATATAGTGTGGCAAGAAAAACTTGATACCTATGATGTGCCCGGACAGAGTAAAAAAAAAATTGATAAAATTCCAGTGAAATCCCAGACCATTCTACCTTTTAGATAAACATAGGAATTGAAATACCATCAAAAGAACTATATTCTATATTCAGTGAACCAGTTATTCCTATTGGAGAAACAGATTACTATACAAGTATCTTCTTTGAGCAGATGGGCAGTTGAATTTTGATGATTTAAACAGCTTTTTCCTCAATTAAAACTGTTATAAAGTTTTGAGGAAACCATATAAAAATAATAAAAATACCTTTGTAGCAGACTCAATAAGTTACTTTCAGATAATGAGATATTGGTAGTTTTCTTTACTGAGGTTCTTTGATATAAGCTCCATCTGAATTGTCATACTTTGTTCTCTTGAGATTTTCTAATGTGTAAGAATTTCTAAGAATATGTATTCATCCGCTTGTAACATTTTTAGCTATAAAGAAATGCTAGTCATATAACAAACATTTATGATATCTACTGTATTCTGGAAACTTCCTAGGTCCTAGGATGGGGTTGGGGCTAGAAGATAGGGTGGAGATACAAGATGGTGAAGGCACCCTGGTCAGATTTCAATTGCAATGAAGTGTGAGAACACTAGAATTTCATAGGTCACCATGGTTCTTAAGGGAAAAGTGAAAAAATGGAGATAATTAGAGTAGGAGTTTATTATTTGCTGTGTTGGTCACATTCTGACTGTAGTCCTATCGATTTTATATCAGTCCATCAGAATATGTTTGGAAGCCATAACTTAGAACACATGTATGAAATTATCTATATCTTATAATACATCAGTAGCAAAGAAAAGATTACCAAATATCTTCCTTTTAGACTAAACTTTATGGAAACAATTGATACCATTTGGGAGAACTAGAACCTAGTAGATGCTGGCAGGTATCACCACCTGAAGTACACAGCAACCCTAAGGTCACTCCATGATAACATGGTTAGTTGGGTTAGAAATGGTTCTATCCTTACAAAAATACTAATCTGAAGGGACACATGCACCTAGATGTTTATAGCAGCATTTTCTGATTGCCAAACTATGGAAGCAGCCTAGTGTCCAATGACTGATGAATAGATAAAGAAGAGGTGGTATATATACACCCTGGAATATTACTCAGCCATAAAAAAGAAAGATTGAAATCTTGCCATTTGCAATGACATTGATGAAGCTAGAGAGTGTTATGCTAAGCAAAATAAATCAGTCAGAATTATTTATAAATATCATATATGATTTCACTCATATATGGAATTTAAGAAACAAATGAATGAGCAAAGGGAAAAAATAAAGGAGAAAGAGAGAGAGTCTGTGAAAAACAGACTCTTAATTATAGAGAACAATCTATGGTCACCAGAGGGAAGGCAAGTGGGGGGATAGGATAAATAGGTGGTGAGGATTAAGGAGTACACTTGTGATAAGCACTGGGTGTTGTATGGAAGCACTGAATTACTATATTGTACATCTGAAAGTAATATTACACTGTATGTTAACTAATTGGAATTTAAGTAGAAACTTAAAAAAAAAGAGAAGTCGTTCTATTCTGCCCCTTTCTGCTATAAAGAGTGGGGTTGCTCTTTATTTTATTCATTTTATATACTTATGCTTAATAATAAAATACAGAAACCAGAAGCCAGTATTTGACTTTAGTATGAATCCCTCAGGGAAATTCATTTGTTCAGACATTCAACACTAGTCAAGTAGTGAAGCATCTCATGCAGGGGAAGACACACTGGTACCAAATACTAAGGACATAATGAAGAAAGACTTAGTTTTTACCCTCTGAGAATATGGATTCTAGTGAGAGGAATACATTTGCAGTATGGTAAGTGCTTATTGCAGAATGGCTTCTGGCTAAATTTTTTCTAAGAGGTATTTAACTCATTTATGTATTTTGATCAAACTGAGCAGTCTTTTTTTTTTTAGATTTTATTTATTTATTTGAGAGATGGTGAGAGAAACAGAGCACAAGAAGGGGGAAGGTCAGAGGGAGAAGCGGACTCTCCGCTGAGGGGTGAGCCCGATGCCAGGCTCAACCCTGGGACCCCAGGATCGTGATCTGAGCCAAAGGCAGACTCTTTTTTTTTTTTTTTAAGATTTTATTTATTTATTCAGAGAGAGAGAGAGAGAGAGAGAGAGAGAGAGAGAGAGAGAGTCAGAGACACAAGCAGAAGGAGATGTGGAACAGGCAGGGAGCCTGATGTGAGACTCGATCCAGGGTCTCCAGGTCCACGCCCAGCACCAAAGGTGGCGCTAAACTGCTGACCCACCCGGGCTGCCCCAAGGCAGACTCGTAACCAATTGAGCCATCCAGGTGCCCCCAAACTAAGCACCTTTTCCACCAGGTGCTTGACAAAGTTGCAAAACAACTAGCTGACTTGGTGGTATGGAGCAATCCACCTCTTGTTTGCCCCTCTTGATCATGACCATAAACTTTAAGTGTTAGCCAGTGCACCCTCTTTCCCCCAAGACAAAAGTATCTGACAGGAAGCAAAGTCTGCAGGGTAATCTCTGTCTCCCCCTCCCCAGACTCCAATTTTAGGGATGTTAGAGGAAGAAGGATTAGAAATAATCTGAATGGGGGATCCCTGGGTGGTGCAGCGGTTTAGCGCCTGCCTTTGGCCCAGGGCGCGATCCTGGAGACCCGGGATCGAATCCCACGTCGGGCTCCCGGTGCATGGAGCCTGCTTCTCCCTCTGCCTGTGTCTCTGCCTCTCTCTCTTTCTCACTCTCTCTCTCTGACTATCATAAATAATAAAAATTTAAAAAAAAGAAATAATCTGAATGGGAGAGGTTTAAGTGATCAGGACTCAGACTTCTATATAATGCTCCCCATCTCCTTCCTCCACGTACACACTTATGCTAACTCCTGACTGGTACTTCTGAGCTCAAGGCCATTATACCACAGCTCTATGATAGAATGGAGTGGGCTTGTCACCTATCCATTAATGTCTCTGTAATACACAAAAGAAGGAGGCTAATTGCTCGAGAAGATAGAGTTAGGTTAACAAAACCATTCTAATTTATGTTTTGTCAGGTCGTGTTCGTCAACTCAGTATTTTCTTATCAGATTTGTATAATGTCAATGTATCTTTCATTTCTCCTTCAACATGAGTGATATTAGTAGTATATGGTGAGAATTTAAATGTTCAAAGTAACTGATACCTGTTTTTCTTTCCTCACTTCCAAGATGAGATTGTTATCCAAGAGAGCTTTTAATAAATGCCTATACCTTGTTAAAAGAGATTGCAGCACACTTGCTATAGTCTGAATGTTTGTCCCCTCCATCCAATTCATATGCTGAAATCCTAATCTCAGAGGTGATGGTAAGTGGTGCCTTTGGAAAGTGATTTGGTTATGATGGTGGATACCTCATCAATAGGATTACTGCTCTTCATAGAAGAGACCCAGAGAACTCCCTTGACCCTTCTACCATGTGAGCATACAATTAGAAGAGGGCCCTAACCCAACCATTCTGGCTCTTTGATCTCAGACTTCCAGCCTCCAGAACTATGATAAATAAATTTCTGTTGTTTATAAGCTACCTAGCCTGTGGTATTTTGTTACAGTAGCCCTAACAGATTAAAATATTTCCATTATAATGGTAATTAGAAGCAATCTTGGAATGTATACTTTTATTAAAGTCTTTTTCTCTCCGTATTGCAGAATGTGTCTACTTAACTTTTTTGTATGTAGATTCTATGCTTCATGAGGGCAGAGACTATGTCCTATTTATCTTCAGAATTCCAGTGCTTGGCACAGGGTCCAGCCTATGGCATGTTTCAATAATTATTTAGTGAGCCAATATTTGTAGAATGAAGGAGTGGATATTAATTTTTTTCTAGTTATAATGGAATTCCATTGTATGAATTTTGTTTGATGCCCAATTTCAAACAAGTTGTTTTTCTTGTCTGAAAGATCTGATAATGTCATTTTTATAATCTTTTGATTAAATCAAATGTACAGCATTTCCTTTCAAATATGTCAGCTTATTATTCTATAGTTCAGTCATCTCTCTCTGGGTAATGAGGAGCTCTGAACTCTAAGGGACAAGAGCTCTACATAATTCAAATGTATTATACTTGAAGCAAAGTTTCTTTTCAGGTTAAAAATTATATTGGATTTTTTTTTAATCAAGTGAAAGTTAACACTGACATTCACAGGAGAGTTTTTGTTCCCATTACAAGTCTTTGACTTTCATTTATTTGTGACCTATTTTTTTTCATAACATTAAGTAGATGATGCCCCCTTTCAATAAGTAACTGGGGAAAAAGAAGTAATGAGGCATACATGAAATGAGTTAATACAGATGGAGGAAGTGATATACTTATGACATTGATATTATCACCATGATCCTTTTAAACATAATGATTTGAGGTAATTTATTAGTATTGATGGCATTTACTCACCTACAACCTGTGAATAAACATAAGGTAGTGAGTCATCACTGCCAGTGTGTGAGCTTTCTTAGGGAATTTTATTTAAATGGCCAGTTACATTTACTGTATATTGACATGGTTGCACATAAGATTTGCAAGAATTTTTTCACTGTAAAATGAAAAAGAATAAGCTTTTTCCAGGTGATTGCAATGGGAAAATCAAGTTAATTGAATTACATACTTGGTATTTAATGTCATAGGTTAATTTTAATGTAAACAATTATTAGATTTATTTTTTATTATTTATTTATTTTTAAAGATTTTATTTATTTATTCATGAGAGACAGAGAGAGAGGGGCAGAGACATAGGCAGAGGGAGAAGCAGGCTCCCTGCGGGGAGCCCATCCCGGGAAGCCGGGATCATGACCTGAGCCAAAGGCAGACACTCAACCACTGAGCCACCCAGGTGCCCCCAAAATTATTATATTTAAAAATTATTCCCCAAATTATAAAATGATACCCATTTGGGAAATTTTCTTTGATTTAAAATATACTTTGCATATCAGGTAATCAAAGTGTGTATTTCATATTTTCCCAAAGTGATGGGCCATTTTTTCCCTTAAGCTTCAATAGAAAAGTAGGAAATTCATAACTCACACAATGACTAAGGATGAAAACTGCCATCCATTTAAGATTTATCCTTTTGCTATTATGTTTGTGTATCTAGTCGAATGCTAGACATTCCATAAATGAGTTGCTTCTACTCTGGCTTGAAGAATTATATTTGGGTTAAGGAGAGAAGGGAGGGAATCCTGGGTCTGTAAGAATCAAGCTAACAGGTAAAGTCTTGCTCTCTATTTCTTTTTCAGACTGTGAGAGATACTATTGGGATAAAAATAATTTCCTTGGAAAGTAAGCATTTTAATAAAAATGTAAATTATTTTAGCATTAGTATTAAACTTCAGATTAGTAAGTATGGCAGTGATTGATGAAAATGTCGAGCACTGGCAAAAGTGTTAGTAATGGAAAATTTTTTTCAACCTGTCTGCGAGAAGCAATGCATTATTACCTAAAAATCATTTCATTAAAGGTAAACATTTATTTTACTCTCAAGATTCATATTTCATGTAAAGTCAAAGTTGAAAATACGGTAATTAGTCTCGGTGGAATTTGTGTCTCTGCTCTCATAAAGGTCATCTAAATTTTCCCAGATGTTATGATTAGTTTTCATTATTGCTTTTAGCTTATCTTTCTTTTTAGTTCCTCATTTTCTTTTTTTTTCTTATCTTTTCCTGTTTTACCAGAACAAATTTCATTTCTCATGTAAGGACCAAGGGAAGATTAGAATTACTTATAATTGAAAAGTTTGATTTGAACCTTTTCTCTCTTTCTTTTTTTGGCTGTGTACCTCAATTTTCTGCTTGTTCAGAGCTGTGCTCGGGTTACTTTTACTATTTTCTTTCACACTGAGCTGTTTGGAAAAATGAAATCTCAGCCCCAAGTCTCTCAAATATTATTCTTGTGGCCTTCAAACTTTGAACGTTAGTCTTTGATTCTTTCATGTCCAAGCTTAATTTGTAGCTGATTCTCCCTTGTACTTTATTATGGATGTTAATGGTATTTTTGAAGTGATTTCACGTGAAATTAGGATTATGAATAGGATATTATGTTGAAAGTTTAGAGTACACTGACTTTCCTGATTTATGAGATCATTTAAACTGATTTCTGTAAAGCACATGCTTCACAAAACTGGTTTATTATAAGGCAAAGGACCTAACAGAGCATACTAAGCAGCAAACCATTAGTCTGCCATGTAGTTAATCCTGTATTCTAATGGTGAAGCAAAGGAACTTTTGAGGGAGGGCAAATTAATGTTGTTTCAAAAGATTAGAGAATATATCCAAAATACCAGGAGATTTCAGAACTGAAAATTGACTAAACATAATGATCGATCCAAACCCATCTTGAGTTAATTTGTATTTTTAGGCAATGTCACTCTTGCATTATGATATTCAAGAAGGCAACTTCATGTTATTTATTAGTTTTTTTCTTTTATTTATCTCCAAACCCATTATTCCAATTATTAAGTAAGGTTCTTTTTTTTTATAAAGATTTTATTTATTTATTTGACAGAGAGAGAGAGAGAGAGAGAGAGAGAGAGAGAGAGAGCGCTAGCACAAATAGGCAGAGTGGCAGGCAGAGGGAGAAGCAGGCTCCCTTCTAAGCAGAGAACCTGATGCGGGGCTCAATCCCAGGACCCTGGTATCACGACCCGAGCCAAAGGCAGACGCTTAATCAACTGAGCCACCAAGGCACCCCTTAAGCAAGGTTTTGTAGACAATTTTGTTAAACAAGTACGTATTTATTTTACTCACATCTTGTGATCAAGCTCGCATTCTAGCCTAGTCTGTATATTTATAACATATTTAAAAATTTTCTCAGTAAGAAATACTTTAGACTTACAAACAATTTTAAGTATATGTCAAAAATGAAATATTTGAAGAGAGCTTAATGAGGGACTGTTTACCAGGGTTTAGGGAAACCTGGATGATTATTTCAATAAGCCAGGGCTGGTAACAGTCCAGTTATTTTCTCTAGGCTTAAAGGGATGTGGTGTGGAATCTCTAAGATGGCCCCCACTGATGCCCACCTCCCTGGAAGTGTGATGTTGATGCCCTTATCTATTCCTTTCCTCTTTAATGTGGGCCGAACCTAGTCACTTGCTTTTGGTATGTTCTCTTCAAGAACATACTGAAAATACTGGAATGTCACTTCTAAGATTAGGTTATGAAAAGACTGTGAATTTTGTCTTGCTTGGTGTCTTGATCACTTGCTCTGAAGGAAGCCATCGCCATGGTTTGAACTTTCTGTGGGGAGACCCTCATGATGAGAAACTCAGAAATGCCTCAATCCAACAACCTGTGACACCATATGACCAAGGGAAGTAGATTCTGTCTCATTTGAGCCTTCAGGTGAAACCATAGCTTCAGATGGCACCTTGATTGCAGTCTTGTGAGCGACCCTGAAGCAGAAGTTCTCAGAATCTGTGAGACAATAAGTGCTTTCTGTTTTAAGCTGTTGAGTTTTGGGGCCACTGGTTATGCAGCAATAGATAGCTAAAACAAAGAGTTAGGGGACGGCACAATTACTCACAACAGAGAAGGCTATGCGGAGCTCTCCTGTTGTGAACTATGTCTTTCAGTCAACAGTTATGTTCAGTTTTTGAGAAGCTGGGAGAATAAATACCCTGACTCCACTTCTTGTCTCTGGGTGTTTTGGGAGCTCCTCATTTGCCACCCAGGTCAGAAGGTGGGAGGCAAAGGAGCCCTTTAATGTGGTCCATTTTAGTTAACCTCTCATGGCTTGGAGAAGTAGGGAGGAAGGGAAGGGTTTTATTATTTATTTATTTATTTATTTATTTATTTATTTATTTATCTATTTATTTATTTATTTAAGTATTAAGCCCTACAGGAATCTGACATTTAAAGGGTTTGGGGTGGGAGCAAGAGCCAGCAAAGAGCCTTTTAAGATATCAGGAGACAAGGGAAAAAGAGAAGAGGCTGTATCAGGAAGGGAGTAGCCAGTTGGATCACGAGCTGCTGAGAGATCAAATTAAAAGGAGAGAAAGAGAAATATTATTTAACTTTGTTCTAAATGAGGCACTATGCTAAATGCTTTAGTATATGTAATTTGTATAAAAATAATGGGAATAAATTGTTATTTTATAGATGAGGAGACAGAAATTATATATCATACCTAAGGACAAATGCCCAGTTAGTGGTAGCAGGAATCCAAACCAACATCTCTACTCTCCAGGCTACTGTTTCTTCAAAGATCTCCACTGCAATAGCAGTATTTGCATTCTTCTATGGTTGATCAGCAAGTTTTGATAATTTACACTGAAGAAGATTTTAATTCTTAACTCTAATATCTTAGCCTACTGCTGCTACCTTTTGACCTTGTTATTCCTTGATGGAGGGTGGGAAGAGACAAGATATTTCCCATAAAGATTTTTGAGGGAAGACTGATAAAATTATAACTTGTTAAAAGGAGGCTATAAAATTTAAATGTATGTGACTCTATCCTCTGTTAACACAGAAAAATTATGGTAAGTCATAGTTCATCCTGAAGTTTATTGCCACAAATATTGAATAACGCATGTTATAACATTATATTGACATCCTACTTCCACCAATAACTCAGGTACTAGGAAATTTATGCAATGCTGCCAGTCAGGCCACAATTCTTGGTATAATTCTCAGTAGGTGTTGAAAAACTGATAGACTAAAGCAACATGATATCATTAAATATTTGAGCAAGGAGGAACTCTTTCATATAGTCACACTATCCTAGAAGGAATTTCCAGTTTGGTTTAAAAAATGAGTCTGGGGCACCTCCTCAGGCAGTTAAGTGTCTGATTCTGGATTTTGGATCAGGTCATGATCTGAGGGTTCTAGGATCCAGCCCTATGTCATCAGGCTTCATGCTCAGCAGGGAGTCTGCTTGAGGATTCTCTCCCTCCCTCTTGCCCTCTCCCCCTCTGGTTGCATACTCTCTCTCTCTCTCTCTCTCAAATAAATTAATAAATCTTAAAAAAAGAGTCTTATCTCTTTACATATTTTTTCTTAGGCTATCTAAGATATTGCAATACACATAGTTTTGGGGTGGCCAGATTGACTAGTGTTGGGTATGACTTCTCAATTTTATCATAGGTAAGTTGCAAAGTGAACTATTACCAGCTGGTGATTCCTATGTGTGCATCATCATTTGATTCTACTGTAAATTATTCAATTATTTCTCAGATGGATATATTTGGCCGCTAAGCTGTGGATTTTTATAGAATAAATTAACTTAAGATCCTACTACCCAGAAGGCTGAATACCAGGGTATCATTTTAGTTTTGTTTTTACAATAAAAATCCTTTGTTCAAATTTCAGGGCAAGAATATGGAAGAAATGAAATTTTGGCTCTACAACTGGTAAGCTGGATCAATTGTTTTAAAATAGCACAAACTGGCACATAGTGGAAGCTCAATAAACACAGTGATTGATGCCACTGATATTAGGGAGAGCATTTAGAATTTTAGATGCTCATTCATCTTCCACTCTTCCTAAGAAAAATGTCTCCTGATTTGAGCTACGCTACTTATGGCTTCCAGATGCAACTGCTCTCATTCGAGGAGGGAGGCAATGCAGTATATAAAGTTGGGAGCAAGGATTTTGCAGCCAAACTGTCTGGGTTTGAATCTCAGCTTTTGTAGAAAAGCTGTGTGACTTGGGCAAGTTGCTTAACCTCTCTGTGTGTCAGTTTCCTCAACTGTAAAATGAGGATGATGATAATAATAGTTCCTACCTCATAGGGTTGTATGCCTGGTTTATAATAAATGAAGTCTTCTGGAACTTGCAGTCAATATCCAACCTGGAGTTCCTTTATCCAGTTCCATTGTCTGTTCCTTCACTCTGCTTCTGAAACCCACTCTCTTGGTCTGGTCACCCCTAGGGACTCCTGTTTTTAGACCACTGCCTTTTGTCTTTTTAGCTTTCTTTCTTTCTTTCTTTCTTTCTTTCTTCTTTCTTTCTTCTTTATTTATTAAAGAGAGAGAGAGAGAGAGAGAGAGAGAGAGAGAGAGAATGAACAGAGAGGAGGGGCAGAGGGATGAGTAGACTCTCAACTGAGCAGGGACCAACTCTGGGCTGAATCCCAGGACCCTGGGATCATGACATGAGCTGAAGGCAGACACTTAACTGACTGAGCCACCCAGGCACCCCATAGCGTTTCACTGTCTGTAGTTTCATCATCTGTAGTTCTTGAATTTGTGAAGACTTCCAATCCTTGACATTTTTTTGCCTTCTCAGTAACATACCTCTGCTGGATTATTTTTTTTCATGTACATCCTTTAAAATTCTCTGACCAGCCCTTCCAACTCTCTTCTTTATCCACCATGCGATGTCAAATCTTGAATCAGTTCAACAGAGTCTTCTCTGGTTTTATTCTTGGGCTGCTGAACTTCATTTGAAACCTAGAGCATTATGGCTCGATGTCATTATAAAAAGTTTGGCTCTCCAATCCTAAGTAGACCAGAAGGCCCCCAGGTGATTCTTCTAAGTTCTTGTTGTTCAGCTCCCTTTCCTACTTCCTGTATTAAGATATTACAACTTTTATGTCTTTTCTCAGGCTTCCTACTCTAAACCTTTCTCCTCATTAGAGCTAGTAGGAATGAATACTCTTGACTTCTACCACTGATTTTTTTAGAACAGTCCTTATCTGCACCCATATTTCTCTTCTTCCCATTCTCTTTGAGTTCAAGATTAGTTCCTCTATTAACATTGTGGATCTCTCCTGCATTTTGAACCTCTTCTCCTTTAATGCAATGTTTAAGTTTATTTTAAAAAGAAAACCTCAAGACCCTCAGTTCCCTCTAGCCTTAGGTTCTGTGAAGCATGGATGGATTGTCTTTATGTCCTCATCTCCCATTTATTCCTTAGCCATCTGCAATTTGCCCCTGCTCTTATTCTACCACTAACCATTATTTCTCCCTGAATCCATTGAATTTATTCTTTTTTTAAAAAAAGATTTATTTATTTAATTTATTTAAGAGAGAGAGGAGGGGGTAGTGGCAGAGGGAGAGAGAATCTCAAGCAGATTCCTCACTGAGCATGGAGCTCAACATGGAGCTCGATCTCACCACCCTGAGATCATGACCTGAACTGAAACAAGAGTCAGATGATGAACTGACTAAGCCATCCAGGCACCCCTGAATTTATTCTTTATCTTACTTCATTTCTCTGCTGCATTGTTAAGGATTTCCTTCTCAAAATCCTTCCTAGTGTGTTCTTCCTCATTACTTTCTGGCTTTCTGTGGTTTTCCTCTTACTTTCTGGCTGCTAATTAAAAAGTTCCTCTCAGACTCTTACTCCTCTTCCTGCTTCTTAAATGATGGTGCTCAAAAGGGCTTGTTTCTCTGCTTCTCTTTTAATTCATAAGCTTTATCTATATAATGTATTCTACTTTTAAATTTAATCCATAAATCAAAGATTCCCAAATTTTATACCTCTAGTTCCATTCCCAAATTGATCATGTGATTCCTCAGACTAAAACTCAAACTTATCCTTAGTAATGCATTCAGAGCTCCTTGTGGTCTGATCTCTGCTTACCTCTTTAGCCTGATTTCCTGACATAATTTTATTCTAGCTACATCTAATTTTCTAAATGCAATGTGCTTTTCACTACTTTGAAAGTCCTTTTACTCTTGTTCACCTAGGCTTCCCACCTATCTGATAAGATTTGGTTCAGTTGTTACTTACTTTGTCAAACTCTGACTCATTCTCTTCTGCTTCTAGATAAATCTTGTAATGTTTTTGTTTTGCAATATCCTGTTCACATGTCTCTTATGTACCCATTCTATTGCATGGTAAGTGTTTACATGTCTTCCTGCTTTAAGAAAGCATGAGCAGCTTGAGGCAGGAATTTAGCTTGTGATTAACTTTATTTTTGTCTATCTATATAGCCCCAGTGCACAGCACAGAGCCAGATACAGAGTAAGGGGATAAAAATGTTTATTGAATGAACCAATCAGTGATGCCTTTTATTATTCCAAGTATTATCACCTGCATCTTTTGCCCATCATGGCTCACCACTACCCTTAAGAATAGTGGATTTAGCATTTCCAATGAACTATAGAGGATTTAAGCACAAAGGATTTTAAAATTACCTGGGTCAAGAGAATAGTTTTGTACATTTTAGGGAGCTGTGTGTATATTTGTGTAATTAGTGTAAAATATAAGACCTGATCCACACACCAAGGTCTTGAAAGACATCAAAGAATGGTTACTGGAGTGAAGGGTAAATTGCCCATCTAAAGAGAATCAGGCAGCAGGCCTAATAAATTCAGCACACCTTTAGCTTTGTCTTCTGATTCTAAATGGTTTCTGTGGGATTGTTTTGGTTTGATGTTGACACGTTGAGAAATCTGATTTTTTTCTGCGATAGGTGGGGGTCTGAGCTTGTGCACATTGCCAACTTAATGAGGGGGTCAAGGTGTGGGCATGGGTTGGCCATACCTTTATCATTAGGGCATTGCATAGTGCTTTACACATACTTCATGTCCAAAATGTATGTGCTGAATGAATAAATCAATGAATCAGTGAACATTTTGGTGGTAGTTTTGGTAAAGAGCAAAGAGAAAAGTGTGGTGACAGGATGTGACCATGTGTCATAAAAGTTTAGTCCACGTGTGGTCTTTGGCTCACCTTGATATTTGTGAGGATTCTTCCCCATAGCACAGAGCTCTAAAGAGAGCATGACTTGTTGATGACCTTTGGGCTTGCCTTCTTTTGGGGCACAGGTTTTCTCCTGTGTACTCACATACAGGCTCATAAAGATAATTGACCACCTGTTGTTTTGTTATTTAGTGTTCTACAATCTAGGGACAATTCCCTTCCCTTCTCACCTTCTCCTGGCCCATTTCTTTTAGAGAACAGGAATCTCAAGTAAATTAAATGGGATATTATCTCAAACAAACATCAAATACACTGAGCAAAGCACAAAGGAAAATGTATTCAGCTTCTAAGATGGTGTCATTAACAATAAAGAAAATAAGCATTTGAAGAAAATAAGCATTTGAAGTAATGCAGTTAGATGAGAGGTTTCTTTTTTATTTAAATAATACATGGTTTTGTTAGATTTTAAAAAGTAATCTCTACTCCAGTATATCAGAAGAACTGGGTATTAGGTCACTACAAAATTTTCCATCCAGAAAAGCTTATAAGATTTATAAAAAAACAGAAACATTCAGTAATTAAATAAATTCTCGACTATATTAAGTGACAAGCAAATTTACTAACACAGGCAATTTACATGGAAATCAGAGAAATAGTCAACCTAACATGCATCACACTAGTTTTTTTTAGACAGAAATGATTAAACATGTAAATTCAAATTTAAATTATTCATAACTACAGCAGCAGCAGTATTAGCTTCAAGCATTATTAAAAGTGTTTTGCTAATTTGATAAACCATATATTAAATTTATGATAAATGAAAATGTTTCAAATCTTAATATGAGTTTTACACCCCAAATATTGCCACCTACCAAATATTGCCACCAAATATTCTATTCTTACATGGTCTGTATATAAGCTTCCTGAATTTTTAATAACACAATGAACACTGGAATCTCCCCAGATAAATCTTCCTTTGTGAAGAAATTCTCCCAGAAGGAAATAAGCCCAGAAACAAAATTAATGCCATCTTGTCCATCATGCTTAATATTTTCATACATTTGTTTTTTGTTTCAAAATTTAGAGCTTAGGCTACTTTTTTGTTTTATTACAACCCCAAATAGCTTCGGAAAAAATTCCAACTTTATATAATAATCTTAAATTAGAACTGAGGTGCCTAGTTGATTGGCACAGATGCACAGGTGGAGTGCATTCACCCATGTTTGCAGAGTAAAAACTAATCTGTTCAGCATTTAGCTTAGGAAACAAGACTTCGTATTCAACATTTTTTCTCTTTTTTAAAAGATTTATTTATTTGAGAGAAGGAAAGTGTGCACATGAGCACAAGTGGATGGAGGGGCAGAGGGACCCCCACTGAGTGGGGAGTCCAACTTAGAGGTGGATTTCAAGATCCATGTGATCACCACCTGAGCTGAAACCAAGAGTCTGAGGCTTAATTGACTGAGCCACCCAGGCGCCCCTCAACACTTTTTTCTTTTTTGACATCATCAGGGACTTTGTCTTGTGTCTATCATGGATAAAGTCACATATCAATTTACATTGCTTTCTAATCAGTACATTCTTCAAAAGATTGATTTTGGGTACCACTTCATTAGAAGAGCCTAGCATGTCCAGAGCATATTAGTATTTAACTCTTAGCATTGGGAATTATGCACAAATATAGGTGATTATTTTGCTATGTTTAACAAAACTATCGATGTACAAACTAGCTGAGGAATGAAATTAGCTATAGATTTTAGAAATGTATCAGGTAAATAAATAAACATGTAAGTTGAAAACAAAAGTGTCAATACAGGCAAAATATAGTGATTTGCCTAATAGCAATGGGTGTTTTGTGTTGTAGACATTAAACCTGACATTTCTGCTTTTACTATTCATGCTATGTTCTTCTGAAACATTCAAGTAGTAGATTTTTTTAAAAACAGAATTATGAGGACAACTTTTGCTTTGTATTTCCATACAATAGATCTATTGTATGGAGCTATTGTATGGCTTCACAGGTGAACAAATGAAGTGATGGGATAGTGGATAGTGACAGTTTGGACCTTTGCTGAATTATCAGCTTGGGAGCTTCCTTTGGTTTGTAGATGGCTTTCCACCAGCCTGTAGACTGCGTTTTGTGCTGCTGTGGACTTAAGAGAATGACTATCTTTCTTAACTTGCTTGTTGGCTAACAGGAAGTAGACAAAATTGAACTTAACCAACAAAGTGACTAATTTTAAAGATTTCAGAAAGAAATTTATGTGTTGAATATTTAGGAATAATAACAGGGAAGAGTTTAGGGGCAGAGTGCAGCTCATGATTATGGAAGTACAAGTTTCCTGAGGAAGAATATGATTAAAGAAAATAAAAGGCTAAGTGGGGAGCATAAAAATTTACAGGGTCTCCTAAGTTTGAATCAAACAATGATATCTGAGATTTTATTTTCTCAGCCACCTATGGCACACACAGCTGAAGAAAGCAATGTAGGAAAGTTCATGCCAACATAGCAGGAAAAATCTTATTCTTTGGGGTGACAAAAGGTGACACAGTTCTTGGCTGGCTGTTTTGGGTTAGCAGAATTTTGTGAAAGGAAGTTTGAGCTGCTAGGAAATCTATGTTTTTTTTTTTTTTTTTCTTGAAAAGCTGATTTTCCCCATGAAAAACCCTGAGGTGAAAATTGCTACTTTCATACTATCCTTTGCAGAAATATTAATAAATGCCATTCTGCTAAGTATTAATTAAAACAGTACTCATTCGATTCTATTTTATCCCATGTTGTAAAAAGAGTGGAAATAAAGCGCTCACCCTGTCTTTTGGATCTGTTAAATCTCTCTACTGTACATGTGAAAGTATATAGGCAAATTGGATTCTGTAGGGGTTGTTACATTCATTCATTCATTCATTCATTCAGCATTTATTTTTTGAACAGTAGGTACTGGGAATACTAAACAAAACAAAATACTAAACAAAAACTTGAAGTATAATGTTAGAGCCCTGCTTGAAATAAGTACCAGGCAGTTGAGAATGATTGTCTGGGAATGATTGAAACTTACATTTTTACAGGAGACTAAAGGTACTGGCAGTCAAACTAGACCTTCAAAATCAAAGGATTTTGCTGGATGAAAAAATAGGCTAAGTATTCTAGATAGCATAAAACCCTGGAAGCATGAAAAGGCTGATGGGCTGAATGCTGGGACAGACTCCCTTTCCTCCTTATGGGATTGCTTCCTGAAGGATACATAATTGAAGCAGAACTTAAATTCTGGCATGGGTTTAGTTAAGGAAGAGAGCAGGAAGATTTGTCTGGCTATAGGGACCCATCTGGGAGGGTGAATTTTCACTGGGGACAGCAAGCAGGCACATAAATATTTGTTGTTTTGTTGTTGTTGAATTTTATTTGTCTAAGTAGAATGGAGAAAAACAGTGCAGGATGATGTCTAGGAAGTAAGGGTGAGGCATTCAGGGAGGGTTTGGGTCCTCACTGGTTTGTGAAAGAGATTATCAGGACCACATCTCTAAAAGAGAAGCAATTCAAATGCCAAACACCATAGTGTTTACCAGCAGGAGATTTAGTTTGTACTGCAAGGGAGTGTGGACTTACCCCCAAAGCAAATATACAATTGTGTGTGTTTTACTCGGCTGAAGGCTCTTGAAATCAATTTCTAACCCATAAAATAGAAGTTTCCCAAACCAAATCCACTATAAAATTTATCTCTGTGGAAAGGCCATAGCTGTTACAGGAGGGCAGGATGGTAGATCAGAAGGCTTTTCTGTTTAAATATTTAAATAGATTTCTATTTGAACAGCTAAATGAAACCAAACTCACTTTCTTATCTCAATAATTAAAAAGAAAATTGCTGAGCTTTCTTTGCCAAGTGCTCATGCCATTTCCCCCGTCTTGAGCATTCGTCGCTTATTCAAGTGCCTGTGGTTTGGTTCCTTTTTGGAATAACTCAAGCAGTCTTTCAGCAAACCACATTTCCGGAGCAAACGTGGGTCTGACTTCATTGGCTTCTTAATGAGGAACAGACTGGCTTAATGATTAATTGCCACACAAATGGGGCTGAACCATGCCTCACCCAGCCTGTTCCTCAAGAGGACAGGCTTCTGGGACTCAGCACACTTCCTGTAATTGACAGCCATAGATCTGTTTCTGTTAGTGATGATTGCATCAGAAGGTGCCTCTTTTACTTGTGCTAGACAGGATAGTTTTAATTTTGACTTCAGATCTTATCTGTTAATATTTCCCCTGCGACATTAGTTGAGTTTTTTTGTCTTCGTTTTCATTACCCCACTAATTCATGATCATTCCAAAAAAATTAGAAAAATACAGATAAACAGAGAAATTAAGAGCAGCTAAAATTTTTGCCATTTACTTACTGATTACAGTCATTAGCATTTTAATGTTATTCCTGATCTT
Organism: Nyctereutes procyonoides; assembly: GCF_905146905.1. NCBI lineage: Eukaryota > Metazoa > Chordata > Mammalia > Carnivora > Canidae > Nyctereutes > Nyctereutes procyonoides. The sequence continues at coordinate 9,212,923 of NW_026575145.1, forward strand.
TCTTCCTACAGATCTATGCATATAAAATATATATTTATATATTTGAAACACACTACAATATACGTAACCATATCTATATCAATATCTATACACATACATGTACACATGCATACACATACTGTTTTAACTTTATTATTAATATATTTCAAGTCAATAAGTATACATTTATTTTATAATTTTGTAGAATCAAAGATTGGCATCATCAGTTGCTTGAAGCTCTTCACGTTTCCCTGGGATCATGATTTGGTGGTCTTAATATACTACATTTCTTTGATACAGTTAGGTGGTCCTAGCAAAATTGGAATTATGCCACTTAAAGTAATGGGCATAATAAAAACAGTACAAATATTTAAAGCAACTCAGGACTTCTATAAACACCTATGAAGAAATTTACCAGTCTTTATTTCCTGTTTGGTATCCAGCCTATTCTTTACGGACTATAAAACGAAAGCGAACATTTTGTACTACTGGCCTTCTGTAAATAGTTCATGACCATGTGGTTACCTGCTGTCTGGCGCGACAGGAGTTTAGAACCACCGTTTAGGGAAGGGCCAGCCTTCCGCAGCAGGTACTACGTTTGCACTTGTTTAAACGGACACCAGCAGAGGGCAGCGCATGTCCAGGACATAACCCACTCATAGTAAAGGGCTGCTGAAGAGCCTGGAGAGCCTTTTAATATTGCTCTAAATGCAAATGACATGCTATTTTACTGGAACATTATTAGTTACTTAGTGGAATATTTTAAGAATTCGAAGTCCTGACATTAGAAGATGGAGGTAACACAGCAAACTTGGAAGTTTTATTTATTTAATAAACTTTTATTGGTCACATACAAATGGCCCACGGTAGAAATCTATACATAAGGCCAAATCTCTGCTACGGATCAGCAGGAGATGAAGATGTAAATGTATCCAAGCGCCATGACAACACTCATGCTGGATGAATTAATTCTAGAGAAACTCAGAAGAGACCCATCAGAGGAGTTACATTTGAACTGATTCTTGAAGGATGGGAATTCCCTAGATGGGTGTGGTCAGGGAGGAAGGTAATGATGTGGTTAAAATGTTGGGGTAATGGTCGCTGATTTAATTTTCTATTACCACAAAATTAAGACTGAATCTCCAGAAGAGGGTTCCAGAACATAACACAAAAAATAGTGAGGGACGCCTGGGTGGCTCAACGGTTGAGCATCTGCCTTCAGCTCAGGGTGTGATCTGGGATTGGGTCATCAGGGTGGATCTTTTAGGATTGAGTGCTGTGTCAGGCTCCCCACGGGGAGCCTGCTTCTGTCTCTGACTGTGTCTTTGCCTCTCTCTGTGTCTCTCATGAATAAATCAAACCTTAAAACAAAACAAAACAATAGTGAGAAAGCTGTTATTTGTTAGTAGACTTTTTGCTATTGTTTAGAGTAAGTGGCTGAAATGTAATAAACACATTCAATCCAAATGCACAGTGATATTTATCATGAGCCATCTTCAGGTAGTGACCAAATTCTATTGCTATCTTCTGGTGGCTCAATGAGTCATATACATATACTGTGATTTCTTCTGACGTTTACAGGAAAAGGGGTGGAAAATGTGTTTAACCTGTATCTCTACGTTGTTCTTAGAGCTGGTGGGCAATTGTCACAATTGGTGTCTGAATCAGTGGTAAGTTCCTGTGATCTGCCTGTTTCATGGATTGATTCACATTCCCTGAGAGCCCATGACACCTTTGGATCTGGATGGGGTCTGGTTTTCCTTTGTCTTTTCCCACAGTGTCGAGCCAACATAATATGCTTACGCAATACAGCCTTCAATGTGGACTGACTTTCCCTATAAGGCCACGCTCTTCTTGTCTTACACAAAAGAAAATGATGCTAGAGGAAAGGACAATGGAGAATACATAGAGAGGCTATAATTAGTGTTCCACATGACGGGACAATCTTCAGTGTAGACCTGAGTTGAAGCCCAGAGACAGGAAGACAGTGTATAGAACTTTCCACACTTTCCACTGTGTTTCCAGCTATTCAAGCCTCTTGTTTAATTAACAAATATTTGTATAGAGTGGTGAAGACAATCAACTAGAAGAATGAGTTATTATGATTATTTTATATTAAATCCCACTCTTTCTACAGCTGCTTTAAGTCTGTATTTTGGAAAGCATTCACAGAGAATAAAGAAACTAGAGTGGTTTGTGCTCATGGATCTGTACTTATACAATATTCCTTTGTTTTTCTTTTCTTTTTTTGCATCAGGAAGTATCTGGCAAGTAGCTATAACCAAGGTAGCAATATTCTCTTTTGACTAGTCTATTTTTGTAAAAATATTTATTTAATTATTTGAGAAAGAGGGAGAGAGAGAGCATTTGTGCACACCTGTGCAAGCAGGGAGGGTGCAGAGAGAGAGGGAGAGAAATCCTCAAGCAGACTCCCTGCTCAGCCTGGAACCAGTGGGCCAATCCCAGGACCCTGAGATCACGACCTGAGCTGAAAGGAGTCAGCCGCTTAACTGACTGAGCCCACCAGGTACCCTTTGACTAGTCCTCCTCTAATTGGATAATCAACTGCTAGAGAGTTTTAAATGAAATTTAGAGAATCTTCCTAAGTGAAGCAGGAACCTCAGAAATTATAAAGGAAAGATCAACATATTTGACTCCTGAGTTAGGTAGGATAAAACCAAACTGCTATTGCAAAGAATTTCCCCCTCCAAGTGACTAAAGGATACAAAAGTTTATTAACAGTTCTGAGGCAAGCATTCCAGCTGGGGGGTAGGCTGTGGGGGGACCCTGTGGTCATTCAGGAACTTGGGTTCTTTTCTGAGTTGACAAATAGCAGTGTGTCGGTTATCATTTTATTGCCTTTAAGCTCCACATTCACTTTCAGTGCATGCTCTCTGGTAGTGAACAAGATTCCTTTAAGCATCTTTCCTTTATAGTGTGCAAGATGTTAGGCTTTCTCAGTAGAGGGTGCTGGAGGGATGTTGCAGGGAGCAGGGGCTTTTCCTACTGTTTCTGGTGGTTGTGTGGTGGGTCAGCAGTGTGGGTGTGAGGATGCCCTGTAGAGTTCTGCCCCAAATGTGCGCACAGAATGAGAGGTTCTTTGGCTACTTTACAGCCTCAGCCAGGTCTGGTGATGATTTCCTGAGGCCTGCTAACATGAAACTTGGTGCTGAAGTCCTCCTGACTGCAGGGGTGCCGTAATTTCCTATGCAGACCTGTGTTCCAGGGGCCCGCTCCTGCATGCCTATGCCTGCCTACACTCTGGAGGGCTGCTTCTTTCTTGTCTGATGGCTGTGGACCAACTCTCGCTTGGGCAAACAAGCAAAAGTCTCCTATCCAGTGGGCTGAACTCATTGAGGCCTGAACCCCACCCTTAGAGGAGGAGCTCCTCCTATCACACAGCCGTTCATTTAGCCGAGTTTGGTAATTCTTTATATTAAATATCCTCCTGGTTTCTATCTCCTGATTGGATCCTGACTGATACATGTGACTTTGTCATCTCTCACAGTATTGTCCTTTCCATGCTCCAGACTGGGCTGTCATGTCCAAGTTCCACTTGGTGGAAGGAGGAAAAAGAGCATGGAGGGGTCATGGCTACTTTTTAAAGCCTAAATCTGGGAAGAGGTACACACTGCTCCTGCGGACATTGCATTGGTGAAAGTTAGTCCCATGCCACACCTCACTGCAAGGGAAGTATAGTCTAGTCACGTGTTGAAGAAGAAACCAGAATGGATTTTGGTGGGCAATTGAGAGTCGCTACCACAATTATCTATTTAAAGACCTATATGGCAAAAGACATCACAAACAAAAGTAAAAACCATGAACTGGGTTTTCTGAGAAGAAAGTTTGCACCACATGTGGAGATCTGTGAGAGAGTTTTGAGAGATATTAGCCATATGCCAGAAAAAGGGTTAATATCCCTCAAAGATCTCTCACAAATTGACTCCAAAAATAAAACTCAAATTAGGAAACTGAAAAGGCTAAACAATCAATAAAAAAACAAGTATAGGATAAATCCCACAGAGAGGATATTTACCCTCAGGAGTGGTTAGGAAAGTGCAACCAGGAGTTAGAAAGTGCAACTACTTTCCATCTATTAGATTGGCAAAATTTTCACACTAAAAATATCCAGTGAGAGAATATGCACTCATTTCTTCCTAGTAGAAATATAATTTACTATAACATTTAAGAAAAGTAGGTTATATATCTAAAAATAAATAATACAGTTACATTTTTACTCAGGAGTCCTATTTTTGGAAATCCATTCCATTGAAATAAAAACTCTAGTACATACGAAGTTTATGAATGTATTATTTGTGTAGGAGCAAAACTCTGAAAGTAATTTACATGGGCTTCAATAGGGGAATGATTAATTGTATTACATCCATACTACGGTATCATTCAGCAATTAGTAAGAATGAATTCATTCTATGTTTACTGATCTAGAGTTATATCCATGATATACATAAAACCAGTAAAAGTAAAATGTGTATTAAAAAGTAAAAGTAATATGTAAAAGTAAAATAATATGTATACAAAAGATTCCATTAGTGTATAAATAAATAATCAGGGAAGTCCATACATTTGTATCTGTGTTTTAATATATTTGTATGAAAAAAGTTGTGGGAGGATGTATACAGGGCTTTCATGTGGATGGAAGGAATAGAGAGGAATTGGGAAGGATAATTAAAAAATAATTTCAAAACTATTTGTTTCACTGCCAATGTGAATCCTTTTCTCCCCCAATTACTTTTGCAAAAAAACAAACAAACAAACAAAAAAACCAAAAACTTACGCATCGACAGGTGAGAATTTCCATCACTCCCCTACAAACCACCAAGGCTTAAAAAGAAAGAGCCTGTCAGTTGTAAAACTATGATGTGTTTAAGGAATGGTTAGCTTCCCAGAAGTCTGATTCATTGAAACCCTCAGTCCTCAGGAAAGCAAATCAATACCTGTCTGTCTGCCTTGGTGACTGGGTTTGTTGATTGTGTTGTAGTATATTATTTTGCTGATAAGGAGAAAAAGTAAGCATTTTCGAAAAGTAGTGATGACCTAATTGCAGATCCAGGAATGAAACTCTCCATCTTCAGTCTGCTTTTTGGCCTGAGTTACTCTTGGTTTCCAAATTCTTCTCTTAAACACAATGTATGTTCTTACAGGTGAAACAGATCATCAAAGGAACCCTGAGTCATGAAAGGCACGTTTGACATTTTTTTCTTGATATTGTGGTGATTAAAGGCTTTCCTGTTTTCTAGAATAAGAAGGGGAATTGTTTTGTCAAACGTTTGGCTATAAATTGCACACATAATCATAATGAACTTTAGGTCTTACTTGGGTATTAGTTGTGAGGTAGAGAAAACCTCTTCACCTGGGTGTCAAAGAAGGGCAGTTCCAGTTTTGCTTCTTACTTGATAAACTATTGATACCTAATGACTAAAAGTAAGATAATGCTTAAGTCTAGGGGGGCTGGGAGAGGACTTTCATCAAATGGGTGTGTAGCTTCTGGGGTGATGATAATGATATCATTTCTTGACTAGGTATTTTGTAATTTGTCAAATATACATTTATGTTTTATTCATTTTTGTATATGTGTATAACATAAAAGAAAGAGGAAGGAAGGGATGGAAGGAAGAAGGAATGACGGGAAAAAAAGGGAATAGTTGGCTTTGACAGGCAAGTGTGACCAAAGGGAGAAGTAATGGCGTTAAAAATGTCTGAGAGACAGTGGTTATAATTATGAATATATGAGTAAGCAGTATATGGCAAAAATGAAAAAAGATATTTTTAACCTAAAATATATAGTAGCACTTGATTATCTGTCTTAGCCTGGGGTCCTTAGGAAATAGTCTGAGGCACAATCTTACATATTAATAGTTAATCGTGGAGTGCAAAGCCAGGATCAGGAGTGAGGGCAGAGAGGTAGTGGCAGGAAAGGAGCGATGGAAAATGCAATGGGGCATGTTAATGAGCTGGCCAGAGCTTTGTGATGTGTGCAGAGGATTACTTGGCTTTACGAGACATCTGCACGGAGGCTGTAGACTAACTGTGCCTCAAATTAGTCTCAGATCGGGGAGAGAAAGCGAAGAAAATATGTGCCAATTCTCACATTTCAATAGTCAAAGTTTGCTCCATAGATATTACTTACCTTACACTTCCATTTTGTGCCTCTTAGTCCCTTCAGCACTGGCTTGGGAATCTGAATTCAAGACATCAGGGGCAGCAAATTCTGTATGAACAGTAGCCCTAGGGAATGAGCAGGTGAAGCAAACCCCAGTCGGGGCATTCTGTCTGCCCAGAGTCTTCAGACTTCTGAAGCTCGACTCTGCGTTTGTGTGTGTGTGTGTGTGTGTGTGTGTGTGTGTGTGTGGTGTGTGTGTGTGTGTGTGTGTGTGTACTGAGAAAATCCTCCAGTGTTTGATGCTTCAGGGGCAATGGCGAATCAGATGATGGATGGCAAGAGGTAAGGTACCATCAGGGCATGCCTACAAGCAATAGGTAGGAACTGGGACAGACACTTTTGCAGCCTGGCCAGCCATGCAGGTGGAGTGTCATGAGGACATGGCCCCACAGCAAATGCAGCAGTGGCCCTTCTGTTGGAGAGCACAACTTTGTATCAGTGGTTTTCAACAGTGCAAGATGATCTAATCGAGTCACTGGTAGCGTTGAGCAGAAAACCTCGACTGAGAAAATCCAGGGAGGCATAAGTGGAGTCCAGTAAATTATCTGTGTTGAAAACCTAATCTTGCCTTTTTTGGTCAGCTATCCAGTACCTTTTTTGAGTAATTTGATATATATTCTAAAAATGCGAATTTAATAACTTAATAGTGATTTATCCCAACCCAACTCTACCCTGAATTCCCTCCTAAAAGGAAAAAAATATGTATTAAGCTTATGAAAGTTGTGTTTAATTTGTCAGTACAATTTTTTTGTATTAGTATCAGTAAATGAGAATAAACCTGAATATTTCTATAACCATTAAAGAAACTGAATCAGTAGTTAAATACCTTCCAATTAAGAAAAGTTCAGGCCCATAAGGCTTTACCTATGATTTCTATCAAACATTTTAATCAGGAAATAATTCCTATCTTAAATCAACTATTCCAGAGAATAGACAAAGAGCATTTACGTTTCAACTCATTGTGTGCAGATAGACTAACCTTGATGCCAGAAATGGGCAAACTAAATATAGCATTAGGTCTGAATATTTAGGTGGTAAAATTATAAAAAAAAGTAAGGAAATGGTCATCCTAACAGTCAGATAATGCTTAACTCTAGGAGGGTAGGAATGGTTTTGAATCAAAACGAGGAATATTCTGGTATGTGTGCTGACAATGATAATGACTTTTGGCAGATTTTTCTTCATTCACCTCACTTCTGGGTATGGGAGTTTTCCTACACATTCTCTGGGTGATTTCCTCTATTTCTAAATGCATATGTCCAACCCAGATGTCCTCTCTGACCTCTAGACTCTTAAAAACCAAAATTCAATTAAGCTTTAAAAATTTTATTGACTTTGTTCAGTGATTCATGAATCAGGCAGCATCCAATCTAGTAGATTCAAAGAAGATCTGAAAAACTACATATGGCAAGAGATTTTATAGGCAGAGGGGAGCGGGAGCAAGGAAGTTGTACTAGACAAAAAAGTGGATTGGTTATCAAAAGTTTACTTTCCTTATAGGGGATGGTAGCGTTTTTCAGGCAGATGACCTAACTAACGCTTATCAGGATATTCTTGATTAACTGGATTAACTTTCCATTTCTAGGAAAGTTACAGTGAAACTGTAATTAAGATAAGTCTTGGTTCGGTGATGTGCTTAGCATAAGTGACTATTTTTGGTGTCTTTTTTTATTTTTAACAACTCACTCTTTGAGCTCTTTAGTGACAGTTTCACAGGCATTACAAACTTGACATGCCCTAACCCTAGCTCTTGATCCTCTTTCCCAAACCTACTCCTTCTTCTCTAAGTCAAGGATATTGTCATCTAGCCAGTTGCCAAAGTCACTACACTGGGAGTCATTTTGGGTTCCTCCCTTTTCTTCGTTTCTCTATTCCAATCTGTTGTGAATTCCTCTCTGTTCTATCTCAACTACTTCCTGAATATAGCCACTTCTCTCATTTCTCACCTAGATTACTCAGAGTCTCTTGTCTTCTGTTTTTCCCCACTTACCGAATATCTAGGGTTTGCCAAGCTCTGTGTTTGTTTATTTTAGAGACTACTTAAAATCTTAAATAATAATAATAAAAAAAAGATCGTGGCTTGTTGCTTATTCAACCTTCCATTATGACTGCTTTCAGATGGTCTCAGGGAATCTATACATGTGCCCAACAGAGATGTTATCAAACGTGTTTTGGGTCCATTTTTCTTCTTTGCCTTCCCTAACCCTAACCCTTCAGTGCTATAACAGCTCAGGCTGAGATATGAACTGGCTCTGAGACTTCTCAAGCAAGAATGCAGCATCTTTGTATAGCAGGAAAGAATTTAGTTTAACCGGTTATAAACCAGTTTCTTACTCATGTTTTCCCTAAATCCACCTTTCCAACCTTTTTCTGTTAATGATATGCCTCATAGTCAACCAGGCTCAGTTATTTTTCACTTATTCTTTTTATTCCTACATGAAATTGTCTAGAACTATGAATTCTATCTCTACTATGCTTGCATTTCTGTCTCTTTTGTACCTTTCCTATTCCCTCTATATAATTTTCTATTTTACTATTATTGTCGTTTCTTGGACTACTGCAGTAATTTCCTAATCGGTATTCACTTTTTTCCCCCCAGTTTCTCTCCTTTCCCCAAGTCACCATTCAAACATTGACAAATCAAGCTTTCTAAGCATGGAGCTGATCAAATCACATTTCGCTTAAAATAGTTAATAGCTCTTTATTAGTTACAGGTTAAGTCTGAGCTCCTTAAGCTGTCTGCTCAATATGGCTATGTCATATTGTAGTCTTACATGCTCTACTCCATACACACTTGAGGCACACTGAAATAGGATATCCTGGTGTTTCTCAAGCATGATCTGCCCTTCCCCACAGTTGTTCCTTCCTCATGCAGTCTGTTTACTGGGTTGTCCCCCATCATCTTCCATCATCTCAACTTATTAAAACCTCATCCTGTTTTTAAGGTACAGATCAATGTTGCTAGCTTCATGCTACTTTCTCCAATTCCCTCAATGCAGCACCATCTCTGTTTCCTGTTCCCATTTTCAAAGCAGGTGTTTTAATTTCCTAGGGTTTCCATAGAAAATTATCACAAACTTGGTGGCTTAAAACAACAGAAGTTTATTGTCTTACAGTTTTGGAGGCTATAAGTCTGAAATCAGGGGGGTGCCAGGGCCATGCCCTCCCTCTCAGGTTCTAAGAGAGGATCCTGCCTTGCCACTTCCTAACTTCTGGTGGTTGCTGGCAATTTTGGTGTTCCTTGGCTTGACCTATCATCCGATCACATGCCATTTCTCTGTGTGTCTTTATATATTGTCTTCCTTCTTTGCGTGTGTCTATGTCTCTTCATTTCCTTCATGTAAGGACACCACGCATATGGGATTAGGGACCACCCTAACCCAGTATAACTTCATCTTAACTTGATTACATTTGCAAAAAACTTATATACAGGTACTAAGAATTAATACTTCCATGTATCTTTTTGGGGACACAATATAACCAACAGCTGTAGGAGTATGTTAATTCTCATTCCTGGTTTAGTGTTGACTTTGGAGGTTCAATGAAGATGCATGCTTTAGACAGGAAATCAGAGTTAGTTAGCTCTATATAGCTCAGAGCACTTTGAGCCCAAAGTATTTTCTTTCTTTTTTTTTGAAAAATATTTTATTTATTTGAGAGAGGGAGAGAGAAAGAGAGAGAGAGAGAGAGAGAGAGAGAGAGAGAGCAGGGGGGAAGGGCAGAGGGAGAAGCAGACTCTCTGCTGAGCAGGGACCCTGATGCAAGGTTCGATCCCAGGGTCCTGGGATCATGACCTTAGCCGAAGGCAGACATCTAACCAATTGAGCCACCCAGGCACCCTGAGCCCAAAGTATTATCTAGCTCCATTTTAATGCACAAAGGCACAGAGTTTGACCCACTCCAAATCAGTGCATAGCACAGCTAATTGGCACCCAGTCTTGACTCCAATAACCCTGACCCACCTTCCTCACCAAGGAGTCTACAGGTCTAAGGGTATTTTATTAGTCTACAGGTTCTAAAGGTTATTAGAATTTGATCTCTTTTCTTTCAAGACTAAATTGCAAAAACCTCATTTTTGCCTTGTCAACCAATTTGTCTTCTTTTTCTCTTAGCAACAATATTTTTATACCAAAATATTGCATTTCTGTGTTCTGTGTTCACTTTCTGTATTGTTCCAGAAACATTTCTCTGGCCATGACAGAAGTATGCAGACCTCATGGCAGCACTAGAGGGGACCCAGGTGGGTGTGTGACATGTCACACATGCTCTCCTTGGAGGTACAGTCCAGGAAATTGGCTCCTTCAGTAGCTTTGCTTTTGTCATGACTCAGATTAACATTTTGGAAGGAAAACAAACTAGATGCACAGTTTTAGGTGGGCCTTGGATATCAGAAAAAATTTATTATTAGTATTGTTTGTTATCAATTTTCAAGAACTATTTGTATATCCCACCTTATGTTTGAAAACTTGATAGGATGCACTGAGTAGAATGGATATTGCTGAATAAGACACAGAGTTCCCTTCCTACTACAAAAATGTACAGTTTTATCATTACATATTCTAGAAGAGTTACACAGAAATTGGGGTATAATCATACACAAGGACATGGAAACATTCCAGTAGAAAATGAAAACATATGCCTGATGAAAACAGCAGGAAACATGTCATTCCTTTTTAATAGAAAATTGTTTCAAAATAACTAAAAAAGGGCTTTCACAAGTGTAAACAATGTACAAGTTCTGTTAAAATCAATGGCTTGCATTTTTTGTTTTCATGTTCAGTGACAGTTTAATATCAATTTAAGTTAGCTTCCTGCCTATGACAAGAAGAGGAGTCATTTTATTCTGAACTAAGTATTTTCGGTCTCTTCTTTTTGGTGTGAATCATTAATATTAAAGTTGCTGTTGACAAAATAAAAGCAGAAGTAGGAATGGAATACATTAAGGAAAATGCTATGTTGCACGCATGACATGGAATACTTAAATAGATGAAATAAAGCCGCTTTTTTGCAAAAAGCTATTCTTCATGAAGCTTAGTGCCAGGAAAAGATCAATGTCCTCTATTTTTAGTTCTCTCCATTTTGTTCCTCTAAGGAACAAAGAAGCTACACAAGTCCTAATAAAGTGATATAGTAAACCCAATGTAGTCATTTTAGTTTTCTTTTGCACCTCTCCCGGGCAAAATGCCCAAATAAAGACGGCTGACTTTCATATGTCTGGGAGGGCAGATGACCTTTTTATATCTATCAGTTGGCTATTCAGAGTTCTAGAGACCCCAGATGTAACTAATGACCTTTATGAAGAAGGACAGGGGAAGACAATAAAGGAGGTAGTGTGGCTGTTCTACTTTTTCTCATTAGAAGAAACATAGCACAACTAGGTTTTGCAGGGATAATCAAATTCATTATGGGTTCGCTAGCAATTCTGTTCCTTTGGAAAAATGGATGATGATGGGGTTAGTTAGGATTAAAGGAGTTCTTTTGAATTCCTAGTTTGAATTCAGCAGCCTGGAATGCTAGCCTCAGCACTAGAATTCTATGATCAATCATCTTCAGTCGTCCTCTTTGCGGAATTAAATTTTACTCTCAGATTTAGTTAAAAGGTACCAATATTAGGTACTATCAAAGGGACTTGAAAATTACTTTGGAGTTTTGGGATCTAATTTAACAGAGAGATAATAGGATCCAAGAGTAAAATATAAGTGAAACTTAACTTTTTATGAGGCACAAGTACATTTGAAATCCTTTCCTCTTTTTTTTTTTAAATTTATTTATATATTTGAGAGAGAGAGCATGAGAGGAAGATAAGCAGGGGGAGAGGAGAGGGGCAGAGGGAGACAGAAAGGGGTAAGCAGACTCTCCGCTGAGCAGGGAGACTGATGTGGGCCTCAATCTCAGGACCCTGAGATCATGAACTGAGGTGAAGGCAGACACTTAACCGATTGAGCCACCCAGGGGCCCTGAAGTCGTTTCCTCTTAATTTTGCTGAAAAATGAGGCACCAAAATTAGAAGAGACCATAGATGATTCTCTTGACAAGTTCCTTTGATAGAAGCTTTGGATTTAAAAAATACATATATATTGTTTCCTAATACCACTGTGTAGTAGATACTGGTTATATGCAGTCTCTTCAGGACTAGAGAACTCATTTTCCCAATTGCTGGGAATGTTGGCAACTGATAATGCTCAGCTGAGTCTCTGGGACTTGCCCTTGGCTGAAGAGAGGTATACCTTGTCCAAGGTTACCCCCATCCCCGGGGGGAGGGCAGCCCACATACAAAGATTGGTCCATGTGAGAGAGAAAGGCTCTGTTTTTCCCAACAAAGGATTGTTGGGGGACAAAGGGCCATTCTAGCTCCAGAACTTCTTATGGATTTAGCTGAGGTTTTTATTGAGATTGCTACAAAATTCATCTTCTTCCTTTGCCCAGTCCTGCTTTCTTCACTCTCCTACAGATGTTGATCCTCAATAAACCTCGTCTCCTACCCTTTCTGTCAAATCTGTACTTCAGAGTGTTCTTCCTGGAGATGCAATTAAGTGGAATCTTCTAAGACTGAATATCTTTATGCGGCATATGGAAAGAATCAGTGTTTTCTTTACCCAGATGGGTCTGGAGTCTATGTCAGCATCAAGATCTAAAATAGTGTGAAGTTCCTACCTGGTAACTTAATACATTATAAAAAGATACTACCTCTAGAGATTATCTTCAGCAACTTGGTGCCTTAAAGTGTGACACCCTCATTACATTCATAATTTAGCATTGAAAAGAGAGAAATTATAAAAAGGCCATTAATTAAAAGAGTAAACAGAAGAGCACAGGAGAGAAAAAGAGCTCAACAGCTTGTTTTAAATATAGGAATTCACTTGGCTTTTCTACTAAAAAAGAAACATTCTAGTCTCTATTGCCTTATTTGTATAAATTTCACTGTTATAGCTTAGTGGCTGGGAACCTCAATAAACACTGATATATTCTTTTCATCTTCACAAAGTCTGAAGTCTATCCATATATATTGGGCCACGACAGAAGTAGTCTGATACGATCCAAACTTCCATTGCCTAGCCAACATTGTCTGGTGGGACTCATTTACTACCTCACAAACAGCTATGGTTAATTTTGATACTCAAAATAAAACATGTGGAAACAACACCAGAAAAGTGGAAAAGAGAAGTGTCAAAGACAAAGCTTCCTACTCACTTTCTTCCATGCATAATTATGCAAATAAAATGATAATCATGGACTGCCCCTTTTATTTTGACCCAGCCCACACTAGCAAAGTGCAATGAAGAATGGAGGCAATTATCTGTATGATCAAAACAACAGATTATTCTTATCTTTAAAAGACAAATTATCATGATTACTGGGATACTTGTTTCAATTATACTGATTACTCTGTTGATGGAGACCAGGTCAAAAGAATTTCTTTCTTTTATTCTGATTTTCCTACAATCAGAGAAATGGTATTTCCATGACTGTGATTCACCACAGCACAAGATCAGGTCAGGGAGAAGAAGGAACACTTGACGGGAGGAGCACTGGATGTTATTCTATATGTTGGCAAATTGAACACCAATAAAAAATAAATTTATAAGAAAAAAAAGAAGGAACAATGGTTGGCAAAATATCTAATGTGGACATAAATTCATCTTGTTTAATTAGAAGAATTCAACAATGCACCTTTCTCTCCCAAGTACATTTAACATTTCATTTTAAAAGGGGATCTTCCTCATTGATTTATATATCAGTTCATGATTCTTCTTCTGATTCTTCTTTAAATTCTTCTAATTTGAAAGGAAAATGTCCCTCAGATAAACCTCCCCAAATTCTATTTCTCAGGCCACTCCTCTGTCTCTTAAAGTTAAATGAATGTTATCTGTGGTGTTATTATTGTTATTGTCATTCCTAGGTATTTAAAACATGTATTTGTTGCTATTATCAAAGAAAACCTTCCCCTTATCAATTGTAAGCTATTTATCTCTGGTATATAGGAATACTATTAATATTTGTATGTGTATTTTTATCTGGCTATTTATTAAACCCTCCCATTAGTTTTACAAAATTCACAATTCTCTTTTTTTCCTGCCTTTTAAAGGATTATTACTCATAGTTCCCCAGCAATGACATAAAGGGCTTTTATGATACTGTTTCTCAAAATGTATAAGCCTATAACTCAGGATGAGCTTTTCTATCACTATAAACCTCAAATTAGCAAATTAAATATATACTCCTCTTCAGATAAACCAGTAACTTAAAATTAATGTGATTATTTATTTTTTTTCTGAAATTAAATTGTTGACAAAACGAACATTTTGTCATTAAGTACTGACTTCTAAGGTACAGAGTTTTTTTTAAATTTATTTATTTATGATAGTCAGAGAGACAGAGAGAGAGAGAGGCAGAGACACAGGCAGAGGGAGAAGCAGGCTCCATGCACTGGGAGTCCGACGTGGGATTCGATCCCGGGTCTCCAGGATGGCGCCCTGGGCCAAAGGCAGGCGCCAAACTGCTGCGCCACCCAGGGATCCCGGTACAGATTTTTTTTAAGTTTTTATTTGCTTATTTGAGAGAGAAAGACCATAATTTGGGGGTGGGGTGGGGTGGGGTGGGGAGGAACAAACTCCTTGCTGAACAGAGAGCTTGCCGTGGGGTTGTACACAGGGCTTCCCAGGATCCTAAGATCATGACCTGAGCTGAAGGCAGATGCCTTTTTTTTTTTTATAAATTAATTTTTATTGGTGTTCAATTTACCAACATACAGAATAACACCCAGTGCTCATCCCGTCAAGTGTACCCCTCAGTGCCCATCACCCATTCACCCCCACCCCCCACCCTCCTCCCCCTCCACCACCCCTAGTTCATTTCCCAGAGTTAGAAGTCTTTATGTTCTGTCTCCCTTTCTGATATTTCTCACACATCTCTTCTCCCTTCCCTTATATTCCCTTTCGCTATTATTCATATTCCCCAAATGAATGAGAACATACACTGTTTGTCCTTCTCCGGTTACTGTGGCCAAGTTCAAAAAGGGTGTTGCCTGAGTTCTCCTCTGGGATTTTGATGGAATCTTGTCTCACATTTAGATCTTTCATCTATTTTGAGTTTATCTTTGTGTATGGTGCAAGAGAGTGGTCCAGTTTCATTCTTCTGCATGTGGATGTCCAATTTTCCCAGCACCATTTATTGAAGAGACTGTCTTTCTTCCAGTGGATCGTCTTTCCTCCTTTATCGTATATTAGTTGAGCATAAAGTTCAGGGTCCACTTCTGGGTTCTCTGTTCTGTTCCATTGATCTATGTGTCTGTTTTTGTGCCAGTACCACACTGTCTTGATGAACACAGCTTTGTAGTACAACCTGAAATCTGGCATTGTGATGCCCCCAGATATGGTTTTCTTTTTTTAAAATTCCCCTGGCTGTTTGGGGTCTTTTCTGATTCCACACAAATCTTAAGATAATTTGTTCTAAGTCCCTGAAGAAAGTCCATGGTATTTTGATAGGGATTGCATTATACGTGTAAATTGCCCTGGGTAACATTGACATTTTCACAATATTAATTCTGCCAATCCATGAGCATGGAATATTTTTCCATCTCTTTGTGTCTTCCTCAATTTCTTTCAGAAGTGTTCTGTAGTTTTTAGGGTATATTTTGAGAACCATTTGAATGGTAAATGGTTCTCCAACCTTTTATTTTCAGGTTGTAGGTGTCCTTCTGTCTAAAATGAGTCTTTTGTAGACAGCAAATAGATGGGTCCTGTTTTTTTATCCAGTCTGAAACTCTGCGCCTTTTGATGGGGTCATTAAATCCATTCACGTTCAGAGTTACTTGAACTTCTTCTTAAAGGGGAGTTTTAAGAGTCCCCCTTAAAATTTCTTGCAGAGCTGGTTTGGAGGTCACATATTCTTTCAGTTCCTGCCTGTCTTGGAAGCTCTTTATCTCTCCTTCCATTTTGAATGAGAGCCTTGCTGGATAAAGTATTCTTGGTTGCATGTTCTTCTCATTTAGGACCCTGAATATATCCTGCCAGCCCTTTCTGGCCTGCCACGTCTCTGTGGAGAGGTCTGCTGTTACCCTAATATTCCTCCCCATGAAAGTCAGGGACTTCTTGTCTCTTGCTGCTTTAAGGATCTTCTCTTTATCTTTGGAATTTGCAAGCTTCACTATTAGATGTCGAGGTGTTGAACGGTTTTTATTGATTTTAGGGGGGGATCTCTCTATTTCCTGGATCTGAATGCCTGTTTCCCTTCCCAGATTGGGAAAGTTTTCAGCTAGGATTTGTTCAAATACATATTCTGGCCCTCTGTCCCTTTCGGCGCCCTCGGGAACCCCAATTAAACGTAGGTTTTTCTTCCTCAGACTGTCATTTATTTGCCTTAATCTGTCTTCATGGTCCCTTAATTGATTGTCTCTTTTTTCCTCAGTTTCCCTCTTTGCCATTAACTTGTCTTCTATGTCACTCACTCGTTCTTCCACCTCGTTAACCCTCGTCGTTAGGACTTCTAGTTTGGATTGCATCTCATTCAACTGATTTTTAATTTCTGCCTGATTGGATCTAAATTCTGCAGTCATGAAGTCTCGTGAGGCCTTAATGCTCTTTTCTAGAGCCACCAGTAGCTGTATAATAGTGCTTCTGAATTGGCTTTCTGACATTGAAGTGTAATCCAGATTTTGTAACTCTGTGGGAGAGAGGGCTGTTTCTGATTCTTTCTTTTGAGGTGAGGTTTTCCTTCTAGTCATTTTGCTCAGTGCAGAGTGGCCAAAAACAAGTTGTATTGGAACACTGGGGAGTATCACTGGTCCGTCCAGCTGGTTTTCTGGGGGAGGGGCCTGCTGTGCTGATTTTCAGGTGTCAGCACTTGGGGGAGCTGCTCTGCCCCTGCCTGCTGCCGGGCTCAGCGGGGGTTGTTTATCCCGTGAGGCCCCAGGAGGAACAGCCCCAGTGGCTATGGCAACTCTGGAAGCCTGGATTCAGCCTCCGCAGGAACTACGGGGCTCTCCGTCCGCAGGGCCTGGAGGCTCCGGGGCGGGGCCGCTGATCTGCTCAGCTCGGGGCAGGAGCGTCCTCGCTGTCTCGGGCCCTCCCGGCCTCCGCCTGTCCCGGGGGAGGCCGGATCCTGGGCTGTGTCCCGGCGCCCTGTGCCCCGGGGCCTGCGCTGGTGGATTCGCGCTCCCGCCCCGCAGCCCCCTCCGCGGAGCCGCCGCCCGAGCCCCTCCGAGCTGCTCCGGTCGGCCCCGCCGTGCGCGCTGCAGCCCTTAGGGAGCTCGGCGCACTCTCCCGGGGCGCAGGTGTCTGTTAGTGTCCCCGGGAGCCCGAGGGCATCCCCGGCCTCCTGGGTCCTGCTCCACCTCCCTGCGAGCCCCTTGCCGCCCGCCCGGGAATGTTGGTGCAGCTCCTGCTCCTCCGGGACGGGGCTCTCCTGTCCTGGGGACACTCGCCCCGGCCTCAGCCCGGCTCCTCGCGGGGCCCCTCCCCCTCGGAGGCCTTTTGTTCCTTTATTTCTTTTTCCCCGTCTTCCTACCTTGATAGAAGCGCAGACTCTTCTCACTGTAGCATTCCAGCTGGTCTCCCTTTAAATCTCAGGCCGAATTCATAGATTTTCAGGATGGTTTGAAGGTTATCTAGGTAATTTGGTGGGGACAGGCGATTTGGGGACCCTGCTCTTCCGCCATCTTGCCCCTCCCCCGCCTTTTTTTTTTTTTAAGATTTTATTTATTTTTTCATGAGAGATGCAGAAAGAAGGCAGAGACATAGGCAGAGGGAGAAGCAGGCTCCCCATAGGGAGCCAGATGTGGAACTTGATCCCAAAACTTGGAGATCAAACCCTGAGCTGAAAGCAGACGCTCATTGGTTGAGCCACTCAGGCATCCCTAAAGGCAGATGCTTAACCGATTGAGCCACCCAGGTGCCCCAAGGTACAGATTCAATTGATATCAGTATATCTGTACTGCTATTTGCCACATGATGACAATAGACCATATTTTTAAAAAGTTTTATTATGGTAACCTATTCTTGGGTATTGTCTTTTACTACCCCCCCTTTTTTTTACAACAAAAGTAAAAGGAAACAAAGGCAATAATAATATTCAGACCTTAGATAGTAAGTATACTTTGGTTTAAAACAATAGATCAAATAATTCAACAGGACCTGTATATACAAATAATCTGATTTATTGAATGTATCTCCTTAAGCTAGATAAAGTAGTTGAGTAAGTAGGAAATAGCAGATATTCTATCCTTTGTCTGGGTCTTAAGAGTAAATAAACCCTGAGGTAGAGGGATCTGTAAGAAGCTAGGTTTGTTCTATTGGACAGGTGTGTGTGTGTGTGTGTGTGTGTGTGTGTGTGTGTGTGCGTGTGTGTGTTTATGTATGTGTGCGCGTGTGTCTTGTTCCCAGCAGGAGACTGCTGTTATTGGCATTATATCTATTTATTATTATGATGTTATATGTCTTGGTCTGTAATGGGAAAGATGGGGAATCAAGTAGCCAAGCCACACTCAGGAAGAGAAGTATGTCTGTAGCCATTAAGGATCTCCTTTTCTGAGACCCATTGTAGGATAGGTCAATTGGTGATAATTTCTATTTCATCCTTTTGTCTGCATACCCAAAATATGGACTCCCCCATGCCCACTTTTTTAGGTACCCAATGTGAGAGTCTGTAATTAAGTTAAAGCATGTAAATAGGCTATGATAACCAAGATATTTGCACAAATACTGGATTTAGCTATAGAAGTCATTCAGCAGTACATAGTACCAGGAGTGAAGTGGACTTTTATAGAATTGTCATAGTCTAGAGTGAAATGTCTTTAGGACTTCTCTTATTAGTGTGATTGTCTTTGTAATCCAGATAATTCAAGTCCTAGTTTGAGAAACACTGGAACTGTTTCAATATGCTTTAGTACAAAAGGCATTTAGGTACATTTAGTACCTAATTTAGTACAAAGGCAGTTAGGTTTATTCTTTCAATCAATATTTATTTAGTCCCTACAATGGATAGGCTAAATATGGCTTCCAAATGTTGGGGATATAGTAGGGAAGAAAACAAAGTGCCATACCTAGTGGACTTACAGTCTAGGCAATAAACAAGGAGACATATGTAATATAATTTCAGACAGTGGTAAGTGATATGAAGAAAATATTACAGAATGAACACCTGAAACCAATATATGTTAACCAAAGTGGAATTATATAAATTTATATATTATATAAATAATACAAGATCAGAGTAGAGAATGGCAAAGATAGTAGTTGTTGTTGTAGTTGTAAGGGAGGTCTTTTTGAGGGGTTGTTTTCCAGCCTTAGTTTTTGGGTAAAGCATGAAAGTTCACCTTTTTCAAGGTTTTCAGTAGTCATATAGAAAGAATTGAGGGGTATATTAAGACCTGGTAGACATTTAAGAAGGGAAATACTTGAACTCATTTTCATGAGTTACTATGTGACTCCTTAATTAATGTATGAAAAACATAAACACGTGATGACTTTATCATGTGCTGTAATAGTAGCAGAGTTAACACTGGAACTGAGAGATTCTAAATTTCTTGTGTACTCATTTGAACCACATTTTGTCCTCTTCATTTGTCTATTTTTCATTAAGATCATTAAAGTAGTCAATGTCTCTTCTTCTGAGTTAGATGATTTCTTCTCATATCTTCCTTGATTCTTTTCTCTGGGCCATTGCTGAGTGGATATGTGCACTGGAATTTGCTGGACCATGAGTTTACACCTTTCGGGGTGCTCTCATGAAGAGCACTTGGCCAGGAAGAAAGATTTCTGTGGGGCTAAGAATAGGGCAGATGTTTTTGTCCTAAAGTTAAGATATGTTTTACTTCTACTTCTACCAAAAAGTAGATCAGAGTTATGAAGTTAGTTTCAATTTTCAAAGAAATGTCTGCCTGCAGCTCACATATTTTATGAGCTCTTTGGATATTGTCACATAAAATTGATGTTTCTACAAAATTGCATTTTATAATGGTGATATAACTTATGATATGGGATTTTTGAGATTCACAGTTTTGAATTTTTGTACTGTGTAGCATGAACACATGGATTCAAACGTAGCAGGCAGTTCTAATTCCTATCTAGAAATATCTCCCTGCTTAAATCTTGGCAGTGTCCTTTCAATTCTAATTAGCAGACATCAATCTCTTATGCTACCTTTTAGTTTGGTCATGCCAATCCTGGGCATGGTTATGAATTTTTTATCTTCCAGGATTTCTAGAAAATATTTCCCATAAATGTACAGAATCTTCTCGTGTGTTAATGTGCTCTCATAATTGCTCTCTTTTCCTTTTGCAGAGAAGAGGGGGAAATTGGACAATGAAGTGAAATGAAAAAAATTTCCTTTAATCTTATATTCATCTATTTTTAAAAGTGTATTGATTAAAGGGCAATATAATACTCATTTAAAGACATGCAAAAGGGGGCAGCCCCGGTGGCTTAGTGGTTTAGCACCACCTTCAGCCCACGGCATGATCCTGGAGACCCCAGATGGAGTCCCACGTCAGGCTCCCTGCATAGAATGGAGCCTGCTTCTCCCTCTGCCTCTCTCTCTCTCTGGGTCTCTAATAAATAAATAAAATCTTAAAAAACAAGACATGCAAAAGATGTAATTTTTATTTTTAATTTTTTAAAATTTAAATTCAATTAGCCAACATACAGTGCATCATTAGTTTCAGATGTAGTGTTCAAGAATTTGTCAGTTGTGTATAACACCTGTGCTCATCTCATCACATTCCCTCCTTAATACCCATCACCCAGTTACCCCATCCTCCCGCCCACTTCCCCTCCAGCAACCGTTAGTTTGTTTCCTATAATTAAGAGTCTCTCATGGTTTTTCTCCCTCTCTGATGACTTCCCATTCAGTTTCCCTCCCTTCCCCTATGTTCTCTGCACTGTTTCTGATATCCCACTTAAGTGAAACTGTGTAACCGTATAACTGTCTTCCTCTGGTTGACTTATTTTGCTCAGCATAATACCCTCCAGTTCTATCCATGGCAATGTAAATGGTAAGTATTCATTCTTTCTGATGGTGAATAATATTCCATTGTATAAATTACCACATCTTTTTCCATTCATCTGTTGATGGACATTTCAGCTCTTGCCACAGTTTGGCTGTTGTAGACATTGCTGCTATGAACATTGAGGTGTAGGTGCCCCTTCATATCACAACATTTGTATATTTGAGGTAAATACCTAGTAGTGCAATTGCTGGGTTGTAGGGTAGCTCTATTTTTAACTTCCCGAGGAACCTCCATACTCTTTTCTAGAGCGGCTGTACCAGCTTGCATTCCTACCAAGAGTGTAAGAGTGTTCCTCTTTCTCCACATCCTCACCAACATTTGTTGTTTCCTATCTTATTAATTTCCCATTCTGACTGGTGTGAGGTGGTATCTCATTGTGGTTTTGATTTGTATTTCGCTGATGTCGAGTGATGTGGAGCATTTTTTCATGTCTGTTGGCCATTATATGTCTTCTTTTGCAAAATGTCTGCTCCTATCTTCTGCCCATTTCTTGACTGAATTCATTCATTTTTGAGTGTTGGGTTTGATAAGTTCTTTGTAGATGTTGAATACTAGCCCTTTATCTGATATGTCACTTGCAAATATCTTTTCCCATTCCATAGATTGCCTTTTAGCTTTGATTAATGTTTCCTTTGCTGTGCAGAAGCTTTTAATCTTGATGAAGTCCCAATAGTTCATTTTTGCTTTTGTTTCCCTTGCTTTTGGGGATGTGTCTAACAAGAAGTTGACACAGCCAAGGTTGAAGAGTTTGCTGCCTATATTTTCTAGGATTTTGATGGATTCCTGTCTCATATTTAGGACTTTAATAATTTTGAGTTTATTTTTGTGTATGGTGGAAGAAAATGGTCCAGTTTCATTCTTCTATGTGTGGCTGTCCAGTTTTCTCAGCACCATTTATTGAAGATCTTGTCCTTTTTCCATTGGATATTCTTTCCTGCTTTGTTGAAGATTAGTTGACTGTAGAGTTGAGGTCCATTTCTGGGTTATCTATTCTGTTCCATTGATCTATGTATCTGTTTTTTTTTTTGTGCCAGTACCATACTGTCTTGATGATTATAGCTTTGTATTCTAGCTTGAAGTCTGGCATTGTGATGCTACTAGCTTTGGTTTTATTTTTCAACATTCCTCTGGCTAGTTGGGGTTCTTTGTGATTTCTTAAAATTTTAGTATTATTTATTCCACCTCTGTGAAAAATGGTGGTATTTTGATAGAGATTGCATTGAATGTGTAGATTGCTCTGGGTAGCATAGACATTTTAACAACACTTCTTCCAATACATGAACATGGAACATTGTTCTATTTTTTTGTGTTTTCCTCAGTTTCTTTCATGAGTGTTCTACAGTTTTCTGTAGATCCTTTACCTTTACCTCATTGGTTAGATTTATTCCTAGGCATCTTATGGTTTTTGGTGCAATTGTAAATAGTATTGACAATGCTTATTCCTCCAATTCACGAGCATGGAATGTTTTTCCATTTCTTCGTGTCTTCTCAATTCCTTTCATAAGTGTTCTGTTAGACCACAGATCCTTTTCCTCTTTGGTTAGTTAATTCCAAGGTATCTTATGGTTTTTGGTGCAATTGTAAATGGGCTCTATTCCTTAATTTCTCTTTCTTCTGTCACATTGTTAGTGTAAAGAAATACAACTGATTTCTGTGCTTGATTTTATATCTTGCCAGTTGCTGAATTCCTGTATGAGTTCTAGCAATTTTGGTGTGGAGTCTTTGGGTTTTCCACGTAAAATATCATGTTATTTTTGAAGAGTGAGAGTTTGACTTCTTCATTGCCAGTTTGAATGCCTTTTATTTCTTCTTGTTGTCTGATTACTGAGATTTTTGATTACTGCTTCAATTTCCTTGCTGGTTATGGGTCTGCTCAGGTTTTCTATTTGTTCATGTTTCAGTTTTGGTAATTTATAAGTTTCCAGAAATGCAACCATTTATTCCAGATTGCCTAATTTGTTGGCATATAGTTGCTCATAATATGTTCTTACAATTGTTTGTATTTCCTAGGTGTAGTCATGACCTCTACTCTTTCATTCATGATTTTATTAATTTGATTCCTTTCTCTTTTCTTTTTGTTAATTCTGGCTAAGGGTTTATCTACCCTATTAATTCTTTCAAAGAACCAGTTTTTAGTTTCATTGATCTCTTTTAATGTTCTTTTGGTTTCTATTTCATTAATTTCTGCTCTAATCTTTATTATTTCTCTCTCCTGCTGGGCTTAGGCTTTATTTGCTCTTCTTTCTCCAGCTCCTTTAGGTGTAAGGTTAGCTTGTGTGTTTGAGACTTTTCTAATTTTTTTGAGAAAGGCTTGTATTGCTATATGTACTTACTTT
Organism: Nyctereutes procyonoides; assembly: GCF_905146905.1. NCBI lineage: Eukaryota > Metazoa > Chordata > Mammalia > Carnivora > Canidae > Nyctereutes > Nyctereutes procyonoides. Next base: position 9,236,423 of record NW_026575145.1, read on the forward strand.
CCTCTTAGGACTGCCGTTGCTATATCCCAAACATTTTGAACAGCTGTGTTTTCATTGTCATTTGTTTCCAAGAACTTTAAAAAAAATTCTTCTTTAATTTCCTGGTTGACCCATTCTTTAGTAGGATGTTCTTTAACCTCCAAGTACTTGAGTTCCTTCCAAATTTCCTCTTCTGATTGAGTTCACATTTCAAAATATGCAGGGAATAATCCCAGTCTTTTGGGCTTGGTTGAGACCTGATTTGTGACTCACTATGTGATCTATTCTGGGGAATATTCCATGTGCACTTGAGAAGAATGTGTATTCTGCTGCTTTAGGTTGAGATACTCTGTATATATCTGTGAAGTCCACTTGATTCAGTGTGTTATTCAAAGCCCTTGTTTCCTTGTTCATCTTCTACTTAGATAATCTGTCCATTGCTGTGAGTAGGGTGTTGAAGTTCCCTACCACTATTGTATTATTATCAATGTGTTTCTTTAATTTTGTTAATAATTGGTTTATCTAATTGGCTCCTCCCAAGTTAGGGGCATAAATATTTATAATTGTTAGATCTTCTTGTTGGTTATGCATGATATAGTGTTACTCCTTATCCCTTACTACAGTCTTCGGTTTAAAATCTAATTTTTCTGATATGAGTATTGCTACCCCAGCTTTCTTTTGAGGTCCATTAGCATAATAAATATTTCTCCATCCCCTCACTTTCAATCTGGTGGTGTTCTTAGATCTAAAATTAGTCTTTTGTAGATAGTATATGGATACGTCCATTTTTTAATTCAATCTGATATCCTGTGTCTTTTGATTAAAGCATTTAGTCCATTTACACTCAGAGTAACTATTGAAAGATAAGAATTTAGTGCCATTATATTACCTGTAAAGTGCCTGCTTCTGTAGATTGTCTCTGTTTCTTTCTTGTCTATGTTACTTTGATATTTCTTCTGTACTTATAGGATCCCTTTTAATATGTCTCGTAGAGCTGGTCTGGTGATCACAAATTCTTTTAGTTTCTGATTGTCCTGGAACTCTTTTACTTATTTTTATTTATTTATTTATTTTATTATTTTATTTTTTGTATAGCTTTTTTAAATTGGAGTTCAATTTGTCAACATATAGCATAACACCCAGTGCTCATCCCATCAAGTGCCCCCTCAGTGCCCATCACTCAGTCACCCCAACCCCCAACCCACCTCCCCTTCTACCACCCCTTGTTTGTTTCACAGAGTTGGATGTCTCTCATGTTCTGTTACCCTCACTGATATTTCCCACTCATTTCCTCTCCTTTTCCCTTTATTCCCTTTCACTATTTTTATATTCCCCAAATGAATGAGAACATATAATGTTTATCCTTCTCCAATTGACTTCCTTCACTCAGCATAATACCCTCCAGTTCCATCCACGTTGAAGCAAATGGTGGGTATTTGTCATTTCTGATGGCTGAGTAATATTCCATTGTATATATACACCACAGCTTCTTTATCCATTCATCTTTCGATGGACACCGAGGCTCTTTCCACAGTTTGGCTGTTGTTGTCCTGAAACTCTTTATCTCTCTTTCCATTCAGAATGACAGCCTTGCTGGATTAAGTATTCTTGGCTGCATATTTTTCTCATTTAGTACCCTGAATATATCAGGCCTTCCACACATATCTGTGGACAGGTCTGCTGCCAGCCTGATGGTTCTACCCCTGTATGTTAAGAAACTCTTGTCTTAAGCTGCTTCAGAATTTTTTCTTTATTTCTGATATTTGCAAGCTTCACTATTATATGTTGGGGGCATTGATCTATTTTTATTGATTTCCAGAGGGGTCTTCTCTACCTTTTGGACTTGAATGCCTCTTTCCTTCCCCAGATTAGGGAAATTCTTAGCTATGATTTGCTCAAATATACCATTTCTCTCTCTCTCTCTCTCTCTCTCTCTCTCTCTCACCTTCCTCAGGGATTCCAGTAATTCTAATATTGTATTGCTTTATGGTATCGCTGATTTCTCAAAGACTTCCCTCATGGTTGATTAGTTATTTTTCTCTTTTCCTCAGCTTCCTTCCTTCCCATCAACTTGTCTTTTATATCACTGACTCTTCTGCCTCATTTACCCTAGCTGTTAGAACATCCAGTTTATACTGCATCTCAGTTAAAAAGCATTTTTAATTTCAGCTTGTTCTGATTTGATTTGATTTCTGCATGCAGAGATTCTCTAGTGTCTTTTATGCCTTTTTTTCAAGGCCAGTTAGTAACTTTATAATTGTTATCCTGAATTCCAGCTGTGACATTTTACTTATATCTATATTGATTAGATCTATGGCAAAGAGTACTACTTCTGGTTCTTTCTTTTGTTGTAAATTTCTCCTTCCAAAAAAAAAAAAAAAAAAAAAAGACGGGACAGAAGAGAGAATATAATCTCCCAGGTGGACAAAGCAGGGTGATCCACTTTGTCCTGGGTGTATTTTGATCTATTTGTTAGAAAACACTAAATTCCAATATTGTAAAGAAAGCAAAAGTATATGTATACAAAAATAAAATTGAATGCAGTGAAAGGAAGCGAAAGATGAAGAATATATCTATATAATATAAGGTAAAAAATTAAAGTTAAAAAAGACTTAAGAACAATTGATAAAATAAGAAACTAGTTGAAAAAGGAAAAAAAGAAAAAGAGAAAAGGAAAAAAAATTTTAAAGATTTTATTTATTTATTCATGAGAGACACAGAGAGAGAGAGAGACAGAGACACAGGCAGAGGGAGAAGCAGGCTCCGTATGCAGGGAGTCTGACATGGGACTTGATCCCAGGTCTCCAGGATCACGCCCTGGGCTGAAGGCAGCACCAAACTACTGAGCCACCATGGCTGCCCGAGAAAAGGAAAATTTTAAACTGAAAGATAAATGAATCATGAGAAAAATTTCAAATTCTATATACTATTTTTCCCTAGCACTGGAGTTTTGTACTGCTGTGTGCTCCGTAAACTTGGTGTTCCCTGTTCTTCCAGCTGATCTTCTGGAGGAGGGGCCTGCTGTGCTGATTCTCAGGTGTCTTTGCCTGGGTGGAGTTGTACTGCCCCTTACCAGGTGGCTGGGCTAGGTATAATCTGCTTCTGGATGCTCTATGTGGCTTTTGTTCCCTGAAGGCTTTCCATGCCTCTTTATAAGATGAAAATAAAAATGGCTGAGCCTGTGTCCAGCCCTGGAGCTGAAAGATCTCAGTCTCCTCTCTTTAGTAAACACTCAAGGATAAGTGGTCTTCACTTCTGTGTGTGCCAAACTCTGCAAACTCCAGAGATGCACACCACACTGATCCTCCCTGTGGAAGGCAGAGGGTTTTCCTGTTTCTGCCCTTTGTAGGACCCTTGCATGGAGAGTGGTTGCTTGATCATGTCAGGGTTCTCAGTTTATGGTGAACCGAGCTGAGAGTCCCCTCCTGGTTTCATTGACCATAACTGGTTTTCTGCTCCAATGCTTGGGAACTCTGTTGGCTCAGGCTTGCATTATATGACCCTGGGGATACTGAGATCACACTGTCCCACCTAGGATTCTGCCCTCTTTACCACCTTAGCACCTTTCAGGCAGGGACGTGTTTCACCAGCAGATTTCTAAACGTTCTGATTTTGTTTTCTGGGGCTGTATCACTTTCCAGTAGCTGGCTTACAGAAGATCTGTCCCACTACCCACCATTTATCTTCTGATATATCCCCTCAGATCCACTTCTCTATACCTCCTACTTGCAAAAAGTGGTCACTTTTCTACTTGTAGAGCTCCAGCAATTCTTTTCTTACATCTCAGGTTGAGTTCTAGCTAAATTCAAGGGGCCAGATGAAATGAGGTCCCCTGCTCTTCTTCCTTCTACCTCCCCTCCCAAAAGATGTAGTTTTTAAAATCCATTAATGGAAATGATGTGTATCTTGGTACCAGATCCTTTTGTGATATGGTTGGGGTTGGGGTAGGTAAGGGGAATAACACAATAAATTTTGGAAATCTGAGTCAAGCTTTAGAATAAAAATAATTTTTTCTCAAAATTGTCTTAGAATCTTTGGTTATTCTTTCTGGTAATAGTGGTGCAGCCTTATCAGGCTAATTCTTTTGCAGTTAACGATTGAACACTGAATAAGATATGAAAAATAGAGATTTAAAGGCATGGGAGAGCAACTAAGTACAGACAGAAAAATCATTGTTGGAGATTTTTTTATAATTGTCTTTTGATAATTGATAGATCAACTAGACAAAATGACTAAGAATAAAAAAGATATAAAAACATTATTAATCAGCATGATCTAATTGACATAGGACACTTCACCCAACAGTAGTAGGGTATACGTTCTTTTAAAAAACACATATAATAGTTACCACGATAAACCATATGCTATACCTTAAAATAAATCTCAGTGAAGTTAGAAAGATTGAAATTTTACAGTGTATATTCTCTAACCACAGTCAATTAAGTTAGAAAGCAATTGCAATAAGGTTTCTGGGAAATCCTCATTATTTTAAAATTAAATAGCTTCTTCTAAGTAACCCATGAATCAAAGAAAAAAGTCACAAGAAAAAATTTAAAAACAAGCAATTATGAAAACAATATATTAAAATGTGTGTGATGTGGCTAAAAAACTGCCCAGAGGGAAATCTATAGCTTTACATACTTATATTAGAGAAGAAAAAAACAAGTTTCTACCTTATGAAGCTAGAAAAAGAAAAGAGAGTGAAGCTTTCAAGAGCTTCTATTCTAGCTTTCTATTTTAAATAGAAAGAAAAATAAGATTAAAATTAATTAAATCAAAAGTTGGTTTGTTTAAAAGATTAATAAAATAAATTAATAAAATTTCTAGTAAAAGTTGCCTGGAAAAAAAGAGAAAAAATCAAAGTAATTGATACCAGGGATGAAAAAGGGGGTATCACTACAGACATTTCATGCATCAAAAGGATACTAAGATAATATAGTAACTAGTTTATTTTAGTGAAGTACAATCTCCTGCATCTTCCTGAGAATGATACATAGAAGGTAATTTATTTTTTGAAAACTTAAAACATTTGAAACCATATTCATGGTTATTCTTAATATTTTGGCTCGGTATAGAATTCCTTAATGAACACAATTTCCCAACATATTTAAAAGCATTTCTTCATTGTCATCTAGCTTCTGTTACTGTTAAAAAGTCTGATGGTATTCTTTTTTTTTAAATATATATTTTTAAGATTTATTTTTATTTATTTATGATAGAGAGAGAGAGAGAGAGACAGAGACAGAGAGACAGAGAGACAGAGATACAGGCAGAGGGAGAAGCAAGCTCCATGCCGGGAGCCCGGGAGCCCGACACGGGACTCGATCTTGGGACTCCAGAATCACGCCCTGGGACAAAGGCAGGCGCGAAACTGCTGGGCCACCCAGGGATCCCCATCTGATGGTATTCTGATCCTGAACTTTTCTAAATTATTTCTTTTAATCTGGAAGCTATCAGTGTCTGGAAGCTATGGGAGAACTAAAGTCACAAAATGGTGTTCCTTTGTACCAAGTATAATCTTTGAGTTTGAAAATCCATATTCTCAAATTCTGGGAAATTATCTTATTTTTTTGAAAGTTTTTTTTTTTTTCCCTGTTCTAATTGTGGATAGTTCCTGATGGCCTTCTTCCTATTGTTCATGTCTTCCTTTTCAAACTTTCTGGAAGAAATATACAAACCTCAAAACACTATCCTTCAGTGTTTTTTTTTTGTTGTTGTTGTTAAAACTTAAAATTTTATTTTTCAAAAAAATTTTAAGAAATGCTTTATTATTCTCTGAATTTTTATTTTTTGAAATATATATAGTCTCATGATCTTGTTTTGTGACTGTAATGCTATCTTTTATTTCTCTGAGATTATTCATTATAAATGGTTTCTTACTCTCTTTTTTATTTTTATTTTTTTATTTTTATTTTTTTCATACTCTCTTTGTATTGTTTCTCCCTACTGAGTTCCTTTCTGAAAAAAAAAAAAAAAAGAAACAACCCTGTTATTTTTAGGTTTTTGTTTTTTCCTATTGATGGTTTCCTCAAATGGCTAGTGATGCGTGGTTTACTGTTTGCCTCTAAGAGTAAGGCATTAAGAAGCTGATGGTGACATCAAAAAGTTGGCTAAGTTTGCTTATTGGGCAGGGACCTGGTAGTTTACTTGGGGGAAACTCTAGATCTCATAATATCAACTTTCTTGAGTTGATAAAGCTCTCCAAAAAAGAATTCTCCAATTTCGTGACTTGTAGTATTCTAGAAGTTGCTAGCAAGAGGGAAATCCTTGGTTTGATTTTTCTAGAGTTAATCTCTAATTTCTTGATGAAATAGGATGGAGACAATTGTCTGGCTGAATGGGGCAGGGGAAGGATATGGGAAAATAACTGCTCTCTCAATAGATTTTCAGCCAATACTTTTATTTTCAGTCCCACTGTTCATCTTCCACCCTCTGTACTAAGAAGTGTCTCAAGTTCCTTATGCTTTCTGGGGTTCTGGAACACCAATCAGCTTATTTAGTATTGGCTTCCCAACTTCAGGCACTTAGGTTTCATTTGCTAAGTCAGTTGCCACTGATTCATCTACTTTCCATCTTCCAAAATTATAACGTCTCTTATCTGTTATTTCTTCTATTCTTTTTGTTCTATTGTTATTTTGGTGATATCTTAGGACAGAACAGATGTAAGCATGTGTATTCAAGCCACTATGTTTGATGAGTAGCCCTACTAGTAAGTCACAAAGAAATTATTACTTAAAAAGCCTCAAGGACCCATCAATTGTGCATGGATGACAGCAGTGTAGGAATCTTATTTCTTATTGCTCATTTCACCCTCCCTTAGGTACAGATGTGCTAATACTTCTCTCTCTTTACCAGAGGTCTAAGGTCCCACCTTCCTTTTTGATACCCTTTTGGGTACTTGTGCTATTGGGGTTTAGGGAAAACTGTCCTCACAGAGCCACACGTGGTTAAGGTGCTAGATAGTAATGAAGTGAAGCTGGCCAGATGTCAATAGGATCAGTTGGTGCCATGATTGGGCCCAGGCAACAGGACATTTTTGCTGAGAAAGGGTTGTCTGTTGTGTCTGAGCAACCCACCTACTAGTCAGCTTCTGGGCATCACGGTCCTTTGTCAGTCCACCAGCCTAGCTCCTATGAGGCTGTGGTCCTTTACCTTTCCTGGATAGCTCCTCTGGGACTATTTCCAGACTTTTGAAGTCTTCTTCAATTTACCTGACCCTCACCCCACCTTCTTCCTTTTAATCTAGAGATATTCTTTGTTTCTCTAAAAGTACTTCCTTATTTCTACTGTCTCTTCAATTACAATTATCTAGATTTTTAGCATTTGAACTAGTGGCCCATTAAATCTGGAACCCAAATTATTAGCTACCTTAAAACAAACTTTCTTCCTAGGCAACTGTTCTGATCTTTAAATTCTTCTAGGAACTTACGGATATAAGTGCATGCTATTGCCCCCACCACCACCCCCCGCCCAAAAAGGGAAGGAAACCCATCAGTTAAGCTCCTATCTTGAAGTGGTCTGAGTGTATTGCCATGGGCCTTTGATGAGTTAAAAATCATATTGGATAATATGGATACTCAAGTCATTTGGAGGTCTTGCAACACACAATCAATTATTCTTCAAGTACTAATGTTGTGCCACACTCTGAAAATACGGAAGTGAATGGGAAATTAAGAGTCACTTTCCTAAAGGAGTTGGTGTGTTGGTGTTCTAGAGTTAAACAATGAACATCCAAACCAAAAAAGTATAGAAGAAGCATTTTGTTTATTATTTCACAATATATAAGGGTATCAAATCATCATATTGCATACCTTAAACATACACAATGTCATATGTCAGTTATATCTCAGTAAATCTGGAAAAAAAGTATATAAGAGCAGAGGAGTTAGGTACCCAATATGGGAGTTTTTAGAGTAGACTTACAGGCCAGAAACCCTAGAGGGGGTAGCAAAACAGCTCAAAAAGAGGGAGAATAGAAGGTAAATACAGAAGGTGAGTATTACAGCCTGAGAGATTCAGGTGAAGCCATAGATGCTGACTTCCTTTTCGATCATATCAAATAAGTTGATGTATACATTTTTTCCCAAGTCATATTGCTGATATTTCTTGCTGCAAATACAAGGAAAGATTGAATTTTTTCCCTATAATAAATCAATTGCTAGTAAAAAATAGAATGAAGAGCTGGAAAGTTCCTCCAGATAGCATATAAATGTCTTTGCAGGAAAGCGCCTTGCTATTAAATCAATCTACGCAGTTGGGCCAGGTAATTCTCCTTTCTAAGTTGATTTTGTGGCTGAACTTCCATTTTATCTTGAAGTAAGATATGTGAGTAAAGACAAATTAAAGACAAGTTTGGATATGGATGGCATTTGGCATTATGTTCATTTTATGCAGTTAGATTTTTTTTTCCATTTTACAGTCCTATTCTTATTTGTTCTAACATTCATTTCCTGTCTTCAGAATTTTATTAGGAAACATTCTTGTAATAGATGTTTTACCAAGCCATCTTGTCAAGGTGTTTGTGTTGTAGTGGTTTTTCTAACTGTGGTCAGGTGTGATGTTAAATAATTCTTCATATTAATAATGACATTTGGTTCTCCAGCTTATCTTTTGATATAATTACCATAGATTTGGCTTATGTTCACTTATCCCTATTTCTCTCATCCTATGCTATTTTTAGCCACTTGCTTCCCAGTGGAGCATCAAAAGAATTATCTTCTGAATCACCTGTGTGACTCAGTGAGGTCAGTTTTGATTTGGTCATCTGAGGACAGTCCATAGAGCCAACTCAATACTTTGGGCCAATAACTCCAATGTGTTCTAACAGTAACGAAGGGATTATGTCTGACTGAAGTCTGGAGGAAGACTCTGAGCCAGTGGGAATGCAGTTGCTGATAGAATGGCATGGGAACGGGTTTAATGCCTGTCCTCTGTAGAGGAGGGAAGGATGTATTTTTCAAGGACAAGCTTTGGAGTTGCACTCAGTTCAAACTCAGTCTTTGCGATTGGCCAGTTTTGTGACTTTGGGCCAATCTCTCTAAATCTCAATTTCCTGATCTATAAAACAGAGACCTTAACAGAGCCTCTGTACAATGCTGCTGTATTTTTTTTTTAAATATGGATGACACTAGGTATATAGAATGGTATAAAGTAAGTGCTCATGAAGACAAAAATGGAAAGAGATAGATCCTGTCCTAATATTTTCTGGTTTCCACACTTTCAGTTGTTAATAATGAAAACACTTCAAGGATATTGGCTGAAGGAAACAGGGCTCAAGGCAGGTTAGGCCATAGAGCCTCATCAAAGGAGATACAGGAAGACAGCAAACAGGGCTGTATCATACAAGCAGTCAGGGAGCAACTTTTTCTTATAGTCTAAATTGGATTTACCAACCTAAATATCTGGATATTTTCAATACTTCCTTATAAATCAGGCATCTGTAATCTATTATTAGTACTTCAAAGTTGTGTCAATAAAGAAAAAAATCAAAATGGAAAGTTCCAGAGGAAAAAAGTTATTCATGGGTTGACATAAAAGACATAAAATCTTATAATGCATCAGATTCAGCTGTTCCCTTTTTCACAAATCACTGAAAGGGCTTTTATTCTGATTTCATGGACTATTTTTCCTTTTCCTTCTCCATCTCAGGCTGGCACAATACTTTGTGGTGTTCAGTGAATATTCATGAAGACCAGTTTCTTCCCAGTGGCAGCACTACCTGTAGACAGAGAGGTTCACACAGAACACTTGTGATCTGTAGGTCAGAACTTTAAAAAACAGCCTGGTTGATTAACAAACTGAAGAATAATGTGTTTACACAAAACATTGCATTTATCTAGATCGACAAGTCCTTTTTTTTTCTTTTGAATATAAGCAATCACATATTAAAAAGGAATTTCCTGAATAATGAAAGTAGCTCACCTTTTTTCCCCTGGATATTTATTAGGAAGTAGCCTTATATGCAAAAGGGCTGTGTTTATTTTTTCCCAATTTACAGGACAGGAGAATTTTTAGATAAAGTTTCTTTCAGAACTGTTCACACATTAAAATTGTACTTTATACTAAGGTTGAGTGGAAGCGCTGCTGAGAGATCTGAAAAAACTGCATGATGCCAACCTGACAACTAAGAAGATAGTTAAATTAACAGCCAATTATATATTCCAACTACTTATTTGACATTGTATAGATTTTAAAATGCAGATAATAAAAGAATGTCGTAATCCAACCATTTATACCTGCAATATAAGCTCTGCCTTGGATTCAGAAATGTTCCAACTAGGAAGAGATGCATTTCTCTCCCGGAGCTCAGCACACTGAATTTGAAGTAGGTAAAAAGAGGGGAAGATTTAGAGATACAACTGGGGAGACTAAGCAAGACTGCGTAGGAAATGTGAATGCCAACAAAACCAGTGTGTTTCATTGAGAAGAGATGTAAATGTCCAAAGAATTTTAGATTTCTTGGTGAATGGCACTATTGCAACACAAAGCTAAAAGGTGTGAAATATGTTGATATTGACATGATGAACATTTGTAGTTCTTTTAAAAGCTTTCAAAATGTCCTACCTCCCAAGGCTTTTTAGTTTTAGTTTTATGTGTGTGTGTGTGTGCATGTGCATGCATGCATGTGTGCCTGTGCGTGAGTGTATGTGTGTTGGCAGGGGCCAGGAGGTTGGGGAGGCTTTGTCAATAAGTTCCCAGTTCTTTAATTGTAAACAAAACCACACCAGAGTAATATGTTTCAATTAAAAACCTGGAACCAGAGAGGGTTATCTCAGGAAAATATTTATTTTCAGCTCTGTAAGGCTCATAGATCCTACTGGAGAAAACAGGGAAAGACAGAAGAATGTGACAGAAGTACCTAATACTTCTAATACTTCATTTGGAGTAAGAAGAAAGGTTGGAGAAAGTTCTCCAAATCAAAAGTTGATTGTTGTTTGCAAAATATATCTTGAAAACAAATCTTATTAATATTGAGTTTGGAGATTTCATAGCATTTCTCAGATAATAGGCTGAAAGAAATGTATTACCAGTCTCTGATTGAAATAGTGTAGCTTGTAACTATTTTTATTTCTTACCAATAACTTGCTTTTACAAGTTACAAGGAGAAAGAGAACCCACTGATTTAAGTCTGATTTTGTAATAATAAAAATATAAAATATTATAAGCAGTATAGAGAATAATACCCATGCCTTTTTTATATAAATTTAATACATGCCTGATTTGCCTTAATTATCTTTACAGAAATCCGTACTGTTAACCCTATTTTCACCTGTATCCATTCCTTTGTCCTTTAACACAGACTAAAGTTGCTGTGTATCATTCATCCATGCTTTTACATTATCAATAAATACTATTTTTTGTCTTATATGCTTTACATCTATGCTATCATATTATGTAGATCATTCTACAGCTAGCTATTTTCACTCATTCTTATGCTTTCATTGTATATGTTAATGCACATGGCTCTAATTCATTTTATTTTTGCATAATAACCCAGTGCATGATCAAACCACAATTTGTTTGTGCATTCCCTTACCGATAGCATACATCTCTTTAGTATGCTAGAGTTCTTTAGGGCATATTCATAGAAGTGTAATTATGTCCTAGGATCTAAGCATCTCCAACTTTAGTAGATACTGTCCACTGCAATTGAAAGAAATAATGCCAGCTTATACTCTCTCCAACAGTATTGGCAAGATTGGGAGTTCCTCTTTCCCCACATCATTGCCAACACCTGGCTGACATTTATTCTTTTAGCAACAGTTTATTGAGTAGCTTATGTGGTGATATAGCAATAAAGCAGTCCTTTCCCTCATGAAGCCTCATTCCAGTGGGAAACAGACACTATACAAACAAATATGTTTGCAGATGGTTATATAAGCAAAGCAAGAGATAGCAAGCCACAGGGATGACATGGGTTGGGTATGGGGAGTTTTTCTGGGTCAGGCAAACCTTCCTAGATGAAGTGACATTTAAACAGAAAATTAATTGAAATGCGGAAGAAAGTCATGTGGACTTATGGGCATAAAAGAAATGGTAAGTACAAAGGCCCTGAGGTGGGAGAATTTTTGTCTTTAAAATTTTTGTCAGCCTCATAAGGTATGAGATAGTATTCTGTTGTTTTGGTGTATATTTCCCTTATTATAAAGTAATATTGGTCATGCAATTTCCTCTTCTGTGTATGGCCAGTTGCATTTTTCATTTTTTTCTTATTGATCAGCAGAAATTCTTTAGATATTTTGGATACTATTTATCAGTTATATGTGTTTTACACATCTTTTAAAATATTAAAATTATTATTTCTTTGCATAGGCTCTATACACAAAAGAGTTTCCAACAATTTACTTCTGGAAACACACAAATTCCAATAAAGCAAACTTAAATGTAGGACACAGTGTTTACGTGAAAAAATTTGAGTATAGAACAAAGGTAATCACCTAGATAATTTTTGGACAAACTAGTAATAAAAAGAATTAGTTTTTGGAAAAAAACTGAATTATTTTGAAAATTTTTGTTAATCTCTACTTTTCAGTTTACATGTATATTCAATCTGTAGAAAGAGTTTACTTAGTCACAATTATCTAGGTCAGCACAGTCCAACAGAAATATAATGTAAACCATAAATGGAAACCACATATGTAATTAAAAATTCCATCAAAATCCTAGAGGAGAACACAGGCAACACCCTTTTTGAACTTGGCCACAGTAACTTCTTGCAAGATACATCCACGAAGGCAAAAGAAACAAAACCAAAAATGAACTATTGGGACTTCATCAAGATAAGAAGCTTTTGCACAGCAAAGGATACAGTCAACAAAACTCAAAGACAACCTACAGAATGGGAGAAGATATTTGCAAATGACATATCAGATAAAGGGCTAGTTTCCAAGATCTATAAAGAACTTATTAAACTCAACAGCAAAGAAACAAACAATCCAATCATGAAATGGGCAAAAGACATGAAGAGAAATCTCACAGAGGAAGACATAGACATGGCCAACAGGCACGTGAGAAAATGCTCTGCATCACTTGCCATCAGGGAAATACAAATCAAAACCACAGTGAGATACCACCTCACACCAGTGAGAATGGGGAAAACTAACAAGGCAGGAAACCACAAATGTTGGAGAGGATGCGGAGAAAAGGGAACCCTCTTACACTGTTGGTGGGAATGTGAACTGGTGCAGCCACTCTGGAAAACTGTGTGGAGGTTCCTCAAAGAGTTAAAAATAGACCTGCCCTACGACCCAGCAATTGCACTGCTGGGGATTTACCCCAAAGATACAAATGCAATGAACCGCCGGGACACCTGCACCCCGATGTTTCTAGCAGCAATGTCCACAGTAGCCAAACTGTGGAAGGAGCCTCGGTGTCCATCGAAAGATGAGTGGATAAAGAATATGTGGTTTATGTATAATGGAATATTACTCAGCCATTAGAAATGACAAATACCCACCATTTGCTTTAACATGGATGGAACTGGAAGGTATTACGCTGAGTGAAGCAAATCAATCGGAGAAGGACAAACATTATATGGTCTCATTTATTTGGGGAATATAAATAATAGTGAAAGGGAATATAAGGGAAGGGAGAAGAAATGTGTGGGAAATATCAGAAAGGGAGACAGAACATAAAGACTCCTAACTCTGGGAAACAAACTAGGGGTGGTGGAAGGGGAGGAGGGTGGGGGGGGGTGAATGGGTGACGGGCACTGAGGGGGACACTTGACGGGATGAGCACTGGGTGTTATTCTGTATGTTGGTAAATTGAACACTAATAAAAAATTAATTTATTAAAAAAAATAAAAATTTTTCTAAGGGCCACATTAAAAAAGGTAAAATGAAACAGGCAAAATTAAATTTAGTTATTTATATATTTTATTGAACTCACTATATTAGAAATATTTGATTTCAACATATAATCAATTTAAAAATTGAGATATTTTATATTATTTAAAAAATACTAATTCTTTGAAATCTGATGTGAATTTATAGTTACAGTATATTTCAGTTGGTATTAACTAGATTTGAGGTGCTCAGTAGACATATGAGGTTTATGGCTGCTGTGTTGGACAGTGTTGTCCTGTATCATTTGACATGATAGAGTGCCCTCTACCCCCAGTTGTCTATGAAGTTGAATAGATCTAAAAGCCCAGAGCTTAACAGGACTCTAAAGTAGGTAGGCTGAAATTTTCTCCCTGTAAGGAGTGATATATACTGCTACTCCAAAAAAAAGGATTTGAAATTTGAACTGTTTTACACTGCTAGATAAAAGTGGTTCTTGCCAAGTAAACCAAAAAGATATGATCTTTTTTTAAAAAAATATATTCCTATGATATCATTTGTAAAATTAGCAATGAATAAAGTAAAAGATTGCTTTAAGGACTAGAATGTACAGATGACCAATAAGCACATGAATAGATGCTTAACATCACTAATCATTAGGAAAATGCAAATCAAAACACAATGAGATACCACTTCACATCCGTTAGGGTGGCTATTATCTAAAAAGCAAAGCAAAACAAAACCCAGAAAACAAGTGTTAAGAAGGATGTGGAGAAATCGGAACCCTTATGCACTGCTGTTGGGAATGTAAAATGTTGCAGCTGCTATGGAAAACAGTCTGGCAGTTTCTCAAAAAAAAAAAAAATAGAATTACTGTAAGATCTAGCAATTCTACTTCTGGGTACATACCCCTAAGAACTGAAAGCAGAGTCTCAAAGAGATATGTGGGTACCATATTCAGAGCAGCTCTATTCACAATGGCCAAAAGCTGGAAGCAGGCCAGGTGTCCATCAACAGATGAATGGATAAACAAAATAAGATATATCATATGATGGAATATTATTCAGCCTTAAAAAGGATGGAAATTCTGACACATGCTATAATATGGATGAAGCTTGAGGACATTATGTTAAGTGAAATAAGCTAGTCATAAAAGGACAAAAGACTCCTTTTACTCTTGAAGTACTCAGAGTAGGTGAATTTAGAGACCAAAAGTAAAATGGTGGTGACTGAGATGGAGGGGAGGGGGAAATGGGAAGATAGTTTTTGAATGGGTCCATCATTTCAGTTTTGCAAGCTGAAAAACATTCTGTGGATAAGTGGTGGAGATGGTTACACAACAGTATTAAAGTACTTAATGCCACTGACCTGTACAATTAAAATGGTAAATTTTATGTTGTGTATATTTTACCACAATTAAAAATAAGTAAACAGTTTTTAAAAAGTATAAGGTTGCTTTGAAAACATTCTATATTAATATCTTTTGTCTCTTCTTTGTTTTCTTTTTCCCTCTGTATAAACTCATTATCCTAATTTTCTTAATCCATTGGTCAGTACGTGATATTTCATAAGAGGAAGGGGTTACTCCTAGAAAATTCTAGGTTTCTTTCCAATAATTCATCTGATATAAAGTCTAAGTAGAAAGGCTTCTTGAAAACATGCACAGAAAGCTGTATGTTCTTTGACATCTTTACTAGAATTACTCTTTGCCTGACATTAGTAACTTATGAATTTCAAAAGAGGTAAATTGTGCAGGTTCAGAAAACTTAGAAGTATCAACATGCTAATAACTGATTTTTCTTCTTTTCTCAATATTTTAGGCCATAATTTTGGTATCTTGAAATAATTATCTGAGTTTTCATAAGAAGTGTGGGTTTTTTGTTTCTAGGTTATATGTTCTTTGGTAAGATAAATTTCACATTTTCTTTTTTAGGTCCCGAATTTCCCTGAAAATTTCCCTTATTTCATGTATACCTTGATGTCATTCTTGGGTTCTTAATCTACTTGGTTGAGTACACACTCAAGCAACATTGAGGTTTAGAGCCCTTTTATAAAACATTCTGAAAAGTCCAGATTTTTGGCGTGCAGCTCAGGGCAGTTTCACAAAGTTTAAAGCAAACAGGAAAAGATTAAATGTGTAGAGGGGCTCTCAGTTTAAACAAATTTCAGTATAACTTATAATATGAGTAAGTACAAAACAAGTTAATTTGTTATCCCTCATGCTTCGTTAAAATATACAACCTGGAAGTGGATTTCTTCCCTGTGAATGAAATCTGAGCAGGCTCCAAAACTTTTCTGGTGACTTTAAGTAATAAAAAGTCCTAGAGAACATTAAGCTCCAGATAGTCTCAACTCAGCAAATAGAATGCTGATGTCCCAATAATCATCAAAACACGTAATGTGATTTAATATCAAATCTTTTCCCTTCCCCTGGAAGGACCTAAGGCAGCTGCTGAGGATAGAGGGCAGGAAGCTTTTTGCTTTCTCACATAGATCCTTTTCCATATGCTAGTTTTGGAGTAGAGAGGGAAGAGGGGGAGGAGGCAGTGGAGCAGGATGGTGTTGTGCTATGGTGTAAGAGTCTGGCAGTTAGCATTTTTGATTGTAATATAAGTACCCAACATTTGAAGGCATCCCCTTCAAAGATATTCATCTCAAATAAACACATTACCAACTACACACTTAGATGAAGAGCCAGAATGCCTCACCCATGAAGTCCTCTTTTGGGAAAGAGCTGGTTGATTTGGATAACTGACCATTTGACTGCTTGTTTTTCCCTTTCTGCTTTTTAAATCCATTCTTATGTTTTAAATTTACCAATGATGAGACACCTGGGTGGCTCGGTTGGTTAAGCATCTGCCTTTGGCCTGGGTCATGATGTCAGGGCCCTGGGATTGAGCCCTGCATGGGCTCCTTGTCCAGCAGGGAGCCTGCTTCTCCCTCTCCCCTGGCTTGTGCTCTCTCTCGCTCTCAAATAAATAAATCTTTAAAGAAATAAATTTACCATTTAAGAGTGAATCTGTGAAGCTCTGGGTACTCCACCCTTGACCTCAGTAAAGGCAGAACTTCAGGTCTGTGCTTTCTTTCTCTATCTCCCCCCCCCTCTCTCTCTCACCTATGATGACCCCTTTGTGTGGCTCCGGCCATGGCATATTGTGTTCCTTCCAGGACCTGTGTATAAATAAACCTTGTTTTTTCCAAAATTCCCTGATAGTTGTTGTTAAAGTGTGTCTTGCAGTCATAGTAAGAGTTACAGGGACTGGTCCAGTCATACATTGGCTCTGGTTAGGGATGTGTGTGTGGGCTCTCCACAAGTACTGTGGACCCAGGTGAGTGCCTCTGGCATTTTTAGCTGATAGCATCTCTATCGGTAGACTGAGACCAACCTAAAACTTGTATTCTCTGTGCCTGGCAAACATTCAAAGCTGTCTTTGTCCTGTGGACACTTCTGTGAACACTTGTAGCCTCTCTCATGGGCTCCTGTGGCTCTGGGATACTGGAAGGAACCACTCGTCTAGCCCCTAGTTCTCAGGCAGCCCCTCCCATCAACACCTCTATTGCTGGCTCATTGCCCCTCCTTTCAGGGTAGTATTTTCTTGGGTTGGACTCAAAGAATTGCAGACTATTTCATCAGAATGGTCCACATCTGGTTCATAGGAAGTGATCTCACATTCATGGACCCATTGTGGGAAGGCAGAACCATTTCTTTCTAGATTTTCCATGTTTCTAGCTATGCTAAGCAGCAGATCTTTACTTTCCAGTAACCAGTGTTGGACCAGCTTGTCACTCCTGCTCTACATATTTTCTGGCAGCAGCGCCGCTGTGTTTCCCAACAAAACAACAAAATGACAGTATTTTGTTACAGGCAGCAAGGACTGAGGATGCCACGAGTCACTCTTTGTACATAATTAATTGTTATTAACTCAATAAAGACATGGATTTAAGATTTTATGAGATTTATCTTAATTATAAATATCTAGGACTCAGCTTTTGTTTAGTATGGGTTGGTGGATACATAAACTATAAAACAGATGATCTTTACAAAACTGACCATGTTAAGCTGGTGTCCGACTTTGGTTTTGAGTGTGCCAAGATGTTGGTCTCCTCATTCCTCAGGGTAACTAGGAAGGACCCGGTACAAATTTTATCATCTTCTGTGTGTGAAATAGAAAATGTAGGGAATCTCTCTACTATACTTCATGTTAATGAAAGAGACATTAACATGAGGGTTGAAAATAAATGTAAAAAAATTGAACTTAGTGAAATTTTATTATGGGCTTTGGATATGCAAATTGCTATTAATAATTGCTATAATAAGTGATATCTAGTGTCAACTCCATATAAATGTCAGCAATTAACAGTGCATATTATATGTTTTTGCCATTTCCAAAGCTGACTGGTCTCTACTTGTTTTGAAAATATGTCACTCTTTGAAGACTTTTCAGAAAGGACCTATAATTTGTCAGCATCAATCATTTTTAGATGTGAGTACCAGGGTTTTATGTGATGAGTCTCACAGTGCTAGCCAAAGTTTAAAGTCTTTTATTTGATGCCACATAAGCCCACTCATGTAGATGGCTTGTAATGATCATGTACCTTGGGTTTACAAGCATTTGCAACCATATTACCTCATCTGATCATGTTTTTGTATTAAATATTGGGCTAAGTTTCAGCAACAATATCTAGTGTCCAGTCAAAATTTATTTATATTTTATAGAAATGACATTTGTCTTCATTTTGTTCAAGATGGTGTATGTAAAATATATTTCTTCCCTTGACATTTTATTTGTTCAAAGAGATGGAAAATGTAGTAACTAAGTATAATCAAAGTGCTTGTGTCTTCCAGTAGATCAAGCATAGGAATAATTTTTATTTTTTAATGTACCGTTCTATTAAAAACAACTCTACATTTCTCTTACCATGGAGACCATTGAATTACCCTGCTGGAACCCAGACTTGATTCTGCCAAAAATATTTTATCAGGGCTGTGAAGTTAAAAATATTTCTTCCTACCTGATTCTTCTAAGGAGATTGAAGGAGCATCTGACAGCCTCTAAAATTTTAGAGAGGGATTAGAGCTCCAGAATCAGTGATTTCACTCTTATTAAGAATTTTTAAAAATGACGAAAGGTGGAGAATGCACTTAGCTTGGTTTGTTCATTTTCCCTTCTGATTCAGAATTACTTCCTGATGGAGACTTGGCTAAGTAGACTGACAGAAATAGCAAACCCCTGTCAGGTAGAATGCATTGAAAGTAAAAGTAAACATGATTTCGATTTTCTTTATATTCTTAAGAGTGGCATAGAGTTTTGATGCACAAATGCTAAAATGATGTTTGTTGATGGAATGAACTCAATTTTGAGAATCCTAAGTATGCTGCCTTTAGATAATAGACACTTAATGAAGTACCTGGCTAGTACTCTCATGACATCAAATATTTCCCAAGTTGTGCCATTTGACTTAAAGAAACATTTTGATGCTTTTTAAATGTAATTAAAGAAGTATAATTTGTGTTTATGCCTGCAATATAGATTAAGATCAGTAAATAAATTACATTCAGTAAACCCCATTACTTTATATAAATTGTTTTCCTCAGAATACAACAAAAATTACCTTCTTTCACCAATTTTAATAGTTATTCAGTGAATAAGGTGACAAAGTCCAAATAATTCAGCTTGGAATAAATAGTGGAAGTTTCACAGTTACATTCCAGTAGTCCAAAGAGATAGTGTGAAAAAGATACCGGAAACCTGTTCTTAATGATCAGTAATTGCATTTTCACACTGTCCTGATATAGAGCAGTAAGAAAATTCAGAATTTGAATGACTTCTAACATATATATATGAGTCATGACATGAAAAAATTGAAGGTTTATGATAGCTAAGCTTTCTCAAAGAGGTGTATCAAAAGTTACTATCTTTCTCATATAGTCATTAGGTTAATGACACAGAAGGCAGGTCTGGTTTTCCAGTATGGTTTCATACTTGAGAGCACTTATCAAAATGCATGTATCTCATTGATGTGTTAACTTTATTTATAGGAAGAGTAGGTG
Source organism: Nyctereutes procyonoides (assembly GCF_905146905.1). NCBI lineage: Eukaryota > Metazoa > Chordata > Mammalia > Carnivora > Canidae > Nyctereutes > Nyctereutes procyonoides. The sequence goes on from NW_026575145.1 coordinate 9,256,238, forward strand.
ACACAGGTGAGTTTCTCCCAGAAACTGACCCTGAGACATTTACATGGACAAAGCTTATTAAAAAGTGATCTGGGCATCAACAGTCATGGGGTAGTGAGGAGGCAAGGTTGAGTAGAAGGAAAAGTTGAACTCCAATGTGGTTGTCTGATGATTTATTTTATGTATCAATTTGACTGGGGCAGGGGGTGCTCAGAAACTTGGCTAAACATTATTTCTGAGTGTGTCTGTGAGGGTGTTTCTGGATGAGATAGCACTTGAATTGATGGGCTCAGTAAGGCAGACTGCCATCCCCAATGTGGGGGGTATCATCCAATCCATTGGGGACATGAATAGAACAAAAGATGGAGGACGGGAGAATTCATTTCTTTTCTGCCTGTTTGAGTTGTGATACTGGACTTCTCCTGCCATCAGACTGAAATTAGCATCAGCTCCCCCTAGTTCCTAGGCCTTTGGCCTGAGACTGAATTATGCCACAGTTTACCAGGGTCTCCAGCTTGCAGATGGCAGATCCAGGGACTTCTTGGCCTCATGTGAGCCAATTCTTTATAATATATTGCCATCTCTCTCTCTCTCTTTCTCTCTCTCTCTCTTTTTCGTCTCTCTCTCATGCCTATTGAGTTTGTTTCTCTGCAGAATGGTTAATAATATAAGCTACAACAAGAGCCTCAGTTGATCCCACAGACAGCCCTAGAGCAAGGATGGTGCTCCAGAATTGGCCCAAATCAAGACACAAAAACTAGGCCATTATGCCCCTGAGGAGTAGATATAATTTTAGGCTAGGTGGCTTTCTTTAGTGAGAGCAAGGCCAGAAAAGGGACTTCACGGTAAGTGCTTCAGTCTTGGAGTGGGGACCTGGGCGTCACACTGCATGTCCACTACTGTAGGTAGCCCTTTAGAGTCAGTCATTTACAAAACCTCAGCATATCTTCTTTGGTAATCTAGTTGGAATTTAAACTTTCATTTCTAGAGATATAGACCATTTTCAATGGATATTCAGTTTTCTTTTGATCATTTACTCTGTTTGGCATTATGCCACATACAATAATAAATAAGACCTAAGAGTTGCCCTAGGGTGTTGGCAATATTTTAGAGGAAAGTGAATCTCCAGTGGTGGAATATGAGTATTTTGATAGACTAAGGGTAAGGATAGATTTATTTCCTTTATGGAAGACTTGGTTTTCAGTGCTTTCCATATCCCACTACAGATGGTTATCCCACTCTTCCAATTCTAAAGGTTATCTCTAATGCTTTCATAGAAATCAAATATATCTCTTTTGAACCATGTGAGCTAGCAGACAGTTATAACAACTAATACTTCTCTAGCATTTTTCATTTTACAAAGTACAGCATCCCTTTGTCATTATTTAAAAATAAGGAAACAGAGGCCCAAGGAGGTTACATGGTTTGGTCAAGTTCTATCACCAGAATATGATAGAACCAGCATTCAAACACTATTTTGTTTCCCTGTATGACTCTGGTTGCCTTGTGGAACTGCTTAGGAACCTAAAGAGGCCATTTATTGAGCATATAACCACCAACCAGGTAAAAGTCTTCTTTCCAAGACAGATGGGTAGTTCTCCTATACTGTCGAAGTTTTTAGTCCCATTGTGAGAGAGATTGTTAGAAAATTTTTCTTTATTTCTTAATTCAAGTACATTTCCTTTGGATTTATTTTTTAGGTGGAGAAAATTTATTCATACCTACTCCACTCCCTATGTTTTCTCTTATTTCAGTTTTCACAAAGTCCTATTTTCCAATCTTGTTGCTCTTACCATATCCTGTTTTTTCTCTTAAAGTGTGAAGATCAAACTGGAAGCCAGAAGGTTTATCTTTTTACTTAAAGCACACAAAAGAAAAACTATTGTTAAATATGGTTGGAAAAATTACTGTCTTAAAACCTTTTTATTTTGAGCTATTGCAGATACATATGCACTTGCAAGAAATAGTACAAAGAGACCCTGCGTACCCTTCATCCAGTCTTCCTCAGTGGTAACATCTTGTGTACCTGAAGTCCAGTATCACAGCCAAGATCACTTTCTATAGCTTGCATATGATGTTCTTGCTAAAGAATCTCTTTATTTTGTACCTCGTGGCTAATTTATTCAGTAGTCAGAGGCAACAGGATGATTATGGACTTTGGAATCAGAAATAAGTCTGAATCTGAAATCACCATTTGCAAGTTGGAAAAGTTGGTTCACTTTAGTTTCCTGTCTTGTACAATTTGTGTCAAGGAAGGATCAAGTGAACTGTTGTATGTAAAATCCCTTTGTAAATTATACGTACCTAGGCAAATGACTCCTTTTATTGGTATATTATTGCATGCTGTGTTTAACAGGGCCACAAAGACAACAACTTCTTGCCCATTGTTTTAACAGGAAAAAATGAAATAATATTCTTTTCATGATTTCTTTCAAAGTCATGCTGGTTATTACCTATTGCCTTGTACATTTTCCATTTTATGAATCAATTATAAAAGACATATTTGGAGGAAGTAACAAAGAATCAAAGTTAAGATCACTATTTTGCAATTTCCAGAGCTGTTTTTTTCTATTTTTAAAAGATGAACAAGACATTTTTCTTTTAAATAATCAGGTAAATTTTCACCTACACAAGTGGTCTTAGGTGACACAGTTGGCCATTGATTTAGACATTTGTAGTATCCTTTCTATGAAGACCATGTGATAAATATCTATCATCTCCCTATTAGTTAAGTTTATGCTGTTTCTATGTTACTGGTTTGTATTTACCAATTGGACATTGATACTGAATTTTACAATAGAACATGATCTTTCTCTTTGAATTACCTGTTATACAGGTCAGGAAGAGATGTGTAACTCATATTTAGAATTCTGTGAGGAAATTGAATTGCTTGGTGTTCTTTCTTTCTTTTTTTTTTTCTAACCTTACCATTCATGGCACCAATTTTCTTTCCTACCCACATTTTGTTTTTATCTCCATTTCTTTATTGCTTGCTTTATCTTGTATTTTAAAGCCTCCTTAAATCTATTATGGGACAAGGTAGGGTCTACATAAATGAATAATACCAGAGTCCTAACTTCATCCCATGAAGACGTACAGAGAACTCACTGTAACTGTATGTGAGGTAGTGACTATGCATAGGAGTTTAGTATTGTTCAAACTTGCTGTCCACAGAGAGTTTAAAATTCATGCGCCTGGAATTAAATTGATGCCCTAAAATTCCTCTCAAAGGAAATATATATTTTAAATAGCTATAGTTATAAATAAGGTAACTAATTGCTGATAATAATATTATGGAAAGTAAATAATTATGTTAAAGTATTATAATGCAATTTTACAATGCAAGGGGCTCAGCTCTATGGTAGCAAATATTAAAACTTAACAGTATGAAGCAAACACTGAAAGATTTGTTGATTTTATATGTTTCAACAATCAAGTTTGCCACTCACTGTTTCCATAGCAACCAAGCTGCCTATATGAAGTAAGCAACTAAATTTCATTGCTCCTTGGTGTAAAAATAGTCACTGTTAATGGTTCTTCTCTGCGTTGGAGCACATAATAAAAAAATAAAACATAACCCCCAACACACACCTTTATGTCAATCCCAAGCTGAAAATGGTCAGTGAGGGTGACTAACCTTTCCAGTATTCCTGGGGCTGAAGGGTTTTCCAGCACATGGGATTTCAAAGCTAAAACCAGGGCAGTCCGAGGCAAACTGGGATGGCTGATCATCCTACCAGCCCTCCTCAGTAGTTAGAATGACATTTTATTTTGCCCATAGATGTACTTCATTTTGTGGAATAGAGTAAGTTTTAAGTAAGAAAATAGCATGATAAAATGCTATTTGGGGTGATATCATGCTGCCTACAGGAAAGTATGGAGGCAGGGAGGCCAATTGGAAGGCTACTCCAGCCATCCAAACATGAAGTAATATTATGGAGCCTGTGTAGCTCAGTTGGTTAAGCATCCAACTCTTGATCTCAGCTCAGGTCTTGATCTCAGGGTGGTAAGTTCAAGCCCAAATTGGGCTGCATGCTGGCCGTGGAGCCTACTTAAAAATAAATAAAAACCAAAAACCAAATATGAGGTAATATGGATCTAAAGTGGACCCTCACCTAAGTAATGTGCCATGTTACACATTAGTGTCTGATTATAAAATAAAACTGACCTCTCTTTTTTCTAACTAAAATTAGGATGGCAGAAGGCCCCATTAACTTGATTGGATGTTCCCCAAAGTTGCCTCATGTAGTAGGCCTACAAGTCTGCCTATCAGTTGCCACATGACACCTATTCACACCTCTCTGGTGCTCACTGTTCATGCCTACTACCTACCTATAAAGATACTTTTGCCACTGCTAATCATGAGATGTCAGTGCCGATCCTGAGCGGTACCTTTGACTGCTTCCAAAGTCATTGCTTCTTGGAATAGTGAGCACTGGCATTCAGAGTAGCTTGCTGTCCAACTCTCAACCGCATTTGGTCACTGACCCCAGTACAACTCTACTTGTTCCAGAGTTTCACAAAATCTCTAACCTTCTTCTTCAAAGGAGGCTCAAGGCCAGCTCAAGAGATTAGGTAAGAACAAGATGTCATTCTATCTTCTTTGGGCTCTTGTCTTTCTTCCAACCCCTCTCCACTGAAGTCTCCACTGAGACTCTTCTTTATTTATAAACCCAAAGCTCTCAAACACAGCAGTGCAGGCAAACCGGTTGGAGTGGGAGGAAGGAAAAGAGAGACATGAGGTGTTGTTCACGATTTTGGAGTAATAGCTCAGTCTGCCAGGATCGCCCTGCTTCATAGATCATGAAGGGTAGAATGGCAATGGGGCATTGGTGTGATTCAGTCAGTTTAACCTCCAACTCTTGATTTGCACAAGGTCATGATCTCAGGGTCCTGAGACTGAGCTTCATGTGGGGCTCTGCACATCGGGTTCTGAGTCTGCTTAGCTTGGAGTCAGCTTATTCCTCTCTCTCCTCCTGCTTGTATGTGTTCTGTCTCTCAAGTAGTTAGATAGATAGATAAACAAGCAAATAAATAAAATCTTAAAAAAAAACAAGGGTAGAGGGGCACAGCTCATGGCCAGCTGTGGAGTGGCCTTGGGATATATTGTTGTAGCAAGTGCTTTTTAAGAAATACACACCATCCCCTAATTCACCACTACTAAATACAAGCTCTGGTGTGGGTCAAGATACCAAGGACCAAATAAAAGGTATAGCATAAGGAATATAGTCAGTGTTACTGTAATAATGTTGTATGGTGACAGATGATAGCCACACTGTGGTGAGCCTAGCATAACATATAAATTACTGTATTGTACACCTAAAAGTAATGTAACATTGTGTGTCAACTATACTGCGATAAAAAAAAAAAGAATCTGGGGTGCCTGGGTAGCTCAGTTGGTTAAGCATCTGACTGGATCAGGTCATGATCCTAGGGTCCTAGGATGGAGCCCTGTGACGGGATCCCCCCTCATCAGGGGGTCTGCTTCTCTCTCTCCCTCTGCCCCTCTCCCTTTCTCATGCTCTCTCTCTCTCTCAAATAAATAGATAAATAAATCTTTAAAAAAATCTGAGGACACTAAGAAAATGTTGCCTTTTGTAGGAGAAGTGGAGATTAGAAGTAGTCTTGGACAGGTTTACTCTGCTTGCTTGACCCATTTTGGATCTTTGCTTTTCCTTTTGCATCATTCCTTGCTCTTGGAATTTGTCTGTTATATTGCTGGCGTATTTAATGGCTTCTTCTCCTCTCTACCAGTGCTCCTTTTTCCTCTCCAACAGGATGCAGAGCAGGGGATGGTATGGGGCCAGCTGCTTAAGCCTTCAGGTCCCTGTCCCTAAGGAAGTGAAGAATAGTGTCTAAAACCCTGGGTGCAGACTGCCTGGTCATACACTCTGATTTCTAACTTTCAGTGCCTTGATTTCCTTCTCTTTATTTTTAATTTTTATTTATTTTTATTTTTTAAAAAATATTTTTATTTGTTCATGAGAGAGAGAGAGAGAGAGACAGAGAGACAGAGAGAATGAGAGAGAGAGAGAGAGAGAGAGAGAGAGAGAGGCAGAAACACAGGCAGAGGGAGAAGCAGGCTCCATGAAGGGAGCCCGATGTGGGACTCGATCCTGGGTCTCCAGGATCAGGCCCTAGGCTGAAGGCAGTGCTAAACCGCTGAGCCACCCAGGCTGTCAGATTTTCTTCTCTTTAAAACAAGAATTAAAAATAGCAACTTCTTAATCAAGCCATAAATAAGTTATTATGCGTAGAGCAATTAGAACAGTGTCTAGACATAGTGAACACCATGTGTTTGCTGTTGCTATTGAGCTAGTGAGGAGCCATGCAGTTCACAGGCAGCGGAGACCAGTCACCAGCACAGGGCATGCCACAGATTTTGAGACAACAGAGGCTGGCAAACAAATGTCGTCTTTTGAGTGGAATCATTGGAGACTTTAACAGGAATGGCTACAGCTGATGGTATGTAGGAGTGATTCTTGTGTTAGTATTTTGTCAGCACTTTTTGATTGGAAACACAAATGAGGAACAAGTAAGAAATCCTCTCTTCGTTTAGTAGCACCATGCTCTAATACTGAATAAATTGGACAAAAATTCTCACTATACAAATCAAAGTAAAATTTTCAGTTCTCCAACATGTAATTTAGGGTGGAACCCAAATATCCCAAAGCCTTACTTATCTGCGAGTACAAAAGAAATTCACATTATGTAATGTATAATTATATAATTCACAATAAAACATATTTTAAAAAAGTAAAATAAAAATGATTTAATAATAATAAAATAAAAATTCACATTGATAACTTAAGTGCTGCTGGCAGTCTAGCCCTTTCTGCACAGGATGTCTAGTTCCATGCAGTGTCTTTTCTCAAGTATTTCTAGGATTGTGCCCACAGAGTGCCTCTCCTGGATTTATGAATGTGTTTCCTCATGTTTTTTAACTTGTTAATATTTGCTAATCTAAAAGCATTTGAAACAATATTTGATCCATTTCCTTGCCCTGCTGTCTTTCCTAAGAAAAATAACAACCATGCCAACAGTGTTGGTTTTTTGGCATTCCCCAACCCTCAAATTCTTACAGTTGGAGAATGGCAGTAATGTCCCTTCTGCTGTCACTGGGGAGAAGTCAAAGCAGAATAGATGAGAAGTATATCTACCCACAGGGAAAAGGCTGCTATATGGGGCGGGAAGAAGTGAGACTCTGTTCACAGGAGGCTTTTAAGGGGAGGCAGGCCTTTAAATTGCATGCTATATTCTGCTGGTTCTATTGTCCTTTCCCCTTTTATTTCCATGCAATGTGAATATTTAGCTTACTTAAACCCAAGGTGAAAAGGAAACTCAAAATTGACCCAAGATGGCCACCTTGCCTGTTCCTGTCCTTATGTCTATTTTTAAAACTATTGCTTATCTCCACTGTTAGAGTCATTACTAGCTCTTGAGTAAGTCCATTTAATGTCCTAATTAATCCCAGAGGAGAGATGTTCTTGATATGGAGAGAGTTTTTTCTTTTCTTGATAACCAATTTGCATTTAATTCTTCTTAATTTCTTCCATTCTTTTTATTTAAAATCGTTGTGGTGTTTACAGATCACAGAAAGAGTACTTGTTAGCTGTTCTTTCCTTAGGCAAGCCAAATGTGTTAAATGATGTTATTTTTCACACAAACATCAATTCTTTTTTCCAAATTACTTCTGATGTTCTCGTTGGAGCTTTAGGCAATCTGTGTATATTGAGGTATACCTCAATTTTACAAAATAGATGTATTGCTGAAGATTGTGTTCCAAAATTTCAAGTTGAATCCTACTGTTCCATTGACTGAGTTGTAAAATTGGAATTGTGCGTCCCTGTGGGTGGAGGGAAATCCCATAATGGTCTTAATTAAAACTTTTGTTGGAAAAAGGTGAACATCAAGGTTAGCTTCATGTTATTGTACTGCAATGTTTCCCGGGATTATTAGCCCCAATGGTGGTTTATTTTGAGGTTTCACAATAAAACTGGGATGTCTCTAAACATTCCCTATGGCTCTTTGGCATAGCAGAAAGGCTCTGGCTGCCTTTCTGAGCTATTTTTATTGCAGGGGCTGAGAATGGGCTAGTTGCAGGCAACCTTTGGCCTCTGGCCCAGGAGAGATGGTACCAAGGACCGTGGCTTTCTTCCTCTTCCTCCTCCTCCTCCTCCTTCTTTCTTCTTCTTCTTTCTTCTTCTTCCTCTTCCTCTTCTTCTTTTTTCTTCTTCTTCTGTATTTATTTATTCATGAGAGAGAGAGAGAGAGAGAGAGAGAATGAGAGAGAGACAGGCAGAGGGAGAAGCAGACTCCATGTGGGGAGCCTGATGTGGGACTCGATCCCCAGGACTCCAGGATCATGCCCTGGGCCAAAGGCAGGCGCTAAACCGCTGAGCCACCCAGGAATCTTGGACCATGGCTTTCTTTACCAATCAGGCATGGCGACTACACATTCTGGAGTTTTGAGGACAGTTGAATCTTAAATGTCCTGTTTCATTGTTTCCATGGGATTATTCAGGCTTTCTACTATTGCTCTGCTATTGGTTTCTGAGAGGTGTTAACAACATAAGTGGAAAAAAGACACCACTAAGTGAATAATGTTTATTCATAAGTCTGGAGGATATAGATAGGATTTTTCCCTAACTTCATTAATGTAGCTTTAGTAAATTTTGTAGCTAGTTGATTTTTGTTACCAAGAGACTGTTTATTTCTCTTGTGTGCATATGAAGAGAGAGGAAGTAACTACATACTCAGGCATAGAGGGGAAGCAGACAGGAGCTAAACATAACAACTGATAGGAGTGAGAGGAAAAACTGAATTTAGAGAACATTCTCACTGGAACTGCTTGATGGAAATAAGAAAAAAAAGTGGCTATTACTTTTCTATAAATAACTTTCTAGTCACATTTCTCCTCCTCTAACATTTATTGTTCCACACCTACATTATTTTCTTGTTATTCATCTTTTTTTTTTTTTTTTTGGTTTGTTTTAAGTTTTCCTGTTCTCTACCACATATCTAACTTCCTTGACTAACAGCCATTCTGAGGGCTTGTTTGGGTTATGTTGGGGATATTGCACCATTCTGTATTTTATGTTTTATATTTATGTAGGATCTTAGGTACATATTCCTGAGTATGGTTTGTGATGTTTCTTAGAAACCTGTTCTGGGGATAAAATAGTGATCACAAAGGAAAATGAAAAGGAGAAAGTATGAAGGTGAAGGGATGACTTGGCTTGGAAAACAGAAACCTGATGACAAATGAAAGGGAAATAAATAAGAAATTCCAGTAGTTTGAGTTAGTCATTATGGCAGTGAGTCTGACTCTGAATGGACATAGAGAAGGCTCAGAATGATCTCCCTCACTCAACTGCCATGGGACTTGGCATTCCACCAAGATAGACCGGTCCCGTGTGTCCACTCCATGGGCACACAAATTTAAAATGCAGAGTTCTTACATGGCTGGTCCTTACCAGGAAGGTAGTCATCATAAAACATAATTTAGCGTGAAGTGGTATGTTAGGGTTATTTTTTTTAGGTAAATAGTTAGCATCTAGGCGCTGAAGGAAATGAAGGTTTGAATAAAGCAAACTCATCTAGCCCCATGACTTTACATACCATGTGTGTGCTGATGGCTGCCATTGCATATCTCCACTCCCAGCTCTGGAGTCTTTTTTTTTTTTAATAATAAATTTATTTTTAATTGGTGTTCAATTTGCCAACATACAGAATAACACCCAGTGCTCATCCCGTCAAGTGCCCCCCTCAGTGCCCATCACCCATTCATCCCCACCCCCCGCCCTCCTCCCCTTCCACCACCCCTAGTTCGTTTCCCAGAGTTAGGAGTCTTTATGTTCTGTCTCCCTGTCTGATATTTCCCACACATTCTCCTCCCTTCCCTTCTATTCCCTTTCACTATTAATTATATTCCCCAAATAAATGAGACCATATAATGTTTGTCCTTCTCCGATTGACTTACTTCACTCAGCATAATACCCTCCAGTTCCATCCATGTTAAAGCAAATGGTGGGTATTTGTCATTTCTAATGGCTGAGTAATATTCCATTGTATACATAAACCACATCTTCTCTATCCATTCATCTTTCGATGGACACCGAGGCTCCTTCCACAGTTTGGCTATTGTGGACATTGCTGCTAGAAACATCGGGGTGCAGGTGTCCCAGCGTTTCATTGCATTTGTATCTTTGGGGTAAATCCCCAACAGTGCAATTGCTGGGTCGTAGGGCAGGTCTATTTTTAACTCTTTGAGGAACCTCCACACAGTTTTCCAGAGTGGCTGCACCAGTTCACATTCCCACCAACAGTGTAAGAGGGTTCCCTTTTCTCCACATCCTCTCCAACATTTGTGGTTTCCTGCCTTGTTAATTTTCTCCATTCTCACTGGTGTGAGGTGGTATCTCATTGTGGTTTTGATTTGTATTTCCCTGATGGCAAGTGATGCAGAGCATTTTCTCATGTGCATGTTGGCCATGTCTATGTCTTCCTCTGTGAGATTTCTCTTCACGTCTTTTGCCCATTTCATGATTGGATTGTTTGTTTCTTTGCTGTTGAGTTTAATAAGTTCTTTATAGATCTTGGAAACTAGCCCTTTATCTGATATGTCATTTACAAATATCTTCTCCCATTCTGTAGGTTGTCTTTGAGTTTTGTTGACTGTATCCTTTGCTGTGCAAAAGCTTCTTATCTTGATGAAGTCCCAATAGTTCATTTTTGGTTTTGTTTCTTTTGCTTTCGTGGCTGTATCTTGCAAGAAGTTACTGTGGCCAAGTTCAAAAAGGGTGTTGCCTGTGTTCTCCTCTAGGATTTTGATGGAATCTTGTCTCACATTTAGATCTTTCATCCATTTTGAGTTTATCTTTGTGTATGGTGCAAGAGAGTGGTCTAGTTTCATTCTTCTGCATGTGGATGTCCAATTTTCCCAGCACCATTTATTGAAGAGACTGTCTTTCTTCCAGTGGATAGTCTTTCCTCCTTTGTCGAATATTAGTTGACCATAAAGTTCAGGGTCCACTTCTGGGTTCTCTATTCTGTTCCATTGATCTATGTGTCTGTTTTTGTGCCAGTACCACACTGTCTTGATGACCACAGCTTTGTAGTACAACCTGAAATCTGGCATTGTGATGCCCCCAGCTATGGTTTCCTTTTTTAGAATTCCCCTGGCTATTTGGGGTCTTTTCTGATTCCACACAAATCTTAAAATAATTTGTTCTAACTCTCTGAAGAAAGTCCATGGTATTTTGATAGGGATTGCATTAAACGTGTAAATTGCCCTGGGTCACATTGACATTTTCACAATATTAATTCCACCAATCCATGAGCATGGAATATTTTTCCATCTCTTTGTGTCTTCCTCAATTTCTTTCAGAAGTGTTCTATAGTTTTTAGGGTATAGATCCTTTACCTCTTTGGTTAGGTTTATTCCTAGGTATCTTATGCTTTTGGGTGCCATTGTAAATGGAATTGACTCCTTAATTTCTCTTTCTTCAGTCTCATTATTAGTGTATAGACATGTCACTGATTTCTGGGCATTGATTTTTATCCTGCCACACTGCCAAATTGCTGTATGAGTTCTAGCAAACTTGGAGTGGAGTCTTTTGGGTTTTCTATGTAGAGTATCATGTCATCGGCGAAGAGGGAGAGTTTGACTTCTTCTTTGCCAATTTGAATGCCTTTAATGTCTTTTTGTTGTCTGATTGCTGAGGCTAGGACTTCCAATACTATGTTGAATAACAGTGGTGAGAGTGGACATCCCTGTCTTGTTCCTGATCTTAGGGGAAAGGCTCCCAGTGCTTCCCCATTGAGAATGATATTTGCTGTGGGCTTTTCGTAGATGGCTTTTAAGATGATGAGGAAAGTTCCCTCTATCCCTACACTCTGAAGAGTTCTGATCAGGAATGGATGCTGTATTTTGTCAAATGCTTTGTCTGCATCTATTGAGAGGATCATATGGTTCTTGGTTTTTCTCTTGCTGATATGATGAATCACATTGATTGTTTTATGAGTGTTGAACCAGTTTTGTGTCCCGGGAATAAATCCTGCTTGGTCATGGTGAATAACCTTAATGTGCTGTTGGAGCCCATTGGCTAGTATCTTGTTGAGAATTTTTGCATCCATGTTCATCAGGGATATTGGTCTATAATTCTCCTTTTTGGTGGGGTCTTTGTCTGGTTTTGGAATTAAGGTGATGCTGGCCTCATAGAAGGAATTTGGAAGTACTCCATCTCTTTCTATCTTTCCAAAGAGCTTTAGTAGAATAGGTATGGTTTCTTCTTTAAACGTTTGATAGAATTCCCCAGGGAAGCCATCCGGCCCTGGACTTTTGTGTCTTGGGAGGTTTTTGATGACTGCTTCAATTTCCTCCCTGGTTATTGGCCTGTTCAGGTTTTCTATTTCTTCCTGTTCCAGTTTTGGTAGTTTGTGGCTTTCCAGAAATGTGTCCATTTCTTCTAGATTGCCTAATTTATTGGAGTATAGCTGTTCATAATATGTTTTTAAAATCGTTTGTATTTCCTTGGTGTTGGTAGTGATCTCCCCTTTCTCATTCATGATTTTATTAATTTGAGTCTTCTCTCTCTTCTTTTTAATAAGGCTAGCTAGTGGTTTATCTATCTTATTAATTCTTTCAAAGAACCAACTCCTGGTTTTGTTGATCTGTTCCACAGTTCTTCTGGTCTCGATTTCGTTGAGTTCTGCTCGAATCTTTATTAACTCTCTTCTTCTGCTGGGTGTAGGATCTATTTGCTGTTCTTTCTCTAGCTCCTTTATGTGTAAGGTTAGCTTTTGTATTTGAGTTCTTTCCAGTTTGTGGATGGATGCTTGTATTTTGATGTATTTCCCCCTCAGGACTGCTTTTGCTGTATCCCAAAGATTTTGAACGGTTTATCTTCATTCTCATTAGTTTCCAAGAATCTTTTTAATTCTTCCTTAATTTCCTGGTTGCCCATTTCATCTTTTAGCAAGATGGTCCTTAACCCCCACGTGTTTGAGGTCCTTCCAAACTTCTTGTTGTAATTTAGTTCTAATTTCAAGGTATTATAGTCTGAGTATACACAGGGGACGATCCCAATCTTTTGGTATCGGTTCAGACCCGATTTGTGACCCAGTATATGGTCTATTCTGGAGAAAGTTCCATGTGCACTTGAGAAGAATGTGTATTCAGTTGAGTTTGGATGTAAAGTTCTGTAGATATCTGTGAAATCCATCTGGTCCAGTGTATCATTTAAAGCTCTCGTTTCTTTGGAGATGTTGTGCTTAGAAGACCTATCGAGTGTAGAAAGCACTAGATTGAAGTCACCAAGTATAAGTGTATTATTATCTAAGTATGTCTTAATTTTGGTTATTAATTGATTGATATATTTGGCAGCTCCCACATTCGGGGCATATATATTGATGATTGTTAAGTCCTCTTGTTGGATAGATCCTTTAAGTATGATATGGTGTCCCTCTTCATCTCTCACTACAGTCTTCGGGGTAAATTTTAGTTTATCTGATATAAGGATGGCTACCCCTGCTTTCTTTTGAGGACCATTTGAATGGTAAATGGTTCTCCAACCTTTTATTTTCAGGCTGTAGGTGTCCTTCTGTCTAAAATGAGTCTCTTGTAGACAGCAAATAGATGGGTCCTGCTTTTTTATCCAGTCTGACACCCTGCGCCTTTTGATGGGGTCATTAAGCCCATTCACGTTCAGAGTTACTATTGACAGATATGAGTTTAGTGTCATCATGATATCTATTCAGTCCCTGTTTTTGTGGATTGTTCCATTGGACTTCTTCTTAAAGGGGAATTTTGAGATTCCCCCTTAAAATTTCTTGCAGAGCTGGTTTGGAGGTCACATATTCTTTCAGTTCCTGCCTGTCTTGGAAGCTCTTTATCTCTCCTTCCATTCTGAATGAGAGCCTTGCTGGATAAAGTATTCTTGGTTGCATGTTTTTCTCATTTAGGACCCTGAATATATCCTGCCAGCCCTTTCTGGCCTGCCAGGTCTCTGTGGAGAGGTTTGCTGTTACCCTAATACTTCTCCCCATAAAAGTTAGAGATTTCTTGTCTCTAGCTGCTTTAAGGATCTTCTCTTTATCTTTGGAATTTGCAAGCTTCACTATTAGATGTCGAGGTGTTGAACGGTTTTTATTGATTTTAGGGGGGGATCTCTCTATTTCCTGGATCTGAATGCCTGTTTCCCTTCCCAGATTAGGAAAGTTTTCAACTATGATTTGTTCAAATACACATTCTGGACCTCTGTCCCTTTCGGTGCCCTCGGGAACCCCAAGTAAATGTAGGTTTTTCTTCCTCAGGCTGTCATTTATTTCCCTTAATCTATCCTCATGGTCGTTTAATTGTTTGTCTCTTTTTTCCTCAGTTTCCCTCTTTGCCATCAACTTGTCTTCTATGTCACTCACTTGTTCTTCCACCTCGTTAACCCTGGTCGTTAGGACTTCTAGTCTGGATTGCATCTCATTCAATTGATTTTTAATTTCTGTCTGATTGGATCTAAATTCTGCAGTCATGAAGTCTCTTGAGTCCTTTATGCTTTTTTCTAGAGCCACCAGTAGCTGTATAATAGTGCTTCTGAATTGGCTTTCTGACATTGAATTGTAATCCAGATTTTGCTACTCTGTGGGAGAGAGGGCTGTTTCTGATTCTTTCTTTTGAGGTGAGGTTTTCCTTCTAGTCATTTTGCTCAGTGCAGAGTGGCCAAAAAAGTTGTATTGGGAAAAGGAGAAAAAGAGAGAAGAGAAAGAAAAGGAAAAAGAAAAAAGAAAAAAGAAGAAAAAAGAAAAAAAGAGAGAAGAAAAAGAGAAAAAAAAAAGAAAGGAAAAAAAGGGGGTGGGGAAGGAAACAGAAATCAGAAAGCAAAAAACACCAAACAAACAAACAAACGAACAAAAAAACACAAAACAAGGGGGAGTATCCTCTGATTCTGTATACTGTAAGTCCCTTGACTTCCCCTGGAACTTTCCAGTGCTGCTTGGTCAATAATTTGTTTTTCCCCTGTCCATCTAGCTGGTCTTCTGGGGGAGGGGCCTGCTGTGCTGATTTTCAGGTGTTAGCACTTGGGGGAGCTGCTCTGCCCCTGCCTGCTGCAGGGCTCAGCGGGGGTTGTTTACCCCGTGGGGCCCCAGGAGGAACAGCCGCAGTTGCTATGGCAACTCTGGAAGCCTGGATTCAGCCTCCGCAGGAACTACGGGGCTCGGGGCTCTCGGTTCTCCGTCCGCAGGGCCTGGAGGCTCCGGGGCGGGGCCGCTGATCTGCTCAGCTCGGGGCAGGAGCGTCCTCGCTGTCCTGGGCCCTCCCGGCCTCTGCCTGTCCCGGGGGAGGCCGGATCCTGGGCTGTGTCCCGGCGCCCTGTGCTCCGGGGCCTGCGCTGTTGGATTCGCGCTCCCGCCCCGCAGCCCCCTCCGCGGAGCCGCCGCCCGAGCCCCTCCGAGCTGCTCCGGCCCCGCCGTGCGCGCTGCAGCCCTTAGGGAGCTCGGCGCACTCTCCCGGGCGCAGGTGTCTGTTAGTGTCCCCGGGAGCCCGAGGGCATCCCCGCCCTCCTGGGGTCCTCCTGCTCAGCTCTGGAGTCTTGATGGACATCAAGATAGGATAGAACATCTTCATTTGGGAGTTTGTTTATTAGTATCTCAAACTCAGGTCCCAAGATGGGATTAGAGGTGTGATCCCATTTCCTGGGGAAAATGCCTGTGAGAAAAAATGGATGGAGGGGAGCTGGACAAGGCCGGGGAGCTGCCAGACTATGCTGCAGGGCTGCCCCCTGTTGGGACAGAGGGAAGGAAGCAAGGGTGGTTGGGAAGTCTAGACCTTGGTGCAGTTCTAAGAAACTATCTGCAAACTTAATGTGGAGTCATTGAGCCAAAGTTGGCATCAGAGGAGTCCTGTATCTCCCGTGAATGGGCATGACTTAGTATCCCTGGTAGTTCTCAACTGGGAGCTGTCCAGAGGAAATATGACCTTGGCGTAAACTTGCTCCAGCTGCTGGGGTGTTGGTCAACACACTCCTTGCAATGGAGATCTGAGAGACGTGTTTTAATGGCTGCCACATGTTCCTAGACAAACTTTTGATTCTTTCTCACATCTGCTACTCTAAAAGTTCTCTAGTTTTCATTTTGGTCCATGTTGGCTAAACTCTAGATCTACTCATCAGCTCCACCACCACTTACCCTATCATCTTGCTTTTGCCATCCCCAACATCTGTTCTCTACAAAGAAGCTACTGTCCCTTTAAAAATATAAATCAGCTCGTGCCACCCATCTGTTCAAAATGCTGCCATGGTTTCCCATCTCATTGAAAATTAAGTCTGAATTTTCTGGCATGACCTTCAAACTTCTACATGATCTGATTCTCCTGCTAGCTCCCTCATGGGATCATTTACCATTCTTTTGAATTAACTCTGCTCTTCCAAAAATATAAGACCATTCTTGCCTCAGGGCCTTTGCACTTTCTTTGCCCCTGCTTGGAATGCTGTTATCAAAGATATTCTTGGGGCTCACTTCTTTAGGATCTCTGCTCAACTGTTACCAGATCAGAGCTTACTTCTCTGGCTAATTTATATTACTCCATTTTCTCCATAATATTCAATACTATGTGATCTATATTTATCATTTTTGTTTCTTATGTATTTCTTCTAATTGCAATGTAAGTCCTCTATCTGTTTTGTGTATAGCTGTTTTCTTAGGGTCTGTCGTGTAAGAGGTTTTCAATAAATATATGTTGAATCAACGAACAAATGCAATTCTAAAATCTGAAAAATTTGGACTGTACTGAACATGTCTTCTGTTTCATATTTTATAATCTACTTTTGCATAATGTATCATGAACGATTTCAAATACCATAAGCATTCTTCTACTGCATAGTATTTTATTTTAAAGCTGCAATATTTGATCCCTATTATTTCCAATTTTCTGGCTCTTACATGAATAATATTATAATGAGCATCATTACCCTTACACTGAATGGAGACATTGACCAAGTATATCTCGCAGACCCTTCTATCCCAGGTGCCTGGCAAATACTTATTAACTGAGTGAATGTGTAAATAAGTAGATAGAAAATATTTGGCTCATTTTGATTATCTCCTAAGGTAAAAACTTAGAAGATGAATTGTTAGTTTTATATATTTATTTTGTCAGACCAATTTATATTGTAAATTGGTCCTCTCAAAAGTGGTCAGTTTGTGCTTCCACTGGCAGATATGAGAGCCTACTATTTCGTCAAAAAATGCTCAACAAGCTAAGCTTCCCAATTTGATTGATGACAAATATCTCATTTTAATTTACATTCTTTTATACTGGAGAAGTTACATTTGTATCATAGATTTATTGGCCACTGCTTCTTTAATGTTCCTGTCCCTTGATTTTTTTTATAAATTAATTTTTATTGGTGTTCAATTTACCAACATACAGAATAACACCCAGTGCTCATCCCGTCAAGTGTCCCCCTCCGTGCCCGTCACCCATTCACCCCCACCCCCCGCCCTCCTCCCCTTCCACCACCCCTAGTTCATTTCCCAGAGTTAGAAGTCTTTATGTTCTGTGTCCCTTTCTGATATCTCCCACACATTTCTTCTCCCTTCCCTTATATTCCCCTTCACTATTATTCATATTCCCCAAATGAATGAGAACATACACTGTTTGTCCTTCTCCGATTGACTTACTTCACTCAGCATAATACCCTCCAGTTCCATCCACGTTGAAGCAAATGGTGGGTATTTGTCGTTTCTAATGGCTGAGTAATATTCCATTGTATACATAAACCACATCTTCTTTATCCATTCATCTTTCGATGGGCACCGAGGCTCTTTCCAATAGTTTGGCTATTGTGGACATGGCTGCTAGGAACATCGGGGTGCAGGTGTCCCGGCGTTTCATTGCATCTGAATCTTTGGGGTAAAGGAACCCTCTTACACTGTTGGTGGGAATGTGAACTGGTGCAGCCACTCTGGAAAACTGTGTGGAGGTTCCTCAAAGAATTAAAAATAGACCTGCCCTACGACCCAGCAATTGCACTGTTAGGGATTTACCTCAAAAAAGGTTAAAGGTATAGTTATGAGGTCTGGTCCTGCCATTCATTGGCTGTTTTGTTTTTGTAAGTTACTTAGCTTCTCTGAACTTCTATTTCCTAACTGTGATGTGGAAAAAATAGTGATGCCTGCCTTCTTGGGACTCCACTGTGCAAGTTGACAAGGAATCTGGAGTCAACCTCACGCGTATGGCACTCTCCTTACCTTTGATATGGCCCAGGAGAGTTGAGCTATAGAGGGGGGGAAAAAAAGACTTCTGGGTTGTGGTAAGACATAAGTGAGAAAAGCCATGTAAAATGCACAGTGCTGTATCTGGAACAGAGTAAGCGCTAATAAATGAGAACTCCAATCGCTGGTACTTTATCTTTGTGTTACACTGTGTTGTCCTGGGAGAGATAATCGTATTTCATGTATCTTTGGGATCCTGGGGTCTAAGAGAGTGCCCAGGATACCGGTATATATTAGTAGTGGCTTAGCTGCTCAATCAATGTTTGTTATAAGATGAAAGATTGTATAAACGTTTGGTAACAATGGGATTCTTGTTTTAGCTAACGTTTCTGTCTCTGATTCAGCTTCCTGTTTATCTGGCCTTAGAGTATCTGCCTCCGTCTTAAAGCCTGCATGTTTTCCTCCAAATCTTGACTGTGGGTCAGCCAAGTTGTGGTATAACAGTTTCATATGCCCAGACAGAGTTTTCTGACCTGAGTTATGAGCTGCTGCTGCCAATAAGCTGTCTAAATGGGGAGACAATGGAGATGTCGTTTCATCTATTTTTTTCTGCCTCACAGATATTTCATTACACGTGGTTTCTGTAAAAAATATCTTGGCTATATTTTATTTAATCACTTGGGGGAACACCCAGGAGAAAACAGAATCGTATTTATCCATAAATAACCAGGAGAGGGCTTTCTTTAGAAGTCAAGTGCTCTAGGGGGACTGATAACCGATGGCATTTTCTTTGCCTCTCCAGATATCCTTTAGAGAGATGCCCTAGAGAGATATATGATAAAGTATGAATAAGATGGGTAAAAAAAAAAAAAAAACCCTTAAAGACCTCAAATGTACCTTGAAAAATAAGTCAGAGAGAGGACCTAAATTCATGAAATCGAATGTTCCATTAAAATATTTTCCTCTCCCTATTGCCATTACCCATTTAATTTCACTGTGGGCTGGTCTTTTGGGGTTTCTGGAGGTCTCAGTTTAATTTGAGACTTTGCTCTGGAGCCAACTAGCAGAAAAGAAAGCCCAATACAATGAATGCTCTGACTGAACTAATTATATTTATTGAGGCCGTGTTGAAATGGTGGTCAAGCTTCCTTTTGGGAAATACTTACTTGATGGGAGAGTTAACATTTATAGTTGACATTCTGGAATTAACATAACTACAGCTGAAATCATTTTTCTTTTTTATCATTCTTCGCCATGCCTTACTTAATCACTAAATGCTGTCTGCTCTGAGCAACCTTGATAGATGAGGGAACACGCTAGTAAATAACAGATATATTTGTAGTGCTTGCCAAATAAAAAAGAAATGCATCTTTGCTACTGCAATGTAACTGGAACAGATGTGTGAATATTTTAAAACATGGTTGATGTTGTAAATTAAGATTTTGGTCATTAGAATAAATTAAAATTTCTACCTAATCATTTTATGATGTGGTAAAAAAACAGTGTCTTTCACATGGTGACCCTCTTGACAAGTCACCAACCATCTGGAGAAGAAAACAAACACCCTTCTGCAATTAATTATTCAGCTCTTTTAAAAAATAGGCAATATAGAAATATTTTGTCTTCACAATGAATAATAAGTAAATTTGGTAATCAAGTGACATTTACTCTACCATAGAAAATATAAACTTATTGTACAATAGTTCACAAAATAATAGCACAAAAGTGAACCCAAGCGGTTTGTTTTTTTAATTAGCTGATTTATTTGTAATGTGTCTTTTTTTTTTTTTTTTTTGGTCTGGTTGCAAGAAAGTTTTAAGGGCATATAGTGGTACATTTACCTTTTTAGATCAGACAGCTTTTTAAAAGTGAAGATCAGATAGCTTTTTAAAAGTGAAGAAATAAGGGCAAAGGGGGAAAGAGAATGGAAGTAGCACGAAACTCCTGGTAAGAGGCACATATTAAAGGTGTGCTGTGTAGTTTTTTGCCAAAGGTGGCTTACAAACTGAGCACTAAATTTCCTAGTAGCCAAAGTTGAGGGAAACATGATTAGTTGCAGGATTCACAGGGTTTATGAGATGAAAATCAAACATCTTGCCCTGGAAAAGTGTAACTATTCCTGAAATTGAGCCCAGAGATAATTTTCCCCAATTGAGCCTCATGAGAGGATTATATGTAATTAGGGAACAATATTTTACTTTCAAATATATCCTTTCATTAAATACAAGGAGTCATTTCATAGAACATTTTCTTGTTATCCCTAGTATAGGCCAAAGGCATCATGCTACTGCATAGGGACCAGACTTGCACAGCGCATGTACAGTGTGGTGAGAAGATAGCAGTCCTGAGGCCACCAGACGTTGGACTGTGTGTGTGTGTGTGTGTGTGTGTGTGTGTGTGTAAGAGATTGAATTCTGCTTGTGAGGTGTGATCATGCAGTGCTTCCTAAAAGACAGGCTTTCAAACGAGCACTGAAAGCAGAGTAGGAGCACCCCATGGAGACAGTCTGGCATGCTACTTTGTAATACATCTAAGTGATAAAATATTCATTTTGCTTCAGTTTTCTTTTATTATTTTAGGTAAGTATTCTTTTCAAAATATTTACTCTTCTTTTTTTGAAATTAATAACAGTAACATACAGCTGTTTAAAACATTTAAAAAGATAGGAGTATAAAGTAGAAAATGAAAGTCACCCAGAAATAAACATGGCTAGTATTTTCGTATATTTTCTTCCAAGTTTTTGTTTGTGTGTTATGTACGTACATATGTGTCTTTCAAAACTGAGATCATACTGTATGCATAACTTTGCATCCTTTTAAACATAATATTATGTCTTGTCCCGGAGTAATTAACATTTTTGAAAATGTTAAATAGCTGTATATTATGTACATTTTGGTTCATTACAGTCTTTTAGGTTGTTTCTATTTTTTCCTAATTGGAAGTGTGTTTCAGTAAACATTCTAATACATACTTGTTTGGATAACTTTTGACTATTTACCGAAAAGTTTTTCTAGATGTGTAATTATTGAGTTGAAGAGTTTAAGTATTTTCCAATCATTTGATAACTAACTGAAGTTATATTGAAGTGTTTCTACTTTAGTTTACTAAAACTATGTGCTTATATATTTATGTAATTACATACTTATATTTGTATATTTGGCAGTTTATTTTATTCTTATAATAATCAAATGTATTTATTAGTGAGGCCAGATATTTTTTGCAAACTAGAAAGCCTACACAGTAATCCCCGCTTATCCATGAGGGATACATTCCAAGACCTCCAGTAGGTGCCTGAAAGTATGGATAGTACGAAACCCTATAATACACTATGATTTTTCTTATCCAGATATACCTATGATAGAATTTAATTTATAAATCAGGCATGTAAGAGATTCACAACAGTGGCTAATAACAAAATAGAACAATTATAGAACAATGTACTATAATAGAAGTTATATGAATGTGGTCTCTCTCCTTCTTTCTCTCACAATATTATACTGTAGTCACCCTTATTTTTAAGATGATGTAAGATGATCAAATGCTTAAGTGATAATATGACGTGGAATACATGAGGCAGGCAGCGTGACATAGATTGAGACTACTCAGATTATGATGGAAGGGGGAATAGCCTGCTTCTGGAGAGTGGTTGACTGTGAGCATCTGGAACTCTGGAAAGCAGCGCTGCTTTATTTTTCTCCTTCATTGTGCATGAGTAGTAGTCATTCCAATGGCATTTTAAAAATTGTTTTCTTCTTATGTGGAAATCATCGGATGGCTTGATGATTTGTTCTGGTGTTATCTTTTTATTGTTAATATCTTGTCTTCTAAGTGGTAAAGCTGTAGCTGAATTATAAAGTTCCCTTTGGGAGAATGGAATTGCATAATGGAGATAGGTGTTTATCTGCATGATATATTTTCAAGGTGAGCTAACAACAATAGGACAATAATCTCTTCCAAGACTGTCCTGAAAGGAGCTAGGATATTTTAGGCACACTTGTTGCATGGCAGTGATGTTGGAAGCTTCATTTGGCAAGCCCAGGTGGTGATAATCCTGATAAAGAAAAATAGTGAAATAAGGCAGATGGATGATTCAGCTAAATGTACATTTCCATTTCGAACATTGCATCATCACAGCAAAGCCTACTTAATCCCCTTGCACTAATGCATCTCATAGTTTTCCACAAATTTTATTTCAGTTTTGACATGAGGCAAATATTGAAAGAAAAATTTTGTTCCTTCGACATAATCAAAATGTATGAAATGGCAATGTCATAAATTCTGCCTATCGTACTTTCCTTGGTTCTTCACAGGACGTCCTCCTCCTCGTTCTCCAGGACATGAATATGCTGCACCTAAGAATTTGGCTCAAGAGTCAAGAGAGATAAATAGTAAAGTTCACTTCTGCCCTGTTGATCATGAAAGGCTTTGAAAGTGGAAATATTAAATTTTTTGGGGGGAAAGTAGGGCTATGGATGAGGACTCGGATCTTATATTAAAAATATGAATCAAAAGAGTCTTGATCCATCAGAAATTTATTGCCTTAAAATAAAACATGTTGCAATCCACAGAATTGGGAATATAATTGCTTTCAATTTGAGAAAGTACAGTTTTTCTTTTAGTTTTCTATGCAAATTTATTCCAATCAGATAAGGGGGAGAGCCTATTTGTGCAAGGTTAATTGTAACAATACATCTTCAATAGTTTATTAACACTTAATAGAACTATCAGCATATGAGGAAATAAAAATCCATCTGGAATATCTCTTTGATCATGTATAAATGATATCAAAATACAATATTTCTCTAAATGTAAACTTGCTGGACAGCATCCCAAGGGGAATTTACAGCCCAGTGACTTTAGTGTGTGAACTCATTAGAGCATGGCTCATTACCTACTGGGCAGTGGAAAAGCCAGCTACAAACATCCCTGTCCTGAGTCCATTATAAGCAGAGTTTTGGCTGAATTGTCTTTGTGGCAAAGGTTGTTAGTGAACCTTGTGATTCTCGACTCAATGAAACTGCTAATCTGTTCCTGTCCCTCCAGGGAGCTGCGCATGAGAATTATGTGAGGTCCACCTGTTCATGCTTCAAGTCTGCTTGGCAATTAATGCCAATGCATGTGAGTTGATGTTTTACCTAGTTCTTAAGAAGTATGCTTTGTCCTTCCTCAGTGAGTTCCACTTTCTCCAGTAAAGCCTAGGGTTTCACTTCTGGGCAAGTCCACACATATATTTTAATTTTGTTTGGGATGTACACTGATCCTTTCTCGTGGGGGTTTATTTGTGAGAAGAAGCTTTTGTTTGAAAAAACAAATCCTCTGTTTTATGGAGGCATGCAGAAGATCTTGTTTTTAAGTAATTTAGAATCTTTTAATGTCATTTTCCACTTTTGCTTTGATGCATCCTTGTTATTTTGCATTTATTGCTGTTGTGAAAAGTCATAACAAATTAGCACAAATTGTCTATGTATAAGGTATTCAGAGTTTGATGGGCATTGGAAGGCAGGTTGCTTCATTTCAAGAGGTGGTGATTAGTTAATGAGGGCAGAAAAGAATTTTTTTTTATTGGAGTTCAATTTGCCAACATATAGCATAACACCCAGTGCACATCCCGTCAAGTGCCCCCCTCAGTGCCCGTCACCCAGTCACCCTATCCCTCCGCCCACCTCCCTTTCCACTACCCCTTGTTCGTTTCCCAGAGTTAGGAGTCTCTCATGTTCTGTCACTCTCTCTGATATTTCCCACTCATTTTCTCTCCTTTCCCCCATAATCCCTTTCACTATTGTTTATATTCACCAAATGAATGAGACCATATAATGTTTGTCCTTCTCCGATTGACTTGCTTCACTCAGCATAATACCCTCCAGTTCCATCCATGTTGAAGCAAATGGTGGGTATTTGTCGTTTCTAATGGCTGAGGAATATTCCATTGTATACAGGGCAGAAAAGAAGAATGCATGTATATCCACAGTACTAACTGGAAACTCATCTATAATCAAATACTGAATTATGTCCACACTTAAGTATTGTGAGACTTAAGAGACTGTCGATAGGAGGAAGAGGTTGGAAAGAACACAGTGTGTGGGGTGAAGAGAAGAGTTGATCAGGTGGAATGAGAATAGCAAGGGTGCACTTTGGATGGGAAATAAATGTAGAGTTGGTGAGGCCGTCAGTGCCAGGGTCAAACACTTTGGTTTTGATTTTATAATAGTAGGCATATATTATATTTTCTGAATTAGGGAGATGATATGGTTTTAGAAAGATTTATATGGCAGGGTTGTATAGACATAATTTATATAGGAAGAATGTAAAGGGAGAGTGAAATTAAAAAAAAATCATTATTCATCTATCTAATGGTCTTTCTAAGGTGTCCTAACTTGCCATTTGGTTTATTGTATAACGGATTTTTTTAGGGTATAGATATTAATTAAACTTGGATATTTCAGAGTCTAATGACTGGACTTATTGCTTTGATTATTGCTTTAGGTGGTCTATAATAATTGCCAAAGTTGATCTATGATACTCTGTACTTATCAGCTTTACATCATATTTATGATTTTACCAGTATTCTTTGTTTTAAAGAATCTTAGATGGCCTCCACTTGCTCCATGGGTGAATTTCGAGAAATTTCTGGAATTGTTAAGAAGCTGTGTAAGTCAGAATAGGCTAAGTTTGCTGAAGTAACAACTGCCAAATCTCAGTGGCTCAACATCATAAAAGTATATTTCTGGTAAATGTTTATTTATGCTAAATGTCTATTGTGAGTCATTGCAGTGACTGCAGTCATTTGGAGCTCTTATCTCAATATGTTATCCTATACTTGCCAAGGCAGGAATAAAAGAACTTGGCAAATTATATACTGTTTCTTAAGGCAAGAGGGACACATGTAATTTTTAGTCATATTTTATTGGCCAAAGTAAATGACCTGGCTGTGCCTAACTTCAAAGTAGTTGGGAAGTGCTATGCTAACATATATTCAAAACAGGGGAAAACAGGGTATGTGTGAACATCTCTAATGACCACCACAAGGAGATAGTTCCTTTTCAAAGCACTCATGAGCATAAGTCTAGAAAGAATAATATCTTTCAAATGAAATTATTCTACTGAGAATTATTTCATCCACTGCTTAGGTCTATAGGCTCATAGGCCCAGAGCAAATTAGAATTTTAATATAAATGGACAAGGTGACCCACAACATGACTAGAATACGACTCTCTATTATGAATTGGTAAGTGTGAGGAGAGATTGTAAATCTTCTTCTTATGGAAGTTCAGTATTAGATTCATACTTGTGTTCTGTACATTTTTAATGTGATTGGTGAAATAATTTGGAAATAATTTGTATAATATATAAATAATCATAAATATTTATTACAAAAATACATGCTATTTATGCCTATATACATAGACTCATATATTACTTAGCTGACAACTGAAGGTTGAATGGTCAATGGTGGTGGCTCATGGTGACTATGGATCTCTATACAGTTAGCATATACCCTGGATGACCTCTGAGAGCACAGTATGTGGATTTTTTTAAAGTTTTAAGTTAGAGTATTAGAATAGGAACCACATTTAAATTTATTCTATAGTCTTCAGTTATGTGCAACATAAGATTTACCATTCCTATGTAATATTTAAGTTTTATCTGTTGTATCTTGAAATTTCAAATTGCGTGAAAAAATAATTTTATTTGATGAAGTTAGTGTGGTCCATAAAGGCTGGCTCAGAAAACAATCCAAGTGGTAGACTATGGGCTCTGCATATTCAGCCACATTCTTCTCTGGTAATGTCAGTACCTGGATCTCCAGTGTTGGAGATCAATTCTTCAATTCTTCAATTCTCTGCATCCTTACTCCCAGGAAGCTCCTTGAACACTTCTATGAACACATGTAGTGTATGAGATTGAGCTTCTGCTAATGGGTATGAAGAAGTATGAACTTGTGATTTTCAGCAATTGTTTGCATATGCCAAGATATTGTAAAATACGTCCTATTTCTTTGATATGATTTGGGTAGCCTTAAGATGTATGCTTGCATTTTAGATTCCAGAGGTTGAGGTTAAAGTTGCTAAGCACTATTGCTGAGAATGGAAGGGATGGCCTTTCAAGATGGTGTATAGAAGTGGCACTTGTGTTGCTATTGTTCTAATGTCAGTACATTGATATTAATAGTACTAATCTCAGTATGAGTCATTCTATTTTGTTAACAATAATGATGTTGGCGATGTTTATAATAGTCATGAGTTAATAAATGTAATTGCATTGTCTATTGTATAATAATAATAACTGTTAAAAGATCATTTTATGCCAAGTTTCAGAAGGAAACTGAAATATAAAATTGTGAGTTAATAGCTATTAAGAATGTAAAATAAAGGGTGTTTGGACCAGTAATAGATCTGATTTCAGCTTCCCTACTTAACCTGACTAAAATTGATTTTCAGATACTGAGTAATCGATGGGAAGATAGTATCTTAGAGCTCTCAAAAATTGTAAAACATCAGTGGCACCAGAAAGGTGTTATGTTACTGGTAACTTTAGTGTTGTATTTGAACTGATGAACTCAGATGTCAAATATTGAAGTATGCCACTGTTACCTAGACTTTTCAGATTCTTCATAAGGAACACAGAAAAATGATATTTTTCAGAATTGTTTAATTAACTTAAAATCAGGTGTGTTCTGTATACTTTCACAAGAACTGTTAGTAATGACCATCAAATAATATATATTTCTGCATTTATAAGTGCATGTAAGGATGAAATGTTTTCAATCAATTCATGTTAAGATACCAAAGTTGATTTTTTTTGAGAGTTTATACTGTGAAATATCTGAGTTTGTTTTGATAGCTTGCAGGTAGCCTTCACAGTATGGTCTTCTACCAAACTTTTTTTTCTTTTCATTTTTAATTTATTTATTTATTTATTTATTTATTTATTTATTTATTTATTTATTTTTTATTTATGATAGTCACAGAGAGAGAGAGAGAGAGGCAGAGACACAGGCAGAGGGAGAAGCAGGCTCCATGCACCGGGAGCCCGACGTGGGACTCGATCCCGGGTCCCCAGGATCGCGCCCTGGGCCAAAGGCAGGCGCCAGGGATCCCCTTTTTTTTCTTTTCTAGGTTACCGTCACAAAGGATTCATCTCAAGGGGTCTCCTATCGATGATCTCAGCTCTTGCTCTCCACTTATTCCCCTTTTCAGATTTCTTTCATCCTCCTCTGATACACGGGTTTTCTGGTAAGCTGCTTTATTTTCATTCTCTCTCAATTCTCTGATGTTACTTAGAAGGCAATTCAGGGCAGCCTGGGTGGCACAGCGGTTTAGTGCCGCCTTCAGCCCAGGGCGTGATCCTGGAGACCCATGATGGAGTCCCACATCAGGCTCCCTGCATGAAGCCTGCTTCTCCCTCTGCCTGTGTCTCTGCCTCTCTCTCTCTCTCTCTCTGTCTCTCATGAATAAATAAATACAAATCTAAAAAAAAAAAAAAAAGAAGAAGGTAATTCAGCCATCTCGATGTTTTGATGAGGAAGTGGGTGGGGCACAGAATCCTAGGCATGTCTTGGTGCTCACAATAGCGTTGCTGTACTATCTATCCCCTGTCATATACATACTTAAAAATGGGATAGATAAGGAAGAGAGGTGTTAGAGTAACTAGATTAGTCCCAAGACAAAGTTGCCCATGCTAAACCCCATGCTAATAAACTAAAACATTTTTCTAAGCTCCCCCAGAAAAGGAAGGTCAATAGATCAACACTTGCCTGTTCTACAAGGCTTACTTGACCTGGGTTCAAAACTTTCCTTTACTCCATATAAAGAAAGTTACCCTGCTTTAACCAATCTGCAAATGCCAAGTATAACTTCCTTATTCCTACTCACTTCAGTCTATAAAAATATCTTGCCCTGTACAGCTCGTAAGTGCTCCTTTCTACCTGCTAGATTGGAGGCTGCCTGATTCATGAATCATTGAATAAAAGCCTATAAAATCAGTAAATTGTGGAAAAACTTTCTTTTAACAGAAGCAAGGACTTGGAAATGTTATAAGGGAAATGGGGGCAGCCAAGGACTTGGACGTGAAATCAAAATGGTCCAGAATGAGGGTATACTAGGTCATACCTCTTTTCTATATATTGCCAGTTAAGGAAATGTATCATCTTACTCTGTCACATATATTAAGGGTGAGTCGACTTGCATTCAAGCAGAATATTGAGGCACTTATGCAAATAATTTAAAACAAAAAGAAAAAAATTCTCCCCATTTACTTGAATTTTCAAGATAGTGAAGGGAAACGTATTTTAGGTCATGAATTATGCAGAAAATTTCTTCAATTTGTCATTATATTTTGTCTCTGAGCTTTTCACAAATACAACTTGTGAGTGAAATATAAAAGGCATAGAAATATGTGTCAGAGATTTAGATTTCTTTTAGATTTATGTCTTATTATTTGAGCTCCCACCTAATTTCCTCTGGGATATCATGGTTTTGTATATTCCCTGCACACATAGCCATTTGTTTATTTTCTTCGGTATTGTGTCTGGTATTTGTTATACATTTTGGGAAACCTCCTTCATACTTAAGAAGATCACTGGTCAATCTAAAAACAGATAATACTTATAATCTTTGACATTTTTCGTCTAAGCCATTTAAGCCTTTGCTTTTAGAGTAGGAGCTTGTAGTGACTGAGGTACAATGTCAAAAAAGCCTAGATCAATCTCCATTAGCTATGGAAATTAAGAGAGGATATTGTGGATAATATAAAGGAACCCTACTTGACCGAGTCTGCATTTTGTGTATTTGTGTTATTAACTATTTATAACAATAATGCCACATTATAGAAACTCAGAAGAACATGGGAAGTTGTCTTATTTCCTAATTCCTCCCTTTGATTCTATAACTCCTCCTCTACAATGTGGAGAATGTTGGAGTTATTCTTCTTAAACCCAATTAACCTTTGCCTTGAATTCATGGATTGTTTAGTGTATGTGTAGATTGGGAAGGAAATGGGAGCTAATATTTTGATTTTTAAAGGTTTTTCATGGTGATTGGACCTGGATATGCAAAGAGAAGGCAGATTACTCAGTTTGTTTACCCTTCCAGCTTCAGATAAGCTGTACACATTCAACACATTGAGATGAAAAGCCGGGGAGTACTTCTGGTACTTCCCTGTAAGCTGTATACTCCTCTGGGGGAGCATTGAGGTTTGAGCCAATAAAGATCAAGTGATTCCCACTGAAGACTTTTAAAAAGAACTCAAGCAGGAAGTCTGGTAAACTCACACACTACTTTTTTTTTTTTTTTTTTTTTTTTTACTAACAGTTCTTCATTATATGCTTTGTTAAAGGTACAGATGTCTCCTGATACCTAGTACCACTTTTTCTGTTCCCACTTGCTGTGACAAATAAGCTGGGGAGGGGAAGGAGAGTACCAGGGCAAGACCTAATCAGAAGTATTTACGTAGAAGTGAGTAGAGATGGTATCACTGTAAATAATACTGTGTCCTCTGGAAGAAGTCAAGGTCACAGACAAAGACATGATTTAAATCAGAAGGAAGGAGTTAACACAAAGTAAGGTTAGGCTGGGACCCATCAATGCTCCCAGTTACCTTTGGATTATGTAGAGGCTGATTAATATCTCTTCAAAGGCCCTTCCTACATCTCTATCTTTTTTTCCTCTGGATCCTAATTTTAACTCTTCCCCAAGCCAGTGAATTTTCTTCAATTTCCTCAGAAAGGCTTGCTCCCTCACCTCTAAGTCTTTAGCCACATGCTCTAACTGCTCTAGTTCAGGGAAGAAGCACTTTTGTTTAGAGAGAGAATCAAATGCCAAGGAGAAATGTGGAAGAGGCTTTAGCACCCAATTGAGCTTTTCTAGTTGATACCATTAGGAACATTTAAAGGACATAGATAGAGAAAGAGAGACCCTTGAAGGAACAATGGGTAACTTCCTGCAGTGTTGTTATATGGAAATGAATGCTTATGATTTTTCCTACTCTTAATTGACTACATAGTCAGTCTCCACTTAAAATTCCTGACAGAAGTGAGTTCCCTACTACTGAGCTCTTCCCTAGAGCTTCTTCACCTCTATTTCTCTAGATAAATATTATCCTTGGATCAAGTAATGCTATCAGAAAGCAGTGAATGGCTTTATGTGAATTATACTTTGATGTCCTGCTCTTTATGTACTATGTGAAATTTTACCCCTTATGAAGCATTTGTATATAATCGCCATATTTACTAAGGAAATATTGTTAAATATGATCCATACTTGATGACTCAGCAATTTCACTTTTAGATGAAAGTCCTGTAGATTTTCAACAGGAGATGTGAACACATTATTTATAGTACCACTGTTCACAATAGCAAAACCCACAAGATAACTCAAACACCAATGAGAGAGTAAATGAACAAATTGTGTCATATACTAGCCCAATGGAGTCTATAAAAACAAATGAATTACAGCAACATACAATAATATGGATGAATCTTTTTTTGTTTGCTCTAAAATTTTTGAAGACTTAATTTTTTTAAAGCAGTTTCATCTGTAACAGAATTGAAAGGAAGGTACTGAGATTTCCCGTATGCCCTCACACTTACATAGTCTCCCTTCTTATCAGCTTCACTCACCAGAATGGGGCATTTGTTTTCAAGGATGAACCTACATCATGCATCATGATCACCCAAAGCCCATAGTTTACTTTAGGGTTCACTCTATGTGATGTACTTGTAATCGCTGCCTTAAAAATTCTCTGTGCTCTAAATATTCATCCATTCCCTCCATTGCTCCTGGCAATCACTGGTCTTATTGATATCTGTGTCTTCATAGTTTTGCCTTAATATGGCTGAATCTTAGAAACATGATATTAATTGAGAAAATAAATCTTAAAAATTACATACAAAATGATACTCCTTTAAATCCTTAAATAAGTTGGAAACAATTAAAGTAAGAAAAAATAGAATTTTAGGAGTACATATAAATGCAATACCCTTATATAAAAAGGAACCTAAGGAATGAGGAATATGTATGTGATTCAGGATGTGATTCCTACTGCTGGTAGGAATCTGGTGGTTGGGCTATGTTGGGACTATAGAATTGGTGTAGGTTAATGTCAAGGTCCTAGCTTGGGTTATAAGTGGTAGATTCATAAACACTTATTGCATGACTAAAACTAACTAATCAACTAACTAGAAGTGGGAGGAAAAGAACAATGTCCAGCATAACTTATAGAGTCCACTATCACCATTTTATGTTGAGAGGGTAGAGGCTCTCATAACAGTGATTGAACTGATGGCCTACTTTGTTTTTACACCCTGCAATTCCAAACACAAGGCTATACCTCAAGCAGGCTTTTGAACCTATGAAATGTGATGAAACTGGTTTAAAAGTGTAGTTTGTGGAGTTCATCTTATATAGTTGTTTTCCTGAGAGGTTTCAGTTCTTTTATCATTCATTTATTCCAATGTATCTTCAAAAGAGACATAATAAACCTTCAGTTCTACAGTGACTAATATGGTAGGATTGCCATTCTGATCCTTTCATATACCAAACATAGAATTTATTTCATTTTATGGGATGGCCCTTGAAGTGTTTGTCTAGCAGGCTGGCTGCGGAAAGGAACCTGGCTTTTGTTACTTCAAAGAATGAAAATAAATAGGAATAACGTTAGATTTCTCTAACTATTCCTTTCTCTCTTTATAAAACAGGGTCTCTTAAGTGTTAGGTTCTTACTGTGAGTCTGATACCTTACACCAAAATTGCCCTACTAATAACCAACGTTCTATAGAACTCAGATAATTTACAAAATCAAATCCAGTCAAAACCCACTATATAATAACATTTTTCGTTTTGTGTCTCCAGAGTAGATTATTATCAATTCAGCACTGAAAAAGATATCGGAAACTTGCCTTAATTAACATTTTGGTCCTGTTTACTTGACAGTAGACACGAGCATTTTGGAAAAGGCTTAACTGATGCACAGGACCATGAAGTATTAGTTTTTAAATGGTAGAGTTAGTACCAATTCTGAAAAACATGACCAGAATCTTGGTTTTAAAAAATATTGATTTTGGTCAGATTGAAGAGAATTGATTAGACCATGACTAGTTGTCAGTCTCATAAATCAGGTTTGCGATAACCCTTTGTTTTAAACACTTGCTGAGTGGATTAACATTACAAAAGAGGAAAAATGGAGGTGCAAATAACACAGTGGAGTTTGGAAGGTGCTTGTCTTGGTACATACAAATATGTGGACTTAATATTTATTTCTTTTCCCTGGGCCTACAGATACTTCCCATATTCATTTCAAATATTAGTTATTTTGGCCTGGGAGTCTGCCCTACAAAATGATAAATGTGAATCAAATCAGCTCATTCTTGCTTGCAGTCTCTCCAGACAGAGCAGCTCTTGACTTTTTACAGTTTTGAAAGTTAAATATAATTTTTATATCCCACAGCAAAACCTACTCATTTTTTAGCATGATCCTACAAGATAGTCTTTATATAATTGAAAAATTTTAGACTTGGAAGTTTTTGTAACTTACATAAACTTATAACTTGTATAACTTAGAAGTCTTTGTAACTTGTGTGAGAATAAGGGGGCCAAAGAGCTGAAGATATCTGAAGATGGTCATAGAAGGTGAAGAGACCAAAATTAGTGTTATTGAAGAGGAAACTGTCATTACTGTGGCCAGGAGCACAGGCTTACCAATGGAGAGACAGGAGAGTCACTTACAATCTCTATCCCATATGTTTTATGCTGACATGCTTCTTAGTTTAAGAGGAGACATCAAATATTATTATTATTATTATTATTATTATTGAGCACCCTGCTCTATTATTATTAGTATTATTATAAATATTCGCTATGTGCTCTATGCCAGACATCAAAGAATGAAGATGAGATGATGATGATGATGATGATAGTAAATACTATGTGTAGTAAATACTATGTGTTCTTTGCCAAGCATATTTCTTTTTTTCCATTAAAAATTTTTAATTCTAATACATTTAATGTATAGTGCTATATGAGGTATGCAATATAGTGATTCAACAGTTCCATATGTACTCATTGCTCATCATGGTAGGTATACTTTTGATCCTTTTTGTCTATTTCACCCATCCCCCACTCAACTCCCTTCTGGTAACCACCAGTTTGTTCTCTATATATAGTTAGGAGTGTGTTTTCTTGGTCTCTTTTTCTCTCTTTTTTTCCTTTCTCATCTGTTTTGTTTCTTAAATTCCACATATGACTGAAATAATATAGTATTTGTCTTTCTCTGAGTGATTTATTTCACTTAGCATTATACTTCCTAGATCCATACATGTTTTTGCAAGTGGCAAGATTTCATTCTTTTTTATGGCTGAATAACATTCCATTCATATATATATATATGTATATGTATATGTATATGTATATGTATATGTATATGTATATGTATATATACATTCCATTTTATAGATATATAAAACACCTCTTTATCCATTCCTCAATAAACACAGGGAATTGTTTATTCTTCAATAAACAATTAGTAAATCATAGGGTAGTTCTATTTTTAATTTTTTGAGGAACCTTCATACTGTCTTCTGCAATGGCTGCACCCAGTTTGTATTCCCACAAACAGTGCACAAGGATTCTTTTTTCTCCAATCTTTGCCAACACTTGCTTCTTGAATTTTTTATTTTAGCCATTCTCAAAGATGTGAGGTAATATCTCATTGTAGTTTTGATTTGCATTGTCCTGATGATGAGTAATATTGAGCATCTTTTCATGCATTTGTTCGCTATCTGTATGTCTTCTTTCGAGAAATGTCTGTTCATGTCTTCTGCCCATTTTAAATTGGATTGGTTTTTTGTTGTTGAGATGTATAAATTACCTTGTATACTAACCCTTTATCAGATAAATCATTTGTGAATATCTTTTCCCATTCAGCAGGTTGTCTTTTAGCTTTATTGGTTGTTTCCTTTGCTGTGCAGAAGTTTTTTATGTTATTATAGTCCCAATAGTTTATCTTTGCTTTTGTTTCCCTTACCTCAGGAGACATATCTAGAAAGATGTTACTGCAGCTAATGTCAGAGAAATTATTGTCTGCTCTCTTCTAAGATTTTTATGTTTTCAGGTCTTAATATCTGATCCTTAATCCATTTTGAATTTCCTTTTGTGTATGGTGTAAGAAAGTGGTCCAGTTTCATTCTTTTGCATGTGGCTGTCCAGTTTTCCCAACACAATTTGTTGAAGAGACTGTCTTTTGCCATTAGATATTCTTTCCTACTTTGTCAAAGATTAATTGATCATATAATTGTGGGTTTATTTATGGGCTTTCTATTCTGTTCTATTGATCTCTGTCTAATTTTGTGTCAGTACCATACTATTTTGATTACTACAGCTCCATGGACTACTCTCCATGGTACCCCAGTACTGAGGCAAGCCTGGCTGTAGAGCAGGTTTGGTGGTCTTGAACTCCTTTAACTTTTGTCTGGGAAACTCTCTCTCCTTCTATTCTGAATGATAGCTTCATTGGATAGAGCTTTCTTGGCTGCATATTTTTTCCTTTCAGCATTTTGACTATATCATGCCCCTCTCTTCTTTCCTGCAAAGTTTTTGCTGAAAAGTCCCCGGATAGCCATATGGGGTTTCCCTTGTACATGATTGTCTATTTTTCTCTTGTTGCTTTTAAAATTTTCTTATCAAAACTTTTTGCCATTACTATGTGTCTCAGTATGGACTTGTTCTATGGACCTTCTTAGCTTCATCTTGTTGAGTGTTCTCTATACCTCATGAATCTATATATCTGTTTCTTCTATTTGGTTAGGGAAGTGTTCAGCTATTATTTCTTCAAATAAATTTTCTGCCCCTTTTTCTCTTTCTTCTCCTTCTGAGATTTCTATAATGTGAATGCTATTAAGTTGGTTGGAGTTGCTGAATTCCCTAAGTCTATTTTCATTTGGCATATTATTTTTTTTCTCTCATCTGTTCATCTTGATTACTGTTCATACTCTTTCCTCCAGGTCATTAATTTATTCCTTTGCTTCCTCTAGCCTGCTATTTATTCCATCTAGTGTGTTTTTAATTTCATTTATCCATTTATCATGTTCATTTATCATGTTCTTCATCTCTGATTGGTTCTTTTATGTTTTCTATCTCTAGGATAAGAGTCTTGCTGATGTCTTTCACTCTTTTTTCAAGTTTAGTGAGTATCTTTTTGATCATTACTTTGAATTATCTATCAGATATATACTTATCTCCATTTTGCTTAGGTCTCTTGCTGTGGTTTTGTCCTGCTCTTTCATTTGGGACATATTCTTCTGTCTCCTCATATTGTCTAACTCTCTGTGTCTGTCTTTGTTTGTTAGGAAAGTTTGCTATGTCTTCTATTCTTGAAAGTAATGGCTGTTAGAAGGAGATGTCCTATTGTGCTATGCAATGTAATGTCAGCTGTTCATCAGAACTTGGCACTTCAGGAATGTCTTCTATGTGTGTTGCATGCACCCTGCTCTAGCCTCTTGACCACTTTTTCCTTTAGTCCAGTCATCTGCAGGGGCTCTTTTTCTGTTGTGGGCAGTAGAGTGTTTTGTCCATGTGGTGTTAGCAGACCAGTCTGGGGTTGCCTTGGTCTTGAGTTGAGTCAGACCAAGTGTTTGCCAGAGATGCAGTAGTACCAAGCTGCAGGGCACTTTCCCTGTGTTGTCTCCTGAGAAGTTTTCATTGATAGGTTGAAGTCTGTATTCAGACCAATATCTGTTCCCAGCTCACTGCTAGAGCTGCCATTTGATTGGTGTGTATGGTTATCTTCCCCTCACCCCAGGATAGGGATCATTTGGAGTGGTGTTGGTCCCTTTTGGAGCTGCTCGCACACTGCCAGGCTTGTGGCACTGCTTTGGATGGAGTCTGGCCAAAGGCATATTGGAGGGGACATGGTGCTACTGCTGGGACTAGCAGGCATGGGGCATGCGGTTTTAGCTCAGTGCATGCCATGGCACTGGGGTCAGCCTGGGCAGGTCTGCAAAGTGTGGAATGCACAGTTTTAACGAGGTATATTTGGGTCTTCTGAGGGGCAAAGTGCATGGGTGGGTAACATGCTGTTGGCAAGGTTTATTCTGGTTTTGTGATGGAGGGGACCCATGGTACCCCAGTACTGAGGCAAGCCTGGCTGGGAAGGGAAGATCTGTTGAAGTATGATGGGTAGGGGTGTTAGCAAGTTAAGTACTGAGTGCTGGCATTGAGTTGGTTCCCATAGATGATCAAATGTTTGTGCTAGGGGGCTGGGGAGGGAGATGGCACCTGCCAAATCCTTTGTTCCTAGATGGGTCTTTCTGTGATTCTTGCCCCTCCAGGACAGTAAATTGAGTGGACTACTCTCTCTCCTATGTGTTTCCCAAACTGCTGCTTCTACACTAAATCTCCATGGGCTGTTTTTTGTGCTGTCTCTTTAAGTGTGGGGACCCAGCTTCCTCTTGCCCTCCAGGATCTCCCATAGAGGAACCCATTGATTTTTAAAGTCCCAAGTTTTAAGTATTTCTGGTTGTAAGGACTCATGAAATACAGCTCCTTTTGCCTTCAAAGCCAAATATTATGGGCATTCATGTTCCTTGTGTGGGATGCCCAGTGTGATAGTCTGTTTCTTCCCCTTCTCTGTGCCTATGTCTTCCTCCCACACTGCCCTTCCTCCCACCCCCCACGTCCTTGGTCTGTTTAGCTTCTCCCCATGTCTCAGCCCTTCTTACCCTCTTCAATGTGATCTCTTCTCTACATTCA
This sequence comes from Nyctereutes procyonoides, assembly GCF_905146905.1. NCBI lineage: Eukaryota > Metazoa > Chordata > Mammalia > Carnivora > Canidae > Nyctereutes > Nyctereutes procyonoides. The sequence goes on from NW_026575145.1 coordinate 9,293,167, forward strand.
ATAGTGGAGGAGTTTGTTCTGCCAGGCTTCAGGTCATTTTCTGGGTTATTTATGCTGATGTGAGTATTATCTAGTTATATCCATGGGACATGGTGAGCTAAGGGTCCTCTGACTCCACCATCTTCCCAGCCTCCTACCAGGCATATTTCTAAGCCCTTTACCAGTATTATCTATTACAAATAAGAACCATTATCATCCCACCTTCATAGGTGAATATATAAAGCACAGAAAAGTTAATTACCGAACATCACAAAAATTAGTGGAATCACCATTAAAATCCAGGCTTTTGAGTCTACAGTTTATATTTGGAACCTGTAAATGTTAACTGTGAAGAACAGTTTTCATATGAGCATCTCTTCTCAGGGTACTTTATGTGGAGGTGATCCTGTTAACAGCTTCCTATGGTTTCTGTTTCAAGTCTTGACTTTTATTTTTACTCCCATGTCCTTTTCTGCTTACTTACTGGATTGCCTCCTTTTTCCTATTTGACAAGCATCAGGGAGAATGTGTGGGTGTTTCTGGTCCCAGGAGGGAGTGTGATCTGACACCAGGAGACTTCATAGTACACTGCAGTATACTAGCATTGTTGCTGGCAAGTTCATGGGCTCCTCCCTTCATCATAGTAATGTGACTTTTTTATCTGAATCAAGGATGTGCATATGATCCTAGATAATCCTGTTTCTTTATTTTTTTTAATTGAAGTATAATTAACATATGACATTATATTAGTTTCAGTGTACAACAGAATGATTTGATATTTACATACATCATGAAATGATCACCATAAGAAGTTTAGTTATCATCTGTCACTATACAAAGTTACAATTCTTTCCCTTGTGATAAGAACCTTTAATATTACTCTCTTGACAACTTACAAGTATGTACTACAGTATTATTGATTATTGTCACTGTGCTGTATAGTACATACCCATGGCTTCTTAATTTTATAACTGGAAAGTTTGTACTTCTTGACTCCTTTTGCCTGTTTTGCTCACCTCCTCTAACCCTGCTCATGTCTAGTAACCACCATTCTGCTTTCTCTATCTATGAGTTGGGCTTGTTTTGCTTTGTTTGTTCATTTGTTGTTTTTTTTTAATTCCACATATAAGTGAAATGATATGGAATTGTCTTTCTCTAACTTATTTCACTTAGCACTCAAGGGCTGAAGTTTCATCCATGTTGTAGCGAATGACAGGATTTCCTTCTTTTTTTATGGGTTAGTAATGCTCCAGTGTATATATACACCACATTTTCTTTATCCATTCATCCATTGATGGATACTTAGTTTTCATATCTCAGCAATTATGCTGCAATAAATATAGCAGTGTACGTGTCATTTTAAATTAGTATTTTCATTTTCTTTGGAAAAATACTTAGTGGAGGATTGGTTGTATCACATAGTAGTTCAATTTTCAAATTTTTGAGGAAACTCCATGTTCTTTTCCATAGTGGCTGCACCAATTTACACTCCCACCAATATTGCTCAAGAGTTTTCGTTTCTTCACATCTTTGCCAACACTTGTTATTTCTTGTCTTTTCGGTAATAAGCTTTCTAACAGGTGGAAGGTAGTACCCCATTGTGGTTTTGATTTGCATATCTCTGACATTTAGTGTTTTTGAGCATCTCCTCTTGGACCTGTGGTCATCTTTATGTGTTCTTTGGAAAAATGTCTATTCAGATCCTTTGTCTAATTTTTAAAAAACATTTTATTTATTTATTTATTTGAGAGGGAGAGACATAGTGACCAAGATAGCACAAGCAGGGAGGAGAGGGATAAGTACGCTCCTTACTGAGCAGGGATCCCAACGTGGGGCTCCATCCCAGGATGCTGAGATCATGACTTGAACTGAGGGCAGACACTTAACAGACTGAGCCATCCAGGTGCCCCCTTTGTCTACTTTTTAATTGAATTGTTTTTTAAAATTTTTTGCTATTGAATAACAAGAGTTCTTTATGTATTTTGAATATTAACCCCTTACTGGATATATGAGCTATAAATATTTCTCCCATTCAATAGATTGTCATTTAATTTTGTTGATGGTTTCCTTTGCTATGAAGAAACTTTTTAGTTTGATATAGTCCTTTGTTTATTTTCGCATTTGCTGTCTTTGCTTATTGGAGTCAGATCCAAAAAATCATTGCCAAGACTGATGTCAAGGAGCTTATTGTATTGTCTATTTATGCAAGGAGTTTTATGGTTTCAGTCTTATGTTCAAGTCTTTAGTCCATTTTGAGTTACTTTTTTGCATGGTGTAAAATAGTAGTCTATTTCCTTCCTTCCTTCCTTCCTTCCTTCCTTCCTTCCTTCCTTCCTTCCTTCTTCTTTCCTTCTCTTTCTTCTTTCTCTTCTTTCTTTCTTTCTTTCTTTCTTTTCTTTCTTTCTTTCTTTCTTTCTTTCTTTCTTTCTTCTTTCTTTCTTTCTTTCTTTCTTTCTTCTTTCTTTTTTTCCCCATGTAGCTGTCTCGTTTTTCTAGCACCAGTTATTGAAGAGTTTCTTTTTCCCCAGTGTGTATGCTTGCCTCCTTTATTGTAAATTAATTAAGCATATATAAATGGGCTTATTTTGGGGTGCTCTATTTTTTATTGATCTATATGTCTATGTTTATGCCAATACCAAACCATTTTAATTACTATAGGTTTTTAATATAGTTTGACATCAGGGAGCATAATGTCTTCAGGCTTGTTTATTTTTCTCATAATTGCTTTTCCTTTTGGAGTCTTTGTGATTCCATATGGATTTTAGGATTGTTTGTTTTAGTTCTATGAAACTTACCATTGGAGTTTTGATGGGGATTGTATTAATCTGTAGATTGCTTTGGGTAGTATGAACATTTTAACAATATTAATACTTTCAATCTATGAGCATGGAATATCTTTTCATTTATTTTTGCCTTCAATTTTTTTGATTAGTATCTTATAGTTTTCAATGTACAGGTCTTTCATCTCCTTGGTTAAATTTATTCCTATGTATTTTATTCTTTTTGACACATTTATAATGGGGTCAGTTTTTAAACTTTTCTTTCTGATAGTTTGTAGTTAGTGCTTAGAAACTCAACAGATTTCTGTATATTGATTTTATACCTAATTTTTACTGAATTTGTTTATGAGTTCTAACTGCTTTTTTGTGGAGTCTGTATGGTTTTCTTTTATTTATAAATCATATTTAATGCTTGAAATAAAAATTATAGCATCATTTGATATTCAAGACAATGACGTATACATATCTTTTAATTTAAAATTTAGGTAGTTAACATACAGTACAATATTGGTTTCTGGAGTAGAATTCAAAGATTTATTACTTACATAGAACATTCAGTGCTCTTCAGGACCAGTGACCTCCTTAATAGACATCTAGCCAACCCCCCCCCCACCGCCGACCTCTCTCCATAAACTCTTCAGTTTGTTCTCTATCATTAAGAGTCTCCATGGCTTATTTCTCTCTTTTTTGTTTTCCCCCTTCCCATATGTTCATCTGTTTTGTTTCTTAAATGCCACATCTAAGTGAGAGCATATTGTATTTATCTTTTTCTGACTGACATATTTCACTTACCATAATACACTCTAGCTCCATCCATGTCATTGTAAATGGCAAGATTTCATTCTTTTTGATGGCTGAGTAGCATTCCATTGCATATATGTCACCTCTTTTCGATCCATTCATCAGTTGATGGACAATTGGGCACTCTCCATAGTGTAACTATTGTTGATAATGCTGCTATAAACATTGGGGTGTATGTATCCCTTTGAATCTGTATTTTTGTATCCTTTGGATTAATACCTAGTAGAAATCTACAAACAGTGACTTTTTTACTTTTTTCCTGTCCAATTTGTATGCCTTTATTTCTTTTTCTTTACTAATTTCTTTGGCTAGGACTTAACAATACTACATTGAATTTCTCTGGTATGATTTCCAATACTATATTGAGTACTATGGGAGAATGGGCAACCTTGTTTTGTTCCTATTCTCAGATAGAAAGTATGATGGAAGCTGTGGACTTGTCATATTCAGCCTTCATTATATTGAGGTACAATCCCTTTTTATTTACTTTGTTGAAGTTGTTAATCATAAATGGATGTTGAATTCTGTCAAATGCTTTTTGTTTATCGACATAATTATATGATTTTTAGCTTTTATCTTGTTAATGTGGTATATCATATTGATTGATTTGTGGGTGTTGACCCATTCTTGCATCTGTGGAATAAATCTCACTGGATTGTGGTATATAATCCTTTCAATGTAGCATTGAATGCAGTTTGCAAAAATTTTATTGAGTTTTTGCATATATGTTCATCAGAGTTATTGCTATAATCTTTATTCCTCCTTCTCTACCTCTTTTTGTTCATCTTTTCTCTCTTTCTTTTTTTCTTTCTGTAGTGTCTTTGGTTTTGGTGTCAGGGTAATGCTTCATTTGTAATAAGTTTGGAAGCACTCCATTGCCTTCCATTTTTTGAAAGAGTTTGAGAAGAATGGGTATTAAATCTCTGAATGCTTGGTAAAATTTGCCAGTGAAGCCATCTAGTCCTGAACTTTTATTCTATGAGAGGTTTTTGAATACTGATTCCATCTGTTTAGTAGTAATCCATCTATTCAGATTTTTAATTATTTCCTGATTTAGTCTTAAGAGCATATGTTTCTAGGAATTTATCCATGTCTTCTAGGTTATCCAATTTGCTGGTATATAATTGTTCATAGTAATCTCCTATAATCCTTTGTATTTCTTTAGTATCAGTTGTAACTTCTCCTTTTTTAAAAAATTATTTATTTAATTTATTTATTTTAGAGGGAGAGAGAGCACATGTTGGGGGGGCAGAGGGAGAGGGAGAATCTCAAGCAGACTTTGCTGAGCACAGAGCCCAACACAGGATTCAATCTCCTGACCCTGAGATCAAGTCCTGAGGGAAAACTGAGTGAGACACCTAACCGACTGCACTACCCAGGCACCCCTGTTGTAACTTCTCTTTTAATTCTGATTTTATTTATTTGAGCCTTCCCTTTTTTTTTTCTTGTTTAATTTTATCTTTTTGAAGAATCAGCTTTTCGTTTCATTGAACTTCTCTATTGTTTTCTTGTCTCTATTTCATTTATTTCTACTTTGATCTTTATTATTTCTTTTCTTCTATTAACTTTGGGGCTTTGTTCTTCTTTTTCTGTTTTTAGTTTGGTGGGAGGTAAAGTTAGATTGTTTGAGTTTTTCTTTTTTCTTGAAGTAGGTCTCTACTGCTTTAAATTTCTTTCTTAGAACCAATTTTGCTATATCTCATAGATTTTGGTATATTTCTGTTTTCATTTGTCTCCAGGTATTTTTAAAATTTTCCTTTGATTTTTTTTGATGACCCATTGATTGTTCAGGAGCATATATTTTTTAATATTTTATTTATTTATTCATAATAGACATAGAGAGAGAGGCAGAGACTTTGCCAGAGGGAGAATCAGGCTCCCTGCAGGGAGCCCAATGTTGGACTTGATTCCTGACCCCAGGATCACACCTTGAACCAAAGGCAGATGCTCAACTGCTGAACCACCAGGTATCCCTGTTCAGTAGCATATTGTTTAATCTACATGTTTTTGTTTTATCCCCAGTTTTCTTATAATTGAGTTCTAGTCTCATACCACTATAGTCAGAAAAGATGACTGATATGATTTCAATCTTTAATTTATTGAGACATGTTCCATGGAATCTGGATGTGTCTATTTTAAGTTGATAATAATTTAACTTAATTTTTTAAAGATTTATTTATTTATTTGAGAGAGAGAGGAAGAGAGAAAGCATGCAAACAGGGGGAGGAGCAGAAGGGGAAAGAAAGGGACAAGAAAGTCCATGCTGAGCTTGGAACCTGATGTGGGGCTCAATCCCGGGACTCCAAAATCATGACCTGAGCTGAAACCAAGAGTTGGATACTCAACTGACTGAGCCACTCAGGCACCCTAATAATATTTTAACTTTATACTCATTGCCAAATTCTACTTTTTTTTACTTCCCTCCCCCTTATGTTTTTGATGTCACATTTCACAACTTTTTATTTTGTTCCCCTTAATGAATTATTGTAGTTTTGGTTAATTTTACTATTTTTGTCTTTTCACCTTCATAGTAGCTTTGTAAGTGATTAATCCACTACCTTTATTATGTATTTACTTTTGCCAGTGATATTTTTACTTTTGTATCTCTTCTTGTTATTAATTAGTGCCATTTCTTTTCAGCTCAGAGAAGTTTAACTTTTCCTATAAGGCTGATTTAATTGTGATAAATTTCTTTAGCTTTTACTTGTCTGGGAAAATCTTTAGCTCCTCTTCAATTTTGAATTATAACCTTACAGAGTAGAATATTCTTGTTTGAAATATTTTTCCTTTTGGTATTTTGAATATATTATGTCACAACATTCTTGCAAAATACTGTTGAAAAATCAGCTGCTAGTTTTATGGTGTTTTCCTTAAAGCCTTAAAGACAAATTGTTTTTCACTTTCTGCTTTCAAGGTTCTCTTTTTATCTCTTTATCTTTAATTTTGAATATTTTAATTGTAATGTGTCTTGGTGTGGATTTCTTTGAGCTCATCCTATTTGGAATTCTGTGGGTTTCTTGGGCCTGGATGTCTGTTTTGTTTTCTAGATTAGGTATGTTTTTGGCCATTATTTCTTCAAATAAGTTTTTGGCCCCTTTTTTTCTCTCTTCTCCATCTGTGAGCCCTACAGTGTAAATGTTATTATGCTAGACGTTGTTCCATTGCTCCCTTAGGTCACCTTCACTTTTTAAAATTCTTTTTTCTTTCTTTTGCTCTTTTTGAGTGAGTTCCATGGCCCTGTCTTCCAGATCACCAATCTGTTCTGTTTCATCTAATCTGCTCCTGAACCCCTCTCATGTATCTTTTAGTTCAGTTACTGTGTTCTTCAGTTTTGTGACTTCTGTTTGGTACTTTCTTATATATTCCATCTTTTTGTTGACATTTTTAATGTGTTCATTTATTCTTTTTCCAAATTCAGTGAGCATCTCTATAACCATTACTTTGAACTCTGTAGATACTTCTCTTTTTCATTAAGGTTTTTTCCTGAGATTTTATCTTGCTCATTTATTTGAAACATATCCTCTGTTTCCTCACAATGCTTAATTTTTGTGTTTGTTTATATATACTAGGTGAAAGAGAGATCTCTTCCAGCCTTGAAGGAGTGGCCTTGCCTAGGAAATGAAACTTTTGTTCATCCTTATTCTAGCTTTTGGTTGGCTCTCTAAACTTTATGTTTGTAAATCAGCAGCCTGATTTATTCTTGATAGGTCTCAGTTGAGGCTGTGCTATGACCTGTCAGTGTTCCAAAGGGAGGAGTCTCAGTCAGCACTTAATTTCAGACTTAATGGAAGCCAGACTCTCAGGTGACAGCTTTTAAAGTACACAAATATGGATAGTCCTTTGGGATCACAATCGTAAACCCTGCTGGCCGGCAGACAGGGCAGTCTGGAGGTGTCTCCTGGGCAATAGTTGCAAAAATCAGGGTCTCAGATGACTATAAACTCCTTCCTGGGAAGTCTCATTGAGCTGTAGCAAGGCCTATAGAGAGCACAAAGAATATCCCTTGGCCTACTTCCCTGAGAGCATCTATGCCCCCTCTAGGTATTTGGCAATCCAGAATCCTATCCTTCAGGCTACAGTTACAGTACAAGAAAGTAGGCCTTTTCCAAAGGAAGATTGGAGCTATGCTGTAGTCTGCAGTTTGTTTAGGCCTAAAGGGTGGTAGCCAGCCAAGAACATTCTTTCTGACTGTTACAGTCCTGTAGGACTCAGGAATACAATGACTCTGGGCCAACAGATCCAGGCAATCAGGGATGTCCTCTCTGTGGTCTTCATATACCTGGCAGCTTTAGTGAGGAAGCTGGATGGTACAGGTAGGCATGCCTACCAGCTCTAGCAGAGAAGCAGAAGCATGCAGAAACTGCGCATGTCTACCAGCTTTAGCAGGTCAGTGGGAGATGCATGGGCTGTATGGGCCTGCCAGTGCCAGCATGGTAGAGGGAGAGTAAAAAATTGGCACACATCAGAACCTACATCCTAGAATGTCCCAAAAGATCCCTGCCCATTTGGCAGGCTCTTTAAGATTAGCAAATGGATATTCTTCACAAATAATCTAGGCACTCCTCACTTTTTAAAAATATTTTATTGATTCATTTGAGATAGATACAGAGAGAGAGTGAGAGCATGAGCTGGGGGGAGAGGCAGAGGGAGAGGGAGAAGCAGACTCCCTGCTGAACTGGGAGCCTGATGTGGGACTCTATCCCAGAACTGAAGTATCATGAACTGAGCTGAAGGCAGACACTTAACCATCTGAGCTCCTAGGCACCCCAGTCTAGGTACTTTTCAAACTGCTGCTTTTGTGCTGAACACTGGGCTAAACATATCTGTGTGCCAGTCCTTTAAAAGTGATATCTCAGGGGTGCCTGGATGGCATGGTCATTTAAGCATCCAACTCTTGGTTTCCACTCAGATCATGATTTTGGGGTCATGAGATCGAGCCTTACTTCAGATTTCACATTCAGCACAGAGTCTGCTTAAGTTTCTCTTCTTCTCCTCTGCTCCCCCTTTTCAAATAAATACATCTTTAAAAAAAAAGAGTGACATCTCAGTTCCTTATGGCCTCTTGGGTATCCTGAACATAAGCCCCATTGTTTTTCTTGGACATTAGCCTAGATACCTTGGGGGCTTTTCCCTACAGTGCAGGTCTCAAGGGCTCAGAGTCCTTGCTGTGGAGCATGAAACCCTTGCTCCTCAGAGAGAAGCTCCTGCTTTGTGAGATCCCTCTTTGTGGGTTACTGCACTGAGGTGGGGTTTTGGCAAGACTGTGATGTGCCTCTCTTACCTGTCTTGATGTGGCCCTTTTATCTTTTGTTGTAGAGGAGTTGTTCACCTAATTTATAGGTATTTTTTTCAGAGGGAATTTTTTCATAGGTAACCATAGATTTTTATGTCTGTAGGAAGAAGTGAGTTTAGGATCTTCATATGCTGCCATTTGGACCATGCCTTTCTTTATCTTTATCCCCTATTGAGATTGCTAAAGTTTAATTTTATTATAAGACTGCAGTAAATAAAATTTACAAAGTCTTTGGGGTTGTACAGCTTCTGGCAGTGAAAGTAAAATATGCCTTAAGAATGACTTCCTTGGCAAACTGATAATCAAGACAGATGCTGATTCTTTCCAAGGGCAGAGGCTGAACCCTGAATACAGTCATCATCAAAACCTAAAACATTTCACATAGCTTGCACATGTTCTGAAGAGTGCAGACCATCTATTCAACATATATATGACAGGAAAAGAGAAATAACATTCGGAAGCCTCTAATGAGGGTGTGTATGGTGATCCATCTGTAAATATGGCTTGTGTACAGTATAATCGCTTGGATTTGGAAGGAAAAGAAGGATTATTTACAGGCCTTTTTTTGCAGATGGTGCCTGGCTGGCATATGGGTGTATTTGCATGCCATTCAAGCTATGACTTCATCGGGTTCATGTTTTCATGACAATTGGTTTTGAGCCATCTAAAGGCTATAATTAAAACAATAGTGAATTCATTTAGAAAAAATACATCTTGTCACATCCACCTGCTGATTCCTTAATTTTGAGAATTATCTCTGGTAAAGACCAATAACATATAAGAGACATGCTCATTTTATTGTGTACTTCCCCCCTTTCAGAAGTGCTTTAGTGAAGATTATGTTCTGTAGCACAGCATTTCAGTAACTTGAAAACAATGATACCTCATGTCACTGCGGGATGGAGAATTGTAACTCTCCAAAGGGCTGTAAGGAAGTTCAGCAAGAACTCTGAAGCCAAAGGATGCCTTTTGAGAGGCATAAATTCTGGCCCAGAAGTGTTAGTGGGGAGATCAGATAAAGGGGGTCTTTTAAATAAAAGTGGGAAGACTATAGAAAACCGCATTCCAGGTGGAAGTTAGAGGGAAGGAGAAACAGTGATGGAAAAATCTCTGGGTTGGTGGTTTAGGTTTTGCTCTAATTAGTGGTGAGCGAATAGGTCAGTTATCCTCTGTGAGCTCTATTAAAAATGATAATAATCTGCCTATTTCAGGGGTTTGTGATGAGGACTAAATGGGTTGATATTTATGAATGGGGTATTGAAATACATTCTCATTAGATTCAGTGTGCATGAGACTGTGCTAAGCACTTCAGGGGATGAAATATGAATAAAATGTGGACCCTCACTTCAAACTAATCAGATAGTTAAAATAAGCACCTAAATAAATATAACTCATAGATTTGCAAAACCAGCAAATTATTTTATGTAAGTTAAAGAGTGATTTTCACCATTTAAGACTGGATGCCTCTAGAGCAGTGACTCTTAAATCTGGCTGTGCATTAGAATTACCTGGGAGCTTTTAAAACATAGGAATGCCCAGGACCCAGTCCCAGAGATTTTGATTTAATTAGTTTGATATGCCCTGCCTCCCTCCCTTGCACATTCTCATTTAAAAAAAAAAAGTGCCCCAGGTGTTTTTTAATATTCAGTGCTTCTCAAACTAACTTCATCAGAATCTCCTGGAGAGCTTGTTCAATCTCAGCTTACTGAGCCCCTCCCCCAGGTATTCTGATGCACTAGATCTGGGGACTGAGTGAGAATTAACAGTTTCTACAAGCTCTCAGATGCTACTGATTGTCTGCAGATCCTATTTCAGAGCCAGTACGTGCATTTGATTTTACTACTAACGTTGTGTGTGCAGTCTATACATTTATTTCTTCAGGCTGAAGAAAGCATGTGGACACAAAAGTCTATCTTTTGGTCAAGCAGTAAAACCAGTGGCATAGTTGGAGAAATTAACACTGTGTGGCTAAATGAATGCAATATTACTTGATCAGAGAGATAAACTCTTTGACAGAAAAAAAAGCCTTCATACAAAGGATGCTTGCTTCTAAATGTGCCAGTTTGAAATTTCCTCTGTGAAAAGAAGGCATTATTTAGTGGACACCTGGTAAGCAGTGGCATGTTCAACAAAACAGATTTTGAAAGAAAGTAGATTAGGAAAGCAACTCAGATTTCTTTTCTCTGGAAATATCTTCCAAATCAACAGAATGAATGTTTTACCTTTCCAAATCCTTGGGTATTAGAATAGCTAAAGCAACATAGCATAGTTTTCAGAAATAGAACCCTATTAAACTTTCACAGCCCATGTAAGATGCCAGTGAGAAAATGTGCAAAATTGATCATCATGTCTTTATTACTTGAAGAAGGATAGAAGGGCACTCAAAGTTGATTTGAGTGTTAAAATGTATGAATTGTCTATTTCCCAAAGAGTTTAAATCCAAAATGCCCATGAACAGCAGTTATAGGGGACTCTGGGGCTTCAGTCACCTTGAAATTAGGAAAATGAGAAATCTGCCTTGCCGAATTCTTCCTGAGGGTGGATAGTTGAGAGCTGAGGCTTTGCAGATGTGTGAATAGAATGACATCAGTGACTGGGATGAGCTCATACTGTCCTATTTTATCACTTTTTTCCATCATAAATATGTTTTATGAGTAAAAGACATGAGGCTCTTTGCCAGGGCATCCTTTTTGCTTGTCATGCTTCACCAATCACAGACTGGGGGGAGGGGGAGAGGCTTTTTTTAAATACCTATTAAAGTCAAAGTAAAGGGAAATTTCGGAAGAAAAATTTATATCTGGTTAACTTAGTTTTATAATGAAAAATAAAAGCAACAATGTATGAAGTTGCCCTATGGGATAGATAAAATTTAAGTAAGATTTTACAAACTTTTGTTTCTCCATTTGGTGCTGGACAGATGGAACAACTGTAGTCTCTCCAGACCTGCATCATATTAGTGCAAGATGACATTGTTTAAGACAAGAATATTATTAAGGAAGACTGGAGATAGCTTAATAAGATATAAATGGGGATTGTATTATATTATAAGGCAGGCATGGTAATATAGTTAAATAGTCTATAATGTTCAAAAAGCCTTTAAAAATACATTTAAGACAAAAAGAGGACTATATAAATTATAAAGCAAACATTAAATCGACATCACAGATATAGTCATATTTTATCTCTGTAGCAAGTTTACAATGAAAAAGAACTTGCAGCAGCAACGTTCTATTTTTAAATAGGGACTTTAAAAATACTTTTGAATCTCTTTCTCTGGGTTGGATGGATTCTGAATCAGACTGGTTGACATAATATAATACATGTGAAGTTTGGTAGTCCCTAGCAGGTCTCTATTCCTCAGACCTGGATTGCTCTCTTAAACTTATATGTATGACTGTTGCTTGGTTAGTGTCTGGTTAAGTCTCTTCTGTGGATAATTGAATTAGATGCTCTAACAACGAAAGTTTATTACAATTTCTGCTTTCCCTGTTTTGATTAATGGTGGATGATTCTTGCTGCTTAAGCCCAAAACTTGATAATCTTTTAAAGGACTGACCCTCCTTTACTTCCTTCAAATGGCCATTAGCTTCTGTTAGATTCTACTCAAATGTCTCTCAAAGCTGTTACCATTATTCTTTCTTTTAAAATGTTAATTTTGTTAAATTTAAAAATACAAGAAAATAGAAGGAAGACTTAATGATAATAATTCATCCTATTTTGTTCTCATTCACCTCCACTACTTCACCCTGGTTCCTTTATCCTTCATATGGATTATTCCAATAGCCTCCCATTCTTCCATTTTTACCCTTGCTTCCTGTGGTCTAGTTTTTACACAGGAGCCAGATTATTTTAAAATATGTCGCTTCAAATAATTTCTTCCTTAAAATCCTCTTAACTTCTTATCTCACTCAGGGTAAAAGCCAAATGAGCTTATTTTATTTTAATTTTTTTTAAAGATTTTATTTATTTATTCATGAGAAACACACACACACACACACACACACACACACACACAGATAGAGAGAGGCAGAGACACAGGCAGAGGGAGAAGCAGGCTCCATGCAGCAGGCTCCATGCAGGGAGCCCGACGTGGGACTTAATCCCCAGTTTCCAGGATCACACCCTGGGCTGCAGGCGGCACCAAACCGCTGGGCCACCAGGGCTGCCCCATTGTTTTAATGTTTTTTAAATGACTATCTCACTCTCCCTTCCTTCCATTTTCAACCCCTCTGAACTCACCTCCTACTCCATCCCCCTGGGATTTCTTTGTGGTCTTGGAAGATGCCAGTCATGTTCTGCCTAAATGTCTTTGTTCTTGTTGCTCCTTTTATCTGAAGTACTTCTTCCTTTAGGTATATCCATGGCTTGCTCCCTCCCTTTGTTATCTTGAGGACTGCTCTGGACATCCTCTCGGACTCCCATGCTAGAGCATTTCATATCATCCTTGCTAGGGGTGAACATATATCATCCATAATAGGAACTTTTGAGAGTTAAAAGGAGCTCCAATTAGATAGGAAGTTGAAACAAGAGTCATAAATTGGGACCGGCCCTGGCACCCTGGAACATATGGTCATCTTGCTCTTATACAGATTATAAGAGCGAGCTTATCTTATAGCTTATCTTATAGCTCTCTGATATAGTATATGCTCACTTTCTTGGTGTTTCTGTCTGTTCTCCTCTTCTTGCAAACTCCTTGAAGAAGGGGATTTTGTTTCTTTGCTGTTGTATATTCAGCACCTTAGATAGTCTCACTACATATAGAGTACCCAATAAAATTATTTTTTTTACTTAAAATCCAGTTAACATACAGTGAAATACTAGTTTCAGATGTATAGTAGATTCAGCACTTCCATACAACACCCAGTGCTCATCATGAGAAGTGCTCTCCTTAACCCTATCACCTATTTAGTCCATCGCCCCCACCTACCTCCCTTCTGGTAACTATCAGTTTGTTCACTATAGTTAAGAGTCTGTTTCTTGTTTCACCTTTCTCTCTTTTTTTCCCTTTGCTCATTTGTTTTGTTTCTTAAATTCCACATATGAATGAGGTCATGTGGTGTTTATCTTTCTCTGACTTATTTTGCTTAACATAATACTCTCTAGTTCCATCCATATCACTGCAAATGGCAAGATTTCATTCTTTTTTATGGCTAAGTAATATTTCATATCTTCTTTATCAGTCATTGGACACTTGGGCTATTTCCATAATTTGGCTGCTATATAGATAAAGTTGCTATAAACATAGGAGTGCATGTATCTCTTTGAATTAGTACTTTTGTTTTCTTTGGGTAAATATGCAGTAGTATTGGATTGTATGTATTGTATGTATTATAGTACTGGATTGTATTGTATTTGGGTAAATATGCAGTAGTATTGGATTGTAGGGTAGTTCTTTTTTTAACTTTCTGGGAAACCTCTATACACTTTTCTAGGGTGGCTGCACCAGTTTACATTCCCACGACCAACAAGAAATTTCTCCTTTCTCTATATCTTCACCAACACCTGTTGTTTTCTTGTGTTGTTGATTTTAGCCATTCTAACAGGCATGAGGTTATGTATTTCATTGTGATATCTCATTTTGATTTGCAATATTTATCTCATTTTGATTTGCATTTTCCTGATATCAGTGATATTGAGCCATGTGTCTCTTGGTCATCTGTATGTCTTTGGAAAAATGTCTAGTTATGTCTTCTGCCATTTTTAAATTGGATTATTTATTTTTGAGTGTTGAATTTTATAAGTTTATTTAAAATTTATAAATGTTGGATATTAATCTTTTATCAGATATGTCATTTGCAAATATCTTCTCTCACTCCATAGATTGCCTTATAGTTTTGTTGATAATTTTCTTTGCTGTGCAGCAGCTTTTTGAGTAAGTCCCAATAGTTTATTTTTGCTTTTGTTTCCCTTGCCTTAGGAGACATATCTAGAAAAATATTGCTGTGGCTGATGTCAGAGATGTTTCTGCCTGTGTTCTCCTCTAGGTATTTGATGGTTTCATGTTTCTCATTTACATCTTTCATCCTTTTTGAATATATTTTTGTGTATAGTGTATGAAAGTGATCTAGTTTCATTCTTTTGCATATAGCTATCCAGTTTTCCCAACACCATTTGTTGAAGAGACTGTCTTTCCCATTGCATATTCTTTCCTGCTTTGTTGATGAAAAATTGACCATATAGTTGAGTTCATTTCTGGATTTTCTATTATGTTCCATTGATCTATGTGTCTGTTTTTGTGCCAATACCATTCGGTCCTGAGGATTAGAGCTTTGTAATAATGACTTGAAGTCTGAGATTGTGATGCCTCCAACTTTGGTTTTCTTTTTCAACATTACTTGGTTATTCAGAATCTTCTCTGATTTCATACAAATTTTAGGATTGTTTGTTCTAGCTCTGTGAAAAATATTGGTAGTATTTTGATAAGGATTACATTGCATGGGAAGATTGCTTTGAGTAGCATAGACATTTTAACAATATTTGTTCTTCCAATCCATGAGCATAGAATGTTTTTCCATTTCTTTGTGTCCTCTTTAATTTCTTTCATAAGTGTTCTATTATTTTCAGAGTACAGATCCTTTACCTCATTGGTTAGGTTTATTCCTAAGTATCTTATGGTTTTTGGTGTAATTGTAAATGGGATTGATTCCTTGATTCCTTTTTCTTCTGTCACATTGTCAGTGATAGAAATGCAACTGACTTCTGCGCATTAATTTTATATCCTGCCATGTTGCCGAATTCCTGTTATGAGTTTTAGGCATTTTTGGGTAGAGTCTTTTGGGTTTTCCATATAAAGTACCATATCCTCTGTGGAGGGCGGAAGTTTGACAGCTTGTTGATTTGGATGCCTTTTATTTCTTTTTGTTGTATGATTACTGAGGCTAGGACTTCCAGTACTAATTTTAACAATAGGGTTGAGAGCTGATATCCCTGTCGTGTTCATAACCTTATGGGATAAGTTCTTAGTTTTTCCCTATTGAGGATGATATTAGCTGTGGGTTTTTTGTATTCGGTATTAAGGTATGTTTCCCTACACTGCAGAGAGTTTTAATCAAGAAAGGATGCTCTATTTTGTTAAAAGCTTTTTCTGCATCTATTGAGAGGATAATATGATTCTTGTTCTTTCTTTTATTAATGTGGTATTTTCTGGATGTTGAACCACCTTGCAGCCCAGGAATAAATCCTACTTGGTCATGGTGAATAATCCTTTTAATATACTGTTGGATCCTATTAGCTAGTATCTTGGTGGGAATTTTGACATCTATGTTAATCAGGGATATTGGTCTGTAATTCTCCTTTTTGGTGGGGTCTTTGTCTAGTTTTGGGGTCAAGGTAATACTGGCCTCATAGAAAGAGTTTGGAAATTTTCCTTCCATTTCTATTTTTTGAGACAGCTTCAGAAGAATAGGTATTAATTCTTTAAATGTTTGGTAGACTTCTGCTGGCCATAAGGTCCTAGACTTGTTTGCTGGGAGATTTTTGAATACTGCTTCAATTTCTTTGCTGGTTATGGGTCTGTTTAAGTTTTCTATTTCTTCCTGTTTCAGTTTTGGTAGTTTGTATGTTTCTAGGAATGCATTCATTTCTTCCAGTTTGCCTAATTTGTCGGTATAGTTGCTCATAATATGCTCTTATAATGTTTGTATTTCTTCAATGTTGGTTTTGATCTCTCCTCTTTCATCTATAATTTCATTTATTTGGGTCCTTTCTCTTTTCTTTTTGATAAGTCTGGCCGGGAGTTTATTGATCTTTTATATTCTTTCAAAGAACCAGCTTCTAGTTTCGTTGATCTGTTCTACTGTTCTTTTTATTTCTTCTTAGTTGATTTGTGCTCCGATCCTTATTATTTCTCTGCTCATGCTGTATTTAGGCTTTATTAACTCATCTTTCTCCAGCTCCTTTAGGTGTAAAGTTAGCATGTGTATTTGAGGCTTATTCCTTGAGAAAGAGCTGTATTGCTATATACTTCTGTCTTAAGATAGCCTTTGCTGCATCCCGAAGGGTCTGAACTGTTGTGTTTTCATTTTCATTTGTTTCCATAAATTTTTAAAATTCTTTAATTTCCTGGTTGACCCATTCATTCTTTATTAGGATGCTCTTTAACCACTCTCTATTTGTGTTTCTTCCAAATTTTCTTTTGAGATTGAATTCAAGTTGTAAAGCATTGTGGTCTGAAAATATACAGGGAATAATCCCAGTCTTTTGGTATCAATTGAGACCTGATTTGTGACCTGGTGTGTGATCTATTCTGGAGATTGTTCTATGTGAACTCGAGAAGAATGTGTATTCTGTTGCTTTAGGATGAGATGCTCTGAATATATCTGTGAAGTCCATCTGGTCCAGTGTGTCATTCAAAGCCCTTGTTTCCTTGTTGATCTTCTGCTTAGATGATCTGTCCATTGCTGTGAGTGGGGACTTAAAGCCCTCTACTATTATTATATTATTATCAATGTGTTTTTTAAATTTTGTTAATAATTGGTTTATATAACTGGCTCCTCCCAAGTTAGGAGCATAAATATTTACAATTGCTAGGTATCCTTGTTGGATGGACCCTTTTATTATGTTGTAGTATCCTTCTTCATCTCTTATTATATATAGTCTTTGGTTTAAAATTTAATTGGTCTGATATAAGAATTGCTACTCCAGCTTTTTTGGATTATCTATTAGCATGATAAATGTTTCTTCACCCCCTCATTTTCAATCTGGAGGTGTATTTGGGTCTGAAATGAAACTCTTGTTGACAGCATATCGATGGTTATTATTTTTTTAAGATTTTAAAATTTTTTTCATGAGAGGCACAGAGAGAGAGAGGCAAAGACATTGGCAGAGGGAGAGGCAGGCTCCTTGCAGAGAGCCCAATGTGGAACTCGATCCCAGGACCCCAGGATCACACCCTGAGCTGAAGGCAGATGCTCAAAAGACTGAGCCAACTGGGCATCCTGGGTCTTGTTTATTTTTAATCCAATCTGATACTCTGTGTCAATTGGTTGGAACATTTTGCCCATTTACATTCAGGGTAATTATTGAAAGATACGAATTTAGTGCCATCGTATTACTTGTAAAGTCACTGTTTCTGTAGATTATCTGTGTTCCTTTCTAGTCTTTGTTACCTCTGGGCCCTCTTTGCTCAATGAATCCTCATGAATATTTCTTGCAGGGCTGGTTTGGTGATCACAAATTCTTTTAGTTTCTATTTGTCTTGGAAACTCTATCTCTCCATTTATTCTGAGTGATAGTCTTGCCAGATAAAGTATTCTTGGATGCATATTTTTTCTCATTTAACACCCTGAATATATCATGCCAGTCCTTTCCGGCCTGTCAGATCTCTGTGGACAAGTCTGCTGCCAGCCTTATGTCTCAACCTTTGGAGGTTATAGACCTCTTGTCCTGAACTGCTTTCAGGATTTTTGCTTTATCTATCTCTGAAATTTGCAAGCTTCACTATTATATGTCAAGATGTTGACCTATTTTTATTGATTTTGAAGGGTTCTCTATGTCTCCTCGACTTGAATGCCTCCTGCTTCCTTCTCCGGATTAGAGAAGTTCTCAGCTATAATGTGTTCAAATAAACCTTCTGCCCCCCTTTTTCTTCTGAGACCCCTATTATTCTAATATTATTTTGCTTTATGGTATTACTGGTCTCTTAAATCCTCCTTTCATGTTCCAGTAGTTGTTTTTCTCTTTTTCTCAGCTTCCTTATTCTCCATTATTTTGTCTTCTATATCATTGATTCTCTCTTCTGCCTCACTTATCCTAGCAGTTAGAGCCTCCATTTTTTTCCCATCAGTAATATTGTTTTTGATTTCACCCTGATTAGATTTTAGTTATTTTATTTCTCCAGAAAGGGATTCTCTAGTGTCTTCTATGTTTTTTTTTTTCAAGCCCAGCTAGTATCTTTATAATTGTTGATTTGAATTCTAGTTCTGACATCTTACTTATATTCATATTGAGTAAATCTCTGGCAGTGAATATTGCCTCCTGTTCTTTCTTTTGGGGTGAGTTTTTCCACCTCATCACTGTATCCAGAAAAGAATAGATGAAACAGAGAGAAAATACAAGCATAGCAACTATACCAGAAAAATACAAACAAAACAAATCAGAAGAACCGAGCAAAAAATCAAACACGAAGTAAAACAGAACAAAACAATAAGCTAGATCCTATGTGTAATTTGGTCTGTTAAAAGAAAATGGATCCCAAAATTGGAAAGAAAAAAAAAGAGATATATTTATACAAAAATAAAATTGAATACAATGAAAGGAAACAAAAAATGAAATATATATAATGTTAATATAGAAATAATAATTTAAAAGGACTGAAAAATTGATAAAATAAGAAAATAACTGAAAAGAAAAAATAAAACTGAAAAATTAAAAACTGATTTTAAAAAACCCACTAGGGCAGCCCAGGTGGCTCAGCAGTTTAGCGTGGCCTTCAGCCCAGGGCCTGATCCTGGAGAAGTGGGATCAAGTTCTATGTGGGGCTCCCTGCATGGAGCCTGCTTCTCCCTCTGCCTGTGTCTGTGTCTCTGCCTCTCTCTCTCTCTGTGTCTCTCATGAACAAGTAAATAAAATCTTAAAAAAAAAAAACCCACTAATGCTATGTACTAAGAACTAAATATTTGCGGACAGCCGCAAATACTGTGGGTGGCTCAGCGGTTTAGCGCTGCCTTCAGCTGGGGGCGTGATCGTGGAGTCCCGGGATCAGGTCTACATCAGGCTTCCTGCATGGAGCCTGCTTCTCCCTCTGTCTCTCTCTGTGTCTCTGTCTCTCTCTCTCCGTTTGTGTGTCTCTCATGAATAAATAAATGAAATAATAAAAAAAAAGATTTGCAGTTCTGTATGATTGGTAAACTCGGTGTTAGCTGGAAGTTCCTACTGGTTCTCTTGGGGAGGAGGTGCTGATTCTGAAATTGCTTTGCCCTGGTGGAATTGCGCCCCCTTTGCTTAGGGGCCGGGTTCCTTGTCAGCAGCTCTGGATTGCACTATGTGGTGCTGTTTTGCTTTCTGAAGGCTTTTGGCACTGTTGGGGGGAGGGGTGAAAATGGGGATGCCCCAGTCGCTAGCCCTGGTGCTGAAAGTTCAGGCCCCTTCCTATTTAGTGATCCCTTATGGAAAAACAGTGAATCATTCCTGTCTCTCTGGTTTATTTCAGAACTCTGTTCACCCAGTCTGTTACTGAGCATTTTTATCTCAGGCATGACCGTTTAGAGTCTCCCGACTCTTGTAGTGCAGACCCGAGCCATTTTGGGGGGGAGGGGTCTTGCCCTTGTTCTGCCACTTACTGGGCCCCTGCTCAGAGAGTGGTTGCCCAACCGTCCAGTGGGTTTTGGCTTATGGTAACACCAAGCAGAAAGCGAGTGCCTGGACTCACTGTTGGCAGCTGGCTTCCCTGATCTGGTGCTTGGGAACTCTGCTGCACTCAGGGACCTCCATTCTTTTGTGACCCTGGGGATCCTGAAACCATATTGTCCCACCTGGGATTCCACCCCACTTTGCCACCTGAGCACCTTTCAAGCAAGGATGTCCCTCATCAGAGCAGACTTCTGAAAGTTCCAATTTTGTGCTCCACTGCTTATAGCACTTTCCAGTAGCCAGTTTAAGGAAGCTCCTTCCCTGCTGTGGTTTATCTTCTGATATATCTCCTCAGACTCACATCTCCACACTTCCTACCTTGCAAAAAGTGGTCACTTTTCTCTTTGTGGGATCACAGCAATTCTTTTCTCAGATCTCCAGTTGAATTCACAGGTGTTCAGAATGATTTGGTAACTATCTAGCTAAATTCAGGGACCAGACGAAATTAGGGTCCCTTACTCCTCCACCATATTAAGTCCTCCAGTTTGCTAGTATTTTATCGAGAATTTTTGCATCCATCTTCAGCACGGATATTAGCCTGTAATCTCTTTCTCTCTTTCTCTTTCTCTCTTCTGTGGAGTTTTTATCTAGTTTGGTATCAGGGTAATACTGGCTTCATAGGATGAGTTTGGAAGTTTTCCTTCCTTTTCTATTTTTTGGAATAGTTTAAGAAGAATAGGTATTAACTCCTCTTTAAATGTTAGGTAGAAATCCACTGGGAGGCCATCTGGCTCTGAACTTTTATTTGTTCAGAGTTTTTGATTACTGATTCAATTTCTTTGCTGGTTATCAGTCTGTTCAAGTTTTCTATTTCTTCCTGTTTGAATCTTGGTAGTTTATATGTTTCTAGGAATTTATCCATTTCTTCCAGGTTGTAAATTTGTTGGCATATAGTTTTTCACAATATTCTTTTATAATTGTTTGTATGTCTGTAGGGTTGATTATTTCTCCCCTCTCATTTGCGATCTTATTTGTGTTCTCTCTCTCTCTCTCTCTCTCTTTCTCTCTCTCTTTGATAAGTCTGGCTAGAGGTTTATCAGGTTTTTTTTTAAGATTTTAAAAATTTCTTTAGCATGAACAGGGGGAGGGGCAAGGGTGAAGGAGGGAGAAACCCAAGCAGCCTCTGCACTGAGCCCAGAGCCTAAAGTGGGGCTCGATCTCATGTCCCTGAGATCATGACCCAAGCAAATCAAGAGTTGTGTGCTTAACCAACTAAGCCACCCAAGCATCCTCAGATTTGTCAGTTTTTAAACATGTTTTCAAAGAACCAGCTCCTGGTCTCATTGATTTGTTCTGTTTTTTAAATATTATTTATTTATGCTATAATCTTTATTATTTCCTTTCTTCTGTTGGCTTTAAGTTTTGTTTGTTGTTCTTTTTCTAGCTCCTTTAGGTATAAGATTAGATTATTTATCTGAGATTTTTCTTGTTTCTTGAGGTAAGTCTGTATTGCTATATATTTCCTCCTAAGATTACTTTTGCAGCATCCCAAAGATTTTGGATAACTGTGTTTACATTTTCATTTGTTTCATTTGTTTTCTTCTTTGATTTTTTGGTTGAACAATTCATTGTTTAGGAGCATGTTGTTTAAGCTCCATGTATTTGTGGTCTTTCCAGATTTTTCTTGTGGTTGGCTTATAGTTTCATAGAATTGGGCTATTTGTATTTTTTAATTTTTCTATTTATTGAGGCCTGTTTTGTGAGTTAATATGTAATCTATTCTGGAGAATGTTCCACGTGCACTTAAAAAGAATGTGTATTCTGCTTTCTGTTTTAGGATGGAATATTCTGAATATTCTGAATATATCTGTTAAGTCCATCTATTCCAGTATGCCATTCAAAACCATTGTTTCCATATTGATTTTCTGTTTAGATGACCTATCCATTTATTTAAGTGTGATGTTAAAGTTTCCCACTGTTATTGTGTTATCATCAACTACTTCCTTTATGTTTGCTATTAAGTGCTTTACGTATTTGGATACTCCCATGTTGGGTGCATAAATATATGCAATGGTTATATTATCTTTCTGGATAGTCTTTTTTATGATTATATAATGCCCTTCTTTGTCTCTTTCTACAGTCTTTGTTTTAAAGTCTTGTTGTCTGATATAAGTAGTGCTATTCCAGCTTTCTTTTGATATACATTTGCATGCTAAATATTTCTCCACCCCCTTACCTCCAATCTGTAGGTGCTGGTAGGTATAAAATGAGTCTCTTGTAGGCAGCATATAGATTGGTCTCATATTTTGATCCATTCTGCTGGAATGGATGTCTTTGTCTTTTGATTGGAGCATTTAATCCATTTACATTCAAAGTAATTATTGATAAATACATATTTATTGCCATTTAATACTTGTTTAATCATTATTTCTGGAGGTTTTCTCTGGTCCTTTCTTGTCTTTGTCACTTTTGATCTCTTCTTTGCGTTCAAAAAGTTCTCTTTAATATATCTTGAAGGGCTGATTTAGTGGTCACAAATTCCTCCTTTAGCTTTTGCTTGTCTGGGACATTCTTTATCTCTCCAGTTATGAATGACAACCTTGATGGTTGAGTATTCTTGGCTGCAGAGTTTTCTTCTTCAGCACTTTGAATATATCATGCTACGCCCTTCTGACTTTCCAAGTGTCTATTGAGAAATCTCAGCTAGTCTTGTCGGTTTTTCCTTGTAAATTAAGACTTGTTTTGTCTTGCTGCTTTTAAGATTTTTTCTTTATCACTATATTTTGTAAGTTTCATTACAACTTGGCCTACTTTTGTTGATTTTGTTGGGAGTGCTCTATGCCTCCTGAGTCTGGATGTCTGTTTCCTTCCTCAGATTAGCGAAGTTTTCTGCTATTATTTCTTGAAATATTTTCTGATCTCTTTTTTCTCTCTTCTTCTTCTGGGGACTCCTATTATACAAATGTTACTATGTTTGATGGCATCACTGAATTCCCTGTCTATTCTTGTATTGCTGAATTCTTCTTTCTCTCTTTTGTTCAACTTTATTGGTTTCCACTATTTTGTCTTTTGGGTCACTAATTCATTTCTCTACTTCTTCCAGCCTGTAGTTCTTTTAAAAAGCCATTTCCAATGTTGTTTATTGCATCGTTCATCTCTGATTGATTCTTTTTTACCTCCTTTTAAAGAAAGATTTTATTTATTAGAGAGAGAGAGAGAGAGCATGAAAATGGGGGTAGGGGCAGAGGGAAAGGAGAGGCAGAATCCTGCTGAGCAGAGAGCCCAATGCAGAGCTTAATCCCAGGACCCTGAGATCATGACCTAAGCTGAGGTTGGATGCTTAATTGACTGAGCCACCCAGGCACCCCTTTTATCTCTGTGGTAAAGGTCTCACTTATATTTTCTTCTTTTCTCAAGCCCAGTGAATGTCCTTATGATTATTGCCTTAAATTCTCCATCATGTATGTAACTTATATCTGTTTTGCTTGGATCTCTGGCCATACCCTTATCTTGTTTTTTTTCATTTGGGGTAAATTCCTTCATTTTGGTATTTTGTCTAAGTCTCTGCCTTCTTCTTTGTGTTGGAGAAGCTAGTTATGTCTCCTGCTCCTGAGTGTGCTGCTCTTATGAAGAAGAGATGATGTAGTGACCAGGCCTGGCACTTCAGGGAGTGTATCTGGCGTGTGCTGCAGGTGCTCTGCTATTGTGTTCTAGCTGCTCTATTCTAAGGCCAGTCCTCTGCAGAGGTCTTCCTTGCCTACTTTGGGCAGTATTTGGTCCCTCACCTGAATGTGGTGAGTTTTAACCAAGTGTGTTCTGGTTTGCTTGTGAAATGAGACCTGATGCCAACTCCACCAGAACCGAGGCCCTGCAGAACTCTCTGATTGGAAGACATGATGTAGGCAGGGGTTTGATGTGATCATCTGGCAGAGAGGCCTGCCACACTGGGGCTGAGGCAGGCTTGACTGAGAAGGGTAATACCATAAAGCACCAGTGGGGCTTGCTGTAAGCAAGTTAGGCAGCCATTGTCTGTGCTGTGCTGTTTCCTGCAAGTGGTTCTGTGTTTACGCTGAGGAGTTAGGGAGGGAAATGGCACCAGTCAGCTCCTTTGTTCCTGGAGAGGCTTCTCTGTAAACACTGCCTCTCAGGGATACACTCTGAGAAGAATGAATAATCTCCATTCTGTGTGTCCCAGAGATTCTTTATGTGCTGTCTACCCCATGAGTTGTTTGCCTTTCTTCTCTCCAGGAGTAGCACAGTGTCCTTTGGGCTCTATCTCAGAATGTTGGCTGACCTTTAAAAAAACTCCAGGCTTTAAGCCCTGCTTGTTGTAAGAACTCACAAAATTCAGCCCCTCTCAAGTTCCAAGCCAATAACTTTGGGGAAATACTCTCCTTGTGTGTTTTCCTGTGTGCTCTTCTCTTACCATTGGATCATTTTTCTATTCCATTTCTTTTAGATTTTGCCTAGTAGCTTTATCTTTTTTCCTCTAAGAAGTCGCTGTGATGGGCCACATCGGTGGCCCAGTCAGTTAAGCATCCAACTCTTGATTTGGCTCAGGTCATGATCTCAGGGTTGTAAAATTGAGCCCTGCATCAGGCTTATGCACTGGGAATGGAATCTGCTTAAGATTCTCTCTCCTGCTCTCCCTGTGCACCTGCCCCATCCTCTCTCTCTCCCTCTCTCTGTGTCTCTCTCCAAAAACAAAAAGTCACTGTGATTATCTTATGTCTTTTCCTATGTTAACTAATATGATTTTCAGCAGTGTCTATCCTGTTCCTTGTTTCATACTTAATTATATGTTTTCATTCTGTTTTAACAACTAGTCTTTGGGTTCTCTTTTTTTTTTAGTTGATATTTTTGTTTTATGGTGTGAAACAATTAATTGTACTATTTTTCTTTTATTCTTTGAATTATGATTTTCTTATATCTTGGTTTCTTTCTTCGGCTTTCGCATGCATGTCACTTATCTGTAGCAAGTTTACATAGTATCCACACCATTTTTTTTAGCCTTTGTCAAGCTTGGTGCTCTGACTAGATGGTCTAATTCCTTTGATAAGGTATGAGCAACTTGATCTTCTTCCCAGAATATCTTTTTTAAAAAATATTTTATTTATTAATGAGAGGCAGAGGGAGAACTAGGCTCCCTTTTGGGGTCCTCAGGACCCCAGGATCATGCCCTGAGTCAAGGCAGATGGTCAACTGCTGAGCCACCCAGGTGGCCCTCTTCCCAGAATATCTTGAAAGCAATTATTTCTTTTTTTCTCTCCAAGTATAGTGAAAAGGATGAAATTTCATCCTCTCCACTTCCCTGTCATCTGAGGGAATACTCAGGCTTTGCTCTTTTCCCTAAAAGAGTGTTAAAGGCCATGAAACAGTTCATCTTTTTTTTCTGGCAGGGGGTGTCTCATACTAGAGGTTTGGGGTCACTTTTACATTTAGTGAATTGCTCTGGAGCATTCACTTCCAAGAGGACATTAGCACCATTCCTAACTTTTCTAGTTTCACTGGTTTCTTCTCAGGAATAGTTTCCATAACATCTCAGAAAAAGAAAGTAGATAAGTATATCCATTCTGCTCTTTTGTTTCTAAATTTGTGAGTATAGTGGAGACTTTCTCCAGTCAGCAACAGACTTCTTGCAGGAAGATGCTATTGAATTTTCTTCTTACCTATATTCTTCCACAAGTTATTTCTTTCTCTCAGTCTTCCTCTGGTTCCCTCCTTTTCCATTCCCTTTTGTGTCCAGGGACTTTTATGTTGTTTTAAAGAGAGAGCTCAAATGCAAACATTTTTCTGGGATCTAAATACTTCTTTTTCTTTTTCTACATTCCTATGGAGCTGATATATGGATTTTATCACATTGTGATGGTAGTTTATATGCATATTCTTTTCCATACTGAATTCTGATTTCCCCCTCGCTACTGAAAATGTACTTAAAAACTGCTTGTGAAGTAGATAGACAAATATCTAGCAGAACATCTAGCAGAGGGCAGCCCGAGTGGCTCAGTGGTTTAGCGCTGCCTTCAGCCCAGGTGTGATCCTGGAGACTCAGGATCGAATCCCATATCAGGCTCCCTTCATGGAGCCTGCTTCTCCTTCTGCCTGTGGCTCTGCCTCTCTTTCTCTGTGTGTCTCTCATGAATAAATAAATAAAAAATCTTAAAAAAAAAGAACTTCTAGCAGAATGGAATATTTTCTAAAGTCTTAAGTGTTGAAATACATATTTTAAAAATCAACTGAAATAGCAAAGTACCTTAGTTTATTGGTCATGATTCTCAGCCTCCATCTTCATGTCACAACCACCTTGAGTAAGTATTTATTGTATACATCTAGGTGTGGTAGATCAAAATCTAAAAATAAAGAGGTGCATAGATAGAGAACATATTTTCCATTATCATTGCCTAGTCTTTTAGGACAATTATTACTTTCCAAAGAGGCATTTACAGGGCATCTGAAATAAGTCCACCTTGTACCAGGATCTTCATGGAAAATATCTATGATTTACTTGGTTTAGCCATAGTGCTTGCTCACTAATGACTCTGAGAAAACACATCTAGAGAATGGAGAAGCTCTGTGTCTCCTTTAAACAAAATACCATATAATGTGTGAAAATTTATACTTTCATCTCTTCTCCTATGAACAACATAACTAAATATTTATTTCCATTTAAAAAATTCCAGTGTAATTACTTTTTTAAAGATTTTATTTATTTATTTATTCATGAGAGACATAGAAAGAGAGGCAGAGACACAGGCAGAGGGAGAAGCAGGCTCCATGCATGGAGCCCGACGTGGGACTCAATCCCAGGACTCTAGGATCACGCCCTGGGCCAAAGGCAGGTGTTAAACCACTGAGCCACCCAGGGATCCCCATTTCCAGTGTAATTAACATAGTTTTATATTAGTTTCAGGTGTACATTATCCTGAGTCAACAACTCTGTACATTACTCAGTACTCATTACAGTAGGTGTACCTTAATCCCCTTCACGTCATTCATCCATATCTCCATTCACCTCCCCTCTGGTAACCTGTACTTTGTTCTCTATAGTTAAGAGTCTATTTTTCTGCTTGTCTCTATTTTTCTTTTTTCATTTGTTTTGTTTCTAAAATTCCACAATTAAGTGAAATCATATGGTTCTTTTCTTTCTCTGATTGACTTATTTCACTTAGCATTAAAACCTCTAGCTCTACCCATGTCATTGCAAATGGCAAGATTTCATTCTTCAGTAATATTCCATTGTATGTATATCAAATTTTCTTTATCCATTTATTTATTGATGTACACTTGTACTGCTTCCACAATTTGACAATTGTAATTAATACTCCAATAAACATAGGGGTGCATATCCTTTTGAATTAGTGTTTTCATATTCTTTGAGTAAATACCTAATAATGGAATTATTGGATCATATGATAATTCTATTTTTAATTTTTTGAGAAACTTCCATAGTATTTTCTACACTGGCTGCATCAGTTTGCGTTCCTACCATCAGTGCAAGAATGTTCCTTTTCCCCTCACATCCTTACCAACACTTGTTGTTTCTTGAGTTTAGCCATTCTGACAGGTATGGGATAATATCTCACTGTGGTTTTGATTTGCATTTCCTTGATGATGAGTGATGAACATCTTTCCATGTGTTTGTTGGCCATCTGTATCACTTCTTTGGAGAAATGTTTGTTTATGCCTTTTGCTTATGTTTTAATTGGATTATTTGGGGCTTTTTTGTGTTGAGTTGTATAAGTTCTTTATATATTTTGGATATTATGGGGTATGCCAATTGCAAATATCCTCTCCCATTGAGTAGATTGTCCTTTAGTGTGCTAAAAGCTCTACAGAAGTTTTTATTTTTATGAAGTCCCAATAAGTTATTTTTGCTTTTATTTCCCTTTCTTCAGGAGACATATCTAGAAAAATGTTGCTATGGCTGATGATAGAGACATTTCTGCCTGTGTTCTCCTCTTATTTGGGTCTTTAATCCATTTTGAGTTTACTTTTGTATGTGGTATAAGAAAGTGATCCAGTTTCATTGTTTTGCATGTAACTGTCTAGTTTTCCCAGCACGATTTGTTGAAGAAATTACCTTTTTCACATTAGATATTCTTGCCAACTTTGCCATACACTAATTGGTCATGTCATTGCGGGTTTATTTCTGGGTTTTCTGTTCTGTTCTATTGATTTATGTATCTGTTTTTGTGCCAGTATCATTCTGTTTGATTACTACAGCTTTGTATTATATTTTATGTCTGGGATTGATACTTCTATTTTGTTCTCCTTTTTGAGATTGCTTTAGCTATTTGGGGACTCTGGTAGCACCATACAACTTTTGGGATTATTTGTTCTAATTTTGTGAAATTGTTGTTGGTATCTTAAAAGAGGTTGCATTAAATCTGTAGATTGTTTTGGGTGTTTGGACATTTTAACAATATTTGTTCTTCCAGTCTGTGTGCAATGAATGTCTTTCCATTTGTGTTGTCTTTAATTTGTTTTATCAATATTTTATAGTTTTCAGAGTATAGGTCTTGCACCTCCTTAGTTATCCTCCCTTTTTTTAATGAAATTATTCATTGAGTTCTTTCTGAAACAACTATAATAAAAAAAGAAGATATAGGAAACAATGACTGAAATTATCCCTACAGGGGCACCTGGGTGTCTCAGTAGTTGAATGGCTGCCTTCAGCTCAGGGTGCAATCCTGGGGTCCTGGGATCAATTCCTGCATCGGGCTTCCCACAGGGAAACTGCTTCTCCATCTGCCTATGTCTCTTCTTCTCTCTCTGTGTCTCTCATGAATAAATAAAGTCTTTAAAAAAAGGAAAAGCTTTAAAAAATTATTCCTGCAGTGTCTTTTGACTACCAAAGAAGAATGTAAGTTAAAAAAATATGTGGTTAAATAGAGATCCTCCATACATGGAATGAAGTGATGCTCAACTTATAATAAAAGATATTTTAAAAACAAAACAGCCATTTCCATCATCCTGCAGTGTGCAAGACCACAATGTTAGACCACAAAAGACACTGTCTACTTTAATCATAAATGGGAAATTAGTATAAAATTTCTTTCAATTGGAAAGTTCTTGTACTCTAATGACATTATTTAATGTTGTCTATAAAATGGTAAAAAGTGAGGTTTGCTTAAAACATCTGACCTAAAAAGAAAAAACAACAACAACAAAAATCTGACTTAGGTCAACCAGTAGACACTACTGTGACATATAATTAGATACAAACTAAATTTTTTTCTAGGAGGTGTTCAGAGTACATCAATAAAAGTCTGATTTGAATTAATTACATAAAAATACTAAAGAACATACAGAATAAAATTGAGTTTCCAATAATAAAATGAATCAGAACTGCATTTGTTATCTTTATATGGTTAATGTAGTAAAAATTAGTTAAGGTTTTGAGTTATAAATTTTGATTACAGTGTAGGTTAGACTAGTAATTACCAAACTTGATACCAAACTTTTATCTTTTGTCCTATGGAGATAGCCTAAGATCAAAGTGCATAAATATTTTGATTAACCCAGTTTTCCTAATGATATCTGGAGCATTTTTCTCCCTCAATAGTATAAAAAACAGTTAAAACTCTTCTTTTCTGATATTGTAATATATCTTACATGATCCAACATTATTATTTTTAAGCATCATTTTGGGCTATCTTTAGGATAAAAGGAAGCAAGACTGATACATAAGTTTACTTCTTTGTTGTAATTTGGTTGTCATAAATATGCTGCTTGATATTCAACCTACTATTTACAGTTCAGTCTTTAAGAGACAATAAGATTCATCAATAGCTCTCATTTCTTTAGAATGTCCTCACACTTATGCTAGAATGCTATTTGCAGCGGTAGTTTCTGCTGACTAATAACTTTGCTGTCAGTAACAGATGTCATAAAAATAAACTTACAAATCTTTAAGCAGCCTACATTGGTTGTGTAGTAAAACATCATTTGGTGTAATGCAAGTGAATTTCCATTTGGAGATCTGATTTCTAAACTTTTTATTAATTCACCTTCTTAAGAAGACTTTTTGTCTTTTATTAAAGGAGTTCTGTGCTTTTTAATGTTGTGCTTAATGTACTAAATAGTTTTTGGCTTGTGGTTTAACCATCTTTGGAATTAAAAAGAAGAAGAAAATCTTGCCATAAAAATAATATGGAACTAAAGAATCTGCTAGGCCTTAAAAACACATAGTTTTTTCAATCTCTGACACTGTACTTCCATATGGACATCGTATTACTCACCCTGAATGCTGCTCAAATCTGATTTATATATCTATGGAAGTTGGGCATGTTCCCATTGCAGCCATGAATAATGAACGTTGTGAAAATTTAGCCAATGGCATCAAGCTGTTTGGTTATACAAGCAAGGGTAAAAGAGACTTTGAAACAAATAAGCTTTTTTATTATCACATTAAATATGTATGTTGTGACATAAAATATCTCAAGGTTTTACAATGTACATACACAAGGCCCTGAAGATGTCTCTTTATATAGTACAAAACCTCATAAACTGTTCATCTGACCAAAGAATATCCATCTTCCCTTTGCCATCCAGGGCGAGAACTGAGTGTGGTCGTGTATAATGCAAATGGTTCTTTCCTCAAGGCATTGTTCTCTGAAATAGTTCACCTTAATGCCTGCCTTCATTGATGTACTCACTGTATTTTCTGTGATGGATCATGATGACACTGAGCTGCTCTGGGAAGGATGAGGATATTGTGGCAGAGCAGTTTAACAAATGAGAAACTTCTTCATCACAGAATTGGTGCTGGATTCAGGCTGTGTTTACATGCTCAGGTCAATCTGTAAATTTTGATTAACTTGTTCAGTGAACTTGGAAATTCACCCTCATCCCAACACATTAAGACAAAAAAGGCTTCTTTTGAGAAAGTCTAGAAAGAATGCTTTCTTTGTGTGTTTAGACAGAGCCTTGGGCTACCAAGGATACCAAACTTTTCTTATTTCTTTATAGAAATCTATGAAAGAGTGTTTTATAGGTATTTTATTTTAAAGATCAGGTGAAATTTGATTTAACAACTTTCTAATACTACTCTTAATTAGGCTTAAATTAGAATTTTAGTAATAGATAGTAGTGGAAAAGGGTCAAAATTAATTTATGTCAAAATGTTAGCTGCCACTACTCACTGCAGAATTAAAATTACCTGAAATAGGACAATGTCCATTTGTCTGATTTAGCTAAACTGTAAGAAGAGGGTTAAAAAAAATAAAGGCCATAATTTCTTCCTGAAACCTGGGCTGATTTTTCCCTAATCCTGTGATAAGTATAATTCTATGATTATTCATAGATAGGGGTAAAGCAAGCTGATAAAGCTAGAAAAAAGAATAAGAATAATAATGGAGTATATCTGTAAGAAAACATACAAAGTGCTTATTGTTTTTTTTTCTAAATAATGTCAAATGACCAACTTGACTGATTAATTACCTCTTTCCCTGGCCTCAGTCCCAGCAACTTAGTTTGCTAAATTTGAATAATTGTTTTGTTACACAAACATTGTCTATAAGAAAGTTAATGCTGGGGAAACAAGATGTAATGCCAGTGTATTTTAATATTTTTATATACACATATGTGCCTTTATAAACAGCATATAGAATTGTTTTGCCTGTGTTTTGAATGTTCAAAAAAGGTCTACATACTTACTTTTTCCATCAATACTGTTTTTATTTTTTTATTTTATTTTTTCAATACTGTTTTTAAAAAGGATTTACTTATTTATTTTGGAGAGAAATGGAGTGTGCATATGAGTCAGGAGACAGAGGAAGAAAATCTCAGGTAGACTCCCCGCTGAGCATGGAGCCTGACACATGGATTCTATGTCATGACCCTGAGATCATGACCTGAGCCAAAATCAAGAATCCTATGCTTAACCAACTGAGCCACTCAGGCACCCCTCAATATTAGGTTTTTAAAGTCTATCCTTGATACATGTTACTTTTACTCTTTCTTAAAGAAAGGGTTAAGAAAAAAAAAAAAAGAAGAATCAGTGCTTCTTTCTGGAAACTGACGTGCCAAAATTCCTATCTCATTCTAACAGTTACTTTCTCATCCCCTATGTAATGAAACAGATGCTAAGGTCAGTTAATTCTTTAGGGTAAACAGTCAAATTGTTTGCAACAACCAGATAAAAAGCTGCGGCAGGCCTTGAATTGTGTATTCAGGGCAAGTTTAAGCACTCCTGCCTGTTTGCTTGTTCTTCTAACCTCCTATTTGGGCTCATAATTCATTGCCTGTTACTGATGGGCAGTTTGTTTTAGACTAGATTTAGTTTTATCAGCATGGCAAGAGCTGTTGTCTTCATTCCGTGCCCTACTTTGGGACTTGGCAGACTCAGGGACTCCTGGGCATCCTCAGACCTTGTTGATACCCACCCTTTTCTGCTTAAGAGTTCCTACCCCAATATAAAATACCAGTCACTTACAGCCATACAGTAATTGCTGGCAAAGTAGCTTGGATACCGGTAAACCAGTATTTCTGACTTTCTCATCAATTCCTCAATGTAAACCAACTTTAAGTGAACAGTTTTGCATGTAAAAATGAAATCTAGAGAAGGAAAGAAGCAGATGACCCAAATGAGAGGTGTGTAAAGCACCTAACAGTGCGTGGCACATAGAAAACTTAAAAAATGACAGTTATTATGAAGATCTAAGTGAAGCTAAATGGTAAAGTTTATTTTCAAGTTTTTTTAAAAAATATATTTCCAGCTTGGACTCAGGCTAAGAAGGACTAAGACATTTAATTTTTGTTAGGCTAATAAAGAATAGGGCACTGTTTTCCAACTCACTGCTCTCTCTTCCCTTTTTATTGGAGGCAAACAGGAGATAAGAGAGCACAGTGCCATTAAGTCCAAGAGGACAGAGTGGATAAGAGACAGAGTCAAAAGAGGGGAAGGAAACTGACTTCCTTGCTACAAAAACATAGTGGGTCCCATGACAAAGAGAGTGGGTCCCATGACAAATAGCAACTGCTGTTTTGAGAATAAGAAAGGCTGCTGGGAAAAAATTATGTAAGGAAAATTTGTTCTTGATTTTTCCATTCAAAAATGTGTGAGACATAGAGAAACACACAGTAAATACAATAAGTTTAACTCATATTCTATGATTTATTCTTTATTCTTTAAAGAATAAATATAAAAAAAGAATAAATATCATCTGGGACCAGGTATAAAAAATGAATTCATTTTCATAACTATCAAAAAATTTTGTTATAATTGCATACTTTCCAACTGGTCTTTAAGTTACGATAATGTTTGAAGTTGGCTTTCCCAATGGACGAGTTGCAATTATAAGGCGATAGTTTTAATAGCTCAGGTCACAGGTGGAATAATTGAATATCATTAACAATGACATTTGATTATGTTTCTTCATTTTTTTCCAATGATGTATCAGGTTCCTCGTGAAATCAGAGATCATAGAGATTCATTATAGCCAGGGTTGATGGTACTGCAATTTTATAACTATCTAATAAATTAGCATTTAATACTGAGAGATTTTGTCATGAACTCGGAAGGTTGCTTTTGTCTTAAAGAAGACTTTTGAAAAGAGAGGGAAAAAAAACGATGACAACAACAACAACAACAACAAAAACCCCATTTAGAATATCCAAGAGATGAGGATGCTATCCAAGCAAATGGATCTTGGATCTTTGCAATCATTTGGTTTATCAGAATATCATTCTGTGGCCAAAGAAGGAGTAGGGAGGGAGAGATTATGTGTCGAAAATTACTGAGTCAAAATTCTTATGATCTTTCCAGGTTGGTAGTTCTTTTTCCAGTTTTTTCAAATATTGCTCTCTCTATTGTGGTTATCCTTGTTCTTTTCTAGCTCATTTCCTACACTAAAAGGAGTCATACACATAAAGTTCTATATAGAGTCAAAATTCTCTCAGAAATGCAGATCTGCATAAGCATCAAAGAAAAAATATATCTATCACATCTTTCTTATTAACTCAATGATTATTTTATTAGATCAGGCATGGTTTGGGTAAAGACCTGTTTTTTTAAAAAAAATGTTTACTAAGTTAATATGTTGACATTATCTTGTCAGAATTCCAGATTTTGGCTTGCTTATCAACCAGTCTTTATTAGGTGTGGGGGGTGGGTATTTTAGGGTGTTGTTTCTATTTCAAATGAAAGGAACATGTGAATCTGGTTCAAACGGCAAGTGTTTATATGTATGTATGTGTATACAGACCTACCTCGGAGATAGTGTGGATTCACTTCTAGACCACTGCAACAAAGTGGATATTGCAATAGACTGAATCAAACAAATTTGTTAATTTCCTAGTGCATTTAAAGTTATATTTACACTATACTGTAGTCTATTAAGTATATAATAGCAGTACATAAAAATGTACATGCCTTAATTAAGAAATACTTAATTGATAAAAAATGCTAAAACTCATCTGAGATATCAGTTACTGGTAATCTTTTTGCTGGTGAAGGATGTTGCCTCAGTGTTAATGGCCATTGACTGATCAGGGTGGTTATTGCTGAAGGTTGAGGTAGCCGTGGCAATTCCTTAAAATAGGACAACAATGATGTTTGCTGCATTTCTTTACTCTTCCTTTCACAACCAATTTCTCCATAGCATGTGATGCTCTTGGATAGCATTTTACTCACAGTAAAACATCTTTCAAAACTGGGGTTGGGGCATCTGGGTAGCTCATTTGTTTAAGTGGCCAAGTCTTGATTTCGGCTCAGATCATGGTCTCAGGTGGTGAGATTGAGCCCCTTATCAGGCTCTCTGCTCAATGGGGAGTTAGAGCCTGCTTGAGTTTCTCTCCCTCTCTTTCTGCCCCTCCCCCTGCTTGTGTGCATGCACTCTCTCTAAAATAAATAGGTAAACCTCTTTTGTGTTTGAAAAAGAAAAAAACTAGAGCCAGTCCTCTCAAATTGTCATTGCTTTGTAAACTACATTTATGACATTTTCTAAATTCTTTGTTGTCATTTCCACAGTTGTCATCTTCACCAGGAATAGAGTACATCTCAATAAATTTAGTGGCTATGCAGGGTTATTAATTGGCCTAATTTCAATATTGTTGTGTCTCAGGGGATAGGAAGGTCTGAGGAGAGGGAGAGAGATGGGGAAATGGCTGGTTGCTGGAGCAGTTAGAACACATACAACATTTATCCATTGAGTTAGCCATATTATATAGGCACAGTTCATGGTGCTTCAAAACAATTAGAATAGTAATATCGAACATCACTAATTGCAGATAATCATAATAAACATAATAATAATGAAAAAAATTGAAATATTGTGAGAATTATCAAAACATGACATAGAGACGTGAAATATGCAAATCCTATTGGAAAAATGGCACCAGTAGATTTGCTCCACACATGGTTGTTACAAACCAGTTTGTAAAAAAGCTTCACAATAAAGAATAGTGCAATAAAACAAGGGTATGCCTGTATTACTATTTTCAGCATTACATGAACCAACATCTTGCTGTCATGAAGGTTTTGGAGTTCATCCTTGATGAAACATGAAATTCCTGACTTTATGGAAGCAATTACAGAATGCTTTGCATTATTGTTGAATCTAATACTTTAATATAGAACAATGTATTTCTCGATCTTTTAATACATACTTGTAATTCATTTTCCTTCACAAAAAAGGGAAAAAGTCAGTGTCCTCAAATATGTGAATGAATATATAATGTGACATTTACATTTTATTTATTGGCATTTAGTTCTCTGAAAAGCCTGCTTAATTTGCTATTAAATGAAAATGGGCTGTTTCCAGAACAGCTACAACATTGTATTGCACTGATATAGCTTCATACTTGTCTTATCAACAGCAAGTTATTAGGGGGATTTATACACATATGGAAATGTCAACTATGGTGTTCTGATGTTTTAATGAATGTTTATTACTCTAATCATTATTCAATGGTTGCTTTTGGTTTAGGATTAGATCTTTAATATTACCAAGAAAATTTAGACAAAATCTTGACAAATTTGATAGCAATTCCTTATGGCTCTTTTGGAATTGTGAGTTCTGATTTATTTGCATACCTGTCTAATGGTCCACATTAAAAAAAATTGTTTTTGATTTTTTAAAAGATTTTATTTATTTATTTGAGAATGTGTGTGTGCATGCACATGGACACATGCATGCATGAGGAAGGGGGAAGGGTAGAAGGTGGGGAGGAGTAGACTCCCCCTGAGCAGGGAGCCTGATGTAGGGCTCTATCCCAGGACCCCAGGGTCATGACCTG
The DNA here is from genome assembly GCF_905146905.1 of Nyctereutes procyonoides. Lineage (NCBI taxonomy): Eukaryota > Metazoa > Chordata > Mammalia > Carnivora > Canidae > Nyctereutes > Nyctereutes procyonoides. Next base: position 9,329,548 of record NW_026575145.1, read on the forward strand.
GGCTGAAGGGAGACACTTAACCGACTGAACCACTCAGGTGCCTTAAATTTTTAGGCATTCCCTGAATTTTTATAGATTCACTGCTGCTATTAATGTGATCACCATATTCAAACCAGTCAGGTTGATTTTAAAATGAATTTTATCAGAGTATGATCTCAGGGTACTGGAATTGAGTTCCGCATCATGGTCCTTGTTCAAGAGGAGTCTGCTTCTCCTTCTGTCCCCTGCCCATCCTCCTACCCCTCTCCCCTGCTTGCGTGTGTGCACACTCTGTCTCTGTCTCAAGTAAATAAATAAAATCTTAAAAAACAAAATGATTTTTAAAAGAGAGTATAAAGTTAACTATGTTTTTTTCTATATGAAGCCACATTTTTTAAGCATGTTCTTGTTTGATCTTGAGTAACACCACATAAAGGTGAAGGTGATTCTGAAGTAAAATTGTAAGAGGTAATATAAGTGGCAATGTTGGGCTACTTGTAAATGGCTCAAAAGCATTCCTATCTATACCAGTAGGCATTTTTAAGGCAGCTGAAGCCTGGAACTGCATTTCCAGAATGTGTGCACCTTCATTGTGGGAACACTGCTCTCATTGTAACTTTATTTTACTTTATTTTTTTCAATGTAACTTTAAATATCTCTATTGTCCATCAGACAGTTGTACCAAGATAGAGAAGGCATTAAAATATTTTCACAATATTTGTTAACCTATGCATTTTAAAGTGCAATTCTTAACAATTTAGGGAGAAAAAGAAAAAGGCAGACGAATAATAGTGACACAATTCAAATACTAGTTATTAATATGGTGTTTTAAGCATATAGATAGTTTTCTGGAAATAAACATTTGTGGTACAAATCTCCTCTCATGATGGTATGGTAATAGACCTATTTGAAACAATTTTTAAAAACATTTTGCCAAAATTGCTGTTATCTATCTATCATATATCTATCTGTTGCTGAACTGTTTGGATACAAGTTGCAGACATCATGACACTTCACCACTAAATACTTCAGCATCCTTCTTAGGTACCATAATGACATTTTCACACCTAAGATGATCAGAAGTAATTCAGTAATATCATTAATATACATTTTTATTCAAATTTTTGCAATTGTGGGACGCCTGGATGGCTCAGAGGTTGAGCGTCTGCCTTTGGCTCAGGTTCTGATTCTGGGATCCGGGATCGAGTCCCGCACTGGGCTCCTTGTGGGGAGCCTGCTCCTCCCTCTGCCTATGTCTCTACCTGTCTCTCTCTTTTTCTCTCATGAATAAATAAACAAATAAAATCTTTAAAAAAATTTCTGCAATTGTTTCCATAATGTCTTTTAGAACAGAAACAAATATTTTGATATAACATTTTGTCCAGTGAATTAATTTCTCATATCCATATGTCATAATTATATTTTCTCAGCATAGTCATTGGCCATTGAATAGGCTTGGGTTTCCATGGCCTCAAGCCACCAACTGAACCCACTAGAGTAATTTGCTGGAATGAGAAATGTTAACTGCCAAGACGAAAAATGTTAATCAGCAACCAGCCTGACTATGATTTCCAAGGTACTAATCATTTGGAAAAGTTGCCTCTCATTGGCTCACTTTATAGATAATCACTAATTGAAAAGCAGCTAGAATGGTAAGAAGGTGTATTAGCATGTTAATAGGTCTTTGTGCCCAAAGGCTTTGGATTATAAATTATAAAGACTACATTAGCCAGATGGACAGGATTGATTAGCATGCTGGTATCACCTTGGCATCCTGTGGTGGTTGAGGGTAAACAAAGTGACCATAACCATTTTGGCATAGTTTATTTGTTATTAAGTTTCTTGCTCTCAGTAGTTAGGAATAGAGTTTTATTTTGTAGTTAGTGCAGTAAATGAATCAGTAATTCTGTATGTTAATAACTAGAAAAGCATTTTGTTCTTTTGTACCTTGGCTAAAATCAATCTTCTTGTGCTCCAATTTACTCCATTTCTAATAAATGTAATGGGCAACCATTAATTTAATGGTTTAGCCATTAACTTAACCATTTAATCTCTTCATGCATTAGTTTCATCATCTGTAATATAAACAGGCCAAACTAGAAATTCTCTAGGATTCTTTCCAAATTTGAGTTTTATGGGACTGTGTAGATTCATGACCAGTAACAGATCTGGAATGGAGGAAAAGTATGCCAAAAGCAAAGGTGTTTCACTAGGGCAACTGAAACCAGTATTTCCAAATGAAAACAACCTATACACAAATATACTAGAGATGACTTTATATTTCCCACATCATGCATCTGGCTTATTGGCCTCCTATGTGGATATTCTTCCCAGGTAAGTAGATGATTATTTTGTTTTTTTCTTCCCTAGAACTGTCATTTCTATACTGATCTGGGAATCCAGGGAGGGAGAGAGGGAGAGATTCCATCTCAGCTCCTCTTGTAGTGGGAACACTCATGAACTCAATAAGAGGAAGTGATATTACTTTCAGATTTCTTTATGTCAATAGTTTCAGTTGTAATAAAGTAAAACTATTTGACAGTAAAATTTTTCTGCTATTGTGATACAGAGTCCAGTTTGTGTTATAAGAATCCTTTCCTCAACATACATGTGGTTTTGATCAGAGTTATTTCTACTACTGAACACAATTACAATAGCATTTAATGAATGCTATTTGGTGGGCATAGGACTAAGTGCCTTACAAGGAGTATTAGTATAATTAATTCTCACAAAAACATGATGTCACTCTGAATAGCCTTGCGTAAGGGTGAAGAAACTAGAATGTAGAGAGTTTAGGCCACCCTAGCTAAGTTAAGGGGAAGAGCTGGAGTTGTTGTTTTTTTTTTTAAGATTTTATTAATTCTTGGGAGATACAGAGAGAGAGAAGCAGAGACATAGGCAGAGGGAGATGCGAGACTCGATTCCAGGACACTGGGATCACGACCTGAGCCAAAGGCAGACACTCAGCCACTGAGCTACTCAGGTATCCCAGCAGAGCTGGAATTTAAACCTAGGGCATGCTCACAAAAGTGCTCACTGCTGTTCTGATTCTGTGTCTCAGATTACAGAAGGTTTGAAGTCTGCTCAGAAGCACCTAGAGCTCCATGTCTCCTAGAAGTGACTGAAAAGTATCAGAAAATCCTGACAGTTTTCTTTTGTCATCCTTGCTTTTTATTATTCCTCTTGCTTGCAGCATATGCCTCAGCAGCTTCTTTAACTTCCCAGGCAGGATACTTGGCAGTTTTGTTGTAGAAGGGACTTTATTAAGAACTGGGGAGCTGGCTGCCAAGGTCGATCTTATTTTTACTTTATTTATTATTTTTTTACACAGAGAGATAGTGAGTGTGAGAGCAGGTCGGGGAGGGGCAGAGGGAGAGAAAGAATCTTAAGCAGGCTCCATGCCGAGCATGGAACCTGACTCAGGGCTTGATCTCATGAGTTTGAGATCATGATCTGAGCCAAAATCAAGAGTCAGATGTTTCACTGAGTCACCCAGGTGCTCCACTAAGGTCCATTTTAGTTCTGAATTTCTTTAACTCATCTGGTCCCTATAGCATACATTTGGATTGTGATTAGTATCTTAGTGCTAGCATTTAGCCTCATCTCAGTGTGATACTCCTCACTAGTCACTTTGATATTCAACAGTTAATAGGTGGCATTGATAAAATATTTAAAAATCAAGGATATTGATGTGTTAACTTCTGTGGAAGGTCCATGTTTCTCTTTTACAGTGGGATAAGACACCCTACTGCTTATGACTTTGGTTTGGTCAGTAGCTCAATATTATATTCCTGCCATGTTTTTTTGGTTCTCCAAAATACCTTTTTCTCCACTTTGTCTAACAATAACTCAATAGATAGCAATACACAGATAGCAGAATTCAGTTACAGCTTTTGATTTTATTGAAAATGCTTTTTTTCTTCTCAATCAAAATTTGTTCAATCAGCCAAAAAATGGAGAGAATTTGGGAGTTGCATTTAATTAACTATTTTGATATTATACTAATGGTGTATATATAAAGTACATGGGACTTCACTGTTTATCTCAAAGTACTCTAGGATCTGCCCCCAACATATCTCTGATTCCATTGCCATATAACACTGATAACCTAATGTATTACTTGGTTCTGGCTACTGTAACAGAAGACTGGGTGGCTAAAAGAACAGAAATTTATCTCTCACAGTTCTAGACTCTGGGAAGTTCAAAACTAAAGTGCTGGCAGGTCCCATCTCTGGTGAGGTTCTGCTTTGTGGTTTGCAGATGACCATCTTCTTCTTCTACCTTTGTGTGGTAGAGAATAGAGAGGAAGTAAACTCTCTCATGTTTCTTCTTACAAGGGTACTAATCCCATCACAAAAATTCTGTCCTCATGAATTAATTACTTCTCAAAGGCCCCAACTCCTAATACTTTCCCACAAGGGGTTAGGATTTAAAAATATGGATTTGGAGGGGACACAAACATACAACCCTGGTTAATACATCTGGTTACTAATTATTAGTAATAATAATGGTAGCTTACATGTATCAAATACACATGGCCTGTATCCCAGGCCACGCACCAAATGTTTCACAAATATTATCTCACTTAATCTTCAAATAATCTGATGAGATAAACACTTTTAAAAATTCCTTGTTAGAAGGAAAAATTATCAGTGATCAAATTATCAATTAATTAAATTTAATTAAAATGATTGATTAATACATGTGTTGACCGTTAAAGAACTCAAAGCAAAAAGCAGCTTTGTGTACTATTTCTCTCTACTCCACATTTCACTCTGTCTCCCCAGGGATGATCTCTTTTCATTGTTTCTGATTCTTTGGTTAGTTATCTTCAAAACTTTAGATATATGCTAACTATTCTGCTTAACAAATTTTGTGGGCTCTCTATTGTAGGACAGAATGTGGATTAATGGTTGCCAGGGATGGGAGTGGGGAAGATTGGAGAGTCACTGCCTGACTTCTTCATGGGTATGGGGTTTCTCTTTGGGGTGATGAAAATTAGGTAGGATGATGGGTGCGCAACATCATGAATATACTAAAAGCTATGAATTGTACAACTAAAATCGTTAAAATTGTGAATTTTGCCTCAAAATATTAAATGGCTCTCTGGTTAGAAAGTTACTTACCTTTAAATTTTCAATGTTTCAGTATTTATGTTATTATTTTTGATATTTAGCATCTTCTTTGTAGAGTTGAAAATGGAGGCAAAAGAGGTTAACTTCCCCAACATGATACAAACAGTAAACCCAGGGTTTGACCCCAAGTGGTATACCTGCAATGGACTATACATGCAGCCACTATTCAATACTTCCTTCCAAAATGGCAGTTTGGGTGGCTGAAACTCTGAGTGGAAAGGAAATCAGACTGAGATTAACTGTTATTTCATTTTGCAGTTGTGTAGAGACAGAAACGTTTTCTCATATGTGAGAAATTTTACCTGGAAAAAATTCTTTTATATCTACCAGCACGATCACCCAAATTATCATTAGAATGATAAACTTTACTGCACATGAAAACAGGAGCCCACCTGTAGATTGAAGAAATGATATGAAATTGAATTAGGGATTTGTTAAAATAGAACCAATCCAGTTTGGTGCATGAAGGGTTGCAGTAGTTTCTTTCTAATATCTGTTTAAAGAAGTGATTTGGAAACTAAGCAGTTACAGTTACATTTATACATGATCCTTAACTGCTATAGTATGGGTTAACTGAATTTCATTAGTGATCTTAGCAACAAAACAAAGATGTACAATTGATTGTTGGTGTTGATTGAATATGTCTAATAAGCAGCTGGAAGTAAAGTGTTTCTGTTCTGTTTTCAAATGTGATAGAAATAGCCTCCTTTTATCATTGCCAAGGAAGGATGTGGGAGTGGAGAACCACCCTTTCCTTCCAAGGCCAGGGAAACAGTACTAGGAAATGGTATCCAATATCACCAAAGTGCCAGATATTTAAGCAAGGAGTGGAAATAGTGTCTCAGAAAGGACTATGTTTTTTCAAAGTCCCTGTACTTTAGCCCTGGCTTTTTCTCTGTTTCAACATTTTATTTAACATTCAGTAATTTAACAAGCAAATATTTATTAAGCATTAGTGAGACTCTTGCAGTGAAACCACTGAGCTGAATTTTGTGGGGACAACACAGGGGTAGAATACATATCTCTACCCTTGAGAAGTTTATAGTCAATCATATTGGCAGGCAAGATATACATACAACATGAAACTCCTAGAGTCCTTAACTCAATATAGAATTTAACTGAGATCTGTACTCTGTAATGCTGCTGACAAATGTTAAGAGAGTCTAGAAACACTTTCTTCTTTTGCTATTAGCAGAGAATATAGTCTCTTTCTTGTTTTTTTCCCCAAGTTGAACAAAATAACTCCCCTTACTACATCCCTTCTCATATATTAATATAGTTTGAAAAGAGATTGTGGCAAACACCCCAAAACCAAATAATCCAGTGAAGACATGGGAAGAAGACGTGAATAGATATTTTTTCAAAGAAGATATCTAGATGGCTAGTAGACTCATGAAAAGATGTTCAATATCACTCATCATCAGGGAAATACAAATCAAAACCATTATGAAATACCACCTCACACCTGTCTGAATGGCTAAAATTAACAACACAGGAAACAGCAGATTTTGGCAAGGATGGAGAAAGGGAACCTGCTTACACAGTTGGTGGGAATGCAAACCAGCACAGCCACTCTGGAAAACGGTATCAATGTTCCTCAAAAAAGTAAAAAATAGGACTACCCTAAGATACAGCAATTGTGCTAGTAGGTATTTATCCAAAGGATACAAAAATACAGATTTGAAGGGGTACATGCATCCCAATGTTTATTGCAGCATTACCAACAATAGCTAAATTGTGGAAAGAACCCAAAGGTCCATCGATGGATGAATAAAGAAGAAGTAATATTCCATAGTGTGGAATATTACTCAGTTATAAAAAAATGAAATCTTGCATTTACAATGATGTGGATGAAGCTATTAAGTGTATTAAGTCAGTCAGAGAAAGAGAAATGCCATATGATTTCACTCTTAACTGGAATTCAAGAAACAAAAGAGATGAACCTGTGTGAAGGGGAAAAAAAAAAGAAAAAAGAAAGGGAAGCAAACCATAGAGACTCTTAATGATAGAGAACAAACAGGGTTGATGGATTACTCCTAAATCTAACTCCCAAACTCAGCAATTGTTACCATTTTGGTGTATTCCCGTTTCTGACTATATGTATATAAATCCTTTCTTTTTCTTTTTTTTAAATATTTTTTTATTTATCTATTTGACTGAGGGAGAGCATAAGCAGGGAGAGGAGCAGAGGGATAAGCTGACCCCCCTCAGATCAGGGAGCCCAGTGTGAGGCTGGATCCCAGGACTCTGGGATCATGAGCTAAAGGCACCTGTTCAACTGAGCAGGCCATCCAGGTGCCCCGAGAAATTATTTCTTAAAAAGCATAATTGTAATTTCTCTATTAGATCAAAATATTGGTCTTGCCAATGGCAATATTTCATCTAATGTACTTCCTCAGCCCTTTGTGCACACGAGGAATTAAATAATTGTTGACAAAATGAGTCCTCTCTTGACTCTGTCATCTGTTAGCTCTCTCCTGCCTTCACAGGTAAACTTCCATAGGGGTTACTTGCACCTGTGATTGGTCTTTGGTCTTACCAAGGTCTTCATGACTTCCCTGCCCCTAAGTCTGAAGGACACTTTCAGTTCATACCTTATTTTTGCCTTGGAGCAGGAACTTGGGTGCTGTTAACTCCTCCCTCCTTCTGGAAATACATACTCTGGGTTTTACTGTCACCTCTCCTTCCTTCAATCCTACCTTTTCCAGGGCCTTCTCTACTTTAACAGTCAATGGCAGTTATGGGGTAAATTGTGTGCCCCTCCAAATTCTTGTGTTGAAATCCTAACCCATAGTACCTTAGAATATGACTGTATTCGGAGACAGTCTTTAAAGAGGTAATTAGGTTAAAATGAGGTCATTAAGGTGGGCCCTAATCCAACTAGATCGACATCCTTATAAGAAGAACAGATTAGGACACAGACAAGCACAGAGGGAAGTCCACATGAAGACATGTGGCAGCCATCTGTAAGTCAAGAAGAGAGGCCTCGGAAGGAGTTAATCCTGCTGCCACCTTGTTCTTGGACTTCTAACTTCTAGAACTGTCAGAGAATACATTTCTGTTATGTAAGTCACCTAGTCTGTTGTACTTTGTTATGGCAGCTTTAGCTGACTAATGCAGAGACTTCCAGAAAGTGAATAGGATTGTGTAACTCTCCAGCTTAAAACTCTAACCATTCTTTATTAAGCTATATTAAAGATCAGTACCAGTGTTCTTTCAATGACTTACCTGGCATTGCTGACCTGGGCCCTGGTTTCCCAGTCTCACCACACATATGCATCTTAGTGCTCCAACCATCCTGTAGTGTTGCCGTCAGTACGCAAGGCTCCTTCTGTCTGACACACCCCTGCTCTCCCTCCTCCCCTTCCCTCACACCTTTGCTTGGCTCCTTCAGGTCCTAGCTTGGGAAGGCTTCCTCCCAAGTGCCACTGGGTTCTCCCAGCCTTGGCATTTACTCCCATCCAACACTTATTGTATTACTATAGTTGCCTGGCTACTTGTTTATATTACCTCCAGGCTTTAAGCTTCATGAAAGCAGGGAAAACATGCCTTTCATTGTATTTCCAGAGACTGTCCGAGTACCTGGCATACAGTAGGGTCTCAAGATTTGTTGAATGAATGGATGGGAGTATATTGTTTAGCAGAAGAGAAAATTATTTTTGTAATTCTGATGGTTTGTTTAATAACATTGGGTGTGGATACAAATATTAAGGTTACCTTAATTCTGTAGATATGTCTGATTTTGAAAATTGTCTATTACAGAAGATATTTATTCTCAAAGTACAAATTTACCATTTTGCCTACTTCTATTGGTAAATTTGTCAGGATCAGGCCTCTTTGTTCTATGAGGTATCTGTAGCTGCATGAAAAATAAAAAATAGATACCATATAAATGTAAAATACTATTTTATTATATTTCCTCTGTCACCTCTCCCCTCCCTCCACCTTTTCTTTTTCTTTCTTTCTTTCTTTCTTTCTTTCTTTCTTTCTTTCTTTCTTTCTTCTTTCTTTCTTTCTTCTTTCTTTCTTCTTTCTTTTTCTTTCTTTCTTTCTTTCTTTCTCTCTTTCTCTCTTTCTCTTTCTTTCTTTCTTTCTCTTTCTTTTTCTTTCTTTCTTTCTCTTTCTTTCTTTTTCTTTCTTTCTTTCTTTCTTTCTTTCTTTCTTTCTTTCTTTCTTTTTTTCTTTCTCTTTCTTTCTTTCTTTCTTTCTTTCTTTCTTTCTTTCTTTCTTTCTTTCTTTTCTTCTTTCTTCTGTGTTTGGTTTTCATAGGGTAAATATAACTGGTATTTTGAGCACTTGGGGAATCAACAACTCGTATTTTTTACTGGTGAAAGAGAGTGGGTTACTTTGTGCTTAAGAAAACCCTGGAAGAGTGCTTGTGTGAATGCCAATTCTGCAAAATTCTTTGGAGCCCAGGAAATGGGGCTGTCAGCTCCTTGGCATTAGAAGTTTGGCACCGTATGCCCTTCAGAGGTCAAGAGAGCTCTGCATTAGGAATAGCTGCCTGGCTTTAAAGAAATAGTTTTGGTTCTGGCAGTAGGCCAGAATGGGAAATAATTTCATCCACTATTGATTAACATGTTTAGAGTTAAAGCTGATTTTCTGTAAAATACAGCAGAAATGCAGCTCAGGGTTTCTGGTTCAGGTTTAAATATATACCTCCAGGCACAGTCAAAATTTAAATTTTTTAAGCATCCCACACATTGAGGCTATTCATAAGCATCTAACTAAAGAGAATCAAAATTAGAATTTAGCAAAAATATGCAGACCACTGGCATATTTTATATTTTAAATAAAAAAATGGAGACCCCAAGTAAACTCCATGGTATCACAGGTTACTTTACATTTTTTTGAAATAACAATATAAAGGGGGAAGGAAAATAAACAGTATCAGGAAAAATCAATTGGTTCTCCAGTTTGAAATTAAACCAGAAGCCAAAACACCAACCTCTAAAAGCTCTTTAAAAATATACTTCTCTTTATTAAAAATATCTGCCTAGCTGAATTTTCTTTGATTTATTTTGTTGACCATGCTTGACTTATGATACCTATAAAACCTGACACGTGCTTTGGTGTTGGTGTGTTCCCAGAGCAGAATTATATCAGGGCCTGATGGTAAAGCACTCTGTAGTTACTATTATCAAATGCTGAATCTCATTTTAGCTATGATAAAGGGCCCCTAGTATTAAAACACTGGGTTTATAGATGATAGATGAAAAATGTATTTTTCAAACCATGGCCTTTGTCGTGGAACATGACTTGCTTACTATGGAAATATCTCCAGCTGCCTAGAAACGTTGCCTAGCAACCCCTGGAAACACAGAAAATCTAATATCATCCCTGAGTTGCTTGTGGGTAAAGGGATTATTAAAAATATCAGTTAGTAAAAACGGACTACCAAGTTTGTTCTTGGGCACCACCACAACTAATACTTTCTGGTCTGATAGGGCCTCTGCACCCCTCTCCCAGGAATGCTCTAGTTTTTAAGCCCCAACACTGCAGAAAGGAGGGTCATTTGAAAAGATCACACCCTTGCCATTAGAGGATTCAGCTCTACTTCCCCTAGTCCACTGACTCCCTGCTGCTTTCTGCTTTGGAGAACAGCAGTGAGCCAGCAGTGGCAGCCAGCTTTAGATGCTGCGGATAGCCAGGGCTGCCAGCTTCCTTCAGCCCCAGCAATTTCTGGGTTGACCACAGTGATTTGTAGTTGGCTGCTGCCTTGACTCTGCTCTGCTGGTCTGCCAGGGCTGTGGGCAGCTTGCTCCTGGAAGAGCACCCCACACTCCAGCCCCCTGGTCCACTGCCCTCGCTTCTGCCCACACGTTCCACTCAAGTGATGGCAAACAATTTGGGAGAGCTCTTGTCTTTACAGCAGGGAGTTATGTGTCCTGTGCTGTAAGCAGAGTAAAATGCCTCACTGAGCTCTGACTTCACTCAAAGTCCTTTTGTTGTCCGTAGGATTTGAAAATTGTTTAGTTGGATAAATGTGTTGATGCATTTTTTGGTGTGACAGGAATGGATCTTCCGAAATTCATTTGAACAAATGAGTTGTATATAAACTGCCACTGAGTATAGCTTTGAGTGTGAATATTTTCTCCTGGTCAACTTCTAAAAGCCCATCTCCATGAGAATTTGAGCTACTTTTTAATAAGTATGATGGCAATAGCAATGATAAAGCCAGTGCTTTAAACTTATATAGAGTTGCAATCTGTAGAAGACTCGGACATCTGTACTGTCACTTGATTTGTCTGTCTCTGAGAGAGGTAGTGTTATCTCCATTTCATATCCATAGAAACTGACGCTTAGGAGGTAAAATGGCTTGTTCAAAGTAGCAAGGGGAAGGAGTGTTCTGACTTCCAGTTCACTGTGATTGTTAATAGGCATTAGGTTGAGGCTTGTCTATAGGGGAAAGTGCATAAGTGAACAGTGTGAAGGTCCCTGCATTGAGAGGGCTGTACTGAAATTACTGGTTGATTTTGGTGAAATCATAAGCTCTGTGGACATTAATTTCTTTATTTATTGTGTTAAGAATTAAGCCAAATCATGTTTACCTTTTAAAATTCTTTTTTAAAAAATATTTTATTTATTTATTTATTTGAGAAAGAAAGTGCAGGCATGCTCAGGCAAGAGTGGAGGGAGGGGTGGGGGAGGGAGAGGGAGGAGGAAAGAATCTCAAGCAGATTTTGTGCTGAGAGTGGATACTAACTTGGGGCTCTATCTTAGGACCCTGGATGCTTAACTGACTGAGTCAGTTAAGTAGCCACCCCTACATTTTAAAATTCTTAATAAAGAATGAAAATGGAATGCATAAAGCCACAAACTAGTCTCCATTGCTGTGAAAAACTTCAAAAGAAGTAGTCATGGTACATCGATGTTTCATTAAGGAGGCAATTCCTGGTTTCAGAATTAGTCTTCATTTAATTTCTTTTCTCCTGGAGAACTAATTTTCCTTTTTCAGCAAAAGCCTGAAAGAGTGAGAATATTAGTCCCAACTTTCTGTTCTTTCATGTTAATTGAGTGTTTACTGTTTTCCTACCCTGTACTAAGTACCTCACAGGTGTTACAGAGTTAATAATTTCAACAACCCTGGCTTCATTTCATAGAAGGCAGAGTTGTTTGGATTTGCCCAGAGTTACACAGAAGAGAGCTTCAGAACCAAGCTGAAGCCAGACTGACCTACTGCCATGTAGGGCTTTAAATCACAGTACTTCACTGTCTCTAGTGCATGGCTATGAGAGGGACACTGGAACTGACCTATTATACAAAGAGGCCTTCCTTTAAGAGTTCATTTGGCTCAATTTCTTTACAGCTAGGGTGAATTTCGAATGCATTTACATGGATTTGACTGTACATCATTAAGACCTGAACCACATTATATCTCTTCCTTTTTGTTCCCAAACTTCCCCTAATTAAAGCAGGCTTTCTCCTTGTTACAAACACACCCTTACATTTATGCCATTGATAAGCAAGACTGTGACATGGACCCCTACATAGGTGACACGATTATGTTTTATTCCTTGACTGTACCCCTCAACTAGGAGTCTGCTCATCTTTTTGGCTCACTCAAAGATGACTCATTTTAGTTTCATGAAGTCCTCAAGCCAAGTGACTTTTACTAGATCACCAGTATCTAATAATGTGATTTATGGACATCTGCATCATAGTCACTTGAAAATCTTTTTTTCAGTTAGATTTCTGAGTACTACACTTAAACCTAATGAGTCATAAGGTAGACCACTGGAAAATGGATTCTTTTTGTTAAAATTTTTATTATTTATTTATTTAATAAGCTTTTACTTTAATTCCAGTTAATTCCAGTTATATTCCAGTGTTATATTAGTTTTAGGCAAACAATATAGTGATTCAACAGTTCTATATATCATCTGGTGCTCATCACAAATGCTTCCTTAATCCCCCTCACCTATTTAACCCTTCCCCCCAACTACCTCCCCTCTGGTAACCATCAGTTCTCCACAGTTAAGAGTCTGTTTCTTGGTTTGTCTCTCTCTCTCTCTCTCTCTCTCTCTCTCTCTCTTCCCCTGTGTGCTTATTGGTTTCTTAAATTCCACATATGAGTGAGATCATATGACACTTGTCTTTCTCTGACTAATTTTGCTTAGCATTATATTCTCTAGCTCCATCCGTGTTATTGCTAATGGGAAGATTTCATTTCTTTTCTAAGATTTTAAAAATTTATTCATGAGAGCACAGAGAGAGGCAGAGACATAGGAAGAGGGAGAAGCAGGCTCCCTGCAAGGAGCCTGATGTGGGACTCAATCCCAGGACCCCAGGATCGTGATCTGAGCTGAAGGCAGATGCTCAACCATTGTGACACCCAGTTGCCCCAAGATTATACTCTTTTTACAGCTGAATAATATTCCACTGTGTGTGTGTGTATATAAGCTCTTCTTTATTCATTTATCAATAGACACATAGGTTACTTCCATAATTTGGTTATTGTAAATAATACTGCAATAGGGGTGCATGAATCCCTTTGAATTAGTGTTTTTTGTATTCTTTGGGTAAATACTCCAAGTGCAATTGCTGGGTCATAGGGTAGTTCTATTTTTAACTTCTTGCAGAACGTCCACACTGTTTTCCAGAGTGGCTGTACCAGTTTGCATTCTTACCAACAAGAGGGTTCCCTTTTCTCTGCATCCTCGCCAACACCTTTTGTTTCTTGTGTTGTTGATTTCAGCCGTTCTGACAGTTGATATCTCACAGTAGTTTTGATTTGTATGGAAAATGCTTTCTTAGCAAACTGCTGCTCAGGGGATTCCTGAGCACCCTGAGGCTGGAGAATCCTTGAGGGGCATTTTAGGCTTTTACAAAAAGATTTATTGCATGCGTATCACCTGCTCCCTCCCTCCTTCTCCATTTCACATCTTCCCATCTTTTCTACCTGGAGAGGAAATCTGAAGGGCCTCCCAGCTCTTTTTCTTCGTTTATCTCTTGCTTTTTGCTACTCCCACCCCTTGCAGCCTCCTTTCTTCCTCTCATATTAGGAAGAACCACAGCTATGCAGAAAAGAGCTATTTGTTCCTTGAATATTTGCAAAGTTTACACAGTACTTCTGTATTTTTCAACTTGGTAATTGTCCAATGCAGACATTGAAGAGGTGCTGTGCATACTTCACACGCCACTGAATTTCAATTCCATGGAAATCATCAGTCATTCTCCCTTCTGGGCTGGATGTTTGCATCTCTGTCAGTGAGAGTCACCAGACCTTGAACGTGAACACTCAAGGAAGAAGGTGTTCCTAACAATGTTGCTACATGGAGTACAGGTTTGCAGAACTTTGAGCCTCTGTCAAACTGTCCTTGATTTTTCTCTACTCATTTCATTCCCCTTGTCCTTTATTCCCCAACTCCTATAGGCACTACCCTTACTCATCCATGAATAATTCCTTTCTTGCATTCTTTCTCTAACTCTTCTGATATACATGGTAACTCGGCCAGAGCTAGAACAAGCACCACAAAGAGGTCTGCTCATGAAAGCCCTTGAAAGGAGGTAACCTTTTTTTTTTTTTTTTTTTTTATTCTGTGTGTGGCTGTTTGCGTAAGAAAGAGAGAAATAGGCAAGGTGCTATGTACAGGGCTCCACTCTTCTGCCATAATTTTGGTTCAATCACTTCATCTCTGGTTTCACTCAAATCCTCATGCCTTGTAGGGATGAGCTGCATATTCAGAAACACTGGGGCATTACCCTCTTTCTATCTACTCAGCAATGTAAACAGCGTATCCTAGAGTGTGTTCTTAAAGTTCCTTTAGACTCTTCTGGTAGATGAGGGTGGTATAGGGAAGGGTACTGAGGACAACTCCGACACATTGCATATTCTCTTCCTTTGGAGCATCCCAGTGAGGAGTCGTTGAAGGGAGAAATATGATGAATTTAGCTTAATCTTATAGTTATTCCATCATGAAACACTTATTAACATAGGGTTCTGTGGAACAAAATCCTTTAGAATTCTCTGGGTAATGTAGCTGAAGAACCAAGGGATTTTGTTATTAAACTGGTAGATTAACCATACTTGTTGCTTCTTTGGATCTACTACTGGGCATTTGCATGTCTATTAGAGGGAGGATAGAAGAAGAAAGGTTAAAATAACTTGGCTTAGAAAGGTCTAACAAGCTTTTAAAGTTCCCTCCTAAATACAGGATTTATTTTTTTACCTCACCCGGACATTGTAGGTCCTCTATCATGTTATACTACCTTTCCAACCATTGCCTCTCCTGTGTTTCTGAACATTCTTTCTGCTCCAGCCACTTGCTGCTTTCTGCTTTCTCACCTTTGTGACCTTATTTATGCTGTTCCCATGCTTAGAATGTCACCTGTTTTCATCTCTCATTAATAAAACTTTTCCTGACTGAACCTCCTCTTTTCTTGCTGCTTGATTAACCAATGAATTTATTGAATGCATGCCAATTGAATTGTATGTGAAAGACTAAGTTATGGTGTGAAAGACTTATTGTGTGAAGGACTAGGTTGGGCCCTCATGATACAGTAATAATGAAGACAGACCTGGGCACTATTACCACAGAGATGTGGTACACAGAGAGTGATTATCTTTTGAATCCCACCTTACTTTGTTTATACTGCCCTTATAGCAAGTGATTTTACTCATTGCTTCTTTTCATAATTTTTATTTTGAAACAATTTCAAATTTGTAGAAAAGTTAAATAGTGTAAATGGCTCATGTATATCCTTCACCCAGAGACTCCATTTTAATTTCCCTCATAGCAATGGAATACAATCAAGGACTATACACTTGTCATGTTGCTCAAATCTTCAACCCAGAACAGTTCTATCTTTGACTTTCCATGACCTTGAAGAATTTAGAAGATTATAAAGCTTGGGTTTATTTGATGTTTCCTCATGATAATACCCAGAATTCTGAGCCAGAATTTCACAGAATTGATACTTTGTTCTCATTTTATCTTATCTGGTGGCAGTTGCTTGTCTACTTGTCTTATTGCTGGTGATGTTCTTTTGATCCTTTAGTAAAGATGATGCCTTCCAGGCTTCTTCACTGAAGAGTTATCTTTCTTTCTTTCTTTTTTTTTTTTTTTTGGTGATAATAGATATTTTGTAGAGAGACACTCATCCCACATTTAAATATCTGCCAGTTTTAGCATCCATTGATATTTTTTCCAGAAATAATTATTACTTTAATGGTGGCCAAAAAGCAATTTTCTAATTCCACTGTTTACTAGTTGGCATATAGTATTTAAGTGTGTCTATGTATATGTATGTATTTATATCAGTATGTACTCAGAGACTTACATTTTATTCAGTAAGTTATAACTCATTATAATCATTATATATTTTAGATCTCAAATTGTTCCAGATTTAGCTAGCAGCAGCTTCCCACTGCTGGAACTACAGGAACACCTTCTTTCCTTGTCTCAGCCTGGAATTAGCCATTTGTCTAAGTCCTGTTTGTTTATTTGTTTTAATGGAGGAGTGGCATTTAAAAGTCAAATCTATGCTTGGTGCCCTTTATTGTGGCTAAAATGTTATTGATCCTAGGGCCTCTTAGTGGACAGAGCAAGGAAATCTATACAAGTATATATATACACACATAATACATGTATATCTGCATACATATATGTATCATACCTATGTATATATACACACATTTACATCTCTCTATATCTTTCTAGATATACATTAAGAACTGTGAGTACCCCATACTTTCAATTCCAATCTAATATTGTTGAGTTCATTCCTACTTCTTCCTTTTCATATCTGTACCTTCTTTCTCTGACAGTGAAAAGTCAGGCTTCCATTATCTTCCATATTCATACTTACTTACTAAATTTCCCAATCTCTTGATCTTAGTGGAACACCACCCTGCTCTGCCTCCTTTTATATACCTTGGCTGTCACTGGACTGCCTCCCAGACTTCCTGCCAGGCTTATGACCTTGTGGTGTGGGACAGGGAGAGAGGGCAAAAAAAAAAAAAAAAAAAAAAGTGCTTTTTAAAAGAATAATATCTTGGCAAATTGTAAAACGAATCCCTCCCCTATCTCTTTTACATAGCTAGATAGAGATATGTGTATACTTGTGGCTTCCTTTAAAATCAGCCAACAAAAGTGATGACTTTACTTGAGTAAATGTGCTTTATAGACTTTTTGACAAAAAAGGGTTAGTTTACCTTCTTGGCTTAACACCACAGAGCACCACTTAGAGTCATTTATGTACATGTTTTTTTCCTACCCCAGGACTCTAAGCTCCTTGAGGTCAGAGGCTGACTTCTGTTGGTTCTTGAGTCAGTGGGACACCTTACACAGTGTCTGGAGTGGAATATGTGTTCAATTTGTTAAATTAATTATTTTCCTTCTCTCAGAACTGACCAGCTTACTTTGCAGAATTGATTGACCTTATCATTCCAACACTGCATACAGGTAGCTTCAGTCTACACAAATATCTCCCCTGCAATGTCTTAGGAAGCTTGTGGGAAATGTACAGGTCAGAAGTTTATGCACTAGAAAATCTTTTATAAGCTGAATAATGTCTGTAATTAAGAAAACAAGAAAAAATGGTGTGAATGAAAAAAGGAGGCATTTTAAAGATGCTCAGTTACATAAAATTATTGGGGATATTTACTTTTTCTGGCACATGAAACTCTATGCAGTGAATAGATTCTGTTTAAAATAGGAATAATCAATGAAGGGAGATATGTGTAAAATTTTTATGTTGGAAATTATAAAATGGAATAATAGTGCATTGTAAAAAGTAAGTTTGAAGCTTAATAGTGGATTTGTTTTAGGTATAATTTCACACTGTTGGCATCACGCCTGGCGTGTGATGGTCTTACCAGACTTTGAGTGCCTGCTTACACTATGTTCAAGTTACAACAACTTTAAGCTCTGACTTGATTGCAGAACTATGTCTGCAAATCAAGTGTCAATCCTATTGCCACTGCCATTTTAGGATGACTTCAGGAAGGGTCTGTTTTCACCCTTCTGCTGGCCTAATAAGTTAGGTTTGGAGTCAACTTAATTTATAGTCTAGTTGGGATAGATTAAAGAAATGATGACTGACATCTGATAACACATCAGCCAAGGTTAAAAATGCAATTTTCAGTTCATTAAACCCCAGAAAAAAGGTCAACCTTTAATAATTGTATAATCTACTAAGCTAAGTTCTCAAGAGGCTTCTGGTAGATTAGCTTGTGACAGAGATGTACACATTTGAGAAAAGATGACTTCATTATGCCTAAAATGTATTTACATGTAAATGTATTTACAAGTAAATACATACGAATATATATATATATATATATATATATATATATACACATATATATGTCAACTTGAGATTTCCTGGAAGAGACTCACCTAGAAACAAGTTTAGCCTAACAAAATATGAATTAATTTTCTTATTTTCACTGTCATTAATGGGACTCTCTGAAATTGAAGATGGAGGCCAATCTGGTCTGTAGGATTATAAAAGATGATTTATTTCATGGTGTTCATGATATTAGGGGAGTAGGCAACACATTTTTAGTCCTGCTTACAGGAATAAGCTTTCTCAGAAGTTATATAGATGAAATGTCTCTCTAATATAACAGCACTTGCCACTCTTTCCCACAATTCAGCCTTTTCCGATTACCATGGCAACTCACATCTTACAATATACAGTTGTGGTCACTATCTGCTACAGCGGAGAAGTAAGCTGTAGGTTTGTCCTCAGTTGTCTTTTGTAATGGTCCTTGTTTCTTCTTTGTTCTTAACATGCTGGGATACACAGCCTGGACTGTTGAGCATTTAAAATTCCCTATCTGGATTAGTGACCAAGAACAAGTATTCACCTCAAAGCTAGCATTAATACATTAAAGAATATGATTGAAAACTGGATTAATTTAGTTGTGAAAAGAATGTTCTTTTAGTATGAAAAGGATGCAGATTGGAATCTTGGCTCTGTTACTTTCTAGGCAAGTTTCTTTACCTGTCCAATCTTAAGTCAATCAATTGAGGCTAATAATACCACAGAGAGTGGATGTAAAGATTACATGAGATCATCTCTACAAAATATTTATAGCATAAGCATTTAGAAGTGATAGCAATTATTAAAATTACATAACATGTTTGTGGAAGAGGAAGAATTTCAATTATTATTTTCTGCTTATACCCCATTCTCCAAAAGACACTGTAAAAGTCTAACTCAAAGGATAATACAGGTTATTTATAGGGCAAATAATAAAGTGATATGCAAAAATATGGGAAGTTAGTGGTATCAACTAATCATCTTTAAAAGGGTCAGGAGAGGAGAGGGATGCAGGGAGATAGTGAAGTGCGTTTAGAATATGAACTGCTTTCCTTTTTCCTCTATTTTAGATGGCCAGCAGAGATTTCCCCTTTTAATTGAGGTATGACCTCTTCTGGTCCTCCTCTGAATCTTTTATGGGGGATTACTTAGGATAGTGATTTTAAGGACTAATCAGCCCTCATTACTAAAAAATAAAATACAACAGAACAACCCTGAGCAGAAGTCTTCAGTGTACTATGCAGAATGTCATATTTTCATAATCGGATCACTCATTTAAAGTTCCTCTGAGTTTGAGTTCTGGGATATTTGGGTAACAGGATCAAGCAAATCAAACTGATGGCTTCAAAATGCTTCCTTTTTTTTGTTTTTTGTTTTTTTTTTTGAAAAGAAACTTTCTCTGGTTACTTGGAAATCTAAATAGAAGACGATAATTTATAATTGTAATAATATTAAGAACACACTTGGCTGGAATATGCAATTTTGGTCAAACTGATGCCTGATAATTTAAAAAACTAGCATATCATTCCTTTGTGGTGCTACAATTTAAACACTAAAAGCCTATTGAGTAGAAATCTTAGACACAGTAGATGATAAAGTTAAAAACAAATAATTTAAGTTATTGAAAGAAGTTATGAATCAATGTACTCTAACCAAGGCCATACTTGTTAGTAGGTCTGCTGAGAGCTCAAGAGGGGTATAGAATATACCTTTATATTTCCAGATGGCCAGACATTTCCTAGATCCTCCACATCTCCCTGTTTCCATTTAAATCACACATCCAGGGATCCCTGGGTGGCGCAGCTGTTTGGCACCTGCCTTTGGCCCAGGGCGCGATCCTGGAGACCTGGGATCGAATCCCACGTCGGGCTCCCGGTGCATGGAGCCTGCTTCTCCCTCTGCCTGTGTCTCTGCTTCTCTCTCTCTCTCTCTCTGTGACTATCATAAATTAAAAAAAAAAATTAAATCACACATCCAACTCCTCAGAGTGGGTTGTGCCCTACAGAGATCACACAAAGAAAGATGTAATTCGCCAAAAGTGTATTGTCTCTTTACCTTGGCACCCCATAGCTCTTGTAACACCTCATTTCCTTTTATTAAAGAAAGAAATATTTCACTGTGGTTAATACTAGTAAAACTCATTCATATAAAAGAAGAAGGAGATGGTATTCAGGTATACAAATGCATATCTCAGGAATTGTAAAGAGAGAGAAGTCAGAGAAATGCAGTGTCCTGGAATCCAAGAGAAGAAAGTATTTTGAGAGGAGGAAGGAGGTGGTAATCACTGATGTTGGACAGAGCAGTCAGGCCCTGGAAAGTAAGGGTTAAGAAAAAGCTACTGGATTTGGTGAGGTCATTGGTGACGCTGAGGGATTTCAAAGGAAAGGTGGTTTGGAAAGTTTGATTTTTAAACAATGAATATGGAGTGGTGGTGGTGGCTGGTTATGATGGGAATTTTAAGGTGTGTGAGTCAGCACTGTAAGGATATTCTTTGAAAAACTTTGTGAAAGAAAGGCTACATTGAGGATATTGCTAGAAAGATCAGTTGTAGCATCAAGGAAACAGCCTTTAAGTCAGTTACACCTGTGTATCTTTGAAGATATGTAGCTCAAACCTGGGATAAGAGGTTGCAGATTTTGAGAAGGGAATGGATAGATAGAGAACTAGATCCCCTAAAAGTAAGGAATGAATCTTATTTTATACTTTCATTTCCTAAACATTGAAAATAGTATCAGCATTTATTATAATAGTTATATAGACTTTGTAAAATGATATCATGCATGCAGAGGACTTTTTTTCCCCAAAATTTATGACTAGAAATTAATGCTGACAGTCGTGGGTATGACCTGTTCTACAACACTTTCTGGCCAGAAACACTTTTTAGCAGACTATAGGCTAAAGAATGTGTCAAATGTTTAGGTTATATTAGTTCACTGAGGTTGGGGGTGGTTATGGATAGTTTACATCGACTTGTCACACTGTTGCCCAAATATAGTAAACACTCTCATCAGAATGCAGAACTTAAAAATGGTGCCATAAATAACAATTCTAGCCCGTCAGTAAGGAGTGATTGCTGCTCCCAACACCCCAGTTCTACTCTTTCATTCTAAAGGGCAAATGAGTTCTGAGAGTATTTATGTTCTGTTCAGATTAACTAATTGAGATTTTGGCCTTTTTCTCTAGTTGCCTATTCCTTTACTTAAAATTAATTTGTTACAAGGCACAGCGAGTTAATTAGTATGATTAGCTCCCTCATCTCCATGCTTGCATTTTTAAGAACCTGAAAGTCAAGGTACTGCTTACACAGATGATTATTTGCAGACAGTTAATTCTTGAGTTATTGTCTTGGGATGGGCATTATCATATTATTAGCATGTCTTTTACATTTCCCGATTCCTTAGGAAGAAGCATCTCACTTTTAAATCTCACTTTAGAACTTTTATTGTCAGTAAATATTAACCATAAGCTTCTGTTCTGTCAATAACGTTGTTGTGAAACCCTGCAGAGAAGATGGTGGCATAGGAAGATCCTCAAGTCACCTCTTCCCATAGCCACAATAGATTTACATCTACATATGGAGTAATTTCCTCTGAAAAATCTTAAAAAACAGATGAAAAACACATCCCCAACAAATGATAAAAGGGCTGCCTTAACATGAGTAGAAGTCCACCGTCACATGCAGAAAATCCCATGCCCCACGTGGTGACACCCACAATGGGGAGGTATCTTAAAAATATGGAATTTTTCCCCAAAGAGCAAAGGATTTCTGCAACACATCAGGCACTCCAACCCTTGGGCCCTACACTGAGAGGGCAAGCCACAAAAATGTAAAACCAATGGAAATTATGTCCAGGAGATCATAGAACTGCAGGGAATGGAGAACTTGTTCTTAATATGCTCACATGAAGACTGTCACCCTGGACCTAGTGCAAAGCAGCAGTTTAAAAATGCTATACCATACATGAAGGTGAGCCAGTTACTACTAATCTTAAAGCAAGCACTGAAGAGAGGTAGAAACCTGTTGGGACTCTCTCCAGGGATGTGGCATTTTTTCCGTCTCATGCTACCTTGCAAATGCCAATGCTGGCAGGTGCCATTTGGTGATGATCTCCCTTTAACCTGCTAGCACAGGTAGGCACTCTCGATCCCTGTGCTACAGCTATGTCACAGGTGGTGAGGCACCCTTCCCCTGCCAAGGTGCAACTGTGGCACCCCCAAAAGCTGGGAGACACATACAACCTACACAGGGATATCCCTGGAGCAGTTGGTTCCAGTGGGCAGGGAAGATTGCACTTTTCAGCATCAAGAGTCATCTCCTACATAAGAACACTTTTTCAAGACTAGGAGAAGATAGTGCTTTGCCTAATACACGAAAACAGAGAATCAGGCAAAATGAAGGGACAGAGGAATATGTTCCAAATAAGGAACAAAATAAAACCTCAGAGAAAGACCTTATGGAACAGAGATGAGTGGTCTGCATGATAAAGAGGTCAAAGTAATGATCATAAAAATGCTTTCCAAACTAGGGCAAAGAGTGGTTGTATACTGTGAGAACTTCAACAAAGAAATGGGAAATATAAGAAAGTACCAAACAGAAGTCACAGAGCTGAAGAATATAATAACTAAACTGAAAAATATGCCAGATAAATTCAATAGAAGACTAGATGTAGATGAAGTGGAAGAATGAATCATCAAGCTGGGAAACAAAACAATAGAACTTACCCAGACAGAGCAGCAGAAAGAAAAAAGAATTTTAGAAAATGGAGTACCTAAACAACATGGGACAACATCAAACAGAATAATACATGCATTATAGGGATTCTGGAAGGAGAATAGAAAAACAAAGGGGCAGGAAATGTATTTGAAGAAATAGTGGTTGAAAAATTCCCTACTCTGGGGAAGAAAACAAACATCCAGGTCCAGAAAGCCCAGGATTCCAAATAACATGAACCCAAAGAAATACAAAGACACATTATAAATAAAATGTCAAAAGTTAAAGATAGAGAATCTTAAAAACTACAAGAAAAAAACCCCACAACTTGTTACATACAAAGGAAACCCCATAGGGCTATTTTATTTATTTACTATTGAGAGAGAGAGAGAGAGAGAGAGAGAGACAGAGAGACAGAGAGAGAGAGAGAGAGAGAACAGGAGCAGAGGCAGAGGGAAAGGGAGAAGCAGACTCCCCACTGAGCAGGGAGCCTGAGCTTGATGCAGGGCTTGATCTCAGGACCCTGGGATCGTGACCTGGCCAAAGGCAGACACTTAACCAACTGAGGCATCCAGGTGCCCAAAAAATAGACTTTAAAACAAAGACTGTAAAAAAAAAAAAAAAAAAAGGGACAGTCTCTTCAGTAAACAGTGTTGGGAAAACTGCATAGCTACAAGCAAGAGAATGGAGTTGGGTCACTATCTTACACCATGTAAAAAATTAACTCAAAATGGATTAAAATCTTGAATGTAAGATCTGGAACAGTAAAACTCATAAAAGAAAACATAGGTGGTAAACTCTTTGACATCCCTTTTAGTTATGTTTTTTGGGATCTGATTCCAAAAGCAAGAGCAACAGAAGCAAAAACAAGCAAACAGGACTACATTGAACTCAAAAACTTCTGCACAGTGAAGGAAACCATCAATAAAATGAAAAGGAAACCCACTGAATGGGAGATATTGTTTGCAAATGATATATCTGATAAGGGGTTAATATTTAGCATATGTAAAGAATTCATATAACTCAATAACAAGAAAAACCAAACAGTGATTAAAAAAATAGGTGGGTGATCTGCATAGATTTTTTTTTCCAAAGAAGACATACAGATGACCAATAGGCACATGAAGAGATCCTTAACATTGCTAATTATCAGGAAAATGGATATCAAAACCATAATGAGTCACCACCTCACAACTGTTAGAATGGCTATTATCAAAAAGACAAGTATTGGAGAGGATGTGGAGAAAAGGGAACCTGTTTGCATTGTTAAATGAATGTAAATTTGTACAACCACAATGGAAAACAGTACAGAGCTTCCTCAAAAAATTAAACATAGAGCTACCATATGATTCAGCAATTCCATTTTTGGGAATCTATCTGAAGAAAACAAAAACACTAATTCAAAAAGATACACACATTCATGTTTATTGTAGCATTATTTATAATAACCAAAATATGAAAATAACCTATGTATCCATTAATATGTGAATCGATAAAGATGTTACACACACATGCACAAACACACACACACACACACAATGGGATAGCACTCAGCCATAAAAAAATAATGAAATCTTGCCATTTGCAACAACATGGACTGACTTTGAGGATATTATGCTAAGTGAAATAAGTCAGACAGAGAAAGACAAATACTGCATGATTTCACTTGTAAGTGGGATCTAGAAAACGAAGCAAGCAACCAAACCAAACCAAAACCAGACTTATAGATACAGAGAATAGAGTGATGGTTGCCAGATGGGAGGAGTTTGGGAGGGGCACAAAATTGCTGAAGGGGATCAAGCGGTACAAATTTCTAGCTTTAAAACAAATAAGCCATGGAAATGTACTTTATACCATAGAGAATACAGTGAATAATATTGTGTTAACTTTGTATGGTGACAAGTGGTGACTAGACTCATGTGGTGATCATTTCTCAATGTATACAGATGTGGAGTCACTATGTCACTATGTTGCACACATGAAACCAATATACTATTATATGTAAATTACACTTCAATAAAAATAAAGAAAATAAACCCCCCCAATATTTTTGTGTTATACATTTTGAAAATATGAGTTTGTAACTCTAAAAGAATTGATTTCCTATATGTATAGGTTTAGGGAGGTGGCTGTAGTCAGTTTTCTCATTCATTGTCATCATAATGAATAATCAATGAGTTTTCAACTATTCCTGTTGAAAATTTGAAGCCAAGCAGAAAGTGTACCACTAGGTGACACTCTGATCTTAAAGCATAAACCAAATAATGACAATTACAAAAATGACAATAAAAGTGAAATCAATAGACTATTTATGGTACCATGGAGATAGTGTGAATTTAATATTGTAAATTTGGGACATCAATTTTTAACTCAATGAAGATTATTTTGTTACAAATAATTTTTTAAAAAAATGTTATGCTATGCAAATGCTTTGTATTAATTTATAGTACTAAATCATTCTCCATATCAGCAAATTTGGAAATACTGCTAACTTTCATGAAGGAGAAAGATATAGTTTGATGATTCTAAGATAGGGAATCGTCAGTTTAGCACTGATACCAACTTTTACTACCACACAGGGAAAGGTATTTAACTGTTCTTTTCTGGCTTGATTACCCATAAAGAGGTAATAAGCTTATCTGCCTCTCAAGAATGTTGTAAAGGAGAATTGGTTAAAATGTGCAGTGTCTTGATCACTGCAACTATTAAATATTATGTAAAGCAATGTAAGGATAGTAAAATCAATAAAATGCTTGAATGGAGTTGTTTGGTGATCAAACCTACAAATTAAAACTTCAGTAATGTGTGGTACATAAAATTTGTCTCTGTATAGTGTTTCCATGAAAAGAAGGTGAAGAAAATTTCTAAAACAAAAAAAAAAAAAGGAAAGAAAATTTCCCTGAATTGTTGATTGTTTGGCTTTAAATATAGTCACTGTTTCACAAAAAGCCACTTGATGATCAGACTAATCCAACTGACTTTGGGTTTGTGGTGGGAGAGCTGTGAGGGGCTCTTTTCACCTAGAAGAATTTGCTGGGGGAAATCCTTGAAATTAATCATCAATGAAACCTAAGGATATATATATACATATGTGCAAGCTAACTTAATAGATGTGCTTAGAAGTCCATGGCTTTCATAAACATCTTAGGGAAATCCATGACCCAAAGAAAGTTTATACCTACCGTTTATGGTTGATAGTGGCAATAGCTAGCATCTTATCAAAGCATCTAGTTTCAGGCAAAATGCAGTGAAAATGAACATCAAAAGCACTGTAAAATGTGGAAAAGTAATAAAAGTTCTGCCTGGGGTCTGAGTAGGAATTTTGGTCATCATATGAGTTACATACGTGGTTTTACATATATGAAGGGGCTCAGGATTCTTGCTTTAAAAAAAAACAATTTTTAGAATCATATCTTCCTCTAAGTGCTGGGTTTTTTTTTTTTTAATTTCTGCCCATTCACTCTCAGAATTGTGGTTCATTTTCCTCTAGCTTTTCAGAAAGCAAGAACCTATGATCTTCGACCCAAGTTACCCTGCCTATCATAGTTATAATGTATTGTTCTGTGATGTCTGAGCCAGTGGGAGGACTGTAGGTATAGAATAATTTTTCTTGGCCTAGAAATGTTTCAGGGAGAATGAATGGAGAGACGAGATATGAATATAGAGGAATAGGAAGAACTTGTGAACTCGATTAAAATGAAGAGGCATTGTCTCCTCGAGGCCCATGTTGGGATGGCCACATTGCAGTGTGGGTAAATGAATTGGCTACATTCCCAGTCTAAAGGCAATCTGAGCTTTCTCCATTTCTGGCTGGAGCATGTATTGAGACACACCTATGAGAAAATTTATACTTTCTACTTGACTGACATTGAAAAAGTGAATGCTTCCATACTATTGTAACTAAGAAATTTTGAGCAGTCATCTCTATTCACATTTGAGTAAGATACTGTTCTATGACTGGCTTCAAGGTCATTCAGCCAATCAGTTTTGGGGCCCAAACTGATGCCTCTGGCTCTCTCCCACTCAGGTGTAGCAACTTTCCTGTGCTTGTTTGTTTGTTTTTAAAGATTTCATTTATTTATTTGAAGGAAGCAAAGAGTGAGCAATAGAGCACAAGCAGGCGGAATGGCAGAAGCAGAGGGAGAAGCAGACTCTCTGCTGAGCAGGGAGCCTGACATGGGGCTCAATACAAAGATCTGGGATTATGACCTGAGCAGAAGGCAGATGCTTAACCCACTGAGCCACTGGGTACCCCCTTGTGCCTGTTCTTGTTAGGTGACTCAGCTTTACTTCTCCTGGGCTTTTCTTCTGTTATGAGCTCCAACACAGAAGAGAATTACAGGATCTGTGGTCCTTGGCACCTAATTATTTTCCTGTCTCTCATGGTACATTGATATATCCAGGTTTCCTAACATGTTCAATCACAGTTTCACTATGAATTTAATTTATTTAAATCTTATTGTTTTTTTAATAAACCAAAGATTTAAAATGTTGATAATAATAGCATGTAAGTACTGTACTTCAGATTATATTTTAAGAGAGGATATCTACGTAGATGATGAAATTGTCATTAATCCTAAAGAAAATTACAATAACAAGAACACATACTTAACTTGAATTGACTACATGCTATGTATTATTCTAAGCATGTTACATATATTTACTGATGTGACTACCACAACAATCATTTGATGAAGATATTGTAAAGGATAGAATCTAGATATAATCCAGTCTTATTTAAAACAAGAGAGGCAAATATGTAGATATATATTTAGGAATAGCACCTTTAGTGTGAGCTGTTGAATTTCTTTAAAGTCTCAAGTTAAGGTCCTCTGGGCTTGTAACTGTCACTTTATAGCTGACAATGATCTCACCTGGTATATTAGGCAGATCCAGAAAGTAACATAAATTGTGAACAGTTTATTTAAAAAAATCAGGCTTTAGGAAGTGAACTTCCATACTGGGAATAGCATTTGTTTAATGAGTAAGGAAAAGAGGATTTGAGAGTCTTGATGAGGAAAAAAAAAAAGGAATTAAGTGAAAAAGTGAATACAATTAATTCTGAAATAGGAAGAATCTACATTATAGTAAATAGCCTTAGGCATGCCTAATAAGGATCAAATGATAACCTGTGAAAGAAGTGTGACATATTCTATGACTTCCTAAAAGGTTTGTGTGTGCATATAGATATATAGATATAGATATAGATGATATAGATATAGATATAGATAGATAGATATAGGTAGATAGATATAGGTAGGTAGATAGATAGATAGATAGATAGATACAGACATAGATGTAGATAGAAATAGAATGGGTGCAGAGAATGAAGAAAGAGAGGATACAGGTAGTGAAGGCCTAAACTCAGTTTTGAAGCTATCAGAATGCCACAGAACCTCTAGTATAGCATTTGTCCCTCATGTAAATGAATTGTAGAGGGGAGGAACTCAACACAATATTTGAATATAGTAACTGGTTCTGGGTATTCAAGAGCTACAGTAATGTTCAAGAACCATGGAATTCAATTAGAATCCTTTTTGAGTGAGATTTTTACTTTATTTCACCACTTTTAAAAGAATGTAAAGAAATAGGAATGAGCCAAGACAAAACTCACAAGATTTATTCGTTAATTTATTTGTTCAACCTACTTTTTGCCACACATTGTTTTTGGTATTGGCGATACAGCAATAAACTCCTACAGAACTTACATAGTATGTGGAGTTCATGGAGTTGCCATGAACTGAAATGGAAAAACTATGAGAGAAGAATGTTTGATTTGGAATGGGGAGAAGATCAGGAGCTCAGTTTGGAGGATGCCGTTTGAAGTTTCAATTAGATGTCTAAGTAGAGATGAGTAGAAAGTTGGATATTTGAATCTAGTGCTTAGGGGAAAGCTAGGCACAAGATACAAACTTAGGAGCTTTGGTAATTAGTGCTATTTACCAAATATTTCCATATCACCTTCTAATATGGTTTCATGTTAGACTAGCACTTTTCTGCTCATGGTGATCATATGACATGCTCTGTCCAATTGAAATAGAGTGGAAATAATATGTGTTACTTCTGGATGGAAACTCTAGCAATTGATGCACAATTTGTCACAGCAACTGGCAATGCTCCAGTGGTAACTGCTTTATCAATTAGTGTCCCAGATAGAGGACAATGTGGAGCAGACTCCCAGGCAACCCACAATCAATGAGTAATATGAATAAGAAATATTTATTAAGCTGCTGACATTTGGGGGAAAGATCATTGGAGAGCTTGGCAAGAGTTCTGATGGAGCAATCTGTCAGAAACATAATCTGGGTTTAAGTGTAAACAGGAAGAGGGAAATTAGATAGAGTAGGTTCTGTTTCAAGGTTTTGAGTGGGACCATAGTTGGAGAGGGTGAGTGGGATCATTGATGCTATTTTAAAAAGATGGTAAAAATGCTGCATGACAAGTACAGATGTGAAAATAAATGGTTTAGGAGGGAAGAAAGATTGTGGGAATGCTATCCATTTTTTTTTGAGATTTTTATTTATTTATCTACTTGACAGAGGGAGCACAAGCTGGGGAAGAAGCAGGGTCCCAGCCGAGCAGGGGGCTGAACAGAGAACACAATGTAGGGCTCGATCCCAGGCCCTGGGATCATGACCTGAGCCAAAGGTGGATGCTCAACCTACTGAGCCACCCAGGCACCCCAGGGAGAACTGTCCTTGAACAGGAGAGATGGCATTAGATCTAGTGCTCAAACGGAAGGGTTAACTTTGTTGTGAAATTGGTGGCCATCAGTGTTTTTCTCCAGACACATTCAGCTGTGTGGGTGTAGGTATAGAATAGAATTGAATTCAACCAGGCTTGGAAATGTTTGACTTGATCACAATTTTATTTTTTTTATTTAAATTCAATTAGCCAACCTATAGTACATACTTCGTTTCAGATGTAATGTTCAATACTTTATCAGTTGCGTATAACATCCAATGCTCATCACATCACAATTTTAAAGTATTTTAGTTCTCAGTGTTTGTGGGAAATCAAATAAGAGGAGTGGGTTTTAATAAAAGCAAACCAACCAACTTACCAACGGCTGTTCCTTGCATCCCCAACCTGAGATATTTGAAAGAAGACATTCATGGCCATTTTAGAACCAAAGAAACAATAGCAGCCATGAAAGTTTATTCTTGAAGAAGGTTGGGTGCTTTCCGTTTCTACTGATCTTCAATAAGAGAGCAAATATTCACTGCTCAGAAAGGGTTATAGATCCTTAAGAAAAGTATGAAATTAGATTTGACAATCCAAATACCAGCTGATGCCAGTTGTTTTACAAGTAACTAATACGTCTTTGTGTCCTAGTTCCTTTTATTCCTATAGCTCCCAGCATATTTAATCACTTTTTGTCAGTAGCCTTCTAAGAGGACATTAAGTAATGAGATAGTAATACAAGCAAGGGGATTTTGAGCCCAACTCCAGCTAGTCATTGGCATGTTTTATATGGCATCTGTATGGGAAATCTATAATGAGTGAGATTAAGGCAATGAAGTGAGAAAATGAAAAATTTATCCAGGAAGTAAATGTCCTTGGCCAAATTACCAGTGTTTATATACATATATAACAACTGAGCATCAATGAGTTGGTTGCAGTAGTTATAACAAGCCTTTGCAAGGAGTTTTAAGTTAGAAGAGGATTTGAGTTTATTATAAAATGGAGTGTTGTGATGTTTTCTTCAATTTGTTGGGGTTTCATCTGGAACTCTGAGCCATCCCCTCTGACGAGGAGAAGAGATATGACTGAAATTAGGAAATCCGGATCTAGTTGGCTGTACCAGCATAGAGGCCAGCTGTGCCACACTTGTTCAGAGCAGTGGACTGTTGATATGAGACAATAACAGGCAGAGAACGCTGAAAGAACATTTTTGAAACCTTGCAAAGCCAAGTGTTTGAAATGTGTCTTTGAAAGTGGCTCATTTGGTAATGACAATAAAATGTGCTTACAAAAGGATGTTAAGTGAAATAATCCAGGTAGCAATTTTATTATAATATGCTCTCAACTATTTTTGAAAAGACATAAAAAGAAAAAAGGCTAGAAGGAAAAGTATGTTAACAGTGTTTATGTGATTGGAGTCTGGAGCATTAAAAATATTGGGTCAAATCTTGGTCAGACATTTAGGGGTATTGAAAGTAAAAAATATTTCTGGGTTTACTTCCTTTTTGATTGCATGTTTTGTTTGTGTTATAATCTGTACATATGCAGTTTGTTAATAGAGATTTAATATATGGCTATTGCCTCCAGTACTATATTAGTGATGGCAGGATATACTTTTAGATATAAGTACTATGAATTATGTTCAGAAATCTAAAGATATGTGTTTACATAACATATGACTTATTATTTGAACAACTGTTACATGTCACATAGTCAACTAGTTTTGGATATATCAGATATAGTTCCTAACCTCATGAGGTTGCAGGGTATTGGAGGGTATATCAGTTTTCTATGACTCCATAAGAAATTACAATACATTTAGGGACTTCAAACAGTTTATTATTTATCAGTCTAACAGTTTCTGTGGTGAGGACAGTGACATAGATTGGCTGGGTCCTCTGATCAGGGTCTCACGTGGCTATAATAAAGCTGTCGGCCAGGCTGTGTGCTCATGTAGAGGCTCACCTGGGAAAGAATTTTCTTTCAAGTTCACTTGATTTGTTGATAGAATCCATTTCCTTGTAGCTGCATGATTAAGGGCACTGGCATCTAGCTGGCTGTTGGCTGGAGGCCAGCTCAATTCTTAGAAGCTGCCCTCAGCTCTTTGCCGTGAGAGCCTCCCAACATGGCCACTCTTCTTCAGAGCCAGCTAAGGAGAGAGACTCTCTAGAGTGAGTCTGCTGGCAAGACGGCGTTGTATATAATGTGACGTAATCACATGAATGTCATGTCATCATCTTTGTGTATTCTGTTGGTTAGAAGAAAGCCACAGATCCTATAAACAGCTAGCCACTGCTGTTGGCTACTGGGACTTATTCTGCCAGGAGTGCTCTCTAGAATCCACCTCAGAATTGACTGCAGCTGCTATTCAGGGTCAGTCAAGGTTTGCCTTATGGGGGGAGAATTCTCAATTTAAAGACTGTAGATAGTTCAGAATGACCAATTAGGTTCCTGAAGGTATGTCTCCTGGAAGCAGCAGAGAAACCCAGGGTGGAAAGACACAGCTACTTGAAACAGCTGAAGTCAGGTGTTGTCAGGTTACAGATGTGCAATCCTGGTTCCCGTCGCAATGGCAATGGCTGGAGTTAAAAAGGTGGGTCCAGAGGATGCGAGTTCAGGAGAAGTATTTGATACACACGGCCAGTGAGAGGCAGAGCTGGTGGTTAAGTTTTTCAGACTCCCTGGCCCCAGCTGCCATATCACATTTTCCTACACTTTAACAAATACATCTTATTAACAAATACATGCCCATCTCTGTGGGGCATGTGGGTGGCTCAGTCAGTTAAATGTCTGCCTCCAGCTCAGGCTGTATGCTGGGATCCTGGAATCGAGCCTTGCCACAGGTTCCCTGCTCAGTGGAAAGCCTACTTCTCTCTCTCCCTCTCCCTCTGCCCCTTACCCCTTTTCCCTTCCTCGAGCTCTTGTTCTTTCTCTTGCTCTTAAATAAATAAATAAATAAATAAATAAATAAATAAATAAATAAATAAATAAAATCAAATCTTTTAACCATCCCCCATACACCTTTTTCATAAGCATTGTATTTCTTTTTGGCACTGAAATTCTCCATTTAATTTTCACTGCTTTTAGTAAAACTATTTACAGCACTGCTTCTCAGAATTTAATGTGCATACAAATCACCTGGGGAATCTTGTTAAATGCAGATTTTGATTCAGAACACTGAGATGTGGACTTCTAGTCTGCATTTCTAACAAGCTCTCAGTGATGCTGCTGCTGCTGGTCTGCACACCACAATTTGAGTAGCAAGGTCATAAAGGCATAACTAGGTTGTATATTTGAATGAATTGAATAAAAGACAGGTGTTGTGATGCTTTAAAGTCAAACAGAGCCTTTGTCAAACTTATTTCCCTTCTTTGTGGCCTTAAGTTTTATCAGACCTTCTAAGTATATTTTGAATGATGGCTTGAATAATGTTGTTAGAGAAAACCTTCTCCCAGAGCAGTTCAAAGTGCTTTTTATAATGTTAGCCATCTGGTCCTTGCTATCCGAGGGTGCTAATTTCCTTATGGAAAAATACTAATAATATGCTAATAATGGGAAAAACCAAATACATACTCCCCACTGAACAGTATTTCCTTGTTCTGCAAGTGCATCCTCATTGCAAACTGCATTCCCTAAATCAAAATAACAATATCTTTAGGGTGCCCAGGGTCTAGAGCAGTTTTGTCTTGCCTTCCTAAAGGGACAAATGTGGAATTTCAAACTCCTGCACCTGCTAGGAAGTTTTGTTCTGGGAACACTGTATTTACTACTGACTGATTTAATTTGATTAGATTTTCATGCATAGTATCCAAAATTTCAAAGAAGAAATAAATGAAGTAAACGCTGAGATCCTATCACACATTTATGTAGTTTTCTAAAAGATGTGATTAACTTCTGCAATACGGTTTCTGAAGAAGCACTTTGAAAGGTAATATGTAAAAGAAAACCTCTAAGATTTTAAGCTAAACTGAGATTTGATGTTGTAATAGGATAGAGCAGATAAGGAATGGACTTGAAATGGAGCCTTGACAAACCCAAGTCCCTATGATGGTTTTTAAAATTACTTAGATTCTTTTTCTTCTCTTGGATTTATTATTTATTCACTTAGCATTTAACACACATCTATTAAGCATCTACGGTGAGTACTGACCTATCTCTAGGTATGCAGTGGGAGACAAAACAATTCCTGACCTCACAAGGGGGAAGGCAGACATAAAACAGATAATCACACAAATGCATATATGATTACTTACTGGGGTAAGTACTATGAAGGAGAGTCCCTGTGTAGAGTCCTAAGGTCAAGAGAGGGTTCATCACATTTGAGGAATTAAAAAAGTCGAGTGCTGCTGGAGCACAGAATGAATGGAAAAAATCAGTAAATGCTTACAATAATGTATGCAAGGTACCAGGCAGGGTGCTGAGAGCCCAACAGGCCTTAATGCATTAAGTCCTTACTACAACCTTGTAAATCAGTGCCACTATTTTCATTTCATTGGTCAGAGGCACAGAGAGGGTAAGCAAGTTGCCCAGTGTTTCATGGGTAGAGTATTTGAACCCAGGAGGTCTTCATCACTGACCGGTATTGCCTCTGAGGAGAGGAAAGGGCACAGGGATCATACAGCTTGAGAGCTTGATGTTCCCCTCTCTTCATATAACATGCAGCTTCAGAGTTTTAATCACCATGAAAGAATAGGAGGTTAGCTGACTTAATCATGTAACAATAACAGGGAAATAAAATAATAATGCTTTACTATAATATAAGACAACTTATAGCCCTGGTAATTAAACCCTCAAAATGCATAGCCATGTTGTCATTTCCAAAAATTTCTCCATGAGAGGCTACCTGTAAAAGAAAATAGCCATAAACTGTATTCACATCTCAGCATGGATGATTCAGGTCCTCATTTATGCCCTTTCTATAATTCATGGAGGATGTGTAACTAATAACTCAATGAGCAGGCCTGAATCTCCTTTGTATTTTCTATGGCAGGATGACTATGCAGCAAGAGTTTAGATGTCATGGCAGGATGTGAAAAAAATGGAAACTTACATGACTTTTTTTTGTCATTCAGGGTAGATTACTTTGCTATGGATTTATTTTGAGCTTTAAATAATGAATGACAATAAACTTAAAAATACTTATTAAAATTTTCATTAACTTATTTATTTCATACACATTTCCCAATGTAGGAACCAAGCCCTGGGATATGTTATTGCTGTCATGGTCATTATTGTCATGTCATGTCAAGTAATAATGCAGTGGAAGAGAACACAGCAGGTGCAGGGCCATGTCTTTATCACATGAAGTAGTCCAGAAGCCTCCAAGCAGAGGGTCAGATGAGAAACTCAGAAAAGAATAGTTAAGGTCTTCTTAAATTCTATGGTCTATGCTTTTCAGGGCTTTACTTTTTGTGGCTGGGTTTTAACAATGTCATGGTTCATAGTGGCAGAAAGAGAAGAAAAAAACATGAGAAAACCACAAACTGGGTAAAAGTCTGTGAGAAGCTAAAAGTTGCTCATTTGGAGTTTTGATTATCATAAAGTGATGGGAGTCTTAGAATAATATCACTTGAATTTTTCCCTTTAAGAATGGAAAACAAGGCTGAGACATCAAGTGAATTTCCCAAGATCATCTATCAAACTGGTAGTAGCGGAGAGAGCTAGAGCCCAGCATTCCCAACTCAGGCAGTGCAGTGGGGGTGAGGCATGTGTGTGGGACATTGTGTTAGGGTTTCCTCAGACAGGGGCATTGGGGAATTGGAAAAATTTCACAATGTGAAATTTTTAAGGACTATGCACACCCAGAGAACAGAAAATCCAAAACTTGTGTTCGTGGCTTACAAAGCAAAGATAAGCCACTAAAGATATGCTATTGAGATAATATGTGAATATTATCCTAAAATTGATTTTAAAAATAATAAAACATCTTAACCTTGAGAAGATGACACCTACGGTCTTTTTTTTTTTTTTTTTTTTTGACTTAACCAGTCTTTTTAAAGATGAAAACACCTTACAAATAGATTTGGAAAATATTAGGGTCATTTCATGAATTCATGCCCCTATCTACTCTTGGCCATTTTGATCTCCCCTCTTTCCTATGAGAATACAGAATGATCTTCTACTGGTGTTCTATGTGAAGCCTATTCAAGCCCTTACTAGAGCTATGACCACCAAGTAGCAGAGGTTTGTGTAGGGTGCAGGGACTAGGTGTATCTGCTTTTTACTACTGCTTTGATTCTGAAATTATAAACAGTGTTGGTGGTAAAATACTTTTCCCTCATGAGGCTGGTTGCACTGCCTCCTATGTATCTGGGAAACTGTGAACAAACCCAAGAGCAGGCAAGAGGAGAAGGGGTAGGAATTTTCACCTGGTTAATTACATTTGCTTCGCTACTAATCTTCAGATTGGCATATAGAATATCCACAAAAATCAACTAAACAGTGAATAGTATTGATATGAGAAATAATTATAATTTTCTGCTGCAAGTTAAATATTAATGAAAATAAATCATAACTAAAAAGCTTTTTTTATATAATAGAAAATTAGATATAAAACATTATGGAGAGGCACCTGTGTGGCTTAATCAGTTAAACATGTAACTTCAGCTCAGGTCTTGATCTCAGGGTCCTGGAATCAAGCCCTATATTGGGTTCCATGCTCAGTGGAGCCTGCTTGACCCTCTCCTTCTGCCTCTTTCCCTGCTCATGTTCTCTCTCTCTCTCTCGAATAAGTAAATAAAATCATTTAAAAAGTATAATGGAAGAAGTCACTCATATAGTAATAACAAAAATATAAAATATCTAGAAATAAATTTTATCCCCAGTGCATAAGATCTATATGAAGAAAAACTATAAAAATATTGAATTATAGAGAAAGACAAATAAATGATGGGACATGCCATATACATTTTTGTGGGGAGGGCATACCATGTTCTTGGTTGAAAGATTTTTTTCCCTTAAGCAAGTCTATCAGTATAATGCAATTCCAATAAGAGTCCAATACAATTTAAAATAGTTCTTTTTAATTTGACCTTGGACATGATGGTAACCTCTTTGGACTTTACTGCAAGATTAAAGTGATCAATGTTTCTTGAAAACATTTTGGAAATATGAATAATGGCCTTAAAATGGTCATGTATCTTAACCCAGTAATTTCACTTGTAAGATTTTGTACTAGATAAGTAATTGGGAGAGGACTATAAATCTCTATGTTTAAGAATGTGAAAGTTTTACAAAAAAACAAAATTGGCAAAAAAACAATGCTTAAGTCCATTATGACGTAAACATAAAGTGAAATATTATGTAGTTATTAGTATTTAAAATACTAATTACTGAAATTAATGGGAACAAATAAATGTAAGATTACGTAAAGTATTTCCATTAAAATATACACATATACAAATATGCAAAGAACATCTGTAGGTGAAGAAATTATATGGAAATGTTTCTAGTAGCTATCTCAGAGTGGTGACATTGTAAAAATGTGGGTTTGAGTTTCACTTGCCAGCTGTGAGATCCTGAGTTAAGTGGTGCTCTTACTTCAAGCTTAATTTCTTCATGTGCGAAATGAAGAAAATAGCAATAACGTTTCTGTGAAGGTTAAAATATTTATTTATTTTATTTATTTTTATTTTTTATTTTTTGTTTATTTATTTATTTATGATAGTCATACAGAGAGAGAGAGAGAGGCAAAGACATAGGCAGAGGGAGAAGCAGGCTCCATGCACCGGGAGCCCGACGTGGGATTCGATCCCAGGTCTCCAGGATCGCGCCCTGGGCCAAAGGCAGGCGCCAAACCGCTGCGCCACCCAGGGATCCCTTGGTTAAAATATTTAATATATGCAAAGCATTTAGCTTAGCATTTACCAAGTGTTCAATAAATGGTGTTTATTATCAATAATATTATAGATTTCTCTCTCTATATATATATATTTAAATATTTAATGTATTTATTTGAGAGAGAGAGAAAGAGAGAGAATGAGTGGGGGGAGGGGCAAAGGGAGAGGGACAAGCAGTCTCTGTGCCCCTCCCCACACTCTGTGCTGATGGGGAGCCAGACTCAGGGCTTAACCTCAGGATTCTGAGATCACAATCTGAGTGAAAACAAGAGTAGGCACTTAACAGCCACCCAGATGCCCCTATACATCTCTCTCTCTCTCTCTCTTTTTTTTTTTAGATTTTATTTATTCATTCATGACAGACAGAGAGAGAGAGAAAGAGAGAGGCAGAGACACAGGCAGAGGGAGAAGCAGCTCCATGCAGGGAGCCCAACGTGGGACTCGATCTGGGGTCTCCAGAATCATGCCCTGGGCTGAAGACAGGCGCCAAACCACTGAGCCACCCAGGGATCCCCTCTATAATTTAAAAATCTATTTTTATTATTTAAAAAATTGAGTCATATTTGACATACAGCGCTGTGTGAGTTTAAGGTGCACAATGTATTCATTTGATGCATTTATATATACAATAAGATTAATACCGTAGCATCTGTGGACACTTTTATCACCTCAATTATTTGATTTTGTGGCAAGAACATTTAAGATCTAGTCTCTTAGAAACTTTGAAGTATATAATGCAGTAATTGTTGATCATAATCACAATACTGTGTATTAAATCTTCAGAAATTACTCATTTTCTTTTTCTTTTCTTTATTTATTTTTAAAGATTTTATTTATTTATTCATGAGAGAGAGAGAGAGAGAGAGAGAGAGGCAGAGACACAGGCAGAGGGAGAAGCAGGCTCCATGCAGGGAGCCCGACGTGGGACTCGATTCTGGGTCTTCAGGATCAGGCCCCGGGCTGAAGGTGGTGCTAAACTGCTGGGCCTCCGGGGCTTCTCCGGCTGCCTTTTTTTTTTTTTTTTTTTTTTTAGATGTATTTCTTCTTTTAGAGAGAAGAATGGGGCAGAGGGAGAGGGAGAGAGTCATAAGCAGCTTCTAAGCTGCATACTGCCTTCAGCATTTGTCCATGCCACATTTAGACATTGAAAATTTATTAATTTCATGATCAGAAACAGATGATGAATATTACACATTTTAAAAAGAAGACATTCAGAAAGTTGAGGCAAAATAAAAACCAATTTCAAGACTTGGGAAATGAGCAGAAAACACAAAATATATACCCCATGAAGTAGTAGCCTTAGGTAGACCAATTTAAAAAAGAAATAATATCATTGAGTTTTTTTTCTGTGCTATGGGTATTATGTATGTATAATTCATTTATTTCTTGATATCAACCTGTGAGGAAGTTTCTGTCCTTAATATCATTTTACAGAGGAGGAAACTGAGGTACAGAGAGTTTAATGCATCTAAGGATATAGAGCTAGTCAGCAGCAGAACTGGGCTATGAAGCAGTTTATATCAGTCTAGCCACTATACAGACTACTTTCTCAAGGATGAACTCTGCATGATTCATGTAAGATAAAAAGCAGATGAATTGCTGAGGATAAACACAATTCTTGATGTTGAGAGAAGAAATACATTTCTCCTGAATGGTCTCATGAAGATGACACTGCTCAATTTCATGATGAACATCCTCAAAGCCATCTTTACAGCAGATATACTGACAAGTTTCATAGGACCATGTATTATAGTGTCCCTCAATGTGAGCCTGTGGCCTTGCATTATAGCACAATTCACTAAAACCCTTTTTGTCTTACAAGAGCTCATAAGTGGAGAGTGGACTAGACTGATGGATGGACAGGCACTGACACACTGAAAAATCACTGAAATAATTCTCTTTTGTACTGAAAATCTTCAAAATAGTTTAGAAGAATCAAAGATTGGAGGCTTTTCCATAAACTTGAAAATCAAACAGGACTTTAAAGGGATAAGATATCTCATAAGAAACAGGAATAAGATCACAATTAGTGTCTACTATTCTGCAACAAATTCTGAAAAAGACTCAAAATGAAAGATGTTGACTGAAATAACTTATAAGAAATTGCATGTATTTGTGAAATTAGAAATGACCTTGTTGGTTTGTAGTTGTAAAAAGGATAGTCATTAATTTGGGGGTAGCATATTGAATAATTGAATAATAAATTGTCATACATAGAGATTAGGTCTTTGTCACATGTCACTCTCTAGAAGCAGACTTTGAGATGAAATTTGGGTGCAAGATGTGAAAGGAATGGGGGTGTAGAACTATTGTCCATATTGGGACAAAATGGCCTGAAATTTGTATACACACCTTGCTCAGCTTCTGGGTGCAAACTGCCCTGGGAAGGATATGATCTGGGAAGAAGCCTCTCTCCTCAGCTCAGGCTGCTTCTGAGGGAGCTGGCACTTGGTGCTGTCCGCTGTCTGCATTTCCCATAACTGGGCATCAAGTTTTCCCTTTAAGGAGGATCTGAATAATACGTTTCCATTCACATACACATATGATAAAGAGGCCTCTTGAATATTTAAACAGATAATGGAGCATTAGATTTTTGCACAAGTTTTGAATCTGAGGTAGGAGGTGACCTTGAGAAATTTGGGCCTTTATTATTCCTGCTTTATAATTATAGCTAATAATCTATTTCTTTAATCTCTTAACATGTATTCAAACTGAATGAAGAATCCTGCTTATTGTAGCTACCTAGAATTATGTGTATGATTTCTAGTGTGATTAGCAGATGTCTCAGTCTGCTTGGGCTGCCATAACAAAATGCCATAGATTGAGTGGCTTAAACCATGTAAACTTATTTCTTACATTTCTGAAGGGTACGAAGTCCAAGATCAAGGTTTTGGTGAGGTAGTCTCCATTCTGAGACTTCTCTTGTCTTGCATGTAGCCACCTTATCTGACTGTGTGCTTACATTGCCTTTCTCAAAGTGTATGCATAAGAGATAGGGTGAGCGAGCAAGCTCCCTTCCTCTTTTATAAGGCTACTAGTCCTATTGAATTAGGACTCTACTCGTATGACCTCATTTAATCTTAATCACCTCCTAAAGATCCTATATCCAAATACACTCACAGTGGAAGTTAGGGTTCCAAAATATGAATGTAGGAGAGACACAATTCAGTCCGTAACAGTTGGTAGGCAGTGGAAGAACAATGGTAGAACAATGATAAGCAAACTATTCTACATGGACCAAAAACAGCTGGTAGCCCATTTTGTATACCCCTTTCTTTCTTTTTTTTTAAATTTATTTATTTATGATAGTCACAGAGAGAGAGAGAGAGAGAGAGAGGCAGAGACACAGGCAGAGGGAGAAGCAGGCTCCATGCACCGGGAGCCCGACGTGGGATTCGATTCCAGGTCTCCAGGATTGCGCCCTGGGCCAAAGGCAGGCGCTAAACCGCTGCGCCACCCAGGGATCCCTCATTTTGTATACCCCTTAAGTTTAGAATGATTTTTATACTTCTAAAGGATTATTAAAAAAACCCCAAAGAATAGTATGTGACAGGCATTGTATATAGCTCACATAGCCTAAAATATTTACTGTCTGATTCTTTACAGAAAGTTTGCCAATCCCTTGCCTAGGATCATGACCAGACTAACTTTTAAATAAATTTTCTGGACCCTATCTGGGGGCATCACAATGCCAGATTTCAGGTTGTACTACAAAGCTGTGTTCATCAAGACAGTGTGGTACTGGCACAAAAACAGACATATAGATCAATGGAACAGAACAGAGAACCCAGAAGTGGACCCTGAACTTTATGGTCAACTAATATACGATAAAGGAGGAAAGACGATCCACTGGAAGAAAGACAGTCTCTTCAATAAATGGTGCTGGGAAAATTGGACATCCACATGCAGAAGAATGAAACTGGACCACTCTCTTGCACCATACACAAAGATAAACTCAAAATAGATGAAAGATCTAAATGTGAGACAGGATTCCATCAAAATCCCAGAGGAGAACTCAGGCAACACCCTTTTTGAACTTGGCCACAGTAACCGGAGAAGGACAAACAGTGTATGTTCTCATTCATTTGGGGAATATGAATAATAGTGAAAGGGAATATAAGGGAAGGGAGAAGAAATGTGTGAGAAATATCAGAAAGGGAGACAGAACATAAAGACTTCTAACTCTGGGAAATGAACTAGGGGTGGTGGAGGGGGAGGAGGGCGGGGGGTGGGGGTGAATGGGTGACGGGCACTGAGGGGTACACTTGACTGGATGAGCACTGGGTGTTATTCTGTATGTTGGTAAATTGAACACCAATAAAAATTAATTTATAAAATTAAAAAAAAAATTTTCTGGACCCAGTTTCTGCAGCTTAAAAAAATGAGAACTAGATTATTTTTATTGCATTCCTTAGAAGGAAGGGATTAGTCTGTATATCAGTTGAACAGGAAATATTTCCTAATTGGACAATCAAATTGAGAGATCTACCCAGGTGAGGCCTTTTGAATTGGTTTTATGGTCACCTTTTGTTCTCTCTGCCCTGGAAAATGATGCCACATACACTCAATCAACAGCGTGATGGAGATAACTTGAAAGGGCTGGTTAGGGTGAGTACCCAAACCAAGTTAGATTCCTAGGATATTGGTAATAATGAGTAACAGGAATGCCAATGAATGATGGAAGTTTAGATGATATTAGAATAGAGAGACTAGATGGTAGTCTAGTTAGGTGACCACAAGAAAAGAAGGAGGCCATGTGATGAGAAAAGTTTGATTGTGCTGTAGCTGACAACTATAGAAACCCAGATATTTCTTAGTGCTTTGGGATGAACTGTGTTGGTGAAATTTTACTTTGTTCCTGCGAGTCAGTCAAAAATTACTGGAAGATTATATGTCACTCACATTCAAAAGACTTTACTTTGTGGCCTCAAATGGTCAGTGCTATGCCAGACTCTAGGATGTCCAGTCTCTAACATCTTGCTATCCTAGTAGTAATGAGTAAATATATGAGATAATTGGGACTCTCTAATAAGGAAAAAGAGTCCCAATCCAAATGATAGGATAAGATAATTTATGAATGGTGGTGTGGTATAATTGTAGGCTGGGCCATGAAGTCAAGAATAAAGGGTGCCTGGGTGGCTCAATTGGTTAAGCGTCTGCCTTTGGCTCAGGTCATGTCCCAGGGTCCTGGGACTGAGTCCTGCATCAGGCTCCCTGCTTGGCAGGGAGTCTCTTCTCCCTCTACCCCTCA
Source organism: Nyctereutes procyonoides (assembly GCF_905146905.1). Taxonomy (NCBI): domain Eukaryota; kingdom Metazoa; phylum Chordata; class Mammalia; order Carnivora; family Canidae; genus Nyctereutes; species Nyctereutes procyonoides. The sequence continues at coordinate 9,372,418 of NW_026575145.1, forward strand.
CCCTGTTCATGTTCTCTCTCTCTCTCTCTCTCTCTCTCAAATCAATCAATCAATCAATCTTTAAAAAAAAGAAATCAAGATGAGTTCATCTACAAATTTAAACAAAGGCATAAAGGCAAAAAGGCATAAATTCAGATCTTGTTTGTTTAAAATACATCTCTTTAAAAAATTTCAATTATAATTCCTAGTTCTCTTTAGGCTATTAAAGGAACCAGGAATTTGAGACCATGACTACAACTTAGCTGAACAAAAACTTCAATCCTGTAAAAATATAATTTTCTTCATGGTAGAATGGCAGGGTTACAGCTCTGAGTTTCATACCAGTTTCACTGAACTTCAACTTATATAAGCAGAAAGAATCCTGCTGAAATCCCTGTTGCCTGACAACCCCATAAGTACATGCTGAGTGTTGACTGTTACTTTAGAGAGAACTCCTTGCTTGATCATTTGGTTCAGTGACCTGTGTTATAATTTTTTCTCTTCTCATGCCTTATTACCCATTTAAAATACTTTCATTAGAACAGAGAACTGTGTACATTTTGTTCTTGGGTTTTTACTCAGCAAGACTCACTATTTTCTCCTAGAGAAAATTTCACATAAAGGAAAATGAAAACAAGCACGATAAGTTTTATTTATTAACTGGTATTTTTTACCAATTGAATTGCAAGGGCATTCACACAAAACTTACACATTTACACATTAGCTACGTGAAAGTTAAGGAGCCAGAAAAGAAGCTAGCATGAACTATCAACGTAGGGGGAAATGTACTGAATATTAAAGGTCATCTGGCTGCCTGAAGAGTTGTATAGAAAAGGTCAGCTCCTCTAAGAAGCAGAATATAGAGGGTACTTCCAGTTGTCTAGATGTTTCACTTTTATATCCTTTACAGGATGGCAGACAGTAGACAAGATTAAAGTAAAAGACAAAATATATCTTGAGTATTTTGTCAGAAGAACAGACTTATCCTTGCTTGTTGAACATAATAGGACTGGAAAGAGCTTTTATAACTGGGCTCTGGTCAACCATGGCAGGTAAGAAAGATTTGGTGCTCGTGGTTGATGCTGAATCATGCATCATCAGTTGTTTTCTTACAATGAAAGGAAATGGCAGTTTATGAATTCTAAAACAAAATCACAGGGGATTAAGGAAGAAATGTCTGGCCAGGGGCTTTGGTTCTTAAAAAATTAAAATGTAATTTAAAAATATTGTATCTTGTGTTGGCTCAGATAATTTTTAAAAAATTTTTCCTCTTTTTATGTAAGCAATTCTCAATTGTCCATGATATTGGGGTCAAGGAAAACTTGGGAAACAAATCCAAAGATGGGAGTGTTTTAGTCCTTAATAGGCCTCATTAATCCTGCTTGTCTAGCATTAGCCTCTGAACCTCACCTGGTAACAGTTGTGTTTCATTTCTTTTTTACTTCTTTGTTCATTCCCTGTTAAAGATTATGGTGGATAATAAAATAGCCAGAAGAATAGGGACAGAGGGCCTGTATGATTATCAACTAAATGGGTAAATAGCCCTTGCCATTGAGAATTTACTATGCTTTTTAAATACTGACTATTCATTTTTTAAGTCACAATCCAGTTTTAGAAACTAACTCAATCTTTATTTTCTCTAGCAAGTTTGTACTTGGACAATGTAAACTCTTATCCAAGGAGAGGCTATATTTTTAAATCACACAATACATTTCATGAAAGTACAGATTAACTTTAGAAAAGGGAAAAAACTAGTGCCATTTCCACCCTCTTTCAGTGGGGAAATATTTATTGAGGTGTCTTCTAAAAGAGTACATGATATTTCAATGTCTATCAACATGCAGAAGAGTATTTGCCATACGCTGCATGGATGTTGTATGTGTTTTTATGCATTTAACAATAAAAAAGGGAAAGACTCTCCCACCCTCACTCTGAAAAATTGCAGAACTGATGCACAAATTCAATAAAATTGCAGGATGCAAAATCAATGTATGGAGATCTGTTGCTTTGTAATATAACTTGAAGTCTAGAATAAGATATCTAGGAATAAACCTAACCGAAGAGCTCTATACTCTGAAAACTATAAAACACTGATGAAAGAAATTGAAGATGACATAAACAAATGGAAAAACATTCCATGCTCATGGATTGGGAGAACAAATATTGTTTTTGTTTTTCTTTTTAATTTAAATTCAAGTTAGTTAACGTATAGCATATTACTGGTATCAGGAATAGAATGTAGTGGTTCCTCACTTACCTTTAACACCCAGTGCTCATCCCACCAAGTGCCCTCCTTAATGCCCATCACCCATTAAGCCCATCCCCCTACCCACCTCCCCTCCAGTAACCTTCAGTTTGTTCTCTATTGTTAAGAGTCTGTTATGATTAACTTCCTTCTCTGTTTTCATTTTTCCTTCCCTACCCCTATGTTCATTTGTTTTGTTTCTGAAATTCCACATATAAGTGAAATCACATGGTATTTGTGTTTCTCTGACTGACTTATTGCACTTGGCATAATACTTTCTAGCTCCATCCACATGGCAAAGGGCAAGAACTCATCCTGTTTTATGGCTGCATAATATTCCACTGTGTGTGTAAATATATTTAAATATATATAATATATTAATATTGAAATAAATTATATATTATAAATATATAATATATTATATATATATATATATATATATTTAATGACCTCTTCTTTATCCATTCATCATCCATTGGTGGACATTTGGGCTCTTATTTCTGTTGGTATTCTGATAGGGATTGCTTTAAATGTATAGATTTATTTAGGTAGAATAGACACTTTGTTCTTCCCATGAAAAGACACTTTTCCAAAGAAGACATACAGATGGCTAACAGACACTTGGAAAGATGTTCAACATCATTGATAATTAGGGAAATGCAAATCACAACCACAAGGAATCAATCTCATTTACAACTGCATCAAAAACAATAATAATACCAAAAGCATTTTTCACAGAGTTAGGACAAACAATCCTAAAATTTGTATGGAACTATGAAAGACCCTGTATAGCCTTAATAACCCTGAAAAGCAACTTTGAAAGGAAAGCAAAGCTGGAGGCACCACAATTCTAGACTTCAAGTTATATTACAAAGCTGTAGTGATCAAGACAGTATGGTACTGGCACAAACACAGACACTTAGATCAACGGGACAGAATAGAAAACCCAGAAGTGGACCTACAACTATATAGGCAACCAATTTTCCACAAAGCAAGAAAAAATATTCAATGGAAAAAAGACAATCTCTTCAACAAATGGTGTTGGGAAAACTGGACCACTTTCTTATACTATACACAAAAATAAATTCAAAATGGATGAAATACCTAAATGTGAGATAGGAAACATAAAAATCGTAGAGAAGAACACAGACAGTAACCTTTTTGACATTGGTTGTAGCAACTTCTTCCTAGATACACTTCCTGAGGCAAGGGAAACAAGAGTAAAAATAAACAATTGGGACTTTGTCAAGATAAAAAGCTTCTGCACAGTGAAAGAAATAGTCAACAAAATTGAAGGGCAACCTATGGAATGAGAGAAGATATTTGCAAGTGACAGATCTGATAAAGATCAGTATCCAAAATAGGTAAAGAACGTATCAAACTCAACAACCAAAAAGCAATCCAGTTAAAAAATGAGCAAAAGACAGGAATAGATATTTTTCCAAAGAAGATATACAGATGGCTAACAGACACGTGAAAATGCTCAATATCACTCATCATCAGGGAAATATGAATAGAAACTACAATGAGATATCAGGTCTCACCTGTCAGAATGGCTAAAATTAACCACACAGGAAACAAAAGATGTCAACAAGGATGTAGAGAAGGGAGAACCCTCTTACACTGTTGGTGGTAATGCAAACTGGTGCAGCCACTCTGGACAGCAGTACGGGGGTTCCTCAGAAAGTTAAAAGTAGAAAATACCCTTAGATCCAGCAATTTGTACTATTAGGTATTCACCCAAAGAATGCAAAAATACCAATTCAAAGGGATACATGCACCCTGATGTTTATAACAGTGTTATCAACAATAGCCAAATTATGGAAAGGGCCCAAATGTCCATCAACTGATGAAAATATAATGAAGATATAATATATATATATATATATATATATAATATATAAATGTTACTCAGCCATCAAAAAGAATGAAATCTTGCCATTTTCAATTATGTGGATGGAGCTAGAGAGTATTATGCTAAGAGAAATAAGTTGGTTAGAGAAAAACAATACCATGTGATTTCACTTATATGTGGAATTTAAGAAACAAGTGTGCAAAGGTAAAAGAAAAGAGAGAGGCAAACCAAGAGACAGTCTCTTAACTATAGAGAACAATCTGATGATTACCAGAGGGCAGGGGTGAATGAGGGGATGGGTTAAATAGGTAATGGGGTTTAAAGAGTCCACTCATTGTGATGAGCACTAGGTGTTGTATGGAAGTATTGTATCACTACTTTGTATACCTGAAATGAATATTGCACTATATGTTAGCTAACCTGAATTTTTAAAAAAGATTTAATTTATTCATGAGAGACACAGAGAGAGGCAGAGACATAGGCAGAGAGAGAAGCTGGCTCTTCACAGGGAGCCTGATGTGAGACTCAGTCCCAAGATCCTGGGATCACGACCTGAGCCAAAGGCAAATGTTCAACCACTGAGACACCCAGGTGCCTAACTAACTTGAATTTAAACAAAAATTAAAAAAATAAAGGGAAATTAGCACAGTAAAAAGAAAAATTTGCTGCTATGGTTGAAGGAAATACTAAAAAGGGAAACTGATTATTATGTCTAAATCTCTGTGGAATTTAAACAGATAGCTGAACTATAAAATGATTAAAATGAAGTATTCTGGGAGCACTGGTTAAGAAATATTAATTGTTAATAAGGATTAGTATTTATTATTAGTATTATATTTAGAGTAGTTAGTTCTAGAGTCTTCAGCATGACATTTAAAGTCCTACAATATATCAGACTCATCTTTCAGACCATGTGCAAATGTCTGCTGCTACCTCCATATGAGTTTTGTTAACTTCAGTTGAAATTCTGCTGGATATGACTTCTAGGATTCCTGGTATGTAATATACAGAATAGGGCACCAATGAAATGATTTTGTCTTCTTGATCAAGATGATTTGAAACTCTTTGTTGGATGAAAAGTTGCTCTGGATGAACTCCTATGTTTGTAGCTGTTTCTACCTTTTTTGGTAAAATTGTAATCATGAGTTCTGGGTCTTTTTGAGCTGATGTCTCTAAGATTTGGGTGTACTAAACTAGACTTAAGTGTACTAAACTGGACTTCTACTTTCTGATGAAATAGTTAATGCCAACTAGAGTCTGTTTACATTAGACAGTCCATAAAGAATGTGTTGTTATCCTACAAAAGATATACTTGCCCTAACATCAAAAGTATTTTCTCCCCTGTGGCTATCAAAATTTTGTAATAAAGATAAAAAGTAGAGGTGAATAAATATAGCTTCTCAGATCTTTAAGCCTGAGTGATATCTACTGAGCCTACTCCTCCATTTCAAGAAGTTGAGGAGGGACATTCAATTGCAACAAACTGATAGCAATACTCTCTCAACAATTATAATCCTTGGCACTTGCTACTCAAAGATCAAGGACATTTCAATTGGCATTATTTTAGTTTGTAAATTAAAGAGGAAGTAATTCAGGAATTTCTCCCCTGGATTTTTATTTTTCTTTTAAAAACCACATACATGGGCAGCCCAGGTGGCTTAGCGGTTTAGGGCAGCCTTCAGCCCAGGGTGTGATCCTGGAGACCGGGGATCGAGTCCCACGTCAGGCTCCCTGCATGGAGCCTGCTTCTCCCTCTGCTCGTGTCTCTGCCTCTCTCTCATGAATAAATAAATAAAATCTTAAAAAAAAACCAAAAACCACATACAAAATAGAAAGACTAGTATAATGAACTTCCAGGTACATCTCATCCAATTAAAACAATATTAAACCCATGGGTGAGTTTCTTTCACCCATTCTGGGTTATTTTAAAACAAATTTCAGACATAAATTAATTTCATTTTTTAAGTATTGCAGTATATATATCTAAAAACCCATTCCTATTTTATATTAAAGAGTTATTACTTATTACAGGTTATTAGTTCTTTAAAAAAATCCAAGAAAGTGTTTAACATTAGCATGTTCTCTTGGGTAAATACACATTAGTGGGATTCCTGAGTTTTATGGTTAATGTGTATGTGTAACTAGAACCTGCCAAATCTTTTCCAAGTGGAGGTACCATTTTGCATCTTTATCAGCAATGAAGAGTTCTGTTTTCTTCATATCTAGGTCAATTTGTTATTAGTGTACAGAAATGCAACATATTTTTATATGTTGATTTCATACCCTAAAAATTTACTAAATTTATTAGTTCCAACACTTTTTTGATGGTGGTTAGGGTTTTCTATATATAACATCATGTCATCTTCAAATAGTGACAATTTTACTTCTTCCTTTTCAATTTGGATGCCTTTTCTTTTTCTTGTTTAATTACTCTGGCTAGGGCTTCCAATATTATGTTAAATAAAAGTGGGGAGAGTGGGCACTCCTGTCTTATCTTTTCTCTTGTTCCTGATCTTAGAGGAAAAGATTTCACCTTTTACCATTAAGATGTTAGCTGTACGCTTGTCATATATAGCCTTTGTTGTGTTGTGGTATAGTCCCTTTGTACTCACTTTATTGAGAGTTTTTTTTTTATTATAAGTGAATGTTGAATTTTGTCACATGCTTTCCCTACATCTATTGAGATACTCATATGATTTTTATCCTTCATTTTGTTAATGTAGTGTATCATATTGATTGATTTTCAGATGTTGAACTGTTCTTGCATCCTTGGAATAAATCTCTCTTGATCATGGTGTATGATTCTTTTAATGTATTATTAAATTCAGTTTGTTATTATTTTGTTAAAGATTTTTGCTTATGTTTATTAGGGATATTGACCTGAAAATTTCTTTTCTTGTCCGGTTTTGGTATCAAGGTTATGCTGGCCTCATAAAATGAGTTTAGAAGTATTCCTTCTTCTTCTTCTTCTTCTTCTTCTTCTTCTTCTTCTTCTTCTTCTTCTTCTTCTTTTAAAAGTGTTTGAGGATTATTGTTATTTTTTCTTTGACCATTTGATAGAACTCATCAGTGAATCTCTTGTCCTGGACTTTTGTTTGTTGGGAGTTTTTTTTTAAATTATGGATTTAATCTTGTTACTAGTATTCACTCTGCTCAGATGTTCTATTTCTTCATGTTATGCTCCTGGTGGGTTGTATGTTTCTAGGAATTTATCCATTTCTTCTAGGTGGTCAATTTGGTTGGCATATAATTGTTTTAGGAATATTTCTTGTGCTGAAATATACTTTTTCTGATATGATGTAACAGTGTCAATGTTTTCCTGATATACCTTTTTCATACTTTTGCCTTAAATTTTCCATGTTTAACTTCTCTATATTTAAAGTACATTTCTTGTAACCAACCTACAGTTGGCTTCTTCTATTTTAATTCAACCCAGGAATCTTTACATTTTGATTAGAGCATTTAGATCATTTAAAATTAATGTAATTATTAATATAATGGGTATATATCTACCAATTTGTGATTTTTCTATTTGTCCCATCTGGTTTTTGATAATTTCCGCCTTTTATACCCTAATTTGCACTGAATGTTTTAAATTATTCTATTTTCCTCTACCATCATCTTATAGTTATGCCTCTTTATTTTTCTTGTAGGAGTTGATCTAGGGTATATAATGTATATCTTTATCTTAGCACACCATCAACCTTCAAATGTTATTCCCCTCAATATAAAGAGCCTCATAGAGGAATATTTCCATTTACTGCCTGCTATTGTTGTCTTTTAAGGTGACTAAAAATGAGAAATATGAAGAAGTTGCCCCTATACTAACCATTTTAGATTCTTTTTATTTCTTTTTGTAGGTTAAAATTTCTAAATAGCATTCTTCTTCTTTAGCCTCAGGAATTTTGTTGACATTACTTGAAGTGCCATGTCTGCTGGCAATAAAGCCCATCAACTTTTGCTTGTTGGAAGTGTTTATTTTGCCTTTATTTTTAAAAGATATTTTTCCTATTTTTTTCTTTCAGCACTTTAAAAATATTACTTTATTATTTTCTAGCTTGTAGAGCTTTTTTTAAAAAGATTTATTTATTTTAGAGAGAGAGAGAGTGAGTGGGGGTAGGGGCCGAGGGATTTAATCAAAGTTATTTTTGATAAAAGGAGAGAGATAATCTCAAGCAGACTCCACCCTGAGTGCGGAGGTGATGTGGGACTCCATCCCACAACCCTAAAATCAAGAGTTGGGAGCTCAACGAAGTGAGCCACCCAGGTGCCCCTGGCTTGTAGAGTTTCTTATGGGACATATTCAGTCAATCTTAACTATATTCTGCTGGATATAATGTGCCTTTTTATATTACTGCATTTAATATTCTCTCTTCATTACTAATTTTCATCAATTTGAGTATGATCTTCCATGGTGTGGTTTTATTTTTGATTGATTGATTTTTTTTTTTTTTTAGGATATGTTGAACTGCTTGGATCTGTGTGTATATGTCAAAAACTGTGAATGGTCTGAGATTTTACTCAACTTGCAAACTAATAAGTATTAAAGAGTAATTTATTATTTACAGTACAGGTAGCTAGAGTACGAGTACATTTTCCTCAGTTCCAGTTCTCACAAAATTATTTGAAGAAGTCCAGATCATGTCTGAATATTCAAGGGAGCAGTGTTATAGACAAGGATCCCAAGCTTAGGGAATCCGATCTTTTTATAATGGACAGCAAGCATACCTTTCCTTTGTTCTAGAGAGTGATGCTATGTCTGTCTTCCAAGACAGTAAACAAAGCTACCTTTTTTTATGGAGGGAGATACTATATCTTCTAAGGTTGTTTGCTATACAAATATGTTTCAAAATATAGTTCAGAATAAAGATAATGTCTCTGGATGTAAGGTGTGCAGGAATGTGACAGACCCATTGATGATCATTTCCCTATGATATATAGTTTTAGTTAATTTTAGAATTTTCCACCCATTGTTTTTTAAAATATTTTTTCTGACTCCTTATTCCTTTTAGAATTCCAATTAAATATATTTTAGAATGCCTGATATTTCTCTGCAGGTCATTTTGGCTGTGTTAATTTATTTTCAGTCTATTTTTACTCTCTGATTTATTTTGGGTAATTCCTATTTCTATATTTTCAAGTTTACTAGTCTTTTCTTCTGTAAGATCTATTCATTATCAGTTCCTTCTAGTGTAGTTTTTATTATAGAGATTTTTTTAATAGCTTTGTACAAAATAATTTCTTGTAAAGGAAAGAACAGAAGGCATTAAAAAGTTTAAAAAAGCATTTGTAAAAGGATACATGTGGCTGAACAGTACATGTTTGAAGTGGTCTTCGGGGAGTTCATGTTCTGTCTGCCTCTTTAGTGCTTTTAAATGGAGACGACAAAATAGATGATATTTCCCATGTTTCTGAGGTAAACATATTTAGTAATTTTGAGTAGCAGAGGATTATAATCTTTAAGAAGAAATCAATATAGTGCTCCTATAAAATCTTATTTATGATGCAAAGAAAAGAATCTTAAATGGCCAGTGTTTTCATTTGGAAGGAAAATAGGTGGAGGGAAAAAAAGTCGTGACAGAAGGTGAGAATTCACATTTCAAGGATAGTCTTTAGATTCATTTTTTTAAAAAATCAGAACTGTATGAAAATCTCTGAAGTCACCTCAGTATGGAGGCGTCTATATTCTTGAACAAGTATAGGTTATTTAGAGGTAGTTATTTTTACTTCCTTCTTATTCAGGGTTTATTCTTTTCTGGACAGAACTCCAAAAATGACATATTTCTCAGCCATGTTTACATGACATGAAATAACTAAAACATGAAAAATATTTCAGCTGCCCTCATGGCAAATAACAACAAAGAATTCTTGGTTAAGGTAGGGAAACAAGCCAAGTGTCCAATCAGTGGATGAATGGATAAAGGAGATGTGGTATATATCCATACAATGGGATACTACTCAGCCACAAAAAAGACAAAAATCTTGCCATTTGTGACAACATATATAGACCTTGAGAGTACTATGGTAAGTGAAAAAGCCAGACAAATACGGTACAATTTCATTTGTATGTGAAATCTAAAAAATAAAACAAATGGTCAAACAAAGCAAAATAAAATCCATAGATACAGAGAACAGATTGGTGGTTATCAGAGGGGAAGGAAGTTGAGGGGTATGTGCAAAGGGTGAAGGAGGTCAATGGTATGGTGATGAGTGGTTACTAGACTTATTATGGTGATCACTTTGTAGTGCAAGCCAATATCAAATTATTATGTTGTACACCTGAAACTAATAAAGTGATATATACCAGTTTTACCTGAATTTAAAAAAGAATTTTTGGTTAGAAATCCCTTTCCTGTAATAAAATGAAAATCTGGATTTATTTTAATAATCATTTTTACAACTCACTATTCCCGTGGTGATCTAATCAGCAATGCAGACTACCAGTTTAGTAATTCAAAGGTTGTTTCTATTAATTAGTTTTACAACTGGATGGCTTGACTCTCTTGCTGCCGTATGAAAACTAGCAGAGATGAATATGTTGTGCTTAACAAAATAAATAACTCTGCTGAATTTGAAAAATGGACTCAATTTGTCTTCTCTGTTTTCAGTGGCAGATGCGAGATGACAGCTAAATGAGTGATCAGTCCATTTAAGAAGAAAATGTATATCAATATTGCCAACCACTGCCATCGAACACATACATAATTTGATAGGCTGGCATACTTCTGTAGACAAGTGATATAAATGCCACTAAAATTATGGCAATCTTGATCTATGGTGAGGAACTCTGAGCCCTTGATCATTCATTTATAGAAGTATTGGGGAGATTTACACATAACTTCTAGGGAGAGTTTGGGCCTTGCCTTTGAGCACTTTCTCACCCACTGTCTATTCAGAATCTCTTTGGTAAGATCTTCAACTGTCCTCAGGCCAGGTGGCTGTTAAAGCCACAGAGAAGGTATCAATTCCAGGTCTTTCAGCCATTGTGGAGACTCTCTCCTACTCAACTTTTATTTACCTCATACAGATTTATTGAAAGCCTATGTCACACCAGGATCCATGCTGGGGATGCAAGCCATGTGAGTCAACAAAAACTATCAAATCTCATTTAAGAGAAAGTATATTTATAGGAAAACATACAGACTATATATTCTTTGATAACAGTGATTCCAAGCCTTTTCTTGAGTTGCAAACCTGAGAATCTGGTAGATCTACATAGGCATTGTTCCCTGAAAATTTCAGATATGCACAAACAACTGAATTTTGCATTCACTTTTTTGTAGATAATTTTTCTGTGAGGGCGGCAGTGGGAGGATTCGGACTCCAGGTCCAGGTTGTGGACTCTGCTCTTACCCGTTCTCCTATCCATCCATTCGGCAGCAGACAACTTGGCCCTTAGGCTACTTTTCTTTTTTTTTTTTTTTTTTTTTTGTCTTCTTGTGAATTCTTCCTTTATTTAATGTTATTTTAAAAAATAATTTTTCCAGTTATATTGAAATATAACTGATATACATCACTATATAAGTTTAAGGTATACAGCGTAATGGTTTGACTTACATATTTTTTGAAATGATTGACACAGTTGGTTTTGTTAGCACCCATCATCTCATATAGATAGAATAAAAAGAGAAAGTGAAAAACGGAAAGTTTTACCTTTGTGACGAGAATCCTTAGGATTTACTCTCTTAACAACTTTCCTTTATATCCTATAGCAATGTTAGTTACAGTCATGATGTTGTACATTACATTCCTAGTACTTATTTATCCTATAACTAGAAGTTTATAGACTTTGACCAGCTTCCTCCAACTAATTCCCCTCCCCCTAACCCCCACTTCCGGTAACCACAAATCTAATCTTTTTTTCTATGAGTTTGTCTTTTTAAGTTCCACATATAAGTGAGATCATATGATATTTATTTTTCTCTGTCTGACTAATTTCACTTAGCATAATGCCCTCAAAGTCCATCCATATTGTCACAAATGGTAGGATTTTATTTTTAATGACTGAACAATATGTGGGATTCTTTATAACTGAGCTGCTCTATAATGTTTTGCTACCATAACTTTGATGGACACTGACAATCCACCCTGTGAAACTATGTCTATTGTTTGGATGTCTTTGCTTTGCTTCCTGTAGTTGAACTGTTTTGTCAGGAACACAGGATAAATGTTTCCTTAGAACTAGTACTACAAAAATCTGCTTTTTTGGCCAACTGGATTGATTTTATTTGTAATTACAGACATGGTGAATAAAAGCCCTTAGGCTTATAGAAACTAGTAAAATAACCCACGGACAGAAATGATAATAGTTAGGATCAAGGATGAAAACATCTGTCTGTCTTTTCCCTAGTAGAGAGCTGGATATTTCCATCACAAAACTGACCCTAAAGCCTAGACATTGTATAGAAAATGTCCTGAGGGGTGTCCAGGGCTCCTGCTGACAAGCAATAGATCCAACATTCAGCATTGATTTAGTGTCCCTATTGTCATGATAGTTTAGTTAAAAATATTATCTTCTTGTATAAGATGTGGTTGAGATTGTTACTTTTGCTTTTAGAAAACCATAAAAATAAAAAGTCATTTGTGTGTGTGTGTGTGTATGTGTGTGTGTATGTGTGTGTGTGTAATATATCAAAGAGTAAATTAAGGTGTAAAAATCCCATAACCAGTCAATTCTGGCTGCAACTGGGTGGGATTCTGGGTAATTTGTTAAACATATATAGGCCTTGGCCCCATATCCAAGAGATTCTGGTGTGCAGCTAGAATTGAGAACCACTGTCTGGGTTAGGTGAGAATTTGTCCAAAAGCCACTTCAAGAATATATTGATTTTTCAAATATATATATATATATATATATATATATATATATATATATATATATGAAGATCCTTGATATTCCATACATCTATAATTAGTGGTAATTCCCTTACAATGGGAAAATGCTTTGAAAATATTTTAACTTGTGTGTATGTAAGACAGAAGGTAGGGATATCTTGGTATGATGGGAATATTATAGATTTGAACTTAGAAGAACTTGAGTTTGATTAAGTCTCTGATGTCCTTCTACCTAGCTAAGTAATTTTAGGGTCCTTCTGAATGCAGTTATTTCTTCTGCAAAATGAAAATATTAGCACCTCAATGACAGAGTATGACTATCAAATGGGATGATGATGGTCATATGTGGAACTGCTTTGTTAGCTAAAAAGCACTCTGTTAATGCATGGAGAAGAAGTCTGTGTGAAGACCAAGACAGAAGCTGGAGTGATGCAAGACCAAGACAGAAGCTGGAGTGAGGCTGTCACAAGCCAGAGAACAGTAGAAGCTACAAACTGCTGCAAAAGGCAAGGGAAGAGCTTTCTCCTTTAGAGTATGGCCCTGAAATCCTTGATTTGGGGCTTCTGTCACCAGAACTGTGAAAGAATCAGTTTCTGTTGTTTAAAGACACCTGGTTTGTGGCAATTTGTTATGGCAGTACTAAGAAATGAACACAGAACTCAGGAAGAGAGCTTTTGGGAAGGGGTAGCAGTCAGTGTAGGCTGGCCATTCCTTTTTCTTTTCTTTTTTTAAAATAAACATCTAAGTTTATGCAAGTAACTTGAATCTTTGGAGAATCCAGATATGTTCAATATTTGTTGTTATTGTTCTTATCAAAAGTCAATAAATTAATGTATATAGTCCTTTGAAATGACTTAATCAGTGTGGGGAATTAAAAGCATACATTTCATTTTAAAAATAATATTTAGTTAGTTTTCTCATAAAACCATTAGTTATATTAAACTTTCAAAATTCTAATACTGATTTATGAATTAGATAAACTGCCATTACTAATTAATGGTAAGATTATAAAATTGAAAAATTATATTGAACACAAAAGAATTATGACAAAATGTGTGATATCAGTCAGTACTAATTAGGTCTTATAGTGGGTCAGGTAAAACATAATTTTTAAGATATTTAGTGAAGTTTAAACCTTTGAATAATATATTCAGTTCAATAATTCTTGGATATTTGCCGGATTTCTCTCTTATGTTTATTTTTTAATTTTTTTTTATTTTTTTTAAAGATTTATTTATTCATGATAGACATAGAGAGAGAGAGAGGCAGAGACACAGGCAGAGGGAGAAGCAGGCTCCACGCAGGAAGCCCAACGTGGGACTCAATCCGGGGTCTCCAGGATCACTCCCTGGGCCGCAGGCGGTGCTAAACCGCTGCACCACCAGGGCTGCCCATGATTTCTCTTTTTTTTTAATACAGGTTTTTTTGCTTCTGACTTTAACATGTTCCAAAGTAGCTATTGTCTTTTAGTACTGTTAAGGATTGTATCCATTTTGCTATCTTATTTAGGTTTTTTTTTTTAACAAGAATCACAAGTGTAATTTTATTTTATTTTATTTTCCCCCACCCCACTCCTCTAGCAACCCTCAGTTTGTTCCCTATGATTAAGAGTCTCTTATGGTTTGTCTCCCTCTCTGATTTGTTTTATTTTTCTTTCCTTTGCCCCATGATCCTATTTTGTTTCTTAAATTCCACATATGAATGAAATCATATGATAATTGTCTTTCTCTGATTTATTTTGCTTGGCATAACACTTCTGGCTCCATCTATGTCATTGCAAATGGCAAGATTTCATTTTTTGATGGCTCAATAGTATTCCATATATACCACATCTTCTTTATTCATTCATCTGTTGATAGACATTAGGGCTCTTTCCATAGCTTGGCTATTGTGGACATTGCTGCTATATACGTTGGGGTGCATGTGTCCCTTTGGGTCACTACATTTGTATCTTTGGAGTAAATGCCTAGTAGTGCAATTGCTGAGTCGTAGGGTAGTTCTATTTTCAACTTTTTGAGGAACCTCCATACTGTTTTCCAGAGTGATTGCACCAGCTTGCATTCCCACCAATAGTGTTAGAGGGTTCCCCTTTCTCTGCATCCTTGCCAACATCTGTAATTTCCTGATGTGTTAACTTTAGCCATTCTGACTGGTGTGAGGTGGTATCCATCATGGTTTTGATTTGTATTACCCTGATACCCAGTGATGTGGAGCATTTTTCATGTGTCTGTTGTAGGCTGGCCATTCCTCAAGGGCAGGCTGCTCTGGGGTCTGACTCTTTACTTCTCCCAGTTTCTTCTTTTCCTGTATTTTTGGATTCAGAGTTTTCTACCTGATTCCCATGGGAGCAGGAGCTGGAGCTCTTATGTTGCTGTTGTGGTTGGGGGCAAATATACGATGAGGGAAGGAGTCATAGGCATAGTGTGTAGGGTTCAACATGGAGGGATTTAAAAATGCACAGGCATGAGAACTAACAAGTTGTGGTAAAGGTTGTTCTGTGCCTAATTATAAAAATAAATAAGGCCCATTTGCTATTGGGAGTATCATTGGCACACAAAGAATTAATATAATAATGTGCTTAAAAAGTGTCTTATAATTGTGTTTGCACTATTGATTTGCTTAGTAAATTATTTTGTAGAGATGGTACAAACTTCAGTCCCAACCTGGCTAATTTATGGGGATCTAATTTAGTTGAGTCTAAATTGTTGACATTTTATTGTACACAAATGCAAATCATATATTTGCTTATCTGCTTGCACTCAACTTTATTGTAGGTCATATAAATAGAATAAATTAAGAGAAAATACCTTGGGACAAATAATTATGTGCTTCCATATACTGATATGTAGCTAACTTGAAGAATCACTTTTGATAATCTGAAATTTTTAAATCTTTTTTTTTGTCTTTAGGGGAAATATATAACCCTCATTACTAATTGGAATGCTTCTTCTTGTTTTTTTTTTTTAATGTCGAATTAGTTTATTTTAGATGTGTTCTATATTATATGTCATTATATCCTTTTAAGAAGCAGACCCAACTATAAATGAATAAAAGTAATCAGAACATCCATGAAAGACGTCAATGTTCCTTTTGTTTCACCGTGGCATTCTGTGAACAGCTCTACACATTTAGGGGCTATCTCTAAAATGCATAGTCCCTTGAGCAGTAAATCCTTTCATCTGTGGGAAAAGGGACTTCTGAAGCTCTTTTCCACGTGTATACAGAACTGTTAATGTCCCTCTGTAAGAGGAAAAGTCTATATGAGTTTTTAATGGCTTTATTATTGTTGTTACCTTTAAATATGTTTTTCTTTGTTCTCTGTAGTAAGGTCATTTTTGTCATCTTATTTTTATTCTTCTTTTTTGTCCTTGGTATTCCACTTTCTTTTTTGACACATGACAATTATTTTTTAGTTTGGTCTTACCAATACCATTGCTGAATTTTAAACCAAGCTCAATGAATTAAGATCATTGTTCATAGAGTGGGTAAAGGGTAGATGGTAGATAGATAGAAAAAGATGCATAGGGATAGAGTCTTTTTGATGATGGAAGGTCTTTTAGTTTTGTTTTGTTTTGTTTTTGGTCTTTTCCCTCCACCAAATCAGATGATATAGTCTCTATTGTGAGGGTTTCCCATTAGCTGCCCTGTTCACTTTTATTGATTCAGTTTGATAAGACAAAAAAGATAACATGTAGTACTTTATGCTTTATGAAACATGAGCTCAGCTAAAGTTTAGCTGAGCTGTAACATGTGTGTCAAGGTCAATTAATCAATATGGGAAATATTGATTAAGCTTCAAATTTCTCTTTTTGTTTAAATCAACAATACAAGATGAGGCTTAGATATACAGAGACCTGTTATTAGTGAGAGACTGTGAGAAAAATATCTTGTATCATTTGAAGTTAAGATCACCAGAGAACCAGGAAGTGACAGAGTAGATTAAAGATTGGCATTAGCAGGGGGACAATTAGAAAATTTGATTTCTACAAATTTTTGGAAACAATATTGTAAATAGTTGTGAAAGTGATAGCTTTCTTTTAGCTTTATATAGCTTCATTACAATGTAAGAGTTCTTAAAAAGTCTTATAAAGCACCAAGACACTTGAGCACCTTTTTTTTTTTCAGTGAGGCCTAAAGACTTAATAGGCCTTAATAAACAATTCAAAAAAGATCAACTATAATAACATTGGAGGTAAGGGAGTGACTCCTGTTGGATACTTGCCTAAGGCTTTAACTTGGATGGATAATGGTTGGCAGCTGCCAGATGCCAAGGTTGTACTTGATGGCAGGTGGATCTGATCTAGGAGAAGTCCCCCAGGTTGCAGTGAGGTATATTGTCTTGGGAGGGGACAACTCAGAGTAGCTTAATAGCTATATTTATATTCCAGACAGGCCAGACTCCTTATGTTAACTCCATCGTCTATGGTATTGCTTATTCTACTTCCTTAATCTTCAATGGTCCATATAAGTGGTTCTCAAAGAATGGTTGCTAGATCAACAGCATGAGCATAATTTGGGAATTTGTTTAAAATGCAAATTCTTGGGCCTCACCTCATATCCACTGAATCTGAAACTCTGGGATGGACCCAGTAATCTATGTGTTGATAGCCTTCCCAGTTATTTTGATCCTTGCTAGTTTGAGACCATGGATCTTTATTATTCTCTCTGCCTAATTTACTTTCAAGACTTAATCAGATTTTTCCCTTTTCTTAGTAGCCTCCCACATATATTATATAGCATCTAACAAAATACCTAATGCATAAGAAGTACTTGATAAATAGTTGTTCTATGAATGCTCAATATTCCTACAGTTTTGGAAAGAAAGAAGAATGTCAGTCCTGCTCTTTAGCATGCTTCCAGCCACTGTACTTCTGATTGCCTCTGCCAACCTACCACTAGAAGTGCTCTGGTGTTTTTCTGTGCAAAGTTACAGATGTTCCACAAACAGCAGTAAAATAAAATCTGCCCTAAGGGAAGCACAAGTAGAATGTGCCAGTCACCTAAAAAACAATTATACTACAGTGTGCAGGTGATGTTTATACTGAACGTTCTTCCAGAATTTCTTATAATAGTATCAATCATCATTATTTTATATCCTCTCCCTCATAAATACCTGTGTTTTTCTCTGATCACATGTCCCAAATTTGGGTTCAGAAAATACAATGACTATAGTCATAATTAAGCTAAAGAAAGAACAGCAATAGATTTATAGAGAAAGAAGGTAATAGAATCGATTGTAATAGAATTGAATCTGTAAATTGAAGATAAGACATAAACCATTCAGTTGTTTTGGCTTGAGTAGGGGTGGGGCAATTGATTTATAGTTCGGAGGGTTGTGGGATCCTTTGAATTAAATAACAATTATTTAAGATAAACTCAGGTGTGGTGGGGTGTTAAGAGTCTGGGTTGAAGTCCAACACCTCTATGTATTTGCTGTATAAACTTCAACTTATTTATTTTCTCTGAGCCACCTATAAAATAAAAATATTAACATTCAGGTCAGACTCTAAGAATTTTCCAACATTCGACCTTTATGACCCATAAAAATGGAAATTTCAGTGACTCAAACCAATATTTGCCTCAAAGAATTGTCATGAGGATTTAGTGAAGTCAATATGTAGAGTGCCTGTTACATAGTGGGTGCTCAATAAATATTAGATCTAGTCTCATATGAAAATGATTGACACACAGAGTTCAATAGATATTTTTGAATAAAATAATCACAAGAGGTAGTTATCTTCACTATCAAAATATAAAGCCAGTCTTTGATATTCTCACTTCAATAGCCACTTCCATGCCAAGTAACTGTTTCCATTCTGATTACTAAATTATTTTCTAGAATATTCATGGTTTGGAAGGAGTCTATTTTTTACCCAATATTTACTACTTTTGTGGGCATGAAAGTAATATTTTTATGCATGTTTTCATTATTTAAAGTATTCATAATTTAGTGTTGGTATGTCTTGAAATGGATTTTGAATTGCATAAAATACTTACCCCTATTGTGATTTGGTTTGAACACGGAGAAAAACAACTTAAGGCAGTCAGCCTTTGGTATATTAAAAAACATTATTCATGTTTTCATTTAGGCTCTCCTGCATATCACAAAGCTTGAGAAATGACTCGAGACTGGTTTTAACCCCTCACTAACAGTTATGTTGTTTCCACTATGGGGCATCTCTGATAGGCAGGGGACTGTCAAATGTACGTCAGTGGGATATATTCCACATTGAAGCTTGGTCTCCAAATATCAGCTAATAATGAATAGCCAGTTTCAAGGAGAAGGCAAGAAGCAATGATAATGTTATAGAGAAAACAATGTCAAAATGTAGGACTAGCTGCATGTTTAGCAAGGAAAGTACAAAAAAGATTGTACCTGTTGCAGGTTTTTGTTCTCTAAAAAAATACTCATTGTAGCATAGTTATTATCGGGTGTCAACATTGACCAGGGGCACTGGAAAACCTTTCCATCTTTAATCTTGATCTTGGAGTCAGGGTTCTGTTAGACTTTCCACAGTTCAGAAACAACAACCAGTTCTGGGTCAAAAGATCCTATAACTTCTTACAGTTGGCAGCAGAAACCAATCAGATTGTATCATGCCTGCCATTTGTTCAGGCAGTGATTCTTTAATCCTGTCTTTTCATTTCTTTCCTTTCTCAGCCAACATAAAAAAAAACTTTGTTGTCAGAAGAAGAAGACATGTAGTGTCCTCATGCTTCTTTCTCTTCTGATTCATCCTTCTTCCCCAGATGAAACTCGCAAAAAAGTCTCTGTGATTGGGAAGCATGGCATCTTAGAATCTCCTACTCTTTCTTTATTTTGAAAAATTTGTTTTGCTTCCAATCAGAAGAAGGCAGAATGCACAGATGTTGCGGAAAGAACGTGAAACCAGGTAGCCTCACTGATTCCTGTTGATTTCACTGGTAATATAAAAGGGTTTGGACTATCTTATAAATATATGAATAAATATTTCATGAAGGCCTTGTCTGCTCCAAAAGTTCATATTCACACCTAACTCTATTGTAAAAGAAAGAGAAACGTTGCTCTTCTCAAAGAACTTTCTTGGTGTGACTCTGAAGACATCACTTTTTTTTTTTTTTTAGCAGCTGAGGATGTTCTCATCATAAAAAATGTTTACAATCTGACTCTGACCAAGAAACAGAGTAGAAAGAGCACAAGATTTTATGTTCTGTTTGTACCCTCAGTCCCTAATATATGAAAAAGCACCTGTTAAATTTTTGCTGAGTAAATCAGATAGGAAGTCAGAAAATCTGTGCCTTATTGCTGGAACAAACTGTGAAACTGTAGGCAGGTCACTAGAGCTCCCTGGACTCTATGGTGAGGAGGAAATACCAGGTGACCACTAAGATCTTTCCTACCTTCAAAATTCTGTGAACCTGGATTCCAAAACAAATTGCTCTCTAAAAGCACTATTTGTACTTTACAGAGACTCTCACATTGTGAACATTAGTGAAATGGAAAACAGTTATGGTTTAGTATGAAAGTTTAAAGTGGTTGTAGTAAGAACACCAATAATGGTTAATTAGAGTAACTAACTTTCGCCTGGAATCTCCCAGGACAGGAACACTACCTTACTTTGTTTCCTTTTTGAGGGGCAGATCTGGTGCAGGGGAAGAAAGGTTGGAAGAAGGAGTATGATGTAGTGGTGATGAGCATTGAGCAGCTGGATAAACTGTGAAGGCAGACCCTGGCCCAGGGAGGGAGAAGAGGGTCAGAGAAAAGAGCAGGATATCTCTGATGGCTTTAGCCAAAGGCAAAGGCCTAGAACCATGCTTCACAGGTACCTATGGGCTGCTTAATTTTTCCTGTGGGTCTGTGGCCACCAATTCTTAGCAGTCATGTTCTAGTTTAACACTTTCTCATTTTGAGTCCCAGTTCTTTGGAAGCATTTTTCATTTCTTTGTGTTTTCACTATCTTCATCTTTAAATGGGGAATAACAATGGGGATTACATGACAATGCATGCAAAATGTTTAGATCAATGTGCAATGCATGTTAGTCTATTAACATTAATAAACATCAATATGTTAGGTATTATTATTTTTATTCCTACTACCTCTACCCATTCATTAGAAGAGATGGACAAAGCTAACTGCTAAAAGAGGAAATAGTGGGATATTGAAAAGATAGTTTCTACTATGAACACTGGAAATCCTCAAACAACTTTCTCCCTAAACAAGTAAGCAAGCAAGCAAGTAAGCAAACAAACAAACCTTTCCTCTCAAACCGCTCTCAGCAAAGCATTGCCCTCTTGCTATGGTCCTCTCTTAAAATGGAAATATTCACCAGGGACAGCATACTAGGTCCTCATAATCTTATTATGGAACAATATCTAGAATTTCTTTTCTTTATGACAAGAGAGGTGGGGGAATGGGTGAGATTCATAAAGGGCAAAGGGAAAGTGGAGATGGATAGGAAGACTAAGAGGGTAACAGGAATGATGAAGGACAGGTACCCCCCTTTTCAAGGATTCTGGCCAGCAAGGAGTGTGCTATACTCACCAGTTGTGAGAATTTAGATACAGGATCATTTCTGGTTCCCATGGTAATATCTTGGGGGCTTAGAATTTTTAGACCTAAAATTGAGTCTTCATCTATAACATCACTATATTTGCAAAAAAATTCTGCAAACTATATTTTGGTGATATTTCCAATCTTCTGCTATGTCTTGTTTTTGTTTAACAGAGACACAATGAGGCTTGCTGGATATGGTTCTAATAGTGAAATAAGCTATAAAAGATAAAAAAGATGGAGACTAAAACATCACCCAGGGAACTCTGTAGGAAGAGCATACGATTATAGGATCCTGAAGAATTAAGAGAACTCTTGAGAATGATTAGTTCTAGTTATAGGAATTATAGAAACATGGATATTGGCGAAGAAAGAAGTTAGGAGACCAGAATAGAAAGTCTTTACATGAGAAATTGAATTAAAATAAAATTAATATTGATTCAAATTAAAGTGTATTGTGGAGCTACATACAACCATTAACCATTAACATTTAGGTTGGAGACGATGGTCATCAATCTCCCCTTGTTTAGCATTACCTTCACATCTAAGTAAGTACATGTTGTTCCTTCCATTAAACTCTTCATGGCTCCTCCTTATATAGCTCTAAGTCCATTTCCTACAGGATATTTCCTCATACCTCTATCCATGGATATTCCTCTCACTTTTGATCCTATGAAAGCCTTTCCTATTGGAGCCATTCCATGGATACTGACTCTGTGTATCTATACCTGTAATTCTTGTGTATGACTTATCTCCTTATGTATATTATAAAGTATTTGAGAGGAAAAATTATATCTGTGTATCCATATAGTGACCATTTCTGTGATGGGGACATAATGCATACTCAAGACATATTTGTGGTTGAGTAATTCAGTTCTTACAAGGAATAAAATTTAAGATTATGAATCCAATTTAAAAGAAATTTGTCTATCTGGAGTTGGTGGTTTGGAAAGTAAGAAATGTCACCATGTTGACCAAGCAATTGCCAGTGATTAATCAAAGTTCAAGTATGTTAGTCAAAAAAGTTCACTTTAAGGCAAAGTCAGTAAGATAATATTTGAGCCCATTGGTTTATGCATTATTTCTATGCTTGCACTGTTTATTCCATTTTCTTTCAACTAAACAAATAACATCGATATTGTATTGGGATTTCCAACATACAAAAAAATGAGTTTATTTACTGATAGACATGATTATTTTTTTAATAAATTAATTTTTTATTGGTGTTCAATTTACCAACATACAGAATAACCCCCAGTGCTCATCCCATCGAGTACCCCCCTCAGTGCCCGTCACCCATTCACCCCCACCCCTGCCCTCCTCCCCTTCCACCACCCCTAGTTCATTTCCCAGAGTAAGGAGTCTTTATGTTCTGTCTCCCTTTCTGATATTTCCCACACATTTCTTCTCCCTTCCCTTATATTCCCTTTCACTATTATTCATATTCCCCAAATGAATGAGAACATACACTGTTTGTCCTTCGCCGATTGACTTACTTCACTCAGCATAATACCCTCCAGTTCCATCCACGTTGAAGCAAATGGTGGGTATTTGTTGTTTCTAATGACTGAGTAATATTCCATTGTATACATAAACCACATCTTCTTTATCCATTCATCTTTCTTTTTTTTTTAATTAATTTTTATTGGTGTTCAATTTACCAACATACAGAATAACACCCAGTGCTCATCCCGTCAAGTGTACCCCTCAGTGCCCGTCACCCATTCACCCCCACCCCCCACCCTCCTCCCCCTCCACCACCCCTAGTTCATTTCCCAGAGTTAGAAGTCTTTATGTTCTGTCTCCCTTTCTGATATTTCTCACACATTTCTTCTCCCTTCCCTTATATTCCCTTTCACTATTATTCATATTCCCCAAATGAATGAGAACATACACTGTTTGTCCTTCTCCGGTTACTATGGCCAAGTTCAAAAAGGGTGTTGCCTGAGTTCTTCTCTGGGATTTTGATGGAATCTTGTCTCACATTTAGATCTTTCATCTATTTTGAGTTTATCTTTGTGTATGGTGCAAGAGAGTGGTCCAGTTTCATTCTTCTGCATGTGGATGTCCAATTTTCCCAGCACCATTTATTGAAGAGACTGTCTTTCTTCTAGTGGATCGTCTTTCCTCCTTTATCGTATATTAGTTGACCATAAAGTTCAGGGTCCACTTCTGGGTTCTCTGTTCTGTTCCATTGATCTATATGTCTGTTTTTGTGCCAGTACCACACTGTCTTGATGAACACAGCTTTGTAGTACAACCTGAAATCTGGCATTGTGATGCCCCCAGATATGGTTTTCTTTTTTTAAAATTCCCCTGGCTGTTTGGGGTCTTTTCTGATTCCACACAAATCTTAAAATAATTTGTTCTAAGTCTCTGAAGAAAGTCCATGGTATTTTGATAGGGATTGCATTATACGTGTAAATTGCCCTGGGTAACATTGACATTTTCACAATATTAATTCTGCCAATCCATGAGCATGGAATATTTTTCCATCTCTTTGTGTCTTCCTCAATTTCTTTCAGAAGTGTTCTGTAGTTTTTAGGGTATATTTTGAGAACCATTTGAATGGTAAATGGTTCTCCAACCTTTTATTTTCAGGTTGTAGGTGTCCTTCTGTCTAAAATGAGTCTCTTGTAGACAGCAAATAGATGTGTCCTGTTTTTTTATCCAGTCTGAAACTCTGCGCCTTTTGATGGGGTCATTAAGCCCATTCACGTTCAGAGTTACTTGAACTTCTTCTTAAAGGGGAGTTTTAAGAGTCCCCCTTAAAATTTCTTGCAGAGCTGGTTTGGGGGTCACATATTCTTTCAGTTCCTGCCTGTCTTGGAAGCTCTTTATCTCTCCTTCCATTTTGAATGAGAGCTTTGCTGGATAAAGTATTCTTGGTTGCATGTTCTTCTCATTTAGGACCCTGAATATATCCTGCCAGCCCTTTCTGGCCTGCCAGGTCTCTGTGGAGAGGTCTGCTGTTACCCTAATATTCCTCCCCATGAAAATCAGCACAGCAGGCCCTTCCCCCAGAAGACCAGCTAGAGGGACCAGTGATACTCCCCCGTGTTCCAATACAACTTGTTTTTGGCCACTCTGCACTGAGCAAAATGACTAGAAGGAAAACCTCACCTCAAAAGAAAGAATCAGAAACAGCCCTCTCTCCCACAGAGTTACAAAATCTGGATTACACTTCAATGTCAGAAAGCCAATTCAGAAGCACTATTCTACAGCTACTGGTGGCTCTAGAAAAAAGCATTAAGGACTCACGAGACTTCATGACTGCAGAATTTAGATCCAATCAGGCAGAAATTAAAAATCAATTGAATGAGATGCAATCCAAACTAGAAGTCCTAACGACGAGGGTTAACGAGGTGGAAGAACGAGTGAATGACATAGAAGACAAGTTAATGGCAAAGAGGGAAACTGAGGAAAAAAGAGACAATCAATTAAGGGACCATGAAGACAGATTAAGGCAAATAAATGACAGTCTGAGGAAGAAAAACCTACGTTTAATTGGAGTTCCCGAGGGCGCCGAAAGGGACAGAGGGCCAGAATATGTATTTGAACAAATCCTAGCTGAAAACTTTCCCAATCTGGGAAGGGAAACAGGCATTCAGATCCAGGAAATAGAGAGATCCCCCCAAAATCAATAAAAACCGTTCAACACCTCGACATCTAATAGTGAAGCTTGCAAATTCCAAAGATAAAGAGAAGATCCTTAAAGCAACAAGAGACAAGAAGTCCATTCATCTTTCGATGGGCACCGAGGCTCCTTCCACAGTTTGGCTATTGTGGACATCGCTGCTATAAACATCGGGGTGCAGGTGTCCCGGCGTTTCATTGCATCTGTATCTTTGGGGTAAATCCCCAACAGTGCAATTGCTGGGTCGTAGGGCAGGTCTATTTTTAACTCTTTGAGGAACCTCCACACAGTTTTCCAGAGTGGCTGCACCAGTTCACGTTCCCACCAACAGTGTGAGAGGGTTCCCTTTTCTCCGCATCCTCTCCAACATTTGTGGTTTCCTGCCTTGTTAATTTTCCCCATTCTCACTGGTGTGAGGTGGTATCTCATTGTGGTTTTGATTTGTATTTCCCTGATGGCAAGTGATGCAGACCATTTTCTCATGTGCATGTTGGCCATAGACATGATTATTTTTAAGGGATATTTTAATAAACATTTGTTTGTAAAAACCATCTAAAATGTGACACAAATTAGTCTAAAACATCCTAAACTATTTTAATAAATACTTATTGAATATCACTATGTTCCTAGTACTGTGTTAGAAATTATGTATATATAAAGAATAATCATACATAGTCTCTGCTCTCAAGGACTAATAGTCTAGCCAGGGACATCAGCAGGACAGATGTAACCATTTGAAGGTAATAGAGTAAATATTCTAAAGAGACTACTTCTTTTAAAGTTCTGGGATGCTTTATATTGAGATCTCTCTCTGTTTTTAAAAGCAAGTGGGATATACAACAATATATTTATCTATTCACCTAGTAAAGGGCTTCTTATCTGCTTTCAAGTTTTGGTAATTAGAATAAAACTACTATAAATATCTCTGTGCAGGTTTTTGTGTGGACATAAGTTTTCAGTGGGGTAGGGTAAATAGGAATGTGATTGCTAGACTATATGGAAAATATGTTTGGTTTTATAAGAAATAGTCAAACTGTCTTCGAACGTGTCTGTAAAGTTCTGTGTTCCCATCAGCAATGAATGAGAGCTTCAGTTACCCCATATTCTGTCCAGCATTTGGTGCTGTCAGTGCTCTGGATTTTGGGAGGAAAGGAGGCAGGGCAAGAGGGAAATTTTAATGGCAGAATCAAAAGGAATTACTGATAGATTAGATGTGAGGTGTGAGGAGTCAAGCATAACTGCAAAATTTTTTTTTCCTGAGGAGATGGAAGATATAACTGCATTCACTGAGATGGAAAACTGTTGGAAACAGATGGTTTTGGGAGAAGGCCAAAAGCTTGCCTTTGGATGGGTTAAATTTGAGATCCTAGGTAGATATCTAATGGACGTGTTGAGGTAGGGATTAGGATATGTTGATGTGCGGTTCAGAAGAGAGATCTGGGATGGAGATACAAATTTGGGAGTCATTGCTTCATATGGATGGAATTTGAAGCCATAAGACTGGATGATATCACCAACAGAGTGCGTGTGAATAGAAACAAGATGTTTAAAAATCTGATTTGATTTGGGATGAGTTTGAGAGAGACTGGGAGGAGATAAATTGGATAGAGCAAGTATACACAATTCCTTTGAGGATTTTTTTTTTTTTAATGAAAAGGGTAGTAGAGCAATGGAATGGCAGCTAAAGGAAGAAATGGTAAGAGAGATGGGGATGGGGAGAGTGTCTATTTTAGATAATGAAATAATGATGTTTGTCTACAAATAGAAATGAAATAGTGGTGAGAAAAGACTTGGTAAGTGCAGGGGTGGGAGTATATTGAGTATATGAGTGAAATATTGGCTTTGATCTAAGTAGGCACAGTCCATTTATAAAGGTACCACAAGGAAATGTAGGGCTAGAAGCAGTAGTTGGTTGGATATATTAGAATTTTGTAGAGATTCTCTTCTGATTGCTTTTATTTTCTAGGCAGGAGCCAAGGTTATCTAATCCTATCTGATGGGAGTGAAGAAGGAAGAGGAGGTGTTAGAGGTTTAAGAAGTGGTGGTGAGGGGGAGGTATATATCCAGAAGGGCTGGGGAGTGACAATTCTGAGGAAATGCAGTAGGGTTCCCGGGTTAAACTGGGAACTTAATTGAGGTTATTGATTATAAACTTAAAAAGAGACCAGTCATCATTTGAAATATTTAATGTGGTTTATCTTCATACATATTTAGTTACTTAGGTGCAGGTGAGTAGTAGGTGGAAAGTTAGATCTAAGTAGGGTTGGAGTTTTCCAAACAGGTACAATAAAAGGACAGAAGACCAGGAGAGCTGAGAGTATATATACCAGGGTGAAGGTATACATCATCATATATAATGTTGGGAAATAAGTTGGATATAATGGGAAGTGAGGATAGGAAAGGAGTGAAGGACAGAGAAGTGTGGGAGACCAATGAATGTATTCTAGGTCCTGGTGGTGTTGTCTTCAAAAACTGCTATTGAATGACTACTCTGGCTAGCGAGCCTCTCTGATAGTACTGGCACAAAAATAAACACCAGGGTTTTATAAACTGTAAGGTGGCCTGATCAGTGAGATGATACAAAGGTGAAATGGTAGTATAGGGAAAAGAATAACCAAAGTCAGGCTCTGAGGGCAATGCTCCAAAATATAAGACTGTTGATCTCAACAAGAACATCAGGATTCTGCCTGCAGAAACACAGTAATCAGGATAAAAAAAGGTCCTTCATCTAAACAGAACTAATCTGTGGGAGAGCTAAATCCACAAATGCCTATCCAGTGTTACTGAACACAAGGCATTGCATGAAGCTCTGTGGCAAATATGAAACTATAAGGAATTCCATGTCCCAGGGGTGGCTGGCTGGCTCAGTTGGTTGAGTAACCCACTCTTGTTTTCAGTTCAGGTTATGATCTCAGTGTGGCGGGATGGAGCCTCACATTAGGCTCTGTGCCTAGCGAGAAGTCTGCCTGGTATTCTTTTTCCCCCTCTCTCTCTCTCCCCCTGTGCTCATCCCCCTGCTCTCTCTCTCTCTCTCTCTCTCTCTCTCTCTCAAATAAATAAATACATATATACATACATACATAAAGTATTTTTTTAAAAAAGGAATTCCAAGTCCCTACCCAAGGAATCTTAAATCTAAGTTATTATACAGTAGATCTTTTTCCCTTCCTCACCTCTTTCCTTGTCTTTTGTCCCTGAAATCATCTCATGAAAGTATTCGGGAGGAAAAATCAAGAAATATCAAAGCAAACTTCTGAGAAATTCATTGATTCTAAGAACTAGTTACTGAGTACTTACTACATACCAACAATTTTGCCAGGCTTTTATATCCAGAGAGAGGACATATCTGCAAAGCTGATGTTAGTAAATGAGATGGTAAGAGAAGAGTAGATGAATCTGATTGGGAAAATCAGGGAAGGTCTCCAGTGGAGGTGCCTTGAATCATGGTAGCTCACTAAATGTGCTGTGCATAAATGAGAGAGCTGATCCATTCTGCTGTTTTCTTTGTTTTGACTGAGGAAACATGTCTCCTTTCTTTGCTCTGTCCTTCCTTCCTGTCATCTTCCTAAGGACCTATTCAGGACTTATGTCCTTCCAAATGCAAGTTTCCACCTCTAAAAAGATCGTAATTTTGAATAACATTTATTTAAATGCTATTAAAGTAATTTTATTTATCTGGCTTATCTTAGCTGTCATTCTGTTTTTATTTTTCATTAGCAGCATGGGAACTTCATACCTGTCCATTACATGTTTGTTGTTGTTGTTTGGTGTTATCCCATGTGAGAAAAACTACTTTAGCAAAATAGTATCCTAAAGCTGTTACAGCTCTTGGACACTGTTTTATATATGAAGAAATAGTTTGGGAAGAGTGAAGTCATTTATAACCTTATTTCCTGACTTTTACAGGTAAATAATAGTTTATGTCACACACTCTAGTTTTGAATTGTCCTAAAATAAGTCACTATCTGAACAGACTTTATTTTTTGCTTTTTTTTTTTTTTTTGTTGTTGTTGTTTTGTTTTGTTTTTCTTGAGGTAAGATTCCCTGTATATTTTTAGGGCATGAAAGATATTTCACAGTGGGAGGTTAGCTATGACAATATCATGTCTCCAAAATTCACTTTTGATTCCATAGACACTAGTTCACTCCTTTCCTGGTGGAGGAGGCATTTCTTTATATCCCAACCCATTTTGCTGCTGTTACTGCACGTTTATTTTCCTGTAGGCACAGGTGGAGATGATGCTGAAGTTTACCTCTTCTTTTTTTTTTAAACAGTTGTGAAACAGGTATGAATAAGCTCATAAACTCAAATACTCTATGAAGGGGAAAATACATTTTCCTTGCCAGAAGATGTTATAAAGAGATTAAATATATCCAAAAAGCATATTTCTTTTAATAAAAAATTGTATTTAGTTCCTAAAAGAAATGTATGAATTTGTACCATGCACTACAGAAAAATAGATGGCACAACTAGCTCTGAAGGAATATTTGATCATTCTTCTTCTGCTACATAAAACTCTGTAAATGAGTGACAAGCAGCTGGTGTCTCATTATCTCCAACAGAGTCTTGAATGCAGTTTGCAAGCCTTTGAATAGTCTGTTTTTGTATCTAAGTGAAAAACTTTTGAGCTCAGCCTTTTTTCCCCTTTTTTTTGCATAGACATGTTACTAGTATTAACTCTGAAAATCAAATTGATTCTTATTTCTATTCTTGGAAAAATTCTCGCTTTTGGAATAAGGACATATATTTTACATTGTGGATTTAAAGTCATACTAAATGAGTAAGAATTTGAATTTGTGAGTAAGAATTTGAAAAATGGAGTCAATAATGAATATGTCTATAATAGATGTAGGCAAATTAATTATTGCAGAGGCTTATTCAGATGCATATTTTATGGGCTTTTGGATGTAAGGGATTAGATCCATTAGCGGTGGGGTCCATGCCTTACTCATCACACTGATTTCTTATTCTCATTGCATACATGCATTTAAATAGACAGCATCTAGTACCACACCTAGATAGAAGGAATTTCATTAAATTTGTTGAATGATTGAAAATAATTGTTTTAGTTAAATTAATATTACATTTGAACTTCTTTGCATTGGGTTCTTATGGTTAATCTCCTAATGCATCATGAAACTGGCTTATACTTAAGTTTATGATGACTACAGCTTAAAATTTCTAAGACAATTCTGTTTTTGATGTAATAAGAGTGTCAATTATAGGCATTTCCGAGCATAGCATAGCTTCCATAATTCTGTAAGATTTTACATATAAATGAGCAAATAATTCCGGACATCCTCCAGTGCCAATGGAGGACCTAGAATATTAAAGATTTACAATGATATTCAGATAAATAGCATCAGTTCTATTCCATGCTGTATTAGTCATGTTGGGCTGCCATAATAAGATACTATAGACTGGGTGGTTTAAACAACAGAAATTTATTTCTCACGGTTCTGGAGGCTGAGAAGTCTAAGATCAGGGTGCCAGACAATTCACTTTTTCCTGGTGAGGACTCTCCCTGGTTTTTAGATGACTGCCTCCTCTTCATGTCTTCCCATGGCCTTTTCTTGATGTACACACACACACACACACACACACACACACACACACACACACACTATGTGAGCTCTTTTGTGTCTCTTCTTATAAGAGTACTAATTGCATCATAAGGTCCCATCCTTACAGTCTCTTTCAATCCAAATTATCTTCCTAACGTCTCATCTCCAAATAGTACCACACTGGGGACTGGGGCTTCAACATAGGAACTTGGAAGGGGAACACAAACACTTAATCCATAAAACATACAGAACTCATTTCTTACTCATCACTGCTTATCTGTAGCCACTATCCCCACTCCTTCAAGTCAGCCTCTTTTTTGATGTTTATCATTTTAGAATTTTAATTCCAGTATAGTTAGCATACAGTTTAGTTAGTTTAGCTAACATTTAGTTAGCATACAGTTTATAATATAGTCATCCAACAATTCCATACGTCACCTAGTTCTCATCACAAGTCACTCCTTAATCCCCATCACCTATTTCACCATTCCCCACTGCCCCTCCCTCTGGTAACCATCAGTTTGTTATCTACAGTTAAGAGTCTGCTTGCTTTCTCTTTTTCCTTTGCTCATTTGTTTCTTAAATTCCACACGAGTGAAATCATATGGTATTTGTCTTTCTCTGACAGACTTATTTTGCTTAGTTCCATTTCTCTAGCACCTTCTGTTATTGCAAATGGCAAGATTTCATTCTTTTTTATGGATGAATAATATTCATATATATACACATATATGAATATATGGATATACGTGTATATATGTATATCTTTATATACCGCCATATATACCATACATATATATGAATATATGTATTCATATCAAACATATATACATTAATATATGTGTGTGTATATATATATATATCCATATATACCACCTCTTCTTTATCCATTCATCGATGGACACTTGAGCTTCTTCTATAATATGGCTATTGTAAATAATGCTTTTATATACATAGGGTACATATATGAATTGGTGTATTTGTATTCTTCGGGTAACTATCTAGTAGTGTGATTACTGGATTGTAGGGTAGTTCAATTTTTAACTTTTTGAGGAACCTCCATAATATTCCACAGTGGCTGCACTGGTTTGCATTGCCACCAATAGCCACACAAGGGCTCCTTTTTTCCCCACGACCTTGCCAGCACTTTTTCCTTGTGCTTTTGATTTTAGCCATTCTGACAGGTGTTAGGTAAAATCTTATTGTGGTTTTTATTCTCATTTCCCAATTATAAGTGGTGTTGAGCATCTTTTCATGTGTCTGTTGACAATCTGGATGCCTTTTTTTTTTTTTTTTTGAGAAATGTCTCTTGACCAGTTTTTTTTAAAAAGATTTTATTTATTTATTCATGAGAGAGAGAGAGAGAGAGAGGCAGAGACACAGGCAGAGGGAGAAGCAGGCTCCATGCAGGGAGCCCGATGTGAGACTTGATCCCAGGACTCCAGGATCACGCCCTGGGCCAAAGGCAGACGCTAAACCACTGAGCCACCCAGGGATCCCTCTTGCCCAGTTTTTAATTGGATTATTTGTGATTTTGTGTGTGTGTGTGTGTGTGTGTGCGTGTATGTTGAGTTGCAAAAGTTCTTTATTTATTTTGGATATGAATCCTTTATTGGATAAGTTATTTGCACATATCTCTCCCAGTCCACAGGTTGCCTTTTAGTTTTATTGACTGCTTCCTTTGCTGTTCAAAAGCTTTTTATTTTGATGTAGTCCTAATAGTTTATTTTTGCTTTTATTACCCTTGCCTTAGGAGACATACCTAGAAAACTGTTGGTACAATGTGCAAGACATTTCTGCCTATGTTCTCCTCTGAGATTTCAATGGTTTCAGGTTATTTATTTATTTAGAAAATATTTTATTTATTTATTCATGAGAGACACACAGAGAAAGGCAGAGACACAGGCAGAGAGAGAAGCAGATCCATGTAGGGAGCCCATGTGGGACTCAATCCCGGGACTGTGGGATCATGCCCTGAGCCAAAGGCAGACACTCAACTGCTGAGCTACCCAGGCATCCCTCGGGTCTCGTATTTAGGTATTTGATCCATTTTGAGTTTATTTTTGTGTATGGTGTAAGCAAGTGGTCCACAGTTTCATTGTTTTGCATTTAGCTATCTAGTTTTCCCAAAATCATTTGTTGAAGAGACTTTTTCCTATTGGATATTCTTTCTTGTTTTGCTGAAGATTAATTGACCCTATAATTATGGGCTTATTTCTGGATTTTTTATTCTATTCTATTCATTGATCTGTGTATTTGTGCCAGTACCATGCTGTCTTGATGACTACAACTTTGTAATATAGCTTGAAGTCTGGAATTGTGATGCCTCCAGCTTTGCTTTTCTTTTTCAAGGTTGCCATGGCTACTTGGGGTCTTTCGATTCCTTATAAATTTTAGGATTTTTTTACTCGAGTTCTGTGAAAAATGCTGTTGGTATTTTGATGGGATTGCTGTAAATGTGTAGATTGCTTTGGGTATTATTGACATTTGAATAAAGTTTGTTCTTCCAATCCATGAGCATGGAATGTTTTTCCATTTCTTTGTGCCATCTTCAATTTTGAGTCAGCCTTTTTTGACTGAAATTCCTACTAATCCAAAAGATGAGCTAAGAGAAACAAAGTAAAATAGGGGGAATGGAGTCAGACCACTGTTGGGAGGAGAACCATCAAAGCAGTTAGAATGTTATTTTCACCACTGAAAACAAATTTAAAGTAAAATTCAAAAGCATATAAGGCTTAGTCAGATAAAATATGACAATCGGTTTACTGAAGTGATAGTGAGATGCCTGCTGAGGGATTTCTGGAGCAGCCTGTCTACCTGTCTCCTGAGGTAGATGCCAGCCCTGGAGTTGATGGTCATAGCTACCCATGGGACTTCTCTGGGAATATATCAGAAATATGTGGGGTCTGCGTGCTAGGAGGTGTCTGCCCCTAAAGGATCCCAAGTCTGTCTCTGTGGTTATTCAATATTATGATAGCCATGATACTCAGTAGCTGCTTTGTTTAAATAATCCAAGCAAATAAAACCTAGGAAGCTTCTTAAAGCCCTCAAGTCACTCTATCTGGAATGTGAAAACAGCTCATTAGCTAAGATATTATACCCTAACTCTGAAGTGATGACTTGGATACTGAAATCCTAAAGTGTGGCTGCAAGGATGTACCTCATCATTCAATGGGGGAAATAGTAATATGATAATACAGTTAGTGCAACAATGTTTCCATTAGATCAAACCTCTTTGTCACTCCTAATAGACCCTCCAGCTGTCATAGGACACTAGAATACCATTTCTAGGATAATTTGCCAATCAAGATTTTTCTTTTCTAAAAATATTTGTTCAAGTTATGGTACCAGAGAAGTCCAGCCATAGGACAAACATCAAAGAATAAGTTAGTGAGTCCTACCCTTGAGGATCTTCCTGGAGCCAGTCTTTTTCTATTTGATTACTCTGTTTCTGGAATTTAAAGCCTTCAGTAGTGAAAAGGCTACTGATTATTTAGCTACTGTGCTATTATCCACATTAATAATTACCTCTGTTAATGGGTGATTCTTTAGATCAGGAATCATGTTTTATTCACCAGTGTATCTTGAGCATTTAGCATTTTAATGAATGGAATAATTATGAGTGAACTAGATTTTTATGAAAGCAGAGGCAAGATGAGTATTAAGAAGAAAAGTTACAGTATTCTTAATGTATTCCTGACTTTTGAGATGAATGAAAAAAACCTTATCCTTCCAAAATTTTGATCAGTGACATGCTATGTTCACATCAAAGTTTCAAAAAGAAGGTTGCTTTCCCCCATCTCATTTCCCTGAAATTTCCTGGGATACGATGATTATGATAAAAGTAACAGATATCATTGTTGCATGCTCATTAGAGTTTAAGAATTGCAATATGCACTTTATTTTATTTTATTTATTTTTAGATTTTTAAAATTTATTTACTCATAAGAGACACAGAGAGAGGGGCAGAGACATAGGCAGAGGGAGAAGCAGACTCCCTGTGGGGAGCCCAATACAGGACTCAATCCCAGGACCTCGGGATCATGCCCTGAGCCAAAGGCAGATGCTCAACCATCGAGCCACCCAGGCATCCCTGCAATGTGCACTTTAAATTACAATAAAGATAATAATAAGAGCAACAGCTAATATTCATTAATTGTTATGCACCAGGTACTAAGTGCTTTATATATTAACATCTAATAATTATTTAAACGATGTCAGTCCCACATTGCCAATGAAGAAACTAAGACAGAAGGGAGGGCATGGACCTATCAGCTAATAGGTATGAAGCTGGCAACTAAATTTAGGCCTCAGGGATGGCTCTTAATTCTTTTGCAGTGCTGTCTCCTGTGTACTATGCTACCTCCAAGGCTGTTACTGGCTCTTTTCCTGCTTTTGTGCAAATTAGAAAAAAATTGCATCTTCCTCAATAATAAGAAATATTACAAACATAAAACCATTCCTTAGGACTTAATGCAAATTGAATTTTAAACATAAAATAATAGATGTTTTGAATTTTAAAATTAATTTTATTTATTTTTAATTTTTTATTTAAAAAAAATTTTAATAATAAATTTATTTTTTATTGGTGTTCAATTTGCCAACATACAGAATAACACCCAGTGCTCATCCCGTCAAGTGCTTATTTTAAAAAATTTTAAAGATCTATTTATTAATTTATCTGTATTTTTGTCGAGAGAGGGGGGAAGGGCAGAAGGAGAGGGAGAGAACAAGAATCTCAAGCAGATTCCCCTCTGAGTGCAGAGCCCAACATGGGGACCTATCTCATGATCCACAGAATCATGACCTGAGCTGAAATCATGAGCCTAATTGACTTAGCAGCCCAGATGCCCCAGTGTTTTGAATTTTTAATCAAACTTGGGAAAAATAGCCCCTGGGATATAAAATTACTTCAAAAACATCTTGCTTTCATTGAAATTAAATTATGATAGATGGGATGCTTATTTTCACCAATATCTCCTTTTCTACTTTTTTGTTTGTACTTTTTGGTTTTGGTTTTTTCTTTTTCAAATTATTATTTAAATTCTAGTTAGTTAACATATAGTGAAATATTGGTTTCAGGAGTAGAATTTAATGATTCATCACTTACATATAACACCCAGTGCTCATCATAACAAGTGCCCTCTGTAATACTCATCACTCACTTAACCCACCCTTAACCCACCTCCCCCCATCAACCCTCAGTTCTCTATCCTTAAGAGTCTCTTATGGTTTGCTTCCCATTCTCTTTTTTTCCCCTTCCCATATATTCATCTGTTTTGTATCTTAGATTCTACATATGAGTGAAATCATGCGATATTTATCTTTCTCTGACTTCTTTCACTTAGCATAATACACTCTAGCTTCATCCAAATTATTGCAAATGGCAAGATTTCATTTTTTTGATGTCTGAGTAATATTCCAATTCATACACACATACACACACACACACACACATATATACCACATCTGTATCCATTCATCAGTTGATGGACATTTGGGTTCTTTCCATAGTTTGGCTATTGCTGATAATGCTGCTATAAACATAAGGGTGTATGTAACCTTTTGAATCTGTATTTTTGTATCATTTGGGTAAATACCTAGTCATGTAATTGCTGAATCATAGGGTAGTTCTATTTTAACTTTTTGAGGAACTTCATACTGTTTTACAGAGTGGCTACACCAGTTTGCATTCCCACCAATAGTGTAAAAGGGTTCCCATTTCTCCACATCCTTGTCAATGTCTGCTCTTTCCTGTGTTGTTGATTTTAGCCATTCTGACTGGTGTGAGGTGGTATCTCATGTTTTTGATTTGTAGTTCTCTGATGATGAGTGATGTTGAGCATCTTTTCATGTGTCTGTTGGCCATCTGTATGTTTTCTTTGGAAAAATGTCTGTGTCTTCTGCCCATTTTCTTAAATGGATTATTTGTTTTTTTGGGTGTTGAGTTTGATAAGTTTTCTATAGATTTTGGATACTAACCCTGTATTAAATATGCCATTTGCTAATATCTTCTCCCATTCTATAGGATGCCTTTGAGTTTTGTTGATTGTTTTCTTTGCTGTGCAGAACATTTTTACCTTGATGAAGTTCCAGTGGTTCATTTTGCTTTTGTTTCCCTTGCCTCTGACAGCATGCCTAGTAAGAAATTGCTATGGCTGAGGTCAAACAGGTCACTGCCTGGGTTTTCTTCTAGGATTTTTTTTTCTTCTAGGATTTTGATGGTTTACTGTCTCACATATGGGTTTTTCATCCATTTTTAATTTATTTTTCATATGTTATAAGAAAGTGCTCCTGTTTTCCCACACCATTTGTTGAAGAGATGGTCTTTTTTTCATTGGATATTCTTTCCTGCTTTGTTGAAGATTAGTTGACCATATAGTTGTGGGTCCATTTCTGGATTTTCTATTCTGTTCCATTGATCTTATGTCTGTTTTTGTGCCAGTACCATACTGTCTTGATGACTACAACTTTGTAGTGTAGTTTGAAGTCTGGAATCATGATGCCTCTAGCTTTGCTTTCCATTTTCAAGGTTGTTTTGGCTATTCAGATCTTTTGTGATTCCAAGCAAATTTCAGGATTTTTTTTTTGAAGCCCTGTGAAAAATGCTGTTGGTATTTTGATAGGGATTGCATTAAATGTGTAGATTACCTCTAGCTTTGCTTTCCATTTTCAAGGTTGTTTTGGCTATTCAGATCTTTTGTGATTCCAAACAAATTTCAGGATTTTTTTTTTGAAGCCCTGTGAAAAATGCTGTTGGTATTTTGATAGGGATTGCATTAAATGTGTAGATTACTTTGGGTAATATAGACCATTTAACAATGTTTGTTATTCCAATCAATGAGCATGGAATGTTTTTCCATTTCTTTGTATCCTTTCTTTCTTAAGTGTACTACAGTTTTCAGAGTACAGATCTTCTACTTCTTTGGTTAGGTTTATTCCTAGGTATCTTATTGTGTTTTTTTAAAGAATTTATTTATTCATGAGAGATACAGAGAGAGAGTTGGAGACATAGGGAGGGAGAAGCAGGCTCCCCATGGGAAGCCTGATGCGGGACTTGATCCCAGGACCCTGGGATCGTGACCTAAGCTGAAGGCAGACACTCAACCACTGAGCCACCCAGGCATCCCTATCTTCTTGTTTTTGATGCAGTTGCAAACAGGATTCCTTGATTTATTTTTCTGCTGCTTCATTACTGGAGTATAGAAATGTAACACATTTTTGTATAGGGATTTTACATCCTGTGACTTTGCTGAATTCATGTATTATATCTAGCAATTTTTTGGTGGAGTCTTTTGGGTTTTCTACATAGAGTATCATTTCATCTGCAAATAGTGAAAATTTGACTTCTTCCTAGCCAATTTGGTTTCTCTTTCTTTCTTTCTTTCTTTCTTTCTTTCTTTCTTTCTTTCTTTTTTCTTTCTTTCTTTCCTTTCTTTCTTTCTTTTTTCTTTCTTTCTTTCTTCTTTCTTTCTTTCTTTCTTCTTTCTCTTTCTTTCTTTTCTTTCTTTCTTTCTTTCTTTCTTTCTTTCTTTCTTTCTTTTCTCTTTCTTCTTTCTTTCTTCTCTCTCTTCTTCCTTCCTTCCTTCCTTCCTTCCTTCCTTCCTTCCTTCCCTCCCTCCCTCCCTCCTTCCTTCCTTCCTTCCTTCCTGATTGCTGGGGCTAAGACTCCAGTATTATGTTAAATAATAATGGTAAGAATGGTCATCCCTATCTTGTTTCTGACTATAGAGGAAAAGCTCTCAGTTTTTCACCACTGAGGATGATATTAGCTGTGGATTTTCGTATATGGCTTTTATGATGTTGAAGTGCGTTCCCTCTATCCCTACTTTGTGGTAGAGAGAGAGAGAGAGAGAGAGAGAGAGAGAGAGAGGCAGAGAAACAAGCAGAGGGAGAAGCAGGCTCCATGCAGGAAGCCTGACGCGGGACTCAATCCTTGGTCTCCAGGATCACACCCCGGGCTGCAGGCGGCGCTAAACTGCTGCGCCACCGGGGCTGCCCTGTTGTAGGGTTTTTAATCAAGAAAGATGCTGTATTTTGTCAAATGCTTTTTCTGCATCTATTGAGAGGATCATTTGTTTCATTGAGTAGTATACCATGGTGATTGATTTGCAAATATTGAACCACCCCTACAGCCCAGGAATAAATTCCACTTGATCATGGTGAATAATTGTTTTAATATACTGTTGGATTCGATTTGCTAGTATCTCTGAGA
This sequence comes from Nyctereutes procyonoides, assembly GCF_905146905.1. Taxonomy (NCBI): domain Eukaryota; kingdom Metazoa; phylum Chordata; class Mammalia; order Carnivora; family Canidae; genus Nyctereutes; species Nyctereutes procyonoides. The sequence continues at coordinate 9,411,280 of NW_026575145.1, forward strand.
ATTTTTGCATCCATGTCCATCAGGGATATTGATCTGTCCTTTTTAGTGGGGGTCTTTGTCTGGTTTCGAAATCAAGGTAATGCTGGCCTCATAAAATGAGTTTGGAAGTTTTCCTTCCATTTCTATTATTATTTTTTGGGGAGCAATTTGAGAAGAATAGATATTAACTCTTCTTCAACTGTATGATAGAATTCCCCTGGGGGGATGCCTGGGTGGCTCAGCGGTTGAACACCTGCCTTTGGCTCAGGGCGTGTTCCCGGAGTGCTGGGATCAAGTCCCACATCGGGCTTCCTGCATGGAGCCTGCTTCTCCCTCTGCCTGTGTCTCTGCCTCCCTCCCTCCCTCCCTCCCTCTCTCTCTCTCTCTCTCTCTCTCTCATGAATAAATAAAATCTTAAAAAAATTTAAAAGAATTCCCCTGGGAAGTCGTCTAGTCCTGGAGATCCATTGGGAGATTTTTGATTCAAATTCTTTGCTGCTTATGGGTCTGTTTAGGTTTTATATTTCTTCCTGTTACAATTCTGGTAGTTTGTATGTTTCTAGGAATTTGTCCATTTCTTTCAGGTTGTTAGATTTGCTGGCATATAAATTTTCGTAATATTCTCCCATAATTGTATTTCTGTGGTGTTGGTTGTGGTCTCTTCCCTTTCATTCATAATTTTATTTATTTGGGTGCTTTCTCTTTTGTTTTTGATTAGTCTGGCTAGAGGTTTACCAATTTTATTAATTCTTTCAAGGAACCAGGTCTTAATTTTATTGATCTTAATTTTATTGATCTGTTCTATTTTTTTGTTTGTTTCTTTTTATTGATCTGTTCTATTTTTTTGTTTGTTTCTCTATTATTTATTTCTTCTCTAACAGTTATTCTTCTTTTTGTGGCTTTAGGCTTCTTTTGCTGTTCCTTTTCTAGCTCCTTTAGGTGTAAAGTTAGGCTGCATATTTAGGGCTTTTCTTGCTTCTTGAAGTAGGCCCGTATCACTGTATACTTTCCTCTTAGGATGGCCTTTGCTGCATCTCAAAGGTTTTGGACCATTGTGCTTTCATTTTCATTTGCTGCCATGTTTTTAAAATTTTCTTATTTAATTTCCTGGTTGACCCATTCATTCTTAAATGGGATGTTTTTAGCCTCTATGTATTTGTAGTTTTTCCAATTTTTCTTGGAATTTTCTTTTACAGTTTCATAGTGGTGTGGTCTGAAAATATGCATGGCATGATCTCATGTTTTTTGTACTTCTTGAGAGCTGATTTGTGACCCAGTATGTAAACTACTCTGGAGAATGTTCCACGTGCTTTCAAAAAGAATGGGTATCCTGAGGCTTTAGGATGAAATGTTCTGTATATATTTGTGTCCATCTAGCGCAGTGTGTCATTCATAGTCATTGTTTCCTTGTTGGTTTTCTGCTTAGATGATCTGTATATCTCTGTGAGGTGTTAAAGTCCTCTATTATTATTGAATTGTTATAAATGAGTTTCTTTATATTTGTTATTAATTGATTTATATGTTTTGGTGCTCCCAAGGTGGGGGTATAAGTATTTACAATTGTTAGATTTTCTTGACATAATTAAGGGGTTTTGGCATAATTAAGGGGTCTTAATGTAAAGACCCCTTAATTATGTCATTGTGCCCTCTTCATCTCTTGCTACAGTCTTTGGTTTAAAATCTATTTGGCCTAATATAAGTATAGGTACTCCAGCTTTCGCGCATCCATTAGCATCATAGATGGTTCTGCATCTCCTCATTTTGAATCTGTAGGTATCCTTAGGTCTAAAATGAGTCTCTTATAGGCAGCATATAGATGGGTATATTTTTTAAAGATTTGTTTATTTATTTTAGATCGAGGGGAGGGGAAAGGGAATGGGAGAGAGAGTCTCAAGCCGACTTCATGCTGAGCCCATTGTTGGGCTCCATCTCATGACCCTGTGATTATCACCTGAGCTAAAACCAACCAAACACTTAATACACTGCACCACCCAGGTGCCCCTGGATCTTTTTGTTTGTTTGTTTAATATGTTCTGACACCCTATGTCTTCTGATTGGTTTAGTCTGATTATATTCAGAGTGCTTATTGAAAGATATGAGTTTAGTACTGTTGTGTTACCTGTGAAATTGGTGTTTCTGGTGATGTTCTCGGTTTCTTCCTACTCTTTGTTGCTTTTGATCTTTTTCTCCCCACTCAAAGAGTCTCCTTTAATATTACTTGCAGGTCTGGTTTAGCGGTCACAAACTAGTTTTTCTTTGCCTGGGAAACTCTTTCTACCCTTCAATTCTGAATGACATCCTTACTGGATAAATTATTTTTTTGACCTCATATTTTTCCCATTCAGCACATTGAATATATCATGCCACTCTCTTCTGCCTTGCCAAATCTCTGTGGACAGATCTGCTGCAAATATGACCTATCTTCCATGGTAGGTTAAGGATTTTTTTTCACTTGCTGCTTTCAGGATTCTTTCTTTGTCTGTATATTTTGGGAATTTGACTATGATATGTCTTGGTGATGACTGGCTTTTATTGGAGTTTTCTGTGCTTTTGTGGATTTTGAAGTCTGTTTTCTTCCCCTGATTAAGGAAGTTTTCAGCTATAATTTGCTCAAATAAACCTTTTGCCCCATTTTCTCTCTCTTCTTTTTCTCAGATTTCTATGATATGAATGTTATTATGATTTAAGGAGCTGCTGAGGCTGAGTTCCTTAAGTTTACATTTGTGATCCAATACCTTTTTTTCCCCTCTTCTTTTCAACTTCATTATTTTCCACAATTTTTATCTTCTATATCATTGGTTTGTTCCTCTGCTTTGTCCATCTTCATTGTCTTTGCATCCATTCAGTTTTGTATCTCTTTTATAGTATTTTTTATTTTGGCCTGACTAGTTTTTAGTTCTTTTATCTCTGCAGCAAAGGATTTTCTAGGGTCTTCTCTGCTTTTCTCAAGCCCAGCTAGTATCTGTATGATTATCGTTTTAAATTCTGGTTCAGATATCTTACTTGTATCTGTATTGATTAAATCCCTGGCTGTGACTTCTTCCTATTCTTTCTTTTAGGGTGAATTCCTCCACCTTGTCATTTTGCCTGGGTCACTGTTTTTATATGTGATTGTTAAGAAAGCCTGTTATATTCTTGCTCCTGAGAGTAATGGCTATATTAAGAAAAGGTCCTATGCTTCCTTGGGGCTGGTGCTTCAGGAGGTGTTTCAGAGTGTGCACTCTGCTGTTGTGTTTTGGCTGCTCCTTCTCTTAAGTCAGTTCTCTATAGACTTTCTCCTTGCCTGTAGTGGGGAGTGTTTGGACCTTGTCCATTGTGTGGCAAGAATTAACTAGGCATTTTTTGGTCTGCTTGTTAAAAGAAGTAGATAAAAAAGATAGGAAACCAGACCCTATTTCCCCTAGAGCTGAAGCTTTGCAGCACTCTATAATCAATAGATTTGGTGTGTGCAAGGGGTTTGTGCTGGTCTTCTGGAGGAGGGACCTGCTGCACTGATTCTCAAGTAGACTTACCCTAGTGGAGATGCACCTAGTGGGGGGCAGAAGGGGTGTCAGTTGGTATAAGCACCTCAGGCTTCCTCTGGGTGGTGCCACGTTGCTCACTGAAGTTGGTCAGTGCCAATGGGTTGGGAGGAAAATGGCATCTCATCTCCCCACCCTCTCGTTCCAGAGCAGGGAGTTCACATCTGCTACTCTTTAGGAAGCCCTCACATAAGAGCAAACAATCACCCCACTTGTGTACCCTACTTTCATCAGATCTCTGCCTTCACCCTGTCTGTGTCTGAGCTGTCTCCCTGCCAGGTAACACAGTACTCCCATGTTTTATCTAAGGTGCATGGCTTAGTTTCAAAATATGAAATTTTAGGGACCTGCTCAGCACAGAACTGCACTGATCCTCTGGAAGAGGGTCTTACTGCGCTGTGGCCAGAGCCAGTTTGTCCCCCAAAATGGTAGCATGACTGTGCAGTGGTTCAGAGTTTATGGTAAAGCACAGCAAAATGCTGGCACCAAGGTTTGCTGCCACAGCCAATATCATTTTTTCTTTTTTCTTTTTTTTTGTTTAAAGATTATTTATTTATTTGAGAGAGAGAGAGAGAGAGAGAGAGAGAGAGCACAAGGAGAGGGGCATAGGGAGAGGGAAAGAGAATCTTAAGCAGATTCTGCACTGAGCCTGGAGCCAGACCAGGGGTTAATCTCAGGACCCCAAGATCAGACCCGAGCCAAAACCAAGAGTAAGATGCCTAACTGTGCACCTAGGCACCCCATCTCAGCTGGTGTCTTTGTTCCTATGCTAGTGAACAAGTCAGCACACTGGCACCACCAGTTCTTTTATCACCAGAAAAGCCATGCCATCACTTCCAAATGCGCTCCAAGAAGGAAAATTGTTTCTCCCCGTGTGACCCAGGGGATCTTTAGAACATGCTGCCTGCTCCTAGGTCTCTGTCCTCCTTCCCCATCTGAGCACTTCTAAGCCTGCTGAGCATGACCCTGGCAATGGCATGGACTTTTACACTTTTAAACTTTGAACTCTGCTGCCTATAAAAACTTGCAGTAGTCTGCTTCTCTTATTTTCCCAGTCAGTGGTTTGGGGGAAGAGTTTTTCTTGTGTAATCCCCTATGTGTACTTTCATTCTCATTCATTCTCATTCTCTCTCTGTCTCTCCTCTTTCCACAATCAGGGCTCCACTCCACTGTACCTGCAGCTCTTTACTCCCCACAAATCAACTCTCTGCAGCTTTTACCTTCCATGGTGTGGCTATTATTCTACCTTTAGATGTGTAATTTGTTCTCTTGGTCCTCAAAACAATTTCTTGTGTGTTCATAATGATTTGATATTTATTTAGCTGTGTTCAGGGGACAAGCCAAGTGTAGGGTCCCCCTACTCCTTTGTCATTCACTATCCCAATATCTCCTTTTCTATAGAAAGGGTTCCTAGACTTGTGTGGCATCCTTTTTGTGACATTTAAGGCCTTACATAATTTATACATTTTAATTATAAGAAGATATTTTCTCTACTGCTGACTAATATTGGAAAGGTTAGATATGTCCCAAAGTATTTGGATATATATCTTGCTGAAACTATAGTATTCTATACACACATTTGATTTTTGAGATTTTACTCTTCCATACATAATAGCTTTTAATGAATAGTGTAACCATGCTGTTGTAAAACTTTAAAAAATTGTGGTAAGAACATTTAACATGGGATCTACCTTAACAAAATTTTAAGTGTACAATATTGTTAACTATAGTCACTAAGATTGTACAGCAGATCTCTAGAACCTAATCATTTTGTATAACTGAAGCTTTATACCTGTTGAATAACAACTCCCTACTTTTCCCTCCCCCTAGTCCTTGGCAACCACCATTCTATTTTATGTTTTTATGTGTCTTACTATTTTAAATTATATAAGTGGAATCAGCCATATTTGTTCTTCCAAGACTGGCTTATTTCACTTAGTATAATGTTCTCCGGGTTCATTCATACTGTTGCAAATAACAATGATTTCCCCTTTTAAAGCTGTTAAATATTCCACTGTGTGCATTTACCATGTTTTCATTATATATTCATCCATCAATGGACATTTAGGTTGTTTCCTCATTTTGGTTGTTTTTGAATAATACTATGTCTTGCAGTGAGCATGGAAGTGCAAATGTTTCTTCTAGATCCTAATTTCATTTCTTTAAATAAAAACTTAGAAGTAGAATTGCTGGATCATATGGTAGTTCTATTTTTAATTTTTTGAGAAATCTCTATACTGTTTTTTATAGTGGCTGCACCATTTTTCTTTACCACCAATAGTATAGGAGTGTTCCAATTTCTCCACATTCTCACCAACACTTATGATCTTTTGTTTTTTTGTAACGGCCATCCTGACAAGTGTGTGGTAATAACTCATTGTGGTTTTGCTTTGCATTTCACTGATGATCAGGGAAATGTAATACTTTAATGAGAGATATAACTGATTTTTCAAAAGCAACTTAAAGTTATTGATATCACAACAATATCTTATTCTTTACTATAGTCATCAGTCAATATTAATTATAAATTTTTACAAAAGTGTAGTAATTCATATTCATAATAATTTTCAAATTATATGTTATCTGGAACAGTACTTCTCAAACTCTTTTGTGTGTTCCAAACATCTGGAGATCATGTTAAAATGCAGATTGTAATTCAGTAGGTCTGATGAGGCCCTAGAGTTTACAATTCAGCCATCTCCCAGGTAATAGTGATGTTGCTAGTCTAGGAACTATAGAGTAGCAAATATCTAGAACAATGAAAAGGCAATGATATTCTTATCATAAGTTTTTCTTTCAAAGGCAATATTATTATATTCTGTACAGGAAAAATTGATTTTGAAATTTATTTTTAGATCATAGACAGACTGGGAGTGAGACTTATAGGTGGATGGAATCTTCTTCCTCTTTCTGGTAATTCAGCATTGGAAAAGTTGGTATCAGAGTCAAGAAACTGCAGTTGTTTTAACATTGATGATACAATTTTAGTAAACAACATTTCTTCATGTTTCTTCACAGAATTTGTTACTGCCTTTGATTTTTTCAAGGACACTATTGATTGAATTTTGGTTCCTGTACATTTTGCATATAGCATTAAATGGTATCTATGTATCAGGAGGTTGCAATGTTTTAACAGTAGTTAATTTTTGTAATGCCAGAACTTCCATAACAAAAAATAATCAATTGCCATATTAAGTGGATCACATGTAATCTCTAATTTATGTCTAAGTAATACTGACTTTGTATATTTTTAATGGAAAATGAATATTTGCTGTTACACAGTGATTTATATTGTGAATATATTTGTACACCTCAGTTTGGAATTCAGAAATATTAGCAAACAAATAACAGATGATATGAACTGTGCTATACAACTTTACATTTAATCTGAGCACTATTATCGATAGAGGACTTTTTGCTTACATTTCAGATGTTTTCTGTACACTAGACAGAAATGTAATTATTTGTGTAAAAGCTCAAGTTCTTTTAGATATTTGACCAACAAGGCTTTTTGATTATCAGACTTGTTTGTCCTTTGTTAGAAAATGGTGGAAATATACTGATTTTTTAAGAACAAGCAATAGAGGGATCCCTGGGTGGCGCAGCGGTTTAGCGCCTGCCTTTGGCCCAGAGTGCGATCCTGGAGACCCGGGATCGAATCCCACGTTGGGCTCCCGGTGCATGGAGCCTGCTTCTCCCTCTGCCTGTGTCTCTGCCTCTATCTCTCTCTCTCTGTGTGTGTGTGACTATCATAAATAAATAAAAATTTAAAAAAAAATTTAAGAACAAGCTATAGAGCTGCTCTATGCCAGAAAACTGTCATAATAAATAGACAAATAGCCCATTTTTTGAGTCAAGAAAGTTATAATCAAAATTTGACAATAGTTCAAAATGGTAAAGCTGTCTATGAAGTGAATGTTGCCTGTTGAATATGGAGCCCCTGTGTAAGTCCATATATGAACAACTCTCTGAGGTATCCCTGACTGCTCCCCTCAGCATGTTTTATCCTTCATGTTGTCCCATATTGAGACTGCAGTTGGACTGGTTTCATCTCTCCTGCCATCTCCACTTTCCAAATTAACCCAAGAAGTCAGTTGTAAAGAATTAGGTAGGTACTTGATGTGTAATATAGTTACCACAAACAATAATGATAAGATCCATTTGGGTTTCTATATGGACGTCTCTTGGAGAGGGAGCTGATGTTTGTAGGTTCTCCATCCACAGAGTTTGTAGGTCAGCTCTTGAGCAAAAAGAAACTGTTGAGCAGGTCTTTACACAGTGATCATTGCATTTAACAGTCTGTTTGTTGGTAGCAGCAACAGGTATGTGTCTTGGACTCCATAAGATTCATCCCATCACAGGATCACCCAATACTCTACACAAAGGAAGTCAGACAGAGTTCTTCTTTGCCTTGGTCACAATCCCCCCAACATTTGGGCCACATTCCAACTTAATTTCCATGTTGCTTGACTAGAAATACAAGTGCATGATAAAAATGGTGTATTTGGAAGGGACCTGTGAAGCCCAACCTCCTCTCCAGTGCAAGAATCCTCTTACCAGCTTCATTGATCACTTACCTTCTATCTCAGAGTTTCCAGTAGCCCATTTCATTTCAGCCCATTTCAGGAGCTCAGGTCTAATTACTGATTCTCCATATTTTAGGTTCTCTTAATTAAGAGTTAATTACTTGTTTCTTTATAACTTCATTTATTCAAATTATTTTTTCTGGAACAGCACAGACTTTGATTTTCTTCAAATATATTTTCAAAATTGATATTTAAAGCCCACATATAGGTATAAAGAAATGTATAGGGGTAGATTATAGGATTACAGAATTTTATAACTGGAGGAAATTATATAATAATTTATATTTTATTTTCTTCATTTATCCCTTTTCCACAGATGTCTAAGTATACTTAAATCCCTTGCATACTTTAAATATCAAAAAAAATCTCTCTCTAGCATGTAAGATAAGAGTTGAATTGCTCTCAGATACCACTGAAAATAAATGCTCTGTAGAATATAGAGTGATTGTATAGAAATGCTCAAGGTCATTTAGTCTAATTAACAGTAAAGTCAATCAATACATACTAAATGCAGTGGATGCCCATGGAAATAATTAAGCCAATTGTCTTTGGGGAATCCATGTTGCAGATTTCTTTTCCAATTTGCCATGCTCTGTCCAAGGCTGTCTTTCCCCCTCCTCCTTATAGTTCTTTTCACCTGAGATCTATAAAGATCCAGTCAGAATTTAAATTGGAATGATTCTTGTGGGAAATTTCCTTCTTTCCCTTTAGCTAGGCCCATTTTTTTTTTTTTTCATAAAAGAGTTGGGCTTAACTTGAGTAAATCATGATCTCTATGATCTTACAGCATACAAACAAGAGCAGAGTTTGTGCTGGTTGGACAGTTTTGATGGCAAGTTGCATGTGGGTGGGCCATGCTGCAGAGGACTGCTGTATGCTGGACATTCGTCTGATAAATTTGGGCCCACCCTGCCCCTCAATTATTTTTAGTGGGGAGGATTATTGGCAGAATATAAAAGGACAATCTCAACATGGCTACATAGAGCCCATGGATGTTCTCAGAGCATTCTTTCCAGAGGACACACAGAGATACCAAGGCCTGGGATATTACTCACAGATTTCTCAAAGAGTTTTATCTACCTTTCAAATGCATAATCCAGAATAATTCTCATGAGACATTTAGTAGTAAAGCTGGAATAATAGTGAAAAGAAATACTCATGGTTCTACAATTTCTGTAATATTCCTTTCAGCTATCTGTGTCTGTATACAGAAGCAAGAGGAACAAATACTAAGTGAATATCTCTGGGTGATTCTTTCAGGGAAATTACCAAGTGAAGAGAAAATCTGTACTTTCTAGTAACTTATAATTTTAAGAGGAAATGTGAGAGAATCACGTGCAAAAAATTATTCTGGTTCAAGTTTTTTGAAAAGGCCAAAAAAATGAGGGTAGTTATGTCAAGTTTTATGTGCATTATGATAATATATTTTGAATTGTCCCAGCTGTAAATATTTTATCCTTGTTAACTTATTAACTCTATCAATCATCTAAAGGTTCTGATGATACCATTTTTTGAAACCTCTAAATGATTTTTAAATGGTCCCCTTCTCCTGAAATGATACCTTAAGTCAAATCATATTTCTGTTTATGGTTTAGAGATTTTGTTCACTACTAACTTAGAGGAGAGATCAGGATGCTTTTCATTTTAAATTAGAAAATGAGGGAAAAAAAAAAAAAGAAAGAAAGAAAATGAGGGCAGCCCTAGTGGCTCAGTGGTTGAGGGTATGATCCTGGAGACCCGGGATCGAGTCCCGTGTCTGGCTCCCTGCATGGAGCCTGCTTCTCCCTCTGCCTGTGTCTCTGTCTCTCTCTCTCTCTCTCTCTCTCTCTCTGTCTCTCATGAGTAAATAACTAAAATCTTTAAAAAAAAATAGAAAATGAGTTATATTAGAAATGCAACATAGAAAAATAAGAAAATCCAATGGAATGCAAAAGGCCCAACTGCCAGGACAACTGAAGATTCATATATGCTTCCCTTTCCACCTGTGCCCCATCCCAAATTAGTCCAGGAAAAAGTCCTGGTCCTAGATATGGACAGCACATCTGAGGGGTTATTACCATATACTTCTAATCTTAAGAACATTTAGGATTTAATTTGTTCTACTTTTTATAGTTTATTAACATGAAATCTTATATCATGGATTTCAGATCTTTCTTTTCTAGAAGCACATATTTTCTCCCTCTAAATAATTCATTAGATGTATCCCACAAGTTTTGATATGTTTGTACTTTTAAAATTTTCATTCAGTTTAAATTATATTCTACTTTTTTTGGTATAGTTTCCTCTTTGACACATGGCTTATCTATAAGTATATTGTTTAATATCCAAATACTTGGAGATTTCCAGAAATCATGTTATTAAAATTTCTAGTTTAATTCTATGGTGGTCAGAAAAATACTCTGTATGGTTTCAGTCTTCTAATATTTTCAAGATGTTATGGTAACTAATACTGTTTTTTATTTATTGTTAAAGAATACACACTTAAACAGAATGTTAATCTGTTATTTTGGTATAATATTCTATGAATAGTAATTAGGTCAGGTTGTTTATAGTAGCATCAAATCTTCCACATCTCTACTCATTTGCTATTTATTCTACTATAATTGAAAGATGAGTACTGAAATTTCCAGTTTTAATTTGGATTTATCTCTTTCTTCTAGAAGTTCTATCGATTTTTGCTTCATACATTTTGAAGCTCTGTTATTAGATGCATAAGCATTTAGGACTATTGTATCCTCTTAATGTTATCATATGACAGATATCTCTTTATCCCTGGTAATATTTTCTTTTCTCAAGTCTACTTTTCTGATGTTAGTATAGCCATATTATTTTTGTTGTGATTAATTTTTGCATGCTAAATCTTTTTCCATCCTTGTAATTTTAATCTATTAACATTTTTATATTTAAATTGTGTTTCTTATAGATATATAGTTGGGACTTCATTTTCTAGCCAATTTCACAGTTTTGCCTTTCAAACAGTATTTAGACTATATACATTTAATATAATTAGTTATAGGGCTGATTTTAAAACAACCTTGCTGTCTGTTTCCTATTTGTCTTTTCTGCTCTTTGTTCACTTTTTCTTGTTTTTATGTTTTCCTTTGGATTAATTGAATTTTCAAAAAACCTATACATACCAGTCTCTTAGATAAATCACTATTTTATTTTTATATTTTAGCGCTTACTCCAGGGATTATGATATACATCCTTCATTTATTACAGTTTACTTTCAAATACTGTTACAGCATGTCTTTTCTACTATAACACCCTTACAAAAATGTACTTCTATTTATTCTCTTCTATTTGTTGTACTGTTATAGCTATACATTTTAATTTTACATTGGCTATAAACCAACAATCCAGTGTTATTATCTTTGTCTTACAGTGTCAATGACCTTTTAAAGAGATTAAAATGAGATAAAATATATTTTGGTTTACACATATGTTTATCATCTGGTACCCTTATACCTTTGTGTAGGGTTAAATTTTCCTCCTTTGTCTTCCACTTAGAGAACTTTCTTTCACATTCCTTTTTTTTTAAAAAAAAAAGATTTTGTTTATTCATTTCACAGAGAGAGAAAGAGCACAAGCAGAGGAAGAGGAAGAAGCAGGCTCCCCACTGAGCAGGGAGCCCTACATGGGGCTTGATCCCAGGCCCCTGGGATTATGACCTGAGCCAAAGGCAGATGCTCAACCACCTGAGCCCCCCCAGACGCCCCAAAACTCAGCTTTTAAGATGGTATTACAGCAAAAATAGAATATGAAAAAAATAAAAGTTTTCAAAATGCACAAACAAGTTTTATCAATTACTTTTAAAAACAAAGAAGCTGCAATTCCTCAGATTCTTCTTATTCAATGCTAGAACTTAAAAGGATTTTTAACACCCTCAAGGGTAAAAAAAATAAACACTTAATTTTCTTTTAATGTTAAAATTACAAAGAATTTTCTTTTTTTTGAATTTATAGAAATTTACATTTGAAAGCTTCTAGAGAAGAATCTCTAATATTAATTTTTTTTCATTGAAATGTAAATAATTATATCTGGGGATCACTATTAACTGTTAAAAGAAAGTTAACAATCTCTGGCAAATTCCCAAAAGAGCTCAGGCTTTAGCTTTTACAAATAAGCTCTCAAAATCATTGTTCTGAAGAAAAACTTACACTGCCAGCCTACTGTACTCACATTACTCATTCATTTATCTATTATTTGTTTTTTTATTTTTTAAGAGAAGTAAGCCCTTATTTCCTTGTTTCATAAAAACTCATTCATTTAAAGTGAGATTTTGTAGTCACTCAGTGATGAACCATTTTTATTTGGATTACATTTTCTAAACATAGAAAGATGCTAGGCAGAGATGTAAATGCCTGTTTCTATCTAAATAGTTTCAAACTAGTGAACTGGGGTTTTATTTATTTAACTTGCCAAAGTAACTGTAGGCACAAAGTAACTGTAGGCAAATTTCACACATCAATTAGGTTATAAAAAGGACTTCAATATGATTAATATGCACTAAAGCTATAGTCAAACCCAAAACATCACTTTGACAAATAATCATCCTATTTAAAAAGTGACTCACACCTATGCTATTATTCTCCATTTCTGGTAAAAAAAATTAGAAAGCATAAAAAGTATAAAATGCATAGAATGACTCTCAAAAAATTACTGTCTTAGAGGTGCACAATGAGAATGTTGTGTTAGAAAGATTTCTTCTAAGAAACTAGCTACAAAACATAATTGTGTGTTGTTTTTATACCGTTTCTTGTCAAAGACTTTCCTTTGCAATTCCTCTACTACAATTTCAAATTCTAATTCTAATAATCTGGAAGATGGAAAGGATAAGTATTTTATCATTATTCAGTCACTCTCAGGCAGGGAAATGTTAAGGTGCATCTCATATATAGTGGAAACGAAACTGAAATTGCAGAGTATCGACACACACACCGAACAGACACAACAAAGTTTAAGGAGATTTTGATGATACAAGCAAGTAGTCATGTAATCAACATAAATTGGTGGTAATAGATTAAGATCTTTTATCATGATCTCAAAGAGAAACTCAGGATAAATACTGCAGAATCGAAAGCATCTGAGGCACCTCTGTGATGTGACAAGCCTGTTGTTAGATTTACAAATCAGAGCCTGAATTCTTAATTCCAGTTGCTCATTATCTTTAACTTTCTTGATTCTTCTATGAATGTAACAGAGCACTTTGGTGAAGAATCCTACCACCTACCATACTTGCTGTATGTTGCTTCTTAATGTAACTTTGTCATTAAATCTTTCATTTCTTATGGAATGAACTAATCTGCTGCTACTACCAGCTCATATTTTCCATCTTTACTTTCTGAGGAATTACAATCAGGAGAATCATTGCCAGGGTCTTCTAAGAAGTCCTATCTGTGCTGTTCTTTTCCAGGATATAAGAAGTACTAGCTTGAATGTGATGTGCTTTTCATAATGAATTTTTTGAAATGGTTCATGAGTGAACTGGGACATTCCACATATCATCATAGCACCTGTGTATTTAAAAAAGTAAAGATATTCTTTGAATGCTTACTTTCCCTCAACAACAAATTGATTTATATCAACTCTAATAGCTGGAGACCCAGCTCCTTGGCCCCAGATCCTTAGCAGAGAAACTTTAGCCAGGCAAGTAACCTTCTGTCCTGTGAACTCACAACTTTTGGACTTTTTGACTTCTTTGTTTTTGTTTTTGTTTTTGGACTTCTTGACTTCTTGAATAGATTTTCTTAATCACTGCTTTTTTCCTCCCTATCTTTTAGTTGGAAGTGTTATGCTCTTTATCTTTTAGCATTCATCTTAGGAATTAAAGATGTATCATTGACTGATAAATATCTAATATTAATCGATAATTTTACTCTTTTCCTGATTAATACAACAAGCTTAAAACACTTGTCTATATTTCCATCATTCCCAAGCTACATCTATTATTTTTTATGAGTCAATGTGTATTGAGATTTACTCACATGTTTGCAACTTTCTTCATTCTTTAGTCTTTGGTATTTTTTTGCCCCCTTGATCTTCTCCAGTGATTATTTTTCTTTTTCCTAGAACACATCCTTTGCAAATTCCTGTGGGTACAGGTCTCCCAGTTGTAAATTCTTTTAATTTTTTATTCATCTGAAATGTCTTTGTTATTACTATTATTTTGGCTACAAATTCTAGGTTAGCAGTTTCTTTCTGACTTCTGCTGATGCTGTGGAGAAGTCTCCTGTCAGTCTCTGACTCTCTTTAAGGCAAGTTGCTCTAGTTGCATTAAATATTTCTGTGATTTTATCCAGTTTCACTATGATGTGTTTAGATACAGATTTCCTTTTATTTAGTCTTCTTGGTGTTTATTGGGATTCCTGAATCTGAAGATCTGAACATTGGCATTTCTCATCAGTTTTGGGGAATTCTAAGCCCAAATCTCTGCAAAAATTGCCAGTGTCTACTCTGTTTTCTTCTTCTAGATGCCAGAACTTATCTCTTGTCTTTTACAGTCTCCTCCATGTTTTCCACCTTTTTTGCTGCTTGCATGCTACATTCTGGAGAGTGTCTTCTGCTGTTTTCAGCTCACGGTCTCTTCAACTGTCCAATGTGTTGTTTAATTCCCAGTAAATTCTGAATTTTGTTTGCGAAATTTTCAGCTCTAGAATTTCAATGTATTTCTTTTTCAAATCTGCTAAGTCACTTCTTATAGTTGGCAGTTTCCTGCTGAAATTTCTGGAGCTTACTTTTCCTCAAAAATGGTAAGCATAGTTGCACTGTGTCTGATAAACCTATTGCTATTTTGATGATTTCTATCACTGCTGGCTCTTGTTCATGATATTTTTTTTCTTTATGCTTCAGTGAGTGCTGGGCATTGTGTTTGAAAAAGAAGTGCTTGTTGGAGCAATATGAGGCTTAGGTTGACATTCTCTTCCTCTACAGCGGGATACTAACAATCTAGGGTGTACTCGCAAACTCAAAATCTGAGATTTCATGGGCTATTGAGATACAAAAAAGAAGTGTGTCTACTATTCTTGACAAAGCTTGGTTTATTTTTGTTTTACTACTATTTTCAGAGTATAGCCGTTTGGGGTCCCAAGTCTCTGTGTCGGGTGGGCCCTGAACTCTGAGTTCCCCCTTTCTCTAAGAAGCTTTGAAAGCACATATCAGCTACCTCTTCCAGATCAGCAACTGCTCAGAAGACAAACCTTTCATCAAGTCTTGGATTTTTGTTCTGTAATTCCTCATTATCTTGATATATCTTTGATACTTTTAAGAAAAAAATTTAATAAATTTAACTAAGATTTTATCTATATCTAATCTATATCATCTATATATTTATATCTATATCTATCTATATCTGAATGTGGTTGGCTTTGGTTAAATAGTCTTTCATTACCCAAAACAAAAATTTCAAGCACCCATTCCATTTTCTTGCTATCCATTTCTTTCCCTCTTTCTCTCTTTCTTTCCTTCTCTTTTAAAGTATTTATGTACTTTTTTCAGAAGAGTATATGAAAGATAAACCTTCAGAGTTCTTGAATGCCATTCTTTTGCTTCATATTTGATTAGTTTGATTATATATAGAATTGCTATAAAGTCATTTTATATTGGAATTTTGAAGGCATGATTTCATTTTTTTCAGCATTTATTGTTCCTGATGAGAAAACTAACACTATTCTGTTTTTGTTTGTATATATATATATATGTAAAAGAAGTCTGTTTTCTAGGAAAATCGGCACAAAAAAACCTAGTTAATATAAATCTGTTTAAATTGGATTGTCCTGTAATACTGTTTTCTGATAAAAATGATAACATGATATGACATCTCCCAAGTTATATTTTACTTTCTAGTACAATCATAAAGATAGTAATTTCTACAAAAATATTGTAAGACTTCCCTCCAGGAGCCTATCTTGGATTCTTTAATTTTTAAATGATTCTTCTTTGAAAATCCTTTCATGTTATTTTCCTGGCTATTTTTCTCTTCATCCATCATTAACTGATCTTATTCTGCTAATCCTCATTTAGCAATGGCTTTGTTGGTGATTCAAGAAGTAACCAACACCTTCATCAACTCTATGAAATCTAACATATTTTCAAGATTTGCAATTTTATTTTAAAACCAACTTATGCTATATATGTATTATACATTTATTAAGATATTTATTTTATCATATATTTATTAAAACTTCAGTGGAAGATTGATCAAAATAGACTGTGATGTGATTGATGAGAACAGATGTCAAAGTGACAGGGGAATGGGTATTTTAAATAGGACTAATCTTATAAGTGGCCAGTCCATTAGTGATATTTTTGAGGCATAACTGTGTTTCCCTATGGAATCTCATGACTATAAGAAAGCAGTAGTGACTCTATCAGTCCTCAAGGATCTTATATAATTTGATTCTATAGCCTTTTCCTGGAAGCTTCTAGGATATTCTCTTTATATTTAGTCTGTTACAAAATTTCAGGTGAATATTTTTAGGCACTGGTCCTTTTCATTCACTGTGCTCAGCATCTACATCTTTCAGTTTGAAACCAGGTGTTTTCAATGCTGGGACGTTTGCCTCTTTGCTTTTATTTTATCTCACAATGTTATCCATCTACTTGCCATCTTCTAGAGATATTAATAAATCTTTGTTCTACTGATGGCTCTCTCCCTTCCCTTTTTGGTGCTATTATGAGCTTACTATCTTCTGTATTTCTTTATTGTAATTTTTACAGGGATTTTGGAGGAAGGAAGTTAAACATCTATGTTAATAGTCTGCTCCCTGCTCACATCAGGCTCCCTGCTCAACAGGGAGTAGAACCAGAAGATTCAGTATCATTTATATTAGATGCAGAGCACTTTATTGAATGGAAATAGCTACATCAATCTATTTTCATCTATTCATCTAGACCAACTCCCTATTACTGGATATTCAGGTTGTTTAAGATTTTTTCAAATGTTGTCCATAATTTTTGGTGTTTCTGACTTTAAAAATCTCATTTTTCTCTGGATGGACATAGAAATTACCGCAAGCAAAATACTGTTTTAACTTGAATAAATTTATGTTCTATATCAGTTAAATCTTCCATTCTTTTTGAATGTGACAACCATTTGAGGACAAATTAGGAGAGAATGGCTCTTTTGAGGGCCACATAATGAGAAGATTCAGTGTAAAAGGCTTTTGACAGCCAGTCTAGAGAGATATGAATACTCAGAGATAAAGGCCTCAATTTTCCAGCACAATGCAAACTAGACCCAGGGGAGAGAATATGGCAACTGCTGATATTGAGAGGCCCATATGCTAAAAGCAACCAAATTTTCCCCAGCACTAGGATTAGGCAGCCATTCTCAAGAATAGTTGGAACAGGAGCAAAGGGAGGCATTTCTGTTAGGGATAGATGAAATTCAAAGTCAGTAAAAGAGGTTTTTGGCTGCCTATTAGGAAAGAGATACATTTTAGGACATGAGTAGATGAAATATTTTGAATATGAGCCCTAAATCAATTATGCTAAACAACCTAAAATTCATTCATTTTTTTCAAGTTTTTTTTTTATCATTGATTTACACAGCAGAAAGATGAACCTGTGAGTATATGTCATTTTAATGGTAAAGTCATATTGGTGCTAATTACTAATCTAATGAAATTCTTATTAGTGAAGTAACATTCAGAACTCAAAGATTTAAAAAATAACACCAGGGCCTAAAGAAGGGCTTCTCAATGAGATGTGGGACATTAATCCTCCAAATAGCAACTGTTTTTTAAAGTGCTCCACTACTCCAAATTAATCAGAAGGGTGGATGTAGTGAACTTCAAGTTGTGGCTTAGCTCTTTCTCCCAGGAGGAGATCTTGATGTGTTTCCCAGAGCAAGAAGTGGCCAAGATCCCTGTGTGCCATATATGGTTACAGTTCAAATGAGCTATGTAGAGAAACTTGTTAGAAGGTAAAAATTATCATCACTCTAAATTAATCATTAAAATTATTAAAATTGGGCACCAGGGTGGCTCATTCAGTTAAGCATCTGCCTTTGGCTCAAGTCATGATCCCAGGGTCCTGGGATTGAGTCTCACATCAGGCTCCCTGCTCAACAGGGAGTCTGCTTCTCCTTCTACCCTTTCCCTCTGCTCATGATCTCTCTCTCACTCTCTCAAATAAATAAATAACACCTTTAAAATGATTAAAATTAGCACAACTCCATCTTTAATTTTTTCTTCAACTTTGTGGATTTAATGCTGCTCTTGAGCAGTAACAGGTAATTTTACTTATCTCTTAAGAAGTAAGAGATACTTTTTGAGTCTTGCTTCTTTTCCTTGGACCAGTGTTAGGCTTCCTGGAGGTCTTCTGAGCTGACTCAGGAATTGAAAGATCTCTAAAGCTACTCTAAGTCAGATAAGGTGGAGTAAAAGAATTTTGGGCTAGGAGTCAGAAGCTCTAGGTCTAATTTTGGCTTAGCTGCATTCCACCTCATCTGTAAAAGGGGATTAATAGTGCTAGCTCTTCCTACCTATAAGATTGCGACGAATTAATAGGACTACAGTGAGTGAAGGCAAGATATTAACATTTTTATATATACTTGGTATTTAGATGAGGAAAATGCCCCTTCATCTTCTCCTCCACTGATAGATTCTTGGGTATATGTTGACTCAGATTGTCATAACAAAATACCACAGACAGAGTGGCTTGAACAGCAGAAATTTACTTTCTCAAAGTTTTGGATGCTAAGAGTCTAAGATCAAGATTTCAGTCAATTCGGTTTCTGGTGAGAGTCCTTTTTCTAGCTTGTAAATGGCAGCCTTTTCATGTCTTTATAGGCCTTTCATTTTCTATAGTTTTCTTTTGAGGACACGAATTCTATCAGATTAGGGCCTCATCTTGGGACCTCATTTAACCGTAATTACTTCCTTACTCCAAATACAGTCCCATTGGGGTTAGGGCTTCAACATATGAATTTTGGGTGTGGGGTTGGGAGACATGGACATTCAGTCCACAACATTAGGAAAGATTACATTGATCCTGAACCTATGGAGTCCTCAGTTGTGGACTCACATATACCAGTGCCTCAGATGAGGCATTAACAGAGAAAAAAGGACCTCATGTTAAAGATATGCTTTCCAGAACCATTCAATTAGATCTTTTATGGAGACTGTTTTGCTCTCAGATGGAGATGTCCTGCCAAATATTTCATGCAACTTTGGACATCACAAGATATTTTGAGAAATATTGGATTCAGGACATCTGCACCAGAGTCTTAGCACTTAATTGTTTTTATTGATTGTTCCACTGCAAATTTCTTAAAATAACATCCATATCCAATTTATTTGTGGAATCTAAGCTATAAAGACAGGAAAATAATGCATTTTTAAAAATTAAAATCAGAATAAGGCAACCATATAAAGCACTAGAGAAAAATGTATACTACTTGGAGGTAGTATCACTCTGCTTAAGGGTTTAGGTTCTGGATTCAGAGAACCCCGGGTTCAAATCATACCTCTTCCATTATTTATCTCTGTCATTTCAGACAATTTTGAAGTTTCTCTGTACTTCAGATTCTTAGGTTTAATATAGATATAATAGTTCTACCTCACTAGTTTTTTCAGAATTATATAAAATAATATGAGATAAGCACATGGTCTGACCCATTAAGTGCTTAATATATAATAGATACAGCTTATTATATTTTGTAAAATGTCATTGCATAGATTTTTATTACTCTCTCATAAAGAGCTTATACTCTGACACGTTACTGATTTAAGCTGAATTTTAGCAAAAAGAAACATGCTTTTAAGAGCCAATCAAAATAATTTCCTTGTCCCTCGTTTCTTCTTTTTTCTCTTTCCTTCCCTCCCCTCCCCTCCCCTCCCCTCCCCCTTCCTCCCCTCCTCTCCCCCTTCCCTCCTCTCTCCCTTCCCTCCCCTCCCCTCCCTTCCCCTCCCCTCTCCTCTCCTCCCTTCTTCTCTCCTCCCCTCCTCTTTCCTTCCCTTCCATTTTAACAATATTACCTGGGGTGAGATATGGGGAAACCAGAACACATCAAGAGAGAGAAATCAGGAAGAGTGTCATAGTTTGTTGTACTCACAGTTCTCTGGGGGAGAACAGAGCACACAGCACAAAGCCACTCAGGGGAAGCACCAGATCAGTCAGGAGGCAGGAGGGGAGAGAAGAACTATGGATAAGTGCCTTTATCCTTGGTTCTGGGGAGGGAAAAGGCAAGGCAGGGCAAGCGGGTTTAAGATTGGCTAATTTGAATAATTTCAGTGGGCTCTGGAACTTAGGGGCTGGCCTTGTTATCGATGCGTGGCCCTTGGCCAATCATTGCAGGTGTATAATGGCCCAGGGTATGTGTGAGCTGATGTGGGAGGTTGTTGGGGGGTGTGGAATTAAGTAGCTGTTTAAGAAGGGGAAATGACCAGCCTCTCATCAGGGCCTCAAAACTAGGTCAAGACATGTTTGAGGGCAGCCCAGGTGGCTCAGTGGTTTAGCGCCGCCTTCAGTCCAGGGCCTGATCCTAGAGACCCGGGATCGAGTCCCCCGTCAGGCTCCCTGCATGGAGCCTGCTTCTCCCTCTGCCTGTGTCTCTGCCTCTCTCTCCTCTCTCTCTCTCTCTCTCTCTCGAATAAATAAATAAATAAATCTAAAAAAAAAAAAAAAGATATGTTTGAAAGCCTATTTCACTACTTAGAGTCAAATGTTAGCCGGAACTGAGGCTGAGGTTTTTACAAGGTAGAAGAATCTGTCATGTGCACATTGTAAATACTAAGTGCCACAAATGCATCTGGTAGGCCAAGGCGTGAGCAGCCTAATGCCATTATCCCCAATTCTTTTAATATGTGAAAATTTCTGCCTAAAGGAAAAGCAAAAGGATTATTGCTACTTAATATTTGCTTAACATAGCATATTTGGGGAATGTTTCAGAATCTTATGAATGAACCTCGAAGTACCTGAAAGTTGTAGCTATGTCTATTGTTAACCATTATTGAACATTTTTATTCTCTTTAAACCATTGAATTTGGGTAAACCATAGATTGGCGCATAAATATTGAGTCTCTTAGTTTTTCAAGTCAGAGTCTCTTTACTGACCTGCTAGAATGTATGTCACTGAGTAAAGAGGGCGTTGAGGAAATATGGAGAGACTATTATATGCTGTTTTTCTTTTGTTTCTTTGTTTTGTTTTTTGGGAAGAAAGGAGAACAAAAGGAGGCAGATGTGGGGAGTGAAAAGTTTAATATAGTGTATAGATTTGCAGTATTTATTGATTACAGCAGAAAACATAAGTTTTCTGGCCTATTATTTAAAAATAGATCTCTGAATGTGTCTCACACATTGCTGTAATGAATAACAACGACATTAGTATTCTAAAGAAAATCCTGGTTATTAGATTTCTGTAGTAAAGAATTGTTTCAAAAGATCTTACTTTACATTTTAAGACTATTTGCAATCTTGATACATTTTTATGTTACTGGCATCAAATTATTTTTAGTTCAACTGGCCACAGTTGGGAATAAACCTAGATTCTATGTTGAATATTTATACTACATCTGATAAAGTAGCCAATGTAAAGATGTGGTCTATGGTTTTTACACACACTGTGGTAAGAAGGAAATTCAAATATTATAAGACCTATCTTACAAGCTTCCTGGTATCAGACAGATATGTCAAGGCTCATTCATATAAAAAATGTATTTATTAAGGTCACTAAGTAAATACTGTTTCAGTAAGTGAGCAATTTAGATAAAAATGTATACATTTACAAATATATTTACCTACCAAATTAAAACATAGAATGAGCTGCAGGAGTAATTTTAATAGTATATATGGTTTGTGTATTCATAGAGAACATTTTATTCATAAGGTATGAAACACTGAAAGGATCATGGAATACAAAATCATACTAACCAAAGTCCTTCCCTGGCTGTTACAGATCATGGTACCCTGGGAAGATCAGCCTCACTGGGGTTCAAGTTCCTCAGCTGAAAAAGAGGGGGAGACATTAAATAATCTGTAAGGTTTCTTCTATTACAAATTGCCATGATTTCTTCTTTACAACTTATTTCTCATTTAGGAAGAAAATGGGTGAAACGCAAGGTATAAAATATGAATTGCATCGTATAGTAGGAAATCATGAACTTTGTCTTGGCATGTTTTTTTCTTTTCAACTAACATTGTTGAAATTCAGTTAATATTCAATAAACTGTACATATTTAAAATGTACAATTGGAAAAGTTTTGACAATTGGATCCATCTGGGAAGGCATCACCCCAGGTGTTCTTAGGGATTTGGTATAACCCCTCCCTTTTCCCCCTCCTTGTCCTTCTCTTGCCCTGTGTCCAGGCAACCATTAATCTACTTTGTATTCTTACAGTTTAGTTAGCATTTTATAGAATTTTATATAAATGAGATCATATCGTATGTGTTCTTTTTATTTTTGGTCTGGCTTCTGGTACTTAGCGTAATTACTTGAGAATCATTTGTTTTCTTGCATGTATCAATAGTGTGACCCTTTATATTGTTGAATACTATTCCATTGTAAGAATGTCACAGTTCATCTATTCGCTGGTTGGTTCACATTTGCATTGTTTCCAGTTTGTATCTATAACAAATAGAGCTGCTCTGAAGATTCCTGTATGTCCCAGTATGGTCATATGCTTTCTTTTGGGTAAATATCTAGAAGGGAATGGCTAGATCTTATGGCAGATGTCTAATTTTTAAGAAACCACAAAAGTATTTCCTGAAGTGATTGTACCATTTTCTAATCCCAGCAGTAGTATATGAGAGTTCCAGTTGTTCTACACCATCACCAGCCTGCTATGGTCATTTAACTACATTTTAGCCACCCTAGTGGGGGAAAGTATTTAGAATACTAATATTGTGTTTATTTTTCTTTTTTTAAGATTTTATTTATTTTAGAGAGAGAGAGAGAGCACAAGTGAGAGTAGGGAGGGGGAGAGGGAGATGGAAAGAGAGAAAGAATCTGAAGCAGACTCCACACTGAGTGCAGAGCCCTATGTGGGGCTTGATCTCACCAACATGAGATCACAACTTGAGCAGAAACCAAGAGTCCTATGCTTAACCAGCGGAGCCACCCAGGCACCCCTCTCCCTGTGGTTTTAGTTTGCATTTTCCTAATGACTAATGATACTGAGCATTTTTTCATATGCTTATTTGGCCTCTGTATGTCTTCTTTATTGAAGGGTCCAGATTTTTTTCCTTCCATTTTTAAGAGGATTGTTTGTTTTCTTACTATTCAGTTTTGAGAATCTATAATTCTTTATATAGTGTAGCTATTCTTACTTTTAAGGCTTATTGGATGAGATCAGAGCAGTGCTCAGTCTCGGGCTATAATTATCCTCCAATATTGAGGTAAGACCCTTCTGTATTCTCTACCCAGGGTCCTGTGAATCATGACAATTTCCTCTGGTTTGTGGGAACAGGGCTATTCTTGTACCCATGTAAAACCCAGGGACTATTACCTGTAATTCTTTTGAATAGTTCTTTGTTTGTCCTTGGGTAATTTCCATAAGAACATATGCTGATCAACAATCAGTTGAAAACTTGAGACTCTCTGCAGCCCCTGGAGTCCCCTCTTATGCAGTTTTCTCCTTTCTGAAACTCTGTCTGGAGAATTCTAGCTGCTTTGATCTCAAATCAGGGAATGTGTTGAGCACTTCTTGGTTTCTCCCAACTGAAAGTGTGGTTGGAAACTCAATACAATAAACTGGGGCAATTTTTGAGCTTGTCTTGTTTGCTTCTGTAGAGATCACTGTAATTTGTTATTTGATATCTAGTGTCTTGAAAATGGCTTTTACATGTTTATTTCCTCTATCCTTTTTTGTTGCTTCAGTCGAAAGGTAAATTTGATCCCTTTTACTCCATTTTGGCCATAATTGGAATGGTTTTAAATTTTTTTCTTTAGGGTTTGGATAAAGTCCTAATGAGAGCCACTGGCCATTTGGGCATTGTATCTGCTTGCTCATAATCTCACTGTTATTAACATTTTGGTTTATATTTGTCTAGTTCTCTTTTGCTCTTTTTCTTAAACAGCTTTATTGAAATATAATACATACATCACAATTTACTCATTTAAATTATACAATTCAGTGGTTTTTATATAATCATAGATATGTGCAACAATCACCACAGTCAATTTTAGAATATTTTTAACAGATCCTTTATCTATCACTCCCATCATTCCCCTCCCTCCCCTACCCCAGTTCTAAGCAACTACTAATCCACTTTCTCTCTTTCTGTAGATTTATCTATTCTATACACTTTATATAAGTGGAATCATATACTATTTGGTCTTTTGTGGTTGACTTCTTTCACTTAGCATAATTCTTTTAAGCTTCATCTATGCTGTAGCATATATCAGTACTTCATTCTTTTTTATGGCCAAGTAATATTCCATTGTATGGATATATCAAAATTTTTTATTCTAGTCGTCTGTTGTTGATAACTGGGGTTTTGTTACTACCTTTTGACTATTGTGAGTGCAGCTGCTGTAAACATTACACACTTGTATTTGAGTACCTACTTTTAATTATTTGTATATTTCTAAGACTGAAATTGCTATGTTGTATGGTAATTCTATGTTTAACTTTTTGAGGAACTGTCAAATTGATTTCCACAGTGGCTGAATTACTTTATATTTACACCAGCAGTGTACAAGTATTCTAATTTCTTCACATTCTTGTAAGCACTTTGCTATTTTTCATTTTTAAAAAATATATAGCCATCCAGGGTGCCTGGTTGGCTCAGTCAGTTGATCATCCAAATCTTGGTTTTGGCCCATGTCATGATCTCAGGGCTGTGGGGTCCAGACCTACACTAGGCTCCATGATCAGTGTGGAGTCTGATGGCGATTCTCTCCCTCCCTCCCTGCCCTCTCTCTCTCAAATGAATAAGTAAATATATAAATAAAATCTTTAAAAAATGTATATAGCCATCCTACTAGGTATGAAGTGGTATCTCATTGTGGTTTTGATTAGCTTTTCCCTAATTACTAATGATGTTAAACATCTTTTCATGTAATTGGTGGTTATTTGTATGTCTTCTTTGAAAAAATGTCTATTCAAGGGCTTTGCCCATTTTAACATCAGGCTGTTTGTTGTTGAGTTTTAAGAGTTCTTTATATATTCTGGATACTAAATTTTTGTCAGATAAATGACTAACAAAATTTTTCTCCCTTTCTGCGGATTGTCTTTTTACTTTTGTTAACAGTATCCTTTGATGTACAAAAGGTTTTAAAATTTGATGAAATTCAACTTGTCTATTTTTTTTATTACTTGTGCTTTTGGTGTCATATCTAAGAAAATGCTGCCAAATTTAAGGCCATAAGGATTCACCCTATGTTTTCTTCTTATAATTTTATAGCTTGAGCTCTTTCACTTAGATGTTTGATCTATCTTGATTCAATATTTGAAACTGCTGTGAGGAAAGGTCCAACTTTATTCTTTTGCATCCAGTTGTTCTCAGCAATTCTTTGAAAATTCCATTCTTTCACCATTGAATAATCTTGGTACCCTTGTTGAAAATTAGTTGACCATAGACATATGGATTTATTTTTGGACTCTAAATTCCATTTCACTTGTCTATATTTTTATCTGTATGCTAGTACCATACCATACTAAGTTTTGAAATTAAGAAGTGTGAGTTCTCTTACTTTGTTTTTCTTTCTCAAGATTGTTTTGGCTATTCTGAATTCCTTAAAATCCCATTTAATATTGGAATCAAATTGTCAATTTCTACAAAGCATTCAGCTGAAACTTTATGGGGCACTGCTTTAAATCCATAGGTCAATTTGAGGAATATTGCCATCTTAAAGTATTAAGTCTTTTAATTCAGGAGCATGGGGATGATTTTGTATTCATTTAAATTTTCTTTGATTTCTTTCAATAATATTTTATAGTTTTTAGCATATAAGTTTTATATTTTTACTAAATTCATTCCTAAATATTTTATTCTTTTTTGGTGTTGTTATAAATGGAGATTTAAAAATTAATTTTCAGATTGTTCATTACAAATGTGTAGAAATAGAAATAGTATTTGTATATGTATTTTATATCTTTCAAACTTGTGGAATTTCTGGTGAATTCCTTTTGTAAAAAATATTTTATTTATTTATTCATGAGAGACACAGAGAGAGGTAGAGACATAGGCAGAGGGAGAAGCAGACTCCCTGCGGTGAGCCCGATGTGAGACTGAATCCCAGGACCCCGGGATCATGACTTGAGCCCAAGGCAGACTCTCAATAGCTGAACCACCCAGGCGCCCCTCTTCTGGTGAATTCCTTAGGATTTTCTATATACAAGTCCATGTTACTTGTGATAGAGATAGTTTTACTTCTTTTTCAATTTGAATATTTGTTTGTTTATTTATTTATACCTAATTGCCCTATCTAGATATTGAATAGAAGTGGTGATAGCAGACATTCTTATTTTGTTCCTTTTTTTTTTTTTTAAAGATTTCATTTTTAAGTAATTTTTATACCCAGCATGGGACTTGAACTTGCAACCCTCAAATCAAGAGTTGTGCATACTTTATTGACTGACCAGCCAGGTGCCTCTCTTATCTTATCTTGTTCTATTTTATTTTATTTTATTTTATTTATTTTATTTTATTTATTCATTCATTCATGAGAGACAGAGAGAGAGAGAGAGAGAGAGAGAGAGAAAGAGGCAGAGACACAGGCAGGGGGAGAAGCAGGCTCCATGCAGGGAGCCCTACCTGGAACTCAATCGGAGGTCCCTGGGATCAGGCTCTGGGCTGAAGGTGGCGCTAAACCGCTGAGCCACCGGGCTACCTCTTATCTTGTTCTTGATCTTAGAAGGAAAGCATCCAATTCCTCACCATTAATAATTAATTATGTAGCTGTAGTTTGTTTGTTTTTTGTAGATGCCCTTTATCAGGTTGTGGAAGTTCTCTTCTATTCTTAGTTTGTTGAATGTTTCTATTATGAAATGGTGTTGAATTTAATCAAATTCTTTCTACTTCTATTCAGATGAAGTTTTTTGTTTTATATTATATTGATAGAATGTGTCACATTAATTGATTTTCAGATGATGTATTTGTCTGGTTTTGATACCAGGATAATACTGGTCTTATAAAATGAGCTGAATATTGGTCACTCTTTTAAATTTTGGGAGAATTTGTGAAGAATTAGTATGCATGCTTCTTTAAATGTTTAATAGAATTCCACAGTCATCTGCACCTGGCTTTTATTTGTAGGTAACTTTTTAATTATTCATCAATCTCTTTATCTGTTATAGGATTATTTGTATCTATTTTTCTTGAATCAGTTTCAACTGTATCTTCCTAGGAATTTGTCAATTTTATCTACATTAACTAATTTGTTGGCATACAACTGTCCATGGTATTCCTTTATACTCCTTTTCATTTCTTTAAAGTTGATAGTAATGTCTACTTTCATTTCTAATAATTTGAGTCTTTTCTATTTTGGGCAGTTTAGCTAACATTTTCTAAAATTTGTTACCTCTCTTTTTCAAATAAAAATAATTTAACCTGTATTTCCTTGTGTTCCTGTGTGTGTGTGTGTGTTAACATTAAACTTTTTAATCCAACTGGAATTCATTTCACCATATAAGGGATCTTATTTTTAATTTTAAAATAATTAACCAATCATTCCAGTACCACTTGTTGAATAATTTATCTATCTCCAATGATTTGAAATGTTCCTTAATTATACGCTGTGTTTTTACATATACTATGATTATTTCTAGGCTTTCTCTTCTTTTGTGTAATCATATCTACCAATTCTTATGATGGATATCATACTGCTTTTATTTCTTACTATTTTATCATTTATAAAATAATAAGAAAAAAACTTATTATTAACTAGGAAAAAAACTACCCTCTCACTATTTCTTAAATTTTAGCTATTTCTATCAACTTATATTCCAGCTGCTCATTAGAACAACTTTATCACATCACCTCTGTTCCCTTTGTACCGCCTTCCCCCAAGGAATGTTTGAGTTTTTTTCAAATGCTGGGAGTTTATTTGATCTGAAATCAATTCATATAATATTCTGAGAAAGATAGACATTTTAAAATATTGAATGTACACATCATAGGTGCTCTCCTACTCTTTGACCTATTTTTAGTGTTGCTGACCACTAGACTCCTGAGCTTCTTCAAATGTAACTATGCAATTATTCTTGACTCTTTCCTTATGGTAGTATTTCTCAGGTCTTCTTTTTCTTCTTCCTTTCCTTTTCCACTAGGACTTTCTTAACAATCCTTTATCAATCTTTCTCCTTCTCCATACTGCTTCATAGTTAGAAAAATTATCTTTGTCTATTTTTTTCTTAGAAGTCATGGGGACTACCAATTGCTTAATTCAATCAAATAGGCCTTTACTCTGAATTTAAAAATGTCTAATTGTCATCTAGAATCTTACTCCCACCCTAAAGCCCACATTCTGTTCTCAGACCCTCAACTCAAAATTTGTATTCCTCTCTTACTACTTCTCGTTTTGTAATTTCTACTTCAGCAAAACAAAGCTATTCATATTTCTTTACTTTAGCAAAGTAAAATTCACTGCCATATATAATTCACCAACATTTACCTACAGACGATCGTATAGATACACTGTTTTATGGTATTTATTCCTTACCATCTTCCATAAAAATGTATATCCTCTCCTCCTTTCAGCCCCTGCTCAATACAAACTTGAGACAAGAAGTGTGTCTATTTTAATGCTACTCCAGTCATTCCAGCAGCTTTTCTGTGATGGTATTATTTAGTTATAATTGATTATACAGAGATGCCTTATTCAAGAAAGTACAGTGTACAAGCATGTATAATATATATGATTATGATTACTTTTATAAACTTGATTCACCATTGATTCATTTAAATGTTAGCTTATATTTTTTGGAAGCTATAAAAATTTAAACTGGGAGTTATTGTCTCCAGCAGTGTGAAAGCTCTATGAACTTATAAATCAATAATTACAAATAAATAAAATGAATTGCTTCAAACACATGAAAGAATATAAAGCTTAGTATAACTTAAAACATATAAAATTTATTATCTAATGCTTCTTTGTAAAGCTATTCCTGGGTATTCATACTTGTTAAATACCTACTATGGACATAGTTTTTAAAAATCTCTCTGTAAGTTCAGTCCATGAGGGATAATGAATTCAAACCATTGTGCAATTAGAGGATTTCCTGACCTAAATTCACCCACCTTGGGCATTAACATAATGAATGCAGAGGACAAATATGAAGGGAGAGACCTTTTTCATCTTTTGGAAACTGGAGACTTCTAGTAGAGGACGGTTATATTGAGTCTTGCAGGAGAAATAGAAGTTAGCTAGATAGTGGGGTGGGAGGGGTGATCATTCCAAAAATAGCAATGGATGTATGTGCAAAGACCTGCGAGACTGTGACAAATATGAGAAATTGCTAATATTCCAAAGGATTCAACAAAGGATGAATATGTGATCATGGGGAGATATGACCAGAAAGCTAAACTGAGGCCAAGTCATGAAGAGCTTTGTAAATTATACCAAAGAGTTTGGCCTTTCTTCTACAGGCAATGGGAACTTGCTTACAGAAAGAAACACTTCTATCAGTATATTATGAAGTTCTTGTTAATGTATTATGAAGTTCCTATCAATATATTATGAAGAAAAAAAACCCTCAAATACTTCTTATCTAATGTGCAAGGCAACCTTAAAAAAAAACAACAAAAGAAGAAGAATAAAAAGAAGCAGCCCTGGCCTCCTCTTACAAAAAGAGTATCAGCAAATCAGGTTCACAACTAACTTCAGTTTTCTGTTTCTTAGATTTTGTTTGTTGTAAAGTGCTTTTATCTTGTTTTCAAAGATCCAAAGTATAGAATTGTTTACTTATTTCTAGCAGCTATATTTTTCCCTTCACAGATTGTCCCTGTCTTTGAATGTGCCTTTTGAAATGGTATTTTCCAATTTGATTTTCAGGAGTAAGGCCTCGAGCATGAAAAACATGAATTTTTTTTCTTAGAAGCAAGTGAGCTTTCCTTCTTTCCTGATGTACACAGATGGTTTCAGGATGTATCAATGCTGAGAGCCATTTACAGTCAAAAGATTTTTTGATCTTTGGCAAGCCCTAGAGGGAAGAGGAGATTAATGTTATATGTCCTTCCCAACATCAGACTGGAGGAAGGGTTGGTAACTGCGATGAATGTTTTAGTCTTAAGAAAAACTTGCACCTTTGGTAATATCTGCGCAGGTGGCAGTGATGCCTGAGAAAGCATGTGGGGCTTCTAGGAGGGGCTGGGAGGAGGCACACTGCTTGCACTGTGATGTAGTGGAAAAGGAAGGTTAAGTGGTCTCTAATTTTTAAAATCTATGTAATTTTTAAAAGTCACTTTTATATAATTGTGGAGTTATTTCCTGAGGGATTTTTGTTGTTGGTGGTGGTGGTTTGTTTTGGGTACAAAGTCAAGAAGACCAAAATGATGAAGTTATGAGGAAGTGGCTCCAACCACTGGGGAATGAGGGATAGAGAATTCAGCTCCCAGAGTTCACTGCTGAGCTCTTACTCAGAATATGAAAGTTGCACTTCACGTCAAACCACTGGCTGGTCATTTCCTCAGAAAGTCTGGATGGTTTTCACTCTGACACCACATTGTGACTTGGGAAGAAAGGTGACAAAGAAGGGAATAGAAGGAAGTGAACCTAATGTTCAAAGGGTGATTTTGTGTTTCCAACAGGTGTAGATTGGAATAGGCATAGGTGATGAATAAATGAATGAGTTAGCTAGTTCATAAGAAGAAATGTACACTTTGAAAAGTGGGCTATGCCTTTTGATTTTTTCCCTTTTGATTGTTTTAATTTTTTACACAAAGCCCTTTTCAAAACAGCAGTTTAATATGTCCCAAAGAAGATAAGGGAAAGAGATTTTGTTTGGATTGAAATCTGGGATAGAATTTAAAAAGGGGAATGGTGTATTCTTGGGATTCTGGCAAGGTGAAGGTTATGGCAGTGAGAAATTTCTCAGGATGTAGTGAATTTTCACAAGTGAGTAAGGGTCATTTGTACAGTCATGGTTCCCAAACAGAAATTCTCCTGAGAGCTCTTCTCTGCTCAAAATTGGAAGGAATTTGCATTAAGATGGGAGGCTATTTTCTTGGAAAAGCCTCTTAGCCCTTAAGTAGCTTGCAAGAGACTGTTTTGACAAGGTTCATGAAAATGGTGTCAGGAAAAGGAAATTACTTGCTTTAATAACTCTGACATTATTGGTGTTAAGTATTTTGCATTCTGTTTGGTGATTTGCATACAGATGGGGCTATGTGGACTCAGAACGGTGTTCCTTTGTGTTTTTTCCCATTTCTAGCACTTTAAAAAAATGAGTCAGAGATGCACATCAAATTGTCCTAAAAGAGCCAGTGATTTTAATTAGTTTTGAGAGAGAAGTTAACCTAAATACAGCATTGGGATTAGAATTGGAAGAATTTTCTACTTAACTGTTTTTATTTTGGCCTATCACCTACAAAACTATCACACTGCCATGGGATTTTAAAGCTGATGGGTCAGGACTTCTGGTCTCCTGGCTTCAGGTCAGCTTTTCCCAGAGTATTGTGCTTACTCTCTTTGCAAACTGTAAAATACAATGTTGTCAGTTAAGTTTAGGGATTTTAAGTATATAATGACGAAAGAGACACATCCTTGCCAATTTAGATTTTGTTTTTACTACAGATGTGGTAGTCAATTCACGTATTGTTACCCAAATGTAGAAGTTGCACTGGGCATCTCTGAACCTCCCCTCCTAGACTTGAGAATCCTTGAATCTTTGAAGCCTTTTAGGAACATCTCTTGATATTTCAAAGATACAGATACAGAATCATACTACTGTTAATGTTCTTGGCCTCAAATTCCTACCTTTAAAATGGAGTATTAAAATTGTTCTTTTGTCTTATAAGAGTCCAAGCTTTTTGTTCATCATTCCACCTGTCTAGAATATTCTGCTTCTTTTTTTTTTCACCTTTCTTTCCTTGAAAAACTCAGTTCAAACTCTCATTCCTTTAGGTTTAATGATCTCTTCAGCTTCCTTCATATTACTATTCAATTGTTTTGGTAAGTAGTGTCACTATATGGGATTTTTTTTTTTACACTGTGGTTATTTATTGTTATGTAACTTATATATTTTGACAGCTTATATAAATTCCAGATTGCTTTTAGAGAGTGAAAACCATGACCTTTCCAAATTTACATTCAGCAGAATGCATCTCAGAGTGTTTACTATATATTATATATTGAGCAAATAATTGTAATTTTGATTTTACATTATTTTTAGTTTTCTGTTTTTAACAAAACCATTTTTTACAAAAAGCTTAGCAAATGGAGGTGTACCTGAAAACATTTATTTTTAAAGTACAGCATATTAGTTATTTTCTTAACTTTTATTTCTTAGTGTGAAAAAAATGCAGTGTCCCAGCCCAGCATCACAAAAGAAAAGTATAGAAGAGTTTGAAACAGAGAGATGGGGACACCTGGGTGGCTCAGTGGTTGAGCATCTGCATTTGGCTCAGGGCATGATCCCGGAGTCCTGGGACTGAGTCCCTCACTGGGCTCCCTGCATGGAGCCTGCTCCTCCCTCGGCCTGTCTCTGCCTCTCTGTGTCTCTCATGAATAAATAAATAAATAAAATCTTTTAAAAAATTAAAAAAAAAGAAACTGAGACAAAAAATAGTAAGTGATACAGTTAATTGTTGGAGCTTCTAATTTCTTTTTAAGAAGAAAAATAAGATTAATAGAAAATATATTTTGAAAACAATTTCCCAATAATATTTTTTCAGCCAATGGATTAATTTGATAAATAAGTGATTATTCTTTTAAAGATTTATGTGTTAGGCCCTATGCTGTGGATTCAGTACCCTATAAGACAGAAAGGGCCCCTATCCTCAAGAGAATACATTTTACTAGGAAGGCATTTTAGCTAATGTGTATCATGATATGCAACTGAAACTCTTATCACCTATACTATTCATATGTGTGCATTGTGATTAAAAAAATATTATAAAGTTAAATGCAAAATAACTTGGAAACAAAAGCTGATAAAATACTGTAACTACTGTCTTGATTTCAACTGTGTGATGATCAGTGAGGTTTCATTGTTTTTACTGATTTTAATAAGTGGCATAAATGTATACACATGTATAACTTAATAGTAAAATATTAACAATACAGCAGATGGATGCTCTGTAGGGCACACCTAGTTATGTGACCTTTCTGGTAATCGTCTGGTCCACATACCACTTAAGTTCTTGTACAGATTCTTTAGTGAAGAACCAAAAACAGACTTGGAAATAAGGTGCTCACATCTCACAGTCCCTTCATAAAGAAGCTGGAGACTTAACACAACAGTGTTATTCCTGTGGCCAATTCCTCAGTGAGGAAGATTAGTTTGATGGAGGAATTTGTGGGTGCAGAAGGTTTTTAGATTTTGTTTATAAATAAGTGGCTTCCTAGGATTTGGCTTGAATTTACAGTGTATGTTTATCTGAAGCCCCCGAAGACAGATGTATATGAACACTTATCTATCATCTTGTAATCAAGGGGGAAATGAGCTACAGATTTCCTGATTTCTTTGCCAGAGGCAACGACTTTTCTCCAGTAACATAAACACAGATGCAGGGAAGTGTTCCATTTAAACCTCTTCCAAAGTTCATGGGTATTTTCCCTTGGTATGACTAGTTCTGGTGCTCAGTTTAGGTTTAAAATAAGTTATTTTTCAAATACCTATTTTGATACAGTGGACTTGTTTAAGAGTAAAGTCATCATGGGTAATAAACAATGGACTTGAACCTCCACCTACAATAAACTATAATATT
The DNA here is from genome assembly GCF_905146905.1 of Nyctereutes procyonoides. Classification (NCBI taxonomy): domain Eukaryota; kingdom Metazoa; phylum Chordata; class Mammalia; order Carnivora; family Canidae; genus Nyctereutes; species Nyctereutes procyonoides. The sequence continues at coordinate 9,445,181 of NW_026575145.1, forward strand.
ATTACCTTAAAATGATAAGGCACTGTGATACTCAAAGCACCTTTTCATGCAATGTCTTTCTTGTTACTCAGATAATCCTATAAGATAGAAAGGGCAGTCATTATCACCATCGTTTTACAGATGAAAAAACTGAGTCCTCTGCAGTTTAAGTGATTGCCTAAGGACATAAACTGATAAATGGTGGATTTAAAACTAGGGCACTGAGATAACTTTTAAATACAAGTTATGATTTATAAGCATTTTGAAACGGTATTCTAATAAAAAAAATAAGAAAAACTGAACATGTTCTTGCTTCAAGATAGGATGGAATCAAAGAAAGAACAATGAACCAGAGACCTGGATCCAGTTCCAGTTTTGCCAACTGACTCAGTTATTATGGACAACCTGCTATTCTTTCAGGGTCTGATTTTATCACCTATACAAAGAAAGCATTGAATTAAATTACCTGTAGTGTCTCTTTCACACCTAACATTGTATGAAATAGTTGGTGTTCAACTATCTAAGTTCTAGATTTTTCTAAGCTATTTATTCCCCTTTACCTTCCCGTATCTGTGCATTCCTCCTGCCTCCATCCACATCTGACTGAGGAGATAATCTCAGACACGTGAATTGTGCAGACCCCAAAATCCCAACTGCCAAAATATCTCCCCCATGAGCTTGCCCCCATGCTCTTGCCTTATCACCTTATCTAATGTTGCGTGAAATTCCCAGAATAGAGCCTCTTTTTGAGGGACCATGAGAAAGTTTGCAGATTTGCTAGGGCTGCAATAACAAAATATCACAGACTAGATAGCTTAAATATCAGAAAGTTGCTTCTTCACAGTTCTAGAGGGTAGGAGTCAAGATCAAGGTGTTAGTAGGTTTAGTTCCTTTTAATGCCACTCTCCTAGCTTTGCAGATGGCTTTCTTACTGTGTCCTCATATGTTCACCCCTGGGTGTGTGTGTCTCCTGTTTTTTTACTTCTTTTTCTAAAGACATTAGTCATATTTGGATTATGTCTCACCCTAAATTGCTTCACTTAAACTTAATTACCTCTTCAAAGACACTGTGTCCAAGTGCAGTCACACTCTGAGGTACCAGGGGTAAGTTCTTTAACATATGAATTTGGTGGGAGACATAATTCAGCCTAAAACATACTTGCCCTAGAAAGATTTCTTTAAAACATTCTCTAGGAGTTAGGGAATAAAGCCATAACATAGATCACCAAAGTGGAGATGGATACAGCTGGAGGAAAGGGTATAAAATCTGGAAGGGATAATTGCTGATGAAGTGGATTGATTGGGGCACCCAGAAGACATTCTTTGCTGAAAGTAGGCTGTACTCACTGCTGTCTTTATAGAAGTGTGGAGGCTGAGAAAATTAAGGCCATTCCACTTTAAGTTCAGCGTTAGCACAAGTACAGCCATCCCAGGCCCCTGTGAATAAGAGCTGAATTTACCTTACTTCAGTTACAGGAAGAAAACAGCTTACAGCTTAACGTCCTAGAAAGCCCCATATTAGAATAAAAACAGAGCCCAAGCCAAGGGCAGGAAGCCCCTATTAGAATAAGATCAGAGCTCAATGCCCTTGAAGGCCCCATATCAAAATGTAAACAGAACTTGAGGAATTGCTCCACCCCTTCTGGAGGTCGCCTAGACTAGTCCTTAAATCTAAGCTGAAACCCACCTCGGGGTCCAAGTCCCTGCTCCGCTGTGTCGGGTACACTTGGACCCAAGCTCGAGCTTGTAAATAAACCCTCATGTGTTTGCATCGGTGTCGGCTCCTCGGTGGTTTCTCGGATTCGCAATCTTGGGCACAACAGAAGTAATGACTTGGATGAAAGGAAATGAATTTAACTTATAATGTCTCTTACAATAATTACTCTTTTGTGTCAATGCTTTGGAGGCCCTATCAGAAAAAAAAATAAACAATATTCTGTGTTTTCAGCCTCAGAATTTGCTGTTTTCTCATATGCAAAAGACACATACTATAACCATGCTTTAGTTCAAGACTACAAGCAACTTTTCAGCCAAAGATTTCTCTCTGGTAATAGAGACAGTCTACTAAACACTACTAAAACATTTGGCTACTTTTTATAATTATTGAATTATTGCTGCATATTTTTCCATGTTCAGGCTGAATAACAGATAATTCATTTGCCTCAAGTAGGTTTGCGCAAATTTTCAGTTTTTTATCCCAAACACAGACATGACACATGTCAAGACTCATAAAATGTCTAGATGGCAGTGTCCAATATGTTAGCCAGTAGCCATTTAAAGTTGAACTGATTAAAGTTAAATACTATATAAATTTAGTTCCTCAGTTGCACTGGCCATATTTCAAGTGCTCAATGATCATGTATGGCTACCATATTCAACAGTGCAGATATAGAACATTTCCATTATCACAGAAAGCCTATTGGATAACACTGATGTAGATTATTTTTCATATTGATACCTACTGATAAAATACATTCTCATTTAATAGAACCAAACTTATGCTGTAAAATATTTTGTTCCTTATCAGTTAGAATGCATTTAGCTATAAATAACAAAAACTCAACTTATAGAGGCTTGAACAAAAAAGGATTTATTATTCCTATTGTAGATTCAGCTGTTCACCAGTGTCAGGGCTCATATCACCATGATTTTCTTAGTCTTTCCTTCATGGTTAAAAGGTGCCTACTCTGGTTCCAATCATCTCATCCATTTAAGATAAGAAGAAGGTGAGGAGCCTCTGGGTGCCTCAGTTGGTTAAGTGTCGCACTCTTGATTTTGGCTCAGGTCATGCTCTCAGGGTCATGATCTCGAGTCGTGAGATTGACCCTTGTGTTGGGCTGTGCACTGGGTGTGGGCCTAAGATTAAGTTTCTCTCTCTCCCTCTTCCTTTCCCTACTGGCTGTCTCTCTAAAGATTGAAAGAAAGAGAAAGAAAGAAAGAAAGAAAGAAAGAAAGAAAGAAAGAAAGAAAGAAGAAATTAAAAGGAAGTATGTGGCATCCATATCAAAAAAGAAAAGGCTTTCCCAGAAATCCCTTAGCTGACTTTGGCATGTATGTAAACCACAGGATTTTCTATGCCCACTCATGGAATATGGTTAGGAATCATGGATTAGGAGTCGTGGTTAGGACAGCCAAGCAACAAGCAGTGTCTTCTATAGCTTTCTAATAGGATTTGTGAAAAGTAGTTCCTGTTATCACAGGGACATTAGTAAGAAGCAAGAGATTATATCCCATCATTTCTCTAAAAGAACAAATATTGAAAATCTGGGTTTTCTTTCTATTCAACAATCCATATTTCCAAAGTTTACAAAATAGGAAGGAGTGGCAACCTCTATCTGAATTATATATATACTGATTGTGATAACGATTGTGAGCACATAGAACAACTGAGAAAGTATGTCTGTTACTTGAAAGCCGTGTGATGAAGTGGAAAGAAGATAGATTTTCTTTCACCCGTCCATGTAATTACTAAATTGAGCAGGTCACCTATCCTAAGTTTGATTATCTGTAGGATGGAGATTACTGTGAAATCAAATGAGCCAACATGTGCTAAATGTGTCTGGTGTGGAACAGCCACCTCACAAACATTACTTCTGTATCCTACTTCTTTTCCTATGTTGTGCAGAGTAGTCTCAAACTGAGCTTTCAGAAATGATCACATAAAGTGTTATAAGATTTCCAAATACAGATTGAAGTATTAACATGAAGTAATAGCTTGATCATATGTACTCAGAAAACGTATGTTAAGGGACGTCTGGGTAGCTCAGTGGGTATCTGCCTTCGGCTTAGGGTATGATCCCAGTCCTGGGATCGAGTCCTATGTCAGGCTCCCTGTGAGGAGCCTGCTTCTCCCTCTGTCTAGGTCTCTGCCTCTTTCTGTGTCTCTCATGAATAAATATATAAAATCTTAAAAAAAAAAAAAAAGGAAAAAGTTTCTTAAGTCCTTTGTTTAAATCTGGTGATGTCACACTTACCACAATATGTTCTTTAATTTCCCTGAAGTTAAAAGTTACTAAGAAGAACGAAAGATTTTTTTTTTTTCCCTTAAATTTCTTTTACTTAGTTAACTTGCAGATCTGGACATAATTTGCAATAAAATTGACCTTTGCTTTAGTGAGCTTCAGAACTTAATTGTCTCAGAGAGGAAACACACATGGAAGGGGTAGTGATCAGGGAGCAAATGTGGGGAATGATGACAGGCAGGTTTTCTGTATCCTGAGAAACTTCTAGGATGAAAGATGGTTGTCACAAGAAACCAACTGGGCCCCAGAAGAAACCATTTTGGAGAAAGATGAAGAGGCTTACAAAGACTTAACAAAAGAGTAAAATCTTATCTAGTATTAACAACGAGAGCTTTGGAGCCACATAAGCACTCTCTGGGTGAGCAAGGCGGAGAGAAAAGCACAGTTAAAGCAATCATTTTGAATTGCTACTGGGTTTTTTTCCTTGGATATAGTGGCCACCGAGGCCTGCAATCAGCTTAATTATACCTATAACAAAAGGAGTAGCACAAGGGAACAGGTATAGCTGAGGAAAAGCTACTGTAGATACTTGCCCTGATGGAGAGGAATCTGAGAATCCTAGATTTCCTCTGTGAAATTAAGTGGGTTACAAATTCTACTGGCTCTTGCAATATAGGGAGGATTTAGAAGGTGGACAGAGGAACTTTCTCCTTTGTTGCTGTTATTCAAATTGAAGTCTTCCCAAAGCCTGTCTCAGGCACCCCACTTCTGTGATGAAACTCTTTACTTGGAACGCATGGCACATGTAAACAGCAAAAAAGAATTTGCATGACTGAACAAAATGAGATGAAGAGGCTTGAAAAGTAAGTTTGGCTAGACAGTGAGGAAGAGGATGGCAAGCATTTTGTTCCATATTTGGAAAGCAGCAAACAGTGAGGGCCAAAGGGAATTATTTGCTGTGTTACTGGGGGGGGGGGGGGAGGGCATAATGAAGCATCACAAGGTAAAATGAAAGTAAGGAGAATTTAGTGAACATCTGAAATGCCTCCCTCCAGGAGCTACTACAGGTTAGCATTCTCAGAACAGGCCTAATTTAGCACAACAGGCCTTCTCTGGAATTGAATGCGATCCATTTCATCGTAGAATCCTTTCTTGCAGAGAGGCATTGTGAACACCGATGATTTAAGACTATTTTAGGCTGTAGGTAGAAATAATGTTGTAAGAAGCAATTCTCTATTGTTTTGCATATTTGACCATTGAAAACTGCTTGCTTTTCCCCCTTCTTTAACAAACACTGTCTTGGTTTGGGAACCCACAAAATTGGAGCTTGAAATAAGGATTTAGTGCACACAATTTATTTGGGAAGTGATTTCAGGAAGTAGGAAGAAAAAAGGAAGGAATGAAATGGAAGTAGGAAAAGCCAATAAAGGCTGCATTCTAAATTCTCTACTGTGATAGACAGTGAGAGTTCAAATCACAGAATGCTTTCCAAAATTCTCTCTGGCCTGGGAAATGGCAGCATTTGTCCATTGGCTTCCATTGTCATTGGTTGAGGGTAACTCTCAGAGATGTTAGCTTCCCAGCACTTCCAGGTACTGAGTTCCCACAGATTTGGCAAAAGTTCCTAAGCAGAAAAGCACAGGTTTCATGAAGTGGGAAGCTATAAGTGTCTACTACAGATGTGGCTAAAATCAGCAGTAGGCCGAGCAGATAGATCCAAGGCTCTAGGAACATCTGCTACAAACCCAATTTACTTCCCTGAACACCTAACTCATCAGATTCAGATTTGTTAGATGGAGGACAGCATTTTACATGGTAACATTGACTCTGCAATGTTAGAGATGGTGCCCTTCCTTTGAAGCCTACCTTTTTCCATACTCACAACATTTGCGTACTCTTTCTTATTATGCCCTCTTGGGACTTCATTAACTACTGACCATTTTTCCAGTTTTACACAAATTACAATTCTCTGTGTTGCCATCAGCATTTTCAAACTTGTCTCATTTTTTGCATTGCCAAACAAGCAGCTACTCCATGAACTTTTGTGCAACTCCGTACCTAGGAAAGTGGTTTGCTTTCAGTATATATTCAGTAAATGTAGGTTGATTAGTTTGTTTTTCATTTATATTCATTTTTCAAAGACTGGAAGTACAATATGTGCACATGATAAAAATTCAAGCAGTGCAAGCATTTGTACAATAAAAAGTCATTCTTCTTTTTACTGTGGACTTCCAATGCCCTTTTCTCTGATATAGTCATTGTTAATAATTCCTTATTTATTATTCCAGAAAGTGTCTGTGGATATACAATTTTTATATATCCATTAAAATGCAAATGAGATCATGTTGTATACATGATCTGTACTTTAATACAACTAAGGTTTCACTGGACAAATATGTCAAATATTATTTGATAACAGCACATACAGACCTACATCATTCAATTTAATGGCTATCTGGAATTCCACCATACAGATGTGTTATTCATCAAAATGATTTTTCTGATTTCCTAAATATTTCTAGCACGATAATTCATAACATGGCAGTTAATTTCTCCCACTTATCAGCTGTGATAGACTCAGATATGCTATGGCCACAAATTAACACAAGTTTAGCAGCATAAAACAACACAAACATATTATCTCTCAGTTTCTGTGTTCAGAATTCCGGATATGCGTTTGTTTGGTCCTGTCTTCAGACTGACCAACCTGAAAATCAAGATGCCAGCTGGGACTATAACCTCATCTGGGGCCTAAGGTTCTCTTCCAAGCTTACTGGTTGTTATCAGAGATCATTTCCTTATGGCTGCATGACTGCAAGTCATTTTCTTGCTAGTCTTCAGTTGAGGACTGCTCCCAATTCCTAGAAACTGCCTTTGTCCATAGACAATTAATAATTTGGCTGTTTGCTTCTTTCAAGCCAGTTGGAATACCTGATTCTGCTTTTTGTCTATTTTAAGGGCTCACCTGATTAAGTCAAGCTCACCTACGATCTCCTTTTGATTAAATCAACTAATTAAAGTCAACTAATTGAAGGTCATAATCATATCCCCAAACTTCCTTTTGTCCATATCATGAGAGTGATTATTTCACATATTCACAAGTTTTGCCCACATTCAAGGGGAGGGGACCAGGGGGCCATTTTAATAGTTTACTTACCATCTGTAGTAACAAGCACCTCCAAAATATCAGTGGTTTACAACAAGGAAGGCTTATTTTGCACTCAAGCTACATGTCCATCCTGGGATATCAAAGGGGCTTTGCTCATAGTTGTCATGCAGGGACCTATACAGATGGAAGACTTGCTTTTTGAACATTCCTGATGACCATGCCAGTGGGAAATGAGAGATCTAGAGGGTCTTACATTGACAATGCTTTGCTCACAATTTTCTGGCACAATTTACTCACAGAATTACATGAGGTTATATCTAACCACATGAGGACCAGCAAGTGCAATACTACCAAATGCCTAAGAAACTGAAATAGCTGGCCAACCACTTTCAACTATTTAAAATAGATCCAGGTTGCCACAGGTAAGCTAATGTGGTGCTCAACTATCTTCCTCAGAAGATCCTCTGAAATATCCTCCTTTCAAATGTAATTAAGTTTGGATCAAGGGTGATCCTCTCAAATTCACATTTGATTGCACTGGGGCTCTGTTTTGAGACCTAGCATGATTATGTAGTGGTAGATTTCTTTCTTTTTCTTTTTCTTTTTTTTTAAGATTTTATTTATTTATTCATGAGAGAGACACACACACAGAGAGGCAGAGACATAAGCAGAGAGAGAAGCAGGATCCTCACAGGAACCTGATGAGAGAGTGAATCCCAGGACCCCAGGATCATGACCTGAGTCAAAGGCAGACACTCAACAGCTGAGCCACCCAGGCATCCCTAGTGATAGATTTCAAAGGGTAGTTATAAGGGAGGTGAAATATTTTGATTCTCTCTTCAAATAATAAGCTATTTTAATGTGTGAAAGTTTCATGTTTGAGAAAGTTGTCAGTTGAAGGCTGTTTGACAGCTTTGTACCTTTTAGCTACAGGATTTACTATGAGAGTTTCTGTTGTGTAGGAATCGACCTTGACAGCATCCAAACCACCAGGGAGTGGAATAGGTAATCCAGAGAACCAAACAAGATAGCATGTAAGAGACATGATGAACAGGCAGCAAAAATCTGTCAATAATAAAAGATGCTGGTTAGGGGTTATCTTCCTCTCCAAATTACTCCCCTTTTGAGTTACCTCTGTGAATTGCTAGTTTCCTTTTCAGGATCAGAATCTTAGAAGACCCTTAAAGTCCAACATTTTGTGCACTCTGAACATCCTATTCAAGTGGACATCCAGTTTTTGTGTGACCATATCCAAAAATGGGAACTCACTATCCACCAAGGCAATGTATTCATTTTGTGTAAGTAAAAATTTCAGTTACCTATAGTGTAGAAAGAATTATATAAGTAAGCTCCGAGTGTTCTATAGTGATGAATAAGCAATAATAAATATTTTTCTATTCTTGTTTCAGCTATCTTCCATCCACATTTTCTTTGCTGTACCATTTTAAAGTAAATCCTATTCATCAGCTTTTTAAGCTCTAGTGAGTGTATCTGATGCATATATATTCTAGCAAGTGTATCCATTATATAAAGATTACTTGTATCCATTACTTATCAACCAATTAATTTTTAGATGACTCCACTTACGAGAAACTTCTTCCTTGAATATTGTCCTGAAAGTTGGCTTCCTATAAATTTGGTTCATTGACTCTGGTTTGTCTTTTTGGAACAATGCAGAATAACTTCTCTATCTTTCATAAGACCATCTTGCAATCAGCAAATATTTAAATTCTGTTTGTGTAGATTCTGATATCTATCTTTCCACTCTGTCCATCTCCAAATTTTTTGTCATCAAACATAATATATTTAATTTAGTCATCAGGTCTATGATGAGATTTCATACTATCTTAGTCATGCTTCTCTGAACACATTCCAAATGGCCAAGTATCTTTCTTAAAATGAGGTATCAGAATATAACTCAATCTTCTAGAGATGCTCTGACCACTGAAATGTGCAATACTATTTCCCTTGGTCTGGAAACATATGTAGCATAAATTTCTTAATAGGAAAACTGTTGATTTATATTGAGCTTTTAGTCACCTGAGACAACTCAGTATTTATTTTTTTACATAAATTGTTACAAAATGACTTATTTTTATATGCATTGTATTGGTTTTGCTGAATCTAAATGCAGGCTTAGCATTTTTATTGTTTGAATTTTACCTTATTACTTTTTACTTGTCTCAATCCTGTCATTCAAGAAATTAGCCAGTTCTCTTGGTTTTATGCCATATACAGGTTTAATAAGACTGACTTCTGGATCTATGCATAGTTGGTAGAGAGTCAGGGAAGCTGAGTGGAAATAATTCTGGGCTCTGAAGTCAGTCTAGGAAAAATCCTGGTTCTACACATGAGCTATATTATCATGAATGGGTGCCCTTATCTTTCTCACCCTTAATTCCTCATCTTTACAATGAAGGATATAATAGTACCTACTTCATAGGGTTTTTGTAAGGAATAAATCAATTAATATCAAAATTCCTACCCCTAGCCCAGAGTAAAGATTCGATATATATTACCTATTATTGTTAATTAAATATGTTAATAGAGCTGGATCAATGTCAGATCTTAGAGATCGTGGATCAACACTATTTGGGAAGAGTCATTCCAGCAGCCAAGAATCTACCTAAATGTTTTATTATCCAAATGTTCCTGTCTTTTTTTTTAAGGCTACCATATAAAACTTAAAAAATGCCTTGTTTATATCAAGATACACTATTTTCCTGTCTTTTTATTAATTTTCACATTAGTGAGTTAATTGTTGCTTAATAAGTATAATAGCTATAACAAAAAAAATCAGAAGTCAGTTTGTTCTCTTTCTTTTAAAAATCAGATTGTAATCACCATTTTGGGCCAGAAATTAACACTACTCTAGGCCTCAGCAGCAGCAAAATGAGGTGTAAGGTTGGGAAGAGGATGATTGCTTTGGTAGTTTATGTAGGAATGACCTGAAATAAGTTGATAGAAATTAGGTGGTAAAATAGTAGCTTATATGAATTCATAAGCCAAAGTTGGTGGGTTTTCCTGAAAAACAGTGATCACCTCAAACTAAGAAAGTAATATCCTATGGCAGATGGCTTGAAAAGAGCAGCATAAGACATGTGGAAGAAAATCTGTAAAACATGTTCAATAAAAAGAAGAATATAAACTAAACCTGATAAAAGTCAGACTGCTAAAGGTTATCAGCACTTCCTTTGGGAGTGACAGGGCTCAGAATGAGTATCCCAAGAATGTGCCAATTTGGCATGCTTGCTATTTTGAGCTGAAGGCAATCAAAGCCCAGAAGGCTCAGACAAGGCTTTTACTTTCTGTTTAACTGCCTAAAGGAATTTTGGTAGATGGCATGGTCCAGGAAGACAGCTATTATCAAAGATAACTACAAAGAATATGGGCTAGGAGTAGTAAACTGGGGGGAAGGGAGGGGTTGGTAAACAGACGGTCAGCAGGGTCTGTTGTTCAAAGTCCTCTCCATGTCCTATCATCTCGGCAGGTTACCACATTTATTTACCAAACATTTGCTCTTCCCATCTTCCTGTAGACTGAAGTCCCCTACTTTGAAGTCCCAGACCCGTACCCCCTCCTTCTTAACTCTTAATAATGGCATATTAGTCTCAATTGTCGGACTACCTGTGGGTCTCATATTCTTTTTTTTTTAATTTATTTATTTATGATAATCAGAGAGAGAGAGAGAGAGAGAGGCAGAGACACAGGCAGAGGGAGAAGCAGGCTCCATGCACCGGGAGCCCGACATGGGATTCGTTCCCGGGTCTCCAGGATCGCGCCCTGGGCCAAAGGCAGGCGCCAAACCGCTGCGCCACCCAGGAATCCCTGGGTCTCATATTTTTATGGGACCCTGTACAAGCATAGTTAAATTTGTTTTTCTTCTGTTAATCTGTCTCATGTCAACCTAATTATTAGATCAGCCAGAAAGTCTAGAAGGGTAGAGGAAAGTTTTTCCTCCCCTACAGCTGGCATAGTCGGCAGGATCAACCTTACTGGCTGGATATTGCTTGCTCTGAGGTTGCTGTAGCTGAGAGGTCCTGGCACCTCTGACAAAAAGCTGGCAGAAGGTAAGAATTCTTACTCTGTATCCTGGGTCTCTGCCTGCCAGCATGAGTGATGAGAGTCACTTTTTTTCTTCTCTAGATTTAGGTTAGTGTGAGAAAATATTTGTGGAACTAGTTCCTTCGGTATAGTAATTCCGGTAAAGATTTGTTATGAGTACTCTTGATTTTTATTGATCCTTTTCTCCCTAGAGATGGTCACGGTTTGTCTTTGTCTGTTGTGCTGTTTGTCTTAGGGAGGAAAATCATAGGCAAAACTCAGACATAAGCCCTATAAGCTTGCTATTTGAGTGGCTTGCAGGTTGGTGAGTTCACAGTTCTCATCAGACCAGTGTCTGTTTCAACAAATTTTGCTGTAGGTTAATGTGTACGTGAGGTGACGGCTGTTGCTAAGGGACATCTTGGAAGCCAAAGTGGCAAAATTGGTGAGCACAGATCAAGCACTTAAGAGCTAGTAGAGTGCTTGTCCCCCAACCCAAAGACTTCTGCATTAGAATAAGTTGGCCGGAGAATGAATTAGTCTGACACTAGGTCATCTGCCAAACTTAAGAACATTTCTGTGCAATGAGATACACTAAAATACCACACAATTCCCAATACAGTCACACATTCTTCTTAGGTATTAGTTTGGCTCTGAGAGACCCAAGGCTTAGATAAAGTTGTTAATGTGCATATAAGAAAAACTAAAGGAGGTTTTCCTGTCATCTTGTTTTATGTCCTGAGAACTTGGTTTTGTGACCAGTGAGAACATTCTTTTTTGGTCTTCACCAGCCAGGAGGTGCACATATCAGTGTATATCCTCGTGGACAGTTAGAGAGACATGAAATCACAAGCTGCACTCTCTTTGTCCCACTGTGCCAGCAGTCAGGGGAGTTTGTTACAAGAGGTCCCAGTCCATAAGGGGCTTTGTCATCTCAACTTTCACTGTTTTCTTAGTGCTGGAAAAAATCCCATTCCAATAGCACCTGCCTGGTGTCACAGAATAGAAAGCCTGTAACTGGAGGTGTTTCACTTTCTTGTTGCAAATCAGAGATACTTTTTTCATTATACCATACTTACCACCTGTAGCAATGAAGGACTTTTACTTTCTTAGACTATTTTTGGGAGTGAACTTTCTGGATCATGGGAGCTGCATCCTTTGCATCCACTGCAGGGATGTCTTTTGTATCCATAGTAAAGATTTATTCTAAGCCTGGGAAGTTACCCCTGGGTCTTTCCATGAAATAGTTTATTTTTTTAGTTTTTTAAAAGATTTTATTTATTTATTCATGAGAGACACAGAGTGAGGCAGAGGCAGAAGCAGGCTGCCCATGGGAAGCCTGATGTGGGACTTGATCCCAGGACTCATGCCCTGAACCAAAGGCAGATGCTCAACCACTGAGCCATGCAGGTGTCCCATCAATGAAATAGTTTATTAAATTGAGTTGCTATTGGAATAAATATACCATCAAAGATTTTACCTGTCAATAGTCAAACAATTGAGCTTTTGAATTGGAAAACCTTCTTTATTTGAAACAATTTTTAGAGAGTTTTCATCCTAAATACCTATCCCATTAGTACCTGTGGGAAGATCAGATGGAAAAAAGATACAAAGAAGCATAATGGCTAGCCTTAGCCCTATTCCCTCAATAGAGTGAAAGGACAGAAGAAATTAGACTTAGAACAAAAATTTAAAGTCACATCTAACATAACTCCTGTTTCCTTCCTCCTAAATGTCCTTTACTCCCAACTCTCTGCCCCTGTCCTTGCAGAAGATCTTTTGGATCTCTAGATTGCCAGCTAAAACCAGCCTCTCAAAACCCAGCTCCATCTTCTCAGCCAGTTCTCTTAGATTCTAGAACTCTTCCAACTTTCCTGAGAAATCCCTTAAACACCCAACTGCATGTTTTGACTTCCCTTTTAAAATAAGATTTACTGAGAGCACTCAGACTTGATCTCCAGGTTTGAGATATACAGGTTACTCTTATACATACTACAAGCCAGGAAGTGAATTTAGCAGAAGTACCTATAGCAGGCAAATAGGGTTTGCTTTGTGGTCGCTTACAATTTCTTTTACCTTCCAGGGCTCTGCAGTCAGGCTCTACTAGCTTCAGGCATTCCTACACAATGTCCTTGGTGGGTGTATCCTGGGCCTCCCCCTTGGAGAATCCATGTCCCCTGGACAGCGGCAGATTTTTTAAATTCTAAAGCCCTTTATCTCTACGTTTAGAAGATCCTTCCAAATTTGGAGAAGAGTTAGAAAGGTTAATGACCATTCGCAATTCCACTCACAGGCACCTAGACCGGTTGCTAAGAGCTGTTTTTCCTGTCCAGGGTGGTGCCGTGGTTATCAGACAAGTCAGACGGCCCCCTGGGGGAAAACCCCCTTCACAGAAAAAACAGGTGGCTGGAATTTCTCCCAGGTCTTCTTACAAATGTCCAGGAAGTAGCTCAGTTGGAGGCTGATATTCAAAGTTTGGTAAGAGCAATAGTAGAGGCTTTCCTCCCTAAAATAAACTGGTCTAATGTTGAATTTCATGCTCAGAAAGAAGGATAGCATCTGAAGGTCTTTGTGTTGAGAATTTTATACAGACTTCTTAAAGGTATACTGCATTGAACCTGGAAGCTCTAGAACATAAAAATCTTTTAATTTCTCTTCTAGTGGGAAATTTTCTTCTTGGGGGATATATATATATATTCTATATATATATATATAGGATATAGGATATATATATAGGATATAGATCCTTCAATATCTATATATCTATGTCTATATCTATATACCTCAATTCAAAATAGAATGGGCTGTCCAGCCAACCTCTCAGTGTCATAATAGAGGCAGCCACTCATTTTTTTTTGGAAATTACAGGAACCCAGGGAAAAAAAAAGTTAACTGCAAGAATTCTTGCTTTGCAGCTTGAATCTTTAGAAAGGCAAATAAGCTTAACTCTGAGAGTAACTTAAGGCCCACTTGGACCCCTATTTGTCTCCAGACAATTGCAGATATCACAAAAAATCAGGACACTGAAAGAAAAATTGTTCTACACTTAGGAGAAAGAAAAATTTAAGGAACAATCTCCTTAGAGCCCATCACTCCCAGAAGGTTTGTTGTTTTCCCCCTGTGGGACAGTTCCCTTTGAAATGACATGGTAGCTGATCCTCAGGAGCACCCTGGAGCTCACCATTAACTTAACATGAAAGATTGGAAACTAGATGTCTTAATTGAGACTGGTGCAACTTTCTCTATTATCTGCTCAGATTTATGGTTACTTGTCACCTCTGATTCTATTCAAACTATTGGAGTCTCTGGGCAACTCATTTCATTGGCCATATCTCAGCCAACTCCAATATCCTTAGACCCTCTTTAACACTCATCATGGCTTTCTAGTGTTCCAACTCCTTTCGGTAGAGATTTTTTTTTAATGTAAATTTAATGCCACTATACACTTCAATGAGTAAGGCATTTTTGTTTTCCTACCCTCAGATTAAACTTCAAATTTCTACTTTCCTTATTGGAAACTCATCTTGATTTAAATTCCTCTGAAGAGGATGAGTCTTTAAAAGATTTCACAATTAGTCTCTGGGATACACATGCAAATAAAATTGGATTGTCACTGAGTGCAGAGTCTGTGTGCCTAATGCAGAAAAAGAATAAACTGATTCTATCAGTGGTCCTATATTGTCTCTCCAGAGATGCAGAAGGATGAAACGAACCTCTTTTGCAGCAGGGTGTACTTGTCTTTTCTTCCTTACCCTCTAGTTCTCCAATATTGTCAATAAAGAAAGAAGATAAATTTGATTCAGATGGGAACTAAATCTATTGATCTATGTAAAACCTAAGAGCCATAAACTCTTGTGATTCCCTGCCATCCCATGGTCCCTAATCCAGCTACTATTCTTACCTCAATTCCTGCTGCTTCAGTTGGTTTATAGTGATTGATCTCTGCTCACCTTTCTTTTTTATCCCATTGCATCTGAGTCTCTTTCTTTTTTCATTTACATTTAGAAGGAGATGGTTAATATGGACTTGCATACTTCAGAGGTATTGTGAGTCTTCCTCAATCTTTTTCCAAGTCTTTAAGCTGATTCGAATTCTGTAGCCTTTACCAAGGCTCCACTGTTGGTCAGTTTGTACACAAACTAAGCAGAGAGCTCTTATAGACACTCTCATTCTCCTAAAGCCACTAGCTGAACAAGGCCATTAAATCTTCCAGATCTAAATTTCAATGGGTGCCAACACCTGGTACATTCTTAAGACAGGAGGTATCTCAGGGCACTCAAAAGCTCACCCCAAAATTTCTTGAGTCAACTTTGTCAGCCCCTATTCCCCAAATGAGAAAACAGTTATGTAAATTTCTAGGGACAGCTGGCTACTGCTACCAGTGGATTCCTAATGTTGCTGTCCTTGCTAGACCTCTGTATACTCTCTTCTCAGATAACATCCAGGGCCCATTATCTGGCTTTCAGAGGCATTAGTCTCTTAGAAGCATCAAAATTAACATTATCAACACCCCCAATTCTTGGTTTACCTAATTTTGACAAACCTTTTCTATACTGCCATTAAAATAACAGGATTGCTACAGGTGTTTTAGGACAGATTTTTGTCTTTTAGATACATTGTATAGCATATTTCTCATGCCAGTTTAACCCTGGCATATCAGGTATGCCCCCATGCTGTGTGTGGTAGCCACAGCTGCCACCTTGATTGACAAAGCTGTGCTCTTACATTAGGTTCCCACATTCACCTCTGTGTTCCCCAAGCTGTTTGCTTTCTTACAAGTTCATAAGCTAGCACCTCTATGTAGCAACATACAGACCACTTACGAACAGGCTCTCTTGACTAACCCTTCCTTCATTTCACATCGTTGTTAACACTTTAAATCCAACTACTTTATTATCCCTTCCTGATAGTGGAGAGTCCCATTCCATTCCACATGATTGCCTGGCAATTATAGAAATGGTTTCAAAGCCACAGGAGGATCTCTTAGACACCCCTTTGGCCAATCCAGATTTACGTCTATTTTGCCATAGCTCCTATAAGAGAAATTTCTAGGGAAACATAATAACTGGTTATGACATAGTTTCTCCACTTGAAACACTTAAAACATATTCTTTGCTCACTGTAAAATCAGCCCTAGTTTCTGAAAAATAGTTCTTACTAGAGCTTGCACATTGGCAAAAAGGAAAACTGCCGCTATTTATGAGACTCCAGACATACTTTTGGAATCTGCCATGCTTTGGGCACAATTAGGAAATCCTATGAACCCTTAACTTCTATGGGAATTCCTATTACCAATAGACATATAATTACTGCCCCACTGCAAGCTATTAACTTCCTTTCTAAAATTGCTATTCTTCACTGTTCATCCAATGCTAAGGCTGATAGCATAGGAAAGATAGGGCTGGCAAGGCTGCTAAATATGCAGCCCCAAATAGACCACCCTGTCTTTTCTCTATCCAATTTTTAAACCTGCCTTTATCCTTGACTGACATTATTAATTCTCAGGCAAATGCCTCACAATCTGAAAAAGACAAATGGATACAAAAGGGTGCCAAACAATTATCAGATGGATTATACAGTGGGCCAGATGGACTTTCCATAGCCTCTTCTTTTGACCTATTGTCTTGCACTTATCTCCCATCAAATGAGACATAGGTACAAGTGGGGGATAGTTAAGGAACTAAAAGACAGTTGGTTTTGTCCTGACATCCATGGAATTTCTAATCAAATTATTTCCCAGTGCACTACTTGTAAGTCTCACCAACTTTTTGGAGGAAATATGTATACATCAGGAAGTTCTCCTAGGCCTACACTGTCCTTGGCAGTACTCCAAACAGATTTTATAGATTTGCCCTGAGCCTTAGGCTATTCTCACTGTTTGGTTATTGTCTGTATGCTTAGTGAATGAACCAGATAGTCTCTGACTAGACAGACCAATGTTACAATAGTGGCAAGGAAATTAATAACGAAGAATATTCCTCATTTTGGTGTTCTTTTATGGACTGAATAAGATGAAGGAACTCATTTAATAGCAGAGATAAACTACTTGCTTGGAAAAACTCTGGGGTACTCATTAAAATTTCATACCCCATATCATCTTCGATCATTAGGGCAAGTGGAATATAAAAATTTTTGATATAAAAAGAAGTATTAAAAAGATCTGTTAAGAAACTGGACTTAAAGCCAGAAGCATTACCTCTGGAAGCTCTGGAATACTCCAAAACCTTCTATTTGTGGAGTAAGTGAGCATTATGAGAACTTAAGTGAATAGTTTGATGCTATGACTGACTATATACAAGAATTAACTATCATACTTGAAGCATATCACCAACAGATGAAAGAGTCATGGCCTCCACTGACTGACAAGTCTCACCACATCTTTCAACCAGAAGACTGGGTGT
Source organism: Nyctereutes procyonoides (assembly GCF_905146905.1). Taxonomy (NCBI): domain Eukaryota; kingdom Metazoa; phylum Chordata; class Mammalia; order Carnivora; family Canidae; genus Nyctereutes; species Nyctereutes procyonoides. The sequence continues at coordinate 9,462,676 of NW_026575145.1, forward strand.
ACTTCAAGATCTTTAGAAGAAAGCACCCACTGTCACCTCAATGGGAAGTATCATATGAAGTACTGCTAACCACATATACTTCCATCAAAATAAAAGAAAAAGCTTCCTGGAGGGGCACCTGGGTGGCTCAGTTGGTTAAGCATTGGACTCATGGTTTCAGATCAGGTTGTGATTTCATGGGTCATGGGATGGAGCCCCACATCAGGCTCCATGCTCAGTGAGGAGTCTGCTTGAAGATTCTCTCCCTCTGCCCTCCCCTTACTCACATGCTTGTTGTAAACACACGTGCATACACATTCTTTCCCTCTTTCAAACAAATAAATAATTCTTTAACAAAAATGAAAGAAAGAAAAACCTTCCTGGATTTACACATTCCATGTCAAAATAGACCCAGGAAGATTGCTCTCAAGATAATTGGAGACAGTCCCTATAGGTGACCTTAAATTAAGGATTTCTAGGGCCAATTCCCAGAACCCATAGGCAGTCCACATCTAAAAGTGAACAGCTTTTTCCAAGATCATGGATCAAGAAGCTTTACTTTCACCCGTTTCCCATCTTTTAAAAGACTTTATATATGCATACATTAAAAAATAAATAAAACAAAAGAGCAAACAAAAAACAATCAAATAAACAAAAATCCAAAACCAGAAACCAAAAAGCAAGTATCTCCCTTCTCTTATTAATGAATCTTTTTCCTGCATTTATTAGTCTTTTATTAGAATACTCACTGGAGAGGGCTTGTCTCCTATCTTACCTACTTCTCTCTAGGTTTCCCCTATTGGCTCTTTTTCAACTGTGTCTTGTTCTTGTTAACTATTACCTTTTCAACAAATGAAGCAGAGACCAAATACCTCCCTTATGCTAGTTTACCAGATTCTGGCCACACCAGCTGATCAATCTGATTGTTGGCTATGTCAATAACTATATAATATGAAAGAACCTGAACTAGTCTTTGTTCTTGCTGATGTGAACACCTGATGAACTAAACATGGAAGATGGATGAGCAACAGGATATGGTACCCATGACTAGAAAAAGATCACTCTACCTCTTCTTCTACTGAGTTATGTAGGCCCAAGAAAACCTTTATAGAAACCCAAGGACTGTCTCTTGCCCAGGTAAAGATAATAGATGGAAATTTTCCTCTTTGTATTGAAAGCAGAGATGCCACTGGGCTTTTCCTGGGCCATATACCAGACAATATTGCAATCAAATCCTGTGGTTTGATTCTATAAATGGAATCTTTATACCTGTCAAAGAGATTAAGTGACTCTAGCACTACCTTCTATAGCACAGATGTTTGCCAAATCACCATATGTCTTGGATGGCTCACAGGCCATCACTGAATGACTTGGGGTATCTCAGCTGCTTCCCTGATTAGACTGCCCAGTACCCCAAACTACCTATGGGTTGACATAAAATCTGGACATAAATCTGGCCAGATGACAAAACTGACCCTTGTAGCTGCCAAAGCCAGATTGCAGACCTCCTATATCAGATATTTTGCAAGCTGTTTTTCCTCTTTCAAACTGACAGGACTACATGAAAATGGAGGTGTATGGATGCTAACAGTAATAGTAGCAAAGGTCATAGAATGCCCAAGATCTGGGAAATTACAGCTTATACTCTGACCTTATCTTTGAATCACACTGGACTTCTTGTCTTATGTGGTGACAAGGTATGTAAAGGGTGCCCAAGTAAATGGTCAGGGATGATATTTTCTTGAATGCCTGCTCCTTTCAGAAGACACTTCACCTTAAATGCTAGCCAAATTACAAACTTGAGCTCCTTTGTTTAAAGAGTTGGGCTATATAAACATGTTGGATGAGAGGTCATAGAAAATCTACTTGTGTGTCATCACTCCAAGTCCTTTTCAGCATTGAGGACCTGATTTTCAACCTTTGGAAATGATGAATTAGAAAAAGCAATTTTTTTTCTATGGTTATAAAACAAGAGCTCAACAACACTATGCAAGCTTTGGAACTACTCAAGTCAAAAGTTAATAGTTTAGCCTCTGTGTACTCCAAAATTGTCATGCTCTAGAAACCCTGACTGCCCAGCAAGGAGGAGCTTGTACAGTTGTCAGTGAAAAATGCTGCTTCCATGGAAATCATACAGGACAAATAGTGTCTAACTTACATCTATTAAGAGAGAAGATTAATACTTTCCATAGATAAATGAAGCACAGCCATTGTTTTGGACTGATTTTTTCCTAGGATTAGGAAGTTGATTTAATAGGGTATGGAAAATGTGCTTCAATTTGCTCTTTTCTGTTTGTTCACCCTCATTATAATCTATGTTCTCTTCTCTCTGCAAATCTATTGCCACTTGGCTACTAACCCAATTCTTCTTCCACAGCAACCAGTACAGCTTTATAAAATAAAAGGACCTAAAAGGATTTAGAATGAGTGTCCTCAGAATATAGCACTTTGGCATACAGAATATTTTAAGCTGAAAACAATCAAAGCCCCAAAAACATTGGAAGAGCTTTTACTTTCCCCTTAACTGCCTACAAGAATTTAGATAGATGGCTAGGTCCAGGAAGAGAGCTATCACCAGAGATAACTATAAAGAATATGGCTAGGAGTATTAGGGTCAGGGGAACTCAGCAAGGCCTATTTGTTCAAAGTCCTGTTTGTGTCCTATCATCTCTGCATGGCATCACAAACATTTGTTTCCCACACATTTGCTCTTCTCATCTTTCCATAAATTATCTTTCTCTCTTTTGAAGTCCCAATTCCCTATTCCTTTTTTCTTACCTCAGAATGGCATATTAGGGGTGCTTAGATGGCTCAGTCAGTTAAATGTCTCCTTTTGACTCAAGTCATGATCCTGGGGTCTTGGGATTGAGTCCCACATCAGGCTCCCTACTGAGTGGGGAGCCTGCTTCTCCCTCTCCTTCAGCTGCCCACTGCTTGTGTCCTCTTGCTCTCTCTGACAAATAAATAAATAAATAAATAAATAAATAAATAAATAAATAGTTTTTCTCCTGTTAATTGCTCTCATGTTGATTTAATTTTTAGACTAACCAGAAGAACCTAGAAGGGTAGAGAAAATTTTTTCTCCTTTCAGGAGGAAGAATTGTACATTTATAGTAGAATTCCCATCATATGCTTTGCAATGTGAAACAAAATTAAGCATCTGTTGTGTTTCCACAGAATACCAAAAGAGTTGAACGTTTTTTTGCCAAATATGAAGGATAACCATAAAATAATCATTGTAAATTTTGCAAAGGTTTGACTTAAAAGGGTCCAAACAGCATACCAAAATTCACTTTTGGGAGAAGCTGGGTATTAAGAAAGGACTGCAACTCAAAATACTGAAAATTAAGAGAGGCAGGATTTTTCTTTTCCACAAGCAGGTATAATAAAGTCCAGCTACAGCAATGTTTGGCTATCAGTTGATAAAGACACGTAGTATCTATTAAAGCGTTGACAAAACAAATGTTGAACCCTACATCAATTATGTTATTCTATTTCTGGGCTTTTGCCCCTACTGATGAATTTTGAAATGTAAAACTGGACCTAAATGGACATACTGTTTTACTCTAAAATCACATTGGAATGCAATACATTGGAGATGACAACAGATTAAAGAAATCATTATTAAGAGTGTAACATTTAGTATGCAGACAACTAAGAAGCCAACAGTGGTATAGCCCTCTGCATTTCAATGAGTTTTGGTGATAGCCTGGCTTTGAAGAACATCAATTCTGCTGAATGTCTTTTCTTGCAAATATCTGCAGATCCTAGAGAGAATCTGTTTTATTATGACTATCAGGAAGTAAAAAAGGCAGATACTTACACCAAGTGACTTCTTACTGGGGCAGCTGTCTGTAATGTTTCCAGGATGAAGTAGTAACATGGTTTTATTCATTTGTGTCCTGGATATCATAAAATGTGGTGGAACAAATAATTTATTACAAAATTAAAAATTATTTCAACCATATAGTAACTATTACAATTATAAGAAATTACTGAAATATCAACATTAATTTTTAATTATTTTTATTAAACTCTATTTAAAAGTGGTTGATGATTCTTTTAATTATAGCAGGTACTATAGCTAAATATATGTATAATAGGATGCCTACGATTCTTAATTTTTAGTGAAGGAGTGTCCGTTTTCAATTAACTTTTATAGCATTTTAAATTTAAGGAACTCTTTAGGTATTGATATTTAGATAAATGAATTGTGAACTCTCCTTACTGCTTAAGACAACTTTCTGGTGCAGACTGACCAAACCAGGTAAGCAGTACCTTTTATTGAATTAACAGTGCATATTCTAGTTGCTATGAGACTGAAGGACAACTTTATCCTCTAATACAGTTCTCTATCCAATGATTTCAAAAATTACCATCAGACCTTCTGTAATTCTGTTTTTCAGTACTCTGTGTGATTTCATTCATTAGAATGCAGGAACTTGAACTTCATTATTATCTCTCAGATGCAATAGGCAGAGAGAGAATTAAAACAGGAGCCAGGAAGACAGTTCTATCCAAACATTGCCATAGACTTAAAAATGACTTTGGGCAAGGCTTTTTTTTTTTATCTGTAAACAAAAAACATTGTTTATATGTTTTGTTATTTATTTATTTATTTATTTATGGCTCTTTCCAGTATTTATTTATTTATTTATTTATTTATTTATTTATTTATTTATTTATATTTAAGGCTCCTTCCAGTATCAATTCTATTTTAATTTTTGGTTTTCTCTTAATAGTACTTATTCTACTCTTTCCAGTTTGACAATTATTCTTGTTGATGGCATATAAAATAGTTGACTATTTCTCTCCTTTTTCTGTCCTCAGTTAATGTTATACCATCTGCTTTAAGATTTAAGCCAAGTTCTGCTTATTTTTTCTCTTTGCCCTAAGCCTAGTTTTGTTTTGTTTTTTAAGGTCTTGTGGGTGGCTTTGGAATTTTTTGCTAAGCCTCACCCATAAGGTTTATGAATCAGACAGAACCAGAGCTTGAATCTCAGCTCTATTTTATGTTAGTTTTGGGAAGTTCACAAGGCTATCTTAATTCTCTAGAATTTAGTTTCCTCATTTTAAAAAAAACATGAAAAGTGCTTAGTATAATACCTGGAACAAAAAGCCCTAGACAAATATTTTTATTTTCTTCATGTTATTTTTTGTTGCCATCATCAACTTTGTCACTAGGAAGTTATTTTTGAAATACTATTACTGGTTTGTCATGGCTTCTTTCTATTAAAAAAAACAACATCAATAATACCTCATATGAGTAGGTAATTTTACAGCTTATGATACTTTTACATGTCTTATCTAGTTTTTACAATAACACTCTGAGTTGAGGATTAGAATTTCTACATTCCAGATCAGAAAGTCTCTAAGACGTTTAGTAACTCTTCCAAAGGGTGAACACAAGGTGCTTGTGATGTTCACTTCCTAACGCCTGTCATCCAAGAAGAAGAGGTTGTATAGCAACCAAAAGCATTTATTTGGCATTTCAGGGATTACAATTTCAGAGACACAGATTGGACAGAAATTGAAAGTGTGCAGGTGAAAACTACACAGTTACATAACTTATTGTGAAAGAATTATGATTGGTACTGACAGAATTAAATTATCTAACACTATTGGCTATCTAGGTAATGGATGTTACCTCTATTGGATTATCTCTATTTCAGTCCATAGTAGAAGAATGTGTCCCAGAGGATGATTCAGGTGCAATTAACTGACAAGTTGCAATTGACAAAAATCAAAAGTCCATAGTGTTCCAAATAAAACAGGAGACTTGCATAGGCCTTGCTTCCTCAATATCCTCCCAATCCTATTTTGAATGATTCTCTTAGCAAGGCTTACCTTACTTGGGAATCTTCTTTCTCACTCTATAGTCCCTAACATGAGAAATGATTGAGGCAACTTGTGTGATGGTAGCATGACATGGTGATAAACAATATCAGGTGACTTTGTGACAGAGCTGTCTGTGATGAATATCAGCAATGGAGAGGTCAAATCTTCTTTATTTCATTTTACTGTTTTTACTTTCTATTATTTTATTTTGCTGTTTAAAAATTTTTATTCCAGTATAATTAACATACAGCATAATATTAATTTCAGGTGTACAATATAGTGATTCAACAGTTCTATACATTACTTAGTGCACACCACAATAAATGTACTCTAATCCCTATCACCAGTTTCATTCATTCTCCCACCCACAACCCCTCTGGTAAACATCAATTTGTTCTCTATACTTAAGAGTCCTCTTTGTCTCTTTTTCCATTATCCATTTGTTTTGTTTCTTAAATTCCACATATGAGTGCAATCATATGGCATTTGTCATTCTCTGACTTATTTCTCTTAAAATTATATCCTCTAGATACATCCATGTTGTTGCAAATGGCAAGATTTCATTATTTTCTATGGCTTAGTATATACTATATATATATATATATATATATACATATCATATATATATATAGATAGATATGGAATCTATTCTATTAATCTATATCTATTCCATATCTATCTATCTATCTATCTATCTATCTATCTATCTATCCTCACCTCTTCTTTATCCATCCGTCTATCAACAGACACATGGGTTCTTCTATAATTTGGCTATCGTAAATAATTCTACAGTAAACATAAGAGTGCATATATCTTTTTGAATTGGTGTTTTCATATTCTTTCAAAAAATATTTTATTTATTTATTTAAGAGCAAGAGAAGGAGAGAGAGAGCTGGAGCGGATAGGGGGAGAGGGACAAGCAGACTCCTGGCTGAGTGTGGAGCCCAATGCAGGGCCCAATCCCAGGACTCTGATATCATGATCTGAGCCAAAATCAGATGCATAACTGACTGAGCCACCCAGAAATCCCAGAAATTTATTTGGGTAAATACCTGGTAGTGGAATTATTGGATCATGTGGTAACTCTATTTTTAATTTTTGAGTCCCTTCCATACTGTTTTTCATAGTGGATGCTCCAGTTTGCATTCCCACCAATAGTGCACAAAGTTTCCTTTTTTTCTACATCCTCACCAACACCTGTTGTTTCTTGTACTTTTCATTTTAGCTGTTCTGATAGGTGTGACGTGATAATCTCATTGTGGTTTTGATTTGCATTTCCCTTGATAATTAGTGATATTGAGCATGTTTTTGTGTGTCTATTGGCCATTTGTATGTCTTCTTTGGAGAAATGTCTGTTCCTGTTTTCTGCCCATTTTTAATTGGATTATTTGTTTTTTGTTGTTGTTGGGTTATATAAGTTCATTATATATTTTGGATACTAATCCTTTATCAGAGATGTTATTTGCAAGTATCTTCTTGAGTTCAATAGGTTGTCTTTCAGTTTTGTCAATTGCTTCATTGTGCAAAAGCCTTTTATTTTGATATAGTCCCAATATTTATTTTTACTTTTGTTTTCCTTGCCTCAGAAGACATATCTAGAAAAATATGGCTATGGCTGATGTCAGAGGAACTACTACCTATGCCCTCTTTGAGGTTTTTTTATGCTTTTAGGTCTCACATTTAGGTCTTAAATCTACTTTGAGTTTATTTTTGTGTGTAGTATAATAAAGTGGTCTAGTTTCATTTTTTTGCATGTTTCTGTCCTGTTTTCCCAACACTATTTGTTGAAGAGACTTTTTCCAGTGGGAAAAAGATAGTCCTGCTTTGTCAAAGATTAATTGATCATATAATTGTGGATTTATTTCTGTTTTTTTTATTCTATTCTATTGATCTATGTGTCTATTTTTTTGCTAGTACCACACTGTTTTTATTACCACAGCTTTGTAGTATCTCTTGAAATCTGGGATTCTGAAACCTCCAGTTTTGTTCTTCTTTTTCAAGATTGCTTTGGCAATTTGGGCTGTTCCATAGTTCCACACAAATTGTAGGATGTTTTGTCCTGGTTCTTAGAAAAATGCTGTTAATATTTTGATAGAGATTGCTCCTCAGAGATTTGATAGAGATTTAATTGAATTGCACATTGCTTTTTTTTTTTGGTTTCTATATCATCTATTTCTACTCCAATCTATATTATTTCCTCCCTTCTACTGGTTTGGGGTTTTGTCTGTTCTTCTTTTAGCTATTTTATTTTATTATTTTATTTTATTTTATTTTTTTAAAGATTTTATTTATTTATTCATGACAGAGACAGAGAGAGAGAGGCAGAGACACAGGCAGAAGAAAAAGCAGGCTACATGCGGAGACCCCGATGTGGGACTCGATCCCGGGGCTCCAGGATCATGCCCTGGGCTGAAGGCAGTGCTAAACTGCTGCGCCCGTGGGGCTGCCCTTCTAGCTCCTTTAAATGTAAAGTTAGGCTGCTTAATTGAGATTTTTGAGTTAAGCCTGTATTGCTATACCTTTCTCTCAGAACAGGTTTTGCTGGATCCCAGAGATTTTGGAGTGTTATGGTCTCCTTTTCATTTATTTCCATGCAATTTTTTATTTCCTCTTTCATATCTTTTTTTATATATAAATTTATTTTTTATTGGTGTTCAATTTGCCAACATACAGAATAACACCCGGTGCTCATCCCATCAAGTGCTCCCCTCAGTGCCCGTCACCCAGTCACCCCCACCCCCGGCCCTCCTCCCCTTCCACCACCACTAGTTCGTTTCCCAGAGTTAGGAGTCTTTATGTTCTGTCTCCCTTTCTGATATTTCCCACACAGTTTTTCTCCTTTCCCTTTAATTCCCTTTCACTATTTTTTATATTCCCCAGATGAATGAGAACATATAATGTTTGTTCTTCTCCAATTGACTTATTTCACTCAGCATAATACCCTCCAGTTCCACCCACGTTGAAGCAAATAGTGGGTATTTGTCGTTTCTAATGGCTGAGGAATATTCCATTGTATACATAAACCACATCTTTTTTATACATTCATCTTTCGATGGACACCGAGGCTCCTTCCACAGTTTGGCTATTGTGGACATTGCTGCTAGAAACATCGGGGTGCAGGTGTCCCGGCGTTTCTTTGCATTTGTATCTTTGGGGTAAATCCCCAGCAGTGCAATTGCTGGGTCGTAGGGCAGATCTACTTTTAACTCTTTGAGGAACCTCCACACAGTTTTCCAGAGTGGCTGCACCAGTTCACATTCCCACCAACAGTGTAAGAGGGTTCCCCTTTCTCCACATCCTCTCCAACATTTGTGGTTTCCTGCCTTGTTAATATTCCCCATTCTCACTGGTGTGAGGTGGTATCTCATTGTGGTTTTGATTTGTATTTCCCTGATGGCAAGTGATGCAGAGCATTTTCTCATGTGCATGTTGGCCATGTCTATGTCTTCCTCTGTGAGATTTCTGTTCATGTCCTTTGCCCATTTCATGATTGGATTGTTTGTTTCTTTGCTGTTGAGTTTAATAAGTTCTTTATAGATTTTGGAAACTAGCCCTTTATCTGATAGGTTATTTGCAAATATCTTCTCCCATTCTGTAGGTTGTCTTTTAGTTTTGTTGACTGTATCCTTTGCTGTGCAAAAGCTTCTTATCTTGATGAAGTCCCAATAGTTCATTTTTGCTTTTGTTTCTTTTGCCTTCGTGGATGTAACTTGCAAGAAGTTACTGTGGCTGAGTTCAAAAAGGGTGTCGCCTGTGTTCTCCTCTGGGATTTTGATGGAATCTTGTCTCCCATTTAGATCTTTCATCCATTTTGAGTTTATCTTTGTGTATGGTGCAAGAGAGTGGTTGATTTCTTGATTGACCCATTCATTTTTTAGTGGCATATTATTTAACCTCCATGTATTTGTGGTCTTTTCAGACTTTTTCTTGTGGCTGACATCTAGTTTCATAGCATTGTGTTTGGGTAAAGAGGTATGGTAGGACTTCAATCTTTTTGAATTTGTTGAGACTTGTTTTGTGGCCTAATATGTTATCTATTTTGGAGAATGTTCGATGTACATTTGTTTTTTTGTTGTTGTTGTTGTTTGTTTTTCCATGTACATTTGAAAAGAATGTATATTCTGCTGTTTTAGGATGGAATAATATTCTGAATATATTTGTTAGATCCACAAGATCCAATGTGTTATTCAAGCCCACTGTTTCCTTGATGATTTTATGTTTGGATAGTCTATCCATTGATGTAAGTGAAGTCTTAAAGTCTCCTACTATTATATTATTACTATTGATTACTTCTTTATGTTTATTATTGGCTGCTTTATGCATTTGGGTGCTCCCATGTTGAGTGCATAAATATTTACAATTGTTATATCTTCTTGTTGGATTGTCCCTTTTATTATGTAGTGTCCTTCTTTGTCTTTTTAGTCTGTTTAAAACTCAATTTTGTCTGATATAAGTCTAACTATACTGGCTTTCTTTTCACTTCCATTTGCACGCTAAATGCTTTTCCATCCTTTCACTTTCAATCTGTGTGTGTCTTTAGATCTGAAATTAGTCTTTTGTAGGCAGCTTATAGATGGGTCTTGCTTTTTTATTCATTCTGTCGCCCTATGTCTTTTTATTGGAGCATTTAGTCCATTTATATTCAAAAATTACGTACTTCTTGCTATTTTATTTCTTGTTTTGTGGTTGCTTTTGTAGTTCTTCTCTCTTCCTTTATTTTCTTATTTTCTTCTCTTTGTGTTTGCTGACTTTGCTTAGTGATGTGCTTGGATTTCTTTTTATTTTTTGCATATCTGTTACTGGTTTTTGATTTGCAGTTACCATTAGTTTGTATATAACTTCATATTCATGCAGCAGTCTATATTAAGTTGATGGTCACTTAAATTTGAAACCATTCTTTACCCCTCTCAACCCACATTTTATATATATGGTGTCATACCTTATATCCTTGTTTTATAAATACCTTGGTTGATTTTGTTTTATAAATACCTTGGTTGATTTTATAGATATACTTATTTTTTACTGCTTTTGTGCCTAGTTTTCTTACTTCTGCTTATAGTGTTTCCTTTCCACTCAGAGTGCCCTTTAACATTTATTGTAGGACTGATTTAATGGTCATGAATTCCTTTAACTTTTGTTTGTCTGGAAAACTCCTTATCTCTCCTTATATTCTGAATGATAGTCTTGTTGGATACAAAGATCTTGGTGCAGATTTTTTCCCCTTTCAGCACTTTGAATATATCATGCTACTCTCTTCCAGCCTACACAGTTACTGGAAACTCCCTATGGAGTTTTCCCTTGTATGCGACTGCTTTCTTTTCTCTTGCTGCTTTTAAAATTCTCTTTTTATGACTACCTTTTTGCCATTTAAATTACGATGTGTCTTGGTGTGGACCTCCTTAGGTTGATTTTCTTGGTGGCTTCCTGTACCTCCTGGATCTGGATTTCTGTTTCCTGAAGATTCAGGAAGTTTTTAGTTGTTATTTCTTCAAATAAATTTTCTGTCTTCTCCTTCTCCCTCTCCCTTCCCCCTCCCCCTCGCCCTTCTCCTTCATCTTTGATGGGCCAGCTGGGAAACCGGGGCTCCAAAATGGCGGATCACCCCGCCAACCCTCTCCAAGATGGCGGACTTTCCTGACACCTTCACTGCGGCCTCCAGGTCACCATCAGGAAACTAAAACTTTCCACCTGGGAACTTCCCAATTGGGAACTGTCCATCACGGGCTTCTCCCACCCATGCCCTCCAGACCTTACCTTATCTGGACACAAGCCTATGCCCTGCTTCAACCCGATAAAAGGACCCTGCCAACTCCCTCCCAGAGCGACTTCCCCGACTCTCTCTCTCTCTCTCTCCCTCCCCCCCCCCCCGTGAGTCGTGGAACCTCGCCCAAGGGTGCTTGCAATAAAGTTCATCTCTTGGATACACTTGCCTCCTTTCTTACCACCGTCGGCGGGAGGAACTATACATTTGGTGCCGAAACCTGGGAGGTAGGTCAAGCCCTTGCCAGGCACAGAGGCTCCCTCCTCCTCACCGGCAGACTGCAATCTCCCGCTGCCCACCTCGGGAAGGCTTACTTCAGAACCGCGTGTGGAGAGTGCTCCCTGGCCCCTGATCCACTTCCGGGTTGCCCTGTCCTAGTCTGGGCAAACCCCCAGCCACCTGGTGGCCCCGTCAGTCCCAAGGAATCAGGAGACGTCGTCATTCCACGGGAACTACTGTCCCTCCGGTGACCCAGTGCACGGACGAGGGGATGCTCTCCTCTGTAATCTGAGTCGGTTGGTAAAGGGGACCATGGGAGCCTCCCAATCCAAATTCGACTCCAGAACGCCCTTGGGCTGCCTTCTGGCCAACCTCCGTACATTAGAGTTGTACCAGGACTTACATAGGCGAGGCCTTATACATTATTGTACCGTTGCCTGGCCTCAATACAAATTAGACAACCAATCGCAATGGCCTCCCGAGGACATATTTGACTATCAGGTGCTCACAGATCTCGACAATCTATGCAGGCATCAGGGCAAGTGCTCCGAAATTCCCTATGTCCAAGCTTTCTGGACCCTACGGTCTCAGCTGTCCTTGTGCTCCCAGTGTTCAACCTCTCAAGTCCTCCTTGCTCGGGCTCCTCCCCCCACTCTGCGCTCTTCCTCTACCGCACCTGCAGAACCAGACTCTCCTCTTCAGTCCTCTCCTTCTGAACCACGGGAAAACTTTTCCGTACCCCCTTCTCGAGCTCCCACCTTACCGCCTCCTCCTCCTTATCAGCTCCCTCCTCAACCCACGGCGCCCCCTGAGCCCTCCGAGAATCGGCAACCCCAGCACCGCTGCAGGCCCCAAGAGCCGTTTCCGAGGTCGAGCCTCCACCCTTGACAGGGGCCGAGTCTCTGTCGGACTTCCCATCTTCCCCTCCCATTTCGGCCTGGACGGGTTCCCAAAACCCTCCGTCCAGCTTAGTCTGCCCCTTAAGGGAGGTGGCTGGAGCCAAAGGGGTCGTTCGAGTGCACGCGCCCTTCTCCCTACAGGACCTCTCCCAAATTGAGAAACGCCTGGGTTCCTTCTCCGCCAACCCATACAATTTCATAAAAGAGTTCCAATATCTGGCCCAAACCTATGATCTTACCTGGCATGACTTACACATGGTTCAGACCACTACCCTCACCACTGAGGAGAGGGAAAGCATCCAGGCCGCCACCCGAGAACATGCCGAGCAAGTCCATCTCACCGACGCCACCTTGCGGGTAGGCGCTCAGGCGGTCCCCACTATAGAGCCCGGATGGGACTATCAGAATGGCCAAGATGGCCGCCGCCGGCGAGACCGCATGGTTCAATGCCTTATCGCCGGCATGAGGGCAGCTTCCAATAAAGCAGTTAACTATGATAAGATCAGGGAGGTTATCCAAGCCCCAGATGAAAACCCTGCCCTGTTTCTAAACCAGTTGACCGAGGCTCTAGCACAGTATACTAGATTAGACCTGGCTTCCCCGGGGGGGGGGGGGGCACAGTCCTGGTGATCCACTTCATTTCCCAATCAGCGCCGGACATCAGAAAGAACTAAAAAAGGCAGAGGAGGGCCCTCAGACCCCCATCTCTGACCTGGTGAAAATGGCCTTTAAGGTTTTCAACTCCCAAGAGGAGGCAGCTGAACTCAAACGGCAAGCCAGGCTCCAGCAGAAGGTCCAACTACAAACCCAGGCCCTGGTGGCGGCCCTGCGGGCGGCTGTTTCCAAGAAACAGCGACGAGGGGCAACCGGACGACCCCTCTGGGGGCATGCTTTAAACGTGGTGCCGAAGGGCACCGGGCCGTCAGTGTCCTAACCCAAAGGCACCCACAAAGCCGTGCCCTCAGTGTCACCTGATGGGACACTGGAAGTTGGACTGTCCTAGCCTCGGGGGATTCTCGGCGCCTCTACGCGGGGGAAACCCTGAACCGGCAAGTCCTGTTCTTCAGCTACTCGGGCTGGAGGACGACTGACGGAGCCCGGACTCGGACACCCCCCTCACCCAAGCCGAGCCCAGGGTAACGCTCCAGGTAGTGGGTAAGTCCATCTCCTTTCTGCTGGACATGGGGGCTACCTACTCAGTCCTGCCATCCTACTCGGGACCCACATATGCCTCACTGGTCGCAGCCATGGATATCCATGGTACCTCCTCTTCCCCTAGAATAACCCGACCTCTTACTTGCAGCCTGGATGGTTTTCCTTTCTCTCATTCATTCCTCATAATCCCCACCTGCCCAGTGCCTCTCTTGGGAAGAGATACCCTCCAAAAACTGCGGGCCACCATCCATCTCTCTCCTTCTCCTTCAGCCTCAGAGTGTCTTCTACTGCCACTCCTCCCTTCTCCTCCAACCCCCATCCCTACAAATCTGCCCACCGTTAATCCCCAAGTTTGGGACACATCCAAACCCACCATTGCCTCCCACCACAGTCCTGTTCATATCCAGTTAAAGAATAACTCCATATACCCTTCTAGGGCTCAGTTCCCCATCTCCCTTACCCATCGAAGGGGTCTCAAACCTATAATAGACCGCCTAAAGCAGCGGGGCCTTCTCATTCCTATCAACTCCCCCTGCAATACCCCCATCCTGCCTGTATGAAAGCCATCAGGGGCTTATCGGCTGGTACAGGACCTACGGCTCATTAATGAAGCTGTTGTCCTACTCCACCCTGTTGTCCCCAACCCCTATACCCTACTGTCTCACATCCCTCCCAGCACGTCTCATTTCATGGTTCTGACCTAAAGGATGCATTCTTTACTATTCCTCTGCATCCTGACTCCTATTTCCTGTTTGCTTTTACCTGGGAAGACCCAGACACCCGTGTTTCTGGACAACTTACCTCGACAGTCCTACCACAAGGGTTTGTTTCGTGACAGCCCTCACATTTTCGGCCAGGCCCTGGCGGCTGACCTCCAGGAATGCATCCTGGAGGCCAGTACCCTGCTGCAGTATGTAGATGACCTGCTTCTCTGTAGACCTTCCCTCGTCACCTCCCAGGAAGATACCTCTACCCTACTAAACTTCCTGGGAGCTATAGGGTATAGAGTCAACCCATCTAAGGCCCAGCTATGTATCCCATTGGTCATGTATCTAGGGATCACTCTGACCCCTACCTCTAAATCCCTTACTGGGGACCCTATTCACCTCCTCCAAGAACTGCAACCCCTCAGAGTGCAGATGAGATACTCTCCTTCCTAGGACTCGTGGGGTTTTTTAGACACTGGATTCCAAACTTCTCTATCCTGGCCTGGCCTTTATCCCTTAACTGATCTTGCCTCAATCCAGCATGGATTTTCAAGGCTCCGAGACTGCCTCATTAAGGAACCAGTTCTGGCCCTCCCGGACCATACTAAACCATTCCATCTCTTCACTGATGAACAATCTGGGTCGGCCACCGGCCTTCTAGCCCAGCCCACCAGGCCTACATATAGGGCAGTAGCCTATCTGTCCAGTTAGACCCCACCACCCGGGGTTGGCAACCCTGTCTCAGGGCGCTGGCTGCTGTGGCCTCCCTCAAAACTGTCCTTAGGACAGCCTCTTACAATCAACTCCCCCCACCGACTCACGGACCTCCTTGGCCATCAGTCTCTGGCCCAGCTGACTCCCTCCCGGGTGCAGTTATTCCATTTGTTATTCATCGAAAACCCTCAGATATTTCTGTCTGGACATGGTTAAACTTTGCGACTTTACTGCCTGCACCCTAGCCTACCCCTGACCCTTCTCACTCTTGCCCTCAACTTCTGGAGGACTTTACCCCCTCTTACCCTGGACTCTCTGATCAACCTCTGGCTAACCCTGATCGCATCCTGTTTGTAGATGGCAGCTCCCTTCTGACCTCAGATGGCCTGCACCATGCTGCCTACACCGTAGTTACCTCTGAGGTGGTTGTTGAAGCAGCCCCCCTTCCTCTTGGGACTACTTCCCATAAAGCGGAGCTGATAGCTCTAACCTGGGCGCTCCACCTGTCCAAGGGACAACGAGTCACCATTTACACTGACTCCAAATATGCTTACCTCATATCCCAAATTCATTCGGTTATTTGGCAAGAAAGGGGATTCCTGACTACCAAAGGTACCCGTATCGTAAATAGGCTGCTCATTGCCAGGCTCCTCGAGGCCTTACGCCTACCCACTGAGGTCACCATCGTCCAATGCCGGGGACACCAAACTACCCCTGACCCGGTGTTCCTAGGCAACAATAAAGCTGATACGGTGGCCAGGCAGACGGCCCTTAGCGCCACTTCTGCCCCTGTACTCTTCCTCAACACTGCACATCAACCTTGTTACACCGAGGAAGAGACACTAGCACTCCAAAAGTTGGGGGGCAAACTAGGGAACAAAGGGTGGATCCACATGCAGAACTGCATTGCCATACCTGAAAACCTGGCTCACACCCTGGTCACAGAAATTCACCAGTCGCTCCATATTGGCCCCAAGGCGTTGTTTCAATTCTTACAACCTCTCTTCTACCACCCTTCTCTGTCCAAGGTCATTGAAACTGTTCACAGGGCACGCAGTCTGTTCAGCTGTCAATGCACAAGGTGGGATCCACAGGCCAGGACCTAACCATCAATTGCGAGGCCACCAGCCAGGAGAAGACTGGCAGCTGGACTTCACCCACATGCCCCATCATAAAAACCTCCACTACCTACTAACCCTGGTTGACACGTTCACAGGTTGGATAGAGGCCTATCCCACGGCCCGCAATACGGCAGACATCTTCGCTGCAATCCTTACTGAACACATCATTCCCCGTTTCGGACTGCCCCAAACCCTCCAGTCAGATAACGGACCTGCCTTCATATCCAGCATAACCCAGCAAGTGGCTGAAAGTCTCAACATCTCCTGGAGATTGCACATCCCTTACCAACCTCAGTCCTCGAGTAAAGTAGAAAAGGCCAACGGCCTACTTAAAGCCCAACTCCCCAAACTTACCTTGGAAACCCGTCTTTCTTGGCCTACCCTCTTGCCTCTAGCCCTCACTAGGCTGAGGGTGGCCCCCCCGTGGACCCTCGGGACTAAGCCCGTTGGAACTTGTCTAGGGTCATCCCTTCCTCATAGATCACAATCTCCCTGCTGGTCCTCCACCCCTTCTCTCATATCTGCCTTACCTTACTCTGCCCTGGGCCCTCCTGAGAGCTCATGCTGACTCAGTCACCCCAGCCCCGAACAACCCCGAAGATGATGAGACTCCTCCCCGGAAACTGCTCCCGGGGGACCAGGTTCTCCTCAGGAGTCGCAACCCCCGTCCCTTACAGACGCGGTGGACTGGGCCCCATACTGTCATCCTCAGCACCCCAACTGCGGCAAAGCTATTGGGCCACCAGCCGTGGGTGCACATCAACAACCTTAAACGGGCCCCCTCTGACAGTAAGTGGGCCTCCCAGATGGTGGGCCCCACCGAACTCTGCTTGGTTAGGGCTCCTTCTCTTACTCCTCCTGAGCCCCCAGATCCAGGTGGAGTCATGTGACTGCATGAGGGGCTCAGCTACCTCACGCTATTTCTCGGCCTATACTTCTATGCACAGGTCCTGCTATCAGGGAAAAACACCTCCACTCTCCGCTACTGCACTTCCTTGGGAATCTTCCTCTCCTGCCCAAAAGGGATCTATTGCTGCCTAACTGCCAATGATTCCTTGGATTGTATTCTCATCCTTCTGTCTCCTACCACCAGCATCTACTCATCTGAACAACTCTTACCTCAACTGTCCCCTACCTCTCGGAGAAAGAGGGCTGCCTTCCTCCCCTTCTTAATAGGGGCAGGACTAACTATCGGTGTGGCAACTGGGGCGGCAGGGCTGGGAACCTCCATTAACTTCTATTATAGGCTCTCCCAGGCACTCAATGAGGACATGGAACGAATAGCAGACTCACTCACCGCCCTACAGACTCAGATCACCGCTTAGCCGCCGTCACCCTACAAAACCGACGTGCCTTAGATCTCCTCACTGCCGAAAAAGGGGGAACATGCCTTTACTTAAACGAAGAGTGCTGCTACTTCGTCAGCCAGTCGGGCATAGTCAGCTCCACGGTCAAAGAACTCAAAGACGGGATCCGAGCGAGACGCCAAGATGACTCTATTTGGGCTTAAGTCCCCAAGCCTGGGTAACTTGGCTCCTGCCCCTCGCAGGGCCCCTCTGTATACTCCTCCTGTTAATCTCAATCGCTCCCTGCCTTATACGTTGCTTACAGGGGCGCCTGCAGGAAATAACCAGGGTATCAGTCAACCAGCTCCTCCTGCAGCCCTATTCAAGCCTGCCCACATCCGATGGCCTCTACGATGACGTCCTACTGCCGGCAGGAAGTAGCCAGAATAGAGTCCACGCCCCCTGACACCAATATGAATACAAAGAGGTCGGAATGATGGGCCGGCTGGGAAAGCGGGCTCCAAAATGGCGGATCACCCCGCCAACCCTCTCCAAGATGGCGCACCTTCCCGCCACCTTCACTGCGGCCTCCAGGCCACCATCAGGAAACTGAAACTGTCCACCCGGGAACTTCCCAATTGGGAACTGTCCATCACGGGCTTCTCCCACCCATGCCCTCCAGACCTTACCTTATCTGGACACAAGCCTATGCCCTGCTTCAACCCGATAAAAGGACCCTGCCAACTCCCTCCCAGAGCGACTTCCCCGACTCACTCTCCTCCCCACCTCCACCCCGTGAATCGTGGAACCTTGCCCGAGGGCGTTTGCAATAAACTTCATCTCTTGGATCTACTTGCCTCGTCGCCTCTTTTCTTACCACCATAGGCAGGAGCAACTTTACATTCTTCTTCTTCTTTTCTTCTGGGATCTCTACAATGTGAATGTTATTATGCTTGGGGGTGTTGTTAGGTTCCCTGTCTATTTTCATTTTGTCTTAATCTTTTTTTTTTTTCCTGTTCAGCTTGATTGTTTTCCATTACTCTGTCCTCCAGATCACTAATTCATTCTTCCAATTCCTCTAAGCTATTACTCATTCTCTCTAGTGTATTTTTAATTTCAGTTATTGAGTGCTTCATCTATGTTTGGTTCTTTTTTATGTTTTCAATCTCTAAGGTCTCCCTTCTCTTCTTAAGGCCAGTGAGTAACTTTATGACTACTGCTTTAAATTCTCTATCATGCATATCACTTACCTCTGTTTCATCTAGCTCTCTTGCTGTGATTTTGTCTTATACTTTCTTTTTTTTTAGATTTTTATTTATTTGTGATAGTCACACACAGAGAGAGAGAGAGGCAGAGACACAGGCAGAGGGAGAAGCAGGCTCCATGCACCAGGAGCCTGATGTGGGATTCGATCCCGGGTCTCCAGGATCGGGCCCTGGGCCAAAGGCAGGCGCCAAACCGCTGCGCCACCCAGGGATCCCCTTTGTCTTATACTTTCATTTGGGACGTATTCCTCTGTCTCCTCATTTTGTCTAATTCTGTCTTTTCTTATGTGTTAGGAAAGTCAGCTATGTCTCCAACTCTTGAAAGTAGTGGTCTTGGGGCACCTGGCTGTCTCAGTGGTTGAACATCTGCCTTTGGCTCAGGTCATGATCCTGGGGTCCTGGGATTGAGTCCTGCATCCGACTCCCTGCAGGGAGCCCGCTTCTGCCTCTGCTTCTGTCTCTGCCTCTCAATGTGCGTCTCTGTTGAATAAATAAATAAATAATCTTTAAAGAAGAAAAAAGAAAGTAGTGGTCATACGAAGAAGAGGTCCTATAGCGCCCTGCGGTACAATGTCCTTTGTTTATCAGAAATTGGCACTTTGTATGTTGTGTGTGCCCTATTATGGCTGAGCCATGTTTGCTTTCAGTACTGTCATGTGCAATGGCTGTCTTTTCCTGTGTGGGCATTGTGTTTGGTCCTTGTGTTATTAGTGGGCCAGTCTGAGGCCTCCTTGGCCTTGATTTGAGTCAGATCAGGTGTTTTCCAGAGCTACAGTAACACTGAATTGCAAGGTACATTCCCCATGTTGTCCCCTGATAGCTTTCATTGGTGCATGGGGCCTGCAGTTAGACCAGATGTCTGCCCTCAGTCCACTAGTGGGGCTGCGGTCAGACTGGTGTGTGTGGTTATCTTCTTCTGTCCCCAGGAGTCACTTTGGAATGGCACTAGCCTCTGTCAGTGCTGCTTGTATACTGCCAGGCTGTAGCATAGCTTTGGATGGACTCCTGTTGAGGGCAGGTCTGTAGGAGAAGGTGGGGGTCAGGGTAGCTAGTGCCAGCAAGGTCTGCTGTGGTCTGCTGTGGTCTGCTGTGGGAAAGGACCTGCAGTTGCTGTAGAAAAATCCTGCCTTAGCCCTGGCTGGAGGGGGCGGTTTTCAGAAGAGCACAGGGGCAGGATACATGGTGTTAGCAAGGTTTGCTTGGGTCTGCTGTGGGAGGAAACCTGGACTGGAGGCCTGGCTAGAGGGCACCAGTCAGTGGAAGTGCACAGGGGTGGGTGGGCTGTTAGCAAGCTAAACCAAGGGTATTCCTGCTACCCTGATTGCTGTAGGCCTCTGTGTATCTAGTCTGGGGGCAAAGGAGGGAAATGATGCCCATCAGCTCTTTTGTTGTTGGAGAAATCTCTCAAAGATCCCTGCCCGTCCAGCATTGCTCATAGGTTAGTAAATAAATCTCCTTCCCACATACCCCAGGCATTTTTCAAACTGCTGCTTCTATGCTGTATCTCCATGGTGCTGTTTGTTGTGGATAGTCCTCTGGGTCAGTTTTACTCTTCAGTGAGTCTCTGCCCTTCCTTCCCACTTCAGTGTGGCCTCTTCTCTAACTTTGGGGAGTCTGTTCTGTCAGTCTTTGGGTCATTTTCTGGGTTATTTACACTGACCTGGGTGTTAATTACTTGTATCTGTAGGATGAAGTAAGTCTAGGATACTCCTACTTTGCCATCTTCCCCAGAAGTGCTTAAAACAACAACAACTACTACTACTACTACTACTACTACTACTACTACTACTTCCCCTTCTTCTTCTTCTTCTTCTTCTTCTTCTTCTTCTTCTTCTTCTTCTTCTTCAGATTTCTTTATTATGAGAGAGAGAAAGAGAGAGAGAGAGAACAAGCAAGAGAGAGCAAGGGGTAAAGGGAGAGGGAGAGAAAAAAATCCAAGTAGACTCTGCACTGAGTGGGGAGCCCAATGCAGGGCTCAATCTCACGACCCTGAGATCACGACCTGAGCTAAAACCAAGAGTCAGACACTCCACAAAGCTTCTTTAAAGAAAACTTTACATTAATTTTGAGATAACACAGGTATTTTATTATATGGTATAAATTTATTGAAATAGAAACAGTATAGGATTTCTTATTGTGTCTTATATACATTGTTTTTTTTTAATAAAGATTTTATTTATTTGAGAGAGAGACAGCATGCATGAGTTGGCAGGGGCAGTGGGCAGAGGGAGGAAGAGAAGCAGAATTCCTCACTGAGCAGGAACCCCGAATAGGGTCTCAGTCCCAGGACTCTGAAATCATGAACAGAGCTGAAGGCAAACATTTAACCAACTGAGCCACCCAGGTGCTTCTACATTGGTTTGTAAATAGAGCTTTCCTCTCAAAATTCATTTTCTATTTTGAATATCATAAATGGTACTTATTAAAAAGACTGTGTGGAGTGTGGGGTTTTAGGGACATTCAGAAGGGGTCCTGAGGTGGAGATTAGGAAATAAAACATGGTATAGGACATAGAAAAGTTCTCTAGTTATGCCTGGGTGCATTTCCTGGAGAAGGACACAGACATTTATTGCATTTCTCTCATTTGTCTTCCTTGAATCAGGAGGAAAACAGTTGCTCTTGTCCTCTAGGGCACTTTCATGTGAGAAACTTTCCAGCAATTTGAAGAAAAATGGAAAAAAAAAATAAAGACAACATAATGAGTTTTTCATAATGCTAAGTTTCTGCTTCAATTTAAACAAATTCTTTAGTTGAGAACTTCTTGTTTTGTTGTTTAAAAAATGTCCCTTTCTGAAATGACAGCAAGAGTAGATGGCAGCTGATTTTCTTTAATCTGATGACAAGGGAAACAAAAAAATGGTAAATATACACTGGCATTTAATTTTTATTTGTTCATGGAATCCAAAGCCCGAGGTCACAGACACCCATGGCAGAGATGCATCTAAAGCAAGGTTTATCCTGCAGTGTGGGAAGCCCTTGGGCTTGTGCTTGGCCAGCCTCTCTTCACTAACCCAGGTTCCCTGACGGCTGCACTTCTGAATTAAATATCCATCCCAATGAGTGGAATGAGATTTAGTTAAATTTCTCCTGATAAGCTGTCTGAGGGCCTGTGAAATGTGACTGCTTTGACTGACGCTCCCATTTTCTCTTCCTCAAAATAAGTCAGATTGACAGGATTCAAAGGGGACATGAAATTAGTTCTTATTGCCTGATTCAGCAATAAAACCAGGAAGCAGAATCTGCTAAATGAAAAATATTCTAAGACTAGAAATGAGAGATTGTAAGGCAAGCCTCAACTAGCTGAGGAAGTTTTTCTGTGCCTGCAGCTGATAAACTGCTTTTGTAACTAGATCAAATGTTGGTCCTGGTCAGGACTCCAGTGCTGCAGATACTTTCAGCCTGACTGCCATGTGGGTGAGCAGATAGCATTCAGCCAGGAGGACTTAGGAAAACATCCTTATTAAAAGAATTTTCCAAATAGCTACTGAAGCATCAGTCATGAGAGTAATCTGATGATAATTTAGTTTATAACACAATAAATACTCCCATACTTTCTTTTTTTAAATATATCACAGATTAAAAAAAACAAACATCAAGTGAGCTAGAATTTTCGGAAAGGTATGGTCCAGGTTCTTCTATTCCTTTTCCTTATGGGACTGCTGCTGTGCCAGCCCAAGTCTCTAATAATGCCAATTTCACTCCAAGGATCTACAGAGTGAGGAACTGGATGTTTTATTTGTATTAATACTTAGAATATCAAGTCACTTTTACATCCAGGAACTGATTTGGGGTGGGCAGGATGGGGGGGCCAAGAATCTGTCCTTATCTTTCCTGATGCAATTGAGCCCTTGTTCGTTAGTACATTTAGAGAACCTAGATCTGCTTACCCTGGTGGTAACTGGATGCTGATGGATAAAGTGGAAGGAAGCTTTCAGGTATTCCCAAAAGGAACTTACCTGGCATCTAGTCTGTCTTATTCCATTCCTGATTATAAACTTCTGCCCTCCTACCCCATCACCTAATGATAAAGCCAAGCAGTACATCAAAGCCTCAGACAAAAGGTCCATTAGGTATGCCTATGATTAAGGTTGATTAGCTAGAAGTCACTGGGAATTTTAGTCCAAGATCAGTGGTGAATCACATCCAATTTGCATAAACTACGAGGTACTTCATTAAGGCTAATCATTTTCCTCTGTCTTTCGGTAATAAATCATCCTTCTATGGGGTTCATTTAGATTGAGCTTGAAGATTTTGCCTTCAGAATTCGTCAACACTATTAAGATCACTTTAGCTATGCTCTTTGGCCTCATTTGCTGGGATGGTACATCCTTGGATCCCCATCTCAGAGCTACATCCTTGAAAAAGCTTCCTAGAAATGTAAGCAGTGATTCATTAGAGTCCCTGTGCCAGCAGCCAAGACCCATACAATAATGAATTGTGTATCTTTTAAAGCATTGGTAGAACAAATCATACTTGTTTCAACTGATAAAGTGCTCAGGCCACATAGTGCACTGTGTTGAGCCAACTGATGATTAAATAATTTTACATACTCTTCTTGAAATGAGTCTATTTAGATCCAGGAAAATTGACCAGGTTTAACATTCCAGAGCTTTTGTGTGGATGATTCTTTCTTTGCGATTACTTGTGAGAGTGATGAAATGCTGCTTGTGCTACCCCAAGGATTATTCCTTTCTATTGCTTGTAATTTGTGCATTTGCCCCATGTGCCTTGCACCTTCCCATCTCCTTCACAGTCCTCTTTGCTTGTGCCTATTGAATATCCTTTTATAAAAAAAATTTGGGGGAGCCACCTGGGTAGCTCAATGGTTGATTTGGTTCAGGTCATGATTCTGGGGTCCTGGGATTGAGTACCACATCAGGCTTCCCACAGGGAGCCTACTTCTTCTCTGCCTATGTCTCTGCCTCTTTCTTTGTGTCTCTCATGAATAAATAAATAAAAATTGAATGAATAAATAAGTAAATTTTTAATTTAAATTCAATTAATTAGCATATAATGTATTATTGGTTTCAGAGGTAGAAGTCAGTGATTCAAACTTTTTACTTATTTATCTCTCATGCTCCTTGAAAACAGGGATTCCATGCCCAGCTCATAGCTTACAGTAAATATGTATTGATAAATTGTTGTGAATTATGAGATAATGGCTATAATGGAATATTATAGAGCCCATGGAAAGAATGATATTAATCGCTATACATAGACATATAAAGATGCCCATCTATTTCATAATATAGTTACTAGAAGAAAGCAAGCTGAAAATCATAATGCATAGGATGATCCCATTTTTTTGTATAAAATAATGCTTATGTGTATATTCATAGAAAAGGTAAAAAGTGTAAGTACACAGGGGCTGGATATAGGGTAAAAAGGTAGGTCTTTTGCTTTTAACTTAATAAATTTCTATGTTTTAATCTGTTAGATTGAATCTGTATTACTATTATAAATTAAAAACCCAGTAAAGAGTTTTAAAAACCATAAAATTATAGATTCTGGTTGCTAAATACTATTATTTTTTTTAAAAAAAAACCTCCATTCATTTTGTAGGGCTACTATAACAAATTACCCCAAACTGAGTGGTTTAATAAAAGAGAAATGTATTCTTTCATAGTTCTGGAGGTTAGAAGTCTGAAATGAAGGTAGAGCCATGTTCCCTCCAAAGGCTCTAGGAAAGAATACTTACCTCTCTAGCAGTAATTAGTAATTTTGGCATTCCTTGGCTTGCGGACACATCATTGTAATCTCTGCCTCCATTTTCACGTGGGCTTTTCTTCTGTGCTTCTCTAGACCTTTACATATCCTTCTTATGAAGACACCAGTCATTGGATTTAGGGTCTACCCCAACCCTGTATGACCTTAACAAAACTAATTATGTCTGCAAAAACCGTATTTTCAAATAAGGTCATATTCTGAGGTTCTGGATGGAGTTGAATTCTGGGGGGACACAATTCACCCCAGTACAAATATTAACAAGGGCCCAAACCAATAAGCTCTATGTGTCAAGACTTCTTTTCTGAAGACTGTTGTCTGGGCAGGTAGGTCACCAGTACAGTTTGCTATCTCTCATTGAACAGGTGCAGGATGGAAGTTCCATGTGATAGTGCAGCTGCTGCAGGTTTGGAGAACCTAACAAGCCTTCAGTTTATCTCTCCTCCAGTCTTAGACCCAAATCCACTTGACCCTATCACTCCAGTTCTGGGATGAAACAGCTTTTAGTTCCTTTTTTAATCTCTACTTTTACTTTTGATGTGAGGTTTTGCTTAATTTACAAATTTAGTTTCTTTCCTTCCTTTTCCTTCCTTTTCTTTCTTTCTTCCTTTTCTTTCTTTCTTTCTTTCTTTCTTTCTTTCTCTCTCTCTCTTTCTTTCTCTTTCTTTCTTTCTTCCTTCCTTTCTTTCTTTCTTTCTTTCTTTCTTTCTTTCTTTCTTTCTTTCTTCTTCTTTCTTTCTTTCTTCTTTCTTTCTTATTGTCTTACTATAGATGAGGCTCTGCAAGGTACACAAAATGAATTTCCTTAATTTTGAGGATCTTGTAGTTTGGATTATGAATGTCAGTAGTGTCTTACTGATTTAAAGAGACACATTTTAACATTCCTAAAACTGGGACTTTTCTACCGTTGATGGTGTGACATAGTTTGACAGCATTAAAAATTTCCCAATGGTAAAAAAAATTACATGTCCTATAGTTAATATCTTCAGATTCAATGAGATATGGTAGCATGAGAAATTGGGCAAGTTACCTGCCATTGATAAGCATATGCTGTGAGGGATTGTGTGTTAGGAACAGGAATCTATAGTTATTTTTCTTTAAATAATTTTTAAAAATAAAAATATGTTTATAGGTTTATTATGGCTATTACTTTTTAAATTGAGGTACAAATTGACCTATAACATTACATTAGTTTCAAGTATATAATATAGTGACTCAATCTTTGTATATATTGCAAAATAATCATAAGTCTAGTTCACATTTATTAGCATACATAGTTACAAAAGATACTTTCTTGTAAAGAGAACTTTTAAAATCTATTGTTAGCAATTTGCAAATATGCAATATGATATTATTAACTATAGTCATCCATGCTGTACATTACATCCTTGTGACTTATTTTATAACTGGAATTTTGTATTTTTTTACTCCATTCTCTCATTTCACTCCACCACACTTTCTGCCTCTGGCAAACACCAATCTGTTCTCTGTATCTATGAACTTGAAGTTTTTTTTTTTGATTCCATGTATAAATGAGATCATTGTCTTTGTCTGACTTATTTCACTTAGCACAATGACCTTAAGGTCCCTCCATGTTGCAATTGGCAAGATTGCATTCTTTTTTATGCCTGAGTAATATTCTCTCTCTCTCTCTCTGTATCTACCTATCTATCATCTATCTATCTATCTATCTATCTATCTATCTATCTATCTAATCTATATATCACATTTTCTTTATTCTTTCATCCATTGGTTATTTATTTCTGTATCTTGACTATTGTAAATAATGCTACAATGAAAATGGGGATATAGTTTTTTTTTTAATGTTTTCATTTTCTTTAGATAAATACCCAGAGGTAAAATTGCTAGAACATATGGTAATTCTATTTTTACTTTTTTGAGGAACCTCCACACTATTTGCTTTAGTGGTTGCTCCAATTTACATTCCCAAGAACAGTACACATGGGCTCCCTTTTGTCCATATCCTTGCTAACACTTGCTATTTCTAATTACCTTATTGCTTAAATTTATTCTGTAAATATGATCCTACACTGCTATTTGCAAGGGATAGAGAATATCTAAATGCTCATTTAAAAAATATTAGAACTTAAATTTACTAAGCAAGATATCTGGATAGCATTAAAAATCTTACAAGGCAAAAACATTTGTGAACTAGGGCAGAAGGCAAATCCATGGTCAGTAATGCCCAAAATTATGAACATTTTACCTTTCTTATTAGTAAGTTTCTTCTAAGAAACTGGGTTTTTGAATTTATATCAATTGAACCAAGTCTTTAAGGTGGAAAATTCATTGGTATCAACTGAACTGTTTTGCTTTTTGCTAAACCTCCATTCAGTTATCAATACTGAATTCTGTTTGCGCAAAGTATCTTTTGTGTAATGCAAATTTCTGTCACTATTCCCTAGGGGATAAAATATCACATGGAAAAAGGAAGAAAATGCAAGATGAATTATGAATCTAATTCATGAGGTTTTTTTTCTTTTACATAGTATTTGTGTCAGAGTCAGAAATAAAATCTAATTGAGAATATTCACCAAATAAAACAGTTTTATGTGGCAAACCTACTGCCCCAGAAAACAAGTAATTAAAGAACCTCTTAAAATAGCAGCCATAAAATTGACATTCTGTGGGAGACCATGTGTTCATTACTGTTCTTTTTATTGAGGATCCTCCCTGGGCACTGTTCTGAGAATTGAAATCTGCTGGCAGAATGGGAACTTTAGCCAAGGACTTTGCATCCTCTTTGAGGGAAAAAGGTTAGTGCGTTTCTGGTGTACACAGGATAGTTGTATCATGTCAGGTGGAAATATGACCTTATCTTTCTTTGGATTGTGTATGACTTAAGGAGATCTGTATGGGTGCCAAATTGACAAGCCGTGGACTTGTGGTAATTAATTGTGAGTGTCAGCTTTGTTAGGTCGTGGTTACTAAATAGTCGAACATTATTTTCCATGTTTCAATGAAAGTATTTAAATTTTGTTCCTATTTGAGTATAGCTGACACAATGTTCATTAGTTTCAGGTATAAATGAAAATATTTTTTTGGTTGAGATTAATATTGAAATCTCTAGGTTTTGAGTAATATGAGTGAATTATCTAATCAATTGAAGGTCTTAATAGAAATAGAAGTGACCTCTTTGAAAAAAGAGAGAGTTCTACCCAGCAGACCACCTTTGGACTTGAAGTGCAAAATCAACTCTTCTCTGGGTCTCTAGCCTGCTAGCCCAACCTGCAGATTTTGGACTTGTCAGCCTCCACAATCATGTAACCCAGTTCCTTAAAATAAATCCTTATCTTATCCATTATCTATCTATCCATCATCTATCCATTTATACATACATACATCTTATTGTTTTTTTTCCTTTGGTGAACCTTGATGTATACAGATTATATGAGAGACAAAGCTTGTATAGGCAGAAGAGACTTTTTCCTGAGTTTAAGAACTCCAGGCATGGCAGACACTATTCCCTTACTACCTACTATTTTTCTATTTAGGCAAGGAATTACATGGAGAGTCTGTGATATTTCTTTGGCTGAAAGAACTTGGAGGAAGTTTCTACAGAAAGGCAAAAGGGTCTTCCTTTATATTTTTACTCTATTGCTGATGGAATCTCATATTTCCCCCAATTTCCCCAAATGGGAATTGGAGCTAGATGTTGGAATCATTTATTGGTGCCAGTAACGAAACTTTGGTTGTTACTACAAATTTTACATTACATTTGCTTAGATCTCCTAGTGTTTGAGAGGGAATGTGCCCTCTCCACCATGTAAATAAAGAAACAAATATGATGGCCCACATCTTCCCTTAAAGACAGGACACTACCACTTCAAGGAAGGAAGCTCCAGCTCAAGGCTGCTGGGAGAGGGAGACTGGCCAGATTCAAGTAGGTCATCTGTTTTCTCTCACAGAGTCCTCCTGTGGTCTGGCTCAAGCATTGCCTCCTTCATGAGCCTTTCTAAACTTTAATAGATTTCTTCCTACTCCAGAGTGTCCATCTCTATTCTCCTTCACAGCAAAACTTCTCGAGTCACCATCTATGCAGCCTCACTTCACTTTCTTCCATACCTGACTCCATGCAGGCATTAGTCCTCATTATGCTACAAAGACCACCCCAGTCAAGGTCCCCCTTGACCATCATGTTGCCAGATTCAAAAGTCACCTCTAGGTTCTCATCTTCTTTCACACCTCAGTGGCACTGATGATTCAGTTCTCCTCGAAACATGTTTTCTTTAGGTTTCTGTTGAGTAGAATTAAAATGAGATTTCCTCCTAGCTCGTTTCCTAATCCTTCTCAGATATCTTTGCAGATATCTCTGCTGCTTAAACTTGAAAACCTAGAATATCCAAGGGCTCAGTCCTGTACTCTATCTGCATAACCAAGCCTATGGCTTAGAATGCCATCCATATGCCTCATAAATCTACATTTCCATTTGTGGCCTTTGCCCTGACATCCAGGCTTGTATATTCCAATTTCCTACTCCAATTTCCTACTTCACATCTCTGAAAATATTCACTATATTTGTAATCCTTAATCTATTCACAGATAGTTCCTTCTTATTATTTAAATTTCAATTTATACAGTACCTGTATAAACATTATCAGCTTATATCTATTTGTCTATTTCTCATCTATCTACTGTTTATCATCACTCACTTACTTTTTTTTAATAAATTAATTTTTATTGGTGTTTAATTTACCAACATACAGAATAACACCCAGTGCTCATCCCGTCAAGTGCCCCCCCCAGTGCCCATCACCCATTCACCCCCACCCCCCACCCTCCTCCCCTTCCACCACCCCTAGTTCGTTTCCCAGAGTTAGGAGTCTTTATGTTCTGTCTCCCTTTCTGATATTTCCCACACATTTCTTCTCCCTTCCCTTATATTCCCTTTCACTATTATTTATATTCCCCAGATGAATGAGAACATATAATGTTTGTCCTTCTCCAATTGACTTACTTCACTCAGCATAATACCCTCCATTTCCATCCACGTTGAAGCAAATGGTGGGTATTTGTCATTTCTAATGGCTGAGTAATATTCCATTGTATGCATAGACCACATCTTCTTTATCCATTCATCTTTCGATGGACACCGAGGCTCCTTCCACAGTTTGGCTATTGTGGACATTGCTGCTATAAACTTCGGGGTGCAGGTGTCCTGGCGTTTCATTGCATCTGTATCTTTGGGGTAAATCCCCAGCAGTGCAATTGCTGGGTCATAGGGCAGGTCTATTTTTAACTCTTTGAGGAACCTCCACACAGTTTTCCAGAGTGGCTGCACCAGTTCACATTCCCACCAACAGTGTAAGAGTGTTCCCTTTTCTCCGCATCCTCTCCAACATTTGTGGTTTCCTGCCTTGTTAATTTTCCCCATTCTCACTGGTGTGAGGTGGTATCTCATTGTGGTTTTGATTTGTATTTCCCTGATGGCAAGTGATGCAGAGCATTTTCTCATGTGCATGTTGGCCATGTCTATGTCTTCCTCTGTGAGATTTCTCTTCATGTCTTTTGCCCATTTCATGATTGGATTGTTTGTTTCTTTGGTGTTGAGTTTAGTAAGTTCTTTATAGATCTTGGAAACTAGCCCTTTATCTGATACGTCATTTGCAAAAATCTTCTCCCATTCTGTAGGTTGTCTTTTAGTTTTGTTGACTGTATCCTTTGCTGTGCAAAAGCTTCTTATCTTGATGAAGTCCCAATAGTTCATTTTTGCTTTTGTTTCTTTTGCCTTCGCACTCACTTACTTTTAATTTTATGTATAACTTCTGCCAGTGTGTATACTTCTTTCCTTTTTTAAAAAAAAATCCTAGTTAACATACGGTGTAATATTAGTTTCAGGTGTACAATATAATGATTCAAAATCTCCATACAACACCTGGTGCTCATCACAACCCTAATCTCCATCACCTATTTTGACCATTTCCGCCCCCCTCCCCTCTGATAACCATAAACATTTTCTTTATAGTTAGGAGTCTATTTCTTGGTTTCTCTCTCCCTCTCTCTCCTCTCTCTCTCTCTCTCCCTTCCTCTTTGCTCATTTGTTTTGTTTCTTAAATTCCACACAGGAGTGAAATCCTATGATATTTGTCTTTCTCTGACTTATTTCACTTAGCATTATACTCTCTAGTTCCATCCATGTCATTTTAAATGGCAAAATTTTATTCTTTTTTAAAAGATTTTATTTATTTATTCTTGAGACACAGGAAAGACAGAGTCACAGGCAGAGGGAGAAACAGGCTCCTTGAAGTGAGCCAGAAGCAGGACTCAATCCCAGGATCCCAGGATCATGACCTGAGCTGAAGGCAGATGCTCAACCACTGAGCTACCCAGGTGTCCCAAGATTTTATTCTTTCTGATGGCTGAATAATATTCTATTGTATATGTATATCACCTCTTCTTTATACATTCATCAATCAAAGAACACTTGAGCTGTTGTAGGTAATGCTGTTATAAACATCGGGGTGCATGTATCCCTTTGAATTTGTGTTTTTGTATTTTGGGGGTAAATACACTGAGTGCAGTTGCTGGGTCATAAAGTACTTCTATTTTTAACTTTTTGAAGAACCTCCATACTGTTTTCTATTGTGGCTGTACTAGTTTGCATTCCTACTAGTAGTGCATGAGGATTCCTTTTTCTCCACATTCTCAATAATACCTGTTGTTTTCGTGTTGTTGATTTTAGCCATTCTGACGGGTATGAGGTGATATCTCATTGTAGTTTTGATCTCCATTTCCCTGATGGTAAGTGATGATGAACATCTTTTTTTAATTTTTTTAATTTATTATTTATGATAGTCACAGAGAGAGAGAGAGAGGCAGAGACACAGGCAGAGGGAGAAGCAGGCTCCATACACCGGGAGCCCGACGTGGGATTCAATCCCGGGTCTCCAGGATCGCGCCCTGGGCCAAAGGGAGGCGCCAAACCCCTGGGCCACCCAGGGATCCCGATGAACATCTTTTTATGTGTCTATTGGTCCTCCGTATGTCTTCTTTGGCGAAATACTATTGTCTTCTGCCCATTTTTGATTGGATTATTTGCTTTTGTGTATTGAGTTGTATAGGTTCTTTATATAATTTGGATAATACCCTTTTATTGGATATACCATTTGCAAATATCTTCCCCCATTCTGCTAGGTTGCCTTTCTGTTTTGTTGATTGTTTCCTTCACTGTGCAGAAGCTTTTTATTTTTATATAAACCCAATATTTTATTTTTGCTTTTGTTTCCCTTGCCTCAGGAAACACATCTAGAAAAATGTTACTTTGGCCAATGTCAAAGACATTACTGCCTGTGCTCTCTTCTAGTACTTTTATGGTATCAAGTCTCACATTTAGGTCTTTAATCTATTTTGAACTTATTTTTGTGTATGGTATAAGTAAGTGGTCCAGTTTTATTCTTTTGCATATTGCTGTCCAGTTTTCCCAGCACCATTTGTTGAAGAGACTGTCATTTTCCCATTGCATATTCTTTCCTGATTTGTCAAAGATTATTTGATTGTATAATTGTGGGTTTATTTCTGGGTTGTCTGTTCTGTTCTATTGATCTTTTTTTGTGCTAGTACCACACTGTTTTGATCACTACAGCTTTGCAGTAAACTTGAAGTTTGCAATTGTGATGCCTCCAGCTTTGCTTTTCTTTTTCAAGATTGCTTTGGCTATTCAGGTTTTTTTGTGGTTCTATACATATTTTAGAATTGTTTTTTCAAGTTCTGTGAAAAAAAATGATATTTTGATAGGGATTGCATGAAATGTGTAGATTGCTTTGTATAGTATGGACTTTTTTTTTAAAAGATTTTATTTATTCATGAGAAACACAGAGAGAGAGGCAGAGACATAGGCAGAGGGAGAAGCAGGTCCCTGCAGTGAACATGATGCGGGACTCGATCCTCAGACCCCAGGATCATGACATGAGCCAAGGGAGGGAGACACTCAACCACTGAGCCACCCAGACATCCCTACTATGGACATTTTAACAATATTTGTTCTTCTAATCCATGAGCTTGGAAAGTCTTTCCAGTTTATTTTATTGTCTCAAGTTCTTTCATTGGTGTTTCATAGTTTTCAGAGTAGAGGTCTTACACCTCTTTGGTTAAATTTATTCCTAGGTATCTTATTATTTTTGGTGTAATTATAAATGGGTTTTATTAATTTCTGTTTCTGCAGCCTCATAATTGGTATATAGAAATGCAACAAATTTCTGTACATTGATTTTGTATCCTGCAACTCTACTGAATTTGTATTTCAGTTCTAGCAAAGACTGGTGGAGTCTTTCAGGGTTTTGTTATATAGTATAATGCCATCTGCAAATAGTGAAAGTTTTACTTCTTCTGTACCGATTTGGGTGCCTTTTATTTCTTTTTGTTGTCTAATTGCTGTGATTAGGACTTCCAGCATATGCTGAATAAAAATAATGAGAGTGGACATCCATGTTTTGTTCTTTAGTGGGAAAGCTTTCAATTTTTCACTATTAAGGATGATTCAGCTGTAGGAATTTCATATATGGCCTTTATTATGTGGCACTATGTTTTAAATCATGAATGGATATTGTACTTGTCAAATACCTGTTCTTTGTCTCTTGAAATGATCATATGGTTCCTATCTTTTCTCTTATTGATATGATGTATTTCATTGATTGATCTATCAACATTTAACCCTCTTACAACCGAGGAATAAATCCCACCTGATCATGATAAATGATTTTTTAAATGTATTGTTGATCCTCTTTGCTAGTATTTTGTTGAGGAACTTTGAATCTGAGATATTGTCCATAGTTCTCTTTTTTAGTGATGTCTTTATCTGGTTTTGGTACGGGGTAATGCTGGCCTCCTAGAATGAATTTGAAAGCTTTCCGTCCTCTTCTATTTTTTTGGGGTGATTTGAGAAGAATAGTTATTAACTTTTCTTTAAAAGTTTGATAGAATTCTGTGAAATCCTCTGGTCCTGAACTTTTATTTATTGGGAGTTTTTAAATTAGTGATTCAGTTTATTTGCTGGTTATTGGTCTGCTCAAATTTTCTATTTCTTCCTATTTCAGTTTTTTTTAGTTTATGTTTCTAGGAATTCATCCATTTCTTCTAGGTTGTCCAATTAGTTGGCACATAGTTTTTCATAACATTCTCTTACAATATTTGTATTTTTGTGGTGTTGGTTGTTATTTCTTCTCTCTCATTTGTGATTTTTATTTATTTTAGCTTTTTCTCTTTTTTCTTGAAAAGTCTGGTTAGAGGATTATCAATTTTTAAAATTTTTTTTCAAAGAACCATCTCCTGGTTTCATTGATCTGTTATATTGGTTTTTGTTTTCATTTCTATATCATTTATTCCTGTTTTCATCTTATTATTTCCTTCCTTCTGCTGGTTTTAGGTTTTGTTTGTTGTTTATATCTTTCTTGTTTATTTACTTTTTTAGTGTATTTTAGTTTCTACTACTTAAACGAAAATCCCGAGATTATTAGATTACCTGACAGAATAGAAGCCTAATAAATATTTTTCAAATTACTTGATTGAGAAATTATCATTTATAGCTCACCATTTAGCATTTAAGTTTCTACTACCATAATATTTTGCTGTTTTCATGTATTTGTCTGGATAGCTATAGATTTAATATTCTATAAAGAGTGAGGTTAAGTCCAAATGGTGTTTGAAAAGTGTTCCCATTTTTAGGCAGAAACATGAGGTTTAGCAATAGAAGGTACCAGTTGCAAGTTGTATACTTAGTCTAGCATACTTGGTCTGTGCATTAACTCTCCACCCCCACAAATAATTCTCTTATTTTGATGTTCCTGTCTTAGGGACTCTTTCCTAATGTAGTCCTGATCTCTGTCACTTCCTCCTCCTGATGTTTCCAGTAAGCATGACCAGCCTCCAGGCACTTGGTTACTCCCCTTTGAGGGTAAATAAAGCTAAAAGCAACTGTGATAGCAGGAACAGTATGTATGTTTATTCTTCCTGGTATCTATCTTCATTTCTCCTTTACTTTTGAAGGATAGTTTCACTAGATATAAAATTCTAGTTTGATGGTTCCCTTCTTTTAACATGCCTTGCCTGCATAGTATCCAACAAGAAGTCCACTGTAATTCTTATCCTTGTTTTTCTGTGGGTGATGTTGTTTTGTTGTGATGGTGGTTGTCCCCTCACCTCAGCTTGCTTCAATAATGTTTTATGTGTCTTTGATTTTCTGTAGTTGGATACGGTATGTAATATACATAATATGTGGTTATATATGGTTAATAATATATATATAACCCAGCTCTTCTAAATTTTTTTTTCTTCTTCTGGCATTTCAATTATTCATACGTTTTACCTTTTGAAAGTATCCCACAGCCCTTGGATGTTGCATTCTATCCCCTTTTCCTTTTTTCATTCTCTTTTCTCTTTATAACTCAGTTTTGAAAGTTTCTGTTAACCTATCTTTAAGTTCACAGATTCTTTCCTCAGCTACATTCAGTTTACTAATGCACCTGCCAAAGGCATTGT
Source organism: Nyctereutes procyonoides (assembly GCF_905146905.1). NCBI lineage: Eukaryota > Metazoa > Chordata > Mammalia > Carnivora > Canidae > Nyctereutes > Nyctereutes procyonoides. Next base: position 9,497,838 of record NW_026575145.1, read on the forward strand.
TCATTTCTGTTAGAGTGGTTTTGATTTCTAGCATTTCCTTTTGATTCTTTACTAGAATTTCTGTCTCTGCTCATATTACCCACTTGTTCTCGTCTACCTTTTCCATTAGAGCCCTTAACATATTAATTATAGTCATTTGAAATTCGGGATCAGGCCTGATAAAACCAACACCTGTGTCATACCAGAGTATGATTCTGACACTTGCTTTGTCTCTTCAGACTGTATTTTTTCTCACCTTTTAGTATACCTTGTAATTTATTTTTGTTATTGAAAGGTGGACATGATATATTGAACTGAGGTAAATAGGCCTCTAGTGTGATGTTTATGTTAATTTGGCCAGGGCTTGGAGCATGCTTAATGTTTGCTATAGCTGTAAGTAGCAGAGACTTCGATTCCTCTAGCTATTTGTTGTTGTTGTTGTTGTTGTTAGGTGCCCTGTTATCTTTGGGTTTCCCTAAGAATTCCTTCTTAAATAGAGTCTCAGTCTTGCAGCTTTTTTAGCTGAATTTACTGGTACTACAGTGTTGGTGTGGTGGTAAGGTATGGAAGAGGGGAAGCATCCTATAATCTTATGATTAAATCTCAGTCCTTTAGTGGCCCTGAGTCTCAAGGCTGTGACCTTTACTTGTGTTTCTTAGCTTTCCTTCCCTTTCCTTTGTATGAAATCAAGGCTAGAAGGGATAGAAGGGACGGTAGTGGAAAAATGCCCCATCAGTATCTGTGATAAGGCTCTAGTGAGTAGGCCTTGGTTATGAACACTCTGGGCATATTTTACAATGGTTACACTTGCCTTCCCCTCACAGTAGCCACAAGGTGATCTTTCTTGGCTCTTAACCATTAAAACCCTCATGGTGTTCCTGGAGGTGAAATCCATGAAGGTGTGAAGGTCCTGTAACATCTGCAAGTCTCAGGATCTCTCACTGTCAAGCTAGTTCATACACAAGCTCCAGCAATTTGTCAAAATTTCCATTTAAATGTTTCTACCAAATTATGGCCCTGGTGGCTTCTGCCACAGAGAAGCAGATCTTAGCTCTAGCTCTGCAGGATTTGATTGGTGGTATGCCTTGTAATCTTAATTCTTTGATGTTTCCAGAAAAATCACCGATTTTCAGTCTGTTAAACATTTGCTTTTCCTAAGAATGAAAGTGATGATTTCCAAGCTTTTAACACATTGGACTCTGAACTGGAAGTCTAAATATCCTTTATAGGATCTAGTGCTGCATTAAACAGGCATCAACACAGCATGTCTTGGCTTGTGTTTCCAGCAGTTCTACTTGGCCCATTTCCCCACCACTTCCCACAGCTGCATGGGACATTCTTCTTGATGAAAGAAAAGAGTTGGAGCTTTGGAAAGTTGTATTTTAATGACTGCCAATCTCTGAAATATAGTCACTAACTTAGTACTTAAAGTGAGTCATGGATGACAGCCAAGATGAAGTCAGGGATTATCTTAGCTTCTTGTTTTCATGTTCCAGACATGTATACTTGCATAGTGTCCAAAAACCCTTCTCTGTTGGGCTGGAGCCTTAGCTTCCTCAGGAAAGTCCATTTTTATAGCAGCAATGTCCACAATAGCCAAACTGTGGAAGGAGCCTCGGTGTCCATCGAAAGATGAATGGATAAAGAAGATGTGGTCTATGTATACAATGGAATATTACTCAGCCATTAGAAACGACAAATACCCACCATTTGCTTGGACGTGGATGGAAATGGAGGGTATTATGCTGAGTGAAGTAAGTCAATCGGCGAAGGACAAACATTGTATGTTCTCATTCATTTGGGGAATATAAATAATAGTGAAAGGGAATATAAGGGAAGGGAGAAGAAATGTGTGGGAAATATCAGAAAGGGAGACAGAACATAAAGACTCCTAACTCTGGGAAACGAACTAGGGGTGGTGGAAGGGGAGGAGTGGTGGGGGGTGGGGGTGAATGGGTGATGGGCACTGGGGGGGGCACTTGACGGGATGAGTACTGGGTGTTATTCTGTATGTTGGCAAATTGAACATCAATAAAAAATAAATTTATTATTTAAAAAAAAAGGAAAGTCCATTTCTGACGTTTCAGATATATAAGACCTTCCCTGAGGTCTTGGTTTCTGGAAGGTAGAGAGCCTTTAGTTTTCTTATTTGTGGTTTTGTTTTTACTCAATGGCAACATGTTTCCTCTCCTTTCTATCCTTCCATCATTCATTCATTCCTTTCATCTACTCTTCCTTCCTTTCTTCCTTTTCTTTTTAACATTAGTATTTAGCATGTTTGTGTGAGGCTAAACATTTTACTCCTTAATGATAGCTTTTATCAGAATAAGATAGTTTAGCTGAAGATGGTTGCCTGGTGAAACTCTTTGATACTGATTTGAAATGCAAATTAATATAAGCAATTACCAGATACTATACATGGTCTTAAAATGGAAGACTTTAAATGATATTTCCCTGGCACTCTGTGTGAATCTCAAAGATTAGGCATTCTTTTATTCAATAAATTAAATATGCACCCAAAACCCAGTTTGAAGTTACCATCATATAGTCATTCTTATTGTAGCCAGTTCTAAAATAAAGATGATTTTACCAAATAACAGTTACCTAAAGAATCACTTCCCACTTGGGAATATATGTTTGGAAAGTGAGATGTTTTGTGTCAGGGTGGGTTCTGATGGCTTCAGAGGATGAAGACCAATGTGACATTTTTAGGGAGATGGATTTTTTTCTCCTCAGTATGAAATTAGGAAACTAACATTTATTGAGTCTTTTTTGTATCAAATTATTTCTATTCATTCAGTATTCAATGAATATTGAGTGCTACCATGTTTTGGCCATATATTTTAATTGCTATGGGTACAGTGGGATGGGACACTCAGTTCCTTCTCTCATGAATCTCATATTTTGGTTGGGAGCATAAAATGAATACAGAGAATAATATGTACCCTGATTGAGATAGAAAATGCCTGGGTGAGTGGTAAGAAGAGGGTGTACATTAGATAAGGTAGGGAATCAGGCCTTTTGGAAAGGTGACATTCTCATGAACTATTAGAGAGTCAGCCAACCACTCATTTTCTAATTTTTACAACAATGGGAGACAAAGGTAACATTTGCTCAGGTGGTACAGGCAAAGAAATAAAATAAATTACTTAACTAGATTAAGTAATTTCTCTAAAGTTACACAGACTTCCAATCTTAATCCATTTGTCTCCAAAGCTGTTCACTGTCACATCCTGCAGGTGCTTGTTTTCCAACTGCCTCAGGGATGGGCAGACACAAGCTCTTTGTTGACTCGATCTTGGACATTAGACATGGAACAGAGAATTTCTTAAGAAAACTAATGTGGAGTTACCTAATTGTTTCGGTAAAAACCTAAAAAAGAAAAGACAGCCACTTAATTTTAGATACTTTTCATAAAAAGGGATTTTTAATATCAAAAGAGTTGAAGGGGAATTTTCTGAGATTAAAGGACATGAATCCAAATTAAATGAAATTAGCTTTATGAAACATCGTCTTTATTTTACTTATTTCTTTTTTTCTGATCTTATTTATTTTATTTGTCACTCTTAGAAAATCTAATTTTTGACTGAACTCAGAAGTAGAAGCTCTCAGAGGACAGCTTCCATCTCTTGGCAATCTGTTCCTGGCATTTTTCTTTGGCCTCCTTCATTCTCTTGGCCACAGGTTTAACATATTCTGCAGCCTCTTCCTTATTTTTCTTAGTATGCTGTTTCTTCAAAGCAATACGCTGATGTTTGTGTTGGAGGACACGTGGAGGACACATGGAGTAACAAGATGCTGAATCTTAGGTGCCTTGGGTCTAGGTTTCTTACCTTTTTTTTGTTTAGGGGCTTTCTAACAACATACTGGCAGACATTGTCTTCTTTTGATAGATTAAAAAGTTTGCAGATTCTGCTGGCCCTTTTGGGCCCCAGGCGATGAGGCACAGAAATATCAGTGAGTCCAGGAATATCCTTCTTCCCTTTTTTCACAATAACCAAATTAAGAACACTGAGATTGGCATCCACAATGCAACCCCAGGTAGATTTGTGTTTCCTCTTTCCAGTCCTCCTGGGTCGGTAGCAGGAATGCCCCTTACTCAGCAGCAGGCGGACACAGCCATGGGTCAAGACACCCTGCTTCATAGGGAAGCCTTGCTTGTCATTGCCACCACTGATTTGTACTATGTAACCCTTCCATTCCTCGCCCAGAGCATCAGCAGCAATGTCTGTGGTCATATGCTTCTCATAAAAGGTACACAGTTTTTCACTGATCATCCACTTCAGTGAGTTTCTGCCAGCCCGTGGCTGGGAAAGAGATGTTCAGCTTCATCCTGAAGGAGCCAACAGCCTTGGAGGTGCGATGAAAAAGAGCCATTTTACTTATTTCACAGAGAATCACTAGAACCACAACATATGTGGATCTGTTTGAGAACCAATGGACTCAATGACCTTGGAGGTTATCTCCAACCTTGAGAATCTTAGGTTGATATAAACCTCCTAAGCTTGATGTGTGGAGGGGCAACATAGGGAAATGGTCTTCTGTGAAGACATAAATTTTCTGTTAGTTGAATCAATCCAGGAAAGTGTAGGTCATCATGACCTAAATATTTTTGGTTTGAGTCTTTTCATTTGAAATGTTTATCTATTTAAGGAAGAGGAGATGATGCATTCTCTATTCACTAAAAAGTTCAAACACAACTTAAAGCTAATTACAAAATAATTTACAAATTGTTTTTCTATAGGCAGTTGCTCATATTGCCTTGAATAATTTAAGAGATTAGATTCATTGCTTTTCCTATTAATTAAATAGAGTGTTAGAAATGACCATTTGGACTTCTCTTTTTTTTAAGACACTTATTCAGCATCATGATCAGACTATTACATTTAGCGATTAATAGCATGCATGCATGCAAACAAGAAATCTACTTTAAAACCCTTTGTTGGAATGCTTTACACTTTCCACAGAACAGAAGCTAAAATAACCCGTTATACAATTAGTCACAAATATAGTCCTTGAGTTTTCTGCCCATATACATGAGTATTGTCTAAAACATGTCTTCTTTGTAGCAGCTAGGCTCTGCTATCACTGTGCTTGGCTGAGTTCGCAAATCTTTGCAGTGTATAGCTTCCCTGTTACTTCTCTGGCTCTCCTCTCCTGCTAAGGCTTTTTTCCTGGCAGTAATTAAAACTTTCTGCCATTACCATAGCTCTTGATGCTGCTAGAACTGCCAGAGCCACCTTGGTTTTGTGGTTTGGCAGAGTACTGGCTTCACCATCACAGGGGCCAGAGTTTCTGCCTTTAAAATATTCTCCTTCATGGGTCCAAAATTTGAAGATTGCTGTAGTTGCCAAAATAGTTATAGCTTCCGCCACCTCTAAAGTTGCTTCTGTTATTACCAAATCAGTTATAGCCATCCCCACTGCCACCGTATCCACCACCATCTGGACTGCCACCAAAGCCACCTCACCCACTGAAGTTTCCTCTGTGACCAAAGTTGTAATTCCTACCAAAACCACCTCCACAACCACCAGCAAAATTTCCAGAACCACTTCAATGTCTTTGGCTGGATGAAGCAGTAGCCATCTCTTGCTTAGATTGGGCTTTCACAGTTGTGGCCATTCACAGTATGGGATTTTTAAAGGACAATCTTCTCAGTAGAGTCACGGTCATCACATGTTATAAAAGCAAAGTCTCTCTTCTTGTCAACTGCCTTGGTCAGTCATGATTTTATCACATCAATTTTCCCACACTATTCAAAATAATCTTAGATGATGTTAGATGATGTTCTTCAGTTTCTTCTTTAATGCCACCAAATAAATCTTGTTCACACCAGGTCTTTGCAAATCTTAAGACAGCTCTCTTTGGTTCCACAACTCTTCCATCCACCTTGTGTGACCTTGCATTCATGGCTGCATCTATCTCCACCACAGTGGCACACATGTCAAACCCCAAGCCTCTGGAGCACTTGGTGTTTGGATCTTTCATTACCACGCAGTCTATAAGTGTTCCATTGCTCAGAATGGCTCCTCAGACTCTCATCAGTTGTTTCAAAGCTCAAACCTCTGATAAAGAGCTTCTGCAGCTGTTCAGGCTCTTTGGGAGACTCTGGCTTCGACATAATGGCAGTGGGAGGGGAGATTTTAACGATGCCTATTCAGTGGCATCCACAGGCAGAAAGCAACCAGTTGGACTTCTATGAATAGGAATGTATGTGTGTGCATCTTTGTCATGAATATTCAAATATTGATCGATTTATGATACTGATATAATGTATCTTTTGCCTAACCATGAAACATAAACAGAACTAGAAAATGTGAAAGAATAAATCCTATTTAAAATTCTGTGAAAACATAATAAAAATTACAGAAGAAATAATTATGTGCAACAGCAGCAATAGCATCCTTGAAACCATTTCTATAGTGTTTCAAGTACCTGAATGTGTCAGTTATGCCAGAGTTCATCTCCTAGAGAGGCAGGATAAGAAGTGTTGGGCTAAAGCCTCAAGGATCTATTGAAATTTCAGTTCTGTACATAATAAAAATAGCAAAGGTACAGGCTGTTTGAGTGTCTGGCTCTTTTTTTTTTTTTTGGTCGATATAACCATTATTACCTTCACACTATTTTATCTCCTTCTTTTAGGCTTGATAGCATGAGCTAAGAGCAATTGATTTCACAAAGCAATTGAAAGGATAAAGAGAAACACAAATTATGAAAAATGTACCAGGCACAGGTGAATAAATACTACAATATTAATAAAGCTCTAAAATGCTTAGAATTAGTTTGAAGCTTTCTCTCTGATTAATGTTTAACATGTGTTTCTGTGTTTGTTTTTTTTTTTAATTTCCAAAGAAGTTAAGGATAGTATAAGGAAGAAGTGGGAAACATATAAAGAAGCTAAATCAGGGATGCCTGGGTGGCTCAGCAGTTGAGCATCTGCCTTCAGCTCAGGGAGTGATCACAGGGTCCCGGGATCCAATCCCGCACCAGGCTCCCTGCATGGAGCCTGCTTCTCCCTCTGCCTCTCTCTGTGTGTCTCACATGAATAAATAAATAAAATATTTTTTAAAAAAGAAGCTAAATCACTTGTAACCCCACTACTAGGGTCAGCACCATATTAATGTTCCCCCCAATTCCTTCTAGTCTTTAAAACATATATGTAATATATATTATGTGCATAATATATAATTCTATTTTAATTAATAAATGTATAGTCATAACAAATAGTATACTATATTTATCGTATGTAATATATTTATATATTTACTTTTTATATATTTATTAAAACATAATTATAATAATTTTCTATCCTTTCATTAAATATTATGAGGTATTATACAAACCAAGTAATTTTTTTACAAGAAATATTTTTCATACAGATGCTTTGTATGATGACCTAATATTTTTCATATAAAAATATTAAACTTTTCATAATTAGTCCCCCACTCTTAGATATTAAGGTTGTTTCCAATTTTCACTTCTTCAAAGTAATGCTACAATAAACATGATTAAATATACATCATCTGTTTGAAATTTTGAAATATTTCCTTAGGTTAGATTTCCATAAGTAGAATTGCTATGTTAAAGAATGTGAACTCTACTAAGAATCTTTACAGCAGAAAAGTAGAAACAGTCCATCAGTGTAGCCTAATAATTCCCACATTAGCTGTACCTTCACCCCTACAGGTGTTATCATTGAAAAAAAATGTGCTTGATAACTTGATAGATGAAAAAAATCTCATCATTCTATCAATTTGAATTTCTTTCCTTTTTTTTTCTTTCTTAGTGAGATTCATCCATGCCTTCATTCATTAAAATATCCACAAAACATTGTTTCGGCAGGGCTGGTTTCACTGGAATGTGACCCAGGCAGTTGCATGAGACTCCAATGCTCAGAAGAGTCTTGCACTTGTTTCAGTGCTCTGCTGTTGCCATCTTTGAATCCTTAAAAATTTTATCTTTGTATATATGTTTTGTAAGTTAAGTCTGATGGGACAATGGAATATGTGTGTGAGCAGAGGAAATAAATGCAGTATGCATGTCCACTGCATTTAGAGTATTTATGATGTTCCATGATTATGGAATTCTGGGGGACACAGGACACATGGGAGACTCAGCATGGGTATAAGATAAGCATGAAACATCAACAGTTGGATAAGTAGGGGAGGTGCTGACAGCTCTTAGTGGCCATGCTTACTTCCAATGCAGAAAGAAGGTAATAGTTTTTTAGGAAACATGAACAACCAAGGAATCCTATTATATCCTTTCTGTCATGTTACTTTCTTGTGTTAGCCAGCCACTATAATCATAATATAATGACATAGAAGGAAAGAAAAAGATAAGACAACCCATAGTTCCTTTTTTTTTCTTTTTCTTTCTTTTTAAAAAAGATTTATTTATTGAAGAGAGAGAAAGCACACAAACAGAGGAGGGGCAGAGAGAGAGAGAGAGAGAGAGAGAGAGAGAGAAAATCTCTGCTGAACATGGAGCTGGACAGGAGGCCAGATCTCACAACACATGAGATCATGACCTGAGCTGAAATCACCAGTCCAATGCCCAACTGACTGAGCCACTCAGGTGCCCCATTTCCTTTTTTTTTTTCCTTTTTTCTCTTTAGTCTTTTCTTGCTCATGATATTGTTAATGAAATCTTACCATTGCAACAACATGGATGGAACTAGAGTGTATTATGCTAAGCAAAATAAGTCAGAGAAAGACAATTATTATATGATTTCACTCATATGTGGAATTTAAGAAACAAAGCAGAGGATTGTAAAGGAAGAGAAGGAAAAAAATAAGATGAAATCATAGAGGGAGACAAATCATAAGAAACTCAACTAAAAGAAACAAACTGAGGGTTGCTTGAGGGGAGGTTCGTGGGAGGATGGGGTAACTGGGCTATGGGCATTAAAGAGAGCATATGATGTAATGAGCACTGAGTGTTATTTACAATTGATTAATCACTGAACTCTACCTCTGAAACTAATATTACACTATATGTTAATTTAATTTAAATAAAATAAAAATTCTTCAATTCATATGGGGTTATTCAAATAATATGAAAAAACTGGATGGCTCTTTGATGGAAAGTCTGGGGAAATCACTACTTTGTGTTTTGGCTACAGTATTGCAGGGCCTTCCTCAAAGGGAACAGGCTCTTTTTTTCTGTAGGGGAGTTCATGGCCAGAGAGCTGGTTTAGGTCTGGAGATGGGACAAGGGATTGTGACTTTTCATGGATGCCAGATCTCAGCCCTTGGCTCATCCTTTCTTGATTTTTTTTTTTGATTATGTGTGCAATACTTTTGTTGTACTATGTTGGCTATCCAACATCTTGCCTTTAGAAATATGTTAGAAGGGTGTGTGAATCATGTATAAATCATTTTGAATCAGGATCTCCTGACTGCCATTCCGATTTGTTCTTCATTTTAAATAATTGTGTCCACCTCATCTATGAGGGTTAAGTACTGCCTTTTGGCTTTTCCTCGTTTGGATTCCTATTATCCCTATTGCTGTTGAGGAGCCCTATTGCTATTAAGTGTCTTTGACTCTCAGTACTGGTGGGCAGAGAACCACCACACTTGAGCTTTTTGAACTTTTCACTGAGCATTCCTTATTGCCTTGGCAAGGGAGTGTTTTCTGGCTGTCTCTAGAAACATAGTCAGCTGGTGGGTTTTTTGATTATATGATAGTTCTGATCGAGCATGCCTACTTCTCTGAGCCTGTTGATTTCTTCCTCCATAGCTTGTCACAGCAATTCTGGCATACCATATGTGTAATGTGGGTTTATAAGTTTCACTTTCTTCAATCTTTTAAGAACCATCCCATCAGCATATTTAAACCAACTTGAGAATCTCTTTCATATTATTAAATTGAGGAACATGGAAAGGGTCCACTATTAAAAATTTCTCCCTCATGCAACTTTACATTCTTTATCCCCATTAGGTCTACTTCTAGTACCAACTGTCTTAGGTTAAGTTTCTAGAAGCATAAGATCCTTGTGCAAATTATTTACAGAGGGAGTATTCTCGAGAGAAATTTGTAAGGGAGTAAGGGAAGCATAATAGAGCAGAGGAAGCCAAGCAAAGGTGTGTTTCAGGAGAAGTATAATGGCTTAATCCCACAGGAGCTCTGGAGTGTGAATATATAGAAATTGTCCTTCCCAAAGACAAAGGGCCTGTTACATCCTTATATCAGCCACCCATCCTGACCCTAAGGGGGGGCAGGTAACGTCCCAATCATCTTAAGGCAAAGTGAGTCTCACCAGGTGAGGACAACTCTGCTGAGGAGGGTGCCAACAGAGGGGGAATGGGTACACTGACCCAGTAAAGTGCTTCCAGCTGGCACATCAAATATAGAGTCAGTTCTTATGAATATTCTCTGTGTGTCTGGAGAGAACCTCTATACTGTTTCAGTACTACCTACAATACATCCATTTGTGATTTAAGAATAGGCATTTAAGAGGAATTTCTTTTAATATTTTCCACTTTAGTTTATAAGGCGTTTCATTGGATGTATAAGGACCAAAATGAATTTGGCCTGCTTTGTAAATAGCTGAGCCACATGAGAGGAGACCCATTATGCAGATTTGTGAGGCTAGTGATAATTTTGTGCATCATAAAAATGCATTGATTCAAAGATGTCTCTTGTCCTAGATTTTTAAAATAAGATGTTGAATTGCACAAACATTAAGTATTATATGTATTTTATTACTGCACAGTTTGAGGGTAAAACATCTAAGCTCTAAAAAAGCCCAAGGATTATTTTATTATCATGCTTATAGATTAATCCATGCTTTTTGCATATAACTCTAATCCATTCATTTTCCTTGCTGTGCGTATTCTATTGTATGGGGATGTCAGTTTATTTATTCTTTCATAAGTGAACATTTGAGTCATTTCCAATTTTAGGTTAATATAAATAATACTGCTGTGAATGTACATATACATACATACTACATACATACATACATACATACATATATGTGTGTGTGTATACACACGTACCTTGGTGCTTTTATCTTTATCTAAGGTATATTATATGTATGAGAGGGATTGTTGAGACATGGGAGAAAGTATTTTTGGTTTTGCCAGATAATACCAAATTGTTTTACAAAGTAGTGCCTATTCCTCAACAACACTTAGTTTTGTCATAATTTTTAAATTTTTCTACTTTTGGTATATAGTGACATCAGATTTTTAAAATTCGTTGATATAAAATATGTTTATTAGCCATTTGGATTTTTTCTTTCATGAAGTGTCTGTTTAAATGAATCTACTTTATTAGCCAAGTAGATTCAAATAAGAATAGGGGAGGATAAATTTTCCCTTCTTTCTTTCTAGGTTCTTTGGCTGGTCTATTAATGAAATTGAAATAATACAAATTAACAGGAGAAAAACAAATTTAATTTTGTATTTATGGGAGCTTCACATAGCTATGAGAGGGTCAAAGACAGACATTTGAGACTTACAAGCCGTGAGGAGCTAAGGAGGAAGGGTAGGGGTCTGGGTTTTCAAATGGAAGGAATACAATTCACAGGAAGATGGGAAGAACAAATGTTTCATAGACAAATATTTGCCATGCCATATGGAAAGTCTTTCTTGTGTAAAAAAAAGTTATATTTAATAATAGCTCTCTTTCAGGTAAGGTCTCCCTATCTAAATTATTTCAGGTAATTAAGGGGGAGCTAAAAAGGTCTTCTTGAGTCTGTCAGGACTTGATTGCCTTTAACTCAAATAATCCACATGTCAAAATAGCACATTCTGGAACAGCCCACCCCAATCCCCATCACAAACCATGTCTCAGTTTCCTCATCTAAGAATGGGGTAATAACATCTGATATCTTAACAAAATAGTACCAACTGAGCATCTCTTCCTTTGTTCAAGGTGTAGGACTACATCTGCCTGAATCACGTCTCCTGCATGGTTCCAAGTTACTGGGAATCAAAAGAGAAACTCACATGGAATTTGAAAGGCAGAAGTGAAGTAGAGATATTTTGGAAGATTGAGAGAGACAAAGATAGTGATGGACAGACCACAAAGGTGTTTGGTGAGTATCAGGGTGTTGTTCTCCTCCTGTTTTACATTCAGCTCATTTTCCTGGCTACTGGCCCAGCTGATCAGCAATGGTCCCAAGCCTCCTACAAGGCACTAGGTTCTAGGCCCACAAGTATGATTTCCACAGAGGCAGGAAACTTCCCTAAAATGGACATTTCCACAGAAGAGGTAGATTGTAAAATCTGTATAGTTGTTGAATTTCCCAAAAGTTCCTTCCTGTCTACATGAGCTGGCACTTCTGGCTGACATGATTAGTGATTATTCTACTCAATCCTCTTATTTCCTACTTCCAGACCTTCATTTGCCAGCTCCTATCACTTCTGTGTAGACTTTCATTCCTATATAAAACTTATTTCTGTATAACTTGTAGCTCTCATATCCTGATTTAACTCTGCTATAATAGTTTTGACAGTGAAATAAAATAAATATGCAAAAGTTCTTTCAAAGGTCTAAATTGCTATTTGAATATAATTATTGGGTTGAGCTAAATAATGCATTGCTGAGCTTCTTACATAGAAAAACAGATTAGGTGACATTCAAAATGGGAAGGAAAGCAAGCCAGCATAGACTGTTATGGGCAGCATGGCTCATGAAAATATTTTATTCTGTTATTTGTGTGATGATTGTATTTGTTTGTTATCACATTGATGACAAAGTATTCCATCTAGCCTTCCTTTCCAGCCAGATTGCTTGTTAAGAAAGAGGTTGCAAAATAGACCTTGAAGACTTACAGAAGCTCTGAAACATGTCAGGTATCCACAATTAATAAAGTGTAGAATATAGTCAAATATCCAGAGACACATATCAAGAACACCTGAAAAGATAAAAGTATAAAGTAAAAGTGAATTTTAAAAATATGTAAAAGTATTCTATTGTAAATTGCCCATTTTTGGTTGTTTGTGTCACATATTAAGATTGACCTTGCAATGAGTCATTTTCAAAGTTTGTCAAAGACTCAGACATTTTGGTTATTTGTGATGGTTTTCTTGAACTTACAGCTTTATGAAGATAGTAGTTTTCTGGTTATTAGATCAATAATTGATTAGCCAAATAGTGGATTTCAGCATTTGTTTTCATTACTTAATGGCCAGCATAACAGTAACAGGGCTATTCAACCACTCAAGATTTCAAAATTGACACTTCTATGATCATGATGTACCTTAGGGACATATAGAGAAGATTGTGAGCAGAATTATTACTTTCAAAACATAACCCCACTCCTCCTTTTTTTAAGATTTATTTATTTGAGAGAGAGAGAGAGAGAGAGAGAGAGAGAGAGAGCACACGCACACACAAGCAGGAGGGGGAGAGAGAATCTCAAGCAGACTCCATGCTGAGCCTGGAGCCCAACATGAGACTCAATCTCATGACCCTGAGATCACAGCCTGAGACCAAACCAAGACTTACACCCAGGTGCCCCATAGCATCACTCTTCTAAATAGACTCTGTTAATAAAAATCTTTCAGGATAACTTACATCTGCTTGTATCTTCAGTTTCTTTTTCCCCCTAATGATGTACATCTCAGTTAATTTAATATTCTATGTGCATGACCCTGATCTTTTCCCTGTGGGTGATTCCAGAATGATTTCTATCACTAAAAAGCTTATGGCAGTGTAGGAGAATAAAGATCTACATGATTGTAAGAACTTATAAAAGGAAACACAGGTGATAAGAATGCAGATGAACAAAGCAGGAAAAGGATTTAGAGATAGAATGACATGATTTAGACACAAATTGAATGTTGAGGACAAAGGAGTCCAAAGTGGCTTTGAACTTTCTCATTTGCTTTATTTAGAAGAAAATATTTGCCACCAATGGAGTTATATTACTCAGGAAATGAGAAATGAGTTTTGAAGTACAGATGGCAAGTCTGACTTTGGGCATGCTAAAGTTTTAATTAATATTTGCTCAAGGAGTAATTTTGGAATGTCTAAGGAGTTGCAAAAGTATGCACCAAATTCAGGAGAAAGGACAAGGTCTTAAAGGATAACTACCCAGGTGATTGGTTTTTATATAGAATCTGTACTTATCATCAGTACCAGGACTGGTATTAATAGAAAATATTTCATGATGGATCAGATAATAACTTTAATGTATACAAAAATACAGGTGTGAGCCTTCATTTTGTACCTCAATAATTTGATACCCCTTTGATATGAAGAACAAAAAAATAAGTACTGTCTTATGGATTGTGAGAAGATTTAGAAAGCTGAAGAAATTGCAAATAGGTGGAAACTAATTACATTGATTGTAGTAATTAGAAAACATTTCCAAGAGCAAGTGGAAAAAAATTACCTGAGGAGTGGAAGGTCAAGAGAGAAAGACAACAGAGGAAATACTTAAGTGACTCAACCTCAAGACATTGGTTTAGAAAGTATTCCTGTAGTTAATGCATCAGTTTTCAGAATTATTTTCAGAAGTATTCTAAGCAATACTGTTATCCTATGTTCATTTTCTCTACTCTTGTGTTATGGGTAGAGAACTGTGTCCCCTAGAAGTTAGGATATATTAAAGTCCTAACTCCTGCTACTTGTGAATGTGACCTTGGAATTAGGGTCTGTGTAGAAATAATTGAATGAAGTGATCAAGATGGGCCCTGATCCAGTGTAACTGGCATCCTTAAAAGAAGAAGAAAATGCCATGTGAAAACAGAGACATACAAGAAATAAGACTATATGGCGTTGGAGGTAGAGACTAGAGGGAGGTAGCTGCAAGCCTAGGGACATCAAGGTTTGATGAGCACCAGCAGAAGCTATAAAGGGGCTACCTAGGGTCTCAGAGAAAGCATGGCTCTGCTGACACTATGATTTTGAACTTCCAGTCCCTAGAACTGGGAGAGAATAAATTTCTGTTGTTTGAAGCTACCCATTTGTGATTCTTTGTTAGGGTAGCATTAGGAAATTAATACCTCTCTTATAGCATCTCTTTACCTAATCAGCAAATATTCATTGAACATCTATTCTACTCAGGTCATTCTGTTTCTCCGTACGTCAGCTTTCTCAATTGCCCTCTTAAGACAACATTTGGCATTTGGAAGATTAATAATTAAGAAGGCACAGCATAGTGCAGGCTACTTTGCTTGATCTTTTTTTCCTCAGTTCTATCGAAGATGTTCCCACTGGTGTCATCTTTGACAAAGAATAATACATATAGATGAATATTTTCCAGCATTTATGGGTTTTTGGCTCCAAAGGTGTGCTAAAAGTGTCAGGTTGCTACAAAACCCTTAGATAAATGATATGCCTGGTACTAAGCCCGGAAGGCTTGTTTCTACAGAAAGTGGTAAGTCCAACACTGGAAATTATCAGTAACTTGAGATTAGAGTTGGATGGCATAAAAGACTTCTCAGGGGAATGATAAAATCTGAGAAGACCTCAAATCCTATTTTTTGTTTGTTTTGTTTTTAATTCTTTTTTTAAAAAAAGATTTTATTTATTTATTCATGAAAGACACAGACAGAGAGGCAGAGGACTGGCAGAGGGAGAAGCAGGCCCCATGCAGGGAACCTGATGTGGGACTTGATCCTGGACTCCAGGATCACGACCTGGGCCAAAGGTGGCACTAAACCACTGAGCCACCCAGGGATCCCCTTGTTTTTAATTCTTATAGGTGCATTATACCTGTGCTAGAATGAGTAATGTACCACTGCTAGACAATGAGTATGCCAGCTGGATGAATAACAGATGAATAACAAAGGCTGTGCAGTTGGTGAGTAAGTAGTAAAGATATACTCCACTTACTGTTTGTTAGTTTTTTTGCATTAGCATGTCAAAAGTTCTAGCTACAAATTTCTCTAGTAACTTAATTCTTATCTTGAATTTGTTGTCCATGAGCATGCCCTATCTTAGGACTGAAAAAAAAAAAGGTTAGAATATTGGAAAATACTATGTTGAAGTTATTTCCCCTAAAATCCAAAAGTGACAGGAATCAGTCTCCATAAGTGACTTCATACAGAATCAATCAGGAAATTTAGGAATGAATTAAATGTGTGTTTTGGTTAGGCTTTCTGTGTCACATAGTACCCTTATTTTTTTTTTAATTTATAACAACAATAGATCAATGATTTTGGCATTAGAAGGATTGAGAGCCAAGGGAACACAGATATCATTTCCCAGGCATCAGCACACCAAATGATATAAGACTTGTGTTTGTAAATTACTTTGTTGAAAGCCTCCTTGTTATCTACTCAACTCTTCCTATAGTTGGACAGTTCAATAATATGCTAGGTCCATTTCCTCTGACAGCGTTTTGATGAGTCCAGTCTACCCAGCACAATTTATTTAGACACGTGTCTTCTCAGACTGAAAATTACAAAGATATGCACCAGGACTTCATTACATGGAAAGAAACAGGGACTGGAATGTGGAAGCATTTTTCACATTTCTGATTTCTAAGTCTATTGTATTTCCTTGGAGTCAAATGCTGCTGCAATAGTTTGGCAAAACAAACCAGATGGCACTAAATGTATCTTTTAAGAGAAGGTAGAAGATGTCAGACTTGAATGTGAATGAAAAATTCTGAGTTCTTTTTCAAAAAAAGTCAAGCCATGATCAATTTAATATACTTAAAACAACTAATTTAATTTCTGAACAGAAACCCTTAAAAATAGTTCTAGTTAGAACATAGTGAAATCTAAAATCTGGAAATGACAAATTATAAATCACAGCAAATAAATCAGATCTCTTTTGTGTTAGGTACTGACAGATAAATATGTTCCAAAGATTTGTCTGGACTATCTTCTCAGTGGTGACCCTAAGTCAGCCCAGACAATATAGCATTAGGGCATGGCCATTGGCCAGAATGGTGTAGTAAAGGGACAACTAGTACAAAGGTTTTTTTTTTTTTAATATATAGAAAGTAAAATATTAAGTAATAGACACATGAGGGACACTTTGGGATTTCTAAAACCAGTGTTTGCTATTTAGGTAATCCTCTTTCTGGTATATCTTGATCCTGGTATTGACCATGACCTTGGAGAGAAGCATCTGATTTAAGAGATGAAGTAGAAAAGCCCTAATGAGGGAGGAGGCTGGAAAAGATATTGGGGGTGGGGAGTAGGTGTAAGCCAAGGTCATGTGCCAGCAAAAATCAGCAATGAAATTTCCAGGGTCAGTAGTTTCAAGTGATCCAAAGGTCCTGGCTAACTAGCTAGTCTCCAGTGTGCTAAGGATCACCAGAAGTCTAACATAACTGGATTTGAAATGACATATCTAGTACCTAGATTGGAGATTTGACTGTTGAAAACTTGTAAGTGTAGAGGACATTTGGTAGAATGAGGCAATACAGATAAGCATAATGGAGGCATTGTATCCAAGGCAGATGTCATTTATCAGTCTTGAAAATCTTTCTTAGTGAACCTGGCATGCCTTCATACACTTATGCTACCAACATACTAGAGTTGGCACATATGATTTTATATCCTGTCTTAAGTTGTTCATAGGCTATACATGCATGGGGGAAGGCATGAAGAACTTCACAGAGGAGATCATACTTTGGTGCAGGACAATTCTATTCTTAATGAACCAAACTGGAGTAAGACTGACATCATTTCTGGTTGATGTTTCTTTTCTTTCTTTTCTTTTCTTTTTTTTTTTTCTTTTTATGATAGTCATACACAGAGAGACAGAGGGAGGGAGAGACATAGGCAGAGGGAGAAGCAGGCTCCACGCACCGGGAGCCCGACGTGGGATTCGATCCCGGGTCTCCAGGATCGCGCCCTGGGCCAAAGGCAGGCGCCAAACCGCTGCGCCACCCAGGGATCCCTGGTTGATGTTTCTTTACCAATGAGCTGAGCTTTGTTATTAGTCAGAATCCTGTCAAGAAAGAGATGCCGTGTTCGAAGTGTTGATTGAAGAAAGAGTATAGGGACAAAAATGTGGCTAGATGAAAACAACAACAACAACAACAACAACAACAACAACTAAGTAACAAAGAATGGTAACATATCTAGCAACTAGCAACAGGATTCCATCTTGAGGCCTAATGGGGCCTAAAGAAGAGGAATGGCTACTGGACTGTGGAAAGAGCCATAGTCCTGGGAAAGGGACCACCTGAAATACGCGATAAGCAAAGGAACCAAGCCACTACTAAAATCATAGCTGGGCAATGAGGGTGTGAAGGATATAAATACCTACATTTTCTTTACCCCTGCTTTCTCATCTTCTGGTGTCTTGGCTGGAGCCATCCAGAAGTCAGAAGGCAAGAAAGTCTAGGAATATACTCCATAGAATTAGCATCCTGGGGCAGAAGTCACAGTAAGGATGGACAGAAATTGGAGCTGGATGGGACAAATAGAGAGCAAGTAGCACAGACTCCATTTTAGGTGTCTCAGACTACCAAGCTACTCATAGCTACCACTGGACTTTAGCATGTTCAAATTAGGATTGAATGAGAAGTAGATTAAAGCTCAGCACTCAAGTGAAGCATTTGAGGTTCTTTGCAATTGACTCTCTATATTTCTTTCTAATTCTATTTGCTACTATAACCCATATAAATCTTACTTTGATCAGGTGAGTCCACTCCCAACCATCCTCAGGGCCTGTTCTATACATTCCTGCCTCCATGTCTTTGTTGCCATTCTTACTACCTGAAACATTCTCCCTCATTCTCTCTAGCTAAATTCAAGTTATTTTTTGAGGTCACTTAGTTGAGGTTTTAAATCCTTCAGAAAGATTTCTTTTTCCATCCACAGTGGTCTCTTCTTCCTTTGAAATTTTATGGCATTTAATGTCTGTATCATTCATTTAGAGTACATCTCATACTGTCTCTTGGTTGTTCTCTTTAATATCTATTCATTTCTCCATTTGGATTATCACTGGCAAATAAGTTTCATTTTTCATGCTAGTTTCAGTCACTGAGAAGGATTCTGAGGTCAACTTGGAGATCAGAAAGTTTTGTATTCAAATTGACCAGAGATGTGAAGACTGGCCCAAGAGAAAAGAATGATGGCTTGTGTGCCACAAATTTGACATTCTTGAGTTGGGATATAAGAAATTAGAGGGGTAAGAATGTGCTTTATTTATTCATCTTTGTGCCTTCTGTAGTTAGCACAGTGCCCAGAATAAAGCTGATGCTTAATAAATGTGTGTTGATTGGATTTGGGGGGGGGGGGAGTATCTAACAACTTATGCAAATGAAGGAACTAGTGTCAGTGAAAAATGTTGACCACTTAAAAGAATTTTTATTCCTTTGGCTTTCTTCTTTGAGAACATTCTTTGACATTATAGGGCAAAATCAGAGTTGGAGAATGTGCAGCTAAAGGTTGAATCTGCTTTCAAAATATCATCTTTGTAGTAGTAAAATAGAGCATTGATACTGAGGTCAGAAGAGCAAAGTAAAATAAAATGATGGCTGAGAAGTACTAAGGG
Source organism: Nyctereutes procyonoides (assembly GCF_905146905.1). Lineage (NCBI taxonomy): Eukaryota > Metazoa > Chordata > Mammalia > Carnivora > Canidae > Nyctereutes > Nyctereutes procyonoides. Next base: position 9,517,239 of record NW_026575145.1, read on the forward strand.
AGATGGCTGTGAGTGGCTCATTATCATAGGCTGCTTCTAAAAGCTGGCTCATTGATTTAATGATCATGCCATATACTGAGCTGCTGAATGTTCACTGCAGTTAAAAAGAGATTTGTCCTCATCAAAGAAATGGGGAAATGCAATTCCAGCATACAGTTTGTAAGCCAAATTTTAAGTTGTAAAATTCAAAGTGATTTATTATTTATGTCCTCATGCTTTTGTCCTACTCTTTCCTTAAAATGTAAGCCCCATGTATTCTTTTTAGAACTCTCTTTTTTTTTTTTTTGTTCTGTATTCAATCTTATCTCCCTTTTGCACGAATTACTCGGTAGAATTTAGCTTCTTCCAGAATCCTGCTAAGACTTTTTGGTTCTTGGAATGTTATTAAGAGTGATATTTTGTGGTCAACAATAATTACTATCTGTGAGTATTTTATTAATAGGTCCTGCCTAAAGCCAGATATTTTATTGTTTTTGTTTTTGTTTGTTGTCGTTATTGATGTTGGTGTTGGAGTGGGAGGTGAGTACCTAAGGGATTTGCATATTTAGTTCTTGACCAAGGAAATGACATAAAATTGTTTCAGTGGATTCAAAGGAGAATGTAATCTCAGTCTATTTCGTGGAGAGCAGGCGTCCAGGGCCAAAGCACATTGCTAAAGGATTAAGAATGTTGTTTATGTCACACTGACATTTGCTGTGTTTTTAATGCTTTCCCCAAATGATTTCTTCTTAAGTAAAAAATGCCGAGAAAAATTCAGAAGGTTTGAATATCAAAGTGCCTGAGGGAAAGTTCAAAACACCACCACAGTCTCCCCTGTGTGTGTGTGTGTGTGTGTGTGTGTACATATACATGTGCATTCCAGGTTAGCTTTTGCTATTAATGACTAACATGGGGCTGGGCTATTTGCCACAATCAAAATTGAAAACTTAGAACTCTTGACATTTCTCATCAATTTGATCTTTCCAATTTCCTTAAGCTAATGAGGGTGGTGGTTTTATTTGACACTAAAATATTTAGGAAATGTCTTTATCTAACAATGTGACAAGATAAATTGAGTTTAAGATAGGAAATGAATGTGGTCCTTTAATGGAAGCAAATGTATTTCTCAGACAACCAAACACAGTCCATCTCGTTCCCCTATGTATTTATGTCTGGATGCCCTGTAATAATTAATATTTAAGAGGATAAAGGTAAGAAAAATTGAACTCTTAACCCTTGAGGAATTTTGTTTCTGTGAAATATTTTCTTATGCTACTCATCTCTTGATTTGAATGTGAAATCGAGTGAGGAATTTCAATTCTCTAAACCAAGGTGCTTGCTAGCCTCACTAGGGTGAACTAAACATAAAAACCATAAGCTATGCAATTTGCAACTTTGTGAATATCTGTGCAATGAATCTATAACATTCCCATATGTTACTATCATCTAATTATCATTTGGTGGGCAAGACCCAATGTTTGTCCTTAGGAATGAACTTGTATAAACTTGGCTAGGTTTGTAGACCTAGATCTTGAGTATTCATACTTAGCTGAGACAACAATTCAAGATATTTTCTTTTGGGAGATAAGAATGTATATTAGTTTCTTTGGCAGGTTTGAGGCAAGAACATCTTCTAAAGAGTGAGCTATTAATCCTAAATAATGATTCCTAGACTATTCCTGACTTTGGTCAGAAATATAATACTCTAAATAACAGTTAGACTTTTGAACATGTACAGTTAAAATGTTGCTTGATAGCTGTTGGATGACTTTGAAAATAAAATAAATTGCTTGTAGCAGCTTTTTTAGTCTTTTTTTTTTCAACATGGAGAGCACTTTACATTTAAAATTTTAAATAGTGTTTTATAAACTATTCATTCATTTATTTATTTTTCAAATATTTATTCAGGGCCTACCTCACACAAGTTATTATGAGCCATTATAGAAAAATAAGTTATATTACTTCCTTTATAAATCTCATTTTTAACTGATAGAGAAATAAAGATACACATGTATTCATACATGAGAGCAAAAGTAATGAGACAACATACTATAGTTATAAAAAGAAGAGTTAATCATGTATAGCTTTGACAGATATTTATTAAAATATGACCATATGTTGCTATTTGTCCTTTAGCTCCCTGAGATAACCAGATCTTTTAATGATTCTTTACCTTGGTGAACTCCTAGTATAGGGCTGGCTATTGGGTACTTGCCTACTGGCTTTCTTTGTGCTAAAGCATGAGCTCATTTAAGAGATAAGTGTGTGTCGATGAGAAAAGAATGAGTATTTTCTTTGTAATAAAAATAAGCAGTTGGATGTTGGAGTAGGAGAGAGTCTGGGAAGCTGGGCCACATGTGATATGAATCCCTCCAGGGATTGGTAGGCTCTTAGAAGGAATATCTGTGTGTGTGATTTACTTGAGAAGAAGGAGCCCAAGTACTGAGCTTCTGACTTTGGTAAGGATTACTAGATTCTATACAGGCACAGAGACAGAACCATCTGATCCATGGAAACTGTATGGAGCCTGTGTGAACCAATGACATCAATGGAGGAGTTTCCCTGGCCCCATATCCTTGAAACAACCAAGGCTGGGGAGTTCCAGCAATATTTGAGAGAAATGGGGTCTGGATTGAAATTAAAGGAAATGAAATGATAGAATTGATTGGATTTATTTTTTTTAATTTTTTTAAAATTTATTTATGATAATCACACACACACAGAGAGAGAGAGGCAGAGACATAGGCAGAGGGAGAAGCAGGCTCCATACACCGGGAGCCCGACGTGGGACTCGATTCCGGGTCTCCAGGATCGCACACTGGGCCAAAGGCAGGCGCCAAACCGCTGCGCCACCCAGGGTTCCCGAATTGATTGGATTTAAAGGAAAGAAAATGAAATGTTATTTCTTGTTCATGTGAGTTTGTGAACTAAATTTTATATCTGCTACATAGAGATTTACTAGGCTTAACTATCAATCCCTGCACAGCCCATATCTGCTCCATGGACTGATTGTAGTTTGTCACAATAGGACCAACATATTTTCATACAATTGCTGAAAACTTGATTGTTATTCAGGGAAGATTGTGGGCTCTCAGAAGTTACTGATTTGGGGTAAACCACTCTATTGCAATGGAAATGACTTTGAAAACTTTTGGCAAGTTATAAACTCTTGACAAGGAGAAGGAAAAGAGGGAAAATACAATTTCTAATGCCATGTTGATAGGATTTGTATCTCTTTTATTCACAAAATAATAATTTGAACAGGAGGATCACAAAAGATGGACTTTAAATTCCTTATGTTGATTTTGATTTTCTTTTTTTTTTAAATAAATTAATTTTTATTGGTGTTCAATTTACCAACATACAGAATAACACCCAGTGCTCATCCCGTCAAGTGTCCCCCTCCGTGATTTTGATTTTCTAAGGAAGGAAATGGTACCTGGTAGCCACAGTTGCTGAACCCCATAGTAGAAAAACACTTACACAGAACACCTACACATGGCACCTGAGCCACAGACTAATGGAATGGGACAGATGGTAGGGAAGGCTATTTTATTGAAGAAGGCAATTACAAAATTTCAGAGGTAGAATTTCTGGGCATGAAAATGACACTTAGAAGAAACCTTTGAATTCTGGATCATACTTGGGAGGTACTGCAGCAATGACAGGTGGGATTCAGGTCTGAATCCGAGTAATTGTCTTCAGAAAGCCAGATGGATAGGAGAAAGGATCAGGGAATATTACCAAAATTGCATGCTTTCTAATCAGCTACCTAATATGGTACCCCAAGACTGAGAGAATGGGACTTGAAATTGGACATAAGACTCCAAAAGGAAACTTAGAATATGGTTCCTTAGTCTTAAAAGGTGAATATTTCCAAGATAGTTAGCTTCCAAAAGTTTAGGAAGGCCCAACAAACCCCTCTTTTTGTTTTGCTTGTAGGGAAGATGGATATTTCATGGTAGACCATGACTGAGGAGTTATTTCTAATAGCATGGGAGTTAAGGTATGCTCAGAGTGTCATGGGAGACCAAAGAAGTACCAAGACTGGAGCCAAACACCAAAACTAGAAGAGTAAAGAGAGAGAAAAAAGAGGATGAAGCACTCACCAGTCTGCCCATGGAACCCCAGGTGGGGAAAGCCTGGGTGCTTACATAGCAGAAACCCTCCTACTTTATCTTCTAAAATAGATGTCTAAAAATTGGAGCCAAGAGCTTGGGGAATGACTCATATGGTGACTTAAGTCCTAGCTTTCTCAGGACATTCTCAGTTTATGCCGATTGCCCAGCATAATTATTTATAGCCTTAACGTTCATTCTTCCAAGTGTCTGAATTTGAAAAAGTTAATATGGGCATTCTACCAAGTGATGACCCAGAGAAAGTCAAAGCTATGGCTGGGGCCTGAATAGAAGGACCATCCTCATAATTTTCCAGAATTGGGTTGCCATACAGTTGCTCTTGGCTAATCACATAGTAATATAAGACCCATAGGTTAACAGCCTTTTCTAGGCTTGGGGGATATTCTGTGGTCAAAATTGGGAAAGCAGGAGACTCTTCAAGGAGGGTCAAGAAAATTGTTCATTTCACAGACTCACCAACTTATCCCCTGGAGAAACTGGGATACCATCCACACAGTTATTATTCTGTGTGTTAGAACAATGAATGTGAAAATCCTACTCACAACATAGAGCCCCATCCAACTGGTGAATGAAAATACTGCAGGGTAACTATACTTTCATTTTTCTTATTCTTCAGACCTTTCAGTGTCTAAGTTAGGGGGCCCAGAGCAGAGGTGATTATGAAATGTGTGTCTTTCCAGCTCTGCTTTCTTAAAGCCTGGATTTATTGAAATCATGCCAAGGACTTCTGAGGACAATGCAAACAGGGTTGAGGGATGGTAGGGGTGACTTAATTAAGACCAATAAAAATTTGGGGGAAAAAGAGGGTTCAGAAAGAAAGGATACCCCAGATCAGCTGATAAAAATTCCCTAAGGAAATTGATGAACCTTAGAGAAAATGTCTGAATGGTATGCGTAGGAGGTCTGGACTTCCATGAGTTTCTAGATTTCTGAGGTGCAGGAGCTGAACTGCTCTGAGGAACAATGTGGTCAAGGTAATAAACAGAAGCCACTGGGGACTGAGGACCAGAGAAGCCCCTTCCTACCTTGATGTGCCCAGTTTTAAGGAAAATGGATTGGTTAGATGGAGAACATAGCACATGAAGTTGACTTCTCAGGATAAATCATATTTAGAAATACAGAGAGAGAGGAGAGAAAAGGGTGTGCAAAAGTCCAAAGCAGGAAATTTCATTGATATAAAAATAAAATGGTCGGGGCAGCCCCAGTGGCCCAGCGGTTTAGTGACACCTGCAGCCCGGGTTGTAATCCTGGAGACCCTGGATCGAGTCCCACCTCGGACTCTCTGCACGGAGCCTGCTTCTCCTTCTGCCTGTGTCTCTGCCTCTCATTCTCTCTCTGTGTCTCTATGAACAAATAAATAAAATCTTTAAAAAAATAAATAAAATGGTCAAATACTTAAATTATTTCACAAATCCTACATGATTTGGCCCTTGACTAATTCTTCAGATTTAATTGCTGATACTGCTCAACTATATACTAATCTACCACATTTCTTTTTCCCTTTTTACTTTCACCTAACTAAACCCTCTGAACCTTATAGTCAGGATTATACATAATTTTCATAAAGTTTCATGTCTAGAGACTTTGGAAGAAGCTCTGTTGTTATACACTGTCATTGCATACTTTATATTTGTGTTGTGCTTATCACAACTGTATTTAAAATTTCAAGTAACTTATTTTCTTAATATCTGACTCCTTTGCTAGATTCTAAGTCCCACCAGCTCAGGTACTGTGCCTGGTCATCACTGGGTCCTTAGTACCTAGTATCAGAGTAGGTGTAACTGGATCTTAGAGGAATGAATGAATAAATGAATGAATGAGGCTGAAACATGAAGTATGCCATAGGAAGTTCTGGAGATAAGATTCAAAAGAGCCTGAAATAAAATTTTTGTGTTCTGAATAGAAGCAAGGGGGAGTTTGGCCTTCTAGGTTCTGAGGGACTTTTGAAAATATTCAGAGCACAAGGTATCCTATTCAATTCAAACAGTTGGTAGGAGAGTTGCTTTTGGTAAACCATTTCAAATTGTGTATAAAATATGCAAGGGATATTGGTAAACATATGTTTATAAGAAGGAAGACATTGACTTTTATAGAGTCACATTTCTTTACCTCAAGCAACACATAAAGAAAAAAAAGGAAAGAAAAAAATGTCTATGGAGAGTTTCTGTGAAAGAACTATTATGTCTGAAGTTAACTCAATCTAAAACTGACAAATTTCAGCAAAATAGAAAAAATGTAGCAGATAATTTCCTGTAGCAATGGCTCGGCTTTTAGTACAGCATATGGAATAGAAGGTTACTCTGGTCTTTTTGAGCAGGTAGTGATTCTGTGTCCTCAATGCCTGCACAGTCTAGTTTCAGTTCTTTTGACCTTATCTGCTGGTGGCTTTCAGTATGCTAATATCTCATTAACAAGATACTGACAGTGCTCTCCATGCATGAATTACTATGACCTAATTATTGCAAGTACCTCATCCAGTGACTTTTGTGGTAGTACTTACGTGGTTCTATAGCCCCAGATTAAAGCACGGGAAAGCTCTGCTTTTTTTTTTTTGTGACTGAAGTCTAACCCTGAGTGTCATATCTTTTCAATCCTATTGGTATGAACGGCCTCAAAGAAATTGATAGAGAAATGTGGAGAGCAAGGAAAAGTGAGTTATGGCCATTGTCCCACAGCCAAGTATGCCTTGGTCTCACTCATATCTTTTGGAAACTGTCTCCAGACCTTTCAAAGTTGCACAGAATAAAAAAAAGAAGAAGTGGTGGTAATAAAAATAAGACAAATAATAATACAGCTGTTACTGAGTGCTTATTGTGCAGTGACTGATACTTCAAATATCTTTTATAGATTTTCCATTGATCCTCAATAATTATATGAGTTGGGTGCTGTTATTAGCATATAATTACCTGAGGTGGGCACAAGTTCCATTTCACATATGATGAAGCTATAGTTCAGAGAAGTTATTAGGCCTTGCTTGCAGCAGACCTAGGCCTCTTTAGCTCATAACTTTGTGAATGGAAGAGGGAGAAGAAAGGGTGGAGTGTATGGCCCTTGAACACTGGTAATCTTTAAGGAAGATCAGGGATATGATTAAGAGAACAACTTTTGAGATCCCCAAATACAACTTAAACTCTGAGAAACTTTGCCAGAGTTACAAATCTAATGTCCAGTATTATTGAGCCTGAGACATTATGTGTGTCCAAGTGGGTGGAAAAGAGGAAACACAGTATCTGCTTTCCACAGGGGTTGGGATCAGAGACAAGAAGAGAACTACAGGACAAAATAAATATGTCTGGCCGGGGTGGAAGGGACAGGCACTGAGGTGGCAAAGTTACTAAGTAGAGGAGTTGGGTTTTCAATGTGAGGCTAAAGAATTTGGGATATATACAGGAAATTACCTGAGTGGCTAAGATAATTTAAGCAAGGAAGTAAGTGATGAAGGAAATGTGCTTGGAAGAATAATTGGCAGTGCAGGTTGAAATGGGCTGTGGGACTTAGGGAAACAAAGGAGCTAGCTCTTGTAGCCATCCAGGAGCCAAGAGGAGAAAGAATGGAATAAGATGCTGACAGAGGAAATGAAAAGGAAGGGAGGGTGGAAGAGATGTTATGAATCATTTCTTTAGCTTGAGAATTCTGCAAATATTATATAATTACCACCTTAAATTAATGCTAGGGAACTAGGTAACATGGATAGAAATAACACCTTTGATTTGCCAAGTAAATTTTTCAAATTGTTACTTTCTTTAACAAAAATCAGTATTTAACTTTTATAAGCTGCAGTGTGCTAAAAAGTTTCTAGGCACTCCACAAATCATACAATTCAACGTGATTGCTACTTGCATGGATTGCAAATGAGCCAAGCTTTTTGTTCTGTATTTTGTATTCTTTACTCTCAATCAATAAACCTTTGAGAGAGATAAATTTATCTGGAGGACTCATGTCTTCCATTACTTAGAGACTTATGATGATGAAAAAAAAAAGAATCAAGGTCTAAATGATCATTTAAAAATAAAATTGCATTCTCTGGTTAAATGATTTATTGAGAAGTATGCTGGTATTACTTGAAGCTGGTACAAGTAGCTGTATCACCATTTGCATCGTTTCTTGTGCAAAAAGCTATGGTTCAAATTCTGGTTTAAATAGCAGCCTAGAGAAACATGTTTAATTTATTAAATGTAAACAAAGGCCAAATTATAGGGAAGCTTAAAGGAAAATAATAAGCTCAACTAGAACACATGTAGACCCTAGAGAGGATGAAACTGTCTGTTTCAGCAAATCTGGTCAGGGATATCTTAGGAAGGGGCAGTGGCTGAATCACCTCAGAATTCGTTTTTTCTGCTTATTCTTTAAGCAGTGTGAGCACCCCTTTCCATTGCACACATTGACCTGAAGTCCCTCTGAATTTTCACAAACCCTACTTTTTTTAAACTAAGTGTTCATTTATTCAATGGAAATTTTTGAGGTCTCTCCTATTTGTAGAGCTCTATTATGTATAGGCAATGGATGGATATATGAGGAATAGGAGAAACCATTCCCATGTATAGGAAACTCCAAGAAAGCAGATATTAAAAAAAAAAGCCTTAAAAGAGTAAAATGAAAATAGCATGCACCATGAGACAATAATAAGTAAGGACACAAGGAACCAAAGGGATACAGAGTGCTTGATGAGGAGTTGGGAATCCATATCCTCCCTAGTATGGGTTGTGACTTGAGATAAGATGCTCATACTAGCTGGGCCTTAAAAATATCATCTAAAATACTACATAATCTTGAACCTCCTATCTAACCCCATGTTTTGTAAAATTATCAATTTGTGTTAATATTCAACATAGACATTTTTAATTAACATAATTACTTTCTGAAGATCGTGAAAATTCATGAGTTAGCATTATTTAAAGAACCCTCAAAGATTTTGCATTGTTCATCCAAACAACGAAGTTTAGTATTGTTTTTTCACTTTCTCCTATTGCAGCAGAGGCTGGAAATGAATATGTATTATATATATACATTATAAACCCCGTAATGCAATATTATAATTTTGTTTTAAATAGTCATGTATAATTTAAATAAATTAAAACAAAAATACTCTATTATATTTACCCATCTATTTATAATTTACAAAATTCTTCATTCATTTTTAGAGATTCAAGCTTCCTTTTGTATCATTTGTCTTCAGCTTGATGAATTTCCATTAGTATTTTCTGTAGTGTATTTCTGGTGGCAATGAATTCCTGCTTTCATTCACTTAAAGTGTATTTATTTTGCCTTTATTTCTACATATTTTTGTTGGATATGGAATTTTAGGGCGACCATTCTTTGTCTTCTATCAGTCATCTTGAAAAATTGATATTTATAGAACTCTAAATGAAACCAACAACTGCAGAACTCACATTATTTTTAAGCTCATATGGTAACAGTCATCAAAATAAACTAAATGCTGGTGTGTAAAATAAATCTAAATATATTTTAGATGATAAAACTAATGCAGATTATGTTTCCAGATGATAAAAAATAAAAACAACAAGCTCTCCACGAAATCATGAATGTCTTTGAAAGTTGAACAACACAAATCTAAATTCATCTATCAGAGAATTAAACAAAGAAAATTAGAAAACATTTTAAATTAAATGATGATAAAAATATAACCCATAAAAATTTGAGGAATGATGAAAAAATAGTGGTTAGAGGGAAATTTAATTTATTTTAAATGCCTAAATTAGAAAAGACTAGAATTCTAAAATTAGTGAGCTAATGTTTCATCTGAAAACATCGGAAATAGGAGGCTCAAAATAAACAAAAGTAGGGAAATAATAAAGGTAAGAACAAAAATCATTAAAGTAGATAACAAACAGTAGAGAAAATCGACAATGCCAAGAGATAGTTCTCTTAGATCCATCAGAGAATCGAGATTGTAGAGCAAACCCATGTCCCTCAATTTGGAGAGACAGGTTGAGAGATACAGAAATCCTCAGCTTACCAGAGCAGAAGCCCAACAATGAACAATTGGAATTTGAAATTAAAAGCACAAGAGAATAAGTACAAAGTCTATATGAAGAAAACTACAAAACTCTGATGGAAAAAAATAAAAGAAAATCTAAATATATGGAGAGATATTCTATATGAAGATGGATAAAAGGACTATTATCTGGATGTCAGTTCTTTTCAAATTGCTCTATTGATTCTCTGTAATGCTAATAAAACATCCAAGAAGTCTTTTTGTGGATGTCAACATGATTCTGAAGTTTATATGGAAAAGTAAAGGAATAAAAATATTCAACACATATTGAAAGGGAAGAACAAAGTCATAGTACTGACAATCCCCAGCTTTGAGACATAATTTGAACCTATGATAATCAAGACAGGGTTGTATTGGTAAAAGAATGGACAACTATATCAATGGAACAGAACAGAGAGCACTGATGAATACAGTTAATTGTTCTCTGACAGGAGCAAAGGCAATTCAATGGAGAAAGGATAATAATTTCAATAAATAGTGCTAGAATAACTGGACATCCATGTGCCAAAAAATGAATCTAGACCAGACCTTATACCGTTCACAAAAACTAACTCAAAATGTAAAATGTAGAACTATAAAACTCCTAAAAGATACTATAGGAAAAAATCTAGGTGTCCTTGGGTCTGACAGTGACTTTAGATACAATACCAAAAGTATGATCCATGAAAGGAAGATGCGATAAACTGAGCTTCACTAAAATAAAAAAAAAATTTCCTCTGCAAAAGACACTGTTAAGAGAATGAAAAGACAAGCCACAGACTGGAAGAAAACACCAAACACATATTTGATAAAGGACTGGTATCCAAAATATAAAAACAGCTCTTAAAGCTCAGCAAGAAGAAAACGAACAACTCAATTTAAAATGAGCAAAATATCTTAACAGATATGTCACAAAAGAAGATATACATATATATGACAAATAAGCATATGAAAAGATGCTCAATATTATATGTCATAAAGGAATTACAAATTAAAACAACAGTGGGATACCACCTCACACCCATTAAAAATGACTAAAATTCAAAACATTGACAATATTAAATGCTGGTGAGGATGTGGAACTATATGAACTCATTCATTGCTGGTAGAAATGCAAATGGTATAGTCACTTTAGAAGACTATAGTAAGTTTAGAAGTTTAGTAGTTAATTACAATACTAAACATACTATTAAAAATGATGCAGCAGTTATGTTACTTGGTATTTACCTAAGTGAGATGGAAACTTAAGTCCACACAAAAACCTGCACATGGATGTTTATAGCAAGTTTATTCACAATTACCCAAATTGGAAGCAACCAAGATATTCTTCAATGGGTAAGTAAACCATGGTTACATCAATACGATGGAATATTAATGAGCAATAAAAAAGGAGCTATTAAGCCATGAAAAGATGTGAAGGAAGCTTAAATTCATAGTGCCAAGTAAAAGAAACCAAGTTTAAAAGGTTACATACTGTATGATATTCTGGAAAAAGCAAAAACTATAGAGATAGTAAAAAGATCAGTGGTTGCTAGCAATTTGGGGAGTTGGAAGGGGGAATGAATAGGTGGGGCACAGGAGAATTCTAGGGCTTTGGAACTATTCTGTATGATACAGTAATGTTGGATATATGTTACTATACATTTATCAAAACCCATAGACTATACAACAGATAATGAACCCAAATATAAGCTATACAATTCAGTTAATAATAATGTATATATATTGGCTCATCAGCTGCAGCAAATATACACTAATGTGAGATGTTATAATAGAGGAAACTAAGGATGGGAGTCTAGGGAATTCTGTGCTTTCTGCTCACTTTTCTGTAAACCTAAAACTGCTCTATAAAAATCCTAAAACTGCTTTAAAAAACTAAGTCTCTTATAAAATAGAAATGGAAATATCCCTAACAAACATTACTGAGACAAAGAAGAAAGAATATAAATCAAAGTATCAGTAATAGGGATCCCTGGGTGGCGCAGCGGTTTGGCGCCTGCCTTTGACCCAGGGCGCGATCCTGGAGACCCGGGATCGAATCCCACGTTGGGCTCCCGGTGCATGGAGCCTGCTTCTCCCTCTGCCTGTGTCTCTGCCCCTCTCTCTCTCTCTCTGTGACTGTCATAAATAAATAAATAAAAATAAAAAATAAAAAAAAAGAATTTAAAAAAAAAAAAACAAAGTATCAGTAATAAAAGATGGGTGATCAATACAGATTCTAAATATATTAAAAGGATAATGAAAGTATGAATAGCATTATGCTAACAGATTTAACAACCATGATGAAATGGAAAAATCCCTCAAACAACACAAACTAGCAAAGCTCACTCACGAAGAAACAGATATCCAGAAAGGACCAATATCTAACAAGGAAATTAAATTTTTATTATAAACTTTTCCAGGAAGAGAATTCCAGGCCAAATGATTTCCTTGTTAAATTCAAAATTCTATTAAACATTTAAAGAAGAAATAACATCATGAAATATTTCTCAAAAAATCTTTCAAAAGCAACCAAGATATTCTTCAATGGGTAAATAAACCATGGTTACATCAAAAAATCTTTCAAAAAGTGACAGAGGAGGGAATATTTATCAAATAATCTTATGAGGTTAGAGTTACTATAATACTCAAAATAGACATTGGTATTAAAGGAAAAACTAACTCTTATGAACTTACACACAGAGATTCCTAATACTTAAAGATTGAACCCAGCTGTATATAAAAAGGATAATACATCATGACCAAATGGTGTTTATTCAAAGAATGCAAAGTTGGTTTAGCATTCAAAAATAAGTAAGAATACAAAAATGGGGAAATTCAGATGATTATGTCAATAGATGAAGAACAAACACTATACAAAATTCAACCTCTATTCATTATTTTAAAATGAGATAACTCTAAACAAAAGTGGAACACCAGGAAACTACTTAAATCTTCAAAACGGCATCTATGGAAAAATCTGCAGCTAGTATTATACTAAGTTAAATATTAAGTGCTTTCCCCTTAAATTCAATGGGTAGGTCTACTCTTGCTACTTATTTCAAAATTGCATTTGAGATTGTAGCTATTTCAATAAGGAAATTTTTTAAAAAGGCATGGACATGAATAGAAGAAGTTTCTATTGGCAGATGACAACACTGTTTATGTAAAAAATCCTCAGAAATCCATAAAACAATTATTAAAACTAATGAATGAAGTTATCAGGCTTGTAGGATTAAAGGTTAGTAAAAGAAATTCAATTGCATTTTATCATGTGATAGCAAACAATTGGAAAGTGAGATTTTTGAAAATAAAAGTGATTAATATAGTAATACCAATAGATAAATTGAACTAAATCCATCTACGACTTTTACATCAAACCCCACAAAATATTGCATAGAGATATTATAGAACCTCTAACTAAATAGAGCAATATACTATGCTTTTGTACTGAAAAACTCCATAATGTTGATATCCATCTCCCCAAACTGATCTATCAGTTCTATGCAATTCTAATAAAGTATAGAAAGATTTTTAGAAATTGGTAACTTATCAATTCTCAACTTATGAAAATTCAAATGATCAAGAATAGTCACAATAATTTTTTAAAGGGCAAATTTGGAGGTCTTATATTTCCTGATCTAAAGACCTATGGTAAACTATGGCAATTAGGACATTGAGGTAATGTCAAAAGGATAGATACATGCATCAAATAACATAATAGAGAGTATAGAAATAGTGTACACATGCACGGTCAATTGATTATCTTTTTTTGAAACTAAGTTTTTTTTTTTTAATTCCAGCATAGTTAACACAGTATTATATTAATTTCAGGTGTACAATATAATGATTCAACAATTCTATGCATTACTCAGGGCTAATCGTAAGTGTATTTTTTTATATTTTATTTTATTTTATTTTTTAGTGTATTTTTTAGTGTATTTTTAAAAAAAGATTTTATTTACTTATTCATGAGAGACAGAGAGAGAGAGAGAGGCAGAGACACAGGCAGAGGGAGAAGCAGGCTCTATGCAGGGAGCTGGATCTGGGACTGGATCCCGGGTCTCCAGGATCAGGCTCTGGGATGAAGGTGGCGCTAAACCGCTGAGCCACCCAGGCTGCTCTCATAAGTGTATTCTTAACCACTTTCACTTATTTCACCCATCCCCTCCACCCACGTCACCTCTGGTAACCATCAGTTTGTTCTGTATTTTTGTTTTTTTTTTTTTTGTATACATTTTTTCTGGAGTTCAATTTGTCAACATATAGTATAACACCCAGTGCTCATCCCATCAAGGGCCCTTTTCAGTACCCGTCACCCAGTCACCCCATCCTCCTGCCCATCTCCCCTCCACTACCCCTTGTTCATTTCCCAGAGTTAGGAGTCTCTCATGTTCTGTCCCCCTCTGTGATTTTTCCCACTCATTTTCTCTCCTTTGCCCTATGATCCCTTTCACTATTTTTTATATTCCCCATGTGAGTGGAACCATATGATGATTGTCCTTTTCCACTTGCCTTACTTCACTAAGCATAATACCCTCCAGTTCCAACCACATGGAAGCAAATGGGTATTCATCATTTCTAATGGCTAATATTACATTGTATATATAGACCACATCATCTTCTTTCCATTCATTTTTTGATGGACACTGAGGCTCCTTCCACAGTTTGGCTATTGTGGACATTGCTGCTATAAACATTGGGGTGCAGGTGTCCTGCCATTCCACTACATCTGTATATTTGGAGTAAATCCCCAGCAGTGCAATTGCAGGGTTGTAGGGTAGTTCTGTTTTTAACACTTTGAGGAACCTCCACACAGTTTCCCAGAGTGGCTGCACCAGTTCACATTCCCACAAACAGTGCAAGAGGGTTCCCCTTTATCCACATCCTCTCCAACATTTGTTGTTGCCTGCCTTGTTAATTTTCACCATTCTCACTGGTGTGAGGTGGTATCTCATTGTGGTTTTGATTTGTATTTCCCTGATGGTAAGTGATGCGGAGCATTTTCTCACGTGCTTGTTGGCCATGTCTGTGTCTTCCTCTGTAAGATTTCTGATCATGTCTTTTGCCCATTTCATGATTGGATTGTTTGTTTCATTGCTGTTCAGTTTAATAAGCTCTTCATATATCTTGGATTCCATCCCTTTATCTGATATGTCATTTGCAAATATTTTATCCCATTGTGTAGATTGTCTTTTAGTTTTGTTGACTTTTTTTTTTTTTTGCTGTGCAGAAACTTCTTATCTTGATGAAGTCCCAAAGATTCATTTGTGCTTTTGTTTCTCTTGCCTTCAGAGATGTATCTTGCAAGAAGTTGCTGTGGCCAAGTTCAACAAGGGTGTTGCCTGTGTTCTCCTCTAGGATTTTGATGGAATCTTGTCTCACATTTAGATCTTTCATCCATTTTGAGTTTATCTTTGTGTATGGTGTAAGAGAATGGTCCAGGTTCATTCTTCTGCATGTGGATGTCCAATTTTCCCAGCATCATTTATTGAAGAGACTGTCCTTTTTCCAGTGGATAGACTTTCCTGCTTTGTTGAATATTAGTTGACCAGAGAGTTGAGAGCCCATTTCAGTGTTCTCTATTCTGCTCCACTGATCTATGTGTCTGTTTTTGTGCCAGTACCACACTGTCTTGATGATCACAGCTTTGCAGTACAACCTGAAATCCGGCATCGTGATGTCCCCATCTCTGATTTTCTTTTTCAATATTCCCCTAGCTATTCGGGGTCTTTTCTGATTCCACACAAATCTTAAGATGATTTGTTCCAACTCTCTGAAGAAAGTCCATGGTATTTTGATAGGGATTGCATTGAACGTGTAAATTGCCCTGGTAACATTGACATTTTCACAATGTCAGTTCTTCCAGTCCATGAGCATGGAATATTTTTCTATCTCTTTGTGTCTTCCTCAATTTCTTTCAGAAGTGTTCTGTAGCTTTTAGGGTACAGATCCTTTATCTCTTTGGTTAGGTTTTTTCCTAGGTATCTTATGCTTTTGGGTACAATTGTAAATTGTACCCAATTACAATTTCTTAATTTCTCTTTCTTCAGTCTCATTGTTAGTGTATAGAAATGCCATTGATTTCTGGGCATTGATTTTGTATCCTGCCACTTTGCCGAATTGCTGTATGAGTTCTAGCAATTGGTGGAGTCTTTTGGGTTTTCTAAGTACAGTATCATGTCATCTGAGAAGAGGGAGAGTTTTACTTCTTTGCCCATTTGAACGCCTTTTATTTCTTTTTGTTGTCTGATTGCTGAGGCTGGGACTTTTAGTATTATGTTGAATAGCAGTGATGAGAGTGGACATCCCTGTCATGTTCTTGATCTTAGGGGAAAGGCTCCCAGTGTTTTCCCATTGAGAATGATATTTGCTGTGGGCTTTCGTAGATGGCTTTTAAGATGCTGAGGAATGTTCCCTCTATCCCCATACTCTGAAGAGTTTTGATCAGGAATGGATGCTGTATTTTGTCAAATGCTTTCACTGCATCTATTGAGAAGATCCTATGGTTCTTGTTTTTTCTCTTGTTGATATGATCTATCATGTTGATTGCTTTACAAGTGTTGAACCAGCCTTGCATACTGGGGATAAATCCCACTTGGTCATGGTGAATAATCTTCTTAATGTACTGTTGGATCCTATTGGCTAGAAGAATTTTTGCATCTGTGTTCATCAGGGATATTTGTCTATAATTCTCCTTTTTGGTGGAGTCATTGTCTGATTTTGGAATTAAGGTGATGCTGGCCTCATAGAACGAGTTTGGAAGTATTCTGTTCTTTTCTATCCTTTGGAACAGCTTTAGTGGAATAGGTATTATTTCATCTTTCAACGTTTGATGGAATTCCCCTGGGAAGCCATCTTGCCCTGGACTTTTGTGTCTTGGAAGGTTTTTTTTTTTTTTTAAAGATTTTTTAAAAAAATTATTAATGAGAGATAGAGAGAGAGGGAGACAGAGACACAGGCAGAGGGAGAAGCAGGCTCCATGCAGAGAGCCCAATGTGGGACTTGATCCGAGGTCTCCAGAAACAGGCCCTGGGCTGAAGGCTGCGCTAAACCACTGAGCCACCGGGGCTGCCCATCTTGGGAGGTTTTTGATAACTGCTTCAATTTCCTCCCTGGGTATTGGCCTGTTCAGGTTTTCTGTTTCTTCCTGTTCCAGTTTTGGTAATTTGTGGTTTTCCAGAAATGTGTCCATTTCCTCTAGATTGCCTAATTTACTGGCGTATAGCTGCTCACAATATGTTTTTAAAATCATTTGTAGGGCAGCCCCGGTGGCTCAGCGGTTTAGCGCTGCCTTCAGCCCGGGGCATAATCATGGAGACCCGGGATCGGCCCCACATCGGGTTTCCTGCATGGAGCCTGTTTCTCCCTCTGCCTGTGTCTGTGCCCCTCTCTCTCTCTCTCTCTCTCTCTCTCTGTCTCTTGTGAATAAATAAATAAAAATCTTTAAAAAAATAAAATAAAATCATTTATATTTCCTTGATATTGGTTGTGATCTCTTCTTTTTCATTCATGATTTATTAACTAGAGTCTTTTCTCTTTTGTTTCTAATAAGGATGGCTAATAGTTTATCTATCTTATTAATTCTTTCAAAGAACCAGCTCCTGGTTTTGTTGATCTGTTCTACATTTTTTCTGGTCTGTTTCATTGAGTTCTACTCCAATCTTTACTATCTCTCTTCTTCTGCTTGGTGTAGGTTATATTTACTGTTCTTTCTCCAGTTTCTTTAGGTGCAAGTTAACTTGTGTATTTGATTTTTTTCCAGTTTTTTGAGGGATGCTTGTATTGCAATATATTTCCCTCTCAGGACTGCTTTTGCTGTATCCCAAAGATTTTGAACCGTTGTATCTTCATTCTCATTAGTTTCCATGAATCTTTTTAATTCTTCTCTAATTTCCTGGTTGACCCATTCATCTTTTAGTAGGATGTTCTTTAACCTCCATGTGTTTAAATTTCTTCCAAATTTTTTCTTGTGATTGAGTTCTAGTTTCAAAGCATTGTGGTCTGAAAATATGCAGAGGACAATCCCAATCTTTTGGTATCAGTTGAGACCTGATTTGTGACCCAGTATGTGGTCTATTCTGGAGAAAGTTTTATGTGCACTTGAGAAGAATGTGTATTCAGCTGCATTGGGATTGGAAGTTCTATATATATCTGTGAAATCCATCTGGTCCAGTGTATCATTTAAAGCTCTTGTTTCTTTGGTGATGTGCTTAGAAGATCTGTCATTTGCAGAAAGTACTGTGCTGAAGTCTCCTACTATTAGTGTATTATTATCTAAGTATCTTTACTTCGGTTATTAATTAATTGATATACTTGGCAGCTCCCACATTAGGGGCATAAATATTCATGATTGTTAGGTTTTCTTGTTGGATAGACCCTTTAAGTATGATATAGTGCCCTCTTCATCTCCTACTACAGTCTTTGGGATAAACTTTAATTTGTCTGAAATGAGGATTGCTACCCCAGCTTTCTTTTGAGGACCATTTGAATGGTAAATGGTTCTCCAACCTTTGATTTTCAGGCTGGAGGTGTCCTTAGGTGTAAAATGAGTCTCTTATAGACAGCAAATAGATGGGTCTTGCTTTTTTTATCCAGTCTGAAACCCTGCGCCTTTTGATGGGGTCATTAAGCCCATTCATGTTCAGAGTTACTATTGAAAGATATGAATTTAGTGTCATCATAATACCTATTCAGTCCCTATTTTGTGGATTATTTCTTTGGGCTTCCTCTTTCTTTTCCAGGGTCCCCCTTAATATTTCTTGCAGAGCTGGTTTGGTGGTCACATATTCTTTCAGTTTCTTCCTATCTTGGAAGCTCTTTATCTCTCTTTCTATTCTGAATGAGACCCTTGCTGGATAAAGTATTCTTGGATCATGTTCTTCTCATTTAGAACCCTGAATATTTCCTGCCAGCCCTTTCTGGCCTGCCAGGTTTCTGGAGAGGTTTTCTTTTAATCCAATAATTCTCCCCATGTAAGTTAAGAATCTCTTGTCTCTCACTGCTTTAAGGATTTTCTCTTTATTTTGGAATTTACTAGTTTCACTATTAAATGTCGAGGTGTTGAACAGTTTTTTATTTTGGGGGGGGGGCTCTCTTTATCTCCTGGATCTCAATGCCTGTTTCCCTCCCCAAATTAGGGAAGTTCTCAGCTATAATTTGTTCAAATATGCTTTCTGGCCCTCTGTCCCCTTCGGCACTTTCTGGAACCCCAATTATACATAGATTTTTCCTTCTGAGGCTATCATTTATTTACCTTAACCTTTCCTCATGGTTTTTAATTGTTTTTATCTTTTTTCCTCAGCTTCCTTCTTTGCCATCAACTTGTGTTCTATGTCGCTCACTCTTTCTTCCACTCATTAACCCTCATTGTTAGGACCTCCAGTTTCGATTGTATCTCATTTAATTAATTTTTAATTTCAGCCTGATTAGATCTAAATTCTGCAGTCATGAAGTCTCTTGAATCCTTTATTCCAGAGCTACCAGTAAGTTTATAACTGTGCTTTGCAATTGGGTTTCTGACATCAAATTGTAATCCAAATTCTGTAACTCTGTGGCAGAGAGTACTGTTTCTGATTCTTTCTTTGTGGTGAGTTCTTCCTTCTAGTCATTTTGCTCAGTGCAGAGTGGCTGTATGAGCTGGCTGAGTCAAGAATATCAACCATGACCTAAGAGAATTTCACCCTAGGTGATTCTTATGAAGTCAGAGACCAGAAATTGAAAACAAAGATCAGAACGAACTAAAACAAAAGGACCACTAAGTGAAAAACAATTTTTAAAACAAAGTAGTAAAAAATAAAAGGCCAAGAATCCCAAAGAAGAAGAAAAAAAGAAAAGAGAAAAAAAAGAAGAGAAAAAAGCAAAAGTGAAGAGGAAAAAAAGAAAAAGAAAAAAAAGGGGGGGGGTACTGGGAGATGGTGGTGGTGGTGAAGAATTTGTAGTGGATGGAGAATGTAGTCTACCCGAGGGGTCCTAGAGGGTGATCCTTTTGGTTCTGAGTGTATTAAGTTCTGTATGTTAGAATATGCTTAGTCCCAAATTTATATAAACCAGCAATACATGTAGAGACCCCCAACACTGACCATCAAAACATAAATGAGATAAAAGAGTGGGGCATAATGGGAATGAAGAGAGCATATAATCTCACAGAATGAACCAGCACGGTATATCATTTGGTTCTGGGTACATGCTGGTCATGTTTTAGAAGGTATTAACTGTCGCCATTGTAGAACAAAATGAGGCAGAGAAAACAAAAAAAAAACATATCTCATATATCTCTCAAAATTAAATTGAGTATGTGAAGGGAATCTAGAAGTGGAAAATATATCTAAGACCTGTAATTGTGGAAATATGAAAGTCAAAAAGGAAGAAACTTAAAAATGAAGAGGTGCTAAAATATTGTCATTAAAGTGGGAAAAGAGAAAAAATATTGGAAATTTTTAGTCTATAAAAATGAGTTGTACTGGTAAAAGGCAATAATAAGGAGGGATAGGTACCCTCTATTCTATATACTGTAAATCCCTCGACTTCCTCTGTAGCTTTCCAGAGCTGCTGGGTTAGGACTTGCTCTTCCCTTGTCCTTCCAGCTGATCTTCTGGGGGAGGGGCCTGCTGTGCTCTCAGGTGTGTGCACCAGGGGGAGCTGCCCCTCCACCTGCCAGGTGCACGGCTCACTGGAAGCTTTTTATCCTGTGAGGCCCCTCTTCGCTGGCGGTTCTGCTCCTCCTGGGCACAGGGTAACACCAGGAGGAACAACACCACTGGCAGCGGCTAGCTCCCCAGCCCTGGAGTCGGATTCCGCAGTAACTACTGCAGCTCTCAGTCCGCAGGGGCCTGGATGCTCCCGGGGCGGGGATCCGGATCTGCACAGCTCGGGATGCCCAGGGCAGGAGTGTCCTCGCTGTCCCGTGCCCTCCCCACCTCCGCCTGTCCCGGGGGGAGCGCAGGATCCTGGGCTGTGTCCCCCAGCACCCTGGGATCCGGGGCCTGTGCCGCTGGAATTGCGCTCCCTGGGGTGCGGCTCCCAAAGGCAACAGGGCGCAGCCCCCTCCGCCCGGAGCCCCCGCCTGACCCACCGGCTTCTCCTCGAGGCCCCACCAGGTACGTGCTCCAGCCCTTTACCGAGATCCGCCTGCGGTGTGCGTTGCGCTCTCCCCCAGGTGCACCTCCTCTGTTAGTGACCCGGGTAACCTGGGGGCTCCACTGTCCCTCCTGCGGTTCTACCCGAGTTCCCTGCTGAGCCCCTTTCCCTCCGGGAAGAATCCAGTGCAGATTTATAAAGTTCCCGCTTCTCCGGAGCTGGGCTCTCCTGTCTGGAGGCTCTCACTGCTGGGCCTTAGCCCGGCTCCTCGTGGGGCCCCTCCCTCCCTGGATTCTTTTTTATTTTTTTCCACCTTCCTCCCTTGTTAGAAGTGCAAACTCCTCTCTGAAGTGTTCCAGCTGTTCCAATTCATAGGTTTTCAGGATGATTTGAAAGTTTTCTAGGTAAGTGGGTGGGGACAGGTGAGGTGAGGACCCTACTCCTCCTACTCCAATCCAGTTTGTTCTCTATAATGAAGAGACTATTTCTTGGTTTCTCTCTTTCTTTGTCTCTTACTCATTTATTTTGTTTCTTAAATTCCACATATGAGTGAAATCGTATGATATTTGCCTTTTTCTGAGTGGCTTATTTTGCTTAGCATTGTACTCTAGAGAGCTCCATCCATGTTGCTGCAAATGGCAAGATTTCATTCTTTTTAGAGCTGAATAATATTCCAGTGTATATGTATACCACCTCTTCTTTATCCATTCATTGAAAGCACTTGCCTGCTTCCATAATCTGGCCATTGTAAATAATGCCACAATAAACATTGGGGTGCATGTAGCCCTTTGATTTTTTTTTTTTTTTTTTTTTTTTGTATTCTTTGGATAAATAGCCTGTAGTTCAATTGCGGGATCATAAGGTACTTTTCTTTTTCTTTTTTTAACTTTTTGAGGAACTTCCATGTGTTTTCCACAGTGGCTGCATCAGTTTTCATTCCTACCAACAGTGCATGAGGGTTCCTTTTTCTCCATATCCTCTCCAACACTTGCTTCTTGTTTTGTTGATTTTAGCCATTCTGACAGATGTGAGGTGATCTTTCATTGAAGCTTTGATTTGCATTTTCCTGATGAGTGATGTTGAGCATCTTTTCATGTGTCTGTTAGCTATCTATATATCTTATTTGGAGAAATGTCTGTTCATGTCTTCTGACCATTTTTAATTGGATTATTTGTTTTTTCAGTGTTATTTGTAAAAGTTCTTTATATATTTTGGATACTAATCCTTTATTAGAGATATCATTTGCAATATCTCCCCCCCATTCTATAGGTTGCCTTTAAGTTTTGCTGATTGTTTCCTCCATTGTGCTGAAACTTTTTGTTTTGATGTAGTCCCAATAGTTTATTTGCTTTTGTTTCTCTTGTCTCAGAAGAGATATATCTAGAAAAAAGTTACTATGGCTGATGTCAGAAAGATTACTGCCTGTGCACTCTTCAATGATGTTTATGTTTTTAAGGCCTCATATATATGTCTTTAATCCATTTTGATTTTATTTTTGTGTATGTTATGAGAAAGTGATCTAGTTCCATTCCTTTGCATATAGCTGTCCAGCTTTCCCAATACCATTTGTTGAAGAGGCTTTTTCCCATTGTATATTCTTCCCTCTTTTGTCAAAGATTAATTGACTGTCTACACGTGAGCTCATTTATGAGCTTTCTATTCTATTATATTGATCTATGTGTTTATTTTTGTGCCAGTACCATAACTGTTTTGATTACTATAGCTTTTTTGTATAACTTGAAATCTGGAATTCTGATACCTCTGGCTTCGTTTTTATTTTTCAAGATTGTCTTTGCTTTTGAGGTGTCTTTTGTGGTTCCATACAAATGTTATGATTGTTTGTTCTAGTACTGTGAAAATACTTTTGGAATTGCATTAAATATGTAGATTGCTTTGGGTAGTATAGACATTTTAACAGTATTTGCTCTTCCAACCCATGGGTATGAAATGCCTTTCTAGTTGTTTGTGTCATCTTCAATAACTTCCATCAATGTTTTATAGTTTTCAAAGTACAGATCTTTCACCTCCTTGGTTAAGTTTATTCCTAGGTATTTTATTATTTTATTATCTTTGGTATAATTGTAGGTGGGATTGCTTTTTTAATTTTTTGCTTCATTATTAGTATATAAAAATGTCACAGATTTTGGTACATTGATTTTGTATCTAGCAACCATACTAAATTCATTGATGAGTTCTTGTATTTTTTTGTGGTGCAGTATTGAAGTATTTTTTATATATAGTAGCATGTCATCTGCTAATAGCAAAAGTTTTACTTCTTTCTTACCAATTTGGATGACTTTTATTTCTTCCTCTTGTCTGATTTCTGTGGTGAGGCCTTCTAGTACTATGTTAAGTAATAGCGGTGAGAGTGGATATCCCTGTCTTTTTTCTGACCTTACAGGAAACAGTTTTTCACCATTGAGTATGATGTTAGCTGTGAGTTTTTCATATATGGTCTTTATTATGTTGAGATATGTTTCCTCTAATTCTACTTTGTTGACAGTTTTTATTATAGATGGTCAATTGATTTTCAACAAAAATGTCAAGACAATTCAATGGGGGAAAGAAAGTCTTTAACCAAATGGTGTTGGAAAAATTAGAGACATACTTTTTAGAAAAGGAGCATTTGCCCTTACTTCACTCCATATATAATAATTAATTCTAACAGAGTAATAAGTCTAAATATAAACCTAGTAGTATAAAACTTTTTAAAAAGTAGGAAAAATCTTTATAAAAATGAAAAAAATGATAAATTTGACTTTATAAAGATTTAAAACTTTTGCTCCTTAGAAGATATACTTAAGAAAATTAAAAGGCAAGACTTGGAATGGAAAAATGTTCCAATATGTATATTTGACAAAGGACTTGTATCCAGAAAAAAGAACAATTATAACTCACAAGAAGAAAAGCAACCCAATAGAAAATCTGACAAAACTACTTGAATTTGATTTCAAACTA
This sequence comes from Nyctereutes procyonoides, assembly GCF_905146905.1. Lineage (NCBI taxonomy): Eukaryota > Metazoa > Chordata > Mammalia > Carnivora > Canidae > Nyctereutes > Nyctereutes procyonoides. The sequence goes on from NW_026575145.1 coordinate 9,541,368, forward strand.
AAATATACAAATTGTCAATTTATGTATCTTTTATATCCTGTTGATGGAAATTTAAAATTGCAAATTACTTTGGAAAAATTATAGGTGTCTTAAAAAGTTAAATATACACAAACTATTTGACCCAACAAGTTTGATTTTATGTATTTATATCAATGAGAAATGAAAATATATGTCCATTCAAAGACATTGGCTAGATTGCCAATACTCCAAAATTGCCAATAGTTAGACCAAAATGTCTAACAAATGATAAATGATAAAATGTGGTGTGTCCATACATTAGAACACTACTTAGCAATAAAAAGAACTGCTCATGTATATAGCAATACAAATGAATCTCAAAAATGTTATGCCAAGTGAAAGAAGACAGACACAAAAGAGTACATACTATATGGGTTGTTAATGTAAAATGCAAATTTATCTAAGTGAAAAAAAGGCAGATTAATAGTCGACTCAGGGGGAAGGTAGAGAGGGAGAGATGAATTACAAAAGAACATGAGGAATCTTCTGGGGATGTTGGAAATGTTTTGTATCTTGAGTGTGGCCTTGGTTTTACATGTGTATACAGCTATCAAAACTCATGGATTTATATTCTCTGATTTAGTTTATTGTAAGTAAATTATTTTTTGAAAAATAAGTTGATAAGAAAAGAAAGGACATAAACATTTCATTAATAGATCACTTCTTAAATAGAAATGGGAAAGTAGGGGGCTAGAGGAACATGAGTGAGTTTTTGAAGAAATCATTTGGAGGTAGACAGTAGTGATTATTAATGTCAGGGTTATTCAGACCTTTCAGATCTGAAATGCCATCTTGAACACTGTATAAATCCATAATCCCTTAGCCACAAATTACAAAATCTCCAAATCAATAGAACCAAGAGATTTTTGTTAAGTTGGGTGTAAACTCATTTGGCAGCAAATCCTGACCTGAAATGATTTGAAGCTATTACAGTCTTTACTTCTCCCACTTAATATATGTTTTACAGTAGACATATAAATGTACTTGTTTACAGGATACTCCTCTTGGCACTGCTGCAATATATCACCTAAAATATATGCACTGGATTCTTTCTTAAATCTAAAATACATCTAATCCTATGGATGTCAGACAAAGGATGTGGAATTCTAATAACTGGTCAAGAGTTTTCTCCTGCTGTGCTATGAATTCAGTTGAGAATTCAGCTTTCTGTTTCTTATAGATGGATGATATGCAAATCCATAGACTTTTTAGGTAAACCTAAGCAACAGTAACTAGTAAAATAAATGTATTATAAAGGATTAATTAGTAATTAATATTTAAATGAATGTTGTCATATTATTAAATAAACTAATTAAAGTACTCCATTAATGCATGTTACTGTTTGGCAAGTTCCATCATACAAGCATACAAACAGATAGATGCAGTTTCTGAAATTTTAGGAAAGAATGCTTTGTGCAGCAGTAAATCATCAGTGTTACCTTGACTTGTTTAATTTTTGATTGTGCTCCTCTTTCTAACAAATTACCATTGTTTTGTCTTCATTATTATCAACACATTTCACAATAGATTATTTGGTTAGTCCTATGGTGAATAATGAAGCACATTTTAGGGCTATAATCTCTTAGTATTTGACTTTTTAAAAAAATATTTTATTTATTTATTCATGAGAGACACACACACACAGAGAGAGAGAGAGAGAGAGGGAGAGGCAGAGACATAGGCAGAGGGAGAAGCAGGCTCCATGCAGGGAGCCTGATGTGGGACTTGGTCCCAGGACTTCAGGATCACTCCCTGGGCCAGAGGCAGGCATCAAACTGCTGAACCACCCAGGGATTCCAATATTTGACTTTAAAACACGTATACATGACAATTCAAGCATGAATTACCCATATTCCTCTACTAAAGCCGATATGTGAATATAAACCTTAAAAAATCTTACACTTCATTGATCTTTCATTGTGTTTTTTTCCTGCCAGAAAGTGGGGACCAATAGAGGAAGTAGGTCATGCTATTTTCCCTACCCACAAAATCTTTGTGGTAAAGCAAAATAAATAAATTTTAAGAACATTGCTTTGGAGATGTCAAATGCTAACATTAGGTTAGAACTTAGAATTAAGTTTCACCAAAGGGCAGAACCAGCCTTAGCAACTTGGTAAGAGCTATGGGGCACCAATCTGAATAGGACTGAGGGGTTTCTAGGGTTCCAAGTTATGGAAGTTCCTCAGAGCACTGGTGAAAGAGATGGTGACGTGCCAGTGCAGAGAGGTCTGACACAGCGAAAGATCTCTGGAGGCGAGAGTGGGAAAGGTCTGGAAAAGGTCTATCTTGGGAAAGGCAAGAATGAAGGATTGAGGTATGGTGGGAGATGAGGTGTAGGTGGGCATTAAGGCTAGTAATAAATTATATGAAGCTCAGATGAGTATATTCAGAAAAATTCTTATATGTATGTAGGAAAAAACAAACAAACCAAAGACTAACCCTACAGGTTTACATTAGGGGACAGTCAGGGAATAAATTGGGAAGCAGGTGAAGGTAAGGCCAAGATTTCCTTCATTTCAAATCTAGTTTCAGTGCCAGTGTGAGCAGCTTAAACTGATATTAAGAACCATAAAAAAGACTTCAAGAATTATGTAGTAGAGATTTCAGGTACTTTTTTCAGAAAGGAGTCAGGAACTTGAGCCCAGGAATAATGGCTAAGAGAACAATAAACACATCTTTATACCCTGTGAGAGAATGGCAGTTATGACTTGAAGATGAAGAGACAACAGGGATGTGAGACACGGGTGGGAGAGAGTGCTGGGGGTGGCGGTGCAGAAGGCAGTGTCTGTGATGGCCCTTAGTGGTCTTGCTTCCAGGTATTCACACCCATATGTACTCCCCTTTGCTGGATTTGTGACTTGGTTCTCGGAAAGGGAATACAATAGAAGTGATGAGATGTCACTTCCAAGATTATAACAAAGCTGTGGCTTCTGACGTGGGGCCTCTCTCTCAGATCCCCCTTCTGGAAGAAGCGAGCTGTCATATCATCAGAAGGTCCTGTGCAGAGGTCTTTGTGGCAGGGGACCTAGACTTGCCAACAAATGTGAGTGAACTTGGTAGCAGAACCTCCCACTTCCTCTACCCCTGGTCAAGCCTCTTCATAGAACTGTAGGCCTGGCTGACAGCCTGACTACAATCTCGTGAGAGACTTTGAGCCAGGGGCACCCAAGTAAACCATGCCTAGATTCATGACCTCCAGAGACTCTGAGATAATGTTTGTTTTAAAATGCTAAGTTTCAGAGTAATTGGTTGTGCAGAAATTAATAATACAGCCAACTTTAGGGCTTTTTTTAAAGCTCTATGATAAATATGAGTGCAGGACTTTATGACCTTGGTGTGGAGATCATGGACAGGGTAGTTTAGTTAGGAATGAGGACTGAGTTTAGGTATCGATATATTCAGTATAGAAATTAGATAATAGTGGACTACAGTGTTAATGTACTGGAGTCAGATCAAAATTTGAATATTCCTCAATGTTTTATCTGTCAGATGGGCATGTGTTTAAATTAAATGCAATTAAAAGTATTTTCATAATGCCTGGCTTCCAAGTACTCAAGAAATCATGACTCTTATTATAATGGCACAGTAAACCAAACCTGCTTATTTCTGGTTCTAAAATTAAATTTGTAGTGTCCAGCTAAAGGTGAACTGAGACAGAAATCCTCTAGAACCCTGATTATTAAACTTAGGTATAAGTTGTCACATATTGACCATAATGGTATCTGGAGAGGTGCTGGAGGATGTCATTGAGAGGACATGACCACCTGCTGATCTTCAAGCTTGATCATGGCAAGCAGACCTTCACTCCCTTCCCTGTTCTTGGAATGTGTACTCTGCTTACCTTTCCCATGTTAGCAGCTGTCCCAAGAACACAGCTTTGAGATACTGATGTCTTGTTAAGATCATCTGAATAGTATATGTGTTTGAACACTGTAAGGCCTCTATATAAATTTTAGGCTTTTGGCAGGTAGGTACAGAGATCTAATCTTCTGCAACATGCAAGACAATCCTGGTAAGTAAGTTCCCTTGCTTTTTAAACCTGTCACCTACCAGTATGGAGTAGGCTTACCTCCCTTCAGTCTCTTCTTGCTGTACACCATTCGTGTACAGGGACAGTTTGCTAATCAACAACAGAAAGATGAATGAAGCTAAGAGAAACACTAAAGACCAAGAGAGGAGGTCTCTGTCAAGAGAGGAGGTGCTATAACAAAGAGATGGCTCTATGTATATTGGACTGGGATTGCCATTTTGAGATGTATCAGAAATTTAGGTAGTATGGTAGAAGGAGAATGTGGTGCTGTGGGATTTAAAATTTATGATTTAATTTTAATTTTGGTATGCAGAAATCCCTCTGTGGGGCTAAGCTGGTAAAAAAGTCAAACTCACCCACTTCTGCATTGTGACCTTCAATTTTAGAACTCTGGGAAAGATGAGTTTTCCTTAGTCTGATAGCCAATGAAACGTATTTATGTAAGTGTGTTATTGACATTCTCCAGTTGCCCTTTCACTTTCCTTTCTAGTTATAGAATCAAAATAAAGTCAACATATACATGTTTCCAATGATACTGATGTTTTTTAAGCTGAATGCACTTGAAATTCTTGGTGGACATGTGTGTATGCTTGTTTTCTATTGATAATGTCATGAAAGATTGCAAAGGAACCATGCCCTGTGCATAATTAATAGCATGATGTTCAGAACACAATTTGAATAATGAAAATATTTGCTCTTACCTGAAGGTAACTGAATGAAATTCATCAGCTGATAGCACTTGCTGACTAGGAAGAAATGGGGGAATCAGATGAGAAATCTTAAGCATAGGATGCTTTAATAGGGGGATTTATGTTCCACAATTAGGTGTTTAAGACATGAAAGGCGATTGAGATTATGACCTTCTACAATTTGTTTGGAAACAACATCTGTGAATATGTTAATGATGGAAATGGTCACAGCTAAATATGAAGACATTAAGTTTATTCTTTTTACTTGAGAGCATTATTACCAAGTTGAAGCAGATATTAAAATAAGTCACTTCTAATCCCAGTATGCAAACACAGCTTTTCATCATTGGCACATTGCTTTCTGAGCCTTGTCTTTAATCATTTTATTTATAGTTGTGATACACATGCTTTCTCATTCAGCCTTTTTATACATAACATCATAAAAACATTTTTGTTATTTCTACGTAGCATTTTAAATGTCATTTTAAATGGATACATAATATACTATTTGGGTGTTTGCTCTAATTTACTAAAGCAATCCTGCTTTACAGAAAGTGTGTTACTTTCAAATTATATGTCATCTTAAATGAAGTATTTGAACTGTACATGAACTATAGAAATGCAGCAGTCCTAGGTTTTCACAATAGTATCATTATTTCAGTGAGACAGAATGGAGTGACTCCTATAGTTTTCATCAAAATTTAACACTCTTCAGTTGCAGATATAGATAGATAAGAAGGAACATTGGACAAATGGCTAGATAGAATCTCTATAGGATAGGTCCCATTTACTAACACTTCTGTGTTCCATGGAAAGTTTTTTAGTGTTAAAAAGAGAAATGATACTAGAAGTGAGTTATAATGCTCCATTTTGAATTTTTGGCTGTCTGTGAAGCATTAAACCTCTTTATTTCAAATTAATTTATTCCCTTGATTCAATTTTTATTGTGTTCCTCTAGAATATATATATATATATATATATATATATATATTCCTCTAGAATATATATATAACTATATATAGTAAAATATTGTAAAAATATATATTTGTGCAGATATTTGAGTCGAATTTGCACAGAGGAAGTAGTTTTTAATAATGTGTATATGTGGGGGCACCTGGGTGGCTCACTTGGTTAAACTTCTGACTCTTGATTTCAGCTCAGGTCCTGATCTCAGGGTAGTGAGATTGAACTCCCTGTAGGGCTCTACACTCAGCACAGAGTCTGCTTGAGATTCTCTCTCTCTGCTCCTCCCCGCGCTTGCGCTCATGTGCTCTCCCTCTCTCTCTCTCTCTAAACTCTCTCTCTCTCTCTCTCTAAATTAAAATAAATCATTAGGGATGAGTGGGTGGCTCAGTGGTTGAACACCTGCCTTCAGCTCAGGTCGTGATCCTGGGGTGCTGGGATCTTGTCCCACATCGGGCTCCCTGCAAGGAGCCTGTTTCTCCCTCTGCCTATGTCTCTGCCTCTCTCTCTGAGTCTCTCATGAATAAATAAATAAAATAGTTTTAAAAAGTAAAAAAATTAATTGAAATTCAATTTAAAAAATAAAAAAATAAAACAAACCTTTAATATGTGTATGTCTTAAGCTATTGTTTGTATATTTAATTTGAACATCCTAAAATCCAAGTTTTATAAAAATATGTAAAATATATACATATTACACACATGCGTGTGTGTTTACGTGTGTGTGTATATGTGTACAATTTTGCTTAGCTAGCCTGCTAAGGTGACAAAAGTTTTACCCATTTCTTTTGGTTAGGTTGCTGACTTAGAGAAATAAAAACATTTTCTTCCTCAGAAGAAAAAAAAGTAATATTTGAACATTTTTTAATTTTTAATTTTAACCTAGCATAATTTATTTGATCTTTCAGGAGCAGGATCTGAAGAAATTGAACTGGGGCTGAAAGCAGAGTAGCATGGGGCTCAGGGTTTAGGTTAGAATTTGGCCAAAAGAAAGCAGGCAAGGAAGAGATATTCTAGTCATCCAGGATAAGCAGGATGGAAATCTGCTTATTTAGTGCATTGTGGACTAAAAATAAATGTAATTTACATTGTTAATTATACTATGCCAAATCTATTGCCCATTAACTGGAGTCTTAGTCCATGGTTCTTATATAGTGAAAGATCTTCTTAAGAATTCCTTTTAAGAACTGAACAATGCTCTTTCAATCTTGAAAGGAATCTCATACAGTACATGGCATTGATAAACAATACTTAGTCAAAATTAGTATTGTTAAGGTTACTCATTAAGCCATAGATTTGCTTTGGGCACACAAGATTTTTCCTGAATTTATAATTAACTTTATCCTTTTGTTTGTCTCAAAGTTTATGTGGAAGGTCTATACTTAGAAGCATCTTTTAATCCTGCAAATAATAGCTGCATGTAAAACAGAAAAAATAAGGGAGTCTTCTCTGCAGAACAAAGAAGTATACCACTATGTCCAGGATCTTTTGTTACCACAACAAGCATATTTTAAAGCAAGTTGTCTCATGCCTGCCTGTCTAGTAGCTTTCATGCAAAAATTATTTTTAGCAGAATTAAAAATGGCCTGGATCAAAAGAAGTCTTTTGATTTGTAGCATAATGTGTGAAAAATTGAGTAGATCGAAGATCTATTTCTCTAGAACTGAGTGAAATATGTTCAAAGATAGTAACATCATATATCATCCAAAAGTGAAGTGAATCAGACCTTTTGCTCCTCCTTTTTTCTTCTCTTTTTATAAATAATGTCTTCATTTTTCATTTTTAAAATTATTTTTATAAAGATTTTTATTTATTTGAGAGAGAGAGAGAGAGAGCATGAACAAGGGAGAGGGGCAGAGAGGGAGGGAGAAGCAGGCTCCCCGCTGAGCAGGGAGCCCCATGCAGGGCTAGATCCATGAACCCTGAGATCCTGACCTGAGCTGAAGGCAGCCACTTAACTGGCTGAGCCACTGAGGTACCCTGTCTTCATTTTTTTGTAAATAAAAAAATATCACATATTATTGTAGAAAATTCAGAATATATAGGAAAAAATATAGAAAAGAAAATAAAAATTAACTACAATCCCCAAGGAAGCACACTATTTCTTGACATGGTTAAAGCAATAGCACATTTTCCCTAGAATTACTGGTTGGTTCAGGAGTAACTATATGACTTAAGAAGGGTGAATTAAATAGTGAGGCACTATCCTTTTTTTTTTTTTCCTGCAACTATTAAGGGAGCCTAGAACTTCCAGGGTTACTATGTAGAATCCCCTGTAGTACTACTACTACATTCTACTATGTAAAATCCCATTCCCCATGTAGAATGGGAAGCTGAGTTGGGAATAATTCATTCATGTAAGTCAGTAATTTTTACCTGTTTTTTTCCCTCCCTAAGTTAGTTTGAGGTTTTTGTCAACTGCTCCAAAAGGCTTCTGGTTGATTAGCCCATTGACTGAACCCCTGTGCTATGGAGCTACCACAAGTAAAAAACTATCACAGTTCTTTATTAAACTATTCTGTGTACCTAACACTTTGGCAAGAAACTTGGGGGAAAACCAAAGAAAATAGATAATTCTCATCCAAGATTGTAGTTAGAACACATTTCTATTGTTCCTGTCAATTTTTTGACTTCTCTGGTTATGGGGTGTGTCAAATATAAAAAGAACATTAGAGATCCTCTAATCCGGAGATGTCAAATATGTGGGCTCTGGTGCTACTAAACCTTCCTCCCCTGACCAAGGAAGACACTTCCAATTGATCATGACACTCAGTTGACTGAGCCTAAATTTGGCCTTAGGGTCAATGCATTCCAGAAAGTCACAACAATCAGTTGGAGTCAGTTCTCAAGATAAACCTATTTATTACTCCTGCTTTGTCCATTTCCCTCATTTAAAGATAGGAAAATATAGTACCTGTGGAGTTAAGTAACTTGTTCATGATCAGGTAGTTAGTGACAGTGACCTGTTTTTCTGGTTATCACTAACTTCTCCCAGGTAGCTAAAATCATCATCTGTAAAAATCACTCAGTGGTTACCTGTACACTTCATTGTACTTTATTGGCTTAGACAAATAGGGTGACATATCTTATATTTCCCATTTTAAAACAGTTCATTCCTGTTACAAGTTACATCAGTTACTGCTGTGTAATAGATAATCACAAAAATCTCTGACATATTCACAATGAAAACTACTTTGGTATGTTTGCATGGCTCTGCTCATCTCTGCTGGGCTTAGTGGAAGCACCTTAAGGTTGGATCTGCTCTACATGTTTCATTCTTCTCAGACCAGTGGGCTAACCAGAATGTGTTCTTTCTATAGTGGGGGCCATCTAACTACAAAAGAAATTTCCAAGGCCCAGCTTACTTGATGTCTATTAATACCTACTTGGCCAAAGCAAGTTACATCACTAAGTCCAAAGGCAAGGAGTAGAGAACCACACACAACTTCTGTAGCAGGAGCTAAAGTGCTGCATGGCAAAAAGTTTGGACATAAAGAAGAATGAAAAATTGGGGCCAATAATAAAATCTACCATATAAATCAAAAAGGAAAAGCACAGGATGCCATTAAAATATATAAATGGAGAAAGACCCAATCTAATTGGGGGTGCTTTTTTCTTCACCAAGTTTCTCTTCATGGAAACCATATATGGTTACCAGCTGAGGTTATAAGAAACTTCCCTGCAGGGATAACAGCTTGTATAAATGTTCTCTGGAGGAACAAAAAGGCCAGAGCATCAAGAAGCATTGAAGACACCGGGAAGAGTAGTGGGAGATGAGATTAGAGAAGTGAGTAGGGCCTGAGATTAGAAGTGAGTAGAGAAGTGACATAAATGTAATTTGTGAGATTAGAAATGAGTAGAGAAGTGACATAAATGTAATTTGTATTTGGAAAAGATCACTGGCTAGAACACAGAGAATTAATTTTAGTGGGCAACAGTGAAATAGTAAGAGCAAATAACAGATCCTACTTTCAGGTAGGGCGGTAGGAGTGAGGACAGAGAGAAATGAACACAATTAGAAATAGCTTGAGGGCAGAACCGAAAGAAATTAACTTAAAACATATCAATTTCTATCATTTTCTTGTTTTTATAAAGATTTTATTTATTCATGAGAGACAGAGAAAGAGATTTTTTACAAAGAGAGAGAGAGAGAGAGAGGCAGAGACACAGGCAGAGGGAGAAGCCGGCTCTATGCAGGGAGCCTGACGTGGGACTCGATCCCAGGTCTCCAGGATCAGGCCCAGGGCTGAAGGTGGCGCTAAACCGCTGAGCCACCCGGGCTGCCCAATCTATCATTTTCTTATACCAAAATCTCTCTTGTTCTCTCTGTGTCAATTACATGTACTTTCTTTCAATTCCTGTGCTTACAAGGTACCTTCTACCAGAGAGTCTTCATTACCCTCCCGTTTGTTATACCTAGTACACTCCTCTACTCTTTGCCTACTTTAACTCTTAATCATCCTTCAGATCTAAGTTTCAACATTACTTCCTTAGAGAAGAATGATCTGATCTTTAAAAAAAATATTATTTTGGACCCTCATAGCATGAAATAACTCTTTTGCATAACACTTGATGTAATTGAAATTTCACATTTGTTTTATGTTTATTTGCTTAGTGCCTAAATCTACCCACTAAGCCTTGAACTCTATAAAGACAAATACTATATTTGGTTTTATTTATCATGATGTTCCCAGTTCTGAGCTCAGTGCCTATGTTTGCAGTAGTTACTTAATGTGTGTGATTTGAATGAAAGCTTCTGAATAGAACATATTGGATACATAAATATTTAAGTTGGTCAGTTGTAATAGGTGTTAATATTTTTGAAGTTAATTTCTATTTAAGAAAATCAAGATGAAACCAAAAAAAAAAGCTGAAAATGAAAATCAGGAATATTTTTCAGAGAGAAGTATGAAATAACTAAGAATTGAAACAGAAACTAAATACGCTTCTCTATAAAAGCTTCAATGCCTAGAGCAAGGGCACCTCTATGACCTGATGAATATGATCAATACATTCCAAAGATTGAAGATTAAAAGTAAGCCAGAGTTGCAATAAGAACCATATTAAAATTCATAGTGCCGTTAAGTGACAAGAAGTCTGTCGGAGCAGAACCCAGGTAAAATTTACATTTGCTCTGGGGCATCACCTTTGTGTCATGTTTCCTCCCTGCAGTCAGTGAACAGAGGCCCCAAAAGCCCTTGAAAAAGGGTCACTTTTGAGTCTTGAGAGTATAAGAAAGAGATTAAGCAGAGCATCCTGAAGTAATAATCATGGAGCAAAAAATAAATTGCAGACTTTGCCATCAACAAAAAAAATCACAGCAAACTGGGCTATCCCAGAGGCCATTTAAATCTCCATAAACTTTTGCTTCATTCTAATCAGTATACCCTAAAGATTTGTGAGTTTGTTCTTTATGGTTTATAGTTTTCTATTCCAGAAAACTCCAAAAGAAAACATGAGATGGCAGGAAAGAAGAAAAGAGACTGGAAAATAAATTTTATTTGTAATTTAGGATTTCTTAAGGGCATTTTTTTTGTATGTGTGTGTTACCATGGTGGCAAGAAGTATAGACTATATAGGCTTGTCGAGTAGATGCTGGGTGTTCTGTGCCCACTATCTTAGATCTTTAGTTACTGCCACTGCTGCTGCTACTACTACTACTACTACTACTACTACTACTACTTCTTGCACTTAAAGTTGGAATGTTATACTGGAACTACAGCCAATATCTTTAGGTTACAATGAGCCTTTCAGAATATTTTCTTGGGTAGTACAGTTGTAGGCAAATAACACAGGTTGATGAATCCTGTGGTCTGCTATTCTTTCTGCCTTAACTTGGCTTATTCTTAGGTTGGCATAGGGGATTTGCTTTCTCTCTAGGTAACCATGCAACTGAGTTCTGAGAACTTCAAACTACGCATTTGGACTCATTGCAAGTGAGATTTTTTTTTTCTTGCATTCAAGATGAAGACACTTGTAAAGTTGTTCACAGTGGCCTTTTCATGGAAGACAGTGCATATGGCAGTTTTCATCCTTGAGTATTTTTAGCAGTTTCAGACTCTCCACTCTTACCTGTTTTGTTTTGTTTTTTGTTTTTTTTATAAATATTTCGAAGCATGTAATACTTTGAGATTTAAAAAAAATATTTATTTATTTTAGAGAGAGAAAGTGGGAAAGAGAGTGAGCAAGATGGAAGGGCAAAAGGATAAGCAGAGAGCCCAACAAGGGGTTCAGATCCCAGGACCCTGGGATTTTATATTCCATTTGAATTCATGTTCTTCTAATTTGAAATGCATGTTGTTTGCAATAAAGTATATTTTTTAGATTTGAAAACCAGAAAAAATGTGATGAAAAAACTCTGGATGTGATTTTTGAGACAAATTGAGTAAGTATCAAGAAAATGAACATTCTATCAATGATGAAAACTTACTGAATGTGAAATATGCCATTTCTAAGTTACCGTACCTAGAATGACAAATTGTAGGTGATTTGAGGTGTGAAAATGAAGGCTTTTAGAGCTGGAACTTTCTGTAGAATATTTTTCTTCACAAGTTGTGCTCAGTCACCCAAATTTCTAGATTCTATTCCAAGCTAAGGCTTTAATAAAAAATGTAGTTTCCTGAGTCTGCCCTGGTAACTGAGACTATAGCATCATTTTCTGAACAAGAATTCTGATTGCTGATAATTTCCTCATGAAGCCTATAAATAAAAAACACCAGTATTTATTAAGTTTTCAATATATGCCCAGTGGATTCTAGAAAGCAGAAGTAATGTCAGCTGCTTTTGGGGAGCTTCAAGTCAATGAGAAAATAATATAAGAAAATAGATAATCAAGAGGTAGGTCCATTTATAATCTCTAAGTGTTATGAGATGCTAGTGATGGGGAAGATGACTCCAACACATCTTTGGAGTTGGCTGAGGGGGAGATAGAACTTGAGGCAGCTGTGAATAATGTGTCAGCTTTGAAGACATGGGTATGATGGAAGGGAGGGGGGATGCTCATAGGGAATGAAGAGAGGAACATCTGGTTACAGAAAGGTATAGCAGTGAGTGAAACGTGTGTGAAGGGGATTAAGGCATAGGAAAAAGGAAGAAGTAACGGCATCAAGGAAGAAGGTAGTAGAATATGGCTTGTGAACTGTACACCACTGCATCCTTCTTTAAAGCCTATACTTCTTACTTTTTGTTTTAATAGAGAGTTGGTCACCAGAGAAAGGAGTTTGATCCTATCTTGAGCAAGGAAATTCATGATGAAATGAAGTATGTTTCAGTAGGCTTAACAAGGCAGTTATCCAAAGGTGGCAGGAGAGGAGACAAGAACTAGAATTAATAAGGCCAGGTAGGAAGTTTCTGCAACCATTTAGTCTAAAATTGTGAAGACATCAATCAGGGATTGGTAAACTTTTTCTGTAAAGAGTAAGGTGGTAAATATTTTAGACTTTTGAGACCATGATTTCTGTGGCAACTCCTGGGCACTGTATGTAAACTAATAAGCATGGCTGTGTTCCAATTAAACTTGATTTACAAGGCAAAGGACTGTATTTGGCCTGTAGGCTATAGTTTATTGACTTCTGGTCTAAACCACAATGGTGACATAGAAATAAAAAGAAGGAAACAATTTGAGATGTTGGAAAAAATTATTATATTCTAATATCTGCTTGAATAAAAGGGGTCAGGAGATGAAGGAACCAAAGATTTCAAACAGTGCATTAGTCCTTGAAATAACAATATGAGATTCATCAATACAGAGGTCATAAATTAATTCACAAAAGTTACTTGCTGAAGGAGAAGAATAAAGTTAAGGACTATTAGGATCGCTTGGGATAGAGTAGTGATTGGCCTCTGGGGTGGTGTAGATATTCTGTTTTTTGACTTGGATGCTAGTTATATTGGAGTGTATACTTTGTAAACATTTTTTATAAAGATGTACAATTATACTTTTTGTCTTCTGTTTATGTTGTACTTCAATAAATCATTAAGGAGGTTGAAAAAGGGAGTAAAAGCAGTGAAAGGACAAAGAAATCATGATCATAAATGTAGGAGAAGAACCAGAAGAATGAAATATCACAGAAACAAAGAGAGGGTAGAAGGGGAGCAACTGGTCAGTAGGACCAAAGAAGGGAGCAAGGTTAAAATGAGGGTAAAGAAATGGGCTTAAGTTGAACTAGGAGGTAAGAGATTGTCTCCAAATGGTAACTTCAGTGGAGGGTATGGTCAAAAATTAGACTCCAGATTTTAAACAGAAAGGAAGGGATAAGGAAATGCAATAAGTTATTAAAGCACATAAGGACAATGACCATAAAGGAAAAGAAAAAAGTAAAATATATTGAAAGAGATAATAGAACAGAGTGCAGGTTTTATTTCTTGTTTTTAATGAGAAATATTGTATAAATTTGAGAAAAAGGGGAAATCAACCAGTGTAAAAGATTAAGGATGTTAATAAGAGATGGAAAACATATGGGACAAAAATATAGTGGATAAGAAGTACGTTTACCTCTAAAAAACAAATAGCATAATTATGAAGAAAGACAAGATAAATTCAAATCAGGATTTACTCAGGAGAAGATCAGATCTATCCATGGGAGGGGGCAGGAAACCATCTGCCCAGTTTTGTTTGCATAAGTATGAAGGAGTTAATTTGGGGGTCAAAGGAAGGAGGAAAATCACTTTAATTTTAGGAATAAGTTAGTAAAAATTGATTGGAGATGATTGTTAAAGAATAAGGTACAACTTCAGGATATTCCGAAAAGAATTTTACTGAATAATCACCTTATGTCCATGCAACTATGACTATGAATGTGGTTAATCAGCGCATCATGTTACAAATTCCTATAAGCAGTATCATTATTGTATTATTGTGTTACAAGAGAAATCCCACTTCTTTGAAGATCCATCTTGATATTGCAATTTTTCCTTTTAGTACACTCTACTTTGTGGAATTGGTATAATCAAGTTGAAAAAGGAATCTGGCATAACTAATTTATGAAACAAACTTTCTAATGTTAAGATCAAAGCTCTAAGTGGTTTAAATTTACAAAGTATTTAATCAAATGAACATATATAGTATACACACATAAACTTAAAAGCTCAGTGGTATTCCCTTATATAATCTTGAAGAGGGTTATGTTACACATATATATAAAATTAAAATCAGACTTCTAATTTTAAGGACTCTGGATATTTATTTAAATGTTTTCATCACTTGTAATTCACTTTGAAAATATGCCAAACTCCATCAAATCCACTAAAATTAAGACCATGAAGTAATAAATAAAAATCAAATCACTTTGTGAAATCGTATTATATGGGTATAATTGGATACACCTAGCTGCCTCATCCTGATACTTAATAAACATTTTTTCACATTGCAATATAATTATCAGTCCTCACTGAACTATGTATGCAAAATTGATGAAACAGTTGAGCCTTAATGAACAGAGATATTTGCATTTCATTACTAGGTTGTATAATTCTGCTCATAAACTTTATGAAATATTTTTAATGTTCAATTTATTTTAGATGAGAGTGAAAAAAATTTTAAATATCTATCCTGAGGTCTTTTATTCCTCAGTAATGTCCTTTTACTAATATTCTTTCATTTCAATAAAGTGGATTGAACCAGGCTGAGATTACAAATGTCAAGTTCCGTAACTTTATGAATTATTCTGTAAGGTCCACAAAATATTTATCAGTCATTTGGATCAAGGCAACATTTTACAACATGCACATGCTTAAGTAGCTTTAAGGATAGTGGACCTTAACTATTTTGATTGGTATTAACTACTCCAATAAAGACCAATGTTATTTACAACTCTGGAACTTATAGTTCATGACAGTATTGCTGAATATTAAAATATTAACAATGATTATTATTGTTATAATGTTAATATTTGTAGTTGGTGGTTGAATTTTTTTCAATTGTTATTTTGTTTTTTTACTTTAGGGAGACTGAGGTCCCTCAGTCCCCCTCCCTTTAGGGAGACCTCTTCTTTGTTCTCATTATGCTCTCTGAGGAAGAGAAGTATAATGAGATACTCTCATTAGATCTTATTTCCTGAGAATGGAATTCCTTTTCTGGTTTAAAGGTCAGCACATTGATGATTAAATCTCTTTTCTTTCTCTACTCCCAAAGAGACATGGGTAATCCCTATTTTTGGGTAATCCTTACTCCAAAATAGATTTGGGAGGTCAGCGTAGTCAAGCAGAATTTAGAAACTAGGGCAAGTTTTATCTCTCAGTCCTTTGTTTTTGGAGTAGAAGGCATGCTTTCAATGAGTCTTTTCTTGTTTTGCAGCAAGAAGCTACTACCAACTAGAGGTAGTACTGAAAGGAACAGCATACAACTTCTTCATGCTTTAGATTGAAAAAAGTGAGTCTTCTCCTAGGTCTGAACTCAGTCAGAATGCCTTTAATTGGAATCTGAGGCCGCCCAACTTTCAAATGGTCATCTAACGTTTGTCTATTTGCCTTGCTCTGTTGGATTATGTCTTATGCATATATCCCCTCAGGAAACTGATGGAGTTTTTTCTTACTATCTGACTTAAAATAGCCAACCTCTCTTTCTTTATATATCCTTGTCTTACTATGCTTCCTTCATAACACTTATTACACTGAGAAATTATATATGTGTATTTATATGTCTGTATATTCTTTTATCTGTCTTCCACAATTAAACACATGCTATGTGAGATCAAGAACTTTGTTCTGTCTTGATCACCTGGAACAGAATGGACACTCAATAAGTACTCATTGAACAAGGGGATATACCCTACAAAGACTCCCAGTGAGTCATAACTTTGTGTAATTCCCTCTTCTTGAATATAGACAGACCTGGTGATTTGCTTCTAGCCAACAGAATATGGTAAACATGAAAGGATTTTTTTAGATTTAGTTAAGATCCAAATCAGTTGACTTTGAATTAATTAAAAGGAAGATTATCCTTGGATATGACTTAATGAGGTGAAATTCTTAAAAAAAATCTCTATGTCTTATTAATGTCACTACTTAATAGCATCCTGTTCCATTACTCCACATGAGATATTTATGGATGTAAAACAAGGAATTAAGGTTAATGGGGTTTCTTTATACACACATTTACACTCTTAATTTTTAATATTTAACTGATGGTTACTGTAAACTTCTTCAAGGAGTACCCATCTAATTAATATAGTAAAACGTTTGAATGAGATTGAAAGATGCTTTCAAAGTTACATGCAAGAGTCGACAGCAAATTGAATTGATGATAAGTGATTGGACAGACTAAGGTAGAAGTAAAAGTTAATTAAAAGATGGCAATTTTATCTTTTTGCAGTTATTCCTACTATATTTTATCTTCTGTATGTACCATTTATAATTTGCTTTCATGTTATATAACATACAATTTCATTCAAACCCTTGACTATAAATGCTATATACAAAGATGATTCCAAAATTGTTGTCTGGTTGGCAAATTGAACACCAATAAAAAATAAATTTATTATTTAAAAAAAATTGTTGTCTATCCCAGCTCTCCTTCCTGAGTTCTAGTCTTATTTGTAGGACTTGTATCCTTGGGAATCTTTTTTTTTTTTTTTTTTTTATTTTTTTATTTTTATTTATTTATGATAGTCACACAGAGAGAGAGGGAGAGGCAGAGACACAGACGGAGGGAGAAGCAGGCTCCATGCACCGGGAGCCCGATGTGGGATTCGATCCCGGGTCTCCAGGATCGTGCCCCGGGCCAAAGGCAGGCGATAAACCGCTGCGCCACCCAGGGATCCCTATCCTTGGGAATCTTAATCTGTATTTCTGGGTGATCTCAGAAAAACCTTTCTATAGCATAAATCTGCTCATGCTCAAATTCTTTAGTCCTGCAAGCCTATCTGTAAGCTCAGCACATATCACCATATACATAATAAATTCTCATTAAATATATGATAAATTAAGGATTGAATAAGGGTGGTATGCCCTCTTTTTTGAAGGAGTTTGAAAAAGTTATCTATGTCAAAAAGATTTTTTTTTACTAAAAGATATTTTCATTCTTTAATAGACTATCTCAGTCATTCTAGAAAAACATCTGCCACAGTCAAATGAGTAGATTTGGACCCATACAGCCTCTTTCCTGGTTACGTTATCATGGAGACATTTACCCATAGGCCCATGAGGGGACATGTAGAATCTTCATTAGTCTTATTTGTAGTAGCCAGGAGTTGAGAGGCCACGTGGCTGTCCATTGCTAGGGGAATGGATAAGGAGCATAATGTCAAAGCTCATTATGGACTATTATTCAGAATTCAGAAACAATGGATGTATGTCCAGAAATATGGTTGTATCTTTTAAAAATATATAGTGCTGAGTTAAAAAGTAGTACTCAGAATGGTATCTACAAACTGATACTATTTATTTAAATTAAAATGCACACATAAAACAAGACAAAACTTACAGTAGTTCATACATATAAACAATATACAACAAACAGTATTTTCTTGTGAGAGGAAGAGAAATGGTAGGGAGAGTGAATGCAATGGATTAAATGAATCAATATCAAATTAGAGAAACAAACCATTAATTGTAATACATCATGAAATGAGGATTGTGATTAACTCAATATTCTGAACCACAAACATAAAAAAATAGGAAAGTAGTATAAAGGAAAATTTATCCTGTTATTTAAAAATACAAATGACCTCAATAGAATAATCAAGAATATACACAGAGTTACAAAATCTGGATTACACTTCAATGTCAGAAAGCCAATTCAGAAGCACCATTATACAGCTACTGGTGGCTCTAGAAAAAAGCATTAAGGCCTCACGAGACTTCATGACTGCAGAATTTAGATCCAATCAGGCAGAAATTAAAAATCAATTGAATGAGATGCAATCCAAACTAGAAGTCCTAACGACGAGGGTTAACGAGGTGGAAGAACGAGTGAGTGACATAGAAGACAAGTTAATGGCAAAGAGGGAAACTGAGGAAAAAAGAGACAATCAATTAAGGGACCATGAAGACAGATTAAGGCAAATAAATGACACTCTAAGGAAGAAAAACCTACGTTTAATTGGGGTTCCCGAGGGCGCCGAAAGGGACAGAGGGCCAGAATATGTATTTGAACAAATCCTAGCTGAAAACTTTCCCAATCTGGGAAGGGAAACAGGCATTCAGATCCAGGAAATAGAGAGATCCCCCCCTAAAATCAATAAAAACCGTTCAACACCTCGACATCTAATAGTGAAGCTTGCAAATTCCAAAGATAAAGAGAAGATCCTTAAAGCAGCAAGAGACAAGAAGTCCCTGACTTTCATGGGGAGGAATATTAGGGTAACAGCAGACCTCTCCACAGAGACCTGGCAGGCCAGAAAGGGCTGGCAGGATATATTCAGGGTCCTAAATGAGAAGAACATGCAACCAAGAATACTTTATCCAGCAAGGCTCTCATTCAAAATGGAAGGAGAGATAAAGAGCTTCCAAGACAGGCAGGAACTGAAAGAATATGTGACCTCCAAACCAGCTCTGCAAGAAATTTTAAGGGGGACTCTTAAAACTCCCCTTTAAGAAGAAGTTCAAGTAACTCTGAACGTGAATGGGCTTAATGACCCCATCAAAAGGCGCAGAGTTTCAGACTGGATAAAAAAATAGGACCCATCTATTTGCTGTATACAAGAGACTCATTTTAGACAGAAGGACACCTACAACCGGAAAATAAAAGGTTGGAGAACCATTTACCATTCAAATGGTTCTCAAAATATACCCTAAAAACTACAGAACACTTCTGAAAGAAATTGAGGAAGACACAAAGAGATGGAAAAATATTCCATGCTCATGGATTAGCAGAATTAATATTGTGAAAATGTCAATGTTACCCAGGGCAATTTACACGTTCAATGCAATCCCTATCAAAATACCATGGACTTTCTTCAGAGACTTAGAACAAATTATTTTAAGATTTGTGTGGAATCAGAAAAGACCCCAAAAGCCAGGGGAATTTTTAAAAAAAGAAAACCATATCTGGGGGCATCACAATGCCAGATTTCAGGTTGTACTACAAAGCTGTGTACATCAAGACAGTGTGGTACTGGCACAAAAACAGACACATAGATCAATGGAACAGAATAGAGAACCCAGAAGTGGACCCTGAACTTTATGCTCAACTAATATACGATAAAAGAGGAAAGACGATCCACTAGAAGAAAGACAGTCTCTTCAATAAATGGTGCTGGGAAAATTGGACATCCACATGCAGAAGAATGAAACTGGACCACTCTCTTGCACCATACACAAAGATAAACTCAAAATAGATGAAAGATCTAAATGTGAGGCAAGATTCCATCAAAATCCCAGAGAAGAACTCAGGCAACACCCTTTTTGAACTTGGCCACAGTAACCGGAGAAGGACAAACAGTGTATGTTCTCATTCATTTGGGAAATATGAATAATAGCGAAAGGGAATATAAGGGAAGGGAGAAGAAATGTGTGAGAAATATCAGAAAGGGAGACAGAACATAAAGACTTCTAACTCTGGGAAATGAACTAGGGGTGGTGGAGGGGGAGGAGGGTGGGGGGTGGGGGTGAATGGGTGACGGGCACTGAGGGGTACACTTGACGGGATGAGCACTGGGTGTTATTCTGTATGTTGGTAAATTGAACACCAATACAAATTAATTTATAAAAAAAAAAAAAAGAATATATAACATTATAAAAATTGACCTAAGTGGAAATGGAAGTCAAGAATATCAATGTTAGAAAAAATTAAATTGTCAGAGAATTCGTTCTGAAAACGACCCATAGGTCTTTTGTGTAAGTTCTAGCAAAGCTTTAGGGAATAGATAATTCACATACTCATTAAAATATGACACAGAATAGAAAAACGTAGGAAGCTTCCAAAATCCAAAATCATCTCTCCTTTTTTTATACAGCACTGATCTAAAACTCTAACAATGATGGGACAAAAAGGAAAATAAATGCTATGATGAAGACTCTGACTCCATTTTTGATGTTTTTAACAGATGACAGGGACGTCTGGTAGTTCAGCAGTTATGCATCTGCCTTAGCTGGGGAAGTGATCCTGGAGTCCTGGGATCCAGTACCTGAGTGGGCTCCCTGCATGGAGCCTGCTTCTACCTCTGCCTGTGTCTTTGCCTCTCTCACTGTGTGTCTCTCATGAATAAATAAATAAAATCTTAAAAAAAAAAAAAAACAGATGACAACTTTCTGCTCTTGCCTCATATCTAGGCAAGGTTATAAGAAACTCTGAGCTCTATCTCCTCTGACACTGAAGAAGTTCAAGCCACAGGAACCCCAAACCAGACCCCACCCCCTAATCACAATAAAAACCTGTGTCTTCCTTCACTCAAGCCATTTTGCACCTGCTTTGGTGCCTGCCTTGCTCTCCCCAAAAGGCCCCCTATATGAGCAATAAATCTGTTCATGCCCTCTTATTGCACTGGTCTGTCAATATCTGAACCAATATTAGGTTGAGGGTTGAGCCCACCCTTTGCAGGGCAACTACAAAACAGTTGGCATTGTGAGGTCTCTCTTCTCTTGTTTTTTGCCTGCTGGTGAGCATGCACATTGAGCTGCTGCCTGCTGGCTAGCATATGTTGTGAGTTGTATTACTGTGTGCTGGTAAGCTTGTATTTTGTGGTATTTTGATTGTGCTATGCTGTGATGCATTCTCTGAGTCCTACCAAACATCTGTTATAAATGTACCATAAAGTTGGAAGTTTGGATAAGCATTTAGGGACAGGAGTATGGGATTTGAGGTCCTCTTGAAAGTGGCCCTGGGTTATGGGTTTTGACCTGGACCTATTTATGTGTCTCATTTCCAGCAGAAACTGTGGCTGATTCTAGATTCAAGGGAGTAACTCTTACCCTGTGACCATTGGTTGTGTGTCTCAACCAGGCATTGACCCCTGTGCAACGTATGGGTCCATTAGTTGATTGCTTGTGTGAGGAAGAGTAGTCACTATATTGGATAGGCAGGTCCACATTCCTAAATTCAGAGGGATCATTGGGACTCTTAAATGCCTTTGCTGCTGCTACTGCCCATGCCTCTGTTATCAACAAAGATTTTGATCATCAAGCTTGTAGGGAGAGAATTCTCATGGTACCCCCAAGGCATGGACAAGTAACACCATCATTTTACTGGATAGCTATAAAATAAACTGATAAACACTAGACAATACCAGACCTTATCAACATATCAAGTGCTTAATTCAAACTCAACTTAATTTCAAGGTCTCTCAACCCAAACAAATAACTTTCACTTTGGGAAAGGCCTGTAAGCTCAATATTACTGATTTGATATACTTTGGATGGGAGACATAATAAATACTATCAGGATAGAGAAGACTCCTCTCTCCCTCAGTATATCCAGCAATTAAAACCTAAAACAAAACAAAACAAAAAAAACAAAATGATCCCTTTATGCAGTGGAAAGGGACAGGAACTGTAGCAGGAGTTTGTGATTTGACCTAATTGGAAATTCAAAATTCATTAAAAGAAGTTATGCAAAAGAAAGATAAAAGGATTACTCACTGGCTTTATAGATAGTAGAGGTTCTAAATTAACTTTAACATCTGCTGCGATACACTAATTAATGAACCTTTGTGGCCTAAATTGATATTGGGGTTCAAATTGTAGTTATGCTTTGAGGATCCTATTAAATTTAAACAAGGCATCCCCTATACTTTTAGGGAAATTACTGAACATAAAATGGAGGACAAACAGATATGCCTCACCTTAACCACCAGAAATACTGCCTTACCTAAATTTCTTATGGTCTCAGAGTTCAGTGCCTTAAAATATTCCATACTTAACATGTATGTTCTGGCCCCAAAAGTCATAAAATAAAATGGAACTCCTTGGTCCATTCCTTCTTCTACTCCCAGGCTAAATAGTTAATATAGTCCAATATAGACTCAAGCAAAACCTATAGAAATTAAGACCCACCATTCAGGACCTACTGAAGGAAAGAGTCGTAGTTTCTATTGCTGATTTTGCTAATGCTAATTCTGATAAAAATGAATAGCACCAAACAGTGGATCACCTCAAGCAGTTCATTTTAGTGTAATGAGAACAGATTATATAGTAGGAAAAGAGTTATATCTCTATCTCACATTCTATACCAAAATAAATCTCAATGACTTTATTATGAAAATGAAATAATAAAAGTTCTAGAAGGTCATATATTGCTTTGAGGAAAGATTTTCTTAGGATGACACTAAACCAGAAACCATAAAGGAGAGAAATATTGGATTTGCATACCTAATAAATAATAAAATATAAACCAAATTATCTTTTTTCATTCTTTTTTTAATTTAAATTCCATTTGCCAACATATAATATAACACCCAGTGCTCATCCCATCAAGTCCCCTCTTTTGTGCCCATCATATAAGCCAAATTAAAAGAAAAATAAAGCAAAACAAAAAATCCCTGAGAATATTTGTGGTATATATAGTGTATATGACAAAAAGATCTGTGACTTATAAAGCTTCTTTACAAATATTTATATATAAATAGAAAAATAAAGAAATGAGAACATATTGAAGAAAAAAATGGAAATGTTAGGAATACGACAATATTTTTAATTAATAAAGATACAAACTAAATTTACAATGTAATAGTATTTTTATAATGGCAAATTGTTAAGTACAGAGAATTAGGAACACATAGCATTGGCCTTGTGCTGGCAGATGGGAACTTTGATATTATGGGTTGGTGGCAGGACAAATTTATATGCACTTCTTAAAACCTATCTATTAGTGTGAGTGTTTCTCCAGAGAAACAGAATTAATAAGATGAATATCTATCTATATATGGGAAGAGATTTGTTATAAAAAATTGGCTCACAAAATTATAGAGGCTGATAAGTCTTAAGATCTGTAGCTGGCAAGCTGAGACCTGGAAGAAATGATGATATAGTTCCACTCTGAAGGCTGGCAGGCTTGAGATCCAGGGAGAGCTGTTCCAGTTCAAGTCTGAAGGCAAGAAAAAGCCAGTTTTAGCTTGATGTTTTAGTTCCGGTCTGAAGGCAATCAGCCATGAGGAGTCTTATTCAGGCCAGGGTCAACATTTTTGTCATGTTCAGGCCCTCAACTGATCAGATGAAGCCCACCCACATTAGGGAGAGCAATCTATTTTACCAAGTCTATCAGTTTAAGTTAAGCTCATCTAAAAACACTTACAGAAAAGACCCAGAATTATGTTTGAATATCTGAGAACCCCGTGC
Source organism: Nyctereutes procyonoides (assembly GCF_905146905.1). Taxonomy (NCBI): domain Eukaryota; kingdom Metazoa; phylum Chordata; class Mammalia; order Carnivora; family Canidae; genus Nyctereutes; species Nyctereutes procyonoides. The sequence continues at coordinate 9,565,278 of NW_026575145.1, forward strand.
CCAATAAAGTTGACACATAAAGTTAAGTGTGTGTTTGTGTATTTATATATGTAACTATATTTAAATGTGTGCACAGTGTGAACCACAAAACCTACTTGTAAGAATTTATTCTAAGGAGGACCCCCTGGGTGGCTCAGTGGTTGAGCGTCTGCCTTTGGCTCCCCTATGGGGAGCCTGCTTCTCCCTCTGACTATGTCTCTGTCTCTCTTTCTCTATCATGAATGAATAAATAAAATCTTTTTTAAAAAATAATTTATTCTAAGAAAATTATTAACAATAAATGCAAAGATTTAGTTCAATACATTACTATTGTTTACAATAAAATTTGGAAATTATAAAAATAATGTTAGAAAGTATATGAAACATGATAAACTTTTATGAAAAAAATACATACATATATATGTAGGAATAAAATCAGATGTAGGTATGCATCATCTGTTAACATTGTTCTCTCTTTGATAGACTCATAGGTGGCTTTCTCTGTCTCCCTCTCTCTTTTTTTTGCTTATCTCTGTTTTCTGGTTATTATTACATAATATGAACTAGATGTATAATAAAACATTAAAAAAAATAAACTGTCATCTTTTGATGCATTACTATACTCTATATCCAACAAATTGGCTAAATACTGTGTTTATATACTACTTTGTTCCTCTTAATATTTTAATTATATATTACATTTTGCCATGCTATTTAAACCATTTGAAAGCATAATTTTAAATGTCTGCATGAAGCTTCATTATTTGTATGACCATACTTCATTTAATCATATTCTATTGTTAAACAATGGAAGTATTTATAATAGTGAAAAATTGGAAACATGTTGTGTATGTATTTTGATCCATAGTTCTGAATATCTCCTTAGCACAGATCTCTAAAAGTGGAATTAATTAATCAATTTATTTTTTTATTATCTTTTTTGTAATTAATCAATTTATTTTATTTTTTTAAAGGTTTTTTTTTTAATTTTATTTATGATAGTCACAGAGAGAGAGAGAGAGAGAGGCAGAGACACAGGCAGAGGGTGAAGCAGGCTCCATGCACCGGGAGCCCGACGTGGGATTCGATCCCAGGTCTCCAGGATCATGCCCTGGGCCAAAGGCAGGCGCTAAACCGCTGCGCCACCCAGGGATCCCTGTAATTAATCAATTTAAATTGTTGAGGTTTTAGCAAGTGTTTTATTTTTTTATTTTTATTTTTTAAAGATTTTATTTATTTTTTCATGAGAGACACAAACAGAGAGGCACAGACACAGGCAGAGGGAGAAGCAGGCCCCCTGCGGGGAGCCCTATGCAGGACTCAATCCCAGGCCCCCAGGGATCATGACTCAATCCCAGGCCCCCTGCAGATCATGACCTGAGCTGAAGGCAGATGCTCCATGCAGGGAGCCCAACGCGGGACTCATCCTGGGTCTCCAGGATCAGGCCCTGGGCCAAAGGCGGCACTAAACCGCTGAGCCACTGGGGTTGCCCTTGGCAAGTGTTTTAAAATGTCTCTTAACCCAGCTGAATGAACTTTTTTTTCCCACCTTCTGCCAAAAATCCTAGGTTCATCACATCTAAGGTAAATATGACTTAAACAAATAAACACAAAACTTTTGTCAATTTGAGTGCCTAAATATTCAGTTTACATAATCACATTCAGTTTTCATAATTTTCACACCTTAGTTCTAAGTATCTAGTATGTAAGGTTGAATATTTTTCACCCTTATATTCGCCATGCATATATCCCATTTTTTTCATTTTTTAGTTTTAATTTAAATTCCACTTAACATACAGTGTAATATCCTATTTATTCCCTTGATTTTTCTGTATGTATAAGTCAGGAGAGGGGAATCTCACTCAGTATAAATCTTTACATTGTAAAAAATTAATCCTTCACATATTTATAGCTAATGCTTATTCCCAATTTGTGGTTTGTGAGTATTCTTTCAATAATAACTATATTTATTTAGAGTGCACTATGTGCCAAGCATCATTAGGGGCTTTAAATATTCAATTTCATTAGGTTTCATAATAACTTTAGGCTTATATATTATTACCCCCATTTTATAGATAAGGAAAATGAGGGTTAGAGAGTAAGTGTTTTGTCACACCCTGGCATTATATTGCCTAGATAGAATTCTGGCCCTGCACATTGAGAAGATGATGGGTTGCCATTGTCCCAGGATCTGTCCCAGGTGGACAATAGGAAAAAGCCACATATGGGAGTATCTGGGCACACAATAATAATAATGGCATTTTCCTCCATAGAGTGAAGTTCATCACCATGTTGAGACTTTAATGTGCTTCAAAGATTTGCATCTCCATCGAGTTTGATGTCGTCCTGTGCTAAAACAAATATAGGTTGCTATCATTTGTGCTTATTTTCTTAGGTTTTTACTCATTACACACTTGAAAAAAAGCTGTGAATATTTACACACCTCAGAGTTAGTCCTATACCAAATGAATCCTCAGGCCCTTCTTGCTTTCACTTGTTCAAGTTTTGAAATTTTAAAATGGCATTTGTGGCTCATTTTATGACTTTAATGCATAATTTGCATTGATTTATCTCCATCAGAAAAGGAGATAAATTTGTCTATGTACTCACGACACAGAATTAGCAATTAAAAATGTTAGCATTTGATCACATTTACCACATGTACACAGGATTTTCAGTAAGGAGTTGAAATCCATTTTATTCTTGCTTTCTGGGGTTATTCTCCTGTCTTTACAAGCAGCCAATTATTAAGAATTTTGTGTGCTCTTTCTGGTTCACTTTTCATTTTCTATTTTGAAAATATATATTTTAAACATATGCATATATACAGACATATACGTATCTGAGACATATAATATTTCATGTTTTTAAAACTAAATCAATGCCAAAGCAACTACAATGTTTTATTAAATGCAAGGTAAGTATTGAATGTACCTGTATTTCTCATTTGTCTTATTTTTTTTAAGGTTTTTAAATTTATTTAATCATGAGAGACACAGAGAGGTAGAGAAGCAGATACATAGGCAGAGGGAGAAGCAGGCTCCATGCGGGGAGCCCCATATGGGACTCCATCTTGGGACTCCAGGATCACACCCTGAGCTGAAGGCAGACACTCAACCACTGAGCCACCCAGGCATCTCCTCATATATCTTACTGATTCATTTCAGAAACCGGCTATTATTTATTAAATGTATTTACCCTAATTTAATTATTACCATAATGAACATTAAGGTTTTTTTCATTTTTTTCCTTTATTACAAAAAGACTGGATATGTAGCAGTTTTCCAACTTACATAACCTATATCAGTACTTCATTCCCTTTTATTGCAAATAATATTGCATCGTGTGGATATACCACATTTGTTTATCCATTCTGCAGGTGAACTGGGTTATTGGCACTTTTTGGTATCCTGAACAATGCTGCTATGGACATCACTGTACAAGTTTTTGTGTGGATATATATTTTCATTTCTAAGTACATACCAAGGCGTGAAATTGGTTGATTATTGGTAAACTTATGCTCAATATTTTGAGGAATTGCCAAACTGTTTTCCATAGGGCTGCATCATTTTAAATTCATATCAGTAATGACTGAGGTTTCTAATTTCTCAATATTCAGTACTTATTGGTGTCTTTTTGCTTATAACCTTCTTATTGTGTATGTGAAGTGGTATCTCATTGTGGTTTTGATTTGCATTCCCCCAGTGATGAAAGATACTGAGCATCATTTCATGTGCTAATTGCCCATCTTTATATGTTCCTTGGAGCAATGCCTAAACAAATCATTTGCCCATTTTTAATTGTATAATTTATTTTTCTATTGTTGAACTGGGAGTTCTTTATATATTATTGATAAAAAACCTTTATCAGATATATGATTTGAAAATATTTTTCCAATTGTGTGAGTTATCTTTTCACTTCCTTGATGCTATTCTTTAGAGCATAGAAGTTTTTAATACTCATGAAGTCCAATTTATCTTTTCATTTGTCACTTGTGCTTTTGGTGTCATATCTAAGACATCATTGCCTAATCCAAAGTTATAAAGTCCTTACTCCTGGTGATTTTTCTAATATTTTAATAGTGTAGCTCTTATATTTAGGAATATGATGTAGTTTTAATGAATTTTTATATATGATATGAGGTAGGGGTCCAAGTTCTTTCTTTTGCATGTTTATTTATTAGTTTATTAGTTTACATCTTGTTTAAATATATACAAATAGGGGCCATGATTACATTGAATAGTATTTATATGTATTTGAGATGGGAAAGGTAGTTTTCCATGTTATCCCAACTGCTACAGTGACTCAAAGAAAATTCGAAAAACATTGTCTAATATCAAGAGAGGCTATACAAAAATCAGAGACCAGAGCCATATGCTAGCATTTGATGTAGTAGTCTCAATGATCACAAACCCATTCACTGGAATGTTTATTAAATGAATGAATGGTTTTATGTTCAAAATAAATACGGGCCCCTGGATGGCTTAGTTAGTTAAGCATCTACATTTGGCTCTAGTCATGATCCCAGAACCCAACATAGGGCTCCCTGCTCCATGGGGAGCCTGATTCTCCTTCTCCCTGCTGCTCCCCCTGCCAGTGTTTGCTCTCTCTGTCAAATAAATAAAATCTTTAAAAAATAAATAAATAATAAAATAAATAATAAAAAAGACTACAATATCAATGGACTTCACTGTTTTATAACTTTAAAATTTGAATCTAATTAAACAGAACTTTCTTTTAAATCAATTCCTTGCCTGTGCAGAATGAGAACTGATATTCATAAAGATAATCCCCCTATTGTACATGTACTTATTATTTTCTGAATCTTTTCCCTCCTTTCTACTGAGATATAATCAACATAAAGCACTATATAAGTTTAAGGTGTAGAGTATAATGATTTGACTTACATGTGTTGTGAAATGATTGCCATAATAGTTTTGGTTAACAGCTATCATCTCCTATAGACATAAATACTTTCCTAACCTTAAAGATAAAATTTTTCCTGAAACTTAGATTGAGATCTACATTGAAAACCAGATCTTAAAACTTGTCAGCCCTGATCCCATTATTTCACAGATCAGAAAGCTGAGGTCAAGAGTGCTTGAGTGACTTGTTCAAAGGCATCGAACTAGGTAATGAGACCACAGAGTTGAACCCAAAGGTGCTGACTTTTTTAAAAGATCAGTGCTTTCACCACTCACATCGTGTTGTCCTTCAGACAATGAGGATAATATAAGCTTGGAGAATACCTGTTGGGTTTATGATTGACCTAGGGCATGCTCACATAGCTATACTAGAAAGAGATTATGAAGAGGCACAAAGACTATCATAAAAATGACCAATATTTATTCCATAAGTGATGTAATCGTAAATGAGTACCTAAGAAATTTTATTTTATGTTTTTTGTTTTGTTTTGTTTTTTAATTTGTGAGAGACAGAGAGAGAGAGAGGCAGAGACATAGGCAGAGGGAGAAGCAGACTCCTGCAAGGAGCCCGATGCAGGACTCAATCCCAGGACCCTGGGATCACGACTGAGTCAAAGACAGATGCTCAACCACTGAGCCACCCAGGTGTCCCAAGAAATTTGATTTTAATTAAATATTCTTCCCTTATTATTTATGCTTGGGTTTGTTTTTTAAAATGTCCTTTCATAGACCTAGAAATAAAAAGCTGTGTAGGTAGATGTTGGAATCCATGTATCTTAATGTCCCCACATTCCTGAGGGCCAACATGTGAAAAGTGTAGGTTGAATATTTGCCTTTCTTTCAGCTAAATAGCATATTTTTAGGACAAAATTTAGAATGAAAGGGAGGGATCACTTTCTATTGAGTATTTGTTTATATTGCAGTTAAAATCTAAAAGAAGCCATTAGTAAAAATTGTTTAGGTGGGAGATATAGTATAAATGAGAAGAGTCTAGAAAACTAGCTGTCTAAAATAGAAATGTATTTTTATAATTTGATTGTTCAAAGTGGGTTTTTTTGGTGAGTTTTAAAAGTTTTACTTGCACATATAATGAGGAGCTAATTAGTAATATATTGGCAAAAAGTTTCAGTTTTGTTCAGAAATGAATAGAAGGAATATCTCCTTATATTACTAAAAACACTTCTTTTCTGCTTAATTGCATTACATAGTGATGGTTTGAAATTGTGAGAAAGTGTTTGTGTTATCCTGAGAATATTTTAGTTATTGTTGCTTTTTTAAAAATCCCAAGTAATGAACCATCCATATTTTTAAGTAAAAACTTAAGAAATATAACCTATACTTTTTTGCATAAAATAAAAACCATAAAAAAGTTACCTTTGTTTTACAGATTTTTTCCCAAGAAACTTTTTGTACTAATCTTCATGAAATCCTCAGGCAAAGGGAATCGGTCATCCACAGTGAGGAGGTAGAAATAGCAGGAAAAAATTGGTGTCTTTTTAAATACTAAACTGTAAGTGAAGTAGGTTTTCTGCATTTTATTTATTTAGGTAAGGACTGGCTTAGAATTAAGGTAATGCTTAATGTCTTTTTCTTTATTCATTTCAGTTATTAAGCAACAATCAGGTATTGCACCGTATGTTGGCAGGCATTGGGCAAAGAATCAGTGATATCAAGATAAAAGACAAAACATTTCTTCCTTCAAATTATTCACAAAAACGGAGAACAAAGAAAAGAAGATGTATGACTCTAGTTTAATATAAGTTAAATTCAGGGAATTTGAAAAACAAATAGAGGGCATGATGTCCTGACAAGAGGATTAAGGAACACAGAAGACCTTGCTGTAAAGTCTAACTTACTGCAATGCCTACCAGTTCCAGGTTATTTTTCAAGACCCTCCAGAGGAGACATTACCTAGAAAGCATCATAAGGTCCAAGATCACAATGTTCTCATTCCATGATCTGTTCTTTATATTAGTATTTCACTCATGGGTAAGATGCAAAGTATAAGGGAAAGAACATGGACCTTGGAGCGATCACTCCAGGGTGCAATCATAGCTTACCCATTCGATTGGAATTATGACTTTATTTTTTTAAATTTTTTTTTAAAGATTTTACTTATTTACTCATGAGAGACACAGAGAAAGAGAGAGGGGCGGAGACACAGGCAGAGGGAGAAGCAGGCTCCATTCAGGGAGCCCAACATGGGACTCAATCCCGGGACTCCAGGATTATGCTCTGGGCCAAAGGCAGGCACTAAACTGCTGAGCCACCCAGAGATCCCCTGGAATTAGGACTTTAGAAAAATGACTGCATTTCCTTGGAACTCTGTTGCCTAATTTTTAAAATGTCAATAATAATGGGGTAATTTGTATGTTTAAATGAGGCAACATTTAATATGTTGATACAATTCCTGGCACCTAACAAATATTTTAAATCCTTGAATGTTCATTATCATCCATTACTTTTAAAAATCATTCCATAACCAAAATTATTAATGGTAAAATTTAAAAACTTGAAATTTTAAATAATGTTCTGTTGAGCATTGTTTTAAAGTAGATAAAACACAGGATAGTAAGGGAATTTCTCAAGCAACGAATAGGCTTTATTTTAAAAATTAATGTGTAAATCCATTAATTGGATCTCATGATCATATTTTCATATATATGTTATTCATCAATAGAACCATAATCAAGCATATATTCAACACATATTTTTATGTTGGTGTTTCAGGATAGAGCACGAAATCCTATTTAACCCACAATATAAATTAAAGGCAGAGTATTCACACATTGCAACTGAAATCACGTGATGCATAGGAGTTGATGGCCATTTTTACCACTTGCATCCACTCTTGCAAGAGCATTAACGTGTGGTTTTTGCACACTGTAACGAGGACAACAAAATGTACACAAGTATGTCTACACTGTGTAGTTTCACTATACATAATAAATATTTTACTAGCCTTCACATTGGTCGTTTATATTGACTTGGTAATTAGTATAGTGAATTATCAATAATTTAAGAAATGGTCTGAGAGCTTTCACCAAAGTCTTAAATAATTTTATTCATTTCATTCAACAAACATGCCCATTATGATTTAGTTCTATGCTAGGTATAACTAACAAAAGCATTTTTCATTTCTGCAATTCCTCTAAAATTACAGAAGAAAATACACTGCCACAGCATGCATGTGCTACTTAGTGGTTAACAAACACCAGCCTCTGCTTGGCTGATGTTCACAGTGTGCAAGCTCGCAAGTGATGTAGTAAAAATACTTTACTGTATACAGGTTATGTGTATATAGTATTATGCACAATGTGTAGATCAATATAGTATATATTGTTATTATAGCTTAAGTTTGATTCATTTTCTTTTTTTAGCAAAAGGAGTCTAACTAGTTTTCCCTCAAGTTTTTGAATAAGTGCAATTTTTAAAATCCTGATATTATAATCTATTACTTTAACTATTGGTATTTGCATCCAATTTTTTTAAAAAATATTTTATTTATTTATTCATGAGAGACACAGAGAGAAAGAGAGGCAGAGACACAGGCAGAGGGAGAAGCAGGCTCCATGTAGGAGCCCGACGTGGGACTCGATTCCGGGACCCCAGGACCATGCCCCAGGCAGAAGGCAGGCACCAAACTGCTGAGCCCCCCAGGGATCCCAAGCATCCAATTTTATTAGTATTTTCCAAATATTGCATCTCCAGAAAAATATCACAGAAATTAGTTAGATGCTAAAGTTGTTAGAGAAGTACAACTATTATTAACTGCTTTTGTTTCCACATTATTGTGTTCAACTGAATATACCTAGAAATATCAGTGATTGAATCTCTGATGAGTAAAAATACACTTCTATCTATAAAGTAGCCAGTTATTTTACCAGCAAAATGGTCTACCAAAAACTATTAAAGTTTGCAATTCAGGACATGCAAGCTAGGGCAAAACCACAGGCAAGTCCAAACAAAAGAGAAGGAGAAGGAGGAAGCTAGAAGGGGGTGTTTTGAGTGAAAGTCCCTTGGAGAAGAGCAAGAGTTCTGGGTGATGACAGTTTCTCAATGGCTGAGTTGCAGGGATGGTTAATTTCCTGGAGATGCAGCATACATCTTTTCCAGTTGGGCCCTGTAATTGATTCTTTCCCTGTTGAACATTCTTCTGTTGGGGTCTGTAATTCACAATTCATCCTGTAATTGGCATAGAGTAGTATGCTCCCCTTTTGGCATCACAATTCCATTTTAGTGAGGTTTCCCTTTATTGATTTTCACATTACTAATTAATTTTTGCATGTATTTTTAAATGTTGGGATTACCTGTAGGTTTTAAAAGATCTTTTGAGGGAAGTCTTCTGAAAATCCAAATCAAGAAGATAGGCCCAAAACAGGCTTTTTTCATCAAAATACAACAAAAAGAAAAATATATAGGAATTGGACACCTATGTAGTCTTTGGGAAAGTGATGAGATCAAAAGGAATAGAGAATGTTTTTGCTTACTAAATGGAAAATCTTCAAAAGGAAGCATTGTATTGATTCAAACCTTTGTGAGATATTACTTGAGAATTTATGTCATCCAAATTATAGCTCCCTTAAATCTGTTCTTTTTTTTAATGATTTTATTTATTTATTCATGAGAGACACACACACACAGAGGCAGAGACACACAGGCCGAGGGAGAAGCAGGACCCATGCAGGGAGCCTGATGTGGGACTTGATCCCAGGACTCCAGGATCACACCCTGAGCCAATGTCAGGCACTAAACCACTGAGCCACCCAGGGATCCCCTCAAATCTGTTCTAAATGCTAAGTCAAAAAAATTACTAAAATTTAATGTAATCATTACATTAATTTTGGGTCAGTTTTATGATATGGTTTGTTTAGTTACATATACCTGGGGGGATGTAGATACAGATGTATTGAGGGCCTTTGTATAGTTGTCATATATATAGATATAATTATTGTATCTTTATGCCTATTTTATATGACTTGGAAGTACAATTTTACCATGAAAGCAGGCATAAAGTTGTATTTTTTATTTTTGTCACTCTAAATTTTTCATTATTATATGATTTATTAGGTGATATATTCTTCTCCCCATTATGACATTATTCTTATGGAAACATATGATCCCCTTGAGGGCAACCTGCCTTATGTTGTGATTTCCAGGCATACACCGTATTGAAAATATTTGTAATGAAAATGGGAAATGATTTTTTTGAAATATTAGTAATTTAAAAAAAGGATTAGAATGAGATAATAGTTTTTGAAAACATAGGATGCTGACACTTTAGACAAAATAATTATCTAACCTGTTCCATGGGAGTCATTGTTAAAAATAATGAAGAACAGTTACACCAAACAGACCATTTTGTGTGAAAGTCCTCCCTATATCTATTCCTATTTCTTCCAATGCACTGAATATCAGATGGTTAGAAATGATAAAAATTTCTCATCAGAAAAACCTGTTACAGGTATTCTAAACTACAGCTGAGCTCACAGTCCTGCCTAGGAATGGGAGGCTACAGCTGACTGGTACTGTGTGTTTGAACAGGGCTTGAGGTCACATGCCTCAGATTCTGCTACCCACAGGGTATTTGTTGAGGAACAGACTTCTGGCTTTGCCCACTTTCCCATGTTTCCTGTGGCATTGTATTTGTCACTGCTGTGAGTGATGCATGGAGGCATGTATTGCTCCTAGATTTGCTATATAGTAAGGCTACTACTAAGGGCAGGGGATGACCCCAAAGATAGTGGTTCTGAAATCTTGAGGCAAGTCTCAGAAATTTCTCCTCAGAGAAGTTTCATGTTTAACCTCTACAGAAGCAATAATAAATTTTGCCTTCTCCCATTGAGTTGCCATATATGTATGTGTGTGTGTGAGTGTGTGTGTGTGTGTGTATAGTGACTTACCATATTTACCCTTCCAATCATATAAATGTCATTGATGGCTCAGTACATTTTTCTGGAAAGACATTTCCTTTCTACCATTTTTTTGTAGCTGTTGGAAATCCCCCGGGGAAAAGCTATAATACATGGGTCATGCGTATGCATTCAGCATTGGAACACACTTTAACGGAGCATGCATTGCACTTACTTAGTTAGGAAACTTGAACTCCAAACTCCAAACATGGCACTGAGGAAAGCTTTGCGTTATGCCAGATGATAGGAGGAGGAGACAGTGGGGCTGTGGACTGTGTTGTAGGCTTGTCTCCAACAACCAAGAGGGAGCTCCCGTCCCCAGTCCTCACACTCCTCCTTTGGACCCACATCCAAAGAGATGAGTCTAGATCAGTTAGATGAATTTCTATGGAGGATAAATGGATATATGAAAGGCTTAAATCTTTTTCCTGACTGACTACAAAAGCTACCAGGCTAAGCAAAACACCTGACAAATGTTAGTTGGAACCACCTCATTTTTCCTCAGCAGCTCTGTGGAAAGCCAGTGGGTAGGGAGGAGAGGAAGAGAAGAGATGTAGTATCACAAAGGGGTTGCGAAGTAATGTCAGAGCCATAATTCTAGGATTTTTATTGACTGTATTTTTCCAAAATTAAGGACAACTCTTATGCAAAATTGAAAAAAAAATTAAAAGGGGCAACCCAGCAGGATACTTGTCTTAAATACAATTCAGCTACTAAGAGTTTTTCACAGATGTTTGCAGGGTCCAGACATAATATAAATGCATGAAGTTCAACAAGTGGGACTGTGGTGAAATGAAGTACAGAGCACAGGTTCCATCTAAAAGTGGCAGCCACTTCACAGTTCCAGGTGACTGTTGACAGGTAGACCCATGGGCCATGTTGCCAGGTTTGCTGGTTTTTCAAAGGAACTGAGACACCTTTTTCTCCCATGAAATCAACTAATTTTAAAGAGAGGGTAATTACATTTTTAACAGCATGTAGACAAAACAGAACATGTCTATAGGTCACCAACTTATGCGCTTTGAGTTATCATAAGAAATGTCAAATATTGCCACAAGTATGAGTAGGTATACTTTAAGCTGCAAACTGATGAAGAGCAGGAATACCAACAGTTCCCTTAGCAGACCCAGGGTTGATTCAGTGGCTCAGTGATGTCTTCTAGAAGTCAAGCTGTGTCTATCTCCTGTTCTTCCATTCTCAGCATTTGGCTTTTTATCTCTGGACTTGTTACCTCAAGGCTGAAACATGGCTGAAAGCATCTCATCTTCACACATCCATGTCTGAAGAGGTGAGGAAAGAGCTTTCCTGCCATGCCTCCTTTCCTTTATCAAGGAGGAAATATTTTTTTTTCTCAGAACACCCCAAAGGGCTAGCTCTCATCTCTAGGCAAGTCCTAGATCACCTGAAGAGAAGCTGGGAAACTGAGTAACTGGACTTTAAAGTAGGAAGTGGGCAAGATGAAAGAAGGCTAAGAATGGATGCTGGGTGGCCAGTCTGACTGGTATCTGTTGTATCATCCAGTCATTATAATTTGTAATTCTTCCAGTTATACTCCTGTAGCCATTAGGACTCATACACTGAATGGTATCAATAAATTTCTCTTTCAGAAAGAGAGAGATAATGTCACTGCTGAGGAAAAGTCACAACTGCAAGATTCTAAGTTCTTGATGGAAAAGGTCATGGCAGCCTTGCTGACATCATTTTATTATGATACACTGAATTAATTAGGAGGTGGGGTCACAGGAAAAATGTTTCAAAAGCCTTGAGGGCAATCTATTAATTTTGTCTTTAAGAAAATAAACTGGGTGTTCTGAAAATGGCACTTTACCTCTATGGGTTTTGTTGACAAAAACTCTGACACTGGCCTAAGCATTAGAAAAACATCAGACAAAACAAAATTAGGGACATTCAGAAAAAACAAAAAATGAAAATATAAGTAAAAAAGCACCTCAAAACTGTGAAAGTCAGCAAGGACAAGGAAATTCTGAGAAACCCTGACAGCCAAGAGGATGGAGATATGATGACTAAATGCAATGTGGTATCCTGGATGGAATCCTGGAAAAGAAAAGGGATAGTAGGAAGGAACTAGTGAAATCAGAATAAAATACCAAGTTTAGTTAATTGCAATACGCTAATGTTGTCTTAAATTTGAAAAATGCACTATGGGAACATAAGATTTAATAATAGGGTAAAATGGGTAAAGGGCATGTGGAAATTCTCTGAGCAATCTTTGCAATTTTTCTTAAATTTTGTAGGAAAAAAAACAGTATGTTTTTCCTCCCAAATTCCCAACAGAGCTCAATTGTCAGCATCTCTATAATGCAAGAGTTTGGCATCAGCTTCATTCTGCAGGAAAACTTCCGATCAATGAGTGTTTATATCTTAGGTCATATTTATTGGTAACTGATATTTTAGAGCAACAACTTCTATTATCTGTCTAGATTATTTTATTTTAAGAAGTTTTATTGATATTTTTCTTTCCTATATCTCACTCTATTTTGAATTCCCATAAATCCCTTTAGCTGCTCTGCTATTTTCAAGCCTGGAACACACGCCCTGAATTTTAACTAGTTCTCCTCTTCTTCCTTGGTCCTCAGTCCCATTCCCTTGGTCTTTTGATTTCAACGATGGTCCAGGAAAAGCAAACCCTTTCCCATGATTAGTATATTTGGAAGCTTATTTGAATAGTGACTTTGGATTCTTGCCTGGAATTCTTAGCTTCCTCTCTCTAGTGTTGAAAAAAACAACAGATACTGAAGGAATTAGACACTGTGAACTTGTAGGGTGAAGTGGAGCTCTAATAAACAGACAGCATCAAAATAGGAGGATGTCCTGATATCTGAGGAAAAAAGAATCACCAAGTCAGGGAAGAGGATCTATGTATACAATTAAATATAGAATCTAAGGATTCTGAAGGACTCCAAGTTTTTAAAAATCTCAATTTCTCCTTTGCTTGTGTACATCATCATTTCTCTTTCTTGGAAGAAATATTTCTTATTTTCATCTAACAGGCATAAGTGAACATCATTGAAATGTGTGAGTAGTCAGAGACCTCAAAGTGTGATTAATAAAAATTACTCCTCCAGGCTCCTGAGTCCTATATTTTTTTTTCAAAGGATATTTACCAATACTCTACAAATGGACAGATATCACATAAAGAAATGAGAGGTAAAACTTCTGATTTTTTAATCACTATAATCAGATCCAACAAATCATTTTTTTTTTCCTGCCATGCACAGAAACCAGTGAATGTGTTTAGAAGGTACTTTTTTTAAGTTCCCCAAACTGGTAAGAATTCTGAATCTGTTGCTCTCTTCGTTCTGGACCACATTCTCAGAGATCATGTTTTCACTGCTCTCATTCCCTTCTCGTGGATATAGCTCCTATTGTATTCAAGATCTTTAAGGGGAAGTACTCTTTCTCACTTTGCATATTGGGAGACTAGGATATTTCATACTGCATTGATTCCTTTTTCAGTGCAGCTTGGATTGTAACTCTTGAGGTCACCAAGAAAAGGGCTTTCAACATAGTGAATATCTCTTAGGAAAGCCTCTGACTGGTTGATGGTAGGAAACATTAAACTATGTTCTCATTAGCTATAGTAAGTCTGCTGATCTGAAACACATGCCCAGACACAAATGTGTTTTGATTCTCTGTATACTTCACATACCTTAGTTGTAGCTTGGAAATTTCTAATCTTTTTGACTTTGACTTTTTGGCCTTTTAAGTATATAATATTGTTTCCTATTAGCAAGAATACTAGTGGTCATATAGCCTGTGGAAGGAACATATAAAAAGAATCTTTGGGAAGATATTTTAGCAGTATCTATTGAAATTTTAGAAAGTATATAGTTTTTGACTCAACAACTTCATATGTAGGAATTTATCCTAAAAATAAGTATGGATGTATATAATCTTTAGCAATGGAAAAAATGTTTCTAATGGCATCATTTATAATAGTGCAATATTAAAACAATTTAATTTTCAAAAATAGAGAAATATTTAAATAAAATGTAGAATAGAACAAAATAACAATCAAAATTTTGAAATGATTTGTAAGATGGATACAAATTCACATAAAAATATACCAACTAAATATGCAGATTAAAAATTACAATATAGTGGGGCACCTGGGTGGTTGATTCAGTGAAGTGCCCAACTCTTAACTTCACCTAAAGACTTGATCTGTCAGCTGTGAGTTCAAGCTCCATGTTGGGCTCTACACTGGGCATAGGGCCTACTTAAAAAAATGGCAATATAGAATAATGCATAAATAGATAGATAGAATTTTTACATCTGAATAAAACAATCAAATGATAGGAAATTTCAGTATTTTTAAAATATAACTGAGAAAATGCAATAATGCTATTAAGAGAGTATATTTTTTATAAGTCACAATGGCTTTTGAAAGATGGTAGTCTGTATTTACAGGTGATATGATTTATTAATGCTATTGCCTGGACACACATTACATTCATGGATTGCTTGCAATAATTCTGTGATCCCTCCAGGGGTCTGAAGTTCTCAGGTGATGAACCACTAATTTATTTTAGAAATTGCTGCATGTTCTTATTTCAAGTATCTTGGTTTAATTAATTCATACATATCTCTTAACTATAAATTCATTTTTAGCATTAAGTTTCCTCTTTGTATGCGGATGGGTTGAAGCCATTGTTTTGCTGGGCCTAAAATAGCTGATTCTTTTTAAACTGACTGATGTACTCTCTTTCTCCCAGCCATGGCTCTTAAAATGTAAAGAATCCTTCAAAGTCCAGTTCAAACTCTACCTTCTCCATAACACCTTCCCTGATCACACATTTCCTGAATATTCCATATTAGATGCTAAGCTTCTTAAATACAAGGACTGAACTGTAAACTTCATTTATCATCCCTGCATCTATTGCAATGTCTTACATACATTAATTGTTCAAAAATCACTGTTTGAATTATATTCTATAGTGTCAATGATATAGGAAACCTGAGTGATTTAAAATAAACTCTTGAAGGGGAATCTAGTGAATTATAACATTAAGAGCATCCAAATGTAGTTGCTACTACAAAACTGTAATTTTTAAAGGTGCTTTAATTATTAAAAAAAACTCTGAGGGCCCCCTGCGGATTGAAATAGTATTCTGTATTTTTGATCATCAATTAGGTCAGGCTATCTAGGCTATTTAGAATGATTTATTGTGCAAGGACCCTGTCTCTATTAAAGGGTTATGTATTCTTCTTAAAAAAAATTCTGGGCGGGAACTCTGTCAACGTTCAGTAAAATTACCAGCTGTTATTTCTTGGAGAAGGCCCAATGACTGACTTTACAAACTTTGTTCCAAAACTCTCTACTTTTTATAGCTTCTGGGCTGAAATTACTCATGTCTGAGACCTACGTTAGTATTCATTCACCAAAAATGAAAGTTTAAAGAAAAATGAAGGGGGTTGTAGAATCTAGCTGCTTAATCATAAAAGTCAGAAAAATGTGTCCCAATACTACTCTGATTTCCTTTTTTAAAAAAATAACAGATGCCTAATCGCATTTAATTAAGAGAATCCCTTTTGTCTCTCTGAATCCTTTCATCTCCTGTTTTCTCCTCTCACACTTATTCTGTCATTTTTAATTTTGCGTTCTCGCCACTAATGTGCAGTTTCCTTATCCACCAATGTCATCTCCCCATTTCCTTCAGGAGAGCACAGCCCAATCCAAGTCTCTCGCTAATAACACCATCTGAACAACCTATTATGAGATTCTTAATTTGGCAGACAGGCTGCATTATTTATGCAGAGCTGATAAGGCACAGAACACATGGTTGAGTTTCCTGAGGAATTTCACTATTTAACACCTCCACAAGGCTGCATCTGAACATAGTTTCTTCCATTTGTTTCTAAGCTTTCTTTATTCCATTAATGTTTTTGAAAATCGTATAAATACGTGGAAAGCAGAGAATACATTTGTGGCTTTCAAGCATTTAGTCTATTCTGTAATGTAATTGGTGCTCATGGGTTCATGTCAAATTTGTCAGCATCCTCACTCAGAGCTAAAAATGAAACAATAATCCATCCTATTTTCCTCCTCTGATCTTTCTGTTCCCTGCAGATTGTCCAGGAAAGTTTGAATTCCAAAGATCATAGACTCTATTTCAAAACTCATAGTTCTTACTTCTGTGTCATTTGTTTGGAAACAGATTTGTCTTAGAATTACTGTGACAGTAAGCAAATCATGATTTGATATTACTCCTAGAATAATTTTTTCTGCAAATCCTGTGAAACAATGGCAGTATCTGTTCCCGTTTTAAATGTGTGAATTTTAACATTGTATCCTATAATGTCACATGGATATGATATGCTTGATATTGTTGTAAAATATGCTTTCATCTTAGTTTGATAATGACCATTTACCACTCTATACATAAATGTAACTTTCAATTATTGTTATAGTTGATCATTCTGTTGAGTAAGTTGCAACTTCCCAATATAAATGTTTACTTTGATATATGGCTAATTTATTTAAAACTTTTTTGTTAAGACAAATTTAATTATGGATTTTCCTATATATCATTTTTTGTGATGTTTAAGTTTCTTCCTGGCTGAATGTTAAGCATCTTCTAAAATTTATTTTAGACCATGCCATCTAGGTACAATTCATGATGTGTTTGCTGACAATTACTGAATTGAATTCTAATAAAATTTAGGCACTGGGAAAATCTGATATTTACCAGGAATTTGCTCCTCACTTCTTTAGATGGAGTTGAGGATGCCACAAATGGCCTTAGCTAGGTAGTTGTGTTTGATAGTAGTTTTTTTCAGGGACGATGATAAGAGAAAGCAAGAACTGTATTTCCTTGGTTGGAAAGGGAGAAATGAGAGAACACATGTGCTTTATAATGTTGAAACTAAGTGACTATTGTACTAATAACAATATATAACTTGATTCTAGTCCTAATAGGCCAGTGGACTCAGATAATTATATATATACTCATATGGAAAATATATGTGGAGGCATTTAATTTCTTTTTCTACTTACTTTTTAATAAAATATTTCAGACTAGCAAAAAGTAAGATATTTCCGTTTCCCAGATTTAACAAATTTTAACATTTTTTCATATTTGCATCTGATCTCCCTCTCTCAAAATAAATTTTTATAGATAGGCCTAAATTCTATTGTTTTCATCTATTTTATTCCCCCCTGTCCAACAGTTAATTATTGTTTAGAAGTTGGAGCATGTCATTCCCATATATATTTTAATACCTTTTCTATTTGTGTTGTTATCCCTAAACAATACATACTGTTGCTGTGTGTTTTATATATAGTATTCTATATGTATCTTTTTTATTTTCTTGATATTTTTTACTTGACATTATGTTTTTGAAATTTATCCATACTGACATATTTTAGCTACCATATAGTATTCCAAGGTGTGAATAAACTCTAATGAATTCTTACAGATGGGTTATTTATTTTTTTATTTCTCAGTACTGCAGTGAACAGTTTTGCTCATGTCTGTTTTAGAGACATCCAGAGCATCAGGGATAGGGAATTTCACTTCAAGAGACTGTCTATCTGCAGAAAAATCAAAACACATTTCTCTACACACCTGTTTCTGTTTGAATCTCCTACTTTAATTTCATCCCATGTATACCTCAGTTCATTATGTTTGTATTAAGCTTTGTCTGCTTAAGATGAAGACCATACATTTTTCAATTAAGTGCTATATTGCTACTCTAAGCACTTACAACGATAACCATGAAAAATGACTCTTCTAAAAGTTAATGCTTTAGAGCACTATAGAAAGGCGTCTACTAAGTTAAATTCACTATTTTAGGTAACTTGTGTTTTCATACATCTGTATTTTCCTTAGGTTATTTTATGACTTATAGTGTTGGAAAGAGAGTAGAAAACATTGTTTTTCTCTCCTGTTTTAATTAACGATTTTCTAATATTATGTTGCATCAGTAAAATTTGTTCCTATTTCTTACAAACTGTGATGAAGCAAAGGCATTACATGGTTTACTTGTAAGAGAAAGCTATTTGTTTGTGAAATTTATTTAAAGGGCTTAGAAAAATAAATTAGCTTGAGGTGATTTTATGCCATTTAATATGGTTGATCTTAACAAGAACTAAACTAAACAATTTATCATTGGATAAATTTAAGAGATCTTCAATCCAACTATTTTCTCATAGACTAGAACATTTTTAAAAATGCATTCTATCTGACCATCACACTGCTGGCTGCTGCTGGTGTGAGAAGGGCTGCTGCAAAACCCCAGGAGCATGGACATTGCCTGCTCCTTGTGCTGAGAGAGAGCAGCTCTAACCCAGCTCGCTAGCCCTCCCAGGAGCCCAGTCCTGAGATGGCAGCAAGCTATTGCTGTTTTACCAGCAACCTCTCAATGGCCACTGTGAAAGTTGTAAATGAAGCACAGTTGTCAGTAGTCTGGAGTGCTGGGTATAAATATTTCTTCCAATAAATCTGGCCTGAGTAGATGATATGGGATGTTTTTGAAGGAAATAATTGACTTGCCATTCAAATTGAAGTTAATGCTAACCACTTTTCATTCCCGTGAATCTGCTGCATACACTCTATCCTTCCCTTTGCACTTCAGAATGTACTTTTAAGAAGAGTGGCAACAGGAGACATTTGGTGGTGTATCCTGTGGTTATGTAAGAAGTAGAAAAGTCGTTGATGACCTCAATCCAAACTGGAAGGATGGTTCTTTTAAGACAGACTTTTAATTAAACTCAATCACTTCTGCCATATGGGAAGCTATTCTTTAAACTGTGGTACATGTAATCCATATGGAGCTAAGAAATTATATGGCATAATAACAAATACCAAGAGGAAGAAAGGAGTGGGGTTCGTGGTTCTCCTGATACTGAGGCACCAATGAACAAGTTTCCTGTATCCATGGATAACAGTACCAGATGAACTGTGGTTTTTAAGTTTCAGGAGAGAAGACTCAGTGATTGCATCTGTGCTCTCCTAGAATACACCTAAGGCATAGGGGTTCTTAAAGAGAGTTCTGGATGTCACCCACTCCCTCCAAAAAGCAAAATAGCTACAAATCCATTGATTTATTAGAATCCCAGTGTAATAGGGATTAATTCTTTTATTGCATTATTATCATGTCCAGGCAAAGAATATTTAGTAGCATAAGACCAATACTTACAGATGACTGACTCTGGGCAGAATCTTTTTTATAAAAGCCTTCTTAGATACATTTTATAAAAAATTTTTTAAGAAATAATACATTGGAATAAAACATGAATACATATTTAGTTATTAAAATACCCATAGTTTCAAAAAAAACCCTGTGGTTTCATTTTTTCCATTTTTCATGCGTAGACCATATTACATAAAATCCCTGCATTGAGACAAATATTACAGCAGTTAGAGTAAATATCACTCTTCCTAAGAAGACCAAGTTCAGTAGAAGTCATTTTTCATCTTCAAGTATCTTAATTACTCAGCCTCATGGGTTCTTCCAGGCTACGGCTGATATGTTCTGCTCTCCTGACTTGACAGATGAGCTTAATTTCTCACTTTTGCCTCATTTCTGATCATCAGAGCAAGAAGTCATGACTGTCAAAAGTCCAATTAGTTGTCAGAGTTAAAGAACTCACCTTGATGGTGCCAGGCAAACTCACCCCAGTGAGGACTAAATGAGTAAACATCTGTAAAAGGCTTAAAGCTGCCTGACATTAAGTAAATGTTAGCTATTATTAGAATTATTTGATATTCTGAATGATTCACAAAACAATGAGTCAAATCAATGAAATGCATTTTAATAGGAATGTAGGAAAAGTATTCCCCAAACCAATCCTGCTGCCTCAGAGTGGGTAGAATAATTTCATAATCCTGGACAACCAATGGCTTGGAAATGTTTGTCTTCCTAAAGCTATAAATGTATGTCTGAACTGCTCCGGATATCAAAACAAAACAAATGCATTTGTTTGTTCATCCACACAATGGTTGGCAATCCGTGAGTAGATAGTGAAGATGTCTTTAGTTTTAGAAGTTTAGGATAAACTAAACTTTCTAGACCAGCAGTTTTATTTCAGAGAGTCTGTTCAATTTGCTCATATATAAATAGTCCTTCTTCTACTGAATCCCAGAGGGGCTTGATTTCAGCAGTACCAGCAGCTCCATAGAAGTGCATAGAGGAGAGATTGTTCTAAGAAATGAGCTCTCTGAAAATGTCACAACATCCTACTGCAGCATGGTCATTTGCTGACTATTTTTCATGTTATATCTAGCCTTCTTAATACCAAGGGCCTTTTTAAAATGCCAAAGATACTCCTCCAAAAATACACATGAATCAGTCATTTGCATTCGCTCATAAAGTTCTTTTGCCTTTTCAAAGAGCACGGGGTTGGAGACAAGGACATTTCTATCTTTTCACTGAGAACCACTCACTCAGAACACCATATAGTTTCCCTAATTTATTTATGTGAGTGCCTCATGGAGCACTGCTCCCACCATACTTTCAGAGGCTGAAAATCTATTAAGCCTTAAATATCAGTCATCCTACTCCCTGATATTTTATATAATAAGTGGAAGAATATTGTGCTTATCTACTAATACTTTCCTATGGTCAGCTCTATACAGTGTTAGTTGGGTGTCCATTTTCTCTTTAGCTGATCATCGACTTGCCATGCTTCTACTAGTTGATTTTTAGTAGAGGAAAACTCCCCCGTCTCAGTTTTAATCATCATCACTACAGCCCCTTTTATTACCTGTCTGGTTTTCTTATCTCTAATTGTGACCTACTTCTTCCTTCTCTAATTGACTTCTTCTTGCTTTTTCTCTCCCTTGTCTCTTAGTTCACGATTCTCCATTGTTCCATTACAAAAGGCTGTTGTTTTGTGGACATAAAGGAGTTTATGTTCATTTGTGACATGTTCACTGGGCATAGCACATCAGGTACAAATCTTCATGACTGTGTTTTTTTCTTCCTGAACATTTAAAGCCCTTTGAGGATAACTGCTTCAGGATAGAGCAGTCCTGAAAAACTTGTGTGTTGCATAGGATTGGTGTCTGGATCTCTGCTATTGGGAGCAGAGGTGGTGTAGAGGCTGGGACTTACAGAATTTGGCGAGATAACTGGCAGATCCAGATCTGAGGTTCCCAGGGCTCAGTCTGCGACCCATGTATTGACACTACTGAAATTAAGAGTGAGATGAGGAGCACAGATGACAATAAGGCCAGGGAAGTATAAGATGAGACTACTCAGGATCCATGGACTTCCTAGAGGCCCCAGCAGGCAGTGGAGTCAAGGTACGTGTCCCACAATTTAAGGGCTTGCTTATGTATACTATATTCTCATTTAAGAACTAAAATGAATCTTACTTCAAGGTAGGGCTCAGTGGTACAGGGTTTGCAGCCATAGGTAAGCTGCCTGTGGGACTAACACTCTTCCCTGTGACATCTTCTGAAATATAAGATCCTGGGCCCTGAGTCACCCCCCGCCCCATACCAAAATTTTGCATTGTCAGCAGAGCAAAGTTTAGCATTTGCCTGAGTTCTGGTCCTGAAAAGTAGTCACAGTTCCCTCAAGAGGGTTGGATGGGATTAATGAATTCTCACTTTCTTTCTCCCACCTTGCCCATGTTATTCCATACATATTAGCTACTAACCCACACTATGCTGACTGAACAGGGGAATGATAAAGGTGACACTCACAAAAGTTGATTACAAGGACCTTATAAAAATTTACCAAATTATAGCCATTCATAAAAGTAAATGCTAAATCTTAAAGTTTTTTTTTTATTTTTTTTTTAATTTTTATTTATTTATGATAGTCACACAGTGAGAGAGAGAGAGGCAGAGACATAGGCAGAGGGAGAAGCAGGCTCCACGCACCGGGAGCCTGACGTGGGATTCGATCCCGGGTCTCCAGGATCGCGCCCTGGGCCAAAGGCAAGCGCCAAACCGCTGCGCCACCCAGGGATCCCAATCTTAAAGTTTTTTAAATTCAGTGGTCATTTGTTTCAGGGATACATCTATGATATGAGATGAGATAGACTAGGCCTCTGAAAATAATAATTCTAATTTATGTGTGATTGTATTGTTTTTGTATAGTAACTTATAATATGCAGACACCAAGACTTATAGAATTCTGTCGCTATACTAAAAGAGGAAAAAGTGAGACCATTTTAATTTTATTCTTCATCATTTCTGCACTTTTTTCCCCAGATGGTTCATTCTTGTCAGAGCCCATAATTTTTCTTAGGAAAAAATGCTTACCTTGGGGAGGCACAAACTCCACAGTGAATCTTATGTGACTCTTTTCCTGGCCATGGAATGTTTAAAATGAGCTCAGAGGAGGGATGAGTATTTTGCATTTTACTGCCTTATGCTCTGCATTTCAAGAATAATCCAAATATCTCTCTAGGTGGCTGGGTGGCACAGTTGGTTAAGAATCTGACTCTTGATTTTGGCTCAGGTCATGATCTCAAGGATCATGAGATTGAGCTCCATATTAGGTCCTGTGCTGGATGTGGAGTCTGCTTAAGATTCTCTCTCTCCCTCTGCCCTTCTCCCCTCGCTCTCCCTCTCTCCCTCTCTCTCATGTATTCTCTCTTGCTCTCTAAAGAAACAAAGAATAATCCACATATCTAAAATGTGCTTGCAGTAAAGCAACCTTTGCTACTTGCAGTGTCCTTGAATACCACTGACTGTATCATCAGTTTTATAATACCTGCAGCTAAGAAGAAATCCAACAGTCATGAAGCTGTAAAACATAAGTACTCCCCATAGTAATAGTAAGATAAATGCAGATTCATATTAGTGATACTGCCCTGGAGGTAGAACTCTCTGCTGGAGCATAT
The DNA here is from genome assembly GCF_905146905.1 of Nyctereutes procyonoides. NCBI lineage: Eukaryota > Metazoa > Chordata > Mammalia > Carnivora > Canidae > Nyctereutes > Nyctereutes procyonoides. The sequence continues at coordinate 9,588,917 of NW_026575145.1, forward strand.
CGTGCAGTTAATGAGAGGTACAATCAGACATATTAAACTCCATATTTTTATTCCTATCAGTGTAACTCTTCTTTTAGTCATACTTTTCCATAAGACCATGTTGCACCACCGCTGACCCTTGGCCCACCCTGTCCTTCCTTTTTCTCATGAACATGAGCACAGGCAGCCCAGCCCAGAGAATCCATGGCAAAAGGAAAAATGCTGCTGCCTTGGAGATAGACCAATTCTTCCATCTTTTATAATGTATGAGTTATGGTCTCTAAAGACTTTCCAGTTTTAACACAGTGGTTTAAACCCTGTGTGGTTTAACATTGTGGTTTAGAAAACCCTACATAACCTAAAAATGAGGAGTACAGGGCTATTAGTGAATAAGATCAAGTTACATCAGATTCATGGATCTATTTTATTACTTCTTTATTATTAATCATTTCCTTTTATGCTCTAATAATAGCAAAGTTTTTCTTATATTTAGTTATTAATTCAACAAGTATATATTGAATGTCCATCTTGGAACTGTATACAGACCCATAAATCTACTTTACTATTTATTAGGAAATTGACTATTATATCTGGTTTCTTGTTAATGAGCCAAAACATATGTGAAAGGGGTCTACTTTTTATGAATGAACTTAAAGTACCCCTGGTTAATTGAATTTCTCTACATGCTGGATTTTCTTTTCTCCAGTGAAGTCTCTGTTCATAGAAGAAACTGGGACTTGCAAAAAATATAGCTCTTAAAGAAGAGATCATGATAGCAAATATCTTCAAGGATTTAGTGATTTGCAGGCCATACACAAAGTCCTATTTAAAGCCATAGTTCAGAATCAGATTTTGGCTTTGGAAGAATTCTATTTACTTTTTGAAGGAAATTTCCTTCATTCCAACAGGACTCCATTGTGGCCCAATGAGTCTGAAAAATCCTGGATTTTAGTGCTGCTACTATTGCGTTTTGTAAAACTTGGAGATTTTGGTTTTCTCACTGCTAGGATGACTAGACAGCCCCAATCCCAACATTTCTCTGTTTGCCCAGCTCTAGAAGCTAATCCTCACACGAGGCAACAAATAGAAATCACCATTCTAAATCTCTGCAGGTCAGAAGTCTTTATTCCAATCTTTGAGTCTCACTTATAGCTATCTGGGGGTTGCAGGATAGCCCTCTCTATTTCCAATACAGGCAATTGTGACAGATGATGAGAAGATCAGAGTTTTCTTCTTGGAGAGGAATAATTTTTCGGAGTTGACTTTAATATTTTAGAATATTGAAAGGACTTGTGGTAGGAAACTTTATCTCTAACAGAAGTACATCCTGCAACATCTGGAGGCCTGTTCTGAAACTTTACTAGGATTAGGGATTCCTTATTCCATTCACGTGAAGTGTCATCTCCCCCTATCAGCCTGTCACATGGCAGATTGGCTGTTTCATAAGGGCAGAGACCCCATCTTACACTCACTTTTCTTTTCTTCCCATGACTTATGCCCAACATGTGGCTATTAAACATTTGATTAACTGATGTTTCCTGCTAAACATTGTGTTTCCTCTAAGTACAAAAAGACTTCTACTTGACATCTTTTTAAAGGATTTCTAAATAAGGAAAAAAATCTATTAGGTATTTTCCTGGGAAGTATTTAAGTAAGGATGTGGAGCTTCATGTCTGTAATAATAAGTGTCAAGCCTTCCTTGGATTAGAGAGAATCACAGTGAAATAGATGAGTATTTGTTCTGAATCCTTCCCCCTTTCCCATCATCTCACCCTTTTCCTTAGAATTTTGAGGTTCCTCTTAGCAGGAGCAGAGTGTATTTCCCATTGCATTGGATTTATGAATTCCTTTGACCAATGGACTGTGGATGGGAATGCCAGAGTGCCAGTTCTGGGGCAGGTATTATGAAGCAGTGCAATGTTTCTGTTCACCCTTCTGGTGCCTCTGCCATTGCCATGAGAACAGGCTTCAGATATTGTGCTAGTCCCAGAACAACAAGAAAGTGTGATGACGAAGTGCCCCACTGGCCTGCAGATCAGAAACTATGATTATATTTGCTTATTATAGTCTGTCATTGTATTTTGAGAGTAGTTTATAACAGCAGGCATTATTGTGCAAACGCTGAGTGATTCAGGCAAGAAACACAGAAAAGACAATGTTATCTCTTGAGGTTCATTTTAACAGAAATCCCTTTCAGATATGATGATATACAGGTCAAGCAGATGAAGAGCTTTCTAGCATGTAACAAAGGCATTTTCTCCATGCCATGGTACTAAGTATTCATTTTTATTTAAAAGTAAGTGGTTGCATGACCCCTTTGGAGATCTCCTAATTGTTTAGTTCACTCAAAACCAGCAGGCAAAGATCTGTGTGTGTTTAAGATATACACATTCTATTATAGTTTTCTACAAAGATACAAAAACAATATAGTACACTTTGTAGACTATAAAACTATGTCTCAGAAATCTCTATGGGCGATCTGACCATTCTAAGTGCAGAAGATAGACACAAATATAATGAATAAAACCTAAAAAAATACTTCCGTTTTGGGCACTATAGAAAAATATGTGTGTGTGTGAGAAACAAAAAGGGGACAGACTGATTTTTAATAGAGGGATATAGACGAAGTTCGATACAATTTAAGAAATAGTACTGGGGCAGCAAGGTTGCAGAGGCAAAGAGGAATGTAGAACAAATTGAAAAGAAACCATTGACAATCTGTTGATTGATAGACATAGACAAGAGAGAAAGAAAAGATGATAGAAGTTGCAAGTAGCTGACTCCCAGTACAGAGACAGCCCATAAGCTTTCATTTTCCAAGGCCAAAGGTAGGAGCAAATCAACATAACTGTGCAGATGAAGAACATCAAAAGGGTCAAAATGTGCTTTGATATCCACTTGAAAGAAGAGGTGAAGGAAAGGATAAGGTGAAACATGATGGAGTCAGAAACTTAGAGTACTACAAGAGAGGAACATTGATGGGGAGGGAGACATGGAGGGAAAGATACAGGATGTAACTTGTGTTCCCCATCTCAGCAAGGACAGTCATTCAGCAATATTTATACAGGCAGGGAAGATTACAGAGTCCTGCAGAAAAGAGCAAGAGAGCAAAGGTCTCGGTGGGCAGAGGTGAGGAGTGTTTAGAGAGCAGGCAAGATGTAAATAGCTGTTCAAAGCTTTATAAGAATGGGAGATGCCTGGGTGGCTCAGTGGTTGAGCCTCTGCCTTCAGCTCATGTCATGACCCTGGGGTCCTGGGATCGAGTCCCACATCAGGCTCCCCACAGGGAGCCTGCTTCTCCCTCTACCTACGTCTCTGGCTCTCTCTCTGTCTCTCATGAATAAATAAATAAAATCTTTTTTTAAAAAAAAAGCTTCATAAGAATGGAGGACAAACAAAAAAGGAGAAAAGCGAAAACAAATCCAAACACAAAACTTTGTTATAATAGGAGCAATAAAAATATTAGCAGTTGTGGAGAGTTTGATCTTTTATTTTCCCAGACTGAAGTTAAGTTCTTGAATCTTTATGATTTATGCTTTCCTCTCCAAGGGATAACTGTGTTTGTTTCTCTTTTTAAAAACTCATTTTCCACATTGATGTCTTTTGGAAATGTTACACTTAAAAGAATTTTGGTATCTATGCACAAACATAGGAATTACAAAGAACAATAGCAACGTGAATACTCATGGACATGTCATCTAGACTAAAGTCCTGGAATGTCATAATAAGTATGCATATACTAATGTGCTGTGCCCTGTTCCTTCCCTCTAGCTCCCTCTTTACAGATAATCTTTATCTTTAATTTTCATGTTACTGTTCTGCATAATGTGCAGACAATGAGATTTTATAAAGTTCCAGGACTTCCTTACCAAGTTGAGTTGAATATATTGCAAAACTTGTTTTCATTTTTTTAAACATCGGGAAAGAATAAAAAACCTGAGTCAACTCAACATTTTCACATTTCTCAGGCAGTCACTCTCCTGTGTCTATTGAACGTTCCTGACCTCCTGGCTCCTAAGAGGCAGCAAAGCATGTTGGCATGGCTTCTCTATTCACTTTAGCACAAAAGGAGTGCACATTCCAATGCTCTAATTGGCAGTGCTCAACTTGTCAGGTAAGATTTCCTCCCTCAATGTTATCCAGGTAAAGTGGGTCTGAGAATCAAGAATATTTCTCTATGAAAACAAAATGAAAGCTGTTTGTTAAATTGAGTATGTATTTGAAAAAAGAATGTGTTATTACTCCTTATAACATATTTGCAATCATTGTATATAAATGCTAGCAGATCCACAGCCCCTTTGTGCCTGGTGTACCCACATTTGCTTTGTAAGATTTGCAGATACCGGCCTTTAAAACCACCATTATTTCAGCTTTCTGTGACTTAACTGTTATTGAATATTACATATTAAATAACTAGCTTCGATAGTCCTTTAACAAAGACAACAGTGACGTAGAACTGGGAAAGAACTTCCCTAATGATTATAAAACAAAGAAAAAAGGAAAAGGGAGACAGAGATGGGGTGGGGGTATCTGTGTTACTTTTCTGTAAATAATTCTTCCACTCTTAATTCAAATTACTTCATATAATACGACCGACCTACTTTGTGCAAGGTCAAGGTTCCTAACTTTTCCCACATTGCCTCTGAACTCTTGTCCACTGCACAATGCTAACTTCATCTTCATCTCAGAACAGAGAATATGAATAATGTAGAGGTGGGAAACTTTTCCTGCCTCCCTTCTAGGGTTCTTTGTCTACAAACCAAATTGATGTAAGATAAATTATCAGGAGAAAACTTTAATTTCATGCATACAATAGCTCCAAATATATGAAGTGACCAATACAGGAAGCTTTATCACTTTTAGACAAAGAAACAATAGGACAGCCTGGGTGGCTCAACAGTTTAGCACCGTCTTTGGCCCAGGTGGTGGTCCTGGAGACCCAGGATCGAGTCCCACGTCAAGGAACCCTGCATGAAGCCTGCTTCTCCCTTTGCCTGTGTCTGTACCTCTCTCTCTCTCTCTGTGTCTCTCATGAATAAATAAATGAAATTTTAAAAAATGCTTAAAAAAATCCCCAAACAATAAATTGGTGAAGAATTGACAAGACAAAGAAGTTTGGGCTTGAAGTAGAAAATCAGTGAGGAAGTAACAAATTTTAGCTACATAGCCTTATTAGTCCCAAATTCCCTATCTCTGGCAGTAAGAATGACTTCTACCATCCTAGTGTAGGGAAGATACCTTTATATGGGAACAAAAGGAAGGTCAGTGTGTCCTTCGGGCATCCTAGTTCTTAAGTAACTTTAATTCAAAATAATATACCAAGGTGGCATATTTTGCTCCCCTTCAGTAATAAGTGCTTATAAATTAATGTTTTCCTTGGAAAGGATCAAATTATACGATGCCCATGACAGTGCTTAGAAATTCTAATACAAAAAAAAAAAAAAAAGAAAAAGAAATTCTAATACATAAATATATTAGGAATAAAATGAATTGCTCTATCTAAATGATCATCAGGAAATTTCAAAAATGGATATTCTGGTAAAGTTCTAAATATTAACAGTATATTTTTGGTTCAAATCATTAGAAATAATGTTAGTGAAAAAAGATATTCTCAGTGATAAGGAACTTTTGGAGTCTTTTTCCTATGGAAACATAGTCATTGAAACCTAATGTTAGTGAAATACATAGTAAATAGTACCAGATATTCCACAGCTATTACAGTGACACACACCAAGCTAAGTTTTCTAACAACCTAGATATAAGGCCTCACTATACTGCCTGGTTAAATGTAGAACGGATCCTGATTTTCAGGGATGGTATTTCAGCTGATTTTTAAAAAACAAAACTATTTTGATAGCTATGTTCCTTCCCCACCTCCTTGAAATCTCCTATAGCTACAACAAATCCCCTATTTCGTTGGATTGCAGAATTTGTATTATTTTGTGAAGCATGTTAAATCACTTGTTGTCTAAATTATGCTCCAGATCATCCAACAGAGAGCTTAAATATCTTAAACTTTCCAAAAGGCAATTATAGAATACATTATCTTGAATAATCAATACACCACCAGAAAAATCAGCTCCTGATATTGTTATATAGGAGTAATGTAATTCAGAAGGAAGATCTTTATTATTTGCTTTTGTGCTTTCAAAGCATTATGGAAATTCATAATGATAATAATTACCTTTTAAATAGCCTTTTAAATAGTATTTCATTTTGAAAGCACAAAATATATGATTTGAGTTTTTCCAGATAATCAGTAAAAACTGACATAGAATACTGCTACCTTTTTTGTTTCATTTGTCAGAATGTTTTATCACTTCAGCTTTTCATTTTATATTCAGCACATAATTGAATAAAATGTAGTTTAAAATGAAATCTATTCCCTTTTATGAGAACATTCACTTATTAAAGGTTAAATAAAAGTTGAAGAGCATTTAAGTTATCTTGAATACAAATGACTTAGCTTTGACTATTTAAACGTTTAAATATTTAATGATTAATTTTCACCAGTAACAAAGGTTTTCCGTATTCCTAAATATGTAGGTAGATATGTCTTAAAAAAATTAAGTGATGTGAGAGTTACATTGATTTTTTTAGTATTTTCAAATTATTTATTTATTTATTTATTCTTAGTACTTTCAAATAATTAAAAAAATAATTTAGATAATCTCTTATTAGTTCAGCAATATTTATGTTCAAATACATATGTAAAATATTACAAAATCTATTACTCTATTTTATATTTGTACTATTATATTTTAGCTAAATTAATGCAATATTTTCTTGCTTAGTGTTTTTTCTAATTTTAAAAACTTAACTGAAGGAAGATTATTGGATGATATTTAAATTCCTAAGGAAAAACATAGTGGTAAACTTTCATTGAGAGTTAATATTTCACACTATGACGAATTGAAATCTATTTATCTATGTACCTTATGAATTTTCCTTCTGATAGCTTTTCCAGAAACTGATTTGGGGAAAAATATAATTAATCATTTGTATAATAATCCAGAAAGAAATGAATGACATTCACATAGCTGAGTAGTAGAGCAAATTAAAATTGCAGAACTTTTTTTATTGCTGTGCACCTCCTAGAATACTGTGGCCTGAAATAATTTTCACATTTAGTCAAACTACTGCATAGAGAGCAATAATTAAAACATGTGAGTGCATCATCTTTAATTATGACTAATTTGCTTGTTGCTTGTTACTAATTTGCTTGTAAACATGGTTGAGCTGATCTCAGTTGGGATAAAGTAACACATATTTAAAGTATTATCCATGATTTCAGAAATTTTGGCCTATGATAGTACTTGTGACATGGATAGTATTTACTAATCAGTCTGATTTAGAGTAGAAACATATCAGAATATCAATAAATAATGTGGGTTGAGAAATTTTCCTGAATCAAAAGCAAAGAATCATCTCTTAAATATATTGGTCTAGATTTTTTTCACTGACTTTCATAAAACTGCTTAGAATTAACATGACATTTTCCTTTTTTAGAACTCAAAAGCCTTGCTGATGTTTCAATAAACTTGTGAAGAGGAGGTAGGGAAATTTTAAATGTATAGAATTCAACATTTTATCAATAAATGACTTAGAATAAGAGCCAGTGTTCAAAGGAAGCTTAAACATTATCATTCCTGTTATTCCCCCTCAACTTCTCTAATGGAAGGGCATTCATTCTCTGTTTAAATATGAATCATGACAGGGAACTTACTTCTCCATAAGGCTGTCCATTCAGTTGTGATTTGGGTTGATTTTAATTACTCCAAAAAACCTCTCTGTTGAGACACTGTCTACCACTTGATGATTTTTCACCCATTGATCTTAACTTTGACTTTCAGGGTCACAAAAATAAGAATTACCTTCCATGCCTCTCTGAAGCTTTGTGTTCTGTGGAAAGAGACCTGGACTAGAAGGTGGCACATCTGGGGTCAGCTCAGTTTCACCACATTCAGCTGTGGGATATTAGGCAAGACAACTCTGTGCCTCTATTTCTTCATCTATAGACTCAGCAGTGATGCACTACTTCCCCTTCCTAAGTTGTACAACTACTGTGAAAATCAAATGAAATAGCAAATGGAAACTTAAACTGAAATATAAAATGCTAAGCAACTAGGCTACTATTATTTGCATTAATAACTTCAACTATCATGTTTCCTTCTAAATCTTCCCTTTTTTAGAGCAAGTATTTCAAGTATTCTTACCTATGCACTATATTTAAATTTATGTTTCTTCACCATTCTACACTCTTTCTTTAAAATTTTTTTAAAATATTTTATTTATTCATCTACGGCACAGAGAGAGAGGCAGAGACATAGACAGGGAGAAGCAGGCTCCCCACAGGGAGCCTAATGGGGGACTCCAGGACCCTGGGAACACTCCTTAAGCCAAAGGCAGACACTCAACCGCTGAGCCACCCAGGTGCCCCTACATTCTCTTTCATTAATCTTTCTTTCTTTCTTTCTTTCTTTCTTTCTTTCTTTCTTTCTTTCTTTCTTTTCTTTCTTTCTTTTTTCTTCCTCTTTCTCTTTTTTTTTTCCAAGAAAGTTTTGCTCTATGCTTTGAAAGGGCTAAATTCTTATACTCAGAACCCTGGAATACATCCACCCTAGCCCAACCAAGGAAAGCTCTGAGCATTTTCCTTTCCACTGAAGGTCTTCAGACTGGCTGTTTATTTGCAATGATTTCAGGGGTCCTGGGAACCTTTTGCCTGTATCTAAGGCAGCGGGCTTGAAATGCATTCCTCTACCTCAGTATTTGACCTGGCATACAGATTTGGTTGACTGGTTATGCTTCCACTCCTGGTCCAATCTCCTGTGAGGGTCTGTCCCTTCAAGAGATGCACATGGGACTTCTTAAAGTAAAAGGGGTAGAAGGGAGAGATAGCTGTGGGAGGCAGAAAGTAGTAACATTTCAGTCTAGAGTCTTACTACTGAGAGAGTGATCTGCTGACCAGCAGCAGCGGTATCAGCTGGAGATTGTTAGAAATGGGGATTCTCAAAAAAAAAAAAAAAAAAAAAAAAAAAGAAAAAGAAAAAGAAAAAGAAATGGGGATTCTCAAGCCCCAGCCCAGTTGGTATTTCTGTTCCTATAATGGGGATACAAAGGTTAATAGGGCAGAGATTCTGCCCTCAAAGCATTCTCAGTATAGTAGAGAAGAAACAAGGAAGTAAATGATATCTTCTCTGATGAAGCTGAAGATGATTTCATTTTATTTTAAAAATTTTCTTGCCAGCTAGCATCTGGTTGACCAAGTTGTGGCAGTGTTCACACAGACAGCAGAATGTCCCTTACCAGGCACATGGTGGAGGAGACTAGTGAATCATGGAGAGGGTTTAACAAGTTGAACTATAATGTGCTTTCAAATTTTCAGATTCTCTAAGCATGAGCTAGAGTCAAATAAATCCTGAAGTCATATTTACCTAAACTAATATTCCACAACCCTACATATCTGCAGTTGATTGTTTAGAAGCTAAGTGCAAAACTTGACATTTTTCCCTTATAAAATTCCTTCCTGTCAGATGCAATTTGATGTGCTTTTGGAAACTGCTTTTATTATCCAGCATGACTACTCTCAAGTCCAACCTTGTGTCTTCTGTAAATGTTATCTGCATGCCCTCTCTGTCCTCATTCATCCAACAGAATTTATTAAACATTCACTCTGGGCCAGGTGCCAGGTTGATGCAGGTAGGAGACGGACTCTCAAATTGGTTAATGAAAAAGCACAGTGTCACAGTCAATGCCATGATTGAAAGATGCACAGGGATCTAGGGGAGCACAGAGAAGTGGTGCCTAATCAAGGCTGAGAGTGAAGATGGGGCAAAGAGGGAAGATTGCATAGCTTGGTCTTGAGATACATGTAGAAGTAGGGAGAAAGGAGGTGAAGCAGAGAAGCAGTGTGTGCACAGTGGGGAGTGTGAGAAGGACGGAATCCAAGGAAGTGTGAATTTGCTCATTAGGGCTATAGTGTGGGATGTAAGGGAGGTATGAGAATGATGCTGGATGGATCTTTCTAGAGCCACTAAATGGAGAACATCCAGTGAACTGCTATTGATAACTCACACCAAAAATTTATCAATGAGCTTTGTCGGTTAGATCTAGTCTTTCAGCCAACAGACTATACTGTTTACTCATCCTCAGTGCCATTGTATGGGTCAAGAAGTAGGGGCGAGGAGATGAATATGGGGAGAATGAGAACAAGGAAAAGGAACTTCTGACTACAAACTAAAAATGCCAAACCACAAGAGAAATACTTCAGGCAGGAGGAGGAGCACATCTTAAATGTCAAAAATGAGAGAATTATCTAGAAGGATGCCAAACTCTTAATCTTGAAGCAACAGCTGACTTCTGCTTCTAAAAGGCCTTACACATTTGTATATATTTAGTTAAAATTAGAAACAGATCCTCTATGGCAACTAATCCACTCCAAGGTAGAAACAAATTCCAAAGACATTCTCTTTTATAGGTAATATTGCTCAATTGACAAGATTATAGGATAGTCAGTCCTGTGCTAAGCCCAGTTAATTTTTTGATTATGGGACAATCTTTAGAGAATGTGTAAAGAAAGATAGGAACAATTCTCAACATTGACCATTTACCTTAAATTCATTACATACTATCTACCTCTAACAATAAATTATCATCAAGGCATCTTGGTTTATTTAAGTTTTCCAAGCATTGTGACAATTAAATAGAACCAAAATTAACTGAATAGTAGTTTAACCACTTCAGTAGATTCATAATGAACCTGGCTTCTACCATTACATAACCTGCCCAAAGTTTTTTTCAAAGGAAATAAAGAAATTAAAAAGCTATAGGAATTCCTTATCTCTTACATATTTGATTCTTTCCAAAGGTACTAACCTCCTTCAGGAATTCCATGCAATTTCACTTTCCTCTTAATAACTGTATACTTGGCACATTATAGTGTGTGTATGTGTGTGTGTGTGTGTGTGTGTGTGTGTGTGTGGAGAGAGAGAGAGATAGAGAGAGAGAGAGAAATTTTCATCTTAAATATGGGCATAGACATTTTATTTCCTTTTCTAGATTTCAAAAATTATTGGAAATTGGGCAAACACCCTGGACGGTGTTAGCCTCTTTTCTCTGACTGAACATCAGCCAAAAGAGTATGTACAAAGTACTTTGCAGTGAAATTGAAGCTCTCTTTCTATAATTAGCTCTCAAAATGACAAAGCCAAATGTGATCAACCATATCTTTTTCCATAAAGACTGTTCCTGAAACACCAGGGGATATGTTTTCCACCCCTTTGCCTTCTTGCTAGCAGTTCACAGACCCATCATTACCCAGTCTTCTGTTTTCTCTCTGGATTTCTGGTACAGGTGCCATTCCTGAACCAAAATTTCAGATTCCTTTTAGCTGGCCTTTTGCTATGTAAAGTATGTGTATAGTGACTCTGCTTTGCCCTGATAATTCTCTTTCCAATGGCCTCTTAATTTTTAAAAATTAACAAAACAAAACAAAACAAAACCTTTTTTCTACATCCTGCTTCCATGCCTTTCTTATTGAGTTGCTATCATCCACATTACCATCTTCTTCAGCACATTCTACTAATAAGTTTTCCTTTAATGTTTTGACTTTTGGTATGCATAGGAATATTTCACATTAATCCATATATTTATGATTGAGATGTATAAGAAAATATGAAGATGTATAGCGGTAGCAAACACCACTAGCTTGATGCATTTTACACAATTTTGGAGGGTTTAACTTCCCATTATTCTAATTTTGCTTTCTTCCCCATCAGAGGATACTGAAGACATCTGATCATTCCATCTTCTATCGTTAAACAATCAGTATAAAGGAATCTCCCTAGGATTCTCCTTCTTCTGGGTTAACTTTTTATTTTTTTGTCTTTTATCTAAATTGCCTGGCATGTATTTACACCCATGTTATATCTGAGCGTTGCATCCTTTATATGTCCCTGTTGCAACTGCACACATATTCAGCACCTAGTATGCTTTCCTACACAAAGAGTGAGCATTGTTCTCACTTTTTTATTCTAATGACCTACTTAATGCACAGTGGCTAACACATAACTATAATGCATATTTACTGAATAAATAATACATACTTGGGGGCAAGATGGTGGAAGAGTAGGGTCCCCAAGTCACCTGTCCCCACCAAATTACCTAGATAACCTTCAAATCATCCTGAAAATCTAGGAATTCGGCCTGAGATTTAAAGAGAGAACAGCTGGAATGCTACAGTGAGAAGAGTTCACGCTTCTATCAAGGTAGGAAGACGGAGGGAAAAAAGAAATAAAGAAACAAAAGGCATCCAAGGGGGAGGGGCCCCACGAGGAGCCGGGCTAAGGCTGCGGCGAGTGCCCCCAGGACAGGAGAGCCCCGTCCTGGAGAAGCAGGAGCTGCACCAATCTCCCCGGGCGGAAAGGGGCTCGCAGGGAGTTAGAGCAGGACCCTAGAAGGGCAGGGATGCCCTCGGGCTCCCTGAGACACTAACAGACACCTGCGCCCTGGGGAGAGCCCTACACCCCGTGGCCGAGCTCCCTAAAGGGCTGCAGCGCACGCCCCACCGCCCGGGAGCAGCGGGAGCAGCTCAGAGGTGGCTCCGCAGAGGCTCAGGGCGGAGGGGACTGCGCAGTCGGGAGTGCGAATCCAACAGCAGGCCCCGAGCACAGGGCGCCGGGACACAGCCCAGGATCCGGCCTTCCCCCGCGACAGGCAGAGGCCGGGAGGGCCCAGGACAGCAAGGACGCTCCTGCCCGGAGCTGAGCAGATCAGCGGCCCCGCCCCGGGGCCTCCAGGCCCTGCAGAAGGAAAGCCCCGTAGTTACTGCGGGGGCCGACTCCAGGGCTCCAGAGCTGGCTGCCGCCACTGCGGTTGTTCCTCCTGGGGCCTCCCGGGGTAAATAACCCCCACTGAGCCTCACAGTGGCCTCACCGGAAAAACAGCTTAAACATCTTTCCCTGAGCCCTGCACCAGGCACGGGGCTGAGTAGCTCCCCCAAGTGCTAACACCTGAAAATCAGCACAGCAGGCCCCTCCCACAGAAGACCAGCTAGACGGACAGGGGAAAAACAAATTATTGACCAAGCAGCACTGGAAAATTCCAGGGGAAGTCGAGGGATTTACAGTATACAGAATCAGAGGATACTCCTCCTTGTTTTTTTTTGTTTTGTTTTGTTTTGTTTTTTGATTTCTGTTTGCTTCCCCCCCCTTTTTCTCTTTTTTTCTTTTTTCTTCTCTTTTGTTTTCTTTCTTTCCCTTTTTTCTTCCTTTTTTCTTTTTTCTCTTTCTTTCCTTCTTTCACTTCTCTCTTTTTCTCCTCTTCCCAATACAACTTGTTTTTGGCCACTCTGCACTGAGCAAAATGACTAGAAGGAACACGGCACCTCAAAAGAAAGAATCAGAAACAGTCCTCTCTCCCACAGAGTTACAAAATCTGGATTACAATTCAATGTCAGAAAGCCAATTCCAAAGCACTATTATAAAGCTACTGGTGGCTCTAGAAAAAAGCATAAAGGACTCAAGAGACTTCATGACTGCAGAATTTAGATCTACTCAGGCAGAAATTAAAAATCAGTTGAATGAGATGCAATCCAAACTAGAGGTCCTAACTATGAGGGTTAACGAGGTGGAAGAACGAGTGAGTGAAGTAGAAGACAAGTTGATGGCAAAGAGAGAACCTGAGGAAAAAAAGGACAAACAATTAAAAGATCGTGAGGATAGATTAAGGGAAATGAGTGACAGCCTGAGGAAGAAAAATCTACATTTAGTTGGGGTTCCCGAGGGCGCCGAAAGGGACAGAGGTCCAGAATATGTATTTGAACAAATCATAACTGAAAACTTTCCCAATCTGGGAAGGGAAACAGGCATTCAGAACCAAGAAATAGACCCCCCCCAAAAAATCAATAAAGACCGTTCACCACCTCGACATTTAATAGTGAAGCTTGCAAATTCCAAAGATAAAGAGAAGATCCTTAAAGCAGCAAGAGACAAGAAATCCTTAACTTATATGGGGAGAAGTATTAGGGTAACAGCAGACCTCTCCACAGAGACCTGGCAGGCCAGAAAGGGCTGGCAGGATATATTCAGGGTCCTAAATGAGAAATGAGAAATGAGGTCCTAAAGAATACTTTATCCAGCAAGGCTCTCATTCAGAATAGAAGGAGAGATAAAGAGCTTCCAGACAGGCAGGAACTGAAAGAATATGTGACCTCCAAACCAGCTCTGCAAGAAATTTTAAGGGGGACTCTTAAAATTCCCCTTTAAGAAGAAGTCCAGTGGAACAATCCACAGAAACAGGGACTGAATAGATATCATGATGACACTAAACTCATATCTGTCAATAGTAACTCTGAACGTGAACGGGCTTAATGACCCCATCAAAAGGCGCAGGGTTTCAGACTGGATAAAAAAGCAGGACCCATCTATTTGCTGTCTACAAGAGACTCATTTTAGACAGAAGGACACCTACAACCTGAAAATAAAAGGTTGGAGAACCATTTACCATTCAAATGGTTCTCAAAAGAAAGCAGGGGTAGCCATCCTTATATCAGATAAACTAAAATTCACTCCGAAGACAGTAGTGAGAGACGAAGAGGGACACTATATCATACTTAAAGGATCTATCCAACAAGAGGACTTAACAATCCTCAATATATATGCCCCGAATGTGGGAGCTGCCAAATACTTAAACGAATTATTAACCAAAGTAAAGAAATACTTAGATAATAATACACTTATACTTGGTGACTTCAATCTAGCTCTCTCTACCCTTGATAGGTCTTCTAAACACAACATCTCCAAAGAAACGAGAGCTTTAAATGATACACTGGACCAGATAGATTTCACAGATATCTACAGAACTTTACATCCAAACTCAACTGAATACACATTCTTCTCAAGTGCACATGGAACTTTTTCCAGAATAGACCACATACTGGGTCACAAATCGGGTCTGAACCGATACCAAAAGATTGGGATCGTCCCCTGCATATTCTCAGACCATAACGCCTTGAAATTAGAACTCAATCACAAGAAGAAGTTTGGAAGGACCTCAAACACGTGGAGGTTAAGGACCATCCTGCTAAAAGATAAAAGGGTCAACCAGGAAATTAAGGAAGAATTAAAAAGATTCATGGAAACTAATGAGAATGAAGATACAACTGTTCAAAATCTTTGGGATGCAGCAAAAGCAGTCCTGAGGGGGAAATACATCGCAATACAAGCATCCATTCAAAAACTGGAAAGAACTCAAATACAAAAGCTAACCTTACACATAAAGGAGCTAGAGAAGAAGCAGCAAATCGACCCGACGCCCAGCAGAAGAAGAGAGTTAATTAAAATTCGAGCAGAACTCAACGAAATTGAGACCAGAAGAACTGTGGAACAGATCAATAGAACCAGGAGTTGGTTCTTTGAAAGAATTAATAAGATAGATAAACCATTAGCCAACCTTATTAAAAAGAAGAGAGAGAAGACTCAAATTAATAAAATCATGAATGAGAAAGGAGAGATCACTACCAACACCAAGGAAATACAAACGATTTTAAAAACATATTATGAACAGCTCTACGCCAATAAATTAGGCAATCTAGAAGAAATGGACGCATTCCTGGAAAGCCACAAACTACCAAAACTGGAGCAGGAAGAAATAGAAAACCTGAACAGGCCAATAACCAGGGAGGAAATTGAAGCAGTCATCAAAAACCTCCCAAGACACAAGAGTCCAGGGCCAGATGGCTTCCCAGGGGAATTCTATCAAACGTTTAAAGAAGAAATCATACCTATTCTACTAAAGCTGTTTGGAAAGATAGAAAGAGATGGAGTACTTCCAAACTCATTCTATGAGGCCAGCATCACCTTAATTCCAAAACCAGACAAAGACCCCACCAAAAAGGAGAATTACAGACCAATATCCCTGATGAACATGGATGCAAAAATTCTCAACAAGATACTAGCCAATAGGATCCAACAACACATTAAGAAAATTATTCACCATGACCAAGTAGGATTTATCCCCGGGATGCAAGGCTGGTTCAACACTCGTAAAACAATCAATGTGATTCATCATATCAGCAAGAGAAAAACCAAGAACCATATGATCCTCTCATTAGATGCAGAGAAAGCATTTGACAAAATACAGCATCCATTCCTGATTAAAACTCTTCAGAGTGTAGGGATAGAGGGAACTTTCCTCGATATCTTAAAAGCCATCTACGAAAAGCCCACAGCAAATATCATTCTCAATGGGGAAGCACTGGGAGCCTTTCCCCTAAGATCAGGAACCAGACAGGGATGTCCACTCTCACCACTGCTATTCAACATAGTATTGGAAGTCCTAGCCTCAGCAATCAGACAACAAAAAGACATTAAAGGCATTCAAATTGGCAAAGAAGAAGTCAAACTCTCCCTCTTCGCCGATGACATGATACTCTACATAGAAAACCCAAAAGCCTCCACCCCAAGATTGCTAGAACTCATACAGCAATTTGGTAGCGTGGCAGGATACAAAATCAATGCCCAGAAATCAATGGCATTCCTATACACTAACAATGAGACTGAAGAAAGAGAAATTAAGGAGTCAATCCCATTTACAATTGCACCCAAAAGCATAAGATACCTAGGAATAAACCTAACCAAAGAGGTAAAGGATCTATACCCTAAAAACTATAGAACACTTCTGAAAGAAATTGAGGAAGACACAAAGAGATGGAAAAATATTCCATGCTCATGGATTGGCAGAATTAATATTGTGAAAATGTCAATGCTACCCAGGGCAATTTACACGTTCAATGCAATCCCTATCAAAATACCATGGACTTTCTTCAGAGACTTAGAACAAATTATTTTAAGATTTGTGTGGAATCAGAAAAGACCCCGAATAGCCAGGGGAATTTTAAAAAAGAAAACCATAGCTGGGGGCATCACAATACCAGATTTCAGGTTGTACTACAAAGCTGTGGTCATCAAGACAGTGTGGTACTGGCACAAAAACAGACACATAGACCAATGGAACAGAATAGAGAATCCAGAAATGGACCCTGAACTTTATGGTCAACTAATATTCGACAAAGGAGGAAAGACGATCCACTGGAAGAAAGACAGTCTCTTCAATAAATGGTGCTGGGAAAATTGGTCATCCACATGCAGAAGAATGAAACTAGACCACTCTCTTGCACCATACACAAAGATAAACTCAAAATGGATGAAAGATTTAAATGTGAGACAAGACTCCATCAAAATCCTAGAGGAGAACACAGGCAACACCCTTTTTGAACTTGGCCACAGTAACTTCTTGCAAGATACATCCACGAAAACAAAAGAAACAAAAGCAAAAATGAACTATTGGGACTTCATCAAGATAAGAAGCTTTTGCACAGCAAAGGATACAGTCAACAAAACTCAAAGACAACCTACAGAATGGGAGAAGATATTTGCAAATAACATATCAGATAAAGGGCTAGTTTCCAAAATCTATAAAGAACTTATTAAACTCAACACCAAAGAAACAAATAATCCAATCATGAAATGGGCAAAAGACATGAAGAGAAATCTCACAGAGGAAGACATAGACATGGCCAACATGCACATGAGAAAATGCTCTGCATCACTTGCCATCAGGGAAATACAAATCAAAACCACAATGAGATACCACCTCACACCAGTGAGAATGGGGAAAATTAACAAGGCAGGAAACAACAAATGTTGGAGAGGATGCGGAGAAAAGGGAACCCTCTTACACTGTTGGTGGGAATGTGAAATGGTGCAGCCACTCTGGAAAACTGTGTGGAGGTTCCTCAAAGAATTAAAAATAGACCTGCCCTACGACCCAGCAATTGCACTGTTAGGGATTTACCCCGAAGATTCAGATGCAATAAAACGCCGGGGCACCTGCACCCCGATGTTTCTAGCAGCCATGTCCACAATAGCCAAACTGTGGAAGGAGCCTCGGTGCCCATCGAAAGATGAATGGATAAAGAAGATGTGGTTTATGTATACAATGGAATATTACTCAGCCATTAGAAACAACAAATACCCACGATTTGCTTCAACGTGGATGGAACTGGAGGGTATTATGCTGAGTGAAGTAAGTCAATCGGAGAAGGACAAACAGTGTATGTTCTCACTTATTTGGGGAATATGAATAATAGTGAAGGGGAATATAAGGGAAGGGAGAAGAAATGTGTGGGAGATATCAGAAAGGGACACAGAACATAAAGACTTCTAACTCTGGGAAATGAACTAGGGGTGGTGGAAGGGGAGGAGGGCGGGGGGTGGGGGTGAATGGGTGACGGGCACGGAGGGGGACACTTGACGGGATGAGCACTGGGTGTTATTCTGTATTTTGGTAAATTGAACACCAATAAAAATTAATTTATAAAAAAAAAAAAAAAAAAAGAAGAAGTCCAGTGGAACAATCCACAGAAACAGGGACTGAATAGATATCATGATGACACTAAACTCATATCTTTCAATAGTAACTCTGAATGTGAACGGGGTCAATGACCCCATCAAAAGGAGCAGGGTGTCAGACTGGATAAAAAAACAGGACCCATCTATTTGCTGTCTACAAGAGACTAATTTTAGACATAAGAACACCCACAGCCTGAAAATAAAAGGTTGGAGAACCATTTACCATTCAAATGGTCCTCAAAAGAAAGCAGTGGTAGCCATCCTTATATCAGATAAACTAAAATTTACCCCGAAGACTGTAGTGAGAGATGAAGAGGGACACTATATCATACTTAAAGGATCTATCCAACAAGAGGACTTAACAATCCTCAATATATATGCCCCGAATGTGGGAGCTGCCAAATATATCAATCAATTAATAACCAAAGTTAAGACATACTTAGATAATAATACACTTATAGTTGGTGACTTCAATCTAGTGCTTTCTACACTTGATAGGTCTTCCAAGCTCAACATCTCCAAAGAAACAAGAGCTTTAAATGATACACTGGACCAGATGGATTTCATAGATATCTACAGATCTTTACGTCCAAATGCAGCTAAATACACATTCTTCTCAAGTGCACATGGAACTTTCTCCAGAATAGACCACATACTGGGTCACAAATCAGGTCTGAACTGATACCAAAAGATTGGCATCGTCCCCTGCGTATTCTCAGACCATAATGCCTTGAAATTAGAACTAAATCACAGCAAGAAGTTCGGAAGGACTTCAAACCAGGAAATTAAGGAAGAATTAAAAAGATTCATGGAAACTAATGAGAATGAAGATACAACCGTTCAAAATTTTTGGGATACAGCAAGAGCAGTCCTGAGGGGGAACTACATCGCAATACAAGCATCCATCCAAAAATGGGAAAGAACTCAAATACAAAAGCTAACCTTACACCTAAAGGAGCTAGAGAAAAAAACAGCAAATAGATCCTACACCCAGCAGAAGAAGAGAGTTAATTAAGATTCGAGCAGAACTCAACAAAATCAAGACCAGAAGAACTGTGGAACAGATCAACAAAACCAGGAGTTGGTTCTTTGAAAGAATTAATAAGATAGATAAACCATTAGCCAGCCTTATTAAAAAGAAGATAAAAAAGACTCAAATTAATAAAATCATGAATGAGAAAGGAGAGATCACTACCAACACCAAGGAAATACAAACTATTTGAAAAACATATTATGAACAGCTATACGCCCAAAAATTAGGCAATCTAGAGAAATGGACGCATTTCTGGAAAACCACAAACTACCAAAACTGGAACTGGAAGAAATAGAACCTGAACAGGTCAATAACCAAGGAGGAAATTGAAGCAGTCATCAAAAACCTCCCAAGACACAAAAGTCCAGGGCCGGATGGCTTCCCTGGGGAATTCTAT
This sequence comes from Nyctereutes procyonoides, assembly GCF_905146905.1. Lineage (NCBI taxonomy): Eukaryota > Metazoa > Chordata > Mammalia > Carnivora > Canidae > Nyctereutes > Nyctereutes procyonoides. The sequence continues at coordinate 9,608,736 of NW_026575145.1, forward strand.
CAAACGTTTAAAGAAGTAACCATACCTATTCTACTAAAGCTGTTTGGAAAGATAGAAAGAGATGGGGTACTTCCAAACTTGTTCTATGAGGCCAGCATCACCTTAATTCCAAAACCATACAAAGACCCCACCAAAAAGGAGAATTATAGACCAATATCCCTGATGAACATGGATGCAAAAATTCTCAACAAGACATTAGCCAATAGGATCCAACAGTACATTAAGAAGATTATTCACCATAACCAAGTAGGATTTATTCCCGGGATGCAAGGCTGGTTCAACACTCGTAAAACAATCAATGTGATTCATCATATCAGCAAGAGAAAAAACAAGAACCATATGCAGAGAAAGTATTGGACAAAATACAGCATCCATTCCTGATCAAAACTCTTCAGAGTGTGGGGATAGAGGGAACATTCCTCAACATCTTAAAAACCATCTACGAAAAGCCCACAGCAACTATCATTCTCAATGGGGAAGCACTAGGAGCATTTCCCCTAAGATCAGGAACAAGACAGGGATGTCACTCTCACCACTGCTATTCAACATAGTACTAAAAGTCCTAGCCTCAGCAATCATACAACAAGAATACATTAAAGGCATTCAAATTGGCAAAGAAGAAGTCAAACTCCCCCTCTTCACCGATGACATTATACTCTACATAGAAAACCCAAAAGCCTCCACCCCAAGATTGCTAGAACTCATACAGCAATTTGGCAGTGTGGCAGGATGCAAAATCAATGCCCAGAAATCAGTGGCATTTATATACACTAACAATGAGACTGAAGAAAGAGAAATTAAGGAGCCAATCCCACTTACAATTGCACCCAAAAGCATAAGATACCTAGGAATAAACCTAAGAGGAATAAACCAAAGAGGTAAAGGATCTATACCCTAAAAACTATAGAACACTTCTGAAAGAAATTGAGGAAGACACAAAGAGATGGGAAAATATTCCATGCACATGGATTGGAAGAATTAATATAGTGAAAATGTCAATGTTGCCCAGGGCAATTTACACGTTTAATGCAATCCCTATCAAAATACCATGGACTTTCTTCAGAGACTTAGAACAAATTATTTTAAGATTTGTGTGGAATCAGAAAAGACCCTGAATAGCCAGGGGAATTTTAAAAAAGAAAACCATATCTGGGGGCATCACAATGCCAGACTTCAGGTTGTACTACAAAGCTGTGGTCATCAAGACAGTGTGGTACTGGCACAAAAACAGACACATAGATCAATGGAACAGAATAGAGAACCCAGAAGTGGACCCTCAACTTTATGGTCAACTAATATTCGACAAAGGAGGAAAGACTACCCATTGGAAGAAAGACAGTCTCTTCAATAAATGGTGCTGGGAAAATTGGACATCCACATGCAGAAGAATGAAACTAGACCACTCTCTTTCACCATACACAAAGATAAACTCAAAATGGATGAAAGATCTAAATGGGAGACAAGATTCCATCAAAATCCTAGAGGAGAACACAGGCAACACCTTTTTTGGACTCAGCCACAGTAACTTCTTGCAAGATACATCCATGAAGGCAAAAGAAACAAAAGCAAAAATGAACTATTGGGACTTCATCAAGATAAGAAGCTTTTGCACAGCAAAGGATACAGTCAACAAAACTAAAAGACAACCTACAGAATAGGAGAAGATATTTGCAAATGATGTATCAGATAAAGGGCTAGTATCCAAGATCTATAAAGAACTTATTAAACTCAACAGCAAAGAAACAATCCAATCATGAAATGGGCAAAAGACATGAACAGAAATCTCACAGAGGAAGACATAGACATGGCCAACATGCATATGAGAAAATGCTCTGCATCACTTGCCATCAGGGAAATACAAATCAAAACCACAATGAGATACCACCTCACACCAGTGAGAACAGGGAAAATAAACAAGGCAGGAAACCACAGGATGTGAGGATGTGGAGAGGATGTGGAGAAAGGGGAACCCTCTTGCACTGTTGGTGGGAATATGAACTGGTGCAGCCACTATGGAAAACTGTGTGGAGGTTCCTCAAAGAGTTAAAAATAGACCTGCCCTACGACCCAGCAATTGCACTGCTGGGGATTTACCCCAAAGTTATAGATGCAATGAAACGCCAGGACACCTGCACCCCGATGTTTCTAGCAGCAGTGTCCACAATAGCCAAACTGTGGAAGGAGCCTCGGTGTCCATTGAAAGATGAATGGATAAAGAAGATGTGGTTTATGTATACAATGGAATATTACTCAGCCATTAGAAACGACAAATACCCACCATTTGCTTTGACGTGGATGGAACTGGAGGGTATTATTATGCTGAGTGAAATAAGTCAACTGGAGAAGGACAAACATTATATGGTCTCATTCATTTGGGGAATATAAATAATAGTGAAAGGGAATAAAGGGGAAAGGAGAAAAAATAAGTGGGAAATATCAGAAAGGGAGACAGAACATGGAAGACTCCTAACTCTGGGAAACGAACTTGGGGTGGTGGAAGGGGAGGAGGGCTGAGGTGGGGGTGACTGGGTGGTGGGTACTGAGGTGGGCACTTGACGGGATGAGCACTGGGTGTTATTCTCTATGTTGGCAAATTGAACACCAATAAAAAATAAATTTATTATTAAAAAAATAATGCATACTTACTAAATAAATTTTCTCATCCTTCACTGGACTGGGCTTGTAGATAGATTCAAATTTATCTTGAGTCAATTCAGGAAAGTCTCTACTACTTTCCTACACCATGTACTATATATTTGGCCTCACTGAATGCATCTGGTCTAACTTTATAATACAGAAAGTTTTATAACTCCACTGTGCAAATGATAATCAAGTTATGCTTCATTCACATAAGTTTAGTTTCCATAAACTATAGAATTTGGATTTTCACATATATACAGCCATTTTTTTCATGAAAAACAAATTTTACATTTTCAGCTGTGATTGACAGTATCATGAATAGCCAAGTATTTTACTTAAAATTAATAAAAACAGGTATGAACTGTATAGCATATGAACGTAGGAGAGTATAAAAGGACAGAATCTGGAATTCGACTGTGATCCTTATTGCTTTTTTTATTAGTCCTCTGATTGTTAGGGACTGAATTGTGCCCCCCCTCAAATTCATATATTGAAACCCTAACCTAAGTGAGACTGTATATAGAGATAGGGTCTTTAAAAAAAAAGGTAACTAAAGTCAAATGAGGTCATAAGGGTGGGCCCTAATTCAATAGGACCTATGTCATTACAAGAAGAGGAAGAGATACCAGAATGCTCTCTCTCTCTGCACACAGAGGAAAGCCATGTGAAGAGACAGCAAAAAGGCAAGCTATACACAAGCCAGGAAAAGAGATCTCATCAGGAACCAACCCAACTGGCCTCTTAATCTTTGTCTTCTAGCCTCCAGAACAGTGAGGAAGTAAACTTCTGTTGTTTAAGCCCCCAATCTGTAATATCTTGTTATGGTGTCCTGAGCAGATTAATGCAGCAAAAATTAAAATCATATCACATTCTTGGATTATTAGGGTTTTTTTCTTGTAACTGCAAAGTAGATATGACAATACTATACTATGTGTCATAGAACTGCAGTAAAGTGCTGATGGGAAACCATTAGCTATTATTATTACTTCAGGCAAAATCATCCACTGTGACCTATATTCTTGAGACTGAGAGTCATTGAATCACATTTGGGATAATTAGGTCAGAAAAGAGTTAGCCAACAAGAATTGTGCAAAGTCCTGGTCACTCCAAGTATGAACACACAGTTTGTCCTAGCTTACTATGGAAACTCTAAATATGCTGTAGTAACAATTGATGAGGCACTTTATAGTCACATTAACCAATTAAAAAGACAATTTGCCATGACTGAGAAGTTATTATTAATTAGTAATAATGAATAAGGTTACAACCATACAAAAAAAAAAGAGTGAGAAAAAAGGTGAAAAGGGCAAAGAATATGAATCAGAAAGCTCAGTTTGCAGAATGGTAAAAATAGATAACTTTGGAAAAATTCACCTTGCTTCATGTGTAATTTTCACCAGAATATCCATATAGAATTGCCTTTGCTTCCTTATTATTATCCCTGCTTTCATTTCTATACTGAACTTATTAAATTGAAGATGGATTTTCTTTGATGGATATTCACATGTATTAAATTGCCCCATTCACTTTAATTTATTTCTCTGCTACTTACTTTGGTATAGGATGTCCTCAAAGTTCATCTGGAATATCTCTGTATTTTTGTGGAATCATTGTCCATTGAAAGCTTTTATTCTTGATCTAATTATAATAAACTTCCCCCACCTCCTCTAGCTCTTAGCTAATTCCTGCCTTTCTGTGACTAATTGCAAAGCCTTGTGTTCGGGCCCTTTTAACTCAGTCTATATAGTGGGACTTCTGCAAGGTGGGCTAGTGTTGGCATTGATAACTGTCCTCTACTTCCTACTATCCCAATACTGTTCTCTGCTTCCTATTATCCGCCCCCTTTCTTCTCTTCAGTACATCAGACTGGCAAACTTTGTCTCATGAGACCCACCACTTCTACCTTTCTTCCAGGGTGACTAAAGACCCCCAAGTGATCTCTCAGAAATTCTGCTAAAAGCAGTCTTTCAACACACCCACACATTCTTCAGATCAACAAGTGAACTGTGTTCACTTTATGAACTGTGATGTCTATAGTTAAATCACATGACTTTTCATTTTCAGAATTATATAAATGACATCCATCCCCCCAAGCATTTCTTTTTCTTAAAGTAGCTGTATAAAAAATACTTTCATTTTCCCACCATTGCTCATTAAAGTCAGTTCTTCATTTCATGCTCTTGAGCAAGAGTATGACACATATGTGCCTTTGACTTTTTTCTTTTTTCTTTTTTCTTTTTTTTCTTTCTTTTTTTAAAAAATAATTCTGATCATGTCTGTATTGGTGCCATTCATTTACTGAGTCATCTTTACTCTTTTTGCTTTTTAACTTCTTAACTTATTCCCTAAATGTGTCTATTAATTATATCTGCAAGTAATGGCATATATTTCATTCCTTATAACCTTATTCCTTTTTAAATTTCCCACAGGTCTCTGGCACCCTGAAAGTGGGACAAGGCTTACTTATGCTTTATTATCTCTCATATTTTAAGTGTTACTCATTTCTCAATCTATACATTTAATGCAATCCCTATCAAAATACCACCAGCATTTTTCAGAGAGCTAGAACAAACAATCCTAAAATTCATGTGGGACCACAAAAGACTCTGAATCTCCAAAGCAATCCTTTTTTTAAAAAAAAAATTTCAATTTGCCAACATATAGTATAACAGCTAGTGCTCATCCCTCAAAAACAATCCTGATAAAGAAAAGTAAAGCTGAAGGCATTGCAATTCTGGACTTCAAGCTACATTACAAAGCTGTAGTGATCAAGACACTATGGTACTGGCACAAACACAGACACATGGATCAATGGAACAGAATAGAGAACCCAGAAGTGGTCCCACAACTCTGTGGTCAACTAATCTTCCACAAAACAGGAAAGAATATCCAATGGGAAAAACACAGTCTCTTCAACAAGTGGTGTTGAGAAAACAGGACAGCCACATGCAGAAGAATGAAACTGGACCCCTTTCTTATAACACACACAAAAATAAATTCAAAATGGATGAAAGATCTAACTGTGACACAGGAAATCATCAAAACCCTAGAGGAGAACATAGGCAGAACCTCTTTGACCTCAGCCCTAACAACTTCTTACTAGATGTGTCCCCTGAGGCAAGGGAAACAAAAGCAAAAATGAACCATTGGGACTTAATCAGAATAAAAAGCTTCTGCACAGTGAAGGAGACAATCTACAAAACTAAAATGCAACCTTCAGAATGGGAGAAGATATTTGCAAATGACATACCTGATAAAAGGTTAGCATCTAAAATCTATAAAGAATTTATCAAACTCAGCATGCAAAAGACAAATAATCCAGTTAAGAAATGAGTGGAAGACATAAATAGACATTTTTCCAAAGAAGACATCTAGATGTCTACCAGACACATGAAAAGATGCTCAATATCACTGACCACCAGGGAAATACAAATCAAAACCGCAATGAGATACCACCTCACACCTGTCAGAATGGCTAAAAATCAACAACACAGGAAAGAGCAGATGTTGGCAAGGATGTGGAAAAAGGGGGACACTCTTACGCTGTTGGTGGGAATGCAAACTGGTGCAACCACTCTGGAAAACAGTATGGAGGTTATTCAAAAAGTGGAAAATAGAACTGTCCTAGAACGCAGCAATTGCACTACTAGATATTTACCCAAAGGTCACAAAAATAATTATTTGAAGGGACACACACACCCCAATGTTGATAGCAGCATTATCAACAATGGCCAAATTATAAAAAAAGCCCTGATGTCCATCAACTGATGAATGGAAAAAGAAGAGGTGGTATATGTATATATACAATGGAATATACCTCAGCCATCAAAAAGAACAAAATCTTGCCATTTACAATGACATGGACAGAGCTAGAGTGTATTATGCTAATCAAAGTAGATCAGAGAAAGACAAATATCACATGATTTCACTCATATGTGGAATTTAAGAAACAAAACAGATGAACATGGGGGAAAGAAAAAGAGGGGGGAGGAAAACCATAAAACACTCAACTGTAGAGAACAAACTGAGGGCTGCTAGAGCAGTAGTCGGTGGGGGATGGGGTAGATAGGGGATGGGCATTAAGGAGGGCACTTGCTGTGATTAGGAATGGGTGTTGTATGTAAATGATGAATCACTAAATTCTATTCCTGAAAACTAATATTATACCATATGTTAACTAATAAGAATTTAAATAAAAACTTGAAACACTAAAAAAAACCCCATAAAATAAAAAATAAATTGAGGTTGACAATAAAAAACCTGTTGCTCATTTCTAAGAGGGTATTCCATATTCTTAGCCTTTGAATTAAATAACATGTTATTATGGATAGTTCTAAATATTTGGGTTTATGATTCAATTTTTTATTACTTCCCAACTCATTCCATATTTTGTTAATACACTTAAATTCTCCATTACCCATCTTAATAAATTCAGAGATGGTGCCACATCATTAAACAAATCTTTCTTTTTTTTATATTTCTTTTGGGAAGCATAAACTTTCACAAATTTGATCTTCCCTATTTTCCTTTGTACTTCAACCTTATATTTCATGAATGAAATCAAATACCTTTTAACCATATTCACCATGGAGAGTGAAGAAAAATAAACCTTTCTGTGGCTCATCCTCTGAGAAAACCTTTTTTTTTTCTTTTTTGGGAGAAATTCTCATTCTCCTCATTCTTACGTTTTAATGAGAGGATTTTCAATCCACTCACTAAGAGAAGAAAATAAAGAAAATTTTCTATACTGGACTTCTTGTTAAATTGAAGAAAAATTGCAGTGAATTCAGTCTTACTGTGGGAAAAGGAGCAATCCATCTGCCTGAGGAGACAGGGGTTGGGGGCTTGAGATCTACTGAACCCTAGGAGCCAGAGTTGTGGCTGTTCTGAAAATATAGGCCTCAGCATGACCCTCCCACCCCTTTGGACTTGTTGGCTTTCAGATCATGAACTGCTGCTGCTTTACCTTTCTCTATGAGATGAACATGAGAGGCATGCTCCCATGTGTGGTCAGACTCACTGGCTTCTCTGACCTGGTATTTAAGTGTGGGAGATATTGGACTTGTGGCCCAGGCTTGATCAGGGCTGTGGGAGACTACTATGTTCTCCAGCTACACTAATAAGGTTGCGTCAATTAAATTTTATGAATTAACCAGTTATCTCTCTTGTTTGTAAGCATGCGTTATCAGTCAACATTCTGGACTAGAAGAGGATATGTGGTAGTATTTGGGCACCAAATCCCAAGTGAGAATTCTTTATGTTGGTTTTGTGTGTGTGTGTTTGTGTGTGCTATTAGAATCTATTTTTAAGTTTTAAAATGACTTCAGGGGATCCCTGGGTGGCGCAGCGGTTTGGCGCCTGCCTTTGGCTCAGGGCGCGATCCTGGAGACCCGGGATCGAGTCCCATATCGGGCTCCCGGTGCATGGAGCCTGCTTCTCCCTCTGCCTATGTCTCTGCCTCTCTCTCTCTGTGTGTGTGACTATCATAAATAAAATAAAATAAAATAAAAAAATAAAATGACTTCAGATTTACAGAACAGTTGCAAAGATAGTACAAGGAGTTCCTGGTTATCCTTACCCAGCATCCCTTAATATTAACATCTTACTACAACTGTGATGCACTTACCCAAACTAAGATACTAATAGTGGTACAATACTACTAACTAAACAACCACTTAATATCACTAGTGTCCTTATTCTGTCCCAGTATCATGTAACAAATATTTCACACTGCATTCCTTATTATGTCTGCTTAGTTGCCTCTGATTTGTGATGATATCTCTGTCTTTTTTTAAGGTTTTATTTATTTATTCATGAGAGACATAGAGAGAGAGAGAAAGAGAGAAGCAGAGACACAGGCAGAGGGAGAAGCAGGCTCCATGCAGGGAGCCTGACGTGGGACTCGATCCTGAGACTCCAGGATCACACCCTGGGCCGAAGGTGGCACCAAACCGCTGAGCCACCCAGGGATCCCCTGATATCTCTGTCTTTCCTTGGCTTTCATGACCTTGATGCTTTTGAAGAGTACTGTTCAGGAGTTTTGTAGAATGGCCTTCATTTTGGGATTGTCGGATGTTTGCTCTTATTACTGGTGATGTTAATCTTGATCACTTAGTTATCAAGATGGTTTCTGCTATGTTTCTTCATGGTAAAGTTACACCCCCACCTTTTTTTTTTAATGCAAAACCAATTTATTTCCATGTACGACAATGAAGATTGGGATATTATTAAAAGGAAAGCAGTCTTCTGTCAAATAGAGATCCAGATTTTTAAGTAGCTGCTTTTGGGAACTACTATGATGGAAGACTTGCTGTGTTGCCTTCAGATGTTAAGCCTGTCTGCCTGATGCTTCACCAAACTGTTCCGAGGTGCCTTCCTTCGAAGTCAGCCTTTCTAATTCCTTCTGATAGCTATGCTGGTATTCCAGATATTTTATGCTCCTCTTCTGTTTACCCATGAACCTTTTCAGGAATTCTAAGAGATCAGTTTCATTCTTCTGAGAAGGCAAGGTCTGTACGTCTTGCAGGAGCTTGTGTAACCCGTTTTCCAACTCCAGAGCCATCACTATAGCTTGCACGTTCGTTCCCCAGGACTCTTTGGCAAGCCTCTCAACCACTGGAAGGCAGACTTTACTCTTAGGCTCCTTCAGGTATCTTATGAACTGCCTTGCGTGTTCTTTCTTCACCTCAGCTTGGTCTTGGAAAAAGGGGACATAAACAGGTGCATCCGGGTCTTCATCGAAGTAACAGACCATAGATAAATAACCATCACTGACAGACTGAGGGAGGGAAGCCTGAGGGGGGATGCCTCTCCTTGCCAGCCACCGCATCCAGGAGTGTGCATGGGCCCACCTGCTGGGCCGCATGCCATGTGTGTGCATCTGTTTGCTCCATTTGTTCATTAAAAAAAAAAAAAAGGATTAACAAATATTTGGAAGAAGATATTTCAGAGTTAGGCAAGTATCCTGTTTCTCCATAAACTTTCACTAACTTCAGCATTTATTTGTTAATCATGCCTATAGCAGTTATTGCCATGGTGTTCTAATGGTGTTTTCTGTTTTCCTCATTTCTTCCATATTTATTAATTGGAATTCTTATGTAAGGAACAGTTAGCTCTTCTCCCCAATTAATTTATTGATTCAATCATTTATTTATGTTAGTATGTCATCATGGATACTTATTTTCTGGGTTATAATCCAATTCTATCATCTTTGGCTATTGGAAGCTTTTTTTAGTTGACTTCTTTGTCATTTTGATATGCTATCATCCTTTTAAAATTAAGTTATTTTAATTTAGAGCAACTTAAGATTTGCAGAGAACTTGCCAGAGATAGCACAGTGAATTATTTTTTCTTCTTAAAGATTTATCTATTTATTTTGGGGGGGGGCAGCAGAGGATGAGGGAGAGAGAACCCAAGCAGACACCCTACTGAGTGTAGAGCCCAACACAAGGCTCCATCTCACGACCCAGAAATTATGACCTGAGCCAAAACCAAGAGTCAATGCTTACCTGACTATACCACCCCCAGCATCCTTCGTGTGTTCTTATACATAATACCTTTTACCTTATTCTCCTCATTGTCAGCATCTTACATTACTATGGTACACTTGTCAAAACTAAAAAAAACTATTGGTAGGTTATCATTAACTAACTTTAGAATTTATTTAGATTTCATCAGTTTTTCCATTAATGTCCTCTTTTTTGTTTCGAGATCCAGTGTAGTTACCACTTAGTCGTCATGTCTCTGAGTTTCCTTTCCTCTGTGACAGTTTCCTGACCTTTCCTTGTTTTTCCTCACCTTGACAGTCTTAGGGAGTATGGTCAGGTATCCTGCAGCATGTCGCCTATTCTGGGTTTGTCTGATGCTTTTCTCAGAATTAGAATGGAGTTGTGTGTTGTGGGAAAGAATACCGTGGAGGTGAAGTGCCCTTTTCATCCCATCACATCAGAGGGAACATGGTATCCGCCCGAAGGCACCCTAATGATGTTAACCTTTGTCAGTATGCTAAGGTGGTGTTTACTGGGTTTCTCCTACTCTATTCTGTGCAAGCAAATCACAAAGCCTAGCCCACCTTCAGGGAAGGAGGATGAGGAATTAAAATGATCCTCTGCGAGGGAGGCGTATCTACATGTATTATGTAGAATTCTTCTATAAAGAATATGGGTCTCTTCCCCCATCAACCTTTGTTTGCACTAAGAAAACATCTCATTTCTCTTCTCTGAGAGTCCTATGGGCCATATTGCCAGCTTTTTTGTGTTCTTATCAGCATGATTTCCTCCTGTTGATTGTCCTCCCTCCAGGTGTGTATTTCATCAGTGCCTCATGGCTTCTTCGGAACCTTGTTTCCTTCCCTTCTGCCTCAGCCCTTTATCTAGTCTCAGGCCCTAATGGAACGCCAGTGTTTTTTACATGTGGCAGGCTGTCTCCATCTTCTAGGGGGCTGCCCGCTGCCTTCCCTTTACCACTATGATACCTGGATACTCTCCCTGTGTCTTTGTTCCTAATCTAAGCATTTCCATCCCGAACGGAAGACCCTCTTCTTACCAAGCTCACCTAGTGTCCATCCGCCATGTTTTTTTGCTTTTGTTTTGCCTCCAGCTGTTGTTTTTCTCTAACTCCTCTGTTTTTCTTCCCTCTCCACCCATTTACCATCTGGAAATCAATATATTTATTACCTCCTCTTTCCTCTTTTCTCATGCCCCAGAGCATCTCCTTGAATTTATTGTAGTTAGATGTTATCTGCTCAATTGTCAACCCTCCCCCCCTTCATCATGGCGACCTGGGCCCCATGCAGCACTGCCTGTTTTCTTTTCAGTTTACTGTGTTTCAGGTTTAGGCTTCTTTTTCTGCCCACAGCTAATACACAGTTTACTTTGTATGACAGTTTTGTTCTTGTCTCCGTACTAGAAAACACATAATAATGCCAATAATTCTCTCAGCAACAGTTGCTATTATTTATTGAGCACCCAGCCTGTGCCAAGCACTGTGCTGTCTGCTTTATGTTCACAGACTTTCAGAAGATATTGTTATCATAACCATTTTATACACAGGAAAGTAAGACTCAGAAGGCTAATTAACTTGCTAGGTTCACAGTGTTAATTTTAGAATTCTAAAGCCGTTTTTCCTTTCCAGGTAATTCTGAGTCCTTCAATCATTATTCAGATTAATCTTGAGTTTCTCTATAGTGCATCTTTGGCTCTCAGGATAGCATTTGAATTCTTTGATGATGTTTAAATCAAAAGCACCTTAGTTTATGGGTAAACATATCTTCTTTTGATGTAAAATTTGAAGCTTCCATCAAAACACTGACCTTGAATGATTTGAATGAATGGTGTCTTACACAATCCTCTTGACAACTCTGTGGTAAGTGCAGTATTATTCCCATGATACATATAGGAAATTGATTTTTAAACAATTTTAGTAATCTGCTCACTCTAATTATGTAAACAAGGTAGGGGCCAAACTGGAATTTGAACTCGGGTAATCTAACTTGAAGGCCATCCCTTTAACTAACTCTTCATCTATTGCAATATTACTAGGGGCTCACTCTAGCTACTATTGGCTATTAGCTTGTATTGTTCTCTCTTAGTTACCTGTGCATACATTATCTGTTTCCTTACTCTTTCATCCATAGTCTCAACTGAGAATTATCATGTGGGAAATAAAATCTGGAGTGGGTCTCTAAGGTTAAATGAAGAATTTCATTTAGAAACCATCATTTGACATATTCTCAGACTATGATATCATATTTATCTCTAGACCATTGAGAAAGGTTAGTCATAATGGAACATTAAGAATTTAAACAGGTATTAGTCACAAAAGAAAAGAGATCATAGCATCCTGCTTTGATTCACAGATTCCGGGTAATAGAAAATAGTCACGTTAAGCACTACAGATTCATTTCTAACTGATATGGTCTTATTTCCAAGTATTTGTAATTTATAGTATACTCTCTCATCAAGCATTTTGAAATTTCATTACTGCAAGCTTTAAGGGGATGTTCAAATACTTCCATTTGTTTGGAATATCGTTGTGTTCAACCTCAGGTATAATTGAGCCAAGGATTAGAATTTGAAAATCTTTTAGATTGCAGAGATATTCATTATTAAATAATTGATTATAATGAGATTTAACCTGTTACAACTAATTAGTGCAGGTCTTCTAAGTGGAACAGAAGCTTGACAATTATTCAGCAATTTCAGTAGTATGGAAAGCCATCCATTTAAAAAAACAATCCACTTATATTCCAAAAGAAGCACAGTGAATTAGAGAACTTGAAAAAATAAAAATCTGCAGAAGGTGAATTGAATATGTTTTCCAACAGTTTGCTCTTGAATTGCTACATTTATGATATCTAATAGAAAAAAAGATAATGACAAAATGACTGAAATATAAAGTGTGGGCACTACATCGCTCTCCAAAAACCTTCTGAATGATCACTCTTGCATCAAAAAAAAAAAAAAAATGAAGGCCTCAGACTCTCCACCCTTAGCTTTTAGCTCTTTCACTACAGTGAAATATGCAGGTTTTCTTTGTATCAGGCTCTGCATACTCTTCTCTTCAAGTCCTTTGATTCTAGGATATTGCCACTCAAGCATCATTCCACAATGTAAAAATGATAGTCTCTGAAAACAGCCAAGGCAGCATTTACCACCTAGACTATTCTTTCCAATGACTCCATCACTACTAATGACCTCATTACTCTCAATGGCAGCCATGTGTCTCCTACTTACAGAGAGATGCAAAAGATTTTAGGTTGTTATTTTTTGAATTATGATTACACACATAGCATGAAATCCAAGGAGTACAAGCCGTTATACATTCCAGTTGAACTCTCCCCACCTTGGCTCTTTACACTGGTTCCCCTCCAGAGTCAACCACTGATGCCAGTTTCCTGTGTGTGCTTCTAGAGGTATTCTGCTCTTTTCTACAAGTAGTAGCATTTCATTTTTTTTAAACACATAGCTTTTTTTAAAATTTTTATTTATTATGATAGGCACACAGTGAGAGAGAGAGGCAGAAACACACGCAGAGGGAGAAGCAGGCTCCATGCACTGGGAGCCCGACGTGGGATTCGATCCCGGATCTCCAGGATCGCGCCCTGGGCCAAAGGCAGGCGCTAAACCATTGCACCACCCAGGGATCCCAGTAGTAGCATTTCAAACACAGTGCTCTGCAGCCCTTCTGGAAAAAAAAAATAGCTGCTTTATTGAGGCACAATTTATGTGTCTACAATTCATATACTTTAAGGGAACATTAAATGATTGTTAGTAAGTTTAGAGCTGTGCAACCATTGGCACAGTCCAATTTTTAGAACATTTATGTCATTTATAAAGATCACTGTGACCATGTGCAATTATTCCCTATTCACACCCCTGCTTCAGGAAGTCACAAGTCTACTTTCTGTCTCTATGGACTGCTTTTTCTGAACATTTTATATAAATGCAGTCATATAATATGTGGTCTTTTGTAACAGGCTTCTTTCACTTAGTCCAGCGTTTTTAAGATTCATATATATTGTAGCAAATAATACTACTTTATTTCTTTTTATTGCTGAGAAGCAGTCCATTGTATGTATGTACTACATATGGTTTATCTGTTAATTAATTTATGACCATTTGGCTTGTTTCCACTTTTTACTTTTATGAATAATATTGCTATGAATGTTCATGCACAAGTATTTGTGTGGACATGTATTTTCATTTGTGTCCAGTAGACATGAAGGAGTGGAATTCCTGAGATGTGTGGCAAATTTATGGTTAACGTTTTATGGAATCACCAATTTGTTTCCAAAATGCCTGTAACACTTTTCATTGCCCCAAACAAGTAAAGGGTTAACACAATTGGTATGGATTGCTCAACACCTGCACATTTCCAAGGAAGATCTGTTGTTAAGGCTGACCCTTTGCTTGGCTCTTGGAAGTGAGCTCTGAGTTCTTGGAATTTTCTGCCTGATATTGATGTTAATGTATGCCTGCTACCTTGTACTACAGATTTGATCAGATAGGTTTTGTTAATGCTGTGATTTATGGAGAACATCTGCTTTTGCCCTGGGGGAGCTGGAGTGTGAGTAGCTGAGGTCAGTGGCAGAGATATGGCATGCCTACATAGCTGATCCCCCATAAAATTCCTGGACACCAAGGCTCATATGAGCTTCTTTTTAAAAAAAATATGGTTTTTTTTTTTTTACAGATTTTATTTATTTATTCATGAGAGACAGAAAGAGACAGACAGAGAGAGAGAGGCAGAGACACAGGCAGAGGGAGAAGCAGGCTCCATGCAGGGAGCCCCACGTGGGTCTCCATCCCAGGTCTGAGGATCACACCCTGGGCTGAAGGCGGCGCTAAACTGCTTGGCCACCGAGGCTGCCCAGATTCTGTTCTCTTGAATGAGATGATTTCTTACTGGAGTAGTTATTCTCAGGATCATTACTGAATGATGTGTGGGAAAAGGAGCTGTGATATCATGTTTGTTGTATGATGGGTTCTTTGAGCTTTTATTTTTTTTCCTACAACAATTAAGATGAACTTGGGCTGCTAACAATGCAGAATATTTCCTCTTTGTTTGGGCTCATTGACAGTTTCTTATAAAGATGGCTTATCTGTGCAATTCTTCATTTCCTACATCTCACCTCACTCCTGGGTCTTTCCTATTAACTAGGCTCAATGACTCCTGCTGCCAATGCACACCCAAATTCTTGTTGTACTATTGTCTTGGATTACTGTGGGCAATTGTGCTTTGCCATATTTTTCTGGACCTACAATGTAGTCATCCTTTCTCATCATCTTCCAATAATTCTATTTGGCCTTCCTCATATAGTATGATCTAGAATTAATGATATCATCAACTATCAGAGAAGGGGGAGTGTTCACTCTTCTTCTTGCTACTTTAGCTGATTTCCAAAAGAAAAAATAAAAATTGTTACCTTAATTTCACAATTTTAAAATGGAAAGTCTACCCTCTCTATGAATGTAGAGTTTTAATACTTTTAAATATGTTAAACATTTGTTCTTTTTGGGCTGGAGAGGGTAGTAATTGAGGTAGAACCAGTGCTGCTTTCTGAGTTCCCTTTAATGATCCAGGGACACTCAGATGTTTTTCTGACAGGGAGCCCCTCTCCTGTAAATACTTCTAAATGTGAAAGCATAAACTTTTCTTTCTTCATCCTCAGGTTATTCATCCAAGCTCCCTTTAGCTGATGAGAAGAACTGATGTAAGTTACCTTAATCTACTTCCTCTCTGGACCCTACTCAGGCCATCTCTAACATTTGACTTTCAATAAGCAATCCATGTCTATCCCTTAAAACATATATTTACTTGCCACCTGAGATATCTGAAAACCCCTGGTCTCCAGTTCCTTAGAGTAATTCTTCTGAAAGTAGCACATGGTCATTTTTATCACATTGTTGGCCAAAGCAAGTCAGCTGACTAGTCTGTATTTTAATGGGGGGGTACTATAACCCTCCCCCAGGAAAAAAAAAGGGAGGACAGATATTGATCAGTAGTAATACAATATGGCCCTTTAACAAGCTCTAGTTGAATACTTGCTCTGTACTGAATATTTCCAAGGATATGTCACAAAGAATTTTAATATTCTAAGAGAGAAATCAAACTCCAAGGTGCAGGATTAGATTACGTCTGAGGTGCCACACAATACTAAAATTTTCTGAGTTATTTTTACAAATTATATCAGAATATTTGCCTAGTTTAAGTACACTCATAGGACAAGTTTGATGGAAAAGGGCCAATAATATTTTACAGGGTGGTTCACTTTAAGGGAGAGTAGAAATGGTGGTGGGGGGAGAGGGAAGGATGCCACAACCAGAGGATGGTATGATGCAGATGTTGGCTGTCCCTCATCCTCCAACTTCCCCATCCACATGTCCTGTCTATTTTATCCTATGTTGACCCTGAGAATCCATCGCTTCTAGTCTCCTCCAGATTAATCCATGATCCTGTTGCAGTCCCTTTGGGTTGCTATAACAAAACACCACAGACCATGTAGCTCATAAACAATAGAAATTTATTTTTCACAGTCTGGAGGTGGAGAAGTCCAAGATCAAGGTGTCAGTGTGATCATGCTCTGATGAGGGCCCTTTACATAGTTCATAGCTAGCACCTTCTTGCTATGTCTTCACATGGTTGAAGTGGCTAGGGGGACCTGTCTGGTCTCTTCTGTAAGGCCACTCATGCCTCATGACATAGGCACCTCCTGAAAACCCTACTTCCTAATACCTTCACATTGGGCATTAGGATTTCAACATGTGAATTTGGTGGAGAGATACAAAAATTCAGGCCATATCATCTCAAAAACCTTATTGAGTTTTTTATAGTACATTTTCTTCAAGGAAGTACAAGAGGGTGTTTACATTATATCCTTTGACCAACCAATTGGACAACCCATAACACGTGTTTGTTTTCTCCCAAGACTCTTTTGGAGCTTCATTCTCTGGACATTTTCATTGCTCAGTATCCAAGCTTGTTAGCTTCCTATCTATATTTTGGTTTTCCCTTCTCCCTGTCAGGAACATTTTCTTTCTTTCCCTGATGCAAAGAATATTAACAGTCCTTATTTGCTACAGTTCCCCACAGCTGGAGCTTTACCCTATTAATGACTCCTCAAAGTATTTCCTCCTAAAACAAACAATGGTTCCCTAACAAGTGTTTGGTGAGTAATCTCTTGTATCCCCGTTGCATTAGTGTAAGGATACTCTTGGGAAGCACATGAGAGGAGAAGGACTGGATGAAGAAGTTGAGATAAGATCAAATGTAATTGCAGGGGGTGTCCATCCCCATTCTAACATGCCAAAAGGCATGAATATTTTCCATTAGCCCTACCAGACCTGCATGTGTTCAGATACAAGTACACATGGTAATTGAGTGTCTTAATATTTGTGATAAAATATTGATGAGAAAGAGAAAGAGATTGTAGAGCTGAACATACATGGGGTCAACCCACAGCTCCACCAAAAAAAAAAAAAAAAAAGGAACAATGATACATATGTCATCATGTAAGTATTAAAAGCACCTAGAACAGTGTTTGGCCCTAAGCCAATTTAGATGCTCAGTAAGTAATGATTGTTGGTATTTCCACATTTATAGAAAGAAGAAATGACTTTTTCTCTACTGACAATGTTTTATCTTTTTCCATCACTAGTGGTAAGGTATATCCCAAGACATTCATTAGATAAATTAAATTCTCAGTATTCCTAGGTAAAATGACTATAGGAACTTTATTCCTTCAACAGCATAATCTTTAAGTCTTATTTTTAAAGGCTTTGACAGTTGCAACATGAAGATAGTAGAGCCATTCTCACCATCACTCACCATCAAAGAATGATAGATGATTAATTCACAGGTTGTGGTTTCATAAAATTAACACCTAACCATGGAATTGAGATAGTTTTCATATAACAATGTATCTGTCCTTTGACATTCATAACTGTCCCTGAGGTAAGGAGAATTCATGTGGTTCTCTCCAGCATGGGTAAGGAAACCAAGGCTCAGACAAATGGGCAAAAGCCTTTGGAATCCTGGGCCTTTATTCTACATTGTAAAAATCTGATTAAATGAAATAAGGAATGTGAAAATCTTCTTAAGTTATAAAAGTATTATGAAAATATAAGTAGTGATGATTATATCTTAGGGTAGATAATCTAATAAATCCCAGAACCTGAAACTTGCCATTACCAGATCAAACCAGAGCATTTAATTCCACTGCCTAAAGCTTCAGAAGGTTGAGCTCTTCCCAAACTACATTTATTTGGATAATTATCCTAAATTCAGAATCTGCCTTTCTTCTAAGACTATGTAAAGAGGCAGGGGTTAGAAGAGCCCTAGCCTTCAAGACCTACTCTGAAGGCCTTGGGGAAGTGGATCATCCAAGCTTAGGTCCCTAGGAGGAATCAGCTAAATCTTTGTAAACAGGAAACACATTTAGCCTAAACCTTTGGTTGTGAATATAGTGTTGGACTCTGGCATCCTATGGATCACCAGGTCTTTTCTCCCTAATGCCTCCTGTTCAGAGTGGAATTTAAGAACCTGACAATTCATATTGCTAGTGCCCTGCTACACTCCTTTCACCTGTGTGGAACATGCATCTCCCTACATATTCATTATTCTTCTGATATTCAAGTGGACACAATAGCTCCATCTCCAGGGTTACAGTCACTGGTAACTACTGAGTATTAAGGCATTTCTGAAAGTTACGTGCAGTTTTATTTCACATCATTGTCTCAGTGAACTTTTGTTAAGTCTATGATTTCTATAGAATTCTTGGAAAATACCTGTTTTCCCTTTAGTGAAAAGTGTACTCATTTCATTTGTGGAAAGAATCTAGATTATTTCTGGGTGAGTTTAATCAGCCTGTATTTTAGAAGATACAAAATATTGGGGGAATATTTGTATATATAAATTTTTAATAAAAATCTCCAGTACCTTTTCATCAATGGACATTTTGAATAATTCTCAATATCTTTCCTAGTGACAGACCTGAAGTATCCAATTCAACTTAAAAAGAAATTTTATGAAACCAACTTAAAGACATAAAAGCTCAACATTTATATGTGTCTGTCAAATTTAGTCTTAGCTTTAAAAATTCAAGAGTTTTAAAAGTGTTTTTTTTTTTCTATTTTCCATCATGTATTAAGGGTGGTGGATGGTAAAAGTTTTCCTGAACTTATGACAGGACTGGCTGAATTTTCCTAGCTACATACTCTATTGCAATACCCATGAGCACCAGGTGCTATTGCTATCTACTTTCTTTCTTCCCATGTCTGAGACACAGTGTGGAAGAGGAAAGATCATTAGAGTCAAAAAGAGAGCCAGGTGCCATCACACTGCTCCCCTCTATACCCCTCATGCAGTTCACATATACTTAGAAACTACCTTTAAGTTTCAGTGGGAAAGAGATTTTCCAACGTCTGTTTTATAAGGGGATTATAAATAATTCTCCATAACAATTTATGAGCTGAATTGTGCTCCACCCCTGGCAAATTGATATGTTAAACCCTAACCCATATCTCAGAATGTGACTATATTTGAAGAGGGTCTTTAAAAGGAAAATTAAGCCATTAGAGTGGGCCTGAAGCCAATATTACAGGTGTCCTTTTAAGAAGAGGAGACATGAGAGACTCCTAACTCTGGGAAATGAACAAAGGATAGTGGAAAGGGAGGCAGGTGAGGGGATGGAGTAACTGGGTGACAGGCACTGAGGAGGGCACTTGATGGGATGAGCACTGGGTGCTATACTATATGTTGGCAAATGGAACTTCAATAAAAAAAAAAGAGATTAGGACACAAATATACACAGATGGATGACCATACGGAGACATAGGGAGAAGGTGGCCATCTACAAGCCAAACAGAGACGTCTCAGAAGATATCAACTTACTGACACTGATCTTGGACTTCCAGCCTCCAAATTGAGAAATTAAAATTCTGCTGTTTAAGCCATCCAGTCTGTGATACTTTGTTATCACCGTAAACTAACACAGTAAAACTAAACACGTAGACGCACGCGCACGCACACACACAAACACACACACACACACACACACACACAGAGGTTACTTTAGAGTCCATAAGCAGAGTTCCCAGAAATAGCAGGCCACTGATTCTATTACTACTCCTGGAGTCTCTCCCACCAAAAGTTGAAAGGTGCTATTCTCTGTAATCCACTGGCCAAAGAGCTGCAGAGGGACAAAAATTAAAACGCCAGCTCCTACCACATGATCTCAAAGAGATGATAAGCCCTTTGATCTTTCATCTTCTTTCCTTCATCTCTCCTGAGATGAAAACTCACAGACTTGGGAACTATCTATTCCTATGATTATTATGAGGATTATACGAGTGTGTGTGTGTGTGTGTGTGTGTGTGTGTGACATATAGCAACCCAGGATACATAGTAAGCCTTATGTAAATACTTGCCTTATTGTTATTTTCATCATCATAGGCTTCTTGAGAGAATTTAATAGGGCAAAAATATGTAAACCATAGCCCTTGCAACATTACAGGTGTCCAATAAATGAAAGCTGGTACACTGACATCATAGTTAAGAATATATTGGAATCAGCAAGTCTAGATTTGAACTCTGGATCTTTTCGTTTCTTCCCTCCCTCTTTTCTTCCCTCCCCCACAAGGACTGCTTCTCTCATAGTCTTCCCATCTTAGTTAATGGAAACTCTACTCTTCTTGTTCCTTTGGTTAAACGCCTAGTGATCTTTGATCATTCTTTTCCTTCAAGCCTCACAAACAATCTGCTATTAAATCATGTTGGTTCTACCTTCAAAATATATCCAAAAATTAAACACTTTTTACACCCCCTCCCCTGCTGCTAACCATGGACCAAAGCATCCTAAATAGTTCTATTTCTTCACTTTCTGCCCTTCAGTTTGTTCTGAACACAGCAGCAAGAATCCTTTAAAAATGTCACTCTTCTGCTCAAAACTCTTCAAAGGCTCCTTAAGGTAAGAATCAAACTCACTATGACCTACCTACTAGGCTTTATATAACTTGCATTCTCACCTACCTTCACATTACCTATCTGACCTCATTTCCTACTTCTTCCCCCTTCCTCACTCCACTTGAGCAACACTGACCTCATTAGCTGCTTTTGAATAGTAGCAATGTTCTCTCTAACTCCGTACTTCTCTTTTTCCACCATCCTCAGGTTGGTGTTTCCTGAGAATACTATTTAAGTTTGCAATTTTCACCCACTGTCTTTATTCTCATCTTCCTAGATCATTTTTTTATAGATTTATCAATGAACATTATTTTATTTTTAACCTTCTTAATTACGTATTATTCCCCACTAGAATATAAATTTCTCAATCTTTTATCTTTTGTGTGAATTGCTATATAGTTAATGTTTAGAGAATCCCCAGCTGGTATATAATATGTGTTTAATAAACATGTTTAATGGATAAATAAAAAGATTATCTTAAGAAAGATACCAATAAGTTGAATAAACCAGTGTTTAGATATATGAGGGAAGATTGAGAGGCAGACAAAGAGAAGAATTTTAGAAAATGTTAGGATCTTAAGAATCTCAGCATTGGATTTTATTATTTTCATACATTCTGACACATGTCAATAGTTCAGAAAAGCCAGTGGGCTTTTATGAATTATACTGGAGTGTCAATAAATGTTTTATGGTTCAACAAGATATTTAGTTATCTTTTTCTGAAGAACTTTCTTTTGTTTTTATCATATATATGTATATGTATATATATCAGAAAATCATATATTTCACTTCACATATAAATAGCAATAATAATAACAGAATCTATTAACTGGACACAGGATATTTAAGAAATACATTGTCTTATTAAATCATTTCAAAAATGTTTAATGTATTTCCCATTTCAGGAATGAACAGAAAATTTGGGATCCATATACAGATTTAGAATCCATATTTTTTTTTTAGAATCCATATTTAAGACTAACTCCAAATTCTGGTTTTATCATTACTCTGATGTACCATCTAGTTAGTAGTAGTTATTCCCTTGGTTCATTGTTCAGTGTTCATTGTTATTTGAAATAAAATTCATAGGAAATAATTTTTATAGCAAGGGAGTATTTAATAGAAAGATCTGCATTTATATCTGGAAACTATGAACTCTTTCTTGCCTATAAGTCAATAGATAAGGACCAACTGTGGGTCTGGTTTAAGACTGCTTCCCATAAATGTTTCTACTTCCCCTAAATGTTCAAAATTGATTGTAAAATAATTTAATAAGACAAAAGATTCCATAAGCTTTGAATAATCAAGAATTAGGCTGGCCTTTGTCCTTGGTTCCTGGGAGTTGACCTTTAAACCCTTGGAATTTCCAAAGTAATACAAGTTTCTTTGTTGATTATGGTTGGTCTATTAATCACTTATGTTAACCAGATGATTCAGAATGGGAACTGACCATTCTAGAAAGAACAATCATATGATTGGAAGATTGGAGCTTTGAACCACATGATACTAGGCCATCTCCAGGGAGGGGAGTAGGAGTTCAGATTGGTTTCAACTTTGGGGCCAGTAATTCAATCAATCATCCCTATATGATGGAATCCCAATGAAAACTCTGGACACTGAAGCTCAGTTGGCAATATTCTGCATATTGTTACACATTCATGCGCTAGGAGGGTAATGTGTCCTGACTCTGTGGGGAGATGACAGTGTAAGCTTCATGTTTGGGACTCTCCCATACCTCATGCTATGCAGTGGTCTCTTTAGCTGATTCTGATTTGTATACTCTTTCTATAAAAATAACACCTTCTTGAGTTCCATGAGTCATATTAGTGAATTATTGACCTGAAGATGTAGTGGAAACTCCCAAATCTGTAGCTAGCTGGTCAGAAGGATGGATAGGCTAGGGACCTCTGAACCTGTGGCTGATATCTGAAGTGAGAGCACTCTTGTGGAGGACTATGCCTTAGTGCTTAGTGGGTCTACTCTGGGTAGTTAGTGTCAGAAGTCCTTATAGCTTGCTTTCCCTATCTCTATCCAAATAGTTAAATCTCTTTTAGTAGAAGTAACTTCTAAGTATTGATGTTTTTTAATACAAGAGGGTACTTCTTTGTTAAGTGACAGTGTTAATTATTCATTCACATGATTCATTTTGTGAGATAACTGGATTGTCATGGTCTTCTTGAGAAGATACAGAACGAGGGAGATCCAATCATATCTTAAATATATAAGGACTTTGCTTTGAATCTTCAAGTGCATATAAAATAAAAAGTCTAATAAGGATTTGTAACTCATGATCATTTCCATAAAAGAATGAAAAAATAGATTGCTATGGTTCCATTGAGAAAGTGCAAAACTTATAAGATCTCTGTGTGTTCCTAAAATATACTTGAATTTAGTTTCTAAATAAATTTAAAATTTGGACGTTAACATGAGAAAACCACTCATGACCATTCCTAAACAATGGTAAAAACACATCTGAACACGCAGTTCTTTTAATCTGGAAGATTCTTTTGCATATATTTGATTAAATGTAACAGATTTTATACATTTGATTAAATGTATCTTTGAGAGCCTTAAACCAAAGAATCACATGCCTTAATATTTTCTTTAAGATGATTACAATGGGAAAAATAATCCCATTCTTCTTCATTCAATTATATCATTGACTCATTACTTAAAAGAAAGAGTAATATTTCACACTCCCTTTTTTCCTGCTGTTTGTATGGATGGCAATGTCAGCGATTTTTGAATGTTACTATTTTATCTACATGACTTTATAAGAAAAATTAAAGGGTATATGGATGTTTTTATTTTTAGAAATTGTTTTGGAGTATAGGTTCTAGGTGATGGAGCCATTACACAGATATCCCAGATGGATCCTTGAAGCGTCTTAGTTCTGGATGGGGTTAGTTCATTTCAACAGCCAAAGATAATTTTAAAAGCATTTCATTTCTTACTGGCAATTAAAAAAGATGCCATTCAAAAACTAGACTAGCACTTATCATCCCCCTTCTACACATTCCTCAATTTTCTTGCATGTGGGAGGAGCCCCAGAGCTTTTTTTTTAATTTTTTTAAATTTTTATTTATTTATGATAGTCACAGAGAGAGAGAGAGAGAGAGAGGCGCAGAGACACAGGCAGAGGGAGAAGCAGGCTCCATGCACCAGGAGCCCGACGTGGGACTCGATTCCGGGTCTCCAGGATCGCGCCCCGGGCCAAAGGCAGGCGCCAAACCGCTGCGCCACCCAGGGATCCCCAGAGCTTTTTTACACATGTGAACCCCAGGGGGTTCTACAACAGCCTCTAGGAGTCTTTTTCTCCCTCTCCTTCCAACCCCATAACCCTCTTCCTGATCTCTTAATAATGAAGATCTCTTACCCTGTTAGTGCAAACCCTTCCACTTTGAGAAAGGAGATGAACAGAAGGGTGGGGAATTAGATTTGAGTGTGCAGCATGCCCTTTTTCAGATTGTTGTAGCAGGAGTAAACCTCCATCGACATATTGATGTTCTTTCCTTCACATCTCATCTTCAGTGGAGGACAGAGTAAGAGCATCCTCTGTGTTCTAACGTACCCACTTTTATTGCAAAGTCCATATGAAGATATCTGATATTTTAAACCACATTATGCATAATGGGGACACTCAAGGGAGCCAACAGATTGCCGATATAATGATAAATGCACTTCTAAAAGGAACTATAAATTTAAGGTTTTTATAACACATTCAACTAATACATTGTTCCCACCACTGACGAGGCACAGCTCAAAACAAAACAAAACAAAACAAAACAAAACAAAAAACAAAAACACTGTACTAGGCATGCTAGTGACATTATTTCTGCATAAATATTGAAATAAGCATTTAGATGGCAACTGACTAGCTTGCCTGCTGCTTGTTTTTGTTTAATTATTTTATGGGATGAAGCTTTAAATGAGAACATTTTGACAGGAAAATGTCCCTCACTATGAAAATAAATGCCTCAGGTTTGCCTTTTTTAAATAAATACCATGGCATTTTATTACAGCAGGGGAGATGGATGGCCCATTTCAAAATAGTTTCCCATTGTCATTACTCCTTTAATTAGACTAGATGGAACTGGTATTCAACAATTATAATACTAGTCCCTTGACTCAATTATTGTTGTTTGCTGCTTTTTTATCTCACCCAAGGTAAACCACCTCCTCACCCACTGTCAGCACCTTCTGTATTTTCCTCCCAGGTGGTAGAAAATTTTATTCTTTTGTATTTCTGTCTATTGTCCAATGCACTATTGTTTCAATAAAACTTAACTAGATTTCATCTCTATGAAGATTATAATTAGAAGGTTTCTATTTTATCTTCACTAACAGGCTTTTTGTTAATTACTTGGTTCATTACAAAGAAGACAGGCTTTGTTTGATACTGCACACTTTCTGTTGTTTTTGTTTACTTGTTTTAATATTCAGGGCACTTAAAGGGAACTTTACTATCCTGGTGTTCTCAGTTACCTGGTGAATTAGCATGCAGTTTGTTTACTAAAAATCGCGGGTATCTTCTGTAAATGCAGTCATTAGAATGTATTCTCTGCTACCTAATTGAGTGGAAATTGTACTCCTGGTTATTTTACAGTCTAAAGATTACATTCTAATGTAACTTGTAACATTGTTATTCTATTTTGTCCTTTTTTAGGGGGTAAAATTACTAGATATAATCTGTTCTGCCATGAGGAAAAAGCTGTTCTAGAACTCTGAAACAGCTGGCAAATGAACTTGTGAAATTTCAGAGGAATCCAAAATATCATTGTAATACAGTAGGGCTGAGTAACACAAACATCCTCAAGCTCTAGGTTATGGGTCTGGGTTGCCCAGAATACAGAAAAGACTCATTTATCTGATATCCACAAACCCAGTGCAGAACTTTTGGTATTGTATTTATATAAATAATTGTACTTGAAAGAATAACCTTGAAGCAATTTGAGTATTTCAGCAAATAGCAAAGAAAGACTCAGTTATTTTTCATGAAATTTTTTAGGGTTTTGTTTTATTACTTTCAAATTATTCAACTCATGCATTTACCATATATACATACAATAGAACATGTTTTATATACTAATTCTCAAATAATGATATGACTATATCTCTCAGACACTTGGGACAAATTAGTTTGCTTTAATGAATATATCTGTAATCTAAAGGAGTCAGAAATCAATCTGTTCCACTAAATTTTACACTTTAGAAGATGACATTTAGAGTTCCTGTTTATTATGTACTCACGCTATGATAACTGTAACAATCATTACTGTTACTATGTATTTTAAGTTCTGATGAATATGAACTAAACTCATTAAAATAGTAGAGGACTTATTGACTTTGCATTAAATGATTCTTAGGATAGACATTTCAGATAGCTACAATATATGTCCACATACATTGTTTCCTCTAATCCGCATATGATCAATCTCTGGCCCTTTTTGATGATTACGTAATACTGTAGGCATTGACTTAATTAGCTTATACTATGCAATCACCAACAGCTAAAATAAGCCAGCTGTATAGGAGAGGAGCAGCATCTTCAGATTTCTGTGCTGTTTTTCACGTTTGTAGGTTTCTTCTTTTGACTAGCTACCATTCCAGAGTGACAAGATGGAATTCCAAGTTTATATATATTTATGTATGTGTATGTATGTGTACCTTTGTGTGTTTGGGGGGAGGGTCTCAATATGATAAGTACTTATTTAAGAAATATTTTTTTCTCCTTAACTAATCTTAAAACACAAACACATATTCAGAAACCTAATGAATAAATGATAAATAGTGTGCCACTGCAGGAAAAATTGGCTTCCTTATGAGGAACTGACATGTTAACCAGACCCAGGCAGCAAAAAGTTAATTATTCATTCAACAGCTTTATTCTGAGTGGCAAAGAAACATTTTGTGCTGAGTGATTAGATGAGCACAAAAAAGAAAGATTACTTATTCTGTTACACTTTTCTCAAAATTTTAAGTTTAGCTGTATTTGATGAACCTGAATTTTATTAATTTAAAAAACACCCATCTTATCTTTAAAAATGAAAACTATGAAGACTAAAAGTAATAGGATTACTATGTGATAGGCCTAATGGGCAGGCACTAAATAAATGCTTACTGAACGAAATAAGCTTGCTTGCAGGCACCAGCTTTGTTCAGCCATTGTTAATAGCACTGTCAGACAAGTGACAAACTTACATGCCCTGGACTTCATTATGTTTTCCTCCAAGGGAGGTAGTCTTTACCGTGGCTAATTTAATTAGTATACCATATTACTCCTTATAATTTTGGGATCCGTACTAATTTGGTCAGGGAGTGAAATAAGTCCATTTTAGCTTGAGCCATGAGAAAAAGAATTTTCTAAGTCAATTTAAAGTGTACCCTTTGTCCTCTGAGGGTAGCTCAGGAGCTCTGCCTTCTTGCATCACCTCATTCCAGCTCTTTGGTACCCCTAAGAAGTGTTCACGATCCCTTCATTGGACACTGTAATGTGTCCTTCATTACAGTAGGTGGAGTTTTCCAAGAGGTTGGTGATGCCTCCAATTCACACAACCCAAGCTTAGATGCAAATTCCACTTGAGGTGGATGTGTCATGGGTTAAATATACAAGTCTGCTTTGGTTAGAAGCTAGCACAGGCTTACCTGATACAGTAAAATGACTGTTCATGGTCCAGTCTGAATTATATTGGGTTCTGGGATCCAAATTCTAAATATAAACTACAGGTTATTTTAATTTGGAGACTTCACGGGAATACAGGAATATTGGGCCAAGTTGGGATTTCAGTGTTCCTGTGCCCCTTAGTCAAATAACATTATAGTTCCATCTTAAACCCACCATCATTTCCTATAAAACGAATCCAGGGAGATATTGAACTACTTGAAAAATAACTACGTGCATTAAATACAAAATAGCACCTGTTTTTAAACCATATCTAATAATAGTAATTAATTCATGTATTACTTACTACATGTCCAGCACTGTGAGTATCTTACATGGAATATCTATTTCATCTTCAGTCTTATAAAATAAACATCAGTATTCTTATTGTATTACTAAATAAGAAATCTAGGGATATTTTTATTATTTATTTATTTATTTATTTATTTATTTATTTATTTATTTTAAAGATTTTATTTATTTATTCATGAGAGACACACAGAGAGGCAGAGACATAGGCAGAAGAAGAAGCAGGCTCTCAGCATGGGGAGCCCGATGCAGGGCTTCACCTGAGCCAAAGGCAGACTCTCAACCACCACTGAGCCACCCAGGCATCCCTAGGGCTATTTTAAAATACTTTTCCTCACCCTGAATCCAATTCATCACCACATCCTGATGATTTTATCTCCAGTAGATCATTGGCTTTGGTCCGGTTCCTCCACCACTGCGAGGCCATCATGATCTCATACATTATTGGACCAGACTTCTCCCTGGGTATCCTCATTTTGGCACTTGCTCCTCTCCAATCCATTCTCTACCAGCAGCAAAATGGTCTTAAAATACAAATGGAATCATGTGCTTAAAATCCTCTCGTGCATTCCACTAACAATAAAATAAAATCCACACTGTACATCCTTGTCCCCTGTCCACTGTCTACTTCTATTTTGTTCCCATCTCCTGATCTTCTAATAACACTGGTCATCTTCCAGGCCTTTGAATGTGCCAAATACATTCCACCTCATGGTCTCAGCAGTCTTCCCTCTGACTGGAATAGTCTTCTCCCTTCTTGTCATGTGGCTAATCCCCTCCTTCCCTATAGGTCTCAGCCTTAAATTTTACCTCCTACAGAGACCTGCTTCAACCAAACTACCTAGTACATTTATCCATTCTCATTTTTAACTTTAGTCCCTCTTTATTCCTTTCATAACAAAAGTTACCACATCCAGTCATATACTTATATATAGTTACTTACACATCTCGTCATATACTTACTTTATTCATATACTTACTTGTCTCTTTGAGGAGTGGACTGTGACTTCTCCTAAGATACATACTTTTAAGAGAGCAGGTACTATCACTGTCTCCTTCACCATTATTCCCTCAGCAAAACCTAGTGGAGATAAAGGGTATTCAATAAATAATGTTTGAATGAATGAAAGTGAGTTGTTCCTAGACTTTGAAATTTTTATGAATGTGAATATTTAAAACAGGAATATATGAAGATGAATATTGTATTATTGAGTTTTCTTTTTACCAGATAGTAACATAACAGTAAAAACAGTATAAAACTACACACACACACACACACACACACACACACGAAGCTATATTGTTGTTATTCATAATAGTTATTTTCTGTAACATTGCTGGGAACACTGAATTAGTGGATAATGAAGCACTGCACCTAGGGGAATTAGAGGTTACATTCTGGAGAACCCTTTGGTCACAAATATTTTCATTAATCATACATAACCTGGTTTTATGTGTGTTTCTGTTTAAGGACATCTTACTTAATACATATTGTTGATTTATTAACATTGAACTCATGGCCAACAGCGCTATAATTCATGCCTGAACAAAGCTTAGCTAATACACATACTTTCTTCATAAGTCACATTACAGTCTTTTGCACTTAAGAACACTACACAGCACTTCAACACCATGCTTGGGAGCAATTTTAAACAGTAAAACCATTAACAAAAAATGCAAAGAACGTGGAATGAAATGAGCTGCAGAAAGGACACTTGTTTGTAGTATGAGAGCTGAAACAAGAAGGCAAGGCATTGCTTTGTTCATCTCAGCAAGAATGTGTCCATTAGGTGATACAAATTTTTCTTTATTCTGTACATTCTATGCATTTTAGCATATGGGGTAGGTATATTTAGCATAGGCAAATTCATAAATACGGAATCCATACCTAATGAGAATTGATGGTCTACATTGAGGGGGGAGCTTCTATCATCACCATTCTTGAAGTCTGAAAAGTTCAATGAATTTATGTTCATATAAAGCTCATCACATGTAAAGAGAAATTTTCTAATTTGACCTTGAACCCATAAGAACTTCATCCTGTAAGAATGGGGGAAGCATTACTCTGGGTGAGGCTAGCTAAAAATTCATTCCCCCACCAGATTTATTCAAATGTAACAAAAACTTATTTTGGTAATGCTCATGGTAAACACTGATAAACATATAATAGAATATTATACAGCCATCAGAAAGGATGAATACCTACCATTCACTTCGACATGAATGGAACTGGAGGGTATTAAGCCGAGTGAAATAAGTCAGTCAGAGAAAGACAATTATAATACGGTTTCACTCATATGTGGAATGTAAGAAATAGTGAAAGGCACCATAAAGGAAAGGAGGGAAACCAAGTGGGGAAAAATTAGAGAGGAAGACAAACCATGAGAGACTCTTAACTCTAGGAAACAAGCAAAAGGTTGCAGAAAGGGGGGCAGGTAGGGGGATGGGGTAATGGGCATTAAGGACACATGATGAGATAAGCACTGGGTGTTACACTGTATGTTGGCAAATTGAATTTAAACAAAAATTTAAAATATAGTAATTTTTAAGCGATTGGCATATCTTTTTTTTTATTGGCATATCTGAAAGAGTAAAACAATATCAACCGAAAGTCCTAAAATCCAGCATCCTTCTCCATCAAATCTAGTCCTTGCTGTTGGCATAAAAAATGATCACATCACTTGATTAAGTGAGTAAACCAAAGAGACCCTTTCTGCCATGTCATGACAATAGTGTAGGCTTTTTCTTTTTATCATTCTTTTTTTCTTGTCACGAAAGTAACACACATTCATCATAGAGAATTTGAACTCACAGATAAGCATATATATATGTATATATATATATATCACGTGTATATAGATATATATAGATAAATATACATAGTCCCTTTATAGTGACTATTTGTAACATTTGTAACATTTCTGTGTTACATTGCCTTCTATTTCCCATGTATGATCAGGAGCAGGGACACTTCCTTTTCTTCCACTCTCCTTCGTAGGAGAACTCACTGTAGTTCTCCAGTCTGATGTGACTGCCCTCCTCCTGGGGTGTGGTTTTGGAGTACTGGCAAAGAAGAATCAATCTGGGCCATCATTTTCAGGTGGATATCTGAAAAAAATCAGTGTCTAGTTTAAGAGAAAAATGATATATAGTTTTTCCTTAGAGCTAGAGTTCTGACAGTTTCTTCAACTTGTATTTGTTTTTAGTTTACTTCTTCATGATGATGGGTCTGGAGACAAAGCTTCAATACATACCTCTGAATAGTTGGAGAAAAAAATTAGCACTAGACAGTTGAGACAAGTAGTAATCTATTCTCAGAAGTGAAGGCCAAACACCAACCAGCTACCGATAGGAGATTTAAAGAAAGGTGAGTCAAATATTAATGCAATTCCTGATCTAGATGATTGAACACTTTCTGATCAGAATATGAAATTCATTTAGAGAATGCATGTAAAACTCTTATGAGTTAATGTATTTTCTCATCTGTCCAGCTAGATTTGCTCTAATACATTTTGTGAAAGGATGAGGGAGACAAGACTGCAATTTTATATTCTATTAGGCAGCCCCTTCAGACTCTCCAGCGACAATTTTACAGAAGTCGATTACTGAGCTAGAATTAAGCTCTTGAGTGATTTGATGATGTTAGCTTCAGGTAAGTCTCATTTTTATATGCCTAATAAGGATGTACACACTGAAATGCATTCTTGAAGCCTCCTGGAGATATTGATTACACATCAGGAATACATTTAAACTAATTCATGAGATTCTTGTCAAATCTATGGTCTGGCACTTTATATGATAAAAAATTAAATGATGATTGATTAGCAAGCATCACATTTAAATATAGATATAGAGAGTCTCCTCCAAAAGCCTTTCTGTTGTATTGTAAGGACATGCTGCCTTGATGAAATAGTACATCAAGTTGCCCCTAATCATGATGTTTCCCTCACACTTAACATAGAGAGGTCTGTTTACTCTTGTGCTGTTCACTGATTTGAGCCCAGATGACCTAATTTATTTATGCTTCATCTACTTTTATTTCTGGCAATGGCTATTCATCATCTTGCAAAATATGGAAGGGTAGGTAAACTCCTTGTTGATATTATAGGATCTGCTGCATATATTTGTGTTTTATAAATTATTTTCATAATCGCTATGTAATTTGATAAATTTAATAGTCACATGGAGTAGTAGATTCAGATACTGTTTTGGTCTCTTTACATAGTTGAAATTGAAATCCAAAAGGATTCAATGACCTGTGCAAGCTCTCATAGCTAGTAAGTTTTAAATCCAGATCATATTACTTTCACATTATTCTATATTCTGTCTATATTCTAGTGCACCTTTTTGTATTTAAGGACTAAAGAAGAAAAAGTTAAGTTTTGAAAACCAGAAAATTTTGGTGGCCAAATCTCTTATGTTCTCAAGGGTAAAATAATTACTAATGGGAAATTTGAAAGATGTCCTTGAAATTATTATTTGGAGCCAAATCTTAAAACAAACAAAAACACTATAAGTTTACTTGTATTATTATAGTTTAAAAAAAGGCAAGAATATCCATTACTGAAGTGGCTCTCACACTAAAAATGATTGTAAATATGCTGTAAAATGATGAATTCTATCCAATTAAAATATAGAAACATTCAGTTAATTATCAAGGTGATCCACAAATATTAGAGTTTAGAAATGGTTACGATAGTAATTAGAAAGGTCTGAATAACACAGACAGAAAGTACTGTAACAGGAGCTAGAGAAATAGGCAAAAGAGAAGTTAAATTAGCAGTTTTCAATCCTGCTTCTGACACTTTAACTACCTGAAGAGATGCTGCTAGTTTCTCAAAAATTTCACAACGAATTTTACTTCAATTTACTATAATCCTTCCTAGTATACCCATATACACGTGTCATCTGTAGTAAATGTTACAAACTCAAAATGATGATATATATATGAATATATATGTTACATTTAATATGTATATTACACATGTAATATGTATATACATGTATATATTACATATATTTAAATATATATCACTCTGCATAGGTTAGGATGCATAACTTAGTAGCTTGGTATGGTACATTCACACTAGCCTTGTTCCACTGCAGCAGAGTCCCATGGTAGAACTCTTGGAGTAAAGAAACATGTACCCTCCTAAGGAGAACTGCTGGAAGCCTTCTTTGTTATTTCTCTGAAGATGCAAATTGTCCCTGCACAGTCACAGTCCATCTTAGAGAATCAGTCCCTAAGCCCTGTGTGCTCTGTCTGTATTCTGTGACCCACCCAGGGCCAACTAACTGAACTGAGCCAATCAGATTCAATTAAGAATTTAAATGACATGGAGTCCAAATCACTGGGGTATGCTGGCTTGAAAAGGAGATTATGTAGAGCTAGAAAGCCATTTTCATTTTTCTACCATGTAAGCACTGCTGCAGAGAAAGCTGGACAGCAGTGAGAAGTAGGAGAGGAAAGCAAAGATTACATACATATCACTTTGGTCAAACACACAAAGAGAGGGAGTTTGGTATTTTTCAAGTTTCCAGTTTCCTGTTGGGACTTATTGCCCTGGTGTTCTCTTTGATCTCAGTAAGTCATCCTTGTATTCTTGGATAAAGAATATTTAAGCTTATTTATTTACTTTTTAACTTCTTTTTTTAAAGATTCTATTTATTTATCTGAGAGAGAGCAAGAGAGAGAACACACAGAGGCAGAGGGAGAAGCAGACTCCCTGCTGAGCAGGGAGCCCCATGTGGGGCTTGATCCCAGGACTCCAGGATCATGACCTGAGTTGAAGGCAGACGCTTATCCAACTGAGCCACCCAGGTGCCCCTACTTATTAATTTTTTATTTAAACTCCATTTCATTAACATATAGTGTATTTTTAGTGCCAGGGTTAGAATTTAGCGATTCATCAGTTGCATATAACAGCCAATGCTCATTACATCAGCTGCTCTCCTTAATGCTCTACCCTACAATCCAGCAATTGCATTACTAGTACTAGGTATTTCTCCACAGGATACAAAAATAGTGATTTGAAGGGGCACATGCACCCCAAAGTTCATAGCAGTAATGTCCACAATAGCCAAAATATGGAAAGATCCCAGATGTTCATCAACAGAGGAATGGATAAAGAAGATGTGGTACAAACACACACACACACACACACACACACACACACACACAGGTATTACTTAGCCATCAAAAAGAATGAAATTTTCCCATTTGCAATAACATGGATGGAACTAGACGGTATTATGCTAAGCAAAATAACTCAGAGAAAGACAAATACCATATGCGTCATTTATATGTGGAATTTAAGAAACAAAACATAAGAACATAGGTGAAGGGAAGGAAAAATAAGATAAAAACGAAGAGGAAGGCAAACCATAAAAGACTCTTAAGAATAGGAAACAAAATGAAGGTTGCTGGAGGGGAGGTAGGTGGGGAAAAGGGGTAACTGGGTGATGGGCATTTTTCATAGAGATGGAATAAACAATTCTAAAATTTGTATGGAACTGGAAAAAGTTCTGAATAGCTAAAGTAATGTTGAAAAAGAAAAGAAAACCTGGAGGCATCACAGTTCCACACTTTAAGCTGTATTACAAGTCGTAGTCATCAGGACAGTATGTACTGGCACAAACACAGACACATAGATCAATGGAACAGAATAGAGAACCCAGAAATGGACCTACAACTATATAGTCAACTGATCTTCGAAACAGGAAGAATATCCACTGGAAAAAAAAGACAGTCTCTTCAATAAATGGTGTTGGGAAAACTGGACAGCAATATATAGAATGCTATTGGATCACTTTCTTACATTATGCATTAAAATAAATTCAAAATGGATGCAAGACCTACGTGTGGGACAGAACTTCATCAAAATCCTAGAGGAGAATGCAGGTAGCAACCTCTTTGACCTCGGCAGCAGCAACTTCTTGCTAGACACATCTCCAGAGGCAAGGGAAACAAAAGCAAAAATGAACCATTAGGACTTCAGCAGGATAAAGCTTTTAGAGAGCAAAGGAAACATTCAACAAAACTAAAAGACAACCCGCTGAATGGGAGAAGATCTTCACAAATGATATATCAGATAAAGGGCTAGTATCCAAAATCTACAAAGAACTTATCAAACTCAACAACCAAGAATGCTTAAGCTTATTTAAATGAATTTCTATTTGTTACAATCAAGTGGTCCCTGATTACAGTAACCATGACCTGATCTAAAGGTAGTAGCAGCTCTGTGCCAAGGGAAGTAGCTGAATGGCGATGCTGCTTCAGACAGGATTTCAACTGAATTCGATTCAGAGTCACCCTGCCCTACAGGAAAAAACTATACAATTCGCTAAGCCTGACACTCCTTCAGCGGGGCTGGACAGCAACATTGGTATGTGTCTTCTTCTCTCTTGTAAAATTGTGGAATTTTCAGCCTGTGAGGAAGCCTTAATGATCTAATCCAACAACCCTTTTGGTAAATGAGAAAAACTGAGAAGCAGAAAGGTTAATTTCTTATTCAGCGTTTGGGAAATTCCTGGTCTAGATTTTTTCACTTGGCCTCTCTCCACAGGGCCAGTCTATTGATAAAGGGGTCTTTTAAGATTTTTTTCCCCTTGTAAAAAAATGGAAAGATTCTGCTGCTCATAAAACCTCCACCTAAGTTTATGTATCCAATTAGAATTATGTTCAGTGGCATATAACAAAAAGCCAGAGGTAATAATGGCTTAAACATACGAAGATGTGTTATATTTTAAGCCACATAAGATCAATTGGGCAGTATGCAGTCCAGGGCCAATGTGGTGGCTCCATGGTTTTGGGGTCCCACCTTTCATCTCTATATCTGCTCTTCCATTCTTAGTATTTGGGTCCATCCTCAAGATCACCTTAGTGGTCCAATATGGTGTTTGGAGTTCCAAACACCGTATCAAATCTGCATTCCAGAAAGCAGGGTGTAGGGAAGGAGAAGAGGCAAAGTGGCACACCCTGTCTTCCTTACCTAATAGCTTTTGCTTACAGCTTACTGGTCATAGTTCAGTTGAATGGCCATTTTAGGGAAACTGAGAGATACATTATTTTGGCTCGGCACATTGCCACTCTGAGTAAAATTGGAGCTGTATTATAAGGAATGAGAGTGAATGGATGTTGGGACAGCAACTAGACATCTATGTCACACATTCCTAGAATTTTTGTCACCTAGAATACTTCCTCAAAGGGTATCTTTTGTAGATGTCTCAGGATATTTTCATAGTTAGAGGACATCCCAAAACTACAAGAGTCAAAGAAGCCCATCCTCTACTTTTGCAGTGAGAGCACCCAGTGTTGAACCTCTGCTTAGTTCTGGTATCTACCTACAGACTCCTTTTTATCTCATCTCCTTTTTATCTCAATCTCTGTTAAGGATTTTTGCTACAGTGCATGGTGATGCCAGCAGTACTAAAATGCATACCCCAGATATGTTCTACCTACTGCTAAAAAGATTTTGCATGTCATTATAGAATCCTAAATAAGAGAAAGAGATTCCTTAGTCTGTGGCAAAGCAGTCTCTATACCCCATCCATCAAAAGGCCATCTGCAAAATAGCAGATAATATTGGTCTCAACCTCATAGGATTTTAGAGATGATTAAATGAGTTAATACACGTGCAAAGCACTTAGGACACTTTTTGGAACAAAATAAGTGCCCTGTGAATAATTGTTAGTATTTATCCTTATTATGATTATTGTTGTTGTCACCACATGGCTTTTTTTATACTGAGAAATATTTAATGAGAAGCTAGGAAGATGTTTATGTCCCCAGAACTGAAGTTTCTCCCAGGAGAATCACTAATGGGTCTAGATGACAAGAGAGGCATTATGTTCAGGAAGCCACTGTTCAAATGGCTACTGTAATGCATAGTTTATCAAGCTGCTTAGTTGGTAAATTGGTCCCTTTTAGCACGAAAATTGGGAAATATGTTTTCTGCAAAGGAAGTTTCACATCCCTGGGCGTGAGAGTCCTCTGAGCATGGGTAGTGATGAGGTAGCTGAGAAGGCAGTTTGAGGATGAACCAATATACCAAATCTAGAGGGAGATCTGCTAAACTTGCCTTCTCCCCAAGTTTGCATAAACCCATTCCTGGTAAATTGGGTTCCAAATGTCTCTTGATGAAGCTTTTGCCAACTGACAACTAGGTTTCTTAACTGCATTCCAATAATCCGCATATACTTTTGTGGGCTGGATGGAAATTTAATGTTGCTCTAAATTAGGTAGAGAACAAGAATGTGTTAATTATATGCAACGATGAACCAAGTGTAAAAACTGAAGTCTTTAAGTTTATTCTTTGAAGCATATCCCCAGTTTATTTAAAAGAAATGAAAGTAAGGAATTGATGAAATCATTTTGCGCCTGAAAAACCTGGATCCCTGATAGAAGTGTATTGTGAAAACTGTTAACTTAGTCATTATTGAGAGGCCGATCTGCCCTTGATAGTGCTTGTAATTAAAGCCTCTGATTTGGGAGTCTTTTATCTCTGACATGGCTGTCAGGATGGGTGAGAAAATTCTGAGGATTGACATCTGGAAAGAAGCAGAGTGACTGTCTGTAGTCAGAGTAAATCATTTCTAGTGAACAGTGAGAATTGGAGACAAGGGCAAGAACGAAAGGTCAAAAGAAAGAGGATCCTATGTGAAAAAGAAACACATAATTCTATCAAAAAGATTTATACTGACTTACTACAGAGGCCTGTTCACCTGGCAATCACTTGTTGCGACAGGTTAGGAGAGAAAAATTGCAAAGCTTCCATGGACTGAAATTCACTTCAGGTATTGGAGTCTTTGGGTCTTCTTTATCTGTAGTTCATGTAGAAGTGTGCAAAAATAAATCATTGAGTATAATTTTCCATTCCTTGTTATTTGTTAAATCACAAAGCATCTCATGTAAGGAATACTAACATTAAGCACTTTTTAGTTAAGGAGAGGGGAGGCCAAGATTATCAAGGAACATTTCCAAAGAACATGGAATTGGAATTCAGGAAATTTGCTGGCCTTCTCCATAACTAACTGCCTTCCCTCTAACTCTGTGCCCAAGTTTCTCTCCTGCTTTGTTGAAGACAGTTCAGATTCCCCAATGAAAAGTAGAAGTCATTCTTAACATCTGGCTCATCTATTTGACTCAAAAGAGGTTTAATACACAGTAGCTATTTATTGGTTTTGTATGTCAAATTTATAGGAGAATAAGCTGAATTTGATAATTTGCAGCTCAGTCTGGAAGATATGGAATATGGATATAAGCATGGATAATGTAGATACAGATATAGTAGGCTTTATCATCTGTGGATTATCAAAGTATAGTATAGACTGGTGAGTATTTCCTAGTTAGTAAATGAGTTTTTACCTACTCACTAAAAATAGTTTAGGGAGTGGGCTGGGTAGTTAAACAGCAGCTCTCTACTTTGCCAGTGGTGAGAGAAAGACCTGAGAGATGCTGATGTTATCAACAAACTGCATTTGGATTCAGAACCACAGTTGAAGATACTGGAATGAAGATTCTTTCCAAAGGGAGAGGAGCATTCCATGAGGAGAAACACGGAGGAAGGCTTGCTGGCCTGCAATCTGACTAGGGAGGAGGAAGGCAAACAACAACCAGATGAATCTATAAAACTAACTTTTATAGAAGGAGCAAGTATCACAAGAGGAAGGAGGAAATTCTGGGAGGTCCCTGGTGACTCACCAGGTTAAGAACTGGAAAACTGTCCCGAAATAACATCTAAAATATCCACTGCTGAATACTAATCACAGAACCTGGGCAATATTAAAAACAATATTTAAGATAAAAAAGCAAGACAATGTGAATTTGTGATCATGGCTGAGACTTGGTAGGATGCTTTCTTTCTGATGATGGTTGACAATTGAGACCCGCTGTCTGGAGGCGTAAGCCTTCCTGGGCCCTGGTTTTGCAAGGCATCTTTTCTTAGAAGCTGGATCCCACCCAGATTCCCTCTGGCACAGACTAGGGGCTCGTTTAAATTCTTTTAAAAAATTTGTTTAAAAAACTGCTTTATTATTTTGATGTGCTTTACAAATGCCTAAAGATATGACCACAGAGGCAGCAATACACAACACAACAAGCTTTATTGGGCAGCCCTTGGACACGGTAGTGAGGGGGAGTCCTTCACTGCATAAGACCATGGGCAAGAGGGCCCCTATCCAGAATGGGAGGAGCGCAAATGGCCTTTTGGGGAAGAGGGGATATCAGAGACATAACACTTCAGCAGCACTGCAAGGAATCTCTGGTCAGAGAGCTCCAGAGGGCCATAGCAGCTCCAGGGTCTTATACCCACACTGTTCTACTTTATCAATGGGTAATAACTGTCCAGTGAGTTTTCCCAGGGTATGCAAAGCAGGTAGGCTTTAAATGGCTAAAAATATGCTTGTTTAGGCTAATTTTTAAGTCTTTTTTAAAATGATTGGGCTATTTTAAAAAGTGGTTGTGTCAAAATTTGAATCTGGTACTGGTAGACTTTTGAGCTAACAAGTTTCAGCCTATAGTAAAGAAGTGAACTGGCCCATACATGGACGTCTTCCTTGGCTTATTTATATAATACCTGTGATAAAAACTTCATATAAAAATTCAAACAATGCAATAGATAAAAAGAAGAAAGTAAAGCTACTCCATATCCTTCAACCAATAAGTAAGTACTATTAACATTTTGATCTTTATTCGTATTTTCACATGTATGCACATGCACACACACTATAGTATAAACAATTTTACATAAATGGAATCACATTATGGTAGCAAACTACAACTAGTCTCTAGCTTTTCTTCATTTGATAACATTGTTGTTGACATAGGGATAGATCTATATTATAATTTTTATTTTCATTTTATTTTTTATTTTTTAAAAAGATTTTATTTATTTATTCATGAAAGACACACAGAGAGAGGCAGAAAAATAGGCCCAGGGAGAAGCAGGCACAAGGAACATGATGTGGGACTCGATCCCAAGAACCTGGGATCATGACCTGAGCCAAAGGCAGATGCTCAACCACTGAGCCACCAAGGTGCTCCCAAAATTTTTATTTTTGCATAGAATTTTACTATGTATGAGTTAAGACTACAATTTATTTTTAAGTCCTTATTGACATATGTTTAGGTTTTATCCATTTTTCACTAAACAATTTTTCAATGATCAATTTTGTGCATCATTTTCTAATTTTCATAAATTCCTGGAAGTGGGATTACTAAATCAAGGTGTATGAACATTTAACATTTTTTATACCAATTACTCATTGCTCATTTTTATCAATTTATACTCCCATGTATATTCATGAACTTTAAATTAGGAAGGACTGTCAGAAAGTTTAAAATAAAAAGGAATGAAAACATGTACAAGTTGCTATGGGTAAAACTCTGTTCTTAAAATGGTATTTGGAGCAAGAAGGTAATCACAGAAGGGATATATCCTCTGACCCTTCACTCTTGGCAGATGATCCATCTTTAACTTCCATAGAAAGCAGAAGTCAATGGGATTGAAGTCTCTACCCCTCCACCTCATTTCCATTCAGTATCATCTGCTGTATTAGAGGAGGAGGTATCTCTACTTCTTTCTGAAGCTCTTGATCTCTCTCTATTTCATAGATTTGTCACTCTCTTACTCTCTCCCCTTTAATACTTTAAGCCTAGAACCTGTTCAAAACATCTTCAAAACATTCTAAAAGTAGTACCTTTGACTGTGCCTTCTCTTCAAGTCTTCACCTAGGATGAAAGAAAAAATGTGCCAAGTCCCAAGGATGTGAAAGTGCATATTAAAATACCTAATATGTAGCCCTAAACCCAGAAGAACATTTCTGGGACTCTTAAAAACTTTGACATACTTCTGTGACATAAAGCAGACTACTGATCAATTTCAGGAAGATAGTTTATAATCCTCTCCTTAACAAATTAGTATTTAATGCATAGAATCCTTCCTCATGTGGAATAAATTCCCTGTATGGCTTTGTATCTAGTCCTTCCTCTTTCAGCTTATAGAGACCTGCTGAAGTCTTCCTGAATGATTTGGCTCCACTCTGCTTGACAAAGAAATAAATTCACCTCTGATTTTGCTCTGGTGGTCTTTGTATAGTCTTTGACTCTGCCTTCCTCCCTGTTATTATGGTACTCAAAAGATATCTACATCTACATGTCATGCCTCTACTTTTTCCATTTCCATATTTCCAGAAATATGATTTCTGTCTCTACCAAGCTACCTGAAAAAGTCAACAAAAATATGACTTCTAATTTATAAAGTTAGTGGTTTGTTTTTACTTTGTATTCTGGGTGATCTTCCTGTAGAGTTTGACCATTTCTGCCTTGAAATTTTTCTCAATCTTGGTTTCCTCAATATTATTTTCTCATTATTTCCCTTCTGCCACTCTGATTTATTTTTCCTAGTCATTTTCCCCTTCTGGTTCCTTTTCCTTAACTGATACTTTAAACATTACTTTTACTTAAGGCTTTGTATTAGTCAGTTTTTGCTGTGTAACAACTCACTCCAGAGCTGAGTGACACAGGATAATGAATCGTTCTACTCTCATGTCTGCAAGTTGGCTGAAGGTCAGGTTATTTAGGCAGAGTTCAATTGGCCTTACCTCTTAAGGCAGGTCTGCTCCATAAGTCTCTCATTCTCTTTTGACTAACAGCCTGGATGGGGCATATATTTCTTATGGTAGTGGCAAAAGTATAAGAGAGCAAACCCAACCATGCATGTGTATTTCAAACTTCTACTTACATTAAATCTGCAGGCATCTCGCCTCCCAAAGCAAGTCATATGGTCCAATCCAAAATCAAAGTCTAAGGGAGTATCCTTTGCTTATCATAGATCCCCGACAAGAGCAAGCTGCATCATACTACTGTAAATGAATGATGAATTTTCAAGAGTAATATAACCTATTAAGCCTTCTTATTGCCTAAAAGGTCCTGTATGATGAGACTTCAGCTTATTCTATAGTCTTGTTTCTTGCAACTTTTCCTCTTCATTGCAAAGTTGCTGACACAATGCTGCATTTCTGTTTCTCTAATGCCATGCTGCTTTTGCTTTGCCTACACAATCTTCAAGTCATAGTATAAATGTTACTCTTCCAGGAAGGTCTTCCCAGTCACTCCAAATTAAATCAGATTCCCTTGTTATATCTCCTAACAGGTTGTTACATTTTTCTTTATTGTATTTACTATGTTTTGGTGGAATAACTTGTTTATTTATTTTATATCTTCTTCCCTAGAATTTAAATTCCATTATGGTAAGAATTGTCTTTGTTTTGTTAACTAACATTCCTAGTGCTTCGTATTTACTCATCATATAAAAGATGTTCAATAAATTATGGAGTTAACAAATCTATGTGTTCTTCCTAGGAATTTGTTTCTATTTCTATGACTCAAACTCTCACCAGATCTAAATCAAGAGTTTCAAAATCTTTCCTGGGCTGCAAACAATATTTCCAACTAAATTTTCCATGGCAACTTCATACTGTACATGTCTAGAAGTCAAATCTTTCTTCTTCACTAATAAAAACATCCCAATTCACCTGGCCACATAGGATGTTTAATTTTATGTGACAACGTGACTGGGCTTTGAGGTACCTAGATATTTGGTTATACATTATTCTGGGTACATCCGTGACAGTGTTTCTGGCTAAGTTTAACATTTGGATTGGTAGATTGAGTAAAACAGATTGCCCTCTTCAATGTGAGTGAACTTCATCTAGTGTGTTGATGGCATGAACAAAACAAAAAGGCCAAGGAATACAGGATTTGTTCTCACTGCCTATTTTTGAGCTGGGCTATTGGTCTTTTCTTGCCTTTGGATTTAGAATAGGACTGGGATTTATATATCTCTTTTTCTGGTTCTCAGGCCTTCAGAACTGAAGTGGAACCATCAGCTGATTTTATCTGCTCTCCTGGATCTATAGCTTGCTGATCGCAGATCTTGGGATTTCTCAGGCTCCATTATCACTTGAGCCAATTCCTTATAACAAATCTCTCTCTCTCTCTCTCTCTCTCTCTCTCTCTCTCCATTCTCGTGGTTTCTCTGTGGGAACTCTGAGCAATATACCATTCAAAGTCCTGGAAACTACCCCTAGATCCATGTTTCCCTGAACCTTCATATGTAACTTGTTTCTAAAACCTGCTAATTTTTACTCATAAAATGTCTTTTTAGTTAGCCCTCTGATTTTTCTTCTCTATCATGAATAATACTGGCACTAAAAAGTGTATGAATATGTCGTTAGGAAGGACAGGAAGTCCAAGATGGAGCAGAACAATCTAAGAAAATACCTGGCAGTTCTAAATGTGGTCTAAGTTTCCAGACCAAAATGAGTCACATCCTAGAGAGTGGAGAATATATACAGATGACCCTCCACAAGGGCATGCCAAACAAATGAGATAACATATAAAACTGGTAGAGGGATCCCTGGGTGGCTCAGCGGTTTGGCGCCTGCCTTTGGCCCAGGGCGCGATCCTGGAGTCTCGGGATTAAGTCCCGCGTGGGGCTCCCAGCATGGAGCCTGCTTCTCCCACCTCCTGTGTCTCTGCCTCTCTCTCTCTCTATGTCTATAATAAAATAAATAAATAAACTTTAAAAAAAAAGAAAAGAAAACTGGTAGAGAGCATGGGGCTTACAGGTGATTGAAGGTCTCAGTTGATACTATGGTATTATAGGGACCTAAGATACAGTGTCTCACTGCCTGCGTCCAGGACCAGATTTCCAAAATACCTCTTTGCAGAAGCAGTGTACATGACAGTGTCAACACCACAAATTGTGAGCTCTTACAAATAAGTAGACAATATAAGTAGCTCTGCACAAGATAAGGAAGGAAAGTAAAAGAAAAATATATATAATATTATTTAGTAGAATATACTATTGTGTAATAGTAGAATGTTTGCCCTTGGGGATTTACCTATTGATCCTTTTGGGAGTAGAAGAGAAGGGACTAGAGGATGTCAAGAACCCCTACTCCTTCCACTATTTCGACAACATGTAGCCCACCATCACCATTATAACACGCTCATGTTTGATTATATTGTATTTTGATAAAACTTATGAACATGTATCTTTTTTTTAAAAGATTTATTTATTGGAGAGAGAGAGTAGAAGATGAGGGAGGGGCAGAGGGAGAAAGAATCCTCAAGAAGACTTCCCACTGAGTATGGAGTCCAAAGTGGGGCTCAATCCCAGAACCCTGAGATCATGACGCAAGCTGAAATCACAAGTTGGACATTTAACCGACTAAACCAACCAGGCACCCCTGAACATTTATCTTTATGGACTTTCATTTGTATTTAAACAATAACTGTCCTGATTTAAAAATGCATTAAAAGGGGATCCCTGGGTGGCGCAGCGGTTTAGCGCCTGCCTTTGGCCCAGGGCGCGATCCTGGAGACCTGGGATCCAATCCCACATCGGGCTCCCGGTGCATGGAGCCTGCTTCTCCCTCTGCCTGTGTCTCTGCCTCTCTCTCTCTCTCTCTCTCTCTCTCTCTCTCTCTCTCTCTCTCTCAATCTGTGACTATCATAAAGAAATAAAAATTTAAAAAAATTAAAAAAATAAAAAATAAATAAAAAAATGCATTAAAACTAGATTAAAAACAATAGCCTTGGAAAGACAGAATTTAAGGATGTCAGTGTGCTTAGC
The DNA here is from genome assembly GCF_905146905.1 of Nyctereutes procyonoides. NCBI lineage: Eukaryota > Metazoa > Chordata > Mammalia > Carnivora > Canidae > Nyctereutes > Nyctereutes procyonoides. The sequence goes on from NW_026575145.1 coordinate 9,653,448, forward strand.
TCTGCATAATCAGTGTGTGTGTGTGTGTGTGTGTGTGTGTATGTGTATGTGCATGCTCTGGGGGGAATGTGTAAATATATACTTAGGGCTCTTTGACCTTTCTGGGATCTCACTATTCAGTCTACATTGAAATGTTTGAACTGAAAATCCACATAAACTTTTGCTTGTCATGTCACATGACTATAAACAGAAGCAATAAGGGATGATAGGCATAGTTAGAAAGGAACAAAGGGAGGAAGCACTAGTAAGAATGACAAGAACAAGTGAAAGTTTTGAAAAGAGGCTGAAAATGTGTTTCTCTAATACACTGGTAAGGATTATACCAGTTAATTAGTGTGAAAGTCCAAAAAGAAATTTTCACAGGCAATTCTGCCCAAGATCTAAAAATGAAGTAATAACATCTGTTTCCATTTTTGTTAGCAATGACAATAAATGCAAATCATTGCAGAAATGGCATGTTGGGTAATGGAACAATGAAAAGAGAAATCCCTCTTCTTTTAAAATTATATGATTCCATTACATTAAATGATGAGAAATATCTTTTAAGGACCTACTGCTCTCCAGCCACCATTTGGTACATCTATCTTCCATTATCTCTTCCTTCCTTCCTTCCTTCATTCAATTCAACAAATATTTATTAGGTATCCACTCTATATCAAGCACTGTCCTAGGCACAGGGAATAAAGTAATTAAAAAAACATATAAAATTCCCTGACCCCTTGGAATTTATTTCCTAGCAGAGAAAACAAACAAGGCCAGGAATGGCCTCACTGAGACAGTCTTTATATGTAGAAGCTGGAAAGATATGAGAATGTGCCTATCCAGCTAGAGGGAGAATGTTTTAAGGAAAGAAGTACCTGCAAAGGCCCTGCGGTGAGAACATGCATGATGTGCTGGAGAAATAACAAGGAGGCTAGTAGCTGGAAAGGAGTGAGCATGGGAGAGTAATAGGATTTGAGATCAGAGAAGTACTCGGGTGTCAGAATATGCAAGGCCTCATGGGCCATTGTAAGGCCATTGGCTTTTATTGGGAGTGACACAGGAAGGAAACAGGGGTTTGGTTTTGTTTAAATCAAATGTTTATTTTCAAATAATTCTAAACATATGGAAAGATTGTCAGGATAGTATATAGATCCTCTATGCCTTTTACCCACCTTTCCTTAATGTTAATATCTTACATGGCCATAGTGGATTTTTCAAAATCAAGAAATTGACATTGGTACAATACTACTAACCAAACTACAGATTCCATTTGAATTTATCAATTTTTCCAGTAATGTCCTTTTCCTGTTTTCTAGATTCTGCTCTAATGGAGGATACCATATTGCATTTAGAAATGAAGGGTTTTGAGCAATGAACTGACATGAACTGACCTTCATTTTGCAATTTTACTCTGGCTTCTCCATCTATACTCACAATTCATTTGCTATATACAGTATTTCTACTTCATTTATATCAAAGCAATGAATACTCAATAAAATTACTTATCTGGTGGTAGATTCTGTTCTACTAGATATTTTTCATTCCACATGACATTAAATAGATGCGGCTCTTTAATTCCCAGCATGTATTAAGGTAAATCAGCTGTGCATTTGAGAACATATACTTAAAGAAGCCCTTTAATGTTAAATAGAAGAAACTAGGGCTCAGAAACAGGATCATTGTTCAAGAGCGTAATTAGATCAATCACCCAAATATGGCCCATAGTTCAGATTTTGCTTTTATCTTCATTATAAGGGATGCCTGGGTGGCTCAGCAGTTAAGAGTCTCCCTTTGGCTCAGGATGTGATCCTGGAGTCCCAGGATAGAGTACCACACTGGGCTTCCCGCATGGAGCCTGCTTCTCCCTCTGCCTATGTCTCGGCCTCTCTCTCTCTCTCTCTCTCTCTCTCTCTCTCAATCTCTCTCTCCATGTCTCTCATGAATAAATAAATAAAATCTTTAAAATAAATAAATAAAATATCTTCATTATACTGATGGTGCAATTGTGTCAGCTTATTTGGGTTCCAATTGAGTAGCACTTTACAAATATTCCCATATACTGATAAACTGCCTTCACAAGTATTCCCATACTCAATAATATACAAAATACACTACATCAGGCATTATCTAGAATAGATTTCGTTTCTCAGACTTATGTGTGCAGAGACAGAAGGTCAGGGTGCCCTGGTTAACATAATGTCTGAATCATGCAATTTAAAGCACCATGTGATCCAACCACATGTTTTAAGTAATTACCTATAAATCCAGATACTGATGAATTAAATCTCACCATTCCACAGACACCTTGCTATCATTTCCATTAGTGTTAATGAGCCATTCCATTTTCCTGGTAAATTTACTTAGAGACCACATAGTTGTCCAAATAATAGCTCCCATTTTTCCTTAACATTTCATGTTGAGATTTATTAGTCTTTTAATGAATTCCATCAACTGTCAGGGAGACATTTAATGGTGATGTGAATAAAGCACTACTTACTAAAATGACACACATAGTGTCCTATAAAATGTGTTTTAATTCATATTATTTGCTCTTCACACTGTTGGCATTTGCCCACCTCTGCTACTAATTTTAGATAGTAGTTTCAATACTGTTTAAGGTAAATTCTTCTGAAAATAAATAATTTTCCTGAAAATAAATAATTTTCCTTTTTATTGTAGTATCCACTTAGATCTTAGCATAATGATAGATTTCTATCTTTTTTCATTTAAATTCCAGTTAGTTAACATATAGTGTAATATTAGTTTCAGGAATAGAATTTAGTGATTCATCACTTACATACAACACCCAGTGCTCATCACAAGTGCCCTTCTTGATATCCATCGCCCATGTAGCCCATCTACCTCCCCTCCAACAACCCTCAGTTGTCCTCTATAATTAAGAGTCTGTTTTATGGTTTGCATCTTTTCTCCCCCTATGTTCATCTGTCTTGTTCCTTAAATTCCACATAGGATTGAATCATATATTTGTCATTCTCTTACTGACTTACTTTGTAAGCATAATACACTCTAGCTCCATCTGCATTGTTGCAAATGGCAAGATTTCATTCTTTTTCTTTGGCTGAGTAATATTCCATTGTACATATCTACCACTTCTTTATCCATTCATGAGTGGATAGATGTCTGGGCTCTTTCCATAATTTTACTATTCTTGATAAACATCTGGGTGTGTGTCCCTTTGAATTAGTATTTCTGTATCTTTTGGGTAACTATCTTATAGTGCAATTGCTGGATCATAAAGTAGTTCTATTTTTAACTTTTTGAGAAATCTCTATACTGTTTTCTGGAGCAGCTGCAGCAGCTTGCATTCTCACCAACAGTGCAAGAGGGTTCCCCTTTCTCTGCACCCTCACCAACACCCGTTGTTTCCTGTATTGTTAAATTTAGCAATCTGACAGGTGTGAGATGTCTCTTTGTAATTTTGATTTGTATTTCCCTGATGATCAGTGATGTTGAGCAGCTTTTTTCATGTCTGTTAGCCATCTGTATGTCTTCTTTGGAAAAATGCCTATTCATGTCTTCTGCCCATTTTTTTAAACTGGATTATTTGGGTTTGGGGTGTTGAGTTTTATAAGTTCTTTATATATATATGGATACTAACCCTTCATCAAATAAGTAATTTGCAAATATCTTCTCACATTCCATAGTTTTGTTGACTGTTTCCTTCTGGTATGGAAATCTCAGATATTTTGTTCTTGAAAGCCAACTTACTAAACGCATTTGCTCCAGCTTAAATATTATTTTATTGGTGGATTTACCATTCTGAGATTCATCCAAGGCAAATCTAAAGAAACAAGGAATAAAAAAAAAAGAAACAAGGAATAGAACATGGATTTGTTTAAGAAATATCAAAAATTTCTCACCATTTCTTAACTCTAGTAAAATTTAAAAAGTAATTTAAAAAAACAAAAAAGAGGGTGCCTGGGTGTCTGAGTCGGTTAAGAACCTGTCTTCAAATCAGGTCATGATCCTGGAGTCCTGAGTTGGAGCCCTGCATCAGGCTCCCAGATCAGTGAGGAGTCTGCTTCTCTCTCTCTGCTCCTATCTCTGTTTGTGTTCTCTCTCACTCACTCACTCACTCACTCACTCACTCACTCACTCTCAAATAAATAAAAATTTAAAATTAAAAAAAATTTTAAAAAGAAAAGTAATTCTTTGGAAGTTAGTATAACTGGATAAACAGACTGAGAAATGATGGAAAGGAGGTAATTGAAACAAGCAATAAGTCATGTTTTATGCAAATTTTACAAAGAATTGCAATAAAATTTGATGTTACTCAAGGTCAGCTATGGAGGCCATGGGTCATAAGACAATTGCTACATTAAAATTTGGACAGTGTTTCTTTTGGGGTGAATGTTACAAGCTAATTTTACAGTGCTTACCTAGAAGGCCTTTTCAACTTTTGGTTTACAAAAATCTATTGACTTGAAAGCTTCCTTTATAGTTGTTCTATGTTCTCTCTAGTAAATGGATGATGTGAGTTATGTTATCTGTCCTGCTAGATAATCTTCATGCATTGGTGGTGCCTTTATTTCTTTTTCTGAATAAATACACAGTTTAAATAATTTTCTAATAGAATTTAAACTAACTAAAGCCTATTTGTCTAAGATTTTAACATTTGAAATTATAGCTATAACTCCAATCACAATAATTTCTACAGCAGAAATGTGTATTGAAATTTGTGTGATTTACATCAAGAGTACCATCATCCATTGATAGATATTGGGCACATTTAGTAGGAAATATGAAAATAGCAGTTTCTTCTTTCCCCTCTGTTATTATAAATACCTCCCTAATGAAACAATCCATTAACTATGTCACTTCAAAAATAGTATTATCCAATGGATCATCTCTCCTATATGTCTGTCAAAAAAGAGGAAATGAACATATGTATTTACCTGCCAACATCTATAATGCCTACAAAACTGTAGCCATATATTATAGTTGTTTGTGACTATGAAACTGGTATTAATTTATCTATGAAATTGGTTAGCTATTCATAATAGAAACTGATCTTCTGGTTATCTAAAGCAGTCTGTGTATAGTAATAGTAGTAGTAATAATAGCTAATATTTATGTGAAACTTATATGATTAATAACATGCTGATTACTTATATTTATATGGCTGAAAACTTTTAACACTTTCTTATGTCATCCTTAGAGATTAGTGAGACATCTTAGAAATAGCCAAAATATAGCATTGAGTGGTAAAGCATGGGAAACATTATACATATTTCAATGGGAATTTTACCTTCTAAGATTCCTACCCATAGAGCTCGTTAGCATTATCATTTGATTTCAACCACTGGTACTAACTGGCCTATAAATCATTGAGATTCTCAGAGTTAAATATATAGATACATACACGTCATAAAATATATATGCACACTGGGATCTCAATATATCAGTGTGTTTTATACTCTATAAAAGTGACTTTTGAGATAGAGTTTTAATACCTGAAAAAAACCAAGATGTATTTATTATTTATGCTTATCTAGCTGTATAATGAATGATTTGAAAATCAATGGCAAATGATCAAGTTCAAATACAAATCAGAAACATACTTAAGTCAGTACAATTCTGACTATTCCACTTCACTTGACTTGCACCTCAGTACTTTATTAAATTGTATGGGCTTATTTGCCCAGAAGTCTAGATTCAGTATTTGCATTCATTTTTTCAGGGTAATGCCCTTTTCGTAAGTCTCACATATTCCACCCACCAACCAGAAAGTTGAACCACAGAGCAGTAGTTCTTGATTACAACCAGGGAGTAATACTAACTAAAATGAGAAAATGTTTACACATGAGCAGGTTTGAGTACAAATGGACAATGATTCTCTAGGTGTTGCATCAAGTTCACATGTACATACATTTTTAATACAGATGAATATATAATTTCTTGTTTAAAACAAGTTACATAAAACTGAAAATAAACCAGAAAAATCTGAATGTTGGGAAAGTATAACTACACAATTTATTTTTAAATATAAATTGTCATCGTGAGAACCTCTAATATCAGCCTACCTTCACTACCTCCACTATCTTCAAACCTGAACCAAGCCATCTCTTTAGATTCACTATTAAGACCAATATTATATACAAAGGTTAATATGTGAGAAAATTTATATGGCTTATCATTGGCAAAAATTCAGATTCCTCAAGAGTTCCTGCTTCAGGACTGGTTTCAATCTTCCCATCTCATAGTTCATCACTTTTGAGCAAATAGTCATAATTACCTCTCTTAATTTTACCTTTTTTGCCTACTTTTTTCTTTTTCCTGAGATAGGAGTGCAAAGAAGTAATGAAATGGCCAAAGATAAATAGTAAGAAGAAGCTAGAGCAATGCTTTCCTAATTTGAAAAGTTAATTATATTGAATTATTCTTATTATACCACAATCCTATTGGTGTTCATGACAGAAAGGAAACTTCCATCCAATACTAAAAAGTAAAGACTGTTGCTAACAGAGAGAAAAATGTTGGATTTGCCTGAATCTCATTTTTATATATTAGTACTCAGAAGAATGCATTGAAATAAATTAGGTAGTGGGGTGTCATATAAAATTTTAGTTTAAAGTTTACTTTGCCATTGGGATCAATATAATCTTAGATCCAATACTCACCCTAAGTTTTTATCTTCCTACACAAAAGGCATTAATGGGGGTGCCTGGGTAGCTCAGTCAGTCAAGCCTCCAACTCCTGATTTAGGCTCAGGTCATAATCTCAGTGTGGTGTGATTGAACCCGACATGGTGCTCAATGCTGGACATAGAGTCTGCTTAAGAGTCTCTCTCTCCTCCTTCTGTCCCTCAATCCCCTCTCTCTCTCTCTCTTCCGCTTTAAAAAAAGTCAATAATACAGGAGATGCCTTAGTCACTGTCAGACATTTAACAGATTTCCTTAGTGGACAGCCTGGATTTTAGAGGTTGTATTTTAGCTTTACCCATATTTAGACTTTTTACTCACTCCAATTTGCAAAATTTCAAATAAAGCTTTTGGTTTGAAGGAATAGCATGCCATCTTTGAAACTGTGATTACTGGCTTGCTTACATAGAGTTACATTATTGCAATGTTTTAGAAACAAATAAAGGAATCATAATGGTTCAATAGGTAAGATACTTTTATTGGCGCATTCTACTATTCTATGTGGTACGGATGAAGAGTAAGCGTTTAGTCTAATAAGAATACAACATTTTGTTTACTATATCTTGCACTTTATCAGTAAAATTCATTCGATTATTCAAATATTTACTGAGTCCTTATGATGTGCCAGAAGCAGTTCTAGGCTCTGAAATTACAATGCATTTTAAATATCTTATTTGTAAAGACCTGTTTTCATCAGAAAGCCCTATTTAATAGTAACTCTTCTTTAGCTATTGGTCTCAAAGCATGTTCTTTTAATCACTTATTGATGTCCACCACTTATAAAAAATTATATCATCTACTGGATATAGAAATAGTTTTCCACTTTCAAAAGTCAGGAAGAAGCCTATTATTTAAAAGAAAATATCTGTTTTGCTTCTCTTATTTCATGCAACAAGAACAGTATGATTCAGAATGACTTTTGTAATAATTACATGGAACTTCTCCCGAAACTTCTCCAATTTTCTTTTTGTTTTAATAGCAGTCTAATGATTCCTTGGGAAATCCTATATGGAAGGTAAAGAGTGATACCAACAGAGTCCATTTACAAATGAGGAAATGGTAATTATTTACCTTAGATTCAGGTTCAAATCAGAAAGTCAGAAGCTATTGTTCAAGCTCAAAAAAGATAATGATTTTTTTCCAGCATGTTTTTCAGATTATTGATTGATCTCAAGGTCATGTAATAATTTTTACAATTTCCCTTTAGCTTTATGCCAGCAACAATTGCTATTTGTCCCCAGTCTTGGGAAGGGATCAAGAGGTTGGCAAGGAGTCATGCGGCTGTTTTAAGGGACCTGCAGGAACATTAGTAATGTCATAGTGTATGTGTGTATGCAGTCACCAATCAACTAACAAGAATCTGAAGAATTTACAATAAATTGTATTAAACAGCTATAAGAATAAATTCAGAGAGCTGTTTGATTTTTTTATCTAAGATGTTTTTTGAATACTTTTTCAAGTTATTATTAATGTTTGAGACTTTCTGTCTTTCTCTTTCAGTCTCCCAAGGTAAAATGATACAAGCTACTGGTATTAGTATTAAATACTATCTTTAGGGACAATTCTTTTAGCTGATAATCTTTGTATCTACCCTGGGAATTTCTTTCCTTGTATTCAAATTCTTGGCTGGAGATCTACTAAGTAAGGAGTAAGTAAGGAGTAAGGAGCAGGATAATCAATAGAAATTTTAAGTCAAAAACTAATATTGGGACCCCTAGGTGGCTCAGTGGTTGAGCATCTGCCTTTGGCTCAGGGTGTGACCCTGGAGTCCTGAGATGGAGTCCCACATTGGGCTCCCTATAGGGAGCTTGCTTCTCCCTCTGCCTGTGTCTCTGCCTCCGTGTGTCTCCCATGAATTAAAAAAATTTTCTTTTTAAAAACCCCAAAAACAAAAACTAATACTAGTGTATGGGATTGCACTTTCAGGAAAGAAGCTTTTTGTATTAAGGCATTTCACAAACCTAGTTGTCTTCCTTGAGTTTGCTGATATTCATTCTGTCAGATTTCAGTTACCCAGTTTTTGGAATATGATTCAGAAATATGTGGTATTTGTACTAAAGAAACGGCATTGGATGTTTGGGGGTGGGGGCTTGGGGAAAAGGCTGTAAACAGAAGCTTGGGTTGCCATGATCTTTGGGTCCTCACTTTCTGGAGTCACCAACGTTACCTCTTTTGACGCCCCTAATCCAATAAGCCCCTGTATTTCAAAAGAGATCTGTTGAATGACATTGCCCAATGGCCTGCATATCCCAAGTTAGACCTATGCATGGATGGCCTGGCTTCTTGACCATTCCCATATTAAGCTTTGGTTCTGTAGACTTTAACACTGTCTCTTCTATCCTAGATTGTGGATAGGACAATATTAGACTCTGGTGAAAAACATAAAGGTGGCTTGTTGATCTGTGAGTTATTAGGATCACCGAGAGTCTACTCAAGAGTACTTCTCAACCATATTTTCTGATCATTTGGGATCCAATCTCAACAGGCTGAAGCTCCATAGGTCAGTAAGATATTTAGAAACAGAAGCTTCTGAAGAACTCCACAGTCTGACTGCTAATGTTACCCCTGTCCCCCAGAGTCAGGAGCACTGTCAGATCCTTAGACTCCAGTCCAGATCCCCTGCAAATGAGATGCCTGGAGAAATATTAATTTACTGTGTTCAAAATCTTCTAAAACTCTACTTTTAATGTCATTAAAATCTCTAGCATTTAGTGTCATTTGTCCTCCCCTGTCAGGTCTGTTATCTGACCCGTAGCTTGGAAGCCTGGATATTATGAACCCACAAAGGAAAACTCAAAAGTTATGTAGAACTATTGATTTCTTTTTTTCTCATCCTAGAAGAAATTATTTTTTTCTGGAAATTCAGCTATATGGTGCCACAGGGGTGGAAGGTAAGAAAGAATCTAGCCAAACAAGAATATGACTTTTCATTTATGTCCTTAGCACTTTCATTTACCTCATGTGTAAAACTCATTTAATTCAACAAGTATTTATTGAACCCCTAGTATGTGGCAGGCACTGTTCTAAGTACTAGATGTCAGTTAACAAAACTAACTACTTCTTGTCATCAAGCTTATAGTTTCTTTACAGGGTTGTTGTGGTAATTGAGACATGCAATATATTTGGCACTATGCTTGGCATATAAAAACTATGTAAAATGCAGATTATGTTTAATAGAAAATAGGACAAATGGCAATGTTCCAGGTAGAGCTTAATTTAATCATCATTTGTCATTGCTATGATGAATATTGTAAAAATGAAAGATTTAGGTTGATACTTTCTAAGTCAAAACATGACAAAGAATATCCTTAGAGTCAATTGAAAAATGACGTTAGTCTATCAGTTGATATTCTGACTTTCACAGCAATAGTCTAGTGCAAGTATTAACTTAATCCTAGCATAATTTATAAAATTTAAATATTAGTTCTGTTACAGCTGCCTTTTTCCATTTTTGAATAGTGCTGAGATCTCATCCCGAGGGTATGTTCTCTTTCCTAAGAAAAAACGCACATTTGATGAAAAAGATTCTGTGAAATATTTTAAGATGCTTAAGAAGAAAAATTTGCAATATGATTTTCCATTATTAAAATATGCCTCAGTCTTTCAAAAAATGCTTCCGTTTTTTGCTAAGAATGAGACTCAATTGAAAATCAGTTATTCAATTGCCTTTTGATCTTTAGAAATTGAAGCTATCTGACAGCTTGCAGAATTATAGAGTTCCCTTTTTAAAAGTTCAACACTTTTAATAATAATCACCTTATTTTGTGTTAAAATCCTCAATAGTGTAATTAAAATATTATTCTTTATTATGTAAGGAAGACCTAATGGAACTACAAAGGCCAGAAAGTGAATCATAGTTGGAAAAATCATGAGATTAGCAGCATGACTAAACAAGAAGAAAAAAAGAAGTCTAGTGGATCTTAACTTTTTCCAATGATTATAATGTTACAACTGTAATGCAGTTATAAGACATGCAACATACACATAGTAAAAGACAATCTACATTAGATTTTAAAATCCATTATAATATTAATAAAGAAAGGAGTTCTGTATCATATATATATAAATAATCACTATATAATCACTATAATCACCATATGTGTTTGGCAATGGTGGGAAATTTCCTCAAAGTATTCTTTTGAATGGATATTCCTGTCCATTAGGATGCAACCTAATACAGAAAACTCATCATAAGAATTGAGACCTTCTGATCTTATGTGCTGTTCCTTTTGAGTTCCAAATGATATTTTTCTCAAAGATGTCTGTATCTTTCTCTAAATGACTTTAGATTTGCTTTAAAATATCTCAACTCATTACATACAATCCAGGATGACTCTGAGATTTGTGTTAAGGGCAGTATCTTGAATTTTGGTGCCCAGGTTTCTAGACATAGCCAATGGTAGATGCTTTTGTTTGTCAGAATCATTGCAAACCTGCAGAACTTTCCCGTTCGATCCGTGAATGCTGTGGTCATTCAAAATGCATAAAGGTGCACTGGGTGGTCCAGTGAGTTGACTGTCCAACTCTTGATTTTGGCTCAGATCATGATCTCAGGGTTGTGGGATTGAACCCTATGCTGGGCTCCACTCTTGGGGAAGTCTGCTTGAGATTCTCTCCCTCCGCCCCTTCCCCCACTCACATGCTCACTCTCTCTCTCTCTCTCTCTGTCTCAAATGAATAAATCTTTAAAAAACAAAATGCATAAATGTGATACATATTTACAACAAAACAGTTTATGTTCTTTCTATTTATATCCAAACCCATTTTATGAAGACTGTTTTGTGGTAAGTTGCAATGTCTCATTAACCTCATTCTATAGGTGGAGTAAAGGAGGAAAGAATTATCTGTTTGCCTTTTTACTGTCTTTGCATTGATATAATGGTTTGTTATTTGTCTAACAGAATAACCTTAGCAATTGATTTATTATTAATTAATTAATTAATTAATTATTTTAAAGATTTTATTTATTTATTCATGAGAGACACAGACAGAGAGACAGAGACACAGGCAGAGGGAGAAGCAGGCTCCATTCAGGGAGCCTGATGTGGGACTTGATCCCGGGACTCCAGGATCATGCTCTGGGCCGAAGGCAGGTGCTAAACAGCTGAGCGACCCAGGGATCCCCACCTTAGCAATTTTTAGTGGGGCATAACCTCTCAGACTTCTGCTAACAAGTGAATATAAGCTGTAGTTACTAAATTTCCTTCAAGGTAATTGGGGTGATCCAGCAAACTTCTTCAGGGAAGCTTAAAAAAGGGGGGCCATTTGGAAAGAGATGGTATTATATCTAAGATTCTGAGATGTTTTCTGTATCATGCCCCAGTGGCATATATGATAATCATGAAGGCAGGAGGGATAATTTAGCAGGTCTTTGGAAAGGCCTAACTAGTTGCACTATCACATCATGCTACTTAAATTCTCTGCATAATGCTTAATTAATGTTGATTTTAAAAATTTAATTAGTTAATTAATTATCTGTCTCCCTTTACCAGAATGTAAAAGGTAGCTGAGGAGGTAACATTTAAACAGAAATTTATGGGATAATGAAAAGCCCATGAAGTATCAGGAAATGATATTACAGCCAGAGTAATAATAGCTCATTCCAAAGTCCTAGACAGAGAATGAGTTTGGTATGTTTGAAGGAAAGAAAGGACATAATATCTAGAGCATAGCAGAATAGAATAGCGTGAAAGATTTTGGAGAGGCAAAGGCCAGGTCACATAGAGTCTGGTAAATCAGAATTAGGGGTGTTACCAATTGATTTTTCTTTCCCCAACAAAGAGGTTGGAATCCTTGGAGTGACCCCTCTCTCTCCTTGAGAGTACTTTCTCCGTTAGGTGTCACAAAGCAAAACTGAAACCGAAGCAGAGTGTTGGGCAGCACAAGTGTTATTCAATGGCCAAAGAATGGAGAAGCAGAATCTTTACAAATCAACTTTGTTGACTTTCATGGTGCCCCATTGTAACAACATATCTTAATTTATTAACTTGCAATTTAAACCTTTCCTTTGATCCATGTCAATCCCTCTCTCCCACTTCTTTCCTTGTCGGATAGAATACATTACTCATTATTATCTCCCAGTAAATTTTGCTCATTCTATCTTCAATAATTTTACATATACCAGTCTCCTAATCTAAAATACTTTTTCATATTTATTCTACCATTCTTTGGGGCCTCAGTTCTCTAGGGCCTCAAAATACCAGGGTAATCCTCCATTTGTCTGAAGCATGTGACCTCTATGATGCTTTAACTTCTACAGGGCACTCCTCTTGTATTTTGCTTTCTTATGAAGTATTGCATCTGTATTGTTTTGATATCTACAGTGAAGTCTTATATTTTTCCTTTTAAAAAAGATTGATTGATTGATTGATTGATTTTAGGGAGAGAGAGCATGTACACATGTATGAGGGGAGTGGGGAGGGCCAGAGGGAGAGAGAGTCTTAAGGAGACTCCACGCTGAGTACCCATGGAGCTTGATCTCATGATCCTGCGATCATGACTTGAGTCCAAACCAAGAGTCAAAGCTTAACTGACTGTGCCACCCAGGCACCCCTGTATCTTGTTCTTTGAGGATGTATGGAATCCATATTGCTTTAATTTCTACTCCTGTTTCCTCTATTTTGTTCCTTTGTGTGTCCATCACCTCTAGCATAGTACCTGGCATAAGCTTCATATTCAATACATATTTGTTGAGTATGTGATGAAAGGATTCATTAATATGCATTGTTGGTTATCAATGATGTATTTTTTCCATCTTTCCACCTGGATTGTATGTTCTCTACAGAAAACCCAGGTCTTATATTTCCCACCATATCATTCATAACATCTAGCAAGGTGACCTAGAGAAAGTAATAGACTGAAAAGTTAGCAACTCCTGTTTTTCCTAAAATGCATCTCTTTCCTTATCCTAATTGACTTTTCACTGATTCAAGTAACTTTGAGAGGTATGGGAAGGAGGGGTAATAATAGATACATTGTCGGTGCTCAAATTTGGTGTCTCAGCTGTGGGGGATGTGATTCAGATATCTGGTAAAACCTCTGGCAAACTCAAACTTAAAGATGCTTGTAAGATACACTTTCTGTAATTCTGGAAATTTACCAACCCTCCTCTGGTAAGCAGATCCTATGCCCAGGAGCAAGATTGGACTATTCTTAAACACTTCCAATAAATGGGTATGTAATAGCCACACAGATTGTTTCTATGTAATAAAGAACTTGAGATTAAGAATAGTCAGTTCATCCTCCCATAAATTTTAATGAGGAAACTGAATTGACTGCAAAGCAATTTGATTATTAAAAAAAATTAATAGTAGGCAGCCATGGTTTAATGTAAAGGCCATCAGAATATGAAATGGAGGACCTAGATTCAAGTTCTAATATTTTCCTCAACTAGATGTATGACTTTGGAAAATTTGCTTAAATTCTCTGAAATGTATTTCCTTATCTTCAAAGTAGATATGATCAGAAAGGTGGTGAGGAGAGAATGAGATAGTGCATGAGTAGATCTTTGAAGGTATATTTGCCATATATAAATAATAAGGGGGCAAAAACATAATTTAAGAGATGGAAAATGTACATGTAGATCCAATAACTCACAGTAAGTAAGTAAGTAAGTAAGGCCATGTTGCCTTACTGTTCCCTGTCAGGCACTGCACGCTTTTATGAGATGATCCATTTCTGGCTGACTCGTTTCACATTGACAAGTGTTCTTGTGGTTCTTGTCTCAGACTCCAGAGAGCTGTTCTGAATTGTCACTTGGGTTCATCCAGGCATCCCTCCAGTAGTGTTGGATTCCCATAGTTGTGGAAATTACCAGTTTTCCTGCCTGATGTGGCAGCTGGTAAGCAAACAGAACCCTCAATTTTATGTCAATAGCACTTGGTATTTGGAAATTACCAGATTACAAAATTCAATAGCATCTTGTATTGTCTTAACAGCAAGCCACCAGTGAAAGTCCAGGAAGCCATTTACATCACATTAGACACCTCTGAATGATTTGGTATAAAAGTAGTTATAGTCTTGATAGCTCAGCTTTGCCAATCACAAAAGAATAATTCGAATCCCTTAGAGAAAACAACAACAAAAAATCTCAGTAAGTAAACATTTCTTTTAAGTATATGTAGAAAATAGGTTAGTAGAAAACAGTGACAGAGGAACAAAATGCGTTATTCAAAGTATTAATTATACATATCAACTAATTAATAATATAATTCTATTAGGTTTAGAAAGGAGATCAAGGTTAATTTTATTATCAAGTGCCCTTGGCCTTATTCATTTAATAGTAGAGGATACATAATCTATCAAAATAAAAAAAAGTTTAAAGCAATTTAAAATTGCTTTAACAAGGTCAGAAATTAAGTTTTCAGGTATTCATTCCAGAGTAAGTGCAATGTCATGACTTTAATAACAGCTAAAACTAAATTTAGACTTTTGAGAAAATTTTTTTTTTCTGAAAGAAACATAGACCTTGAAAATACCTTGGAAGAAATTACTAACCTCTCTGGAAATTAATGAATTCTTATAATATTCCTAAAGGGTTATGGGATGTTTTATAATTGTCCATTGCAGATGGGAAACCAAAGAGCTTGGCCAAATTTCTATTTTTAAGGATGGACTGACTGGGACTCTTGCAATGTTCTTCACTTTCAGTTTGTCCATCATTTGGCCTTGTCTTTTTTTTTTTTTTCTTCCTAATACAGAGTGAGCAGATAACAAATATTTGTTCTTTGTTTTGGATTCTTATTTCATTCACTAAAATCTCTAGTTATACTCTGGACTGTTTAGAGCTAAATGAAAATCTTACTTTTGAATGTGCAATATTGTACTTTCTTTCTAATTTTTTGATGCCCAGCCCATAGGATTACGCATCTCCACATGCTGTCATGTGACACACTGAAATCAGTGTGGGCCACATGCTAGTCAGCCAGTGGAATGTAAGCAGAAGTAGCATACACTACATATGTCCAAGCAAAAGCTTTGAGAACCATAGAATGCTCCAAACGTTTTTCCCTCCCTTTGTAATGACAAGGGCATGGCTAGATAGGAACTTCTCCTTTTAGCCTGTGTCTCAGAAGAAGACAGGCAGAGTAGAGCTGGAGCTGATCATAGATGACTCATAACATGAATAAGAAATAAATCTTTATTATCATAAGCCATTGCGATTATACAGTTGTTTTTTAACACAAATATCCTAGTAAAATTTGACAGTACACAGTTCTCACCATATTGTGATAGATTTAAATAAAGGACTATTTTAGTTCTGATGCATAAAAGGTATTCAGTTGGGGATTTACGCAAAAGCTTGATATTTGCATTTGGTTCATTGTCACTGGATTTTCATCATCTTAATTACAGTATTGTCTGGATACTGGAATAAAGGATGTATATGTCTTTTAGAAAAGAGACAAAAGTTATGTTTCAGTGTATCACTCAGCTATACAAAAGCAGATAAAATTCGGTAGACAATTGGCATTTCTATATTTAAAATGGACAATACACATGTGATTGTTAAGTCTGTGATGAGGTGACTTGTACTTTTGCTGAGGTGTCGGTTGGAGTGGTATTCTTGGTGAACTCATGATCCTGGTATTCGGCTTGTCACGGAATTTATGGAAAGCCCTAGTCCAATGTCCTTCAAAGCTTAGTTCCTGAACCAGCAGCATGAGAACTTGGGACTTTGTTAGGAATGTAAATTCTCAGACTTTACCCCAAACTAACTGAATCAAAAACTCTTGGGTTGAGGGCCTAAAAATCTATTTTAACCAACCCTCCAGTTGATCCTTGTGCTAGCTAAAATTTGAGAACCATTGGCTTTGTCATTTTCCTTGAAGGCCTTTGTTACTGTCTCTATCACCTAGTGGGACAGGATCTAGAAATAAGATTTTTAAAAGCATCCTTGTGGGGATCCCTGGGTGGCGCAGCGGTTTGGCCCCTGCCTTTGCCCCAGGGTGCGATCCTGGAGACCCGGGATCGAATCCCACGTCGGGCTCCCGGTGCATGGAGCCTGATTCTCCCTCTGCCTATGTCTCTGCCTCTCTCTCTCTCTCACTGTGTGCCTATCATAAATAAATAAAATTTAAAAAAATAAAAAATAAAATAAAAGCATCCCTGTTATTCCTGATACTGGTGGCTCATTTTCACTGGCTTACATTTTAAGAGATAATAGAATGGTATTATTCAGAATATAACTTTCACAGTATATAAGTGACATTCAGAAAGAACTTGGAATATAGCTAATGTCAAGGGTTTCATGTACATGCAATTTATTTATTTATTTTAAAAGATTTTATTAATTTATTTAACAGAGAGAGAGAGCACAAGTAGGCAGAGTGTCTGTTATAGGGAGAGGGAGAAGCAGACTCCCACTAAGTGGGGAGCCTGCTGGGGGCTCATCTCAGGACCCTGGGGTCATGACCTCAGCCAAAGGCAGATGCTTAACTGACTGAGCCACCCAGGCACCCCTGTACATGCAATATAAAGTATTAAATTGATGTCCAAATAATCATTATTATAATAAATATTAGCTTTTACAGAAGAGTGAAAACACAAATATGATTCCACAGTGTCTCTTGACATCCACAAGGAGCCGGGCCACTGCCAAGACCACAAAGCATGAAGTTCTAGTCCCTGCTTTTCTCTACCACACATTTTAGCTGCCTGCTCATCCTTTGGTACTGGTTGCCCTAAGGAGGAAGATAGGAGAAAGGGAACCTAAAGTTTGGAAAATAGCTTCCCAGGGGCAGATGCCTTAAATTAAAACATGAAAGCAGAAATCAGGGTCAAATCTGGGAAGGTAACTCTGGTTGGGGTCTTGTCAGGATGAAGAGAGATCTGGATCCTTTCCCTCACCCCCAAAGTCAATAAGAAAGAAAAAGGAAAGAAAAGAAGTCAGAAGGAAAGAGGGAAAGCAATGAATTGTCAATCACAGTCTGTTTTAAGGGCTAATTTTCCATCCTGTGCCAACATTATGCTCATATTAAATCACCACCTGAATACCATGAACTCCTGCTGGTCTTAATGCAGCAGAATATTTCCTGTAGTTAGAACGTGAGCACCATGGGAGGGATCTTTGTCAGGCTTATTGCCGCTGTACTCCAAAGCCCTGACTAATCAGTGAAGCCCAAAGGCAGCTTTACTAAGAAGCTTTACTATGAAGTCTTAGGACTCTTCCCTAGTAAGATCACTTTCAATATACAAAATTTTATTTTTATAATTTATATTATTTTTCTTAAAGAGGACCCTGCAAATTGTATAAGTTTCAGATCTTCTCAAACATGAATCTGCCTGTGGTTAGGAAGTAAGAAGGAGAGGTGAAGTATGCTTGGACAAAGGTGGGAGCATGGAAGGAGAAAAGAATAGAAAATATGTTAGAAGACAATCAGCTATACCTGGTGATTGATTAGGCTGTGGAAAAAGGAAATAAAAAGTGAACAATCCTATTTCTTTCTTTGATGATATTATTCAGTTCAAAGATAAATAATTTGTAACAGGCAGGATATCTGGATATCAACTAATAAATAGTAAGAATCTCAATGATACATTTTTTTTTGCCAAAGTGGAGAAATAGGTACATTCTGCTATAATTCAGTAGATTACAAACTGGTTAAGTCACTGTACCAAACGATGGTGATTGAAGGTTTAATATAAATTTAGAAGTTTCTAAGGATATGTCAAATGCCAAGGTCTTTGAACCTCTTCTTTTCAATATATTTGTCACTGATTTGTACCAGATTATAGTCATATGCTCAATGCATTGATATATGTAATGTGATTTTGAAAAGACCAGAAGATTAAACTGAAAACTAAAAAAGAGGTAGAATTAGATACTAAGTAATTTTAATTGGGATGCACGACCTGGCAGCAATACTGTTAAAACTGAGTTCACTTTGTGTCAAGTGTGTGATGTCCACCTACAAAGGCTAATATCATCTAGGTCACATTAATGGAAATGGTATCTAGACTCTGGAATAAAGGAGTGGTAGCTTCATTTGGCTCTACGATGTTCACTACTATCTTTAAAGAGGGGCTTGTTGATGTGTTCTTCCTGATAAAACTAGTTCTATTTAAGTCCCTGAGGATAAAATTGGGATGAATACCAGCAGGTTTAATTTTTATTATAATCACTTTTTACTAAGAGAGATAAAAGATAGTAGCATGGTAGTGAATTATCTGTTGTATGTGTTCAATCATAGGTTGGAAGACAACCAATTGGTAGGCAGTTTCAGGGGAGATAAGCATTAGATAGCTGTTATTTCATGCAATTTAAGGTATCTCAGAGATTTCAAGATTCTATCACTCTATGGCTCCTCAATAATTTTTACTTAAATTCCAGATTGTCAGTCCAACTTCTGAGTTGTTCTTTTGACTCCTAATTGAACTGGCAGCAATCTATAGCATTTTCCTTTCTATATTTTCAGTTTTCATTTTATGTATCCAAAAGATAAATTCTTCTTGAAAACTCATCTACTACTTATTCTTCTGTTGAAGCAGAATTCAGTTTATTTACCTATAGTAAAGCTCAATAAAGTGTAGTTTCTGGCATAATTAAAAATGTTAAATAAATAATTTTCACCAAAAAACACAGTGTACAGACACCCTGGCTGAAAGTCCCATTCAGTTTATAAACTATAATCGTATCCTTCTAAAGTTTTCAGCTCAAGTTTCCTTGAAAAAGATTCTGTAGTCATACCTACCAAAGTTTTCAGTCAAGTAACTGTCCAATTAGCATTAATAAATCATAAAATCAACTTTTTTTGCCCAGAGCTAATCTAGAAAATATTCTTTTAAGACCTATTTGTCTATTTGATGCATAAGCCAAATTTTCACAGTATCAACATTTAGGGTCTTGTATCACTTGGACTAGTAGCACTTAGTTAATTCTCTTAAAAGTCAATAAATAAAAAGTACATTTAATAACAAGAGACAGTGGGATCCCTGGGTGGCGCAGCGGTTTGGCGCCTGCCTTTGGCCCAGGGCGCGATCCTGGAGACCCGGGATCGAATCCCACATCGGGCTCCCGGTGCATGGAGCCTGCTTCTCTCTCTGCCTATGTCTCTGCCTCTCTCTCTTTCTCTCTCTGTGACTATCAAAAATAAATAAAAATTAAAAAAAAATAACAAGAGACAGTGTAATTAATTTTAATAAGCAGTTAGTATTAACCAACCATTCTTTTATAAACTAACAAAGACCAAACTTAGATTTAATTTTCTTGTTTCTATGAAAGAAATTAATTAATTCTTCAATATAATCACCATAATTAAAGGGAAAAAATGCCTATCGATTAGTTGGTTATTTAAATATCATGAACAGCCATGGGAAATGGAAAAAAAAGTCAGGATGAGCAATCAATAATCATGTTCAGAAAATAACCAAATCAAATGGTAAATCTGAGTACAACCATTATAAAGACTGATGAGAGATAAAAGATGAAAGTGTTATGACAGTATTTATAGAGTATTTGTTCTTTGTCCCTCAACATCTTTGTATATTAGGATTTTCCTTATTACTTCATCGAAGTCCTCAGAAGAAATTTGCCCTTTAGAATACAACTGACAGCTTACTTTTTGCAACTGAAATTGTCATTACAGGAATACTTGCACTGTAAATGCTACTTTCAGAGGAAATAGTAGAGAAAGATATACATTCCTTAAAAAGCAATAAGGGTGTACTAAAATGACTCCACCTTAAAATTACCCATTTTATGTGTCGTAGGCTGTTACTGAGCAGTGGTCCATCATTATAATTAACATGTGACAACTCTAAAGAAATCATCAATATTTACTTTTATGGAAATAATAGTAGGAAAATATATTGAATATTAGGGCCTAGTGAAGTATTTAGAATGAGAACAAATTGTGTACTTATACTTTAAAAATTTATCTTAAGGGTACATTTTATTATACATCATCATCATCATCATCATCGTCTTCTACCTGCTATTGTATTTAATTACTGCTCTGGAGCTGAATGTTGATCTCATAACTCACCTATGATGCTACAAATCCAAAAATATCTCAGTAATAGAAAGACTTTATAAGTAGTTGGATAGACACCTATTCAGACATTGAATTTAGAGGGACGCCTGGGTGGCTCAGCAGTTAAGTGTCTACCTTAGGCTCAGGGCATGATCCTGGAGTCCCAGGATGAGTCCCACATCGGGCTCCCTGCATAGAGCCTGCTTCTCCTTCTGTCTATGTCTCTGCCTCTCTCTCTCTCTCTCTCTCTCTCTCTCTGTCTCATGAATAAATAAAATCTTTTAAAAAAGATAGGGAGTTTATATTTACTATATTACCATTAGCATGACTCAGGCATAACAGATAAATAAGGGCTGTATGTTTTAGTGAGTCATTCAGAAGGTACCACAAATTACTTGAAGCACAAACCAGTGTCTCTCCTCAAATGCAATCTTCTCTGGGAAGTCCTTCCTGAGGCCTATTGAAAATAGCCACTTCTGTGCTGTTGGTTATAGTTTCTTCCCTCTCATTTGTAATTTTACTTGAGTCTTTTCTCTTTCCTTTTTGATAAGTCTGGTTAAAGGTTTATCAATTTTATTAACATTTTCAAAGAACTATCTTCTGGTTTCATTGATCTGTTCTATTGCTTTTTTAGTTACTATATCATTTATTTCTATTCTAATCTTTCTTATTTCCTTCCTTCTGCTGGCTTTAGACTTCATCTGTTGTTCCTCTAGCTCCTTTAGGTGTAAGGTTAGGTTACTTATTTGAGATTTTTAGTGATGAAAGAAACTGAAATAGACACCAAGAAATGAAAAGACATTCCATGATCATAGATTGGAAGAATAAATATTGTTAAAATGTCTATACTACCCAAGGCAATCTACACATTTAATGTAATCCCTATCAAAATACCAATAGCATTTCTCATAGAGCTAGAACAAACAGTCCCAAAATATGTATGGAACCACAAAAGACCCCAAATAGCCAAAGTAACCTTGAAAAGGAAAAGCAAAGATGGAGGCATCACAATTCCAGACTCCAAGGTATATTACAAAGCTGTAGTGATCAAAGCAGTATGGTACTGGCACAAAAATAGATCAATAGAGCAGAACAGACAACCCAGAAATAAACCCACAATTATTTAATCAAATAATCTTTGACAAATCAGGAAAGAATATGCAATGGGAAAAAGCCATTTCAACAAATGGTATTGGGAAAACCGGACAGCTACATGCCAAAGAATTAAACTGGGCCACTTTCTTACACATACACAAAAATAAATTCAAAATGTATTAAATACCTAAATGTGAGACCTGCAACCATAAAAATCCTAGAGGAGAACTCAGGAAGTAGCCCCTCTGACATTGGCCATAGCAACTTCTTTCTGGATATGAATCCTGAGGCAAGGGAAACAAAAGCAAAAATAAGCTATTGGGACTACCTCAAGATAAAAAGCTTCTCCACAGTGAAGAAAACAACCAACAAAGTTAAAAGGCAATCTATGGAATGGAAGAAGATATTTGCAAATGACGTATCTGATAGAGGTAGTATCCAAAATATATAAAGAACTTACACAACTCAACACCCCAAAATCAAATAATCCAATTTAAAAATGGACAGAAGAAAAAAAATAAAATAAAATAAAAATGGACAGAAGATATGAATAGACATTTTCCCAAAGAAGACACACAGATCGGCAATAGACACATGAAAAGCTGCTAACATCACTCATCATCAGGGAGCTACAAATAGAAACTACAATAAAATATGACCTCATACCAGTCAGAATGGCTGAAATCAACAACAGAAGAAATAACAGGTATTGGCGAGGATGTGGATAAATGGGAATACTCAGGCACTGTTGGTGGCAATGCTAACTGGTGCTGCTGCTCCAGAAAACAGTATAGAGGTTCCTTAAAATGTTAAACATAGAACTACCCTACAATCCAGCAATTGCACTACTAGGCAGTTACCCAAAGAAAACAAAAAAACTAATTCAGAGGAATACATGCACCAGGTTGTTTATAGCAATATCTACAGTAGCCAAATTATGGAAACAGCCCAAGTGACCATCAACTGATGAATGAATAAGGAAGAGATGGAATATTACTCAGCCATAAAAGAGAATGAAGTCTTGTCATTTGCAACGGTGTGAATGGAGCTAGAGAATAATATGCTAAGTGAAATAAGTCAGTCAGGGAAAGACAAATACCATATGATTTCACTCATATGCAGAATTTAAGAAACAAAATATTGAAACAAAGGGGAAAAAAGAGAGAGAGAGAGAGAGGCAAGCCAAGAAATAGACTCTTAACTATAGTCTATAGAGAACAAACTGACAGTTACTAGAGGGGACGTGGGTGGGGGGACCAGTTAAATAGGGTTGGGGATAAAGGAGGGCACTTGCTGTGATGAGCACCAGGTGTTGTATGGAAGTGTTGAATCACTGTATTGTACCCCTGAAACTAATATTACACTGTATGTTAACTAACTGGAATTTAAATAAAAACTTTAAAAAAAGTAAATAGCCCCCTCATAGTCACTGTCTGGTTTTTTATTATATATTTTTCCCAGTATTCATCACTACCTGATGCTGTGTAGCATGTTGATTTATTTGTTTATAGTCTCTCTTTCCTCCTAAATTATAAACTCTAGGAGAACTGAGATGTTATTTAATTTGTTCATGGCCCTGAAGGCTGAATGTCTAAAATACGGGTGACTTTCAATAAACATTTGTTAAATGAATGAAATCCAGAATATCTGCCACTGAATGAAATGTGAAATCCTTCAGTGAAATCCTTGTCTTGTAGACATTTGGGATACAGAACACCATTTACTCAGACATTGCTGAAAGCATATGAAAAATAATACAAATTTCCTTGAACCCAATTTTCTCAGTGTGATAGTAGGAGGCATAAAGAGTCCAAAAAAACCTATAAAACTTCCTTATCAAAAACAATGGTGGGTTCCCCCTGCTTTCTGTAAGTAGAACATTCCTGTGAAACCTTTCATAAACCGAATGGTATAGAGCAAAGAAGCAATTACCATTAACTTAAATGGGAAATGTTTTGAACATTCCCAGACCCCCAAAATAGCCTCTCTTAGGTTTTTTGGATACTTTAGGACACATCTTGCTAACATGGCACAAAGTAAATCAAGAAAAGCACAGATGCTCACAGACCCAGTTCAAAGCTATAGTGGCTTGATGCTCATTTGCTGAATGGCGTTCCCAGGGAAAAAGATGGTGGTGTCACTCTGCTCCTCAGGGTACGTGCTGCCCCTATAAGGGCTCCCTGCAAAACAAATGCTGAACTTTTCATTTTTCTCCTTTTCTTTTGTAAAAGCAAAAAATCCTCTTCAGATTTCTTTCAGTTGACAAAAACAGGTCCTAACGTTGGTCTTTTCATGAAGGCAAAGTGGTGTAACTCGAACTTTGAAAAAATGGGAGATACACGTATAGTCCATTTTCCATACATAAAAGTGAGTTCAGATTTTTTGGAGTTTCTCTCTTCTATTGAATTGATTGTGAGAAGAGAACAATCACCAATGTTAAAAGAACTGTATACACACAAAGATATAGAAGTAGAATATTCTAAGCAATTAGAAATGCAGCTATAGTCGACTGAACTCAAGAGTGAATTAAAAAACAAATTCAGAAATATTCTGGGGATAATTAGCACCAGAGAAGTCGAGCTGAATTGTACAAAGAAAACATTTATAATACATGAGATACTTTTAATATGTTCATGAAATTTTCAGCATTTATGATTGCGTTGGGGTTATTTATTTTGGCAAAGGAAAGGATTTGAGTACAGGAGCAGTAAAATCAGTGAGCCACAGGAAGCTGTTTACCCCATTACTTAGGGTTTTCAGTGAGTTTACACAGTGCTTTGGGGACTAGTGAGCTTCAGAGATTTATCTCATGGGGTTCCAAAACTGCTGGGAGAACCCACTGAGGAGAAGCACTGTTGATTTTCACATCCTGTGTGGGAAGAAACAAACAAACAAAAAAAGACATTTATTGAAAGTAGACATTGCACCAAACAGTGAAAGATTATCTGATGACAACTGAGGCAAAACTGGAGATTTCCTTGCACTGAAGAAGCAGTATTGTTTTTGGTAGCAGCCAATTTGAATTCAGAAATGGAAGCTTCTGCACTTTCTTTCTGTGAAGGTAATGAGACTGGTTTTGTTGTTCTTTCTTATGAAGCATTCCTAAAGCACTAGTTGTTGGAGGGAACTTGGAAATAATTTTATCCTCTTAATTTTTATTTGAAAGACAAATCCCCAGGAAGATGTCATTTAAAAAAACACTCTGATGGACTCTTTTTTGAAGTATAGATGATGGCAGTTGCCTGACAAAGGAATATTTTCCATAAGCAGTCAATGACCCTTAATGGCAAAATTCCATTCTGATACTATGATCCATTTTGAAATTTGATGAAAATGGCCAAGTAAGTGTAGATTCTGATCCAATCAGCATTACTCTGGTTCTGTTTACTTATGCCCTTTAGTTTTAAAGCACTGGTATCTTCATCTTTTCTAAGTTCCATTTAATTTATTCAGCAGTGTGCCCTTTCTTGTGCAAGAAATTCTCATTTCCCTTCTGTATCCTATTTGTTTTGCTGTCTTATTCACTGTCAACAAACAGCTTTGCTTACAAAAGCATAACCCAAATCAACACTTGACACGCAAGAGGCAGTTTCTGAAGTCAGATGTTCAACAGTTCTAACATTTTTTTCTAAATAACATTCCTTGTTTTATAAAAATAAGCTCATATTTAATGTCTAATGGGAAAAAGAAAGCCATACTATGATATAGCAATATTAGGATAAAGCATTATTATAAAAACACACCATTCTTAGAGTTTTCATTAGAAAGCACTAATGCCTGCCCATTTGAAAACCCAGTCTGGGTTTAAAGAACATGGTAACAAAACTCTTGCTTTGATTTTTCTCCTTGCCTAATTCTTCAACAGATTCTAATTGGATTTTAGCATATTTTGTTTTTATTTTGAGAGAGTTATTTTAGTCTGGTCTTTTATTTGACTTCATACTTCATTCTTTTCCTCCCTTTTAATTTTTCTGATTGAAAATTGATATATTCAAAGCAGGAAATGAATAAGAATAGCCTTCCAGGTTATTTCCTGAAGATATAATTCAGCTTCAAATCCAAGAAAAATAAAACTGAGTTTCAATCTCCAATTAAGGATTTTGGACAATAGAGCTATTTGAGAATTTTTTTTTTTTAAATCAAGCCATTTTACAATGCCTGATTGTTCTTCAAGATTGGGTATCTGGCTACTTACTAATGCGCTTCAGATCACTAAGTGACTTTTGCATTTTATCCACTGGAAGTTTACAAAACTTTTGAGCATGGTAATTTTTCTATGACACTAACACTTTTGATTACCTAAGCAGCACTATTTTTTTGTCATGTATTTCAAAACTTACCTTCCTTGCATTTTAATCAGGCTGCACACATCTTCATGATGTCATGCTTACCAAGCCTCAGTCCACAGGACACTGCTGGCTTTCTTCCCTTCCACCCTACCCTCAACGCTTTCTGATTCCCTACTTCTCTGGTCAGTTCCTCAGCAATCTCCTCCAAAAGCTCACAAAGCAGGGATTTGATATGTAGTCCTTTGATCTTGGCTGAAGACCTAACTTCTTGCAGTTGCCTATGATATTTAGCCTATTTAGCCTGTTCACACAGTGATATTGGGGCTTCCAAACATCTGAGGGATGAGAAAGAGGAGGCAGAGACAAGGAAGATTAAGAACTATTCTCTGAAGCTGCTCTATGAAAAGGGAAAAAAATATGTCCAAGTCTGGTAGAAAGCATATTAATAAAAGGTAGAAAGGGGCAGCAGATAGAGCACAAAATTAAAGGCTCAGGAGAATGGGGGAATGGCATAATGCCAGTTACTGCTGCTGTGTAACAAATGAGCCCAAACTTAGTGACTTAAAAATGGCTTCATCGTGTAACAGGAGCACTGTTTCTCTTCTATGATGGCTAGGGCCTTAGCTGGAAAGATTCAGTGAATGACTAGGGTGACTCAGTGGGTGGGATTGGAATTTTCTGAATGTTTCCGCAAAGGATTTCCTTTAGTAGAAGATACTTGCAAATGTAGCAGCTCTATGCTTCATATTTGGGGTTCCTATTGCCATATCCAACCTTAAGATTTTTCCTTACTGCCATTATTTTTTTTAAGATTTTATTTATTTATTCATGGGAGACACACACAGAGAGAGAGAGAGAGAGGAGAGAGAGAGAGAGGAGAGAGAGAGAGAGAGAGCCATGCTTTATGAAGATCAGAGACAGAGAGAGAGGCAGAGACACAGGCAGAGGGAGAAGCAGGCTCCATGCAGGAGCCTGACGCAGGACTCGATCCCGGGTCTCCAGGATCAGGCCCTGGGCTGAAGGCAGTGCTAAACCACTGAGCCACCGGGGCTGCCCCCCTTACTGCCATTAAAAACATAGGCAAAAAACTTACCAATATATTTTGGTGGCCTTTTACAATAGAGGTCCCAGAGTAGACCCCAAACAATGGACTCATAATTTTCTAGTATTTTCCAGGGCAGAGTGGTTCCCTATTTCTGCCCCAAACTAGTTCTCTTGCTCCTCGTTTTTTAAGAAGGAACCATACCTTTTATCATAAAAGCTTCATAAAATGCTTGAGTATCTTTCCTGTTTTAAAAATTCTCTCTCATTTTTATTTTTTTGTTTCTCATATGTAGAAGACTGTCATAGAACAGGTATGTACTTCAGAAATTATGAAGGGAGGCACAGCCTCATTTGGGAGTTTTATGGTCTTAGAATTCCTATAACAAAGAGTATAATCTCTCATGTAGGATGTACATAGAAAGGTTGTCATCTGAGGCATGGAAAACTCCTTGAAATAAAAATTAGAAGATGTGAACACTTTGGAAACTCTTGTATAATAGTCCTTCTGAAAAGCTGCTTCCAGTGCAGTTCCTATCTCTAGGTCTCATTTTCCCAGGGACAGGTATTTAGAGCAGAGCGTAATTATTTTAAGATGGACAATGCTTCCATTTGTTCAAGGAGAATAAAAGCATAAAAAGTCCCTCACAGAAAAAACTCCAATTTCATAATGAAAGCTAATCTCATTTATCCCACTGTTATACATTGTTTCGATTTAAAGATCTGAAGGAACGATCCAGATATTGCTTAATTTAAGACTAGCATAAATTTGGGTCTTGTATCATAAATAAATATATACTCTAACGATTTTGAGAACAACTCATTTTTTACATTGATATGATAGTACAAGACAATATCCCAAACAATTATTCAAGAAACAATTGTCTCATAGAGTTTCAGTAATACAATTCACACCAGCACATGCTTAGATTGACGAAGTAGCATACTCCTAAATATGCAATGAAAAAGTTATTTCCTAAGGATATCCTTAATTCTTTTCACAGTTACTTTGTTCCAAGATTTGTATTTTCCTAAGTATCATATCAGAACCTTTGCCGTCATCATTAACCAATATGTTTATTCAGTTGTTGTGTGAATAGTTTTGATCTGAGAATACCAAGATAAGCTTCCTGGAGTCTTAACCTTCTCTCCTTAAAGAAAAAACATTTTCCAGTAAACACTGAGAGTTGTTTTGGAGCATGATGTAACTGCTTTCCTTTTAGGAACTCTGGCCTTTAATGACTCATAACACTCAAACTGAAATTTAAACAGTTGGGAAGGTTTATGAATTTTGGATAGTCTGGTTAGAAATCTTAGGCAAATTTACAATCATTAAATATTCTGCATTTGCTCTAATTTCTGTCCTGATTTCCCATCAAAGAAGAGGAAATGTGATGGAAATGTGATTTTTCCCCCTTTCTAACACATTTTCCCTAATTGAGTTAATGACAGAGTGACACCGATTAAAGCAGTGGGCTGACCATATGAATTAGCTTCTATTCCTTGCTCAAATCACAGTAACACAATGATAAAGGTCTTTTTTTTTTTTTGGCAAATTTTGCTTAGTTTTTATTGAGATAATATTTAAAAATTTAAGATTTTTTAAAAATTTAAGATACATCTATTGCCAGTAATCATATCAATGCAAAACGGAGTTTATTTTTTTCCCTTACATTTATTTTTTTATTTTTTTTTATTTTATAAATTAATTTTTATTGGTTAAAAGTAACATAAGAAGTACAGAAATAACTGGAGAGAGTACAGTGGTGACAAATTTTTAGAGACTGGAAAGTAGATGAATTAGAAAGTTAAATCCTAAGTTGGCGGTGGGATTCTGAGGAACAACTTAAATGTATACTGAAGAATTCTCAAAAGATTCAAATTAATGATGCCACCAACCTCTGGGGGGAAGATTGGGACTAAAACCTAAATTATAACTGAGAGTCTTTTTGGAGTCTTTTATTTTTTTATTTTTTTTTTTTATGATAGTCACAGAGAGAGAGAGAGGCAGAGACACAGGCAGAGGGAGAAGCAGGCTCCATGCACCGGGAGCCTGACGTGGGATTCGATCCCGGATCTCCAGGATCGCGCCCTGGGCCAAAGGCAGGCGCCAAACCACTGCGCCACCCAGGGATCCCTGAGAGTCTTTTTTTTTTTTTTAAGTTTTTTTTTTTATTTAATTATTTATTTATGATAGTCACACAGAGAGAGAGAGAGGCAGAGACACAGGCAGAGGGAGAAGCAGGCTCCATGCACCGGGAGCCCGATGTGGGATTCGATTCCCGGTCTCCAGGATCGCGCCCTGGGCCAAAGGCAGGCGCTAAACCTCTGCGCCACCCAGGGATCCCCCTGAGAGTCTTTTTAAAAAGCAGTTAGATTCTCAGAGGCTCTCCCCTTCCACCTGCAACTGGATGACAACTCTCAACTCGTCTCAGGAGTGTTAGTCTTTGCAAAATATAAATATACCATCGTTAGAGTGAAGGACTGGACATCAAAATAGGTGAGCAGTCAGGCTTTTGCCTGTAGGCAGAAGATTAGAAGCACCCTCTCTGAGGACTCCCAGAGTTTAGTCTAACAGCCCAGAGGAAAGAGCATGGAACTCTGGCTCACTGGAGATTCTACTATAGAAAGGCCTTCAGACACTAAACAGCATACTTATGCACAGAGCTTTGAATACCCTGTTTAGTGCATTGCTCTTAAATCCAAAAGAGCAGACAAGCTTTCTGTAAGTTTTAGAGAACAGAGCAGAAGTTTTTGAAGACTGTTTGGGGATGAAGAAGATTTTTGAAGTATCAAGGAAGAAAAAACAGGTTTCATAAAAAAAAATGGGAAGAAGAATGGCTTGGACATAAAGCAGAATGGTTTGGATATCACAAGGACAATACTGGAATACGGAAATCAATCACATGATGCTACACAATACTAAGGAAAAATTACTATTTTCTAAAATTCCTGACCCAACAAATATCCACTAAAGACAAGAGTCAAATAAAATCATTGTCAAACATACAAAATCTCCTTAGAGGCCATGCTTTATGAAGATCAGGGAAGAAACAAAAATGAGAGAGAGAAAGAAAGGCAGAGAGGCAGGGAGAGACAGGGAAACAAGAGAGAGACAGAGAGAGCGCGAGAGAGACAAAGGGTCCAAGAAGAAGGAAATAACACCAGAGGCAAAAGTGAATACAGTTTCCAAGATTGCAGAGCTCCAGCAGCCTCAGAGATGAATCTAAATTGGAGTATGGTGAAGGTCTAAATGACCTCTTCAAGAAGGAAAGGATACGACATCAGTGTATTTAATGAACAAAGAGGAGGTTTAACAATATGGGAAACTGAGTGCAAGGTATGCTTGAACTTTCTGTACTATCCTTGCCTAAATTATTCTCAATTAAACATTTATTTAAAAAAATAGAACTGTGTTGGTAAGTTAGAATCATGGAAGTATGCATGAATATGGTGGTGATTGAAAAAGAACTAAGCCCTTATTTTTCTTCAGTTTAAAATTGGAACATCAAAAAGTTAAAATATAAACAGGTTATTTAATGATGTGGGGGTCAGAGCGCCTGGATGGCTCAGCTGATTCAATGTCTGACTCTTGATTTCAGCTCAGGTCATGACCTCAGGGTTTGTGAGATAGAGCCCCACCTTGGGTTCCCCACTGGAGATGGAGCCTGCTTAGGATTCTCTTTCTCCCTCTCTCTCTGCCCATCCCCCATTCTCACACACATAGCTCTCTCTATCTCAAGAAAGAAAGAGAGAGAGAAAAGAAGGAAAAGGAAAGAAATATGTGGAAGTCAATTTCAAAATATGAATATGTGAAGAGTGGGGAGTGGTGAATAGGAGCAGCGGTTAGGGGAGGACTGTTTTAGTACCAAGCCTTGTTACACTGTTTGATCCTAAATCATGTACACGAACTTGATAAAAATAGAAAATTAAAAGAACAAGATGTGGTCCCTATATTATCCAGATTTTCCAGGGAAATTTGAATGTCTAATAATCAATCCCATTGCCCCCTTATGTTATTTTGTCATATTATATCTATGCTTTAACAAATAATTTGATTTGGGAAATTCAGCCGCTCTAAGAAGGGAAACAACAGTAACAGTTCTATTTAATTTGCATATTTATCACTTGGATATGAATGACACTCCTGAAATTGTGTCCAAAAATATTATTCTTCATCCTTAGGCTAAAGAAAATTGTTTATTATTTACATCAAATACTTCCATTTTTCACAAATACATGTTAAACCACATCCTTTTTTTTTTGAGAGAGAGAGAGAGAGAGAAAGGGGCAGAGGGAGAGGGAGAGAGAGATTTTTAAGGCAGGGCTCATCTCATCACCCAGAGATCATAACCTAAGCCAAAATCAGGAGTCAGACACTTCATCAACCTAGCCACCCAGGTGCCTCAAAACTACCTCTCATTCTGTAAAATCAAGACAAAGTACAAATTAAAGAAGTCTTAGTGTATCTTCTTTATTGAATCAGATATTTCAGGATATATGATGTAACTTATGTTTATACTTTCCCAAATACCTTCAAATATAAATATTTTGAAAATACTTGAAATGGATAAAAGAAATGTTTACTGTAAAAGTATTCATTCTGAAAAAAAAAGTATTCATTCTGTGGCTGTTGAATCATCCTTTGACTACCATTAAATTATTTGTATATCAGTGAAAGTAGGAATCTTTTTATGCATTTCTCCTTCATAAATTGCAGGGCATATAGTTAGAAAGCTCTTACCCATCTTTAAATTGTCTTAACTATTGTGCTTCTAGAAAGAATCAAGTTCTTATCTATATATATTGCAACTAGAATTTTTTCTTTGGTATAACTTGTGTCTTTGTCACTTTCATCCCAGAAAACAAGATGTCCTTGTTGAAATGCCATTTCTTCATGTCAATAGTTTCCTTGACCTATTCAATGGAACTGGTAACAATATGCAAATTTCTTCCATGAATTCAAATGTGTTTCAGTAATTGTGCCCTCAGAATGTTTTTTGCATTATTTCAAACGTGCCTGTCCCCTTCTGTTCACACCATACTACATCTGCCTTGATATCCTATTGTCATCCATCCTCTTCATGTGGCTACACCGGCAAAACTGAATTGTAATGGGTGGATAGAAACCTGGTGGGAGAGAATGGAAATGAATTTTAAGTCAAGATTAAATTTCTTTCTAGGCTTCCAAAGGAATCAATGTGTCTATGACTTTAAGATTATTTTAGGCATCCACAAATGAGCTATTTTGATTAAACTACAAATAATTTTAACTTTGTGGATAAGCTTCTGGATAATTTTTAGAAATGAATTTTTATTCAAATGATAATTAAAAAGAGGGTTCTGTGAATTAATTTATTTCTCCAATTGTTTTTCCTTAAAATTTCACAATACCGGAAAAAAAAAAACCCTGCCATCTAGACTCATTTCTACCTCTAAGGATTAAAATAATGTCCAAATGATTGTGGATTCCCCCTTACTATTCCCTTTATTTTTTTTTTAATTTTTATTTATTTATGATAGTCACAGAGAGAGAGAGAGAGGCAGAGACACAGGTAGAGGGAGAAGCAGGCTCCATGCACCGGGA
The DNA here is from genome assembly GCF_905146905.1 of Nyctereutes procyonoides. Lineage (NCBI taxonomy): Eukaryota > Metazoa > Chordata > Mammalia > Carnivora > Canidae > Nyctereutes > Nyctereutes procyonoides. The sequence continues at coordinate 9,686,077 of NW_026575145.1, forward strand.
GCCCGACGTGGGATTCGATCCCGGGTCTCCAGGATCGCACCCTGGGCCAAAGGCAGGCGCCAAACCGCTGCACCACCCAGGGACCCCCTTACTATTCCCTTTAAAGAAGAGAACTTAAAGATTAAAGAAGATTTAAAGAGAAAGAATTTAAAGATTAAAGAAGAAATTTATCATGAATCTGGATCACATGTAAAGTAATCCCTGATACTGTCCCAAAGGTATAGCTTCTGGCGAGAATAAAGGCATTTAATCTAATCATCTTGTTCTAGGGTTATAGATGGATGGAATCATATAAGAAGTGGCAGCTAGGAGAAGCCTATCCAAAGATCCAGCTTTAGGTACAGTCTTTCAGACCCTTACTACTGCCTTTCCCCACATTCACTCCAGATCTCTCCCTCCATACTCTCAATTTACACTCCACTAATCTCAGTCCTGTGACCTGTAGAGGAGCCCTTATTTTGTCCTAAAAAAATTATCCTATATTCTTCATATTTTTCACTAATATTCTTTAAAAATGGTCAAAAATCCCAGGTATAATTTATTAGGTCCTTACTTGTGAGTCTTATCTAAATTTATTTTAGCCCTAGGAGTTCTATTATTATTCTATTTTATATACTCCTTATTTGCACTACTCCTTGCTTATTGACATTATTCCGCAAGAGCCAGGATACAGTCAAACTTCTGCAGAGACTTTGTCTTCTGAGAAAGACTCCTTTCTTCCCAGCATCTTTGGAGGAGACCCTTTTGGGTTGATTTCCTAATCTTACATTTTCTGCTTCTCCTCAATTTGAAACTTTTCTTTTGACTTCCAAGATACTTTGGCAAGAAAGTATCTTAGCTTGCGTACCTCCCTGCCCTTATGTCCCCGCCCCCCCGGATTACCTTCCTTCTCCTTTTTGCTATCTAAAGGTATCCCCCCAGGTTTTATCCTTTGCTCCATTCTCTCCAGTCTCACATTTTGTTGCTGTGAACTTTACATAAGCACAAAGACATATCATGTCACATCACATCTAATGAAGTCTGCTATATTATTTGATAATATTCAATTTTTCTATAAAAACTGCAAAACAAGGTGGATGAAATGCATAAGTGGCAAGCATAGATAGTAAGTTGGTAGCTTATGACATGCAGGCAAAACTCATGGCCTATGCTAAGTATGGATAATGTGTAAATAGGTCTTGTGAGACACAGGCAGATTACATGAGTAAATCAGTAACCTGTAACACACATTTATGACAGAGTTAAAGGAATATATAATAGACAAATGAGAATGTTACTTATACCCAAAAGGGATGGGAAAGCCAAGTCATGATCAAGCCCTACCCCAAAGCACAGCAGAAGCACTGATATTCCTTTGAAGGCTTTTAGCATTTAATTTGAACTTCTGGTATGCTACCTTTTCTTACCATGCATACATCTTATCTCCACATTTAGCCTGAAAGCTCCCAAAAAGCAGGCATACTAACACATGCATCTTTTATTCCTGGAAGCATTTGGTATCCAGAACTGCTGCCTCATAGAGCTGAATAGATGAGGACATAATGTGGACATCTTGGCCAGAAATTAACTCTCTTTTACTGTCATTTTCATAAAGCCGTTCATCTGTGAAATAACTGATACTGTGAAAATTCAACATTTTATCCAAAGTTAATGTTCTCCCATTCTCTCAACAGTTAAGACGTGTGTATCACCCAGGTAGCTTAGAAGAGTCTTTTCTTTTTTGAATGAAAACAAAATACTAATCTGTACATGCATATGCTGGTGTGACACACTTTATTTTTAATATAATGAAAATATGTAACATAGAGAGAGTACAGAATAGCAGGTAAAAGCATTGACTTTAGAGTCCAGTGCCAGGTTTCAAGACCTGGATTTGTAACTTATATTCGTGCAACCTTGAGTAAGTTTATTTTTTACCTAACTTCTCCAGTGTCTCCATCTCTAAATGGTAGGGAAACAGAAATAGTACCTAGTGCATAGGGCTATTGTATAAAATAAATGAATGAAAGCAGGCAAAAAGTGCTTAGAACAGTGCCTGGCAAGCAGTGAGCTGTCAGTGCTTGTTAGCTTTTATTATAAAAAGCTACAAATCCTACAAAGCCATTTTAAAACTGATTCCTTTTTCTGTACTCTGAATAACCTTCCAGCCAGAACTGTTTGTCTTTCAAAACTAGATTCCAGCCTCACATCCTCCCTAGATAAGCAAATATATATACACTGATTATCAAGGCTAAGAAAAGCTGAAAATAATGCTGATGGTCATTAACTCTAATAATATTCCCTTTGTGTTTGTTTTGTCTTGTTGAGTTTAGGAGCCATTTTCACGTTCATTGCACCATTGTATTTTCACAACACCTCTGCAACAAAAGTGACCAGCTTTTTACCTTTCACTTTTGAAAGGTAAGGAAACTATTGCACAAAGGGGTTAAAAAAAGGTTTGCCTTTAAAACAATGGTTTGCCTTTGTCACCTGGAGGATGATCATGAACTCAGGGCACTGCAACTCTTGGCCATAGACCTTTCTGCCTTGACACTGTAGAAAGGGTTCAACGGATGTATTTTAAGAGCTGGGATAGCTTCAAGCCAATAGTCTCTGACCAGCCCTCCCCTATACTTTTTTTCTTTTTAAAATTTCCCATAAGGACAAATACCTTAATATTTGTTCCACTCAAGGATTTTGTTACTAGGAGAACACAGCATAACAGAGTTAGAAGAGCATGGACTCAGAGTTGTATTGTCTGGGTTTAATTCCTATTTGCCACTTACCAGCTGCATGACCTTAAGAAAATTATTTAACTTCTCTGTGTCTCAGTTGTTCCATCTATAAAGAGGGAGAATGATACTACCCAATCTCTTGTGTTCTTGTGAAGATTGTTAAGAATAATATGTGTCAAGCATTCAAGAGAGCACCTGATGAAATTGGTGCAGGCTCTTGTTATTTTTTTAAGTCTTTTTTTCTTATGACTTTATTTATTTATTCGTGAGAGCCACAGAGAGAGAGAGAGAGAGAGAGGCAGAGACACAGGCAGAGGGAGAAGCAGGCTCCATGCAGGGAACCCGATGTGGGACTCGATCCCAGGACCCCAGGATCACGACCTGGGCCGAAGGCAAGTGCTAAACCACTGAGCCACCTGGGCGTCCCTCTTGTTGTTGTTATTATGTATGAGAAAGTAGCCTTAATTCTTTCTCACTCCGGCTGCTATTGGTCAGCTGCCTAAAGCAAGATTTGTCACTGTATGAATCCAAACAACCAGATCCCATAGTCATCAAGGGCTTGAACTAAACTGCATTGCACCTCTCACCTGAGATCTTTGACTTTTCTAAAACTGCTTTCCCTCACATACCTTGAACAAAAATATCCGTGATCTCATATTGCCCCAAAATAATCTCGACGAGTCTTTTTCCTGACTTTTACCCTTGTCACCATGATCATCCTCCAGTTTCGGCTAAGGAATTGGTTGCTATGGCAACACTCACCACCCACAGTCAACAGTCAAATTTCATTTCTCAGATACAACTATTAGAAAATAAATGATCCATGTAACATTCTTTGTGTTTGTTTCCCTGTTCATTTGAAAAATCTCCTTCCTGTTTGAGGCACTCATAAATGGGATAAAAATGCCTTTTTAAAAATTTGAAGACTAATTTGTTAATTCAGACAAAAACACTATTTGAGTTTTCAATGTTTTAAAAATAGGCTTCTGTCAACATAAGGTAAAAAAGAAAGCACAGTCATAAGCTACTTTAGTCTCAGATTGTGTTTAGTCAAACTGCTTATTTTGTAATAGGAACATCAAATGAATTGTAACATGTTATTTGCTAAAAGAATCTTCCCTCTTTTATTTTTACACCCTGGGCAAAAATGACTTATTCAACTATTTCAGAAACAAGAAGAGACATAGAGAATTTCTACCTTTATTCAGTAGCCTTCCCACCAAAACCATTTTTATGCCCCTAATCTAAGATGAGGTAATAAATAGCACATGATATATGTACCAGCAGTGCCCAACACCACACATTTCTAGGATACTTTTCCAAGTACACAGTCAGGGAAAACCTAGCCTAGGCCCCAACACTGGGACATGTGTCAATAGCAACCATGTTTATTCCTTTACATACCTTACTCTTCAAACTTCACCCAGTGATTCTGTAATAAGCCATGATTATGGTTGAGTTTCCCCAATGATGGAGGTAAGGAGGAAGCCCTACTCCATCAACTCCAACTCTCCACCCTTTTGAGAAATAGAGATGGCAAGCAGAAGCTCCGCACCCCCTCTTCCCTCTATCCTCCAATCTTTCCCTATCTGATGCTCTCCCCCGACCTCTTCCCCCATCTCTCCTAATACCCTTTATTGGTGATTATTCATCATGTTCAATACAGCACTTAAAAGGGATATATATGGATATAATAACACTGCAAGTTTAGCAAAAGAGTAAAGCTAAGAAAGATTTAGGACAATGATCATATAAATCTTTTCTTGAAATAAAATTTTTAAGAATTTTGATCAAGTGATATTAAAAATCAGTATATCTAGGAGTCCCTGGATGGTTTTAGTCAGTTAAGTATCTGGCTCTTGATTCCAGCTCGGGTCTTGATCTCAGGGTCATGAGTTCAAGCCCCATGCTGAGCTCCATTCTGGGCGTGGAGCCTACTTAAAAAAAATCAGTATATATAAATATAATAATCGATTTCCATTTATCCCAATCAGAAAGCCCCCTTTTGCCTTTTAACTTTATTAGGGTCTTAGTTGATTCTTTTAAAATAATAAAGACTCATTTATATAAGTGGATATAGAAGACAAGCCCAACTTGCAGGAGCATACAAATTAGAAGGCATTGAAAATATTTGTTCCTGTAAGATTATAAATATGGTATGCAGCAATAAATATGATAGTTAGCCTCACTTTATGTTGAGTAAATATGCACTCAAAAATTTCAAAGAAGCATTTTTTTTTAGTTCAGAAAAAAATATGACAGGGATTTTTACAAAAATTCTAAATATCAGACAAGTCCTTTCTGCTATACTGACATTTTCTATTAAAAGTGAGTAAATATTACAGCCAAAAATCAATGAAGTAATTCCTTTTGGAGAAGCAATGTGGATAGGTGGCAGAAAGGTGATGGGTGTAGATCAGGAAAACTAACATCACAACAGGCAGCAAGGGACCAGATATGAAGCAACTGCATGGAATGAGATAATCCTCTATGGTTGAAGCTAGGGATGTCTAGTTTTCAGGAATGGAGATTAGTGGAGGGTTTCACTATAACTGGGGAGGGATGAAAAGATTTATCTTATTGAAAGTTTTTCCAAGTGGATTTTTAAAATACTAGATGAATGTAATTGTCGACCTGTAATAACCATTTCTTTTTCTTATATCTAATGCATCAGACCCCCTGTAATTATAATTTCAAGAAAGTTAAATAGCAGTTAAAAGAAATTAGATTTCAACATAATGCAAAGAAAAATGTATTGCTTAAATCCCCTGTATTTGAGATGGGAAGAAACTGAAGCAAATTCCTCCTGTAGAGGTTGTACATCTACAAATCAAAGGAAATTTCCTGATGGTGACATCCAAACCAAACCATCTTGCTTGTTATCCCAATGAGTCTCAAGTGAAGATTGTTGTTGCTTAATTCAATTTTTTTCTAGTATTGCGCTATCTTCATTTAAGACTTCAGAATATTTGAAATTAATAAAAGGTGCAGTGTACTCCTGATGACTATTCAATACAGCATGGAAGTTCACCAAAAACTTTGCAGGCTTGGAATTAAACTCTCAGAGATGTTAACAGAAAGATGAAAGAAAGCAATTCTCTCTCTCATCATGTCAATGGAGGATGTGTTTTCCAGATCCTTCTTCTTGTGTCCAGTACTAATAAGAAGAATCTCCACTTTGACAGCATACACAGTTTAAACCTGTAAGCATGCTTGAGTTGTCCACTTACACCTAAGAAACTAAAAGATTTACACCTTGAGGCTATTTTCTCTCCAACTTATTTGAAAGGAGAGCACATCAGGGGACTAAACTCTGTGAGCAGTGTCTGATGTGATGAGTGGATGATTTAAAATGGGATGAAGGCTCACAAAATGTCCTCACAAAAATGACCTCTACCCTATAGAGACCAAGGGCTCAAAACAAAGAAAGCTAACATCCATAGGCAACCAAACATTCTTATTGCTCAAATAAAGCAGATGTTTATTATTTTAATTATGAAAAGGAAAGTTCTGGTTTTAAGCAGCCTCTAGCAATAAAACAGGACACCTGAGGGCCTCATTTATTAGCTGTTGATATTAATCAATCTGCATTTTGTTCTTCTAGTTGCTCTGGAAGATATTGATACAGTCCCATTACAAAGTATTAATACTCCAAGAATTATAGTCAGGAAACTAGGACTATTACACAGGAAACAATTGTAAATAATACAAGATGCTATGTTCATAGAGCAAAGGTTTCTAGTTCCATTGCCTGGTGAACTGAGGAGACCCTGGGCCCTGAGGCCTCAATCTAGCCCATGCCTAAGATGTTGCATAAGGCTCTTGGAATCATCACAGGAAAGAACTCAAGGATGGACATGACATGGTGGGTGAGTGACATAAGCAGGAAAGTTTATTAAAGCAAAAGTATATTCTAGAGGTGTGAGAGCAGGTGAGCTCAATAGAAAGAGCTATACATACTAGGGTATGGGTCTCTATTGTTTATTAAAAGTTGTTAACAGGGTAGTGGAATATCATTACTTGTGGCAGTGATTTCTTGGAAGCAGGATTTGGGGCCTTTTCTTCCTTATTTGCTCAGCCTTGGACCTCAGCTTTAGTGATGCATCCTCCCGATCCCAGGACCAACACTGTCAGCCATCTTGGGTTTGTCTGGTTTGATCTGGCTTCTTCTGGTTTGTTTTTGGAGTGCTACCAGGACAGGCTTCTGACTTTCCTACTGTCTGGCCATGACTTTTTCTTTGCTGGCCTCCAGGCATCCTATTAGAATCTGACTGCCTACTCTAACAGTGGTGTTAGAAGAAAATAAGAAATCATGTAGAATTTTTTAAATTGGAAGCCAGAGTGAGGAAGGGAAGGGAGAGGACCATGACCTAAATGGACAGGTGCTTTATAATCCTGTGGAGATGGAATAGAGGTCAGAGTGTGCAGGGTGGGAGGGTCAATGGAGAGTTGTAGGAATAGAGACCAGGAGGCTGATTTGGAGGCTATTATAAAGTCTTAAGTGACTTAGGGGAGAGGTGGTGGGAACAGAAAAAACACAATGGATATATTCAAGAGACATGTCTAAAGTGGAGCCACAGGAAAGAGGCCAATTGTTCATGGAAGAAAGGAAGAGAAAGATTCAAGGCTATCTATGATTTCTCCTTTGGAGAAGGACCTTAACTTGAAATAGTCAGTTTATGTAATTTGGGCATGCAATGATGAAACATCAGTCTAAAAGCTGAATGCTTTTGATGTTGGAAAACCCATATAAATATTGTGAGTACAGGTCACTTCCAGTAGAACTCAGGGCTCAACTGACTACAGGTGATATACATTTAAAACTGAAAAGCAGGTTGTGCCTGCAGTGTTCTCACCACGCTGTACTCCTGAAAAGGGAGCCCTAACATTCCCTTGGGAGTTCACAGACTTGATGTCAATTCTGTGATGTCATTCTCACTCACTCTTTCAGTAGGATTTGATCCTTTTTCTACTTTTACAATACCTGCTCAGCCTTGGACCTCAACTTAAATGATGTATCCTCCCAAAACCAGGACCAATGAGTCTTAGTGTATGCTTCTGTATCCTCTTATAGCTCTCTGGTACTTTCCTTCATAGTGCTTATCACACTTTGTAACTATCCATCTGTTAATTTATTGTCTTTCACAAGATCCAAGTTCCTTTAAAACATGGAGATGTTTTTATTTTTATTTTTTTACCACTGTATTCCCAGTATAAGGCTCAGTGCCAAGGACATGGAAGATGTTTGATAATATATATTGAACGAATAAATGAATTATCAGTTCCACTGCCTTTGATACTTTGGGTACCTAATGCATACTGTCTCCATGAACAGGAGTTTGATAATCAATCTCATGTGATTGGAGATGAAGTGATAGATAAAAGAATGAAGAAAAATATAGACCAGATTTAATGTCTAACTAGATATCAGAGATGGAGAAGGTAATGCCAGTGACTTAAATCTGGGATGGCTAGAAGCTTTCTCTCTCTAATCTCAGGCTTTAGGGAATACTACATTTTAGGCCAAAGAAAATGCTCTGTTTTGGCAGTTAAGTCAGCGTTGTACTCAGATTCAAATTACAAAGTGTTCAATTATATGATAATTGTATTCTTATTTTTTTTAGCAACCACCATACTGTTTTCCATAGCAGCTGCATCATTTTATATTACCACCAATAGCATACAGCAACACGAATATACTTAGCATTACTAAACTATACACTTGAAAATGGCTACAATGGTAAATTTTTCCACAATTTTAAAAAAAATTGAAGCACTCATTGGGCACCTACTGGATGCTGCCAAGCACATTGGTAGCATCTCAGCTGACATTACTGGGATAGTACTGGCACGTCTAAAGCCAAGTATTTCAATGAGGTGTCAGAGGAGAGAAGATGGAGGATTGAATGAAAAGCCCATTCTAACTTTATCACTACCCTGAATTTTTATCCAGAGGGACTAAAGTATTCCCAGTGTTTCTAATAGCCTAAATATCAGTTTTTCTTATTTTTATTGAAAAATACTTGATTTACAATAAATATTGTATTAGTTTCAGGTGTGCAACATAGTGATTCAATATTTATATACATTGCAAACTGGACACCACAGTAGGTCTAGTTGCCATCTGTCAACATACATAGTTATTATAATATTATTGACTATATTCCTGAATATCAGTTTTAAGATTGTGAAGTAATCTGAAAAAAATTAGGTAATTGCATGAATTTCATTTGGCCTTCCTTCATTTACTATTTTGTTTTCATTACACCATCCCAGGTTGGATGTGAGATGATTTCATCCTCTTTCATCATTTGATTGTCCCTTAAATCCTCCTGTACTCTAATTATTAATACTGATAGGGATGTCAGTAACTTAAAATATCAAAGGGTATTGGCTTCTGACATCTCCCTCATATGTCTGGGCTCTTTTAGGAATCCAGAGTATTCTGTTTAATAGTTTCAAAGCTGTAAGGAACACATTTTCTGAACACAAACATACTATCAACAGTAAACATATTACACTTATTCCCTATTGACTAAAAATATAAGTGTGTGTGTGTGTGTGTGTGTGTGTGTGTGTGTGTGGCTTCCTAGGTGATGAAGATTTGGAGAGTGAGGACCAGGAAAGAGTCCCTTCAAGGCTGAGAAGTAGCAAAGGTAAAGGTTGTTTGTTCCAAGAGGCCAGAAAATTGAATTCTTATCCCTCATCTTCAAAGAAGGATAACACAGAGCTTATTTTGTGTCCTGAAGAGAGAGTCAGAGAAGGACCCGGGATTTGCCCTCTCACTACTGGGTTGAGAGTCCTAGATGGAGCAAAGTCTTGGTGTGTGCATCTGTTGCTTAACAAAGGGGACCCAGCAGAGCCTTTTCTGAATGTGCTCAGTACAGAGAGGAAAAGAGGATTTCCTGCTCTGCTGGTGAAGCCTTTATGCTGAAATCAGCTTTCTCCACAGTCTTGCTATTCCTCAAGGAGGGTCTAGGAGAGAGTGAGGAGGGATTTATGCAGCCTTTTCCCCGACTGGGTGTTTCTTCTGCTTTTCCATGCCGCTAGGTAGAAGACCCAAAGCCCATAGGAGCACCCCACACCCACCTCCGTATTTCCCCTCCTTATCCTGAATGCACATTTAGAAACAATTCCAAGAAGTCTGCAGTTGTTCAAGACACCCCAGGTTATAACAGACAGCATGTTTATAAACTCCTTCCTTGACTCTCACCTCCATCTCCTAGGATTCAGGGTTATCTCATCTAATAGAAAAACCAGGAAAAGTATACATCTCCAGAGGTTTCCCCAGTTAGCTTTCCAATTAGCACATGCCCAATCACACAGTGTGTGCAGAAGGGTTATGATTAAGCAATGACATATTTACAAATACATTTAAAATTGTGAATGCTCATGCTAAATATAAGAGTTTGAGAGACGGTGCAAAATATTCCAATCTGTCAATAACTGCAAAGTCAAATCTACAGTAAGACCATTCACAAAAGGTGCAATTTGGCAAAAATATAATAATAATGATCTTTAGTTTTTCACCAATAGATGCATGTGTATATGACTATAGTATAGCAGGTAGCACTTTTCCCTCTCTCCCCACTAAAATAAATATTATGTGAATTCATACAAAATAAAGAGGTGGTATACCAAAAAGATATATGGCATTGATTTTATTGAATAGATTTGCCTAAGTCACTGCTATTTTAAAACAAAAATTCCTGATGCTAAATCTGAAGTTCAAACAAAAATCTCCTGAATTTATCAGATTTGAAATGCTGTATAATAGTGAGAATAAATCACAAAACTGGAATAGACAAGCCAATTTAGAATCTGTTGGGCAGGAGTGTGTGCATTAATCAGATACATAGGTCTTAAGATAGTCCAGATATTAAGTCTGACTAATAATAATTTCAAGGTTCCCACTGCCTCTACAAGGTAAATGCTAAGGTAACTGCTGATTATCCCCAGTACTTACAAAGCAATAACAGATAAGCCTAATAGGATTTGAATTTAAGTAGCTGTGATTTTTTTCCCTCCTTCTTCCAGCTTTGTGAAGTGGAAATTGTACAGGCTCCAATGGAAAAGGCACAATTTCAGACTTCAGGTATGCCCTGATGATCAGACACACTTAACTACACAAATCCTCCAAGACCAAATCATAGTGTGAAACTAGGGTCAGATCAGGCACCAGAGTATGCTCAATAAAAACACTGCTGGCATTGTTACAGTAAGAATTTCTTAACAATATTTTCTAAAGCAGTATTTCAGATCAATTCACACTAGCCAATGAGCCTAGAACTGATGGCCCCACAGAAAAATTATATGATTCTTGAGAAAAAAACTAGAAAATCCTATGTGTTAAATTGCCAACATAACATTTTTGCAAAGTCACTAGGCTTTATCATATTTGTTTGTACTATATAGGTGTGTACACTGTATGTGTGTGCATTCAGTCAACTGTCATTTCTTGAGTGCTTATTATATGCCAGCTATATTGCTATGGACTTGGGATAAGTGCTGAAGAAGAGAGACACAGTCACTGCCCTAAGAAAATACAGTCTAGTGGAGCTGTGCTTCTCCAACTTTTAATGTGCATACAAATCACCTGGGGATCTCATTAGTATGCAAATTCTGATTCAGTGTGTCTGGGGTAATGCTGAGATTCTGCATTTCTAATACACTCCCTTTTAATGCTCATGTTGCTGGCATTTGAGTAGCAAATATTGGAGGACACAGACATTAAATCATACAAATAACTATATGCTTACATTTGTGATAAGTGCCATGAAGAAAAAAACACAAGGATCTATGAGATCAAGTAAAATGGGGGACCTAAGCTCTACCTCAGAGCTAGGGGAGGGGATATTTAAGCCAAAAGCTGGAGGATGGTGGGAATACATCAGTCTAAGCAATAGAGGGCAACTATGGTAAATGCCACAAGTACCTTTGGTGTCTTTCTGCCTGAAGCTGCTCTCTGGACACCAGAGTATGCTTGACCTGTGCTCCGGGATTATCAAAGGTACCTAAAGCCAAATACTCCAGAGCTATTTGCATCGGGACAAGAATTTATAAATAAATATCCCAGCTTCTCCACCCGTTAGTGGACACACTTGGTTGGATATCATAGTCTCTGAGAGGGTTCCCAGTAGTATTGTGCCCTAGGAGCCTACAACTATAACTCATATTAACTTTGACTTTCCTCTTTTCTCTGTATCAGTCCTTACTCCTGGCCAATGACTCTGGTCTCACCTCCAAATAAGTTACTTTCTCCTAAATCCTTGTTTGCTTTTTGAGGGAACTCAGATTGAGAAACTAACCCACTCAGAGAGGACAATAAACAACGATGACATATATATATATATATATATATATATATATATATATATATGTCACAGACACACACACACACACATATATATATGTATATACATGTATACATGTGCGCACACACACACACACACACACACGACTAGGTTGAAATATAAGGGGAAGAAAGACATAGAAACCTGAAGTGAACACAGGCCACTTTTGCTTTTGGATGTTTGCCCCCAATCCTAGTGATCTCGAATTTCTGTTTTGATGATCTCATGGGGAAAGAGGAACAAATTGTAATTATAAACTGCCCCTATTCTATTTCCTGAATTGGATGATGGCTTCATGGTTGCTTGAAAAACTGCACATCAGTGGTTTAGGCACTTTCCTATATGTATATTATATTTCACAGTATTTTAAAATGTAATTTTAAAGAAACTGACAAGAGAGGAATGATTTAGGCAAAGGGAAAACATGTAAGAATTATGTAAATGTTTTGGAAGAACAAAGAACGGGCCAGGGTGACTGGAGCCATGATGAACAATGGGAAGAATGCTGGAAGATTCATTCATACATTCATTTACTCATTTGGGACAAGTACGGCCTTTTTTAATGGAGTTTTCATTGAGTGGGAGACAGGCAAACAACAACAACAACAAATGAGCAAGCAAATTTCAGAGATTAATGATTGTTATGAAGAAAACAAAATAGATTGATGTCATAGAAAAGCAGCGGGGGTGGGGGAGGAATGGTGGTAGAAGGTTGCTCAATGGGGTAATGGAGATTGGGTTACCTAGAAAGATCTCACTGAGGGTACTGGCAATTGAATTGAGATGAGAGGGAAAGGAGATAAAGCTAGAATGGGGCATAGAAGCTAGTGCCTGGAGGTCTTAGTAAGAATTTTGAGCTCTATTTTAGAGCAATGGAAAGCCATTTAAGGTATTCAAACAGAAGAGGGAGATAATCATACTAACATTCTTAAAGATCATCCTGATGACTCTGTGATGAATGGTTTCCAGTGACAAGACCTATCATAGGGGCTGACAAGGATGCCAAAATAGAGACATACAACTGGATTTATTCAGGTTATATTATAGACTTAGAATAGCATATTTCTCACATTAAAATATCTGAGTAGTAGGATAAATGTTTATAATTTAGAACTTGTTAGGCGTTTGGATTATAACAAGCCTTTTGTGTGCATGACTCATTCTTACATTATTTCTTGATTATAAACTTGGCAATAGGGAAATATACTGATTCTGTGATGGCCACCAGAGAATAACTCTTTTATATTACCTCCAGGGTACATGGAATAAGGTCAGCATTGTCTATTTGGAAAGCAGTTTGAATGAAGGAGCTACAAGTTTAATGTTTTTTTAAGTTTCTTATTTCTGTACTTAAGTCATGTTGTTCACTAAACCAGAAGAGTACCTATCATTGTGACATACATTTCTGAGATGACTGAATATGTGTGAATGAATGTAGATGTCATAAATACAACGCTACCTAAAATAACTCTTTATCTAGTCAAGCATATATTAATTTCTTTGGTTATGAGCCTGAGTGATCTGTTGGATTAAGAGTCAAACCAAAAAAAAATTAAAAAAAAAAAGAATCAAATCATATATCCTGATTAAGTCATAATGATGCTCACTGATCATTTTGTTAAGGTCCTGTACAGTTCTAAAGGGCAGCCCGGGTGGCTCAGCGGTTTAGCGCCGCCTTCAGTCCAGGGTGTGATCATGGAGACCCGGGATCGAGTCCCATGTCGGGCTCTCTGCATGGAGCCTGCTTCTCCCTCTGCCTGTGTCTCTGCCTCTCTCTCTCTCCTCTCTGTGTTTCTCATGAATAAATAGTTTTATAAAAATAAAGGTCTATACATATTTTCACAATTCTTAGTCTCTAGCTTAGATTAGCTTCTGAATGCCATGTTCTCCTAATCGAATGTTATCTCCTTCTCAATTTCCTCTGAAGTATTTTTATATATTTTAAGTGAACTGAAAAATATGCTAAGACCCAGACGTTGTTTTTTTTTTACAGTTACAGAATTTATTTAGTGAGGATCAGCAACTTTATAAATTTATGAGACTACTTAAGATGTGATTAATGAAATTTTATCTATATTTTTGTTTCAGATATTTTAAATTAAATAAAATTGATAATATTGGCCTAAACTTACTCTTCTCCTCATATATTCTCTTTAGTTCTTTGGATGGCATTGTTAAAATGAATGAACCAATAAATACCATATATGATCCTTACTGATAATACAAAGGTTGTATGAAAGGTATAGAAACATTGGGAAAATATTTTATTTATCATTCTTTTTCAGATTAATAATTAATATTCTTTTTCAGATTAATAATTAATAATAATATTAATAATTTCAGGTTAATAATAATATCTTTTTCAGATAATAATTATCTTTTTCAGATAATAATAATAATAATTTCAAATTTAATTTTAAAAATGTGTTATCTGCAAAAGACTATGGGGGTCAAAAAACACATTTTGAAAATGTAACTAACATCTTGACTTTATTTTTATTTTACATTTTGAAATTCAGATGTCCAGAATCAGACTAACTATAATTTTTGAATCATGTCATTCTTTCATTTGTCTGAATATAGCCATATTAGTTTATTTTGTTAATTACTTAATTATTTATGTTTAATAATGCAATAGTCATACACGAAGTCACTATGGAAAGCAAAAGCTGAGACTATAACAACAGCTCTAATCAAATCCTGTTTCCGCAACCAATCCATCCCCCTCTTCTCTCTCACCCAAAGGACCCATCACTCGGAATCTTATACTCATTATTCCTTTTATCCCATTATAACAATTTTTCCTAAAATATGCACAAATATACATATTTAGTAGTTTTTTTTAATTTATAAATGTACAATCTTTTGGCACTTTTGTCAGTTAGTATTGTATCAATAAGATTAATTCACATGGTTACTTGCTGCTATAGTTTATTCATTTCCATTGCTATATATTTTCATTGAGTGAATGTATCATGGTTTATTGATCTACCATCAGTTGCTAGACATTTGGAGTCATTCTGGTTTCTGCTAATATGAATAGTGCTGCTATAAATATCCTCTTACATACCTTCTCTTATTCATGTGCAAGAGTTTCTGTTGAGAATATACCTGGGCACTGGGGTATAGAGAATGTAAGATTTTAAGAAAAAAAAATGCCAAGGTTTTCCAAAGTTTGCTGCTCTCATCTGTAATATATAAAAGAACCTGTGAATCCACACTTGCTATTATCAAAGTTTTAAATATTTAGGGACTCCTGGGTGGCTCAGCATTTGAGCACCTGCCTTTGGCTCAGAGCATGATCCTGGGGGTTGGGGATCGAGTCCCACATTGGGATCCCTGCATGGAGCCTGCTTCTCCCTCTGCCGATGTCTCTGCCTCTTTCTGTGCCTCTCATGAATAAATAAATAAAATATTTAAATTTTGTTTAAATATTTGGCATCCAGTGGAGGTAAAATGGTATCCTATTATGCTCTTAATAAACATCATTTTTAAATAAAAACATTCCTTCATTTCTGTTTGTTTTTTTTTTTCAGGAATACTATACATTTCAAAATACGGTATTGGCATATAGACTGATACAAAGTAATGAATTACAAACTTACCTATGTCTTACTTTGAGTTATTTATTTATTTTTTGTAACTCTCCTCTCATGTTACTGCAGGCATGGCCAGGGCTGCCATGCAGTTATTTTGGCCACAATGTTCTCTTCTGTTATCCCACCTCTTGAATGGCAAAATGCCAGGGAGTGAGATCATGTATTTGCTATAAGCTCTCCAGTCATTCATTCTTTCTGATTCTAGAAGCTTCACCTCATCCCAAGTGATTTAAAAAAAATATCTGAGAGATTTCCATTGTCTACTTAGGTTTATAAAAGGTTTTATTTTATTAAAATACATAGTGCTACATGGACACATTTATGAACACAGAGTCATTTGATTGCAAAGTCTATAGAGTTGCCCACATGATGAAGTATTTTTAAAATCCGTTCAATTAGATTTCTAGATGTTCATGTTCCACTCTCATAAGACATTTAGTTACTTAATTCAAATGCAAAGTCATGTTTAAGGTGACATGGCCATCTGAAATGAAGGACTAATGAATGTCCTTTAAATTGGAAATCAGCACGGGTAGTAGAGAAATCCTGCTGCGAAACACATCAGCAAAAGCAAGGTAAGCGTGATAATGATCCATGTATTTACTATCATTTGTTAACATACATAGAATTTCCAAGAGGAAAAGAAGAGTGAGAGCAGTGGTAAAAAGGAGGTGGGGACATACAGAAGTGATCCTGAGACCTTCCTTCCTACCCTTTCTCACTAATCTGAACCGTCTAATCCAGCATAAGAAAGTGAGTTTAAAAGTGTGGTATGCGTTATTCATGGAATGGCAACTTTCATTCTGATTGTAGGTATTTAAGAGCATCATGCATGTTAAGTGAGCTTAGTTGAAACTCTGTACTTTTATTGCAATATATTTGGTTGCTGTGAGCCAAGGTAGATAATGCATTTCCTAAAATGATACAGAATTGCCTAAATTGCTAACAAGAAAATCTTTCCATAGACAGTGCAGTGTTTAAGCTGGTCTTCATTTACTCATCTTTAATTCTTCCCCACTTCCAGTTGAGCTGTGCATATTTTTTAAAAATTGGAACGCTGAAGAAATGGACTCTTAGATGAGGGGGTATTTTTTGTTTACGGTATATAATATGCATTAGAAAGTAATAAATAATTTAATTTCTTAAGAACATTGAACTCTAGTGTCCCTTCAAGGGGACTTTTACAATTCACCGATACAAATATCGGCACTCAATCACAGGAGAAAATGATATTTAAAGAGTTCAAGGATAAAGTCACACATGGGGTAGTTGTTCTCAAACATTAATCAGGCCACGATCTCATTTTTCTATAACCTATAAGCTTGAAGAAGTCATGAAGCAACACAGTGGTAAGGAAACCTAAGTATGCAACAGTTAAGATCGATGGCCATTATTTTTCATTTGGGCCTAGAAGTACATTTCCTTTCCTGAGTGAACCCATATGGCCCTTTCAGGGAGAAACGAACGGAAGCAAAAAAGAAACTTTAAAGCAAGCTCTGACTGAAGACGCAGGATTTACCCATTTAAGATAACGCAAAAGGAGCTCTAAATTCTTAGACTAGCAATTAGCCCCCAGGAATCTCCTTTGACGGAACAGAGAAGCAGAGAGCAGGAGACTGGCGCCCAAATGGTGCTGCCTCCGGCGGCGGCGAAGGGACAGACTTAGATTTCCCACCAGATTCTTTCCCCCTCGCCCCAGCCTCCCGCCTGATGAAGCCTGCAGCCGTCTGCACGTTGCTGTAAGCCGAGGCGACTGGCCCGGACGAAACACAATGGGCGGGCGTGGGCTGTCCGCGAGTTCCTCTTTTCCAGTCCTTCCTGTCAACGTTCACCTAAGCGTTTTGGGATCTGAGCTCCTGAAACTTTCGAATGGGGGGGGGGGGGCTTAATACGTTTCTTCCCAGTAGCGAGCGACTTTCTTTCTTCTTCTCCTGCTCTAAGCAGGGTGTTTGGCCTGGTCGACTGTGTACCCCGCACCCCGGCGCCAGCTGTGTCCTTGACCCCAGAGTAACTCAGGGCTGCGCGGGGCCTGGCACAGCTCCGAACACATTTCCTGCCGCGGCCTAAGGGAAGCCGTTTGCCGCCAGGACGGTGCTGGGGAATCTTGGCAGTTGAGGGCCCCGGCGGGAGTGGGGCGGGGGAGGCGGGGGAGAGCCAGCTGTAGGGGGCGGTGACCGCGCTCTCGGGACAGCTCCGCGCCCTCGGGCGGGACAGAGCCAAACCGAGGTGGGAACAGCTGTGGGAGCGGGGCCTCCAAGATGAGGCCGGCGCTCGCCCTGTGTCTCCTCTGGCAGGCGTTCTGGCCTCGGCCCGGCGGGGGCGAGCACCCCACGGCCGACCGCGCGGGCTGCTCGGCCTCGGGGGCCTGCTACAGCCTGCACCACGCTACCATCAAGAGGCTGGCGGCCGAGGAGGCCTGCAGTCTGCGCGGCGGGGCGCTCAGCACAGTGCGCGGGGGCGCCGAGCTCCGGGCGGTGCTCGCGCTCCTGCGGGCAGGCCCGGGGCCCGGAGGGGGCTCCAAGGACCTTCTGTTCTGGGTGGCGCTGGAACGCGGGCGATCCCACTGCACCCTGGAGGACGAGCCGTTGCGGGGCTTCTCCTGGCTGTCCCCCGACGTCAGCGGGTCCGAAAGCGACACGCTGCAGTGGGTGGAGGAGCCCCAACGCTCCTGCACCTCTCGGAGTTGCGCGGGACTCCAGGCCACCCGGGGGGTCGAGCCCGCAGGCTGGAAGGAGATGCGATGCCACTCGCGCGCCAACGGCTACCTGTGCAAATACCAGTTTGAGGGCTTGTGCCCGGCGCCGCGCCCCGGGGCCGCCTCTAACTTGAGCTACCGCGCGCCCTTCCAGCTGCACAGCGCGGCGCTGGACTTCAGTCCCCCAGGGACCCAGGTGAGTGCGCTCTGCCCCGGGCAGCTCTCCGTCAGAGCCACCTGCCTCGCCGACGAGGTCGGCGCGCGCTGGGACGGGATAGCCCCCGGGGCTGTGCTCTGTCCCTGCCCCGGGAGGTACCTCCGTGCCGGCAAGTGCGCGGAGCTCCCTGACTGCCTAGACGACTCTGGAGGCTTTGCCTGCGAGTGCGCGGCGGGCTTCGTGCTGGGCAAAGACCGACGCTCTTGTGTACCCAGTGGGGAAGGACAGGCGGCCCCTGAGGGGACCAAGGTGCCCGCCAGGCCTGCCACTGCGGCCAGCCCCGTCCCGAAGAAAACGTGGTCACCCACGGTACACGAGAAGCCAGGAGAGGTACCCCATGCCCCAGGACAAGGCAGTTCTGCAACATCTCTTCCCGGGACTCCTCGGTGGGGAGCACAGAGCACGATGTCTACCCTTCGGATGTCCCCTCAAGCCAATTCAAAGGCCACCGTCACCTCTCCGGGAAGCGTGATTCCCAAGTTTAATTCCACGTCTTCCTCTGCCATTCCCCAAGCTTTCGACTCCTCCTCCACCGTGGTCTTCATACTTGTGAGCATAGCGGTGGTGGTGTTGGTTATCTTGACCATGACAGTGCTGGGGCTTTTCAAACTCTGCTTCCACAAAAGCCCTTCCCCCCAGCCAAGAAAGGGGCCTTTGGCCCAGCCGGGCATGGAGAGTGATACCGAAGCCGCTGCTCTGCGTTCCAGTTCTGCACAGTGCACAGACAATGGGGTGAAGGTGGGGGACTGTGGTCTGCGGGACAGGGCGGAGGGCGCCTCGCTGACAGAGTCCTCTCTTGGCTCTGGTGACACATAGGGGACCGGGACAATGGGCACTTCTTCTGAGCAGAGTTTTTCACTTTCAATGAAAAGGGAAAAGAAGAGGAACTTATTTATGCGACTGACTATTCTTATAGAAAATCCCCTTCCCCCAAATTCCCTCTACTCCACTGAGGAGCCACATCTGAATTGGACACTCATTCCCTGAAGATGGAAGAGGTGGGGACAAGTGGAAGTGCCCTATGGTGGTCCTGGGGGCCGGGATCCTACTGGGGAGAGTTACTTCCCTGAGCTGATTCCTGGGCATTTATTAAAGTGGTTGAACTTCTAAGGCGTTGGAAGCAGACAGAAAACAATACAATTAAAAAAAAAATTTAACCAACATGGAAAGGAAACTGTCTACATTGTGCAGGTTGGACATATATTGCTTTGAACTTTCCAGCCAAAAAATAAAGAACTGTTGATAACCCACATTCAAATATCATTGGTTTCCTGGAGGATTAATTATTTAGGAAAAACAGCTGAGGGCATGCCGAGAATAGCAACAAGAGTTTATCCTGCTCTTGTTGAAGGTTGACGGGGAAATCTTCAAGTCCTTGTAATGAGGAGTAGATCTTTAACAACTAGCAACTTTTTTCTTGGTCCTTTTTATACTTTGCTTTCAAAGTCACTGCTACTTAGTGCTCTGCTATAAATCCAAACTGTAGTGTTGCCAGAGTAGTGGCTCTGGAAGCGAATTATAGTTGACCACCAGTTCAAGTGTTTACTGTGTGTCCTTGCTCAAGGAAACAAAAGATTTGTGTTTTCCTCATCCAACATTTGTGCTCTCCAGTGTAATGACCTTCCCAACGAAATAGCCCTCTCCTAAACATCAGGATGCTGATCCTCACTTCCAATTATGGCGATGTTAATTTTCAATTAAAACGTTAATGCTAAATATTGATTTGAAATCTTCTGGGTGCATTAAAGCAAAAATGAGCTGGATTTCTTCCAAAGTTGCTAGGTTTTTATGCACTATTTAATCCATGAAAAAAAAACCTGAATTCCAAACTATTTCCTTACCTCCCTTTAAAAAAGAAGTGTGTGTAGTGACCATACATGCCCATCTTGGAATGTTTATCATTTAACAACCAGCATGGTAAGAGTTAGTAGTATAGGAAATAAGTGGTAAATACAAATATTTATCATCTTGTTATGACTAGGGGCATTGGAAAGTACTCTAAATTAAGGATTCATCTAAAAAATAATTAAGATGTGATAATAATCACTATCTAGTGGAATTGAGACCCCTATAAAATATCCCACTTCAATTAGTATGCTAAGACTTTAAGTGTGTGGGGGTTGTTACATGGAGAGAGAAGGAGAAACAAGCTTAGTAAGCAGGAAGAATGAAAACAGGACTATATTTTCATAGAACCATCTTGATGTTCTTAAGTGTACAATGTATAAAATACATATATAAAACATACATGGTATTGTAACATTAAAGGAATAAAGTAATAGGTAATTTGCTTCATATACTAAATATATGTCTAGTTGTAAAATAAAATCACAAGTGAATTTGAGTTAACATTTGAGGGAATTTTAAATAAAACCATTTCAGGAGAGAACTAAAAGCAGGTAAGTAATGGCTTACTCAGTGTTCCTAACTTGTCAAGAGTATGTCTCAGTTCACCTCAGTTGTGGTGTTTTATCCTTGCTCTTTACTACATGACCTCTCTGCAGAGAAGGTTCTGTTCTATTTGAACAGAATATATGATCTTTTATTTTGTAACTTGAAAAATAGGCCCTTCTATAAATGAACAGAACTGTAAATTATCTATATCTATTGTTATAAATATATCTATAATTATTTATACCTGCGTGTGTGCATATATCTGTGTGTGTATGTGCTTTGTCTTAATGTAGATTGCCTTTATATCATTGTTAGAATGCAATGGAGTATGCATCATTAACTTATGATGCAATATGACATTGGTGGCATTACAAATCTTGGGTTCCAAATGCCCTATGTGAAAAACAAATAGGTTTGGGCTCAATTACTCAACTATTACCTGCCATAATTTCCCTCTTGTAAGTAGAAAAGGAAAGAATTGCAGAAAACCATCTGTTTTCATGTTTGATTTCCTGACAGGTAGCAATTGCAGACCAAGCTTCATACGACTGTGTTAGATTTCTGGCTGTGAAATCTTCCATACAGTTTTGAATCCATGGCAGAATCAGGCCAGCCTAGCTTGCTCTCTGGTGAGCTAAGGTTAGGGATTTGCTGCTTCTCTACTACCACTTCATTACTTCTCCGATCCTTTGGAGGTTCAATCCTTTCTTACTTAAAACTCTCTGTCCCCACATTGATCTCATATAGCTGCCTGTTCAGTTATCTCCTTAAAAGGAAGACTTGGCATCTACTTTACAGTGTTTCTCTTCAGCCTAAGTCCTGCCATTATTTTACAGAATTTCAAAGCCCTCGTGTATGACTCTTCCAATGCCTATACATTTCAGTTTCTCGACTTCCTCACTTCCAGTGACTTTCCCTTCGTTTTAGTCATCCAATCCAACAACCACAGCTTAGCCTTTCAGATGATTCTAAAACTGCTTTATGTCTGAAATCACAAATTCACACCTCTGTACATTTGCACATATGTTGAGACTTGTGCTTTAGGGAGTTTTGCCACTGATTAAAAGTAAACCATTATTGTTTGACCAGTATTCTCATAGAATTCTTTTTTGTTCCCATGAGGTTGGTAGTGACATCTTCTCTTTGATTTCTAATTTTAGTAATTTGAACATTTCATGTTTTGGCATGGGATTCGTCTAACTAAAGGTCTATCAATTGTGTTGATATTCTCAAAGAACTAGCTTTTGGATTCAATGGTTTATTTCCCTATTGTGTTTCTAGTCTCTTTCATTTATTCTCATTTAATCTTTATTATTTCCATCCCTATCCTTGTTTTGGGTCTAGTATATTCAGATTTTTCTAGATTTTTAGGGTGATAAGTTAAACTATTGATTTGAGATTTTCCTTTTTTTAATATAGGCATTTACAGTTATGGATTTACCTTTAAATACCACTCTAAATGGTATCCAATATGGAACTGGAGGGTATTATGCTGAGTGAAATAAGTCAATCGGAGAAGGACAAACATTATATGGTCTCATTCATTTGGGGAATATAAATAATAGTGAAAGGGAATAGAAGGGAAGGGAGAAGAAATGGGTAGGAAATATCAGAAAGGGAGACAGAACATGAAGACTCCTAACTCTGGGAAACGAACTAGGGTTGGTGGAAGGGGAGGAGGGCGGGGGTTGGAGGTGAATGGATGATGGGCACTGAGGGGGGCACTTGATGGGATGAGCACTGGGTGTTATTCTGTATGTTGGCAAATTGAACACCAATAAAAAATAAATTTATTATTAAAAAAAGAATAAATAAATAAATAAATAAATAAATAAATAAATAAATAAATGGTATCCAATAAGGTGGGCAAGTTTTGTTTTCTTTTTCATTCATCTCAAAGTATTTTCTTTTTTTAAAAAAAGATTTTATTTATTTATTCATGAGAGACACACAGAATGAGGCAGAGACATAGGCAGAGGGAGAAGCAGTCTCCCTCTGGGGAGCCTGATGTGGGACTTGATCCCAGGACTCCGGGATCAGGACCCGAGCTGAAGGCAAATGCTCAATCACTGAGCCACTCAGGCATCCCTCAAAGTATTTTCTAATTTCCCATGTGATTTTTCTCTTCAATACATTGGTTATTTAGGAAGATATTGCTTAATTTCTACATATTTGAAAACTTCCTTAAATTCCTTCTGTTTTTAATTTTTAACTTGATTCCATTGTACATACTTTGTGTGATTAGAAAGCTTACTTTGTATGGTTTCAACCATTTTAAACTTATTGAGTCTTCTTTGTGGTCTATCCCAGAGCCTAGCTTAGGTCTATC
Organism: Nyctereutes procyonoides; assembly: GCF_905146905.1. Classification (NCBI taxonomy): domain Eukaryota; kingdom Metazoa; phylum Chordata; class Mammalia; order Carnivora; family Canidae; genus Nyctereutes; species Nyctereutes procyonoides. The sequence continues at coordinate 9,709,378 of NW_026575145.1, forward strand.
CTGGAAAATGTTCCACAGGTACTTGAGAAGATAGTGTTGGTGTTGAGTAATGTACTATAGCAGTCTGTGTCTTTCAAGTCCTTTATTATTTAAGTTTGATCTTTTTCTTCATTGAGGGCCACTGAAGTCTCTTAACTTTTTATTGTTGGATAATATATTTCTAACTTCAGTTCTTTCAGTTATTTTTAAATGTATTTTGAGCTCTGTTATTAGGTACTTATATGTTTATGGTTTATAAACCTATATATTTATATGTTTATGGTTATATCTCTTGGTGTATGGGCTCTTTTTTCATAAAATATCCGTTTATCTCCAGTAACATTTTTTATTTGTTTTAAAGACTATTTTGCATGAGAGCAACTTCAGTTGCCCTATGGTTGCTTTTTCTTGTTATATTTTTTTACATCTTTTTAGCTTTCAACCATTTTGCTTTAAATGCAAAGTATCTTTTCTAGACAGTATATGTTAGGACTGTTTTCTTTAATCCATTTTCCAATCTCCACCTTCTGAATGGATGTTAAATACATTTGTGATTATTATAATTACTGATAATGTAGGATTAAATCTGCCATTTTCTATTTGCTTCCTCCACGTGTTATCTCTCTTTTGTCCCTGTATTCTATTACTGATTTTTTTGTACTGAATATTTTATAGAGTGCCATTTAAAATCTCTTGTTTCTTATACTTTCATAAAGATTTTTGCTAAGTGGCTACCATGGAGATTATAATTAACATCTTAATTTAAAGACTATGTTATTAGGATTAACGTCAACTAATTTCAATAGTATACAACAATTTTTCTCCAACATAGTTACATCTTTTTTGGGGGATCGCATCAGGCTAACTAAAGGCCTGCTACCTCCCTCCTTCTTTGTGCTATTATTGCCAATCAAATTACATCTCTGTACAATGTAAGCCTACCATCACAGTTTTATAACTCTTGCTTTATTATGCAGTTATCTTTTAAATCATATAGAATAAAAATTATAAAGAAAAAATACATTTATACTGTCTTTCATATTTACCTATGTTGATACATTTACCCATGCTCTTTATCTTTGTGTGGTTTTGTGACTGCTTACTGTCTTTTATCATCATCTTGAAGGATTCATGTTAGTATTTCTTATAGGGCCTGTCTACTGATGACAAATTCTCTCAATTTTTGTTTGAATATGGCTTAATTTCTTCATTTATTATTATTTTTAAGATTTTAATTATTTATTTATGACAGACAGAGAGAGAAATAGAGGCAGAGACACAGGCAGAGGGAGAAGCAGGCTCTATGCAGGGAGTGTTGTGCCCAAGATTGCGAATCCGAGAAACCACCAATGAGCCAACACCAATGCAAGCACTCGAGGGTTTATTAGCAAGCTCGAGCTTGGGTCCAAGTATACCCGACACAGTGGAGCAGGGACTTGGACCCTGAAGTGGGTTACAGCTGGGTTTTTTATAGGCTGGTCTAGGGGACTTTCAGAAGGGCTGGAGGAATTTCTCAAGTTCTGTTTACATTCTGATATGGGGCTTTCAAGGGCATTGAGCTCTGTTCTCATTCTAATATGGGACTTTCTACCATGGGCGTGGGCTCTGTTGTCTTCCTGATATGGGATTCCCTGCTAAAAACATTGAGGACATTCTGCAGTTTTTCCCGTATAGTTCAGCTCTTATTCACAGGGGCCTAAGATGGCTGTACTTGTTGCTAATGCTAAACTTTAGGTGGGATGGCCTTAATTTTTCTCGGCCTCCACAGGGAGCCCGACGTGGAACTCGATCCCGGGTCTTCAGGATCACACCCCAGGCCAAAGGCAGGTGCTAAACCACTGGGCCACCAAGGCTGCCCTCTTCTTCATTTATTGATGGATAGTTTTGCTAGATATAGAATTAGAGGTTGGCCATCTTTTCCTTTAACACTTTGCCTAAGTCAACACACTGCCTTCTGGGCTTCATGATTTCTGATAAAAGCCAATTAACTTTTTTGAACATCCTTTATACATTTTGACTTGTTTTTCTCTTGCTACTTTTGAGCTTGTTTCCTATGACTAATTTCCTGTTTCTTTGTATTGCTTATGCATTTTTGTTGAAAACTGGTTGTTTTAGATAATATAATGTGGCAACTCTGTAAATCCACCCCCTGATAGCCACACCACAGTTTGGCTACCGCTGCTTATTTGGTAGTATGCCTTACACAAGCATCTGCCTTCCAAAATTCCTGGAAATATGTTGAAGCATTGCAAAGCCCCCATAGACATCTCTTTCCCCAAATCTTCCTTTTTTAGTTTTTGTTCAGTCTCTGGTTTGTTAGATTAACATCACCACCTGCGTTGATTTCTTAAGGCTGCTGTAACAAATTATCACAAACTTCCTGGCTTCAGACAACAGAAATTGATTCTCTCACAATTCTGGAGGATTAAGTTCAAACTCAAGGTGTTGGAAGGTCTTTGATACCTCTGAAGTCTCTGGAAAAGAATCATTCATTGCATCTTCCTAGCATCTGGTGATTGATGCAATCCTTGATGTTCCTTGGCTTACAGCTATATCATTACAGTCTCTCTCCATTACCACATAAACTGCTTACCTCTGTGTCTTTTATCTCTGTGTCCAAATTTCCCTCTTTTTTCAAGGACATCAGTCACTGGATTTAAGTCCCACCCTAATTTGATATGACTTTGTTTTAACTTAATTCATTGCAATAATTCTATTTTCAAGTAAGGTCACATTCACAGGGACTGGGAGTTAGGACTTAAATATATATATTTGGAGGAGGGGGGCACAACTGCCAACTGATAAATAGTGATAATTCTCTGTAGATGGAGTTCTCTGAAAGTTCTAAACCTGTTCTGCCCCTGACAGTGGCTTCTAGGCTGATGATTTTCATAACTACTCCACTTGCAATCCGCTGGTTTTCAAGGCTTCTTCAGAGCTGGGGAATAGAGAATGGGAATAGACCAATCTGGAGGGGTGGGAGCAATGTTGATTATCTGATGGTCTCCTCAAATAACACCAATTAATTTGCTACCATAGGCTTGCCTTGCCTGAATGGCAATTTACTCTACTTGTGGTTCCTAAACCTACTTCATCATTAAAATCATCTGTGGTGATTTATTATTATTTATAAACTATATATAATAGAATATGTAATATAACATAATATATAAAATAAAATATATAACATGATATTTATTTATATCTATCTATATATCTAAACTTATATAACTTGCAACCACAGATGTAGACAGCCAGAAAGCACTGGAGATTATATGCCCCACTCTAAAGCAGACTGGACAGATCTAGTGATCATGAACCATGGGACTGGGTATCTAGCCCTCCATGCCAGAGCTGTATATAAACCTCCTAGAACTTAGATCATCCCTATAGTTAAGTGATCAAGTGAGAGGAAGAGAATCCTAGAATGACCATTTAATCAGGTGGCACTAAGAAAACTCCAAAAGAACTGATTTATAGGGATCCCTGGGTGGCGCAGCGGTTTGGCGCCTGCCTTTGGCCCAGGGCGCGATCCTGGAGACCCGGGATCGAATCCCACGTCGGGCTCCCGGTGCATGGAGCCTGCTTCTCCCTCTGCCTGTGTCTCTGCCTCTCTCTCTCTCTCTCTCTGTGCTATCATAAATAAATAAAAATTTAAAAAAAAAGAGTTTAAAAAAAAAAAAGAACTGATTTATAAATATGACAATAAGGGCATTTCATATCTTCCCTTCTCAGTCTGCTGCTAGGGCATTTGATGTGTGCTTCCTCTACTCCAGGTTACTGTACTAAGTCTCTACAGTCATTTTCCTACAATGATCATACAAGGAAGTTAACATTACCTCTATTTTGTAGACAAAGCTAAGAATATATACAATTTTTTCTAAGTATGTACATAGAAATTTCATAATTTCTCAGTAACAGAACTCAATTCTTGAGCTGATGACAGAAGATTTAATATAAACCACTCAGACCACACTCATTCAGGGTTTTAGGAAGTCTTATTGTCATAACAAACTAGTGAACATATTCAAGAGTCCTGAAAACCAGAAAACAAGTCTATAACTACTAACCCATAACTCTGGGGAAAAGAAGTACTTAAATGTGGCCAAGAATAGCAAACAATGCTAGATATATTTTTGTTGTTTTTGCCCAGTGGGCTAACTTATTATGTGAAATGAGGGTGTGGTGGTAAGACTCATTATTTGAAAAAATGACCACTTCCCAATTCCCCCATTTCTCCCTCTAAAATTTCAGATGGCAGATCTGGGAGCATAAGTAGCAGCCAATGGATACTGGATGGATAGACAAAGTGGCCAGAAAGCATCTTTCTCAAAGCCTTGGGTAGGAACATGTCATTTAGGTGACCCGCCTCAAAGGATAAGTTCTGGAATTATACTGTATCAGAAGGCAGTGATTGTAGTTTATTGTCTGGACAAGCCCCAGATACCTGGCCATCTAATGCTATGATTGTGTGCACATCAAAAGTGAACTGTTTTTGGTTCAATTCCGGGTTTTGCCACCAAAAAAAAAAAAAAAAAAAAAAAAAAGTGAATTGTTTGGCAGACACCATTATTCCCAGTGCACTGTGCTTGGTCTAAAGCATTTTCTTTCCCACTACTCCCTTCATCAACATATATAGAAAGCTCCTAAAAATGATAAACCATGAAAAAATGCTTTAAATTCTTTTTGTAAGAAAGTTGAATATAAATTAAAAAGAACAAAATAACTCTAGATTGTTTCGATACGTCATCATATCCACATAGCACTTTTTTATAGACCTATAAATGTTCTCATAACAACTTTTCATAGAAAAAATATTTTTATATGTACTATCTTGTTTTATTTATCCTCACAAAATCCTTGTGAAACTAGAGGAGTGATAGATAGGTAGAAATCTGCAGTGTCTATGACATTTCTTTCCAAGCTGGGGCCTATAGAATTATTGAAACTGTTATCATAGCAGATGAGCCATGCTTTTTATTTTAACAAGAGGCTTTTCTCCTTGAAAACATAAGAAGCAAAGGAGTTTTATATGGCTTAAAATGTCTATGTCCTAAGGTGGAGCCACATTGGACTGAAATTCACAGGTTTATGTGAAAGCCAAGTCAGAATTAAAGCTTCTTATTCACACTTCTCCTGTATTTGGCAGGTGATGCAGAAAGTATGGAACGATGCTAGGAAATCCTCACTTTCAGATGTTAGCACCTTCATCTGTACCCCCTCACATGATCTTCACATTTCTTCTTTTTCCCCTATTTGAGGTCTCAGAGAAGGTAGCAATAGGGTAGCTGACCCTGACATTTGTGGTCTTAACATTCCCATCCATAATTTGAGACTCTCATTTTTACCTTCAATTTTCCTCTCTGCCCTGGTCTTCCCTTTGGACTATACATCAATTCTAATCCATCCTAAATCACCACCACAAACAGAAATCTCATCATAGTGCTTTTCCCCTTTACTCTTCATCTCTCTCCTTCTGGTGATTTATCCCAGCTTGTTATTACATTTACCTTCATAATGTACTACATCATTTTACTGCTCTGCTCAGTAGAATCCCAGGCTCCTTCACTGAAGTCCACATTCCTGAACCCTGCAGGTCAGGGTCTTCCAAGATTTTATCAGGTTAGTCCACACTTGTATCATATTGTGCCCTGTGTTTTTGTTAAACTGAATTACTCGGTTTTGCTTAATTGTGGCTCCATGATTTTAACACATATTCCTACCACCTGGAATGCCAGCAGTCATCAGCTGGCACACTGAAATATGTCTGTACTTTCAATCCCATTTTAAATGCTACTTGCTCCAAGATATCTTCCCCAGCTACCTCCGACTCAAACCAGTTCTCTGAAGTCCCTCACCACTATTTTAATCTCTCTCAAAGCTACTGGTACATGTTTTTTTTTTTTTCATCTCCCCTACTATACTGCGTGCTGTTGAAGTGAGGAATTACGCATGACACATTTTGTAAAAAATAAATTATCTTTACATTGCGAGTTATGCGAGATGTTTCCTAACTAAATTATAATTAGGTAAGAAGGATAATCACTTTGCTTAAATGAATACTAATTTTTACACTGAATAATCAAGTTTTTACAATTTTAAATTCTTTAGAATTTCTTAACTATGTTATGCATTATTACTAAAAGTTTCCCTGGATACCTTGTATGAGTCTTCACTTCACAACATATACATATTAACTCGGGCAACTATGAAACAAAATTCTTTGATCTGTATCCCTGAAAGTCTGTCTTTCTTTGTTCCCACACATATACTCCCACATGGTTAAAAATGGAGACACTTTTCCTTCCCTCTTGTTTTATAAAGACATTCCTAAATAAGAATCCAGATGGAATCTATTTCTCCAAAAATTCTTCCAACACCTGGCTCCTCTACCCACTGTGCCCAATGTCCTCCTTTCTGAAGACCAGTGTCAGGTGTCCTGACCACTCAAAGTAGCAATTAGACTTTCTGAGGTGCCATTGTTTGGGGGAATAAAGGTGGAGGCAGATCCAAGGAAGACAGTGAACTCTATGCTGAAGAACATATGGCAATGAACTCTCCCTAGAGATAAAATTGCCCTTAGAAGGACTTATCCAATAGGACAGTCCCCAGTCCCATAGCTGTAACTTGAGGAAAACAGGGATCTCTGGGGACAGTGGCTTCTCTACTCAAGAGTCTGTAGAACTAGGCTCTTTAGTGGTTCCAGATAGCAATACCAATACAGACCCTATTACCCAACAAATCTGTGATCCAACAGGTAGACAAAAAATATATATATAAATTAAAAATGTACACATCTATGGTCCTTTTGCTCTTACCCCAAACCTCCAATATTATTGTTCTCATCTTGATAGCCCATGTGCATCATCTTTCCACCATCCTTATATCCCTTGTTTCTTGAGCCCAAAGATAGACCTATAGACTGAAATTGGAAGCAAGTGGGGAGAATGCTGAATAGATATTTCTAGGCCTCCAAAGCTGAAGGTAGATTTCTCCTCTCAGTGAGTTCACCTTTTGTACATGGTGCTGGGATGTAGATGGCATGTGAGGTAGGAATGACACTGTGTGTCCACAGTCAGGCCATCCTCTCCAGGCCACCAGGCTAGTGTTTTCCCAAATGAACTATTTTCATAGTATTAGCTGACCCAAAATACTTTTGCTTCTGTACAGCTCTATTTACCTTTCTTACTTTGAGGAGGAAAAAGTAATAGAATTTAAGAGCACATAGCTCTCTCCTTATGACTTAACACGATTTTAGTAAATTAATCGATTAATAAATTCAGCTTCTCTATCACCTTTAATATATAGGTCCTGTGAGGGCAGAAACCATGTCTGCCCGGTTCCTTCTTATGTCCACATACATGGCCTGAAATTTTTATTGAATAAATGGAGGTAAGTGGTTTGAAATATGGCTAAGTGGCAGGGTTGGTGGAGACATATATATATGCTGATCTTTTCTGAATATATATGCATTTAGCACACATGCACACACACACACACACTCACACACACACACACACATATCTTTCACCTCTTTAGCTCTATAGAAGTTGCCTATGTGCCTGTGCCCTGGACCTTGGCACCTCCCAGCTCTGCCTTTTTTTCAGGGATGCATTCCTTGTACCACTCTTTATCTCTCCAGCCATCCTCTATCCTTTTTGTTTAAATGATCTGGCATCTTCTTCTCTTTGATTATACATGGGCATGTACAGAAGGTCCAGGGGCTCTACTATGGGGGAAGAGTCCACAAGAGGACAAGGCCCACTTGACAATTGTATTGAGTATGGTCTTGTTTACCTTAACATAAGCTGGAAAAGATAAAATCTGAGCAGATGTCTGTTCAGATCTTACATGTCCACAGAATGTGGCTCCCAAGGCTATATCTTCATTACTGACAACACCTGCTCTCCAGGCCTCAGCAGCCTGCTCAACATCCCCACAAAGACTGCCTCCTGCCACAGCAAATACAACATGCCTCAAATTAAACTTATCACAGATTCCTTTTGTAACATTTATCTCTTTAATGGTACAACGCTCATTCCAGAATTTCAGGCTGGAACCTTCAAATATTCTTTTCAAATTCATTTTTTCCCTTAACCCTTATATTACATATTACCAATTCCTATTGATCGTCGCTTTGACATGTCCTTTATATTTGTTCTTTTATATGGACATCCACCACTGCCATTCCAAAGTAGGTTTTCATCACCATAGCCTTCACGTAGTTATCTTTTTTTATTTTAATATTTATATTTAGACAAGAGTGAGTGCATTTATGGTGTTATGGCCATAGACAATATTTATACCCAAATCAATTCAGAAAACCAGCTTAGTCTTTTTACAGCCTCCTTTAAAAAATCGCTTATGATTCTCATTTCCTAGCACATGACTCAATAATCTGTGACTGACTTCTCAAAATCTGGTCCTACCCTATGCACTGGCCCAACCTTACAGCCCAAGAGCCTTCAAGATGCCCATCAGGCCACAGGGTTTTTTTCCATGAAAAAAACGGAAGCATATTACATTGTTCCAGCCCCAGTGATCCGCACTGGAGACAAGGCAAAATTTGAGACAGACATGATCAATGTTTTCATGCATCCTACAATCTACCTTGGGATTTTCCCCCTTCTACTGTCAGTAGGCTCTGCCACTTAATATTAATTGCATGCCATCATATTGTCAATTCATATACAACCAAGGATTATTTATTAACCATACAGTTTGAGTAGGGCACAGTGCTAGGCAGGTGGAAGCTTCATGCTCTGGAAGTTGGAGATTATGTCGCCATTATTCACCCAGTATCTAGGACAATGCCTGAGGGTAGGGAAGTGGTCCATGACCATTTTTAAATGAAAACATTACATAATAAAAGGTTATAACCCTCAGCCATCAGAATTTAGAAGAGAGAGGAATCAGAATGATGAGCTTGCAGAAGGCTGTGCCTTGGAGGATGTGTGGGATGTGCAAGACTGAGAAGAAGGAGGGGAGCATTCCAAGCCTGTATAGCGCTGGAGTGTGAGAGGAGGAAATGAGGCCCCACCCCGCCCCTGAGCCAGCTCTTCGTGGTCCTTTGTTTCCATGGTAATGGAGTATAAACAGCCCAGCTAGCTCTTGAACCAGGATTATCCATGTGACTGTTCTCACTGATAAAATGCTGGCAGAAAGAATGTACAACGTCTGCCTCATCAGTTGTACTAGCCACTGCAGGACAGGTTATGTTGTGGAATAAACAGCACAAAGAGTTTATGCCTTGCTCTCTAAAATCCCCTGAAAGCGTGAGAACTTCTTCACATTCATTCGGGATGCCTGCAGGTTTCTTTTCTCCCAGCACCTCCACATCAACCTGCATTTCATGGTCGTCGTGGAAAGGGGAGCCAAGGCTGGAGAGACAAGTACCAGCAATGAAAATTGCAACCCACAAGTGACTCACACCACTTTGGCTCCTATTGCTTGATCAAAACTAGTCACGTGGCTGTGCCTAACTACAAATAGTGAAGAAGTATAACCCTCTGTGTGCCCATAAGGAAAAAAGAACTTTTTATTGGTAAATGTTGTTATGTCTATGACACTTATAAAAACTGAAATTGCATACCGTAGACTTATACTGTATTTTCTGAAGGTGAAACATATGTGGCGTCAATCAGTCTTTTAACATAAAAATGAGGACACCCCTCTAGGAGATGGTAGAAGCATAAGATGAAAGGGACCTGAGTCCCTGAATGGTTTTGTGGAGTAGGGCCACTACGCCAGTCTTCCCACCTCCAGACTATTGCAGAAACGAGAAATACACTTCTATCAGGTTCAAGTCCCTCTGTCTTGACGTTTCTCTCATTAATTTAGCCTATAATCCAGCCAATAGAGGGCAAGTCACGGAAGACAATGGTCTAAACTGGAGTTAAGGATTACTTAAGGAAATAGTATTGTGGCATTAAAAATCAACAAAAAGGATTATCAAGGCACATTTGTTTATTTCCAACCCAATAATAAGCTTTGAGCTAATAGGAACTAAAACACAGAAACTATTTTTTTCAAATATCTTCAAGATCTAGCAGTACATTTGTATTTGTACATGCAGAGGGTGTTCTTTTGTAGAAATTGTTGGCTGATTCATAAAAATAAGAAGAAACAAAAATATAAGAGATCAAAAGTCTATCTCTAGCTATGTCAAAAACACAAGGATCTCTGAAATACAGCACACACCTTCCAAACTGAGAAGAACATATACCACCTAGACACAGAAAAAAGTTTAGATCACAGGCAGGAACTGAAAGAATATGTGACCTCCAAACCAGCTCTGCAAGAAATTTTAAGGGGGACTCTTAAAACTCCCCTTTAAGAAGAAGTTCAAGTAACTCTGAACGTGAATGGGCTTAATGACCCCATCAAAAGGCGCAGAGTTTCAGACTGGATAAAAAAACAGGACCCATCTATTTGCTGTCTACAAGAGACTCATTTTAGACAGAAGGACACCTACAACCTGAAAATAAAAGGTTGGAGAACCATTTACCATTCAAATGGTTCTCAAAATATACCCTAAAAACTACAGAACACTTCTGAAAGAAATTGAGGAAGACACAAAGAGATGGAAAAATATTCCATGCTCATGGATTGGCAGAATTAATATTGTGAAAATGTCAATGTTACCCAGGGCAATTTACACGTATAATGCAATCCCTATCAAAATACCATGGACTTTCTTCAGAGACTTAGAACAAATTATTTTAAGATTTGTGTGGAATCAGAAAAGACCCCAAACAGCCAGGGGAATTTTAAAAAAAGAAAACCATATCTGGGGGCATCACAATGCCAGATTTCAGGTTGTACTACAAAGCTGTGTTCATCAAGACAGTGTGGTACTGGCACAAAAACAGACATATAGATCAATGGAACAGAACAGAGAACCCAGAAGTGGACCCTGAACTTTATGCTCAACTAATATACGATAAAGGAGGAAAGACGATCCACTAGAAGAAAGACAGTCTCTTCAATAAATGGTGCTGGGAAAATTGGACATCCACATGCAGAAGAATGAAACTGGACCACTCTCTTGCACCATACACAAAGATAAACTCAAAATAGATGAAAGATCTAAATGTGAGACAAGATTCCATCAAAATCCCAGAGAAGAACTCAGGCAACACCCTTTTTGAACTTGGCCACAGTAACCGGAGAAGGACAAACAGTGTATGTTCTCATTCATTTGGGGAATATGAATAATAGCGAAAGGGAATATAAGGGAAGGGAGAAGAAATGTGTGGGAAATATCAGAAAGGGAGACAGAACATAAAGACTTCTAACTCTGGGAAATGAACTAGGGGTGGTGGAGGGGGAGGAGGGTGGGGGGTGGGGGTGAATGGGTGACGGGCACTGAGGGGTACACTTGACGGGATGAGCACTGGGTGTTATTCTGTATGTTGGTAAATTGAACACCAATAAAAATTAATTTATAAAAAAAAAAAGTTTAGATCAGCCTTCTAATGGAAAGGGAGGAGATACTTAGGTGAGAACATCCATTAACCCATTGCTCCTCCAAATGCATGATGTGAAATGGTTTTACCCTCCTGAACACCACTACAGAAGAAAAGCATAACCACATAGCAGACCCTTTTGTTTATTTGCTCTTTAAGTTTTATTTTATTTTTATTATTATTTCTTTTGCTCTTTGCTTATGTTGGGACAGTAGAGAATGATTAAGGATTTTCAGTAAAGAGGTGTGTTTCTTTTGCTCTTTCACTATAAGTGATTTTCTTTTCCTCTCTATTTCTGGAACGACTAGGGGAGGAATGTGTTTCAATAAGTAAGGTCATAATCATACCCAACACTTTTTTTATATTTCACTTGAACATGGAAAAGGTCCACCTGTTTGTCCATTAGAAATACTATAAGTATTATGTTATAACAATAATAAAGCAGTATACAATTCTCTTATTAGTAACAATTAACTGAAATAAGCATCACCCAGAAGAGAGTTAATATCCTAATCTCATATCCAGAGACATGTCAAGAGTGAAATGATAGTAACCTTAAAAGGCCACTTGAAACAGTGTTAAATAAAACAAAAAAATTAGAGAATTGACAAAATAATTTGAGAAAAAGTAAAAATAAACATGTTTATAATAAAAAATGTTTTTATTATAAACATGTTTATAATAAAAAATGTTTTTATAACCTAACTCATAATGATTTATTTATGTTTATCTCATTAATCTGATTATTACCCAATTTTTTTATTAAGTTGGCTCTATAAATATATATTTCATGAGCCTCAAACCAGGTTCATGGTGAAATCATTATAAAAGTGTCTTTAACCAAAATTAGCATGGAGAACACATAGATAAGAGGATAGTCTTGCCCCTGTAGCATGGGTCAGGGGGCTGCTGATGGTAGCAGAGACAGTCTAGGGGTGGCTGAGCTGGAATTAGCTGAGGTATGTGCACTACCCATTGGAAATCAGAGCTGAAGCTTGGGAAGATTAGAATACTAGTCCTTAACTTTGATAGTGACCAACTGTAGAGCTTTGGTGTTGAGATATACAAAGGGGCTAAGCTTACCGGTTATGAATGAATGAAAATAGGTAGAGGAATAAAAAAATTATTTCTTTTTAAAATAATAAAAGCTAGATTTGAGAAGAGGACTTAAACGTGCAAGCACTTTGGCCCTGAAAATATTGAACCCAAAATTAGAGAAATCTGGCCCTCTATCTCCAGTCAGAAGCACAAGTAGATACCTGCAGGCCTCCCCAGGAGGCAGAGCCTGACCCTGAAAACCTGGGAGAAGGAGCAGTGCAAAATGTGTAGGTCCTGTGATAGATTCCTTAGTGAGAGAGCCTGAGGGCCTGAAACTGCCTACCTATTCTCTCTCCCAAACTCATAATCCTCCAACTCACTCTACCTTCAACAGGGAAGAGGCCAGGAGTATTTCAGGAAAATTATTTCATCAGGGAATATAGAGGAATAGAGAAATGATACCTCCTAAGGTAAATCACTTCAGATTTATAAAACTCAAAATTTTCTGTCTGTGAACTAGTATCTGCAGTGTACCTTTTAGCTCTGATATTTATGATCTTTAAAAGTCTCTTTGAGGCAAATCTGTACCCAGAACTGGTGAAGAGAGGGTCGTGCTCCTTGGGGGCCACTTAATGGTCACTGGAATGGGGAAGGTGTGTCTGAGCTAAGTGGTATGGACTTTGTGCCATCAGTGTGAGTTTATTCTATCATATTTCAACAAATATTTATCAAGTACCTTCTACATGCTGATGAACAGAGTGGTAAATAAAGCAGATCAGGTCCCAAGCTGCTTTCCTAGAACTTACACTCCAGTAAGAAGAGGCAATAAATAAAGGAATACACAAATGTGCAATTACCAAATGCAAAAAGGACTGTAGAGTAAGAAAAAGTGGAGGGGGTAGTTGGAGAGAGAGAGAGAGAGAGAGAGAGAGAGAGAGAGAACAACCTTCCAGGAAGAGAAAACAGTATGTGTAAAGGCCCTGTGGCTGAAATGAACACAGTATTTGTAAACCTTTAGAAGAAGGCTCTGGCTGTAGTTTAGTGAGTAAAGACATGAATGATATGAATTGAATACAGAGGGACCATGCAGACAAGGCATTATAGAATATGCCAAGGAGTTTGGATTTTATTCTTAGTGAGTGAAAAATCCATTGAAGAGTTTCAAGATAAGAAAATATATGATCTAATTTGGGATGCTAAAAAAATCTACCCCCACTGTGGAGAACAGATTTGGGGCATGGAGGATCAATACCCCCATGAAATAATGCAAGCCATGTAGCCAAAGCCATAGAGGAAAAGGAAGAAAGTATCCTTTGGACCTCTGAAATGTAGCCCCAGGGTTTCTGTGTCACAATCATCACTGTGAGAGCATCTGATGCCTAAATGAGTCATTAGAACCAAGTACGCTAGTAACTGAGAGTTGGGTGGGATGATGTTAACCTGTCAATATATGTATTAATGTTAACACTATTTACTGCTTAGTTTAGAGGAATAGAAGTGGATTTTTTTTTAAAAGACTTTATTTATTTATTTATTTATTTATTTATTTATTTAGAGAGCAACAGCAAGTGAGCATGAGCTGGGTGAGGAGCAGAAGGCAGGGTGAGGAGCAGAGGGACAGTCAGGCTACCCTGCTGAGCAGGGAGCCCCAAGTGAGGCTTGATCCCAGGACTGCAGGATCATGACCTGAGCCAAAGGCAGACACCCAACTATCTGAGCCAGACGCCCCTAGAAGTGAATTTTTTTCCAACAACCCCCATATATAATTTATTCCAAGTAGATTTTTTTAAGATTTTATTTATTTATTCATGAGACACACACACAGAGAGAGAGAGAGAGAGAGAGAGAGAGAGGCAGAGACACAGACAGAGGGAGAAGCAGGCTCCATGCAAGGAGACCGACATGGGACTTGATCCTGGGTTTCCAGGATCACACCCTGGGCTGAAGCAGCACTAAACCACTGGGCCACCCAGGCTGCCCCCAAGTAGATGTTTATACTTGTTTCATTAAAATGGCTTTCCTTATGCTCCACTCACTTCTAGCCCTCAGAAAATTTAAAATCTGGATTCTCAGGGAGCATGGGTGGCTCAGTGGGTTAAGTGTCTGACTCTTGGTTTCAGCTCAGATTGTGATCTCAGGGTCATGAGATTGAGCCCAGCATCAGGCTCCCTGCTCAGCAGAAAGTCTGCTTCTCTCTCTCTCTCTCTCTCTCTCTCTCTCTCTCGCTGTCTCCCTCTCCCTGTGTTCCTCCCCTTGCTATCACTCTTTCCTTCTCTCTTTCTCTAAAATAAGTAAATAAATCTTTAAAAATAAATAAGTAAAATCTAGATTCTGAAGTCAAATTTTGTCAGGTAATTTATTTCCCCCAGAATCCAGAATGAGCTGACCAACCAATAAGTAAATTAAATTGTGTTCATTATGGTGCTGGGCAGTGTGGGGAACCCTTGGTGAGTTTTCACCCGGGGCAGGGACTGTTTGCATAATGATTATGACACTACCCATGCCCTCCCTACTACAAAATGTTTCATAGGCTTTGGTATTTGTGACCCCTAACATATTTTTTTCCTCTATATTTTTATTTAAGTCTTCTTAGATTAGAGGACATGTGAGAGCAGTGTTTATATGGCAAATCAGACCAAAGTGGCAGTCTGAAGTGTGTAGGTGCTTAGACCAAGCCCCTTTGTCTTGGTAAAAGAAGGGACGAGACAAGGATTAGGGCAAGATGGTTTTCGTGTTGTTAGTATATTTCAAACTTCTGGTTACTGTTATAAACAATAACTGGAAGTAACACCTCCTTTACTTCACCAGCTGTCCTCCAAATTACTATCAAGTCACTGATGGCAAAAATGCCTATAAAACAGAACAAGAAACAAAAATGAGAGCCAGTGATGACTGCTGCCAGAGCTCTCCCTGAAGAAAGCACCACTGGGTAGAGCACTCCTAAAGACCACATAACTTGGCCACAGGTCTAGGGAGCTGCAGGTGGGAGTGTTACCTGTGGTCATTCACAGACCTGAGAATGCCCACCAGGAACCATCTATCCATCCTCTCAACTCATTCAACTGAGACTTATGGAGTACCTCCTATAGCCCAGATCTCAGTGGTCAGGAAACAAAACTACCTTTCTGCAAAAGGTAGAAACAGCTCAAACTGACTTCAGTAAAAAAAAGGAATGTATGGGCTCATGTAGCTCAAAAATACAAGGTGAAACCACCTAGCATCAGGCAACACTGGAGAAAAAAAAGCTCCAGTGGTTTTTTTGGAAGATCCAGGTCTTGGCTCTGTTTTCTCCTACATTTATTTCATTCTCATGAGTGGCTCTTCTTGGAGGGGAAGCTTCTTCTGGCAGTAAAACAACCAAAGTGGACATTGAACTTCCTCTTCTCCCAGCTTGAAAAAAAAAATCCCCCAAACTGGCTCTAGATCACCATGTACAGATCTGCGCGAATTACTGACTGATGGGGACTAGCCTGTGACTTGTGATGCTTTGACCAGTGGAATCCAAGTCATGTCTCTTCCCACAAGGGGCAAAGTAGGGGTGGATTCAGCTCCATCCAAATAACAGGCATGGGAATTTGTAGCAGCCAAAGAGTGGGGTAGGATGATTCCTAGGGAAACTTTTACTAGAAGAAAGGTAATGGTAAAGCAGTAGATATTAGGATGCCTGGGCAGCTCAGTGGTTGAGCATCTGCCTTCAGCTCAGGATGTGATCCTGGGTTCCTGGGGTCGAGTCCCCCATCAGTTTCCCAGCAGGGAGCCTGCTTCTCCCTCTGCCTATGTCTCTGCCTCTTTCTCTGTGTCTCTCATGAATAAGTAAATAAAATCTTTTTAAAAAGCAGTAGATATCCACTAAGTATTTAAATACCACTAGCCATTACATGAGGTACAATATAGGCTTGCCTTCACATTCTCATTGCAGGAGGATGATGGTTGCACCATACAGTGCCATAAGTGCTATAATTAGGGCAACCACATACCCTAGTTGGCCAGGATGGTCATCCATGCCCAGTGTAATTATTAACAATGTCCTCTTGTACCCTTAAAAGTGCCCTAGTTTGGACAATACATCATATGGCCACCCTGACAGTAACTGCTATATGTTCAACTGCACATAGAAAGGAGAGGGAATGACTTACTGTGAGATAGGTGAATAGGAGAGATGGAAAAGCCTTCATAAAGAAGGTGATGCTTGGGCAGCCCCGGTGGCGTAGTGGTTTAGCGCCGCCTGCAGCCTGGGGTTTGATCCTGGAGAGCCGGGCATGGAGCCTGTTTCTCCCTCTGTCTGTGTCTCTGCCCCTCTGTCTGTCTCTATGAATAAATAAACAAAATCTTAAAAAAGAAGAAGAAGAAGAAGAAGAAGAAGAAGAAGAAGAAGAAGAAGAAGAAGAAGAAGAAGAAGAAGGTGATGCTTCATCTGAGTGCTGAAGGATGTGTGGAAATGTTCCAAGTGGCTGAAGAAGCTAAAAGTGTTCCAAGCATCAGGAAAGGTGTGAAGGTATGAACAATCATTTGATTATAGGGATTGCTCCCACACCTCTGTGATCCAATAGAATCAAAGGTGTGCAGAGAAAAGGGACGGGGCAAAGGACAGGAAAGATGGGCCAGGTAGCCAGCTGCTGACCAAAAGAAGAAACACTACATTAAAATGATTTAGCCAAGTTTGTAGAATCTCGAAGGAAGCTAAAGGCTTACTAAAAATAAAATAGAAAATAGAAAAAAATATTTTGCTTTCATTTCTGGTTCCGTGAAACACTGGGGTATGTCATACCTGAGAAGTGAACCTGAGAATCCTGTTGCACTTCACTTAGATTCATAACACCGGCTGCTGAAGATGTAACCCAGACTGGAAAGATGAAAAATGTCCTCTGTCAGGCACAGACATATGTTACTGGTTTGGATCATATGTCATTTGTGACTCAAGTAATCATGAACGCGAAATGAGAAAACAAACAGTTGGGTTGTATAATCTGTTTTCTGCTTATCCTTCTTATGAGATACAATATAAAAAAAGACAGATAGAAATAGATCTATCATAGGGTGTCAACAGAGCCATACATTTGTCAAAAGAACTGGAAGAACTGTGTGTTATAAGTTGTTTCTGTAAATTGTACCCCAGATATACTGA
The DNA here is from genome assembly GCF_905146905.1 of Nyctereutes procyonoides. Classification (NCBI taxonomy): domain Eukaryota; kingdom Metazoa; phylum Chordata; class Mammalia; order Carnivora; family Canidae; genus Nyctereutes; species Nyctereutes procyonoides. The sequence continues at coordinate 9,726,988 of NW_026575145.1, forward strand.
TTATTTTGCATTATTAGCTTCACATGGCCAAAAGCAGGGTTGGTTTTTTAGTGTTAAATTGTTATATTTGCAGTTGGAGAGGGAAAATGAAAATGTAATCATACAATCTTATTACCTATGGGAACTAGCTTCTTCCTAGTCTTCTATTTCTAGTCATTATATCACAATTTCTCATCCTCCTCCAGTGCAAAGATGTCAAAGTTTATTTCAGTCAAGGAAAATCTTAAAATGAATAATGAAAGTGAATGTATTATAATTTAAAATACTGTATGTGTAATAGCTAATTATTCTCTAGAGTAATGTGGGTAAGGTTAAATATCTTCATATAATAGAAGAAAAATTAAACAAAGTGTTAAACTCTAATGAATCCTATCCATTTATAGCTATAATTCATCGATGAAACGAATATTGTGTTGTCCATAAGACCACTTACCTAAAAATTGAAGAGAATAATTTGGACATCAATACAGATAACCCCTTGGGGTCTGATAGTAAAGTTGGTGTCTCTGTTCTCTTTATGCTTTGTATAGCTTCTCCTCCATCCTTGAAGCTTTCACACACCTTTGCAGTTCATATCAGACTATACCACCTTGTATACTGAAGAATAATTAACATACAGTGTTATATTAGCTTTAGGTGTACAATGCAATGATTCAACAATCATCTACTTCACTCAGCACTCCCCTTTCCTGTAGCTCACTTGCTAAATTCCTGGTCCCTTCCCTTTGCTCATAGAAGACTTCCATATGTGAAGTCTCTACTCCGGTATCCATCATTTTTATTGGTGACTTCAATTTCCTTGTGAAAAACTCATCCTTTACGTGGCTTCATAGTTCCTTGACCTTCCTCGTCTTCAGCATCCTTTTCCCCATCTTACAATAGCTAGTCACTTCCCCAGGTGTATCCTTGATCTCATTACCACTGACACTTGTGCTGCTCCTCCAATTTTTCTGTATTCAGTTCTTTAACCTTACTGCCCTTTGTTCTCTCTTTCCCACTCCAGCTGTGCTTGGATCCTACCAAGTTCTCTAAATCATCAATCTTTATTCTTGTTCATTCTTCCTGATTGCTCTTTATTCCTTATTTAGCTGATATTTCATGTTATAGCATTCTATGTACTTTAAAAGATGTAACTATCTTGCTCCTTTTTTCTTCCGTATTACTTCCCCTCAAAAAACTCTGACTCTAGTTATCCCACTATTTCTTATTTCACATTGACAACTGAACAAGTCTAGAAAAAATCATCCACTTCTGCTGACTGATTCCAATTTGAACTCATGACCACAAATTTTTACTGGATAGTCAATATTGGTTGGCTATCTTTATATTTTAATATGTGCTGGTTTCCTACTCTCCAAAATGAGACTATGTCATGATTTTCACATCTGCTTAAACTGCTAATCTGCATTCCAAGATTCAAACCACATTCTATGCACCCATTTCCGCACACCTTCATTGTAAGAGATGAACGTGCTTCTGCCAAAGCCAAAACTTGGGGGCATGCTCTCCAGCTCATGCCTTTCCCACTCTAAAACTCACTTCCTGAAATAGTCCTTCTTTTCATCCATTTATCCCTCTGACCTAATTATTTCTACTAATATAAACATGCTTTCTTGGCTTCTTCCTCTGGCTCCTGCTAAATTGTTGACTTAAGTTGCTATCTCCATTTCCTCTCCATTCCTTTCTTTCCTCAGCCCATTTCCATTGGCCTTCACCCCTTGGTCCTCTGAAACTGTGCTACGTTAGGTTAGCAACAACCAATGTTTTATCACATTCAATGATCATTTGATTGTCCTTATCTCGCTGGACTTCTCATGAGCATTTGGCGCAAGAGAAAACTTCTTGTTATAGAAACACTTTCCTCTCATGATTTTCCTCTTTTCTCACTGGCCATTTCTTTCCTGATCATCCTTCAGTTCAATCTCCAGTTGGTTTCTGGAATATATCATTCCCATATTAGGTCCTCAGCTGGGAATTCCCTTTCCCTCAATCTTTCTAGGATAATCTCTTACTGTAATTCAAGTCTCACCTTAAATAACTTCCCCTTAGAAAGGTATTTTCTGACAACTCAATTTTAGTTACTCAGAAACACCATTTCATAACCTTTTGTTTTTTCTTCACTATAGTTCTTTTTTAGTGTTTTTTTTTTGGGGGGGGGAAGATTACAGATTTTTATTCTTTGTATTTCTTTCAAGTTATTACATTCAACATGTTTCACTTTTGTGATCATTAAATCATTTAAAAAACAAACCCCTGAAATAATTCCTTAAACTAAGCAGCATGCTAAACAGCTAAATGAAATGTTACCCCCAGCCCAAAAATACATTATTCCAATGAGATATTACACTTTTCTTAAATCTACTGATGAATTAGCTGTCCTATAATCATGGCATTTAATTTTTTTTTTTTTTTTTTTGGCCAGCTTTTCCAGATAAGGCTACTTTGTTAAAACCTTTGCTACAACAACTAACAAAAACTGATATGGTTAGAATAGCCAAAAAAGATTCCAGAACCTCAAATAGAAAAAATAAAGCCAATGTCTATCATTCTTACGACACCACTAGTTACATCTCGCTAACACTGTGTTTATGGTGTCTTGCAGGATACTAGATTTCCTCCATACTCTCTTTGAGCGGTGCTAAACCATAGTTTTAAAAAGACTTTATTTATTTATTTATTTATTTATTTATTTATTTATTTATTTGAGAGAGAGAGAAAGAGCATGAGCATGGGGGAGGCGTACAGGAGAGGGAAAAGTAGACTCTCCACTGAGCAGGAGCCTGATATGGGGCTCAATCCCAGGACTCCAGGATCATGACCTGAGCCGAAGGCAAATGCTTAACCAACTGAGCCACCCAAGTGTCCTTCCCTATAGCTCTTAATATATTTGTGTTTATTTTGTTTATTGTCTGTCTCCCCCCATTAAAATATGAATTCCTGCTCTGGTCTTGTTTGAATCTGCATTGTCTTGCTCAAGTTTGTAGGCAATTAAAAATATTTCTTGTGTGAATGAGAAAATTAACATCGATTTGCTCAGTGACAACAATTACTTTTTCACTGTACCTTCATTTTATTCTATGTTTATCAAAACATTTGATGTCATATAGATGAAAATTTCTCTACCTGGCTATAAAATAAGATTGGTTTTCTTTTTAATTTAAACTCAAAGAAAGTCTAGAATTCAATAAAGTTTAAGAAACCACTGCATTTACTTTAATCTCTGTTTTCAAATACTAACTTAGGAACTGTAATAATACTAATCCTTTGTAGGTCAAGACCTGCTCTTCTTCTTTTTTTCTTTTCAAATTTGTATTTAACTTCTAGTTAGTTAACATATAAGTATTGGTTTCAGGAGTAGAATTTAGTGATTCATCACTTACATATAATCAAATCATAGACAAATATACTAAAAGAATGATTTTGTCTATCCCAGACTAAAACTTCATGTTAAGATTTACACTTAAATATATTAGGATTTATTTGAATATAATTCTAGATTATTTTCTACAGCATTGTTTCATGCAAAGAGATTATTATGTATTTGTTTTTCCATAGGTCATGATAATACTTTATTTAAACTTCAATACATCATTTTCTTCAAATCTAATTACTGAGGTAGAAAATAAATTCTGGAAACAGGAATTCTGAAAACTTGGGTAAAATTTTAAAAGTTATTTATTGACAAAAGACTATCAACTAAAAAAAATCTGTCAATCATTAGTTATACATTTCATGAAATTTAGAGCAATTTATTTTTGCTTTTAAGAGAGAGCGCTTGAGCATGTGAACGTGGGGGATATAGAGGGAAAAAGAGAGAGAATCCCAAGTGGGCTCCACACCTGGCTTGAGGCTTGATCTCACCACCTGATATCATGACCTGAGTCAAAATCAAGAGTTGGATGCTTAACTGACTGAGCCACCCATGCACCTCTAGAGCAAGTTTTTATGGTAATCTAAAGATTGATGTGCCCTTGTAAAAACTAGATCCTATAAATAATGTGTTTAATAAATATAACAATACTTGGTGCTGCCAAATCTCTCTCCTAATATGTGAAACAAATGTATATTTTTCAACATCTTCTTATTTTCATGCCAAAAATCGCTGATTCAGATTATTTATTTATACTATAGCAGGACAAATGAAATTTTACCCTAAAGAACAAAGGCTGGGCATTCCTGGCCAATATGAATGATGACTCACTCTGATTTCATAAAAAGACAAAGCCCAGGGAAAAGAAAAATACATTTTTAAGGACCTTTTTCTCATAACACTTCAGTTGTGCAAAATATTATTAACCAATCTTACTTGTCTAGGGATGTTAATCCATATATAGGGCATTACTCCAGTGAGGAAATAATACTAATATAACCATTTCAAGAGGATATTTTAAGAATCCACAATTGCAAACTTGCTATTTAAAATTTGTTATTTTTGTAAAAGAAATAAATCATTTTGGGGGACAAACAATTGAAGCAAAGATGTGGAAGTAGGCTGTTTACAGGGTCATGTTATCATGAATCTTTGATTTTAAAGAATATTATTTGAGTTTTTAACTTACCTAGACATACTGTTAAGATATACTTTCTAACTCAAAACTAACCTTCAATGGTTATGAAATCTGAGAGTAGAAGTAAATAGGTGTGAATTTTGTTAAAAAAAATTATTCCTGATGCTAAACACTTATTATATATTACTAAAGACTATGAGAAAAAAAGTTAAATGAAATTGGCCTTTTAAGCATTGATTTTCTTTCTCTAATACTTTTGACTAAAAAAAAAAAGTGTTTAAGTTTTCCTATTCCTAGAGAGTTCTTTACAAAATGTGTTGTTATTTCACATTATTGGCCAATGTTTATTTTTTTAGTTTTATGCAGCTTATGGAAAACAAATATTTATTTGAATTATTCTTGGATGTTGGGCTACCATACTTTTATACCCTGGCTAATATTGTTCTGATCTATTAAATGTATGCCCTACACTCTCCCTTTATAGTCATATCTGTCATTTGATTTTTTTTTCCAAGTCATTAGTCCTCCATTTCATTTTCTTTATTGTGGCCTTAAATATCCAGTGAGACCCTATGGTTTCTCATCTGAACGCTAATAACTCACTCCTTTGAAGCTGCTTCAACTACAGCTGCACAGCCAGGAGATCATAACAAGGATGATGGAGGTAATAGCAGTCAGTGTCATTACCACCATTCCCACTGCTCACAATCACAATTTCTTTAGGCCTTAGCACACTCTCCATTCTCTATAATGTTAATGAACTAAAATATCCAAGAAACAAAGTCTGCTTTTGCTCAGTGATCTCAAAGCACTTTCAAAATTTGACTTTTATATTTCATATGCTAATCACATGAACTAAATAGAAAAAGATGCAGTGGAAGAAGTTAAAGTTATGCATGTTATATACTCTTTTTTAATTGGAATAACTAATGGGGCATGAACCAAGACCTAGAAGAATATTATAAGATATAGAAAGGAAAGCTGCAGAAACTTGTGTATGTACAAAGCCTGGCTGGTTCCCATGAAGAGAAGTGTCTGCAGGATAGATATTAAAGAGGAAGAATAATAGACTGAAGATTTTCCATTGCTCTTGAAAATGATAAGAGTAAAAGAGGGGTTGGCAACAACACCCTTGTTACTTGGGAGATTTACAGAAGGCCTCTAAAGAGCTATTGGGGTCCCAGGCAATTCTGATGATGGTGTGGTGAAATTTGAAAAGGATGACAGATTGAAAAAGAAAAACACCACACACCACCTTTATGAGTATAGACTAATCACAGTCCCCACAATCTCTTCTCCAGGTCCTCCCCTTTGCACTTCTTTGTGCAAAGTCTTCTTTGTGAAGTCTTTTGAATCTGTAGTGGGGGGGGGGTGTCCCCAAATACTGTTAGTAAAACCATCTGTGTCAGAATCCTGTTGAAACCTTATTTCCAAATGATGCTTAGGTTTTATTTTTAGGAGTTTCTTAAGCTGTGCATTAGGAATCTTAGGTTTTTATTTTTTTATTAGATTTTATTTATTTGTTTATGAGAGACACGGAGGCAGAGACATAGGCAGAGGGAGAGGAAGGCTTCCTGCAGGGAGCCTGATCCGGGGCTCCATCCCAGGACTGTGGGATCAAGACCTGAGCCAAAGGCAGAAGCTCAACCACTGAGCCACCCAGGTGCCCCAGGAATCTTAGGTTTTTAAAAGACTTTCCAGATGTGTTTGATGTGGAGCCAGGTTAGAGAACCATTTTTATTATCTATCATCAAAAAGCCAGTACACTGGGGGCACCTGGGTGTCTCAGTTGGCTAAGTGTCCAATTCTTGATTTTGGCTTGGGTCATGATCTCAGGGTCATGGGATCAAGCCAAGAGTTGGGCTTCTCACTCAGCAGGGGAATCTGCTCAGGACTGTCTCTCTACCTCTCCCTCTGCCCTGCTCCTACTCTCGCTTTCTCTCTCTCTCTCTCTCTTTCTAAAAGAAAAAAAAAAAAAACAAGCACACTTATGATTAAGGAATTCATAATTTAAGTCATTAAGTACTTGTACTTTAGAAAATTCGTTGACATGTGAGAATGAAATGATCATGTGGGGAAGATCTCAGAAGACCACACGTAAGGAGAGAGATACTCACGAAGTAAGCGATGGCCCCAAGACCAAAATCAGTGACTTCAAAACTTTGCCTTGTCTTAATAAATCCATCAATTTAATGTAATGATATTTTGCTAAGTTCTTAGAAAACTCATCATGCCAAGTGTTGTTCAAATACTTTACAAATGTTAGCTTATTTACCCTTCATAACAATCCTAGGATGTAGGTACTAGTATTTCCCCCACTTTATAGATGAGGAAATTAAAGCTAAGGTGAAGCTATGAAGTCATTTACCTGAGGTCACAGAGTTATTAAGTCACTGAGCTCCACAGTCCCTGTACCTAACTACTGTATATCTGTTAGATGGCAGGCTAGGCACTGAGTGTCAAAAACAAATAACCCTAAGGGAATTTATAGACTAGTGGAAAACAACTGGGCATTCCTGCCCTCTGTGCTCTAGGAAGAGAGAGCATAAACTGAGTTTTGCCCAAGCAAATTCCAGTTGACCTTCCATCCTGTTCATGCTGCTCATCATCTTTGCAAAGACCTATCACTTGGCTTGCCAAATGCTTCCCCTTCATCTCCTCTGTGCCTTTGTTGGGAAAATGATAGGAAAATTTGAATAATATACTCAATTTAGAGTAGAGTCAGTTTTATTCCATTTAAAAAATGGGAGGTAACAGGCATTGGTCGTAATGATTCTTCAGATTCTTACTTTGGGGAAGATATTGCCATAGGAAAAGGACTAACTCTCAGAAGAATCAGTGCAGTCTTCAATTTTATTCTTATAGATCCGTCCTTGGTTTACAAATGAGAAGAGAGATGCAGCTGCAGGTGAGATAGCACTCATTTCGAAGAAATACTTGGCAGACCCCAGCTTTAAAGTGTCCACAGCTGTTTGAAGTTGTGCGTTGCATATTTACCTCTTTATTTTGCACACTACTCCTGTTGCTCATAGATTCAATGAGATAACATAAAAAATTATAAGAAAATAAGTTGTTTTATAATTTTGTAATACCAGCTTTCAATATATATATATATATATATATATATATATATATATATATATATATATATATTAGTTTCTCATCTTTTCTTAACTAGAATCCATTCACTTGAATAATTCAGTGGATTCTATTTAATTGGTATCCTGATAAATGATATGACCTGTTAATTAGGAAGAATGCCAGATTAAAAAAATTAGTTTAATGTGTTTTGATTACTTTATACTATTGTTATAGCATAACACCTTACTAGTTTAAGTAGAGAGGAAAGAACCCAACTTGTTTCTAATGCCCTAAAAGTTAATTACAATAGTTTATGGAACTGAATTAATATTACTCATTTAGACTTTTGCTTTTTTAAACTCCAGTTTTGTCCTATTCTAATGGCCACTAAAGGTGTAGTATCTAATATTATTTTAATATTTCTTAATTATTTAATTAGTAATTATTGGAACATATTTACTCTATTTTCAAATCTTTTTTTTTTATTTATTTATGATAGTCACACAGAGACAGAGAGAGAGAGGGGCAGAGACATAGGCAGAGGGAGAAGCAGGCTCCATGCACCGGGAGCCCGACGTGGGATTCGATCCCGGGTCTCCAGGATCGCGCCCTGGGCCAAAGGCAGGCGCTAAACTGCTGCACCACCCAGGGGTCCCTTTACTCTATTTTCAAAAGTGAAAAGTAAACTCTGCTTTTAGTGTTCTTGAACTATTGCTATCTCTGATAGTTATGTTAACAAAAAGGATTATTAAAGTGTGTAAAAAAAAGCGAAAAGAACTTATGTGTCACTCTGCTAACATTATGGAAAAGAAAGTATTTTAATTCTCATTTTTCAGTTAAGAAGTTTGAGGCATAGGGGCACCTGGGTGGCTCAGTCCGTTAAGTCTCCCACTCTTAATTTCCTCCTAGGTCATGATCTGGGTAGATCTTGAGATGGAGCCCTGTGTCAGCTCATGCTGAGCAGGAGCCTGCTTAAGATTCTCTTTCCCTTTCCCTCTGCCCCTCCCCACTTCTGGCTTGCACTTGAGTGTGCACCTGCTCTCTCTCTCCCTAAAAAACAAAACAAAACACAAAGTATCAGGCCTAGGTGGAAAACTGGTCCATTGCCACTAGTTAGTGGCTTTGAAAGCCAGGATTCTTAACCATGCATTCTGACTCCTGACCCCACCTAGTTAATCATTGTCTTACCAGGTCTCCCTCTTTAGAGTTACCAGGTCTCCCTCTTTAGAGGAAGAGCGTGTACGGGGAGGCCTCAGATGTACTCAGTGGAGTTCTTGACATGGGTACATTTGGCTTAGAGATGAAACTGGTGTTTTTTGTAGGCAATTGTATCATCTCTGTGTTCTAAGTAATTTAGCTCCTTTAGTATTTGCCAATAATTTATTTGGTTATTCTTCTTTAGGTACAGACCATTAGCAGAGCAGTACATTTTGACATTTTGGATTTGGTCACTGTGATTTGTAAAACTTGAGGCAATAGTCAGACTTTTCCCATTTCTATGAGTTTATGGAATGGACTCTGTGTGACATTTAAAAGAACTTTAACTGATATGGTAGAAGGATCATTGTTCTTGGAGTCAGAAAGTTTGACTTTTAGTCCTGGTTCTTCCAACCACCTGCTTTACCATACTGGGCAGTTCTCGATCTCTCTCTCTCTCTCTCTCTATCTCTCTCTCTCTCTCTCTCTCCCCCTCCCCTTCCCCCACTCCCTCTCCCCGCTCCCCCCCTTGTTTGTAGGAAAAATAGAGATTTCTAGTTTATAGGAATCTTGAGGAAGACCAAATGAGTGACATAAAAGCACCTAGCAAATGTATCACTTACAAAGTAGGTACAGAATAAATGTTACTTCTCTTTCCTTCCTCTGCCTGCCCTACTGCTATATTTTAAACCTTGGTTACTGACAGTTTTATATAACTGCTATGAAACCTGAGGGGAACTGAAGCTGTCATTCTAATTCATGGGAGTTGGTTATCTTCACAATGGTATCTCAGGCCCTAAATATGTGGCACAAATATATTTGTGAGCCACACTAAAACAGAAGGAAATTTGTTTGGATATTATTTTACTAATCATTGGTACCTATCTTGACTGTGTTGGGCTGTCTTACTTCTATTACTTAAAACTGTGTTTAAATAAACTTTTCCCCACTGCTGATGCTAAAATGTAGCTTCAGAGTTGGTTCAACCAAATCTTTGTATTTCACTTCATGCTTTATTCATTTATACTTCTAATCTCAATGCCATTTTCAATATATCAAACTGTATGCTGTGTATAACATTAAAATACCCTTATAACCTTATTTAAAATATGTGTGAATGATGCCATTTATCTTATAGGAATGTAATAAACTATTATTAATCTAATTATTCTCATTTTAAAGATGTAGAATCTGATGCACAAAGTGATTAATTCTCTTGAAGTCATTTGGAAACTATCAGCAATATCTGTGAGATGTTTTGGAGTTTCCCAAATAAATAATATTACCATATTCTTTATCATAGAAAAATATATGAATAAAAATATATTTTGCTCAAGTTTCATATGTGCTTACATTTAAAGAAATGAAGCAAAGTTTTATATATTTAACACCATCCACTTAATGATATGACAAGAAGTAGAAGCATTTTAAAACATGAATCACTTTCTCTTTCTCTTGTAGATATACCAATAATGGTTAATAATGATAATAGAATCTGTCACTTATTGAGTTAACTGTATCAATCTATCGGTCTGTCTGGTTCCTGGATCTGTGTTGGGCAGTTGTAGATGGTTCTTATTTAATTTTATTTTTGCCACATAACCTACCTTTCATTATCTACTTTGGGTAATTGTATCTCACTTTTCTTTTTTGGGCTCCACCCTGCTATCCCATCCCAACTCTGGGCAGAGTTGACTTTCCCAACTCCAAGGATTGGGTATAGAGCTCAGGTCTAGGCAAAACTATTCTCCAGAACTTGCTAATGGGTTCAGTGGTAGATACTATCAGTGTCTGAAATTTGATTTTACTTAACTTACAAGTTAATAAGTGAGTCTCTTGTTGTTTCATAGATGCTGGCAGAAGACACAAGATTTCTGGGTTAGAGACAAAGGCTTTTATTACTTGTGGTGCAGCCAGTAAGCAACATGATTTGCATGAGTTCCTTTTGCTTCTGATTCTCATGGAGTTGATGCAGCATGAGTCTATCTGGATATTGTGGGTTTGTGTCACTGCCCTTGGGGGAAACACGGCTTCCTAGCAGGCAGTAATCAAGGCTTCCTTGTTCTTAAAAGAGATGCTACCTGATTGCTCAATATTCTTGCTACAAACAGAACCTTGATAAATAATCCAGGAAAAAAGCAGTCAGGGCCTTTATTCTTGGCAGACCCAGTAGGATATATGGAGGATGAGAGATGTGGAGTGGTGCCTCCCAACAGATGAACTATCTCAAACAGTCCAATTAGAGAGAATCATTTTTACTCTTTCTTTTGAAATTTGAACCTGGAAAATATATTGTGTTTAATTTTCCACAGCTATCTTGTACTTACAAAGGACTGACCTATCTGAGAATGGAGTCAGCATGGCAAAAATCAGAGATAAGAAAAGAAAATGAAAAAAAAAAATAAAAGATCTTATTGAGCTATGGATCAAGTATACCCTGAAGCCAGAGCTTCCCACCCTCAAGAATTTTCAGCTGTGTGAGCTAATTAGATTTTCATTCATTCACACTTAAAAGAGTTCTGATGGCTTTGGCATTTGGCATATGTCTCATTACAACAGCCCTAAAAAGGAGGTATTATTATCTGCTTTTATAAATGAGCAAAACACACATTGTGAAGATTTACTCGCTCAGTATCATACTATTAATAAAGTAGAGCTACATTTGCTGATGGCAAACTCCATACACTTCACCCTTAGACTGTTAGTTTTCGAACTTTAGTGTTCTTTAGAAACACTGAGTCTCACCCCAGACCTAATGAATCAAAACCTTTATAGTGGAGCAAAGAGAATATAAATTTTTTAAAGTTCTTGAGTGATTCTGATGCAAGGCTCATGGACCACTTGTTAAGAAACATTTCCCTTAGACAAAGGTGTGACTTCAGGATACTGCTGCCTGATGTTCTGATACTATACACCCTTATTAAAAAGCCTTGCTTCTGGAAGATAACACTGGAAGCTTTGTCAGTGATATAAACTACAAATCAAAGGAAACCGTCTTCTGAGAAGTCTTCTGAGAAGAGCTCTATTGGGAGAAGTAGGAAAAGCCAGGGAAAAAAGGCTTCTGAGCTGGGGACAGAAGGGTTAGGGGATGGGAACTTGAAAGGGTAGGGGAGCAGACAGAGTCTTAAAGTTCTATTTCACCAATTAAAAGATTCATTTTTGTTTGAGGTACGTGGTGTGTGTGTGTGTGTGTGTGTGTGTGTGTGTGTGTTTTAGGTTCAGTTTCCACAGAGTTTATATACGTATAGGGAGACTCAGGAGTCCTTTGAAAAAAGCATATAGACATCTACTTGATTTGCTAGTTACAGTGGCTCATTGGACATGAAGGAGAATGTTTAATTTAATTATTGACTTTGAATAGACATTTTGCCACTGCTAATAATATTAGCCAGATTAATGAATTGTTCAAGGGTTATAGAGACAGAAAGACACAGTGAGTGCTATCGTCCATCAATATTTAGACAGCCTTTCCCAGAATAGTCATGTAAACCACATATGTCATTGTAAAATATTTTCCTGCTTGCCTATCGTGTCTTGGATTTTTCTCTCTCCCCTTTTTTTTTCTCTCCCTTTTTTAAATGTAAATGCAGTACTGTCTTTTGATACAGGTGTTATTATTATGAAAGTCAGAACTATTTTTGTACATGATATTCTAGTGTCTCCACAAGGCATCCTCCTCCAAGTGGACTCTGATACATAGTAAATCTTTCTTAAATTTTTAAAGCTGGGAGTACTCCTGAGGCCTTTATCTGTAGCCAGTCTGGGCATGTAGGCAATGAGGCAGGTTTGCAGATTTGAACCCCACCACAGGGCTTAGCTAGTAGCATTCCCCACCTCTCATATTTTTAACTTCTTGTCCACTCAAAACTGAAGACTTGAATCATACTAGCTTAAAGAGATCTTTTTTAGAGTCTTAATTCACTATTATTCCAAAGAATTTTGAGATCATGCTGGTAGTCTCAGTCTTGAAAGAGTGTAATATTTCCAAATATTGACTAATAAGATTGAGTTCAATATATGTTTTGAAAATAATTAAGCTCATTATCAAAGTGATGTCTATTTTACCAAAGTATGTCTATTTTAAATTATGGCTCCTTTTTAGATGAAGCTCTTCTCTACCCAACAGTTTGACAAAAAGGTATTTTGATATTTTATTTTGCACTGGTTACTTCTGTTCACAGGCCTCCTCAACTTTGTCATCATTGCAGAAACACACTCCTTTCCTTTATAGTTGAAATCAGAAGCTGGACTATATCTGATCATCCCTACTACAAATCCTTTCATGAATACACTCACTATAATACCCTGTCTCTAGATCTTTAACAAAGTAGTAAATGATCACTTACACCATTATCTCTGTACCTGCCTTCCTCCAGGGAAACCATGTAACTATGTTGAACCTCTCTGCCTTCTTTTAAAGCCAGCAAATTGAAATGTGTTGAATGAAAAACAAGATTTCCATCTGAATATGTGGAAGACACTCTCCTTAGCTCCAAGGTGTATGGTGTGACAAGATAGCAGCATAGCCTTTGCAATACTGTATTTTCTTAAGCAGACACCACTGTAATAATTTTGTGAATATCTATCAGTTATTTCAGTTGAGTGTCTAACCTCTCTGCTGTGGTACATTGGAATGAACGAGGTGATGAGCAAGATTTACAAAGCAAGGTGTTTTTTAAATTGATATAAATATGATATCTCTAATATTTATTTACAATAAGTTGGAACTGTATAATAGTTTCTTAAAAAAAATGTATCCTCCAGTAGAATACCTTGGCTTTCTTCTCAGGCCAAAATCATGCATACAGCATTTTGTACAATGGTCAAGGTTAAATTAGATGAGGCATCAAAGATTTTCAACATAATCCTCTTGGGGGGATATTGTGTGAGAAGATGGCCTGAGGAATTCTCCCCTAGGAGCACAGGGGTCACTAGTAAGAGAGATAATAGTGCACAGAGTCTAAAATGATGCATTTTAACTTCCTCCATAAATCATGTTTCATTGCAGTCTCTCATTCCAAGGCGAGGTTCATCACCTTAGGATAGGAAAGGTGGAAATCTTCAACTTCTAGGCAATTCAAAAAGGCTTGGAAATCAGGTGAGGCAGTTGGGGTATGGGATTGTACAGAGATTTGCTAAATTCTTTTATTTTGCTTCAGTACATCAAAGGCTAAGAATAAAAGACTCCTCTCCTATGTTTTAACTCTAGTGGAAAGGGAATGTGAGGAGAATGGTTTGAAAAAGTGAAGTTGACCATGGTAAGCAGAGGCAGAAAAGACCTGAGATGGAGCCACCCCAAAAGACACAGACAGGAGATCCTGAGGGTCACCAGTCCAGAGCCACCCTAGAACCCCTAGCCACTGAACCAAGGGGTTCACCATGGGGCTGCCTATGGCAGGGTGAGATCACTCCTTGACAGAGGCTGGAGGTAGCCCCCTAGTCTCTGAGGGACTGTAGGAACACTGTGGAAGACTCTGAAAGGTCCACGGCCCACAGAAGATTAGTGTGGCCCTCATCAAGCTGAGAGGTTGGATCATAGACTCCAGAAGCTGCAGATTCCAACAGACTGTAGAAAGGAATCATCTGCAGGGGGAAAACACCTGTTCCCAGAAACCCAAGGGCAGGGAGAGCCCCTTTCCAAAGGACCCCCCCCCCCAAATGTCCTCCACTAGGATGCATAAAGCCTCTTCCTAATCTTCATTTCAAAGTCATTTTAAGGCTAACTAGAGAGGACAAGGAGGCCAGCTGGGAGACTGTCTAAACTTATTCAAATGAAATTTTGATTTTTTTTCAATTTCAAAGTTAAAGTGAGTTAAATCATTAACTCAATTGGATGTTTGAATATTTATTTGATTTTTTTTCTCCCAGCTGGCCAGTTGGAAGGGGCCTAGAATAAAGTTCAGGTTAGTTAAAACCAAAACAGGAAAATGTTTTCTCTGCACATCTAAATTATGAGTTCAATTTACCATCTTGCTCCAGCTTTTAAAAATAATTTAAAAAGACAAATCCAGTTATCCTTAGTCTTATTGAGATAATGTATAGAACTATAAAGCCTAGAGTTACAGGGCATTTGGAGTTTTTTGAACTTCCCCACCCACCACTCTGGTTCTGGAATCACTGCTAGTGCCTGCTTGGGAAATGTTTACTTTCCACTGATTTTGCTATGAAAACAAAACTGCTCTAAAAAATAAAGTCTGTTAAAAAAAATTCCTCTAATACGACCTTAAATTCTTCTTGGGATAGAAACGGCCATCACTGAACAAAGCATAAAATATGACTGTCTTATGATGAAATCTGATTTTTCTATTTATTTAATCCATTTTCTCTGGAACATCTTTAGGCAATCTCTCCCTCTCCCTGTCTCTGTCTCTGTTTCTCTTTCTCTGTGTGTGTCTCTCTCTCTCCAGTTTTTTCTCTGTTATCTCTCCCTAGGATGTAAGTCAGCAATTATTTAGCTCCCACAACAAAGCCTGAGGTCATAAATGAGGGTAATTTAATCTGTGAGAGATTGAGATACCATCTAGTAAATTTGGTGACAACAGCAAACCATAGAGAGTACAGGCCACTGCACTGCTTCCTATTCATATTGACTCAAAATTGTTTTTCCTCTTCCTCTGAACTAACAGACTTTTCTTTAAAAAAAAAAAATTCAAAGTATAACCCCAATCTTGGTAAAATGTCCAAACGTAATCTGGAAACTTTTTTCTTACAACCTAAGTGAGACACAAAGCAACCAAGCCCATGTATATGTTTTTAAATAATCCCCTGAAACAGTAAAATTCAAAAGGCAAAGTCAGACAATTTGCAACAACATAATACATTTGTTTATTTAGTTAATATTACAATGGTAACAGGTTTAAGAGCACTAGATTTGTATCCCCTTAAGAGGATAATGTTTAAGATTCATAAATTTCATTGTTCTTAACCATTAAAAATCCATTTTCCAAAGGAGTAATAATATATATTATCATTAAGGAACAGACCTAAACTTTATGATGTAGAACCAAAAGTGTGTATTTGTTCATTAGTTTAAACAAAACATTAGTGACATTTTTACTCTTGGCCACTGCTTTCAGGAAAGCACAATGTTCTTGAAGCAAATATTACACAAAACATTTTTTTTTTTCCGTAGTGATTTCAACCACTGTGTATCATGTCAGTGAGAGAACCTGACAGCCCCAGACTTGGTATTTCCAATGGTTGTAATACACTCTGGCCTACTTAAACAACCAACCAGCAAACATGTATTTAGTGCCTACTATGTACATGCCAGCATACTAAAGCAATACAGGAAATACACAGAACTAAAATTATTGGTCCTTGCCCTGCTAAGGCTTCCAATATAATTGGTAAGATTGAAACAAAGACACAAATTACTTTCAATGTGTTCAAAAGAAGTGACAATGTTAACTAGATTGTGTATTAGAATGGCCTATGCTGGAACCCAGAAGAAGCAGGGACATAAACAGGGAGGGACGTTCTCAGCACTGATTAAGATCTGTCTGCATCAGATTTCTCAGCTCCAGACTTGAGCGCTTTCTTGAACACTCATATCTGCAAGTGCTCCCCGCCAGCCTCACATTGTTTCATGGATTTATGACAATGGAGCAAGATAAATATGCGTAATATGTAAAAATAAATAAATAAATAAATAAATAAAATCGTACATAGGGTAATGCTGAAAGGAATTCAGGACATTCCACTCTGCGCTGGGAGGTGGCTAGCCCACATTATCATTTATTTATTTATTATTAAGACAAACAAGAGACTACATAAGAAAAAGTATAAAAGAACCTCCAAACTTCACTGAACACAAGCAAAAATAAAAAGATAAGGAAAGAAGGCCCAACAAAGAGGAGAGGTTTTGAGGGGTCTTTCGGCACAGAAAGACCCCCACCTCCTCACTGCCACCCCTGTCCCCACCCCCGCCCCCAGGGTCCTGAAGAAAAGGCCCTGGGCTAGGCAAATAGGGAAAAGCAAAGCACAGACACATCTTCCAACATCACAAATAAATAAATAAATATGTCAAACAAGAAAAGAACTTATTAGGCACCGCTTGAAAGGCAGCAACCTTCAGCGGCCAGGCGGGCCGCGCGCGCTCTTTAGCCCGAGGGCGGCAGCAATGCGCTCGGGATTGGCCGAGGCCCCGAAGGCGCCACCGGGGTCCTGGCCCGGGTGCCTGGGCTTCGCGATAAGCCGGGGCAGGAAACCGAGTCCGCTGCTGCTCTTCCGTCTGCACCGCCTGAAGCTTCGGCGCGGGAGCAACGCTAGTGGCCGCACAGGCCCCGGGGGGCGGCGGAGAGAGCGCGCCCTGCCCTGCCCTGCCCTGCCCTGCCCGGCGGACGCTGACCCGGGAGTGCCCCGCGCTGGCTCTGAACTCAAAAGCGCCGGTAGCGGGGCGGAAAAGAGGGTGGTTTCGCTTCCCTGCCAAACCCTGGAACCTTCTCAAAACTCCCGGGTCGCTCGCTTGCTGTCAGTTCCTTTTTGCTCCAAGAGGGGGGGTTGGCTGGGGACCGCAGAACGCCTGCGGCTCGAAGCGCGGGACCGATTTCACTAAGCCCCTGGCTCCGCCGCGGGTGGAGTGGAAGAGGTGAGGGGGTTCCGGGCAGGGCACGACCTCACCCGAGAGCAGGAGGAAAGACCAACCGCCCAGTTCCTTCTCGGGTCCTACTCCCCTTCACCTGGGAGCCTGGCGGGCGGAGGGGCGCGGCGGGGCGGGGCTGAGGGCGAGCTGGGGACTCACCCCGCGGGCAACCCGTGGCGGTAACCGAGGCTCAGCTTAAACAAAAATAACGGCTGGCCGGGCTGACAGTCAGGCTGAGTTGACGACGTGCATGAGTTCATGATCTGCACCTGCAGGACGGGGCGGAAGGAAAGATCGAAGTTACAGAGTGGGGAGCATAGAGGGGCGAGGCAGTGCTAGCGCAGAGGAGGAGGGACCGAAAGTAGCAGACGGAGGAGAAAGGAGCCAGCAAGCCTTCCCAATCTGTTAGCCAAGTGCCCGATTCCACCTTTGTCGCGCGACTTCCCCCCCCACGCGCACGCAGTGCCGGGGCCCCACTTTGCCCCCGCCACACCCAGGCGCCTGGGATGCTTTCACCTCTCGCACCCGGCCTCCCTTCCTCCTCATCTTCCTCCTCCCGTGCGCAGGGCCCCCGCGTGGCCAAGGCTCAGAGAGTCGTGATCCGAGACGTGCAGGTGCCATTACGGAAGACACCGCCTCCCGACTCCAGGTTCTCGGGCTGGAAGTCCTCCACGCTGTAGGCGCGGCTCTTGAGGGCCGTGGCGTAGTAGTCGACAGGCTCCTCGGCCGCGTTGTCCATCCAGCTGAGGCACAGGATGCGCTGGAAAGAGCGCTTGAAGTTGTCCGAAAGGAAGCCGTAGAGGATGGGGTTGGCGCAGCTGTTGGCGTAGCCCAGGATGACCGACAGCTGGCTCACCGTGGCGTCGTCCTGCTCGGCAAACACGTTGACTAGCTGCACCACATAGAAGGGCATCCAGCAGATGACAAACACCATCACCACCATCATCACCATCAGGGTGATCTTGCGCTCCGAGCGCTTGCGCTGCTGCCAGCCGGCCTTGAGAGCCACCATGCGCATTTTGGCGATGATGAGCACGTAGCACAGGCAGATGGCCCCGACGGGCAGCAGGAAGCCCATGAGAAATGTGTACAACACGAAGCCCACTAGCCAGCGCTGGGCGGGCTCGGGCATGAGCATGTTGCAGGCCACCGTGCCGTCACTGTTGGCCGCCGTGCGCGAGAAGACCACGATGGGCAAAATGACCAGCAGCGAGAGCACCCACACGCCCAGATTCACCACCTTGGCCACGGTGGGCCGGCGGTAGCGTGCTGCCTTGATGGGGTGCACCACGGCCACGTACCGGTCCACGCTCAGCACAGTCAGACAGTAGATGCTGGTGAACATGTTGACCGCGTCCACGCTGAGCACCAGGCGGCAGAGCAGCGCGCCGAAGGGCCAGTGGCGAAGCAACGTGGAGGTGACCAGGAATGGCACGCTGAGCATGAGCAGCTCGTCGGCGATGGCCAGGTTCAGGATGTAGATGTTGGTGGCCGTCTTCATTTTGGCGTAGCGCAGGATCACGTAGATGACCATGGAGTTACCACACAGCCCCACCAGGCACACCACGGAGTAGATGAAAGAGATGAGGATGGCGCTGCCCTGGCCCTCGCTCAAGGTCCCGTTCTGGGACGCGTTTCGCCCCGGCTCCTCCATGCCGTCCGCGGCGCCGGCCCCGGGGCCCCTGCTGCCGCCGCCTTCCGCGCAGCTGCCCGGGCTGGGGCTAGGAGAAGAAGGGGAGGAGGCAGTGCCATTGGGGAACATTTCAGCTGACGGGGGCCGGCGGGGCTCTCCCCGCGCCCCCGCCGCTCGCGCGCTCACTCGGCGCCCCGCCCGCCCGCCCGCCCGCCGGGAGCTCACTGCGGCCGGGCCTGGGGGAGCACGCGGCGGCCGCGGGAAGCTCGGCTCGGACGGGCGCGGGCGGGGCGCATTGCCCGGCGGCGGCTGGCGCGCGGCGGCTGGCGGCTGGCGGCTGGCGGCTGCGGGGCGCCCGGGCACACGCGAGCGCCGAGAGCCGCGGCCGGCGGGCTGGAGCCCCGCGCCGCACGGCCATTAAGTGGCGCGGCTCTGGGCTGGTGAATGATTAATAGGCACCGCCAGCGCGTCAGCAGCTACGGAGAGGGAGGGGGGGTGGGGGGAGAGAGGGGGGGAGGCCTATAGGTGGTTTACCACCCCTTGCCCACGCTTTTCCTTCCCAGTGCTGTGCTCTGATCGACTCTGGCAGCTGCTTCTGGGGAGGGGGTTCCCCTGCAGTACCCTGTACCCATCCCTCAGGGGCAACGCCTTCTTGGAGGGTGGTGGGAACCGGAGGTGTAGAATCCGTCCCACCCCACCCGGCTCCTGTCCGGGGAAGCAGACCCCAGGCACAGATGTCCTGAGTTCAGCTCAGTTTCCCTCAGTTGCTGCCCCGTCCCGAGACACCCCCCAACTCCACTCCTCGGCGACCGTCCCGGGCCCTAACGCCCACCCCCCGCTCGCGCTCGCCCTGCCGCTCCAGGCCGCCCGGGAGCTGTGGGTCCCCCTTACCCAGGGCGCTCCACCTCCGGCCCGACGCGTAGATGGCCCGGGCAAGTGCTGTGCGGTCCGGCGGCCCCGTGACGTCCTTCGCGCGGTGCGACCCCTGTCCTCGGGCTGGACCCGCGCACAGGCGCCCACGCGGACGGGCTCAGAGTCGCTGCGACTGACCCAGAGCGGGGTTAGGAGGAGGAAGGACACAAGCGCGCGCGTTAGGAGATGCCGCGCTACAACACCGCAGGCAGCTCTTCGCCGGCGGGGGGCATTTAGGGGCCCGAGGGAACCCCTGCCAGTCCCCTAATAAAGCCTGTAGCGCCCAGAGCCCCCTGCGCCTCCCAGAGGAATCTGGGCCGCAGAAAGGAGGCCGCGCGGCGGGCGGGAAGCACGGCAGGAGCCGCAGGCTCCCTCCGCAACGTGCCAGGCGCGGGACTGGAAATCCGTCCAGGTGTTCCCCGCGGAGAGCGAGGGCTGCGCCGCTCCGAAAGGCTCCGCCTGCGTCCCTGCTGTACTTTGTACCCGGGAGAGTTGGCGGCCCCGGGGGAGGAGAGTGTAAAGCCCCGGGAGAGCAAGGATGCCAGCTCTCGAAACCCACGCGCGGCCCGCCGTGCGGTGCGGGTGACCAGCCCTGGCACCGGCCCCACAAACTGGCACTGGCAGGAAGACCTCCGGGGCTTTCCGCGACTTACCTGGGTTTCAGCCTTTTCTGAGGCCCCTGGACGTGTGACCCCGTTCCGGTTTACTTTCCGAAACTTGTAAGAGACGGAAATCAATCGATGTAGGCACGCCTAAAACTCGCTTGCTCCATTTAAGGGTTGAATGGTTTCTGTGCAGAAGGGTGGACGTTCAGTCACCGTGATTTTTAACCACCTCTGGGACTTCCCACCATCCCTAGTCTAGGCTCGCTTTGGCTTCCTACTGGTTCCAGTCCAAGGAAGGATCACTCCACCCAGCCCTTCTGTCCCTCTGCAAAACCCATCAGGTCTTTCTCTGAAGTGCCCCCAGGAAGACTGACCTGCAGCAGACTAGGGCTGGGCCTCTTTCAAGCTTGAGCTTTGTCTTCAGTTTCTTGTTAGTTCCTCCTTCCTTTCAACCAGGTGGGGTGCCCATGGTGCCCTGGGGCTCAGGTCCCTGCCCACCCCCCACCCCCTGCATCCCCATCACTACACGTTGCACTCAGGAGAGCAATCTGAAACAGAAACTCAACTCCTCACTGAAGCTATTTGTGTCAGACAGTTCAGCATGAAGGAATGGATGCAGAACCTGGGGGGGGGGGGTGGGTGTATAATTCCTATCGCCCCTTGTTTTGTATGGGCAATCTTCTGCCTATATGTGTTTTAGTTCCTGAACCTAAATGCTCCTGAAGGGGAAAGAATGACTTCTGTCTGTAGTGTGTTGATTATACCAGTCAAAGATAAATTATGTCAGGCCCTCCTAGGAAGGTGTACAATGGACACTGAATTATTAATGAGAAATGTGCTAGGAAAGAATTTGAAATTTCATAAGGCCCAAGCTGTTTAACCCATTACTTTATCTAAACAAATTACTTTTTACCTTTTACAAAAATGGGATGTGGAATTGATGGTTAGTTGTGTTTTATCTTCCTTATAAAAAATACTGAACATATGGAGAGGAAAAAAAAGAATGTTCATCAAGTTTGTTTTTTTTTAAATGGCCATTTTTTTTCCCCCAGAAGAGCTTTTTTACAAGCCAAGCCTCATAATGGTTTAGATGCCTCTTTGCCAATCACTGACTAAAGACACCTGGCTATTCTTCAGGGGGCTGACATTTCAACAGTCATCACTTAAATGCCTTGGCATTGATCATGGTTGCTCCAGGGGGAGTGGGTGATGGGAGCCAGTAAAGCACAGCTCTGTTGTTCAGACTCTCATATGTTCACTTCGCAGCTCACCTTAGGAAAATCTCCTCTCCATTCAGTGGTAGTCTTATATACCAAAGAAGAAAACTTAAGACCTGACATGAAGATGTTTGTTTGTTTGCTTGCTTGTTTCTGAAGTGGTTTCTATGATGAATTACTTATCTATAAAAAAGATTGACAAGGAAATATCATTTACACCCACTAGAATGGCTATAATAATTTTTAAAGGAAAAAAATGTTGGCCAGCATGTAGAAAAATTGGAAACCTTACATGTTGCTGATGGAAATAAAAAATAATGCAGCAGGTTTAGAATGTTATTGATTTTTCAAAAAGTTAAACAGAATTCCATATGACCAGCAACATCCTGCCCCTAGGTATTCCCCCCCCACACACACACACAAAAACCCTGCAAATAGGCGTTTGAACAAAAATTGGTACCCTAATGTTCATAGCAACACCATTCATAATAGCCAAAAAGTCGAACCCAAATATCCATCAACTGATGAATGGATAAACAACGTGTAGTACATCCTCTCAACAGATTATTCATCCACAGAAAGGAATGAAGCACACATACGTGAGCCTTGAAAACATCATGCGGCGAAGGGAGCAAAACAGAAAAAGTCATGTATTGTGTGATTCCATTTGTCTGAGACATCCAGAACAAGCAAATCCATAGAGACAAAGCTGCCTAGAGGTTGGCAGGCTCTGAGGGGAGAAGGAATGGAAAATGACTACTTAATGGGTACAGGGGTTCTTTTTTGGATGATGGAAATGTTTTGGAGTTGGATAATGGTGGTGGTTGTACACTGTGAATGTACCGAAGGTCACGGAATTGTGCATTTCAAAATGGTTAACATTATGATTTTCATAGCATGTGACTTTTACTTCAGTAAAAAGAGAGTGATCGAGATGGGTATGAGCCATGTTGTGTTATGGATTCATTTCAGTCACATATTTCTTAACAATGTATCTGTGAATTAATCCATGAACAAACAAAAACAATCCAGCAGAAGACAGCATATCTGGGCTAAATAATATGAGGTTGGGGTTGCAGCTGTTTTGAAATTATATTAGGAACAGGAGCCCAGTTAGGAATCCGCCTGCCTCTCAGACCTTAATTTAATGTCTCTTAATGAAACTGGAACACTAACGTGGGCATGGCATTGTTATAATGTGTAAGGGACACAGCCTAAGAGAAGTCAGAACTCCACAGTCTTCATATCTTGTTTAAAAACTTTTTATTTTTAAAAATATTTTATTTATTCATGAGAGACACACACACAGAGAGAGGCAGAGACATAGGCAGAGAGGGAAGCAGGGTCCCAGTGGGAGCCTGATGCAGGACTTGATCCCAAGACCCCGAAATCACGACCTGAGCTGAAGGCAGACCCTCAACCACTGAGCCAACAAGGTGCCCCCAAACTTTTTTTTTTTTTTAATCACAAATCTAAAGCCTGGAAAAGCTTAGGATAGGCTTGTTTTCCCTGTGAAAGTTAACCATCCTGTAGTCTTCCCCTCTTTGGTTATTATCTTTTCTATGCTTCTGTAATATGAACATTTCTAGATAGGAGAGAAGAAAATGATGGCTGCCTGCAAAAAGGGGAGAAGGAAAAGTTCTAACTTAGGGAGTTGCAGATTCTTAAGTGAACAGTTTTTCTTCCCCATCTCAGTACTCTTACAAGTTACACTCTCCTATGCTATCAGGTACCAGGTGCACACTTGGATTACTGTATTTATCACACTGTGCTGTGATTTCTTTGTGTACTTATCTCTCCTTCCTTCTATATCTGTAAGCTTGCTGAGAACAGTGGCTATATTTTACTTATCTTTATATCCCCAGCACCCAGCACAGTACCTGGAAAATTGCCAAACACCGCCTTATTTTGTTTTTCTGAGGTATGCCATAGATAATGTCTTTCTTTTGTTCCAACCCATAAGATGTAGATACAAAGAAATGAACTTCCGGCCTCTTGCAAGAAAAGTTTTAATATCTGTGTAATATCATCATCTGTAATAATTTATTATACATTTAAATCATTTGAACAATTTCAATTTGCATGTCCTGTATCAACAATGATCATGCTGATGATTCCTTCATTGATCATTCTTGGTCTTAAATTTCTTGGCAGAGAAAAGGCTCTGAAAAAATGGGTGGTACGTACTTTAGTAGCTAATGATGGTTATTTAATAGCATCATGCAGTGTGAAAGCCATTATATGTGGAAGATCGTTTCTTTTAATTGCAGTCCTGAGTCTCAGTTGGTTTGGTGGAATAGTAATTAACAGGAGCTCAAACTCTGCTTCTGTCAAATCATTAATAATGTGATTTTTCCAACTGAAGCCTATGGTGGTCTTCAAATGAGTTTCTCTAATCAATGCAGTGGTAAAGTGCTGGTTAGGCCAGGGATTAAAAGGAACACTTTCTGGAATGTGCTCTGCACTAGCATCATCACAGTTGTGTTTACAAACACCTGTCTGGGCAGATGGGACCAAGCTGGCGATAAGGGGCAAGCACCATTCAGCAATATGGCCCTCAGCAAAGGTATGTGTCACTTAAAGACCATCTGCCACCAAGCAGTTAACGTGATGACAGTCTGATAAGAAAGTTAACCAGAGTGCAAAAGTGGTGATGAAACTAAGGAAGAATCCTGGACCTCATTTTCCAGGGATGCCCCCTTGCTTCACAGCAGCCCTGGTTGCCTGTGGTTCAGTTCATCACCAATCTCAGCAACTCACCCTGGCCTGCTGATTTTCCTATTGCCTCTTCTGTGAAACAGCACGACAGAGTCATTTTTGTGCTTTCAAAAAAGACATACATGGTGCAACAACTCACATTTTCTCCTATGGATTCTCTACTACTGGATACTATTTCTAATAACAAGAATTCAGCACATACGGGAAAGTATTCATTATTATCAATGAAAAAATAAAAATAGAGCAAAGAACAAAAGCAGGTGCGTGTTACTCAGATTATTTTGAGTAGTCCTTACCAGTAGTACATTTTTCTCTAACGTCATCTGTTAGTCAAGGATTTCCAGCTCAATTTAATTTCGAACAATTTTATCAAAATTTGTTGACGTTATTCTTTTTAGCAGAAAATACAAAAATGCCTTCAAAGTCACAAGACCACATTTTTGTCTCTTTTAATTGATGTTTGATTTTAAGCAGAGCATTTTTTTTAAGATTTTGTTTATTCATAGAGACACAGGAAGAGAGAGAGAGAGAGAGAGAGAGAGAGAGAGGCAGAGACACAGAAAGAGGGAGAAGCAGGCTCCATGCAGGGAGCCCAAAGTGGGACTCGATACTGGGACTCCAGGATCACACCCCAGGCTGTAGGCGGCGCTAAACCACTGCGCCACTGGGGCTGCCCTTAAGCAGAGCATTTAAACAGTTACAGCAAATCACTCATTCCCTGAGAAAGGGTTGTTTCTTTGGAGTGGGCTGATCTGTCAATTGGTTTCATCAATCGGTTTCATCTAAGGAACAGCCCAAAGCCAGCAAAAAAAAAAAAAAAAAAAAAAAAAAAAAAAAAAACTGGCTGTGGGAAGCAAAGACAGCTTTGTAGATGAAACCTGGGAAGCTATCTTTTATTTTTTAAGATATAAAAAGTTTTGTTCTTAATTAAAAACAAAAAGGCATATAATTCGAGAGTGATTTAAATCTATGTAGTCATCACAATACCTGCCATTGCGATACTGCCACTTTGTTCTCATTTTAAGTATGTTGAGGCAGGAGACTAGGACCAAAACACTGCTTTACTTAGATGACACGAGACAACTAAATGACTGATCTTCTCTTTTTTTGTAAGTGGAAGGTGGAAATGTCAATAATGGGTTTGTGTTGAATACATCTCTATCTTCTACCAGAGATAGGAGGAATGGGGCAATATGTCCATGAGCTACGGACTCAGAAGGCAGGCTCAGAACCACTGAGATTGATCTAGAAAGAGAACTCCTGGATGGCCAATCATCTTTCTCTTTCTGAGGGTGGGCTGCCTCCCCAAAGCCAGGCCCTGCCTCTGCTCTTCTTTCTCCAGGTAACATGGGGTGGTATTTTATTTTGTCCTTGGGGAAGAAGCAGCCTATGTGACAAGCTTGATTCTTCCTTTCTTGTCAGAAGAGGGAGGCAAGAAGATAGCACAATCCAGGAAGGACCACCTGGCCTAGAATAAGAAATTACCATTCCTTGTTGACGGCCTGGGTGAACTGAAATTTATCTGCTTATGCAATTTGCCAATACATTGGCTTCTAATACTGTATCCTATGATTAAAAAAAATCAGAGAAGTGAAATTCAGACTATAGTAGAACAGACTGAATTTCATAGATGTGTTATGTATTTCTTTTTTTTAAGATTTTATACATTTATTCATAAAAGACACACAGAGAGATCAGAGACATAGGCCGAGGGAGAAACAGGCTCCCTGCAGGAAGCCTGATGCGGTACTCGATTCCAGGACCTCAGGATCATGGCCTCAGTCAAAGGCAGCCACTCAACCACTGAGCCACCCAGGTGTCCCTTCTTGCCCCCATTTCTTAATAACAAGGTACTAAAAATAAATATCATAATTCCACTATGTATGAATAATGCTGGTTTAATCAAAGCCAAATAATTTATTCATTAACTTAACAAATATTTATTGAGTGCCCACTGGGTGGCAGACACTGGTCTAGGTGCTGGAAATATAGTGGCAAAGATTAAGTAGTTTCCTATAGACTTCTAGAGAGACAGAAGGAGAGTAAGCAAGTAGACTTATGGGTAGTGGAATTGCATTTGGTGATAGGTCCTAAGAAGAAAAATATAGATGAGAGGCCAGAGATTGCTAGAGAGGCTGGGTGTATTTGACCTAGGTTGGACTGAAAGGGAAGGGAAGAAGATGATGCTTGAGAGGCATGGAGTGATGCGAAGGTAAAGGAGCACATGGTGGGGGGAGGTGTGTTCCAACAGAGCATGTGAAGCAGTTCAGGCCCTTGGAGGAAGATGTGGAGCATGGGGTGCTATGGAAATGTGGTTGGTCTGTGTGACATCTGGGCCCAATCCACCGGTAAACAGTAGTAGTCTATTATACTTCTAACAGCAAAAAACTGGATGGGGCAAAAGAGGCATTAATATATTTCTTGCATTTAATACAATAGAATGGAAACTAAATACTAAAAATGGTGTTGCAGCTGAATTATTATTGACACAGAAAGATAGTCAAGACATTGCTAAGCATGAAAAGTCTATTTCATTATCAACAATAGCCACACTATGAAGAAAGCACAAATGTCCATCGATGGATGAATGGATAAAGAGGAGGTGGTATATTTTTTATTTTTATTTTTTTTTAATTTTTATTTACTTATGATAGTCACAGGGGGGGGGGGCAGAGACACAGGCAGAGGGAGAAGCAGGCTCCATGCACCGGGAGCCCAATGCGGGATTCGATTCCGGGTCTCCAGGATCGTGCCCTGGGCCAAAGGCAGGCGCCAAACCGCTGCGCCACCCAGGGATCCCCGAGGAGGTGGTATATATACACAATGGAATATACTAGCCATCAAAAAGAATGAAGCCCTGTCACTTGCAATGATATTGATGGAGCTAGAATGTGAAATATAAGTCTGTTAGAGAAAGACAAATATCATGATTTCACTCCTATGTGGAATTTAAGAAACAAAATAGATGGACATATGAAGGGGGGAAAGAGAGAAAGAAACCATAAGAGACTCAATGACAGAGAACAAACAGAGGGTTGATGTAAGGAGGTGGATGGGGGATGCAGGAGATGGATATTAAGGAGGGCATGTGTTATGCTAAGCACTGAGTGTTGTATGTAAATGATGAATCACTGAATTCTACTCCTGAAACCAATATTGTACTATATGTTAACTAACTAGAATTTAAATAATTTTTTTAAAAAGTCTATTTCAAAACTACCTGGGACCCCTGGGTGGTTCAGCGGTTTAGCACCTGCCTTCAGCCTAGGGCATGATCCTGGAGTCCCGGGATCAAGTCCCACATCAGGCTCCTGGGAATGGAGTCTGCTTCTCCCTCTGCCTATGTCTCTGCCTCTCTTTTTCTCTGTGTCTCTCAAGAATAAATAAATAAAATCTTTTTTAAAAAAAATATATGAACCCATTAAATACATACCTGCACACCCCAAATGAGCATATGCATATATATCAGTAGGCCTGAAAAGGTGGTTACTAAGATATTATAAAAGTGGTCATCACAAGGCAGTTGGGTTATGGATGTTTTCAGTTCCCTTTGATATTGAGAGGTTTTCTAATTTTTCAGCCATGAGTATGTATAGCTTTTTAAGCAAGATAAGAGTAATAAAAGCTTTGTTTTAATTTAAAAAAAGAAAAGGCTCTAGGCCATAAGTATCTGCTCTATTTAATGGGACATTCACTGATTTATTTCTTCCTTAATTATTTTACTTTCAGAAAAACACTAATAAATTTATTCTTGAAATTATCATATTACGTTGCAAATTAAATAGTAAATGAAATGTACCTAGCAGAAGGCAGCAGAAGGAACTGAAACAGGAACTGGAATAGACTACTATCTTCCAGGCAACCTCTACAGCCCAATGGTCATGTGGTCTCTGGAATTGGCTATGCCCACCTCTTGGAATTACCGTAGTAATATGAATCACAAGATGATGTTTGTGGGGGCGTTTGCGTGACTCCCTTTGTTAAGCATCTGTCTTCAGCTCAGGTCCTGATCACAGGGTCCTGAGATAGAGCTCTATATCAGGCTCCCTGCTCAGTGGGGAATCTGCTTCTCCCTCTCCCTCTCCCTCTGCTGCTCCCCTTGCTTGCGTGCTCTTTCCTCTGTCTGTGTCAAATAAATAAGTAAAATCTTAAAATAAGATGATGTTTGTGAAAGCATGTGATAGTTGCTTAAAGCCAAATATGTCAATTTCAATCACGTATTTTCCATGTATTTAAACTTGAGCATGTTATCTGACCTGTCTATGCCTCAGTTCCCTCTTTTATAAAGTGAAGATCACCATACATCTACCTAGTAGGGTTGTTAAAAGGATGAAATATGTTCAAAGTGTTTAGAGCAGTGTCTGGCATGTAGTAAGGACCATGTAGGTATTTAGCTTTTATAAAATAATTTCTAAAGTATGGATTACAATGTAACATCTTTTAATCAGTGAAAAGAACTTGAAAACTTCATTTTTGCCTCTTGCTCAAGAATGATTTAATCCAGTAGGTCTAGTAGTTACTTATTCAGGGGTTAGAGCAGTTACCCTGTGCATGTTACTTATCCTTTCATTTTCCTCCTGAATATCCAGCCTCATAACTCAGCACAGTGAACTATGTTCCATTCACAGGTTTTTAGTACATGTCATACACTCAGCTAAAATCAATCTAAAATGTTAATCACTGTTATCAGCGTTACACCAAGGTGAATCCAGTCTAACTACATCCTAAGGGTTCGAAAAAACCACTGTATTCACTGACTCAAATAACCTAATTGGTTGACTGTTACAAAGGCAGTCAGAGTTTGCTGTAAGTTTTCTTTCGGTCTCAATTTCCAATGAGACCCCCAAGTTTTCGGGCTGTTAGCTATAGCTAAAAAATGAGTTTACATCCTAAAGAGAGGTGCTAGCCAGTCCACTCCACTCAAGCCATCACCCACCCCCAGTCTATATGTAAGAATAGAAGGATCCTTAGAGATTGTTTCCTTAGAGTTTTCAGAGTACTGTGCATTTTCTCTCCCACTGCAGATGGGAAGTGGCTTCTGACCCCCCAGTCATTGAAGCATGGGGAGCTTCTACAAAATCATTTGGAGAGCTTGTCAGGTGTCCACTGGGGTTGGTAAGACTCAGAGATTAGAGCTTGATTCTTACTTGGAAAATTTAAAAGTGAGTAAGAGGCCCACCGGTACTTCCTCAATGATAGAGTGAAGAGAAAAGGCTACAGCTGGACAATGCTGATTCCCACTGAAAGTGGGGCAGAGGCAGTGTTTCCCATGTACTGGGATGAATAGCACAGCAGGCAGACAGATGGGAGCACCTTGATGCACCTGCTCTGCCCAACTGGATGATAGTAGACTATTCCAGTTCCTGAGATGCTTTGACCAGGATGTTTATGTATCAGAAGGAGGAACTGAGTATGGAAAATGGTCAGCTGGCAAGGGCTAGTCAGGAGGCCAGCAAAGGGCACAGTCAGAGGTCTCTAGCAAGGGGTGGGAACAATGCTGAAGAACTTGATGAAGAACTCCACAAGAGAAAGCCACTCCCAGAGGATACCAGGGCACGATTATAATTGCACCAATGAACGGAGAGGCTTTCCTGTCGGATGAAGCTGTCCCCTCTCAACTACAGGAGCTGAAGACAGAAGGGGAAGAGAGGGAGAGGTGGAAAAATAATAAATAATAAATAATCCAACTACTTCTCTCTTCTCTACTGTAGGATCCAAGCATGGATCAAGCTGAAGTTAGTACAGGGACAAGGAATTTTAAATTGAAGGAGAAATTAAAGTTTCAATTTAGAAATAATTGCTTTTTATAATATCTTAAAATAAGATGATATTTATTTGAAATTGAACTAAAAAGGCATGGGATTGTGTGTACCAAAGAGTTTCCAATTAGTTTTGGCATATTTAACCCTCCCAACTGCACTATGAGGACATTTCTACTTACTACCCTCATTTTGCAGATGAAGAAACCAAAGTACAGAGAGGTTGAATAACTAACTCAAGTCACACAGCTAAAAATGTCAGAGATCTGATTTGTCTAGCAATTTGACTGAGGCCCTGTGCTCTTAACCAGCATGCCACACTGCTGTGGTCTTCTCTCTCACTGAACTACTCAATTAAAGGTTTTTTTTTCTTTCTTTCTTTTTAAATGTTTCAATAGTTAGTGTTTTCCAGTGTTACTAGAAATAAATGACATACACATCACAGTATATGTTTAGAGCATACAGCATAATAGTTTCATTTAGATATATTGTGAAATGATTGCCACAATGAATTCAGCTAATATCCATATTCTCGTATAGATACAATAAAAAGAAAAGAAGGAAAGAAAAAAGAAAAAAATTTCTTGTTATGATGAGAACTCTTGGGATCTACTCTTCACCACATTCCTGTATAGCCTACAGCAGTGCTAGCTACAGCCATCATGTTATACATTATATACCTAGTACTTATTTATCTTGTAACTGGAAGTTTGTACCTTTTTAAAATTATTTTTTAAAGATTTTATTTATTTATTCATGAGAGACACAGAGATGGGTGGGGGGGGGAGACGCAGAAACACAGGCAGAGGGAGAAGCAGGCTCCATGTTGGGTTCCCAGGTCTCCAGGGTCATGCCCTGGGCTGAAGGTGGCACTGAACCACTGAGCCACCCGGGCTAAATTTGTACCTTTTGACCATCTTCCTCTAATTTCCCCTGCCCTGAACCTTCCTATCTGGTAACTATGAGTCTGATCTTTTTTTCTAGGAGTTGAGTTGTTGTTGTTTTAATCCCACATATAAGTGAGACCATACACTACTTGTCTTCCTCTGACTTTTTTCACTTCGCATAATGCCTCCAAGTCCATCCACATTGTAGCAAACGCTGGAATTTCCTCATTTTTTATGGCCAAATAATATTCCATTGATGTATACTGCATCACCCTTATCCATTCATCTATTCACGGACACTTAGGTTGTTTCTAGGTCTCAGCTATTGTAAATAATGCCGCTATAAGCATGGATACAGCTAACTCTTTTATTTAGTGTTTTCATTTCCTTTGGATATATTCCCAGAAGTAAAGTTGCTGGGTCAGATTGTTGTTCTATTTTTATTTTTTTGAGAATCCTTCATATTGTTTTCCATAGTGGTTATACAAATTTACAATCTCACCATTAATCCCTTTCTCCATATCCATGCCAGCATTTGTTATCTCTTGCTTCTGCTGATGGCCATTCTAACAGGCATGAGGTAATATCTCATTATGGTTTTCATTTGTGTTTTCCTAATGATTAGTGATATTGTGCATCTTTTCATGTTACCTGTGGGCCTTTCATATATCTTCTTTGGAGAAATGTCTATGCAGGTACTTCACCCATTTTTCAATTGGATAATGATGATGATGATGATGATGATGATTTTGATATTGAGTGGTATGAGCTCTTTATTTTGGATTTTAACCCCTTAATATGTGATTTGCAAATCCTTTTTCCATTCTATAGTTTGTCTTTTAACTTTGTTGATGGTTTATTTTGCTGTGCAGAAGCTTTTTAGTTCGATGTTTATTTTTTATTTTGTTTCTTGTGCTTGAGGTGTCATATCCAAAAATTCATTGCCAAGACTCATGTTGAGGAGATTTATGCCTATGTTTTCTCGAGGTTTCAGGTCTTACATTTAAGTCTTTGATCTATTTTGAGTTAATATTTTGTGATCTGTATAAAATAGGATCCAGTTTCATTCTTTTACATGTGAATAGCCAATTATCTCATTGCTTTCACTAATGTCTTACAGTTTTTCAGACTAGAGCTCTTAAACCTCCTTGGTTAAACTTATTCCTAAGTATTTTATTGTTTTTGATGCTATTGAAATGGGATCATTTCTTTTTCTTTTTCAGAAAATTTGTTGTTAGTGTATAGAAACACTATTCATTTTTCAATGTTAATTTTTCTATGTTAATTTTGTATTAGTGTATAGAAATACTGCTCATTTTTCTCTGTTAATTTCATAGCTGAATTCATTGATTATATGGAACAGTTTTTTGGTTGAATCTTTAGAATTTTCTATACAAAAAAAATATGTCATCTGCAAACAGAGAGAGTTCTATTTCTTCCTAAAGGGTGATTTTGATGTCAAGAAATTACATTAGGAAATTTGCCATTTTAGTGACATGTTTTCCTCAATAAATCTAACAGCTACTTAAATTTTCTACTTTGCTTATGTTGCCTATCATTTAAATGTAAAAATTTTGCCTTCAATTAGAAATTTAGAATAATGTATTTTGAAAAAAATACCCTTGGTAAAATATGTTGCAAGGAATTTAAGACTGATGAGCCATTGGTATATCTGTGTCCCCCAAAAAATGCATTTTTTATTAACTGCTAACAATCATTTCTTGGTTCTGAATATGTGATTGTCAGCACTGTAGGTAGCTTGCATGAGCATTTCTGTATAGTTTTTTTTTTTCTGCTTTATTCCTGTGCTCTTGTCATGCCTCACTTTTGCCCCGCCTCAGGTGAATGCATACCAGATGGGTCAGCAGAGTCACTAGACAGGGAAGGACTAAGAGCTGCTTTGAAATATGCACCAATGTACAAAATTACAGCCACAATGTATTTCCAGAAAAAAGGGAGAAATGTTGCTGCTGAAACAAAATCAATGAAAAAAATACAGTTCCTTTCCTAAAGCAAGTGCGTACACATTTCAAGTGGCCTAGGGCTTTGAACTAGGACCTCCATTGATTTGATTGATAGCTATAGCAAGGGTAAGAATATACAGCTGCCAGATCCATTCAGATGGGGGCATATTCTTTCCTAATGGAAACATTGTATCTCTTTTCACTAAACAATTAAGTGGGAAATTGACATTTTTAGTCCATAAAAATGCCTCAACTCGTTAGAAGGTAATCACATAACAGAAAAAATAGTAAAACTCAATATTCACACTTGTGCCCAAGACTAGAGTAAATCAAAACAATTCTACTTTAGTACTGGACTTTGTTTTTGATGGGAACAGTTTAAGGAATTGCAGTGTTTTCCCCCCTAAATATAGAGATCAACAGATCTGATTTTCATACCTGCAAAATTTTAGCATCTATTCATTTTCTTGGAAAATGCTATCCAATTTAATCTGTGAGAACACATACTCTTCAAATCCACCAGGGGGAGATTTTAACATTGAGAACTTCAATAGAAAAAGTTTTAGCTATAATATAGTTGTATTTCAGTTGACAGCTGAAACAACTTGAATTTTGAACTAAGCCTTTATGATAAGGTTTACATCTTGACAAAGCTACCCAAGATATTCCAGCTATATTAAAACCAGGACTGGGTGGCTAGGGAGGGCTAACGAAATATTGCTCAGTCTTGTCAGAGAATACAGGCAGTGACTGAGCGTGTCTGGGAGTGCAGAGTTGGGATGAGACCTTGTGTCTCTAGAGGGAGAATCAGATGACAGAGGAATCTCAGACTGTTGCCACTATGTGCACCGTCAGTAATTCCTGGTTTCCACTGATCTATAATGTCTTGATTTGCTTCCTACGGTGGGCTTTTGAGACTTAGAATAACACTGCAATGCTCTGTAAGAATGATGAAAGAAGAAATAAACATGTATATTAGGGGTTTGGGGGGGACAACTTGTTTTATTTGGGAAGACCTGATACTGCTGCAGAAATCTTTGGATAACTAACACCACTGTGGTCCATCAATCACTTGTTTGTACCAAGGAGTGAGAACTTGATGCCATCAAAATTCTCGCAACTTTTTTTAAAGAGATAATCTCCAGAAAGGGTTCTGTAATAGTATTTGAGATGCAACAACTTCCCCAAAGTTTGATTAACCTTTACTAATAGAGGTACTCCTTTATTGGAAGTACTCCTAATGCTCAATTTAACACCAACCATTTTGTTAATTGTTTCCCCCTAGAACTAAAAAAGGATAACAAGACCACTGGTGCTGGCTCTAGCATACCCACTGTATTTCTGTCACTTTTAGACATGATTTTCTGCATACAAACGACAGTCATTTCTCCTAATAAATGAACTTTCTCATACTTTTGAGTGAATATACATATATAATATAATAGACAAACTAAGCATGCCCTTTCAGATACTGTGTATTTTTTTTTTATATTTGAACTAATGTTTTATTATGCCTTTAGCTCCCTAGCTCAGCAGGCAACAAACTATTTGGTCCTTGTCTCAATGCAGTGGTGGCTGACTTTGTGACCTTTTTTCTGTAAGGCCTAAGCCCACTGAGAGAACATGGTTTGAGAAGACGTATTTCTGTGAAATAGAAAGAGCTCCCTGGAGACATGATGGGGTTAGGGTAAAGAAGAGGTTGGTGGGTTCCAAGGATAGAGGGTATCTGGGCTTTGCTTTCTGGCAAGAACACGGCAAGCCCTTGAAACTAATGGATACATACTGCAGCAGGGAGGCTTGAGTTTAGACCTAGGGTACCCAGTATCACCTAAGAATTCTGTACCTGAAACAAGACATGGAAGTAGTAGAGGCATGGGCCATGAAAGCTGGTCCATGAATATGAGCTATAACCAATGTAGACAAATGACCAATGTCTGGAAAAGTCTCCAGAGACTTCAACACTAAGTGTGAAATAGCTCTGAAATTTGGCACAATCCTGGGGGAAAGGAAGCACCAGGAATGGCAGGGAAAGTTTCTCGCCAACTTTGAAAAACTCATGCCCTAACCACAAGCCTCGGCTTCTCCACAGCTCATTTCCTAGTACTTCTATACACGTTTTTCAGGCTTCAGAACTCCCAAACCTTAGCCCCTCATGACTTCACAGACTTCATTTTGTTACTAGACCCAGGATTCATCACTTCAGACACTAGCTTGCTAGTATTGTCAATTTCCTTGCTGTCCCCTTCACCTTCTCCAATTGCCCAGCAAAATCCCAGCCCCAACCCATCCTATCCGTGTTCTCCATCTCTCAACCCAAGCTGTTGAGTGGCAACTAGAGAAATTCTACAACAGCATGAGATTACTACTACTAAAAATTGTGTTTCATCTCCAATTGGGCTCATGAACTTGCCTGACAAAGAGTTGGTCTGTCCCTATACAGTCTCCTTTCCTATTCCCTATAACTTCAAATCAGCACTACTCATTTAAAGTATCATACTTCATTCTGTCTTTCTTTAACCATCAGTGGTTAGACTTCTTTTTTTTTTTAAGATTTATTTATTTATTCATGATAGACACACACACACACACAGAGAGAGAGAGAGAGAGAGAGAGAGAGAGGCAGAGACACAGGTATAGGGAGAAGCAGGCTCCATGCTGGGAGCCTGATGCAGGATTTGATCCCAGGACTCCAGGATCACACTCTGGGCCAAAGTCAGAAGCCAAACCACTGAGCCACCCAGGGATCCAGGGATCCCAGTGGTTGGACTTCTGATCTCACTTCACATGAAAAATAGAGTTCATCCATGAAGCAGAAACTCCCCCACTTTAATTAACTCTACTTCTAAAACCTATTAACATCCAAGCCAATCTTTCCCTCCCTCTCTCCCTCTCATCTTGGTGGAAAACATAGTCTTTTTTAAGGCAAATTGTCCCCTTTGCTCTAAATCTCTTGCTTTCCAGCTCTCTCAGGAAACTTCTTTCTCATCCCCATTCCCTCTGCTACAGTTGACTTTTGCTTCTCCTTCTCCTTCCCCTTCCCCTTAGCATCAGCAAATATCTCATCAGTTGACATTTATTGACCTGGTATATTTGATGTGGTGCCAAGGATCGTATCTTATTTAATTTTGATAATTTTTTGTTTAATTAAATTAGATATTATTTAATTTTATGAAGAATTATGAGCATGAGGCCAGGACAGCACTGCATTGAACATGTGAAGAAACTGAGGCGTGAAAGGATTTTGTAACTTGCCCAGCATCTCCCAGCTAGTAAATAACAGATCTCATTCAGTGTTGTCTGTGTTCCATTAGATGCAACATACAATTACACACACATATACACAACACAACACACCCAGAAACATACACAAAAATGCATGTACTTTTTCAAAAAATTGTACTTTTCACTTAAAAAAATCCTTTATTGACCCTGTTTGCTTCTTTATTTACCACTGTATTTCCTTCCTTCCACTCAGGGCCAGCCCTCTTAAAAAAAAAAAAAATCAACATTTGTTATCTCACTTTCTGTTATCAAACTGTTCTTGTTAAGGTCATGGCTGTTCTCTTGTTGCTACTCTTGTTGCTAAACACAATGAAAACATTCCTGGCCTTCTCTTACCAACTTTCCAGTTGCATATGGATAATGTTGATATTCTTTCCTCAATGAATCTCCTACCTTTGTTTTCCTGACATTGTCTTATCCAATTTTCTTCTTACCTCTCTACCCACCACTTAAGTTGATGTTTCCCCAGATTCTATCCTCAACTAACATAGTCTGCACTCTTCAAGAGCAACCTCACACATTATCACAGCCACAACTCCTCCTCTAGGTTGATGACTCACATATATGTATCCCCACTCTAGGCCTGTCCTGATTACTGGCTACTTACCAGACGCCTTCACTTTAGATGGTAGACATGCACCTCTAACTCAAAATTGCATCTCTACCTTCTCAAATCTGCTGCTTATTACTTATAAATTTGTTCAACTAAAATGTACTGATCAGTTAGTATACGCCAGGAACTACTCTAGGGTCACAGCAGTGATCAAAAAGATAAAAAAGAAATCTGCTTTATGTAATCTACATTCTAGTGAGAAATGCGGTAATTCTGTCTCTATCAGCCAAGATTTAACCAGGGGAATAGAACCTCTTTAAGTACTATCAAGTAAGGAGTGTATTGTAGCAATTATATCTTACACAATGGTGGGAGAAGCTGGGAATTTAAGAGTCTGAGAGAGAGAGAGTTGGAGGCAATTGGAAAAGTTAGTAATCAGGCCTCCTGAAAATACATCCATGTAGTTACCAGAGTGAACTCTGCAGAATCTCTGTAAGAATAGTGGATCAGTGTAGGCACTGCCACTGCCTCTTCTCACCCTGAATATAACCTCTAGGACCTTCAGAGAGCAATGACTGCTTCTTTATTTCTGCCCACTTTGCTGAAGAATGTAGAGCCACATAATCCCAGCTCAGTTAAATTCACACCGTTCCAAACCACCGTACTCTGACAAATAGCATGTAGCTAATTCTTTCATTGGTATTTTAGATCCACTCTGGAAATTTCTCTTCTAATAACTGAGAAAGGAGAGGGGATGAAAAGCCAAGAATACACATCCCAAAGGAGGATATGTTTTTCATATAAACATGGAGTAATAACAGAATAATGGTTAAGAGTAGCAATGGGAGCCCTGAAAAAATGAGATGCTCTTGAGAAAGAAATTTGAGATCCTCAGTGTGAAGCCTATTTGCATTTATTGCAAGAATAGCAGGTTGAACAATGCCCCCTGAAAAGTTGATGTTCACCCAGAACTTCACAATATGACCTTATTTAGAAATAGAGTCTTTGTAGATATAATTTGTTAAGGATCTCAAGAGGAAATCATTCTAGATTTAGGGTGAGTCCTAAATCCAATGACTGGTGTCCTTATAAGGAGAGGTGAGGACAGAGAGAGATACATATAGGCCAGAAGGCCATACAAAGACAGAAGCAGAGGCTGGAATGATGCTGCTACAAGCCAAAGAACATCAGGAACCACCAGAAGTTGGAAAAGACAAAACTAGAGTCTCCCTTATTTAGGCTTTGGAGGGAGCATTGCCCTGAAATACTTTAATTTCAAACCTCTGGCCTCCAGAACTGTGAGAGAATAAATGTTTGCGTTTTTAAGCCACCAAATGGTAATAACTTGTTAGAGCAGTCCTAAGAGACTAATAAAATAAGAATATTCTACAAATATATTGCAATTCTGTGAAGAGAGTGAAATTTTTAAAAGTCTTTGATTTTTAAAAATATTTTATATAAAATATCTGCTTGTATTATTTTTAATAAATCCGTTCTCTCCTTAGAGAGGATCCTGTTGTCAGAACTCAATACTCTGGTGATGCCAAAGAAGAGCCAAGTGAACAGGACACAGTGAAAAGGGATTGTCTGCAAGAGGCTGTTTAATTCTTTAAATCCCTGCCATGCTAATTAAATAATGTTAGACTATGAACTTAAAACCTACCTACTCTATCTTACTTATGCTGACATTTTCTTCCACTGTACCAAAATAACTCTACATTTTAAATTTGCTGATTGCATATGCTCTGTGTAGATTAGGCAAGAAATGCCACAGAGGAAAGACCAGCAGAAAAGGCCAGGCAAACTCAGCATGTCACCTCTGGAAGAGCAATAGTCCCCACCCTCTTTTATTTCCTGTGTTGTGCCAGATGACAGAGAGCCAGGAGAGGCATGGGAGTATAGAACCTCAGAAAGATAAGATGCTTTAAAAACCCTCCAGTCCAATCACCAAATGATTATTTGATACTCTGTGCAATGTCCTTGGAAAGTCAAGTCTAGACTATTCCTGTGCCTCTCTGGTGAAAGAGGACTCATTTCCTCCTGAAGCAGATATTGCATTGCAGGATACTCTAAGACAAAATTTTTCCAGATGATTAAAAATCTGGTATTTTTTATAATTTCCAAATTTTGCGGTCTGGGGCTACTAAGAACCACATTCATCTTCCTAAATGACAGCACCTCTCACCCTTGAACCCAGCTCTCATTTCCATTCCACACCTTCTTCTCAAGCTTCAGGCTCCATTTTCTGAAATAAAGGACTGATGTGATTTCATTCCCTCTCCCTCTTCAGCTTCTTTTTCCTCCAGTTGTGCTGTAATTGGTGGGACTAAGTGTTCTCTTGAAGCTGAAGGCCACAATCTTATCCTTCCTTGATTTCCTGTGACTCTGTGTAGCATTTTGACTTCCCCAACACCATTAGGTCCAATCATAACTCCCTCCTTTGTGCTCCAGCAGCTTTAGTCTAGTATGTATCATATTGTGATACAATGTATAGTTATGTTTCTACCCTGTTGCCCAATTGGACAGTGATCTTCCTCAAGGCAGAGGTGGTGCCTTTTATCTTTAAATCACAAATAAACTTTTGGGGACATAGCAGGGTTTAAAAATTATTTGAAGCATAGTGAACAGAGTGAATGGATCATAAAGACTTTCCCAGGAATGGTCTTTGACTACTGATATATCTTATGAAATGACTAAAAAGTAAAAATATGCAGAATTATATAAAACTGAAGTTTTGACATGTCATGTGATCAAATTACCTCAAAGAATTCAATAAATATCATATTACAGGAAATGGTCTTAAGTCTATGGAAAGGTCAACTCAGGGTGAGGAAGTCCTGGATTGGACAGGGGCCTCATCTGGACAGTGGTCTGGGTTGGTGCAGATTGGAGTCTGAATTTTGTGACAAAAGTCACACTTTCATGAGACAGGTAAAGTAAGTAGTTACAGGGCCAGATGATAATTATGAGGGAAGGTAATATGGAACATAGCAGGGATAAATGATCACATTTGAAGGGTAGTGGGTAGTAGTAGAAAAGTGATATTTCTTGAAGCAAGTAGGAGAAAATTCCAGAATAGCAATGAGGAGACTAAAGAACACCTATCCCAAATCTAAGTCTAGAAGTTAGAGGAAAGGAGAGAAACATTAATTATTTGAGAGGGCTTCCAGGAGAGAAATGTTCTTATGAGAAAACCAAAATTAAGTCAGAGCCAAATGAAAATTCTAGAAGACATTGAAATATAGGGTATGCAGTATTAGAGGGAGCACAGTCTACAAGACCACCCTTACTTCTGAATTGAATTGCAAGTTTTGATAACCCATTTGAAAGACTCACAGAACTTATGGAAAGTTGTTATAATCACAGTTATGGTTACAGGAACAGAATATAGATTAAAATTAACCTAGAGAAGAAGTATCTAGAACAAAGCCCAGGAAAGTATCAGACTCGCAGCTTTGAGTTGTCCTTTCCACACTGAATCATGGGCAGCTTTACTTTTCCATCATTGATGTCTGTTGATAAGCATGGACTATTGACAGCTAGGGAAGCTCATTCAAGTCTGGCAACCAGAGTTTTTACTGGGGCTCCATCACATAAGTCTAGTTGACTGACCAATGGCTAATATCCATCTTCTGCTCATCAGGAAACTGGGCTAACATTGTGTGTCCCAAAACCTCTACTCTAAATTATATTGTTATTTATCTGACATGCTCAAGGCCAGCAGGCAAACAAAGATACCGCCATCAGGCATGACATTACACTGGTTTAGAGAGTATTTCCAGAAAGCCAAAGGCAAAGGCCAAATCTCTCTTTGGGCAAGGTTAAATTCTTTACTACACAGGGATTTATATTAATGACTGACTTTTCACATTGTGTTATAAGTATTCATGTGTATCTCCTAAAATGGAGGGGTTATCCTTGAGGTCAGAGTCCAGGCACTATAAAATGTCCTCGTGTTGGATAAACAAAAGAGGAAATGAATCCCTCTGTTTTTGGTGTGTTCTGCACAATATAGTAGCCTCAAACGCCTTGGTCTAGGAAACATAGTTTTATTTGTTCTTTTTGAGGAACATGAGTCTTTTAACTTCTCTTGTTCCTACAGTGAACAAAAGTTTTTATTTTATCAGTGGGAAACTCTCTGGAAGACTACTGCTCTAAAGCATTCTAGCTCTATGCCTTCAGTGACAATGCATTCAAGGATTTATTGGACATCAGAAGGACATAGTTTCTTAAAGTGAGGGTTTGTTGCTTAAACCAATGCATATTCTACGAGGGTAGAAAAATGAATGAATTTGTAAAACGTTTCATGACTTGACAGGCATCTGATTTACCTCAGTACAAAGGAAGATTAAAACTGCTCTCAAAGGCAGATGTCAGCTTATTTGTTTGACTAACAGAATTATTCTAACCACTCATCTCTCTCATTACCGCTGGAAAAATGAAAGAATGGCTTGAAATGAAAACATAAAAGAATGTGAATAAAAGGCCAGAGTTAAATACATATATCAGAACTTCTTTTGATGTTGTAGGTTCCCAGGCTTGAATTCTTTCAACAAGCACAGCACTTCAAAAGGTGAACCTTGATGCTATTACAAATAGCTAAGGAATATAAAACACTATTATGCAACTAAAGTATACAATATTTCAGGTGTTAGGAAAACCACTACAGAAAGAGAAAAGATTATCATTCCCCTAATTCTTCTAAGCCTAACAATAGTGTTAAATCCATGGTTACCTAGAACATGTGTGTCTCCTACAATGGAGGTGCAATCCTTGAAAATAATAGACATTCACTGTATTATTCAACTTCCATGTAGAGTCCTGTGTTTGGTCTTCCCTCAGATCATGACGTGAGGATTAAAGAAATCATTTGTCAACAATTCTTTTTTTGTTTGCTCATTCTAAGTTGTTTTGGACATAGTTTTCATTCTCAGGAATCAAGCAGAAGGGCAGTGAGCAGAAATCAATAAGTAAAGTAAAATCAATAAGTAAAGTAAAATCCATTTTTGTATAAAAGAAAGCAATCCATAATTTGAGACCAGGAACCCCTATCAGCTATTTCGGGATAAAGCACAACTACGATGGTACCTGGTTCAACCTAATCTCTTCACTGAGTCCCCCTGATTTCACTTGCCAGACTGTATCTTCAAGAAAATCTTGAGGCAGATTTGTTAGGTCAAAATGCGACTCTTATTGAAGCTCTTTGTAGTACCAATTTTTAGTTCTTCCACTAGAGACTGTGCGTTCATAACACGATAGTGTTCTTCAAACTAATACCACCTCACTTCATGTAATATGTGAGAATCCTACCAGAGTAAAACTCCATTTATTCCACAGTTATCTGTGCAATTGTTACCATATATTTTACCTCTCCATACATTATAAATCTGACCAAATCAATGTTTTTATTTTATTTTTAAGTAGTTAGCAATCTTTTAAAGGAATTAAGAGGGAGACATAACTATTTATATTCATCCACATATTTACCACTTTAATGCTCTGCATTTCTTCTTACTGATTCATGATTCCACATGGTATCATTTCCCATTAGCCTTAGTGTTTCTTATAGTGCAGGTGTGTTGAGATGAATTTTTGTTGTTTTCACCTGTCTGAAAATGCCTGTATTTTATTCTCACTGTGAAGGACAAGAATTCTGGCTGATGGTGTGTTTTCTTTTTTTTTCTTCCTTCCTTTCAGCTTTTTAAAAAATATCATTCTACTTTCTCCTGGCTTTCATTTTGTGATGAGAGCTCAGCCATCATTTACAACCTTATTTTCCTGTATGTAACGTATACTTTTTCTATGAGTACTTTTAATATTTTCTCTTTATCAGCAATTTGATTATGATGTACCTTGATGTGGATAGTTTTATGTTTATCTTGCTTGCAGTTTCCTAGGTTGTTTGGATCTTTGAGTTGATGTTATTACCAAATTTAGGAAATTTTTGGTCATTATTCATTTATATCTTCTCCTTCATTAACTTTATCCTTCTGGGGCGCCAATCACTCATTTGTTATACTGCTTGCTATTGTCTGCAAGTCCCTAAGTGTGTGTTCATTTTCTTGCAAGTCTTTTTTCTCTAAATATTTCATATTGGGTAATTTCTATTGATCTGTCTTCAAGTTCACTTACCTATTCTTTACAGTCTCCAGTTTGTTGTTAAACCAATCCAGTGAATTTTTCTTTTGAGTTACAGGCTTCTAAGTTCTAGAAATTGAATTCTTTACAGTTTTTATTTCTTTGCTGATTTTTCTTATTTGTTTATTCCTTGTGCTTATTTTCTTTTGTGTCCTTGAACCTGATCAAAGCTCTTTTAAAATTCTTGTCTGACACTTTCAATATTTGGGTCATCAGTTTCTGTTGACTTCATTTGTTTTGATTTCAGTTTCCATTTTTTCCTGCTGTTTCATAAATCTAGTAATTATCTTTTTATAGTTAGTGGAACTTGTAATAATTATTTTGTCTTTATCATATTGTCTTCTTTGAAAGAGCTTTAAATTTTGTTATGTCCTTTTGCTTCTTTTGGGCTTGGTTTTACTTTTTATTAGGACTCACTGGTCTATTTCGATTTCCTTTTTTTTCTTTTTTTATTAGTCCTGGAGCTTATCCCTTTACTCTAGAGTAGTTCTTATTCCTTGGATGTAGCCTTTTGTGAATTCTAACTAAATAAGTGAGGCTAGAAAAGCATTTAAATATCTCCTGGAACTTTTAGACCTTTTGCATCTCTGTTGTGGGCAACCGTCAATCCCACAGCATCTACTCTCTCTTAAGCCCTGTGGTATCTCTCCCTAAACATGTGCAGCCAAACTTTCAGCCAAGGACTTCTTGTGTGGATTTATGGGGCACCACTTCCACATAGAACCTTCCTCTCCAGGACTCTATTCCAGAAGCTTTTGCATTTTCAGACTTTCATATCTGCCTCCCACATTCAATGAGACCAGCAGCCTCTGTGTGGGCCCCACCTCCCTGAGCTGTGCTCTGGAAAATGCCCTAGGCAAGAGGCCAGACAAATATGATGCTCATCTTGTGTTATTTGTTTTGCTCAATGATAGCAGTCTTGGGAGGACTGTGTTTAATGCCTAAAAAGCAATTGTCTCATATATTTTGTCCAGTTTTATAGTTTCTCATGGCAGGAGGGAGAGTCTGGTACTATTTATTTCATTATGGTGTGAGGCAGAATTCTGATTTTCTTTTACGCATACAGACATGGATCAGGTAAAATTGTGAAGTTCCAAAATATTGACACTACACCATAGATTGCTAGCAATGTATTTTGTACATGATCTTTTCTCAGTGAATATAAATAAAATGTTTTACATTAAGTTGAACTGTAGTTCTCTGATAGGACGATATTTTCTATTGCTAAGACCTCTAAAATCCTTGATTCGTCCTTCCTAGATATACAGAGTATGGTATTGAGGCTAAAATGCATTGATGTCATGAAAATAAATGTTATGTAAGATTTAGTTAAAAGTGAAACTTCATTATTGT
The DNA here is from genome assembly GCF_905146905.1 of Nyctereutes procyonoides. NCBI lineage: Eukaryota > Metazoa > Chordata > Mammalia > Carnivora > Canidae > Nyctereutes > Nyctereutes procyonoides. The sequence continues at coordinate 9,771,379 of NW_026575145.1, forward strand.
TATGACAATTCTTAGGCCAAGTTTTTATATTACCAACATTTATAAAATAAAACGTAAAAACCTAATAGTTTAAGGAAAGTTCAGTCTGCCCTGTATGCAGGCGCCATGAAAGTTGCTAAAGCTAGAACACTGTTGTGAATACATCATGCTTAAAAATGCATATTTTTGTTCATAAAGGAGACCCAGGGGAAAGTCTTTCACTAATACAAACACATTTGCTGTCAAACTGAGATGAGCAGTGAAGTCATTACGCTTTTAGGTAACCAAAGATATTGAGGCCTTGATAATATTTCCATCGATCCAATCAGGGGTATTCCAATAAGTACTTGAATTTTGTTGAAGTTTTACTTTTATAAGCCTTGTAGAGATGCTTTCAGAATGGTATTTTTGTCTTTATCATAATTTTATACCTAAGAGTTGAAGTCTGATTGAAAGAAAGGGAAGACTTCTCTTATCAAGTCCTAGGGTAAGACTATGGAGGAAAAGAAACTGGCCCCCAAATTTGCTCATTGTAATTGTATTTTGAGTGTTTTTAAAAGAAAATTTAAAAATCAAGGAATGCAAGCAGAATTGTGCTCAGAGGTTTGCTAGCATATAGAAAATTGTGTCTTAGTTGCTTATTATATTTCTTTCCGAAACCAGAAAAAGATACCAAATGAACCCTTTCACTGACTATTCATTAATTTTTGTTCAGTCTACAACATTTATTTATTTATTTATTTATTTATTTATTTATTTATTTATTTATTTATATCACTATATCAGTTAATACCGTTCACTTTGCTTTCATGTTGGTTGTAAAGAGTGGTAAAAATCTGCTGTTTGGAAATGCCTCTGGCTTTATAATTAACTCTACCCTCTGAGACATTTCCACTTAGGGGGAAAATTACAAACTGAGTGATACATTTTTTTTTTCTGAGTGATATTTTTAAAAAATGATTTTAGTTATTCACTCATGAGAGACACACTGAGGCAGAGACATAGGCAGAAGGAAAAGCAGGCTCCCTGTGGAAAACCTGATGCAGGGCTCAATTCCAGGACCCTGGGATCATGCTCTGAGCAGAAGGCAGATGCTCAACCACTTAGCCACTCCGGCGTCCTGCAAACTAAATGGTTTTGGGTTTTTTGTTTTGTTTTGTTTTGCTTTTACTTCTCTAAAATGAGTTTCCTGCTAGTCAAGATCAATTCTCTGCCACAAGTATTTCCCTATTCATTCTTACCTTTTGTTTTTAAGTATTCAGGGAATTAGCCTGTTTCCCCCTCTTCATTGTTGCTCTTTGTCATCTTTTTCTTTAATTTCTTCATTCAACAAATATTCATTAAACATCAATCTCTTATCTTCATAGTGCTTATATTTTGGGCAAAAATAAGCAAAAATAAAATGAATAAGAGAAGTACATGGTATATCATAAGGTGACAAATAATGTAGAGAAAAGACGGACAGGGAGTGTGGAGAAGGCAGTTCACATAAAGGAGTCAGGTGAAACCTCCTTGACAAGGTAACTAGAAGAAATGAGGGAGCAAGCCAAGTAGAGTATGTGAAGAAGAATGTCCTTAGAAGTAGTAATTTTAAGTGTAAAGGTTCAGAGACAGAATTCTGTTGTGTTCTAGGAAGAGCAAAGATGTGAGTCCTGATGGTTAGAGTGAAGTAAACATGGAAGAAGGTAGTGTGTGAGATCTGTTGTGGGGTAAGAAATGGGACAGAAGGTGTAAGACCTTCTAAGCCATTGTAAGGCCTTTGTTTTCATTCTGTGAGAGATAAGGAACCATTAAGAGATTTTTGAACAGAGAAATAACACATTTTTAAATGGTCATTTTGACTGCTGTGTTGAAAACCGTCTGAAGAAGGGCAAAAATGGGAGCAGAGAGATAAGTTAGGAGGCTACTCTAGTAATCCATGAAACCTATCATGGCGATTTGGACCAGAGTGGTAGGAGGGGAGGTAGCAAAAAGTGGTCACATTCTGAGTATGTTTTGAAAGTATAGCTGACAGCATTTGCTGACAAATTGGGAGTAGAGTATGAGAGAAAGGGAAGAATTGCAATCATGTCAATGTCTTGTGCCCAAGAAATTTGAGCAAGAACCTCTATTAACTAAGTCAGAAAATATTACAGGCTATTGATTAGAAGGAATATCAGAAATTCCATTTCGAATATGTTATTTTTGTGATGTGTTTTAGACATTCACACTGGAATGTCAGCAGGAATTGGATTTGGGGGTTGGGTGTTCAGAAGAGAGAGGCTGGGCCTGGAGAGTATCAATTTGGATGTCATTGGCATATGAAGTACTCAAAGCCGTGAGTCTGAAGGAGACCACCAAGGACATGAGTAATGGTAAAAGTCAGAGATGAAGCAGAACCAGGAAAAGAAATAGAAAAGAAAGAGCCAGTGCTATACCAGGAAAAGCAGGAAAGTAGAGGGTCTTGCAAGTCAAGTGAACCACATGTTTCAAGGCAAATCAAAGATGAAAGAACGTGAGGACTAGAAACTTACCTTAAGTAAGTCATCTATGACTTTGACAAGATTATTTTCAGTGGAGCAGTGGAGGAAAAAACCTGATTGATGTGGTTAAGAGAGCAGGGGAGGAATTAAATTAGGTCCATCCCATCAAGGGGCACTAACATGTCAAGGAGGTGTTTTTGTTTTTGTTTTTGTTTTGTAAAATGGAGCAGAGAAATGGAGAGGTAGTGGAGGGAAAAGTAGTATCAGGAGAGGATTATTTTTAAGATATTTTTAAGATGGGGAAAATAACAGCTTTGTTAATAACAAACAATAACAGCTTGTTATATGCTAATGAGAATGATCCTAGAGAACAGAGACAATGTGATATAGAGGAAGTAATTTTCCTGAGTGAAGTGATAAGGGGCAACGCAAGGTCTGGGCTTTAGCAAGGAGCATGAATGGTTCATCCACAGTAAAAGTAAATGTCTCAAGCATTGAATAAAGATAGTTGTGCAACAGCTTGTACAAATGCTCTTCTGAATGCTTCAATTTTCTCAGGAATTTGGTAATATGGCCTCCAGCTGAGAGTGAGGATTGAAAGAGCTATTTTGGAGTTTTATGAGAGAGGAGAAAAAGTGAAAAAGTTACCCAGGAAAGCAGAAAAGTGAATGCCATGAAGCAGTAGAGAATGAGTGCCCACAGTGTGAGGAACCCTCTTGAGTTGTTAGAACTTAAAAATATATTAATTTGTCTAATGGTGTGCTTTACTGCAACTTCATTCAACTGTGACGGTGGAGTCATGGAGTGGGCAGGGAGATGGCTTTCACCAAGCTTGTGGTTTAGTCACACAGGCACAAACAGGGAGAAATCAATTGAGGGAGTTTGGAAGGATGTGATCATAATGACTGACCATGGAATTCAGGTGTGGCAAGGGGGAGTGATCAGGAAAGAGGTGAAGGAGAGTGAAAGGTAGTAGAATCATAGATTGCAGACTCTGTTAGAGTTAGGAGATTGTCTACATTCTTGGCATTTCAGTAGATGTTTGCAGATGAACATGCTCACACACACATGTACACATACTCACACAAGCATAGCTATGGCAATATGACCTGGCTTTAACAAAGAAAAGATTCCACATAAACAGCCAGGCATTCTGAGAATTTACACAGCCTCAAATAACACTTGTGGAAAAAGAACTGAGTGTCAGACATTTGAAGTAAGTACAGAAGATGTGCAGATGAAAAGACAGCTCCTAGAAGTAGCTTAGAGTCTAGAAGAAATATAGACATGTAAACAGGCAAATATAAGCAGACTTCATTTATTGCTGGACCTCATAGACATATTCAACTGCAGCTCTGAACTGTAGTCTTTCCTGTAGCTATTCCTACACCCAAGAGGTTCACACTATGCTAACGAGAAATATTAATAGAAGTCCTCTATAAATATTGGTCCTTTTTTTTCCAAAATGCCTCACTATTACAGCTACATAGTTCCTTCATGGCTGTGATGGGCTTTTCTTCTATTTTCCCTAGTTTAGCCCTTTCTGCTGAGCTGGAACTGACTGTCCAGTTCCTTCTTATAATGTAAGAAGAAATTTATCCTTAACTAATTAACAATCATAAAAGAAAATTATAATTAATGAGCCAAAAACCCAGTGCAGGAGGAACACAGAATTGAGATTAAGTACTATACTATAAATATAAATAAACCAGTGCTTATCTTCAAAGAATTTATAATATGATGAGCTCTTACTGCTACTACTAATATATAATCATTTACAGTAAAGCAATAGAATTTGTATTACCAATAAAATAATAAAACATTTTGTAAGGAAAATTGTGGTCATGCAATACATTGTACTCTATGGTTGTCATAATTATTTTGGATCTTATTTTTTTTTTCAAATGAGTAACAGTGGAGAGGCATGTACCTAGGAAGAGAAAGTTTGTGAAATGAATGTTACAGACTTAAAGTCTCTAAAAATGCCAGCATCATTAAGGTAAAAAATCACATCACATGCTGTTAACTATAGGGGTTAGGAATGCTACTTTCTCCACACTGTAGTAACATAGGCCACTGTTAAATTCTTTCTCTCAGATCCAACTCCAAGCTCTACCCCTTATTCTGAGATTTTGAAAATGCTACTATTGTGCTCTAGGGAATAAATTAGTGCAGCTAAGAAAGCTAACGAACAGTTGTTGAGAAATAAAAACAACACAAACACACACACACAAAATCAATGCAGCGAATTAAACACAAATGGTTTTTCATAGACAAGAGATTATTTTGTAACAATATCTAAAACTCATAAAAGTTTTATCACAATTCAAAGAAAGCACAATGAGGGAAATAAGAAAAAAAACCCTAAAATATTGGGTAGTTATTTATGACCAACCCAATGAATAGCTGGATTAAATATTCTTATTCTCATCCCTCTACTCATCCCAATTCAGGTAAATTGAAGCTACATGTTTGCTACCTAAATGTGTCATAGCAGTATATATTCTTTCACTACCAAGTTCTCAAACATTATTTGGTAGTACTAGCAAGAAAATGAATGTAATTAACAACACTTTTCTTCTTGCTAGAAGGTAAAAGTAGCTTATGCACATATCTTTAAAAATCTGATTATGGGAGGTTGATTGAGTCCTTCTTACTCTTGTTATTTACTAAAAATTGCAAGATATGCTTCCATGTAGATTGTGGTAGAGACTATTATCTTTGTGTGTCTCATGGTATTGTGGAAAAAATATGGGAACAGAGGGAATGAGATGGAGTTGTCATGACAATTCATTGAGGGAACTCTGGTGAGCCAAAATCTTTCCTACCTTAGTCTTTAAAGTTTTTTAAAAAAGTTATTTGCTAAGCTCTGAGTATTTTTTCTTTTTTAATAATCAAAGAATGTACAAATGAATAAATAAATTTTGATCCATATATTACAAACCTGTATCTCAATGACATACCTTCAGTTATCCAGAAACAGATTTGTTTGATTTATCAAGGTTCATCACTATTTTTTGAGCCATTAATAGACTTCATTTCTTATAAGAAAATACTTATAAAGCTCTAATGAAATCCCTAATTCTACAGAAAATAAAATTAATTTTTGACATAGTTGCTAAGCTTGAGAATTTAATTCTCAAACTGTAGTACTTTAGGAGAGATCCAGAATCTTTTTTAAAAGATTTTGTTTGTTTGTTTGTTTGTTTATGAGAGAGAGAGCATGAGTGGTAGGAGGTAGAGAGGGAAAGGGAAAAGCAGACTCCCCACTGAGGGAGCCTGATGCAAGATTCAATCCCAAGACTCTGGGATCATGACCTCAGCTGGAGGAAGATGCTTAACCAACTGAGCCACCCTGGTGTCCTGAGAGCTAGGATTTTAACATATAAAGCTTTTAGCAAATAATTTTACATGTATATATAATAACATTATTTAGAAATAATAAATGATCAAATCTGGGATTAAATGGTAGTCACTGTAAAGTAAAGAACATTGACACTAACAAAAAAAAAAGGGTTCTAAGAATGGAGAGGAGTGTGGGCTAGAGTTTTCAAGACCACATGCAGTAAACAGGGTTTCATTAATCTACTCAGTTAACTAGTAATGTAGTTATAGGAAATACTAGAAATAATGGAGTTAGAGAGAAGTTTGTATGTTTCATTTGGAACATGGAAGTCCATTCAAGAAGGACTGTCTAGTGGATAGATTAATAAATAGAACTGTAGCTCCAAGGAAGGAAGATATATTTGGAAGCTTATATATTTAACAGTTAAGCTATGAGAGTCAATGAGTTTACCTAGAGAAAGTAGACAGAAAAAGTCACCCAAGAAGAGGATTCTAAAGAACATTACCATTTTAAGTTAATGGTAAGTCAAGTGAGATAAGGACTTAAATATATTGAAGAGTTTAATGCCAGTAAAATGTTGGAGACCAGAGATTTGTAATATGATCAATCCACCTTCTTGTATGACTTGTTTTCCAGAGATCATCTGTCCAGATATTTTTTAAAAGGAAAGAAAATGTGGAAATTCAAATTAAATCAGAATTATAGTATCCTTGGACAGAAGAACAAGGAATATAGGATTTGCAAGTGCTAGCAACTAAAATATTAAAAGTTATGCATAATTAATTGTTGGTTTTATTTTTACATAAAGAAGCAAATCTGGTAGGGAATTAACTAACTGAAAGGAAAGAAGAAGCAAAAATACAGTAGCCTCAATAAGGACAAAGAATAGGCATAGGTGAGTAAAAACATGAAAGAGTTGGAAGGATACAAAGCTATTGACAGAGAGAGGGATGTAGGTGTTGAAGACATCAGAAGTGGAAGAGACTTGAAACAGGCAATGTCTATAGTGTGATTGTGGGTGACTGAGATGGAGTAAAAGCAGAAATCACTGGTGAAGATGTAGAGTGGTTCATCCCCATGGTCCTTGAAAGGATAGGTGAATGGGGAAAAGAAGAAGACTTAGCCAGGTACAGGAGTTCTTTAATGATTGCAGATGAGTGTGTGCATAAGCTCTTGAGCTGGATCTTGAAGATGAAGTCCTCTCTATGCTGATCCTTGTACAAATCAAGAAGGTAGAGAAAATGCAAACTGGTGTAGTCACTCAGGAAAACAGTATGGAAGTTCCTCAGAAAGCTAAAAATGGAACTACTGTACAACTCAGCAATTGCACTAGTAGGTATTTACCCAAAGGATGCAAAAATGCTGATTTGAAGGAGCACAGGCACCCTGATGTTTAGAGGGTATTATCAACAGCAGCCAAATTATGGAAAGAGCCCAAACATCCATCCACTGATGAATGGATAAAGAAGAGATGATATTTATACACAATGGAATATTACTTAGCCATCTAAAAGGATGAAATCTTGCCGCTTGCAACAACATGGATAGAAGTAGAACATATTATGCTAAGTGAAACGTCAATCAGAGAAAAACACATGCCATATAATTTCACCTATATGTGGAATTTAAGAAACAAAACAGATAAACATATGGAAAGGAGGATAAAGGAGAGAGGGAAACAAATCATAACAGACTCTTAAGGATAGAGAGCAAACTGAGCCTTGCTGGAGAGGCAGTGAGTGGGGGGAGACGGGGATGGAGATTAAGGAGGGCACTTGTTGGGATGAGCACTGGGTGTTCTACGTTAGTGATGAATCACTAAATTCCACTCCTGAAACTGATATTACATTATATTTTAACTAACTACAATTTAAATTAAAACTTTAAAAAAAACCATTTTTTTAAAAAAGGTAGGAAGAAACACTTCCACAAAGGAGATGTTTCAAGAACATCAACACATTCACTAGGACTGAAGCAGTCTGCATTATTTGGGTACTGCATATGTTTGTCCAATATTAATCCCATAGAGACACAGGTAAGAATGAACTCTGTATCTGATCTTTTCACGTGATCTTTGTATTTAAAACTTGACTTCAAATATTAAATTAAAATAGGAAAATATTTTTAAAAGGAGATAATGTGTCAGCATTGATGACAGGGTAATATTACATTCCCATTTTAATTTAATCACAGGGTATATTTTCTTCTCTATAAATTATACACATTTCCTAACTTTACGTATGTGTTTAATTTAGAACTTATGTATAAATAAGACTGTATGCTTTTAATTCTATCCAAAGAAATTATTATTATTATTATTTTTTAGGAATTTATTTATGTGAGAGAGAGCAAGCATGGGGGGAGGGGCAGAGGAAGAAGAAGATGCAGACTCCCCTCCAAGCTCCTTGCAGGACTGGATCCCAGGACCCCAAGTTCATGACCGGAACCAAATGCAGACACTCAACCAACTGAGCCACCCAGGCACCTGCTGTTTAAAGAAATTATAAACCAGTTCCTTTCAGGTCAGGCTGATAGAGAGCAGACGCAACATATTTTCTTCTCGGTCATTCCTCTTACGCTAGGAGAAAAGGCTTTGATCTGCACAGATTTTTCTTTTCTTTTCTTTTCTTTTCTTTTCTTTTCTTTTCTTTTCTTTTCTTTTCTTTTCTTTCTTTTCTTTTCTTTTCTTCTTTTCTTTTCTTTCTTTTCTTTTCTTTCTTTTTCTTTTCTTTCTTTTCTTTTTTCTTTTCTGCTTTAAGTAAGCATTGCAAATGGCAATTTTTTGTCATTAGTTGCCTACTAAATTACAATCAACTAAGCAATTTGGAAACACTATTAGCCAATTTCAACAGCCATTTTTCAAAGTGACAGAAGTAATGTGCAACATTGTACATGCTATAAACATGCTGCAATATTGTCTACATTCTCTATTTACCCCAATTTGTTTCTGATTCACTAACAAACATCCCTTTGTTTTCTTGTACATAATTCTCATCTCTCCTTTTTATTTCATATAATAAAACTTTCAGGTCATATAAATAGGTTCTTAAATTCAGAGAAATAGTTTTTTTCCTGAGATTTAAAAACATGAAAGAAAGGGAAATGCATGTGAAGGCCAGGGAAAAAAAAGTGAGAAAAAACATTAAGCAAATTTAAACCGACCATGATTCTTCATTAACAAGTGTTTTATATAATGAGCTAAAAATATCTGGCACTTTGGTCACCTTTAATCAGCAAACAGAAAATTTGTGAGATAATGAAATCACACATCAGCAGGCAAGTATGCTCAAACTAAGCTCTCAAAGCCCAGTCATTGTGGGTATTGGGTGTGGATTGTTTTTTTAACATGTGTTGAGGGTCCACAGTGTGGGTGGAATCAAAAAGACCAGGGACAGCATGCTTCTGCCATCTAAAGTATGGCAATCTTAGTATGACAAAATGCTCCTAAAGGGTTACATGAAAAACCACGTTTTTGCCATTTGACTTATTTTAAGTCCATTTGGAAGCTTCCTATTACATTTGTTTAAATACTATGAAAAATACCTTGTTGCATAAAATCGTACTGTTACTTCAAGACCACTTACTGATGGAAAGGGTATAGATTTTGGGGGCTGATTTAGGTCCATAATCCTGACTCTACCCAGACTTAATAACTGTAATTTGGGGCATTTTACTTAATATTTGTGGGCCCATCTCAGTAAAACTGGGTTAACAGACCCTTCAAAATTGCTTAGGATAAATTTTGAGAAAAGCTGGACACATAATGCATCAAATTGAGTAAGTCACTCATAATTTTTAAATAACATGATTTTTCTTATAAATGTTTAGCTTCAAATTGATTTTTTAGAATTGATTTCATATAATTTTTGTACAATTATAGCTTCAAATTGATTCAAGATGATGAGGGCTAAGTCAAACTGCCATCTATTATTTCCAAATCTCTCTTGGAAGTCATCCCCTTTACCTGGGACTGGCAGATTCTCATAGATACTATTGGCTCATGTTTTGTCCATTGATTGCTTTTGCCTTGTAGATCAGAGTGTCTTATTACCAAATCATTTTAATATTTTTTCATCTAAAGTGGACTCCTTATCAGATGCTCATATAATCACATCCACTGAATAATAATTAGTGAGATCGTGGTATTGTACTGCTTGAAGCACTTTCAACAATAAAGAAATAGTTATTTTTCAAACAGGTAATTGGGGAAAGAATCAAAATGATATTTACTGTGTATCTACAATGCAATAATCATCAGGTAAGGCATTCAAATGTTATTTAAACCTCATATTTTTCCCATGGCATCTCATTTCCTCAGAGAACATCTTAGAAACTGTTTATCCAAATAGGCAGATGATATCTGGTGGCCTCCTTTGGTGGTGTCAGAAATATCGGGGACCCAAGTTTCTAAGCAGAAGATTTGCAGTATGATAGAAGGGAACAGAGGGATTGGGATCTCAGTGGCAGAAACACTATCTTTTTTTTCCCCTAGTGAAGAGAGACAGAAGTTTCTCAAAATAGGGTCTACAGAATGCTAAATTCCAAAAGATACTTTGTGGAAAAAAAATCTATAGTCAATTTGGAAACACATAATACCATATCCCCGTCTTGGAAATAATCAGCATATTGAATACAAATAAACATATTGAGGGCTATGAGTAACACTGGAGGGGGAGAAAATCTGTTAGCCTGAAAAAAAAAAAATCAAAATTCCCTAAACTTGCTCTTGGAAACCCTTTTGTGTAGAACTCATATTTTCTGCAGACAAAATAGACCAACTTATTAGCTCTCATGAAATGAAAGACTTCCTGCATTCTGTTTCAAATTAACACACACAAACTGTTTGTATTGTTTACCTCCTGATTATACAAGTCCAACTAATTGAAACTTTCCAGATATTTTAGGATGTTTTTGCCAGGTTTCCATTGGAAAAAATGAGCAAGCATCTGAAGAGTTCAGATTCTCCAAACCCACAAAGTCTTTGGTTATTAACCTACTTCAAACAAAAGCTTGAAAAGGTCTTTTTTCAAAGTGTCAGAATAAGAGCTATGGTCTGGTCTCTAACTCAGGGGTAGAAATTCTGTTTTTGCCGGAGAGACTGGTGTGGGCAGAGGCAAAACTATCTCAGCACAGATCAGGGTAATTATATATTTTTTGGCTTACATGTTGGAGCAACGCTAAATTACTTACCACACACTTAACGAAAACATAGTTATGTCAGATTATAGCTTCCATTATTCCAGCTGTTTTCCAGTGATTTTAAACTCTATTGCCCAGATTGTTAAACCTTGCTCATCTTCTTGCCTCATCTCCCCGGTTTAGTTAACCCAATGGAACAGAAAAGAGTAGTTAAGAGAACACACATTTTCATTTTAACTTGCTCCTGGAAGGGGATCACAAGCATAATTTTCTGTCTACCTCTAGAAATGTCATGGCTTAGAGAAGCTGCAGGGACAGGGGTTGGCATGGTTGTTACTCTATCCAATACCTTCCTAAACAGAAAGAATTGATTGCTACAAAATCAGCCAATCTAACATCTTGGAGGAATTCACTGGAAGCAAGTCAATGCTTTTCATATATCATCTTTCTGGAAAAGCCTTCATAAAGCCAGCATCCTGGGCAGCATTAAAAGGCAGTCTTGTAAAAAACTTGATAACATGTTCCTTTTTAAGATGGAGGTAAACTATTTTTAAAAAATGAAAGTAATTTCTTTTCCTCCTACCCGATGGCATATCAAGAGTAGTCATCAGTTCACACTGGTATAGGCACTAAAGGGGTGCATTGGCTGTAGTAAATTTAAAAATAATAAAGCTGGGGTGCCAGTTAGTTAAGAATCTGACTCTTATCTCAGCTTGGGTCTTGATCTCAGGGTTGTGAGTACAAGCCCCATGTTGGGCTCTATGCTGGATGTGGAGCCTACTTAAATAATAATAATAATAATAATAATAATAATGCCAGGAAAATTCTGGTCTGCTTTTATTATCACCATGTACCATCAATGCTAAGCACTGTCAGTGATAAATATCATGCACTGAAAAAATACTGTTTCTTTATGTTCAAACAATTATTATAATTTATAATTATAGTTACAAGTGAGTTATCTAATATATCTGTAAAGTTCAAATCCACATATTTTTATTACTTATCATTTAAGACACACTATATTCTACATGGAAGTTAATTCAGAGGACTGCCAATTTTACTTTTCTCCCAAGACTCAGATACACATTTTCAATATAAGAATAAGTGTGTCAGGGATCAGAATTATTCAAACCTACTTTGGACTCAGGTTATGTCTCCAACCACTGTGGTACTACATATTTCTGTACTTAAATGATAGATTGATATCACAGTGATTGGAAAGCAAAAAAAAAATAGAGTATGTGTTTCTTAAATCCTATCATTCCACATGCAAATCATTCTCTGAACCTTACAGATTTCAGACTTTTTGGAAGTGTTTATTTTTTATTGTGCCTCCCTTTTTCTCTTTCAAAAAAGACTTAAATATAATTAGATAGTATTAATCCATTACTTTTTTCTTTTTCTCTGTTAGACTCAGTACATATTTTTTTTTCTATAATGAACATTTTCTGGCCATTATTATTGTTATTTCCTTCCTTTCATAATTATCACTGAGAATCATTTCACCATACCATACAGAGGAGTGTTTGTTTAGAAATGGTTATGCTCCAGTTGTCAAATGAACTATGTATCTACTCTCCAATTTGGGGGGCTTCATTCATCAAAATGTCTTTTTAGAAGATAAGAGTAGGTACAGTGCTTCATATACGATTCATAAACCCAGTTTCTTCAGACTATGCCTCATGGTTCATCCTTACATCCTTACATTATGAAGCAATGATGACTCTGAGTTGAGTATACTCTTCTTTGTAGGACTTGATTTTTAATGTTTTCTTGTTTTCATCTTTGGTTTGAGAACTTTGTGATAAAGACTGTCAATGGAAGGACCCGGAAGAAAGTTTCTAAAATTCCAGATGATAGTGCCTATCCACAGGTAGGCTCCTGTGGACAGAGTTGAAAAACAAACAAACAAAACAAAACAAAACAAACAAACAAACAAACAAACAAAAAAAAACAAGCCTCTCAGAAGAACAGAGCTCACAAATAGAAAGCAAAGCTTGGAGAACCAAGACAATCTGCACACCCAAACACCTAAGGCAGAGAAAGAAAGCTCTTCCAAGATTGTCTGGAATAATAGTGCTCAATTTTTTTTAAGAATTCTTGATTTGACAGAGGGAGAGAGAATGAGCAAGAGTGGGAAGAGGGGCAGAGGGAGAGGGAGAGGGAGAGAGAGAATCCTCAAGCAGACTCTCTGAGCACAGAGCCTGACACCGGGCTCTATCCCAGGAACCTGGGATCTTGACCTGAGCTCAAGTCAGAGGTTTATCAGACTGAACCACCCAGGCACCCTATTGCTCAATTTTTATTGGTTAAAAACCACTGTGCTAGACATTAGGGAACGTTTTGGCTCCACTCCTCAGAACATCAGTTATATCTACACAAGATACACACAAATTTTAAAAATTTCTCATATGATCCCTAGAGTTGCACAGACTCCATCTTTGGGGTCTGTATCCAGAAGCTCTGATCTAGTTCAGAGGTGATGGAAATGACCCCCAGAGTGGGGGTCATTTTTAAAAAGACTTTTATTTATTTTTTTCATGAGAGACACAGAGAGAGACAGAGACACAGGCAGAGGGAGAAGCAGGCTCCATGCAGGAAGCCTGATGCGGGACTTGATCTTGAGTCTCCATGATGAGGCCCTGCGCTGAAGGTGGCGCTAAACCACTGAGCCACTGAGAATAGGGTGGCTGCCCTATTCTCATTATTATTAAGGGTAGGAGTAATCTTAAAGTCATACAATCTTTTTACAAATGAGAATCCTCAGATCAGGGACAGTAGCTTCTCCAGGGATATGCAGCTAATTCATAACAGAAAACAGACTACTGATAGAGAACTTGCAGTAACATGTGTATGATCCTTAGCCTCCTCCCCAAACCTTATCTCCACTCCCCTATAAGCTCCCAGGAACAGAAGTAATCATTACCTGTATATGCATGAGTAATGCTTTCTTTACTTCCTGGGATTTCTTACATTCTTTGCATTTTTTGTTTTGTTATCTTTTCATGCCTTGCTTACCTGATGGTGTGTGGGTATGTGTCTTTCTACGCATGTCTCTGGCTTTTTTTTTTTTTTTTTAAGATTCCCTAATCAATTATTGGTAAAAGAGTCATAAGCAGGAACTAAGCAAGTCCAGACCTCATGTCCAAAATGAAGAGTTTCAAATGAATATGGAGGCTGGGACACTTGGGTGGCTGAGCAGTTGAATGTCTTTCTTCGGCTCAGGGTGTGATCCTAGGGTCGGGGGATTGAGTCCCATATTGGGCTCCCTGCCATGAGCCTGCTTCTCCCTCTGCCTATGTCTCCGCCTCCTCTTTCTCTGTGTGACTCTCATGAATAAATAAATGAAATCTTTAAAAAAATTAATATGGAGGCCAAAACCTCTTTTATTTACTATTTTATTTACTACACTGGCTTAGCCAAACAAAGCTGATTAACTTTCTGCCTAGGCCAGAAAAGCTAAAACAAAACAGAATAAAATAAATGAGGTGAAACCATCACCCAATTGCCATGATGTGTGCACAGCCTCTCCAAACCCTCTGGCTCCCCCAAAGATGGGGAGGACTTAGAACCTTCTGGAAAATTGTGTTAGAAAAGCCACGTCTCCTCTCCTTAGCCCATTAACACTTTCATTCAACTAAAGTTAGGTTAACAGCAATTTCCAGAATGGCCTGAAATGGAGAGAAACATCTCTCACATTTAGTCTCAGAAGCTGTGTATACAAATAGATTGGGCAAAAGTCATCATCTTTAGGTTAAGCAACAGACAAGATGGAAGAGATTGGGAGAAGGGCTAGAAAGGGTTGTCTAGGTGAATTTCACGTCCGCACTGGCAGCAATGAGAGGAATGAGCCTTTTCACTGCCAGCCCCCTCACGGATTAGCTGCCATTCCTGCAGCCCCATCAAACTGGCCAGGAGTGACCAGTCAGGTGATGTGAGTGGATGTGGAATAAAGACCACCCAGCAGGGATCCCTGGGTGGCGCAGCGGTTTGGCGCCTGCCTTTGGCCCAGGGCTCGATCCTGGGGACCCGGGATTGAATCCCATGTCGGGTTCCCGGTGCATGGAGCTTGCTTCTCCCTCTGCCTATGTCTCTGCCTCTCTCTCTCTCTCTGACTATCATAAGTAAATAAAAATTAAAAAAAAAAAGACCACCCAGCAGAGGCAGCAAACTTAAGATTGACAACTTGCAGAAAGCAGACTCTTTTTTTATCTGCTGGAAATGCTTTTTTTTACCAAATGCGTCTACTTTCTTCTCCTCCATAAATATTGTAGGTGCTTTTTCATTGAGTTGCACTTTCTTTGACATAACTCAAGAACTGGGGTGGAGGCTGGGAGGTGGGGGTGGATCTTCTGAACTCTTAATGCTTTCCTCCAAATAAAATATAAATGCCAGCTGTGCTTTCAAGTTTTTATGTTCTCACATATGGGCTGAGATTTTCTATGCTCTGTTAACACTTGAACACAAATTCTTAGCTATCTAGTTCATTGTTATTAAAATCAAATGAAAAGACAAATTGAAACCTACTATGCATGCCTGATATTTAGTAAGTGCTCAAAGTATATTTAGTGCATAAAGGAATAAATATGTGATACCCTGGACCAGGTGCCAAAATTTAAAACAAGTGATAGAAATCTGATTTAATACTGCATTTCTCAAATTATCTTTTCCTTTAAAGAGGTTCAGATAGAATGGGTAATACATATGCTTACACATATGGCAAAATGTTTAAAAATTGAAATTGCATTCTTCAAATTTTTGATTAAGTACTATCTTCTATTAAGAGAAGAACCATAACAGGAAAATTAAATGCAGACAAAAATATTACTTCTTGTTTTTGAACACAAAACAAGCATTATTTTACTATAGAAATGATATATAGCAATGCATCAAGTCATATCCCGGTGGAATCGTCCATTTTTTCACCACTGTCTGGACATTTTAGAGAATGAGATCTTTTTTCATTTTCTTTTAGCTAATTCAGCCTAACAGATTTCTCCTTTATGTGTGTATATTGATACTGTTTCAGCATTCTCCCACAGCCTCCTGGTGGGCAGAGGCTGTATACTTCTAATTCTTTCCTGTACAATATTTTGCTGATCATATTTTAAGTCATATACTCATACAAAGGCTATTTAACTGGCTGGATATTTGGTGCATGAAGCTTAGGGACCACTCCTTCTTTATGTATAACTCTTTCCACTTTTCATTTTCAAGTAGCTGAACAAAATGTTTTTGTGTAAAAAGCATTACTTCAATAATCCCTTCCTGATAATGATGATATGGCCATTTAATTATTTTTCCTGTTATAAAAAATTCCATCAAGAATCCAGCCTTCTATTTATCACCAGACAACCAGTTGACACCCAATGGTAATTTAAATTGCCCTTTATTAATTTTATGCATAATTAAAATTTCATTTGAAAGTACCAAATTATAAAGATGAGGAAAGTTGAAGCCAGACAAATTTGAAAGGGGTAATAATTACACTACTATTTTCATCTGGAACGCATTAGAAAACTAACTACCCTTTTTAAGGTTTCATTAAATCAAGCTATAAATGAAAAGTGAGCAAAGCTGAAGAATAATCTACTATAATAGTAGTGAGAAAAGAGGAAACCCCAGGCGAGGTTGCCAAATAATTTAGCTGTTTATGTGCAAACACCCAATGGAAAATAAATAGGATTCGTACATTTAAAGCAAATCTTGCCCTGTCCTTCTTGATGTCTTTGTAAATATGGCAATAGCAATCAGAGAATTATTCTGTGCTTTTGTTATTGGTACTGCAATGGGTAGAGTCAATTTATGAATTTTAATATTAAATAGATTATACAAAAAGAGATCAATAAAAACTCAATTTTATAATAAAAATATTTACTAACTAAAGTCTTTATTGACATTTAGCTTTGCAATAAAGAGTTGGTACAGTGCACTTTTTATTGATCAGTAATTAGAATAGTTGCACTTCTTTGGTTTGTGTGTATGAATAGCTCATAAAAAGATAAAGCTTCATATATTCATGTAGAAATATTAGACTTACTGAATCCAGTTTTTAATTTCTGGGAGAGAGTGAGGCATTTTTGGAAGCATCATTAACATTTGAAAGTCACTAAGGAGTCGTTAGAAAGTTACATTAGGGTTGAATGCAGAAAAGTTGGACAGCAGGAGGATAGGTCAGTACCATGCATTTAGGTAAGCTCATGCCCTCGGCTACCTTCGTTTAAGTTGTTTTGAAGGAACTTGTCCATTTGTTTTCCATGCTTATATACCAATGAGAAATTGAAGAAGAAGGACTAGTGCTCATATCCATGATCCTCAAATGAACTTACACTTGCCATTACTATAAATTATACTGGCCTTCTTGTTCTCATATATGTGGAATAAACTATTGTTCTTCTGGAGTTACAGGAACTCTTTTAGGTCAACAAGGAAATATTTCCCAAGCTAGTGTGACAATTTGTTTAATGGTACTTTGCCTAAAAAGGTATATATATATATATATGATCTGTTACTGTTGTTTCTCCCATTAACAAAATCTGATCTGAGACCTCTGCGGTAACTAAACAGAAGATAGTTGATCACTTGTCACATTGTCAAGGAAATATTAAAATTAACATGGAAATACTTTATTAAAAATAAAAAAATTAAAAAAAATTTAAAAGCAAAAAATTTAAAAGCAGGAAAATCCCATCAGGATATATAACAGAGTTCTGGCCCTGTAATTTAAAAATTAATTTGAAAGCATGTGTCTTACTAAGAGTAGGGGAAGAAAATAGAGATGAGAGAAATTGAGAAGGAAATAGTCTTTTCCTATACCTTTTGAAATTTTACAGTTGTATCTAGAATTCATAGAATTTCGACTGCTCAAATCATTGCAATTGTTTAGACAAAGAAACTAAAATACAATAGAGGCAAGACAAACAAACATGTCCAAGTTAGTGGAGGGTCAGTGACTAAATTTCCTGGCTGGTGCTCTTTCCACACTCCCCTCATTCCTTTCTTGTTCTCATCAGCCTGGTCAAGCTTTGTCCCAGTGAAAGCTCTTAAAAAATAGGCACCATCTACCATGAGGAACCCCAAACCAAGGAAGGGCTGTGCATAAAAGATTAATAGATGACTTTACCCACATATCCAGCATTAGTTTTTTAGCCTTCAAGTAAATATGCTTCTTTAAGATTTTCTAGTTGATTCTCTCACTGTGAAAACATTGACTTTCATTGTTAGAAGTAATTTTTTCCAATTTCCCTCTATATATGAAATGCTATAAAGCTTATTCATGAATGAGCTCATAAAGATGAGTGAAATGCACTATAAAGCTAGAAGGAGAAGGAGAGAACAAGGACATGCAAAGGAGAAAAGAATCTTGGCCAGTGACATAATTCTGTGCTACCCAAACCTAAAGTTCTAACCCAGGTGGGTAAGACATAGCAGCTTTAGTAGATGCTGGCACACACACTTTGAATGACTTGGAATTTTATATGGCTCTTTATGAGTCTTCTTTTCATATACTTGACATTCCCTTAACTGTCATCAGAGTGAGGGAGCTCTGTCCAGCCACCAAATACGGACATAACTAAATTTCTGATCATAGAAAATTTCACCGTAGAAAATAATTGCCAAATTTTGTGTGTATGTGCTAACTATATGTATATGTGTGTGTGCCTCTTTGTGTGTGTGATAGAGTAGTCTAGGCAATGGTATTTCTTTTGGAACAAGAGGAAAAATATTATTTGTAGATAAACTGGAAAATGGTCCCCTTATGTCTTACACCCAGAACCTGAACCTCTAATGAGAACACGAAAATATGAAAAACACTTTCGAGGGGCACCTGCAGGCTCAAGTTCTGATTCTGAGGTTCTGGGATTGAGCCCAGCATCAGACTCACTGCTCAGTGGGTAGTCTTCTTCTCCCTCTACCTCTCCAGCCCTGCTTGGACTCTCTCTCTCATTCACTCTCTCTCTCTCAAACAAATAAATAAAATCTAAAATAAAAAAAAGAAAAAAGAAAAAGAGAAACACATTTTAGAAATATTTCTGAAAATAATCAAGAGTTTTGAAAAAAACTAAGACTTACAGACATGAAAAATATAATCATCAAAATTAAAAGGTGAATGACAGATTAATAGAATAATAGACACACATAGAAAATTAGTAAACTGGAAAAGGTACCTGAAGAAATTATCCAGAAAACATTACAGAAAGACAAAGAGAAAATAAGAGATGTTTAGAGACACAGAGAGTGGAGTGAAAAGTTCTAATACATACTTAATAAAATTTTCTGAAACAGAGGAGTGTAAAAGCAGAGACAATACTTGAAAACAGCTGAGAGTTTCCAGAAGTGATGAAAAATATCAATCCACAGTATCATTTTTCAATTGCTGTGTAAATGATCTCCACAAATTTAGAGGCTATAGCAAAACAAATTTGTTATCACCCAGTTGCTATGGATTAGGATCTGGGCACCTAGTTGGGTCCTTTGCTCAGGAACTCACAAGGCTCCAAAGAAGGTGCTGTCCAGGGCTGGGATCTCATCTAAGGCTCAGGGTCTTGTTCCAGGCCCAGCAGTTTTGGCACAATTCCTTCTCTTGCAGTTGTAAAAGTAATATATAGTCAACCTCAACACATAGTTCAAGTTTGAACTGTGCAAGTCCACTTATATGTGGATTTTTACAGTGCAGTACTGTAAGTGTATTTTCTCTTCCTTATGACTTTTTTAATAACATTTTTTCTAGCTTATTTTATTGCAAGAATACAGTATATAGTACATAAAACATACCAATTATGTGTAAATTGACTATTTACATGATCATTAAGGTTTCTGGTCAACAGTGGGCTATTGGTAGATAAATTTTAAATGAGTCACAAACTAAAAGCAGAATTATCATATGCCCCTAGCCACCACATTGTATTTTATATACTTTTAGCTCCTAGAGGCTACCCTCAGGTCCTTGCCACATGACCTTCCATTGGCAGTTCACATGTACTTGTTTGTTTCTTCAGAGCCAGCAGGAGAATCTCCCTCACTTTGAATCCTACTTTCTGGGAAGGCTTAGACCTACTTCTAAAGGACTCAGCTGATTAAGTCAGGCCCACCTAGAATAATCTTTTTTTTAATTCAAAGTCATCTGAATAGAGGTTTTAATTACATTTTCAAAAATCCCTTCATCTTTGCTATATAGCATAACCTCATTATGAGAGTGAGATACGCCAGATTCATAAATCACCCCAAGTAACCCCCATCCTTATAAGGAGAGAATTATACAAGGCATGTTTATTAGAGGACAGGAATCTTGAGGAGCCTCTTAGAATTCTGATTACAGAAAGAAAGAAGAAGAGAGAGAAAGAAAGAAAGAAAGAAAGAAAGAAAGAAAGAAAGAAGAAAGAAAGAAAGAGAAAGAAATAAAGAAAGAAAGAAAGAAAGAAAGAAAGAAAGAAAGAAAGAAAGAAAGAAAAAAGAAAGAATCTGCTTACTACATGCAGATGCAAGAATCCTGTTGTGCCCAAGATTGAGAATCCGAGAAACCACCGAGGAGCGGACACCGATGCAAACACACGAGGGTTTATTTACAAGCTCAAGCTTGGGTCCAAGTATAACCGACACAGCGGAGCAGGGACTTGAACCCCGAGGTGGGTTTCAGCTGAGTTTTAAGGACTAGTCTAGGGCAGCCCTGGTGGCGCAGCGGTTTAGCGCCGCCTACAGCCCAGGGCGTGATCCTGGACACCCGGGATCGAGTCCCGTGTCGGGCTCCCTGCATGGAGCCTGCTTCTCCCTCTGCCTGTATCTCTAGCTCTCTCTCTCTCTCTGCACCTATATGAATAAATAAATAAAATATTTAAAAAAAAAAGGACTAGTCTAGGGGACCTCCAGAAGGGGTGGAGCAATTCTTCAAGTTCTATTTACATTTTGATATGGGGCCTTCAAGGGCATTGAGCTCTGATCTTATTTTAATAGGAGCTTCCTGCCACTGGCCTGGGCTCTGTTCTCATTCTAATAGGGACTTCCTGCCCTTGGCTTGGGCTCTGTTTTTATTCTAATATGGGGCTTTCTAGGACGTTAAGCTGTAAGCAGTTTTCTTCCTGTAACTGAAGTAAGGTAAAGTTCAGCTCTTATTCACAGGGGCCTGGGATGGCTGTACTTGTGCTAACGCTGAACTTAAAGTGGAATGGCCTTAATTTTCTCGGCCTCCACAAATCCAAATAAATTTCATGAGGGATAGATAAATAAAAATGAACCTATACACAACAGAAAGCTTGCAAATTTTTAATGGCAAAGAAAAGATCTTAAAAGTGGCCATAGAAAAAAAGAGAGATTAACCTCAAAGAGGCAGCATTGGACTAAAAGTTGACTTCTCAACAGCATTATGCATTATGATGTATATGCAAAGTATTATGATGTAATTAATATGCTGAAATGAATCAATATCACTGTAGTTATATGACCAGTGAAAATAATTTCAAAAACAAAAGTGAAATAAAAGCATTTTCAAATAAATAAAAACCAAGAGTATTTCACCAGCAGAACCACCCTAAAAGGAATTCTATGGGATCCCTGGGTGGCTCAGCAGTTGAGCATCTGCCTTCTGCCCAGGACATGATCCTGGAGAACTGGGATGGAGTCCCACATTAGGCTTCCTGCATGGGGCCTTCTTCTCTCTCTGGCTATGTCTCTGCTTCTCTCACTCTTTCTCCCTCTCTCTCTCTGTCTCTCATGAATAAAAAAAAAATAAAATCGTAAAGAAAAAATGAAATTCTACAGCAGAAGACAGTCATGCCAGATGGAAAACTGAGATGCCATGAAGAATGATGAAAAACAAATTAGTGACTGAATAAATCTAAGCAAATACAAAAGACATCTAATATCAGAGGAAAACAAAAAGCTGAAAGTAAAAGAATGAAAAGGACAAATCAGGCCAATAATAATCATAAGAAAGTTTTCCTAATATTAATGAGAGACAAAATGACTATTTGGAAAAAAAGTACTAGAAAACTATAAAGGAATGAAGGTGAAAGCTGAATTCCTGGAAATGCCAATTAAGTCTAGACTATTTTTTTTTTTTAAAGAGCAGGTTAGGAAAAGCAATATAAAAGAATACAAAAAATGTTATAACTATGGATCCTGTAGACTCTAAGAGCAAAATAGAAAGTTTCATGAATAATTTTATGTGAATAAATTTGAAAGATAAGTACAAATACCAGAAAACTAAACTAAAATATTTGAAAACTAGAGAACTTTGTTGTTCCCTTAATGATTACAGAAATTGAAATAGCAATTGAAATCTGCCCACAGAGAGCTATAAGCTTATATGGTTTTTCTAGTGAGTTGTGACACGAGTAATTCCAATCTTACAAAAAATTCTCCAGAGAAAAGAAAGAACACTCCATAATTCATTTTATGAATTTGTTATGATTTGATAATGTCAATATCAAAACCTGTTGAGGACAGCAAATTAAATGAAAATTACAGGTTAATGGGATCCCTGGGTGGCGCAGCGGTTTGGCGCCTGCCTTTGGCCCAGGGCCCGGTCCTGGAGACCCGGGATCGGGTCCCAAGTCGGGCTCCCGGTGCATGGAGCCTGCTTCTCCCTCTGCCTGTGTCTCTGCCTCTCTCTCTCTCTCTCTCTCTGTGACTATCATAAAAAAAAAAATTTAAAATTACAGGTTAATATCACTCACCCAAATAGATGCTACATCTAAACAACATAGTGACACATTCAACGAATAAAATATAAAAATATTTATATGTAACTTGGGTGTATCTAAATAATATAATTTTATTTCAGCATCATACAATTAGGGATACCTGAGAGGCTCAGTCAGTTAAATGTCTGCCTTTGGCCCCAGTCATGATCTCCTGGGATAGAGTCCTGGGATAGAGCCCTGAGTTGGGCTCCCTGCTCAGTGGGGTGCCTGTTCTCACTCTCCTTCTCCTGCTCCCCCTGCTTAGTGCACTCTCTGTCTCTCAAATAAATAAATAAAATCTTTTTAAAAATCATATAATTAATAAAACTTATGTTTACAGGTTAAAGGAAGAAAATAACCTGATCTACCCAATAGATGCTAGAAATTCTAATTATTTATAGATCCTATGATTGTATATACAGATTATCAAAAATAGCCTAAGATAAATTCTTAAAAATTATTGGTGAGTTTATCAACATTATTGAGTACAAAGTCAGTATCTAAATATCAATTGTATTTCTATATGCCAGAATTAAATAGAAAGTAAAATTTGCATATAGCATACAAATATCTATAGGAAAAAATGTAAGTGCAAGACCACTACGTAGAAATTGACGTTGCAAAAATTTATTGAAAAAAGTTAAAGGAGACCTTAAAAAGTAGTCAAGATACTCTTGCATAAAAACAAAGTAGAGGACTTGGTTCTCCCACATCAAGTCGTAGTATAAAACTATATTCAAGGTTATATGCTTTGCGTGCAGGAGCAGATAAATAGACAAAAAAAATTAAAATAGAATCACCTATATATGAACATTTGATGAATGAGTGTAATGACATTGCAGACCAGTGAATTAAAAAATGGATTTTACTGTGTATTATTTTGGAACAATTGGTTATCCTATTGAGATAAAGATGAGGGATGAAAGTATATTCTTACCTCCTTCTCACTGCACCATACACAGAGAAGAATCAACTCTAGAGAGACTTAAAACCTAAAATGAAAGTCAAAAGCACAAAACATTTAGAAGAAAATACAAGAGAAAATTGTTAAAGACTTCGAGATAAGAAATTTTAACAATCCAGAGAATGTCCAAACTATAGGCAAAAAAAAAAAAAAAGGGATTATTCAGCCACATTAAGGAAATGTTCACCGAAAGATATTGTAATAGGAGTGAAAACAAAAGACACAAAATACGAAGAAGATATTTTCAATGAATATAACTGAGAAAAGACACAAGTTCAATACATAAATAAATTAAGGTATATTCACACAATGAAATAGCAGTGAAAATGAATGAATTGTATGCTATATGCATAACACAAACAAATCTCCAAAACAAAAAATCTATTTAGCAAGTTGCAATTTCCATAATGTTCACAAACAAGAACAGCTAATATGTGATAAGACTAGAAAACTATAAGGAACCCAGGCAGGATAGTGGTGGAAAAGGAGGGAATGTGGTTGGGGAAGGGCATGTAGGGTACACCTAAGGTATAGACAAATGCTCCATCTATGTCTCTTGGCTAAAGAATATATGAGTAATCTCTACATACACAAATACATATACACAGTTAATGTATTTCTGCAAATGGAAAAGGTGAGTTGCTTTTACTCCAATTCAGAATTTTTCATTTTATAGTTATAGAATGTAAAACTTGAAGGAGTATTGAGAAGCTAAGGAGTATTGAGAAGCTAAGACTAGAACCCAGTTTTGGAATTTCTACTATGTTTTTTTGTTTTTGTTTTTGTTTTTTTAGCATGTGACAAACATTTTCTTGGAATGATTTCCAGCTTGATGAAAGGGGGAGAAGTGAGACATTCATAATGCACATATTCATGAGCTCCTTGAGGGCAAAGGAATTTCTTTTTCATCTTTGTATCCATAGAATCTACAGGAGTCGGGACACCTGGGTGACTCAATGGGTTAAGCATCCGACTCTTGGTTTCTAGCTCATGTCATGATCTCAGGATCATGGGATTCAACCCTGCCTGGGCTCTCCGCTCAGCAGGGACTCTGCTTGTCTTGCTCTCTCTGCCTCTACCCCTGCTCCTTGTGTGCATTCTCTCTCTAAAACTAACAAGTCTTTAAGTGAGAGAAAAAGAATCTGGCAAAGAGTCTAATACTTTATAAAAGAATATATATGACCTTTAATAAGTATATGTGTACACAAATATAAGAAAAATCTCTGTGGGTCTATATTTATATACATACGTGTATATATAATGGACTATGCAAATACAATGTGTAACATTCTCCTGAGTGCTTAATAGATGGCACTGACCATATTAAGTGCTATAGTTGTATTGAATCCTCTGGACAAAGGACAAAGTACCTTTAAGGACAGGTACTATTATTATTATATTTCTGTAAGTGAGGAGCCTGAGTCAGAGCCAAAATGCAAACGCAGTCAGTTCACTCCAGAGCAAAGCTCTTGCCTACTACACTATACTATAATTACTCTAATATAATAATAAAGGATGAAAAGTAATGCAATTCAATTTAATTCGATTTACCCAATGTTTATGGCACACCACTATTGGTCAAGTGCTGTGTTTAGCTCCAGGAACACAAAAATAAATGGAGATAAGCCTTTTCCTAAGACTGGTCACCAAACATTCTTCTGGAAACTTGCTATTGCCCCTCCAACCTCCAGCCCAATTTTAGCTCAGACCCCAGTTGCTTGTCCCCTAGGAGGATAGGTACTTAAAAAATCCAAGCAGAAGCCCAGCTCTGAAGTGGGCCTTTGTGTTTCAGTTCTTACTCTATACCCATGTTTATGCGCACTATACTTTCACCTAAATAATAATAATAACAATTCAGTACACCTTAGGAAACAAATCTCAAGTTGCTAAGATTAGCTGTGTTCAGCAAAATCTATAGAACAATGATTTATTTTGCTTTTATCATTTGTTTGTTGGGAAATGTGTAATAATAAGTACCTCTCTTTTTTCCAGCTACATTTGTTTTTTAAGTCTCTTGGGCAAAAAGAAATTTCTGGAAAGACTAAGATCCAGGATTTCAGCAGGCAGACTCAGATACTGGGGCCAAGACATGTTTATCAGAATTGGAGCACAAAATCAGAGCCAAGGTTAACAAAATGAAGTTGAGGATTAGGTCCAATGTATGCATTTCCTATTGCTTCTGTAACAAATTACCATAAATTTAGTAGCTTTAAACAAAATAGATTTATTATCTTGTACTTCTGGAGGTCAAAGATTCTAAAAATTAAGGTGCTGGCAAGTCTACTTTACCTCTGCAGGCAATAGAATGAGTCTGCTTCATCTGCTTCATCGTCCTTTCTCACCTTTTTTTTTTTTTTTTTTTTTTTTTTTTTTAGGATTTTATTTATTTATTAGAGAAAGAAAGAAAGCATGAGCAGGTGAGAGGAACAGAGAGAGGGAGAAGCAGCCTCCCTGATAAGCAGGGAGACTGACATGGGACTCAATCCCAGGACCTGGGGATCATGACCTGAGCTGAAGGCAGATACTTAACCAACTGAACCACCTGGGCACCCTGTCCTTTATTACTTCTATACAGACCCCTGTGAATACATTATGCTCACCTGGATAAACTAGGATAATCCTCCCATCTCACAATCCTTAATCTCACCTACAATGTTCCTTTTGCCATACAAGGTGACATATTTATAGGTTCTAGAGATTAGGATTTGGACATCTTTGTGTCTATCTCCCACACATAGATTGCGGCTACATTCCTGACACCTATCTCAACCATGGCCAGGACTAGTCCTAGGAATGAATGTGAGCCTGACCTGACATGAGGGGTCAAAGGCCTGCAGGGGAATGGAAGAGAGAAAAAAGTAGATGTTAGAGACCAAAAAAATCAATGAGTACAGGGGCTCCTGGGTGGCTCAGTCAGTTAAGTGTTAGACTCTTGATTTATGCTCAGGTCATGATCTCAGGATTGTGAGATAGAGCCCAGTACTGAGCTCCACACTCAGGGCATTCTCCATGAGATTCTCTCCCTCTCCCTCTGCCTCTCCCCCTGCTCAAATTCTCTCAAATAAATAAACAAATCTTAAAAAAAAAAAAAAAAGCCTCAATGAGTATAAAAGAATGAAATCTTGCCATTTGCAATACCCTGGTTGGAGCTAGAGTGTATTATGCTAAGTGAAATAAGTCAGGCAAAGAAAGACAAACAGGGTATGATTTCATTCATATGTGGAATTTAAGATACAAAACAGATGAACATATGAGGGAGGGGGGACGGAGAGAGGGAAACAAACCATAAGAGACTTTTAAGGATAGAGAACAAACTGAAGGTTGCTGGAGGGGAGGTGGGCAGGGGGATGGGTTAAATGAGTGATGGGCATTAAGGACACTTGATGTGATGAGCACAAGGTATTGTATGTAAGTGATGAATTTCTGAATTCAACTTCTAAAACCAGTATTGTATGTATAACTGTATGTTAACTCACTAGAATTTAAATTAAAGTAAAAAAATTTAAAAACCCCAATGAGTATAGGGGCAAATTCAATGTTAGATTTCTTTTACCCTCCAGCTTACTAAAAAGGATTCTACTATATTTTTTAAATAAAATTATGTGAAGTCACTTTTACTGTATAGCCAATATATACTGACATTCAGTTTGTGGTACAGTAGGAAAAATGGACTTCAGGATTTGTAGACTTGGTTTTGAGTCTCAGTTCTTATAATTCCAACTATCGTCTTGAGTGTTACATATACTCCGTCAATCTCCATTTCCTCATTTGCAAAGTGGTGATAATTTTGGCCTCATAGGATTGTTTTGAGTGCTAAATGTAATAACATGTAAAGTGTTTACTTAGCACACCACCTAGCAGGTAATAGGCATATAATTTTGCCTTTCTTTCTTTGAAGTATGTGGGTTTTCTTGCTTTCTTGCTTTTTTGACAGGAAATCACACTTTAGAAACTGCCTCAATACTGATTATGAATCAAGAAGCTCCATTTTTCTTTTTTTTCTTGTAAAAGTCCTTTTCTTAAAAGTGGGTAAATTTGTAAATTCTACTTATTTGAATTTTTCTTTCCCCTCTGCAGTCATAGAAGTTTTAATTCCAAAACTATTGTTGCAACGCACTAGATAAGTGAGAGTTTGAGTCTAGTTGATTTGAATCCAATATTTATGCTTCCTTTTTAATTTTTTTAACTAAAATCAGTTTCTAGCATCCAATTGGTAGGAAGACCAGATTTTTTTTTTAAGATTTTATTTATTGGGATCCCTGGGTGGCGCAGCGGTTTGGCGCCTGCCTTTGGCCCAGGGCGCGATCCTGGAGACCCGGGATCGAATCCCACATCGGGCTCCCAGTGCATGGAGCCTGCTTCTCCCTCTGCCTGTGTCTCTGCCTCTCTCTCTCTCTCTGTGTGTGACTATCATAAATAAATAAAAATTAAAAAAAAAAGAAAACAATTGATAAAAAAAAAGATTTTATTTATTTATGAGAGACATAGACAGAGAGGCAGAGACACAGGCAGAGGGAGGAGCAGGCTCCATGCAGGAAGGCCCACGCGGGACTTGATCCCAGGTCTCCAGGATCACACCTTGGGCTGAAGGCAGGCTCTAAACCACTGAGCCACCCAGGGATCCCCAGGAAGACTGGATTTTAATCACTACAGTGATACTGGTTCACTTTTATAACAGGTTTTCATTTCCTTAAAGAATCCCTTGGGAGATATATCGACAACTTCCCTTAATCCAGTTGTTTGACTAACATAAATGTCTTCTATATTCCCGATGGCCTGGGTGATTTTTTATTTCCCAGAACCTTTGTGTTATGTCTAGGCTTCAACAAACACAAGTTCTCTTGTTAAAAAAAAAAGTATGTTCACAGTGAAACTCTCAGCAACCTTCTTAAGATTTTCACCTTAAGAAAAAC
This sequence comes from Nyctereutes procyonoides, assembly GCF_905146905.1. NCBI lineage: Eukaryota > Metazoa > Chordata > Mammalia > Carnivora > Canidae > Nyctereutes > Nyctereutes procyonoides. The sequence continues at coordinate 9,799,863 of NW_026575145.1, forward strand.
CTTACAGATCTTAATCTTTAATATTGGCTCTAGTGATTTGACAACTGATGTTTTGAAAATAAAATTATAAAATGTAACTCAGTCAGTCATGGATAGCTAACTTGAATCCACTTTTGGCTCAGAGTTCACAGTCATCAATGAATATTGTTGCAGAATACCAGAGCCTCTTACAGGGATCTATTGCTACTTATTGTAATATATGTAATGACTGTCAGGTCTTGGGCACTGCTGTTCATTCTACTGGATTCTGAGTGGCATGCTGAGTGTCTGTATTCTCCTTCCTTAACTCTTCAAGGAGATCATGGACATAATTCTCCATAAAATGATCAGTTTGCTACATCTGAATAAACTTTTGCTTTTCTTAAATGTGTATGTCTCTGCTTTGCTTACTCAAATGGTAAGGACATTGCTACATGTTAAAAACTGCTCCTTTGATTCAAGAAAATTAGCAATACAATTTCTTTTGTTAAATCCTTCTCTTGGATCATCAAAATTATCAAATTTATTAGTTCAGTTGTGAGATAAATGAGAGTCTTTTGTGAGACACTCCCCATAATAGAAGATTACACAGTACACAAAAAATTCCCAAATGCTCATCATTGAGACAGATGGTAAAACTATGCAATGTGTCCATTTATAATATTTAAACATCTAAACAGTGATTGATGGAACTTCTTTAGTAATGCAAAAACTTTATCAAAACTCGTGTTCTTAAGTGTAATAAGTGTAAAGAAACATCTCATTTTGCCATATGTTTGGGCCCCCTCCATAGTCAATAACACCACACTCCAATAGAACTTCTCTATATTGTTTTACTGCAAAATAAAATGAATGTCTCACAATATGTGAATCCTAAGAAGAGTAATTTAGAACATCAAAATTTTCAGTGGCCCCAAAGCAGCCATTTGAGGTCTGCTCAAGTTTTGTTGCAGAGGTTGAATTCAATTGTTTGCCAAGACTATTTGAAAATGAATTTATACTGCCAGCTGCTGTCCAGCTTTTATTGCCAAATAAAACACATTACCTTATTATAACTAAAAATTGACATAAATAACTTCTCCCTCTCTCTTGTAGCCTACCCAATAGTGAGGTACCAAAAAAGAACAAGTTAAAATGAAGTCATAGGAAAAAGAAGCTAAAGATCATGATATTATACAAACTTTGGGGTGCAGAAAATAATGATATGAAATTCAGAGAATAAGGCCAAATCCAATGTTTGCTTTTGTTGTGGAAAAATGATTTGTCATGGAGATTTCACTAATACAATATTGTCTCTTATTTATTTCTGCTTTATTTACATAGAATATTAAAGTTAAAAGCATAGCCCACATAAAAGCTACCCAGTGATCTCTATAAACTTTGGGGAAGTTGATCTGGCCCAACAAGGAAAGGTGGGTTAACTTTCTTAAAAGAAAACTTCCATATTTTTTTTACACCATAGTTACATTGGCCCTGAGTCTTGCAAGGTGAAAAACTAAATTTTGTTCACACTAGTACTCAGAGATGTGTTGACAATAACCAACCTTGCAAGATAATGGTGTGAATCCAGAATATTTACATTTGGGAGGCCAGTTTATCTTTCTCCTGAACCAGAATTACATGGAAAATAGAATTATAACCATAATTTCAATTTCTTAGTTAGTAATGATTAATAGCTGTTACAGGAACAAAAAATCCTTAAAGATATTAATTCTCTCTCTATTAGAGGAAAAACATTGGAAGCCAATTAATTATTTGTATTACTTAGGGTACAGGTTTATATATTACATCATAAGATCTGTCACAAATCCAGAAACAGTAAAGAATAAGACCAAATCAATAAAATAGTACTTAGTAAGAGTTTATTGTGCACAAAAGAATAGTTCACAAATTGGGAGTCTTCCAAAGCAGAGGTGAAGTTCAGAGGCATGACGTTATAAGATGGCTTATAAACTGAAATTGAGCAAGTTATTTAAGCTTTATAATGATTGATTATTATAATGTAGGTTTCCAGATGGCAGAGAATTAGTTAAAAGTGATTATCTTACACCATTTCAGGATGATAACTAAAGTTTATTTTATGATTATTGGAGGCATTTACAAGAAGTAACCTAAGTTTAGTTTCACTTATGTTCATGAAATAATCTAGATTTAGTTTTGTTTACATGGCTTGAATGGCTTTGTCTCCTTGAGGGATTTTCAAGATCTAATCTCCATTTTACTTTATTTTAACAGACCCCAGAATACCATGGCTTCCACATAATGATCTAAGACAAACAGGCTATCCTGTTCCAGGAGGCCATCTAGGGACCCAGATTCTGCTTGTGGTAGCATTCCACTATTTCTTGAGGCTGCTTTTATTCACCTGGTTGCAGCTGTCTCAAATCATCTACATCCTCCAGCCTCAGGCAAGGGGACAAGAAAAAGGGTGTAGGGGAGGGGGAGAGAGATACATTCATATTTTAAAGAATGGCCAGAAATTTCACACAATACTTGGCTCGCATCCCATTGCCCTGAACATCATAACATGATCACCCCTAGTTGCAAGAGAAGCTAGAAAATGTAGTCTTTATGGAGGTGGCCACATGTGTTGCTAAAATTCAGAATGTAGAGCAGAGGTGAGGGTTCTATCATTAAAAGAACTATTAGCAGTTTCTGCCAGAGTATGGTGTCTGAGCAAGCCAATTTAGTTGAATTAAATGCTTAGTAGAATCAGACTGTCAGAGGTTAGTAGAATCAGCTATCTCCTTTCTTCTTTCCTTCTGGATCTGTGATGCCTCCTTTGACATGAAATGGGCCTAATAGAAAAATATCAATAACAATAATTGTACCTGCCACTTGAGGTTATTATGGGGATTAATCCTCCGGTCTCAGATTTTCCTCTAGGAAATCTTCCAGGTAATTTTCCTTCTATAGCTTCCTTATAGCACCTCATATACTTTTTCAATCATAATATCCATCATGCACCTTTAAAATCACTCATTTTGGCAGCCTCAGCCCTCGTGGCACTGGACTCTATCCCCATGCTTCTGACACGGCTGTGCTCTGGGGCCGCCGAGCCTACCCAGTGAAGCTGCAGGCCAAGGAAAAAATAAAAATAAAAAATAAAATCGCTCATTTACCTACCTCTGCCATGAGACTATGCAGCCCTGTGAGAACTGAGATGTGTTTTTCTGTTTACTCTTAAACCCTAGCTCACTGCTTGGCACATTATGTAGACTCAAACATTAGTTAACTAACTGAGTCACTGACTGAAATTCCAGCCTGGCCCACTGAGGTGCTTGCAGGGCAAGGAGAGGCATGTTCCAGAGGCAGCAGAAGGGCCCAAGGTATAGAGAGAATAGGATGCTGAAAGATTTTCAAAGATTTTCAAACACATCCACTTCGCAAACTTGATCAGAGGCACCATGAATGTAAATAAGTCAAAAGAAAGAAAAGAATCTTCAAGCTCATTCAAATTAGGAAAAATCAGAATATAGTAGAGCTTAGTAAGTAATCACAGCTGATATGCATAGGTGACCTCTATTCTTTTTTTTTTTAATTTTTAAAAATTTTTTGCATATTTTTTTTATTGGAGTTCGATTTGCCAACATATAGCATAACACCCAGTGCTCATCCCGTCCAGTGCCCCCCTCAGTGCCCATCACCCAGTCACCCCATCCCCCCACCCACCTCCCCTTCCATCACTCCTTGTTTTTTTCCCAGAGTTAGGAGTCTCTCATGTTCTGTCTCCCTCTCTGATATTTCCCACTCATATTCTTTTACTGAGAGTAGACCTAAGGCTAGTTTTATCCCCTCCCTCATCACCTAAGGAGATTCTGGCTCTAGGTGAGCTCCACTACTATTCTAGGAAGAGCTTTGCAATCTTTTCCTTGTGTTTATGAATTATTCAAGGCAATCTTAGGGTGGGCCTCTGAATGGCTATGTGTCACTTCGGCACACTGGTTTTGCATCCTCAAGGAGGGAAAATATCACTGTGAACTGTATTCATAAATATTCAGGAGACACATTGCTGTGAGCCTGGCTGGCATGGCTGTAGCTTGGCATATGGGCGGTCAGGTATAAAACAAGTGATAGGACACCCGTAGTGGGTATTGACGTATTGTTCACTATTTTAAAAAGTTCCTTGCCCCTCAGGGATCTTAGAGAGGGGAGAGCTCCCACAGATGTATTTTCCTATCCCCTTATCCAATATCAAATAGAACTCCAAGTTTTGAAGGGAAGATAGTTTTATTCCACCCTCTCAGGAACTTCCCGTGGGAAGAAATTAACAGGGAGGCAGATTTCGGGGAAACATATGGAGATTTTTACCACCCTCAGAGCTGTCTAAAATGAGAGTAAACTAACTGCCTCATAAATACTGAAATTTGTTTCACTTTCAGCCAGAGAGAAGAAATTAGATCTTAGTTTTCAGCAGTGATTTGGGATGGAGGGGACGTGATGACCTCTAAGTTCTATTCTGATCATAAAATCCTATGATGTAACTTTTTCTTGATGACTCACAGGAACATGATGAATATGAATGATTGTGCTGTACAATGATGCAGTGAGGTTCCCAAGGTCTATGAGGTGAGTTCAGCTGCTTTTCCCCATAATGCATTGCTGCTCCAGGCTGAGGTGCTTTTGTTCTTGGTTTGTATCCTTCTACCCCTAGCCCTGTCCATCCTCCAGGCTGGTCAGCTAACACACTGCTTATCATCTGCTCATCCAAGCTGAAATCCCTGGTGGACAAGAAGTAAATCTATTTTGGGTACACAGGACAAGGATTTTGCTTAAGAATTCCATTCAATGATCATTTGATGATACTCATTGAATAATTGGTAAATGAATGATGAGTGATTTCTTAGGAAAGAATGCTACCCTTTATTTACTACTGTTTAGAAAGAATCCCTGTCCCATCCATTCACCCAAAACCCGAGCCACAAAGATTTCTTGACCTTCTCTGAGGAAAACACCCTGTGCTAGATTCTTGCTGTGGCTTGAAATTTCAACTGTTTCTCTCCTGTCTTCCAAATGCTTACTTGCCACATAAAGTCTCTTTTTAAATATCATCTCCTGTGTGAAGCTTTCCCCAGATACAATTAACCACTTCTCTTGGGCTCTTTTAGATTTTTATTTATTTCCCCAGTTAACTCTGAGCTTCTTGACTGCAGAGTCTCTTACCCCAGACCCAGTGCGATGCCTGGCATATGGTAGATGCTAGGTAGATACTGGTAGCTAGATGACTGGGTGAGGTAAATTAATGTGTCCTCTTCCAGCAGAGAAAAGCACATGGCCTTAAGGCATTCATCTCAAAAGGCATTCTTTCCTACTTTCTAATTTCTCATTTTGTTTTAGACGTAAAAATCTGATGTCTGAAATAATGGGTCACACCATACTATAGTAAGGGTACTTGGAGATACACATGCCCTCAAGCACTTCTATTAAATTTTAAATCTTTTATATTTTGACATATTTTGATAAGACCACTTATTATCAGCTTTAAGACTCAAATTTCTATGCGATAAATGTGTTGCAAAAAAGCCAATTGTATTATTTTATTTAAAATGACCATAGAATTGTACAAGGTGTGGTCCACGGGAACTTCATGCTTCAAATGTGAAAGAATATGCAATTGTAAAAGAGATTCATCCTCAATGTAATAGGTTATTGGGACCATTAACATATGGACTACCATGTGCACATGCAATCAGGGATGCAGATACTGCCTCTTCCCATCATTCCTGTCATCAAAACATTTCAAATATTATGACCAAAAACCAGTTTAAATCTCAGTTACTGGGATGCCTGGGTGGTTCAGCAGTTGAGCATCTGTCTTGGGTTCAGGGTGTGATCCCAGAGTCCTGGGATCAAGTCCCACATCGGGCTCCCTGCATGGAGTCTGCTTCTCCCTCTGCCTGTGTCTCTGCCTTTCTCTCTCTCTCTCTCTCTCTCTCTCTCTCTCTCATGAATAAATAAATAAAATCTTAAAAAAACTCAGTTACTGAAAAACAGGTATGAGTTTAATTGTGTATAGACCTTTATAATGATAAAAAAGTTATAGAATGTGAGCTTATAGAATGTGAGCTTAAGGCCCAAACCTTAAAAATAATTCTAATTCTATAATAATAATAATTATATTAATTAATGACATCTGCCTCCATGTAATAAATGTGATTACATGGCCATCAGATTCTACCATTTTCCTGTATTACTGATTCATTGCTGGGAACTTATGAGATTTTTTTTAAAACTTAAAGTATTGCTGACAGTTCTCTCTCCGTGGGTAGGAGAAGCATATAGAAGTGGGTTTTCACCATCATCCTGCTCACACTGGCTCATGCCTGCATCACCTCTGGTTTTCCTGAGCCAAGAAAGTTCTACCCTCTGGACCTTGTCTTAGTATCTGAGGACACTAGTGACTAAAAAATGATTCCATGTCACTTAAATCAATGGAAGAATTTACAGGAAAATGGGAGTTTATATAAGCTACTCATTCTTAACCGTGGATTCACAGCAGCACAAGAAATTTCCAATTTTATCAGAGAATAGTTTTCAAAATAGAAACCATTAAAATTTGGTCTGAGTTTTTTTAATTAAACTTTTAGAGCACAATTTAGGAAAGAGAATAGTGGCCTTTGGATAAGAACAACATAGTTCTAAAGATAAATACTTGTACAGCAACAATATATTTTATATAAGAAAAAGAATTTCTTACCAATCTCAAGTCATTTGAATTGAAAAGATAATACACCATGTAATTTAAAGGTAGTCTTTAACTTTTTAATGTGTAAAATGATTCATTAGAAAATTTGTAAATTGATTCATTGGGGCTCAGAATAATTTTTTCTCAAGTAGATAATGTTTTACAAGAGTTTGGTCCACAGGTCTACCCACAGAAAAAATTTAAAAGCATGGTATAGATGAATCCCACTAGAGACCTAAGTACTGCCAACATTCTGATCCCCTTCCACATGTTCAAGATAATGTTGCCTTTTTTTTTAAATGACTCAAGATTTATCTACTTTCAACAGTCAAAATAGTCCTTTAAATTTTCTGACTGCAAACATTTTAGATTAAGTATATCCAGAGTAAGGATGGTTTCTTTCCATTTTTGTGCCACAGCTGTTCTGATGCCTTCAGTAGGGGCCTCATAGTCTCTTGCATGATCAAGTGCTGAGCACTCATACATAACAATGTGTTAAATGAAGATGGGTTCTCAGTCACACATTGGGATGCCTGGTGCTTATCTACTTCACAATGTGAGACAAGATCTGTTCCAGACTGTGGCCTTGCACACTCCTGAAGGTTCAAGTTATTGGCTGTGTTCCACTCACCTGGAAGAGGGCACTATGGGGAGGGGATCTGAGGGGGAAGAGAAGAAGCACTGTCATGGGGAGAGAGTGATGAAGACAGGAAGGATGGGGTAATTATCTATTACACACAGAATAACCAGACCCTCTAATTCTCCTTGTTGAGTATTTTTTAGAGATGGCACATTAGAAAGGTTTCCTCTTCCTTAATCTATCCCAGTGTCCCTCTACTTCCTTAATCTATCCCAGTGTCCCTCCACTGTCCAGCTCTCAAATCATGTATTTTCCTTGACCACCAATAGGTATTAAGGCAAGGTAGAGAAGAAGGGGCAGTAGATGGAGGGAAGAAGTACACCTCAGAGATGATGGCAGATTGAAAGCAGAGTCTATAGCAGGAGGGAAGGGGAATGTTTTATGATGACAGAAAAAGAAATTCCTGGATGATAAGAGAGAATTAGTGAAAGGAGTATGTGATCAGAGATTACCTTTAGAAGAACTGCTAGAATAACTCTCCTTCTACCCTACAAGGACTAGAGATTAAAAGACCATATTCTGATACTTAAATTCAGTGATGATCATGCAGGGTTGCATATCTGGTTGGGGATTGAGGTCCTTTATCCTGGGCACACTAAACAAGAAGCTATGGGATATCTTGCCAGGAGCAGCTGCATCCCAAGGTCAATTCTTAGTCCTGACCCCACTTGATGTATCAGTATCCTAGGACACAAATGATCATTCTTGTAATTCATTTTGCTTCCAGTATACCTCACATCCTGGTCGTCCTCCTATCTTACTAGCTATACTTCTCCAACTTGTTTGTTAGTGATGGGAATGCTCATGTCCTAGACTTCTTACCTGTTCATTCACTGTGCTGGTAATTATAATTCTGTTCAATCTTGGGCCAATGACACCCAAATGTATATCTTTACCTTGTACTTATTCCTTGAACTTCAGCCCCTTACCTCTGACTAGCTATTCAACAGTTCCACTTGGCTATCTAAAAAGTATCTCAAACCTCACTCACCAAAACTGAACTCCTGGTCACTCCATACACACCTAAAACCTGTGCTTCTAACAGAAGTCTTCATTTCAGTGAATACCAACTACATTTCTATGCTGGGTTATGCTGTGACCCAAACATTTTACTGGCTTCCAACCACAAAGCTTTGTTTCTTGTTGCATATCATCAGTGTATCTTTTCAGACATCATCCACATTGGCTTTGCTCCAGAAGCCAAACTAACAGAGCAGCCTTTATCTGCAGCACTGCTGGCTTTGTAGCTGAAGAAAAATTGATATGACAAGCCTAATGCTAGCTCTTAAAGCTCCTGGTCAGACAAGTCACGGGGTCTCCCAGTTTCAATCAGACAGATGTGCAGTATGCTCCTGCAGGAAGGAACTCTACAATGAAGGAAACAAATATTTGGTATGGAGCAGAACAACCTGCCACACCAGTCCACCAGTACTCTAGTTAATCCAGCTAAAACTTTTAGCTCCCCTCTCACTCTTTTAAAAAATAAATCTAAAAAAAATAAAAAATAAGAAATAAAATAAATAAATAAAAAATAAATCTAATCCATCAATAAATTAATCAATAACCCACTTATCAGTGCTAACATTCTGGCCTAAACCTCCATTTCTAGTTTCCTTACTGGTCTCCCTGCTTTTGCCCTTGTGGTTTTAGTCTATTCTCCATAGAGGGGCCAAAAGTGATCATTTTAAACATAAGTCAGATTCTGTCGGGTGTCCACTCAAAACCCTCCAATGGCTCCCTATCTCACTCAGAGGAAAAGCCAAAATCTTTTGAACAGCCTTTCAAATCTTCCCAAAATTTGATCTTCCCATCCATTGTCTCTCTAACTCCATTGCCCTCTTCCTTCTCTCTGCCTTTCTGTCTTCCAGCCACATGGACTCTGCTACCTTCAAATATACCGAGTACATTCTAGCCCCGGGACCTTTGCAGTTGTTTGTTTCCTCCTCTGGAACACACTTTCTCCCAGATATCCACATGGTTCACTCCTGCTTCTTCTTCAGGTGTTCACTCAAGTGTCACCTTCTCAGTGAGTCTGTACCAGCCAACTTTGAATTTCATACTCAACCCCCCACCATGGTTCTCCTAACCTTCTTTCTTGCTTTACTTGTGTCTATAGCACTCATATCCATGTAACTTTTTGGTGCATTGCTTATTATCTCACTCCACTAGAATATAAGTCCTTAACTGCATGAATTTTTGTCCGTTTTACTCATTACTACAGGACAATAGCATATAGAACAATGTCTAGACCAGTTGACACTTATTTAATGAATAAATTAATAAATAATAGAAACCACAGAAAGATTTGAAGCTCATACATAAGAAAGAGGTAACTTAAAAGCATGGAGAAAAATATGGTAAACAGTCATAAATATTGAACAGTCTCACACACAAACTTACACACACAAGAAGCTTTGGGATATCTGTAACAGACATTCTCTGGCCTTATGGTTAACTTGAGAGTTAGCCTCAGTCTTGACCACTAACTCTCTCTGATTTTGAATATGTCTCTGGTTCATTATCAGTGTACTGAGGGTTGGAAAGAACTGTATTATCTCTAAGAGCCCTTATTACTCTTCCACAATCAGGCTTTCAATTTCTTGGTTGAGCCAACGGAGTTTTTCTGGATGATGAAGTAGTCTATAGGCAATGATTCCAAAGTGGTGTGGAACAGACTGAGCAATTGAACCGTGGATCCTATTATAAGTCTTTGAAAGGGGACAAAATACTAACCTGTAACTGCAGAGCCACCTGCAAATGTCAAATTGCTATTTCCCTATTTAATAACTTCTCAATATAAAGTCTTATCCCTATTCTATATATATACAATGAAGCTATGCTATTCAAAGTGGATTTAAGCAAGTAGTCATAATATTCTTAATTTTACCGGTAGATCATTTACTAGACTAATTTGGCAACTGTCTTATACCTATTCCAAAAAAAAAAAAGTTCCTATGATGGAAATCATTGCACAACTCCAACACAGTCCAAAATCTTTGTTATAAGCCCATCACCTTTTATGAATACAAAACCCTTCTAAAGGTTAAACCAAAATGAGGCATGCAAAAGCCTTGCTTTTCTCGTGAAATATTATTTCTGTGTTAGCTATAGAAGCTAATATTAATGGAATATTTCTTTCGTGTAGGTTCCTTGTTGGCCAGAACCTAATGGACCTTGTGAGACAGGCAGGCATTATTTTTACTTCTATTTTATACATGAATATTTGAGTCATTTGTTAAAAGCAAGTGGCAGAGCTGGGATTTTACCCAAGTCCACGTGAATAGATATAATCATACAACGGAGGGAAGAAATACTGGTCATTTTCTGTGATGTAAGATTCTTCAATTCATTTCTTGGTTTGCCCACTGATGTTCCATAGCAAGTAGGCTTCGTAATACTCAGAACCTTGGAGCCTGACTCAGGGGTCCCCGGCATATCTTCTACCTATAGATTTGAGATGTTGCTAAATGACCTGCAGTCATTAACTAGCATGAGCTTGTTAATGATCATCCATCTCCATTCTCTCTTAACCTTTGAGGCACAGAAGTCAATAAAATTTATTTCACCTTTTTGAAGAGGCTGTGAGAAATTGAGATCCATCCATCCTCACAGATTCATAGGAAATCCCTGCCATTTGAGGCAGTTTCCACTAGAGTAGAAATCAGTGTCTCCTTTATTTGGGTACTTCTGGTACACCCTTGATTCTTAGGGCAAGAAAGATCAGTCCAAAGGGCTCACTTTTATTAGAATTACAAAACATATTACCTGGTTTTGAGATCAGTCTGTGTGACTGAGTCATGATGTTGGCACTTTCGCAGCTGAGAGGAGATTTCAAATTGATGAAAATAAACCTGAGGGTAAACACAGTACAGAGACCTCTAACACTGTCAATTGTCACACTTAAGTAATACGAAAACAGTCATAAATTGTACTTATAATGTTTAATTCAACATACCTAAGTAAACAGAAATATAACTAAAATTTAACTATGCAAATCTTTAGCCTTAGTTATATTTAAAAATCTAAATGTATGTTTCCTTATTTAATGGTGAGACATATGAGTCACCATAGAACAAAATTAGTCATGACTGAAAGACTAGCTTTGAATAATTATATTCATGACAAAAATAATGGTATTACCATAATATAAATCTGCTCAGTAAAGGGCATGTACTCACATAATTTTATAGAGCAAGGAAATCGATGGTGCAGTAGATGTTTCTCAGCTACTCCCTCAGAACAGGATATTATTTTTCTTAAGTAACTTCAACATTAGAAGATTCATATCTAATGATAGCCTTTCACTTTTCATTTTGCTCCCAGAGAAAAATCTCTCAACGTACATTATTTTACCTTAGACATTCAGACATATTTTTGCTTAACATTAACTATGGTTAATACACATAACTGCCAAGTTCAGATTAAGATCAGTGCTTGCTTTGATGATTTTCATTGTTTATGTTAAATGATCATACTAATTTTCAGTAAAATTTTAACATTTAGTCACATCATTCTTATTTGCAATGGATTCAGGTAATAATGTATAAGTTACTAATACTAACAGCCTTACCAATTTTCATGGTTTGATTAGAATACTATGCGATGTACATAGGATATAAAAACACACTAAACATGCATACATAGTGCTGTGATTTTGGGGTCAGAGAACCCTGCCTAAAAACCCTTTAGACAGTACTAGTTTTGTTGCATGAACTCATGGAGGCTGGTGGTCACTATAAAATATAAAGATTGGTCTTTACATTTCTAGAGCACAGAGTAAGGTTGCCTATCAATGAGGTCACCACAGGTCCTCTCACTCAAAATTCTTTTCATGACATGAATTTTAGGAAGACACTCTTCCTTCTTTACCAAGTCATTTTTTATTGGTCTTATAACCTCTTTTGGAGTCCATTTTCTACACCAACAGTTTAGTAATGCTGATGAAATGTTAAAGAGATTGTATGCCTTTCTTGCTTGAAATCCATCAATCTATTCACTCACTTACCTATTTATTCTTTATCATACTTAGGTCATTTCAATGGTTTTGATTTATAATTCAGTTGTATAATTTGGTATTATTTAATATTTTATATATTCAATGGGAAGTACAAGTCATAAAATAAAGAGAACTAAAAATTAAGAAGACATTTTTCATTCTTTATAATTTAAAGAAAAATTATATTGTATGAAAAGGCCTGCACTTGCATTAATCATTTTGTGAGGTGTTCAAGTTTTTACTTAGATATAATTATCTAAAATTACATAAACTCATGCCTACATCATAATTTAAAAAAATACAGCACAAGTCATTTCAAAATGGAAATCTTACACATGATGTACAAGTAATTCTGGTTTTATCATATTGTAAAAAGTCCAAACATGATGAGATGTTCTTGTAGTAGTGCAGACATGGACACAAATGCTTAATGTTTTTATATTGTCCCTGCAGTTGTTTGTTACCAACGGCTGTACTGGATTCTCTAGTACAATCTTTATTCTCTCATTCCAGTTTTGAGAGGTTCGCTCACATGCTCTAGACCTAGTCTAATGGGAACCAGGACCCTGGATTGCCAAAATCACCAAAAGAAAGCATATGCTTTGGATTTCAACATATAATGAAGGCAAGACAAATTTAGAAAACAATACACTAGAAACTATTTTACACTATGATATAATAGAAAGAAAGAAAGACAGAAAGAAGAAAGAAAGAAAGAAAGAAAGAAAGAAAGAAAGAAAGAAAGAAAGAAAGAAAAGAAAGAAGGAAAAGAAAGCAACAAGCAAACAAACAAGAACCCTTAGAGTATAACTTACCTGAGCAGTTGGGATCTCACATCCACAGTGCACTTAAAACATACATAAAAATTAGTATTTTCTTGTCTGTTTCCAAAAAGCTGTTTCTGAAAAGAAGCTATTTATTTTGCCATAAACTACAACAAAATATGAAGACTTTAAACTATTCAGTAATTTTTACCTCAGAAAGTAACACAAGGCTGATTCTGGAGAAGGAACGCAGAGTATATTCCCCACAGTAGAGTTTATTTTCCTCCTACCCAGCTAATATCAAGAGCGGGTCCAAAGCCCACTGTTGGGCACTATTGTGGAAGCCTGTCTTCCCTTTTTACATGCCCTTCTTTCTTTCTCAGTAGCATTACTCAAAGCTTTTGCTTCAGAATTCTGCTAAGATAGGATCACATAAACTCAGATGCAAACAACTCACCAAAGAGCTGAATTTCTTGAATTTGCCAGAGATGTGCACTTTAATAAGAGAACATAAATCTTAAATCAAAACAGAGCTTTTCAAACATAGTAAACTCCCAGAAACATCCGGAATCCTTGCGAAAAATACACACTCCTAAACCCCTCTCTTGAAGAATCTGATTCAGCAGAACTTGGACGGGGTGGAAAAACTCAGGTGACTGAAAATTCACCAAACTCTGAACGCATTGACCTAAAAAATGACTCTTTAATTATAGACTTCAGGCATCATTGAAGAAGTCAAAGGTTTTGTTTGTTTGTTTGTTTGTTTTTGTTTTTTTTCTGACAAGGCTGTCATCAGGTTGTGGTGATAGTTTTAAAATTGTTTCCTCCAGGGAATTAGGGAGCTAGACTAGCGTGTTCTGCAATTTCAATACAAAATGACTACAACTGATCATCTGGCTTTCAAAAGATCTGGCTTTCAGTTGCCTACTTCGACAGTTTTATAATTAACAAATAATAAATGGTGGACCTCCGGTAGTTCCTGCCCCTTAAAATTGAATATAGCTACAAGCATTAAAACAACTTCTATTTAAGATCATTTTATATATCAGTTAGAAGCTAGCCTCTGGTGTTTAATAAAACATTTAAGAAGGAACCTGTGCTGGATTTCAGCATCTAAATTTCCAAAATGGAAAATAAGGATGGAAATAAAAATGGTGATTATAGAAGCAAATTGAGTGTGACATGGAACAATGTAAAGTCTTGGGAAGTAATGGCTGGAAAGCATTATTACTAAAGAATTTTGGCTTATTTTCCTGTTCTGAAATTTCGGACACTGGATTTAACCTTTATGTCATGAACTGTAGGTGACATTTTTCCCTTCAAAATTCATCAAATATTAAATGAGTTTAACCTTATGTGAGACCCAGGGAAATGTGTGTAAGAGGGCTATTCTATTTCACATTCACAGTTTTAAGAACTTTAAAGAAATAAGTGGTAAAGAAAGTCCAAAGATGGCATGTCATTATTTCTTTTGTTTACATATTCCAAGAAATTTAGAATTAGAAAATATGTCCCTATTCAACTCTCCCAGAAGAGAAATAGCCTCGTAAGATTGTGTGGTTTTATTATTCATTGTTATTGTTGCCTTATGAGCATAAACTTCATTGAGGCAATAAAATAACATTCAGAGTGTCTGTTGTTTATATAACCAAAGATGTATTCGCTTTGAACTGGTTGCCAACTTTGTCAGTTTGGGCAAGTGGCTTCACTTCTCTAGATTATTGCTTCCTTGTCTGTGAAACAAAACAGTCAGATTATACAGTTTTTAATGTCACTTATGGCCGTAAAAACATTTACGTTTTTAATGTCACTATGGTGTAAAGGACTGTCTTGACCTGACTCCTGGTACATTAGGGATGGCCAGCTATGAGGATTTTTGATAGAAGTTTTATGAGAAAGTGTTTCTGCATCATACACAAATGCTCTATATTACCTAGCTGGGTCACATTTTACAACAGCTTTCGTAGGAATGGAAAACACTTCAGAGCACTTGACTTACTTAGCTCATTTAAACCTCACAACAAAATTATAAAGTAGATGCTATCAATATTGTCATTTCCATTTTATAGACAATGATTTTGAAGCCCAGAGAGGTTATGTAACAAGCCTTGAGTCACTCAGCTAGTAACTGGCAGAGCCAAGATTTGGATCCAGAAAGCCAGTTTCTAGAGAACTTGCCTGCTTACTCACTATTCTGTATCACTTCTCTGCTAGATTGTATGACAACGTGTTTAGATCTCATTGCTAAAGCTGCGTTGTGAGTGTGCTATGGTTGGGACTGGATGAGACATTGATGTGGGATCAATAACTCTCCTGAGAAGATAAATCAAGGTTTCTAATATGATCTGAAGGAGCAGAAGTATAAAGTCTGTTACAGTAAGACCAGATGACAGTGACACCAGGCACAACCACATTGCTACCAAACAGCTGTCAAGAGGCCCCATCAAGGCTGTGAATAGTGAGGCGCTGATGATCCCTACAACCAATTCTGATGATGCCTCTAATTACATATACTTCCATAGGTCCTGAGTAAACTGCTGCATTTGTAAAATATGCCAAGATCATGATAAATGCTGTCACTCTAACTTCTAAACCAAACATAGTATGTCTATGATTACCTTTTTTACTTTTTTCAAAGGTTCAGGCTAAATTATATAATAGTATGGTCAGTGAGCAGCCTAATGTTGGTTTCACTTCAATGGAATACTTTTCAAGTTTTACCATCAAATATATTTGATGGTAATTTTTAAAAAATATTTTATTTATTTATTCATGAGAGACACAGAGAGAGAGAGAGAGAGAGAGAGAGAGAGAGGCAGAGACACAGGCAGAGGGAGAAGCAGGCTCCATGCAGGGAGCCCAATGTGGGACTCAATCCTGGAACTCTGGGATCACATTCTGAGCCAAAGGCAGACGCTCAACCACTGAGCCACCCAGGCATCCCTGATGGTAATTTTTTAATTGTGTATGTGTTTAATGGTAAGGGTCTTTCTCTTTTTTCCAACGACTTTTATTAGGAATGATCAATTTTACTTAATACTTTTTTTGGCAGTTATCAATATTGATATATCTTTTTATTATTTTGATATTAATATTTAATAAGCATTTCTATTATGGAGCCATACTTTCATTTCACAAGAGACCATGTATGGCTACTTTAAAATACACACTAAAGACTATTATTACAGTTTTGTAAGTAAAAAAAAATTAAATCCTACCAAACAAAATTGTATTAACCTATAATACAGCAGAAACCACAATTTCTGGAGGCAATTTTAGAATCACCTGCAAAATGAATACTGTACATGCCCCTTTCTTCTATCTGTCACAGGTTCATTTCTCAGTAAATTATTTCCCTAATCGGTAAATTATTTCCCTAATCACTAACTATACCTAGATCCACAAAACAAAATAAAATGAAGAGTTTTGCTCTTCGGATAATATTAGTTTAGAAGGCTGCCTCTCTACATGGGAAGATTCAAGATGTGAGAAGGAACAGCTCATAACTGTACAGGCTCACCCATCTTTTTTTAAGAGACGTTAGACTGGAGTAAACTGGAAAACTAGGTTCCCCTTCAGGTCAGCATTGTTTTTTTGTGAGATGAATTCCTTTCTTAAAGAAGCGCCTTTGCTCCCAGAAAACAGATGAAATACGGAAGCAGTAGTCTTTTCCTTTTATAGTTGCCAGAGCCTGGTCACAGCAGACAGCAGACAGCAGAATGGGGGTCCTTGCTTTCTTCATGGAAGATTAAGTGATTTTTAATGATTTAGAAGTTGGAACACTTCCTCTGAGAACTCCAGACCTGGATGTTAGACAGGCTGTACTTCCTTCATAAAGATAGCCATGGAGCAATCAGCTTGAAAATACCGGTTTAGGACTTAAAGACCGGTTCTGCCACTAGCTAGCTATGCGACTTCAGGTAAGTCACCTAACCTCTCAAAGGCCTCATTTCCTCATCTGTTAAATGAAGATAATAATGCGCACTCCCCAGGGTGAGGTAAACAATGTGAAGTACTTAGCTCTGTGCCTAGTACATAGTAAAGTACTCAGTAAATGTTAGCTTGAGACATACACATATTCACACTTGCATACATTGTGAAATTTTGCAAAGCTTCGATAAACAACCAGAAATGTCTTGCTGAGTTCTCTCATTCCAAGGATACAGTCAGATAAGTGCCAGAAGACCCAAGATGGATTGTACAGTCCAACTCAGCCGGTTCATCCAGCCACTTTGGGCTGAACAGAACTGAATCTAAAAACTTCAAAGCCTGGAGAATGATTCTTGTTATGAAAACCTACCAACAGCAGTACAAAGGTCTTCATCATAGGAAGATTTGACTTCTTTCTGGCTTAGAAACTAATTGGAAATCTTTGTTATGAGAAAGAGTGCATAGAAAGGGAGGGGAAAATAATGAAAACATTCTGCCTCCATCAAAATTCAAATATTACTGTATTTAAAATTAAGTATTGATCTAATTATTAATGGATAGAATTAAGTAATATCATTAAATTAAGTACTTATAAAAATAAATGTTGAGAAAAGATGATCCCAAAGATTAACTTCACTGAAGTATGACAGAACAGGAAGGTAGCCTGGTCTGTGATGAACACTATACGGGGGAGCAGTGGACTTTATTCTTGGCTTCACCTTTCGGAATCTGTGAAACATTTCAGAGCTACTTCTTAATCTCATTGATTAAGGAAACATCCTTTGGGAAAGTTGTCTGTTCTGTTAGCCTGACTTTGTTTCCACCTGTGAGAATGGAGTGGGTGAGGCTAAGAGCTCCCTGCAGCTCTGGAATTCTTTGGTTCCACGTTGTGCAGGGAGGCCACATTGCACAGCCCCAGACAGGAAGTTCCTCTGAAGCTGGGCATGCCAGCCGACCAGACTCTAGGACAGCCAGAATGAACCCAGAGGACATCAGCCAGCCTTGAGGCCCACCTGGCCATGTTCCCTGAACCTTGGTTTGCTCATCCTTAGAGGGAAGAGATGACCAAATCCCCTCCCAGGGCTCCCATGAGTCTTTGTATTTCCACACCGGTGGCCCAAAGCACTTGCCTTTGAAAAAAAAAATGCAGGTAGTTTCCATTTGGAACTGCCAAATTAGAATTAAAATGAATATTAAGAACCAGCATCTGTGAATCTTTTCCTAATGGATGTATAACTGGGTTTAAAGTTTCTGGCACATTTAGACTGAGTACTAAGTCACCCAACCATCTGGCTCTAGGACAGTTATGCAAAGGGCTGCTCTCTACCTGGGCACGCAGAGCATTTATATTAACATCCTGCTGAGAAGGTGCATGCATAAACAGAGACTATGATTGGTCCAAGGTCAAAAGCCAAAGAGATTTGAAAAACACTTGCATTGTGAGAACAAAAGAATAAAACTTTTTTCTAGTGAAAATTACACTTGCAAAGCAGCAAGGTTGAGGTAAAGAAAAGCTGAATAGCTGGAGGAGGAATGTACATAGTGTAGACTCCAGCAAGGAAGTCTTTAGTGAGACTTAAAAGCATAACTATACTAATAATTTAACTGTCTTTTCAGAAATCCATCCCCCTTCAGAACTACTGGTAAAGATGACTTTGAAAATATTCCTGATACCTGATACGATCCTATTAACATGGCTGGTCATCATCACTTTGATTCTGTTGTTTGCCAGTTGTCCTTTTGAAAGTGTCTGTTTGCCTGAAAAATGGAGCCCTTGATATATAGTCCTCATATATTTGTGTTTCTGAGATAACTCACACATTTAAGTTTGATCACTTTTCCTTAATTAAATAGATTTCCATGGCTCCCAGGTGTCTGGAATAAATCTGATAAAAGCAAGATTCCCTGCCCCCTGTGCTAGGCTGAGCTCAGGATAGTTGCATTGCTTATTAGCAGGACAATCAGTTAGAAGGTAGCCTGTGCTACCACACACCCAGTCTACACACAGCGAAAGCCCTCTTCCAATTTCCTCCATTTGCTCACTGATTCCTTTAACAGGAAACACAACTAGAAGTATGACTTTATTCAGGTATCACTGGGCGAGAGATGTGCTCAATGGAATTCAAAGGTTCAAAGAGCCAGAGAACTATTCCCCTCTTCCATGCTTCACAGAAGAGATTTTAACCTTTTCTTGAATGTTTCTAGGTCATCCTGAAAAAATAAAACAAACAAACAAACAAAAAAAAAAAAACCAACTTCCCAGAATAGTAGAAATATGTGAGATATATGTTTGACTTCTTGATATTTCAGAGGCTAGGTAGGGTAGGTAGGGGAACATGCCCTCTGCCATAGTCTCAGCTCTTATATCTGTTGTGAACACAGGAGAAATGTGTCAGATGTGTGTTTGACTTCTTGATATTTCAGAGCCTAGGTGAGGTGGGTAGGGGAACATGCCCTCTTCCATGGTCTTAGCTCTTATACCTGATATGAACACAGATTCCCATCAGCTTCTGGGCTGTGGCTCAACTCACATGCGGTGTAACAGAACAGCTACTATTTATATGATCACCTGCTAATACCAGGCATTGTTTTTATCATTCCTCACACATTGTCTCATTTAATCTTTATAACACCTCTGTATGGAAGGCATGAAGGAATATTTCCTATTTAAAAAAAAAAGAGGAAAATGAAGCTATGTTTGGGGTCTTCAAGAAACAGATACCTCTTTGGAATTAAAACTTGAAGGGTCTTGTTACGGAAGATGCCTGCATGAGAGGAAATAAGAGAGAGATGGGACATTGGAAGAACCATCAGACCAAAGCTGCCCTTGGGTGAAGGAGAGAGGGATAAAGTATCCCAGAGCTCTGTGGGGCCTAAGGAAGTTCCCCAACATCATCAGGGAGTCCTTGAGCTAAGGTTCCTGGGGTGTCCCTTTGTCTCCCAGGGATGAGTCTGTGTTAGTAGCCATGTGATGGATTTCAGTGGCTGTAACCCTGAGTCCATCATTCTCCCTGAGGTAGGATGTCAGCAAGGCTCTTCCTCATGGCTGCACAATAGATTCAGTCAGCTTACTTTGCTCTGGATCTCACAGCCAGCTACTGGTAAAGGAGTAAGACTTGGCAGGCTAGGCCTTATCCCCACATATCCAGACATGTGTGATTAGAAGCCTAGAGGTGCCCCATACTGGCTCAGACCCCTTCCATGTTCTCTGACTCACCCCAGCCCTCAAAGGCTGGCCAAGTGAAGCTGCGGTGCCCCAGGATGGGGGCAGGAGAGAGCCCCTGTCAGAGGCTGCGCTGTGCCACGCAGTGCACTGCTCTCCCACTGCTTCAATAATCTGTTATAAAACAAACAAAGTCACCAGGGGAATTGCTGCCAGTGGATAATGGTCTCCTGCTTTGCAATTAAGTGCTGACATTCAGCTTTGCCTCACCAACCACAGTATATTGCTGCTTCCTGTCCCAATGTTCTCACCCACGAGCATTTTCTGCTAATGAAATTTATTATCCTATATAGCAGATCTCGACATTCGTTTCCTTTTCAGCCTGGTGGTAAAGGCCTAGAGAACATCATTTTTAACCTACCTGGTCTTTTCAGCTCAGCGTTCATATGGCCCACAAAGAAACACAAATAGGTTTAAATGTTAAAGCATAAAAGCACAAAAGCTCCAAAAGTTTATGTTGGTAAGAAATTGAGATTCAGGCAGTGGAATTCAGTCACAAGACAATCTATTGAAGTGGAGACTCGTGAAAGTCCTTTTAGTACCATGGTGAGATTATTCCCTACTGATCACTTGACTCAAGTTCAAATCCATAAACCTTGCCTGGGATATGACATTCTGGGGGGTGTGCTTCAGGATCTCTCCATTCAGACCTAACAGCACCTTTTGGCTCTGCAGTCATGTTTCAATTCTTTTTTTCAGAAAAAGATATTTCACTTACCACCTATATTTCCCTGGTAGGTTCAGATCATTAAAATACTAGTTACCCCATAGGAGTGGTTGCTTCCTCAGCAGTGCAGGGGCTTCAAACTATGCCATTGCTCCAAGCTCTGAAAACTGCACACCTGTTCCTCTGGGAAGAAGGGATAGTGAGCAGCACTTCCCACAGGTAGAACCAGTCTTTGAAATGCCAGTGCCAAAGCTGGGAGGATGAATTTCTGAGGTCCTTCATCTGTAACTTGAGGGCAGTACACTAGGCGATCACACAAACCTTTTAGACCATGATGTTGTGATAGCCAGGAGGTCTTCAGAATAGGCATCAGTAAGGGACCCTGGGTGGCTCAGTAGTTGAGCTTCTGTCTTCAGCTCAGGGTTTGGGATGGAGCCCCACATCAGGCTCTCTGCAAGGAACCTGCTTATCCCTCTGACTGCGCCTCTGCCTCTCTCTGTGTGTCTCTCATGAATAAATAAATAAAAACTTAAAAAATAGGCATCAGGAACCTTCTATTTTCCTTCATTTCTCCGTCTCAGTCTCCTCCATCAGTGCTCCCCCTTTCTCTACTGTTTTGGGTCCAGATCTTCCCTCACCAGCATCTGCTATCCCCTGCCTACAGTCACCTTTTCCTCCACCACCTCTTCATTGCCTCCCTGTTTCTTCTCTCTTGCTCTGTTGTCTTGTAAACCAAATTCACCTCCACCCCTGGCCTGGCCCAGAGATCCATTTTGTCATTGCTTTCTATTTTCTTTGCCAGAGGAAAACAAAAGAAATTTGCTAGTACAAGAAATGCAAACAACCTTGAGAAAGTTAACAGGTTATTTTAAATTCACAAATTTTAAATTGTAAAAGACAAAGAGAATTCTTCCCTGAGCACAGAGGGAAAAGCAAATGGGTGGCAGGCCGGAGATGAGGAGGTATTTGGGAGGGAGGAAAGGAACAATCATTCCTTGAGTGTCAAATAATGTTAGGAAGTATACTAGGTGTTCTGCTCTTTAATAAATTATTATATTGTTCTCTTAGACTTCAAAAACAATTTGTACATCTAACACCATGCAAACACAATCAGATGTATAAAATAAGGTCGACTGTATCCTTACTATCTCCCCACCTCCCTCTTTTTCTAAGATCCTCAGCCACAAACAGTTTTGTTATGTGTTGATTTAACAAATATTTACTGACTGTTCACTCTTCATCAGGCCCTTTCATGACATAGGTGTTTTTTTTGGTGTGTGAATTAAACAGACGAAAATCAGCTTTCCTGGAGCTTACATTCCAGTGGAGAACAATAAGCAATTCAAATCTAAATAACTAAAATAAGGATTATATTAGACATGGTAAGTGCTATAGACAAAAATAGAACAGGGAAGGGGATAGATGGGACTAAGACAGGGGCCTGGGGCAGGTGAACAATTTTGAGTAGTGGCATCGGAAAATGCCTTGCTGAGAACACCCTGAATGAATATATAAAGTTAGTGTAGTCGGTAAATATATCTTTCTCTCATTTCTCTGTGCTCATATAAATATTCCAAACATAAATGCATGCATATGGTTTGTCTTAACGCTTCTTGCATAATGGAACTGCACACATTACTTTGCAACTTGCTTTTTCCACTGGAAAGTAAATTGTTGATATTTCTCTAGGTCAATACATACAGATCAAGTTCATTCCTTTTAATAACTACATAATTGTCCATAGTTTGTGTGTACCATAATATCCACAAATGTTCCTCTACTGATGGAATTCAGATTATTTCGTTTCCACATTCTGTTTTATTCTCGGAAATACAAACAATGTTGTAAAGTTTTCTAGGCTTTATTTGTTCATACCAAAGTTCTAGATATTTTAAATATTCTTTTATTCAGAACAATTTAACCAGGAGCAAGTTTATTATTTCTTTTTCAAGAAACAAGGAAGCAGAATTTCAGAATAGTTAAGCTGGTCTGCATTTAGCCATAGAGCTGCTAAATGGAAAAACTAAGATTTCTCCTCAAGACAGTATGGTGTCAAAAATACCATACTCTTTCCAAAACCACACCACACATCTCAGAGCTGAGAATGGAGCAGCAGTACCATCCCCAGAAGAGTGGGAAGAGCAAAAGCAGTAGAGTTCATTTATCATAGCACTGAATTTATTCAACATAAGAACTACCATTTATTTTGAGATTATGTCCTTCCTGTGTTTTTGGCATTAAATTTACTTGCTTTAATGAAATAAGGTGACAGCAGATGGTGGACAGTACTGTCAAATGAGTTTACTTGGAAAAGAAAAACTTTTCAATCTTAGTGTAATTCCCCAAATATACCTATTTTAATGTTCCATGAACTCCCAGGACCATTGGAGTACAGAGTATGGTGTGAAATTTCCCTGGTCTACACAGGTAAAGACCTGATTCCCACTCAGGCTATGTCTCTGCCTATAGACCTCAAGATACATTTTTCCAGCCAGTTGTAAAACTGAGATTATAATATTTCTCAACTCCTTGCATGCAGAGTGTTTTTATTTTGCTTAAAGAAAAGCTTGTGCCTATTCACAGATAACACTGGTAGACAAAAGATTCAGCCAAACCCAACAGATCAATGAATTTCCATGTTTGGAAGAAAATTGAAGATGAGTAACATTTGGAGTCAAAGACTAACTCAGGTTTTAAAAAATAATGTCAAAAACATTTATTGAGAGATTATTTTATTGTCAAATATGTATGTCATTCAGTATGTTCAGAAAACTTTCTCCTTACCTAACCATTTGAGCTAAATTTCTCAACTTAGCTATTTTTTTGAACTATATATTTTTAAACTTGACTTTTAGTTTTAGACAAAATATTGACCCTGATGGCATATGGTATCCCTAAATTGAAGGAAACCTCTTTCCAATAATTCTAGAAATCAGAATTTCTAGAATTCTGCACACATGCAAACATACATGGACACACCAATATGCTCAAAAAGCTAGAGTATTTGAAACTGAAATGTGAAATAAAGCATAAGAAAAAAAACAATTTCTAAGGAACTAGCCTAACATAATTATAAAACAACCCAATATAGTATAAAGTAGCTCAATAAAAGATTATTTTTCATGTACATATAATAAAATAATACAATGCTAGAAGAGGAGATATTTCTAGTAATTTATACTTAACTGCTTAATCTCTTACTAGCAGATCAGTTAAGTTCCATTTTAATATAGCATTTATTTTAACCAAGTCCTGTGAGAAAGCTACTCTGGACTTCCTGCTTCCTATTTATTTGTTCTTTACTAGATAGAAAGTGTGGAGTCTAACGATCACACCTTCCATTTGATTTCATCAAATTAATGAATTTCTCTAGTAAACAGTTGAAGGGTGTATTAAAATCTGAAAAAAAAAGCATTGGAAAGAAGTGAATGTAAATCCAGAGTGACAATTTCTTTCAAACACATGTGATTTCCCAGAGTATAAAGGAACCTAGAGTGCATGTTTATCTGTAATAACAAGAAAGAAAATGTCTAAACGAAGGATGTCTGTAAGTGGCTATGCACTCAGATTTATAGTCCTAATCAGCTCTGTTGGGTGGAGTCAGCAAAGTGTGCCAACTCTGCCACTGTCAGACCTGGAGTCACTAAAGAACCAAAATGCTAACCGGAGCAAAAAGAAGGCATTAATGTTGACGACAGTTTGTAGAGGCTCCAGCTGTTGCTATCACTACTGTAAAATTAACACTGCTGTCTCAGAAGTACCATGATGTCTGAATTTAGCCAATGCACTGTGCAAAAAACCAAAAAACAAACAAAAAGAAAGAGCCAAAATTTGGCATTTTGCAAACATTTTATGATTAGAAAAGCAAAGGTAAAGAATGCAATAGCTTTGATCTTGTGATTTTTAACATTGGAAAAACAAAATAGTTCTGTTTCTGAAAATAGTTTCTAGATTTTCTTTAGATTAAGACTGCCATAGGCCTTGTTTGTAAAATGGGAAATAAACTTGCCTTACTTTTTTTAGGGGTTGAGTTTTGTGTGCTCACATATTACTTATCTTCCTGTTATAAATCTGTTATGGTGGAGATGCCTGCTATTCCAAAAATAACCATGCAACTTGGTAACAACTTACAGAACAAGACTTAAGGGTATAGAGAGAATGAAATTAGAAGCAGATTCAATTTCATATGTGCTTAGGTAGGAACATTCTTAGTTTAAAGAAAAAGCTATGTCTTCATGATGGATAATATAAGATAAAGCTTAAATCCTGTGCTTCCCATTTGCCACAAAAGTCCCAATTAATCTCTAGAAAGTCAATAGTTTAGATGTTGCCAGAAATTTTCCACCTGTCTCAAGAATATATTCATAACCAGGAGGTTCCCTCTTTAGGCTCTTCAAAAAACTCAGGCTCTGCATATGGAAGTTTCATATGGAAGGTTCTCCATTTACCATATCATGTAGTCAATTATGCTACTACTATTGCAAATACATAGTTGTACCTGCTTCTTTGTTCTCCATTGCTTAGTACAGATTATATCGTCACTGCTTCTGTTTGATAGTATAAAGTGCCTTTATAATTGCTTTAGGTTCAAAAACTCACTAGTTAGTATTTTTATATATTCATGAAATTTGATCAATATAGGTAATGCTAACTGATGTCGATTGAAAAAGTGGGGACCAGCAAAACTCCATTCAGGTTTAGAGTGGGAAAACTGCACAATGATGTTAACTACCTATCTTTTGGAATGTCAGACACCCTGAATCTATAGTTTCAAGGCTTTCTTGTGTATCAGAATCACCAAAGAAATTATTAAATATGTGAATGTCAGGAACCTGTAGGTGCTGGTTCACATTTAGGATGGGGCCAGGATACCAGCTTTTTTCCAGATTTGTAGGTGCTTCTGATGCAAAGATTTTTTTAAGCTTTATAGGTGCTTCTGACACACTAAGAAAAATTGGGAAACACTATTTTAAATAATAGTGACTTACGTTATGAATTTCTTTCCAGAAGACAAAGAGTACTCTCAAAGTTGTAGCATTTTCCCCCTTAAGATTTGAGGGTTTTCAGGGCTCATTACTGCTTTTAAAAACAAAATTTTTATCCTCCCCCCCAAAAATCAGTAAAAGATCTATGAAACTCCAATGTCTCTCCAAGCCACAATACACAGAAATACATATAGAGACTTTTCTAGTCATCACACAATTTAATTAAAAATAGCTACGAATATCAAGGAGAAAATAAAAAGCAAACAAGCACACATCTACATACAATTATACACTAATCAAAAGAAAAATCAAAGGTGAAATAAACCATATCTGCTTTTATGGTTTATTCTTTTAAAAGTAGCAACAGTAAGATGGCATGTAGGAGAAAAACAGACTTGGACCTAACTATAGAGCGATGGTGGCTTCATCCAATGGCATGGAATCCCAAGCCTTCTTAGGCAAAGTCTGTCTTTGCTCTGGTTTCAGGCAAAGCTCTTTTTCACCTTCCAGTTCAATGCTGGGTTCCTAAGAAAAGATATTTGTGCTAATAGACTAATCTTTCTATAGTTTCCTTTATACTTTTGTAGAAGTAGGCACTGTTGCAAACGTTTACTAGGCTCTAATTTCATGACATATACTACACAAACATTCTATTCTGTTTGATTAAGTCACCTCTGAGTCTATGGGTTAGCAAATTAAGAGAGCAGGAACCTGTCAAAGTATTAATGGTTGAGATTAGTGGTACCCAAAGTTTTCCAACTGTGCTGGATTGCATGCACAATTTACCCTTCAATAAGAACCAGTTTCCTTGTCTTGAAAAAATCTTTTCTGGTGGCATCTGTCATTTTATTTTTTTTACTTCTCAGCAACAGCTTTGTTTTCTTAAAATAACATGCAAGAAGAGTATAGATGTAAATGCATGAATTCAAAGGCAAATCAAATCTCAGGAGACTATGTAAGAGCTCTGAAAATTGCATGCAACTAAAATAAGAGAGAAAAAAATAAGCTCTTCTTGATTTCTCTTTTCTTCAGCAGCATTATTATATACACATTAGAATGGGGCTTTTGTATTTAAACTGACAGCCTGGCATTTCCAGCCAAACCTGTGAAATGCTGTCCTTCAGTGACAAACCTTCTTCATTGATAAAATGGTAGAATCTGAACAATGACTAGCCTTTTCAGGTGCTGTTTTGGGGCCCTTGTCTTCTGAGGAATTCAATATGATCTTAAATCTTTATTTCACTCATTCAGCTATAGATGGTTTGTGTGTTTGTTTTGGTAAAATATAATAGCATAAAATTTACAATTTTAACCATAGAGTTCAATGGCATCAAGGACATTCACATTATTGCGACACCATCACCATCCATCTCCAGGACGTTATTTCCCCAAACTGAATTTCCGTACCCATTAAACAATAACTTCCATTTTTTTCTTTTATTAGTTGCTGGCAACCAACATTCTACTTTCTGTCACTTTGACTACTGTAGGGGCCTCCTGTATGGGGAATCACACACTATTTGAACTTAGTGTCTGACTCTTTTCACTTAGCCTGACATCTTCAGTGTCCATCTATGTTGTAGTATGAGTAAGAATTTCACTTCTTTTTAAGGTTGAATAATATTCCATTGTATGTATATATCACGTTTTGCTTATTCACTCACTCATCTGTGGATATTTGAATTGTTTCCACATTTAACTATCACAAGTAATGCTACTATAATCACTGATGTACAAATATCTGTTCAGTTCTCTGTATATACCTAGTAGAATTGCTGGATCATATGCTAATTATATGTTCAATTTTTTGGATCATATGATAATTATATGTTTAATTTTTTCAGGAACCATCAGACTGTTTTCCATAGCTGTGGCACTGTTTTACATTCCTTCCAGCAATGCACAAGGGCTCTGATTTTTCCACATCTTCAACAACTTTTGTTACTCCTTTTTGTTTTGTTTCTTTTTCATAATAGCCATCATAATCAATGTGAAATAGTATCTTGTGCTTTTGATTTGCATTTCTCTAATGATTAGTGATGTTGAACATCTTTTCTTATACTTATTGGTCATCTGTATATCTTCTTTGGAGACATACTATTCAGTACTTTATGCATTTTCAACAGAGTTGTTATTTTTTGTTGAGTTGTAACTCTAGATATTCTGAATATTCATCTTTTATCAGACAGATGTATTCTTTGTAAATATTCTTTCCCACTTTGTGTAGGTTATCATTTTCCTCTGCCAGTATTGTACTTTGATGCACAAAATTTTTGAATTTTGATAAATCCAAATTACTATTTTTTCTTTGGTTGCCTATGCTTTTAGGGTTATATTCAAGAAATCATTGCCAAATTCAATGTCACGAAGCTTTCCCCCATGTCTTCTACTACCAGTTCTATAGTTTTTAATGCATTATAATGTTTGTATATAGTATAAGTCAAAGACCCAAATTCATTCTTTTGCTTGTAGTTATACAGTTTCCCACCATCATTTGTTTTTCCCCATTGACTGGTCTTAGCACCATTGTCAAAAAATCATTTGCCCCTATTTGTGAGGGCTTATTTCTGGACTCTCTATTCTATTCCATTAGTTTATATGTCTATATGTCAGTACCATACTGTTTGGACCACTGTAGCTTTGTCATAAGTTTTGAAATCAGGAACTATGAGACTTTCAATTTTGTACTTCTTTTTCAAGATTGTTTTGTTAATTCGGAGTCCCTTGAGGTTCCCCATGAACTGTAGGATGGATTTTTTTCTATTTTTGCACAAAAAAGTCACTGAGACTTTGATAGATATTGCATTGAGTCTACAAATGACTTTGGGTATCATTGACATCTTAAAAATCAAGTCTCTCAATCCATAAACATGAATATCTTTCCATTTATTTGTGACTTGTTTGTTTTTATTCAGCTGAAATGAGTGATTCACTAGCTACTGAAAAGCAGCTCTCTCATGTTGAAGAACTCAGTCCAAGAAACACAGGACATGTTACACCAGATAAAGTTTCAAGAGAGAGAGAAAAATGATTAAATAAATAAGTGAACACTAGTCTGTTGATAAACAACAGAATCACATTTCCTTCCTATAACCCGCAAGTAGTTTTAAGCATTCTCTCTGTCTTATCATTGTTTTTCACCTATAACTATAACATAATGGAGTAGCTTAATTTCAATGTATGGGTGAAACTGAAAGTATTGATTTGTGACCATGGTTCTTTACTTATAAAACGGTAGAAGGCTTGTTCTACCATAATTCAGTTTAGCAAATGGCCCTAAGGATATACCAACACATCCTTGGAAATTAAAAAAAATTAAATGTATATAAAATAATTTATATATATAAAACTATATATTTATATATATACAACTCTTGCTCTTCCAGAGCTTAAAGTCTAAACTGAGAGGGAGGGAAATAGGAGAGATATATTTAGAGGTTTGTTTGTATTTAAGTAATAATATGTTTCAGTAATAACAACCTGGAGCAGCATGGTGATATCTATAAGTTAGCTTTCTTTTTTCACCTTTATTCCTACCTCTATTTAACTCTACCTCTGTTAAACCTTATTTTAAAAAATAAGACTTTGGTAGCTTAAAATTATTACTTAAAAAGTTTAATAAAAGGTTGTGATTTGGTTTTGTAGTTTCTTTTTTTCTTGAGAGTTGATAATCTGATAGACTTGGGATTTATATCAGCCATTTTGTTGTTATTGTTGTTAGTCTCCAGATTGGAAATGAAAATATATTGTATAAAAGTACATAATATAGTGGTCCTGAACTTTAAAGTAATTGCTTTTAGCTGTCTTTTATAGATTTCCCCCTTTAGTATACATGTAAACTAAGTTATTAAAATTTTTAAATGCAAAACTACTTCAAGAAGATCCATACCACACTTCAAATAGTTTTGTGTTGATTAACCTAGAGGCCATTGTTGAGTTATCTTTGGGGGAATGTTGCCAACTATGCATATTTGCTGCTGGATGCCTACATTCATGAATAGCCTGCCACTGTCCATAATTTGACACTTGGAATTGAATAAATTCAATTACGTTTTTATAGTTCATGATATTTGAAAATCATTTTTGATGCCTGAAATTTCAAAAACCATATAAAACTAAAGCATATGTTCTTTTTAAAATACTAGCAATCTGTCATTTAATTGGCTTGCTTGTGTTTTTTTAATAGCAAATAACAAAGATGACTAAGATGATTTGACAGTGCTCTGTAGTATATCACAATGTTTTCTAACATTTAACAGAAGTTACTTTACAAAAAATGTAGGACAATATATAGTTTTTAACTTCATTTTTTTCTTAGCTTGTGTAATTAAGGTATAAAACTAGTGCACAATTCAATGATGATCCTCCCTTCCCCCTCCCCCCACCTGGAATATCAAATTGGATGACTAAAGTCTTTAGCACAGTGAACATTTTGTCTATAAAAGTATGTCTGGAAACCAAATTCTCATGAGACTGTATACAAGTTGATATATATTTTAGATGAAATCTGGATATTATAGCTGGCTTTATGATAAGGTTACAGTCAATTCTCCCGAGCTTAAGATCATGAGTAAGCTTTCAGGAGGATGCCTAATAAAAAATAGCCCTCAAATCTTCTCAATCAGCCCACTATAAGAAGCATGCAGTTAGGGCCTGTGTCTGAACTGATTTACCTAAACATAAGATTTAGTATAGTGCCTTGAGCCCATTAAACACTTAAATCATGATATGCTGGAGTTCTTCCTTTCTATCTTTTAACAAAATTCAATCCATCAAATGTATGGGTGTCTATTATATGTCATGCAAATTCCCAGCACCAAGATAAGATGGATGGTACACAGTCTACCATCAAAAGGCTCACAATTTAGTAAAATAATTTATTTCTGTGCCCACAGAAATAAATTAACTACAAATATGTGTTATATGCTCTAAAAAGGAGTTACAAAGGGCTTCTGTTACCCAGCTAAAATAGCAATGGATTCTATCATTGCCACAACATTATCATCACCTCATCATCACTACCACCATCACTATCCATGCTTTTTATTTAGGAACAAAAGTTATCTGAAGTATTATAAAATCCAAATGCAATTTCTTAGTTTTTCAAATACTTATAATATGAAGGCTGCATGTATGTTTGAATATACCAGTGTGTGTACAACTTTATGTGGCACTAAGCACTCTCTCATGCATCTTTTGATTAATTATGCAGGTATGGTTAAGACAAGGGTTAGTGAATTTAGGTGACTAGGGCATTATTTAATACTGAAATCCCGGGACACCTGGGTGGCTCAATGGTTGAGTGTCTGACTTTGGCTCAGGTCCTGATCCCGGGGTCCGGGGATTGAGTCCTGTATCAAGCTCCCCGCAGGGAGCCTGCCTCTCCCTCTGCCTATGTCTCTGTCTCTCTTTCTGTGTCTCTCATGAATAAATAAAATATTTTTTAAAAAACACTGAAATCTCATGATAGTGAATGTCATTTACTCTAAACAATGCACCATTTCACAGAATATACATCCTGACAAACTGAAAAATTATGTCTGTTATTCATTTCAGGTTTTCCCTATATAGTTGTATAGTAAATATTCACCAATCATTCTCTGATATTACATTTTTAGCAAGAGAAGTGTAAAGTACAAGCAATTGCCCTGGAGGAAGTGTGATTCCACTTTGACTCAATAGTTTTTCAGAGTTCAATTTTGGATTCTTCATTATTTCACTTTTCTTTCAAGTCAACACCCTACCTCCCAACAGCAACCTGCTGCTGTACCTCCAAGTGGTAGAATTTGATTGGGGATCATTTAAGAACCTGCCATTTTCACTCAGGATTAACGTGGAAGCTTTTACAATGGTGTGAAGTAATATTTCAATTCTCTGCTTGTCACCCTCTATTGTCGTGATCCTAACTACTGTAAAAAACGACATTTCTCAATTTGATCAGGGAAGAGAGAATATGAGACTAGAGGCAGATTAAGAGCCATATAAGTAGATTTAGAACATCATAAGTGGGCGTTAGAGTAGTTACTATTTATCAAACAGAAAATAGGTGCCAGGCACTGTGGGCAGGTTGTATATAGCACACATCATGTTGAAAAATCCTGTGAGGTTAGAACTTTTATCTATATTTTAATAGAAGATGAAAATTGAGTCTCAGAAAGTCACTAAGCTATTAACTAGCCAATACAGGGTTCAAACCCAATGGGAATATTGAATGAATGCCAAGTTCAAAAGGGAGAACATGGGATGTGACAGCATTAGAGGTCTGGATCCAAACGTGGAAAGTACAATATTAAAGTAAGAAACTAGATTCAAGTAGATATCTAGAAGTTGACAAGGGAAGGCACACAACTGCCACAGGCATCTATCCAGCTCTCTGACTCTTCTTTAAAACAGGATATATAGGGATCCCTGGGTGGCGCAGCGGTTTGGCGCCTGCCTTTGGCCCAGGGCGCGATCCTGGAGACCCGGATCGAATCCCAAATCGGGCTCCCGGTGCATGGAGCCTGCTTCTCCCTCTGCCTATGTCTCTGCCTCTCTCAATCTCTCTCTCTCTCTCTCTATCATAAATAAATAAAAAAAATTAAAAAAAACAGGATATATAAAGATGGTAAATCAAAGGAATCAGGAGTAGTGATAAAAAGCAATGATGGTAGTTCATTGTTCTAATGGGATGGGAATGGGGGATTAGCCTGCATAATCTAGAAGTAGAGAGACATTTATTAGCTTGGAAACAAGATACTATTAATGGGGACTATTATAAAAGCCTGAGGAGAATGAACAGGCAAGAGAAGAGAGGATTTGTTCCCTTCCTGCCTGCCTGTCTGAGCTTCAACATTGATCCGTCACCTCCTGCCCATGGACTGGGATTTATACCATCAGCCACCTTAGTTCCCAGGCCTTTGGACTAGCCTGGGATTATATCTCTAGCTTTTTGAGGTCACCAGTTTGCAGATAGCAGATTGTAACTTCTCAGCCTTCATAACCACGTTAGAAGTTTCTTACAATAAATCTCTTCATATGTATATTTTATGTATATGTGATATATGTGAAAATAGATGATAGAAAGATAGATAGATAGATAGATAGATAGATAGATAGATAGATAGATAGCTCCTCTTCTCCTATTGGTCCTGTTTCTCTGAAGAGCACTGACTAATACAACAGCCTTGGTTGTTCTTCTCTTTGAATTCCTCAGGCTGCTCATTTTAAAATGTTGATGGTCTTTCAACTTTCAACACCTTCCGGGTTGTGAAAATTAAACATACACAAATTTATTTATATAATTGTACATTTACTCACATTTGTGGTTAACAAATATACACGAAGCACAAATATTGTGTTTGGGTGCTGTGCTCAGGTAAAGACACAACTATAAAAAAGGCATGGGTCTGAACCCCCTCTTTATTCCCACCACCACCGTAATTCTTTACCTAAATTTCTAAATGATTATCATCCTTTCTAAACTCATTCTCCTGCCTTCCATAGGAGAAAGAGAACCATTTTCAACATTCTGATGCTGAAATGTCAGCCGTTTTATTCTCTAGCTTAAACCCGTTAATGGGTCTCCCTACACAAAATACAAATTCCTTGGTACAACGTTTAAAATTCTCCACAATCTCTCTCCAACCTTCTTTTCCAATTTTATTTCTTTACTATAATAAAACTGGGACTCCAGTTAAATTACACATGGCTTCCAAATATGTTCCAAGCTTTCTGGCCTCCTATCTTAAACTATTTTCTCTGCTTGGAATGTCCTCCTCTAGATTTGAATGTCCAAATGTGTCCATCTGTTACATGAAATAGTTCCCAATTTCCCCATCTCTAAATAAGTTATTCCTCTCCAAACTATAACATTTCATCTATGTTTCTCTTTTATAGACATGTTTGTACCTGAATACGTTTTTTTTTCTTGAACACAGTATTTTCTAATTAAACTTCTTAGTTTAAGATCATTGTAGAATCACACAGAGTTGTAAGAAACGATACAAAAGGATCCTGTTGACCTTTTATGCAGTTTTTCCAATGGTAGCATCTTTCAAAATTCTAGTGCAATATCACAAAAAAAGGATATTGGCATCTATATACCCAAGATATGGAACATTTCCATCATCCCAAGGATCCTTCAGGCTGCCCTTTTATAGCCACATTCACTTCCCTCCTGCCCTCACCCCCTTCTTAGCCCCTTGAAACCACTAATCTGTTTTCCATTTCTATAATTTTGTCATTTCAAAAATGTCATATAAATGAAAATATACAGTATGTAAACTTTTGTAATTGACTTTTTGATTCAATATAATTCTCTGGATATTCATCCAAGTTGTTGTATATATCATCAGTTCATTCCTTTTTATTACTGAATAATATGCCCATGGTATGGATGCATCATGATTTATTTAAGTCATTCATTGAAGAATATCGGGGTTGTTTCCCAAATTAGTTGAGATAAAGCTACTCTGAAGATTCTCACACAGGTTTTTGTATGAACATGAATCATTTCTTTCTTTTTTAAAAAAGATTTTATTTATCTGTTTATTCAGAGAGACACACAGAGAGAGGCAGAGATACAGGAAGAGGGAGAAGCAGGCTTTCTTGGAGAGCCTGATGTGGAACTGATCACACAACCCTGGGATCACGACCTGAGCCAAAGACAAATGCTCAGCCACCGAGGTGTCCCCATAAATCATTTCTTTTGGGATAAATGTCCAGAAGTGTAATTTCTGGGTTGTAAGATAGTTAGATGTTTAGCTTCTTAAGAAACTGCTAAAGTGGGGATCCCTGGGTAGCTCAGCGGTTTAGCACCTGCCTTTGGCCCAGGGCGCGATCCTGGAGACCCGGGATCGAATCCCACGTCGGGCTCCCGGTGCATGGAGCCTGCTTCTCCCTCTGCCTGTGTCTCTGCCTCTCTCTCTCTCTCTCTCTCTCTCTCTCTCTCTCTCTGTGCGTGACCATAATAAAGAAATAAAATTTTTAAAAAAGAAACTGCTAAAGTGTTTGTCCTAATGACTGTACTGTTTTATATTCCCAGCAACAAGTATGAATGATCCAATTTCTCTGTATTCTCACCTCAGTATTCAGTGTCATTGTTATTTTTAATTTTAACCATTCTGATAGGTGAGTAGTGATATCTTATTCCATTTATAATTTGCATTTCCCTAATGGCCAATTATGTTGACCATATTTCCATATGTTTACTTGCTTGTGTTAGTCGAGGAACTTGTAAATTGCAAACTTAGAGGAAACCAGCAAACGTTTTATAATCACAAAGTTCAATAGATTGTTGCTGAATCCGTAAATGAAATTTCAAAAAAACTTAAGAAGCTCTAGGTGAGAAGATGAAGCATAAAGAGATTGGAATTGCTTGCCAATTGGTCTGCCTAGTGGTAGAGTTCATAGATCTCAGTTCTTGTGTCTTAAGAATGATGTTCTTTCCTTACACCACCTGTTGC
This sequence comes from Nyctereutes procyonoides, assembly GCF_905146905.1. Lineage (NCBI taxonomy): Eukaryota > Metazoa > Chordata > Mammalia > Carnivora > Canidae > Nyctereutes > Nyctereutes procyonoides. The sequence goes on from NW_026575145.1 coordinate 9,835,178, forward strand.
CCCCTATGTGTGCTAAACCCAAAGGATTGTTGATTGTGTTTAACTTTCTTGGCTCTCAGCAGCATCCCATGTGGTCAGTCATGTACAGCTTCTTGAAATACTCTTCCTTTGCCCTTTGTGACACTATAGTATTTAGGTTTTTTCACCTTTCTGGTGTCTCCTGTTTGTCTCTTGTATAGGTATATATTCTCCTAAAGGACTTCTAAAGGATGGTCATCAGTTTCTTTATCTTCCTTTTTCATAATCTGTCTTTGGGTGCTCTCATCCATGCTATGACTGGGAGTACCTCTTATTCACTAAAAGCTACACAGCTCCAGCCAGACCTCCCTACCAGTGTGTCTAACTCACTTCTTGACATCTCCATCAGCGTGTCTCAAAGGCACCTTACATCCAATATGTCCAAAACTTAACTCATTTTCCCCAAGCTTTGTTCTCTTTCAGTGCTTCTGAAAGCAGTAAATGGAATCACCATCTGTGTTGCACTTAGGAAGAGAAGCCATTCTAGGATTTTAAGAAGCAGAAGGGAGATATCATATTTAGATTTCAAAAAGATCATTCTAACTTCAGGGTGGCAAACAAATTGCAAAGGTAGAAGGGATCTTTTCTGAGTTTTACCAGTATATTATGCTCTCAACACTATGGAACATCTGCACTTGTTTTTCTGTCTGCCTATCATACTCTTGGATTTCTCTTTGCAGTAATTAACTCTGACTTGCCTCTGAATATTAACTTACCCTTTAATTTTTTGAGGAAAATCTTTGACCTTACTAAATCAAATCCTCCTATTATCACCCTGGCTGTACTTATAGCATTTGTTGCAGTTATTTGTGTGGTAATCTTATAAATTCTACCTTCAAAAAAAGAAAACCTACCTTCCATCAAGAAAAGAATATGCTTTATTTTGTTCATAATTATGTCCTGAGCACCTAGCAATGTACACATAAAGGTTATTCATGAATATTTGTTGGAAAAACTAAAAAATTAATAAATGAATTCTGTGGAGAAACAGAGGCACACTATAAGCTACTAGGACATGCCCTGGGTCAATACACAGTTCTACAATGAACCTGTAATATTTATTTGATGCTTGTAATGATTAACCAGACATATAGACAGAGTCTAAATCAAAGAAAGATTTAGTACAGTTTTATTTATTTTACAGACCTTAGATTATTTTCATGTTCCAGGCATTTCTGAATAAGTATAGTACATGACATTAATAATTTTTAAATATTTTAAATTGAAATTAAAATAAAGATATTGTCTGTAATTTTGAAAAATATTGTCTTCTTATCTTCAAAATATATCTTAAATTCAACCACGTCCTGCTTCCTCCTATGCCACTCTTTTAATCCAAGCCACTATTTTCTCTTACCTGGACTTTCAATTGAATTTGCTGATCATTCTGAGGCACCTGGATGGTGCATCCAACCCTTGATTTCAGCTTGGGTCTTGATCTCGGGATCGTGGAATCAAGCTCCATGTCAGACTCTGGACTTAGCACAGAGTGTGCTTAAGATTCTCTCTCCCTCTCCCTTTGACTCTCTCCCCTACTTTCTCTCTCTCAAATAAATAAATACTTTTTAAAAATGAATTTGCCAATCATTCGGTTTTCATTTTTATTCCTCTGCAAGAGGAATAAAATAAGAGATCCCATTCGGTAGCTATAGAGGTTTTTTAGGATATAAATCAGGTTTATATTTTCCTGTTCTCAATTGAATAATCATTTCCTGTGCAGGTCATCTATTGCTGCATGACAGATCTTAAATTTAGAGGATAAAATAGTAACCATTTTATTATCTTCATTAATTTGTAGGTTAAGAAATTGTACAAGATACAGTGAAGAGCCTCTGCTCTTCAGCAAGGCTCAGCTGGGGTCATTTGAGTGGCTGGAGATAGCTGGAACAGCTCTAGAGGGCCATATGTCTGAGGCCATGCTTCTTCTCTACATGATGTCTTCTGAGGCTGAATTGACCTCAAAGATTTCCTCACTCATATCTGGCAGTTAGGATGCAATGGAAAGAGCAAGGCCTAGCCAGACATCTCCCTATGTCTCTGCATGACTGACTTAGACTTCCTCAGAGCATGGTAGTCTCAGAGTTGTCAGACTGTTTTCATGACAGTTGGTAGTTTTCAAGGTGTCTTGGTAGAAGCTTAAAATCTTCTTAAGACATGGTTATGTCTGAGAATATCACTTCCATCACATTGTATTGGTTAAACACATCACCACAGTGAGCCTGGATCCAAGGGGAAGTGAACTAGACCACCTCTCAATGGAAGGAATATCAAATAATTTTTGGTCATTTTTACTTGATCACATTACTTATGTTACTCAGCATCCTTACTTACCAAACCTGTTTGAGGCCCTCCACAATAGTTTCTTGCTTTTTTTCAAACCTATCATCTATTAATCTCCCCTTTGTTATCCACATTTCTGTTCCTCAAATATACCAATTATGTTCCTATCTAGAGCCTTTTAATTTGCTATTCCCCTGACTGGAGTTCTTTTCCCTTGTTTCTCTCTCCTTCATTTAAGTGTTTGCATACATGTTGTCATCTTTAGAGAGGTCATCTTTAACCACTTTAGTCACATTCCATTTCCTTACTCTTCATTTTTCTGCATTGCACTTATCTATTATATAATACTAACTTTTCTATATATTGTATATCTCAATTCCTGGAGCATAAGTTCCAGAAGCAGGAACATTTTCTTTTTTATCTCTGTAGTCCCAAGGCTTAGAATAGTGCCTGATACTTACTGGTGCTCGACAAATATTTATCTAATGGAATAAATAAGTAACACTTAAAACTATCTGGAAACTTGATTAATAAAATTCTACCTCTATAAGAGTATATGCTGAGATATCTTCCAGTTATTATGTATTAGTTGTATCTGTGACTATAAAGAAGGTGAAGCTTCCTCTCTAAAGAGACCAGCTTGAGCTGACACAGATTCAGAACTGGCCCTCACTGAGAACACATGTTCTGATTCTTTGCCTGGTTCACTGAGGGAATGTAAAATGCAAGCTAATTAAGACAGATGTAAAAGATAAAGAGTTGATATGTTTTAGAAGGATTAGATATCCTAAGGCTGGATTACACATGATCTTAACCAAGAAAGGGATTTTATATGGCAGGAAAATCACTAATGATATGAGCCATTCTTGCACAGCTCTAAGAGGCAGGCTGGGTGATTGTTACATTGAGGAATAGTCTTCAGAATGTGATTCCAGAGTAGAATTAGGGTGCTTATTTTTAGAATAATTTATAATTGTGACTCATCTTATTGGCTATTATTATTACCTTTTAAATAACTGCTTACATAGCCTAGTAATTATTTTGTGCAAGATCTGTGGTAAAGAAATTTGACTCACTTTTATTTATTATTTACTTCTTTGTAAGCATTCTCTATATTACAAAACCACCTCCAAAAGAGTTATTGACCAATAATTATTTGGGTCTTATATGTAACCCTGTATTAATATTGGGAAGGCAATATTCCGTTTCCACCCAGTTGGAAAAACCATCTGTCATTAATCTGCATGATATATTTAGACCACGATGAGACTGACCAGTCAGGAAATTGTTTATATAAATTCTTTGGTCTCTTGCCTAAAGAAAGAGATCAAATTGATTATCTGTATATTGTATTATATTGCACTGGGGAGAGAGGTCTACCAAAAATATACAGGCTATTAAATGCTGGGGTTACTTGGAATTGATGGTTTCTAATGTTGGTAATATTAATAGAACAAATACATCCAAGTCATTGTACCATGCTCCAAATAAAATCTTAAAGCTTTCCACCACAAACCAGTGTCTTGCAAAGTGTCTTTGGATCATCTGCCTCAGAATTAGCTGGACTACTTATTTAAAATGTCCAACTCAGATATACTGAATCAGAATTTCTGCAGGTGTGACCCATGCATTTGCATTTTGATCATCCCCACCCACACACACACCAGACAACTAGGTACATGCAGTAACAAACACTTTAAATTATGTACTTTAAAAACCACTATTATATACCAGTGTAGCAAAGATGGGAAGTTATGTTCAAATGTTAAGAGAGTGAAAATGAGCTTAAAAAGTCATTAATGTCTACCATCTCTTCTTTTTTCATGAAAATCTTCGACTATATCCCTGCTCCAAGACCTAATGAAAGACAGAGTGAGTGTCCCAGAGGCAGGGAAAAAAAATAAGAAAATGTGTAGTCATGGATCTCTGATGTCTGATAGGACAATGACCCCAGCCAGGTTGCAAATCTGTGACTATGTAGGGGACAGCATAATGTGGTGGTTACAATTTTTTACTTTTATAATCACAGTGATTTGAATTATTCTGATTTTGTCACTTGATAGACTTTTAACTTCCTTTTATGCACTTCTAATCCATTTTCTATACTGCACTCAGCTTGATACTTTTAAAATATAAACAGTATAAAATCACTATTCCTACTTATACAATCTTGATGTTTTTTTCTCATTTCTTTTAAAGTAACTAAACTCTTTACTGTGCATAACAAGACCTACTGCAGTATTTGGTTCCTGTTTATTCCTTCAATGGCATCTAAATCCTCTTCTCTCCTAGCCCTCTATCTTCAACCCAAACCAACTTATATTTTATTTCTAGGAAATGCCAAGCTCTTTCCTGTCTTAGAAACTTTACGCATTCCTATTTCTTCTCCTTGAAATGTTCTGCTCTGACTTTTTGTGTAGATTTTACATTCTTATCCATCTTGTTTCAGCCTAAGCATTGCTTTCTTAGACAAATATTTGCTTCTCACACTATATAAGTGGGTACTCTACCTGAGAAAACATCTTTTCTACAATTTAGTATTGTAATATAAAACTATCAGCTTGGAACCAGAAAACCTGCACTGAAAACATACTAAGTTCTAACTTCTAACTAAATATTGTGGCAGCCGGTGCTCAGTGGTTTAGTGTTGCCTTCAGCCCAGGGCCTGATCCTGGAGACCCAGGATGGAGTCCCGCATCAGGCTCCCTGTGTGGAGCCTACTTCTCCCTCTGCCTGTGTCTCTGCCTCTCTCTCATGAATAAATGAATAAAATCTTTAAAAATAAATAAATATTGCTATCATTACTATTACTATTATTATTACTACTAATGCTTCATCATATATTCTCGGCTTGTACTTACATACTAATTAGTTAATTTATTTATCTTTTAATCTTTTAGTGTAAGCTTTCTTTCTTTCTTTCTTTCTTTCTTTCTTTCTTTTTTTTTTAGTGTAAGCTTTCTTAACTATAATAAGCTCATAAGAACACATTCTGGTTCAGGTTTGTTCACCACTCTATTCTTGGCCAAAGACCTCACAGATGCTCTCAAAATATTTGTTAAGGGGAGTGAGAGGAGAGGAGATAAGTGATAGCTTTTCTCATTAGTTACTATGGCATTTTTCATATTATATTCAAATGGGCTTAAAGTAATACCTACACCTACAGGGGACCCTTAAAGAAAAGGATAGTGAGACTATCTGAGACTCCCAGTTTACTGGGCAGAGTTACCTCATCCACGTCCAGTGTGCTGAATTGCGTCAAGAATAAGGAAGCAAGAGGGTTGCAGTCATCAAGAAGAAGGGGTTATCCTTTTACTCATATGTAAAGCCCAATTATTTTTTGCTATACAAAAAAATCAGGCAAGTAGGAAAATGAGGAGATGAAAAGCCAGCACTCAAAAAAGTATACAAATATGGAAAATTTTATAAACTGAGATAGTTGGTATTGTGAGTAGATCCAGTTACAACAGGGAGCAAGCAAGGTCTCTGCATTGAAGTTGATAATTGGGGGAATTAGACTGACATCTGATAAATAAGAAGTAAACTAGTCAAGAGATAATGGTTGAGTCAGAGGGAAGAGCATATGCAAATGATAACAAAAGAGATCCCTGAAGGAAAAGAAAGAAGGCAGGCCTGAGGGAAATAGTTTACCTAAAACCCTAGGTATATGGAAAGAAGGTCCAATGTTGGAGGGCCCTGAGACCACGTTAAAGGTTTTGGGATCTATATTAAAAGTGAGGGAAACCTCTAGAATACTTGAGGAGGAAAAAGAGTGGGGTAAGGTGGTGAAACGGAGGACAAATTGCTTTGCATTTCATTAAAGATCTCTTAAGGCCTGTTATTAGATATGTGATTTTCAAAAATGGAGCTGGTTCTGACTTGAGATCCACCGTACATGCTTATCGGGTGCCAGAAAAGTCATTGCCCTTAACAGACCCCTTAAAATAGCCTACTTTTGGGACCACAGGTTCTTCCATCTCGCTTTCACAGTGCTCTGTGATCTGGCTCAGCTCTCTCCAGATGTGTCTCACCATCTCAAATTTTCCACCCACTTATATGGGTCTCATGACATCTTTCTGTGTTCCAAAATCCCCGCAAAGACTGTGCAGACTCACTAGAGTCTGTGCTAGATCCACTCACCAAGACTGGCATATTTTTTAGGTCCACCTTATTCTTTTTTTTTTTTTTTTAATTTGTATTTATTTTTTCATGAGAGACAGAGACACAGGCAGAGGGAAAAGCAGGCTCCATGCAGGGAGCCAGATGTGGGACTCGATCCAAAGTCTCCAGGATCAGGCCCTGGGCTGAAGATGGTGCTAAGCCGCTGGGCCACGCACGCTGCCCGGTCCACCTTATTCTTATTTGTGCATCTGTTACTTTTCACTGCCTCTGTCAATTCCTGTAACTAATACCATAAAGATAAAACACAACCTCATGTAATAATTTCACATGCTATTTAATTCTTCCATGTACATACCTACTATCTTCCCAACATGCTTATTACCTCCTCAAGGGAGGGAATAGATCATAGACTGATTTTTAGTCTCTTGCAGTTGTTATCACACTTCCATGAAAATGGGAGTTTATTCAAGACATACTTGAAGAGGTTTTGATTGAATGTTTACAGTCCTCTACTAGTATTAGTACTAGAAGTACTAGTTGGGAAAGACTTGATAGCAAATATGGAAATAATCTGGAAGATTCAAATAAGGAGGTGAATGCTATTGGAGGCTAATATGAGACAAAGTATGAGTTTAAACATAGAGTTGAGAAACCAAAAAAAGAAAAGTTTTGGGTAAGAAAATTATTCATATAAATTTCTCTCATATTTTTAAATTTTTAAAAAATAATTTTATATTCACATAAAAATTGCAGAAACATCCCAGACAGCCCCCCAGGTCCTCTTCACCCAGCTTGCCCTTGAGATTGTGCAAACATTTAGTTTCTCCTCAAACTTCCAGCCACTACTTTTAGCATCCATCTGTGGACTTTGTCTGCAACAACTATGTTTGCCTTACGATGATTTTCTATTTTTCTCATTCCATCTGTATTTATTAATTGGAATTCTTCCATAAGGAGCTTTCCCTTCTCTCCCACTTTCTTTCTCCCTGTCAAAGAAAGAAGGTACAATTGGTAAGAACCATTACTCCTAAAGATGTATAGTCTGCTTTTCCATGAAGCACCATAATATTATTTTAGGCTTTTAGAGATCTTCTACTACTAAAATCAGTACTCAGTCATGGTCAGATTGAACACTCTCAGGTGATAGAACAAGGTCTTATAACTTGCTCTGCGAGTGACAAGCATGCTGTGGTACTCACTGGGGCTTAATCAGTGTTTACAGATAATATCTGACAAGTATGCACTGAGTTTGAAACATAAATAGCAGAGAAGTATTTAGAATTAATATGTAACATCTGAGTGACCTTTCTCAGGTGTATTCACTTGGAGGGGCAAATTATATCATTTCCCTCATGCTGCAATGCTAATAATAATGGGCTTACTTGTGAAAATATGCTCTTACTCTTTTGCTCCAATTTAGGGTCCATACTGTGTTTGTTTGTTGAATTATGAAATCAATGAATAGGTCAGATGTTTGATCTGTATATAAAATGATACCTAGTGTTGCACATTTAAACTTTCAGTATACTTTTTCTTATACTATTGCCAAACAGCCATTCTAAGGGTTACAACACTATTGCTGTCTTCATTTAACAGATGAGAAATCAGGTATGGTAATTAATTGTCTGAATTTAGGCTCCTTGCTCCTCCACTTAGCCATCATATGAACTTTCCATTATTTTTATTCTCTAACTCATTGATTCAACAATTATAATGGAAAGTCTACCAGTTTAATTTGTCCCCAAGCATTTGCATCTAATAGGACTGTGCGTTATCACTAATGGATGTCATGAAGAAGGTCAAAGTGAATGCCACCAAGTGTTAGGAATCCAGATCCCCAAAGTGTTTTGGGGTTTGTGAGTGTCTTGTGTCATTGAAAGGGGCATTTTTATCTGGACACAGGCATCTCCTACCTGGGGTGTTCTGTGGATGATGTACTCACTGCTGTTGAAGAATGTTCTCATTCTGATCAAATAATTGTTAGCTTTGGCCTGAGGTGTGCAAGTCTGAGGTGCTCATGGGAGTGGACAATTGGCCATGAGTCAACACTGAGTGCTGTCTTCAACTTTGTTCACTTCAGACTCCTGTCTTTCATCATTTCCCTTCTTTTTTAAATTTTTTTTTATTTTTTTATTTTTATTTTTATTTATTTTTATTTTTTTATCATCATTTCCCTTCTGAGTTTTAGTCTGGCAAGAGCAGTGAATAGAGGCATTTATCTCTTACTTTCAGGATTTTGTCCAAAATATTTTGATTTATCATAAGGCCTTTCCATTCCCTCAAAATGTAAGCTTTGAAACTCAAAGTCAGGAAAATATTCCCTTTCTACCTTCCTGATTTCTTCTATCATTTTTTTCAACCTGAGGAAATAATAACAGAATGATCTGGCTGCCCAAACAGAGGAAAGGATCAAAAACTCAAGAAAAAAAAAAAACACAAGAGAATTTGCAAATATTTCATAAGCATTAGTTCTTCAAACACAACTATTGGCTTTCTGAATGATGAACTGGGAAAGATAACACCACCAAAACTAGAACAGATTACCTGCTATCTTGAATCATATCAAAAGAAATTGTACAACTCTGAAGAAAAGATTTGGAAATAAAATGATGAGATGTGCATATAAAACTAAGCAAATAAAATATAAGGTAATTAGTAACTACTGGAATTCAAAAGTTGTATAAGGCAGAGTATTTCATCATAATGTACTATGTAGCTCAGCCATGAACAATATTTACATAATAATGCTAATGTAATTCTTGAATATTAATTAACTCAAAGTTGTGATATACATAAAGTGACAGGTTGGGGAGTATAAGTTGTGGGAAGAGGAGGCAAAAAGCAATGAAGGAAGTCTAAACCCTCAGCAGACAAAAGTCAGGAGGTAATGTCTAAAATGACATAATCCACAAATATCAACATATACATGTTATTTTGTAATATATCATGATATATCAGGTGAACATGCTGAATGAGTAGAACAAGCTTGGCCAGGTGGCCAGGAACAGAGAGATACAAAAAGCAAACTTGTGTTTTTCATAACAAACTTTGCAGTTGTTTAAATTACATGCATATATTCCTCAATAAAAATAAAAATTAATCTTATAAATATTTCAAATATAAAGTCTGAGAGTCTGAGTTAGTGAAAGTTTGGTCTCTTAATCTTTTATTTCCTTAAAGAAAGTGTAAATATATCCTTGAGATGAAATTCAAAATCAGAGAAAAGTATAACTTGGAAAATAAAAAGCTCCTAGAATTTCAAGACACTCAGAGAAAGCCAGTACAGTTTAATGTATAATTCTTCCAAAACATATTTTTTTTACCAAAAAAGCAATCATATTATAGAAACTGTTTTTTAATTTGCACTTCTTTCCTTCAACAGGTCCTGTACATCTTTTTATATTAGTTTTTATAGATTAACTACATTTTTAAGGAATGCATAATATTTCATATTAAGGGTGCATATCAAATATAAAATATTCTACTGTATGATCTGTATAGTGTATTAAATTATATATATATATCTTTGTGCAGTTTTAAGAGTCCTTTAGGAGTATATGTTTTTATTTTTTTATTTTTTATTTTTTTTTTGGAGTATACGTTTTTAAAGTGCAAATACTGGCTCGAAAGATACAAATTTTTAAAAAGATACAAATTTTATTTATTTATTTTTATTCTTTATTTTTTATTTTTTTAAAAGATACAAATTTTACATTTTAATAGATATTGCTAAATAGTTCTTCAAATACATTGTAGTTTTGAGTAGTCCCACCAAAATTAGATAGGAATGCCTAATATACTACTGATCCTTATTAGAACATTAGTTGAAACTTAACTTATGGGTGTAAGAAGAATATGATTCTATGGACTCAATTGTGTCTCCTCAAATTCATTTGTTGAAACCTTGTCCCTTAATGTGACTGTATTTTAGACATAAGGCATCTGAAGAGTTGATAAAGGCTAAATGAAGTCTTAAGTATGGACACTAATGTGATAGGGCTGGTGCTCTTATAAGAAGAGAAAGAGACACCTGAGTTCTTTCTCTGCTGAGGACACAGAAGGAAGCACCTATCTGCAATCAGGAAGAGAGCTCTCACTAGAAACCAACCCTGCTGGACCTTGACCTTGGACTTTCCAGCCTCTAGAACTGGGTGAAAATAAATATCTGGTGTTTAGGCAACACAGTCTGGTGTTTTGTTATGGCAATCTAAGCAGGCTACAGATGGTATTTCATTTAAAACTCCTATCAATGCAGTGAGGTACCACTATCCCTAAATTACAAATGAGGAAATGAAGGCATTCAGAACTTGCCCAGATCACGTGGTGTTTAAGTGGTGCTGCAGGAGGTAAAATACAGGTTTTTTTGACTTTCAGTCAAGAGCTGCTTTTCACTACAGAAGAGTAATCTTGTTTATTACAATCTGGCTCACTAGTTAGCTTCCACTATAGGAAACCTAATGAAACCATAAAATGATTGAGCTGGAAAAAGTCTTTGGAGATTATCTAGTCCAACAAAAGAAGTGAAGCCCTGAAAGATCAAGTGATTGGCCCAAGATCACACAGTGAGTTAATGGAAAAGCTGGAGTTGAAATTCAATTTGACTTCAGTTTAGTATTCTTTAATTCTGACACACTCATATTTCAGTTACATTTTTTAAAATGTACAAATTATTCCCTCCTAAGATTAAATCCATATAGCTATTATGCAGGTCACAAACCTTATCTTACAAAACAGAGGTTGCCCTTTAAAATCCTGATGGAATCTATTTTCTGATGCCCTTTGATAAAGCCGTGCAGTGCATAATGGCCAATGTTTGTTTCAATCTTTTTTTTTAAACATGATCAAGCTTAATTCTTTTATATATGACTCTATTATAGGGCTTAGTTTGTTCAGGGACTGAAAGGTTCCACATCTCTTGTTTCTATGCTAATTAAGATGTTGGTTGCTTCAGTCTTTGGATATGTGCAACAGGAGATTAGAGTTGTGTCTGCTTCCTATATATCAGCAAAATAGATCACAGAGCTGCCAGGAGACTTCCATTAGTGTCATAAATCTTAGAAATACTGTGCATTTTTCTGAGGATGAAGCCTGATATTCAGAAAGTAGTACAGTAATTTTCTGCTGACAGATACCCCCACCAGGATAAAAAAGAAAGGGTCTCAAGTTGGGGAACTATGGATGATTCTCAACATTAGCAAAGCAAAAGATGCTTTTTGAGAATAATTATTCCTCCTCTATAAACTGGTATAGGTGTTGTTTTAAAATATTATTTTATTTTCAAATTTAGTTTTGGGCATTTAGTTTTGCAGAATATCAGAATTAAATTGAAAATGACAAAGAAGAGGACCCCCCCCCCCTTTTTTTTGACCTCCCTGCAACACAGCACATTCAGTAGCTTGGCGATCTCAAATATATCTTTTAAATAGCAGAAGGAATTAAACTCAGTAAGTAATGCGTTAAAATACATCATGTAAATTCATTATTTTTCTGTGAAACTCAACAGTGTAATACATGATACAAAACTGTGATATTAGTAGAGGAACTAAAAGGTAACATTGATTCCCTACATGTTGCCAGACTTAGATGAGCCTTTGACTAGAAAGAGCTTGAAGACATCTGACTTGTGTTTTCAGTGCCCAGGATAAAAGTGGGGCTCTTAAAAATCATTCCACAATATCTTAAGTATTTACTTAATCAGGTATGAATTGTGCTTATTTTTTAGTTTATGTTTTAGAAACAATCAAACATAATTATATGATAATTTTCAGTAACACTACCCACGGGAAGCTGATTATTAAACTATTTCATTATTTAAAATGCAATGTTTTTCTCCATTCAAAAAAGAACACAACAGAACAGGAAATAGGATAGCAGAGGGAAGAGAGAAATGATAACCCTCTTTGCACATCATAATAAATTGGGGGGGTGCTTTTACAAAGCACATGTGCCCCCACTCTACCCCAAGATTCTGATTCATTTGGCCTAGATTGGAGCCAGGCATGAGTCTCACACTCAGCCTAAGTTGGAAACCACTATGACAAAAAAATGAACAAACATGTGACAGCATATGAGATACCTCAATGGCCTCGAGAGACTCACAGAAAAATGGGCATTCCTGCGTTCTAAAGGCTGACATTCTAGGTGTATGGTGTCCTACCCCCAAAGACAGATGTTCTTAGAGTCTTGGAAAGGAAACAATGGGCTCTGCTCTCTGCTTGTGTGAGCTCCAGCCAGTTACTTAACACTTGGTGCCTCAGTTTCCTCATCTGCAGAATGGGAATGCATCAGGTCACCATTTTGATAAAATGAGTTAATTCACATAGAAGATTTAGCTCTGAACAGCAAATTCTCTGTAGGTGTTACCTGAGGGCTCCCCTGGGAGCAAGTAATGAGATTATTTCTTTGCCTTGTAAGCACTTACTAGCAGAGGTATTTACAAAATGACAAACAGCTCAATCAAACTGTGCTACATGTTTTATAGGATGAGGAATGACAAGCAAGTAGATGTGGTCATCTAATAAGAACCTTACTCAGACTGCAACATGATCTCTCACACAGGACAGCACCTCAGCTGCCAGGGTAAAAAGTGTGGATGGAGCAAGATAGCCTCTCTGAGAAAGAAAGAAAGAGTAGCTGGTGCAAATGTGTGTGTGGTGTCGCCATTGTTGTTTCAATTGAAGAAGCTTGATTAGATACACAAACTGAAAGGAAAGAGCCAACAAGGAGGTAGTGGGGAAAATGTAGGCAAAGGAGGAGTATCTGATGCAGCAAGAACATGAAGTGGCAGGAACTCACATGGCAAGATCAGCCTTTAAACAGCAGAGTGCAGACAGTCTCACTGCGGCGGAAGGAAAGGGCATTAGGAGGTGTAAAAGCAGATAAACACTAGGCAAGGCAGGAGAGTGAGCTCAGCTGGTTCTCCCTTGTCAGTCCTTATTTTCTCTCTGATAAATGAGCTGAGGTCATCTGAAGAGGTTGGAGAGGGAGGATGAGATGAAGGGAGTGGAGAGTTTTCAATAGCTTCAGGGAGGTCCCAAGAGTTCCAAAGTATCCCTCACTACAGTAAGTCATTTAGATGGTATTCTTGATTTGTCTTCTTGGCAGATTCTTGAAAATTTGCAGCCATTTGGAGATAATTAGTTTTCCAAATAGATCCCACTCTGGGAGAACCAATATTGCATTCTTTTAATGCAGGCTTTTATATATAGCAATAAAACACTCTGCCATCTAACCATAAAGAAGAGACCCACATAAAGTCCTCCCTTCGTTGAAAAGGGAGATGTTATCTTCTAAAATTGTGCTGCAAATATCATTCATTCCTACTAAATAACAGTCTTTTGGTGGGGGAAGCAGAGGTTAAAAGATGTAGTTTTTAAAACAAGGAGATTTTTATTTCTATTTCTAAACAATTAACCTTGCTTTTCTTTGGGGGATGGAGATAAGATTTTTAATAATAATAAAAAAAAACTATACGGGAGTGCCTGGATGGCTCAGTTGGTTGAGTGTCTGACTCTTGATTTTGGTTCAGGTCATACTCTCAGGGTTGTGAGATGGATTCCCAGGTTGGGCTTCATGCTCAGTTGGGACTCTGCTTGAGATTCTCTCCTTCCCTCTCCCTCTGCTTCTCCCTGCCCACCTGCCATGCTTCTCTCTCTCTCTCTTTCTAAAATAAATGATTTTTTTAATTAAAAAAACTATACAGTAAATACAAAAAAATAGAAATAAAAAATGTAAATATGTATGCCAAAAGGCAACCACTTTTCCTATTTTTCTGACTTAACTTTTAGCCAAAAAAAAATGTATTCTATGTTGTCTGAACTAATGAATCAAAAGTCAAAGAGCTGAGTAAAGATAATGAAAAGGAGCATAAAAACAATTGAGAGAGATGAGGAAAGCATTGGAGCAGACCACTTTGCAATGGAATTTATGCTGAAGGCCATATGCAGGCCAGAACTGGAAATACAGTTGAAAGCTTAAAAGATACAATAATAAGGAAACATAGCAAAGGCCATGAAGCAGCTCTTCAGGGGTCTAATCACGAGTGTCTGAGAGGATTAGAGCTTCCACAAATACAGCGCTGCTTCAGAACAAGGCAAAAGGAAATGCAAGCACTTGCCTCCAAAGGAAATCATAGACCCACTTGATTTGGAAAAAAAAAGAGAATTATAATGTAGAAAAAAATAATTTTAGAATTAATTAGTACTCAGTGTATCTCAAATTATTTGTTGCTATATTTTTTCTGCATGTCAGTGTATAATCCAATTCATTTCAATGAAAATATTTAAGTAATAGCCTAGACCATGAAAATATGTAGAAGGTATACATATGCACATGTGTAGACATTATCCATTCCTTCTTTTTTTATGTTATTTCATTCAAAGGATCTACAGGTCATAATCTATAGTAGATTGAATTAGTGTCCAAAAGTATGGGCTGCTACTCCCTACAGGAGGATTGTACATCCTCACTGCCCAGCTGTCAGGTTTGGCCATATGACATGCTCTGTCCGGTGAAATGTGAGTAGAAGTGGTATGCGTGCAGAAAGAAGTTAAAGTAGCAAGCCTGAGGCTGCTAGGCTTAAAAAGACTTGCTTGCAAGATTGGCCCTTTGATGGTGTCAGGGAGCTTGGTTTGAGGAAAATTCTTGTCATTCCCTGATAAGAATGACTCTCTATGCCGAAACTGTGCAAACAATGGGGCTTGTGCTGAACACATACTTTCCTTTGGGGAATCCAGAAGTGTGGTACACACTAGGCAAGAGGTGCCTACGTGACCATCCCCCAATAAAAACCCCGGGTACTGCATCTCTATTGAGTTTTCCTGGTAAATGACACTGCACACATGGTGTCACAAATTGATGATGAAGGAATTAAATATATCTTGCGTGACTCCACTGGAAGAGGACTTTAGAAAGCTTTCACTTGTTTCCTCCGGACTTTGTCACATGTACTTTTTCTTTACTGATTTTTCTTCATATTCCTTCACAGTTATAAACCAACACTCTGTGACTATATGCTATCAGCCCTATGAGTCCTTCCTGTGAATCACCAAATCTAAGGGTGATCTTGAAGACTCAAGACATAGTGTCACTTTGTTTTTTCCTCTCTCATGACAAGAGACACTGGTCTAGCTAGAGGCTGCTCTGCCTTCTGGGTGTCAAAGTGAAGATAATATGACAAAGTCATAGCTAACCTGAAGCTGATTTACATGAGCCAAAAAAAAAATGATAAGCCTGTAAGATTTTGGAGTTCCCATTATCACAGCAAAGCCTAACCTTTTCTGATGGAGCTATAATCTCAGTCATACATTTGCATAGTTCTCTCATGCTTCCCAAAACTTGTCTCACTTGACTTTGGCCATCCCCAAACCCTATGAAGTATGGCAGCCAGATGACAATATTTCTATACTATAGACTAGCTGGCCCCTTATCCTTTCCCCAAATTCACATGACATTAGATAAATAAATCTCTCCCGAACATGAAGCATGGTTCCCTGCAGTTGCCCATGCAAGAAACAGAGGGATGGCAAATTTGTCACTGCAACTTGGAACACTCACAGTTACAACTTCCATTTGAAGTTTCTTTTTTTTTTAAGATTTTATTCATTCATTCATTCATTCATTCATTCATTCATGACAGACACACAGAGAGAGGCAGAGAACAGGCAGAGGGAGAAACAAGCTCCCTGTAGGGAGCCTATGCGGAACAATATCCCTGGACTGAGGACCAGGTCCTGAGCCAAAGACAGATGCTAAACCACGGAGCCACCCAGATGCTAAACCAATGAGCCTTCCTCATTTGAAGTTCTTATTAATGATTACTGTGGGGTTTTGTGTTGTTGGTTTGTTGTTGGGTTTTTTGTTTTGTTTTGTTTTTGGTTGTTGTTGTTGTTGTTGTTTCTGTCTACAGCACCTGAAAAAGCATAGATTTCTGGCTGTCTATCAGTTTAATCTACCTTGGCAGATAACAGTTTCTTTGAGATAATCTCACAGGACCAGAGAATTAGATATGATTCATGCCATTTAGCCCATACTTTAAATCAGACTGAATCTAACATAACCTTCAAATTTGGTAAAACTCAACTTACTAATTCTCTATTGCTGGTTCACAATTTTTATATTACTTTAAAATATACCAGCTTAGAACAGCAATAATATTTATTATCTCAAACAATTTCACTCGGTCAGAAACTCTGGAATATTTTAGCTGAGGGCTCTCAGGACTTCTCATCAGTTGGCAATTGAGATTTGGGCCACTGCTGCAGTCATCTTGAGGATTCCCTGGGACTGCAGAATCTGCTTTCATAGCAACTTGTTTATATGGAGGCCAAGTCAGAGCCTTCTGTTGCAAAGAGGCCTCAGCTCCTCACCACATAGGTCCTGTTGTGGGACTGCTTGAGTAGTCTCATGACGTGGCAACTGGCTTCCTCCATGCTGAAGGATCCAAAAAAAAAAAAAAAAAAAGGCAAGAAGAATCAAAATGCCTTCTATGACTCTGTCCTGGAAGTCACACACCATCACTTCTGCTACATTTTATTCATTAGAAATGTATTACTAAGTCTAGGTCACATTCGAAATCTGAGAAATTTGACTCCAACTTTTGAGAAGAGGAGTGTCAAAGAAACTTGGAGCATATTTTAAGAACACCACATCCATATAGGTCGCTATTATTGCTATTTATCAATATGTTCAGTAGTTCCCCCCAACTCTGGGCACAGTATAGACATTTGTATTTATTGCTCTTCATGATGGGTGAAGGGGCCCTGTGGTTACATCCAGCTGATGAATTGTGAATTGTGAGTAGACTAGTCATTAAATGCTTTTGGAAAATTGGCAATTTACATGGAAAAAGAAAAGACGACATTGCTACTTTATGCCATTCACAAACACAAAATGCAAATGAAATAAGTAAAGAAGAAAACGAGCAATGTGAAGCTTTTCAAAGAAAAGTTATAATAATTTATTACATTGAAGAATTTCCTAAGGCACAAAAAATATAAAGTTGAAATTTCTCTTCAACAAAAGACATAGTGAAAGGTAAGACACATATTTCAAGAAGACATATGCAACCCATGTAATCAGCAAAGAATCTGGGGCGTATACACAGAAATCAAAGGAAACCATAAGGAAAAGAATAATAAACCAGTAAAAAATAAATAGATAACATATGATAAAACAAGTTGCAGAAGAGGAGAAGGATGATGCTCCATGTCACAGATAAACCAGGGTAAACTTTAATGACATATCACTATGCATTGGTTAGATGGACAAAAATTAACAAATCTGAGAGCACAAATTCTCAGCCTGGTAGCAGCTTCTGGTGTGAATGTAGATTGGGACAAGCACGATGGAGAAAAACAGAAGAAAGAGCCAATAAAATCAGAGGTGTGAATAGTCTGACCAGAAGTTTCACTTCTAATTCTACATTCTTTACCTTGAAGAAGCACAAGGGCCATGTGTACATGTACCATGTTGATAAAATCTCAAAAAATCAATAATGAGTGAAAAGACAACTTGCAAAAAGATATTAATAATACCATTCCATTTAGGTAAATTTTAAAGCATGTAAAACAATGTCATATAGTGTCACTGAATAAATACATAAGTAGACAAAATAAGAAAATCTATATGTATTTCAAGATTGAGGTTTCTCCTGGGAAAAAGAATAAGCCAAATGACTGGGGAGTGGAAGAGGAGTGGTTTGCTATATCGGGCACACTTTTTCTATTTTCTCAGAAGAGATCTGAGCAGATATAGCAAAACGTTACCATCTGCTTAATACTTGTAGTGAATCCCTATTATTGTCATTTTCCATATTTTTTCACGTGTTTGGAGAATTTCAAAGTTGAACACTGAGATTTTATTATGAGAAAACCACTTATCTCAATCTCTTATTATATTAAAATCTGATTCTAACAGGGAGAGGGGTAATCCCTAAATTATAATGAGTATTTCATAAGATACTGCACTTTTTAAATTAACCTATGTTAGAGACACCTGTCAGACGGATTCTGTATATGACACACCAAAGCTACAGTCCCTGGAGCAGGACTCATCAATGCCTGGAGCTCGAGAAAGTTCTGTCACCTTACAAGATAATACCATTATGTAAGTTCTGGAAAATATCATTCAAATTAGCTATCCGTAACTTCTTAAGAGAATCAAAATAGTTGGCATTCTACTGGTCTTTTTCAGAGGAGGTAGATTTAAGGCATTCAACTCCTTTCCCACAAAACCAATCCAATCGCATTTGAATTTATTAGGAATGAAAAATACACATAGCTCTCCATTATCTCCTAACTTCCTCAAGAAGGTTTTGGAGAGAGTGGGAAACATGTGAATTATACTTTAATTATAACCGTCAGTTCCCGGACACAGCTGGATTACAAGGAGCTTTGAAATTGCTCAATTTTTAAAAGAAAAAAAATTCAATAGTTCTAGTTTTGCTGACAAGAGAAAGGTCCAACTTTCTCTCACAGGAAAGAATTTTTAACCACATTTTAGGCTGGATGGAACTGAATAGTATAGATAAGCATCCCATCTCCCAGATGCTTATCCTGAATAAATCTCTAGACTTTGAAGGGATTGCCTGGGAGCTAATCTTTTCAGCTTTGAGCTTGAGTCAGCCAATAATAACAATAAAAAAGAAAGCCGATCCATTTCCCAGTTTTTCTCCCCATTATAGTATAATATCAAGAATAACAGTAATTTAAGCTGCAATGTTTCTGCATTAGGTGAGGCTGTATGTGTGAATGAATATGTACACGTGTATTAATGTGTACACCTTTGTCCAAAAACACATTCTTCATCCAAGGGTACAGAATCATTCTCTCAGTAGCAGAGCTTTGCAAGACTGTGTTTTGATCTGGGCCAATAATGAAGGACTAAATTACTAAATTATCCTCATCATTAACTGTCAAATCTAATGAGTCAAACTTCATGATTATTTTTTTAAATCATTTTCTCCTATTTGCCTGTCATTCATTTATTCAATAACAAATCAATATTTACTGAGTACCTACCCTGAGAATTCTACATTTCATAGTCAAGCCTATGGGGTTATGAAGCAACATATCACTTCCTGTTTTCCATATCAATTAAACTGCAGGAAAATTAAGTCACAGACTTCTCAGTGAAATGATATGATTTCAGTCATATATTTTCTGATCCCTGGAAATGGTGATAACTCTCCATCACTGTAGTCAATGTGTGGCCAGTAACTCAGCAAAATTAGAGAGATTGTGACAATAAGAGGAAATCAAAATGATTTGTAAAGTGAGAATTCACCACATTTTCAGAGAAAACCACACAGTATCCTGAAATGAAAGCCGTTAGAGGGAAAATGTATTTCATTAGCCTGGTTTTCTAAGGACGGTTAGGTCATAAAATCAATTTGCCTTGTTTTAATCCTTTTCCTTCACCCTCTGCCATATATCCTCATGTTATTATGGAAGTTTCATGATTGTCTTGGAATCTTCATGAGAGGGAGGAAAAGGAAACCTAAGACAATATCATTAGACAGAATGGATTATATTTGACCCTTCACTTCCTTCCCCTTAGAAATTTCAGCAGAAACCCAAACCTTCACTTACCTCATAAACATACTTTATACAGTTATATACAGTGAGTATGTGAGTCCACACACAGTAAAATCATATACAACCATATGCAGCACAATATGATGGTGTTAATTCTGACTGTCACCACACTCATGATACAAACAGTGGAAGATTGAAAATTTCTGTGTGTGTCTATGTGGGTATGCATGCATGTAGGACGAGACAGAAAGAGAAATAGGAAAACAAGAAGAAGGGAACAATTTGAAATAAAGCAACAATCCTTCATGGATTGGTGTGATATAGTTAAAATTTACGGTAGAAATTGTGAGGTGAAAAGAGAAAGAGCTGGAAATGACTACGTTTTAAATAAATGAAATGAACTTAAAAAGAATTGGTAGTGCTTCCTCACCATGAGAATAGCTGTAATGCTACCAATAAAGCTACAACTCTGAATAAAATGGTCAGGGAGATGGTTTTGACAAACGGTTTGGATGAGAGCACCATCAGTGTTGTGGAGGGTCTTACTTATTTCTCCCATGGTCAAAGGTACTTTGCAGAGATACCAGGAGCCTATAAACTCCTATGTTTTCTGCTCTAATTTCAGAACACTGGAGTAAAGAAAATCCTGAATCTGCAAGTTAAAAGGGCATACATATCCTGGTGGAAAAACTGTAGAATCATCAATACTGTACCACAATTGGGAAAATTATTGGCTTCTTAGTTTGAGAATACACTGCTATCCAGGCCAAAAAGAAAGCTGCCAAAGGCTGAATATAAACAGGCTGCTGTAAATAAAAAAATTAAAAAAAAAAAAAAGGGATCCCTGGGTGGCGCAGCGGTTTGGCGCCTGCCTTTGGCCCAGGGCGCGATCCTGGAGACCCGGGATCGAATCCCATGTCGGGCTCCCGGTGCATGGAGCCTGCTTCTCCCTCTGCCTGTGTCTCTGCCTCTCTCTCTCTCTGTGTGTGTGTAACTATCATAAATAAATAAAAAAATTAAAAAAAAATATGACTCTGCTTAAAAAAAAAATAAACAGGCTGCTGTTGGATTACTAATAAGGAATTTCATAATTCAGATAGCAGAACAAATATTGTCTATGTGTATGTTTGTTTATACAAGTGGGTAATATCTAAAGAATATGCACTATATTCTTTTAGTAATGTTGGAATAGCAATTTGGGGGGTTCAGAAATAATCCTGTGATTTTGTTTTTGCCTATTTTATTTTCTACTTTCCAGCAAATGTATGTACTGATTTGTAGTAATAGAAGTTTATTAAAAATAAAATAGAAAAATCATAAAAAATAGATAAGAAGAGGACAGTGGTGCTCAGTCAGTTGAGCATCTGACTCTTTGTTTCAGCTCAGGTGATGATCTCACGGGTTGTGGAATGGAGCCCAATGTCAGGCTCCATGCTCAGTGGGGAGTCTCTGCTTGAGGATTCTTTCCTTCTGCTGCTCTCATGCCCACTTTCTCTCAAATAAATGATAAAATCTTCAGAAAAAATAATGAAGAAGAAGACAAGGACAGACTCTAAAAGACAGGAAATAAGACACAAGAAAATATATGAGGAAAATAGTTTGATTTTTATTTAAAGATTTGTTTATTTATTTTAGAGAGAGAGAGTGGGGGCAAGGGCAGAGGGAGAGGGAGAGACAGAATCATCAAGCAGACTTCCTGCTGAGTGTGAAGCCTGATATGAGGCTCGACCTCAGGATCCTGGGATCATGACCTGAGCCAAAATCAAGAGTTGGACGCTTGACAAACTGAGCCATCCAGGTGTCTCTAAAATAGTTTGATTTTAAATGCAACAGATACCCATGTGTTTTGAGGGAAAAATGGAATTTAAAAATCAAAAAACAAGAAACAATTGGAAAAACCATTTTAAAGTGAATGACACTAAACATTAAGTCATTCTGAAAACATATAATAAACACAGATATAAATAAGTAACAAATACAGAATATGATAGCAGTATTTGAAGTAAAATAGAAAGTTACAATTTAACCAAATTTAGGAAGTGAGTTCCAGAAGATAGGAGAAAAAGACTGATATTTCTTCATCTTTCATAGGATAAAGGCAAAGGTGTCTATCTATGGGTGATAAATAAAGTAATAGGAACTTTGGGATATTTAAATATATAAATATATCTCTAGGAAAAACAAAACAATAAAAATACGGAGAAACAAGGAAGGGTTGATAAAATTCCCAAATTATTATAGAAAGTTATGATAATTATAGCACTACTAATCAGAATTTTTGGAATATAGCTAAAGCAATACTCAGTGGAAGTTTATACCATGCTCTTCAAGGAGAAGTACTGAAAATAAATGAATAAAATGAAAAAAAAGAATGCAGAATACAAAGTATCCTAGGAAAGGTATTTTAGTTCTAAAGAAAGGTAAAAATTATTTCTGTGAAATTAAATAAGAGAAATAATGAACAGAGACAAGAGCAGTTTCTAGGAGCAATGGAGAAAATACTATAACAATAGATATACTACCAGTAAATCTGATAAAGAAAACGGAAGAAAGTACAAATTTGCAAAATTAGAAATAATATATTAGAGAATAATGATTAGCAAAAATATTTTGTAAAGCTCTTCATATAAATTTGAAATATCTGGATAAAATATACATTTTAGACAAAATATTACAAAAATTAATTCCTAAAAGCTAAAATCAATCAATTACATTTAAGAGTCCGATTAGATTCTGATAAGAGTCTGATAAGAATTTGTCCTCTAATGAAAAAAGTCCAGAATGTTTTAAGAATAAAAAATTTGAATATATCTATAGATGGAACAGAAAATTTCAGTGGCATTTGCATTGTTCTAGAACACAGCAAGTAAAAAAAAAATCTCTAAGTACTTTTTATTAAAGTAGCATAATGTTGTCACTCAAACTTGACAAAGAGAGCCCACAAAAAGGACTACAGCCCAATCTCATTTGTAATGAATAACATTGAAAATATTCTAAATAAAACAGCAAATACATATTGGTGGCATATTTAAAGATCAATATACTATAAACAAATAAGTAGGGTTTATTCATAAATATAAGCATGATTGCTGGAAACCAATACTAGGAAACCAATTAAAATAATTCATCACTATAGGTAAAGCACAAATGATGTATTAACCATATAGATAAAAATAAAAGTAGTACTTAGTAAAATTCAAAAATTCCTGACTAGATCTGGAAGGTACCTCTTCACAATTAATATACATTTGATAACAGATATTTATTAGAAGCTGTCAATAAACACTCTTAGTGGTTAAACATCAACAGTTCAAGAAAAGCAGGTGAAATTATTCTTTAAATGTTTTATTCAATATTGTTCTGAAAGTACCAAGTATCCAATTACCTAAGAGAAAAAAGTTTTAGAGGAAAGGAGTGACAAACTTATGTACAGATGATATAATTACATATCTGAAAAACCCTAAAAAATCAGAGGAAAGAAATGACAAAAACCACAAAATAATTGTTAGCTGTTACAAAATTGGTATTCTAAAAATCCAATTACTTTCCTATATATAGGGAAGATCCTATTTACCAACATCAACACTCACATACATCCTAATAATAGACAAGAAATGAGGGGAAAACCTCAATATTTTCTCAAAGACATAAAAACATGAGCTAATGGAAATATACACCATTTACAGGATTAAGAATATTGAATAGTAAACATTTCTATTTCCTATAAATTAATCTAAATATTTGGTGTGATGTCATTAAGAAGAATTACATTTTTTGATAAAGAGATAAACTTTTTAAAGTTTAATTGCTGGAGGACTTTTTGCTAAGTGAAACAAGCCAGGCACAAAAGAAAAGTATTGTATGGTCTCACTTACTATGGAATCTGAAAGCATTGATTCATAGTAGAGATGGTAATGATGGTTACCAGAGGCAAGGAAAAGAGGGAAAGTAGGAGATGTTAGTCAAAGGGTACAAAGTTGTAGTAGTATAGGATGAATAATTTCTAAAGATCCAATGTGCAGCATGGAAAATTTAGTTTAAAATACCATATTATACGGGCATTTGGTTAAATTGCTTAAGCATCTGACTCTTGATTTTGGCTCACATCTCAGGGTCTTGAGATTGTACCCAGAGTCAGGCTCTGCACAGAGCATGTAGCCTGCTTGAGATTCTCTCTCTCCCTCTGCCCCTCACCCCTACTCTATCTCTTTCTCTATATCAAAAAATAAATAAAAAAGAAAAGAAGAAAGAAGAAAGAAAGGAAGAAAGAGCAAGAAAATAAATAATTTAAAATACTGTAGCATATACCAGAGATTTGCTAACAGAGTAGGTCTTGGGTGTTCACCACACACACATACACACTAATGGTAACTATGTGAAGGAATGGATATGCTAATTAGTTTAATTGCAGTAATCATTTCAATGTGTATATGTATATCAAAACGTTACTTTGTCTACCTTAAATATATACAACTTGCATTTTTAAAATTAAATTAAATTTAAAAAAAAACAAAGTTTAATTGGGAAAAATAAATATGTGAGATTAACCAGAAAATTCAGAAATAAAAGAGTAATGGGGGAGGAGGAGTGGAAGGAAGTTTTAATAGCCAGACTATAGAATGGTTACAAAAAGTCCAGAAATATATGGAAATAGATATGACAATTCACTATATGAAAAAGATGGGAATAGGTGAGATCATTTTGATGCGCTAAGCAACTACTGAAAATAAGAATATAGTTAAATTTTTCCTTCACTCGTTATAGCAAAATAAATTCCAACTGAACATCAAAAGAAAAATAATGAAAACATAACCATAATAAAGAATATATCCCAAATTTTCAAAATCCTGAAGTTGAAGAACTTTTTAAATCAAGACTAGAAAATCCAGAAGCCATAAGAAAATATGTTGGTAAATTACTACTCCTCATGAAAATTTAAAACTTCTGTATGGTTAAAATCAAGTAGGGTAAACAAAGACAAGAGCCAAAAAATGAACTGGAGAATATTTGCAATATATTCAAAGGTAAAATACTATTTTCCTTAAAATATAAAACTCTCCTAAAAATCAATAAAGAAAAATACCCCCAAATCCTCTAAAAATATAGATTAATATGCATTTCACTGAAAAATAAACACATATGGCTCATATGCAAATGGAAGGGTGCCCAACCCCTCTCATAAATAAATGCAAATTAAAGCAAAATAAAGATAGCAATTTTTAGCTGTCAGATTGGCAATAGTTTGATAGTATACAGTCTTGGCAAGATTGTGAGGAAAAAGGCATTATCACACACTGGCAATGGATGTACACATTGTCATAACTTCCTTAGAAGGCAATATGATAGTATCCATAAAAAGTAAAAATGTGCACATCCCCCAATTTAGAAATTTGGTCTTGAGGAATTTCTTCTACAGTTGTATTTGCATATGTCTGCAACTGTGAAGGTACAAAAAAAGTGTTTTGAATCATGGAAATATATATATATATATATATATATATATATATATATATATATATCGTTGGGAGCAACCTAAGTACCAACATAGTTATGGGATTAAGTGGGCTTGAGCCCTGAAGCTCTACTTCTTAATATCTAATATCTTCTAATAATACTACTTCTACTTCTAATATCTGGGTGGTTCCACCACTTACTAGCTCTGTGACCTTGGACAAGTTTCTAAACAATCTGTGCCTCAGTTACCTAATCTGCAAAGTAGTGCTAAAAGAGTATATATTTCATAGGGTTGTTAAGGTTAAATGAGTTAACACATATAGAGTAATAGTGTCATATGTACATAAAAGTATATAAGCATGTACAATTTATATATCCATATTTATTCATAATTATATAGTTATAATATTTTTAAATTATTTTGAAACAGTTTTTTAAATATTTTATTTATTCATGAGAGACACAGAGAGAGGCAAAGATATAGGCAGAGGGAGAAGGAGACTCCCCATGGGGAGCCCAATGCAGGACTCAGTCCCAGGATCCCAGGATCATGCCCTGAGCCAAAAGCAGATGCTTCTACCACTGAACCGCCCAGGCACCCTTTAAAACAGTTTAAGTAAAAAATAAATAAATAAAACAGTTTAAGTTCATTGTTGATATGGAAAAATCTCCAGGATACACTGTTACACTCAAAAAATAAGAAAAAAAACAGAGTAGGCCCTATGCTCCTATGTCCAAAAATATATATATGTTTACATAAAGCTCCAAAAGGTTCTGTCCTCAAATAGATGGTGCAACCACTTTCTGTACTGAAGCCCATCTTAGTGCTCAGTGGTTTGCCCTTCCTTGGCCTTTCATTGTTCTACACAATTAGAGAGCTATTTACAAGTATCCTCTAAGTGGACCATTAAAGTTTATGAAAAGCTGAAATTATTTAAAATTGTAATAATACTCTACAATTCTGTTACTACTCTGCTCCTATATGTGTCCAAAAAGATATGTGTTCACATAAAGCTCCAAGATGTGAGCATCTGAATGTATCACACATTTCCTACAGGAGGCACAAGAAACTGCAGATTGTTGCCTGTTGGGAAAAGGGTTCAAGATGTGAGTCAGAAGCAGTTACAGATGTTGCCTGACTTACGATGGTTCGACTTAAGATTTTCTGTGAAAGGGATATACATTCAGTAGAAACAATACTTTGAATTTTGATCATTTCCCTGGCAGGTGATGTTCAGTATGATACACTGTCTTGATGCTGGGTGGTATCAGCAAGCTGCAGCTCCCAGTCGGCCGTGTAATCACAGAGTAAACAACTCACACATATAATCATTCTGTTTTTCACTTTTAGTATAGTGTTAGGTAAGTTAAATGAAATATTCAACACTTTATTATTTTAAAAAAGGCTCTGTGCTAGATGATTTTGCCCACCTGTAGGCTAGTGTAAATGATCTGAGCACATTTAAAGTAGGCTAGGCTAAGCTATGATGTTTGGTAGCTCTAGTATAGTAAATGCATTTTGACAGGCTATTTCCAACTTATGAGGAGTTTTACTAGGACATAACCACATCATAAGTCAAGGAAGACCTGTATTTTAGTGTATATTTTTGCATGGTTTTATATTTTTACCTTGGGAATAGGTTAATTTAATAAGTTACAAATCTAGGGAGTTATATTTTTTAATGAAACAAATAGCTAATCAAAGAAGTACCTACACTAAACTCCGATTCTCAGCTTCTTTCAGGAATAGTATTACAGTGCACACAACTTCCCTTGTCCGCTTGCTCTATGGGATGCCCCTCGATTACATTACTTGCCATAGCTCCAGAAAACAGAAAAACTGGTAGCATACCTGCAGAAAGCAGAATAACTGGTGTCGTGAAAACAATTTTGTGTTTTGTGATTACACTGTTTAGCTGCTGAGTTTTCAAAAAAAATTCCCAAGTGTGAAAATAGAGAGCAGCGATTTCCCACCCAAGTCCTTAGCCCCCTCAAATAGATCATGCAATGGGTTCCTGTCCTCAGGCCTTCCTTGGTTTTTCACTGTTACCCACATCTAGAGAGCTAACTATTTACAAGTATCTCTTCTAAATGAGCTATGAAAGTTTATGAAAAGTTGAAACTATTTTAAATTATACTAATACTCTATAGTTCTGTCATCACTCAGTTCTTTTCAATAGGGAAATGAAAATGAATAAGATAGGCAGGCCACAGCATCTGTATTCATTTTCTGTTGCTGAGTAACAAATGACCACAAACCTAAAATGAACATATTTATTATGTCAGTTTCCATAGGTCTGGATTCTGGGCATAGCTTAACTGGGTCCTCTGATCAGGACCTCACAAGTCTTCAGTGAAGGTGTCCAGAAGGTACAAAGAAATTGTGTTCTCCTCTAGAGCGTGGGTTTCTTTTCCAAGCTCATTCAGGTTTTTGGGAAATTGTATGATTAAATCTTGCTAGCAGTTGGCTATAGACAGCTCTCAGCTCCTAGAGGACACCTTAGTTCCTTGCTACAAGTCCCTCTCCATTGACCATCCCACAATATTCAGCGTACTTATTTTAGGCCAGCCAGAGAATCTCTCACTCTGACCTGCTGAGAAAGAGTTCTATATAACACCACATAATCACAGGAGTGATACCCCAACACATTTGCCATATAAAGTAACCTAATGGAGGGAGTTGCATTCCTTTGCCATATTCTGTTCCCAGAAATAACCACAGGTCCATTCTGCATTCAAGGGGCAGGGTTATACAAGATTGTGATTCCCTGGGGTCAAATTAGTATATGTCTGCCACAGCATGCTACTGGGGAAGTCAGGAAAGTTAGAGAATTATTGCCCATTAAAGAGGCCATCAGGATAAATAAAATAAAATAACATAAGGTAAGATAACATGATGTACTTACAGATGAGGACAATGCCAACATCTGGCAGAAGCTGATTTATATGCTATTTGGTAGTTAGGGAACAGTAAGCAAATATTTTTGTGATGAAAAATACTTGGATGCCATGTAAAGAGTATTATAAACTGTTTTAATTTTTTCCTTCTAACCTATGGCAGCAGGAACATTTTTAAACAAACACACACACAAAGGCCATGCTTCCAGAAATTATTTCCTCCTGCAACTCAAACCTGACATTTGGATATAAGCTGTCTGGTAAATTCTTGTTGTTGTTTTTTTAAATGTTATTCCTTCATATGCCAACACTCAAGAAGATGGCAGCCACCTGTTCAGAGACAGGTTACAGAGATAATATCCAAGTATGTAAGTACTTACAGGCTACTGGGTCTCCTTATCCCTTCCTCATCTCCTTTGCAGTCACCTCTAGGGATGTCTTCTTCCCCAGTGACTCAGTCACTGAATTTATCTGAGAGAGGCTAGAATTATCAAATTCAACTGAGCCCTGGAAGGTTTAATTAATTGCCTTCTGGGAAAAAGTATCAGTTTTTGCTTAGAAGTTGGTAAAAAAAAATTATAATAATAATTAAATTCACTGTAGGAAATTATTGTAGCATGGTTAGTAATTTGTATTATTTATAAGTGTCATTTAAATATCTACATAGCTTACCTTCGAGAACCAGAGACTGAAACAGTCTCTATGCATTTCAATAGAGATATGAAGGATATACACATTGACATCAGTGAATGAAAACAGTTCCGTAGTGGGCTTTTATTTTTGTTTCTACAAGACTGAACAAAGTCGGAGAGGAAAGGGATCTTGAAGGCCTCTAAACATCTGAGGTCAGAATATCCATCTCTATGAATGTGGATCACTATTCGGCTATTTAGATCTAACATTTGTACAAAACAATGACTGCACTACTTACAAATGAAGTTGACATTTGAGTGAAACTCCAAGATAAAGCTAAGACATTAGCTGTGCCCAATTATCTTAAAATAACTCTTAAATTGAATCCAAGTTCTCAGATTGCCTGTTCCTGGGTCATAGGTAAATAAATGGAAGCACACTGCCTGAAAATTACCATTTACAACAAATTTTCTCTACAGATTCCTCTTCACGTTGAGTTTTTTTAACCTGAGTTAAAACTCAGTTCTTCCCCGTTAACCCTTTTACTTCAAGCAGATCACTTAATCTCTCTGAGCCTCAGGTTACACATCTATAAAATAGGGGTAATTATACAACCTAGAAAGTTCTCCAGAGTAAAGAGATATTGCATGCAACTGTTTTTAACATCATGTCTTGTATAGAGTAAGTGTGCTCACTAAGTGATGGCTATTGTTAATAACACTGTGTGGAAGAAATGATTCATTCAGAATCTTGTGTGGACAAGTCTCTACTATTCCATTAACAAGATATATATCATCTTTGTGGGTTTGGATGGGGATGATGGGGCTTGAGTTTTGAAATATAAAATAATGTAATGCTGATAGGTACGAACATTTCTCTATGTGCTAAAATTTTGATCCTCTTCTTTAAACATAGGTACCTGCATTTTATGCAATTGAAAAGAACAGTTATTTTCTATGTTTTTTTTTTTAAGATTTTAGTTATTTATTCATGATAGACACAGAGAGAGAAGCAGAGTGATAGGCAGAGGGAGAAGCAGGCTCCCTGTGGGGAACACAATGCGGGACTCAATCCCAGGACCCCGAGATCATGCCCTGAGCCAAAGGCAGATGCTCAACCACTGAGCCACCCAACTGCCCTACAGTTTCTTTCTTATGACCACCACACACAGGAGTCCTGAGTCGCAGAAGAGAGACACACACAGCCTCCTCTTATATTAAATGTTACCAAACAAGGGCAGTTTGATTTGCTGTTTTGTCAATCCCATTTTGCACAGTTTGAGTTCCTCTAAAGGCCTGCGCATCTTGAAATCTTCCTTTTCTCGGTGCTCATGCTCAGTCTCAATCTCTCTCCCAGTCCCTCTGTCTTTTTGTCTCTCTTTTTCTCTCCCTTTCCCTGCAGCTCTGCTCTCTCTGTCTGGAGCTGAGTGGCAGTGGCATCAACTCCACACTCTCCTCTCCCTCAGCTCCTGTGGATTTGATCATCTCATTATTGAAATACAGTGTCCTTTGTTCACATCTATGGCAGATATTAACATTTTTATTGGAAACCAAAGTAATTCACTTACTCTGTGAATTCTCCTCTCCTATAAATGACAGAAGAGACCCTCTCGCCAAGTGCAGTCATTTCAGAGGCTTTATTACTTTCAAGAAGAAAAGGGTCCAGGTTAAAATGAAGTTAACAGATTTGCTGAAGGGCATGATTCTACACACAAGAAAGTCTTTCCCTTGCTAACATAACCCACTGTTGAACTCTGTGATCTCACTCCACAGAACTGTCTGTGACAGGCGTTCAACACACTCAGAGCAGCAAAACTCCAGATGTGAACTCTTGGTGCTCAGCAGCAACAGTTCTTGGGGATCGGACGAAATCAGAAAATCCCCCACAGTGACAAGGGCAATGAGCAATATTCTTTCAGCTGGATATTTTTTGACCCTAGGAATAATCAGGGAGACCACATTCTGAGTTTGTTAACAAAATTAAAGGGCTCAACCACAGTGTATCTGCTAGGATTCTGGGAGCAAACAAATCTCTGCTTGGCCCCCTGCCTTCTAGGAGCCTCCACAGACTCCTCTGGGAGGCTTCCCAGGTCTATTGGTCTGAATTAAATAGAGGCAAAAACACCCTCAATATTATCACTAATTTAAGGGATGCATATTTTATGAAATGACCCTGGACATCTGGGATACCCCTGGATTTAGGCCTGTCTCAGGGACCCACATTCCAGATCAGCAAAACTAGTTTAAATCACCTCAAGAAACATTTTGTTCTTGTTGTCCATAGCCTTCCTGATCTAGTGAGAAGAGTGACCTGGAATTCAAAAGACCCAAGTTTTCATATTGCCAGATCACTGTCTGGCTTTGAACTCTTCTAAAACTCAAAGGCTTCAATGAGGGTATAATGAGTATTAAGATGTGCAACCTATCTAGTTGAGTTTCACCATATGAATGAAATAGGGGCTGTCACTTATAGCCAAATCAGATTTTCCAGTCCTCTCTTCAAAGCCCTATTCAGGATCCATAAAGCTCTTTTTTTTTCAAAATTTTAAATGAAAATTTTTATTTGACTATTTTATTTTGACATACATTTTTTTCTTTACCTGCCCAGAACAGCAAGGTTGTGTTTTTTTTGTTTTTGTATATTTTTTTATTGGAGTTTGATTTGCTCTTGAAAGCCAGATCAGCTCAGTGACTCCTGAGCATGATTCCATCAGGCATACCTGGGCACCCTGGGTAGCACTAGCAGGCGGTTCTGAGTCTCACCATATGGAAAGAAGGGCCAGCATCTGGCAAAGTTCTCAGCAGATGCCTAAAAGGTGTCTAGTGCTGGTGGTCCAGAAGGAATTTATGGAGAGAGAGAAGGTAGGGTCATGATCAGAATAGTCTCCTCTTTCTCTTATCCCCACTATTCCTGCAGACAAATATAAACCACCATTCTGGTCTTTGAAGTTACAAAGGTAAGACACCCCAGATAATTTCTTTTAAATCTGGGTTCTTGAACTCAGATAAGGTGAACGCACATATAACTTTTCTATAAGCTGATGGGGTTATTTTAAAAATAAACATGAGCTAGAGGATGTGAGGGATCCAGGCAGGGCAAAGATGAGACTTATCCCTAAAGGAAATCCCCCAAACATGCAGAAGATGAGGTGTCAGTATCAGAGTTCATGTTTTAGAGATGCTTTAGTTCTGGAATGAGACCCAATCCTAATGAAAGAGTAGCCTTTCAGGGGGAACTGCTTCCCTGGCAACCCAGAGAAACTGGCTATTTTATGTGTTCCCTGATTAATAAACATGTGAGAAAAGCCTACATCTCTTGTTCCAATTCCTTTCAGCAACAGAAGTGTACATGCAATCCCTGGTGGGGCATTTCAACTTGGATGGTCCGCAGAATCCTCATACTCACAATGTGCAGAACTGTACTCTTTATCTCCCTCATCACATACATTTTCCTCCTCACCCCCACAAACCCTATTGTGTTCTTTAGAGTTTATTGACCTCCAGAGCATCTCCTGCTTCCCAAATGACACAAAAAATAAAAATAGGAGAAATCATTAACATTTTTCTCAATCTCATGCTTCCAAATACTATCCGTCATTAGATTCTAATGACCTGAACTCCAAAATATTTCACATCTTGATTTCACATCCACTTCTCTTCAGCTATGCTTGTACCATTTTAGTTAAGGCTACAATCATTCTGGATTTTATTTGAATCTAGGCTGCTATGGTGTGCAAACTGCCCTATTATATTTTGTATCATTGAGAGAGAAAATAAAAGATATGAGTTAATCTAAGACATGCCACTAATGGTAAGGTGAACTCAAATTTCAGACATAATAATATATGAAAAATGTAAGTCTTAAAATTAGTGAAATACAGTGCTTAACAACCTCTTAAGAGCTCACCCTGTATCTATTCTTGGCCTCCACCATTCGATCACATTCTATTTAGAATGTTTTTTCAATAACAGGACAATGGCAAGGACTTCCTTGTTTAAGATAATTCAATTTATTCTCCATACATTCAAGATAAAATCCAACAGCATTAGTATAACATACCAGGTCCTGCTGATTCCTCCAGCTCTTGATATTCTTCTTCTCTTACTTGAAGTTCCAGCCATGCAACAACTCCTTCCAAATTCTGGAAACTAAGAAACACAGGTCTGTCCAAACTTCATATCTTTGTACATACTCTTCTTTCTACTGCAATGATCTTCTCACCCTTTAAACCTTGACTCAAACGTCAGGTCTCAGCTAGCTCAAATGTCATTTCCTTCAGAAGCTTCTCCTGGTTTCCAGAACAGGTCTAGGTGCCTCCTGTGTGTCCCCAGAACACCCTGTGCTTAGCACACATTGCACCCCACAAAATGGCCTCTTTATCAGTTTGTCTCTCCCTCCAGACCAGAGAGTCCTTGAGATCAGAGACCAGGTCTTGTACACTAGCACACCCCCCAAGGTTCTCACATAGTGCCTGACACCTAAATATTTATTTAAAATTGACAATGCATGAGGAACCAATGAGAGGTTGCCAGCCAAACAAAGCCACCAGCCATAGGATTTTTCTTAAAAGAATTCACAGCTGGTAAGCTATCTACTACCTGAAACAAATGCCAGATCTCCATCACAAGGTTCTCATCGATGGATTAAATATATTGTAATGACCATCATATACCCAGCTAGAGGTAAATGCTGTTGTGTTTTTAGGGAGAGCAGCTTCAAGTTGCACAGATAAAATTCATGCAATTAGGAAGCAAGTTTAAAAACAAAATCAGGGATCCCTGGGTGGCGCAGCGGTTTGGCGCCTGCCTTTGGCCCAGGGCGCGATCCTGGAGACCCGGGATCAAATCCCACATCAGGCTTCCGGTGCATGGAGCCTGCTTCTCCCTCTGCCTGTGTCTCTGCCTCTCTTTCTCTCTGTAACTATCATAAATAAATAAAAATTAAAAAAAAATAAAAACAAAATCATTAGAAAAAAAGCCATACAGGGTAAGTCTAGAAGTACCTAACTATGTGTGGTGGGTAAAGCTCATTGTTGGCACTCAGAAGAATGAGAGATCAGGGCAAACTGGAACACTCATACCATTCACTGCAGAAACTAAACTTGAGCAGTCTCTATAATAAAAGATATTATTTAGACTGGTCACTTTCAGGAGGAACTAATTGTAAGCTAATTGTGACAGAAGCCCATCTGTCATTTTTCAGTTTACTCTGTCTTGGTGGTTAAAAAAATCTTTTTCAGGAGGATTAGAATCATAATCTTTGAATAATGGATTAACATAATTAATTTGAAACCTATTCTTAAATTAGTTTTAAAGTAGTGCTTAAAGTATTTTCGTTCTTCCCTCTTCTCATCCCACCATTGATTTCCTCATTCTTCCTGAATAATGTTGTTATTCAGCTTAGAAAAAAATATACAAAAACCCTGAGGAAGTTTAAGGATATTGTTCTGAAAGTGGAGAATTTCAACAGCAGTTCACAGAGTTGTACATGAGCCCAGAATTTGCCTGTTTCAGCCAATGTTAGCAACCCATCAATTTCTCAGACAAAAAGTCACAGTGACCTGCAGTTGAAGAGGAGTCACCCTGGACCACTTAGTCAAAATGACAAGCATGTCCTTGGTGACAGGATGTTTAAATGGTTGGCCAAGGGTTTGCTGGGGTGACAGCCTATAGGTCTAAGTGGAAATGTAATTTCCCCCAAAGAGCTTTTAAAGGCTGTTTCCATCTCTGGTTCCCCCTCTCTCTGAATTTTTAATTTTATTTTAACATTTTTTTTCAGTTAAATGATACATAATTCTGTTCTTATATTACTTTGTCAAACATATCGCTCACTTGAAAGTAGTTACCATAAAGTCATAACTCAAGATGGCCCACCACTGCTCTTGAGCCTGAGACAGTGAGTAGAGATAAGGTTTGAGATGATGACCAGAATGAAGTACCAGAAGGGAAAAAGATGTAAGACCTTCTTTTCTGTCATGGTGGTTAAATGGCATCTTGGTGATTGTATCTCTATTATGTATCATTTCTCCAAACAACCATATTTTACAGAAATTCCACTCCACTGGTCCTTCCCTTGAACTCATAATTACCAATAACTACATATACTTCAATGTTTTTTAATTTCACACGTTCTATTTTTTGGTAGCCCTATTTTTTTTTTTACCTCAGTAAAAAGAAAAATCTTCAGTTTCAACATTTTCATGACACAGTCTAGACAACCAACCTATTGATTACTCACCTTTACCCTGTCCCTTTGACATTACTCTTTCCCTTACTTGGCTTACATTCCATGACCAATCATCATAATCACTTCTTGGCATGCACTGCCTGAGAAATCTTTTATCTTTCTTCTCAAATAGATCTGTTGGTGACAAATTCCTTTCAACATTTGTGTCTCTGAAAATGTCTTTATTTCACCTTTATTTTCCAAGGATCTCTTTGCTGGATATAGAATTCCAAATTGAACAATGTTTACTTTTGAAACTCTGAGGGTTCTTGTGTGGCTTAATGAGTTAAGCATCTGACTTCAGCTCAAGTCATGATCTCGGAGTCCTGGAATCAAGCCTTATCTCGGGCTCCCTGCTCAACGGGGAGTCTGCTTCTCTCTCTTCCTCTCTTTCTCCTTCTTCTCCTCCCTTTGCTTGTGCATGCTCTTTCTCTTTCAAATAAATAAATAAGATCTTTAAAAAAAGAGAAAACTTTAACCTTTTTTTATTCAAATATTTTTATGATTCCCCCCTCTCTCTTCTCTTTCTGAGACTCTTATTGGCTCATATTTTTAGACTGCTTTGTATTGTCACTGAGGCTCATGTTCATTTTTTTTCAGACACTTTACTCCCTGAGCTTTACTTTGGATAATGTGTAATTTATATTGGTATGTCATCAAATTCACTGATTTTTCTTTCCTGCAGGGTTCATCTCTTTTAATCCCATCTAGAAAGTTTGTCATTTATGACACTGTATTTTGCAGCTCAACAATTTCTATTTGGGTCTTTTTCCATTTCTCTCTCATTACGTTCATATTTTCTTTCAAAGCCTATCTATCATTTTAGTCTATCTTTATCTTTTAAGATCTTAGTTTTCTAATTTTACATTTTTATTATCTCTGTGTTTGTTGTGGTAGCTGACCTTTTTCTCCTGGTAATGGCTGACATTTACCTGTTTCTTTGTGTGTTTTTTTTTTATAAATTAATTTTTATTGGTGTTCAATTTACCAACATACAGAATAACACCCAGTGCTCATCCCGTCAAGTGTACCCCTCAGTGCCCATCACCCATTCACCCCCACCCCCCACCCTCCTCCCCCTCCACCACCCCTAGTTCATTTCCCAGAGTTAGAAGTCTTTATGTTCTGTCTCCCTTTCTGATATTTCTCACACATTTCTTCTCCCTTCCCTTATATTCCCTTTCGCTATTATTCATATTCCCCAAATGAATGAGAACATACACGTTGTCCTTCTCCGGTTACTGTGGCCAAGTTCAAAAAGGGTGTTGCCTGAGTTCTCCTCTGGGATTTTGATGGAATCTTGTCTCACATTTAGATCTTTCATCTATTTTGAGTTTATCTTTGTGTATGGTGCAAGAGAGTGGTCCAGTTTCATTCTTCTGCATGTGGATGTCCAATTTTCCCAGCACCATTTATTGAAGAGACTGTCTTTCTTCCAGTGGATCGTCTTTCCTCCTTTATCGTATATTAGTTGACCATAAAGTTCAGGGTCCACTTCTGGGTTCTCTGTTCTGTTCCATTGATCTATGTGTCTGCTTTTGTGCCAGTACCACACTGTCTTGATGAACACAGCTTTGTAGTACAACCTGAAATCTGGCATTGCGATGCCCCCAGATATGGTTTTCTTTTTTAAAATTCCCCTGGCTGTTTGGGGTCTTTTCTGATTCCACACAAATCTGAAAATAATTTGTTCTAAGTCTCTGAAGAAAGTCTATGGTATTTTGATAGGGATTGCATTATACGTGTAAATTGCCCTGGGTAACATTGACATTTTCACAATATTAATTCTGCCAATCCATGAGCATGGAATTTTTTCCATCTCTTTGTGTCTTCCTCAATTTCTTTCAGAAGTGTTCTATAGTTTTTAGGGTATATTTTGAGAACCATTTGAATGGTAAATGGTTCTCCAACCTTTTATTTTCAGATTGTAGGTGTCCTTCTGTCTAAAATGAGTCTCTTGTAGACAGCAAATAGATGGGTCCTGTTTTTTTATCCAGTCTGAAACCCTGCGCCTTTTGATGGGGTCATTAAGCCCATTCACGTTCAGAGTTACTATTGACAGATATGAGTTTAGTGTCATCATGATATCTATTCAGTCCTTGTTTTTGTGGATTGTTCCACTGAACTTCTTCTTAAAGGGGAGTTTTAAGAGTCCCCCTTAAAATTTCTTGCAGAGCTGGTTTGGAGGTCACATATTCTTTCAGTTCCTGCCTGTCTTGGAAGCTCTTTATCTCTCCTTCCATTTTGAATGAGAGCCTTGCTGGATAAAGTATTCTTGGTTGCATGTTCTTCTCATTTAGGACCCTGAATATATCCTGCCAGCCCTTTCTGGCCTGCCAGGTCTCTGTGGAGAGGTCTGCTGTTACCCTAATATTCCTCCCCATGAAAGTCAGGGACTTCTTGTCTCTTGCTGCTTTAAGGATCTTCTCTTTATCTTTGGAATTTGCAAGCTTCACTATTAGATGTCGAGGTGTTGAACGGTTTTTATTGATTTTAGGGGGGGATCTCTCTATTTCCTGGATCTGAATGCCTGTTTCCCTTCCCAGATTGGGAAAGTTTTCAGCTAGGATTTGTTCAAATACATATTCTGGCCCTCTGTCCCTTTCGGCGCCCTCGGGAACCCCAATTAAACGTAGGTTTTTCTTCCTTAGACTGTCATTTATTTGCCTTAATCTGTCTTCATGGTCCCTTAATTGATTGTCTCTTTTTTCCTCAGTTTCCCTCTTTGCCATTAACTTGTCTTCTATGTCACTCACTCGTTCTTCCACCTCGTTAACCCTCGTCGTTAGGACTTCTAGTTTGGATTGCATCTCATTCAATTGATTTTTAATTTCTGCCTGATTGGATCTAAATTCTGCAGTCATGAAGTCTCGTGAGGCCTTAATGCTTTTTTCTAGAGCCACCAGTAGCTGTAGAATAGTGCTTCTGAATTGGCTTTCTGACATTGAAGTGTAATCCAGATTTTGTAACTCTGTGGGAGAGAGGGCTGTTTCTGATTCTTTCTTTTGAGGTGAGGTTTTCCTTCTAGTCATTTTGCTCAGTGCAGAGTGGCCAAAAACAAGTTGTATTGGAACACGGGGGAGTATCACTGGTCCGTCCAGCTGGTCTTCTGGGGGAGGGGCCTGCTGTGCTGATTTTCAGGTGTTAGCACTTGGGGGAGCTGCTCTGCCCCTGCCTGCTGCAGGGCTCAGGGGGGTTGTTTACCCCGTGGGGCCCCAGGAGGAACAGCCGCAGTTGCTATGGCAACTCTGGAAGCCTGGATTCAGCCTCCGCAGGAACTACGGGGCTCGGGCTCTCGTCTCGTCTGCGGGCCTGGAGGCTCCGGGGCGGGGCCGCTGATCTGCTCAGCTCCGGGCAGGAGCGTCCTCGCTGTCCTGGGCCCTCCCGGCCTCTGCCTGTCCCGGGGGAGGCCGGATCCTGGGCTGTGTCCCGGCGCCCTGTGCTCCGGGGCCTGCGCTGTGGGATTCGCGCTCCCGCCCCGCAGCCCCCTCCGCGGAGCCGCCGCCCGAGCCCCTCCGAGCTGCTCCGGTCGGTCCCGCCGTGCGCGCTGCAGCCCTTAGGGAGCTCGGCGCACTCTCCCGGGGTGCAGGTGTCTGTTAGTGTCCCCGGGAGCCCGAGGGCATCCCCGCCCTCCTGGGTCCTGCTCCAGCTCCCTGCGAGCCCCTTTCCGCCCGCCCGGGAAGGTTGGTGCAGCTCCTGCTCCTCCGGGACGGGGCTCTCCTGTCCTGGGGACACTCGCCCCGGCCTCACCCCGGCTCCTCGCGGGGCCCCTCCCCCTCGGAGGCCTTTTGTTCCTTTATTTCTTTTTCCCCGTCTTCCTACCTTGATAGAAGCGCGGACTCTTCTCACTGTAGCGTTCCAGCTGGTCTCTCTTTACATCTCAGGCCGAATTCGTAAATTTTCAGGATGGTTTTAAGGTTATCTAGGTAATTTGGTGGGGACAGGCGATTTGGGGACCCTGCTCTTCCGCCATCTTGCCCCTCCCTCTCTTTGTGTTTTTTAAATTTGTTATTATGTGCTAGACATTTTGAATTTTATGTTGTTGGGTGCCAGATTTTGTTTTCTTTCTTTAAAAATGTTAAACATTTTTTTCTTTCTGATAGTTAAGTTACTTGTGAATCAGCTTGATTATTTTGAAGCTTTTTATTTTAACTTTACTAGAGTAGGTCTAGCTTAGACCTACCAGTAAGTCATGAACTTTCTTGGGTCTCTAGAGAATGTTTCAAGTGTTCATTGAGAACTGTTTACTCTTGCTGGTTGGAATTCAAATGTCTTCCAGCCTGGCATAGGCCATGAGAATTGCTTCAGTTTAAAGCTTTCTATTTGGGGATGTCTGGGTGGCTCAGTGGTTGAGTGTCTGCCTTTGGCTAGGGTATGATCCTGGGGTCCTGGGATCAGGTCATACATGGGCTCTCCACAAGGAGCCTGCTCCTCCCTCTGCCTATGTCTATGCCTCTTTCTCTGTGTTTCTCATAAATAAATAAAATCTTAAAAAAAATAAAGCTTTCTGTTTATTATTTTTCCAGCATCAATTGTGGTTTGGTATTCAGCAACAGAATCAAATTTCCAGAGTTTTTTCTTTGCTATGTTCCTTATAAATTTTTGCCATCTCAGCGTCCCTCAATTCCTCAATATTTTCTTCTCAACTTTGTGAGACCACTGTGTTCTGTTGGGTGCCCCTCCCATACTATAGTTGAGAAATGCCTTCAGGCAGAAAGCCAAGAAAAATGCAGTGTTTATCTCATTTGTTTTCATTTGTTAGGGATCATAGTCTCATATTTCCCAATATCCAATGTTTGAAAATAGTTGTTTTATATATTTCTTCCAGGTTTCTCATTGTTTTGTGGAAGACTTGTTCCAGTTACCCTAACATGTGCAGAACAAAAATTCTGAGTATGATCCTTTTTAAAGTAGGGGCTTAGAATAGTGCCATGATTCAAAAGCTGGATGTCTTGCAAATAAATGTTCAAGAGGAAACATGAAGGTGGAGTTGAACAAATCTGGACTTAAATCCTGGTGCCACTATTTAAAAGTTGTGTGATCTTGAACAAGACCCTTAACCTCTCTGTGATTCTATTTCTTCTTCTGTATGTGGTAATAACAATACCAACAATGGGTAGCTGTAAGATTTGGATGAAATAATATACATGAAGAGCTTCTAGAGACTGCTCAAGTTTAGTTTCTGCAGTGAATGGTATGAGTGTTCCAGTTTGCCCTGATCTCTCATTCTTCTGAGTGCCAACAATGAGCTTTACCCACCACACATAGTTAGGTACTTCTAGACTTACCCTGTATGGCTTTTTTTCTAATGATTTTGTTTTTAAACTTGCTTCCTAATTGCATGAATTTTATCTGTGCAACTTGATAAAACCTAGTTAGAAGTTTTTAACAGTGCCTTAATCTGGGTTATTAAGGAAATAATAGATTTTTAAGAACAGTCTATTTTGATTGTATATCATTTCTTACTACCTGTCACCTTAAAATGCATGCTTCTTTGAGTAGAGTGTGTTCCCTGAGAGGGCATATTGTAGATGCTCAATGCAAGTTTGTTAAATGAAAGTTAGACTATCAAAACTCATTCGCTGAAGACCCCCTAAGATAACAATCTCATTCAGGAGGCAGTACACACCCATTAAAAAAAGAAGAAGAAGAGCTATGGGGTCTATCCTCAGAGCACGAAGATTGTCCCAGTTAGCTGTCCCATGCAGGGCCCCACAATACAATGACACTTTTAGGAAGAAATGTAAAATATCAGAAATGGGGCTTTCCACTTTTTTATATCTTGAATATTCTAAAGAAAATAATATATTTGAAATGTAGAATTAAGGAAAAAAGAGAATCATCTAAAAATGTGTTTTACTTTTTCCTATTTCTTATGTAAGAGTTTCCTAAAACTTGTTAGCCAAACAACAGAAGAGGTAAGTGAAGCAAATGCTAGGTGCATTACTATTTAGCCAAAATCCAAAAAGCATTATGAACATGTCTACTATGCTTTTCAAAGCAAGGTGGTTTTTAAGCTCCATCTTTCTTTTTTTTTTTTAATCATACTCTTTCCAGAGTGGCATCTCGAGAAAGAACTTGAGGATTCAGAGGACTTGAATTCTAAGCACAATTCTGCGTTTAAATTCTGCATTTGTATGATTTGGGTTACATCTCTTTACTAGGGGTTTTGGTTTCTTAGCTTTAAAATGAAAGCAGGTTCTGAGATAATTACTGAGTTCCTTCCAGTGACTAAATTCCATGACAGCCATTCTACAGACCCACAATTTACAGCTGTAAAGCAAGTCAAAAACAGAATTCTTTGAAAGTCAAACTCCAGGTGAAAGACCTCTGGATTCATATCTTTAAGGATTCTGTTCCTTCTCTGTGTAATCAAAAGTGAGAGCAGCCTGAGGGATATACAAGAACAATGCATCATCATCGCTATGATTAAATAGAGAAAGCCCCAGAGCTGGCTTGCTGCTGTATAAATCGCAAATTAAGACTTTGTTGTGGATATTCATATTCTAAGAATAGTCTTCTCCCATAGGGTGTTCCTGATGATCATTGGTCACCTCACATGGAAAAAGAGACATATCTATTCTAGTTAACATGAGTTGTATCTGTCAGTTCCTGGCTGCAAGCAAGATAAGTAAACTCCGCTATCTAAGCAAACAGGTCCGAAGCATACTGGGGACTCCCAAGACCAGGCTTTGAGACAGGCAGAAACCCAGAGACCTAGAGGTTGTGTAGCTTGGGCCACAAAGGACTTATGCCCCACCACAGGAAAAAAAAAATTGGTCCTTGAGCCACACTCATGACAGGTCTAACCTCAAGCTTTTCTTACTACCTTGAATCACTCACATAAAAGCTCCAGCAGCAAGCACCTCCTAACTCCTGTCTGAACCAGGAATTTGGTGCCTCAGATTAGAGGTCATAATGGAAACCTGAAGTCAGGGAACACCCACACTTCCTAGACCCGACACAGTAGAAAAGGACATGTGGGGGCAGGGGGAAAGATGTAAGTGCTCAATAGTGAAAAAAGAAAAAAGAAAAAAAAAAGAAAGAAAAAAGTGGATCTGTGTATATTGTTCAAAATATGAATAAAAGAAAGTAAATTACATATGCATATTTTTAGTGGATTAAGTCGGAAGTAATAATCACAGTTAAAAGCCATTGTAAGGGTTACCTGGGTGGCTCAGGCATTGAGCATCTGCCTTCGGCTCAGGGCGTGATCCTGGCGTCCTGGGATCGAGTCCCACATCAGGCTCTTTGCAAAGAACCTGCTTCTCCCTCTGCCTATGTTTCTGCCTCTCTCCATCTTTCTCTCTCTCTCTCTCTCTCTCTCTCTCTCTGTGTGTGTGTCTCTCATGAATAAATAAAATCTTTAAAA
This sequence comes from Nyctereutes procyonoides, assembly GCF_905146905.1. Classification (NCBI taxonomy): domain Eukaryota; kingdom Metazoa; phylum Chordata; class Mammalia; order Carnivora; family Canidae; genus Nyctereutes; species Nyctereutes procyonoides. Next base: position 9,877,715 of record NW_026575145.1, read on the forward strand.
ATAATAATAATAAATAAAATAAAAACCATTGTAAATATTTTAACATGACTTGTGAATTTTTTTAGGTTTTAATTCCATAGGTAATACATGAGTAAATTCTTTCAGTAAAAATTCAAATGTGACTTTAATATATAGAGTAAAAATTTTAAACATCCTTTGACATTCCCAATCTAGCTTTCTCCTAAAGGTAGCTACTGCCCTCCATTTGTTGTTGAATTTTCTGGAACTTTTTCTATTCATTTATAGATCTATATAAATGAAAATATAACTTTTATGCATACATACATTTTACACATTTTTATAGGTATGCAATGTGGTTTTTTTTCTACTTAAAATATATATTGAAAGCCTTTTCAGATAAATCCCCTTAGGTCTACCTTATTCTTAACTGTTGCCTGGTATTGTATTGTCTGTTATACAACATATTCAACTACTCCTATATTGGTAGATATTTAAATTCATTTCAAACTGTTAATCCGAATATGAGCAAAGCACTAAACAGTTGTTTTAAAGCACTCAGCAGCGTGTGTGTGTGTGTGTGTGTGTGTACGTGTATGTTCCTTCTCCTTAAAATGAAGCATTATATGGTGCACAGGTTGAACCAATACCGTATTTATCCAAGTAACAGTTAACATTTTTTGAGTTATTTATCTCCTGCAAGAAGGAGGGAAAAAAGACTTATTTTGAAATCTGGTTATAGCTTGAACCAGTTGGATGATTTTAGCTGTAAGTAACAGAGATACAACAACAACAACAACAAAAGTAGATAAAGCAATTAGGGAGTTTATTGCCTGACAACAAGAAATTCAGAGGTAGAAGGTTTTGGGAGCAGAGCACTATCAACAGGGACCCAAGCTTCTTCCATCTTTCTCACTTCCTTCCTCAACATGCGGACTCTGTCTTTGTTCTGCTATGGGAACAACATGTCTGCAGGAGTTCTAAGGTTCTCATCTTCGTGCAACAACATTTCAAATCAATTTAAAAAGTACAAGCCACTGCCTTATATTCTTAAGATTATTGAAACATCTCCTGAAAGCCCCCAAATAAACCGTCATTTGTATTTAACTGGTCAGGATTGTGTCACATGTCTGTGCTTCCACCCAGCACTGGCAAAGGGAATAGAATCACCACAACTGACTTAGTCTAGATACCACTGGCAACCCCAGCCCTTTGCACCTGAAAAAGAGCTTGTGAAGAAACATGACCACCCAATACCTCAACGAACACTGGGTTTCACTAGCAAGGAAACAGTTAAGATAGAGATGATGGTGCTGGAAGCAAACACCAATGCCCACCATGCCAACAGACCACAAACTTCCCTAGGAAAATTCATGACACACACAAATGAAGGTGGAAAGCATAGTCATTAGTATGCCAAGTTACTAATGTAACTTCACAACTTTGATGTTGGACAGTGAGGAAATGGGAGCACAAAGGCCCACACCCCAGACAATAGCTAGAGGCAAAGGAGCAGAAGTTCCTGCTTTTTTTTGTTTTGATTTGTTTATAAAAATTTATTGAAATTGAAAGTATGGGGATCCCTGGGTGGCGCAGCGGTTTGGCGCCTGCCTTAGGCCCAGGGCGTGATCCTGGAGACCCAGGATCGAATCCCATATCGGGCTCCCGGTGCATGGAGCCTGCTTCTCCCTCTGCCTGTGTCTCTGTCTCTGTCTCTCTCTCTCTCTGTGACTATCATAAATAAATAAATAAAATTAAAAAAAAAAAGAAATTGAAAGTATGATCTTCTATCCCATGAGCATCCATTCAGGTACCCTTCAACTGGTAAGATGTTCTCATAACTGGATTGCTGCTCTGGTAAATGCCCTCTAAATCTTCAGGTTGACATGTCTGCCATGGCTTACTTAAACTCCACCCAAAAAGAAGTTCCTGCTTTTGCCCACCTCCTCCTTACTCATTCCCTCATTATCTCTCCCACGGCAAACCAATAGTGTGATACAATCCTGGAGGGTGAAAATAGATGTTTCTTTGAAACAGCTTAGCAGCTCAACCTAAAGGAAACATATCTGTATATGTGCATGTGTATAAAAGGACGTGTATGTTCATGTATGTGAGTGTGCTTTTTTTTATAAACACAAAGCTTATATTTCAAGATTTTATTTATTTATTTATTTATTTATTTATTTATTTATTTATTTTTATTTAGCACATGAGGAGGCCGTAGAGAGAGAGAGAATCTCCAGCAGGCTCCACACTGATGAGCATAGAACCCAACCCAGGGCTCGAACTCGGCCCTGAGATATGACTTGAGCCAAAATCAAGAGTACAATGCTTAACCGACTGAGTCACTCAGGCACCCCATGAGTGTGCTTTTATATTACAAATTAAATGAGTGGGAGGAGGGGGCAAGATGGCGGAGGAGTAGGGTCCCCAAGTCACCTGTCCCCACCAAATTACCTACATCACTTTCACATAATCCTGAAAACCTACGAATTCGGTCTGAGACTTAAAGAGAGAACAGCTGGTATGCTACAGTGAGAAGAGTTCGCACTTCTGTCAAGGTAGGAAGACGAAAAAAGAAAGAAAGAAGAAGAAGAAGAAGAAGAAGAAGAAGAAGAAGAAGAAGAAGAAGAAGAAGAAGAAGAAGAAAAAGAAAGAAAGAAAGAAAGAAAGAAAGAAAGAAAGAAAGAAAGAAAGAAAGAAAGAAAAAAGCATCCAAGGGTGAGGGGCCAGCGAGGAGCTGGGCTAAGGGGGGCAGCGAGTGTCCCCAGGACAGGAAAGCCCGGTCCCGGAGAAGCAGGAGCTGCACCATCTTCCTGGGCGGAAAGGGGCTCGCAGGGAGTTAGAGCAGGACCCAGGAGGGCGGGGATGCCCTCGGGCTCCCTGGGACACTAACAGACACCTGCCCCCCGGGGGAGAGTGCGCCGAGCTCCCTAAAGGGCTGCAGCACGCCCAAGGCTGGCCCCGGGAGCAGCTCAGGCGGCAGCTCTGGTGGCGGCTCCGCGGGGAGGTCGCTGCGCAACCCTGGGAGCGCCATTTCAGCAGCGCAGGCCGCGGAGCCCAGGGCGCGGGGGCACACAGCCCAGGATCCAGTGCTCCCCCTGGAACAGGCAGAGGCCGGGAGGACACAAGACAGCGAGGACGCTCCTGCCGCCGGGCGGCCTGAGCTGTGCAGATCGGCGCCCTGCCACGGAGCAGCCAGGCCCCTGTGGACTGGGAGCTGCGGGAGTTACTGCGGGAGCTGACTCCAGGGCTCTAGAGCTGGCCACCGCCACTGTGGTTGTTCCTCCTGGGGCCTCACAGGGTAAACAACCCCCACTGAGCCTCACAGTGGCCTCACAGGGAAAACAGGATAAACAACTCCCACTGAGCCCTGCACCAGGCAGGGGGCAGAGCAGCTCCCCCAAGTGCTCACACCTAAAAATCAGTCAGCAGGCCCCTCCCCCAGAAGACCAGCTAGACGGACAGGGGAAAAGCAAGTTATTGACCAAGCAGCACTGGAAAATTCCAGGGGAAGTTGAGGGATTTACAGTATATAGAATCAGAGGATACTCCCCCTTGATTTTTGTTTTCTGTTTGCTTCGCCCCCTGCCTTTTTTTTCTTCTTTTTTTTTTTTTTTCTTTTTTTCTTTTTTCTCTTCTTTTTCTCCTTTTTCCAGTACAACTTTTTTTTGGCCACTCTGCACTGAGCAAAATGACTAGAAGAAAAAACTCACCTCAAAAGAAAGAATCAGAAACACTCCTCTCTCCCATAGAGTTACAAAATTTGGATTACAATTCGATGTCAGAAAGCCAATTCAGAAGCACTATTATACAGCTACTGGTGGCTCTAGAAACAAGCATAAAGGATTCAAGAGACTTCATGACTGCAGAATTTAGATCTAATCAGGCAGAAATTAAAAATCAATTAAATGAGATGCAATCCAAACTAGAGGTCCTAATGACGAGGGTTAACGAGGTATAAGAATGAGTGAGTGACATAGAAGACAAATTGATGGCATGGAGGGAAACTGAGGAAAAAAGAGAAAAACAAAATATCATGAGGATAGGTTAAGGGAAATAAATGACAGCCTCATAAGGAAAAATCTACGTTCAATTGGGGTTCCCGAGGGTGCCAAAAGAGACAGAGGTCCAGAATATGTATTTGAACAAATCATACCTGAGGACTTTCCTAACCTGGGAAGGGGAACAGGCATTCAGATCCAGGAGATAGAGAGATCCCCCCCCCCAAAGGAATAAAAACCACTCAACACCTTGACATTTAATAGTGAAACTTGCAAATTCCAAAGATAAAGAGAAGATCCTTAAGGCAGCAAGAGACAAGAAATCTCTAACTTTTATAGGGAGAAATATTAGATTAACAGCAGACCTCTCCACAGAGACCCAGCAGGCCAGAAAGAGCTGGCAGGATATAGTCAGGGTCCTAAATGAGAAGAACCTGCAGCCAAGAATACTTTATCCAGCAAGGCTCTCATTCAAAATGGAAGGAGAGATAAAGAGCTTCCAAGATAGGCAGAAACTGAAAGAATATGTGACCACCAAGCCAGCTCTGCAAGAAATATTAAGGGGGACTCTGTAATAGAAACAGGAGGTCCAAGGGAACGATCCACAAAATCAGGGACTGAATAAGTACATGATGACACTAAATTCATATCTTTCAATAGTAACTCTGAACGTGAATGGGCTTAATGACCCCATCAAATGGCACAGGGTTTCAGACTGGATAAAAAAGCAAGACCCATCTATTTGCTGTCTACAAGAGACTCATTTAAGACATAAGGACACCTACAGCCTGAAAATAAAAGGTTGGAGGACCATTTACCATTCATATGGTCCTCAAAAGAAAGCAGGGGTAGCCATCCTTACTTATATCAGATAAATTAAAGTTTATCCCAAAGACTGTAGTAAGAGACGAAGAGGCACACTATATCACACTTAAAGGATCTATCCAACAAGAGGACCTAACAATCATCAATATTTATGCCCCAAATGTGGGAGCTGCCAAGTATATCAATCAATTAATAACCAAAGTTAAGACATACTTAGGTAATAATACACTTATACTTGGTGACTTGAATGTAGCGCTTTCTACAATCGACAGATCTTTTAAGCACAACATCTCCAAAGAAACAAGAGCTTTAAATGATACACTGGACCAGATGCATTTCACTGATATTTACAGAACTTTACATCCAAACGCAACTGAGTACACATTTTTCTCAAGTGCACATGGAATTTTCTCCAGAATAGACCACATACTGGGTCACAAATCAGGTCTTAACTGATACCAAAAGATTAGGATCATCCCCTGCATATTTTCAGACCATAATGCTTTGAAATTAGAACCAAATCACAAGAAGAAGTTTGGAAGGACATCAAACACGTGGAGGTTAAGGACCATCCTGCTAAAAGATGAAAGGGTCAACCAGGAAATTAAGGAAGAATTAAAAAGATTCATGGAAACTACTGAGAATGAAGATACAACCATTCAAAATCTTTGGGATGCAGCAAAAGCAGTCCTGAGGGGCAAATACATCGCAATACAAGCATACATCCATGAAGGCAAGGGAAACAAAAGCAAAAATGAACTATTGGGACTTCATCAAGATAAAACACTTCTGCACAGCAAAAGAAACCGTCAACAAAACTAAAAGACAACCTAGAGAATGGGAGAAGATATTTGCAAATGACGTATCAGATAAAGGGCTAGTACCCAAGATCTATAAAGAACTTATTAAACTCAACAGCAAAGAAACAAACAATCCAATCGTGAAATGGGCAAAAGACATGGACAGAAATTTCACAGAGGAAGACATTAGACATGGCCAACAAGCACATGAGAAAATGCTCCGCATCACTTGCCATCAGGAAAATACAAATCAAGACCACAATGAGATACCACCTCACCCCAGTGAGAATGGGGAAAATAAACAAGGCAGGAAACCACAAATGTTGGAGAACATTTGGAGAAAGGGGAACCCTCTCACACTGTTGGTGGGAATGTGAACTGGTGCAGTCACTCTGGGAAACTGTATGGAGGTTCCTCAAAGAGTTAAAAATAGATCTGCCCTACGACCCAGGAATTGCACTGCCGGGGATCTACCCCAAAGATACAGATGCAGTAAAACGCCAGGACACCTGCACCCCAATGTTTATAGCAGCCATATCCACAATAGCCAAACTGTGGAAGGAGCCTCGGTGTCCATGGAAAGACGAATAGATAAAGAAGATGTGGTTTATGTATACAATGGACTATTACTCAGCCATTAGAAACGACAAATACCCACCATTTGCTTCGACATGGATGGAACTGGAGGATATTATGCTGAGTGAAGTAAGTCAGTCGGAGAAGGACAAACATTATATGGTCTCATTCATTTGGGGAATATAAAAAATAGTGAAAGGGAATAAAGGGGAAAGGAGAGAAAATGAGTGGGAAATTCAGAAAGGGAGACAGAACGTGAGAGACTCCTAACTTTGGGAAACGAACAAGGGGTGGTGGAAAGGGAGGTGGGTGCGGGGGTGGGGGTGACTAGGTGATGGGCACTGAGGGGGGCACTTGATAGGATGAGCACTGGGTGTTATGCTATATGTTGGCAAATTGAACTCAAATAAATAAATAAATAAATAAATAATTAAATAAATAAACAAACTTAAAACACACACACAAAAAAATTAGATGAGTGGTAGGAATTAAGGAGGACACTTGCAATGAGCACTGGGTGTTGTAAATGGTGAATCACTAAATCCTACACGTGACCCTAATAGTACTAATAGTACACTGTATGCTAACTAGAATGTAAATAAAAACTTGGAAGAAAAACAAAGAAGAAGAAAAAATAAATAAAAAGTAAAGCATTCAGAAAATAGAAGCAAATAAGAAGGAAGAATTCTAAATTATCCAAAACCCTTCAGCCAAAAAGTATTGGATTATACCATTATATAGTTAAAAACTCCTTCTCACATCAGTGTTTGTTTATTCCATCAAAGAAAATTAATTCAAAACACAGATTTTAAATGGCCACAGACTCAATTTTCAGTATCATTTCTAAAATTCACTAATAAAAATGTTAAAATGTCTCCTTTTTGAAACTCATGTGCAGGTTTCATCACAATGCAATGGAAGCAATCAAGCAAAATAAAATGAAACACAAATGATTCCTCTGTAAATAGCAGTCCTGGCAATGCTACTCTAACACTGTGCTAGAAAGTTATTATGAAATGCACGATAGTCTAAGTTCTGACTCACCGAATTTTATCACCCACTCTATAAGAATCTGAGCCTTCCCCAAAGCAGCTGTATCTCTAACCCAGATGTTCTCTTGGCACTCTTTCTTTCTGGACCTTTCTAGTATTGACTGGCACCTTCTCTCTATCCCATTTTTGTGCCAGCCCACTACCAACCTAGCAACAATGTGACATTAAACAGAAACCATACCCAGCAGCACTGTTTGAAAGTGGAAATGAGCATCTTCATTAATTTAGAAAATCCAGGACTGCATATGAACATTTTCTGCAATAATTTCTCTCCCTGATTAAGTCAATAACTAAACCAGTACTCACAGCCATATTATCCAGACCATTTGCTCTGATCGTTTCCTCTGGTTAAAAGTAAGCATTCGTTCTTTCACTCTTAGGGTCTTGAAAGTAAAATGACAAATTTAGATCAAGACAAGTAATGCTCAATCTTCACAGAAATCCAGAAGACAATTCCCTATGTTTTAGCTGAGTGGCCCTGAGCTGCACATATGTGCTAACAGCGTTGTAGAAAGACAATGGACAATGCTGAGAAAGAGGCTTTGGCCAAGTTACAACATAGATGTAGTGCCATTGTATATGCTCTGTTAACTAACTGCTGACGTCTGTTCACGGACCATGTCCTTGCCATAGTTATATTGTGAGAGTGTTTATAATAAGGATATATAAACATGGTATTCCGAAGTCAAAATGTTTTATCTCCTATTAAACGCAAACTCACAGATAATTTTGGCAATTAAAAAAAGATATTTGGGGGAGAGTTAGGAAAATTCATTTTACTGGAGTGTCAAAAAGCTAAGTATTTTTTTAAATTCTCTATACTGCAATCTAATGCCATAGTATTAAGACTCGTAAGTGGTAATAAAGTCTAGCATTGTTGACCATAAAAGAGGCTTGTAAAAGACAGTTTGAATAATGATTACACACATTTGTTTATGTATATGTAGGCTGCCTTAGTGTCAAATTTGATATGGGATGTTATGTGGATGCCTGTAATTCATGCCTCACAGCAAGACAGATCTTTTTATGTCAGAAACCAAATGCAAGATGGTCTGTTCTTAAACATCAATATGCCACTTGGCACCTGAATTTAAATTGTGTGTTATTATTCTGTGGTTCAACAGTCTGATTATTTTTCGATAAAAATTTAATGTAAATGGCACCTGGGTATATATAGAGAGTAGCATGTAGCTGGAGTCCAACTATCATAGACAGCATTCTGGCATTAGCTTGCAGAAAATATGATTTCCAAAGGGCAGGGGTCAGCAGTAGCAGATCGCTAAGAACGGCTTCAGGACATCACTGATTCCTGGAAGATATGACTGGTGTCTTGACACCCTGGAAGTTTTCCCAGGCTACTTGGCTAAAGCAGATAAAGCTCAGTTTATGCCCTTGCTCATATGTATTTCCTTGCTAATCATGGAAAACGGAACAAGTGAGAACAGTACTTTTGGATTTGAGAGCAACTCTACATTCATTCAGTCAGTCATCCAACAAATATTCACTGGGCATTTACTATGTACCCAGCATTGTATTAGATGCTAGAGATATGACAATGAGGCAAAACATATATTCTCAAGTCTTCCAAGCATGTGTTCATAAAGCATAAAGTTTAATGGGTAAGATTAACATGAAGCAAATAATCATATAAATAAATATAAAATTGTCACTATGATAAATGCTGCCCTTAAAAAGTCTATAGAATTATCAGGGCATAGAAGAAGGATATTTGCTACAGCTAAGGAAAGCTTCTCTGGAGAAGACACAATTGAGATCAAGTCTAGAAAATAAGTACAAATTATTAAGTGAAGAAGGAAGGAGATCATTCCTTATGCTAGGAACAAATGTGTGGAGGCCCCACAAAGCAGAAGGAACACATGCTTGGAAGACTAGCAGATCAGGGTGGCTGAAGCAGAGAGAAGGAAGACAGGCTCTTGCAAGATGAGCCTCAAGGGGTAGGAAGAGGTCTACCATATAAGAAGTTGTTTACCAGATTAAGGGCTCATATTCTTAGCCATGTAGACAAAATTAGGCAAACATAACTATAAATAGGTCATGGATGCTTATAAAAGAAATTAAAGTCAACACATCGATTCCCTAGTATCATGTACAAGAAACAATGTTGGAGTATGAAGAAGATGCCAAAGGAGTATAGCAATCCATATTCATAACACATAAGCAATCCCAACTAAGAGTAAGGAATATGGCCTATGTTGTAAGAGAACATCTTCAAATGATATAAAGTTTTACTGAAGGAAGGGATCATGCAAATGACAAGAGGGAATGGAATCTGGGGAAAACTTCATGGGAAAAGGCTGACAAACAGCCAATAGAATTTCTACAAGTAGAAATGAAGGGTTGTGGAATTGGTACTATTCACAGAAGCATCAATGTGAGCAAAGACCAAAATCCAAAAGTGGTTGATGTTGGCTATCTTTAGGAGAAACAGTAGAAACTTCAGTTAGGTTGCGATATAGGTCATGCATGGAGATGGTGCAACACAGCAACATTTAAATAATGATCTATGTTTGTATTAAACTCTTTCATTTACAATCTTGATAGATCTCCAAAACAATACTATGAAGGAGAGAGGGAAGCTTTAGCAATTACTCCCATTTTTTAAAAAATCTAGGGAGGATAAATAATTTGTCCAAGAACATACAATTAGCAAATGATTGATCCAAGTTTAAAACACAGATCACAAGTTTCCACTCATTCATGATTCATGAATTTCAGTCATTCAGAATCCATCTTTATTTTGTGCTACATCTGCATATCACCCTTCTGTTATATACTTAATCATTTCTCTTTCAATCAACTTAACTTTTTCCTTAAAAAAAATTTTTAAAGGAGACTTTATATCACTCCCCAAAATGGAAAACCATTATCACTTGGCACAAATTTAAAGGTAACCATAAACATCAAGACTTTTAAGAACAAAACAATTCTAGATTCTATAGTGTTTAAAAAATCCTGAGATATGAACATTGCTTTGTTAAAAAGAGAGATTAGCAAGTATTATAAAGATGTTAAGAAAACATGCTGGTGAGGATATGGAGAAATGGAAACATTTCAAATGCTCCTGGTGGGTGGGAGTATAAATCAGGACAACCACTTTGCAGAGCAACTAGGCAATGTTTATATACTATATAAATATAAATATATATGTATGTGTATATGTATGTATAGTAAACATATATACTGCAAACAGCATATACTTATATCTTTATTTATAGGCATTATTTTGAATACAGAAATTCTACTTCTAGAGATATGCCCTAGAGAAAGGATCATTGAATTTTTTCTGTAAAGATCCAGATGGTAAATATTTTAAATGTTGCAGGCCATACATCTCTGGAGGAACTAGTCATCTCTGCTGTGGCAGTATCAAAAACGGTCATCAATAATATGTAAACAAATGAGCATGGTTGAGTTCCAACAAAGCCTTATTTATAGACACTAAAATTTGATTTTCATATAGTTTTAAGGAGTGAACCATTTCTTTAAAGCTCTCTAAAAATTATGAAATGTCAAACATGTGAGAAAAATACAAAAATATTAATATGAATACACATACCACACCCAGGTTGGTTTTGTCAAAGGAGTAAACCTCTAGAAGAAGGTGGTGAATCTGTTGTACAATAAAATAAAAATAAAAGCTTGAGAGTATTTGGTGTGGAAGTTTTCAATATTCAGTGTTTTTAGAAATGTCATTGACTTTTAGTATGCATATGAAATATGTAAATAACTTTTGTAATAAAATAGCTCAGAGGATTAAAGAAAATAACCAGCAAAGTTCCTTGAAAAGAGTTAATGCTATACAATAAACGAGTATAATTATTACTAAAAGGCAGTGACATTTTGAAATGTTCAAATACTTGGTGTTGGTTGTTGAATATTTATGGAAATCACTGCCTTGTCTTTTGTCAAAACAAAACTGAATTTCCTTTTTCTCCTTTTATCTCCTCTATCACAACAGTAGGACTTCAGTTTTTGATGAAATTTCATTCATATTTTAATCATTTGGAAGTATCAACAGCTGAAACTCTTGAAAATATTGAATGTTGTTTGTTCTTTATACATAATTATGTATGGCAAAGATGATAGTAAAAACATGTCTAACAAATATCAAGTGCTTATAATGTGCCAACAATGTGTTAAGTGTTTTAAAAATATAATCTCATATAATCCTTATTTAACCTTGTTCTGTAGGTTTATTACTGTTTCTGTTTTTCAGGTGAGGAAAGTGGAGACAGCTCAATATGACTTGCCCAAACATGTAAAGTTAGGACGTGGGGTGTCTAGGCATTTGAAATAAGTCCTGTTAGTTCACTAGGAGTCTTTGTCCTTAGTCACTCTGCAAGTACACTGTCTCAAAATGAAAAACATTTGTAAATCAAATTCCAATAAACAAAACAAGGAAACATCAAATTTTAACATTTCCCAAAATAAATTGGCTGTTACTAGGTTTTGGAAATCCTTTGGGTCATAAACTCTCCATTATAATATGTTTTATTGTAATAAGATCTAAGTTTTTGCCACAATTCAATTTCATAGATCCAATTGCACACTTGCAATGTCCACATGTTAAATTATACTATGCAAGAGGGCTAAGACAATTTAGTATACTCCTGACTGCCATATACTTGCTGGAACTTAAGAGATTCACTTTAAGAAAACACTTCCTCTGAATACACACCCCAGAGACCTAGGACCCCGCCAGTAAGGATGGTGCTGTTTCTGGTGTTCACAGAACACTTCAGCAACTGGCCAGTGTCTGACCATGTGCATTGTTTACCCAGCTCAGAAAGTGCTAGTGGTCTCTGTAAGAAGTCTGGCTATCACTGTTATGCTGCTAAAAGGTAAACAGGTATCAGGCCAACTCAGAACAATTCCATAGTCATGGCTAGTCATGAGCTTTGACTGCTATCCTTGCCTCTCACCTGAGATATACCTCTGCAAGTTATCTGGTCAATGATCTAGTAAGAACAAATGGTCTATTGTTTAGTCAACTATTTTGTGATATTACAACCCTTAAGTTACAGTGGCTTATACCAACATTTGCTCTTTTACATAAAGGATGCAGGTCGGCTGCAGATAGGTTGATGACATAGGTAACCAGATAGAATCTTACCTAGGCTGAGCTTGGTCCACTGGGCCAGCTCTGTGTGTCCACTCCTCTTGAAATACAGACTGAAGAAGCAGTCAGATATAGCACATGGTGTTTTCACAGTGAAGGGCAGATGGTCAAGGATAGATAGAGACAAATCACTCAAGCTCATGTAAAGCTTCTGCTCAGACATGGCTTAATTAATATGCACATGTATTCCACTAACCAAAGCATGTCACAAGACCATGGCCAAAGTTAATATGGCAAGGAAGTATACATCACCTAGAGTGAAGATACTGAGAAAATTGGGGCAAAGAGAAAGCATGCAAAAATTCTTTAGTGGGAAGAAGGGAACGATTGGGAACAATAGTTCAATTCACCATCATAGGAAAAATACCAAAGTAGTGGGGTATATATATATATATATACATATATATATAGTGTGTGTATATATATGTGTATATATATGGTATTTACTTATATATATAAATATATACAGATGCTATATAGACACATATATATGGGGTGCCTGGGTGATGGTCATTAAGAACGGCACATGATATAATGAGCACTGGGTTTTATATAAGACTGATGAATCACTGACCTCTACCTCTGAAACTAATAATACACTATAGGTTAATTAATTGAATTTAAATAAATGAATTTATAAGTATTATAGCATTCAATTTTTAACTAGTAGAAAAATCAATTTGTTAAAATTATATCTATCAATTTTTTTATATTTTGGGAGAAATCTCAATGTCTATTCATCTTATGTTTCCACATGAAGGCACTTCCAGCGTCTCTCAACCTCGTTCACTCCTGCCAGGACATACAATAATACAGGCATTTAGAAGTGTCTGAGCATTCATGAGCAGGTCATCAGCTCTGCTTAGTGGAGATACATACAAGAAGATACATACAAGCTCTGGTGTATCTTCTTTCATAAGGAAAGAGGGCAGTCCCTGTATAGCTGTGCCAGTGACTAGATGTGTAGTTTGTCCAGAGGGAATCTAGCAAGCCTATTCTGACTCCATACTTACTTATATCTTCAGTTCAGCTGCTATTAGTAATTCAAGATCCATCTGCCTGACTTCTATTTTTAAAGATTTTATTTATTTATTCATGAGAGACACAGAGAGAGAGGCAGAAACACAGGTAGAGGGAGAAGTAGGCTCCCTCAGGGAGCCTGATGCAGGACTCAATCCCAGGACCCCAGGATCATCACCTGAGCCAAAGGCAGACACTCAACCACTTACTCACCCAGGTGTCCCCATCTGTCTGACTTCTATGTTCATTTCTCAGTTGGGTTCCACCTTTAGGCAGGAGTCTTTACTGACTCCTCCCTAAAACTCTGATAAGAATAATAACAATAATAATTATTATTTATTAAATACCTACAGCTTAAATATATCAGTTCATTTAATTATCACAAGAAGCCTGAAAATTGTTAAGTTTACTAAGTTGAAGAAACAAGCCTCAAAATGGCCACATGATCCTCCTGAGGTCGCACAGCTAATAAGTTGGTAGACTGAGCAGCAACACCAGGTTTATTGGAAGCCAGCACGGTTGTGCCCTATCCCAGCCCAGACCCTTCTGTGTGTGGTAAAAGTGGGAGAGGATGGCAGGAAAGGCCTGAGAAGGCAAAATGTCTGGGAGGTCAGGTATTTTATTTTCTTGGCTTCCTTATCTTTCAGCAAATTTTATTGTTAATAATTAAAGCATGTTTTACTGTAGAGCTTTTTCATCTTCCTGTGAATTTCAGTAATTTATTAATGTAGCTTGGATTTTGTTAGAAGACAATAGTAAGATAGGGTTTAATTCAAAGAAATTTTCATTAGTGTGAATTTTTACAAATATCTCTCTATTCTGATATGAAGATATACTAATACAGAGACAGGTAATGACCCCTCTGCACACTTTTGTTCAAGACCTGGATCTTACAAAACTTTCTACCATGCTTAAACCCTTCGGTGATTGACTGTTTTCAAATTGTGGTAATTGGAGGTGTGACCTCTATCTATATAATTATACAACTCTTGGATTTAGCCAGAGTTAAGGTAAGAAAAGTTTCACATAGTGGGTGACACATAGTGGGATTTTTTTGTTCTTTATCTGGTATTTTGATATTTATCTGATCCTTTAGAAAGGATATTTATGTAACTTTTTAGGCTTCTGGTTTTAATTTTGATGACAGTATGATACCATGTCTCTTTTTCTTTAAGCCCTGAGATTAATAAAATGTATTCTTGGAGACTTCCCATTCACATAAGTGCTATTATCTCAAAGTCTTGATATAGGGAAACACCAGAAACCTCAATTCCTTCTGCCCTTTTCTCTGTGTTACTTGTCAAACGGTTATTGGAAATGAGCCTCTGACCTTTTTTTCTCCCACACAATTTCTAATAAAGATGCTGCCACACGGCCGTATCCTAGTAACTAGGTTTTACACTGAGAAAGACGATTAAGAAAGAGTCCAAGATAGGGCTGGTTTCGAACATCAGCAAAGGTAATTTGCTAGTCTTGCTCTCTTTTTCAATTTCCTTAATTTAGATGAATAACTCATCTAAGCTTAATGTTCTTTCTGATAAAAATACTGTCCTATGGACCCAAATTAGAATATTTGCTTTTGATTACCTTGCAGAACTATTTGCTCTCTTTTCTAAAAAGCTCAATAATTCATATAAGGCTCAGAGGAATAAAATCACTATGTGTGGCTGAAAAATCCCAACTCCCCTGCTGGGGTTAAATGGCAGGCTTCAAAGAATTTTTTAAATAAATAATCAAGAGAAATTCTCCATCTTGCCTCTGAACTGCTACATAAGCAGTTCCTTAGTCATTGGACTCTGCAGAGACACAGAAAAGCAGTAGTTCTACAAGCAGGTAGTACAAAGCAAGGACTTCCCGTCTTGCACCAAGGGCAGACTAGAACTGCTCTCCCGCAGGACTTGGTGGGACTGGAGTCCTCAACTTAGAATTCAGTAAGCTTGCTTTTATACTCCTAGAGTCTGAGAGCACAAAATGTACTCTTCCCAAGCCGATGTGAGAAGAGAGGCAAGACTATGTGGATACCCTGGAGAAGAGACCTCTGCTCTTTGAGCTGTCTGCTGGGCAGAAGGGGAAAAGCTTGGGAAGAAGGACTGGGTGGGTTTGTCGCTGTGTTACAAATGGCATTTTTGCTTTCCAGTTCACAGAGTAAGCAAGGGTTGGGTGCAGATGCCTGGCTTGGCACCTCCACCTAACCCTTGCTTCCTCCCAGTCTGAGCTTTTGAGCTTGGTATGCCTCTGTCACTTAGTATCAGGAAAGCCATAATTGGGCAGAATCCGGTAGCTTTAGGTTGTGAACACAAAAGTAGGTTTCCTAAAACCACTCTTCCCCGCCATCTGCTGCCCTTCCCTAATCTAGGAATGTTCATGATGGCAACTCACTGGGTGGGCAGGTCTGTGGGTCAGAGCCGACATGCGGTAAGTTCACTTAACAGGAGAATCACACTCTTCCAGGAGATTCTTCACTGTAACATGTCTAAAGAAATTTCTCAGGAATGTTAAGTCCTTCTTAGACATACACTTTTCAGTACTCTGGTGGTGCTTTTTCCTCCCATTTTCCTGAAATCAGTCTACCCCACACCAATGGGACTATGGGCTCGCATTGGCCAGTTATGCCAGCTACACTCAGGTTCCTTACCTAAATGGTTCAGGCATCTGCTTCTTTTCTTTCTTCCTTTACTGCAAAAGGGCTCCATATGTCTTGTTTTAGCACAGTATGCTTGCAGCCACAGCAGATTAAACAATGCCAATTGAGAACCATATGGCAAAATATGAAAATCCAAATCAAATTTATATCACTAGAATATAAGATTTCCTGAATTTTAGTTTTTCATACACCGTCATGAGGTCATATCTGCATCGGGAAGTTGTTTAATATTTTTCACTAAGATGACTCACATTTGTACTCCTGAACATTAACTTCAGAGGAAGCTACCATAAGGGTAATATCTTACTCATCATAAATTTAAAAAATAAATATAAAATAAATATGTGATCATTAGAATACAAACATTTTCATGCCCCCTGAAAATCATCTTGCAAACCAACAGTGGTTGCATACCATATTTTGAAAAATTCTGGTGTGCAGGCTTAAAATTTACAAGTACTTCTAGTAAACAGTAATTCACTTAATTATTTACAAAAACCCAGTATAATAATCCTTATTTTAGAGATGAGAAACAGGCACTTGCTCCAAAACGAGTTTTCAGGCTGAAAGAGACATTGACATTGCTTTTATTTGAGGCCCATCTTTTCTAATTTTTTACAATGGATGTGTGTGCTCCCCAGGATCTTTGTGGTCTAAGAGCCTAAAATTCCAGGCTTCATTTCTTTTAGAACAACGTTTCTTTTGGTTCCATGCATACCATAAAAAAAAAAAAAAACTCTACTTGTGACTGTCCACATTTTGGTTGCACTAAAACTGTGCCAAAATCATATATTTGAAGTAATTGATGATTGAACAAAGAAAAATTCCTCATAACATAAACATTCTATTTGGTAAGACAAGTGTTATTTTTCTTACCATTTGTCAGATTAAAAAAATCAAGCATTTAAATAATTTGTCCCAAGTCAAACATATTTCTATAAAACTAGAAACAAAAAAAGTTAAAAATTTTTATAAGACTCAAGTGGTGGTTAATATAGCACTTTATAAAGTACATTAGAAGACAGCAGCACTTTGAAAATCCTCCTAGTAAAAATATATTTAAAACATATAAACAATTTAATTGGAATAAAATGCCTTGATGATTTCTTCACCAAATTAATGAAGAGGTAAATTGTAATCATCTAAAACTAATAGCGAACCTAAAATTTCAGATAAAACAACATTCAGTTAATTAGTCAAAAGGAAAGATATTACACAAATGTTCAATTAAAATATCCATAAAATAAGAAAAAAAGACTGGCATTATTACTATGCCATTAAACATTATATTAATTCATGCTACAAATAAATATGTTTTTAACAAATGACCATGGCCTCCACACTAATTTAGTTTACTTCCAAATATACGTGCAATATGGGAATTTACAATTTCTAAGTGATAGAGAAGAATATCAAATAAATATTTCTCCCCCATTCCCTCTTTCACTCTCCCTTTGCCTAATCCTACTTTCTATTTCCATTCCTCAGAGGTAATTTTTGTGGAGTTCCTTGTCTACTCTTACTGAAAAATTTGTTGAATACTTATATTCTTTGTTTTTAGGCAAATAGTATCCAAAAATATTTATATCCACACTATTATGATCCACTTTTTCTTGATCCCAGATATCTCTTCAAATCACCAAATACCAAACCTTTGTATTCTCTCAGTGGTAGCAGTGTTCTATTGAAGGTATGTACAACCATTTATACTAGTGGTTGGAAGATTTTTTTTCTGCAAAGGGTCATATTACTATATGACCTAAATATTTGAGGCTTTGTAAGCTATAATGATCTTTTTCTCAGCTATTCAACTCTGCCATGAACAATATATAATTGATGGGTGTGGTTGTATTCTAATAAAACTACAGAAATAGGCTGCAGACTGGATTTGGCCCACAGGCCATAGTTTACTGAATCTTGACTTGTAAATTTAGTCACATAATGGTGGAAACAGTTATTACTTGTTTGTTGCTATGAAGAAAAGTGCTGCTATGAAACTCTATAATGCATATATATTTGCTTCATCAAGGTAGAATGAATCTATTACCAGGTATTTAAAATATTGCCTTTCAAAAAAATAAAATAATAAAATAAAATATTGCCTTTCAAACGCAACTGAATACACATTCTTCCCAAGTACACATGGAACTTTCTCCAGAATAGACCACATACTGAGTCACAAATCAGGTCTTAACCTATACCAAAAGATTGGGATTGTCCCCTGCATATTTTTAGACTATAATGCTTTGAAACTAGAACTCAATCACAAGAAGTTTAGAAGAAATTCAAACACGTGGAGGTTAAAGATCATCCTGCTAAAAGATGAAAGGATCAACCAGGAAATTAGAGAAGAATTTAAAAAATTCATGGAAAATAAATAAATAAATAAATAAATAAATAAACAAACATACATAAATAATGGAAACTAATGAGAATGAAGATACAACCATTCAAAATCTTTGGGATACAGCAAAAGCAGTCCTGAGGGGGAAATATATCGCAATACAAGCATCCATCAAAAAACTGGAAAGAACTCGAATACAAAAGCTAACCTTGCACCTAAAGGAGCTGGAGAAAGAACAGCAAATAAAACCTTCACTCAGCAGAAGAAGAGAATTAATAAAGATTCAAGCAGAACTCAATGAAATAGAGACCAGAAGAACTGTGGAAAAGAACAACAAAACCAGGAGTTGGTTCTTTGAAAGAATTAATAAGATAGATAAACCATTAGCCAGCCTTATTAAAAAGAAGAGAGAAAAGACTCAAATTAATGAAATCATGAATGAAAAAGGAGAGATCACCACCAATACCAAGGAAATACAAATGATCTTAAAAACTTATTTTGAGCAGCTATACGCCAATAAATTAGGTAATATAGAAGAAATGGCCGCATTTCTGGAAAACCACAAACTGCCAAAACTGGAACAGGAATAAATAGAAAACCTGAACAGGCAAATAACCAGGGAGGAAATGGAAGCCGTCGTCAAAAACCTCCCAAGACACAAAAGTCCAGGGCCAGATGAGTTCCCAGAGGAATTCCATCAAATGTTTAAAGAAGAAACAATACCTATTCTACTAAAGCTGTTTGGAAAGATAGAAAGAGATAGAATACTTCCAAACTCATTCTATGAGGCCAGCATCACCTTAATTCCCAAACTAGACAAAGACCCCACCAAAAAGGAGGATTGTAGAGCAATATCCCTGATGAAGACAGATGCAAAAATTCTCAACAAGATATTACCCAATAGGATCCAACAGCACATTAAGAAGATTACTCACAATGACCAAGTGGGATTTATCCCCGGGATGCAAGCCTGGTTCAACACTTGTAAAGCAATCAACATGATAGATCAAATCAACAAGAGAAAAAACAAGAACCATATGATCCTCTCGATAGATGCAGAAAAAGCATTTGACAAAATAGAGCATCCATTCCTGATCAAAACTCTTCAGAGTGTAGGGATAGAGGGAACATTCCTCAGCATTGAAAAGCCATCTACTAAAAGCCCACAGAAAATATAATTCTCAATGGGGAAACACTGGGAGCCTTTCCCCTAAGATCAGGAACACAAGAGGGATGACCACTCTCACCACTGCTATTCAACATAGTACTAGAAGTCCTAGCCTCAGCAATCAGACAACAAAAAGACATTAAAGGCATTCAAATTGGCAAAGAAGAAATCAAACTCTCCCTCTTCGCTGATGACATGATACTCTACATAGAAAACCCAAAAGCCTCCACCCCAAGATTGCTAGAACTCATACAGCAATTTGGTAGCATGGCAGGATACAAAATCAATGCCCAGAAATCAGTGGCATTTCTATACACTAACAATGAGACTAAGGAAAGACAAATTAGGGAGTCAATCCCATTTACAATTACACCCAAAAGCATAAGATACCTAGGAATAAACCTAACCAAAGAGGTAAAGGATCTATACCCTAAAAACTACAGAACACTTCTGAAAGAAATTGAGGAAGACACAAAGAGATGGAAAAATATTCCATGCTCATGGATTGGCAGAATTAATATTGTGAAAATGTCAATGTTACCCAGGGCGATTTACATGTTCAATGCAATTCCTATCAAAATACCATGGACTTTCTTCAGAGAGTTGGAACAAATAATCTTAAGATTTGTGTGGAATCAGAAAAGACACCGAATAAGCCAGGGGAATATTGATAAAGAAAATCAGAGCTGGGGGCATCACAATGCCAGATTTCAGGTTGTACTACAAAGCTGTGATCATCAAGACAGTGTGATACTGGCACAAAAACAGACACATAGATCAATGGAACAGAATAGAGAATCCAGAAGTGGACCCTCAACTTTATGGCCAACTAAACTAATATTCGACAAAGCAGGAAAGACTATCCACTGGAAACAAGTCTCTTCAATAAATTGTGCTGGGAAAATTGGACATCCACATGCAGAAGAATGAAACTAGAGCATTCTCTTACACCATACACAAGATAAACTCAAAATGGATGAAAGAGTTAAATGTGAGACAAGATTCCATCAAAATCTTAGAGGACAGTGCAGGCAACACCCTTTTTGAACTTGGCCACAGTAACTTCTTGCAAGATACATCCATGAAGGCAAGGGAAACAAAAGCAAAAATGAATGATTGGGACTTAATCAAGATAAAAAAGCTGCTGCACAGCAAAATAAACAGCAACAAAACTAAAAGACAACCTACAGAATGGGAGAAGATATTTGCAAATGATATATCAGATAAAGGGCTAATATCCAAGATCTATAAAGAACTTATTAAACTCAACAGCAAAGAAACAAACAATCCAATCATGAAACAGGCAAATGAAATGAACAGAAACTTCAGAGGAAGACATAGACATGGCCAACAAGCACATGAGAAAATGCTCCGCATCACTGGCCATCGGGGAAAGACAAATCAAAACCACAATGAGATACCGCCTCACACCAGTGAGAATGGTGAAAATTAAGAAGATAGGAAACCACAAATGTTGGAGAGCATTTGGAGAAAGGGGAACGAACCCTCTTGCACTGTTGGTGGGAATGTGAACTGGTGCAGCCACTCTGGAAAACTGTGTGGAGGTTCCTCAAAGAGTTAAAAATAGATCTGCCTTATGACCCAGCAATTGCACTGCTGGGGATTTACCCCAAAGATACAGATGCATTGAAACGCTGGGACACCTGCACCCCAATGTTTATAGCAGCAATGTCCACAATATCCAAACTGTGGAAGGAGCCTCGGTGTCTCTCAAAAGATGAATGGATAAAGAAGATGTGGTCTATGTATACAATGGAATATTACTCAGCCATTAGAAATGACAAATACCCACCATTTGCTTCGACGTGGATGGAACTGGAGGGTATTATGCTGAGTGAAGTAAGTCAATTGGAGAAGGACAAATATATTGTCTCATTCATTTGGGGAATATAAAAATAGTGAAAGGGAATAAAGGGGAAAGGAAAGAAAATGAGTGGGAAATATCAGAGAGGGAGACAGAACATGAGAGACACCTAACTCTGGGAAATGAACAAGGGGTAATTGAAAGGGAGGTGGGTGGGGGTTTGGGGTAACTGGGTGACAGGCACTGATGGGGGCACATGATGGGATGAGCACTGGGTGTTATGCTATATGTTGGCAAATTGAACTCAAATAAATAAATAAATAAATAAATAAATAAATAAATAATAAAATATTGCCTTAAAATAAGAAGACAATCTTGTATATTCTGGCCTTCTTTCCATCAAGTCCATGCGGGCTATCCATGGACAAATGGGCATTTTCTGTCTGGGCCCAGTTAATTTTTTGATCTGGTCTGTTTCTCACCCTTACAATAGCTAAGTGAAAAATCCAAAGATTCAAATCTATTATTGTATCTAGTTCCTATGTCTCCTGTCTCATGTTATCTAGAGATTAGTGACAGAGTGTCTTCCTTTTGGGAGAGAATTGTCTAACTCAAAGGTTGCATGTAAATAGAAACACCTGGAAAAACCCGAATGGAGAATAAATGGAATGCCTGTCCTTTTTTTTTCTTTTTCTCTTTTACTTTATACTTTGTTCTTTTTTTTTTTCCTGAGACTCTTCTTAGCTAGTTGAATTTATCAGCAGAATAGTACCAGATACAATAGGAGGTTTCTGAGATCAGCTTTTAGTGTTTAATTAAAGACCTCAAAGATACAAAGATAACAGCTACTTCAAAGGATAGAGAGGCTACTACTTTCAACTGCAGGGAATTTAGAAAAACAGAACATCAGATCAGGTGTTATCACAGAGGATGGTTGGCACAATTTCTTCCTCTTCCTTGAGTTAAGAATTCCTGGCAAGACACCTGCAGGTAGAGTTAAGCAAGAGCCTCTGCTCCTACCCCTCTAAAATGGTCTCCCAATCAGTGCATGGACATATATGAATTGTAACTCATTTTTCTTTATCACTGAAGTGCCTGTTTGAATTATTATTAATAGTGATAGCATCCTCATTTCCTTTCTTGTGCTTAAAAAAATAAAGTTTAGGAAGGTGTCCATGATGGCAGCACAGAAAGATCTCGAACCTATCTCCTGCCATGAATACACCAAATCTATAGCTACATCTGAATCATTTCCATCTAAAATGATTATTCTCCACAACAAAAGGTAAAAGGACCACATCGATTCAGGTAGCAGAGGCAGACACTCAATCTCACAAAAATAAAACACGTTCCCCATGCACCAGGATACAACAGGGAGGGATCTCACCAGGCAGGTACTTCTCCTAGAGGAGCAAAGGGTTGGTGCCCCTTATCAGGCACTCTGGCCCCTGCACTGGAGAACAAAGTTCCCATACTGTGTGGGTTAGAAAACCAAAGAAGCAAATGTCCAGGCATCCCTAAGTGCTATTGGAAACTGAGATTTCCCTCTTAGAGGGCTCATGTGTTATCTTGCTGGTCCCAAGATCCAGGGAGAAAACATCAGATTGAAAAGCACCTAGATTATACATAAGGGAGAGTCATTTGCTGATCTGGGAACATTGGCTGGAAGGGCAGGGGATAATTGAGACATTCCCTGGAGACGGAAGCACTAGCAGACACCACTGTTGCCCTTTCCACATAGCCTGCTAGCACAGCTGGGTGAGCTTGGATGCAGCACCCTCCTGCTGCCTTCCTGGGACAGGTAGGCATAAGCTGTCATAGGACTTGCTAAGGCCAGAGAGTGCAAGTGGTTGCAACACTTTTCTACCCTCTGGCTGAGGCTGGCAAATGTGGGCAGCCAAGGTATTCTCCAGCTCCCAGCCTAAACCCAGTATGCATGCATAGAAATTACCCTCCCATTGCATTGCTAAAGCCCAGTAAGCATGAACAATCAAGACATTTTCCCATTGCGTATCTGAAATCCATAAACATAGCCCACCCACTATATTCTCAAGCTGCCATGTTAAAGCCAACAAGCACATACAATCTACACAGGGGACACTTGATTACCTGACCATGGTGATCAAGAGACCTGGTGTTCTGGAGCTCCATGGGACTCTAACAATCAGAAAGACAGCTTTTGGCAGGCCATTAGCCCCAGAGAAATGCACAGACAGCAGTCTGAAGTACAACTCTGAGTTCCTGTGAAAAAAAGCCTATTTACTTAGTCTGGAGCCTTATCCTAAGGAACAGGCCTTTAGGTTTCTCAAACATCTAAAGGTTAAGGAAGAGTTCGCAGGAAGTAAGCAGGCAAACATCATCCTTGTGCACAACCTTGGCCTTCTTCCAACTCAACAAAACTTCCAAAAGGAAGCTTATACATTCATCTGGAGCTATGATTTTTGCAACTGTCACCCAAGGTACACCTCCAAATCTCCTGAGCTAGAGGCCGGGATTATGATTGGGGCCCAATAGGACTATCTATGTTTGCCTGCTTTCAAAGCTGCTACCTAAGGGTTTGATTTCCAATTAGCCTGAAACTAGGTGATAAATGAGGTTCCTCCCCTTGGTCACTGACAGGTCTTGGCACACACACCCTCAACAATGAAGATGTATCAAGGATAAATTAGGTGGTTTAGATAATAACAAAGGTTCAAGCAACAACCAAAAGGTTAGAACATTGTTAAATGAAAAAGATTATCACTTACACAAGGCCACTAAGAGACAGAGAGGTAACTGCTTTGCCTGATACATAGAAATAAACACAGAGAGTTAAGCAAAGTGAAGCAACAGAAATATTTTTGCAAATGAAAGAACAAGATAAAACATCAGAAAAATAACTTAATAATATAGAGATAAGTAATCTACCTGATAAGAAATGCATAGTGTTGGTCATAAAGATGCTCACTGAACAAAGATTGACCAGACAAGGATGCACAAAGAAAAAATATTACAGGCCAATATCCCTGGTGAACATAGATACAAAAATCCTCAACAAAAAATTGACAAACCAAATATGGCAATACATTAAAAGGATCACACACCCATAATTAAGTGGAATTTATTCCAGGAATGCAAGGATAGTTCAACATTCATAAATCAGTCAACACAATATGCCACATTAACAAAATGAAAGATAAAAATCATACGATCATCTTAATAGATGCAATTAAAAAATTTGACAAAATTAAACATCTAAAAAAATTCTTAACAAAGTGAGTATATAACAAAGTGAGTATACAGGAAATGTACTTCAACATGGCAAAGGCCATATATGACAAACGCACTACCAACATCATATTCAATGGTGAGGAGCTGAAATTTTTTCTTCTAAGGTCAGGAGAAAGACTAGGATGCTTACTATTCCCACTTTTATTTAACATAGTATTGGAAGTCCTAGCCATAAAAATTAGACCATAAAAAGAAACAAAAGGCACAAAAGTGAGAAATAAAACTGTTATTATTTGCAGATGATATAGTACTATATATACAGAAAACCCTAAGACTCCACCAAAAAACTACTAGAACTAATAAGTGAATTCACTAAAGTTGCAGGATACAAAATTAGTATACAAAAATCTGTTGCATTTCAAACAAACTATCAGGGGAAAAACTCAAGAAAATAATTCTATCTATAATCAGATCAAAAAGAATAAAAAAACCTAAGAATAGATTTAACAAAGAAGTGAAAGATCTGTATTTTGAAAACTATAAAACATTGATGAAAGAAATTAAAGATGATACAATTAAATAGAAAAATACTCAGTGCACATGCATTAGAAGAATTAATATTGTTAAAATACCCATACTACCCAATGCAATCTACAGATTCAATGCAATCCCTATAAAAATTCGAGTGTCATTTTTCATGAACTAAAACAAATAATTCTAAAATTTGTGTGGAACCACAAAAGACCCCAAATAGTCAAAACAACCTTGAGAAAAAAGAACAAAGCCAGAAGTATCGTGTTCTTTTTCCAAACTCTACTACAAAGCTATGTAATCAAAACAGTATTGTTGGTATGAAGACAGACATATGGATCAATGGAAGAGAATAGAGAGCCCAGAAATAAACCCATGCATAGATGGTCAATTAATTTACAGTGAATGAGGAAAGAATATACAATGAGGAAAGAACTGTCTCTTCAATAAATGATTTTGAGAAAACTGGACAGCTACATGCCAAAGAATGGAACTAGACCACTTTTGCATATCATGCAAAAATCAACTCAAAATAGATTAAAGACTTGGATGTGTGACCTGTAATCATAAAGTTCCTAAAACAAAACAGTAAGTTCCTTGATATCTGTCTCAGCAATATTTTTAATTGAAATATAATTGGCACACAATGTTATATTAGTTTATGTTTATAAAATATTGATTCAATAATTCTAGACATTCCTGAATGCTCACCACTTTAGGTATAGTCACCATCTATCACCATACAATATTACAACATTATTGACTATATTCCCCATACTGTTAATTTTCATCTCCATGGATTATTTATTTTGTAATTGTAAATTTGTATCTCTTAATCTCCTTCTATTTCACTCATCTCTTCACCCTTCAGGCAATCACCAGTTTATTTTCTATATTTAAGAGTTTTTTTGGTTTTTTAACATTTATTTTATAAGTGAAATAATATGGTATTTGTCACTGTCTTATTTATTTAACATAATACCTTCTAGGTCCATCCATGTTATCACAAATAGCAAGATTTCATTCTTTTATGGTTCGATAATATTCCATTGTATATATGTATCACCAAGGGAAGGGGTGGTAGGGAGTACTGAAATAGGTGAAGAGGATTAGAAACATGAATTTCCAGTTATAAAATAAATAAGAAATTAGGATATAATATACAGCATGGGGAATATAATCAACAATATTGTGTTAATTTTATAAGGTGAAAGATGGTGACTGGAATTCTTATGGTGACCATTCCCCAACATATACAAATTTCAAATCACTGTAGTATACACTGAAATAATATAATATTGTATGTCAATTACACCTCAATAAATTAAAAAAATAAATAAATGGACAACCAACAAATAGATAAATAAAGTCCCATGTGTTTGATTCACCATCATCCCATCAGACAATTAGGCTGAGATTTTTGAATAATTATCTTTGTGCTTAAAATTTATTAAATATATGACTGAAGGTCTTACCTTTAGAGGGTAACACTCACCACATGAACTAGGTAGGTCCCAAACTAACAAAGGAGATATAGAGACCTTTAAGAATTACTGATATGGCAGTTAATATTAATCTGAATTTGAAATTTAACTTGACAGAAATCCATTCAGGCTCATTAGATTCTAGCAATGTCATGGTTTTCATGATTGTCACTTCTGTCATGAGCTAGCTTATCTTAACCAAGGGTATCTGGAATATTCCACCTCATAAAAAGAAAAGGTTATATCCTTTCAGTGTTCATTCTCTCTGAGCCCTTCCCACTTATCTGTGGGAATGTCTATCTTTCCTCTCTAGTGTCTCACCCCCTTTTCCATAATAAGTCTATGAAGTCCAAGGGTATTTATTCAAATTAGGACTGTCAGTCCTGGTTATCAGTGATCCAGAGAAAAGACATCAGAGGGTCTCATCAGTTCCCTGAAATGCATCATTCTTAATCATGTTTGCTGCTACTTCTGCCAAAAAATTATGGAATCTGGTATAACTTTAGTGATCCAGATATGATCCTCACAGAAACAAGGTTTTCTGTGGCTGTTTCTTAGAAGGGAGCAAAAAAAGATCAAGTTTCTCTCTCCAGTATTATAACTACCTCTGGCCTCCCCACACACAGCATGATAGGGAACCAGAGAAAGTCTCCCAAGGATTTAGGGAGGGCATAGGATGACACCCTATGTTAAAACCTTGCAATTAGCACCCAAAAGAAATCAAGCAGATGTGGGGAGGAAAGTGAGTGATATCTGTTAGGTTAACATCACCAAAGAAAAGACTAGTAGGCCAGTTTCCTTAGCCTGGAATAGGACACTCTACTGGGCTTGCATGTCAGACTTTGCTAGCAGTACCTTGTGCTAAAAACCTGTATGTGCTCATTCAGAAAATCACGAAAGGGCTTTCTTGAGAAGTCCCTTCATTTTGAATATGGACTGGAAACATAATTTGACAATGTAGACACTCACACACATAAACACACAGAAACCATTGTTTATTACTTATAATTGCTCCACCCAAATTGCCACAAAGCAGCTGACCCTGATGTCACCTGGAACTAGCTGCAGGTAATTAAACCATCCCTTTCAGCTGCTTTCCACATAGCCTTTCCACTGCCCCAGAATAGGAACCCTTCATCAAGGTGTTTGACAATATCTTATCACCCATCTCTTCCCCAGGGATGTATAAAAAAAGGAACAGGGTATTAGAAGTCCAGAACAGTCAGGGAAGGGTCCTTACCTTACATCTATTTTACCAAAAGGATCTACTCAAATGGTCTTCCCCAAACAAAAAGTTCTTCTCCAGAGTATCCCGAACCCCCTGTCCTCGAGAAACTTTTATGACAACACCTCTAACTAAATACATACATATTTTTTTAAAGTTCCACATCTCTAGACATTCCATTACACAGTGAAGTTGTACAGATACTTAACTATCTATTCAAGCACATTTATTACAGTACATGCATTAAACCAGCAGAGCAGAAACTAAAATTTTTGTTACTGTGTTAGTTCGTCACTCATTTTGAGTTAACAGTACACAGTGAACAAACTCTAAGATATTTATCTATTTTGGAAATGTTGAGAAAGTAAATATAAGCTTTCTGCTTCATATGGATGGTTTAACCAGTGGATTTCTAAATTTCCTTCTGATCAGTAATCTCAGCAGTGAGCAGGTCTATTTCCCTCCTGCTCATTCTGATCGAGACCTTGAGTTCCTTGATAGTATCTCCAGCAAGGTACTTTCCAGTGAGAGCCTGGACCATGTTCAAAAACTTTCCTTACCTGGAGCTCAAATATCTCTCTTTTTGATATCTACATTTGTCCTCATCCTCAATTTTTGGATCCACCCAAAATAAATCTATTCTTACTCTCAAATCACAGCCATTTGAATATTGACAGACAGCTACCAGGTTCTTCATAAGCTTTCCTTCTCCAGGTTAAATATCTCTGATTGTTTCAACTAATCATCTTCTTGTATGGTTTTAAGTAATTTCGTCATCCTTTTTTGCCCTTTACCAGTGTTCAAAGATAAACTGAGGCAGATTAAAAATGTTAAGAGTTTATTTGAGCAAAAATTAACTGGAATCATGAAGCACAAAATCAGAAATAACTGGGAGCTCTACCAACATGAGGCAGGAAAAGACTTATATGGAGACAGTGCAGAAGGAAAGACAGGAAAGCATTTGATTGACTACAGTTTAAAGCCTAGTTGGCTGTTTGTGACTGCTTGTCCTTAGCATTTGATTTCATAACCTTAAGGCGTTTATTGGCTTAGGTTTTGGTTTGCTTACATAGGCCACCATATCAATCTAATGGTCTCTTTATATAATTAATTTAACACCAGACATACATCAGAGGAGAATAAACATCCTTAGTTGCAAGAACATTGCATCTAGAGTATTCCATATAGTTGATTGTAATAATGTTAATGGTAACAACAAATAGTGATGTGTACCAACTATATGTAAGGATGGTTCTGATTGATTTACATGCCCTAACTCTCTTACCACCTCAATAATTCTAATGTCAGGTTGGGTTCTCCATCTACCTATGCTGTTTGTTATACAAACATACTTGAAAAGATAGTCCATCAAAAAAGTTGATGTGAGATATGCAGAAATGCTATGGAAAATTGTCTCCCAAAAAAATGCCAAGAGTAAAATGCCATGACTTTCTATCCATCTAAGAGGGAAACAAAACCAAAATATAATTATAAAACACCATGAAAATTTCTATAATATGAGTAAGACTAGGAAGCTGCAGGCACATACAAAAGTAGACACCAGTGACTGGTTAAGACTATGATGAGCTCACTGAAGGTGGCAATCATGCTTTCTCATGATTGGTGTCTAAAAAGTTTTCTAGAATTTAGTAA
Source organism: Nyctereutes procyonoides (assembly GCF_905146905.1). Classification (NCBI taxonomy): domain Eukaryota; kingdom Metazoa; phylum Chordata; class Mammalia; order Carnivora; family Canidae; genus Nyctereutes; species Nyctereutes procyonoides. Next base: position 9,907,174 of record NW_026575145.1, read on the forward strand.
GTTCATGATAACATTTGTAGGAAATAGGAAGAAAGGAAGGGTAGGATACCTCATGACCATAAAATTTACCAGCATGCAAAAGATATTAACTATTTTATGCAGTAAAAATTTGAGCCCTAAAGATTTTAAGCTTTGGCAGAATGATGGCAATGGAAACATTTGCAAAATAGTCTTAAAAAGTTAAATAACCTAAAAAAGTCAAATGACCTTTTTGTCCTCATTTCTTTTATAGCAAATGACAATGCCCAATAACTTGAACACCAATACGTCATGCTTGATATTCAGATTAGTATATTTGAATAATTAGTTACTACATTTCAGAAACATTTTCAGATGAATAATCATAAATATACAACATGAAGCATGCATTTACTCATTCTGCCATTTTTTCTAGAAGGTCATTAAAGGTCTTGTGTAGCTTTAGCACTGAATGTGTTGCATTTGCTCTAAGCAATCTCATTTTATAAGTTTCAAGTTAAATCTGTTGTTATATCTTATTTTCTCCCATATTTTATTCTTCATAACAGAGGTGGAGTGTAGAGTAACGTCTCCAACTCATTGAGTTTCAGTCTTGGGCATTCCAGAAAACTTTGATAAGTATACTTCTGTCAGACTAGAGAAGGACCAGTTGTGTTCATGATATATAGTAAGATATAAAAGAAAAAAGAAGAAGAAAGAAAGAAGAAAGAAAGAAAGAAAGAAAGAAAGAAGAAAGAAAGAAAGAAAGAAAGAAAGAAAGAAAGAAAGAAAGAAAAGAGAAGAAAGGACAACAGAGACAAAAAGTTCAAAATCTTCTCTACAAACTTTTGAACTCCAAGAGTCCTTTAAGATTCTATCTGGAAAGGAGAACACAAGACTGAAAAAGCCTGTCTTCCAAATCATTCATAACTCTTTTCTTTTAAACACTGAGGAAGAAAATAACCTCTCTTGGTATTGAACATATTTGACAGAGCATATTTTTTTAAAAAAATGCATCTTCATGTGTGGGCCAATAGCATCTACTTCAACTTCACGGATCACTGAACTTAGTCCATAGCTTTACCCCATCTCTATCCTTTACTCTGTGTCTGTCTCATCACTGTCAATGACCAAGCTTCTACTTCATGAAGCAAACAGGGATCACTGGGCATGATCCTAATTCGATTGAACAAATACTTATTGCATGCCTACCACATGTAGTAATTTATTGATTTCAGGCATTCAAAGACAGGTAGAACATCATCTCTACTTTCAAGAGCTTGCCTCCCACCCCTACGGCTTTTTCCACCTAAACATTTATCCACATCTATTCCTTCTTTCCTCTTTCAGTCTAAGCTCTCTTAAGGCTAAGTCTTCAAACAGAACTCTTAATTATATCTTTCCCTCATTCCTCATGTTCCTTGCTTATAACTCCATCTGATTTCACCTTATAAACCTCTTAATTTTCACTGGCTAAGGTCAAGAGTGTGCAGAGGTACCAATGAAACAAGAATGATAGAATATTGACAAATGTTGAAGCTGTGTGATGAGTTCACAGAGGTTAATTATAACACTTGCTTATTTTGTATATATTTGAAATTTTCCATTTTAAAAAGTCTAAAAAGAGATATGCCAACCAGAGAACTGTTTGGGTACTATAGAACTCTTTTATTTCTCAGTGACTCTGGTCATTTTTAACATAAATAAACAATTTTTTTTCCACATCTGCACTGCTCCCTTGCTGTGGTTGATACTGATTCTGGGTGTAAAAGAAAATTTGAGAGGAAGTAGAGTGTCTAAATCAATGTGTATCTAATTATGTCTCACCCTCGTTAAAAATCCCTTGTTGGCTCTTTGAGGAAAAAAATTCAAACTCTTTAAAATGGCATTCATAACTTCAGAACTTCCCATATTATCTCACTTATATCTTCAGCTTTATCTCACTCAATATTTGCCCATATCATTCAGCATGGACACATCAACTACTTCCATATCAGTGAATTTGCTACGAACTCTTACACCTTCTTGACCTTATACATACTAATCTCTGCCTGGAGAGACAGCCTCATCCCCCAGGTCTCCTGGCCAGTTCTTATTCACCTTCATCACTGTAGCGAAATACTACAGAATGTGTACTGTCTTGCCCATCGTCACACTCTGTCATACTATATACTCTGTCATTCTCACACTCTGTTACTCACATGCTTCCCCCACTACACTGTGAGAAGCTTGGAGGCTGAGTCTGTGCCTCATTCACCTTTCTATTCTTGGCACCAGCCTAATGATTACAACTCGGTAGATGTTAAAATTCCTGCTAAATTAATCAATGAATAAATATAAATGAAATGCTAAGGACATAGGCATATCATATAGAAATATATACACTAAAGATGCAGGCATATCATATGAAAACATAAAGATAAATCATAGCTGATAAAATTAAGAGGCACCAGAAAAGTTTTCTGATGACTAATTTGAATATGAAAGAATCTCATAGAGCCTAATAAAATATTTTAGGGGATACAGTGATGATTGAAACAACACTTCCGAGCTCACATAGCTTACATACCATTTAAGGTATACAGATAATTAACAAACACAGAATATAGCATGAAGTAGTGATAAGTGTAATGAAAATAAAATTAAGGCAAGGCCAGAGTTGGCAGGGGTGATAGATGACATAAAGAGGCGAGTATAAGTTTCTTTGGGGAGGTAATATTTGAATAGAAATCTGAATGAAGAAAAGTAATAAATTGATAATCAGGAGGAAAAGCAGTCAGAATACAAGGACCCAAAAGTGAAAAGACACAGAATTGGTAATTTCAGTAAATAGGAATCCTTGTGTCAAAACCTGAAATTCTGCCTCCAGAAAGATGTGTCCTTCGGGGTCCTTCAGGCTTTTATTCTTCAACATTTTTTATTAATAAGCAAACACTCTTAGAAGCAGTGACATTTCAACTAAGGATTAATTAACAACCTGCAGAGAATAAAACAAGAGTAGGAGGGTAAAGTGAATCGCAGGACCAGAGCACACTAAGCCATGCCCAGGTTGTTGCTGTACCTACACTGGTCCTGGGTAGAGACGATGACCCATTGAGATAACCTATGTACAAGTGAGGTGGGAAACAAAGTGATGTTGCTGCTTCCTGTCCTCCCAATTGTGCACACCCCATCTCCTCCACCCACTTTGCCCAATTAAAAAGCATCTTCTAAACAGCATCAGGGTCAGTGGCAAGAAGGATTGTAAATTCTGAGATGCTATCAGTCACTCTAAAGAAAATAAAAGAATCGATTATTTTGACTTTGAGCAAATGACCCTGCAATGGCAAGGCAGAAAAATGTGGTCCTTGCGAGTCCAGGCAGCTTTGAGTCCATAGCAGTGACTCTGCCACTGGTACCTTTTAGCAGTGGCACTAACAGGATGGCTAGTAATACAGGCTCCGGAGGCTAAGATCACTCACGCTCTGAAAGGAAAAACACATGCTGCCCTTTCAGACACTTGGAAAAATCAACAGAGCAGCAAAAGTGAGATAAAGAAGATGACAGCTCTAGCCAACGACAGGGACGTCAGGACATCAGCCAGGAAAACACATCACAGAAAGAAAGTGTCTTACTGCGCCCACAGGTGCAGTGGTCAAATTCAGGTTTCCACTCTTTCCGTGAACAGAAAGAGCTTTAACATCAAGAGTCCCCACCGCAGGCCCTCAGTAATGCCCACAGCGTGTTCTGTCTACTTTATTTGACTTAATCCTGACGAGCACTGACTCAGGCTATCATGCACAGTTCGAAGATCAGGAAACTGAGGCTCAAAGGCACATTCACAAGTGGTACAGCAAAAGCAGGTACCTAGGTTATATCATCTCAGGTCACAGTGGGCCTGCACCTGGAATGTGATCACACAGGCCGGAGAACTCTCCACTTCGCTTCTCAGGTTGCCCAGCTTCTAACCAGTTCACCCCCATCACTTGTCTCTTTCCTGCCCCTGCCCCTGGCAGGACGTGCTGGAACTTGAGCGGAAGAATCAGGCTGCCCAGCTTCTAGCTCTCCTGCTAACTACCTACCTGACACTGGCGTTATTTAACGGTGCTGCATTTTTGCCTCCTCGTCTGTAAAATGAGGATGTTGATACTCAGAGTCCTCAAAGCAATGCTGGTCCCATACTGAGAGCTCAGTAAAGTTTGCCGTTACAGTTATATTCCTTTCCCCATCATGCTTTCATGTGTCCTCACATCTTCATAAGACTGGCTATGCTTGGGATCCCTGGGTGGTGCAGCGGTTTGGCGCCTGCCTTTGGCCCAGGGCGCGATCCTGGAGACCTGGGATCGAATCCCACATCGGGTTCCCGGTGCATGGAGCCTGCTTCTCCCTCTGCCTGTGTCTCTGCCTCTCTCTCTCTCTGTGACTATTATAAATAAGTAAATTGAAAAAAAAAATTTAAAAAAAAGACTGGCCATGCTTTGTCAAATCCTCCTTTCTTGCCCCCCTCTTCTGCCCTGAACCCCCTAAAATCGTATAACCTTGCCCCTAACAACAACCCGTTCTCTTCTTCCTCCCTTTCCACCATTCCGTGTTCTGTCTGCCACTGCCTCTGCTGACAGTGCCTGGGACAGGTCCAGCCCCGCCACCCAACACTACCTGGAGATAGTTCAGAAACACACCTGTGAAAATTGCTGCAGAGTGGGCAGCGGGAGGGCTTTGCTGAGGGTTTACAGAAGTCCGAGAACACAGAGATTTATAGCAATTGCCACTTCCTTAGAGGCCAAGGACACTGGAACTCCTCAGGACTAATAATGAGCTCACTCTTATGCACCCATTCTTACACGACTGCTTGGAAGCAGAAGAAATCCATGCCAGCTAAAGTTTCAGGCTAATTAAAAGCATGTTTACTTGCCTTATCCATATCGTTCTACTCCTTCCTGCTCACCCAGGACAGAAGATAGAGTTTTCTTTTGATCCAGGTCCCATCTGGCACCTTTGTAGCTTATCAAATGAATTATTTCAAAAAGCAAAATGGTTAAGTCTGAGAAGAAGAAAGGGGAAAGGACACAGAACACAACTGAATTAGTACTCCTGCCACAACAGTGGGGCATCGTGCCCATTCATACACCCTAGTGTCACTGAACCATGTTTCTTGAAGGTACATAACAGAGAACATTATACTTCTGAAACTGAAAACCTGACTTTGATCACAGCAGAAAGAAATCTTGAGGGCTGAGTCCCGTGTCTTTCGCACCCAGACCCTATGGTGTTCATTCAGTACAGTGACTTCTACCCCAGGAAAGCTCGACAAAATACTTACTAAGGGGTGGTGATTCTTAGTTGTATAAAGATCCTTGATGGTGACAGTGTGCAGAGGGATTTCAAGTCCAGTCCAAATGGTTACTGGTGCCAGGAAATACCAAGCACAAGTGAAATGGGCCAGGTGAGAAGTATGGCAAAACTGGGGTGCTGATCCCCCCTGGAAGGGCAGGGTTGCTGCTCTGCACCAGCTGATGGCCACTGTGCACAAACACAAGTCTAAAGCTGCCAGATACTTGGTTTTCCAGAAGAAGCAGGAATTTGCCTGTAACTGTTGACAACTAATTGAACTTTTTGAAAATCTTGAGGCATAGCAAACAAAACATATCTGTAGGCCCTCACCTGCAGCCTGTTGCCATAAAAGGTCTAAGTGCTCTGTTTGACACAGGACAAAGTTATTTATCATCTGGATACTTCAATTTGTCTATCATAAAACAGGGATAATTATAATACCTTCCTAATGGGATTGTTTGGGGAATTAAATCTATTACTACAGGGTAAGCATTTGGACTACATGGCACAGTAAGCATTATTATTCAAGATTATATTTTTTACACGTGTACCTGGATTAATGTGAATGAAATATGCATCCTATGCAAGTCCTACATCCTGGTTTTGACTGTGTCATCTCAATAAAGAATCTCACTAGTTGGAAAAGAGCTGTCCTCTCACTTTCACAATTTGCAGCTCTAGAAACTGAGTCAGAAGGGAGTCCATTTGTTGACATCAGCATGAACATCAGCACAAAGTCCTCAGCAGGAACAGGAGGCATCTTGTCAACTTGGCCATGGGTATCCTGTCTGCTGGGATGACCTCTGCTATTGCTTATGGCCATACATTTTTTCCTTGTGGTTCTCCGTGCTTTTGCCATGTCAGAAAGACAAGTTTATAAAGGCAGTGAACAACCTCGCCCTGTAAAAAGTCTTCAGTTATGGGCAGACTATCCATTGGTATTCAGTTTATCCTTCAAGCTAATTTGCAGAGCTTCACTACAGACATCCTGCTCGGCATCACTTAAGGACACATTTTCAAATTAGATCTGGCAAAGTAAACATCCTTGAAAAATAAGAATCCATACTCCAGAGGCCATTCTAAAGCATGGGTATTCAAACATAATAGCTCCTTAGTTCTCAGAGTGTGGTCCTGAGGCAGCAGCATCAGCAATACCTGGGATCTTATTAGAGACACAGAAGGTTGGGCCTCACCAAGGCCTGCCCAAATCGAATCTTCCCTCCCAGGAGATCTATGGAAATATTCAAATTTGAGAAATTAACCGAGTTATCCCTAGAATTTCCTGGAGTTTGTGTGTGATCAGGGGAAGGGGTAGGAAAAAAGGTTCACTTTCAAAATAATAGGGAAAGTTTTTACTATTTGATAATACACAGAAGGAACAAAAAATGTCAAGAACCTGTCCTCATCATCTATTCAACGATGGACTTCTAAAGATTCTAAAAACTGTAGAGAAATGTACAAGTTTATCCTGGACTTTGGCCCAATTTGCTGTGAGCTGAGGCTCTGGCTGGGGTATTGGCATCTGTCGGCCTGCCTGCTGGGACCTGTTGCTTGGATCTTTCCCTCCAAGGAAAGAAAGTGGCAACAAAATCAGAGCATGGTACTGAGTCCAATTTGCCAGGAAATATCTTACCACTGACAGCCTCACTCATTCCCAAGGGATGACAGAAGCAGGTAGGTAAGTCATACTTGTGCAAAAAATGAGGAAAGGAAAGCACGAGGGGAGAAAAGATGAGAAAGAGAAAGGAAAGAAGAAAAGAAATAAAATCATTGTTGGGATGTTTACTTGCTCCTCCTATTTCTGTCCTTCGCTCTTCTAGTAGTTGAAAAGACACTGCTTCTATGAGTTAACCTGGGCTACTTACAAGCAAAAGAGCATCCTGTCAATGAATCTCTTGGTGGTAGGTGAGAAGAGACTACAGGGCTTTCTTTATGAACTGGAAACCCACTTTACATACAGGTAAATCCACCAAGCTTCCTCCTTCTCCCTATTTAGATCCTAGGAAGGCAGGTTCTATTCATTTAGTAAGGTGTCTACCTCCTGCCTTATGTTCATGCAAGGAAGGGATTAGTGTTGGTCCATTCCCTGAGGATTCGTTACACTGTCCTGTCAGCTGCATATCAGTGGACACTCCCAATAGGCAATGCAGCATGTGACCAGCCATCGGCACAGTCTGGTGGCTCTCACTATAAGGGAAATGCTAAAATCTACTCTCTAGAAGAAAGAGGTTATAAAATCAGCTCACTGTGCTTTAAAAATTATCTTAAATCTTCTGCTTTTGTAAATAAGACAGATTTTTAAGAAACCGCACTTGTGTGTACACATACTCCTTGTTTGAAGAAATCTCTCAGAAACGAATTTGTAAAAATGTAAGTTTACTGGGACGCCTGGGTGGCTTAGTGGTTGAGTGTCTGCCTTTGGCTCAGGGCATGATTCTGGAGTCCTGGGATCAAGTCCCACATCGGGCTCCCTGTGAGGAGTCTGCCTCTCCCTCTGCCTCTCCCTCTGCCTCTCTCTGTGTGTCTCTCATGAATAAATAAATAATTTTTTTTAAGTGTAAGTTTACTAGTAGCTCCAGCAGTGGTGTACCAGGCTACTGAATGTTTGTTTAGTTGTTCTTTAGGTGTTGTAGCACTCAACAAACAAATATTTTAAAATATCTTCTATGAGGGTAGCACCCTGATAGATCACCTAACTCAAGTTGCTCATAATCCTTCTGGGAAGAGAGAATTAGTCATGTTAATTCTATGTTATTATATGATCAGTACAGGAGTGCCTCGGTGTAAAACTAGTTCAGTACAGAGCACATACAAATAATATTAAGAACTAAAAATGTAACACGTTCTACTTGAGAGTCATTTTTCTTTTAATAATTGAGCCTTCAGGCACATTTCTACAGAAAGCATTGTCCCTGTACCATAAGTCATTTAAATTGAAGAAAAGATTTTGTCAGCTCAACAGAGCCCAGCACGCAGAAAAGCAGAGACTCTGTCTGAGAGTCAGAGAGCAGAATGTCAAGGTCTGCAGAGAACCTTGTGCATGAACCATCATTTCATCCATCATTTTTAAAAAGCAACTCTTTTAGATGATTTCCTATCTGAGCATGAGGAAGGGAACCTTATTCACAGATTCCTGAGAAGGAAGCAAGAAACAAGTAAGATCCCTCAGTTCTCCCCCTGACAGTTATTCCCTGTCTCAGTTCCCATGGTTTCTCTTTGACACAGATCCCTGTTTTATCTCCATAACCTAGCATCATGCCCACCCTGTAATAGGAAGTTCATAATTATTTTTTAAGAAAAAAATAAAAAAGTGCTTTGCCCAAGCAATCAATGTTAAGTAGAAAGCAGGGCTATACCTCCAACCTCACATAGCCTTTGTCTTGCTCTTTTTGCTGGCCAAACCCACAGGTGTGGGTTTCACTGAAGAATGAGGCAAACACTACCTCTACTCCTGATCAGAGGCTGGCTTGTAGTCCAGTAAATAGCCCTGCATTTAAAGCTGAGAAGCCAAAAAATTTCCTCAAAGAGATAATATTATTATCAAATGTACTTTTTCTTTTTAATTTCTTATTTATTTTTTGAGAGAGAGAGAGAGAGAAAAGAAAATGAGTGGGACAGGGAAGAATAGAGGGAGAAGAAGCATCAGATCCCACACTGAGCAGCGAGCCCAACATGGAGCTCAATCACAGGACCCTGGGATCATGACCTCAGCCAAAGGCAGATGTTTAAGCAACTGAGCCACCTGGCCATCCCTCATATATACTTCTTAAACATTTCTAGCAAATGGCACTCCTCTGATAGTTTGGGAGGAGCCTGAAAAAAAAGTCACAGCATTCCTTTCCAAGTGGAGCCTGTGTCAACCACCCTGCAAGTGATGGGAGTGCCAGGATCAGATTTCCAGGTAAGCTATAAAACACTACATGGAAACAAGGAGCCCTGGGCCTTGTTTACTCAATAGCACTAACAGCCATTCCAGCACCTGGCAGGTAGGGCTAACTAGGCAAGTTGACTATTGATGAATAAATTAAGAAGCATTTTCCTAATTCTTAAATGTATAAATAATTCTCAAATGCCTAGACATAAAAATAATATGAGGAGATGACACAAAGAAATGAAAAGACATTCCATGCTCATGGGATTGGAAGAACAAATATTGTTAAAATGTCTATACTACCCAAAGCCATCTACACATTTAATGCAATTGCTATCAAAATATCAAAAGTATTTTTCACAAAACCAGAACAAACAGTTCAAAAATTTACATGGAAGTACAAAAGACCTCAAACAACCAAAGCAATTCTGAAAAAGAAAAGCAAAGCTGGAGTGTCACAATTCCAGAATTCAAGTTATATTACAAAGCTGTAGTAATCAAAACAGTATGGTGTTGGCACAAAAATAGATACATAGACCAATTGAACAGAATAGAAAAACCAAAAATGAACCCATAATTATATGGTCAATTAATCTTTAACAAAGCAGAAAGGAATATGCAATGGTAAAAAGGCAGTCTCTTCAATAATGGTGTTGGAAAAACTGGACAGCTACATGAATGAAAAGAATGAAAGTGGACCACTTTCTTATGCCATATGCAAAAGTAAATTCAAAATGAATTGAAGACCTAAATATGAAACCAGAAACCATAAAAGTCCTAGAAGAGAGCAAAGGCAGAAATCTCTGACATCAGCCATAGCAACATCTTTCTAGATGTGTTTCCTGAAGCAAGGGAAACAAAAGCAAAAAATAAACTATTGGGACTACAACAAAATAAAAAGCTGCACAGTGAAGGAAACAACCAAAAAAACTAAAAGGCAACCCAAAATGGAAGAGGACATTTTCATATGACATATATGACAAAGGGTTAGTATCCAAAATATATAAAGAACTTATACAACTCAACACTCAAAAAATAATCTAATTAAAAAATGGGCAGAAAACTTGAATAGACATTTCTCCAAAGAATACATAGACATGACCAATAGAAACATGAAAAGATGCTCAACATCACTCATCATCAGGGAAATTCAAATCAAAACTAGCAAGGGGTATCAACTCACACCTCTCAGAATGCTAAAATGCTAAAATGGGGCCTGATGTTTCCTTAGAAAACCTAGCAGCAGAAACCTGTTTTTTCTCTGGTGCTGACTTGGAAATCTTTGCAAAGAAGCTGCCTTGCTGGCTCTGCAAGAAAATGGATTAGAAGCAACCACAGTGAAACAAGAGCACTTTCTAAAATCACTTAAGACTGTAAAACCATCCTTAAGTCCTGAGGACTTGACTTTGTATGAAAACTTATTTCAGAAACAAGGATTTTCTAACTTAGAAGATATTTAAAAATTAATGTTACTGGGATCCCTGGGTGGCGCAGTGGTTTGGCGCCTGCCTTTGGCCCAGGGCGCGATCCTGGAGACCCGGGATCGAATCCCACATCGGGCTTCCGGTGCATGGAGCCTGCTTCTCCCTCTGCCTGTGTCTCTGCCTCTCTCTCTCTCTCTGTGACTATCATAAATAAATAAAAATTAAAAAAAAACATTGTTTTAAAAATTAATGTTACATCTTTGCTCACAGATTAATTGAACTGTTAAATTGCCCTATAGTTTTTGCAATTTTGCACTTTTAGAGTTTGTGTGTTATTTCCTGTAAATAAAAGAATTTGTACCAGATTTAAAAAAAATGCTGAATGCTAAAATCAACAACACAAGAAACAAGTGTTAGTAAGGATGTGGAGAAAAAGGAACCCTCTTGCTCTGTTGGTGGGAGTTGAAACTCATGCAACCACTGTGAAAAATAGTATGGAGTTTCCTCAAAAAGTTAAAATAGAACTACTCTATGATCCAGTAATCACACTATTGTGTATTTACACCCCCCCCAAAAAACTCCCAAAACTGATAATTCAAAGGGATAGATGCACCCCTAGGTTTATAGTAGCATTATTTACAGTAGCCAAATCATAGAAGCAGTCCAAGTGTCCATCAATTGATGAATAAATAAAGAAGAGGTGGTACATATATACATATATATATATATATGTACCACCTCTTCTTTATTCATTCAGAATGACTACCCTACGGAGTTGCCACAAAAATTAAATGTAAAGCTTTTAGAAGCATGCTTGGTATATAGGAGCGTGACATGTGTTGGAGATCATGGTGGTAATGATGTTGACAGCAATGATGATACTTTCCTTTCCTTACAGAAAAGTACTTTTCTAGCAACCTTCAGTGGCATAAAGAGATAACATGTTGCTTTTTAGTGCTAGGCCATTATGTAGATTGTATAATTGACCTCAATTCTTCCCCTAGTTCCTGTGTCCATGTCTTACTTACTTATTTTGGCCAATGGAATGGGATGTTAATAGTGACAGTGGGTCGCCTCCACATCTAGGCTGTAAGCAGCCTTTCATGTTTTGCTTGCTCTCTTGCACCCCTAACACTGCCACAGCAAGGATAGGTGTTGGGAGTCTGCCAGCCAGGGAGATTAAGGGATAAGTGCAACAGACCAGAAGGTCTGGAGCACAAGCAGAGTGCCTCAGGTGTTCATTGCTATGTGCCCTTGAAGTTTTATAGTTGTTTGTTATGCGGCAATAGTTAGCTATACTCCATATCATCCTGAAATTAATAGAAATAAGCCATGAACATAATATATAATAAAAGCAAGACAGTAAATGCAAGTTTTGTTTAGCTGAAGGTGTGTGTGTGTGTGTGTGTGTGTGTGAATTTATGGAATTGTTATTTTTTCAATATTTGAAGATATTTGTATTTTATTTTTTTAATTTAAATTCAATTAGTACCACCCTGAAAGTGCCTGATCTCATCTGGAATTGTTTTTATAAGCAAAAAGCGATCAGATATAGCAATCCTATGTCGTTCACCCAAATATTCTATAGTATCTGCATTTTGATCACTATTTAAAATATATTCATTTATGGGCAGCCTGGGTGGCTCAGTGGTTTAGTGCCGCCTTCAGCCCAGGGCCTGATCCTAGAGACCCGGGATCGAGTCCCATGTCAGGCTACCTGCATGCAGCCTGCTTCTCCCTCTGCCTGTGTCTCTGCCTCTCTTTCTGTGTGTGTGTCTCTCATGAATAAATAAATAAAATTTTTAAAAAACTGGTCAAAATTAATATATATATATATATTCATTTATCACCTGTTATGAGAGTTCCCTAAAATTAAATAAGGTAAGGGTTTTCAAAGTGTCTGGCTCATAGTTGAGACTCAATATATATTTATTGAAAAAGTTGTTGAATAAAGCAAAAAAAAAAACCAAGCAACTCTTTATATTTGCATCCTACTGGAAGAAATTCTGATGTTTCATACATTATTTACTCACATTTTAGCCATAATCAATTTTACATATGATTTTTAACTGTTCGATTTTTATAAGCAAATTGCTGCGGATAAAGGAAATTGGGCGGGCATTTTATGGATATTGAGCAAGATATGCTCAATAGCAGGTAAACTTCTACAGGAGTTCTGTTTCCAATGGGTACTAGGAATATCACTCCTAGTTACATCTAATTCAAGTATAAATGTATTGAATATTAAGAGGAAAGTGTTTCCCCTTCTTCAGAAAGTAAGACAGAGAATACAAAATCAGCCTTCTATATTGTCGAGATGTGGAATGAATCTAAACATCAATTTTATCTTATCAAATGTATTTGCACCTTGTGATATTCCCCACACCAAAACTTCACTAATAGCAAACAACGCTGAACAGAACTTCAGATTTCTTTTATTGTCAATATCTGGGATCAGTGTTATTGTTCCATTATCTAGAGCCAATCAATGCCTCATGAATGTACTAAAGAAAAGCATCTTGTTCCACTCCTCTGAACCATTTGTGCCATTCTTTCATCACATTTTTTCCTCATTCAAATCCATGTCTGTGTATTTACCAAATCTTAGTGTCCCATCATGGTGTTTAGCTTAAGCATCTCATCATGTTGTTTAGCTTAAATGGATAGTCTGAGGCTGAAATAAGTTGCTTATAAACATAGTCTGGCTCTTCCATTTTTAGTTGCCATGAAGAGGCTCTGCTATTGTGAAATGAGCAACTGTTATCATGCTGCTTTCTCTCACTGAGAATAAAGTGCATCCATTTTAGTAACCATGGTTATTACCAAAATTGTACCAGTTTGAATTAGATGCGTTTCTCCTTTGTCAAGAAAAAGGACTGATGAGCGTTCACTCCCAGGCCTGAATTTCATTTTGAACCCAACAATGCCTATTCTAAAAATAGATATTGATATACTTTTCATAATCTACCACTTGCTTTCTCGCCTTAAACCTAAGAAACAAATGGGCTCAACACTCTGTGTTCTGGGCAGGCAGGATTAACAACTAGAAACACACACACACACACACACACACACACGTTTATTTTACTCTTGGTGTCATAGTAACAGACCAGTTTTCTCTAAGCTTCTAGATAGCTGGGTATTCCTGGGTACATGCTCACCAATTTCCTGGGAAGTAAGCAGAAAAGAGTGGCAGATTAGAACATAGCTTTGAAATAATAAGGTGCCATTCTCTTCAAATCAAGATACATAACTGTTGCTCCCCCTTGCACTCCATCCCTCACTGCAGAAGTCAGAGCTCCTTTACCAAACTGGCTACAACCCAGCAATGACTAGGTGAGTCCTGGAGCCAACATGGCAACTATGTTAGTCCATGTTGCAGGCAACATCACAAGGAAGCAAAATATAGCAGATGAGCAAAGAGGTTAAAAAAGCAACTATGCTTTTATTCCAAATAAACAATTAAGAGATATCTTTGAATTTCTTGTTATACCAGTCTCTAAATCTAGACACTAAAACTAATATCTTTATCCAGCTGATTCAAAGGGTGCCTTCCTTATTAGGATTTAATTGCAATGCCTTTAAGGCATCTATAATATTTAACTAATTTTAAACACTTTAACAAAACTGATCTTATCTGATCCTTGCAACAACCCTCTATAGAAAGTTGTGAGTGGTTGGTGCATTTTACAAATACAGAACCTGAGGAGCCAACATTATTTTCTAAAATCACCTTCCTAACTCTCAAAGGAGTGTTTTTAAACTCTGCCAGCATTTCCTAAAATTGATGCTGTAGAAAAACAGTCACGTGAGATCCTCCACGAAAAGGGTGTTAGCATATATTTTCATTGTAAAGCCTAGAGAAATCCTGAAATAAATAAGCTCCTTAAGTGGTTTAACTCAAAAGTTCCAGGCAGCCCGGGTGGCTCAGCGGTTTAGCGCCCCCTTCAGCCCAGGGCCTGATCCTAGAGAATCGGGATTGAGTCCTACATTGGGCTCCCTGCATGGAGCCTGCTTCTGTCTCTGCCTCTGTGTGTGTGTGTGTGTGTGTGTGTGTGTGTGTGTGTGTGTGTCTCATGAGTAAATAAATAGAATCTTTAAAAAAAAATAAAACATTTTAAAAAACTCAAAAGTTCCTTAGTTTATTGTACAAAAAACCCATTGGTTGCTTAAAACCTTTAAACATCTACTGGAATTGCTTCATAGTTCATATTTTGGAAATTGTTGAGCTCCTCAAGAACAAAGACTATATCTTATTTAGTGTGTTTGGGTGGATTGTGTGTCCTCCTTCAAATTCATATGTTGAAGTCCCAACTACCCTTCCACCGACATACAACAGAATGTGACCTTAAAAAAAAAAAAAAAAAAAAAAAAAAACAAAGAAACAAAACAAAACAAACAAACAAAAAAGAATGTGACCTTATTTGGAAAGACAGTCTTTGTAAATGTAATTAGTTAAGAAGAGGTCATATTGGAGCCAGGTGGGCCAATTGTTTTTATCACCAATTATTCTATAGAGATGACATTCTGGTGAGGGAGATAGAAAAGAAATAAATGTAAGGGATCCCTGGGTGGCTCAGCAGTTTAGCGCCTGCCTTTGGCCCAGGGTGCGATCCTGGAGTCCTGGGATCGAGTCCCATGTTGGGTTCCCGGCATGGAGCGTGCTTCTCCTTCTGCCTGTGTCTCTGCCTCTCTCTCTATCATGAATAAATAAATAAAATCTTTAAATAAATGTAAAATATAATTTATCTCCTTTCATAAGAGGAAATGAGGCTCAGAGTGATTTGCCCAAAATAAAGAGAATGTTCTATCCATGAGCACAACAGGGAATCCCAGAAGGCCCATTCCCCTTAAGATACAACCCTCTGTCCTGCCAGGGCTCAAAGCACCATCTCCAAATTGTGTGTAGCTAAGTCACACAAAATTCTCTTTCCTGACTCTTGCTTGCTGAAAAATATGAGATCTTGGCAGAGTGTAAGCACTGGATTTGAAGTCAGGAAACCTGGGCTGAGTTTGTTTTCTGTGAAATTCTGGATATATTAATTTGTACATCTCAATTTCTTATTTGCAAAATAATACCTACTCCATAAGATTATTGTGAAAAATAACTGGTGATAAAGAGAAACCATTGGAATTTATTGACTTCCTGTGAACCTGTAGTTTCTACTGATACTTCTATGTTCACACACCTCTCCCCACCACAAACATTAAGACAGATAACTGGTACTAATACACCTTTTCCCTTGAAAGTGACTCATAGTAGGGCTGACAGAAGGTTAGGGTTGTCTAAGTAATAAGGGCCTCCACACATATATATACACCCAGTACCATCTGCTTTTCCCAAGTGCTACTTTTCCCAAATATAGCAGTCAAATCACTGCTCAGTCATTCCCAGAAATTTCTCAGTATACTCCCTACTTGTTGGCTATCCATTTGTGTATCGATGGACACTTGAGTTGCTTCCATATTTTGGATAGACTGTGAGAGTTCTTTGAGTACTTGAAGTCAGGTTTTGTCAAAATTCTTGTAAAGGATTTCATTAGTGATATTTTTCAATGCTTCGAACAGTTTTAATCTAGAAGTTGTAAAAGAAACTGTAAAACCTGTTTACAAGTAGTTGCTGAAATTTCCTAGATTATTATGTAGCATCATAATATTTTCCATTAAAGTGAAAACATTTAAGAAAAAATTAGATTTTTGATATTACTTTAATAAATCAAATATTTATTTTAAAATCCATTATAACACCTAATCTATTGTGCATTAAAGCTGCCACAAGGACACCAAAAGAATTTGAATGTTTTATCATTGTCATGATTCCTCCATACATATGGACTTTTTAGCTTACCCTACCAACTACCAATTCTAATTACAGTAAATAGGTTTAATATAAGACCCAATGATCATTAACCACTGAGTCAGCCCAGAAGCCATAGTAGGGAGTTGCTTGATTCGTGTTTGTTCATCTGCATGAGTAGAGGGAGGTAAGACATACAGAATTATAAGGGACTCTGGAGTCAGATGTCCTGGATGTGAAATCTGCTCCACCACATACTATAACCTGAGACTTCTGGCAAGTTGTTTAACCACACTGCATCCAGTTTCATCACCTGCAAGATCTATACTTAATGCATAAGTTGGTTGTGAGCTTTACATCCTGCAGCAGACTTGCCATACTTTGCACAGCATCCAACACATAATTAAGATTCAGTAAATGTTGGCTGTTGTTTACTGCTATTATTATTAACATTAGCAAAAAAAGGGAGGGTGTTATGGATGTCAATTTCACTCATTTTAAATGATTGTCAAAATTTGCCATGAAGACTATTTGGGAGATTTCTAAATATACCTTTCTATATTTTAATTGCTATGACTTTCCTGTGTTCCCAGGACTGATGATTTAGCCTGAGGAAAATACCAGATTTAAAAAGAAAAGAAAAGAAAAAAGCACTTGGCACTAATTTCTGGTTTCAGGTTTAAACCCTAAAACCCTGCCCTGCAGATTCTCTTGTTTCAATTGTTTGGGAAATTAGCAGTTAACGGACTAAAGTCTTGCTGTTTTTTGACATTTGTTTGAAGAGCAAAAACAGCTTTAACGGCTTTGCTGGGATTGTAGGAGAGCCTGTCTCTTTAACCACTTGGCCCTTCAACGTGAAGACTCACAAGGGGAATGAGAAGTATTTCTAATAGTTTCTTTGGAACAGCATAACTACAATCACTTTTACAGCACTTGCTATATAGGCCAGCACTGTTCTTAAAACATTGATTCTTTCAATAATTGTTAGAAGGTACTGCTTTAGAGGCACTAATTTTATTCACTTGTTAGTATGTTCACCCTCAGCAAATATTTCAAAACACATATTTCAAAACTATCTAGGCTAAATAAAATTCCACAAAGCAAATATCTACTAGGCAGATAAGGAAAAGGGGACACAAAATGGGCAGTCTGGTGATCATTAAAGGTCACTGTGGCTGGGAAAGAGAATGAAGCTGAAAAACAGACCCTATTCCTATCAATAAACCGCAAGATGCCTACATGGTCACCGTGACTCAGATCTCGTCTGTCACAGTGAAGTTGAACTCAAACATGCTCCTTCTGTTCAGAGGAGACATTTCTCATTTATTCTTCCCTCTGCCCTCTGGCAAAAGAGACAACTCAGGGGAATTTTTGTGTCAGGAAATGGAAACTGCTCTGAATTTTTCTAAGCATTGAAGGCACTTATTTAACTAACCTGTGGTTAATACATAGGTGGTCAATCTGGATTATGGAGAAAGTGAGTCACATCAAAACCTACAAAAAGAGCAGTAAGTTGTTTCAGGTGCAGTGCCCCCTGGTGACGATGGAAGTTGCCCTCCTTTTCCTTCTGTCCCTTAAAAAGTGCCTAAGATCCTATAACATGCGTGTTATATATCCATTTTTCCTCTGGATTTATCTTGTCTTTTTTTACTTTCTCTTTTTCTTCAGCCATTCTTTTTTTTTTTTTTTTTTTGAGAGAGAGAGAGAGAGAGAGAGACAGAGGTGGTGTGTAGGCAAGCAGAAGTCAGGGGGTGGCAGTTGCAGGAGGCAAAGGGAGAGGGCGAGAATCTTAAGTAAGACTTCATGCCTAGTACACTGACCAAGGAGAGGCTCAATCTCACGACCCTGAGATCATGACCTGAGCCCAAATCAAGATTCTGACGCTTAACTGACTGGGCCACCCAGGTACCCCTCATCAAAAGTTTTTACTTTTATGAGTTTACATTTATTTTCTCTTTTTATAATTAATTTTGTAAACAGAGTTAATTCTTTCCTTTTTTTTTTTTTTAGATTTCATTTTTTTATCCATGAGAGACACACACGGAGAGAGGCAGAGATACAGTCAGAGGGAGAAGCAGGCTCCCCACAAGAAGCCCGATGTGGGACTTGATCCCAGACCCAAGGATCACACCCCTAGCCAAAGGCAAGTGCTCAACAGCTGAGCCACCCAGGCATCCCAATTCTTTCTGGACAAACAATGCATCATTAATAAACAAGGCTGGTGGTCAGCTTGTAGGGCACCACCTCAGCCGCCCAAGGCGTTTATGGCTAGCATCCATTCTTTCTGTTCCAATTTGCCAATGACTGGGTCATATCAGTAATTAAATATTTTTCATATGTATATATGCTTACACATAAAATCAACCTGTGCTTTTAAAACTTTTTGTTCCTTAGGGTTCTCAAAGATTAAAGACTAAAGAATGCAAAGAAAATCACCCGAAAATTGAAAAGACATATCCCAGCTATATTCATACATATGGTACAAAGTACCTGTGGTGAGTTTTTTTTTAAGATTTATTTATTTATTTTAGAGAGAGAGAGAGTGCACATGGGTTGGGGGGCAAAGGGAGAGGGAGCGAGAGATCTCAAGCAGACTCCTTGCTGAGCACAGAGCCTGACGTGAGGCTCAATCAGGGTTCAATCTCATGACCCTGAGAACACAACCTGAGCAGAAATCAAGAGTCAGATGCTTAACCAACTGAGCCACCTAGGCATCCCCAAAGTATCTGTGTTTTGGTAGTTTGGCCTCTACTAACAGCCAGTGTTAGGTACTTGACAAAGGAATGAAGATCATTGTCTCCTCTAAAAGCTCTATAGTCACTCAAAGTCAGAATTGTTCAAAATAGGAAGATTCTGCATCTCTCTCTTTTTTAGAAAAAAAATTATTTATTTAATCATTCATTCATTCATTCATTCATTCATTCACAAGAGACAGAGAGAGAGAAAGGCAGAGACATAGAGGGAAAAGCAGGCTCCATGCAGGGAGCCTGATATGGGACTCCATCCAGGGACTCCGGGATCATGCCATGAGTTGAAGGTAGATGCTTAACCACTGAGCCACCCAGGCATTCCAGATTCTGTATCTCTGATATGACTATACCTCATGATTACCCTCAGGCCGAGTCCTATCCAGGATCCATAGATGTGATTTGCCCATGTCTTTTAGAAGGGATCTCCTCTCTGATTATACCCATAGGGTTATAATGCTGTCCTGGTCAGTGTTGGTTTGCAGAAAACAGAAATTATTTCTAAAAAATGTTTAAAAAAGAGAGGGGTTTCAATGCTTATAAAATCACTGTTAGAGCTAGAGAAATAGGCTCTAAGTTGGCCTTTGGGGAACGACTCCCATAAAAACACTTCAGAACTGATCTGCCAAGGGAATGGCTTCCTTTGCTACAATCAGCAAATAAGGCAATCAGAAAGCTGCCACTAGAAATTTTGACTTCAGAAACACACTGTCTTTGCTCTGCTCCAAGTTCTATTTCTCAACACCTAGAAATCTAGTGATTGGAACAAGAATTCCATTGTGGAAAAACCCAGTGTCTCCACTCTAGAAGAGACAAGAAAGGGGGAAAAAAGTGGAAATGTGGTCTCTAATTTCAAGCAAGAGCATTTGATTGACAAAATCTAATCACATCTGGACCCTTATCAAAGGATTCCAGGAAAGAAACTTTTAGCAATCTAGTACAGTTTTACCAGACAGGAAGCCATATTAGAAGAGCATTTTTCAAATTCTATGTTGCAAATTACTTGTGGGTGATAAATCAATTTATTTAATGGCTGTGAAATAAATTTAATTTTAATGAAATGGAATAGAGTAGAATATACCCCATAGAGTAAAGAAGGATTGCCTTTTACTTTAGGGTATGTGAATGTTTGTGTGTGTGTGTATTGGGTTATGATGTAAAAATGATCATATGGTCCATAGGACTAGGACCAAAAAAGCTTGATATTCACTGCACTACAAGGAAGATAGAATGGATTTTGAACACTAATCACAATATCCAGCATAAACTCTATGAAGATGAATTCATTTCTAAACTATGTTAGTTTTCTATGGTCACTGTAACAAATTACCACAAATGCAGTGGTTTAAAACAAATTCATTATGCTATAGTTCTGTAGTTAAGAAGTCCACAATGGGTTTCACTGGGCTGAAATCAAATGTTAGCATGGCTGCATTCCTTTCAGGAGGCTCTAGAGGAGAATCCATTTCTTTCCCATTTCCAGTTTCTAAACACTGCCATAATCCTTAGCTCATGGCCCTTATCTTCCATCTTCAAAGCCTGCAACATCAGGCCAGTTTTATCAGGTTGCCCCCTCTCTAGTTCTTTGCCTCCATCATCACATTTTAGGGACTCCTAAAATGGGTGCACCTAGCTAATCCAGAGAAATCTTCCTATTTTAAGGGCAGGTGATGAGCAACCCTAATTTCATCTTCAACTTGAATTCCCCTTTGCCATTTAACCTAATATATTCACAGGTACCAGGGATTATGATATAGAGACAACTTGAGGGGGAAGGGACATGATTCCTGGTACCACACTAATCAACTAAATTAAGGATCAGGAGAATGTCTAAGTGTCCTATAAGATAGAGAAAAAAAGGTGCAACTGATCTTCCAATGCATATCTCTCTCCTTTCTGTTGCTCTCAGAGTCAAGTTAGATGAGGCAAATGCATGATATTCCTACATGACAATGCATAAAAAATATATAATTTCATTAAGATGCTTTCCATTGGTTCTCTACTATGAATAATATAGAAAATATCTAGTTACCTTTTGTCCTCCCTCCCCTATCATTAATTTGAAATGCCATTTTACTTCACGTTAAGTCCTTCAGCAAGTTGACGCTACATTTTATATATGTACCCCATTCTTCTCCCACCACTTTCTAATGTGGGCCATATCTATGCTGTCAGAGCATCACTACCCTATACTATATTGTTTCCTTTAATGTCATCATTTAGTCTCAGTTGTATAGTAAATGTATATTTAATACTCACAGATCAATATGTAGTCCATGCTCACTAGTCACTTTAGTTGTCTGAGATTTCTCAGAAAAGATGTCAGAAACAATATCTGCTGAGTTCTTACTTGTTCATAAGAGTATCTATGGCATTTATGCTTGACAGCTCATTTGGCAGAATATAAAACTCTTGGCTTACACATTTCTCTCCTTGAGTATAGTAAATGTTACTATTCTGGCATAAGGTGTTGCTGAAAAAAAAAAAGTTGTTTTAATTATGGCTTATAAAGGTGACCTCAACATCTTTTCTAAGAAACTCAAAAAGTTTTGTGTTCCTTTTCTTATTAATCCAATAGTTTTATTAGTGTATATCTCAATGTTAGCTATTTTGGGATGATTTCCCCATAAACATGGAGTCTTTTTGAGACTTTTTTAATTTCATGAAACTATTCTTGAAACACAGTGTTTAGTACTTTGTCACATTACTTTGCTTAAGTTTGGGAAACATATATACTGCATTTTTTGTCAACATTAAATACCTACAACTTTCCCTGAAGTCTTTTTATTTTTGTTTTTCAAATCTTGTTTTTCTCTTTTTCATCATGTAGTTGCTATATCTATAATTCCTTTTAACATAGTCTTTAATTCTATAGGACTTTTTCCTTTTCCTTTTTTTCTAATTGTTTTTTTTTCATTTGATCAGTTTCTTTTTCAAATCTTTCTTTTATCCAATTATTTTATCTCTGACTTTTCTATTTCTAATTTATGCTGTTCTTTTATGCTTTCTAAAAATATTTTAAGTCGTTCAGATTGGTTTCAAAAGACTAATGGTTTTTTACATGATTGCCCATAAAAACTTGGTTCTGCTTAGTACTCTCTTTTTCTTATAATGAATCTGTACAGGATGTGACTGAAGTTCTTTGCTGCTGTTAAAGTTCAGGTGAGACAGATTTACCTGTCCTTTAGATGTCCCTATGTGCTAAGTCAGTGGGGTGCCAGGGTAACTTTCTTATCTTCACAATTTTAGGACTTCATTTTGTGTTGCTATTAAGAAATATTAACAAATGTGGTTTCGTACTGGCCTCCTCTTTGTCCCTTTCCCCACTTTTACCTGGACTTTCTCTTTTCTTTGCTCCTAGAATCTAGCCCTGCTCCATTTGCTTTCTACACCCAATAGTAGATTCTCAGTGAAGGTCGTTTTCCAGAAAGGACACATTAGTCTATTAATTTCAGAGGCTGAAAATTCTCTAGCACTGTCTAGCCATCCTACAGCTCTCTTCCCCACAGGAGCATAGGGACTCACAAAGCCCCCTCCCAATATTTGCTGGTATTATCAAAGAAGCCTGTTGAGCTTCCCACACTAAAAGAGAACTTGCTAATTTCTGACTTCTCCTGCTCTCCCTTTGCCTGACCCGCTGTCTTCCACAGAGTTGCTTATACAGCATTATTCTTGCTGCTATTATTGGCTTGCTGTTTGTATTTAGGAGTTCATGGAGTGTCTCATTCTGCATTTTTTGCATTTTTTGCATTTTTCCATATTTTTGTTGTTAATAGTGGTACTGTTTTTTTGTCTACCCGTTTTGCCAATTTCTAAGGGGAATTTGGAGAGAAAAAAAGCTATGTCATCACAATCTTGTCTTCTCTCTTGTTACTTAAATTGCACATGAAAGACTCAAGGATTCCCCTTTCCTTCGCTGATATCTTTTATAAAACCTCAGGCCCCACATATCAAAACATATTCTAGAGCTGCAAGGATATACCATCCTCTACCATTAGACTGACAATTATTTTAAAAAGAAAAGCAGAAAATAACATGAGTTGGCAAAGATGTAGAGAAATTCAAATCCTTGGGCACTCCTAGAGGGAGTGTAAAGTGGCATGGCAGTTACTTAAAACATTGAAAAAAGAATTACCATATGATCCATAAATTTAACTTTTGGGAATTGAAAGCATCTTGTAAAGGTACTTGTAAACTCATATTCATAGCAGTATTTTTCACAATGTCCTAAAAGTAAAAGTAAGCCACGTGTCCTGAATGAATAAACGAAATATGGTATATACGTACAATGGAATAATATTCAGTCTTAAAAAGGAAGGGAGTTCTAACACATACTACAGTATGGATGAACTTTGAGGACATTTTGCTACATGAAATAATCCAGTCGCAAAAAGACAAATATTGTTTAATTCCACTCATATGAGGTACCCGCCTAGAGTTGTTCAATTCATAGAAATAGAAAGTAGAATGGTTATTTACAGGGCCTGGAGGAGGAAGATATGAGGAGTTGTTTCATGTGTATAGAGTTTTAGTTTTGCAAGATGAAAACAGTTCTGCAGATTAGTTGTATGACAAGTGAATGTACTTAACACTACTGCTCTGTGCACTTAGATTAAGATGGTACATTTATGTTCTATGTATTTTACAATTTCAAAAAAAACACTTTTTAAATTTTTTAATATTCCAGATCTGGTATGTCCTCCTCTTTCTCAGTGGCTCAAGGCAAGGAGGGGTCTAGGAGTCATTCTCAGTCCTCCCACTCTACACCCAATCCATCACCCCATCCTATTATTCCAGATAGCTCCTCAATCTACTCACTTCTCTCCATCCCCACTGCTTTAATCTTCATTCTCCAGTCTACATTATTTGTCTTCCTCCTACCAATGTATGTAACAATCCAATCACCATACTTCAGTCACACAGAGAGTTCTAAAACAGAAAATGGATCACATTACACCTTCAAGAAAGCCCAAACTCCTTAAACAGGCTTACAGACAGGGACTACATAATCTCATCACTGGTGATCTCACCACTCATGCATCCTCACCTTTCATTATGGCCCAGTCATACTACAGACCTTGAGCCTGGTCTAGGCTCCAGGTGAACCAGGCACTCATGGTTTTGAAAGATGATCATAAAGCTCAAGGCTATTGCTCTTCTTCCCTCTTATGCTACTCAGCCATCATCTTCATTAAATGCTTTTTGATTTGTGCTGCAAAGTCTTCAGCCATGATCCTTCTGGTGTAGGCAGTACATTAATATCAAGAAGGAAGCTATAATGGAGTTTTAACAATATAATTCCCCAGAAAAAAAAAACAGAACATATTTCAGTCTCTAAAATGTTCGTCTTTTTAAAATGCTGTAATGAAAAGATAATTTGATCTTTCAGACATTCCAATCACATTTTCCAGAATCTGCTCTCTTGTGCGCTCTATTGGTCTTACTTTCTCTTCATATATTAATAATAAAAAATAATAATACAAATTCCGTCCCTCATGCTCAACACCACATTACTCAGACTCAGAAGCTTTCTTTTGCAACTTTGTTTTATTTCCTTAGGTCTTCTTTTTTTCCTCTTTTATCATTTTCCCATTAATCTCCGAGTCCTCCCCTAAATGCTGGTGCTTCATGGTTAGTGTGCTTCACTGAGCAAGAGAATTGGGATTTTTGCCTTTCTTGTTCCTCTCTTCTCCTGGTTGAGATCTTAAACTTTGCCTTTTAAGAAAAGAAATAAAGAGGAAGAAATATACCAAATAAATTAGGGAATCACTTAAATTTCTGAGCAAACAGAAGCTCCTAAACTCAATGATAAGCTCCTAAACTCAGTGGATTAACATATAGCTTTTTTTTCCAGATAGCACTCTTGTGGGAACCAATAGTTTATAGTTAAACCATTTATGCTTCTCTCCCTACTTCCCCATTCTCAGAAACCATCCAAGCTCAAAACTTCAACCCTAAATTTAATCCTGCCAATTCATAACACTTTATCACTGGGCCTGACATTTCACCCAAGACCCAGTAGTTCCAA
This sequence comes from Nyctereutes procyonoides, assembly GCF_905146905.1. Taxonomy (NCBI): domain Eukaryota; kingdom Metazoa; phylum Chordata; class Mammalia; order Carnivora; family Canidae; genus Nyctereutes; species Nyctereutes procyonoides. The sequence continues at coordinate 9,932,309 of NW_026575145.1, forward strand.
CCATAGTTAAGATGTTTCTATATGCGGTTCCTATCATCTCCATAATCACAGAATTTGTAAGTTTTATTCCTTCCCCATCTAACACCCCTACTTTTTGTTTATAAAGTACCAGATATCAGGGCATCTGGGTGGCACAGTGTCTGAGCATCTGCCTTTGGCCCAGGGCCTGGTCCTAGGGTCCTGGGGTCGAGTTCTCTCCCTCTGCTTATGTCTCTGCCTCTGTGTGTGTGTGTCTTTCATGAATAAATAAACAAAATCTGTAATAAATAAATAGATGATAGATGATAGATTAGATAGATAGATAGATAGATAGATAGATAGATAGATAGATATAGATAGACTTACCAGATATCTAGGTTCAAGTTATCCTACTTGATAGATAGAAACATCTAGTATGTTTCTCTATGATATGTTCTGGGAATAGAGAAAAGGAGTATAATCCTCACTCCCAACATCCTCCCAATCCAGCCAGGAAGAGTGATAAGCTGGAGATGGGTCTCTAAGTCTAGAAATGGTCACATTGTGATCACAGTTTACTTCTCCCTTCCCTTAATCCCTGATATTCAACTTTTCACCAAGTGCTGCTCTATTATAATTCAATGTTTCTAAAATTCATCACTGACACCAGTCTTCTTTCCAACTTGAAATCTTGTAGTTGTGTTTTCCATATTCTTCTGTATTGAATCTGCCCTGAATACAAGCTACGCTTTGGTTTTGTGTCAGTTTCATTCCTCCTCTTCCGAGGGCTGTCAGGTCATCATCTCCTGACTCCAGTACTCTAGCATTCTCTTTTCATTGCTTCCACTTCTTCCAAACATTCCAGGACATCAGACTGTATTTCCTACAGTCCTACATTCCCAAAGCTATTCTCTAACTCAGGAAACTACTGTGAGTTTGATCCTATCACAGCAGGGAGTCTTCAAGGCCAACCAAGACCCCTTCTAACTTGCCAAGCCCACTCTCAACCCATCTCCAAAGCCATACTTAAGAGTGAGAGCCAAGGCTTATTTCCAAATGTGCACCTTTAATGAGCACATTTGCCCTGACAGCTCTTGTGAATCTATTCAAATTCTGCCTGGATTTTAAGGACAAACTCAGATTCTACTTTTCCAACAACTGTGACCAAACCTAATTGCTCCTCTAACTGTACCCAGAGCTCTACTCCAGATTCCCCAGATCACCCAAAGCCCTGGTTAAAAATGGTTCTGTCTCCTATATTGAAAAGACACAAAAGCCAATCAATGACCCTTTATCTTTTTTGTTGTACAAACTCTTTCAGTAAATTTTGGGTTTCCAAATTGAGTAATAAGAAGAAATGGAAATGGCCCAGTCTTAAAAAAACAAACATTTTTTAACTTGAGGTATTTAAGACAATATTAGGTACTTCCCAGGTTACAAATGAGATCAAGAACACACTGCCTTACCATGCCAGCCTTCAGAAAAAATATTACAGTAATAATCTCAAGCCTTCTCTTTCCATAGAAGGACCTCCTGAGCAGGATATAATAAAAAGTGTGCTGAACTAAGATCTGTGTTCTGGTGCCAGTTCTAATACAAGGAGTCAACATCAGAAGTTACTTTACCTCTTTGCCTAATTTTCTTTGTCTGTGAAATAAGGAAATTGAACAAGATGATTCTCTGAGGTTCCACCTAGTTCTCACACTTTTATTACATGACACTATATATGTGATGATTAATTAACCAGTGATTAATAAATAATTCCTAAGGTGTTACTTCTTCTTGGGGCAATTTTAGCAGACCTGACACTTCCAGCAAAATATATGACTCTATATTTTCTCCAGCTCTTCTGGAGAAAGAATTGAATTTGGGAGAGGAAAAGAAGACTGAATGCCAAACTCAACAGACGGTTTCTTCTTCACAAGGTTGACATGTCTGCCCATGATTATTGCCCACAGCAATAACATAACATGACTATCAGATAATATAAGTCATATATATAAATATATATATATAATATAGAACCAGCAATATAACATTAGCCATATAAGAACAAGAATTCAAACAAAATTTTCATTTCATATCACCTGTTGGTCCACCTCATAACTCAAAGTTGTTTCTGGGTCCAATAAATTACACTATTGGTTGAATAAAGACATTTTTGTGATTTTTTTTCCAAAAACAATTTGAGAGCTTCCTGCCATAGTTATGGAGGTTGTAGGAGGTCACTCACTACTGATGAGGTCCAATGACTAGGAGGTCAGGAAATTGAAAAAAAAATCTGAATAGAAATGTCACAGCAACTTCACTTTCTCCAGAAAAGGCCAATGGAAGCAGGTGCTTGGCCTCTGAAGAACAAGCTTCCAAAGAAATGGTAACCCAAGGGCTGAGTAATACCTCCTGGAAAATGAAAGACTCAGTGACCCACAGGGGAGAACTCTGATCCAACATCTCAGCCTGAAAGTAAAGGGCAAGATGTTATATATTTTAGTGGAGTGACAGGTACAGCTACTGCCCAGAAAAGGCATCTTGTTGAATCAGATCTTTCTTTATCATCCCTTATGTTACAGGGGTGAGATCATGAGCATAAAACAAAGGAAATTGTAAGAGAATATTTTCAATCAAGAAGCACCCAGTGAAGCATGTAATTAAGTGGAAAACTGTCAGTGATTGCTTATTGTATCTGCAAAGGACAGGACATTGGTTTAATGGCTTTATATAAATGGAAAAAGACAACTTGGTAATTGACTTAGTACAATAGTAGACAATGTAGAAAAGATAACTCTGGAGATATAGAGTTATTGAGTATAATCTTAGTGCTAAACATCTAGGGGTATTGAACACTGAAAAGTGTATAGGCTGATCAGATATTACTCTTTAATTAATATATGTATTTTTAAACAATATTGATTTTCCAGAGTTTACAAAATTGGCTGACCTGACCGCAAACAACTAAGTTGATCTCTTCCATTTACACCAAGAAGCCATTTTTTTTTCATTCTAGAAAAGTTTGAATAAAATTTCTCTGGACAACCTTGCAAAACCTGATGCAATGTATTAAAGGAGAACAGGAAATCAGGAAAGACCTTAAACCTCAGGCAAGTATTTGTATTCATTCTCTTTTCATAAATATTATAAATGACTCTTTGCCCTTTAATTAAATTCCACTGTAACTTCAAAAGACAGTGTAAACTTTTTAAGAAGTTAAGAAATTTGGTTGCATCTAAGTCTACCTATAAATAGGTCAATGACTATGGATTGGAAATATTTCATAATATAGAAGAATTTGTTGTGGTATGAGGAATTGAAAGATTTGGCTGCTCTGTAATGTCTCAAACTACAGAGAAGGAAAAAAAAAATGAGGTGACATCAAAACTCAGAGCCTGAAAGGAATGATATCATGATGACATCATGTTAAAACTTCCCATTTTAACCTAAGAAAAGATAATCAAGTAGTAAAGGACAATTTGGGAGAAAGAGTAGCGGCAGATGAGGGTGAGCAGCCATTAGAGCTATGTAGACCCCGGTGCTTTCTCCCTCCCCTTCCTTCAAGACTTCAACCCCTTGTTCTTTTACTCCAATGCTGAAAATTAACTGCTAGTAGCTGCATTGAGAATAGACATATAGAATACAGACTGCTAGGGAAGGGAACATAATAGGGCCTACAGCTTCCCAATATAAATCCATTTTGTAGCAAATGAAAGAAAAGAATTAACCAACCAAAAAACAGAAAGATCATGTAATATTGTAACTGTTAAGTTACTCTTCACTCCTTAATTTCAATGCCTTGGTTTCTTCTGTATTATTATTTTTATTTTTTTTTTATTTGAGTATAATTGTCACACAATGTTGCATTAGTTTCAGGCGTTATCACAGAGTGATTCAACTTCTCTATACATTATGTTTGCTCACCATAAGTGTAGCTACCATCTGTCACCACACAAGTTGCCACTGTTACTAGAGAACTCTGGGAGTTGAATGGGAACCTCAGAGTAAGCCCACCTATGGTGCAAATGTGCTGAGGTATTTACACATAACTCCTGTGAAACAATGGTTAAGGGCTGCCACTAGGACATAATCCCCCACCACTTTCGGTCTCCTTTGCCTTTGTCACCAGGGAAAGCCTTCCAGCACTGGAAGCACCCGTCAGCTGGAAGGTTGTGTGCTGTGGTTGAATGGGGCACTGGCAAGTTCTGCGGACTCCTTGTTCTGCATCTTGGTCAATGGCAACACGCCACCAGTAACCTTAACTAGTAGTAGTTCTCCCTCTTCTCCCCCCCCCTTCTCAGAAACTAAGTTTTATTGATTTTACTTCCCTCTTAGTGTTAACTCTGTTTTCCCTCCTCAAGCCTTACTTCACTGTGTCAATGCCTCCCTTAAAATATTGTCATGAATGGATTTCTATCTGGTCTTTTGTTCTCCAGGCCCTTCCTCTGAATTGCCAGTAGAGTCATCCATGGTTTATATTACTCCTAGAGGGATAATAAGAATAATAAAAGCCAACACATACTAAATGTTCTCTCTTTCTATGCCAGGCAGTGGACAAGTATGTTATATGCATTATATCACTTGATCCTTGAAACAAACTGGTAAGGTAATGTGTTTTATTCCTATTCTACAGATAAAGTCACTGAGGCTTAAAGAAGTTAATAAAGTTAGAGCTAATAAGATCAAACAAGGAGTCTGTCTCTGGAGCTTTGGTACTTGACAACCATGCAGTGTCACCATTGCACCCAGTCATCTGTTTAAGATGCAAATCCAGTTATCTCATGCCCCAATTAAAAGCTTAACTCCGTCAATGGTTTGCTAACGCTTTAATGACTGAAGTCTTAACTTTTAAGCAGGGCATGATATCATGACATATACTGGCCTCATGTTCCCTTTCTGGCTTATCTTTATTCACCTGGCCTCACATAATATTAGTTCATAAATTTAAGCCACAAAGAACAGGAAGCAGAGTGTTTGACTAAAACATGAGGTGTTTTGAGGAGAGTCATATAAGATAAGCCTGTGTTCATACCACAGAGGCCTTCTATAAATCACTAGATTAAAGAAGCTATATATCTCTCCAAAAGGCATCCACCTGCTCCAGCCATCAGCATTCCTGACAAAGCAGTACAGGCTTTCAACCTCACATGGTCAAGAAGGACTGGAGGCAGCTGGGAGGTTGGCTGACCAACAAACCCATCGACTGAAGCCCTACAGTCACCAGTGGGTATCATCTGATTTCCTGAGATTTCTTTCACCTGCCTATCCAAACCCTGCCCTTCCCTCCACAGCCATTCTGTTTCTTATACTACTAGGTCTTTTCCTGCTACCTACATTGCCCTCTCTCTGCCCTGAACTCAAAAGAGACTCAACCATCAGTCCACCAGCACTGCCTTGTATTCTTATGAGGTTCTTTCATTTTCCCCTGAAGGCAGAACCTGAGACCAGAAGGGGAGAGAAAACATTTTATATACAACTGAAGGCCCTTCAGCACCCCCAATGGAAGTGATTTGCAACAGATAATTGAATGGCTAAGTTAGATGGCCTATCAGGATTTGTCCCAAGTCTATGTTATTTTAAACCCTAATGTTCTCACAGTTTGGATGTATGCTAACATGTAGTAAATTACACATATCACTGTTGAAAGAATATTAAATTCTGAAGGTCACCTCAGGTCTAATTAATAATAAGCAATAGGCTATATTTCACATATGAAAGTGACCCACTATCAGTAAGGCAAACATTATGAAAGTTAAATATTCACAGGGTTAGACGTTATCAGACGAGTGGTGTTATGGGTGGTTAATATTGCACAGGACAATTCTATCATTCTTTTAACACAATACTAATCGCCTACCACACCCCTGCCAGCTTCCTTGCTCTACCCTCCGCTTTATGATTTTGCAGGTTGACACATTGGATATAGACACTGAGGCCTATCTCCCTGACAAGGAGTAAAAAAAATGCCAATAGGTAAATAAGAAAACTAGATTTCACAGAATTATTTATTTCCCAGTGTTGAAAGTATATGAAGATTGTTGTAGTTTTGTTGTCTATTCACACTGTTAATACTTTCATGTGAGGTGATTAGAATTTTTTCCTCTTAGCAGAGAGATGGATATGAAATTATATTTTCAGTATGGAGTCACTGTTTTATCATTGACATGGGCAGGAGAATTAGGTTCAAAATTTTATGCAGCACAGAGGTAGGAGAAATGGAAATTGACCCTCATTAAAACGATGATGGCAACCAATGGCTGAGATGGAAGGCAGCTTCCTACACAGGAGAGAACTTCAGTGATGAGTGGGAGGAGGAAGCTCTTGGTGGCCAACTCACTGTAGTACACTGCAGCATAATTAAATCAGCTCCAAATTTCCTTGGTCAAAATCAAGTTTAGGGAAAATTCTGTTTCAGTGAAGATAACTCTCTTCCCCTGGGATGTTGCTGCTAACATAAAATCCATTATCAAAAGACATACTTAGCAAACCAGAATAGGTGATTCTTTTTTAAAGTATGGTTCTTAAAAATGGGGTTTTACTTGTCTATTCTGCTTTATTTATGATAGTATCACTCTATTATTTCTTATCAATATGATGGATCATCATGCAACCTTAACATGTGGACCATGAGAATGTGCCTCATCGACTTCCAACTACAGGAAATATAATTGACCAAAGATCCACCTGCCATTTTAAAATCCATTATTGAATTTGCACCAAAGGCCACATCCTTTGAGGCCTGCTCCCAGCTAATGACCAACGAGACAGAGCACCCATTCTTGGTCAGACTGGCATGGTGATGTGATGATTATTCCAGTATTCTCTGACTCCCTTCCTATTTTCTCTCACACAGAAATTTCTAACAAAATGCTTGCAGGTTTAATCACATCTTGTCATCTGCTCCTGGGAAAATGCAAACTAAGACACATTAAAAACATGTTTTGAAAAGATAATCTAACCTCATACTCTAAATTTTTAATTAAATGCTCATTAAATATTACATTTGTAAAACACAAGATGCAAACTCTATGTCCAAAGTTAGGCAGATATTGTGGGAAAATTTAAAAAAAAAAGACACATTTACATGAAGACACATAGATAATAGAATGGAGAGAAAGATACCAGTGTTAAAAGTAACTTTCCGGGGATCCCTGGGTGGTGCAGTGGTTTGGCGCCTGCCTTTGGCCCAGGGTGTGATCCTGGAGACCCGGGATCGAATCCCGCATTGGGCTCCCGGTGCATGGAGCCTGCTTCTCCTGCCTCTCTCTCTCTCTCTCTATCATAAATAAATAAAAATTTTAAAAAAAAGTAACTTTCCTTGGGTAGAAATTTTATAGATGATCTTACTTTTATTTTATGTATTTTTATGAATATTGTAAGTTATATAAAATGACAATTTTATTTTTAAATTTAAAACACAAGCATCATAGGGCACCTGGGTAGATCAGTCAGTTAAGCATCTCTTGATTTTGGCTCAAGTCATGATCTCAGGGTCATGAGATTGAGCCCTTTGTTGGGCTTCAAGTTGGACATAGATCTTGCTTAAAATTCTCTTTCCCTCTGCCCCTCCCCAGTCTCCTCTCCACCTGCCCCACTCACATTCTTTCTTTCAAAAAAAAAAAAAAAAAACATAAGCATCACAATTTTTTGAAAATATAGATTTTATAGAAAAGTAAACAAAATACAATCTGGCTGCTACAGGCTGAATGCTTATCTCCCCTCAAAAATTTTTATGTTGAAACTTAGTTCTTAATGTGTTCATATTTGTAGGTAAGGCCTTTGGGGTGATTAGGTTATGAGGACAGAGAATCATGAATGAGATGAGGACCCTTATAAAAGAGACCCTTGTGCCCTCTGTCATGTGAGGATACAGGAAGAAGATGACCATCTATGAAATAGGAAGTAGGCCTTCACTAAACAATGAATCTTCCCATGCTTTGATCTTGGACTTTCCCATCTCAGAACGGTGAGAACTAATTTTCTGTTGTTTAATCCACCCAGTCTGTGGTATTTTTGTCATAGCAATTCAAACAGACTAAGACATTGGCTAAGCATTAAAAAATGGTTAAATTGAGACACATGATGCTTTCCTAAAATAATTTAAGGTTTTTCATTGGTTGGTTTATTTTAAATTGGAACTTCAAAGAGAAAAGTAGGCTCTTTGATTCCTCAGTACTTTGATGAATTTGAATGTATGCATTGGAATCACTGTCTTCTTAATACAAACTACCTACTGCAAGTTAATGAACAAATGTGCCACTCTTGGGAGAATCTCTAGAGAAGCAAAAAAAACAAAAACAAAAAACAAAACATGGTAACCTTGCTCTTAATTTAACTTATGGCAAAATGAGTTCTCTACCAAGACTTTACTGCATTATGAATTATACAGATGACTTGTTTTTGAAAGCAAGGGGTGCAGAGGAAGTGGAAAGAGACTATGTGTGTATGTAATAGGAAAAGGTACTTTTGGGGGTGGATATGGAAAATATAATTTCATTTGCAAGCCAACTCTGACAAATGTAGTGGCTACTTTTGTTGAAAAGGATTCTGAGGCAGGACATGATTTAGATGGAAAGAGTGGTAATGATCAATGAATGATGTCTGCCTAAGTGTGAAAGGAAATGTATTTGTCATCTTTGGGCTGATATGATAGACAATGTACCATTAATCTAGTAGCTTTTCTGTCAATAAATTATGTGACTTCCATGTAAAAACTCTATTTAAGTTCTGTCATTCTATTATTGACTAAGTATTATTATACTCTTAAATTTTATTGAAAGTATGTTGATTTTGAGGTTAGTTTGTAATAGTGGAGGAGTTGATGATATAGAGTAGGAGATTATTGGTTGTAGCCCAGAAATAACCTCAGAATCATGAACATTTAGATACTAATAAGCTATATTTCAAAAATTGATCATCTTTATGTGGGGGAGGGAAATAATTCATATACTATTAAATTTTAGTGAAAATTTTTTTCTGCATTGGCAAACCATACTAAAATATTGGTTATAACATAAATTGTCATGCTGCAGTGGTACCATTTGAATTTTTTAATATATGTCATGTTTTGTTTTGCTTACTTTTAAATCAAACATATTGATGTACTATGACTTAAAAAGAAATACTACAACTACCCAGGGATGCAGAATGAGTGTATTTTATACTTTGTTATTATTATTATCCAGAATGGAATCTAGAAGTGTTAGCATACAAGTCAGTGTCAAAACAGGAACTCCAGCATTTCACGGTGTGGAATACAGATTAGCTCATCATGATCAGACAGGGGATTTCACAATGCAGCTTCCTGGTCCCCACGTCTACTCTACTTTCTCAATCAAAATCATTAGGAGCTAGCTTTTATAATTTTATATATTTTTTTAAAGATTTTATTTATTTATTCATGAGAGACACAGGGAAGAGAGGCAGAGACATAAGAGAGGGAGAAGCAGGCTTCCAGTGGGGAGCTAGATGTGGAACTTGATCCCAGGACCCAGAGATTACGACTTGAGCCAAAGACAGACGCTCAACAACCAAGCCACCCAGGCACCCCTAGAAATTTACATTTTTAACAAGCATACCAAGTGAATCTCATACATACAAACTTGAGAACCATCGATTATTCCCAGGCACACTTCCTGCTTTGCCATTACCACTATTATGCTCATCAAAAACACCAACAGCACCGGGATTGTTCTCTTTTCCAAACCTAATTCTCTAGATCAACTCCTGAGAAACTCCTGACCCTGAATATTAATAATCCTCCCTGAGATGTTATCAATAGGCTCTAAAAAACTTGGAAAAATGTTGCTGGTAGGTTTACTTAAAATTAGGGGTTTCTCTACTCTTGTGTTCTTACTAGGATGACCTATATCCTTTTGGAAATTGAGATATCTTTCACCATAAATGTGAAAATAGCTTCAGAAGCAGTTCCATTTTGGTGGATTTGAATTAGGACAGGTGCTTTTTATAAATCTCATTTGAAAAGTAATGGTAGCATTAGGAGTAGGAGTATTAATAGACAACAATTGCCTGTATTGAATGCTTTCCCTCTATCAAGCCCTGTGTGCTTTATATTCAAATATCCTTGGACTTGTATCATATATACCTGAGTTGGTATTTAGACCTTGAAGCTTAAATCATTTCTTTCATATACTTTTCACAGTGCTTTATTCCAGGCTAAACACTGTTCCTTTATATCTTGCCCCTCACTCTTATTCCCGAGTAGCAAAATACAGATTTGAAGGAAGCCTTTCTCCTTATGGAGTCTTAATTGAAACGTTGTCATTTTAAATGACACCATATCAGGAAATCCAAAGGAAGATCCCTAAAAAGAATGTGTCATTTGAGATGATTTATTGCTTTGATTATTCTTGGCTGAGGTAGGAAAACACATGTAACAAGAAATGCTTACCTAGTGCTGTTTCCATAGTAGCAAATGCACCAGGTTTCCAGGCTCTTTCTTCCACCCGGAACCTTGTGAATTTCCTACTAGTTACTATAGTGGGTGAATTTTTATTCCTTTGACACAAGGAAAAAATTTACTTAAAGTTTTGAACATATACTAGCTCTGGTAAAAAGACAGATGATGCCATGAAATATACAACAAAAGCAGTCTCTAGGGTCTTTTGAAAGGTAAAGAATGCGAGAAATCATTATGGTATCATTTCGCCCCTGAGGTTGTGAGTCTGTCAACATTTCATTTCCTGGCTTCTGCTTTTTTTTTTTTTTTCTTTTGTATTTGGACAACACTAGTGTGCTACATCAAAAAACAAAAACAAAAAACCTTATCCAGAAAACTTCCTTTTTAAAAATGTATTTATTGTACTTATCAGGGGATCATGAAAAAGTTTTGTTTTATCTCTTATGATAAAATGCTTCTTTTGAAATACTTTTTTTTTTTGCCTTTAAAATTGTGTAGATGGGATGGCACAGTATTAATATATTCTTTTTAATCAGGAAAACATCCCATTTACTCCATTTTTGTCTCTAACATCTCTGGCAGATTCTTAAATCCCTTGAGAAAAAGTGCTTGCTAAACCTTGCATGGAATTTTCAGTCTAGAAGATAGGACTAGGGATGGGGTCAGAGTCTAGAATGAGAGCTGAAACAGTGCTAAGGGCACAGACCTGGAAATCAGGAATTCTGTTCTGACTCTACCATTAACAAGACGTGGAATCCTAGGTAAAATCATGGGTCAATCTAACAAAAGTCTTTTCCAGCTCTTGGGAGTGGAATGCTGCTATAGAAATACACACTGCCAGCTGCAATATTTCAAAATGCTGTCTCCATCCTCAGCCAAGCCCTCACCAGTGTTCAATATTGTACTACCATAGGGAAGGGAAATACTTAAGAGTTCAGATTAAAACATAAAAAGAGGGATCCCTGGGTGGCGCAGTGGTTTGGCGCCTGCCTTTGGCCCAGGGCACGATCCTGGAGATCCGGGATCGAATCCCACGTCGGGCTCCCGGTGCATGGAGCCTGCTTCTCCCTCTGCCTGTGTCTCTGCCTCTCTCTCTCTCTCTGTGACTATCATAAATAAATTTAAAAAAAAAAAAAACATAAAAAGGGACACATAGATTATAGAAGTGAATAAGATGTCAAAGAAGAGCTTGGTTAGAGAACATGGCATTTACTACTACCCTGATGCATGAAGCTCACCGTCTTTTGTCATTGGTCCTGAGATTCGTTGCTTTCTTGGTGAGAGATCCAACTGAGGGGCTCCATGGACATGTGTCAGGTGGCTGGGCATTCTCTGGAACTGTATGAAAAATTAGGGCTTTGTCTTGAGAAGAGGAAAGCCTGCTTCTTTAACCTTTCCATAGAGGTCATGACCCAAATTATATTTATACACTATATAAAGAAAGGAAAATGACATCTTATCCACACTAGCCTGGAAGATGATCTGTTCACCTTTGAAACTACAGTTCTCTGCATGATATCCCCTCCATCTGATATACACTCAAAGGGGTTTTATGAAAGAATTGAATGGATTAATGAATGAAAGAACAAATGCACAAACCCCATTTGGGAATAAGTTGCTAGGCACTGAGAAGCATCCTGTCTGCCTCAAGCAGCACAGCTAATCAGAAGCCTCAGTTCCTCAAATGAACCGTGATCTCTGCTTCCCTACAGCAATTTGTGAACAACATCCCTCTGCTTTTCTTTCTACTAGATACAGTGCTTAGTATTATTGCCCATGGCCAATTAACTTCAATGGAAAAATGAAATCCATCATAATATTCATTTTTCTAATGGAAAAGTTAGAAGCAATCTTCTCTGAAATAGGGATGCATGATAAAGGATTTACTGGAAAAGAGTTGAAAAGGAGAGCACTATTTTTGGACTGCCTTATTGAGGTTACAGGAGCCACTAAAGAGCCAGAGACAACTTGTCCATCAGGCCACGAGCCAAGCCTTTGGGTTTCAAGTCTTTTTCTTTGACATCCCATTAAACTGCAGCTACTTTGGCCTTTGCTTATAACCCAAGAATACAGGTGTGTTTGGTTTATTTACTGCACTTACTGTTCTCACTCTGGTTTCATTCTAATGAGGAGCTATGTTTTTCATGCTCCCATTGCTGATATTCTGTTGCCCTAACCATGTACCAGGCCAACCCCACTAATAGAGCTCTCAGAGCTGCTCTGGATATATGTCTGCTTCTCTACATGCTTCAGAGTCTAGATGCTTAACATGCCCAGGAAAGCCAAACTCCTGCTTTCATCTTTCTACCTGCGATCCAAGACCACTGTTGGAATCCCATCCAGGAGCCACAGAACATTCCTGCTGATTCTGTGAAAATGGCAGGGGACTAGTGCTGCAGGCTGTGTAGAATCTACAAAGCACTCCAACCTCTTTTCTGCAACTTCTCTCTTTGTATTGACTTTTAAAAATTTAAAGGTTTGTCTTCCAGAGCAGTTAGTTGTGCCTAAAAGATGGGCCTTGGGCAGGATTCAACTGACCTGAAATAGACCTAAAGAATATAGTTCCATTGTAGTAAAAAATCATAGGTTCTAGCTTTGGCACTCAAACCAGATTTTCATGGGTCTGATTAAGAGGCACTTTTGCTAAATCTGTGACATTCAACAATACTCACTTTACATAGGCTAATGTCTCTGGGTGGGGTATCTGTCTACCGACCTCAGCTCAATGTAGTTCACCTTACCCTGCCTAAATCATTCTACAACTATCTACTAAGTACTTAGTCTATGCCAATATTCTATTAAGCATTAGGAATAAAAGTCTCCATCCCAAGGACTTTACAGTTTAACAAGACAATGAAGTAATTATGTTTTAAAAAAAAAAAGTCTATTACAATGAAGAGTGTTCTATTAGTTAAAATTGTTCTTAAGAAGATTGGCCATTGTCATTAGGCAAGAGAAATAAATGAGGCAAAAAATAGAAAGGCAAAATTATCATTATTTGAAAATGATATGGTTATATAATCATAAACCCAAGAGAGACAACTAAAAAACTATTAGACACAGGAGATAACTCAGTAAAATCTCTGGTTACAAAATTAATTTCCCCAAATCAATTGCTTTCCTATGTAGAAATAATAACTACCAAGAAAATATAATGAACAGATGAAATAGTTAAAATAAATGTAAAAAAAAATGTATTGGATCTATGAGAAAAAAACTTTAAAAATTTATACCAAGCAATACAATGCAATAAATAAAAAGAAATGCATTCTTAGAGAGGCAAAAATAAATCAATTCTTCTTAAAATAATCCATACCATGAAGGCATTACTATTTTTAAAATACCATGTTTCTAAGTAGCTTACCACACTATGAAACTTATATAAATTGGTAGTGGTACAGGAGTAACCTGACAGATCAATGAAATAAATCTGAGATTCCAGAAATACATCAAATATATTTTTAAATTTAGTATAAAAAACAGAAAAGTATTTTATATCACTGGAGAAAAGATAGACTTATCCAAAAAATGGTCTGACATCTGGTCAAAACCATAAAAGGATGAATATCTCATTCCTCACACCAAAGTAAATTCAGATGAAATCAAAGATTCAATTAGAAGAAACTGTAAAACTACTAGATAATAAAAACAAGGAAAACAAATTCTCACAGATGTACACAGAAGAAGTACAGTATGTGTACATGTAGTGGTGAGGAGTCTGAGAAGTTGAGGGAGAAAGAAAGGGTAAAACATGGTAGAGATATGTCATGCCCTACTAAGAAGCAACAGCTTGGAGGTTAATAGAATAAAATAAATAGGCCATTTAAAAATGGACTTACAGTTTCAGCTATGACATGTGAAGAGCTTCTAATTATTTACTCCATTCTTACAAGAAAAAGCTGAACAAAATGAAAACCAATAACTTTTTAGAACCCATGAAAGAACTGAGTTTGCAGGGCAAATGACTGCTCCCAAATCTGAAGAAACACAAATTCAGAGTCATAGCCAAAATTTCCCCTATCTGGAGCAGAAGCCATTAGAACTATAAACTTGTAGGAACACTTAAACAGTAATTTTAAAGAATTTGAAAATTCTCTTGTGTCTCTCTGGCAGAGGAAAAAAAAAGGAATCTTTGTGAAATGCATCCAGAGTCTTCTGTGTAACAAAGGCCTACTTTGCAAAAGAAAAGACTTTTCCAGAGCTTATTTCAGAGCCCTGGGATTCCAGCCTCAAATAGCCTTCTGTCCCACCTATTGGAGATAGGAAAGAGGGAAGAACTATTTAAAAAAAATACTTGTGTTGGGATCCCTGGGTGGCTCAGCCAGTTTAGCCCCTGCCCAAGGTGTGATCCTGGAGCCCGGGATCAAGTTCCACACTGGGCTCCCTGCATGGAGCCTGCTTCTCCCTCTGCCTATGTCTCTGCCTCTCTCTCTCTCTCTCTCTCTCTCTCTCTCTCTCTCTCTCTCTCTCTCTCATGAATAAATAAACAAGATCTTAAAAAAAAAAAAAAACTTGTAAAAATTTCAGGCTATAAGAACAGGCCCACTAATTATCACCACACCAGCGAGACTCCAGTGTAGTAATAGTGGATTACAGCTGAAAGAACTACAAGACACAGATTCTTTCTGAGGAGAAATACTTAGGGAAACTCAAAGTCAAGAGGAGACAAGAAACAAGGGTACCAAAAGAATTTAAAATCTGGCATCTTTAGCAACAACAAATACAGCCCAGCTCCATATTGACATAAATCCTCACAGTAGGAGCCTATTTCCCTCAGTTCCTCTTATCCAATAAAACATGAATAGCTTCCAAAAAAAAAAAAAATTCCAAGTCACACCAAAAGGGAAGTAAAAAATAGTCTGAGGAGACAAAGCAAGCATCAGAACCAGACTTTGATAGGACACTGATCTCCTAAAGAAAAGGGAATAGTTCTTAATTCATTCTCTGAACCCAGCATTACTTTAATACCAAAAAGAAGATAAAGATATTATAAGAAACAAAAACTACAGACCAATATGGATACAACAATCCTCAACAAAATATTACCGAATTGAATCTGACAATGTATAAAAAGAACTCTACACCAAGATCAATTAGTATTTATTCCAAATAGGCAAGGCCTGTTCAGCGCTCAAAAATCAATCAGTATAATCTACCAAATCAACACACTACAGAAAGAAAATCATACAATCTTTCCAACTGACACAGAAAAAAGCATTTGACAAATTCAACACCCATTAACTATTTTTTAAAGATTTTATTTATTTATTTATTTATTTATTTATTTATTTATTTTAGGAGGCGGAGCCAAGAGGAAGGGACAGGCAGACACAGCTCTGAGCATGGAACCCAAGGAGGGGCTGAATCTCATGACCTTGAGATCATGACCTGAGCCAAAATCAACATTCAGATGCTTAACTGACTGAGCCACCCAGGCACACACACCCACATTAACAATTTTTTTCCCATTAACAATTTTTAATAAAACATTCAGCAAACTAGAAATAAAAGGGAACTTTCTCAACTTGATAACATCTACAAAAAACATAAGTTAACATAATATTTAGTGAATTCAATACTGATCATTTACCCCTTCCTCCCCCACCAAGACTGGGAACAAGGCAAAGAATTTTCTTTTACCACTTCAATTCAGTGTTATACTATAGGTACAGTGGAATAAAATAAGAAAAGAAAATCAAAGGTATACTGATTAAAAAGAAAGAAATAAAACTGTCTCTATTCACAGATAATGAGAATTTTTTTTTAATATTTTTTTCTTTATTTATTTATGATAGTCACAGAGAGAGAGAGAGAGGCAGAGACACAGGCAGAGGGAGAAGCAGGCTCCATCCACCGGGAGCCTGATGTGGGATTCCATCCCGGGTCTCCAGGATCGCGCCCTGGGCCAAAGGCAGGCGCCAAACTGCTGCGCCACCCAGGGATCCCGATAATGAGAATTTTTTAGATAAAACCTAGAAGAGTGAACAAAAATACCTCTGGTACTAATAAACAAGTATAGTAAAGCAACAGAATAGGAAGTTAATGTACAAAAGTCAACTGTTTTCTTACATGTGTGCCAGCAATAAATAATTGGAATTTGAAATTAATAAGACAATACCATTTACAGTAGCATATGAACCTATATGTAAAATGCAAAACTATAAGACTTCTTGCAGAAAACAGAGAAACTCTGTGCTATGTTAGGTTTGGTGATGAGTTTTAAGCACAACATCAACAGCATGATCCATAAAAGAAAAAGTTGATAAGCTGGGCTTCATTAAAATTAAAAGTTTGTTTCTCTGGGAAAGACATTCCTGAGAGAATGAAAAGACAGTCCACAAACAAGGAGAAAATATTTGCAAAACACATATTTGATTAAAAACTTGTATCTAGAGGGGAGGGGCAAGATGGCGGAAGAGCAGGGTCCCCAAATCACCTGTCCCCACCAAGTTACCTAGATAACCTTCAAACCATCCTGAAAATCTACGAATTCAGCCTGAGATGTAAAGAGAGACCAGCTGGAACGCTACAGTGAGAAAAGTTCGCGCTTCTATCAAGGTAGGAAGACGGGGAAAAAGAAATAAAGGAACAAAAGGCCTCCGAGGGGGAGGGGCCCGCGAGGAGCCGGGCTAGGGCCGGGGCGAGTGTCCCCAGGACAGGAGAGCCCCGTCCCGGAGGAGCAGGAGCTGCACCAACCTTCCCGGGCGGGCGGAAAGGGGCTCGCAGGGAGTTGGAGCAGGACCCAGGAGGGCGGGGATGCCCTCGGGCTCCCGGGGACACTAACAGACACCTGCGCCCCGGGAGAGTGCTCCGAGCTCCCTAAGGGCTGCAGCGCGCACGGAGGGACCGACCGGAGCAGCTCGGAGGGGCTCGGGCGGCGGCTCCGCGGAGGGGGCTGCGGGGCGGGAGCGCGAATCCAACAGCGCAGGCCCCGGAGCACAGGGCGCCGGGACACAGCCCAGGATCCGGCCTCCCCCTGGGACAGGCAGAGGCCGGGAGGGCCCAGGACAGCGAGGACGCTCCTGCCCCGAGCTGAGCACATCAGCGGCCCCGCCCCGGAGCCTCCAGGCCCTGCGGACGGAGAGCCGAGAGCCCCGAGCCCCGTAGTTCCTGCGGAGGCTGAATCCAGGCTTCCAGAGTTGCCATAGCAACTGCTGCTGTTCCTCCTGGGTCCCACGGGGTAAACAAACCCCGCTGAGCCCTGCAGCAGGCAGGGGCAGAGCAGCTCCCCCAAGTGCTAACACCTGAAAATCAGCGCAGCAGGCCCCTCCCCCAGAAGACCAGCTGGACGGACCAGTGATACTCCCCCGTGTTCCAATACAACTTGTTTTTGGCCACTCTGCACTGAGCAAAATGACTAGAAGGAAAACCTCACTTCAAAAGAAAGAATCAGAAACAGCCCTCTTTCCCACAGAGTTACAAAATCTGGATTACACTTCAATGTCAGAAAGCCAATTCAGAAGCACCATTATACAGCTACTGGTGGCTCTAGAAAAAAGCATTAAGGCCTCACGAGACTTCATGACTGCAGAATTTAGATCCAATCAGGCAGAAATTAAAAATCAATTGAATGAGATGCAATCCAAACTAGAAGTCCTAACGACGAGGGTTAACGAGGTGGAAGAACGAGTGAGTGACATAGAAGACAAGTTAATGGCAAAGAGGGAAACTGAGGAAAAAAGAGATAAACAATTAAAGAACCATGAAGACAGATTAAGGGAAATGAACGACACTCTAAGGAAGAAAAACCTACGTTTAATTGGGGTTCCCGAGGGCGCCGAAAGGGACAGAGGGCCAGAATATGTATTTGAACAAATCCTAGCTGAAAACTTTCCCAATCTGGGAAGGGAAACAGGCATTCAGATCCAGGAAATAGAGAGATCCCCCCTAAAATCAATAAAAACCGTTCAACACCTCGACATCTAATAGTGAAGCTTGCAAATTCCAAAGATAAAGAGAAGATCCTTAAAGCAGCAAGAGACAAGAAGTCCCTGACTTTCATGGGGAGGAATATTAGGGTAACAGCAGACCTCTCCACAGAGACCTGGCAGGCCAGAAAGGGCTGGCAGGATATATTCAGGGTCCTAAATGAGAAGAACATGCAACCAAGAATACTTTATCCAGCAAGGCTCTCATTCAAAATGGAAGGAGAGATAAAGAGCTTCCAAGACAGGCAGGAACTGAAAGAATATGTGACCTCCAAACCAGCTCTGCAAGAAATTTTAAGGGGGACTCTTAAAACTCCCCTTTAAGAAGAAGTTCAAGTAACTCTGAACGTGAATGGGCTTAATGACCCCATCAAAAGGCGCAGAGTTTCAGACTGGATAAAAAAACAGGACCCATCTATTTGCTGTCTACAAGAGACTCATTTTAGACAGAAGGACACCTACAACCTGAAAATAAAAGGTTGGAGAACCATTTACCATTCAAATGGTTCTCAAAATATACCCTAAAAACTACAGAACACTTCTGAAAGAAATTGAGGAAGACACAAAGAGATGGAAAAATATTCCATGCTCATGGATTGGCAGAATTAATATTGTGAAAACGTCAATGTTACCCAGGGCAATTTACACGTATAATGCAATCCCTATCAAAATACCATGGACTTTCTTCAGAGACTTAGAACAAATTATTTTAAGATTTGTGTGGAATCAGAAAAGACCCCAAACAGCCAGGGGAATTTTAAAAAAAGAAAACCATATCTGGGGGCATCACAATGCCAGATTTCAGGTTGTACTACAAAGCTGTGTTCATCAAGACAGTGTGGTACTGGCACAAAAACAGACATATAGATCAATGGAACAGAACAGAGAACCCAGAAGTGGACCCTGAACTTTATGCTCAACTAATATACGATAAAGGAGGAAAGACGATCCACTAGAAGAAAGACAGTCTCTTCAATAAATGGTGCTGGGAAAATTGGACATCCACATGCAGAAGAATGAAACTGGACCACTCTCATGCACCATACACAAAGATAAACTCAAAATGGATGAAAGATCTAAATGTGAGACAAGATTCCATCAAAATCCCAGAGAAGAACTCAGGCAACACCCTTTTTGAACTTGGCCACAGTAACCGGAGAAGGACAAACAGAGTATGTTCTCATTCATTTGGGGAATATGAATAATAGCGAAAGGGAATATAAGGGAAGGGAGAAGAAATGTGTGAGAAATATCAGAAAGGGAGACAGAACATAAAGACTTCTAACTCTGGGAAATGAACTAGGGGTGGTGGAGGGGGAGGAGGGTGGGGGGTGGGGGTGAATGGGTGACGGGCACTGAGGGGTACACTTGACGGGATGAGCACTGGGTGTTATTCTGTATGTTGGTAAATTGAACACCAATAAAAATTAATTTATAAAAAAAAAAATAAAAGTTTCCTAACCAAAGGACAATGACAAAGCTAAAGAAACTCTCCCCCCATGCCTAACATTTCAGTTGCATGCTCTCTTTCATAAAATCATTTTCAATAGCCTCCTCTCACCCCCACTTTCATGCACACATTGTCAGTCCAAATGCCACCAGGAGACAGTAGCAGCTTCCCTACAGCCTAAACAAAGGTTCTTTCATATCTCTGCTTTATGGGTCTTTTAGAAGTGAAAATGGCCTGGAAGAAAATTAGCATCCAATTGGGCCACTGCTTTCCATTAATAGGAAAAGAAGACTCATTTCATCTCACCAGAAATGCTGGCAAAGCAGACCGCTGCTATGGGAGCAATCCCCACTCCTGGAACTGCCTCCTCCACAGATCTCACTTTGTTAATTACAAAGGCTTTCAGAGACACTGCAGTAAACAATGAGGAGCAGCCCTGCACTATCAGTTAGCTCCTCACATGGAATAGCTAACTCTCTAGTAGGGGGACCATTTTCCCCAGTGATATTGCCCGGATGGTTCTATTCTCAGGGGTGTCCAGGCCCCTTGCTCCAAGGCACAGCCCTGAGCTCACTGGCCTTAACTATATCCTAAGACCCACTTAGCAACAGAGAAGCAGCAATCCCTAAAAAGTAGTGCAAAGAAGCAAAGCTAAAAAAACAGCAGAGAATTAAAATGAAATACTAAGCATACCTGATTAACAAAAAAGAAGGCAGCAGTAGAACAACAGAAGAGCAAAAGAACAAAAAACAGATGAGATAAAAAAAAAAACAGATGAGATCAACAGAAAACTGATAAACAGCAGACCTGAATTCAAGCACATTCATAATTACATTAAATGTAAATGAAATAAATATTCCATCAAAAGACAGATATTGGCAAATAGATTGCATAAAAGACAAGAACCAACTATGTGCTCTTTACAAGAGATACACTAATCATACAAATACAAAAGGGTTGATAGTAAAGGATGGAAAAAGATATGCTGTGTAAACAATAAGCATAAGAAAGTTGGAGTAGCTATAGTAATCTCAGACAAAACAATTACTAAAAGGCATGCCACTGGACATAAAGAAAGACATACATAATGATAAAAGAATGCATGCATTAGGAAGATATAATAACCATAAATATGTACATGCCTAGTAATAGTGCTACAAAAATACATGAATCAAAACTTGCCAAAAATAAAGGGATAATAGACAAATTCACAGTCATAGATGGAGACTTCAAGCCTCTCCTCAGTAATTCACAGTACTAATAGAAATGCTGAGTGAAGTAAGTCAATTGGAGAAGGACAAACATATGGTCTCATTCATTTGGGGAATATAAATAATAGTTAAAGGGAATATAAGGGAAGGGAGAAGAAATGTGTGGGAAATATCAGAAAGGGAGACAGAACATAAAGACTCCTAACTCTGGGAAATGAACTAGGGGTGGTGGAAGGGGAGGAGGGCGGGGGGTGGGGGTGAATGGGTGACGGGCACGGGGGGGGCACTTGACAGGATGAGCACTGGGTGTTATTCTGTATGTTGGTAAATTGAACACCAATAAAAAAATAAATTTATTTAAAAAAAATAAAAATAAAAACTTGTATCTAAAATATACAAAGAACTCTTAAAAACAAAAACAAAAACAAACAAAAAAAAACTTTAAACACCTCAATGAAAAAATATGGACAAAAGATCTGAACAGACATCTCCTCATAAAAGATATACAGATGACAAATAGCACATAAGTGACTCTCAACTTCATTTGTCAGTAGGGAACTTCAAATTAAAACAACAATATTGGGGCACCTGGGTGGCTCAGTCAGTTAAGCATCTGCCTTCAGCTCAGGTCATGATCTCAGGGTCCTGGGATGGAACCCCAGATCAGGCTCTCTGCTCAGCAATGAGGTCTATTTCTCCATCTCCCTGTGCTGCTCTTCCTGCTTATGCTTGATTATTCTCTCTCTCTCTCTCTCTCTCTCTCTCTGAAATAAGTAAAATCTTTAAAAAAAAAACCAACAATGGCAATATGATAGCATAAACACATATTAGAATGACTAAACCTAAAAACTCACAATACCAAAAACTAATGAGAATGTTAAGCAACAAGATCTTTCATTCATTGTTGACTGAATCTATCCATTAGGATAGATAAACTGGGATATATGCATAAAATGAAATATTATCCCACAATGAAAAGGGCTATCAAATCACAAGAAGATGTGGATCAATTTTAAATGCATACTAATAAACTTTTAAAAAGCCAGTCAGAAAATCAAGCTATACTGTGTGATTCCAATTATATAACAGTCTAAAAAGGCAAAATTTTAGGAACAGTAAACAGATTGGTGGTTGCCAAGGACTTGTAAGCAAGGGGGATTGTATAGGTAAAGCGCTGGCAATTATTTTTTAGGGTGGCAGAGCTATTCTGTATTGATACTGTAATAGTAAATACAAGATTTAAGCATTTGACAAAGCCCCATAGAACTGTTCAGCACAGAGAGCTCAGTGTATAAATTTTTAAAAAAAATCAATTTAGAAGATCATGGGATTCCAACAGAGAATACAGGATAGGCAAAAGTATCTAAATATGTTACAAACATTTGAAACAGCCTCACTAAGTGGGTAGGGGAATAAGGTGCTGACCTAAGTTACTCTGGAAATGAATGGAGTTTGTAAGACTAAAGGCAATAGAAATTATACATAAGCTCTAGTTGATGAAACTTTTGTCCCATTGGATTGTGGGTTAACAATTCTGAAAGCCCTGTGTATGGAAACTGGAATTAAACAAATTAGGTAAATGGATGGCAGATGGTGGAAAGAGGATGGAGTAATAAGCAAGGGAGGAGGTCTTGAATGATCTATGTGGTAATGGATTAGAGTTGGAAACATCAGAATGAACGCATTAGATGAACTGAATCATATGTAGTCTGTTACGTATACAAGTATTTTTAGTTAAGTGTATATACATTAGTTAGAATACACACATAAAAGTCCTTGTTCTTTCAGCTGAGAGAGCCCAGTACAGAAGAGGATACTCAGCACTCAGATCTTGGTTTTAAATACCTTTAATAAAAGGAACCAGAGCTCCTGGGAGAAAGGGCTGATTCTAGGACTGAGGCAAGAAATACATGAGATGAGCCTGGAGCCTCTTGTAGTATCAGAAAGTTAAGGAGGTGCTTTAAAAACTAATAGAGGTAACTCACGGGATCCAGGAGCCACTGAAAGGGCCCCTAATGGAACTCTGAGCAACAAAGCTGAACAATTTGAGCAATAAAATTAATAAGGTAATATGGAGTTATAACTCAGTGTAAAATAAATACCTGTGAGCATTCATGAATCCATATTGATATAAATAAGTGAATAAATAAATAAGTTGGGGGAAAATAGACAACATTCCCCAGCAGAAAAATTGAAGATACCTGTGCAGATATCCGACAGGTAACATCCTACCCACTAAGTGTGGATCGTGTACATCTATTTTCTTTCTACAAGGAGAAAAAGGAGGAACTTCAGGGTGGAGAAATCTGGATTCACAAGGAAATGTCTAAAACTTATTCTAAAAAAAGCAACACCTGGTTATGATTTTTCCCAACATACTTTTTCTGGATATAAAGATTACTCTTCATGTCTTTTATTTTTATTTTTTTTTCATGTCTTTTAAAAGTACAAAATATCTGTGCACTTCTAAAAATGTTTTTCAAATGAAAGAAACAAAATGTGTAAAATATAGCAACCTATCTCACTGCCCCCACATTCTCTTAATACCCAACCACACCCACAGAACAGTTGTAAACCCTAAAAGAAATGATCAACACCATGTGTCTTTAAATTTTCACTGAGTAGTAAGCTAGGACAAAATTAATTTGGTCAAGCAAGATGTTACAATAAGTATAAATTCCTCCTTTGCCTAAGAGCACAGAACATTTTCATTTTAATACTTATCCAACCATTACTTAAGGAAAAAAATTAAATTAGATATACTGAATTCCATGAGTTTCTCTGTATAGAAAATACATAATTTATTCAGCATTTTATAAAATGAAAATATTAATGGATTAAAATATTTAGAATTTTATCTGTATCTTGGGAAACAGAAATACAAAAAAAGTTAGCAAATGGGTATCACTGCTGTGCTTTTCCTC
Organism: Nyctereutes procyonoides; assembly: GCF_905146905.1. Classification (NCBI taxonomy): domain Eukaryota; kingdom Metazoa; phylum Chordata; class Mammalia; order Carnivora; family Canidae; genus Nyctereutes; species Nyctereutes procyonoides. Next base: position 9,956,188 of record NW_026575145.1, read on the forward strand.
TGTTGGATCAGTTATACACTCTTAAAATGAAATTTTCCATGAATTTTTATGATTTCCTATAGACAGAATCACTGTTTAGTGTTGAAACCATTACCCAGGTAGAATTTTAGTGCATTCTGTCTCTTTCTAGGGAAAGATTCAAACTGAACCAGAGCAAGATCCAAACATAATAAAAGGAAAGATACCAAGAGTTAATAAGGGAGCTCAAGCAGTAATTTTATCTTCGATAGTCTGTGTGTTCTGTTTTCAGAGTTCTAGCTCCCTCCCATTTAACAAGTCCAGTGCCCTCAGACTAAAAATAAAACCCATCCTTACAGAAGGATAGTATGGCAATAATTTAAATAATAATAGTCCTTTTAGCTAATAGTTCTTGAACTGTTGGTATATGCCAGGTAATACTGTAAACTTACTTAAGCTGGTAACAGCCCTATGAGGTAAATATTGTTATCATCCCCATTTTACATCTTGGGAATGGAAAGGCAGAAAGATTAAGTGACTGGCCAAAGGTCACACAGCCAGTGAATGACAGAGTCAGGATTTCAGCTTAGCCAGCCTAGTTCCAGAGCTCATAGTGCTGACCTGCCACTGCATTATGATCAAACGAACCTGAATGTGTCTTCTCATTCTGCCACTTTCTATTTGACAACATAAAACTTCTCTCCTCTGGCTCTTCAGGGAGTCTAACGCTGCCTACCTCTCAGGCTATGATGGGAATTCAGTGAGAACAAGAAGTCTCCTGCCACAGATCCAGGTTAACAGGAGGCATTGGATTATAGTTAGGCACCAGAGATATGAAGGTGTTTAGGCAGGACCTCAGTCCTTGAGTCCTTTAAGAAGAGAAGTATCTCCTCACTGGGGACATATGGTTGTCTCTATCTTTTTCCACAACTGCATGTATATTAAATCCATAACTCCCAGTGACCATTGCTTTATTCTGTGACTTCTTCTTGAGGTGGGAAGCATCTCTGGATCATTGACTTCTAGGCTTGTTCTTCTGCCTTCTACCAACTACACAGTCAGTAACACCTTCGAATCTGGTGGAAATGTATCATTCTTATGCAGTGCTTTAGAAGACTAAAAGGTATTGACATAAACTGAATATAAAGACAGCAGGGCTTATCAGCTCCAGCTTCCAAGTTTAATGGTGTAACACAGTGTTAAAAATTAAAAAATAAAAAATAAAAAACAAGACAATAGGCCCAAAATGGAGTCATTATGCTGAGCATCACATCACCAAAACCAAGACTTAACAGCTTAGGATCTTCCAGAAATGGAATCTTAAACCAGTCAATCTGGAATTTCCTGATCAACACTAGTTAAAGAATCTGCCTGATAGACTTCTGCCATCCCCTAAATGAAAGTATCTTTGTAATAACCAATCTTTTAATTTTATTTTATTTTGCCGAAGATAACTTCCTTGTTCTCACTCTGTTTTGCCTATAAAAGACTCATTTTCTGGAGCTCCTGAGAGCTCCTTCCTTTCTGCTAACTTTGATGCTGCCTGATTTGAATCAATTTTTTGCTCAAATAAAGTCTTAAAAATTTTAATATGGCTCAATTTATCCTTTAACCACAACAGAGATCATGATGCCACACAATGGAGAATCCATCTCCAAATAGGATTTTCATGTTTAAAACCATTATGTTTAAAAACATCCCTCCCACCATTAGAAAAACTAACACCAACAGTTTTCAGTTAGAAAAACTGAACACCAACCATGACTGCGAGAGAGCTGGCTCCCTTAAAAGTATGCAAATAAAGAATAGTCAGGATACAGAAGAGGTCAACTTCATGAAAACAAGAACATTGTGCAGAACGTATTGAGGCAAATCAAATTTCCTATATAAGTTGTTATTACAAAAGTCAATAATTTATCTTTGATAGCCTATAGATTCTATTTTCGGAAAGCTAGCCCCCTCCCATTTATTAAGCCGGAGTCTTCATGCTAAATTATAAAACACACTCTTAGAGAAGAACAATATAGCAATAATAGTAATGATTATTTAACTGATATTTATTGAACACTTGGTATGTGGCAGGCAATAGTGTAAACTCATTCAAGCTGATAGCAGGCCTATGAGGTAAGTATTTTTATCATTCTCATTTTACATCTTAGGAATGGAGACACAGAACTTTTGGATGAGGCTGTAGTGATTTGATATGATTTTATAAGGAAATTCAAGGAAACTTTAAAAGTGAATCACTCAAGGAACATTGGGGGGTGCTGGGTAGCACAGAGAGAAATCTATATTAAAGGATGAATATGAGGGTTATTTAGTAAAACCACAATAGTTTTGCACAGTTGACAAGACTTTCGGGGAAAACAGTGCTATAAAAAGAAGACCCCAAACCATTTGTGGTCTTGGGAGGAAAGGAATCTAGACTATGGCACCACTTCTCATTTTAACAAATTAAAATTAGAAGATACACATGCAAGCAAAGTGATTAGGAATCAGAATAAAGCCTTAAATGCCACTTTGGCAAAAGACCTGGGCATGATTTAAGAAAGTTTATGCTGAACACAAAGTATAGGATCAAAGGGGGGCTAATCTAGAGTCAAACAGGATTAAGCAGGGCCAGCATATTCAGAACTCCTTAGGTAGTACAAGAAACGTGTTGTTTCTTTTCTGGATGGGTCCAAATCAGTATGAATAAATGTGAAATAATAGAAAAAAATTATATTGGTCTCTGGCCCTGGTTCCTGACACAGAGCTCCTAAAACCTTTGTAATTTCTTGAGTCATAGAAGCATCTGACACCAAGCTTCTAAATCCCTTGGAATTTCCTTGGTGATAGGAACATCTTTTGTTCTAATAGTGACTCTTCCCAGGATCCTGGACGGGGGTTGGTCACCACAAAAAAATAAGTTATAAGTTGAAACTTTCAGCCACATCCTCCCATTTTCCAGAGAGGGAAGATGTGCTAGAAATGGAGTTTATAAATGATTATACCTACTTAATGATGTTTCTGTAAATATGCTAGTTGGTACTGGGTTTTTGGGGAGATATGTTTAAGTGAGCTCTCCTAGCAAATGGTCAAATCCAAACACAGGGTTGTGAGAATCTCTGATCTGTAGCCTAGTTGTATGTAAGTTACAGGTTGTGGGAATCTCTGATTTGTAACCAAGATGGATGTAAGTTATGGATAACCTATTCTTTGTAAACAGTGTCTAAAGTGGGAACAGTCTTATAGGCCTGAGTCCTGAATCGGTGGGGTGTGTACTAACTACTCTTAGTATCGGAATTGAATTAAATTGCAAGACACCCAGTTGGTGTCAAAGAATTGGTTAGTGTGGGGAAAAAATCCACATCTGACATCTGGTGTCAGAAGTATTGTATGAGCAGAAGAGAAACACAGGGAGTTTTTCTAGATGATACACTAAATGTTAATATTCAATGCATTAACTTTACTTCACCTAGCTCTCCCAACTCCAAGAAGGCTGGACTGGAAACCCTAGAAAGAACAAGTTAGTCAATATAGCAACTCCCAGGATGACTGCTTTGTTCTAGTTTCAGATTCAAACAAAATAAATATTCAACATTAAGTATTGGTTAAATAAATAATGGTGTATCTAAGTAATAGAATGCTATAGAGCCATTAAAATCAGGTTAGGAAAATACATTTAATCACACAGCAAAATAGGCAAGATACAGTGTTAAGTGAAAAATAATTGTTTAAATATACTGCATGGCACAGAGTATACAATAATGAATAAATCTGACTGAAACCCTGACTGCACAGTTTATAATTATAACAAATATGAATATTATAGTAGATATTTGGGTACTGTCTGTCTAGTATCTTTTTAGATACCAGTCCTTCACACTTATTACAATTTTTTTTTCATTTCTTGATGTTTGCTGGTGGGCCTGATCTTTCTCTACCCATCTTCAGGCTTTGAGGTGGGCATGCAACCCAGCTGCAGTCCAGTATCCAACATAGCTAGAGTCAATCAGAATAATCAGTCCTCTGGCTAGAAAGATTATTACATGTTAAGCACATGACCTAAACCAGGACAATCAGAATCTTCACTGAGACCTTAGTCAGAGCCAGTGTCAAGGGGATTTTTCTCCCTTTGCTATAATTCTTAAGCTTTTTTTTTTTTTTCTGCCAGTGCTGGAGGGCAGGTGTTTCAGAGTACCCATGCTCATAGCTACTTGAAAAAAAAAAAAAAAAACCTGAGAACTGGAAAGAGGAAACTTTTTTTTTTTTTTTTTTTTCACTTAAAGTAGAACAGCAGACGGGGCATGGAACTCAGTGTAGTACATCATCTCTGCCATGGGACAAACTCAGGACCTTTGGTCCATTCTAGCACCTCATGGTTTTGTGGTTTAGGGTGGATCTGAAGACAATGCACTTGGCATTTTATCAAGGAGGATAAAGACATCAAGGCAGCTGAAGGACTGTGATCTGAGTCATTTTGCAAGTGACCTTGGAGTGTGGAAGACATGCTTGTTTGAGAAGCCATTGGATACTCTTGGCCATGCCCAAAATTACATGGTGTGGCAAAGAAAAAGGTTCAGGCTCTTACATCCTCAAGAGGGAGCACAAGTCAGTATGCAGTTTAAGATAAGTACTGTTGCTTGAATTTTAGAATGATGATGTCTAGAAATTTTAAACTATGTTGCAAAGGTGTATACTAAAATGCCAATAATAGCTATTTTGGATAATAGAATTATGAATGACTTATTTTCCTCTTTGACCCTTTCTTAATTCCTCCAAATGTTTCATAAATAAATTACAATAAATGTTGTAATTTGATCAGCAAACACACAATGTTATTTAAAAAAAAAATCCTTTGGCCTTCATGCAGTGTGATTCAAATGCACCTAAGAACCGGTAGATCTTCTCAAGAAAAAAAATCCCACTACTTCGAGTTCAGAACAGAATGAAGAAAACTTAAAAACTTGCATACCCAAGAGTTGGAGGACAATTCTTCCCAGAAAAATACCCTTTTCTTCATTTACCACCAAAATAATAAACAGCATCAGCAAACAGCATTTTAGGAAGTCATCTGAAGGTCAAGAAATTGTAATTGTATTGAATTCATGGGTTTTTAAATTTTAGGTATGTAAAATATTATTTATAAAGTTCATTTAATGTGGTGTCTATTGTTTGACTGTAAATATGTAGATACAGATAGCCACATATGTGGATAAGACATAAACATATACATAAAGCAGATGCAGGCTTGGATTTAGGTATATATTTATCAGGGCTTTCAGAACTATACTTGAGATGCATTCCTATATTCTCCAGCATATATTCTAGTTTCTCAACTCAAGCTTATCCCATCCCAAAGATTTTCAGATTCTTTTTTTTTTTAAGATTTATTTATTTATTTATTCAGAGAGAGCAAGAGAGAGGCAGAGACACAGGCAGAGGGAGAAGCAGGCTCCATGCAGGAAGCCAGACATGGGACTCGATTCCGGGTCCCCAGGATCACACCCCGGGCTGCAGGCAGCGCTAAACCGCTGCGTCACCGGGGCTGCCCTGATTTTCAGATTCTTAATCTTAACTTTTGGGGAGGAATTATTACAGTCCAGACCTTAGACAATTTTCCATTTCAATTCCTTTTATGTTTGTTATGCCTTCATAATAGAATAGTGATATGCAGAGTCTAGAACAATTTAAAAGAAAGGATACAAATTTTATTTAAAACACCAAAGATTTATAGCCAAATAAATAGCTGAAGGAAAACTATTAAATACACTGTATATTATATCTAGCAACTTAGATAATAAATGTAAGATAACTAGTTAACTTCCCTACTTTGAAAAATCTGCAATTTTAAAATATATCAGGGCAGCCCAGGTGGCTAAGTGGTTTAGCACCGCCTTCAGCCCACGGCGTGATCCTGGAGCCCTGGGATCGAGTCCCCCGTCAGGCTCCCCGCATGGAGCCTGCTTCTCCCTCTGCCTGTGTCTCTGCCTCTCTCTCTCTCTCTCTGTGTGTCTCTCATGAATAAATAAATAAAATCTTTAAATATATATATATATATCAGCAAATGAGATTTTAATAGAACTTCATTTGCAAATGAATTTTGTGAACCACCCATTAAATCTAAAATCACCAGTTATAGTTTAATATAAAATGTGTGACTACTGCTCTCTGTCTATATTATTTATATAAGATATATCCATAGATTAATTCCATAGCTTGTAAGGAAGAGTAGTCCCAATTGATGTCAGTAGCCAAAGCTTTTGAACAATTCTAAAAGATACTCTATGTTTTTGAATTCTATTACACAGGAATATTCATTATTTTTTTAAATAGCATATACCCAAAATGTGCTAGTCATCTCAAGTTCAATTGTACATCATCTACAAATAAATAAATGGGTTTTAGATACATGCCCTCTACACAATGATCTTACTGCAATCACAAGACAAAGAGAAACCTGGACAACTATGCTTCACAACTCTGGGTGACCATTAACACAGCAACCTGCACAGGAGCCACATGAAAATCTTTATAGAGATGGTTCATAATTATTTCCTAAAGGATAGAACAGAATGAGAAACATCCTCTAGTTCAATGTCTGGAGATACTATTTTCCCCTCTTCCCATCACTGCTTATTTTGTGTCTCATTATCTAATTGACCATTTTCTCTGGTCTTTAATAAGATTCTACTCTGTTTCTGGCAAATCATTCGCACTAATAATTTCCGGCTCAAGTTCTCTCTATAGCCTCATATGAATGATGACTTGTTGCTTTGCTAAGAGCTCATTTGCTGGACTGTAATCTTGGTTCAAGAAGAATTAACATTTTGTGAAACAGATGGTGGATAATAATTCATCACACCTTGAAAGTTTTGGTGCTATTGCTGCTGCTGGAATGAAAGCCAGGTTCATTAGACAGGTGTTCCATTGCCACTTGCTATTGTTTGAGGTGATATAAAACTTTTCTCTCTTGCATGCTTTGAATTTTTTGCAAAATTTTCAATACCCAAAAGGCTCTCTGAGTGGGAAACAACATGTTCTCGAAGGGTGAGTCTTTCTGTGTGAATATCTATGAAAAAAATTAAAAAGTGCCATCCCTGGACACATTCATCATTTCTTTGGTTAGAAAGAGAATTACATAATTTTTTCTAACTTTTTTATACATTCTCTTTACCAAATCAAATCCAAGACTTAAAATTACATTTCTAAAGCAGCCATTCTGACACAGCAACTAAAAATAAGACTGAAAATCTTATTTCTAAAAAGATCAACCAAATAGACTTTCCCACTCAGAAAGGTGTTTGTAAATTCGAATCCTCAAAAGCATTACACTGCCTTGCTTTATAGAGACTCAGAATATATGAAAGTTGACCTCAAAGCTACCTTTTGAAGATCTAGTCTCTTAGCCTTCCCTGATACTATGCACAGCTGCCAGCATGGTGGACAAAGCCTGCACAAAGGGTTCCAATGAAGGGATGTGGGTGAAGAGGCAAATCTAAGGGAGTGCTTCCTCCAGAATGATGCATAAAAAGGGATAGGTTATAAGGTTTCAGCATTATCACAGAAAGAAGTAAAAGAATATATATGATTTGATGTGTTCCCATTATGATTTTGGAATTTAAAAATGAAGATTAAGAGGTGGATCTCACAGATGTAAAAAAGTAACCTCTCAAAATGCAAGCCATGCATTCAAGGACATATGCAAGGACAGAATTCCTAGAGGATGGAAAGGAGCATCTGTGGTGAAAAGACAGATTTTATCCTACAACTTTAAGGCGTCTTATATATTATCCCCCAGAGCTTCCCAAAGGGATATTTCCCAGTTTTCCACCATAAACTGATCCACTACCCAGCCTTTGGCATTTGCTTCCATCCCATGCCTACCTCATATCCCCATTCCTTCATCAGCACTTCTTTGTATCATCTTCAAAGAAATTACTTGCTCAAATCCTCATCTCAGTATCTGCTTCTGAGGAAACCCAACCCAAGATGATATGTGTGCTCATGCATCCCTCTGAGCTATAAGAAACACTATTTCTCCATTTTCAACTATGGTAAGCAATATAGAATAAGAAGCAGTACAAAACTCAATCTGAAAATAGAAAAGAAATCTAGTCCTCTTGAAAAATTCTCTTAGAATAGATAGAGATCAATCCCAAATGTACTATATATTAGTTTGCTAGGGCTGCCATAACTAATAACCACAAACTTGTTGGCTTCAAACAACAGAAACTTATTTCCTCATAGTTCTGAAACCTAGGTGTCCAAAATTAAGGTGTCAGCAGAGCCATGCTTCCTCTGAAGGCTCTAGGGTAGGATTCTTTCTTGTCCCCTCCCAGCTTTGGATGTGACTCCTGGCAATCCTTGGCATTCCTTGGTTCATAGCTGCATCCCTCTAGTCTCTGCCTCTGCTATCATGTGGTGCTTCTCCTTGTGTGTCTCCCTGTGTCTTCATATGGCATTTTGGTTTTGTTTTGTTGATTTTTTTTTTCACATGGCATTTTGATAAGGATTCCAGTCACTGGATTTAGCCCCTACACCATCCAGTATGACCTCATCTTAATGTGATCACATCTTCAATGACCCCATTTCCAAATAAGGTCACATTCACAGGCACTAGGGGGATGGATTTAAGCACATCTTTTTGAAGACACAACTCAACCCACAACATGCTACATCTACCAGCTTGACAGAAAAATCAAGTCAAGTGACCCCCCTTCCCCACTCATTCATAACATGCTAAATATATGACGGTGATGGGGAGGATGGTAATTTTAAAAAATCTACTCCAATCAGGAATACAGCTTCCCACTTCTATCTGCTGTTTTCTTTTCTCTGTTTTTTTTTTCCTCTAGGCTAGTTATAGTCCACAGTATTTCTGCTCTGAGAATTCAGCAACTACCTTGAATCTCTATTCCTCTCTCTCCTGAGAATAATAAGAATAATTTTGACAAGACAGTGCCTTCCCTAGATGAGGTGAGAGTCAAAGGCAGTAGTTCATTAACCCCTCGGAGTCCCTGACCTTAGCTGAATCCCATTTCAGTCACTCTGAAAAACAGCCAGGAAGAAAGCCACTATGTGACATTTCACTATCAGCGTCTTGCATTGAGTGTGTCCCTTGTTAAAGACAATCCTCCTCTCATCTTTACAAGCACCACCTGGTTTCCAAATGTTTCCAAATACTCACAGGTTCTTGAGTAATTCACAGACCAGTCATGGCATTTGAGCCATATAAATGTATCTTCAGCTTCTCTGATGCAATTTCTCTTTTGATTACTAATGAGAAGGCATTGCAAAGGAAAGGGAAGGCTATTTAACAACCAGAGCAAAATGTCCATCACTAATTATCTTAAAGCTCCAAGATCCAGCATCCTGATTAGCACAGGCCTGGAAAAAGCACAGAGTAAAACCGGACATTTATTCTTCAATTAGAGAGCAGAATAATTACTGCCTTCCAGATATCCTAGGGAGCAACACTTCAACTTCATCACTCCTTGAGCAGAAAAGTAATTTAAAACACAAAGAAGTGCCCATTTCGGGTCTGTGAACATAGCATCAAAATGCTCTAGTGTTGAAGGCACTCATGACTTTTCTCAGCTTTTATCTCTTAATCAAATTAGTCTCCTGCTGAGGTAAAAACAAAAAGAGCAGTTCACAAAATTATATATGCAGTGCTATCTCAACTATTCAAAAATGTACACAACGTTTTAGAAAAAAACACAACAAATTACTGACTGCGGTAATATTTGAGGACGTTAATTATGAGCGTTTTATTATGTTTTCATTATTGTGTTTTCCAAGTTTTTTACAATGAGCATATATTAAGAGTATTTAAGCATTAATGGTTTAATATGTGTTGAATGCCTATAATGTACATGACATTATGCCAAGAAAATTGTGCATATCATCTCATTTACTTCTGACCAAATCAAGAAGAAATAAAAGAATGGTGGGAAGTATTATCTCCATAGGTAACTTGCCTAAGATCACTTAGTTGTCTATGGTACAGTTGGGATTCAAAGTCAAGTCTACATAACTTCATTCTGTACCCCATGCATTATTTTCATAATCAGAAAAAAGGGGGCTATTCTAAAATTAGTATCTGAGACAATAAAAATAGTGGAATCAACTTATATGAAACAAACTTCCTAAAGTGCAAATAAAAAGTAATACAGCTAGAGATGACAAAAATCTGAAAAAATTCTGTATCTCAGGCTTATCCGATGCCAATTATCAGTCATTAAATAGCCTTTCAGCATGAAAATGCATATTACCACGTGCACACTTGTTGCACAGCCTGAAAGTCAGTGACATGAGTGAGTAGACCTCTACCACTTACAGTACTCTATGACCTCGGTTTGCTTGTTCTTTCTGAGATTCTATGTTCCCATTTGTCCATCCATCTATCTAATAATTCAACAAAGATTTCTTGTGTGCCTAATATGCCAAGCACTGTGGTGGGCCCCAGGGGAGGGCCATCAGTAAGAGAGGCATGATCTGTGTTCTTTACAGTGATCTCTGTCCTCCAACCACCACGCCTCGCCAGTGGCTGAAGATAATAATATTTGCTTCAATTAAGATTGTTGTTCAGACAGCGTAGGAAACCAGGTAAAGCACCTGACCTGGCACTTGACATACAGGAGACGCTCAATAAATTTTACTGCTGGTATAATCTCAGTATTTCCAGCTATAAAATGGAATTTATCTTATCCCACATGACTGGGTGAGAGAATATTGATCTCTATAATCCTTTGGTGATTCTATCTGCCCTCGTCCAGAAAATGCTTCGATTTTTAAAAGATGCTTTGGAGAACGGAGGATCAGAGGACAAGTTGAGAATTCAGATATTTTATGCTTGGCTTATAGTAGATTAAACTCCACTTACTTTTCAGGGTTTTTTTATATTGACTGTCAAAATTGCAAAGCCATTTTTAAAACCCCCATGTAAAAACTGATAATTCACTAGAAAAACTCCAAGAATATATATGTAGGCAAATTCTTATGATCTTAGCTTTCATAATGGAAGAAAGTTAAGGCAAACATTTGATAAGAACAAGACTAAGCAATTTCTTACTTTTTAAAGGCTTTCAGATGGATATCTTGATATCTAGGGCAAAGTAAGCTTCTCCACCAACCAGAAATATGTTCGTGTACATGTGTCAAATGATATATACTTCCCATAAGACACATTCAATATCTCGTGAGCACAACATTTGAGAATATGTCAAGAGATTTACATGATTTTCTCTAATATTCTAAACATGCCTTCTAGTAAAGTTAGATCTCTTCCATCAGCAATTGAAGCTGGGAGACATTAAGCAGTTTGCCAAGTTCTTCTAGTAAATATCATTGCCTGAATGTGAGCCCCCATTGTATGACTTCACAACTTAACCTTTTTTGATAACACCACACCCATGCTCCAGCACCAGGAAATTCATTACTTCCCAAAGAAGCTCATTTCTTCTTTTAAAAATGCTTTGAGGGGGTGTGTGGGTGGCAGCGTCAATTAAACACCTGACTCTTGGTTTCTGCTCAGGTTCTGATCTCAGGGTCATGCGATCAAGCCCCACATTGGGCTCTGCACTCAGTACAGAGTCTGTTTAAGATTCTTTCTCTCCACCTCCCTCTAAAATAAATAAATAAATCTTTAAAAATATGAATATGTAAAAATAGAAGTGCTTTCAATTCACTGAATTCCTTCCTACATTGAACAGAAATCTATCCCCTTCTAGAAGTCACCACTGTCTCTAGTTTCACCCTTCAGTGAAATTAGTTAATCTAAGGGATGTCTGGGTGGCTCAGTCGGTTAAGTGTCTGCCTTCGGCTCAGGTCATGATTCCAGGGTCCTGGGATCAAGCCCTGCATGGACTTTCTGCTCAGCAAGGAGTCTGCTTCTCCCTCTCCTTCTGCTCCTCCCCAGGGCTTGTGCTCGCTCTCAAATAAATAAATAAAATCTTTGAAAAAAATTAATCTAATTCCTCTTCTGCACAAAAGCTCTTCAAGTGTTCGGAAACACCTTTTATTTCACTTCTTCTCCTTCTCTACCAAGTTTTCCTTTTGGCGAAACTAAACAGTCCCATTTTCCCACTGCTGTTTAGATTGCATTGTTTTGAGTCCCTACCCTCTTCCTACTCAGTTCCAATAATCATAGTCTTGTTTATGTTACTTTTAAAAGAGGATGTATAGAATGAAAAACAATACCACAGGTGTGGTCTGAAGAGTCAGAGTTGAAGTTTATTATTGCCATCTTTGTCCCAGATATTATACTTCTATTTATGTTGCTCAATAGCAGATTAGCTCTTTTATTCCACACTCACTCACATAGTATTTACTGTAATTAAAATAAAGCTTCTAGGTCTTTTTCACATGTGCAACTACGAACCCACATTTTCAACATCCTATTACTGTTCTTTGCTTACATGAGTTTTTTTCCATTTTGAGCTACATCTCTTAGATGGGGAAGGCTGAAATGATGACCAACTATTTTTTGATTCAGTGGATTCCTTCTCCTTCACAGATAGATTTCATCATCAACTTGATCTCCCAAATTGTTGAGTAAAACTACCAACCACACAGGGAAGAAAGTAGAGTTTGAAATTCTTCTCCTCACCCAATAGACTTCTTTCTAAAATGACATGAATTCACATATTAGCAGCTTATAGACAGGGTCAGTTTATCTAGTTGGGGATTCACCTAATGGTACTAGTCTCCAGCCCATGTGCTCCTCCTGGATTCCTCCCCCACAAACTTAGGAAAGATCAGGACATATTATTATTTACTGACATCCAGATATCCCTTGTCTACTGCATGCTCTGCACTCCCAGAATGATAACCTGGTACTTTGGGCCATCTTCTGTTAGAGGATATTTAAAGCCATTGATTTCTTTCTTGTTTTCTTTCTTTACCCTCAAGGAATCACACTCACCAAATGCTTATTTTGGTGCTGCTAAAGTTCTAGACTACTGCCTTCTAGATAAGGCTGGTTTCATGAGCATATTACCTGTATGCAGAGCCCCTGACTCAGAGAAGCCTCCCACCAGACTTAATGCCCACCAGTCACCATCTTGAAATTTTTAATAATTTTATTTATATATTAAATTTTCAATTAATCTAAATGTAGAATGACATTAAATAGTAAGTAAAAAAAATAAATAAATAAAATACCACAAGTCAAGATAGAGACCACCGGGGAAAGAAAAAGCTTTGTATCTTAACATGTTTAGTAGTATCTTTTTCCTGCTTTTTAAAGAAGGGGCCCCACATTTCTGTTTCCCACTGGGCCCACAAATAAGATAGTTGGCCCTGTTTCCAGAGTGCATATTCGAAATGTCCTGCCCAGTTAGCCAATTACCTAACCAATCAGAAATTGGTGCTAACTGATATGTAGAACTGCAGCATATGAGGTAAATAGTGACCTTGCTGCTTTCTGTTGGAGCATGTAACATTATGGAACCCTCTGACATCTACTGAACAAATCCAGGCCTGTGCCATCAATTCTGCTCCTCCCCACCACACTTACCAATCTTCAAAACACCACACTGCATCACACCATTCTTGTTCTGGACTTGAATGTAAAATAAAAATACATTGTTTCCAAACAAAATTTAAAGTGAAAGTTCTACTAAAACCTTACCAAAGTCCTGGAAATCATGAGCTTATTTGCCATTTCCCAGAGACCATACCAACGTCAGACCTGCTGCATTTTCATTTCTTAACTTCATACTTTGAAGGGTTTTGGAATGAAGAATCTTGGGGCACCAGATGCTTTTCTAAAGACAAGGGGCGGGGTGAGTAATGGTTATAAAATTATTCACCTATCAGTCCCCTGGCAAAGGCCATGGAGTTTTGCCTTCCAAAGGCACTGATCACTATTGGTATTCTTGCATATATAGACTCAGGGACATTCAATTAAAAAAGCAATCACAACAAGGAAATCCTCTGATTCGTCTCTCTGAAGTGACAAAACTAATTTTTTTCCACTGCTCACCCCCAGCTGAGGTTAAATATAATCTCAATCTCTAAATGCCATTCCTCGCTTACCATCAATGCTAAATCACTCCCTAGCCCTGATTTCCAGTGTGGCCCTGCCCAGGTCCTAGACTACAATCACACAGAAAAGTCACATTACCATGACTCTATGTGTATCTCATCAGGGACATTGCTTCAAGGGAGTATCCCTCTTCCTGAAATTCCCCTCCCTCTTCTTCTTTAAGCTTTTGCTTCAAGTGCCCTTTCCCTGTGAAATGTTCTCCTCTACTACAATGCTCCTGCATTACTGTTTTCAAACTTTTCATTCTAAAGCCATAGGTCTCAAAGTCTTTCTAAGACTCAATTTACCTGTTTCACATTTAGAGAGCATCCATAGTTCAAAAGGAGTGAAATTTGATTAGAAAATTTCTAGTCATGTACATTGACGGAAGATTGAAATCTACTAAATGTGACAGAAGGAACACGGGCTCTGAGCTCAAATTTTGCGTTTCCTACTTTGTAGCCTGTGATCTTTGAAAATCCCTTCACTTTTGTGAAAGTGTATGTGGAAAGATAATACCCACCTGATAGAGGTGTGATAAGCAGGAAATTCTCCTTTTGTTTATGACAATTAGTATAATACCTGGCAAATAGCAGGCACTTACTAAATACAAGCTACCGATATTAGAAAGGGCTCCACCACGCCTTGCTGATAACTCATCATTTCAATTCAAGTCAGTACTAAAAATAGGTAGTGTTTTCTACTACTGATCAATTTAATAGAAGATATCTATCTACCTACGTATAGATAGATAGATATTTAGTTTTTGATGCCTGGGAATGTTGCCAAAGACAGTAATATTTGTTAGTAAAACAGAGAACATGTTGCTGAGAACTAAAATGAAAACAACTGTCAAGAGATCAGAAGCAGATGTGTGGGCATGTTAAGCAAAGTCCAATATGTGCTAAGGTATCTAGAGTAACCTCACAGGTTCTTGGTCCCTATAGCAAGATAGACATAAAATAATTTACATTTCTTCTGAGGATTCCTTGAGGACTATCTTGACTGCCCCACTCCTGTTGGCCAGACATTTTAAATCCCCACTGACCTGAAGCAAGTTAAAAATTATAGGACACAGATGAGATTTATGTGACAACCCCATACATCATTTTTCTCACCTCAATGACCTTAGTCCCTAGAATGGCTTTTTTTTTGGGGGGGGGGGGGAGTGCATCAACAGTAAAGAATTTAACAGGTTGCCTTCATTTTGCTTATTTCTCCAAAATCCTGCTCTACAAACTTTTTGGCCTTTCAGCTACAGAAATTATATCTCAGGGATACATAAAAGTGTCAATGTTACCAGACGGTCTGATGATGCATGGCATACTTCTTGCTAGAGCAAAGGCGATGGAGAAGGTATTGCCTTGAATCAAACACTGACATGGGGCCAAAAATCGTGGCCGGTAATACATTCTCTGATGGAATAGGTTACAAATGTGCAGAGAGAGTTGTGATGATGCATGCATGAGGTGCACACCACACTGCAAGAGCCAAGTTGAGCTTTAAGATGAGAATTTGTAAGAACCTCTCAGAATTGTTCTCATGTCAGCTAAACTGGGATCAGGAACTAAAATACATTGCATATCTGTTTGAGGCATATGGGGGCAAGAATAAGGAAACATGCTCCTCCCTCATTTGGCTAATTCCTCTATCCTTCAGAGCTCAACACAGCAATTATCCTTCCCAAGAAGCTTTCTGTGACCCCTGCTGCATCCTTAACACCACCACCCAGCGAAGCTACCATCAGCATCATTTTTGCCTCTGTCACCCATAGCTGCCACCACCATTGCCACCACTGCAGCTCAGTCTGCTTAGGTAACCCTATGCGTGACTCCCATGAAGCAATGTCACACTATATTTAGTTGTCACTTGCTACTCTCTCATTAGACTTATTTTTTGGTGTCAGGAACTGCTTTTGTTCATCATGTCTCTCCAGTGCCTAATAAAGAGCGTACCTATGGTCGGTAATCAAGAAGTGTTTGCTGAATGGATGAACAAACCTAAAAACAGAATTACTGTTCAGGAATGCTTGCAATATGGAGGGTCTTCTTTTTAATAAATGATAGCCAGATTCTCACAGTGCAGAAAATAACCTAGTAACTTCATTAATTCATTCCAGCCGCCAAGGAACACTAAAGAAGCAATTTACTAAATGACACTCTAGTGACCAGAAAGAGGTAATGTGGCTAATTCCAAAAGTAATTTTCTACACGGAGTTTACCCACAGGAAAAATATGGCTAAATACTTCCACAGACCACAGGTTGGGGAGCATTAAATTAAATCAGCAGGCTATGTCTTTCCAGACTCCTTGAAAAATCAGTAGTATATAGTGGATATCATCTGTTAGAGGCCAGTTTCGAAAATCTCTCAAAAAAAAAATTCCACTCTTCCATTTACCTTTATTTATGACTTAGATGGATTTCCATATATGGACATTCATGCTGGATTTTTTTAATTTTTATTTATTTATGATAGAGAGAGAGAGAGACAGAGAGACAGAGACACAGGCAGAGGGAGAAGCAGGCTCCATGCACCAGGAGTCCGACATGGGATTCGATCCCGGGTCTCCAGGACCGCGCCCTGGGCCAAAGGCAGGCGCTAAACCACTGCGCCACCCAGGGATCCCTCATGCTGGATTTCAACATGAATTGTCAAATTGTTCACCCATGACCCTTGAACAATAAGGAGGAAAATCTGAAGTTATTTTGTTCATCTCTAAAGGTTGTTTTTTTTATCCTTGTAAGATTTGCACGTATTTTAAAGATGATGGAAGGAAAAGGAAAAAAGGAAAAGAGGTGGAGGGAGAGATAGGAGGGGGAAAATGGGAAAGTTTTAAAATATATATATTTATAAACCCGACATCACATCATACATTAATGCCAAAAACCAGAATAACGTTTGGGTCTATATCTTTTAAGTGACATGAAACTCACCTGCTCTATCTGGTTCTAATTCTGAGACTATGTGACATTAAAGATGTGACTTGGAACTTCTCCTTTTCCATAAATTTGGGGGACTAGTATTGCTTACCCAAAGGTCCCTTAGTGTTCTGTGATTTTATACATTTATACAAATAAGTACCCAAGTATTCCATTTTCTTATCTCTCTGCTTGTCTCTCAGTTAGAAAACTAAAGGTTCATGTAAAGGAGAAAAGCATTACAAACACACACCTACCTGGGGATCTGAGAGGTTTGTTTGCTTTTTGTTAACACACACTGAAGGGGAAGTTTTTATTCTGCTGCCAAGCTCAGAGAGAGTTATAGGCACAATAAGTATGTTTGAATTTTAAGTGCTTTATCAATCAAATTCCCCCAAGGTTGATCTCATTCTAATAACTCACACCTTACAACAAAAAGAAAATAAGAAAGACAAACAGACAAAGTTACATGACGCTCCTGGCTGTATTGTCACATATTCCTTGAGTTGGTGTGTTCCCAGAAAAGAGATTTCCTGGGTATGTTTCGAGGAAATAAATAAAATATGTGCAATAATAAATAACAAAATATATGCAAGTCTCACCTATCCATTTATTTACCATCCAGCATTCTACCAAGGAGGGAGACTCTAACCAATTTTCACTGCAGCCTTTTCCTCAACTCAGAGAACAAATATATAGTTAGATAAGGAGGAAAATAAAGGATGATTTTGTTATTCTATGTACAATGTGTCACCACCATTTTGTAAATTTTTTCCTTTGTTTTTGCTTTTATAATTAATGCTATTAGTAAAATTATTTCTTTTAAAGTTTCAACCTATTTCAACTGACCAATCCCCTTGCTCTCTCTGAAGAACCAAGACCAGTAGTGCATCTTGGAAGTTTGGAGCACAAGGGATGACTCAAGAAGCTGTGCTGAAGGCCTGTAGATCCTGGACAATGAAGCAAGTCAGCCCCTGCTTTGGGACTGATGGTTCTTTTTTGACGTGAGTGTTCCTTTATAGATTTGTTCCTTCAAAGCTGATTTTCTGCAATATACTAAATAACTAAAAAATCCTAAGTGTAAAACTTTTTATGCATTCAGTTCACCTATTTAAAATTTTATCAATAGCAGAGTAAATTATGGAATTACGAAAGTATCAGAGATGGGAGATTTAATAAATTCTTCTATTAGTACATGTATCATTCTCCATAATAATTTTCTGCAATAAATATGAATACATTTCTGATAATAATGGGGCTTTAAATTTTTTATTATACCATAATAGGGGGTGTTTCTCATCCTATTTCCCAAAATAAGTGAAGGATCTCAGAGGATCCAGCATGAAAATACCATAACGATAAACCAGTGGTGTGCTGGTATACCCCTCTCTGAATAAAAAAAAAACCTGATTGGTAGTATTTGCTGTAAATACTTCTACCATGGCTAATTTAAAGCTAGCAATATTTTAACAGTTTGACATACTCTGTTATTTGAAAAGCATCTCTGCAAGTCAGTGAGAGCCAGTACAAGCCAGCTCCAGCACACCAATGTCCTATAATTAACCTAAAAATTCATTTCAGAAAGCAAGCCATTTGTTCAAATAACTGGAATAAGTCAATCAGACCTTCAGTTGTCTGAAATTGTTTCAGAAATTGTAGGACAATTTCTTACTTTTAGATTGTCAAATACTGGCTTCCTGAAAATGTCACCAAAACAACCTGTTGAAAGAGCAAAGTTAAGTTTACTGCTTACTGCAATGGAGAAGATCACTTCTTTGAAAGATTTCAATAGCATTTCAGAGGAAGGACAGTAAAGATTGGCCATTTAATGAGGCTTTGGGGGGGGTAATTAAAGCAGGTTTTTTATACAGGTAGACTGAAGGGAACTTGTTTAGAACAGGTCAACTTTTTCATGTAAAAGTTTAGGTTGGTGAACTTAGCAAGACAAGGGTTTCAAAGTGAATCCTGAAGAATAAATAGTCATTTGATGTTATCTATCATCCTGAAAGGGATATATACTTGCCATGAGGGTAAATTGAGTAGTCTAGTGTTTAGACCAATGGGTTTGGGGAATGTTCCTGAAACAACTAACAAAGTTATTTGCAATTTTATCTTCCTGGGTAAGAGTTTCCTGGAATCTTAAAAACCATGCTATTGAGTTTGATCAAGTAGGAAAATGATTTTAATGAATGCAGCCAAACAATAAAGTTATTTGGTCATAGCAGGTTTTGAATCTCAGAACCACAGGTCCATGAACCTGAAGGTTTCTCTGCAAGCAACTGGTGTTTTTCCTGTCAAGATTAGGAAGGGGCCATTGGTTCTCCCCATCTCACAACCCCCACACACAAGTCATGGGGATACAAACAGCTGATGAATACTCTGAAAACACCTACAGAAGCCTGACAAACATTCCAGAGCTCCAAAATATAAAAGAACAGCAGAATATAGGAAGGTTAGGTATTTGCCAGGCTGGTGTAACTAGAGGACTTACAGGTAGTCCTTCCACAGAAGTATTGCAAAATATCTACCACTGCCCTTTCTCCTCTAGTAATACATACTATCTCCTATAAAATACAGATTTCTCAGCACAAAGTTCTACCTAATATTTTAGTGTGAATGAATCATTATTTCATCCATTGGTTCAATCTATCCATTATTCAGTGAAAACATAAAGTGCCTATAAACTTCCAGACTGTAGCAAGTATGCAGTCACCAAGATGAACACAATTTTTAAAAAATATCTCACCTAAGAGGGAAAAACAGAGGGTACAGAATATTATTGATTATAGAATCTCCACTACTCATGAACTTCCAATTTTAAAACTTTCTATATGTACAAAAATAGCAAAAGCATGTCAACCTCACCTGCTCTTAGACATTTATTTCAGAGTAGAATATTTCATTATTCATTAGCCTGCAGTTGCTTCCTTTTGATTTTGTTTTTGATCAACAGGATTATCTATCAATACAAGTTTTTATGTAGATCTTGTTAAAATTTTATCATATAACTTTAATTTCTTTTTACTTTTATAGGATTGTAATCAGAGACTATAACGTCTAAGATGTCTACTAAATCTTTACTTTTTTGAATTTTTAAATACTTTGTAGCCAAAAACATGATAAATTTTTGTAATTTTTCCATAGATGAAAAAGTATTTTCTCTGAAATAGAAATTATGAATTGTTTTATTAAATTCTGTGTCCTTATTTCTGTAATAGATGTGCTGAAGTCCTCCACCCAAACAGCCTTTGGATTTTTATCTTCTTGAATTTCCAGTAGTTTTACTTGCTGCATAAAGTTTTTTGATAGCTGTATCTTCCACATAAACTGTGTCTTTTATCATAGAATTTTCCTATTTTTTAGGTTTATGCATTTAAAATTAAATTCTAACTCTTTTGTTGTTAATATTCCAGTTCCGCTCCTTTTTCTTTGCATCTGCCTGATTTTCTTCGTTTATCCTTTTATGTCCAACACTCATTTTGCTTTAAGGATATTTCTTTAAAAAAAAAAGGGATATTTCTTGTAAGAATCATGTGGCCATGTTTTGGGTTTTAATTCAATCTGATAGTCTCTCTTTTAATGATAGAATACAGTGCATTTATACTTAGTCAAATGCCTGATATCTTATCTCTTCCAATTTTCCTTATGCTTATTACTAATTTTTCATTGATGTTGCATCCTTTTCTCATTTTTTTCTGATAAAATCTCATTACTACTCATTCCACTTTTTCCTTAATAATTTGCGATAACTTCCATTTGCCTGCTCTCAAAATCAGATGCATTTGTCTCTACTTCTATTTGAAATATGATACCAAATGTTTTCCCCACAAACGTGTTCTCCAGGCGAATAAGAAGATACTTTTACACCACTTTCTGTGCCCTCCCCTCCCCCATGAGACATTTGAAATGCTCTTACTCTGCCTTCTCCAACCCAATTCTTCCTTTTATTCAGATAGTTCACTACATTTTAGTACTTTTTGTTCCAGACTATTATTTGAATTTTCTGTGTATTAGGTTCCTCCCATTACAGGAGACCTGATTTAAGTTCATATGTTTCCAGACAACCTATCATTTTCTATTTAATGGATAATTTAAATTGATTCTTACTGTTTTCTCTCTTCCTCTTCCCTTGTTTTACTTTCAGATATGGTTCATTTCTTGTTTGATTGGAGTCTTTTACCAAGTGATTTTCTGAGAAGGAACACATGGCAGATAACATAGGCTTTATAAATAAAACCAAACCTTGTTCATTAAAGGTGGGCACGTCATATCTGATTAAATGAGATTTATTGTCAGATATGACACTACATATACGGACTCACTTGCATAATCAATTTGCCCAATATTATTCTGGTAAAAGGAGTACAGATTTTTACTGAACCTATGCAAATAACTTTATTGTTATTGAAGTGTATTTAGTATTGAATATGAATTAGAAGTATATCCAAATTTTGAGGTTCAGTGAAAACCAGATGCCCTTAAAATATTTATTTCAGTTAAAAAAAAAAAGTTTACTAAATTGAGAGCTAGTGATAGTTTTTTTGTTTTTTGTTTTTTTTTTGTTATTTTTAAAGACTTTATTCATTTATTAATGAGAGACACAGAGAGAGAGAAAGAGAGAGAGGCAGAGACACAGGCAGAGGGAGAAGCAGGTTTCATGCAGGGAGCCCGATGCAGGACTCAATTCCAGGACTCCATGATCATGCCACTGGCCGAAGGCAGGGGCTAAACCACTGAGCCACCCAGGGATCCCCAAGAGCTAGTGATAGTTTATGAACAAACAGAAAGAAACTCTTCATATATCCATTAAAAAATAAAACATTAAAAATAATGTTAATGACATTTCAAATAAATAATCACAATTTAACTTTCCATTTCAGTTTATTTAGTCCCATGTAATTCACTCTTGTTCCACTGGATCTTGGACCAGAGTCTGCTTTCCTCATGTATATCTGCTTCAGGACTGGAAAGAGTTCTAAAATTCCTCGTTCTGTCCATTGGTAAACTCCGAAAGTTGTCTAAGCATTGAAAGTTCAGAAATATATATCCAACTGTCTATTCTTTAAAGTCTCCACAGAGTACCTGGTACAGACCACACCATGAGACTCTGAAACTGTTCTTTGTTGAAATACATTTTATGAACCAGTAGCTTATAGAAGAAGAGCCTTCAAGCAATATCTAAGGGAAGCTGAAATTTGCTCAATAATGAAGTTGAATGACAATGGTCAACTGAATACAGTGACCAATAGTATCAGGATGGAGGAAAATAAGATTCTTTTAATGGGGTATAGCACAAAACTATTTCACAAGGGTTTGATCAATGCTTTTCCTGAGAATAAAAATAATAACTATTCTCAAGGGTCTTCTCATAAAATGTACAATTTCTGAGAATTTTAAATTAATAACATTTTACCTCTAAATACATAATAAGGGAAGATTGTGCAAGTCTTCTGATTTGACAATTAGCTCTTACAATAACATCAAACTAATTGTGAAATATGGAACATACTAAACACTTCTAATTATTTCTACCATTCTTTATAAGGTAAAATAATAAATCTTTTTAATTTTCTAGGGCCTTCTGGTTTTCTCAAAGGTAATTTTAGGTGCAAAAGACATACTGATTTTATTTTTCTGATTTGGGGTCAGAACTTGAGAAGGTAAAATCAAAAGAATTATTAAGGAGATTTTTATCACTTCTATTAAGAGAGGATCATGGATGCTGTGACTAGTACTTGGCTATTTATATAATCAAAGTACCAATAAAGTGTTTTAAAATACCATTAAACAAGGTAACATGATTGTAAGAAATTTTAACTCTTTCACAAGTGAGAAAATTTTGTTCTTTATTTTGCTTTTTTTAAAAAAAAAGTTTTTATTTATTTATTCATGAGAGACACAGAGAGAAAGAGAGGCAGAGACACAGGCAGAGGGAGAAGCAGGCTCCACGCAGGGAGCCCGACGTGGGACTCCATCCCAGGTATCCAGGATCCCGCCCTGGGCTGAAGGCAGGTGCCAAATCGCTGAGCCATCCAGGCTGCCCTATTTTTTGCTTTTTAAAAAATAGGGACGTTTTAAAAGTACAGAGCACAGAAAATTATTCTAATAAGATATGAAGTTGCTACTATCTGAATAGAATTCAGGGGGGACAGAATGGTATTTTACTACCCCTTACTAAGAGTTCTTAGACTAATTTATCACTTTAATGGAAAGAGAGCTAAATTCTAGTTTTTCATTAATATGATATTTGGCAATAACAACTTCACAAGCTCCTTTTAGTTTCTTAAATTATCATGAATAAATTCTTCAAAATAGGAAAAACTTTGCCAAAATTTTAATAAATTTCACAGTTTCTTTTCAGACTTAGTTATTATAATTCAAGACAAAGTTCTTTTTCCTTAAATTCTTTACAATTTGCTATACACACTCAGATTTTGTCCTTCATTATTTTCTCTTATATTTTGGAACAAATTGACATTTAATTTAAGATAAATCACTCTCTTTTTTTCTTGAAAAACAAAAGTACATACACAGTTGTATTTCTCTTTCACTATGGCTTCTATTATAGTCTCAAGCATCCATATTAATTATAATTCTAATTAAAATAACTTCTGTTTCACAGAGCAAATTAGAAGATAGAAAATTGAGAACTATATCACACTTAAAGATTTTATCAGTCTACAAAATTCATAAATACTAATAACAAAACTTTCTCCAGCAATACATACCCTTCATACCTTCATAAAGTGGCAAAAATAAAACATTCATTAACATGAAGATCACAAAGATCTAGTCACTTTTTGGTGTGTCAAAGACAGATACAGAAGTATATAAACTTGAAATTATGTTTAGCAATCAATGTTTCAGTATCAATAATACTTATAAATTATCTGTATATCCATTGATTATCTTCTGATTAATGCCCTTTTTTAAATTCCAAGGTTTAAGTTGCCTACAGATCTCAAAAATGATGTTTAAACTGACATACTACAAAAATAATTACTGCTATAAAAATTTCTTCAGAGTTATGAAGACAAATTTACATTTTTATAATCTTAAACATTATGTATCTGTAGTTAATTTGGTTAGTAACCCAAAGTAGGAATTTTTGCTATATGTGTGTATATATATATATATATATATATATATGTATATATATATAGTATACATATGTATGTGATATATATGTATATATACCGTATTACACTGAACATTGATAAAGAAAATTATTAAACCAGTCATTAAAGCTGTCTAACTTGTCAAGAATCACCTTCATTATGTGGACTTGCATTCTTAATATGTCCTGATCTAGCAGTTTTTGTAAGAAGGATTTTTTTTTTCCTTAAAGCCTAGTATATATAATATTAAAGATTAGTTTCAAGGCCTGAAGTCCTTTATTTCATATTGGCCATGGTTCTCAAATTGTTGAGAATTCCAAAGTACTCGTTTTATGCAGGTTATATTTATTGCCATTTACCATAATAGCAATTAAAGCGGCAATTTCAAAAATTCATTTAAAAATAATAAACAGGTTGACATGAATAGCATTTTAAGTTTTTAAATGACTATATTTTTTATATTTTTTTCTAAAACCAAAAATTAGAAGAGCAGAATTGTTTTAGTTTTGAAAATATCTGGCTTAAAATTTTTTAAAAGTTTAAAAACAACTGACTTTAAAAATGCCTGGTTTAAAAGAAGAGAGCTGAATTCTCATACCTGTTTCTACATTCAATCTATTGAGAAATGTTTTGGTTGAAGCATATGAAGAAAATCTGGCCTATACAGCTTAAGAAAGAAAGGACCTCTCAGACTCCCTGACGGGTCTTCCTCAGACCACTCTTTGACAACCACAGCCTTTAAACAGTATGTCTTAGGCATCATTATTTTTCCATCATAATCTAGTACACACTTCATATATAAAAATGAAATAAATATTTCACAGAACAATACTTCTCTAAAGAAAAGCAAGATTCATTTATTTCCTTTTCTGTGAATTCTGGGAATATTCAATTAGTATTTGCACTTTATATATGTCTAAAAACCAATCAGAGCAGAGTTCCTTTAATTTAATAGACCTTCAAATCTAACTTATTAATACCCTCCAGAAATAAGAAGATATTTCACATTCACCCACAAGAAGTAGAGGTTTTTGTGAATCACAAACACGTGAACACATAGCTTTGATCCCAGCTGTATGATGACTTCAGCTGCAGATCAAAAGTCAACCCAGAAACACAAAAACTCACCAGTTTAGATCTGAAAAGCTGTTGTCCTTCCCAATGGTCATAAAATACTTTTCAACTGATTTGAGCTCACAAGTAGGCAAACAGAAAAAGATTAACAAATCAAATTTGTCATATCCCACCCTTCAGATACTAGATCTCCATCATCCATTTGACAGTGGTCAGACCATAAAATCAAATTCCCAGCCATTGCTGCCACCAACGGGGAATGATTTTATTGACCATGTAGGAACCAGAAAAAGCAAAATCACAAAATCAATACAGAGAGAGAGAAAGAAAAAAACAGAGAAACAGCAAATCAGCAAAGTTAAACTTCTATTGCTGCTTGGCATTTACTCCAGGGGGGTCAAGAAAAGACGTACATGAGTGAGAATAAGCAGCTCATGAGGTGATTTCTCCAGCAAAGCAGGTCTTCAGGTGAGTGTACTTGGGGATTTCAGTGGATAATTTCCAAAACTATTACAAGGATCATTTTCAAAAAGGTAAAACTATGATTCTCATGCAATTTAACATGAACACTTGCCAGTGATTTTTTTAACTCATTAAATAAGGAGAAAACCACTAAAATATGTTTTTTTAACATTCAAGAAAGTAAGTACCTATAGGTAATTTAATAAAGAAATGTTAAAATAAAATTGCTGGGTAGATTTAAAAAGCTGTTTCATGTCTTACAGTACCCTACACTATATCCTTTGGGGTTATCTGTTCCACCAAGCAGAAATTATTTTCTCTCTCCCAGACAAAAATCAGCACATTAACCTCAGCCCCTACAGATTTGTATAATAGCTCAGTTTAAAGAAAGTCAAGCCCAACACTGCATGGAAAAAGCACCCAACAATTTCTTCTACCCATTTTCAACTTCTGGACCATTTTTTTCTGACAGTTTTTACCATGTCTCAATACATCCTTTTTCATTCACCCTACTGAAATCTGGTGAGCCCTTTCAGTGTGCAGATTTAGCTCTCTTTTTAAAATCTGGGACATTTTGTGCTACTATTTAATTATTGACTCTCTTCATTCAGTTCCTCTTTCTCTTTCTGGAACTCTTGCAATGAATATAATGGGTCTTACCGAGCCAACCTTCTTTGTCCTAATGACTTCCATCTCTTGATATTTTCCCCCAAATTTCTGTCTCAAAAATTATCTTCTTCAGATCTGCCATTGAATCAATTCATTGGAAAATCATTTCTACTTCGAGAAAGTCTTGTTTCTGCTATGCTTGAATCTCCTTAATGATTTTCACCTTATGTTCTGATTTTTTTTCTTGCTTAAGTTACCTTCTGTCTCTACCTACAACTCGGTTTTGCCAAGCAAGTGTTCTATTTGTACTGACTACTCACCTTTCTTCTTCAAGATCCCTTAGGGTCAGTTGTTATTTTGTTATTGTTGTTATTGATCCATTAGAGCTCATGTCTGAGACTCTGCCCACCTGTTGCCTAGAAAGACTCAGCCCACTCATTCAGCTGATTCTTGGCCTGTTGTGGGCTGGAATAGCTGGTATATCTATACAAAGCTGATTTTGATCCCCCTTCTCCCACTCTGGGGAGGGTGTTAGGGGCATAGACCTCTTCAAGCCAAGCTCTTCCCAAGAGCCTCTGCTTTGCCCTATGGGTCTCTAGTGTCGCTTCCCAAGTTCTTACTGAGCCCACAAAGAAAAAAGGCCACACCCACTCTCCTCCCCTGGATTCCCACAGCCCAAGGCTTCCCTTGGATCCAGCTACCCATCAGCTCCAACTATGAGACTCAGGAGAGGCAAATAGATTGAAGTTGGGAGTGGAGGCAAAGGAAGTAGGATTTCAGAATTCTTCACCAGGTATAACTTCAAATCCTTCTCCACTGATGTTGCCTGAAGCCCCCTAAAACTGCTGCTTGTGTTAGCCCATCATGTTGTGTATAGCAGTGGGATAGTGGGGAGGAGGAGGTGAGGCTGGGGATTGTTCTTAAAGTCAGCAGGAAGCATGTAAAAATTAAACCACATTTAAGTAGGAAAGCTAAACTGTGTTTTCATTAATATTGAGAGAAACAAAGTGGTCATGTCTAGACTCCCTACATTGCCAAATCTCAGGCTGACTTTAGAATTGGATACACAGTTGTGTATCATTCAACAAACTTGTTTGTCTGGGTTCTTTAGTTATTTTTGTTGAATTTCTATAATTAAGAGGGTAGGATATTTAAAGAAAGGGTCAAGTCCAAAGCCATACTGAGACAGGACAGAGCTTTTGGTGAAATGTAGGAAAGTTAAAACTCAGGCTTGCACATAATGAAGAGGTTGTTCTGGATTTCTTCTATTGAAATTATTTTGAATTGCTTGTCTTTTTTCCATGTGCATCTGCTACAAGAAAATGGACCTGGGGATACATCATAATGGGCGTGTCCCCATCGTGAGAAGGTCTGGGTCCAGATGCCTTAGACCAGCATTTCTCCAAGCCTTGGAACAAACCCTTCTCCTTTCTGATTTTAGTATCACATCTTGAGTGTGTTTCCTCTTTTCACCCACTGTGTGTTGAAATCCAGTCACCTGATATTAGTATGTAGACTTAGGGGACAGACACCAATAAGTTCTCTTGGCTATTTTGTCTTCATCTTTATGGGTTTTGTCTTTATTACAGTTTATGTCAACCATTTAGGTTTGACTGGTCTGGATTAAAAGCATTTATGACATATTGTGGTACACTTCAGCTCTCAAGGAAACTAGATTTAAGTTTGGAGTTAAATTCCTAGCTATTTATAGGCTATCTGTATCTGAATTTCTCTCTTACATATCACCTTTGTGCTCTGATACGAAGTTAAGAGACTGATCACTAATGATGCTCTACTTAAGATAATGAGCCTAGCTTTGTAAAGGTGGAGAGTGACATATTCTTTAGGATTATATAAGGCAGCTCTAATGGCCCTAAAAAGATTTTATAGCTCCATAAAGAAGAAACAAACATGAAGCATTGTCAATATTACTAGAACCCAGAAATGGGTTCAGAGACTTTCCTGCCTTGTTCCCATGTGATGTCCACAATTATTCACAGATGCAATAAGAAAACAAATCTGAATGAATATTTGAACAGTACCTTGATTCTACTTTTTTTTTAGTTTATAAACAGAAAACGTTGCTTGCTTTCACTTCGATTGATTTGCAGCTTTAATGTCTTCTTATTGTTTAAAAAGATACAAAAACAAAGACAGAATATAAGTCACTCATGGTCTCAATAACTAAAGTTAATCTCCATTAACATTTAAGGAATTCACTTTTAGTCTTACATATACATATATCTAAGGAGTACACATATCTATATATTCGGTTTATTTAATTGGGCAATGTAGAGCTAGTTTTTCATGAATAGAATCTTTTTTTTTCAAAACCATACATGAACTTATAGTATTTTCTAATTTAAAAATCTAATAGCTATATAAATATTAGTTTAATATTCTTTTACTTCCCAATCTTTGCCAGTGAAATCCAAGAATAGGCACCTAAAATATCATTGTTTTTTGTCCTGTCTTCTCTTTTATTTTTTGTTCTTGTATTTCATTTGAATACCAATTTACTTTTTTTACAATTTTATTTATTTATTCATGAGAGACACAGAGAGAGAGAAAGAGAGGCAGAGACACAGACAGAGGGAGAAGCAGTCTCCATGCAGGGAGCCCAACATGGGACTCAATCCTGGGTCTCCAGGATCAGGCCCTGGGCTAAAGGTGGCGCTAAACTGCTGAGCCACAGGGGCTGCCCTGAATACCAATTTAAAACCATTTCTTGGGCCCCACTCTACACATATGTCTGGCCTCAGTGCTCTCTCCTCATGATCCTGTAGGACAATCTGACTTCTGTCCTTCCAAGTAACCTGTTTATTTTTCTTTCTTGAAAGCTTTAAATTATTTTTATACTGGAAATTCACATTTTCACCAGCACATATGTAGGACGCCTCAACTTTATTTATTCTGCCTGGAACATTGTCCTAAGTCTACAGTGTCAAGTAATTTTTTCAGATCCAGAAACTTTTATTTATATATCTTTGGTTATACACTTAATTACAGTTTTTACTCTTCTCATTTGGTCTCATTTTTAAGGATACTAATTATTCATAGCTTCATATTCTATCTCCCAAATCTATCATTTCTTTCTTATAATTTTCTTTTTTTTCCACATTACATAAAAGATTCTGAATTAACTAACCTCAATACGGATTTTTATTCTGCAATGGAGTTTTAATTTCTCTGGCTTCTTTTCTTAACTATGGCATTTCTCTTTGATCTTTATCAAGTCCCCCTTCAAATACTCTTCCTTAGATTTTTTTTTGTCTTTTAATAACTCAAAGCATGTGCATTCTAAATTTTCTATGCTGATCTTTCACACTTTTGTTATAACAATACAAATTCATTACCCTTACAGTTCTGTAGATAAGAGATCCCACATAGTCTCATGGGGCTGAGACCAAGGTGTCAGCAGGGCTATGTTTCTCCTGGAGGCTCTAGGGGAGAACCTGTTTCCTTGACTTTTCCAGCTTCTAGATGCTGTCTGCATTCCTGGTTCATGGCTTTTCAACTTCAAAGCCAACATTGCAGTATCTTCAAACCACTCTTTCACTTACATTGAATCTCCCACTTCCTTCCTGCTGTCTCACTTTAAAATTTGAGTATAGGTAACACACAATGTTACACTAGTTTCAGGTTACAACATAGTGATTCCACAAGTCTATGCATTAGGCTCACCACAAGTGTAGCTACCATCTGTCGCCATACATTGCTATGACCATATCATTGGCTGTTTTTTATGCTGTGCCTTTTATTCCCCTGACTTTTCATTCATAGCTGGAAGCCTGTATTTCCCACTCTTCTTCACCCATTTTGCTCAACCTTCCATGCAATCCCCCTAGCAACCATCAATTTGTTCTTTGTATTTATAGATCTGATTCTGCAGTTGCCTGTTTATTCATTAGATTCCACGTATAAGTGAAATTTTATGGTATTTGTTTTTTGCAGTCTGTCTCAATTTCACTTAGCATAATACCCTCTAGATCCATCCATGTTATCTCACACAGCACAATCTCATCCTTTATATGACTACCAAATATTCCATTGTATACATATACCACATCTTCCTTATACATTTGCCTATTGATGGATACTTAGGTTGCTTCTATATCTCTGCTATTGTAAATAATGTTGCAACATAGGGGTGCATTTATCTTTTCAAGATAATTTTCATTTTTGGAGGTAAGTACTCAATAGTGAAATTATTGGATCATATGGTATTTCCATTTTTGGCTTTTTGAGGAACCTCCATGCTGTTTTCCACAGTGGCTGCATCGGTTTGCATTTCCACCAATAGTGTAGGATTCCTTTTTCTCCACATCTTCACCTACATTTGTTATTTCCTGTCTTTTTTTTTTTTTAGTCATTCTAACAGATGTAATATGATGTCTTATTGTGGATTTGATTTGCATTTTCCTGATGATTAGTGATGTTGAGAATCTTCTCATGTACCCGTTGGCCATCTATATGTCTTATCTGGAAAAATGTCCATTCGGGTCCTCTGCCCATTTTTTTCACTGGACTCTTTGGGCATGTTTATGGGGTTGGGCAGTAGAAGTTCT
Organism: Nyctereutes procyonoides; assembly: GCF_905146905.1. NCBI lineage: Eukaryota > Metazoa > Chordata > Mammalia > Carnivora > Canidae > Nyctereutes > Nyctereutes procyonoides. The sequence continues at coordinate 9,986,910 of NW_026575145.1, forward strand.
TTATTTTTTTAATATTAACCTCTTATGGATATATCATTTGCAGGTACCTTCTCCAATTAAGTAGGTTTGCTTTTTTTGTTTTGTTGATTTCACACATTTTTTAATAGTACCTTGTAGCAATGGGTCTTACTTACATTATATAGAACTTTTTTAAAGTTGTTTGGTGTTTTTTCCCTTTACTTATACATCTTGAAAGAGGAGAAATTTAACCAGGTCTGGCGATTGCCAAGCAGCAGGGCAGTTTTCCTTTTGTCCCAACTCAGTGTTTCCAACTCTGACAGTGTCTCCCTCTCAGATCTTCCCCTAAAATGTGGATGAACACAGCCTCTCCAGAGGTTTATCTGAGAGCTTCTACAGAACATCAAATCCTTTACCATAAACTGGTTGATTCCTTTATAATATGATCCTATATAGGTCTTTTATGTGCACCCAGAGACAGTGTGTGTGTGTGTGTGTGTGTGTGTGTGTGTAAAACCTATATTGAACAAATATGCTTCGTGATATACTAAGAAGTCAACAATCCCACATTATCCCCTTTCTTTGGTGTTTTATTCTCCTCTGTTTCATATAAACTTTTACATTGAGATGTAATATACTAAAGCTTACAGATTTTAACAGCAGCTTGATGAATTTTTACATAATGAATATGCCCACATACCCACCAAGTAGATGAAAAATCAAAGCCTTGTCAGCACCCTAGACATCTTCCTTGTGCCCTCTTCCAACCATTAATCCCATCCAAAGACAATTACTACTCTGACTTATATTATCACAATTTAATTTCATCTATTTTTGAAATTTACATAAATGGAATTACACATTATGTGTTCTTTTATATCTAACCTCCTTTGCTCAAGATTATGTTTTTGAGAATTATGCATGTTGTAAGTAGTCAGAATATGTTCATTCTCATGGCTCTACTCCAGTATTCCATTATATGAATATACCACAATTTATTTACCCCACCTCCTATTGATACACATTTGAGTTGTTTCCAGTTTGGAGTTATAACTATGTTTTGGGGGGTACATATGCTTAGCTATAAGTTTTATGTATACATAGTTTTGGCAGATTCTGCAAGAGTTTTTGTAAGTGAAGGATGAAAGTTTCAGTTGCTCCAAATCCTTTCTCTTAGCATTGTCAACTTATTGCTTTATTTTATCTATTCTTACAGACCTATAGTGATATTTCACTGTTTCACTTGCTTATTGATCATTTTAACATCCTCTTTTATGAAGTGTTTATTCAAGGACTTTCTATTTTGAGTCATCTTTTTCTCATCGATGTGTAGATACTTTTTATATATTATGGATATAGTCAATAGCCAGATATATGCATTGTAAAATATCTTCTCCCACTCTGTCACTGACTTTTTACTCTCTTATTGGAGATTTGTAAAATATTTTATATTGAAATAATTTCAGAGGCTTCAAAAGAATTGAAGAAGATAGAGTTCCTGTGTACATTTTGTTCAGCATCCTCTAATGTTAACAGTAATATTTAAATAGTTTGATTATAGAAACCAGAGTCTTAGCATTGATATAATACTATTTAGTTATCATAAATCTTCAGTAGAAGTTTACCAGTAGTCCCACTAATGTTCTTTTCTACCCTAGGATTCATTTCAGAAACCAGCATTTAGCTGTCGTATGACCTAGTTTACCCCCAATCTGTGACAATTGCTCAGTCTGCCTTTGTTTTTCACAATTTGAAACTTTTAGAGGGAGTACCACCCATTGTTTTTCTTAACGTCTCTCGATTTGAGTTTGTCTGATGTCTTTTAAAGGATGTGCACTTTTGACAAGAATACCAAAGAAGTGATGTTCTGCTTTCTCAATGCATCACATCAGGAGATCTATAATGCTTGTTCATGTCATTGAAGATGGTAACTAATCATTTGGCTAAGGGAGTGCTTGCCAGATTACTCCACTATAAAGTCACCATTTTCCACTGTAATTAATAACTATCTTCTGGAGACTTTCAAACTATGCTCTTCACCCATTGATTTTAGCATCAGTCAATGATTCATATCTGCAACCCTCATTATTTATTTGTATCTCTGTCCAACTTGGTGTGTATACATGTATATTACAAATCATCACTTCATATAAATACCTCTGATATTTCTGGTGTCCACAATCTCATTAGCTTTCTCAAATAGGCATGTGGCACAGTTCTCTTCATGACTAGTCCTCTTGAAGCTCCCTCTTTAGGCAAAGCGCCCTCCCCAGACTAGAGGAGGAACTTATGCTATTCTGACACACCGGTTTAGATAGAACTTCAGTGATCCCTTTGCAAAATCCTGCCTGAAGAGTCCAGGAAACATGGAATGCCTTATAAATCTGTTTCTGAAGAGTTTCCATTTCACACTCAGTGTTGCTGCCTGGTGTATTGGTACTCAATCAAAATCACGGCACTGAAAAGCCTAGACAAAAGGTTTATATACATCTTATAGATTTTTCTCAAAGTAGTGACTGGAGATGAAGAAATAGCTTTCGCCATATTAGAAAGCAACTCTGATCCAGGACAGGAGGGGTCTCTTGACCATGACAGTTGTTTGAGATAGAACAACAAGGGCAGTTGTTTTTCCCTACTACTTCCTTGTTGATAACACACAGATCAAGGTTCTTGAGCTTACACACAATGGAGGCAATTCTCCCTGATGTTGCCAAATCAGGAAAACATTTTTATGTTTCCATGACACTCTGCCTCAACAATGGGATGTACTTTCATAAATACCTCAATGAGAAGGTTAGGAGATAAATCAAATGTAACTAGTTTATTTCATCACACATTAGAAATCTCTGTATGTATTTCTCCAAACACATACAACTTTTTAAAAGTTGTTTTAGGCTATTTTTAAGAACTATTTTCAAAATGGATGAGTATAAAAAAAGATAGAAATAATATCAAAAACAGGCAAAATTAGCTAAACTTCATTCTCTCCTGGGTAAATTCACCAAACAAAATGTATAACTGTTGGGGTACCTGGGTGGCTCAGTTTATTGAGTGTTCAACTCTTGTTTTAGGCTCAGGTCATGATCTTGTGGTCATGGAATCCAACCCTGAGTCAGACTCGACACTTAGCATGGAGTCTGCCAGAGATTCTTTCACTCCCTCTTCCTCTGCCCTTTTCCCCACTCACCTCTCTCTCTCTCTTTCTCTCTAAATACAATTTTTAAAATGTATAAACATACCAATTTTTATAAGGGGTTTCTTATAACTTTTTAAACTAAAATAATAGCCAGTTCACTCAAAACTGTACCACAAGTTTGAAGACAAGTCCTAGTGAAGTAGTCAGTTGAGCATTTGGGGGCTATCAGAATTCATAGATTCTCTGCTTACTGAGTCAATTTACTGACTTTTTGGCTATGATCGCATAAGCCTTCTTCCGCACAGTGAGGTAGGATGGCAAACATGGTTATCAGCAACAATTACAAAGGCCAACAGTAATAAAAAAAATTGTTGTTGATGAAGTTGGTCTTCATCTTTTCCTGAAGGACTGAGTTGGTAAAGGATGAACTCAAACTTCTGTCTCCTTCATTTTTCCCTTGCTAGACTTTCCATACTAAGCAGTCCCTGTCTCTCACTTTCATCACGAATATGGTGGAGAGAGAAAAAACATTTTCTAAATTGAACATTTACAAAGTATATTGTATTTTTAACTGTATTCTTATGCACAAGAGCATGATGTGCTAAATAGAGATGCTAAGGCATTGATGAGCTCTTTACTTTCTCATGTCATCAATTATCATGGCCAATAAATCAATTGTACTGACTGGCTCCCTACAGCACTGTGTAGGGATGTATTTCTTCATACATTGATACACTGCCAGCTATCATTACTCTTTAATTATCATTGTATGGCCACTTCCCAGTGCCCAGTGAATTGTCAATGCTTCAAAAGTGAACTAGAATCAAATTTTCTGGTATCTATTTTTTTTATTATTAATTCATTTACTTAACTAACATAATTTCCGTTTAATAGTCTCTATTCTAAGCACCTTTCTGGCTTTGTGGTAATTATATCATAGTCCTTGCTTTCATAATAAAACAGTAATAATTATTATTTTAGCTAGTATTTACAAAATGCTGCACAAGAAGCACGATAAAATGGCATAGTGATACAGCAGTAGAAATACATGTTTCCACCTGAGATTAAGAACAGCTTCATAGAGGATTTAGTATTTCAGCTTATCTGTAAGAGTAAGTAGGTTTTGAAAAGATGGTATTGAGAGATGAAAGGACACTTTTAGCAAATGGAATATCATGGGAAAATATCCAAAGAATGGCAAATAGCATAATTTGACTGAGGGGTAGGGTACTTAAAGACAGAAGACGTAATTTGGGAAATGTAGGCTTAAACTAAGTCAGGGAAAGCTTTGAATGCCAGCTAAAAGGTTTTGATTTTCTCTTGCAACCTCCTCAGCAAATAAAATCGACTTTTAAACTTCTATTTACCTTTAAAATTCTGACTGAAGGTTTCCCAATTATTATAGCTGAAATTAGTTCTTATTTGCAAGAAAAAAATTGGTTTCAAAATCTACAGAGTGTGGGGCACCTGGGTGGCTGCAGTGGTTGAGCCTCTGCCTTTGGCTCAGGTCATGATCTCGAGGTCTTTGTATCAGCTTCTTCAGAGACCACGCTTCTCCCTCTGCCTATGTCTCTACCTCTTTCTCTCTCTGTGTCTCTCATGAATAAATAAATAAAATCTTTAAAAAAAGAAAAAAAAAACTACAGAGTTCATGTCCTGGGTGACAATACCAACTGGGTGATTTTTTAAATAAATTGTAACCTTGTAGTTTTACTAAGTACATTACGTGTTAGACAGCGACACCTAATGGTAATATGTTATTTTACAGCCCATTCTAAGAACCTAGAAGAACACCAACAAAAGGCAAAGCATGAAGTCAGGAGAATCCTCCCAGCAGGAACACTCCCCCTACCCACCCACCCCCACTACAGTGGAGGATATGATGAATTTAGCTAAGGACAGTGAGAAGAGACACAGGGTAATTGAAAAGAGTTCAAAATTTCCTGAATTACTCAGTTCCTACGCAGCCCCAGTATCAGTCAGCATTTGAGACCCTCCATGACCATGCTCCCTGAATCGGCCAAATGATGACCTGCTTAAAACATTTTGACTAAGGATAGCAGGAGAGTGACAAATATTATTTGGTGTTTCCAGGCCCCTGGGTATTAATGCATACATGCCAACAAGACAAACCCCAAATGTCCAGTGTTTGTTTAACACCACACACAACAGAAATTCCTAAGAACTGTCTTACATTCTATTCCTGCTGTCTTTCTGAAAAAAGAACTAATGTGGCAAAATATCATAAAAAGTCTTCTGTCCCCTGATGTCACTGTTTTACCACCTTCCAGTTCAAAGGCCACTTCAGCAGATGGCCGTAGCTTTGTGCTGGAGGACTTTCTCTTCTGATCACACCCTGCAAGAAGAGTGGGGAGTGATCTCGGCTAGGATCAACTCTCCCAGGTACATGTTCCTGACAATTCCCACCTATTAAAGAGACAGAGGCTGTCACACTCATACAGGACAACAGTAAAGGTCAAAGCATACATTCCCTTGCTCACTCTTTAATATTGGCAAACTGAGGCAGAAAATGCCCAGTTGTTTAAAAGAATGGGAACTTGGTTGTCTCTTACTTTCTGCCTGTGTTTAATATGAAAACCTGTCATCACTCTGACTACGAATCCAGGCTGCAATCCAACGTATCCTGGACTAGAGGAGAAAAAGTAAACGTTAATCCAAAACACCTTGGTTATTTTGGGTTTTCAGTTTGTCAACAACACAGCCTTCCACTTACATTTTCAAGCACTACAAAAAAAGAAATACAAAATAATCCTATTTTCTTATAGGATTCTAGTTGGGTATACTTCATTTCAGCTTTTAGCTCAAGTTTTACAATTTTAGCTCACAGAATTTTGAGTTACTTTTTCTAATTAAGATACAAGTTTCTGGATATAATTAATTTCCCTAAATGACATTAATTTAATGCCACATATTGAATATCTGTCTGTGCAATCACAGACTTAGGTCCAAGGAAAAAGCTGACAAAAAAATAAGCATAGTTTGCTTCCAACATCAAGTATTTGTTTTTCCTCTGCATTTCCATGCTAAGAAAATACTCTTTTTTCTTTTTTTTTCTTTTTAAACATTTTATTTTTTTAAAGATTTTATTTTTTTATTTGAGAGAGTGTGTGAGTGGGAAGGAAGAGAGAGAATCTGAACCAGACTCCCTACTGAGTGCAGAGTCCAAGGTGGGGCTCAATCCCACGACCCTGAGATCATGACCTGAGCCAAAACCAAGAGTCAGACACTCAACTGACTGAGCCACTCAGACACCCCCTAAGAAAATATTCTTATGCACATCACATTTACTCAAATTTCTTAGTTGGCTAATGAGAGATTTATATTATATAATGACTAAAAAATACTTTCAAAATTTTCAATTCCTATTGTCTGTATTGTATCTCCCAAGAACATATAAAAGCTGGGGAAACATCAGAGAAAGAGGAGGTTTCAATATACCGAGTCTCTCTAAGGCATGTGGCCTGAGAACGGGCTGGCAATGCAAATGGAAATCATGTGTCTCGTGCCTGAAGGGCTCCAATGAGAGTAATCAAGGTGAATGGGCCCCAAATGCCTTTCCAGACCCCAGAGTGGGAACTAGTGTAGGTAGAAAGATCTGATGTCTCCCAGGGTGGCCCTGCCTGCTAATGATCCCGCCAGGACAGGCCCCTTGGTGAGTTGTAAAGAGAAAGGCAAGCAGGGTAAATTCTCCCAGGAAAGGAACCTACCCTGCCCTACCACAGGGTTCTTTCCTGCTGGTTAGAAGTCAGCCTCCTCCACAAGACGTATCCTAGAGAGACCAATTCTCCATTTCTTTCTCCTGTTTCCCTCACCTCCAATAATGTTCCCAGTGAGAATCACAGAAAGATAGTGATGTCTTTTGTTCACAAGTCTGTTAATTTCCTTTAGCATGAACCCCAAGTCCAATCTGTATTCTACTCTAAAACCACAGCTTGATAACATCCCTCATAAAATTAGTTAATAAACAGCAACATGAAGCCCAGAAGCCCATACCACATGACTATCCTGCATCTACCAGAACCTTGCAAAAAACCTTCCTTGGCAACTTTGTAGTGCATGTATTTCTTACAGAAAACATGAGTATATTTTTGAACTTGTTCTGAACTTTTCTGTCTTTCAATGAATGAATTTAGCCCATTCACATCTTACATGAAAGGAGGTACTCTGCCCCTTTTATCTGGTTTTAGGTTTGCTATTTATTATGCTTTGTTGTTATGATCCATCTGTCCATAGTGGCTTCCCAGACACACAGTCGAGGACAGCACTATCCAAAATAATAGAACATTCTGTGATAATGGAACTATTCTATATCTGTACTACTCAGTTCAGTAGCCTCTGGCCACAAATGGCTATTTGAGCACCTGAAATGTAATTAGTGTAACTGAGAAACTGGAATTTTTATTTTATTTATCTTAATTAATTTAAATTTAAATGGTCATGGGTGGCCAGTGGCTACCCCTTGGGATGGTGCAGCCTAGAAGCTTTGTTAGGCTGGGGTGCTGGGAAAGGTGGGTCCCCATCTGAGAGGCAGAGGCCTGGAGCATGGACTTGTGTGACTGAGTCTAGCCTGCTTTGCTGGCAGCTCTGAAGCAGAGGGTCTCTAGGTAGCAAAGAGAAGAAAACTGCCATCTTGAGTAGGCTCAGGGTCAGTTTCCCAGGTGTCTTCTCTGCAAACTCATAGCATCAAAAGCACTGAAATGTCTCACGTCCCGCTGAAGGTTTCCACAGCTCCAGAAAGCCTTCTTGGGCTTCAGTGAATCTCTAATAGTTGTCCTACTGCAGATCCCGGGGAGCCAGCCCCTGTGCTGGCACATACTTGGCTTCCTGTTCTGGCTCCTGGTCCTCCTCAAGACCCAAGGCTCTCAAACTTCAGGAGACAGGAGGATCAGGCTGTTCAACAGGAATGGCATATAACAAGTAGACTGGCCCACTCCTTCTCAAGAAGATCCAGAAGCTTCTGTTGGCTGGTCCCTAAAGAAGACCAAAAAATTTGTTATTTCACCCTGATCTTTGAAGAGAGATGAGTCCTTCTCCATTGTGTCAGTTGTTCAGCTTTTCCTCAGCACCACAAAGGATTGGCAGCCTCCAGGCTCTTCCAAGCTCCCTCTTTTAGTTATTATAATATTCCAGAAAGGATTAGGAATTGGAGTTCTCAATCCTGTCTTATTCCAAGACTCACCTCCAACAAATTCTCTGAAAGTGTTACCATCTTTGTCCTAAATACCTTCCAACCGACAACTAGAAAGTACAAAAGGCTCAGCCATTCTAGCCTGGGTCCCAGAAGCCAGTTCACCCAGAGTTGGATGGAACTTTTCTGAAACTTAGCTTTTCTTACAACCCACTTTAGGTAATCTTTCCCACTTTAACTACAAACCACGGGAGACCAAACTCTGCCCTCTGCAGCACCCGCCCACCACCCCTCCTCCTTCATTGTAGCTTTTTGGAATATGCCCCGATTATTATTAACATTTTAGAACTACAAGGAGACTGAAGATCTTCTAGTCTATGCCCCGAATCTTACAGGTGAGGAGAAAGAATCACAGCAAAGGCAAACAGAAGGCATGCACGCTGCCCTTCTTCCAGGGCAGAAATCATTAATCAGCTAAAGATATTTTTTCTACTGCACCTGGACATGGCCTTAAAATCTTGCTCAACAGAAGGCTCCAGGCAGCCTCTTCATATTTAATCACAAACTTGATTGGCATCACACACTCAGCCCATTTGTGGATGCAGTGTTAAATGATGTCAAAGTAATTTGTGGCAAAACTGAAACCGAGACCTGAACCCACTTGCCCAGTCTCTCAGGCCACTGACCTTCCTATCACATCACAACATTGGGCTTAGGCTCAAAAATCATGCTTTACATTTTCCCAGCAAATATTTTCATTTGGATGTAAGTTGTCCAAAAAAAATATCTAATTGTGTTTTTTCTTTTAGTTTTTTTTTCCCATGTAATACATTTACAGGGTTTACAAATCAAAGCAATATAAAGCTGTACCCTGAGACGTCATGGTCTCACTCTGCCTCCATCTCCTCCATCCCTCCACTTTTATTAGTTCCTTGTTTATCCTTCCAGGGTTTCTTTGTGCAAATACAAGCAAATTGAATATATGTTCTCATTTTCTGCCCTGGTTATACACAAAACGTAGCATATTATATACAATTCTATCACCTTGCTTTTTTAACTTAATATTCTGGGAATGGATCTTCCTCGATTTTTAGCAGGTACATAATCATGTTACCTTTGACATTTAGGTCGTTCAAGCAAGATCCAATCTGAAGTACATGTCTTCTTAAGCCTTGCTTTTGTTTCCTCTAGGATTTGATGTCTCTATCTGGGCAGTTAACATCTAAGTTGTCCTTTCTGCCTAAGTGCAAAGATCGTTCACAATCCTCCTCTGAATGTAGGTAGAATTTCTCTATTATTCATCTTGAAATATGGCCAACATTTTTTAAATAAACTGTATTAAACCACTCCTCTTTTTTAAATCATAAAGGCACATATAAAGCATCACAACGGCATTGATAAAAGCTCAGTATTTGGGGGTTGCCAAGTATAAACCTGGAGGCTTCAAAATTAATTTTGAGGACTGAGCCCTGCTTATCGGCCAATATGTTCCTGCAACTGCTATCAGTTCCACTATCAGAAAGCCAAAGACTGCTCTGGCTCTTAGGATCTTGGTAGAGACCCTTTAGATCTGTGACTGCCTGAGAATTGACCCACCTAGACTGGGCTCTGATTAAATGGACCCCAAAGTGCTGACCCCACACCCTCCTGTCAGTTGCCCTAAGTGAGCAGGCCTGATCTATCAGAGGAAAGTGTAGAGTCTGGTCTGTGCAGCATCCTTGCACTTTCTAATCTTTATTACCTTCTATGTAGGTACAAAGCACCAGTGTGTTTTTCAGTTCCTTCCAACTGCCTGATAATAAAGAACGATCCTCCTCTCTAAGGAAGCCAACATCCATCCCTATGGAAAAACAAATACTGAGGAAATTATACAAGGTGAAAAAACAGATTGGAGAATACATATCCTCATTTCCTTCACAATACTTCCTTGGATGGTAAATTTCATTAAAAAATTTAGAAAACCAATTTAGACACAGTGTGGATGGAGGCAATGAATAGCAAGACCTCAAAGCTTGGATTATTGATGCCAGAAAGGTGGAGTCACCACATGGAGATTATGTTTGCCTTTTTCCTATCACCGGTCCATGGATAGAGAAAATCGGGAAGCCCTGTGAGGGAACCACACTGGCAATGTTGCTGTATTTGTGTCCTACTGGGCCCCAGGATGGAGCATGGCCGGTAAGTCCACCTAAATGCTAGACAAGAATATTAGCCTTAACAGAACTAATTAGTCATTTATTTTTTCCTCATACAGCTGACCACCTAATGATCCAAATCTTGGGAGGGAGCAGAGCACTAATAGTTCCTTGCTGGATGATCCATCTTGACTGTAGAAGTTGCTATTGTTTTTACATTACTCTCAAGTATTATCATTAGGTTGTGAGCAAAACCAATTTTCTTAATCATCCCCAATCTCCCCAACCTTCTCCACTAGAATAATATCATCAACAAGCTGTACAAATCGGGCATCTGAGATTTAGTTGAATTAGTAACACCTCAAAGATCATTTGTAGCTGCAGCAATCAGCCTCCAATTTCATCTAATTAGAGAGCAAGATGATTTCCCTAAATCCTCACTAATATTTTGAGTTGACAAACAATGAAGCAATCCTGATAAGCAGAATAAATGAGTTTCATAAAGCCACTGCTTTTTTGCTCCCTCAATAACTTGACCACTATGTCCCACATGCAAATTTAAGTGTCAAAAACAATATATGAGCATCTGTCACAACAGTCATTAGCCAAGAAACCTCCAAAGAAACTCCCCTGAATTGTCAGAAACATTTAAACTCTGAGGCCACCATCCACCAGAAACATTGCCACTGCTTTTATGCTTAAATTCTCAAACACGCAGGGAACAGAGATGAATCATTCTTGGTCCCCTATCATGAGAATACTTAAGTATTTACCAAAGCTAATTTCTGCCAATAAATTATGGCTCATTCCCCAAAGATGTTGTTTCTCGAAGATGCTATGAAGCATTTAAAAAGAGCGGTCAATAAAATTTTATGGGGAAATGGTGACCTGACTAAGCCTGTTCTCACTTGGTAAATGACAACTTTTTTCATCTGAGACAACATTTGTAGATATGTCTACTTTGAGCACACATAAGGATATTAAAATAAACATAAAATTGTGGACATACTGTTGGTGAGTGTGCTCCATAGGAACAAAGTGCGAAATACACAGAAGGACAGGTAGAGAATGGAGACAAGAATTGAAAGCTGGGAGGGAAGGAAATGGAAAGAAGACCAGAAATGAAGAGAAAGGTTAAGGGGGAAAGAAACAGCTGAGGTCGGTTTGGCATGTGACCACTAACTGTTCCTCAAGGGGGCCGTGGGGAGGTCAGGGCTTGGGGTGATTGAGTATACCATGGATGTATTTGACTTTGTCCTAAAGCTCTTCATGCAGTGACCCTGGCAGGGTCTTTCCACAACTCAGCCTACCTGGGAACATTCTGGAAAATCAAGGGAGAATCTGTATTAAAGAAGCAGTAAGAAAAGGTGTGTCCAGTGGGATATTGGGAAATGCTGGGTTTCCTCTTTCTCAACAGGAGGTCCGGCAGGGTCGCTGAACATCTCAGCGCTCCTGCCACTTGCAGCCAAAGTAATAGGATGGGCCAGATTTGCAAGCTGCTTTCTGGAAACTTCAAAATGTCTAGTAATTTATTTAGAAGTGAATAACTCACTCAGAGGTGTGCAAACTTACATTTCCTAGAAAGCTAGAAAAACAACGAAACCCCTTGATTTTCTGAGGGCCAGTAGTGGAGCTAATTAAGGCTGATGTTAACATAGCAAGAGGGCCTATTGTTTCCTCTCTCCATAAGCGCAAATAGCACCCCAGCAGGAGTCTGGAGATGTTTGTTTTTCAACCAACAAAGGTGATGGCTCTTAAATGGTGGAGCCAGATCTGAGCTTCATTATATGGGACTCTCTTGGGTTCCACACTTGTCCCCTGACCTCTAAACCACACATGAGTCAGTCCTTTGTACTCTGATTAATTACCGAACTACATTTTTCAAACTTCCTGGATATTTGAGGAGTGCCAAGAAGCTAAAGAGCAAGTCAGGGGGTCATGCCTTCCTCCTGCTGCTGGGTTGCCTGCTGGTGTGAGGCCATCCCTAACTTGGGGGAACTGAGGACCCATTTAAGAGCTAACCTTGATGAGGCTCCTTAACTATGTGTTCTGAACCCTACATGTGAATCAACTCATTTAGTACAACTACTCCAAGTACTTATCCCATCTTACAGACGAGGAAACTGACTCCTAGAGAGAACAAATGGCTGAGGCCTCATCACAGCTGAGTGAGGGGGAAGTGCCTGGGTGAGGACTGAAGCTCAACCTGAGCTCCCCTCTGTGACATCAAGCCACCTTCTGCCTGACTTCTCTCCCTCCCTTCTTAAGCCTGCTGATATTTTGAGGGTCAAAAAATGTTTTGCTTTATTATTGTCATCTTCTACTAAATTTGTACTTTTCCCCAAATGTTATTATGTCTTTCCAGTATTTTTATTCTGTTTTTTACTTAAAAAAATATATATGTGTGTGTATATATATGCCACATGAATATGAATATTCATATTTGAATATGAATATATATATTCATATGCATGTGGCATACTATAGGGATCTCCCTCTTTCCTACCTCAGCCTATGCAGACAAACTTAACCACAGAGACAACCAGGATTAAAGGTTTGGGGAGGTGGTGAGCATGCTTCTGTGTATTTACCATATTGTAGCTGTGTACTATATGTATTTATTTAAGTACACACATGCATGCTCACACACATACCTTTTTAACATAAAAGGATTATGCCCAAGATACAGTTCTGCAATTTGCTATTTTCAGTAAATAATAGGTCTTTAGGCTTTTTTAATTCCTATGTGTATAGATATGTCATTCTTCTAAGAGATGCAAATAGTCAAATGTCATCTTATTCGTGGGCATCCCCAACTATCCTATATAAAATAGCACCCCACTCACCTCTGTCATTCTCGTCCCTTACTTTGCTTTATTTTCTTCTCAGCTTTTATTAAGCTGAGACGGATATTGATTTATTTTCTACCTCCCTCCACTCTGAGAACAGGACTTTGTGGTTTTACATTTATATCCCCAACCCATAGAGCAGCGCTGGCATGTAGGAGGCATTCAAGACATATTTTTTGAATGAATGCTGTGAGATTACCCTCTAAAAAACTTTATCAGATTACATAATCACAATCGTGTATGCATGTCCACTGACCTGCATACTTACTAACATTGCATATTATAGGACTTTTTAATTTTGGTTACTCCAAGAGTTTATTTTAATCCACATTCCCAAGAACCTCTTGAGTAAATTCGCTGTTCAAATTCTTTTACCTTTAGCATTTGGATTTGATATCCTTTTATTTATATGTAGGAGCTCTTTATACACACGGGCATTGATCTTTTGTATCTTGTGTGCTGAAAGCATTTTGTCCTATTCTGTTCCTTCTGTGTCCCTGGCTAGGCACAAAAGCTTTGGCTGGCTCCCTAGAGAGTCCCACTCCTAGGTGGAGACCAAAATTCTACAACTTATTGCCACCACAAATTGGGTTGTTCAGAAAACCTGGGCCTTCCAGAATCATCCAGTCAGTATCTACTATTCACTGAGCCCTACCCTGAATAAGGAAGATTCCCTGGATTGTGCCTCCTCCAAGGAAGAGAGCATAGTTTTGAATTAGCTGCTGTCCACCATTCATCAAGTCAAGATAAAACATTTAAGGAATATGGTTGGAGGACACGCTGCTCATCCAGGCCTTTATCTATTCTATCCAGCCTAATTACGTGAGAGCTGAATTCTTGGCCTCTGCTCTCTTGGAGTCACACTAGCTGACCTCCACTTATCCAGCTTGCTGATTAACAGATGTTCCCCATTCCCTCTGAAAATGCACCAAGGAAAGCCCACTACCAGCTGAATGCTTGCTGTTAGCAAATCTGGGCATTTCCATCTCCCAGTTATTTGCTTGTGGGGGCTCAGTTGTATTTTCTCTCAAATCTATTTATACTAGTTACTTTTGTTGTTATAATTTACAATTTGATTCAATATTATATAAAGTGGTCAAAATGTGGGTGAAAAGATCAGTTGTTTCTGTAAAAATTTAGTTGATTGCTTTGGATAGGCTCAGTAAATTAGGTGCTAAAAATTGCTATCATGCTAGATTTATATTAGACTACTGTGAAAAATTGGGAAATTTCCCAAAAATGTAGAAATTCAGAATGATTCCTCATTCAGATTGCGCTGTAAAGAAAAACCCCTGGCTCTATATCAAAATGTAGAGCTAAGTGACTGCACCTTTAGTTATAATGAAATGAATAATCATATGCATCTTTTTTTCTGATTCACTGCTTTAATACACCTCTCTAGTAGTGTATGACCTACTCAAAGTGCACTCTGCAGATGGCAACAGCAGCCAGCAGCAGAAGCTTATCAGCAATGCAGGGCAGCAGCCACCTCCCATCCTGTCCCCCACCCCCACCCCCAGACCTACTGATTCAGAATCTGCACTTTAATCTGTTCCTCAGGTGATTGTATGCCCCCTGCACTCTGAAGAGCACCGATCCACAGTGCTTTTCCTTGGATTTTATAAGGGACATTAAAATAAATCCGTGGAGTTAAAGAATTTTCTACACACTACTCAGCCCATGTCAAAAATTTATTTTAAATTTGATGTGAAGAAAAACTTGTAGAGCTGATTGTTTCTTCCTCACAGACAGTAATAATTATAAAATCAATCTTACCTTCCTTTTTGCTTTGACCACAGGGAAGCTCAGAAACAGAGCTTTTACTCTTCTAGATCATCTGTTCTCGACTTCCTATTTTAGAGTTCTCTTAGTGTGACAGTTTTTATTATGTTTTATTATTTCATTCCATATATTTCTTGAAATTTATTTACTTTATGCTTTCCCTAGTATCATTTATGGAAAAAGTGGGAAGATTGATAGCTACTTCTCAGTCCAGCACTGAAGAATTGATTTTTTTTAAGATTTTATTTATGTATTCATGGGAGACACGGAGACAGAGCTAGAACATAAGCAGAGGGAGAAGCAGGCTCCCTCTGGGGAGCCTGATGCGGAACTGAATCCCAGGGTCATGCCCTGAGCTGAAGACAGATGCTCAACCACTGAGCCACCCAGGCGTCCCTGAAGAATTGAATTTAATCTGGTCCCTACCTACCTTCCTGACCTCAATTCCTGCTCCCCTCATCATATTCTAGTCCAGCTATTGGTCCCTTTCCATTAGCCAAACATTCTCTTCCTTTTTTCTTGAACTCTGATCTTTCAAATTTCAGCCCAGAATTTACACATCCTTTTTTAATGGTTTTCCCTGGTCATCCTGGAGCAGAGATCCCTTCCTCTCCAAACTCCAAAGAGTTCTATGTTGGTATCCCCCAATAGAAATTCATATTTAACCAAATATTGTGTCCATTTGCACACATGGCTTGCAAAAGTAATTTGAGGACAAGGAACACGTATCCTTTGGGTACTTTGAAGTCCCTCCTACATGATAAATGCTATTTTAATTAATAAAAAAATAAATGCATAATAGAATAAATTAAGTACGTAAGATGAGAATTTCATTTGTTTTAGATTTTTTTTTTTAAAGATTTGACAGAAGGAGCCATTCTGGCCAGTAAAATAAAGCATTATTTTTACATTTTCTGCTTTACTCATTATTCAAAGGAACTCATAACCTCAGATTTGGTTGGGCATCTCAAAAGTTTACTCAGTATTTGTAAGACAACCCAGTGTGAATGATGTGAATTTTAAGTCAGGCCAAGTGGGTGTCAAGATGGGCTGTAGGGTGGGTCAGATGTCCATGGATAAAATTTGGACTAGAATTTAGAATTTCTATATTTCCCAAACTGCACTGCTCAGTTGGGGCTTCTGGAACCATTTTTAAAGAGTTGAGGGCCTTTAGCCATAACTTTTAGGGCCAAAATTTCCCCACAGATTGTCTCACAAGGATCTGCAGGGGAATAAGGTAACATTGTTTTTGATGGCTGATAGACAGAGTAACACAACAGCAGACAGACAGCCTGGCACACAGCCAATCAAGAAATTGGGACATCTGTGTACGACCCAAAACATCCCACTGGCCTTGAGCTGAAGGGATGAGCCTCTGGCAAGGACCATTAAAAGGCTCAGGCTCCCTAAGCAGAGAATGAAGTGGCCCAGGAGAGTGGCCCATGCCATGTCCACCAGTCTGGGACACAGCAGGAATTAACAAAGTCAACTTACTTAGGGGACACAGGGAATAATAAAGTTTATCAATTCTCTCTCCTCTTGAGATCAGTATACTACTGTCTGACAGAAATATACTGCAGGCTACAAAAGTAATTTTAAAATGGCCAGTAGTCACATTGAAAGGTTAAAAAGAAACAGGGTAAACTCGTTTTAATAATATGCTTAAAATAATAATAATAAGCTATATTTAACCCAATATACATAAAATATTAGCATATCAATATCTAATATGTGATGTACTATTAATAAGATGTTACATCCATTTTATATACTAAGTCTTTGAAATCCACATCTCAATTTGGACTGGTCACATTTCAAGCACTCAGTAGGCTAGTGGTTACAATATTGGACAGTGCAGCAGCCTTTAGGCACCAAACATACAACAGTGGTAAATGAGTACCTATGAACAATGGGAAAGGTCCTGGAATTGTAGACCAAGGCATCTGGCTTGTACTCTTTGGTTTATTCGTTAGCCTTTGGTACTGGAAAGGCCACCTAACCTCGCTGAACCTCTCCTCAACAGGAAAATGTTGATGAGTAATCTCTACCTTTCAAATTTGTTGGGATGAACACATGTGGAGTACCAAGTGTGATAAAGGCTCCTGGAGGACACTTGATACTAACTATACTGATAACATACCTAGAAGGACTCTAATGCTAGCTACAGTGAGAATGAGAAACCCCTCTGAAGGGAGGGAGAGCCTCACATTTTTCCTGGTTTAAAATCACAATAATAGAAGAGGAATGCTTCATCTTCATTTTTTCTCACTTTGAAGCATGTTATTCCAATAGATCATATTCCTTTGGTGAAAATACAGATTGGTGGAATCCATATGTTGTTACATTATCATCTTCAAACCAAAGAGTCAAAATATTTTGAATGTGCCACAAAACAATATTTGGAGTTAGAAGATATATATGTATATACCTTTCACCACAAAATGTTTCACTTCATACTGTTACTCATACAAAATGATTTCATTATCAAGAAATTTAAAAGACAATGTCTATTGTCAAATTAGGGCTAAACAAAATACCTGAAAGTATTCAGACTTCTTGGGACACAGATCACTACTGAACTTAACATCTCATGTGTTTAATTATCCTTTTGTCTTTGGTCCTTCATGGGTGTATTTGGGGTCTTAGGAATCCAGCACACATTTCTACTTGTTAAAAAGTAATATTAGAAAATGTCTCAGAAGAAGGGGAAATGAGTTTAGGCATTCAGGAAGTAGGAAGCTATTCTAGAAGTAGAGAGTTGCTTTATGTAGATTTTAATGAAAAAAAACAACAACAACAATAGATTGTCAAGAGACAAATTGTGAAGAGACAATTTCCTGGCCTTAAGCAAGAGGAGAACAGAATCAATTTGGTAGGTGGAAGTGGGGCTTGGGTTATATAGGAATTCACTGTCCTCCAGAAAACTCTAAGGTCAAAAAAATTACTAGAGAGCCTGAGGGAGACTATATGTTATGAAATAAAGACACAAGGTACAGAAGGGCAATTTCTCAAATCACTGCCAGGAGGGAAAGGAAATAGTTTTCAAAGGACAAGCAGAGCAGGAAGGTAAGAATAAGAAATTAGAAGGGAGATACCAGAAGGTCTCCCTGGAAGGCAAGAATAATTAGGAAACAACAATAGTTTCTCCCTTCGGAACAGAGACATAACTCCTGGGATACACCCATAGGAAGCTGGGTCAAAGTCACTGCAGTCCTTGGGGAGGTCAGATGTGAACTGTGTCTGACTGTTTCCACATACGTGAGAAAGAGAGGCTGATTGACCCTGAATAGGGAACAGAACGACTGTGTGGTAAAGCAAAAAGGAATCTCACTTATGAAGCCATTTGGGACAGGACTCACAGGCTGACTTCGCTCACTGGCAATTGTTAGACATCTGTTATATTCCCCTCTCCAACTCTTCATCCTTCCCCTTTGCTTTTTTCTTTCCTGGTTGCCATTGACGACAATTCAAGCAACAGTTCTTGCCTCCTAAAAATGAGGAAATTCTACAGACCCAACATATTGAATGGTTAGGTCAGAAGGTACAGCTGGTGGGGGAAAAAAGACACCTTGGGAAAAATTCCTTCCAGTTAGCAAAATTCAAAATGGTATTTCTATAAGATTGATTATTTGCCACCCATTTTTTTTTTCTTTAGGAAGTTTTGAATGACACAAATTTTCCAAAAGATTTTTAATAGTTGTTAGCCAGGTTTGGAACAAGTTTCCCCATGTGGCTTCTTGAGGTCAAAAGCAGTAAAGTGTGGCTCTTAGAAAGGAACTCCTCTCTCATGTTGTTTGGCACAGGCCACCATTTCATGCCTCTGCCATCCCACACAATGAAGCCAAGATAAATTCCCCACACAGTCTCACTCTGTGGTGTCTATAATCTACACTTACTACAATGTCATGTTTTTCAAAATTGCTGTAGGTCTTTTTAGCAAGTTATTATCTATCAAGACATCTGGAATCAGTAGAGGAAAACATCACTTAAATCCACGCTTTTAAGCCTTTTTTTTTAACCTTGACCCACAGTACAAAATGACTTACATCTTGACCTTGCACACACATTTATAAAATATATAAAAATATTCACAAACTGAATCAAGAGAATCGTGAAACAATTCTTTCTTATCCTGATACACTCTGAAATTTCAATCCCAGCTCTATTTCATTAAAAAAATAAATAAACCAAACTTGTTGCTGTCCACTATATTGATCACTGCCCATTAATGGGTCATACACTTGTTTGGAAAACACTGGCCCAAAGGTTTTGTGATTTTACTTCCCAAGTTGCAAGGCCGTCCACAATCTGGTCCCATCTCCCTGTTTTATATGAGTTCCCACTTCTCCTAACACAGCTTTAAAAATAATATGATAGCTTCCTTTTATTGGGCACCTACACTATAACGGTTTCTGTCCTGGAGACTATATATATAGTATCTCTAATACTAATAACCCTGTGTTGAGAGCATGATTTCCTCTCAAATGACAAATGAAGAAACTGAGGCTCAGGGAATTTCATCAAGCGAGTGACAGCTAGAACTTGAACTAAAATGGATGTAATCCCGGAAGCCCTTCTTTTTCCACTAGGACACATAGGCCTGTAAATGGGTGTGTCTCCCTATGTCCCCCCTCTCATTTTGCCTGGAACCACCCATGTTCATGCTATTCCTTTACCTGGAAAGCCATTCCAGCTTCTGCTTCTGGCATTTCACACCTGTCTACTCCTATTTCTGGACCTAATGCAACCCCTGTTTTTTCTAAGAAGCCACCCAAATGACATTGGCCCTTCTAATTCTGGTAGACAATAGATCTCAGAGGATAGTGCTAGAAACAGATCACCAGTTTTAAATGCTAGTTCAGTCACTTAGAGTTAGGTAGAGGTATTAACCATCTGTGTCTCCATTTTCTCTTCTGCAAATGGAGATGGTTATTGCTCCTACCCTTTAGGGCTTTTGTCAAGATGAATGAGTTAACAGACATAGAGTTATTAGTATGGAAGAAGCTGGTAGATAGTAGGTTCTTAATAAATATTATTATTAGTCAGTTGCACCACAATGAGACTTCTTATTCCTTAATTATTTATTCAATATGTAGGTCTCTTACTTCTTTGACTAGAATGTGAACACTTATTGGGCAGAACTGTACCACATTTATATTTATAGTTGTATCCCAGACTTACATAGTACAAGGCATGCCATATGCATTTAACAATTCAAAGTTAGGCATTTCAAAACTGGTCAATGCCAGATGAAGGACTTATTTTTAGCAAAGGAATAGCCAGTGAGGACCCACTAACCTTCATATTTCTAAAGGTAAATATTTGTGACCTTTGGCAATAGTTTTGTTTGGGGAAGCTCACCAAGATGGTTTGTAAGGTCCATTTGTAGAAGTGCTCTTGGGGAGATCTGCGGTGCAGATCCTGCTGTGCTCTGTTTAGTGACTAAGCATATATATATTTCATAGATTATGTGCTGAGACTGGGATATGCAAAAATTTACATCTCTTTATTTTTCCCAAGCTGACATTATTTTAGCTCTTGAACCTTCATTTCCACTTTCTTGACTCTGGCTCTTCAAACTTAAAGCTGTCATTCTAAATGTGATTCTCTCCCCCCACCCCCCTTCACTTTCTCTCCTTTTTTACCAGGGTAGTCTAAGTTCCTAGGCCCAAGTGGGGCAAGGATGGAGTGAGAAATAGGACCATAAATTTTGGAGGTTTTTGCCAAATCAGCCTTTAATGAGCCTGTGAACACAGCTCTAAGAGG
The DNA here is from genome assembly GCF_905146905.1 of Nyctereutes procyonoides. NCBI lineage: Eukaryota > Metazoa > Chordata > Mammalia > Carnivora > Canidae > Nyctereutes > Nyctereutes procyonoides. The sequence continues at coordinate 10,007,685 of NW_026575145.1, forward strand.
TCAGTGTGTTATAGGGGCCTTTGCAGAAAATGGGACATTTTGAATTCACTCAATATAGCCACTTTCTTTCTTTTCTTTCTTTTCTTTTTTTTTGATTATTGAATGTTTTATTTTTTAATAAATTTATTTTTTATTGGTGTTCAATTTGCCAACATATAGAATAACAGCCTATAGCCACTTTCTTTACCCATGATTTTCTTTTTAACCTCACCCAATTTGGTTCATTCTGCAAAGCCCTGCCTCCCACAATAAGCACTTTGCTGTTAAGAAGTGACAGTTACAGCAAAGGCACACACCTCGAGCCTGGCTGACTTTTGCCACTAGTCATAACAGAAACACTTTTTTTCTCTTGTACAAAGAAGCACAAAACAGTGAACACCAAAAAAAGTCACAAAGAGAAATCTCACAGGAAAAAACATTAGGAACATCTAAAGAAAATCACATATCTTACTGTATTTTTTTTTTTCAAGAAGTAACAGTGTAAGATCCCTTAGATATCTGCCTGTAGGGAAAACATTTCTCTTCCACTAACAATGCCCTTATTGATTTTGATGGCACCCAAACACTGGCCTCCCTTCTAGAATTTCCTCTGTTAAATGCTGATACTCGGAACATGGTTCTGCACTCTTTGCTCCCAGATTTGTTGGTCTGGTTCAAGGATGATTGGTGGGTAAAAAGGAAATATAGACAGAAATGACAGCTCCCTGGGAAGCAGCATATTTTTTTTCTAGAAAGTGACTTGAATAGGTTTCAGCTAGGGGATAAATCATCCTCTAACTCTATCTGCTCTATTGATGGCTCAGGGCAAGTTCTAAAAGAGCCTGGACACTCACTGGTTACTCAGAATTCTTAGAGTGATAACCTTGTCTGACTGACTGGCTGACTTCACTCTAGAATCTTTCAGTGTGTTATATTGCATGTGCTTATGTTGGCGCAAATAGAAATATGTAAATCAGTGTACGATCAGCCAGGCCTGAGGATCTGACAGCATCCTTTGAAATATTGGTAGCACTAAGATTGCAATCACATTCTTGGCTTCAACCCAAAGCAGTAGGTGCTGGTGTGATCAGGGTAGTACTAAATGTGAATCTGGAGAAATTCCATTTAGGGAAACACGACCACTTTGTTTTTTGTTCTGAAACAAACAAAAGATGTGCCTGGCTTCTTGGGACATCTCTGAAGACCAGATCTGCTACCACCAGCCAGAAGCTCAAACAGCCAAACACTTTGGCCTTTTGCAAACCGAGCTTAGCTATCCAATGGGGCTTACGACAAAGACCGATGTTAAGTATTACATATTGGTGTTACTTATGAAAAATAAATAGTTATGTATGTTAAGATATCTTAAATAATGTATTTCACTAAATAAACAATTATTCAGTAATAACAATACAGAACCAAAGAAAACCAAACTGAATAAAACCTTTCTGACATACCAGCTTTATTCTGATTTCTCTTTCTCACAATCTCCATGTAATTATTTTAAAAGTAAATTGCATTTCCAATAATAAATTAACATCATCTTTCCTCTACCCTGCTGAAAGTTATAAAATCAGACTGACCTGCTAGTCAGTTTTCAGGTTTCTAAATAATCCACCTGTTCTTTCTAGAATACTATGAGTACTTCCTCCCGAAGAAAATCTTTTTTCAACAAAATCATACTTTTGAGATTCTTCTTGTTGAAGCAGAGCTCTCCTTTTGAACTTCCCTTTCCAGGAATTCTACCCAGGGATGAACGGGCACCGGTGGCTGCTTTAAGCCTAGAGAAAACTATCCTTAACTTCTATACACCGCAGGCTTATTTTCACAGAATAAGCATCATTTGATATGGAGTCAGAATACATCATGGGGAAAGAACTTCTGAGAGACTACACTGAATCTATTCACTAAAGCTTTGGAGCAGGGGGCTGGCTGAGGGGTGGGGTGGGGGGGAGAAAGGACCTAATTCAGGGAGTCGACAAGATATGGGTAGCCAGAATCTATAGTCCTATGCTCATGGGAGTGAGGGAGAAGGAGAACTGAGTGCAGTGGGATGTGGTCTGTCCTAGAACCGTGACCTAAGCAGGTTAGCTCCCTGAGAGAGGTCACCACACTGTGATAGAGGAGAGGGAGCAAAAGAGAGTGATGAACCATTCCAAAGATTCAGAGATTACACTTAAATACACTCCCCCAGATGCTGCCATAGCCCAGAGATTCAGGTCAGCTTCAACCCGCATGAACAACAGCATGTTGGTGTGAATGACAAGGTCATATCATGTCACTCCCTGGTGTTCAGCCCTCTTCAGTGTCTCCCTCTGTTCTCATGATAAATAACCAAGAAGTTCCAAGTCCTGATAAACCTACAGATTTAGCCTTGACATAGCTCACAGGCTCCCTCTCAAGGGACCTCCCACACTATCTTTGTGCTGCATCCACGGTCACCTTTCTGATGCTCCCACCAAGTTCTTGCTCCTCTCAGGACCTCCTACACTTAAAATGCCTATCCCCCCAGCCCCTCACCAGCTCCAACATCATTTGTGTCATTTTTTTTCCTGGAAGCCAACTGGATCTTCCATCACCCTGCACTTTCTCTTTAGGCACTCGATACAATTGCTCTTAAATCATAATTTGTCTAATGGTTGTCTTCTGCCTTAGACTGGAAGATGAGTGAATGCAGGGAAACTAGATCTGCCCTGAATTCTCAGCACCGAAGACAATGCCTGAGTCAAAGAGGGTACTCAGCAAACCTTTGCTGGGTGAATACCTGAGAATGAAACAAGTTGTGCAGGAAAACATGGGGGACACTTCAGTTAGTGACATGTTGCATTTCTAGCATACTGTAGAACTCCCAGGTTAATGTTCCTTCAATATCCCTTGTAATTAGTTGGAGAAATTTTATAAATTATTAACAAAATAGATCTCTTAACTTGTAGAATAAGTTTAGTCTATCTTCAAAACCCAAATGTAGTATTTCTATTAATAATCGTGGGAGGCAAAGAATATATAGAATATAGAAGGATTAAAATTCTGTCCCACAATCCACATGCTCTGCCTTTCCATCATTTAATTTAGTGGACTAAGTCCATTTTAATTTAGTGGATTTTTAAAATTTAGAATTCCATGTGTGCTACTTTCTGCGTTGTTATTGTAGGCATCCCTCCTAGCTGCAATGGTGCAGAAAAAAGCCTCTGGGCCAGAATTCATCGTGACCAAGTGACAGGAATGGAACAGGTATCAGAGTGATCAGAAATAATTACCAAGTAGATCTGATTGATCCTGATTTTTTTTTCCCCCAAAGTGCAGTGGAGTTTCATCAAGAGCAGCAATTCTCAAACTGTTATGTGCATTTGAAAGGGAATCTAGTGAAACTGCAGATTCCGATTCAGTCAATTAGGGAGTGAGGCCCAAGATTCTGCATTTCTAACAAGCTCCCAAGTAATGTCTGCAGGGTTAGTTCGAGGATCACAGCGCAAGCAGCAAGCAAGGACTTAGAGGTCGGCACAGGTCAGATGGCACAGTTACACCCTGAAGCAAAGGATTTTCCTCACTGAGCGGAAGTGTCACAAAGTGCCATTTTAGCGGCTATTTTAGCGGCTGGTCAGGCCTCAATCAGAAGAGTGGACAGCAAGGGCCACGTGTGACCAGCAGAGGGAAGCAGAGGGCAGGGTAAGTGGCACAGAACTCCCCGCAGGCCAAACTCCCGGAGGGTAATTCCAGCAAAGCTCTAGCAGAGCTTAGGTGAGCCGAGGCAGGCCCCTGAGGAGTCAGCAGCGCGGAGCCAGGCTCACACGGATTAGAAGAGGCACAGGAGGGGGCGCTTTGGAGCAGCAGAAGGAACGTCCATCACTGACTCCGGAGACCCAGGATTTAATTCAAGCGGAAGCTGAAACTAATGAGTAGTGCCTTTGGGCCACTCACCGTCCTCTCCATTCCTTCATCAGTAAAACAGAAGGAAGGTGAAGTGTAGTCTCTCGTGGGCCTTTCCAACCTTCATTCATTCCATGATGAGTGCTTCCTATTCAGACTTTGAGGAAAACTGGAAGGGCCCCTAACTTATATATAGGCAAAGGTTGGGGGGTAGTCAGAGAGAGGACAAAGCCCCTGAAGAAATGGCTAGTCACCGGGAGGCAAGACCCAAAGGCACATGCATGGGTTTGTCTAAAAGCCAGGGCTCTGGGCGTCTGGGTGGCTCAGTGGTTGAGTGTCTGCCTTTGGCTCAGGTCGTGATCCTGGGGGCCTGGGATCAAGACCCACATCAGGCTCCCCATGGGTGCCCCCCATGAATAAATAAATAAATGACATCTTTATAAAAAATATAATAATAAAAAATAAAAGCCAGGGCTCCATTGAGGCTGTGGGATTTTTATTGTCGGGTGTTGTTGTTCTTATCAAAGATTATGTATAAACTGGTTTTAAAAAGAGCCAAATAGGGGGACACCTCGGTGGCTCAATTGGCTAAGCATCCAACTCTTGGTTTCCACTCAGGTTATGATCTCAGGGTCGTGAGATAGAGCCCACATCAGCGCCGTGTTCAGTGTGGAGTCTGCTTGAGATTCTCTCCCTCTCCTTCTGTTCTTCCCCCTGTTCACACTTGCTCAATCACTCACCTTGGGTGCTCTCTGTCTCTCTCATGTAAAATAAAATAAATAAAATCTTAAAAAAAAAAAAAAGCCAAATAGGACAAAAAGGTTCATAACCAAAATCATCTCTTGCCCCCCTTATCCTGCTCATCCTTTTCCACAGAAGCGATGTCTTTTAATTATTCTACTGTTCCTTCTTCATATTCACCTCCATACTCACTTCTATATTTCTAAATAATACATACAGTATAATCCTGTTACTTCACTCAGTAGCCTTTGACTTTTTACTATGGTGGATTAGGATATTAATTCAATCATATTGTCTCTTCCCCTTCATTATTCTCCAAATACAGCATATCTTATTTTTTAGATCATATCTATGTTCACCGTTTCCATTATTATGACTATATAAATATTATTCAAGTAAAATACTGTGATACTGTGATTATACTTAATTTTTTGTATAACTTTTTTCCTGGAATTAATGATCATCTCATTTTTTTTTTATTTGCTTCATTTCCTTTGACCAGCTGACTAAATTTCCCACACTCTCCAACACCTCTGTAAAATGTCTCTTTCAAAGACAGTTTCCCACATTGGGGAATTGTCAGATTATTCTCAGTTTCACATTATTTGTGTTGGATCCTGTTTTTTGAATCCCATCCCTCCTCTTGGGGTGTTTTTTTGTTTTTCTATTTTTGTGCAGCATATCCTCTGGTAACATCCACCAACCCTCATGCCAACACCTCTCTGGTCATTGTGGTTGTCTAAGGCACATTCTCTAGTAGCCTTCTCAGGAAGAACTCACAGGGCCAATGCCTCTTAAATTACAGTCATGACAGCAGGTCTTAGCTCTTCTATTTGAAGGTAAGCTTAGCTGGATATAAGCTCCTTAGCTTACATTTTCTTTCCTTGAGCATCTTAATTATCTTATTCCATTGTTTTCTGGAATAATACATTGCTCTTGAACAGTCTGATGAAAACCAACTTCCTTTCCCTAACACTTGAATTATCTTTTAGCCTAGATACTCCAAGGATTTTTTTTTTTCCTTTTGCTCCTTCATGTTCAGGAGGCTTATTAGACTCTGTATGAATGTTGGTCTCTTGGGGTCAGTTTTCCCAAATATTTTCCCTTTAATCTGAGGCTTGAAATCATCCTTTACTTCAAGAAAGTTTTCTTAAATTATAGATTTTAGTTTCTGTTGTATTCCATTTATTTGGTTTTCTTCTTTGAGGATTCCTAGCATATGTATATTGGGTCTTCTTTACTTATCCTTTTATCTGTCACTTTCTCTCAAATCCACTCTCTTCATTTCTGATTGATCTTTTAAATTTTTTCTCCTTTTCCCTTTGTTTCTCTAGAACAGTATCTATTGTGTTTGTTTTCTCCTAACTTTGTCATTTCTGAAATTTTCCTCTTATTTTGACTTTTCTTATGAGTTATGTCATTTCTCACTTAAAGTTCCTTTTCTCCAATTATCTCACTCTTGAGTTTTTCTTATTCTTACTTTGTTTTTCTCTGATAATTTCTATCAATTTTCTTTTAGTTTGCTTTGAAATGTTGGTTTACAATTGTCACCTGCTCTGTGGGTATATTTTTCTAGAATGTTTCATTAAGTGAGGACATTATTCTACTTCTTAGTCTTCCTTTGTATTAATTCACTCACAACCTTTTTCTGGTGCTCGCTTTTCAGACAGATAAATTTTACTGTACTTTTAGGAAGCAAGGATGACCTTGGTAACCTTTGTGGTTTCATAGCCATAACAGAGTTCTTTCTCCTGTTGTTTTAGAAGAGATAAATGCACGGCTTTCTGAGATATTCCACCCCTGCTCCTCTCTCCCGTTTCCATCAAACTTTCTCATTCCTTTGCCATTATTATGTCTAGTCTTGATTTGGGTTCTACTCTGATTAGTTTCTCCTCAATGCAAAACTTTGCCTCAAATGGAGCTTTGGGTTTTTAGTTTCTAGAATTGGCAGAACCCAGACTACTCTAGATGCTCTCTTATTAACTGCAGCCTTCAGCTCAAGTCACAGATGGAGCTCAGACTCTAGTATGGAAAGTCTAAACACTGGTCTTTTCACCACATCTCCCTGTAAGTCAGATAGGCATGGTTTCACTCCATATCCTGTTCCACTCCCAGGGTTTCTTGAATATGTGTTACTTTTAGAGTCTGAAAGAGAAAGTAACAAAAGCATAATTTATGAATCTCCATGTAAAACCTGACAGGGCAACTATTAGTCTTGAGTTTTTAAGTTCTCACCAGTATTATCTCAAAAATTTGCAAATCATTGGATCCACAGGCTGTGGGTTTCTATACTAGTTGTCCTGAGTACCTGAATTTGAAGTGAGTTTGTGATCTTGGGTTTATGTAATCCACTTTTTCACTATTTGTAAATACTATAAAGAATAATAACCACAGAGTTATTGAAATGGTAAGATGAAGTGATGTGGAAGTTGAAGCAGGTGAAAGTTGCCTGTGATTTAACCTGATATGTAAAAACTTATTTATAAACTATAAAATGATACAGCATTGCTATTTCAAAATGGATTTATGAAATATGTGAAGACCTATAATTCTGTTTAACCGAATTGTTTTCACCTTACATGCTATGTATTTCTGTCTTTTCCTACCAGAATGTAAGCTTCACAAGAACAAAGATTTTTATCAAATTTTGTTCACTACCTAGTACAGTGCCTGGCACATTGTAGGCACTCAGTAAATATTTGATGAATGAACTAATCATTTGTGCTAACTTTACCTTAAAGCATACTAGGCAAAAGATAAAACAAATGGGCAAAAATTACATTATTCTTAAGCTACTGTTGAATTGGACTGGGTAATATGCTCTACCAACCCGTTTCCTTCACCATTTTAGTTTGCTTTGCATTCTTGCCTAAAAATAACATTGGCCCCCCGTGCTGTAGGGTAGGAATTCTGCAACACCCAGAGTGCCAGAAACAGCTACTGCTGAAAATGTGGCAGCATTGGCTTCATGCCTCCATCCTCTGGTCCAAGATATAAAAAATTTGAAACAATGTGGAGAATAGCTGGGCAGAGAACAAGGAACAGCATTGTCCTTCTCTCGCTGATGTTTAGAGAAGCCTGGCAGTCTGTTTTTAAGTAAATAGACTTGCTTTAATGGAGCAATCTGTCAAAATAAGCTGGGCTGCTTAGAGGGGACGAGAAGGTGCAGCACCGTTTCCCTCTCCCCTGGGAGCTATTTATTTGCAGAGGATGACAAATGAGAGCGAGGCAGAAGCCTGCGGTAATGACACTCAAAGCAAGAAAAATAATAGCGTGTGGCTTAGGATGGGCTCATCTTAACTCAATGTATAGATGGGTTTTGTATGTTTAAATAGCTAGCCCTTCCATTTGCATCTCAAATGCTCCAGTGAAAGAGCAGACAAATGCAGAACCATCACCAGGTGGCTTCTAGTTAGGTTTTGCCAGAGCAGGGAAGGTACAATGAGCAGATTAATGAGGAGACACTTAGTCTCTGCAGGTTTTCTCCCTCCTTACTAATGGAGGGGGGACAAAACCACCAATTTGCTTCATCACCACACAGTACTTGACAAATGAGTAACATATTTACATCATGAAATATATGTGGCAGGGGGTGGGGTGCGGAGGGGCGTGGAGGGGGGGAGTTACCAAATGCTCACATGAAAACTCATATTTTGGACTTTACCCACAATATTCACTGCTTGTGAAACAACACATTGAAAGGGCCAGGTGTAGGTTAACCCTTTTAGTTTGTGCCAGAACCTTGAATTCTTTGGAAAGAAGAAAAGGATTTAATGTAAACTACAAATGCTTTAATCAAGTGGCTTTCTTCACATACCATGAAAGGATTTTGAAACATTCAAATTAAAAAATTCTCTTATTTTCTGAAAATATAACCTCTTAAACACCAAGGACTCTGCCAGACCAAGTCCCATCAAGTAGCAAGGCATAATAAGAAGCTTAAAAGGGGTGCGGATTAAGTTACATTTGTATGAATAAGCTCTTTTTTGTTGTTCAGGTCTCAATCCTTAAATGATCCTATCTCGTGCATGGAAGGTGTCTCCTTATTAAATTATACATTTATATTCTCAGTGTGGGTCCCACTGGGACCCAAAATGTCCCCAGGGCTCACCAACCTTTGGAGACAAATATCTAACATGAATAGTTATAATTCAGAGTTTGCTGGCCCATTGTCCCCACCTGCAGGACTCCCCCTCACCCCAACCAGGTGCTGCTGAGATGTCACATGTGTGATGAGAAGTCTGCACCTGCTCCCCCCACGTGAGCACAGCTAGCTACTGCCCTGCTGCAGGCACCTTCTGTGGGGATGTCACTCTTGCCCTGGAGGTGTCCCCAGGCTCCCAAATCTGCAAAGCACACCAGCTGCCTAAAGAGGAACATTAGCTTCAGGCCTCATAGGTCAGTGCCATGTTGTTTCTACAATAAAAAAGTGAGAGGGCCTCTCATCCCAGTGCCATGTCCCACACTTTGTTTCTTGGGCCTTGAAACAGCCTGATGGAGGCCCCACATCTCATAAAAGTCTTTTGTGAAGACATCTTCATCCACTGCTGCCTTCTGCTTCTCTGCCCATTTCAGATTGAGACCAAGGTCCCAGGAATGGATAAATACCCCTCTTCCATCACCCAAAGGGGCACAGATGTCCTCCTTCCAAGAAATATTGAAGTACCTGTGCAGATTAATTCCCTGAGGCCTTCCCTGCCATCTTACAAACTTGCCAAGATATATTGTGAACCTTACCGTCCTGCCTTACCTTGTCTCTCACACCCAGGCACCAGGTCCTATAAATTTTTCCTTTATAAATCTCCACCCTGACCCTTCTGTTCCTTCTCCTCTGCCACCATTTTCATTCAAATTCTTATCCCTTTTGTCCTGGCTTACCTCAAAGTTTACTAACTGGAGTCAGTAATCTGCTAATGCATCCTAAAAGCTGCTCCTAAAACAATAATCCTCAGATGCTGCCTTAAACACATAAACTTTCTGCTGTAGTTTCTGACTTTCAATTGGCCATACAAGTCAGGTATGTTACAGTGGAGAGGATGCTAGCTTTGGAATCAAACGCCCTGGGTTCAAGTCCTCTCTCTGTGCTTGAATAATTTCTATAACTTTAAATTTCATCATCTGTAAAATGTGATATTAATATGTGCCTCATAGGCCTGTTGTAAAGAAAAGTTAATGAACATGAAGTGGGTTTTTTTAATGTGAACTACAGATATGAAGAATGATGTTATAAGAATTCCCTTAGAACCAAAGTCCTCCATAAGCTAGCTACCACCCACTTTTCTAACCCTTTGTCCAATTACTCCCATTTCCAGCCCTCCCATCTGGACTCATCTATTTTTTGTCCTTCAGATGTGTCTTTCATTTCCAGGTAATGCCAGTTTTTATCACAGATAAACCAAAATGTCATTGCCTGAATACGAGAGAAGTTTTATTGCTTGTTCACTTAAAATCCAAAACAGGTATTCCCACTTGGCATATGGTTCTCTTCCAACTAATGATTCAGAAATTCAGGATCCTTCTCTCTATGGCCCTGCCATCCTTAACATATGGCTTCCAGGGTCACTCCAAAAGGGAAGAAAACATGGAGAATCACATGTAGGAGGTTATTATGGGTCAGGCCTGGAAGTGGCTCAGATCAGAGCTGAATCACAAGATAGCATCAAGTGTGATGCAGTGGGGTGTCCAATAAGAAGAGGACACAGATTTGGTAGACAGCCAGCCACTCCATGCCACCGCCTCAGATACAGATGCCCAGAATGTATTCCCCAGGTATATCCTCCAAAGACCCGTTTAGATCTCACTTCATTCATGAGAACCTTTTAGAGCAATCTAGCAGATAATCTTATTCTCCAAACTCAAACTCCTGACAAGTATCGATTATATTACCCTTTCACTCATTAGCTTCCTTTTTGTTAAATCAGAAAGACATTTATCATATCACTCTTTTCTCAAACTCTTTGGGATATTTAAATCTGATAGCACTTCCCTTGATAAAACAACCTCCCCACACTGATGTCCATGATTTCAGAACTTCTGCCCCCAGTGAACTATATTGTCAGCTCAAGTCTTTTTTTCCACTGAATAACTATGAGAGTCTCCCAAAGCAACACTTTTCTGGTGAAAGTGGCTGGGAGGCTGCAATCGGGCCTCAAACCTCAACCTCAAAGCCAGGAAGCATCAGTTGGAAGAGAAGCCAACCCCTGCCCAGAGATCTTCCAAAGTGTCTAAAGCCTCTTCAGTTGTTGAGTTATATGGTGCTAACAACCTAGACATAAAACACAATAGTGTAAAATGTATACTTGTCGGTAGTCAATGATCCATAGTAAGAAGTGGATAGTATTGACTATAGAAATAGTAATAATTAAATATTTAAAGAAGTAAGGTTGGGAAGAATAGAGGATGTAAAAGATGTTTCTGTTCACTTTTTATAGTGTTCATTAGTCAGACAGTAAATTTTATATATCATGTTTTCTCCCTATAGATGGCAACCTGTGTGCTATTCATTCTTGTCTGTCCTTCATCGCTTTGGGGAACAAATGGGACTCTATGAGATGAAAATAAGAGTATGATCTGGAGATGGAAGAAAATTAAGAAATTGAATTCATCAGGAATTGCATACAGAACTTTGAAATATGACACAAAAAAATTACCAGAATTCTGAAAACCCACCTGTAATTGTAAAATAGCCTCCAGTTCTCTCTCCTCTCCTTCACCTGAGAATTCAGATGCCCAGACCTCACAGGTCAGTCAGGAAATCCCTACTCTGAAATCTCTAGAGAAGCCCCAGAGGGTAAAGCCCACTGCTGTCCCCCCACTCCGAGGAGCAGCGAGGTGGGGCCTCCGGCTTCTCTGGGCAGAGGAGCCGGCTCAGCCCATCCTTGTGAACAGACGCGAGCCTCACTCCTCGTTCCGCTGTTGCCAGCACGGAACGGTGTAAACGAAAGGCTCCTTCACATTTATTCATGCAGCTCAGCTCCTGTCCTGTTGACGTTCCCGAGCAGATGTGCAAGTGCCCAAAGACAATTAAATTATGATTCACACTCCAGCACGCCTGCTACGGCAGGCTGCCTGGCCGGGAGCGAAAACATACTTGGGCAGTAGCTGATCTTTCCCTTTGGTTGAGGACCAAGTGAGACCAGGCATGGCTTTGAAGTTATTTCTGTCTCGGTGGATTAGAGGTATCAAAAGAAGCAGCTCCACAAACCTTTTAACAAATATTTACAATTCCGCACTAAACAACCTCCACCGTACCTTAACCTTTACAGTCTTGTGAAATGCTTGCCAACCTCCCTGCCAAACCCACGCGCTTGCCAGGGGAGGGAGGGAGGGAGGGCAGCAGCTCCGAGGGAAGGAAGTCCGACCCGCAAGGCATCCACTCTCCTCGCCGGGGAGGGGCGCCCGGAGGCCTGCCTTCCCGGGTGCTCCCCACCACCCACCTCGGAGGGGCCCTCCTCCACCCCTGAGGGCCTTTGCACCTGCTCAGCCAGTTGTTCCAGGGACCCAGGGAGCCTTCTCCCTTGCCTCCTCCCTGAAGGCCGGGACTGCCCTGAAGCCCAAGGCTGGCCCCCAAAAGTTAGGGAAACGACAAAGGAGACGGTTAGGAGGCTCGAGGCTGGGGGTTTTAGTCAGAAGGCTGCAGCACTTTCCTGACTTTTTCATAGGCCTCCCTCAGGGCCAGGTTTTACATGAAACTGCTTATCACGGAATTCTTTAGTTGCTTCCTAAATGCTGTAGGGATTAGTTAAATGGATGACCGGTGTATTTTAATTTTTTAAGATTCCTCACTGTGAGCACAAAGGCATCACAACAAAAATAGATGGAGACCAAAAAGATACATAAAAGAAGCCGGCCTGCGGATTACCACGTTGATGGTAGGGAAAAGAGCAGTGGTCCAGCTCCTGGCTTAGCTCCATCCCCATTTCTTGAGGGGTTATTTCATTACACCTTGCCTGTGGAGTTAGGCCCAAGTTGTTAAGGGGCACTCACAGCATTGGCGAGGTGCCCCAAGTGCTTTTAATCAGTAAAGGAGGCCTCCATCAGAGAAGTTACTGAAGGCAGAGCTTTAGAGAAGCAGATGGCAGCTGCTGACATAAAAGCCACCAAGTTTTTTGGTGGAGCCCTGTGAGATGGTACCCAGAGACCCCCAGAACCTAGTGTGAGACCCTGAAGGGACCTAGTGGAGGCCTCACAGCAGTGATAAAGGCAAGAGCACAAAGTACGTGCTGTGCTGTACCGTTAACAGGACCACCTGCTGATGTAGCCCAGGTAATGCAAATTAGAAGCAGAGAACTCAGAAGTTATTAGCTGAGGTTGTATCCAGGCATTTCATTCGTTCATTCATTGGTTCATTTGTTCATTCATTCATTCATTCATTCAACAAATGTTTACATCTCAAGGTACTGGGTTAAGTGCCTTGTGAAACAAAAATAAACTACACATAGGTCTTGCATCTAAAAGCTTACACTAATCACTACTAAGTGCACAAATAGCTATAGTACTGATTAGAATGGGTCATCAATGTAGTCACAGATAAAGTGTGCATTGTCTCAGGTGGTGAAGAAAGATGATCTCCGTATCAGGGGCATTAGGAAAGATTTTCCTAGGAGCTAATGGTTGAGGTATAATTAGCACAGGCAAAGGTGACGCAGAATGTATTCTCAAGGAAAAGCAGCGTGAGTGATGGTATTGAGAAGGGAAAGCTTGAACTGGCTTTAAAAATAAAAGGAAGTGGTTCCATTTGACTGGGCAGGAGTGAATTGGAAAGGAAATAGTTGGACAAGTTGTCAGGAAAGTGGGATAGTTAAGAAATGAAGGACAGAGTATGTCCACTCGGAAACTGATCTTCAGGACAAAGTCTTGGGAAGTCACTAAAGATTCCTTAGCAAAAGAGTGACTTGATAAGATGGGTACTTCAAGAAGAGGTAGTTTTAGTAGCCAAGGAAACTCTTGTACATAGGTTCATGATCAAACTTTGTGGTAGCTGCTATTACAGTAATACTCGGTAGCATTAACAAGCAAGGAGAACATCAGTTTTTAATCCCAAATTGTGTCTTCCTACTGCCCAGAACACTCTCTCAGGCTACCAAATTTTCTGTGTGCTCAGGGAGTAAAAACGCATGTAAAACAAGTCTATGCCCATTATAATAAGGAAGATCTTCCCCCTGGATGGAGGGCCAGGGCAGAACACAGTGAATAGTTAATTATGATACTTAAGATGATTCTTCCCCATGATTACCAGCAAGGGCCACAAGCTCTGGGAAGCCTTTCTGGATGCCCTGCAATCTCTCCTCACCTCAAATGGATTGAGGTCACTTCCTCCATAACCTGCAACTTCCAGGAACGTATTCTGAATTTACTCAGATAACTTATAAAGTTATTAATGCACCATCTCATTCCTGAAAATATCTTTTTCTACAGGGGTATTTCCCTTGTTAATTACATAAAAATAATGGTGAGAGCACATAGACATTGTGAGACTTATTTTTAGGCATTAAATATATGAAAACTCAATATATCTTATTTCACACACTTTAAGAATATGAAACAGAAGATACTTGCAGTTGGTTAAGCATCCGACTCTTGGGTTTTGGCTCAGGTCATGATCTCAGGGTCATGAGATACACCCTATCGTGGGCCTCTGTGCTCAGTGTGGAGTCTTCTTGAGACTCTCTTTCCTTCTCCCTCTGACCCTTCCCCTTCCTCAAAAAAAAAAAAAAAATCTAGCTGATACCTATTAGCTATACTCAAATGTGATCTTTATTTATAGAAAATGTTCCATAATTCCTACAGCAATTCATAAATATTTGCTTTCAATTTCAGAATCACTTTACAGTTTAAAAATAAAAATAGGATCTTAAAAATTAAATGAAGTTTTTCTTTTAAAAATTTAGAAAATACATCATTATTTTAGCAAAATTAGAAAATATATATGAGCAAAATAAAAAAAAATCTTTAATTCTTTGATCCCACCATTCAAAGACAATGACTATTAATACTGTATATATTCTTCGACATACATCCGTAAACAGGAGCATATGTGCACATTACTTTGTAGTTATTACTGAACAATATACTGTGACTATCTTTCTAGGGAAAAATGTCTAGCTGTGACATATAGTACTTATTAATAGAGAAATAATATTTTTTGTATAAAAATATCATAATTCCTATATGTTTTTGTATGTTTGGATTGTTTCCAGTTTTTCCACTTTAAAGGCAGAAGTTTTATGAGCACACTTTCTAAATATTTTCTTACATTTGTAATCATTTCCTTAGAACAAATTTGTACAAGTCTAATTTCTTGGTCAAAGGATAGGCATATTTTCAAAGGTTTTGATGACTACTGGCAAATCTTCCAGAAATCTTAAGCCAATTTAATTTTCTTCCTGCAATGAATGAATGTGGCTATTTTCTTGAAAACTGGATATTATAATTAATATTTTCTTGTTTATTTGAATATTTTACAATGCATAGTATTCATGTGATTTCTTTCTTTGGGAGTTATTTGCCCATTTTAAAATTCATCTAATTGGAATTATTTATTCTTATGTTTAACAACTCTTCATACCTATGTTGCAAACATATTTAATATGTTTTAGTTTACCATTTTTGTACTGTTTTTGATATAGAGTGGCTTAAATTCTGTACATGGTTTAATCTATCCACCTTTCCCCTTTATGACTTCTGAATTTGTCAGGTTTAGAAAATCTGGTACACTCAAGATTATATAAAGAGTCATCAAAACTTTTTATACTCTTCTTATGAATTTTTGACATTTAAATTTCTTTAATCCATTTGGAGCTTATTTTGGCATGTGGTGGCACTATTTGACAAAACTTCCATTCGTTTTCACTGTGTCCCACTGTTTATTACATGAAAAAATGTTCATAGATGAGTGAACCAGTTTAAGGATTTTCAATTTTTTTTTAAATCAAGATTTCATTCCTTAGAAAAATTATGCACTTTAATTACTTAGCTTTATAATACCTTATAATATCTAGTATGGTATGGTGAGGTCCTCAAGATTGGTTTATCTTGTTTTGTTCAAATAGAAATTGAGCTAGTCACACCCATTTATCATTTAACATTTTTCGGTATGTTCTGAAATTTTTCAACTGTTTAAAGAGGTACAGAGAATAATAAAATGAACACCCATGTGCCCACCATGCATTGAAAGGTTTTTTTTAAATTTATTTATACCCTGACTATGTATGTAAATATATACACTTATTTCTAAATTTTCATTAAAATCCTGCTTTGAATATTATGTTTCCATTTTTTGTTGATGTTCAATATTATGTTTGTGAAGTGTATGTAATTGATATGTATATCTAGCTCGATCTTTCATTTTCATAGTATTTCATAGTATTTTCATACTTGCTTCATAGTATTCCATTGTATGAGTGGAATGTATATTTAAATTACCTATTCCATTGTATGAGTGGAATGTATATTTAAATTACCTATCCGTATTTTCAAGTATTTTCATACTTGCTTCATAGTATTCCATTGCATGAGTGGAATGTATATTTAAATTACCTATCCGTTGCCTTCTAAATGAGGTTTTATGTGCTTTCTTTTGCTGTGAACATTCTTGTCCCTGTCTCTGTATATACATCTAGGAATTTCTCTAGGAGGTATACATACTAATGAGTAGAATTACTGAGTCGTGGGATGCATACCTCTTCAACTTTATACTGATTGTTGTCCTGGTACTCTCCAGAGTGGCTGTACATTTACTTTGCTACAATTAGCATGTAAGAGTTTCCATTGCTCCAGGGCCTTGCCACAGTTTAGTGTTTTCAAGCTTTTAAATTTTCATCAATCTGATCAATTCATTCTTCCACATGAATGTTAGAATTATGTTGTCGAGTTCTAAAATACCTAGCTCAATAAGATTTTTAATAGAATTTGTAATTCAAATAATTATTTGGAAAAAGTAGCACCTCTATATATAATGAAAACTCTCCCCATCTCAGAAGATGATTTTTCTTTCCGGTAATTTCTTTCGCCTCTTTCTAAAGTTTTGCACTTTTTCATAGTCGTAAACATTGTCTATGTTAATTCATATGCATTGCATATTTTATTGCTATTGTGAATGAACTCTTTTTTTCAAAAGTTGTTTTTTTAAAGTCAAAATTTATTTTATTCTTTTATTGACTTTGAATTTAAGTAGATTAGTGCCCCCAAAAAGATGGAAAATATGTTAAGAACAAATAGCTGAGCACATCCATAGCATTATCTAAAATGTCAACTAAAAGGTCAGCACTGAAATTAAATTTCAATACTATTATAAATACTGCTGGTCCCCTTCATCTGATCTCCCCCACTCTCCAGAAGACCTATTTTTTTTTTTAAAGTCACTTTCAATGGTTCCTCCTCCTAGCAGGCTAGTAACCTCGACATAATCTAGAATTCATCACATGAAGGAGTGGGCAGAGAGTAGGAAATTCCTATGGGACCCTCCTCCTAAGGGCACTTTGCACCACCTTGCAACATCTTATTAAGTCTTACTAGCAGTTGTAAGGACATTGTTTAACCCTTAGCTATATGTTTAAAACTCAAGGACACAGAGGAAGGTAGGAGTACAAATGGGGGCCTCCTATCTCATTACTCCTCCCTATCTCTGTGATAATCCACTTCTTTATCAACAAGATTTATTGAACTTCTGCTCTGGACCAAGGGCTGGGTCTATTACTATTAGGGTGAGGGAGACAGTATAAAAAGAGTGTAAGGCATAGTTCCTGTACTCATGGAGCATACAGTTCATCTGGAAAGAGAACTCACATGCACAGAAAATCAAAGAACAGTTCAGTACCTCTGAAGAGTCATTTTTCACTACTACTCTCAACTGTATTCAATGATAGAGATGGATGGATGGATGGATAGATAGATGATGATAGATAGATAGATGATAGATAATACAAAATATCTGGGGTGTTTCTTTCTTGTGTTACTCTGTGAATTGGAACAATGGAAAACACAACTGGTTGGAGGACTCACTTAAATGATGCTGTGTCTTAGGAGTACAGCCAGGTACAAAGGATGCCATTATTTCCCTGTGGGCTCTGAGTGTGTTCCACCTGCTATCAACACTCACTGCCCCTACAGCTATGGGTTGTTTTGGACTACAGCACTTTCCTCCCCAAAGATGTTATGTTGAGTCCCTAGCTCTGATTAAGCAATTTCTGGTATGAAACCGTAAACTAACCTGCTTCTCAGAACTTTGTAAGAAAATGTCCGTAACCCTGTGTACTTGGGATTAATTTTACCTCTGTTAAAAAAAAAAAAAAGTTCCTCTCCCTCTGGCCCATTGCCTTAGAATGACACTTGGAGTAACATCTAGTGAGAGAGAGATTAGTCTGTTCAATTGTCTTGCGTTATGGTGTACATCATTAAAGACCTAAATACAAAAGATATACACACAGTCTTGAAGATTAAAAGTAAATTGCAAGCTATTTTGGTTCTTCAGAGGGAATTAATAGTATCACATTCCTTAATCTTTTGTAGAGGATTTACAAAGTAGTTTCATAAATATGATCTCCTTTAATTCCCACAACAACCCAGTTGGGTAGGTTGAGCAGGTAATATTATTCCCATTAAATCCATGGATCTTAAGGCTTGAAGAGACTTGAGGACATATCCAGCAGATAAGAAAACATGTTTAGAGCAGCCAAGTTGACACAACTGATAGAGATGGGACTAGAAATTCTCATTCTGACCACCAGACCTATTGCTTTCCTGTTACATCATGATCCCTCATCTATTTCAAGTAGGGAAAGCTGAGAGTGATCATTTAGTCTGCAGATGATCACAAAGGAAGGGAGAAGAATGAGGTGTTCAAGAGTTTCAAATAGTAGAATGTCTCTGTTTTATGACCACATCAACAGAGACCCCCACATTCAAGGTTATGGAAGTATGAGGTATAGAACCCCATAAATGTATGGTGGCATATGTGCCAGTGTTATAGCGGATGAAGCAGCAAAAAACAAAAAACAAAAAAAACCAAACAAACAAACAAAAAAACAAAAAAACACACAACACGTTCAGCCTCTCCAACTCCAAGAGAATATCAGTTTCTAGTTAATGCATCCCACCTGGCTTTTTCAGGGGATGTCAATGTCTGGAATTTCAGAATTTCTAAGAAGGAAGATCATTTCTAAAACTGACTGTGATGTACAGGGCTCAGACTTCAGTCCAAAATCTTGAAATCCCATTAGAACAAATTCCACCTAGAAGGAAACCAAATTGTATAGCTCCCCCCCCCCCAAATCCAAGCCATGGACTAGTTCCAAAGCAAGGACAACTTTCCAGCCCCTGCCTCCTTGGTCAAACTCTTGGTTTGGCCCATAGATGTACTGACAAGACTAGACAAGGTGACAACTAAGCTGGGAAGGGAGAGAGGAACCATTTATTTTATAAGGAGATCCCTGTGTCTACCTTCATATTAAACAGCTACCATGGGAGACGCAAGGTGAGACAGGTTGCCCGAGGATTGTATCACAACCTCCTTGCCCCTTGTGAGGCAGGATAATGTGTGGCCGCCTAGCTAAGCTCTTTACTTGGCAAGCCATCAGGCATTTGGAAAAGACAACTGGGTCACCATGCCCCTGTGACATCAACACTGTTCAGACACTGGAGCAAGTAAGACAGGAATTTGATCCAAAGATTGGTTTTGGACAACCATACTCAGACTGGAAGGCTGAGCCCCTGAAAAAGATCCGTCTCGCCAGCTGGCCAAAATAAATACGTGCAAAAAGAAAAGAAAAGGGGAGAAAAGCAGATTATGAAAAGTTTTTCCAGACATGCAATTCTAAACCTTAAGTCCAGATATGCACTTTAGAAAAAAAAAATGCCCTAGTCTTTTAAACTATTACATCTCTGGGAACGACCTTATTTTACTTTAAATTTCCTTTGATTCAGAAAACTGACATAGAGCGAGATCAAGGAACTTATATGCATTTGTGTAGAAGCTTTTTATTCTGTGCATTAAAGCACATTAATGCAAGACTGAAATGCACATCAGTTGATTATTACTGGTATAAAACATGCATGAATACCTTCTATATCCTGGTAGTTAGCACTTTTTGTTGCAAATTACTGAAATCCATGTTCACATTTTAAAATGTTTCTCTTTTGAGAGGTCAACTCCCCCCCACCCCGCCAATGTTGTTTACTTATTTCAACAAACACATATCACATACCTATGCTTTGCTATGTAATTAATGACTGAATTCAAGGTTTCTTGGTTTTTATGTCGAGACAAGGAGGAAGAGAAAGAAAATGAAGTTCCCCGTGGGGAAATAGCTTTGAGACTTGACTGTTCACAATGCTAATCATCATGTAACTTAGAAAAAGTACAAATTGAATTTGGAAAGGTTTTAATACTCACATTCAAAAGAGATGGGTATAGTTTTGTTGCTGCTCATAATGAATATTGTAATCTTACTGTATTTTGGAATGGTAGTATGCATTGGTTGTTTCCAATCCCACAGTCTCAAATAAAGACAACATCAGTGAAGCAAAATTGTCATAGTAATATATTAATCATTATGTGCTAGAAGTTTAACAGCAACAATACTAACTAGTGAGAAGATCATTTAAAAGTAAAGTCTTCAATGACAAAGAAATAGTCATTGAAATACTATAATACCATGGAAAATGGAAAAGATATTCTTAGAATTAACCGCTGTATTCCCCTATTCCAATACTCCCAGGCCTAGGAGAGCAGAATGTTTACAGCCGGTATTAGCATCCATATCCTAAATAGCTTTTTAATGACACTGTTCTTCTTTGGTTAAATTATGTCACATAAAACCTCCCAGAGAAATGAAAAAGAAAGAAAGAAAACCACAGCAATGAAAGACATATAAAGTTCCCAAATTCCTTCCATAGCTTGCTGATACCTTGCCCATTACCCAGCATGCTTTCAACACAGCAACCCTGACCTTTCTAATGAGCATCTTTTGAGAATCACAACTGACATAAAAAGAAAAGAGATCTTATTAACCAAGAAAGTTCATGTTCCACATAAGCCTCACACATTAAATATTGCATAATCTATTCACTAGGGAGCAGGAAAGATCAATATTCTAAGTTAGATGGTCTTAGATAAGCTTAAATTAATGTTTTGTATTTGAATAATAATGACACACTTTGAACCCCAAATTATGTGCTTTTAATACAAAGCACATAAACACTTTCCCTTATTTTTAACAATTTATTTAAAGCTGTTGATTTTGTCTTTGGTGCCTGACCCATTTATACACAAGTTACACTATAAATGATAAGTCAAAGCAAAGATGCCTTTACTTAGGTACCACATCCCATAACTAATTTTCCATATCAAAGGGTATTTATTCTTTTTTGTGACAAATTGAGATTACTTGGTGAGGTGCTCAGAAATACCAATCTTTATGTAACCTGCCCAGGTTACTGTTTAATACCAAATTTCTCTATGCAAATAGCAAAAAATATCTTGGTTTGAAAATTCTCAAATAAAAAAATGTGTATTATAGGGGATGAATAAAATAAAAACTTTCAAAAATAAGTCCATTTATATTGTATTGATGCTGGATCTATATGCTTCATATGCTTCATTATGTCTTCATATCTGGTTACCCGCGTCAATCATGTCTGGCTCTGCGGTAAAGCTCAGATTCATTACATTTCTTTAACAGTGGCTAGCACAATATGATGGCCATATGACAAGAACCTTTGATGATGGTTTCAAAGTCTCAACAGAACTCCTAGTTACCACAAGAGTCTCTTACCAAAAAAAAAAAAAAAAAAACAACACTCATTTTTTAACAAACTTATAATCACCAATAACAAGAGTCTAGCATTGACTTGTCACTATTCCTAGGCACTCTACAGCCAGAAACTCTTGTAAATAATGCAGTATTGCTCTAACTCGAAGGTATAGACAAAGTACCTACAGATTCTGATTCTGATTCTGATTCTAGGGTGGGGCCCATGATTCTGAGTTTTTAACCACTCCCAGGTGAGGCCAGTGCTGCTGGTCCAGGAACCACACTGTGTGCAGCCAAAACAGAGAATTATTTCTAGGAAACCAGTAAAAAGCCTCAGTACCCTACTGGAGCATGCTGTGGATTTTCCTATGAAGATGCTCATCCTAAACTCTACCTACCTTCTAAGCTAAATCAAAGAACAATTTTCAGTGCCGTGATGACAGATCCTTCAAGAAGAAAATAAAAAGCACTAACAGTCTAGCCCTCCTTTAAAGGGCTCTCCCACTGAAATATTCATTCATTAATCAAACATCTGTGTAGCATCAATAAAGAGACCCTGTCAGGCAAGGCAAAATTTTAAAAGGGCACAAACTTTGCAGTTAAGGAGTTTGCAGTATAGTAGGAAAGCTGAAACATCTTGACATCTTCCCCAAAGACACTATTCCCTCAAATAGACAGGAATCAGTGTCCTCCAACAGAGAAGGTTGAGGGTGGTGGGGGAGGAGCTGGGGAGAGAGAGAGCTCACAGTTGTGTGAATCAAGACTACCTGAAGGGGGTGGGGGTTATCCTCTGAAGGATGAGCGATGCTGAATATACAGAGAGTTGGAGAGTGAGGAATGGTTCCATACAAAGACACAGAGAGAGATTTGGGTGCTTTTGTTAATGTTTTTATTTCTACAAACAAAATATTTGACATTTTAGAGCATGTTTTATTAAAAGTTTTCTTCAGGACTTCAAAGATTAGACTAGAACTTTTCAAAGCTCTAGAGTTGACCAAGTGGGATTTCTGAACCAGCAGCATTAGCAATATCCAGGAACTCCAGAGAAATTCAAGTTTTTGGTCCTCACCCCTGACCTCCTGAATCAAAAACTCTGGATCAGGGCCTGGAATTCTGATGAAACAAGCTGGACCTTCTCTGCTTCAGTATAGATAGGAGTCTCTCAGGGAACTTATTGAAATGCAGAGTCCTTGGCTCCATTCCAGAAAATCAGGTTTAGTACAATTGAGGTAAATCCTCAAATATGCATCTTTAATAAGCACGCTAGTTTATTTGGAGAAACATGGAGTTATTGTCTCAGAACAGGTCATAAAGAAAAGAAAAAAGAAAAAAGTGTAAAGAAAGTCAACAAAAACAGGGAGAAAGGGAAGAAAAGGAAAATAAAATAGCTCTGTGTTTATCAGTAGGGAACCAGCTAGTAAGGAAAGGGTTTGATTCTGAATGCTCAGGAAAAAAAAAAAAAAATAGATCCAGAAAGCTGATACCTAAGTAACACACATTTCATAAAGTTTGATGGACAGTTCTGCGAGGATTTTTCAATAGCCATAAACAATTCCTCTTTTATAACTGAGGTCTCTGAGTAGGACTCCTCTTGACATTACAAGTGTAGAGAAATCACTTGAGTTCTTCCCTGCTTGAATGCCCAAGATAAGCCATTGCTGTTTTAAAAGACTGTCATTTATTGCCTGTGGGTCACAGGATAGCTGAATGGCAGAAATTATTCTTAAAGCCTCATCCTATTTAGAAAGCTGGGTCAGCATTAGCCATTTCTTCTTAGAGGGCCCTTTCTTTTTCTTATAAATGTTCAGGAATAAATCTGAGAGACCTTGCATCTAGAAAATAAAGTTCTAGGGCAGTAGAAGCTACCACCTTATAGCATAGTGAGGTTAATTATTAGGTTTTGAGGTTGAATCGTCCTCTCTAATCTTCCTCATTTTTTTTAAAGATTTATTTATTTATGATAGACATAGAGAGAGGCAGAGACACAGGAGGAGGGAGAAGCAGGCTCCATGCAGAGAGCCCGACGTGGGACTCGATCCTGGGACTCCAGGATCGCGCCCTGGGCCAAAGGCAGGCGCTAAACCACTGAGCCACCCAGGGATCCCTAATCTTCCTCATTTTAAAACGAAATTGTACTGCCACTTTGGGTCCAGGTTATTCCACACAGAAGATAAGACATGGGATTCCTGAAGTCCTCGAGGAATCGGATACTTTCTAGGGTGTCAAGAGACAGTGTTTCCAGGGCCACAGATCTCCCTGAAACCTGCAAACCACTGACAGGAGACTTCTCTGTATTAGTTGGGGCCTCAGTGTCTGTCCTCCTGGAGGCGGCATAGACTCAGATGAAGAGCACAGGCCCTGGAGTCAGATTGTTCCACCCCTCAATTGATGTGTGACTTTAAGCAAATTACCTAATCCGTTTCCACTTCAGTTTTCTCATCTATAAAATGCGCATGTTAATCACGATAACTTCATGGAGTGGTTGTAATCATTAAAGAGATAATACATATACAGCATTTAGAAAAGTTCTTGACAGTTTGTAAGCACTTAAGCGTTATTATTCCACATATGTTATACAGCATACAACGGATCTAAGGAGACATGAAGATAGCACTTAAAATATTGAAATACAGGTCCCTTTGAAAGTTCTTTGAGGAGTGAATTACTTCACTTTAGTTAAAAATATTTTCAATCAGAATCCAAAAAATAAAAAATACAAAAATTTTTTTAAAAAACTCAAAAAGAGGAGTTTCTGCCTTTTTTATTTCATTTTCTCATTATTTTCATTCCAAAATATTCCTGAAACATCATTTCTCAAATTTCTCAGGTTGCCTGGGTTTGTACTATAGCTCCTTCCTTAAATGTAGGACCTTGATGGACCACCTAATATCTCTGGACCCAATTTCTCCATCTGTAAAATGGGCTTATGGGCACCTGCTGTGTTGCTGTGGCGACCATGGTCGCTGCTGTCTTATGGTTCCTGGAACTTAGAGTGAATGCTGACCTCTATGGGTCTGTGGCACATCCCCAAGCAGCTATTCAACAGGGGAAATATCTCCAAAGTCTTGTGCTTTACTGTTAAGATTCATGTGAATTTTTAAAGTGCCATTTCCATGACACAGCTGTATCTTTTTATGCGAAAATGCTTAAATTGCTTTCCAGATAAATTACTTAAATTTATCTCTCCTCTCTCTCTCTGACACTCCACCAGGTAAAATTGATATTCATTGGCTACCCACTTAGTTCTCTAGTGATAAAAACAGGGTCAGGGTCAGAACCCTAGAGGAAAATTCTATTCAAAACTCACATTTTCACAACTAAGCTGCAATGAGAAGTCTATTGTATTAAGCTATTTTCTGGATTGCCAAGGATTTTCAGTTCTCAAACATCCTTCCCCCACCCCCATGACTACTCACCATCAAAGATCCAATATAGTAAACGTACAGGACAGGAATTGAAAGCAGGAGATGCAATACGAGAGAAGCCAGCGTTCCTCGGAGATGAGAATGTGCCTCAGAGCTATTACACCACTCATACATTATTCAGGGTAAATTGCATCCAGAAAAATTGTGTTGAGATGTCCCCCACATTTCAAAGGCACAGGGTTATACTATAGAATTTGCAAATTTTCTGAATAGGGCTCTAAGACTTCAATAAAATCATTGTTCTGTTATTTCTAAGGAAAGGAAACCTCATCTTTAGTTTTTGTGTAATAAATCACCTTCACTTAGACACTAAAATTCTTATCTTGGTCTTCAAATTCAAAAGAGAAATTTGTTCCTAGTTTATAAAGCAAACATACCTAAATGGCAGTCTCCCAGTCCAATAAATTCAGAATATTGTGATTTGTAACAAGCTTTTTTAAAAAAACTTACTGTGTAACAGTCATAATGCCATAAATTATGAAGTTGAATTCACAATTACCTTTTCTTTCTTTAAATAGAAGTCAAGCTAAGTTGATTCATAGAATTACAAAGGCCTTCTTTGGGAAGATTATAGAAAAAAAAAGTTTCATGCAATATAATTAGGGATATATTCCTTAGTTCTTAGAACCACATCAATAAAAAATCATACTTTTGAGTGTCAAATTAGGGGCACCTAGGTGGCTCAGTCAGTTAAGCATCTGCCTTCACTTCAGGTCATGATCTCAGGGTCCTGGGATTGAGCCCTTCATCGAGTTCCCTGCTCAGCTGGAAGCCTGCTTCTTCTTCTCCCTCCTTCTGTCCCTCCCCACTGCTGGTGCTCTTGATCTTGCTCTGGGTCTCTCTCTCAAACAAAATCTTTTTAAAAAATAAAGTGTCAAAGTATATATAAATAAATGTCAAATTAATGTCAATAAGTGGAATTGTCTAGCCTAGTAACCAATCAGAGTATGATTAAGGAGAACTTTTCTATCTGGAATGTAAATGATCCTTTTTCCAGTTAGTGGTCTATTCCTTGTAAGTGATGGTTATAAAATTACAAAAATATCGTTATAAACCACTAGTCAGTTTAGGTTCCTTTTTTTATTAAAATTTGTGTCTTGGAGTTGACAGAAATATGTTGAAGCAAAGTTTTCAGTGATTAATTTTTTTTCTTTTCATCTGAGGCTTTGTAGATCTTTCTACTTGCAAAGCAGCAAAAGCTCTCAAGTAAAGCAAAATCGCCCAACGAGTACATACAAACTAATACCTTCTCCTTTTGCATAAAAATCAGAATTGTAGTTCTGGGAAGATAAACGACTTTAAATGGCTCATAGGTTTAAAAAGCAAATTTTATATTTTTCTTGGAAATTTAAGTGACTATGATCACTACACTACATATTGTAGAAAAAGATTTTTTTTAAACTGAGTTTTTTCGAAGAGATGGTCACGGTGCAAACGGATTGAGGACCTGCCTGAACCAGGTAGACCTCTAAAGGGGGCCTGTCTGCAAGTTCTAGCCCAGAGTCCCCTGTGGGTGCCCAGGGTCCCCTGTGGGCACCCAGGGATGAGGAGCAATGTGCATCTTTCATACTTTCATAGTCTTAAATGTTGCCTCAAATAAGCTATTTAACCTAGGGGTCAGGGGCCATAACTTTGTATTTTTCCTACTATAAAATCAAGGCATGCTCAATAATTAAAAAATAAATCCAAGAATGCAGGAGCATCAAAACTAAAGAATCAAGGTTCTCTTAAACCTCCTGCATATCCTCTACCAACAAACCCTACACCAGTAATCCACTCTCCACAGGTGCTCACTGTTAAAGGCTGGTATAAAAAAATCATTTAAGACTTTTATGAAAATGCAGTAGGTTTATTTTGTATATATACAATTTTACAGTACAATGGGATTATACTAAAATATTCTACACATCTGCATGGGAAGCCAAATTATCACTAAAAAGTTTCTTTGCTAGAATAGAATCTGAAAGAAAAGTTAAATTACCTCAGTATATAGTGGAGTAAAGCTATAACAGTGGTATGCTTCATTTACTTTATGGGAATTTACCAACTGAATAAGAAGGTCAAAAGATCAGAAGTTTCCTGTCTCTAGAGCACCAGTTCAGCAGTCAGATCCAGGAACACACAAGCAAATGTTTGTCGTCTGAACACTTCCTCCCCTATTCTCAGTGCAATGCACACCCATGCCCCCTTGGTTAGCACAAACCTTCTTACAGAAGAATCATAATTAAAACTTTTTTACAATCTCTTATTCACTATACTTGATTGGGTTATAACTTGATTATGTCATAGTATCACCCAATTATAAAAATTACAATGATCGGCCTGAGATGTTGACACGTGATTATCTCAGACATTTCACCCTCATCACCTTGACAAAGTTTTCACCTGATTTTTTTGCAGAAGACTGATCTCATTCATTACATCTTGAGTTTTTCTAACTTCATTTTCTAAAGTTATTCATCTTATCTTGTGGTTTTGAGGGTGCCGGGTATGTCTGTGTGAGTTAGGCCTTGTAAAAGCCGTGGATGCTGAAGACCCCTCTACCCACAGGAAGTGTTAAATAAGAATAGCATTGATATCAGTGCTTTGACCTTTCAAGAGTCTGGGCTTGCCTAGAATCTCACAGTATGCTCACTTTATCATAGAAATGAATAGTAAAATGTAGCCCTAGTGTATTGGGTCAGAATGTTTTGCAGGACACAGTGTTTGGGCCTGCATTTTATTTAACTAAGCTCATCAAATATTTATGAAGCACCTGCTGCATGCCAGGAACTGCAATAAGCATTGGTGAGATAGCAGTAAACATGGTAGACCTAATCCTTGGCTATGTAGAGTTTCTGACTTGTGGGGTAGACAGCCATTAAATAAGGATGTACAGATGTGAAGCATGTCCCAAAGAGTAGAGAGCAGTGCTGTGGAAGGGTAGAACAAAGAGGTCTAAGCCAGGCCCCAGGGTAGGGCATAAAGGTCTCTTCCTGAGAATAAGTTAGCCAGGCAAAGAGGGTGAGG
The DNA here is from genome assembly GCF_905146905.1 of Nyctereutes procyonoides. Taxonomy (NCBI): domain Eukaryota; kingdom Metazoa; phylum Chordata; class Mammalia; order Carnivora; family Canidae; genus Nyctereutes; species Nyctereutes procyonoides. The sequence goes on from NW_026575145.1 coordinate 10,035,457, forward strand.
AGATGAAGAGATGTTTTGGAGATCAGTAATTCTAAGACATTAACATTTTTATGCCACTGGAGAACCTCTTGGAGTAAGACCTTGTTATTATAAAATACTCAGAATATAGACTGAGACTCTCAAAGCATTAGACTCTTGCTTCTGGTTCTGCTCTGCCTGACCATGCACCAATCAACTTGTGGTTCTGGTTCTTCCTCTTTCCTTCCCCTATGTCAACAGGCATTATTTGTTTTTCCCTCCCCTCACTCTGATTACTCTTCCAGATGCACTCATCAACCACCAACCAATACTATGGAATACTGTGCTTTCCCAATTGTAATATGAGTAATACTGGCATGCCTGGGTGGCTCAGCAGTTGGGCATCTGCCTTCAGCTCAGGGTGTGGTCCCAGAGTCCCGGGATGGAATCCCACATCAGGCTCCCTACATGGAGCCTGCTTTTCTCTCTGCCTCTCTCTCTCTCTGTGTGTGTCTCTCATAAATAAATAAATAAAATCTTTTTAAAAAGAGAGAGAGAGGTCATTTAGGTAGAACAAGGACAAACTTTTCATTAGTTACACATTTATTTCTACAAATTCCTTCCTTTTAAGTAAATTTAATTAATACTAGCAAATCTATTTAAAGAAATATATAGAGTAAATTAAAATGAAACAAAGTCAGGATAACATCATTATACTAGAGGTACTCTAAATTGATTATTTAACCTCTGTGTACCTCATATTTTTCTTCTACTAATGGGAATAACAAGACCTGCCTCAGTGATACAGGTGAAATAAAAATGCTCATAAGCCATACCTGAGTTTCCAATACATAGTAGGCTTTTAACAAATGATGACTGCCTTTTTCTTTCCTATCTTACTGCCTACATATCGAACTTTCAACTGTCATTCCTACCTGACTTTTAATATTAAAGATAAAATGTAAAATATTGCCCATTGACTATATTTCAAATTAAAATATAACCTTACTGCTATCATGCATTTACCTAAGGCTAAGTTAGATACACACATACGTGGACACATAGACATAGATATAAATATATCCATATATGTGCCAATACAAAAGAAATGTCAAAGACTGGAAATCCTTTTTCTTCACTAATGGTGATTAGGCAGAAAGCTTTGATGTCTGTATGATAAAGATTAATAGACTATGAGTTAATCTTGTTTAACTTGTCTCTAGTGAAAAAAAAGGAGAAGGAGCAGTGGCTTCTTTTTTTTTTTTTTTGAACGGGGTGACAGGGAGGCTGACAGAGGAGGGAGAGAGAGAGAATCTCAAGCAGGCTACAGGCCCAGCATGGAGCCAATGCATGGCTTGATCTCAAGACTCTGAGATCATCCTAACTGGGAAACGAACTAGGGGTGGTGGAAAGGGAGGAGGGAGAGGGGGTGGGGGTGAATGGGTGACAGGCACTGAGGGGGGCACTTGATGGGATGAGCACTGGGTGTTATTCTGTATGTTGGCAAATTGAACACCAATAAAAAATAAATTTATTATTAAAAAAAAAAAGACTCTGAGATCATGACCTGAGCGGAAATCAAGAGTCTGTCGCTTAACCAGCTGAGGCCTCCAGGCACCCCAAGGACCAGTGGCTTTTAAAGTAAAATAGAGGGATGCTTAGGAAGCTCAGTGGTTAAGCATGTGTCTTTGACACAGGGCTTGATCCTGGAGTTCCAGGATCAAGTCCCATGATTGAGTCCTACATCGGGCTTCCTGCTTGGAGCCTGCCTCTCCCTCTGCCTATGTCTCTGCCTCTCTCTCTGTGTGTGTCTCTCATGAATAAAAAAATAAAATCTTAAAAAAATAAAGGAAAATAGAAATTGACTCTCAGCTTCACCATGTGACCTTGATCATATAATCCAATCTTTTTGAGCCTCAGTTTCCTCATCTAATGATACCTACGACACCTTGTAAGACTGCTGAGAAGACAGAGATGAGGTATATACCTTGCTTAAAGTAAATGCTAAAAATCTTGATTATTATGGTTATTATTTTCAAATTTGACACACTTTGACCCATGGCCAAACTAAATAAATACCTCATTGCAGAAAAAATGCTATTATTCTGACTCCACAAGAAAAGAAAAGCTTTAAATTTGTTTTTTTTTTGAATCTTTAAAACTTCAAATATCAGAGTTCAGCTCTACATAAAGAAGCCATTGCAAGAAGCCATTCTTGCAATTTTAAGCATAAAAAGATTCCATACAAAGAAAGAGGTGCTCACATCATTGTTGGAAGGTCTAATGAAGCAGGTTCTATACTGAACTCTCAGAAGAGCAATATAAAATTGGCCAAACTTGGGGAGTCTGCTCTGCCATAAAGAGAAAGGTAGAAAATCAAGAAATGGGCACAAAAGCTATTGGCTCCAGGAAAATGTACAATTCACCCAGGATCAGAAAGCCAGGGCCATGAGGGTTGACTGCAGAATAACATTGCTAGATAAGTCACAGGATGCCCATTAAATTTGAATTTCGGATCAACAACAAAAAAATTTTTAGTGTGTGTTCCATACAATAATCAAGACATACTTAGAGGGATCCCTGGGTGGCGCAGCGGTTTGGCGCCTGCCTTTGGCCCAGGGCGCGATCCTGGAGACCCGGGATCGAATCCCACGTCGGGCTCCCGGTGCATGGAACCTGCTTCTCCCTCTGCCTGTGTCTCTGCCTCTCTCTCTCTCTCTGTATGACTATCGTAAATAAATAAAAAAAATTAAAAAAAATATTAAAAAAAGACATACTTAGACTATAAAACCTGTTGTTGATCTGAAATTCAAATTTAACTGGGTGTCATGCGTTTAAGTAGGAACCCTGATTTACCCCCTCATTTATCTGAAATTAAAATTCAACCAGGTGTCCTACCCATTTATTTGCTAAATCTAGAGTTCTGCTCTAGAGCCACTCATAACCTACTGTTCTAACATCAGCAGAAGGGTATCTTGTGTGATGATGCCTCAATTCAGTCTCATCAGATTGTGTCAGATTGGCAGAAACTAAATCACATCAGGAACTCTGGCTGCAAGGACATATGGGAGACATAACTTTTAGCTTTTCAGTCTCTATATTATGGCAGGCATGAGAGAAGTGCAAAAGAACATATGACAAGGAAACAATTCACCACAATAGCTGCACAGTAATATTGATTTATTGCATTTGTAATTTGTTTTATTTTAACAGACGTATCTTGAACATTTCTTCGTTTTTAGTCAGTTTAAGTAAGCACTAAACAAAAATAAAATAAAATAAAGTCTCTGTCCTCAAAGAGCTTAGATTCTAGTGAAGGAAAAAAGAAAACAATTAACAAAATAACACTAAATCACAGAAACGCATAAAATTGAAAGTAAAAGATACTTATAATCCTACCACTCTTCTTCTGTCTTAAGGTATTAACAAAAAAAAAGGTTAAAAAAATCTCCTTATTCTGGGGCTTCTGGGTGGCTCAGTGGTTGAGCGTCTGGCTTTGGCTCAGATTGTGATCCTGAGGTCCTGGGATGGAGTCCCGCATAGGATTCTCTGCAGGGAGTCTGCTTCTCCCTCTCCCTCTGCCTATGTCTCTGCCACTTTCTCTGTGTCTCTCATGAATAAATAAATATTTTTTAAAAAATAAAAAATAAATAAAATCTTTTTATTCTTTTCTCACTCCAATTTTACTTCCCATGGATTATCATCAATAAAAGTTGTGTGTGTATGTTTTGTATGTATGTGCTTGCACATGTATTATAAGTAAGTTAAACGTGATCACTAAGTCCCATGATGGTGGGAATCTGCTGAAGGGGTCAACATTACCCAAACTAATGAGAAAAAGACAGAATCCAGACATCTCCTTCCTCTTCCCTTAGGATCCTCTATGCCTGATTTAGCTCCCATTGCTTTCTGGAAGTCATCTTCTCCCTTGGTCTTCATCCTCTCTCCATCCCACCTCTATCCTGCTGTGTCTTCTTTACCTGCCTTGGGTCTTCTCAGAAAAGACAGACTCCTTGCCAGAGTGGAGCATATGCGCTGATCAATTTTCATATGTCCAGTTTTTGTCTGGTGATGATAAAATGTCCCCAGTCCATTCATGTGGGTCTGGAGGGAAAAGAAGGGAATAGAGGGGATAGAAAACTCTCTATCACTCTCCCCACCTCATCCCCACCTTACACTCCACTCAGAGTTAAGTCCCAACTCCTCCTTCTGGTTTCTTTGTCTAGCACTAAGGATTTCCTGTCTGATGACACAAGCATGTTTTCCTCCTACCATTTCCTCACGAAGACCGCTCCAGCCACTCTCCAAACATGCTTTATTTTCCCATTTCTCTGTCGGTCCTGACATGTACTTCTAGTATGCTTGCCATGTCCTGAATGGAGGGCCTTACCACCCAACACCTCTGCCCATGGGCACTTACCCAAGCTCCGGATCCAGCTTTGGTGCCTCTGCCTCAGTGATGTTGTCTCAGATCCATTCCTGGAGAAGCTGACCCAGAAACCAGGATTTAAGGGCCAGAGGTTTATTTGGGAGGAGGTTCCAGCAAGCTCGTGTTGGCGGGGGAGAAAATGAGGCAAGGAAGAGGAAAGCCAACAAAGGCTGTGTATTGAGGAGGTTGTATGGTGGGCAACTGAATTGGGGGAGGGAAGCCGATTGGAGTAGCTGAAGCCGATTGGAGAAGTTAGGGAGCAGTACCCACCTAAAGTCAAGAAAGCTGAAGTGCTTATTCTCCACTTTCCATCTGTCACTGCTGAGTGGCTTCTAGTGACATGAATTCCCCTGTGGTTCTGACTTGGCCTATGTGTGGACTGAAAGAAATCCCTCAGGTAGAGACAGAGGTGTGTACATTAGGATACCACCAGTGTGCACAGAAACTGGGCGACAAGAGGATCTGGACAAGGGGACATGGAGCATTTGGACAAGTTAGACAGGATTTGCTCCATATTATCTCGGTCTTTCGTGTGTATCTGTTCTGCCTAGGGTTGTAAGTATTTGTGTATAATCAGAAAAAAAAATTAAATTATTATTGTCTTAACCTGGATTACCTCAGGAAGCAGAGCCAGAGGCAAAAGCTTCTATGCTATGACTTTATCAAGAAGTGCAAACTCGGGAAAGGAGTAGTGGTGACAAGAGGGAGCAAGGCAGGGAAGACAGAAATGCAAACGCAAGGCATGTTTTAAAGCTGGCTGCCAGGAGTGTCCTCCTAGGGGCTATATAAACTGTGTGTCTCAGGACACCCCACCAAGAGAAGGAAGGGAGAAGAATCTACCTACTAGCTCCTTTCTCCCATCATCAGAGGCTTATTTGACAGGGAGTTGGGCCTCTGCACATCCACAGTACAGTTGTGCCAGCACTGTCAGAGTCCCACAGCAATCCAACACCTCAACACTAACAGCGATGCCCTAGGGCAGTGACCAAGGGAAGCATGAGGCAAGGGGCTGTCTGTGGTGCATGCAGTTAGGGTCTGGAACTCACCCATGGCCTGGGCTGGAACAAAAAAGTCTGGAGACAAGTGGAGGTAAGAGATCCAAAGTGGCTTATTAAATGTGTCTGATTCACCAACCAAAGCAAACACACCAGGGATGACCCAATCCTGTGAACCCCACATACCATGCCTAGAAGATTGCCCTGAAATAGTGTGAAGCATCCTCATGATGACTTACAACTGAAAATCAACATTCTATTGTGAAAATCTGGTACATCAAACCAAAAAAAAAAGAAACTGAGTAGATAGAGATATTCTTTCCAGAATGCCTGATCTCTGGGAAAACAAGTATCTGAGGAGCTAGAGATGTACTAGAAGAATGAAATGAAGAAGGAAAATAGGTGAGTGAAGCAAATGTGAATGAAATCTTGTTTTTATCAGTAAGATGAAGAAAATGGGTTCTCTGGTTCACTCAAGGATCCTTTATAGACATTCTATACCGATTTTTTTAGTTGTTGTTTTATTTTTACTCATTAACTTCTATGAAGAACTAATTATAAATGTATACAAAGTTTGTATATATGTTTGTGAAACTTGCATTAAAGCAGCAAAAAGAACTGTATCAAGGAAACAGGAAGGTCAAATTTTTGTAGGTGCTGTGCTGGAAGGGAGGTAACATGTAAAAGAGAAACATGTTTATCTGGTGGAATAATATAAATACCAGAGAGAATACAGGCCTGTGTAGACATTCTTTAAAGGAAGAAAGAGGATGGGGAACCTGGGTGGTTCAGTGGTTGAGCATCTGCCTTTGGCTCAGGTTGTGATCTTGGGGTCCTAGGATTGAGTCTCACATCGCTTCTCCCTCTGCCTGTGTCTCTGCCTCTCTCTCTGTGTCTCTCATAAATAAATAAATAAAATCTTTTAAAAATAAATAAATGAAGAGAGAGGAAATGTACTTGATTTCTTTATAGCCATCAGTTCTGTATTTATTTTATTTAATCTGGAATCTGTTGAATACATTATGAGTAAGTACTGATGAAAAGGTCAATGACACTTTTTCTATAATGATGAAGATTATATTATTTCAGAAGGAATTATTTTACTTTAAAGAAAATATTTTAAATGTTATTATTCCTTAAGAAACATTTCCATTTAAATTCTGCACCCTCTAAAGAAATTCAGTTATTAGTTTTTTCAAATATACAGAAAAGGAACTAGAAGTTTTATCATTAATATATAATGCAAGTATATTATTAAAATGCCTGAAAGGGTTATATAGATAACAAAACATAAAAAATGCAGTCATGAAGATTGAATAACCTTTTAAACAACAAATAAGTTTCCATTTATGGAAGAAGAGCTGTGTAGACTGCTACAGAAACCATGGTCTGTGTGTAATCATATCACTGAGGAATATTCTTGAAGATCAAGTGCTTGAATGTAGTCAGACACAGCTTCCTCAGTCAAACCTATTTTACCACGAACTTCTGCTCTAAGATTATATATTAGAGCATCATCAGGTTTCAAAGACAAGGCTGTAAAAGAAAAACATTTCAAGATATGTCTTATGCTAACACTGGAAAATAGTGTCATGTTTAAAAAAATAAAAATGTTATGAGAACTTCAGTATTACTTATTTGAAAGCATTTTTCCTCAAATGTAAGTATTTAGTAAAATTAAAAATATTAAATACTAAAAAATAAATAAAAATTTAAAATATTAAAATAAATCTTTCTAAGAAAACTAACTTGAAGAAACAGTATAGTGTCTTTCCTTGAAAGGCTAACATTGTTCATGTCCAGTTTCTCTAATAATCTAATAATCTCAGTTTACCCATGCTCTAAGTTATTCCATAAAGGAATCTATAGTGACGGCATTAATGATATAGAAAAACACTAATTCTTATGTAAGTTTATCAGAACAAACAGACCAATGATTTTTCTTCTTTTATTGTCTAAAAACAAACATATCAACCACTGTGATTTTACCAAAAAATTATAAAATGAAAATACCTTTGCTTAGGTCTTCCTCAGCTAGTTCATATTGCTTTAAACAACAATAGAAGTGTGCTCTGTTAAAATATACTGCAGCCCAGAAGGGACAGCTTTCAACCACATATGCAAAATCTTCTTTTGCTTCCTTGTATTTCTTTAATATTGTATTTGCAATAGCTCGATTCATGGTAGCACATTCATTTTCTGGATCAAACTTTAAAGCCTTTGAGAAGTAGTCACTGGCCTATAAAATGTGAAATTTTAATTGGCAGCTATATAGCAATTGGAAGCACTTTCTGTTCTTAATTTAAAATAAGGACATCGGCATACCAAGGGAACAGTGGAAACATTTCATCCCAGATAGAGTAGATAAAGAGGTGCCCTGTCTGTAGACAATGTAAAAAAACAATAGCAAAACCAGCCATAAGGCAGTTTGCTTTTTGTTATCACCATGTGTTGGCAAATCTTAATAATGTCAGTGATAAAATATTACTCCTTGCTGAAGTGAAATGCTCCACTACTTACCCCTCAAATCCCACATCCTTATACAGCACCAAAAAAGGTAAACTATAAATTAGAAAAGGTCATAACAAGATAAAATATATTACAAAATTAACATTTTCACATAAAAGCAGAGTATCTAAGAACTGAAAAGGTAAATGAATTTTCCAAATAAGATTCTAAACCATACCAAAAAGGCTTAATAACTTAGTGATGCTGCAAAAGTTATGAAGAAGGAAGAGAGAGAGAAAAAAATCAACTTGTCAAGAAGATCAAAGACTAAATTATTCTCTACTGAATAGAGAGCTGAAAAGGAACCTTCAAGGTGTGGTCTGTTAGACTGGTTTGGGGGTCTTAGTCTGAGAAATCATTTGCTACACCTCTGTAAAGAGATTAAGTATAGGAACCAAGAGTAAACCATTAGTAACTATTACAGCACTTTGACATGGCTATGACATCCCAGGACATGAGTATATTTCTAGTAACCTGTTTATATTGTGTTTCAGTAACATATTGATGAATAATGAGTTATAAATTTTTTCAAATGGTCTTTCACCACAAATAGCTTTAGATGCTGATTAGACATCCTATTACTCAAGATAGGAATCTTTTTTCTAATTCTGTGGTGGTTAAAAATTTGGCTTCTACTTTAAAACTTACTTTACTCAACGGAAAAGTCATTTTTAACAAGGTTGTTCTCTGATTTTTTATCACTCAGTTTTTCTCAACACACCACAATCTTGCTTCTATCTATCTCCCCCTATTTTGTGAGTTCTGCTCTTGCTAAAGCTGCAGGTGTCCTCAAGCCCAATGGGCATTTTCTAGTTCTTTTCTTTCATGACAATTATGTCACATGAACACTCTTGATCTCTCCTTCCTTTGTAAAATTCTCTGTCCTTCAGACAGACCGTCTCTGGTTTTCTCTTACCTCTTTGATCATTTTCTCTGTCTCTTTCACTGAACTATTTTTTCCTATGTTTCTGAGGGATTTGACTTCATTCACTTCCATTATGAGTGAAATGGAACACAGGTAGCATGTGGCCAGGAATCCAAACCAAACCATGGTTTGGTTGAATTTCTAGGTTCAAATCTTGACTCTACCCCCTTGTTATCTCTACACCTTTGGGTGAGTAACTAAAGCTCTTTTTGTCCCGTTTTCCCTTCTGAAAATGGAAGTAACAAATAGAACTCTACTTTTAATGTTGCTTTTAGGTTAAGGGAGGTTACTGTGTAAAGTATATACAAAATATCCATATATATCTGAAATATCAATTATTTTCAACTCAATTACTATTGATGATATATCATTTCTTCCCAGTGTCTACAAATGGAGCAACAACGTAAGCCTTAAAGCAATTCTTTGTGAATTTTGCTATCTATGACTTTTGAGAGGAAATTAGATCAAGATTGTGTAACTCATCTCATCTTGGGATCGAACTAGTCTATGTGGCAGATAAGTGCACTATAAGGATCTGTTAAGATGGTGGCAGAATGAACATTCTTGTGTGAAGAGTTTAAAGAGAATTCACTCCTGAACAGAAGGCTGGACTCACAATCATCAGAAATGAGGCAAGGAAATGACTACAGGCAGGGCCAAGACTTTCCTCAAAAAGTAATTTAGGCTTCATTTTAATTAACCAGTAAATGATCAATAAAGGCCACACTGCTCTACATCACAAAAGCATGACTTCAATCAGGTAGGAGCAAATGCCTACCTCAGCTAAGATAAAAGAATTCGATAACACACAATAATGTACCTAAACTGTGAACAATATAACTTCCTAGTATAGCTTCCAAAATATATTACTTAGAAAATAAAAGCCTATTTATTTAATGAGGTACTTGAAGTACAGGAGTAATGACGTTGAAGCAATTAAAGGCCAAAGACACTTACTACAACAGTGGCCTTGATTTTTTTATAATTGGTCTAATGCTCTAATATCTGTAATTAATTAAAATCCAGTTACTTTCTTAACGTTGCCCATAGTTCATGATACATGCACATAACTCATCTGAAAGTGATCTAAAATTATTGTCACTAACTAATGATAAAAGAAAGCAGACATGTATAGATTTGAACCCTCTAGAGATTATTCGATCTGTTAAGGGACCCTTCTTCCTGGGCCTAACTCTTCCTCCAGTACAGCTAGAAACAAAGGTTGAGGAGGTAGGAAGCAGGGAACAGGACCATTTTCTCCACAAAGAGGCCTAGTCTGTACTAAAATATAGCATAACCACATAACTATTTGCAAAGTCTGCTTCAAACTGGTAGGGATGTGCACTGTGAAGCCCAAGCACTCAGTATATCAAGACAGAAGACAGAACACATTTTACATGAAATATTTGCCTAGCTAATGTGTCCCCAGTTCCAGGGAAATAGAACCACACTAAAAATAAATAAATAAATAAATAAATAAATAAATAAATAAATAAATAAAATAATAATAATAAAAAAAATCAAAGACCAAATACACTTTAAATCTAACCAGTTTTATACATGATGCCCATGGAGTTATTATAGGCAAGTTTAAAAGGTGAGAGTCCCCCTCTCATGTGGACCTTAAACATTTATGGGAACAGAAAATTGACCTGGGCATTTTATTTGTCTTTATCTCATTAACTAACTCTATAACTCAGAGAAACATTTCTAGGACCGAACCAGAGATGGTTAAGATTGATGAAATTTAAGGCAATTGACCCTGGCTTGTTCACTTGGGAAAACATTAGTCTACCAACCGTCCACTGATGTCTGAGCTACAACAATCTCATTCATGCTTTACAGAATTGTACCTTTGATAATTCTCTATCCCAGAATTTAGCTTCACTGCTGAGGTCAACTAAGCTCATCACAGGGCTTGCTGTCCAGGGGAATGATCTAAGTTGGGAAAGAGTAAGAGCAAAACCAAGGCAACGACAGTAGAACAGAATGGAGGGCACATACCTGAGAAAAACAATCAAGAAGCAAAACTGACAGAAGTGAGGAAGAGAAAGATATGGTTCATGCTGTCTCTACTCAGGTGACTTGATGGAAGATGACATCATGAACTGAGAGAGGGTCTATATGAAGAAGAGCTGGAGAGGAGGTAGGAGACAGTTGAATTCAGTCTGGGCTCTAATGCACATGGAAAATATCCAGTTTTAGCAACTGGTGATATATATGAATTAGGAGCTCAGTAAAAAGGTGCAGGCTGACATGTAGTATAAGCCATGGGTATAAATGGGCTTTCTGAGGAAGGAAATGTAGGGAGAGTATGGCTCCAGGCCCTACAGAGCTTATAGCCTAATTGGAGTGAGGAAATAAGAGATCAGCACACAGAAACCATTATGGAAGGACCCAAAGCAGTATTAAATTTGTATAGACAGAATTACATACAAAGCAGTGTAAAGTCGACAACTTGCTTTAAATTCATAACCACGAACCTAAAATGAGAGCTTACTGTTGTCTAGTAATCCTACTACACTTCCTTAGTATGTTGACCCTACTACTCTCTATAATAGTTATTTCACATTTTCTCTTTTCCCCTCAGAACTCCTAGCCACCCTGCCACCCTTTTTAAGTGTCTACCCCACTCTTAACTGATAACTATACTCATATTCCATAGAGAAAATATAGTCAGTAAGTAGATATGCTCACTTATCAAAATCTACCTGTCTTGCATTCAACTGTACCCCAACACTCTGCCTTCCCCCATGATGTAATGAATAGTGTCGTGCTCCCTTCAAAGGCCACCACTGCAACTTGCAAAATTTAACTTCAATTCTCAAAGATTTTGATCCTAATTATCCCTGCAACTCTCTCTTGCACCAACAATTTCTCCCTTTCTACTACACTTTTCATTAACATAGGAATGTGAATCTGTATCCTTCATATTTACAAAATAAAGAGAACTCCTTACTCCATGTTAGCTATCATCCTCATTTCACTACTTCTCCCCACAGAACTTCCTGAACCAGTTGAACTGCTCTAATTCTTCACCTCACATATCCTCCACAATCCTTACTATTCAAGACTCTGTCTCACTACTGCTGTGATAGTGCTCTTGCCAAAACGATCAGCGACTTCTTCCAACCTCTCTTCTTCCTTGACGCACGACATTCTTCCCTTCTTAAAGCCCAATTATTCTCATTAATGTTATCATATTCTCCTGCTTTCCTTCTCATCATCATGGCTGGATGTTCTCTTCTCAGTCTACTTTCGGCATCTCCTCACTGCTTCACTCTTAAATATTGGTGTTATCCCAGAACGTGCTCCATAAAGCCCTCCCTTCTCTACCTACAATATCCATCCAGGCAATCTCAGTTTCATAGAGTCCCACACATATGGTCACACTGATAGAATAATGCTTATGTGAAACTGTATTACATGTGTTTATCACTATTAATATTTTATGGTTTATTTTGTATTTCTTCCTCCAGTAAAAAGTAAGTTACAACAGAAAAAAAGCCTTCCATATCTTGTTTAGCTCTGTACCCTCAGGGTATTATTAAAGCCTCACACACAGAAGGTACATCATAAATATATGGAGATTGAAAGAATGAGGAGTTAAGTGGAATAAGGAAATATTTGCTGAACTTTTCCAGCAAAATGAAGACAAGAACCATAGCCTCTTGGTACATATAGATGCCCCAATGATCATTTTATTAAGAGATATGGTGGCAATATTAAGTGGCACAGGAAGACACAGAGATTGCAGGTCTTGGAAAATGTAAGCAATATAAACTTTTTTAAATGAGTACGTCATCTTAGAAAGCAAGGGTTGTGAAAAGTTCTGAAAAACACAGAGCCTGTGGTAGAAGTCTTCCCAAACCAACTGGGCTAGAGAGGACGTTTTATAAAATCCTTTGCCATAACATCGATGGGAGCACAACTTGGAAAGTTACCATGGCTCATCACCCTGCTTCCCATAAGCATCTCTGCTATTAGTCAAGGAACAAAATTTATCTCACCCAAATGTGAGTAACAGAAAAGTAATTTGCCTGCCTTCATTGTAAAAACAAGGATGAAAAAATTATAGCTTAATTTTTGAAAAGATAATAAAAACTCACCAGATAAAAAAGTATTGCTACAACACAGATAAAAATTATAACATAAAATTTCAAAATGAACTAGAAAAACGCTAAGGGAGCAATTGCATTTAAGAAAAAATAAATCAGAAATGAAGGATCTCAGAAAAGAGGTGGCCAGGGGCACCTGGGTGGCACAGTCAGTTAAGCATCTGCCTTCAGCTCAGGTCAAGATCTCAGGGTCCTGGGATCCAGCTCCACATCAGGCTCCATGCTCAGTGGGGAATCTACTTCTGTCAGCCCTCACGTTCTCTCTCTCTCTCTCTTTACTCTCTCTCAAATAAATAAGAAAAAAAAGAAGTGGTCAGGAAGGTATGACATGGGAATGAGATGAAACTAGGAAAAAAAAAATTTTTTAAAGAAACTTGATCTATAAAGTCCACGGGGGATAACAGAGATTTCAGAGAACATAGGAAAGATTTATAAGAGAAATGCGAAAAATGCAAAAAAAAAAAAAAAGACACAAAAACTAAGATATAAAAAAATGAGAAAAAATAATTGGTATATAGAAGTCAAAGGGCATCTTATATATAATAACTAGCATTCATTCCCAATGAAGGGAATAATGAAACAAAAAAAATTTTACACTGAATTCAACACAACTTTTATGAAACTTACGTATTGAAAATTCCCACCATATACTTGAAAACTTTGACTTCAAATGGTCAACTCTGAGACATACCTTGGAAAAACTTTTTGCTTAAAATAAAAAAATCTTTAGTTATCTTGACCAAATGAAGTCACTGATAGAAGAATGGAAAACAAGTTTGCATCAAAAAAATCATTTTTGACACCAACATACAACACCAGAAAATAGCGAGGCAACACTTAAGACACACAAGGAAAGAAAAAGTAAGTCAGAATTTTAACCCCAGAAATGCTGTCTTAAGTTGTAAACACCACAGGCAAACAGCTATGAACATAAAATTCAAGGAATATTGTTCTCCTGAGCCCTTTCTCAGGACTCTGCTAGAGGACCAATTTCAGGCAAGTAAGAAATGAGTGGTTAGGAGGAAAACTGGCAAAAAGCTGATGATGAAAACTAAATATACTTAACTGGAGAACTGAGACTAAAATGTGAAATAAGGGTAACAAAATAGCATGCAAATATTAAGCCCTTTGGCAGTGGAGGGATAATGAAACTCCCAAAAAATGGGAGAACAGGGAGACAAAGTGGAAAGCTGGCACAAGCTGACACTGTAAACTTACACATATTTAAGAATAAAAATAAAAACTTTTTTTTCCAAAAGAGAATACTATTAACTAAAATCAACAAACAGATGAGAGGGAGGAGAAAGGGAAGAAGAGACTACTAAATGGTAATTTTATTGTTGTTTATAGTAGAAAAACTAAAGAAATAAGGAACTAAGAGCATAAAGGTATTTTTAAAAAGGTAACCACTAACACAAAACTGGAAACCTTCCTAAGTATCAGAAAACCTTTGGAAAAAATTAAATATAGTAGACCACAGAATAAAATACATTAAATACATGTGTGTAGAAAATATGACATTATAACAGAACTAAGATCAACCATGCCAACTTTATTATTATTTTAAAATGCTAAGTATTTTCAATTTGCCATCTAAAGCAAAATCTAACCCTTGCTGATAAAACAGACACAAACCTAAAATAAAGGATTCTGAACATTGAAAATAAAGGGAAGGTCAAAGGAATGCAGGCAAAGGCAAACCAAATGAAATCAGGGGTTACAATCTTCGTATCAGATAAAAGTGAATTTATTCCAAAGAACATTTAAAAGAAACCAAAGGACACTTGTAATGCATTCACAAAGCATATGTAATGTGTATGAATATCTGTACATAAAATAATAATGTAGCAGAAATTTTTATAAAGCAGAAATTACAAGAGATGTAAAGAAAACTATTGATGTCCCACTAAATTTAAGATACTTAAACCTTTCTCACTCCAAAATAAACCAAAAGAAAAACAAGTGTCAATATGGGCTAAATTAAAAACATAACTTATAAGGTAAATCTTATATGGATATTTTTAACTCTTTATCCTTATAGGAGAAATTCTTTTTTGAAAAGGCTCTGGGAGTATTTTTTTTAAGTTGGCATATACAAGAACACACTAAAACTCAATAAACTTCAAAATTAGAAAATATAAAAGCCCTTCCACCTGGACATTTTAAGTGCTCTGTTAATTTATTCTTCAGTCAAAGGGGAAATAACATTTCAAGCATAACATTTTAGGAAAACAAAAATAAAAAACATTACAGACCGAAAGACATAGGATACTGCTAGAAGCAATACTTGGGAAATAGTTTAACCTTGACAACTCATCACACTATAAATTAAAGGGTGACAATAAATGAATTAAACTTCTGACTCAAAGACAGACAAGGAACACAATAAATTGAAGGTAGAGAACAAAAGAGTGAATATAAATAAAATGTTAAAGTTAAGTTTGAATTATGTAAATGCATTACAGTTCAAATAAAATAAATTCAAAAGATAAAAAATATCATCTAATAACCCAACACCTTCATTTCAGACATTCTGAAAAAATTAAGATGTTATAAAACCAGAACTAACATCTTTATCTCCTTACTCCTTACTCTCAGTCCCAGGTAACATGACTGAAATTTAGGAAAGGTAGCGAGCGATTAAGGTGAGTGAGATAATCACATCAATGAAAAAGAGTCTTGAAGGAAGTCTGAGATCTGTCTAAGTGGGAGCAAAGAGAGGATTCTAGGCCAGAAGCTGGCAGCAATGGGCAGCAAGGCAATGGCCCACATTTGGGGAAAGTTGAGAACAATGTTTACTGGACAAGGGTCCAATAAACCAATGTCCAGTAAACAAGTGTTGAAAGGTTGATGATAATGAGGAGAATAAATCCACAGAGATGAGAACACTTAATAAGGAGCTAATGATTAGCCTGAGATATAAGGACTGCATTCTGAAATTATACATAACAAAGAATGCATTTAGCACCAAAAAGAAAATGTTAAGGAAAACTCATTTACCTGGGAAAACTGTCTGTGGTGAAAATAGATATTTCCTGCATTAAAGTAAGCCAACGAATACGTGGGGTTTAGAGAAATTGCTGCTTGATAGTCTTTCATTGCATTCTGTTGTTGACCCATAAACTCGTGAATCACACCACGATTTGTTAAGAATTCTGCTGTAGTATTGATCTGTAATATAATCGTATGAGTATTTAGCATCTGGGAACAGTATTATTCTCCAATTTAATGTATGTAAAAATGAATGTTATGAAATCTACTTGTGGGAAATGAGTAATTTTATAGTGCAAGTGAAACCCCATTAGACCAAATATTTTGAGAAAGGACTCAATATGAAGTTGATTCAGTGTCAACTTTCTTGATTCGTTGCAATAAAACAAATAATCTTAGTGCTTTACTCAGTTCCTTTCCAAAAGATAGACATGGTTGGCCAGAAGCTTATCGGTTTCACTTCATTACACTGGGGAATAAATTAAATAGTTAACATATTTATTTGTCCTAGGTAGTAGCAATTATCCTCCAGTTCTTTCCTTTTTCTTATCTCAAAGATTACAAAATCTGCTGGTTTCTACAGAAACAGAATCCAAAAACTAGAAGAAAAGATTTTCTGTCACTGTATACAAAACCTGAGATTTTTATTTGCTATTTCACTATAGAAGAAAATCTGGGGATTTATATTGTTCCTTAGTTCCTTTGAACCCAGAATATTATTTTATTTTCTGCATTCATTTTTTATTACAAAATAATATTCATGTCCTATGAAACTATAAATTGCATCTACTGAGAGGAATCAACATTTATCATGAGTTTGGATTTTGGATTTTAAATGTACTTAGGTCATAAAATTGGCAAGCCACAAAAACTCTTTACTCTAGGAACCTCCTAGAAAAGAAAAACATTATTTTCCCCTACAAGTTACTTTAAAAAGTAACAGAGAAATTACCCGAAACTATTCATTAATGGTGATAATTGATGCTAATGGTAATATAATCTAAGTGGATTTTTACCTTTATGGCAGCATTAATGTCTTGAATTGCAGCAAAATTATCACCCATCTGAAGACAGACCACAGCTCTTCCTTCATAGGCTAAGTAGCACTTTGGATCAACTTCTATGGCGATGGTAAAGTGATTCCAAGCTTTCTGGAATTTTCCTTGGGCCTAAAATAATTTTTCATTTACATGAAGTAGAAATTGTCCATAACATGATAAATGTTTATGGTTTTAAATTAATCAAATAAAGCCTTTAGTAAGGGTAAATTTATATTGTGCTAAATCTAAGCTATTTTAAACAAGGAAGTTGACTGTACTGTGAGTGCATTCAATTGACTAAATTACCTCTAAGTATTTATGCTAACATTTCAATTAGTTAAAATAAATCTAATTGTCACAGTCATCTCTTATGCCAATCTTGAACAACATAAAATCATGGCCACCATATGAAATACCAGTGCTCCTGACAATCATCAGCACAAAATTTACACTGAATTCCACACACACGGGCAGATTGTTATTTATTGCCTGGCATTGGATCTCCAGTTATATATAATGAATATAATAAGATAAATGTGTTGAATAAATAAGAGAATGAACTAATGGTATAAAACTTATTTTGATAAATTGTACCAGCATCTGGAATTTTAGAGTCACTATACCTAAATATACTACACCATGGAACCATGGAAAATGCATTAAAATCTACCAATTTTCTGTTTATATAAGCCTTAGCCCCAACTGGAAAACAAAAAAAAAAAGGTCAGGAGAAGGGCACTGTTAATTGAAAGACATCCAAGTATTTCCTAGAGAAGACCAACTAGCAACTAAATACCTCAACCCTGTAAGGCAGTGAGTTGATAAATTCACTGAGGTCCAGAGTCTGTTCTTTATTCTAATAGGCTAAAAATCCAACTTGCCAGAATCTCAGAGGCTGAGAAACTGACTCATACTAACCAAACTGAGCCCAGTGACCCTTGTATAAAACTAAATAAGGTAACTCCGCGCTGTTCTGTATCCAGCAAAGCTCTCCCTCTGGGCAAATTATGTGAAAATCAACATTGTCATAGCAAATTTGTTTACAAAACAAAGAATAAGAATATTAAGCTGCAAATGGCCTCACAATAGGATATCTGTCATCTGTTCCTGACATCTGTTTTGGCTAACCCTATTATGGGTGGTGCAAGGCACATAGTAGGGAAATTCATAAGTATTTGTTGAACAAATGGTTACTTTTCCCTCTGGGGAGAACTTGGATGAATCTCTCTCTTCTCAGCCCTTTCTTTCCTGATTCAATCCTTCTGCATACTGATGTGTTTCTCAATCTTCTTTCAGGTTGATACGTACCAAGTGATATCTTCATAAAACAAAAAATCTGATGTCATTGCTTTGATTATTTATAACATTTTTAACTGAAGGCCTTTACCTTCAGTTGTTTCCCAGTTCTCTAGCCTGTCCTACATCACTCTCTTCTTGTCCATAACACTTCATCCACTTGGCCTCTCTTTCTCTTTCACAAGACTTTCTAGTGGGTTGTTCACTGTGTCTTAGCTTCAACTCTTAATACTGACTGCTTACTAGACTTTCACACTCAATTTAAATGTTCATTTCTCAAAAAGAACAATGTCCATTTCTCATTTCCCCTAAAACAAATCTAGGTTTCCTTGTTATAAGTTGCCCTAAAACTTATCCTTTGTTGCATTTATCATGAATATAATTAAATAAATACTCATGATTGCCTGATACTCATCTCTCTACTAGGTAGTAAACTCTATAAGAAGAACCCAGTATATTTAGTTCACTGCTGTATCCCTAGGCCTAGAGCCCTATATTTTGGGCTCAGTAAAATGCCTACTGAATGCAATGAATGATGACATTAACACACTTTATTGGATTGCGGTCAACTCTCAAAACTTTGGGAGTCATCCTGTCTCTTCAAGTTGACTTTGCAAATTTCTACTATGATCCAATAATGGCTAATTTTATGTTTAAGTCTCAGAGGGCATTCTTATTTCCCTTATTAATGAATTCTTGGGCCTACCTCATTATAACCACCAACCCTAACATTCACCTCCAATATTATTATTATTAGATCAGCCAAACTCATTTTCAAATTTTAAAAACTCAACTTTAATTGTAGATTATAAACAAGAAATTCTGCAAATTATGATAATTTGAACACATTTTTTGCCCATAGTCCAAAATTTTAAATATTAAAAAAGAAGAAAAATTAAAATTGCTCAATTCCTCTTCATGGAAAATATAGCATACTTAAAATATAGCATACTTAGCATTTTATTCCAAGAAGGGCAATACATATTTTATTAGTGCAAATAGGTTGGTGAGTGTATGGGCCAGGTCAGAGTATTCCAGAAATCACTCAGAGACCTGCTCGTAACAGGGTAACACTTTCCCATCTTGCTGAAAGGACAAACTCTTGGTCTCTTGCTTTCCCCGTAAGTTCTTATTCACTGCCATTTGTAAGATGACCTAAATCCCTGTATAGTGGTTGTTTGACCCACTACATGGCTAAAGTCCACTTCAAAGTTATCATCCAGTGTTTATTCTCTCTAGTTTTTCATTAATTCAACAGGACAATATCTACGGGGCCCAAGTATAAGGTAGTGAAACAAATTAGCCACATTCTTATCCGTGAAATTCATCAGGCAAATTTTAAAGGCTGTCTGTAAGTGTGTGAGTAAGGCAAGGCCAGGTACAAGCATTAAAGAAACCCAGGTTCAAAGAGTCCTGATCTCACTAGCACACCAGGTCCCTGGGCGTGGTTGCCAGGCAGGTTCCCTGTAACTAATAAACTCTTGCTTCCCACTGCTGCTCTGATAATGACAGTAAGGGAAAGGTAAAATGTTTAACCAAAGAAATAATATGTATCCCAATCACTAGTAAAGAACCAAATACACTCTTTCCCTTGTCCAAAAGGTGCTTTTGTAGACTAAAATGTTGTTATATGATGTTACCTGCAAATTATAGCCTAGGCTAATTCTGGCTTTTATATATGTTGGATTAATGTGCAATGCTTTCAGAAAGTCCTTCTGTGCTTGTTTGGCGGCTTTATCATGACCATATTCCATGTAAGAATTTCCCCGTCCAACATAAGCATCCAGAAAACATGGATTAATTTTAATAGCCCAGGTGAAGAAATCAACAGCTTCTTCAAATTCTTTATTTCTGAAAATAAATGAAAATATTGATTCTTCCTGGTGAATTTTCTAAGTGCTTTTCTATATATAATTTATCCATGAAGATTTGCGCTCTTATTTTTAAAAAAAACTTTCATTTTTATTATCCATCATAGGAAATAAATTCATATAACCTAAGAAAGTCTGACAGGGTTTTTGAAGACTTTTATGAAAGGAAAGAGGGAGGTAAGAACCATTTTTATAACAGAATTTGTTGGGATGATATTTTAGAGTTCTTTTTTTCAGAACTAAACGTCTGAATGGCACTCCTGAATTTGTTTTTAACAGCTATCAGTGGCCAATACAGAAAAACATATACTATTATTGATGAAATGCACCATTTAAAACAGATTAAATTAAATGTACTTATGTATTTAGTATTTCCTTATACAATAAAAGGAAGCAAAATTTTATCACACAGGAGGCCTTACTTCAAATCTTTTATAAAGGCAAATGCTTTTTGTGGACACCAGGAAAGAACAAGAAAAAAGTAAAATTCATTTCATTTATTAGCTTGTGAATATATGTGACTAAATGATAACTCTATCTCTCATCCTTAATTTTTTTTTTAATTTTTTAAAGGTTTTTTATTTATTTATTTACGATAGTCACAGAGAGAGAGAGAGAGGCAGAGATACAGGCAGACGGAGAAGCAGGCTCCATGCACCGGGAGCCCGATGTGGGATTCGATCCCGGGTCTCCAGAATCGCGCCCTGGGCCAAAGGCAGGCGCCAAACCGCTGCGCCACCCAGGGATCCCTCTCTCATCCTTAATTATTCTTTTGGTGGGGTGAGCGCTAGAGAATGGGTCAGATATTAGTTTATGGGCTGAGAGAGTCACTTTCTGCTTTATATGCATATCTAATAGTTATATTCAGTCTCATCTGATGTGGAGAATAGGGATTTTTTAAAAAGCTGAAACAAGGGAGTTACTAACATCAAGTAACTGCTTACTTACTAGGTGTTGTGCTAAATGCTTTACCTATGCTATTTCACTCAATCCCTCCAATAATTCGTAAGCTAGTTATAATTTTCTACGTTTTATAGGTTAAAAGAAAATGGCTCAGAAAAGTATGCACATAATAAATAACACAGTAAAAGGCATAGTGAGATTCAGCAGTATACATATCTAGGATTCAGATGGGTAAACCATAACCCCAAACTTCATGCTTTTCCACACAGTCATCTCTACCTCACATTCTTCACCTTTAACATACCTGCAGTTGGCACACAAGATCTGATATCCCAATGGTGTAGTCAGAAGAAAGGCCTGAAGATCAGACCTAAACCTGAATGTGCAAATTAATACTAATTTTTCAAAATTGTTATGAGAAACAAATGAGCACCTGTGAAAACCACTTAGCAAGGAAATCTTCAATAAAGGTTATCATCTTTGGGCACCTTGGTGACTTAGTGGTTGAGCATCTGCCTTTGGCTCAGGTCATGATCCCAGGGTCCTAGGATTGAGTCACACATCAGGCTCACTGCAGGGAACCTGCTTCTCCCTCTGCCTATGTCTCTGCCTCTCTCTCTGTCTCTCTCATGAATGAATGGATAAATCTTTAAAAAAAAAAAGTTATCATCTTCCTCTCATCCTCTTCATGACTTCTTGAAAAGGTTTCAAAATTTAACAAGACACGTTACTACTGTGCTAACTTTTCCTTTATAAAATACATGGAACAAAGGGAAACTGTTCTAGAGACTGTTCTCTCCTAGATATTATTCAGGAATATCTCTTGAAGTAGTGTTTCCCAAACTTTGGCCTCTTTTGTGACAGTTGCCCTATGTTCTACCCATGCCACCATTTACTGAATATTTTTCTTTACATCAAATCACTGTTTTACTTAATTTATTTTAAAAAACAACTTAATTTCAATCCCATAAACAGAAAATTAATATTTCATACCAGGAATAGAAAGCAACCATAAAAATAAATAACTATTGGAGCTGGACCCTACAGTAGTTCTTCAGAAAACTGAACCTGTGGGCTGGACCATCTATTACAAAATCTCAGAAAGATGTGAGAGATTAGCTTTCAGCTGAGACTTTCTCCTTGATGTATTCAGAAGGTTTGAGACAGAAATCAGCTTGAAATTGAAAAGCAATTCAGTTTCTCACAATGTGATTCAGTATTTTTTCTTAAAGATTTTATTTATTTATTCATGAGAGACACAGAGAGAGGCAGAGACACAGGCAGAGGGAGAAGCAGGCTCCATGCAGGGAGCCCGAAGTGAGACTCGATGGGGGTCTCCAGGATCAGGCCCTGGGCTGAAGGCGGCGCTAAACCGCTGAGCCACCCGGGGCTGCCCAATTCAGTATTTTTAATGCCTGTCTAAGCCGTGAAGAATGATTGAGGTATCTACAATATTTATCCATGAGGTATCCATGTTTTGGCAAACACCGCCCACAAGTGGGGCATCAAGTATTCTGTCATAAGATCGCACAATTTTAATCTACTTTTTGTGATCATTTAAATGATTATTCTTTGGAGGCGCCTGGATGGCTCAGTGGGTTAAAGCCTCTGACTCTTGATTTGGGCTCAGGTCATGATCTCAGGCCGTGGGTTCTCGCACTGGTTGGAGCTACATGAATCAGCAGTGAAAGTTTGGCTTCTGATAGCTCAGACGGGTGAAGAGTGAACATTCACATATATGAGTCAATTGCATCAACTAAGTTCTTTGTGGATTGTTACTGAGAAAACACAAGTTTACTTCCCTCGGTTTACAGTGAAACAGTGCTTCTCTCCTAATAACTGGCACTACTGGGGAGGTGAAAGGTCACCAAATACAGGGTACCAGTGCCTGAGATTGTGTTCTGTTTACAGAGATCATTCTAAACATAGATAACACATTCTTTTGTTTTCTTTGGTGCCTCTCAATCCCCTTCACCAATTTTGCCCATTCTTCACCCCTGTCCTTGCTGGCAACTAATTTGTTCTCTGTATTTATGAGCCTGGTTCTCTTTTTGTTTGCTCATCTGTTTTGCTTCTTAATTTCCACATTTAAGTCGTACAGTATTTATCTTTCTCAGTCTGATCTATTCCACATGGCATAATACCCTCTAGATCCATTTACATTATTGCAAATGGCAAGATCTCATTCTTTTCTATGGCTGAGTAATTCCATTGCATGCATGTGTATGTAAGTGCATGTGCATATGTCCGTGTGTATACCACACCTTCTTTATCGACTGGTGTTGCTTCCATATCTTGGCTATTATAAATAATGGTGCAATAAACACAGGGCTGCATAGATCTTTTCAAATTAGTGTTTTTGTTTTCTTTGAGTAAAGTAATGTAATTACTGTGTCATATGGTATTTCTATTTTTTAAGGAAATTCCTTAATGTTTTCCACACTGGTTGTACCAATTTACATTTTCAAGAATGCACCACAAAGGTTCCCTTTTCTCCACATCCTCACCAACACTTGTTATTTCTTGTCTTTTTGGTACTAGCCATTCTGAGAAGTGTGAGGTGATATCTCCTTGTGGTTTTGATTTGCATTTCCCTGATGATCAGTGATGTTGAGCATCTTCTCATGTACCTATTGCCATCTGTATGTTTTCTTTGGAAAAATGTTTATACAGGTTCTCTGCCCATTTCAATCCAATTATTTGGGGGGAGGTTGGTGTTGAGTTATATAAAGAATTTATATATTTCAGATATTAGCCCCTTATCAGAGACATCATTTGCAAGTATCTTCTCCCATTCAATAGGCTGTCTTTTCTTTTTGTTGACGGTTTCCTTTGCTATGCAAGGCTTTTTATTTTGGTGTAGTCCCAATAGTTTGTCTTCGCTTTTGTTTCTCTTGTCTGAGGAGACATATCCAAAAAAATGTTGCTAAGGCTGGTGTTCAGGAGATTACTGCCTAGGTTTTCTTTGGGACTTTCACAGTTTCAGGTCTCACATATGGTTTATAAAATACAATCTAGCCTTTTGTATAACCTAACCAATTCTAAAAGAAAAAAAATGAGGCAATAAAGTGAAGCTATTTTTCTATACCTATCTAGTTATCAGCACCAAAGTTTTTTTTTTTCTTAAGTTTTAGTTAGTTAACATACCGTACAATACTGGTTTCTGGGATAGAATTCAGTGGTTCATCACTTACATACAACAACCAGTGCTCATCACAACCCATCACAAAGGGTATCCTCTATAATACCCATCATCCATCTAGCCCGTCCCCTACACACTTCCCTCCATCAACCCTTCTCTTCAATTAAGAGTCTCTTATAGTTTGCTTCTCTCTCTCCTTTTCTCCCCCCTTCCCATATGTTCATCTGTTTTCTTTTTGAAATTCCACATATGCCTATTTCTTAACTGGATTATTTGGTTTTGGGGTGTTGAGTTCAATAAATTCTCTATAGATTTTGGATACAAACCCCTTATCAGCTGTGTCGTTTGTAAATATGTCCTCCTATTCCATAGGCTAACTTTTAGTTTTGTTGATTTTCTTTGCTGTGCAGAAGATTTATCATGATGAAATCCCAATAGTTCATTTTTGCTTTTGTTTTCCTTTCCTTTGGAGATGCCTCTAGCAAGAAGTTTCTATGGCCAAGATCAAAGAGATTTCTGCCTGTGTTCTCCTCTAGGATTTGGATGGATTCTTGTTTCATATTTAGGTCTTTCATTCATTTTGAATTTATGCTGCTTTGTAGTGTAAGAAAGTGGTCCAGGTTTCATTCTTCTGCATGTGGCTGTCCAGGTTTCCCAATACCATTTGTTGAAGAAACTGTCTTTTTTCCATTCAATATTCTTTCCTGTTCTGTCTAAGATTAGTTGACCATATAGTTGTGGGACCATTTCTGGTATCTCAATTCTGTTCCATTGATCTGGGTCTGTGTTTGTACCAGTGCCATACAATCTTGATGATTATGGCTTTGTAATACAGTTTGAAGTCTGGAATTATGATAACGCTGTTTTGTTTTTTGTTTTCGGAATTTCTTTGGCTATTTGGGTTCTTTTGTGGTTCCATACAAATTTTAGGATTGTTTATTCTAGCTCTGTGAAAAATTCTGGGGGTATTTTGATGGGGATTGTACTGAATATGTAGATTGCTTGGGTAGTATAGACATTTTAACAATATTTGTTCTTCCAATCCATGAGCATGGAATACTTTTCCATTTCTGCGTGTCCTTTTCACTTTCTTACATAGGTGTTCTATACTTTTCAGAGTACAGATCTTTTACCTGTTTCATTAGGTTTATTCCTAGGTATCTTACTGTTTTTGGTACAATTGCACATGGGATCAATTCCTTGATTTCTTTTTCTGCTGCTTCATTATTGATGTATAGAAATGCAACAAATTTCTGCACGTTGACTTTATATCCTGCAAGGTTGTTGAATTTATGTATTAGTTCTAGCAATTTTTTTTTGAGTCTTTCAGGTTTTCTACATAGAGTATCATGTCATCTGCAAATAGTGAAAGTTTGATTTCTTCCTTGCTGATTTGAATGCCTTTTATTTCTTTTTGTCATCTGAGTGCTGAAGCTAAGATTTCCAGTACAACATTAAATAGTAATGGTGAAAGTGAACAACCTTGTCTTGTTCCTATGTCTTGATCATAAGGGAAAGGCTCTGTTTTTCCCCTTTGAGGATGATATTAGCTGTGGGCCTTTCATATATGACCTTTATAATGTTGAGGCATATTCCCTCTGTCCCTACTTTGTTGAGGGTTTTTATCAAGAAAGGATGCTATATTTTATCAAATGCTTTTTTCTGCATCTATTGACAGGATCATATGGCTCTTATCCTTTCTTTTATTAATGTAGTGTATCACATTGACTGATTTGCAAATATTGAACCACCCCTGCAGCCCAGGAATAAATCCCAGTTGGTTGTGGTAACAATTCTTTTAATATACTGTTGAATTCCATTAGCTAGTAATTTTATGGAGAATTTCAGCATCCATGTTCATCAGGGATATTGGCCTGTAATTCTCCTTTTTAGTGGGATTTTTGTCTGGTTTTGGAATTAAGGTAATGCTGGCTTCATAGAATGAGTTTGGAAGTTTTACTTACATTTCTATTTTTTGGAACGTTTTGAGAAGTATAGGTGTTATTAACTCTTCTTTAAATGTCTGGTAGAATTCCCCTGGGAAGCCATCAGCCCTGGACTCTTGTTCTTTGGGAGATTCTTGATGACTGATTCAATTTCTTTGCTGGTTATGGGTTTGTTCCAGTTTTCTATTTCTTCCTGATCCAGTTTTAGTACTTTGTAAGTTTCTAGGAATTTGTCCATTTTTTCCAGGTTGCCCTATTTTTGACATATAATTTTTCATAGTATTCTCTTATCATTGTTTGTATTTTTGTGATGTTTCTTTCCCTTTTCATTCTTGATTTTATCTATTTGGTTCCTTTCTCTTTTTGTTTTGGTAAGTCTGGCTAGAAATTTATCGATTTTATTTCATTAACCTGTTCCATTATTTTGTTGTTGTTTCTATATCATTTATTTCTACTCTAATCTTTATTATTTCCTTTCTTCTGCTTACTTTAGGCTTTATTTGCTGTTCTTTTTTAGCTCCTTTAGGGGCAAGGCTAGGTTGTGTACTTGAGACTTTTCTTGCTTCTTGAATTAGGGCTATACTGCACAGTATACTTCCCTCTTAGGACTATCTCTGCTGCATTCCAAAGGTTTTAGACTATTGTGTTTTCATTTTCATTTGCTTCCATGTATTTTTTTTGTTTCTTTCTTAATTTTCTATTTAACACATTCATTCTTTAATAAGATGTTCTTTAACCTCCATGTATTTGATGTCTTTCCAAATTTTTTCTTGTGGTTGACTTCAAGTTTCATAGCACTGTGTTCTGAAAATATGCAAGGTATGATCTCATCTTTTTGTATTTGTTGAGGGATGATTTGTGATCCAGTATATAATTTATTCTGGAGAATGTTCTATGTGTATTCTGCTGCTTTAGGATGAAATATTCTGAATATATCTGTTAGGTCTGTCTGGTCCAGTGGGTCATTCAAAGCCTTTGTTTCCTTATTGACTTTCTGTTTAGATGGTCTGTCCATTGCTGTAAGTGGGATGTTAAAGTTCCCTAGTAATGTATTATTATCCATGAGTTTCTTTATGTTTATTATTAATTGATTTATATATTTGGGTGCTCCCAAGTTGGGGGCATAAATATTTATATCTACAGAAAGTAGAACTCACAGCCAGAGATTTAATCAATACAGATATAAGTAATATGTCTGAACTAGAATTTAAAACAATTAGGGCAGCCCGGGTGGCTCAGCGGTTTAGCGTCACCTTCAGCCCAGGGTGTGATCCTGGAGACCCAGGATCAAGTCCCGCATCAGGCTTCCTGCATGGAGCCTGCTTCTCCCTCTGCCTGTGTCTCTGCCTCTCTCTCTGTGTTTCTCATGAATACATAAATAATAAAAAAATAAAAAATAAAACAAGTAGCTGACTTGCTTCAGTGGAAATGCTTAGGGTCTCCCTACTCTGCCATCTTAACTCCTCTACCATCACTAAAGTTCAATGAGCACTGAGTCCATTCAGACTAAGTAAATACTTATTAAACCTTAAAGCTAGAAAGGGACCTTGAAAGATATCTAGCAAGCTCTTCAAAGCTGACAATGACTAAAAAACAAGTCCAGAGAAGGTGACGTTGTAAAAATCAGAGATTCCCAGCCCCCTGTACAAAGAAAGAAAGGAAGAACTACAGAAGTAGCAATCTCCTTTTTTTAAAGGTGTGAATATCACACAATATCCTAGATTGAAGCTCTTGTTAAATAATCACATGGCAGTTAAACAACAGAAGAATGTGGTAGAGTATCTATGTTATATCAGGATACATATTCATCAAGACATAAATTATTAAGCATCAATTACAAATATAAAAGCATATTAAATGAGTTTTTCTAAAATAAAAGGTGTTTTTATAAATCTAAAATACTGTGATCACTGAGGAAGGTGAGTGATTTTTATCCCAGTGTCTAACTATGGACCATGTGCTGAGTGTGCAGGCAAGGCCACAGACACAAAGGCCTACTGCATCTTCCAAATTAATCACATACATGACCAGATGTGCCCTACTGAGTTGTACAAATAAATTGTAAATACCTCCCAAAACTAAAGAATGTGGCTTGTAGAGTCAAAGATTCAAAACTATCTTATGCAAATATAAAGATAGTAAAATAGATGTTCTGGAGTAAAAAGTGGATAGGACAGGTAACTCTGAGTAAATCAGGTTCTCCCTCTGTGGAATTTTTTTTTTTTTTAATCTGAAGGTGGCTTTCTCAAAGAGATCTAAAAATTAACTCTACCATAACACTCTTAGTGACCAAATTGGACAACAAGTAGGATATTCAGTCTAAGGAATGTTGTCTCCTAGCAACCACAAGAGTGAGAGCCAGAGATATACAAAAGCATACTTCAAACGTCTGCAACCCCATGAGTTCAAAGATCAAAGTCCTAAAATTTAAAGATTTATTCCTTTTTTTTTTAATTTTCCAAATGGGAAAATTTTCACTTGCCCCACTATAAGACATCAATAATGAATCTCAGTACCTAGAAATCATGCTGCTGTGGTATAAGTATGTTATAGCTTATCTTGAAAAGCAAAGATACTTTTCCTGAAATAAATATAACCAATCACTAAACATTCCTTATTGCTAAATTCAGTAAAACTCAAAACACATGGAATTGGAGTGTGAGTTATCAGGGCTTTATTGTCTATTTAAATTCTACTTTTATTAAAGGACAATAGAGATTCCAGTCGGCTGATGAAAGTTGAGTTATTTGGAATTGCAAAGCAGTATCAGCTTAAGGAGCCTCCACCATATATACCCAGTGATTACATTTCATAAAAGAGATCTGGAAGTGACACAGAAAGAATTTTACCTTCTCTAATAGTTGCTAAGCATAGGAATGAGGTTGAGAGAATTTTGCATTCTTTTTTTTTATTATTATTATTTTAAGAGAATACAATGACCTCAGACTTTTTGGTCTGCACTCAACCAACAAAATAAACACATTAGTCATCATTATTCCATCTCTTTTTAAGATTAACAATTGTCTAAAGAGATGAATTGTATAAAGGTTCCTGGATTAACATAGACAACTGTGTGACAATGTCTATATAAAATTAGTTATCTGAGACCCATTTAGGCTTTTTAACTCAATGACATTCACAAATACATTATTTTTTTTAAGATTTTATTTATTTATTCATGAAAGACACAGAGAAAGAGAGGCAGAGACACAGGCAGAGAGAGAAGCAGACTGCATGCAGGGAGCCCAATGTGGGACTCAGTCCCAGGACCCCAGGATCACTCCCTGGGCCAAATGGAGGCGCTAAATGCTAAGCCACCCGGGTGTTGCTGTACCAATTATTATATAACTATGTTCATAAAATAAAAGGGCTGACTCTCATAGGAAAATATGGCTGTACTATCTATGTCCTAAAAGAGAAAAAAAGAATATTGGTTTCCTAAATAATTCAAACTGTGTTCTATTCTCTAAATTGGGTATTTATATAGCCTAATCTACATAATTTATGAATATCTCAGTTTCCTCTCCAATTAATTGCTATTGTTTCATGAAAAATAATCTTGTAAACTACTACTTAATCATAGTTTATCCTACACTAAAATCATGAGCTGAATCTCTATGCTTTTAAAAGCAAAATGACCAGAAATTAATTTTTACATGCCAAATGTATATGTAGAAACATAAACACTATAGTTAACAAAATCTACCACTCTAATATTATCTGAGTAAATTTTAAATTGATCACTATCTGTTTTGAGCCTATGTAACTGTTCTTACCTCCCCTTCTATAACTTACTTCTTTTTAAGCTGAATGTGGAGCCCAACACAGCTCTAGAACTCACAACCCTGAGATCAAGACCTGAGTTGAGACCAAGAAGCAGATGCTTAACTGATTGAGCCACAGGTGCCCCAATACTTATTTTTATAATAACACCAGAAACAGGAAAAAAATTTTTGAGTAATATGTTTTTTATATATTTCATTGTATTTTATGGATATTTACTGGTATTCCTGTAATTAGTTATAGATTTAGAGCTACATTTTCTAAATGCAAAATTTTCTTGAAAATATATTATTTCTTGAAATCATCCTCCCTTCCAGGAAACCAGTTTTTTAAAGCTAGTTCCATGTTATGAACAAAGTTAGTTGACTTAATTTTATTCTTAGCTATTTCAGGGTATGCATGATTTTATTCTGTATATTACCAAGGTTCTTTCCAGTAAATGGGCTTGTATTAGATGGGTATCCCAATGCATGATGCACGTATTTTCTTGAAGATTTGGTTAAATCATTAATTAGAAGGTAGAGGAGTGTTAATGACATATTCAGATGTGCTCCCCATTTCTTTACAGGGAGTCTTTGTATCTATCCCCATTTTTGTACTCTCTTAGTTCCACAACAGTTTCTTCTGTCTCTTCTATCCTCCTGTTACTATAAATAAGATGGTTCTACCTGCTTTCACATCAACACAAATTGCATACTCCATACCTGTGATGGCACATGGCAGTGGCTTGACAGAGGTTCACATTAGTCTTGCTTATCAGTGCAGCTTGTTTAAAATCCTGAAACAGTTTTATAAGTTGTTGTTAATTTTGCAACATTATCTTTAGTGCTTTCTTAAACTTCTTTCTAACTTTGATTCTACCATGAATATACTTAGCACAACCATTAGAATGTATATCTTACTAAAACTTTATTTTTCCTTTTAGTATCATAGCCAGTGAAAATGGATGGAGCAGAGGACACCCATAACTGAAAACTCACTCGGAATCTTATGCTACTGGTCTCCACTTTCCTTGTGGTTTTGCCCTGCTGTGTGTAATGAGATATTTCATTGCTTTCTTTTTATTGTTTTTTTCTCCAGTGCATCCCACCAGAGACTTCCCCATCTAGATAGAAATGGAAATTCACTTGGAGAGAAGCTTTGGTGTTACATGTCTATAGGACAGACAAGCACCCAGGCCCAGGGAAAGGGTATAACTGGGCCTTCTGTGTGAATTAGCTTGAAGCTGCTCCTACCTTTGGAATCCACACTTCTGGGAAGTAGTATATCATTTTGTTCAGGGATCCTAAAAGCTCCTGAGAGGGAGTAATATAAACTTCAATTTCAAGAGTTTGAGTTAGAAAAGTCAGCCAGGATAGACAGCCCAGGGAAAGAGGTTGTGAAGAGAATTACAAGTGCTAAGTCTGCAAAAGATCCTGACTTTGTGGCCCTAACGCTATCCTCTATTAGGCACCTCTTTTAGGCACTGGAGAGGAGCTAATCTTAATAGATGGTCTCTCTTTCCTTCTCCCTTCCTCTTTCCTTCTCTTTTCCCTCTTTCTTCCACAAACCTGTCCAGGCTGTGCCACAGGAAGGAAGCTGCCTATCTTGTGGGGGAGGAATTAGTTTTCTGCAAATGCTCGGGTGGAAGAGGGCCAGCAGGGTCAGATGAGCACTCTGGGATCATATTGGGGAAGGAAGGCATTTGTCATATAGACCAATCTGTGAATGTAGACTCCTCACTTAGATTCCTGAAGTATATTTTGATACTAAATGGAAATATTTGGGAGAAAATAAGAAAGTGATTGTCTACTGAAATATAATCAGATATGCTGCCAGCTAATTCCCCTAAAAGGACTGTTTTACTAAAATAGAAGTAAATTTACAAGTGTGAGATTTGTTTCAAATGTTCTTATTAATTTGAGAAGTTGTGGGGAGTGACCACAAACTTAAAAGTTTGAGAACACCAAGTTTCATTCTGTAATCAGATACAATTAACAAATGTCAACTTGACTTTATATATATATAACTATTATTATGCCATATGGTAATGAGGTATTAATTATCAACAATAGACATAAATGATGACTTTTAGCATTACTTAGAATAAAGCCAGCAGCATTTTATGTTTTTTCTTGTCTGATTCATCTTCTCTAATATGGAAATCATAAATAACAAACCACACAGAGTCACTCTTAAACAAAGCAAAATCCCAACTCCCATTCCCTTCATTGATGAGTTAATAAAGACCTTCACCCACACTGTCTCCTTTTCTGTGTCAGAGGGTAGGCCCTTGACCTCATTCCTTCCTGTCTCCTCTGAAAACTTGCTCCATCATAGTCCTGCTGTTTTCTATATCTTTCCTTGGCTCACTGCCCTGCCCTAACATGCCTCAGTCCTCCCTCCCTGAAAACTACACATGGCCTTGTCATTCTAGTTCTTGTCACTACTGATCTCCTTGAAAGCATGGTCAACACTCACAGCTGCCATGTCCCCACATCCCCTGAACTCATTATTCCTGTTTTGGAATAATAAAAAGGCCAATTTTATGGCCTTATTAAAGTAACCATATATACAATGCATAGAGCCTAATAAAACTAGAAAACTTACAGAGGTTATAATGACCCCCTCCCTCCATCACCTCCTTATTCAACTCCACTCCCCAAAGGCAATTGTTTTTACAATTTGCTGGGTTTGGTTCCACTATTTGCCTTTAAATTTCTAAACAATATGAATATCATATCATGTTTAATTCCAACATAGGATATTATTTAGCTATCTTAGACCATCACTCCATGCACCTCTCCTTCGATCACTATCCCATTTTTTTAAAGATTTTATTTATTTATTTATTTATTTATTTATTTATTTATTTATTTATTTATGAGAGACACACAGAAAGAGGCAGAGACATAGGCAGAGGGAGAAGCAGGCTCCCTGATGTGGGACTTGATCCCAGGACCCCAGGACCATAACCTGAGCCAAAGGTAGATGCTCAACCACTGAGCCACCCAGATGCCCAGCCACCATCCCATTTACCTATGGCAATGCATTTGTCTGTTTTAGTCTCTATTTCACTTTTTTCAAGGGTAGGATCCTTAGCTACCGATATATTTTTTAAGTTTGAGGTATTAAAATTTTGAGTGGTAGTTTTGGGTGCCCTGAACATCTCTTCTCCACTATCTTTAACTTTGTGGAACTATAACTTTCTTATTCCTTTACTGTTTTCCTGGTAGGTTTTCAAGGGGACAAAGAGATAAACATTCTCAATCCAACCAGCTTAATCATTAACTTTCTAAACAATGCCAGTCTAAATGCCGCATTCTACTTCCTGTTCAGTGTGTTCCTATGAGGGTCATACAACTTTCAATTAGTAGGTTTTCAACATCTGTCCTACTTAACCACACTATTTATCAGTCACTCCCACTAAAATTTTTTCCGTGGGCAGACTTTAAGACTCTGCTTTCTCTTGTTTTGTTTTGTTTTTATCTAGTCCTCGTATTATTAAGTCTTATATTCTTTCACTGGTTCTTCCTCAACCTGCATCTTTTTTAACTTAATGTTTCAAATTAATTTACTTTATATAGAGAAAAAATCCTTTTTTAAAAATTTTAACTAGTGTTTGCTGGGCATGCTTTTTTTCTAGCCTTTTACTTTTAACCTATCTATATCATTATATTTAAAGTATATTTAAAGTATTCCTATACCCAGTACTTAGAAACTTATTTAAAGTATATTTAAAGTATTCCTATAGCCAGAATATAGCTAGGACTTTTTAAAATAATGTATTTATTTGAGAGAGAGAGAGAGAGAGAGAGAGAGAGAGGGAAGGACAGAGGGAAAGGGAGAGAGAATCTTAAGACTTCATGCTGAGTGTGGAGCCTGATGTGGGGCTTGATTTCACAACCCTGAGAACATGACCTGAGCTGAAACTAAGTTGGACATTTAACTGACTGTGCCACTCAGGCACACCTATAGTTAGGGCTTTTTAAAAACTCCAGTGTGATATTCTCATTATTTTAATTGATATAGTTTGACCATTTCTATTTAATGTAACTATTGATATGATTAGATTTAGGTCTACCATTTCATTATTCGTTTTCTGCTGGTTTCTTCTGTTTTCTATTTCTTTGTTTTCCCTGTCCAGACTTATTTAGGGTTATTTTAATTTTTAAACAAAAGATTCCATTTTAATTAATCTATGGTCTTTTTGACTAAGAAGGCCACATTTGGGCAGAAATTTAAAATGAAAGGAGGTATGAACCACACACAGATCAGTGGGAAGAGTGTTCTATGCTTAGGGACTAGCTTGTATGAGGATTCTTTTTTTTTTTTTTAAGATTTTATTTATTCATGATAGTCACACACACAGAGAGAAAGAGAGAGAGAGAGAGAGAGAGAGAGAGGCAGAGACACAGGCAGAGGGAGAAGCAGGCTCCATGCAGGGAGCCCGACGTGGGATTCGATCCGGGGTTTCCAGGATCGCACCCTGGGTCAAAGGCAGCCGCAAAACCGCTGCGCCACCCAGGGATCCCTTGTACGAGGATTCTAAGGCAGGAAGGGAGCCTGGCATTTCCAAGGAATAGCAAAAGGCCAGAGTAGAGTGATGTAAGTGAAGAAAAGAAGAGCAGTTCACAATGAGGTCAGATGAGTGGACAAAAGTCAGATCATATAGGGTCTTGGCTGGCCAGTCAAGAATTCAGATTTTATTCTAAATGTTATGTGAAGCTAATAGAAGGTTTTGAGCAAAGGAATAACTTGATCTTTTTCATGTTTTTAAGGGGTCTCTCTAGCTGCTGTGCAAAGAACAGAATGTAGAAGAACAAAAAAGTAAAGAGGACAGTTAAGAAGCTACTACAATAGTCCAGGGGAAAGATGGTTGAGGCTTGAATTAGGAGGACAGCAGTAGCAAAAATGAGAAGGGATAAATTCAAAATATGCTTTGATGGTAGAGCTGACTGGACTTGCTCATGAGTTAGAAGTGGGATAAAGAAAGAGAAGGGTCAATAAGGATTCCCACTAGACCATGAGCTCCTCAAGGACTGGGACTCTTGTCTTAATGAAATCCATGACTTAAACATCAATGCCAGTTACTTGTCTGGGTCAGAAAGAACATAGGATTTGGGATCAAGAAAAATCTGAGTTCAAATCTCACCCCAGTCCTTCCTAGCTGAAAGATTTTATTAAGTACTAAATAAATATTTACTTGTTAGATAACACAGGCCCTGTATTTAATTCTCAAACAGCTAAAATATTTTGCTCCCAACCCCCATTTTCCTATATTGCTCCACCCCAACACTGTTGCCCAGAGTTCCATAGCTTACTTTCCTGCTCCAAAGAAGTTCCTTAGCTTCTCTTACCTAAGGGAATTCTGAATGGTCTATTTCAAAACCAAAACCTAACGAAGTTCAACTCTTGAAATTACATTTCATCGTAGTATAAATTGCCTAGAATAAGGTTTCTCAGGCACTTTCTTAATAATAACTATTTCTGTGGGGGCAGAATTTCAAAAGATGACTCCGGGGCATAGAAAAATAATACAAGGCATCTCTAAAGGTGAAAAAATTAGGGAACACTCCACTACATGATATTCTGTTGTCACTCCTCAGAAACACAAAAACAGAACTACTATTATTTAATAGCAAACTTCAAATTGCTATTTAATTTTTGCCCAATATCTTTTCATCTTAATTCCAAATTAATTTAAAATAGACAATACAAATAAGATAAAAATGAAGATGGTGAATTTTGTTCAATTATAACACAATTACTAAAATACATTTTAAACCACCTGTTTCTCTTTTGACACACTGTAGATGCTCTTTTATTGCAATTCTGAGTGCCTGTTTCCACTAATCTAAAAGTCTATTCCCAGTAGCCTATTTTAGGCAGCTATTTTCTGCCCTATGTAAAACAAACAGATTTATTTTGATATAGTTTCAATGGGGAACAAGAAAAGTTGTAAGTGAAGAAGACTTAGCACCGAGCAGCAAAATAAATCATACATAAATCATTCTATTTGCCAAATAATTGAGTTTTGTGTGTAGCCAAGATACTCCCTAGGAGAAAGTGAGTATATTGATTATTTCATCAAATCAGAAACACTTTTTTACATATTAGCTATTTACCTGCAATCAAAACAAAGTAAAAATACACATTTTTTGGCAAATATTATATTATTCACTCAAAGTACTTCAATACAATTCTTGCTAAAGTTGTTATTGCTCATTAATACTGCCATTTGATACCAAGAAAAAATTGTTCACTAGTTTTCAGAAGAGAACATGCAAAATCAAGTGGGTTCATTTTTACAAGTAAATAGGAAAGTTTACCTCTAATGCAAAACTATACTGCTCTAGCTCTACATAGATGAGTCCACGATTAATGAAAGTATTTAACGTCACAGTTTCTCCAGCATCAAGAAGAAGCACGATTCCATAATCTGTTAACGCCTAAAAAAAAAAATAAAATAATCACTTACAACCTAGATTTAACTCTTTAGAGCCTTACCACATTGGTTATGAACAAACATGTTTATGCCTAAACTATGACCTATAATCAATTCTTTCATGAAGCTTACATTTATGGCCAAAAAGAATCATTCAGATTTAAAGGATGCCTTTAATTAAATAAGACACTGTTATGTTTCAATAAGTGGTCCACACTGTGCTCGCCTTTCACATGTTATCTGTGAATCATCCTAAGCATTTTTATTGTATATGGTTTGGATGGCAGGGAAATGCAACACCCTTCCCCCACTCAGTAGTTTCACGAAATGAGTGTTGACAGTAAAGTAGAGCACTTGTTACCTTTTAAAATTTCTTTTTAGTGTTTTATTGTTTTCCCCACTGAAACCTAAGGTTTATGGAGGGAGGCAAAGCTTATCTATTTTGTTCACCAAATTGTAAAGCCAATAGCTAGCTCAGTGCCTGGACATAATAAGCTTTAGATAAATTTTTGTTGAATGAATAAATCATGAATCGATGAAAATGGATTTAATACACTAACTAATAAGCACTCATTTGAAAATTACTTGAAAATATTTTGATAAGCATACTCATGTTTTATAAGACATTATTCTAAACTAAGAATTATCAACTCATAGGACATTTCTCCATTACTTTATTTTTTTTTTAATTCACTGTCTAAATAAGTGGTTACTGGTCATCTACTCTACACCAGGTAATAGGAATATCCTAGTTTTGGGTTAGAGCTGATCCTCTTATTTTTCCTACTGAACATTTTGTCCAAAAAGGCCATATGGATTTCTCTGGTGTCTAAATAGGGTTTCTCTCGATCGAATGGAGGCCTCCAAATACAGGGCAATGATGGGGTAGAAGCTGGTGGCTCAGGCAGTGATAGAATCCACCTGAGGCAGAACAAAGGAGATAGAAAGTGACCTCTACAGTTTCATCAGAAAAGTGCTAAGTCTTACATGCCTGTAGTACGTTCTAAATGAAAATGCAAATAAGAAGTATTTTACTATGTGCTCATTGGTCCTTCTGTAGTGTTTCATTACTAGGCCCTCAAATGTCTAAAAGAACTGTGCAATTTCAGATCCTATATGTGCATTATGACATAATTATAAGCAAACTTCTGCTGGGCTGTACAAATAATTCATAATACTTATAAAACAAAACAAAACTAGAATGTTAGCAATTTTCCTGTTACAGAATCACCAGAATGTAAAACCTCTATAATGCCTTAGAGGTCAACTAAGCAGCTAACTATATTAACACAAGAGGAAACAAAAGGTGGGAAATGAGATGTCATGAAGGTCAATAAGCAGGATTTAGATCATGCCTCTGCTATTATATTATTACTAGCTCTTCAATCTTGGGAAAATTACTTAACGCTAAGCCTCAGTTTCCTCATCTACAAAATTGGATATTAACAACTTACTATAGTGTTGTAAAAGTCCACTTAAAAATATTTTGATTGTATTTGGTAAAGCACTTAGCTCAGTGTTTGTCATCCAATAAGTCCTAAGTAAGTGGTAACTGTTATTTATATTAAAATGAGGTGATAGGAAGCAGAATTCACCTTTTCTTAATTTTTTATGAAAGCATATCTTGGAAGAACACCTAAGTGCATTTTCTGCGGAAAGGTACTTGGGTATTCTCACTCTAGTGATGGCAGGAATGCTGAGAAACAGGTGGAGGGAAACAAAAAGGGAGGACGTGACACTGTTAAATGACATCCGGTCCACATGCTGGAGGTCAGATGGTTTTACAAAGCCACCTAAAGACTATTAACCAGAAGCAAACAAACCTGTGAACACCAATATAGGCATCTACTCTGTGTGACTTGGGTGTATTTCTAACTTCTCCCTGCTTCCATTTCCTCCTCTGTGAAACACCTCAGTTGGATAAAATGTGTTGGGTACCTGGCAGCTCTAAAATAACCAAGATATTATTATTATAGTTAGATCTCTAGGTAGTTTTTCATTTTCCCTAATTATAGAACATTGATTCTGTTACATATCAGAGATAACAAAAATGGGAGTTCTCTGCCTCACTCAGTTCATTGTTTGTGGCTTCAGAGTTACCCAGAAAAGGCAGGAATGGGGGTGGGAGGGAGACAGCAGAGACACCTGCTGTGCAGGTTACTTGATAAATGATCCTTTAATTAGCCCTTAGAATCTTAACAACTCCTTGGTTAAAAATTAGTTATTCATTTGTCAACATTTCTGTAGGAAACCTGATAGACTTGCTACCAGGAATTCTATAATCTCTTACATAGAAACAATAGTTCTTTTTTTTTTAAAGATTTTATTTATTTATTCATCAGAGACACACAGAGAGAGAAGCAGAGACACAGGCAGAGGGAGAAGCAGCCTCCATGCAGGGAGCCCGACATGGGACTCGATCCCAGGACTCCAGGATCACGTCCTGAGCTGAAGGTGGCGCTAAACAGTTGAGCCACCTGGGCTGCCCAAAACAATGGTTCTCAAGTTCTTCCCTGCCATAGCAAGTGAATTTCTAAATCTCCAAATGTTTTAAACAGATTTCACTGTCCAAATTTCAAGGAGATTGGAAGAGTGTATCCATACAGAACAGTCTTTTAGGAGAAAGCTTCATTGACTATGGATGTAGAAAGAATTAAGGAAGACAAGCAGGCAACAGAGAGAGAAGAGGATTGCACAGAACTTGAAAAGATCAAGACCACCTGGCTAGTGAGGAATTTTGATTGGAAAAGGGCCAAAACTACAAGGGTAGGGAAGAGAAGGATAAGATTCAAAAATATAAAAGAGGGTTTGCACAGGTAGAAGATGGATCAGGACAAATAGAGAAAAAAGTTTTCCTGCAGCCATCAGCTGGGGCTCTTTAAAAAAAAAAAAAGATTTTACTTATTTATTCATGAGAGACACAGAGAGAGAGGCAGAGACTCAGGCAAAGGGAGAAGCAGGCTCCACGCAGGAAGCCCGATGTGGGACTGGATCCCGGGACCCCAGGATCACACCTGAGCCAAAGGCAGACACTTAACCCTTGAGTCACCCAGGAGTGCCACAGATGGGACTTCTTCTTCTTCTTCTTCTTTTTTTTAAGACTTTATTTATTTATTCATGAGAGACACAGAATAAGAGAGAGAAGCAGAGACCCAGGCAGAGGGAGAAGCAGGCTCCATGCAGGGAGCCCGACGTGGGACTCGATACCGGGACTCCAGGATCCGGCCTTGGGCTGAAGGCGGCGTTAAACCACTGCACCACCTGGGCTGCTCAACACCACTGGGGCTTCTTAAGTACACAGGCAACACTGATCACTGGCTCCTGACCTGGAAACCATCATGTAAAACTCTCTGCTGTGTCTGTAGCCTGAGCACTGTACAGAAAAATACCTTGACAAACTCTACTAGTAATGTTGAGATTTTGAAGCAATAATATTGCTTGTGATCTCTGCTTAAAAATTCTCCAGTGTATCAGTAGAAACACTTGCTCAAATGAAAATTATGTAATATATTTTAATTTATAAATGCCTTTAAATGCTTATAAAAGCATTGTAAAATTAATTTTTCATTTAACATTGCAAAGATTGTATAAAAATATTTGATGAGGACTAACAAACATTAAATATTCTTTGAAATGGTTCTTTGGTTTCTCAAGTTTGTGTGGGTGTGTGTTTCCACAGGAATTATTTTTCAAAATTATAACAGAAATAAGAAAATGCTTTATACGTGCTTTAAATATGTTTACAATCACTGTAATATGTAGTTTACTAAAATGGTCATCTTACCAGTCGAAGTTCATTTATCTTAGTGTAACATAATGCTCTGTTATAAAATGCTACATAACTGTTTTTGTCCATATTGATAGCTGTAGTTAAATCTGTAATCGCTAACTTGTAAGTCTACAAAGAAAAAAAGTAAATAGATAAGAATGGTTAATCACAATGGACTGAAATTTAATTGTAAAATAAA
The DNA here is from genome assembly GCF_905146905.1 of Nyctereutes procyonoides. NCBI lineage: Eukaryota > Metazoa > Chordata > Mammalia > Carnivora > Canidae > Nyctereutes > Nyctereutes procyonoides. The sequence goes on from NW_026575145.1 coordinate 10,075,757, forward strand.
GTCTTCATTCTATCAGAATTTTTGGAACACTCATCTACCCATTCTGTGCATCATCTGTGAAATTAACACAATTAAGCTAATCTCTCACAGAATTAATTAAGATCTCTTGGTAGAATTATTATAATAATGTTTCTCCTACCTGCAAATAAAATTCAATATATAACTTAATTTAGATGACTATCTTATTGCCAATTTTGCAATAAAGCTAAAAAAAGATTATACTTCTTAGTAAAAGAGAAATAGGCCACATTCATCCAGCAAACGTTCATGAAAGCTTGCTTACTTTTTTCACTCATACTGTTGTGTAACATAATGGTCATGTTTTCTACCCATGTTCTCTTTCATTTCCTCTTTGATGCATCTCTGATACCTTAGATTATTCATTTCTATAGATAGCAATTTTCATGCAATTAACGTAATACAAGGTCTTACCTTTGCTTTAAGGTATTATTTGCAAAATATTTCACATGAAATAGTTACAAAGAAAGGTCAGAAAAGAAAAGTATAGAGAAACAAAGTATTCCATGAAGTATCAGTACTGCTCACACCATTCCAGTAATTTTCATTTAGGAATCAATTATAAACTCAAGTAATGATTTCGTTCTTAGTGTGTGTAACTGTATTATTTAAGATAGTAAAAGAGTAAAACATTTAAAACAACCCAAATACCCAATAATAAAAATATACTATGGTAGATATTATTCAGTCATTGAAAGTGGTATCTTCAAAGATTGTGAGAAGTAAGACACAACAAAATCTCAACTTTGGAAAATACTTCATATTTTCAGGGAAAAAAGACTAAATGTAAATAAACCAAAATACTCTCAGGAATTGTTATTTTATGGTGGGGATAATAGGTAATTTTAATCTTCTCCTTTATTCTCCTATGTATTTTCCAAATTCTTTGCAATGAATATACACTACTTTTTTAATAAGATAAATAACAAGTGCTGTTTAAAAAATAAATATCACTATTTTGTGAAAAATTATGAATTGAAATCCCTTTGATGTGCTGTGAAAGTATAAAGTGTTCTACCCAATTCTGTCCTTTATACCATAGTGATTCTCCTCTTACAGAGAAAAAAAAGGAAGCAAGTCATAACCTGGCATCTGAGCATCTGTCCACTATAAAATCTCAGTTAACAAGGTAGGAAACCACCCTACCTTGTTGTAGTATTTCAGAACTCCTCTGTAGATATAAGCACGCACACTCTGAGGATAAATTTTGATGGCTTCATTACAATTCAAGATTGCTTTGGAGTATCTGCCTTTCAAACCATAGAAGGCTACTCGGCTTAAGTATGCCTTTTCAGAGAAAGAGCGGAGGAAAGCAGGAATTGATATATTTTTTTAAGATTTTATTTATTTAATCATGAGAGACACAGAGTGAGAGAGGCAGAGACACAGGCAGAGGGAGAAGCAGGCTCCATGCAGGGAGCCCGATGTGACTCCACCTGGGTCTCCAGGATCACACTCCAGGCTGAAGGTGCGCTAAACCACTGAGCCACCCGGGCTGCTCCTGATATTTTAATAAAAGCACCAATTCTCCCAAAATATATAGTAGTTTGAACAAATCTATACCATCCAAAGATGGTATAAAATACAGTCTTTTTTCCCTACTCTTTTATTAGAAAATATTTCAAACAGGTGCCTGGGTGGCTCATTCTGTTGAGCATCTGACACTAGGTTTCAGCTCAGGTCATGATCTCAGGGTCATGGCACCAAGCCCCAAGGAGTTTCCGTGATCAGTAGGGAGTCTGCTTGAGATTCTCTCTCTCTCTCTCCCTCTCTCTCTCTCTTTCTCTCTGCCCCTCCTCCCACTCATGACATACTCTCTCTCAAATAAATAAATCTTTTAAAAAATATTTTGAACATATAGAATAATTGAAAAAATAGTACAATGAATTCCCATATGACCTATTTGGATTCAATAATAATTATTTTGCAATATTTGTTGTATCTATTTTTTTCTCCACGATTGCCTCGTCCTGGTTTGCTGTAGATTCTCTCCTCGGTCCATCATGTTGCTGCCAACTCCAGAGGCCACCAAAAAGGGGCAGAGCGAATGCAAGTGGCCCGCTGGCCCCTGGGACCTGCCTGGAGCCCTGCAGGGCCTGAGAGGCATGGGGAGGGCTGTGGCTGGAAGGGGTGTGGGCTGGGAGCATGTGCTCCATCCCCACTGTACATTGTCGTCATTTCATTGTACAGAAAAATATTTCTATATTTGCAATGTTTGCTTATTTGAAAATAAGTTGTAGACATCATAAAACTTCACCCCCAGGTTTTCCATTATGCAAACATTCTCCTGCATAAGCACACTACCCTTATACATCTGAGAAACTTAATAGTATTTCTCTAAAATCATCTAATATTTAGTATACTCAAATTTCATAGGCTTTTAAAATCAGGAGCTAATCAAGCTTCACCTATTGAATTTTGTGTTATCTCTACAGTCTCTTAAAAGGCAGGAATAAATGTGATAGCAAAATACAAAGTAAATAAAATTAATAATAGTACATAAAATTCTAATTGTTAATAGGTACAACAAAATAGTAGCAATATTTATAAACATTACAATTCATGAAGCACTTTTACATAATCACTGTTGAAAACAAAATTTTTAGTTCAAGAGGAAATACAGATATATGAATTATCAAAACACAGCTGAAAAGTAGGTATAAGTAACTGATTCTTGCTAACTAATAATAATGACATATAAAGATTTAATAGTTTTAACAAATTTGACACACCCTCCAAATCACTGAAATTGTTCATTTAAATACCTGGTAATGTTTTGGATTGAGGGTAATTGCACGATTAAAGTCCAAGATTGAGCTGTCCTTTTGGAGTTTTACTTTACAAAGCCCACGTTGATAAAAGCCTTCTGCAAAACCAGGATTTGTTTTCACAGCTTTCGTAAAACAATCAAAGGCCTAGAAGAGTATTTTGTTAAGTAATTGTTTAATGAGTAGAATATACTAAGATGTTAATAAATCATAGTGTATAACAATTGATGAAAAGTTTTCACTTATTTTTGGTCATTCTAAATACATTTTCCCAGTGAACTTTGTGGAGAAAAATAAAAGTAATATAAACAAGTCAGGTTTATTACTATAATTTATACGTCCCTTTACTCCCAGACTAATATCAAATAATCTATGTTGTTAGATAGCAGTACTTTTGGAAGTATAATTTTGATATTTTTCATATTATGTTTATTCAAAGAAATCACAACCTGTACAATTATTTTCCATGAGGGTCCAAGAACCATAGTAAATACATAGTAATGAAATTTCCGAACAATAGAACTCTAAAATTTTTCCCAACATTGTAAAGCAAAGGTTGGTTTGTTCTGGCTGTCCAAAAGGGCTAAAAACACAGAAAAGATTTCTAATTAATTTTATACTTATTGGAATTTCCTAATGGAACAACTAATCTAGTGCAACTCTTTTTCAAATTTATAGGCATGCAAGACCCTATGAATACAAAGACTGGAATGGTATGTGTGTATGTGTGTGTGTGTGTGTGCGTGCATGCACATGTGCCTGTGCATGTCCATGTCTATATGTCTGTCTGTAGAGAGATGAAATTATGGAATATCCAGTATTAGCCATTGTAAAATAACTATTTTATTTATCACATCACTAACAATTTTAAAATAGAGTCTGCTTGAGATTCTCTCTCCCTACCCATCTGCCCCTCTTCCATTCACTCTCTAAATAATAATAAATAAATAAATAAATAAAATCTTTTAAAAAATAAAAATAAAGCACTTTTAATTTAATGAGTAAATTCATGTCAATATGATGAAAATATTCTGCTATAATAATGTCCTACAGTTAGATTTATTTTTTTGGTAGGAAACACATTAGTCTTTGGAATATTGTTGACAAGTATCAAATAAAATGTGTTAAATAAATAAAACAATATAGTAGGCATTGCAGAGTGCACACTGATTATTATAAGCATACTTTTATAAGAAATTGGTCTAATCACTCACTCTATAGGTAGCCTTCAGAAATAGAACTTAATGCAAGCAATCACAATTTCTAAAATCACAAATAACTATGCTTCTAAATATACAAAATACCATTTGTATATTGCCTTCCTCCATGTAACAAAGACCCAAGTTATACAGACAGTCTGCTGAAGCTGCTATGGCATTTGGTCCTTTATCAGAATGAGAAAAGATATCCAACGCCTTTTTAAACATTCTCACAGCTTCCTAGAATGGTTACAAAAAAAAAAAAAAGATGGAAGAGAATATTTCTTTCTAGTATTTATTTAACAATGACAGCTTTAAACATTATAAGGAATCCTGAGCACACAGTCCTACTCTCATTTTACCCTAGGTACACCAGCCTGTAAAGACACAGGCCTTGTCATTGCACCACCAGGTGAGGACTGAGGTGCGGAATATGATGGCAGGGAATTCCACACCAAGGTGCCTCTACAATTTGCTACTTAAGCAGGCTTATACATGTGCATTTTTCAAACTATAATTTCTAAATTCTAAAGATTATTTTCTTGTAGTCTAAAATCAAATTTATTGACTAGTTTATGGTTAATTTTTTAGTAATTTTCCTGGAAGAAATAGTGAACAGCTGTTAAATAGTAAGGGATTTCCATTGATAATACCTGATGTGGTTTTAATTAACCTTTATTTTGTCTTACTGTGTTCCTAATGGGATTCCACTGGCACCAGGAAATAAACTAACATCAAAAATCACCCATTTAAACTATTTAGTCAATATAATTGAAATTCAGTAATGAAAAAAATTCAATTTTCCAGATAGAAATGACTTTTTATAGTAAGCTAATAGATGTATATATCTATATGGAGATACAAATATTTGTGACTCTTTAGCTCATTTCCTTAATTATATTAAATTACTAAAAACACATGAGATTTCACTTGGATGTGCTAAGTGTCCTCTGTGCCCCCACTTAGCATTTACTTCATATATTTACAGCCCATCTTTACATCTTCATTCTCAGCACATGACCTTGCTGTAGAAAAAATGCATCACATTCTTTCCCCATTTCCCTCATTATTTTTCAATGTATCTATATCTTCCCCATCTCCATCTTTTTTCTCTCCTGTCTTTGAATGGTTTCCTTCTTCTCCCTTTGAGAACTAATTCCTCAAACTGTGTCCCTGACTCCCACTCTGCGCAAACACAAGTTATTTCTTCCTCTTCTAAATTACTGCCCTTTCATTATCTCTTTGAATCCATAAAGTCTTCTGACCCATTTAAATTAAAGTGAACACATCTTCACTTCCTCTTGGAGCTGATGTCCTACTTGTCTCTTCTTCACTACTCTGAAAAGACTCCTGGGGAAGCTCTGGAGGGGCTTACAGGTAAGGCATATTTACATTCTAAATAGAGTAGTGCAGCTGTTGTGTTGGAAGAGTGCAACACTGCTGCTATCATTCTAGCAAAATAAAAATATGCTTTGGACTAGGATAATAACCGTAGAAATAGAGAAAGGAAGTAGAATTGAGAGATATTTAGAATGAATCAAGAGAACATCACTATTGATTGGATAGAAAAGGACAATCAAAGATAACTCCAGGTTTCTACAGAGCAATAAGTAGGGGGAGAGGAGGTTAAATTAAATATGAATATTCCAAAAGAAATTCAATATAATAAAGGTGTCAATTCTCCCTAAAATAACCTAGAGATTGAATACAATTCAATCAAAATTTTGACAGATTTTTTAACAGATCTTGATCAGCTAAATTTAAAATGTATATAGTAGAGTAAAGGCCCAAGAATAACCAGGAATTTCCTAGAGAAGAATATGGTATAGGAACTAGCTCTACCAGGTATCAAGAATAACAATAAAATTATAATAATTAACTATAATAATAATTAAGACATTGTAGGGGCACCTGAGTAGCTCAGTTGGTTGAGCATCCTACTCTTGATTTTGGCTCAGGTCACAATTTCAGGGTCCTGAGCTTGCATCGAGCCTGGGGCTCATTGGGGAGTCAGCTTGAGATTCTCTCTCTCTCCTTCTCCCTCTGCCCCCACCCCCACTCTCTCTCTCCTTCTAAAAATAAATAAATAAATCTTAAAAAAAAAAGGCATTGTTCTATTGGGTCAGGGATAGAGAAACTGACCAAAAGAACAGAATAGAGAGCCCAAAACCAGATTTGCACATACATGAATACTTATAACCAATAGATGTACCACTTCTGATCTTTGGGTTGAGAGAACATTTCAATAAATGATACTAGAATACTTAAATATCCATATAGGGAAAATTGATATTTTATCACTTATCTCATACTAAAGAAATCAACTTAAGTTAGTCTTCAATGGAAAAAGCAAAAGTTTTAAGCTTTTAAAAGAAAATATGGAAGGATATCTGTATGACCTTGGGATAGGGAAAAACTTCTTAAACAAGAATTTTTTAAAGCCATGATGATAGGGATCCCTGGGTGGCGCAGCGGTTTGGCGCCTGCCTTTGGCCCAGGGCGCGATCCTGGAGACCCGGGATCGAGTCCCACATCGGGCTCCCGGTGCATGGAGCCTGCTTCTCCCTCTGCCTGTGTCTCTGCCTCTCTCTCTCTCTCTGTGACTATTGTAAATAAATAAATAAAAAACCTTTAAAAAAAAAAAAAAAAAAAAGCCATGATGATAAAACAAAAGAAATATATTTATGCTACTAAATTAAAATTAAGAACCTCTGTAAAACCAGCCACAAAATGCAAGATGCATGGCACACACAACTATCAACCAATTTAATTTTTTAATGCCTAAAATCAATATGAACAAGACAAACAAAAAATATGTTTAAGATGTTGATAGGACAGGAAATATGAGTGGTTAACAAACATATAAGAAGACATTCAATCTGTACTCAGAGAAATGTGAATTAAAACCACATGAAACACCAGTTTTTATCTACCAAATTGACAATAATAAAGCCTGATAACCAATTACAGTAGAGGATACAGATCAACAGGCACACACATACATGACAGGTAGGACAATAAATTGGTACAAACCCATGTAATAATGTGTCACTCTCTTTTTTTAATGAAAAATAATTTTATTGAGAAGCCAATAAAATATTTGTATGTTTTTTAAAAAGAATTTATTTAAATTCAATTTGTCAGCATATAGTATAACACCTAGTGCTCATCCCATCAAGTGCCCTGCTCAGTGCCCATCACCCAATCACCCCATTCCCCCAACCACTTCCCCTTCTGCCACCCTTTGTTTTTTCCCAGAGTTAGGAATAATGTGTCACTTTACTGAAAGTTAAATATTCACATTCGAAAGTTAAATATTTCTAGGCTAGGAATATAGCCTAGAAAACTACTCCTCATGTTAACAGAAAACATGAAAAAGAGTATTTATAGCAGCCCTACTCTCAAGAGGAAAAGGAATAATCCAAATGTTAACACAAGAATCAATAAATGAATATTATAATTTAGTTTTATTTAAAAAGTATGTAAGCCTTAGTATTCTAAGCACAATATAAAAATTCTATTAATAGGTTTAATAAGTGTTACACAAGACTTTTCACCTTGTTTCTCTTGGCCTTCATTTGGGCTTTTGCTAATAGAGTATACATGGTGAGCTCAGGCCTATTCAAAGTAATATTATCCAAGACCTGAATGGCTTTGTCATGGTTTTCACAAAATGAATAAATGAGTGCTTGCTGTATAGGACTCAACTCAATGAGACCTAAAAGGAAAAGAAAGTTTATCAATACCTTTGCCAAATATCTAGGATTTAGAATATAATTATTTTAAGGAAGTCAAGCAATTCAATAATTTACCTTTGTAATATGGAGTAATAAATCCATACTATACTAAAAATCTATTCACCACCAACAAACAATAAGACATTCCAATTACAGACAACAAAAACTAGAAAATAAAAGTATAACCCTGACATCTCCTATAATAATCTCTCACAAAACTCACTTCATTATGAAGCATTTAATAGTTGACTATGTATATGTGAAACTGATGATATACAGTTTCAAAATCTATCCTTGATCAAGTAAACATTTCATGTTATCCATACATAGCTATTGCAAACAATGTAAACATTTTTAGGCAATATTTATTTTTAAATTAAGACAATAATAATTTTGCATTATTTATATTTACCTTTGTTCATTTCTGCTACTTGATAAATAGTAAACTTTGCAAGATTATAACATTTCATCATAAGAAGATATTGTCCTCTGGAAGAAATAATACCTTTTTGATTCTAAACAGTTAAAAATAATTTTTCTAAAGTAAATTTCTTATAACAAGTTATTTAAATTTTTGTAATTATAATACTTATTCTTACATATGAATGATAAAAACAATGCAAAAATTATAATAAACATTTTATGTATTCTAAATAGACTAATCAGCATGCAGATATAATGAAAAACAATTTAGGAAAAGTGAAGCTGAAAGAAAAATACTCAAATCTTTTTCCTATTATCTGTATTTTAAATCTTATACTCCAAACCCACAGCTAACATCATACTCAGTGGTGAAAAACTAAAACTTTTCTAGTAAGATCAGAAATAAGACAAGAATGCCCATTCTTGCCACTTTCATTTAACATAAAAGTCCTAGCCACAGTAATCAGACAAGAAAAAGAAATAAAGGCACCCAAATTAGAAAAGAAGTAAAACTCTCACTATTCACAGATGACATGATACTATATAGAGAGAACCCTAAAGACTCTGAAAATAAACTATAAGAACTAATAAATGAATTCAGTAAAGTTGCAGGATACAAAATGAATATACAAAAATCTTTTATGTTTCTATACACTAAATAATGGATGATCAGAAAGAGAAAATTTTTTAAATCCTATTTGCAATTGCTTCACAAAGAATCAAATTCCTAAGAATGAATTAAACCAAGGAGGTAAAAGATTTGTACTCTGAAAGTAATGGAACACAAATAAATGGAAATATATTCAGTGTTTATAGATGGAAAGTTAATATTATTAAAAAGTCCATACTACCCAAAGGAATATAGAAATTCAATGCAATCCATACCAAAATACCAATAGCTTTATTCATAAAACTAGAACAAATAACCCTAAAATGTGTATGAAACTACCAATAGCCTAAGTAATCTTGAGAAAGAACAAAGCTGGAAATGTCATGCTCCCTGATTTAAAATTTACTAAAAAGCTATAGTAATCAAAGCAGTGTGGTACTGGCACAAAAATAGACAACATACTCATTGGTCAATGGAAAAGAATAGAGAAACCAGATATACACACATATTTGTATGGTCAGTCAATCTATGAAAAAAGAGGCAAGATTATACAATAGAGAAAAGATAGTATTTTTAATAAGTGGTGCTGGGAACACTAGACAGCTATATGCAAAAGAATGAAATTGGAACACCTTCTTACACCACAAAAATAAAATGAATCAAAGACTTTACCTAATGTGAAACCTGAAACTAAACGAAAACATAGGCCAAAAACTGTTATTCGCCCTAGCAATATTTTTTTTTATTTGTCTCCTCAGACAAAGGAAACAATAGCAAAAGCAAACAAATGGAACTATATTGAACTAAAAAGCCTTGCATGGCAAAGGAAACCATTAACAAAATGAAAAGTCAACCTACTGATTGGGAGAAGATATTTGCAAATGCTATATCTGATAAGGGGTTTATATTCAAAATATATAAAGAATTCATACAACTCAACATGGAAAAGATTAATCTGATTAAAAATGGGCAAAGGATCTGAATAGACATTTTTCCAAAGAAGACATGTGGATGGCCAATGGGTAAATGAAAGGATGCTCAACATCACTAATCATTGGGGAAATACAAATCAAACCCACAATGAGATATTATCTTACACCTGTCAGATGGCTATTATTAAAAAGACAAGAAATAACAAGTATTGATGAGGATGTGGAGAAAAGGGAACCCCTGTGCACTGTTGATAGGAATCAAAATTAGTACAGCCACTATGAAAAACAGTATGGAAGTTCCTCAGAAAATTAAAAATAGAAATACCATATGGCCCAGCAATTCTACTTTTGAGTATTTATCCAAAGAAAATGAAAACACTAATTCAAAAGAATATATGCACCATTATGTCATTGCAGCATTATTTACCATACCTAAGATATGGTAGCAATCTAAGTGTTCGTCAATAGATGAATAAGTAAAGATATTGTGTGTGAGTGTGTGTGTGTGTGTGTGTGTACATACATACACACAATGGAATATTACTCATTCAATTAAAAAAATGAGATCTTGCCATTTGGGACAACATGAATGGACCTAGAAGGTATTATGCTAAGTGAAATAAGTTAGACTGAAAAAAGACAAATACCATATGATTTCACTTATATAAGGGATCCAAAAATCAAATGAACAAACAACAAAAGCAGAAACAAACCCATAAATACAGAGAACTGGTGCTTGCCAGAAGGGGGGATAGGGGGATGGGCCAAAAGAGGTACAGGCTTCCAGTTATGAAATGAATAAACCATAGAGATGAAAGGTACAGCATAGGAAATACAGTTAATAGTATTGTAATAGTATTATTTGTTTGGTAGCTACACTTGCGGTAAGCACAGAACAAGGTATAGAGTTACTGAATCACTATGTTGCACACCTGAAACTAATATAACATTGTGTACCAACTACACTTCAATTTTTTAAAATATTTATTTATTTATTTATTTATTTATTTATTTATTTATTTATTTATTTATTTATTATAGACAGAGAGACAGAGAGGCAGAGACACAGGCAGAGGGAGAAGCAGGCTCCATGCCGGGAGCCTGACGCCAGACTCGATCCCAGGACTCCAGGATCACACCCTGGGCCAAAAGCAGGCGCTAAACCGCTGAGCCACCCAGGGATCCCCTACACTTCAATTTTTAAGGAGATATGGTATATATGTGCAATGGATATTATTCAGCCATAAAAATTTCACCTGTCCCCCCACACCCATCTCCCCTCTGGTAACCATCTGTTTGTTCTCTATAGTTAAGAGTCTGTGTTTTGGTTTGTATCTTTTCTCTCCTTTTTAAATTCCACATATGAATGAAATTGTATGGTATTTGTCTTTCTCTGACTGGCTAGTTTATTTTGCTTAGCATTATACTCTCTAGATCCATCAATATTGTTGCAAATGGCACCATTTCATTCTTTTTATGCCTTAGTAATATTCCACTGTATATATACATATCTTTACCCCTTCATCTATCTTGGGCTGCTTCTAGGTTGGCTATTGTAAATAATGTTGCAATAAACAAAGAGACGTATATACATCTCTGATTTTGTGTTCTTGTATTCTTTGGATAAATACTCAGTAGTGGGATTACTGGATCATACCACATTTTAAACAGCTGTGTTTTGATACAAAGATACAGCAATGAGAAGGATTTGGTTATTTTATAACATAAATTATAAATACAGTAGCTATAGCTGACTTGCTAGTTGGAAGATGGTCATTCCTGGGAGATTAAGTGTAAAAAGAGGAGGCTAGACGGTTCAAGAGGTAAGTAATGATTCCAACAGTTAGCTCATGTGCTAAGCTATCCCAAGAAGAACTCCATTTCTATGTTCATACCTTATTATATACAATTGGATTCCATCTGGCTGAAGGTGGATAGCACGAGATAACTCTCTTATCGCCTTTTTCAATTTATGCAACTATTGAGCAATAAACAGAAACTTTGCTTAAAATAAATATTGATTCCCTTCTATTTCCCTCCCACCCTTCAGTACAGAAATTTTGCAAAAACATCTCCCAATACACATTTTTTTAAAGAATCATCAAAGCAAATAGGATACAGAAAAGTTTTTAAGAAGTTTGTGATGCAAAGTCTTTGGTTTTTCTAAAACATCTATCTTTAATTTTGAAGAATGATTACACATACCCACACACACACATATATATAATTTTACATAAATGTCATTATATCATACTTTCTAGTTTGTTTTCCCTTCCCACTTAGCTTTTTGGCCTTTCTCCTTCAACTAGAACACCTTTCCTACTAAACTAGAAAGGAAGGAAAAATAAAAACTAAGGTAAATTCCACTTCAAAATAATGGAGTCAATGGGCACCTGGAGACTCAGTCAGTTAAGTGACCAACTCTTGATTTCAGGTCAGGTTATGATCTCAGGATCACGAAATCGAGCCCCACATCAGGCTCGATCACATCGAGCCCCACAGCACAAAGAGTCTGCTTGAGATCCTCTCTCCCTCTTCCTCTGTTTCTCCCCACCCGCTTGCACACACACACACACTCTTTCCCTCTAAATAAATAAATAAAATCTTTTAAAAAGATAAAAGAGGAAAAATAAGCTTGCACTTAATAAGTAAATGAATGAACAAAACAAAATACAAGGATAATGGAAATTATATGTTTAAAATTAACATATAATGAAAAGTAAACATTGATTTTTTTTTCCTTAATACAGGTTTCAGGAGCATGATCTGGATTTGTACAAACGTGGGAACAAAAACCTGCTGTCACTGGGAATATCATAAAAGGAGGACTATAGAGACCCAAGCAAAATGATCCTAGGACATCAGCAACTCCTCTTACAACAATGACATAGTGATACAAAGAGGAGAATGCACAGAACTAATTTGTGAGCAGAAGTAGGCAGTATCTGTTGAAATGCTACAAGCTGTTTGGAGGAAATAGTGGGTGGATTCAAAAGAAGGAACCCAAAAGTAGGGGGGTTGAGATGTGTTTAAATAAATTTGAGAATTTCCATGGAAATTCACTGCTTCTCAAGCTGACCCTGCTCAGCTTGGTATAATTGATAAGCCATCTTAGTATCTGCATTGTTCCACTTGTTCCAATATCTATGCATTGAGGAAAGTCTATTTGGGAAAGATGGAGGCTCACTGTCTGAACTTTATAAGCTGTCCTGAGGTGGGACTTCTCCAGGCAATCTTAGATTAGATTCACTCTGGAGGCTGAACTCACATAGGTATATGCATTCTTCTATATATAAACACAGGGTTTGATTTGCCATTGCTTTCTTTACATGGGATCATACCATACATACTTGACATCTTTTCTGATTCTTGCTTTTCTTATTCTACAGTATCTCATGGAAACCCCACTAAGTCAACTGGTATAGTTCTAATTACTCTTTTATTGACTACATAATATTCTATGGTGTGACTACAACATAATTTATTCAACCATTACTGCATAGAGACTTTTTCCTCCGCAGAATAATGAGACTTTGAGCATATGTCCTTATACCCTGATATCATGCTGGTGCTTTGGTCTGTTAAATGTGCCCAGAGGAAGTTCCAACTTCGCCCAAAGCCCTTAGCTCCATCAACATGGAGTTAAGCAAAAGGACCACTCATCATAAGTATGTCCCCAACAATAGTTAAGAGCAAACTTTCTCTGGGGACAATACTAAGTCTGCCCTGGGTCTTCCACTTTGATAATCAGGGAGGGAAAGACTTTGAGTGGGACTCTAGTCACAGTGGGTCCTCAGATGTGGATAATGGAGAACAGACCCTATAGCCAACCCTCCATGGACAAACAGTCTGAGTAAGAAATAAACTTTTGTCATTTTATTACAGTGATTTTTTTTTAAATTTTTTTTATTTATTTATGATAGTCACACACACACACACAGAGAGAGAGAGAGAGAGGCAGAGACACCGGCAGAGGGAGAAGCAGGCTCCATGCACCGGGAGCCCGACGTGGGATTCGATCCCGGGTCTCCAGGATCACGCCCTGGGCCAAAGGCAGGCGCCAAACTGCTGCGCCACCCAGGGATCCCCTATTACAGTGATTTTTAAGTGTTTTGGAGTTTTTGTGTGTGTGTGTGTGTGTGTCTATGTGTTTAACCACAGTACAAACTAGACTAACTGCAACCATTGTGATCAGAGGACTTGTAGAGGACAAAGTCCTCTACAAGAAAGGTAATAAGGAACCAACTACTGTGGCTAAAAAGCTCTTTAGCTTTTTCAGGATTTGGTTTTTATTCTGAGTGCAAGGGAAGCTATTAAAGCGTTTTGGGCAAAGTGAAATAATCTGACTTATGTTTTTAACAGGATCATTATGGCTGCTGTGTTGAAAATCCATCAAAAAGCAGTAAAGAACAGAAGCAAGAAGACCAAGAGGTCCCTGCAGTAACCCTGGTGAGGAATGAGTGTCTTGGACAGGATGATTAGAGGTGGAGTGGTAGATGGGGATATCTATCTTGAAAGGTAGAAACAACAATTAGTAGCATTTATCTCTGGAAAAGTCAGATTTGGTTGGAATCAGGGAGGACTTTTGCTATTTATACATTGTTTGATGTCATAACACCAAAGATGAATTACATTTTTTTAATTTAAATAACTTGTAAATTTAAAAAAAATTTAAAGGTAAGTATGAATGAGATCTCATTATATGCACAGGTCCCATTCTACAAACCCACCCACTCACTCATACACATACACACACACACAGACACACTCTCAAAACTAAAGACTCAAAATGTTCATAGTAGTTGTCTCTAGAGAATAAAATTATGGTTTTAAACTTATTTGCATACATATATTACATGAAATAAATATATATTAATTTTGTAATAAGGAAAAAAGTTATTTTTAAGTGAAAGACAAAAATTCATGTCTCATACTTTATACATAGGTAATTATAGTTTACTACATCTCCTTAATATTTATTGCTTGAAAATGCACTATTCTCTATAACTAACTGAAAACAAATACATTAATATACTAAAATTATATTGAACAGGTAGATATCCAGAGAATTAAATCTTTTTTTAAAAAAATATCAAAATTTTCAAAACCTAAAATACCTTCTGATAGGTTTCTGCTCGACAAATATAGCTTTGAATATATAAAGGATCAAGTCTAATAGCCTCAGAAAAATGCCAAGTGGCTTCAAAGTAGTTATCCAAGTATAGTAGATGTATGAGGCCAATATTTATGTAAGCCAGAATAACAGTTCTAAAAAAAATGAGAAAGCAAAATCTTGTTAGACATTTTAATTATTCTGAATGTTTTTCAATTTTGAATGAACCTAGTAAAATACATACATCAATATATATCGGGTTTTTTAATGTTTTACTAAAGCAAAGTAAATCAATTAACTATTATTCTCTATTAAAAATTACAAACACCTTTATAAAATCCTTAGTAGAGAATCAACATTTATAGAGTTTATGCTAAGAAAAGAATTCCTGAAGTCCCCAGGCAATACTTTACTCTTCCTCAACTTAATCTTGATTATCTTGAATTGCAAGCTCAGTTCCTCTCAATTTAAATTTTCACCTCAGGCTATGTTGTAGTTGCCCTGAGTAACAGAAAAACAGTAATTTTCTTAAAGTCTGGGATTAAAAACCCTCTCCATGTAGGTAGGTATTAACCCAGCTTCTTTTCTATATCAAATAAATGCATTTTTGTCTTAGAGTCAAAAAATTTTCAATATAGAAATGGTTTAGAAATCACTTTGTGTGATGCCTCTATTTCAAAGTGAGAACTACGTATCCTATAGCCCAGCTTCCTTAGAAGCCTGGACCCTTTGCCTAAAAAACATCAAATTTCGTACTGCCCATTTTTTTGGCTTTTTTGCAATTGAAACTCCCTACCCTTCCTGGCTCAAAAATATCCAAAAGAAAACTGCTGTGGCCATTATGGAGCCATTTTCCATGACTTCTCTGAGTCTACCTTAAAGTTTACCTTCAATAAGCTAGGTAAACAGTCTGCTGGTTGGCATGGGATTGGCATGGTTTGTTACTTTTTTTTACACCTTTCATTTTAATGAATGTTTCATTGAAAAGAAAGGAAATTAATTCATTCTGTGTTTCACAGCTGATGTTTCTGACCAGTGTGTGCAACTTTCAGTCTTTGTTTCTTCCTGAACCTACATTCTAATGGAATTTGTTTTTTCTTTTGCTTTACTATGCAAAATGAAGTCAGATGTTCTAAATAGAGTTTCCTCCTATTGAGTCATATGTTGTGCATAGCAATATCAAGCAGAATATTTTCTCCATTATTTTAAAAGTTGGTGACAGTTTTTCATGAAGTTAACCTCAAAAAGCTCTAACTTGGGTTTCCCCATGCTGCTGTCACTAACTTTATGTTACTATCTGTGGATTGGACTCCTCTCAGATGCATTTAATTTCTAAAATTTGCAAAAGTATCTGAGGCAAACCGATGTTGGGAACAGGTCTTATTTTAGAAGTAGTCTTATTTTAGAAGTAAGTATTTCTAAGATTGCTTTACAATTGTCTCATTTTACAAGGTTATTAATGATGAGAGGAAAAGGTTTTGTCTTTCATTTTGTTTTTTTTTCTTTATACAAAAGTGAAATCAATAAGAATAAAAGAAAAACATACCTTTCTAGAGAAATAACAGTTTCAAAGTCACAGATTGCCAGCAACCAAAGTTTTAGATCCGTATAGAGTATGCCCCGATGTAGAAAACAACTAAGATTCTCATAGCCATCATTTATGAGAGCTTAAAAATAAAAATATATATCTTATTCAGGTTCTGAACAAACATATCTGAGTTATATTTTTGTTTTTACCTTCATATTGCTTATTCTTACATTTTGACATTTTATAAAACATGTCTGTGATAAGTGTATTTATTTGGTGATTTAGAAATAGCATTCATATAAAAAAATGTATGTGTTTATAAGTAACAGTGTGGCTATCAAGGTTCATAAACTCATTAAAACTGGAAGAAATCCTGGTGGTAATCTTGGATAGCCCACTCACTTCAGATTGAAGTGATGAAGAAGATGAACAGATTATGGTGCAAAGGCACTAGGTACATTGAATATGGTCATGATGCAAGTCAATGTCAAAGATGGAATCTAAACTCTGATTCACTTCAGTGGATTGCAGTCAGAAGGGCACCCTTGCCCTTGATGCCATTAATTATCAGGAGGGCATTGCTATTGATGCATTAATTATCAGGAGGGCATACCAAACAACTGGTACAACTCCAGACTGGGGCAGATGGCAGAGATCAGGATAATACTCAGCAACCAGGAAGGACAGCTCAAAGAGGCTACTCCATGGCACGCAGAACTTGCAATTCAAGCAGGCAACCTGACTATGCATGTCCCAAATAATAAGAGTGTGGGGCAAAAAGAATCTTTTCGCAGGTGTGTATCTCTCATCAGTAATTGGTCTAGAGATCATCACGTCTCTTCACTTACTAATCTTCCCTTCACTTTTAAAAGCATGCTAGTGAATTAGATGGGTTTTTCACAACATTTCTTCCATGTCTTCTAAGCCCCTCAGGCCCATTCTGGCCTAAGAAAGGAAAGTTTTCCCAAAAATGTGCATAGCACTTTCAGTCTCAGAACAAATATTCATGGTACTAAATTTTGGGAAGTATATCTAGTGCAAGCAATGATCATACAGTATATCTAGTGCAAGCAATGATCATACAGATTAAATAATCACATGAAGGCAGTCTGACTACTCTATTCACAGTATGATTGGCTAGCCAAGAGCAAGTCAGCTTCAGCTTTAGTGGTTGCTTTAGGAAAATTAAAAAAAACTCTTCCCAAGGAAAAAAATATTAGAATTATTTCACTTCTCTGTGCTTCCATTTCTTCATCAGGAATGAAAATAATACCTATCTCATAGCATTATTCTACATATTAATTGAGACATTCCATGTGCAGTATTTAGAATAGTGTTTGGCGAGTAGTAAAATGCCCAATAAATGTTAGATATTATTATTACTTGGAAAAAAAATCTTAAGGATCCTTCTTTTTTTTTGTATTTGTATTTTGTTTATTCTTTCTATTTTATTTTATTTTATTTTATTTTATTTTAAGATTTTATTTATTTGTTCAAGAGAGACACAGAGAGAGAGAGGCAGAGACACAGGCAGAGGGAGAAGCAGGCTCCATTCAGGGAGCCCGACGTGGGACTCCATCCTGGATCTCCAGGATCACGCCCTGGGCCGAAGGCGGCGCTAAACCGCTGAGCCACCTGGGCTGCCCTATATCAGTGCTTTTTGTTTTTTGTTTTTTAAATAATAAATTTATTATTTTATTGGTGTTCAATTTGCCAACATACAGAATAACACCCAGTGCTCATCCCGTCAAGTGCCCCCCTCAGTGCCCGTCACCCATTCACACACCCCCGCCCCGCCCTCCTCCCCTTCCACCACCCCTAGTTCGTTTCCCAGAGTTAGGAGTCTTTATGTTCTGTCTCCCTTTCTGATATTTCCTACCTATTTCTTCTCCCTTCCCTTCTATTCCCTTTCACTATTTATATTCCCCAAATGAATGAGAACATATAATGTTTGTCTTAAGGATCCTTCTTGACTATGGAAGATAAAACTCTTTAGGTTAACCTATAGAAAAGGATAAAGCCAAAATCAAGCTGGTCTGCTCTGAATAAATAAATAACAGGGATTTTGTATTATTGTGACAGCCTAGAAAAGAGAGAGTGAGGAGTGCACAACTTGGAGTAGAGGGAAGTATGGGAAAGAGGTGTTATTTTTTTTTTTTATTTTCTTTTAAGATTTTATTTATTTATTCATAGAGACACAGAGAGACAGAGAGAGAGGCAGAGACACAGGCAGAGGGAGAAGCAGGCTCCATGCAGAGAGCCCGACGTGGAACTCGATCCAGGGTCTCCAGGATCATGCCCTGGGCTGCAGGCAGCGCTAAACCGCTGTGCCACTGGGGCTGCCCAAGGCTTTAGAGATGACAAGGAGAAAGGAGTTTGGCCAGATGGCAGATGGACAGGGCTGACAGAAGAAATAAGGCTGTGCTTGACCTTCAAACTAGAATTGTCTCTGCTAAATTTATGCTTTGAACCCCAAGATGTTCATGAACAGTAACCACAAGAATTGTATGGATAAGTAAAAATGGAGAATCAGAGAGCAGAAATTATATGCAAAGATTACAAGAGAATTAAACAAAAATTTAACTTAGTCCTCCCTTCCAAAATCCTTGAAATAGAAGGAAGAGCACCAGACTCCTCTCAGCACATAAAATAAACTTTGAGTTACTTTATTTGAATATTCATGGAAGGTGGGGAGCCTGCTTTTCGTTCTTCTCCCTGCTCATTCTCTCTCTCTTGCTATCTCTGACTCTCTCTCTCAAATAAAACAATAAAATCTTAAAAAAAAAAAACAATCTAGTTGTCTCTTAATCTCTAGATACTGCCTCATCTAGAATTATGGAATTCTAGCTCTTTACACCCAGGGAAACACAGCCATGTTTGGAGGATTGGTCTCTGGCTAGAATTATCCATCACAATGGATAATTTTTTCAGCTGAGGACTGTTTACTGAGCACTTACTCTATGCCCAGAATTGTGCTGGGCATATTTATATGCCAAGAATACACTGATAAAAGGTAAAGTGGAAATGGCTACTTTTAACTATTGGCATCCTATCACTAAGGAATCTCAAAGCGCATTTTAGTTTAAGGGTTAAAAGACTTTGAATTTGACTAGTCAATGGGCCAGACCTATGAAGTAGAACACAGCCCACTAGGAAAAATCATTGCCATTTTTGACAAGCTGGCTAGAAAGTAGACCTGGATTTCCAGAAATAACCTCAGACTCAACATATAGAAAGATATTTCTTTGTTATGATATTCTCTCATTGCCAAAGTTACACACACATACAAGAAACACATTCACATCCACTAAAAGGGCATACTAGGAACACTTCTGGCTAAACCATTGTAGCTTATAAATATATAGGAAAATATGTTACATAAATATATATTAATATAAAGTTATATATAATTACATAAAAATATACATAGTATACTAATAGTCTCATATTAGTATTACATTCTATGAAAGTGAACTGCTGAACTTCAGATCAAATTCCTATATATGTGCAGTTAAGGGTGGCATACCTGAAACACTATAATCCTGCAGTGCTCTAAAAGGGCTACTCTTTCTAAATAAGCAACCTCTATAATACAATGCTAACCAGTTATTAGGATCTAAATGAATTGCAACAGAAAAATCTTGAGTTGCTTGCTTATAAAATTGCCGTTTAAAATATGCTCTTCCTCTGTATGTCCTAGAAAAAGAAAAAATTCATTTTAATATGTATTGCAAAATACACATTTTCTCTTTTTTGGTAAACCTTTGCAACAAATTTTGTATTTGAATAACAATTTGTTATTATTTCCTCTTGCTTCCCAAAAAAGTTTAATGATGATGTTAATAACAAAAAAAGAACTTTTTATAAATAAATCAATTATATTTTATTGTATTATTACGTTTATTAATAACATGCTATATGCTAATTATGTGCTTAGTAACTTTATATTACTTGCACTTATCAGAGAGGTGTGTCAATATGAGATTTATTTATTTTTATTATTTATTGAGTACCCAAAAGGTCACACTTAATTTATATAACACTGTTCTCTAGAAAAACCAAATAATCCATTTTGAAGGAAATGGGCCTCAGTTAGTGGACCTGTTAGATTTTTCTCTGGCACTGAAGATACATCCGAAAAAATGGGAGGCTCCTTTACATTAATGAAATGTATTTCATCAATTGTGTGATTGGATTTTATCTCTATTAACTTCTGACTCCAATTTTGAAATTCTCCTTGACCTATACCAATTCCTGAAAATTCCATTTTCAATCAATTAATAATGTAAAGAAAATCAACTTTTAGAAATAAAATAGACAATTAAGGAAAAACAGGAGTAATAAGCTAGCAGGTTATAAATCCAGTTTAGGCGGGGAAGAAGAGGAGATAAAAGACATGTTCAAGAAAGTTATACTATGAAACCAATGATAATTTGGAGAAAAGAGTACAGCTAGTACGTTGGCAGAGTGGTAACAGAGGTCTTTCAAAAGCACCAAGCATCCAAAGAGGCACCCGGTGGCACAGTCTGTGAAGTGTCTGACTTTAGCTCAGATCCTGATCACAGATCAAGCCTCTAGAGGCACCATGCTCAGCTCAGCAGGGAGTCTGCTTGTCCCCCTCCACTTCTCCCTCTCCCTACTCATGCTCTCTCTCTCAAATAAATAAATAATTTTAAAAAAAAGCACTAGACATCCTGAAACCTAGAATATTTTATCCTACAGCAAAATGCTTTTTGCCCCATCACTTAAAAATGTATTATTTTCTAATGAATACAAGAATTTTATATTTATTTTTAATTATTTCGTTTGCTAAGAATAATCCTAAAGATTTTTCAGCATATACATGATTCTGAACTTAAAATTTGCAGAATAAACCTTTAGTAATATTTTTGAAAGATGCCATTAAATCATGTCAATTCTTCAAAAACACTGATTTTTTACAGTGTTTCCTTATTTTGATTCCCCTGCCTCTTACTACAGATCTTCATCAGCTCATATCTGTGCTACTATTTTACTCCATTCCTAGCTCTAGAGTAATAAGATTTGATCATCAGATATTAAAGATCTCTTTTCTCAAAAACATTCAACAAACCCCTATTGGCAATGGAATGAGGCCAAATTCTTTAAGATGACATATAAGGTCTTCCATAAGATAGCACCATCTTACAATATCTTCAATTAATCTTCTCGTTCTCCAACTACTTTCATGTTTGGTGCAAGAGTTCTAGCACCAAACAGTTAACCAAGCTGTGAGTACAAAGGAAAAAGTTCTTGAAGGAAATTAAAAGTGCTACTCCAGTGAATACATGAATGTTAAGAAAGTGAAATGCCTTATTGTTGTCATGGAGAAAGTCTGAGTGGTCTGGGCAGAAAACCAAACCAGCCACAACATTCCCTTAAGCTAAAACTAATCCAGAGCAAGGCCTTCACGGTCTTCAATTCTTTGAAGGCTGAGAGAGGCAGGAGACTGCAGAAGTAAATTTGAAGCTAGCAGAGGTCAGTTCATGTCATTTAAGGAAAGAAGCCATCTCTATAACATAAAAGTGCAAGGTGAAGCAGCAAGTGCTAGACATAAAAAGAATATCACCACATGATTCAATTTACAAAAAGTTTTTTAAAAACTGGCATAAGTAAACTAAGAGTATTTAGAAACATACTTATGTGATGAAACTATAAAGAGCTATAAGGAAGTGATTAAAATCGAAGCCAGGACAGCGGTTAGGGTTACCCTTTTGGGGGAGGCAAAGGCACAAAGTGGTCTCTAGGGTGCTGGAAATGTTTCTTGACCTGGTAATAATTACATGGGTATTTATATTGTGGTACGTCATTAAGTTGTAAAATTGTATGCTTTTCTAGATGCAGGTTTCATTTTACTATAAAAAATTTCAATATTGGGCACCCCGGGTAGCTCAGTGGTTTAGCACCGCCTTCGGCACAGGATGTGATCATGGAGACACAGGATCCAGTCCCACGTGGAGCTCCCTGCAGGGAGCCTGCTTCTCCTTCTGCCTCTGTCTCTGCCTCTCTCTCTCTGTGTCTCTCATGAATAAATAAATAAAATCTTTAAAAACATTTTTCAATATTGAACAAATTGTGAATGAAAAAATGAGCAGGTATGCCTATATACACATTTTAAATCTCTTCAAAACAAAACTTAGTTTAAAAGAAAAGCAACAAAATGAGAACTGTGTTAATGCACATCAAGTTTGGGAAAACAGTTTATTATCAAGGTTATAATAAGATATTACAGAAATCTATGTAGATAATTTTCTGCACTCAATGAATAAAAAGGATATGAAAAGAAATTTAAAGAAAAAATATAGGCCAATAATTTAAAATTGATACTGCAACTAAGCATTTAGGAAATACAAACAAAACAACTCTAAATTGTCATTTTATGCCTATTAAATTAAATTACCTACTACTGTTAGGGTATAGGTAAAGATTTTCATTCACTGGTAGCACTGAAAATTGACTTCACTATTTCTAAGGAGCTATCTGATGTATTTCAAGCAATTTCTTTCCTGAGAATGTGTTATTAAAAAAATAATAATTTCAAAAAACCACATCTAAAATAATTTTTACCTGGCTTGAGAATTTTGGGGATCTATATTTAATATAGCTGTAAAATCTTGTATGGCTAAAATCCAGTTTTCATTTTCATAGTAAAACATTCCACGTTTCAACAATGCATCTGTTCTTTTGGGATCATAAAAAATACACTACATGGGGTGTTAAAGGGAGGCACAAAAATAAATCACATAATGAAAAAAGAAAAGAAACATAAGTATATAATAATCTCATAGCAAATTAAATGGACTACAACTACATTTTTAACTTCAGATTACATAAAAGCAAACTACTTTAAGATGCCTAAACTTTCAAATTTGCATTTAAAGACAGTATCTTTAGGGACACCTGGGTGGCATAGTTAGTTAAGCGCCTGACTCTTGGCTTTGGCTCAGGTCATGATCTCAGGGTCTTGAGATCTGCCCCTAAGTGGGGCACACTCTCTCTCTCAAATAAATAAATAAATCTCTAAAGATTATGTATTCAGTGAGAGCATTTATCATCAAATTCTAAAAAGGGGAGGTTTTCTGAGGGAGGAAAAAAAAAAAAACAGCACATATAAGAAGCCAAGGCTTTTAGCCGGTGAAATTTTTACTGATAAAACTTTGGGACACCTGGGTGGCTCAGTCAGATAAGCATTTGACTCTTAATTTTGGCCTAGGTCATGCTGTCATGGTCATGAGACCAAGCTGAGTTGGACTCTGCACTCAGTACAGAGTCTGCTTAACATTCACTCTTTCGTCCATTGCCCCTCCTCCTGCTCTCTTGCACTTTCTCTCTCATAAATAAATAAATAAATAAATAAATAAATAAATAAATAAATAAATAAAATCTTTAAAAAAACAAGATATGATAGATTACAGCATTTATCTTAATTAAAGATGATACATATCAAACCACATCAAGGCTGACTCAATCAAATCAAGTATGTATTAATTTAGCCCCTAAAATGGTGAAAAGAAATGAATTAGTATTAGTTTATTCATTTCACATTGACATACAAGGCAAGGACAAACAGACTAAATCATTGTATACTCTGTTGTAAACTCCTTGCCTCTTGATTGGGGGGGAGGGGGAAGCAATGCACAAAGACTACTGAGTATTTTTAAAACATGAGAAAAAAAACCTACAGATTTTGATGCTTGTTTGACCTCAAGTAGCTGCATTAATCAATGCATGAAGGAAATGAACAGGAATAGGTAACCTAATAATTTCAGTATTTTCAAAAGAGATTTTTGGTCACTTCTACTTCAGAAATAAATTAACAATATTATCTTGAAGCAAAAAAATGTCAAGTATGTGGCTAACCATCATGGATAAAGAAGGAGGGCAGCTGGGAACATGGAAAGCTAAATTATTTGAATAACTTTTAAATTCTCAATTGTACTGCAAACTAGAATTTAGAGTGAGGTCAGGAGATGAAGATTACAATTCTGCTGCAATCAGGAGAATATTTTGCCTGACTCTAGCCTCAAAGTACTTCAGCTAAAAGTTCCTTCTTTAAGGTAATTCCCTGATATTCCCCAATATAAATATATAATTAAATAAATATCTATTTACCCCCATCATCTTTAATTCCTTCCTAGCAATTATCATAAATTATAATAATGTATGTATGTATTTCTTTAATATCTGTCCTTTAAACTATAGGCTCCATGTAAGCAAGAAATATTGTCTGTTTTATTCACCAACATTTGTCCACTACATTGTACAGTGCCTTAGTCAATAAATATTTGTGGTGAATGAATGAATGAACCAATGAGCACAGTTTCTTTAAGAGCAGATAGATCTGATGCAGAAGAGAATCAGCCATGTCTTAAGAGTAAAAAGTGGCAAATAATTTTCTCTTTTGTTTGAAGGGAAGAAGCTATTTTCAAAAATTTCTTTAACCACTCTTTCATGCTTCAAGAGAAAGAGCTGGAAAATTCATGCTGCACCCGTCCCGAGTTGTCTCAAGGCTCCCACGCCTAACTCTGACATAAATCCACTCATTAACTATAAGTTTAAAAAATCATTGACATAGTGTTACTATCAATTCCAGTACTGAGTGCCCTAGGTCCTAACATAAAATAAATTTGTTTTGATCACATAACATATATGAAATAATTTCAATGATTTGCTGGAATATCAGGCAGGATGAGAGTATCATGATCTAAAACAGATAACTGTCAACATTATATGTCATACAGCTTACTTTAGAAAAGTCATCAATGGCCAGTACTTTGTTTGCTATTTCATACATCTCACCCCTTCTGAAATATATATCGGCCTCCATGGGCTTGCACTTAATTGCCTGGGTATAGTTCAGAATTGCTAAAGTAAGGTCTTTTCTTCTCCTGAAAATTTCCGCCTTTGACAAATATGCCTCTAAAAAAAGTTAGAAATGTAAAACGTAGGGTTACAGACCTTCTATTAACTATGAAAATTTTAATCCCTCTCCCTCTAAAAATGAAGTCTTAGAACAATGTTTCTCTATTATATTTTCTTAACCATTTAATTTAAAGGGTTTTTTTTCTATTTCAACAATGCAGAGCTTGTTCTTAAAGGCTGATAAATACTCACTTATGGTTAAAAGCATTTTCAATTTCAATTTTAAGTAACAAAAATTATCTTTTACCTTTTTGTATAGCTGAAGTGTTTCATACTCTTTTAATGTTTATAATAGAACAAAAATTTATGGAATTGGGCAGAAATAAGCATAGATCAAAAAATTTTATGAAGCTCAAGTTATATTCTAGGGGTATGTTGTGCATCACAGGGTTATAAAAATGAATGTGACATTTTCTCATTCTCAAAAAGTTCTGTTTTCTGGTTCCATTGAAGCTAGTTCGAGGATGGTACATAAAGACAAATGTATAGATTTCATCCAACTAGGAAGTCTTGGAACACTGCAATGCTTCAGAGATTTGTGGTCAAGGAAAGATTTATAAATCACTTCTATAATTAAATTTTTAAGTTCATATCCTTCTTATGGGATGAGCAGTAAGGAACACATTTATTGTAACTTACACAAGGACATTAACATTTCAAGCCATGATGAGTATTTTGAAAACATTATAGAATCATACAAGTCCAATATATACAATGTCGAGTAAATTTAACTTTTAAAAGCTACAACCATTTTTGGAGGCTTATATCTATTAATGTATATATCTTTATAACACCACTAAATGACCAAAGCTTAGGTAAAGATATAAATAATATAAGTGTCTGCACAACCTACCTGCATTATTTTTATTATATTTATTTATATAATTCAAATCATCCAAAGCTTCATTAATTTTGTCTTGGAAAAGATAAATGAAATGCCGATGCCAATAGGCATTGAGAAACAATGGCTCCAATAGTATAGCCTAGAAAATATATGTGTAAGTTCAATTAAAGTTGGTTGATTAAAGGAAGATATCCTGCCAAATAAATCTTGCAAACACTATTGATCCCAGTGGCTTTCTATGTGCATAATATAAAATGACTCTCCCAATGTGACAAAATGTAATGTTTTTAATATCAATTACTTGAAAATGTCAATAATTATAATTTCACAATCCCACATGTATACTACACATATTCATGGTTCAAAATTCTAATAGAAATTATTAAATTATTACATAGAGAGGATTATAAGTGTAAATTGTTAATATTGTTATTCTGATTAAATAACTTACTTCCTGTAGATCTTTCATGGCACTCTGTAACTTTCCCAGTTTCCTATAAAGAGCTCCACGCCTGCAATATGCAAATGCAGGATATGTTTTCTTATCATTTATTTCTTTAGTCAAGATCTCCACTTCAGATTCATAATATTTAATAACTTCTGGAGAAAGACCAGACTTCAAAGAATCACACAATTCTATTTTTGGTGGTTCTTTCATTCTTTCAGACAAGCCTTCATGGATAGATATTTTAACAGCTTTCTTTTTTGTGGTTGTCTTCTGATGTTTATCCTTAGAGAACATATCAAGAGCCCATGTTCGAGGGTCACAATTTTCTGGAATTCCTCCCTTACTTCGGACAAATTCATCAAAATTTAAACACAAAGGTAGACTGGGACAATGAAGTTTACGTTCATATAATGGAACTTTGAGTAAATATTTCTTCTGTCCAGGAAGGATTCCATGAGATGTTGATCTAGTTATTAAGAGAGTGATTTTTAAATTATAGAAATATTATTTTTATAATCAATAAATCAACTCAGCCACACATGAAATTACTATTTCTCTATTATTAAAATAAAATTACATGCTATTTTTATGCAAACCAAGTCCTCCTGTCCATTCATCAAAATTGTAACACCATATGAAGAATCTATACAGAAACTCTATAGAGTTTATAGAAAGCAGAAGATTGTTATCTAAAGATGTGGCCTTCCTAGAGTACTGAAATAAGGTGCCAATGCTCCTTTCAGGTTTAATTTACACCCTTGCCTCCAATCAGAGAAATTACAATGGGGAATTGTGGAGATAAACTGATGTGAGAAAGGAAGTACCATCCAATACGTTGGAGAGCACATGAACTTGAGGAAATGGGAAGAAGGAGAGATTTGACACATAGTATACTACCAAATTCACATCCCAGACTTCACCCTTCTTTTGTAGACTATGAAATTAGAGAATACCTATGCTTTCAAATGCTACATTTCTAGTTCTCTCCTCCTCAAATTCTTCCATTTTCTACAATTTTTAATAAGTAACATTTACTATATGGTGGGTATTTTACTAGCCACATGAGAGAGAATAAGCACATTCTATTGGAAAAAAATCAAAACTGCAACATTTCATAAATAATTACTGAGTTTGTACTGTGAGAAAGACCTATTGCTAAACATTAGGAGAATTTTAAAAGTCAGTATTCTCTTTCCTCACTTTGTGACACTCCACACTCCTCTCCACACTCTAGTGCAAGCTGTCATATCTCTTCCACCTAGAGTACAATAACTTCATAATTCCAGACTTCTACTCTTGCCTTTTGTCTAATCTGTTCTTCACATGGAAGTCAGCATGTTTGTTTTTTAACAAATATAAATCAGATCATGTTACTCCCTCCAAGAGCTTCCTTAATACCTAGAATGCAAATCAATATTTTCTTCATGGTCTACAAGACTACATGAGACCCCAGCATATGTCTCTGATAACACTATTTTCTCCCTTCTCAATTTTCTAGCCATATCATCTGAGAGCAAGCCTCAAGGCTATTGCACTTTTCAGCCATTCTGAGTGGCTGGCTCCTTCTCAATTCATATCTCCAATCAAATGTTACTTGATAAAGGCATTCTATGCCAGATATGTTTTATTTCCACCTCCACATTCATCTCTACCCTTCTCTTCTTTGCCTTCCCCAAGGGACTAATCTATATTGACTACATCCATAAGATCCCTTGTTCTCTGTCTTCTAATTGGCTACATCCAATTAGAAATCCCAAAGAGGAAAGGAGGAGAGTAAAGTCAAGGTATTTATTCCTATGGCTCTCTCTGAAGAGTCACCTCAAACTGGCTATGATCCTTGACCAAAGATCAAGTGACCAAAGATTACCACTTTCCTTAAGGAAACCCTTTCTACACAATTCCTCTTGCAAGTTCTAGTAATCACTCCTACTTTTTGTCCTCTCAGACTTAAGGGTAGAAAAATGCCTATGTTATTTTTAGCCCCAGGATACTACATTATCATTTGTAGTTTCCCTGTCCTGACATGTTTATAAATTGTCCCTTTATTACACTTTCCTAGAACTATCCTAAATTGAACATACTAAGTGCTGTTTACTGCTGGTACCCTGACTGATAAAATAATTGGTACCAGAAGTTTCTTGGGAAATATACACACAGAAAGATCCTAGAATAAACTTCTTGCCAGAATAAAAGAGGATGCAAATAATCAACAGTATGTGGTGCAATCGAAGCTCCTTGAATTATATACGGCATTAGCAGGGGATGGTGTTCAGGTGGAAGGCAAGGCATTAGATCAAGTAGATACCACTTAGTCACTTGTACAACAGTAATGATTATAAAAATTGTGGAATCACTTTACTTTAGGCCAAAAGAGAAGAACAGTACCTATTAAATACCTAAATTCCCTAAACCTTGTATATCAAGATAATGAAGCTACTAGGAAAGGAGTAGAAAATTGAAATATAGGATGTGAGCATTTGAGCAAGAATGAATGCGACTGACGATTTTGAATCTCCAAATTCCACTGATCTTCTCTTGACAGAAGAGACTGGCTGGGGACTGTCAAATTTCCCAGTCTGAGAGACTCAACCATCTCCTGTATAAATATCTTTCCATTACTACACTGAGACATTGCTTCATGCTATATCAAATCTGTTTTAATCACTCCCCAAAATCACTCAGCTGGGACCTCCCAAATCCTCTCATGGAGATACAACTAACACCCATCAGCCTCCTACACATCTCCCCCATATAGATGGCCTTGGATTGGTGGCTGCTAGCCCTAGCCAGTGCAGCCTTGTTATAGAATTTCCCAGCATACTCTGAGTGATCCTCAAACTTATTGTCAGTCATGTGGAAGACTTATTAAATACTAATTTCTGGTGTAGATTTCTAGCTACATTTGGTAGACAGAATTTTTTAAGATTCATTTATTTATTTTAGAGAGAAAGAGAGAGAGGAGGGGAAAGGGCAGAGGAAGAGAATATCCAAGCATATTCCTGCTGAGTGCAGAGCCCAATGTGGGGCTTGATCTCACAACCCATGAGATCAGGACATGAGTGTGACACCTAACCAACTAAGCCACCCAGGTGCCCCAGATAGAATTTGAAGTCATAGGTATCTGTGGCAATAACTAAGTGACTGAAAGTGAGTGAGATGAGCAGCCTGCTAAGGTATTCTTTGACTTACATAGATGAAAAACTTTTAGGTCTTCTAGGAATAAGCCTAACCAGTTATAGTGGGTTTTAAAAACTCTTATGCAGCTCTTAGACGTCAGTCGGTTCATCTCTAAAAACTCTCACCTGACAGAAAGGCCCTACCATATCCCCCTGAGGAAGAATCTTGCAGTGGGGCCTTGCAATGTGGCCTTGGTGTTTATAAGGAATTTTTCCCCAAAAGTTTCCAAAGGTCTAGGAAAAAAGAAAGACCTGAACCTTCTGGGAATCATTAAATACTTACCCTAAACTTATGCTGATCCACAGATTACTGTGGATGCCACTGAAGTCCACAACCAAATTAGGTAATTATGAAGGTCAAGTGATATAAAGAATCTTGGCCTGAAACCATCTAACAGAATCTAGTGAGACATGGACCCATCCTATGATAATTTCCCCAGTCCTAGAATATGCAGTAGGAATGAGTCAACTTAACTGCAAAAATTGTATACTGCAGAAGATATTAGTAGTAAGGGTCAAGTGTAAATCTCTGGAATTGCTCATTCCATCCTAAACCACTATCCACCATCATAGTATATCAAAAACAATACCAGACCATCAGGGAAATTACAAATTAACAAGGAAACTGTGTCATCTCCTGCTTATGGGCAAAATAAACTCTACCTCACTTGGGGGTGTAGCAGCAGCAAGACAGGCCAAGAAAATCAGAACCAAGACTACAGATTCACTTTCAGGAGCTAGTCAAGTTTGGAAGTTTTGATAGTGGAAGCCAGGACCATCATCAGTTATTCTAGAAAGAGAAGGCAGTGCATTCACAGAATTGGAAAGCCAATAGCAAAAGGGCTGGCCTGGATCTCAGATCAAGTATGTTACTCAATACTGGAAAACAGAACACTGGCAGAGATCCAAGAGGCTAACAATTCACAGAAGACCAGGTAAGAGAGAAGGCAATGAGTACAAGGGAGTCAAGGTGGGCTAGGAACCATCAACAAACACAGCTTTCTGCTGCATTGTAGGCTGCTGAAGAAGATCTCTGCTAATCCCTCACTGGCTGGTCTACCAATATTGGGCTCAGAGACCAAAGCAGAGGAAATGTCCAGAGAAATGATGAAGCAACAAAGTTACTGCAGACATATGGCATCCTGTCATGACCTGGATGAGAGGGCAGGCAACATGGGTAACCTATAGTAAAGGGACTGACAGAAAACACATGGTTCTAGGTTTTTAATCAGCTCAAATAGATCTTGCAGGAGTTACAAGCTTTGATTTCATACACAGTCTGCTTCTAACCTTTTAAGGAATCCAGCAAGAATAAGTATAATCAAACAAGCTTAAATTAAGGTCAGATATAAAATGGTAAGAAGGGATCCCTGGGTGGCGCAGCGGTTTGGCGCCTGCCTTTGACCCAGGGCGCGATCCTGGAGACCCGGGATCGAATCCCACGTCGGGCTCCCAGTGCATGGAGCCTGCTTCTCCCTCTGCCTGTGTCTCTGCCTCTCTCTCTCTCTCTCTGTGTGACTATCATAAATAAATAAAAATTTATGAAAAATAAAAAATAAAAAAAAATAAAATGGTAAGAAAGATAATTCTGTGTTAACCACGTTAAGATTAGTGAAAAAAGATCTCAAACTATAGGAATAAAATTATTTTTCAAAG
This sequence comes from Nyctereutes procyonoides, assembly GCF_905146905.1. NCBI lineage: Eukaryota > Metazoa > Chordata > Mammalia > Carnivora > Canidae > Nyctereutes > Nyctereutes procyonoides. The sequence goes on from NW_026575145.1 coordinate 10,107,149, forward strand.
TTGTTCCATAAACCTATTTTAAAATAACAGTTATTTCATAGTTACACTTTCGTGCTAAATTTATTTAGATTAAGATTTTTTAATAAGTTAGGAAAGCTGTACTAATATATTATCCTAGACAAATACCCCAATGGTTGGTTTAACTGCCTGCACCAAAAGGTGCATCCTATTACTGCAATATATACAGATTTCAAATTCAGTTGTTAAAAGGCAAATAAATCTCTTTAAGTGGTGAAACTTTATAATCAAAGTGATAAAGAACCAGTAAGTAGTAAAATACACCAAAATAGTGTTTCCTCTGCTTATATCCTTTATATCCTAAGAGACAGAAGTCACTTAGGTCAAGGCCAAAATGGTGCAATGTTTTATCCTCCCTAGGATAGTAAAGATTCATGTTTCAAAATCAGCAAATGTATCAAAAATATGTATGCAAATTTCTGGTTCTTTTCAAAAACATTTGTCAACTTAGAAAAACCTATCTGAAGTCTTCTAAAGATGAGCTAACAAAACATTCCACATATTTGTTGCAGGGAAAATTCAAGCATAAGTAGCATTCAGGACTTGAATGGCATACTCCCCTAGAGTAGGTCTCTGCTCCACTCTGTCACCCATGCTTACAGAGGTTGTTCCCAAGTTTTTTCAGGAACAATAAGTCACCACACCAAAACATCATTAATTTAACCCTTTTTCAGCACTATGTATAACTTCATAATAATGAAGTTAAACAAAACATTTATGACTCTCTTTTCAACAGGAAAGTCTTCACTTTTCAAAAGGACATAAATTTAATGAATTCTTGTCATCTGGGGATATCTAAAGAGAAATAAAGTCCAGAGTTTATTGCAAAATATTTTGTACAACCCCTCAGTTATAAGAAAGTTAGACCTTGAACACTTAAATATGAACATACCTGGAACTTCAGTTGTTGTCATCTTAGGTCCCTGCACATTTTTTTTAAGATTTATTTATTTACTTTAGAGAGAGAGAGAGAGAGAGAGAGAGATCATACAAACAGGGGGAGGGGCAAAGGGTGAGAGAGAATCTTAAGCAGACTCCCCGCTGAGCAGTGATCAATCTCACAACACTGAGACCACAACCTGAGCAGAAATCAAGAGTTGGATGCTCAACCAACTGAGCTACCCAGGCACCCCATCTCCTTGCACATTTTCAAACATGCTAGATAATATTACTCCCAGGTAAGGAAAAAATTAATTACTTCTATGTGTTGATCCATGAATAAGGACTCACACAACATACAAAAACAGTTTGTCTATCTAGATTACTCAATTCATTAGTTCAAATTTAAAAACAGTTAAATCTCAGCAATCTATTTCAACTTCTGCAAGGGCAATATTTATCTAGAGCAGGGGCTGTTTTTTGGTCTTAAATCACTTCAGAAAAATAACTAAGTAGATTTTATTTCTTTCATTGAGAGATTTCATTTAGCTATCAAATTGACTTAGTTGATGGGATGAGCACTGTGTGTATACTATCTGTTGGCAAATCGAACTTCAATAAACAATAACAACAAAAAATTGACTTAGTTTTAATGTTCCTAAGTCAGCCCCAACTTTAAAATATAGTTTAAACCAGTCATATATTTATATTATTGAATGTAAAAGTAAGGGATTCTTCTATATTTAAAAGTAAAGGATTCTCCTTTAGCTAAGAATTTATCATATTTTCAATGCTGAATAAAATAATAAGTATCTATATAGATAAAATATCTATATAGATATAGATATCTATAACTTCAATTAGTGAAATTATAAGATTAAGACCAAAACCACGATACATTTTTTAAACTATAACAATTATTGATTAAACAAGACCTTTTAAGAACTTTTGGAGGCTTGGATAATTCATCATACACAGCTGTAAGTTTATTGAACTTCAATCTTTTCTTCCATCTCATCTTCTTTTTCTTGGGATAAACAATATAAGTAATGCCAGCTTTTTTAGATGCTTCAATGAGACAGAGTGACAGATCTCTCACAATGCCTCTGTCCTGAATGTTATCTAAGATGCTATCTATATTTTCTTTCTCAGAGGGTTCCTCAGTTTCATTTTTCTGAGTCATCCAATGCTCTAAGTGCTTTGTTTTCTGAAATATCATGTCTTTTATAGTGCTTTGCATGTCATCCTTAATCTCTATTGGAGTTGTGACCTCTTCTTTCTTCAATTCAACTGCAGATTTTACTCTCTTATTAGCAAGGAAACAAAGATAGAAAAACTTAAAATCAATTTTGTTGCTACATGTTTTAAGCTAATTCAGTTACAATTATTAGTTTTATTATCAAAAAATATTAAGTCATATTCTTAATGTCTCTCAAAGTCAGTTTATAAAGTTAATAGTAGGTTGGTTAAAGCACAAGTGCAATAATTTGGTGTATGACATTTTGTTAGCTACATAAAAATAATACTATAAAGTAGATATGCATTAACTGTGATTTTATATAGTCTTAATTTAAAAAGAATGCTCTTTACGTATTCAAATAAAGTACATACTCTACTTTTACTTTTCATGAAAAAAAATTGATAGAGTGGGTAAAAAATATTAAAATGCCTTATCCTATCAAATCAATTTGTAAGTCTATTTTCAAAAGCAGTTTAACAACACTGAATTTCCATACGATAGTATTCAAATATCCTCTACAATAATTTTGCATTCAATATTACAAGCTTAAGAACAGAATTCCAGCCTAATATTTTCTTTTATCTAATCATCAGAGAACCAATTTAACTTAATAATATCAATATTATAATATACTAATAATTGTAAAAAATTTGCAATAATTATGTATTAGTACTTGAAACTCTAACAACACTCATTACTAAAAAAAGAGATATTATTTCCAATCCTTTGATACAGCATTCCCAGCTTTTTTTTTTAAAGAGAAAGATCATGTCAAATTTATTATCCTTAAGTTCACGTTGACAGAAAATATACATGGGAATGTTTCCACCTTTTGTTAAAAGAGCAAGCAGAAAGCATGGTTAGGAAGGATCAAGGGAAGTCTATCTTAACCCATGGACACTAAGGCCTGGTTCTGCTGGTTAATAAGCAGGTGAATGACCAGCAAAAGGTTAATAAATATACGCCTGGCTGATAGGGAAGTGATTATGGTCCTTTTCTTCTTATCATTAAATGTTTCCAGGAATACACAGGCATAAAGCCCTTCCCAAAGAGTAAAGGACGTCATCTCTGCTGGGTGAACCCAGCAGAGCTCCTGCTGGAAGAGCTTGTAGGCAGGCAGACCATTGTCAATAAATTAACTGCACTTAAGTTTGCTAATAAGTAATAATTTGTTATACAAATGTTTTTCTTTATAGCGAAGTTAGGCCCAAATTCCAAACATAACAATGTCACACAAACTAGTTATGTTAAGATACACTAAAGTACAATAGAGATATTGACCTTCCATAATTTACCATACTTCCTCCATCTCAAGAAACTATATGTAACTCACTAAATAATTAAAATATGTAATAGGGTAACACATAGACTATAGAATATTATGGTATGCATAATATAGGTTTATATCAAGAAATACAGATACATATACATAGTATGTGAGACATATAGATATAGATATATCATATGGTACTGGCATAAAAACAAACACATGGACTAACGGAACAGAACCAAGAGTCCAGAAATGTTCCATGTATATATGGTCAACTAATATCTGACACCTTAGAAGCCTAGACAGGAGCAGAGTCTGGATACGATAACTGGTGGTCCAGTCATAACAGTGAGCTTATGATCTCAGTAAGCTCAGACTCCACAAGTCCACATCAGTCTCTGTGATGCTAGAGCAGAGAAAATAGACCATGATTTTTGTTTTAGTTTTTTTATTTTCCATTAATTTTTATTTTTTATTATTTTTTATTTCTCTTATTTTACTTTTATTTTTGTCCTTTGGGCATTTTTCTTTTCTTCTCTTTTTCCTTCATTTTTCTTTTGTCATTTTCCTTTTTATTTTATTATTATTTTCTTCTTTCTGTAAAAAGCCATGGTTTATATAGCCACAGATCCAGCCGGCCAGCAAAATTCCACCAAGCACACACAGTCTACATGGGGGACACCATACACAAGACCATTCCTTCAAGTATAGGAGAAGTAGCTCTTCCATCTAGTCCATAGAAACAAAGGCAGAAAGCCAAGCGAAATGAGGAGACAGAGGAATATTCTCCCAAAGAAAGAACAAGAAAAAACTTCAAAAAAAAAATAACTAAATGAAACAGAGATAAGTAATATGTCTGACAAAAAATTTAAAGTAATCATTGTAAAGTACTCACTGGGCTGGACAAAAGAGAGGAAGAACTCAGTGAAATATCTGGAGAAAAAGATAGAAAATATAAAAAAAGAACCAATCAGAGTTGAAGAATATTATAATAGAAATAAAAAACACAGTAGAGGGAATCAACAGTAGATTAGAGGGGACAGAAGAATGATCTGTGTTCCAGATCATTGGTAATGGAAAGCACTCAAAGCTGAACACCAAAAAGAGAAAATTTTTTTAATGAGGATAGAAATGGCCAGAATTAGACATAAGAAAAGTATGAATTAAAAGATGTAAAATATGGCAACATATGCATAAAATGTGAAGGAGGGAGTAAAAAGGGAAAAGAAAGGGAAAAAGAAAAAGAAAGTTTTTTTTTTCTTTAGAATGTTCTTGAACTTAAATGATCATCAAATTTGTATAGACTGCTATTTACCTTGGGTATTATATATGAGCCTAATGGTAGCTACAAACCCAAAACTTACAGATGCACAAAAATTAAAGAAGTAGAATGGCTATTATAAAAAAGAAAAGAGATATCAAGCGTTGGCAAAGCTATAGGGAAAAGCGAATCCTTGTGCACTATTGATGGAAATGTAAATTGGCACAACCACTGTGGAAAAGAGTATGGAAATTTCTCAAAGAATTAAAAATAGAACTACTCTATGATCAATCCCACTTCTGGGTATATATCCAAAGGAAATGAAATCAGGATCTTGAAGAGATATCTTCACTCCGTTATTCCTTACAGCTTTAGTCACAATAGCTAAAATATAGAAACAACCTAAGTGATCATCAATGGATGAATGGATAAAGAAAATGGATAAAAGAAAAAAAATATATATATATATACACACACACAATGGAATATTATTCAACCACATAAGAAAAGGAAATTCCGCCACTTGCAATAACACAGATGGACCTTGAGGGCATTATGCGAAGTAAAATAAATAAATTAAGTCAGACAGTGAAAGACAAATATTGTATGATCTCACTTACATGTGGAATCTTAAAAACAAGAACATGTAGATATAGAAAATAGGTTGGTGGTTACTAGAGGCAAGGAATAGGTGATGGATGAAATGCGTAATAATGGCCAAAACGTACAAAATTCCACTATAAAATAAGTAAGTCCTGGCGACATAATACACCATAGTGACTATACTTAAAATACTATACTGTATATTTGTAAGTTGATAAGAGAGAGATGTTAAAGGTTCTCATCACAAGAAAAAAATCTGTAACTGTGTGTGGTGATGGATGTTAACTAGACTTGTCGTGGTGTCCATTTTGTGATACATACAAATATTTAATCATTATGTTGTACACTTGCAACTAATATAATGCTATATATCAATTATAGGCCAATAAGAAATCTTAAGGATAGTGTGATTGTACAGGAATATAAAACAGAGGAATCAAAAGGTCGTTAAGAAAAGAAAATGTCAGAAATGAGATAGGAAGCAGGCTAACATGAAGCCTGTTAAAAGCAACTTACAAGCAAGTAGCATAGAGAATCAAGAAAGATTTGTAAGATTTCGAAGAGAAAACAAAAACTGGATGCTAGATGTCAATGCCACCAAGGGTAAGAATCTTCCTCTCCAAAAAGCCTGTGGATTACTGGTGCAGAAGAAAGTACAATGCATTTAATAAGAGGGAGTGTGGATCTAAGTTCTAACTCTGGCATTTATCACTTTCTGACCTTTGCCTTTTCACACAAATAAACAAGGATAATATGTGCCTCAATATCCTTGTCTCAGAATGTTGTGAAGTTCAAGATCAGACTGGAACAGTATCCATGCAAATGTTCCGGAACTGTGAGCTCAATACAAATGTAGGTCAATATTATAATGACTTATAATACACCAGGCAAAGTCAAACTATGAACATGTGATACTCCCAAGAGCTGTTGAAAATTTTAAACTGGCACCACCAACCACAATTTTTACAGGGGCCACCAAACCCACACTTAAATCCAAACTTTTAATTAATTCCGAATGAATCAACAGACTACACTATTTCAGAAAAACAAACAAAAAAGCATCAATAGTGATTATTAATAGAAATACAAACATTTCTTTTGAATAATAAAAACTAAAAAACTTATCATACCTTTAATTGTGGAGATGGTGTGTTGAAACATTTTCGGATATTTTCAAATGATGCAGATTTTCTTAGGAAAAAAAACTGGAACAATCAAATGGTAAATATGCATTGACTTTAGGTACTATTTGGTAAAGTTAAATTTCATATGACAATTGACTAATGATAGCTGCTCAGGTGAATTAATTAAACGCAGAAATGCTCATTAAAATATATGTTCTTATTGATTTTGAAGTCGCTGACTTCACAGAGAAAAGCAGAACTGAAATCCATCAATTAACTTAGAAAAGTGTATAATAATGGAAACGATCTTATTTTTTAAAATTCAACTTGATACAACAAACACCTACCAAAGCATTCTGGTTGGTACAAGTGGCATAGGTGTGTATAAATGTGCCATAAATACCCTGAGCCATTACACCCCTTAGCAAGGAGGCTGCACTAGGGAGACCTGAAGTAACTACTGTCTCCTGAACAGTCACCTCTAATTATGAGCAGCCCCAACCTTTTACTCCACCAGCCCATACACATACCATCACTTACTATGAGAACTATTACATTGAAAGAGTTGGGAAATACTACTATACTAAATAGTGTAGAAAGTACAGAAAAAAATGGACATGTTCCATATTCTCAACCAATATAATAGTGAGAACAGAAAGAAAAGAAAAACTGTAACCCAAAACAGCTGTGGCACTGACTAGAGATGGCATGAATGAATCCTGTGTAAAGAGAACATAGCATAGGGAGGGAGAGGTCAGTCCTCAAGGGGATGGGACCTGGATAGACTGGCTGGAAGGTGGAGCACAGCACTGGCCTGTGAAAGGTAGCAGCATTTCCATAGACTGAGATGGAACTGAGAATATCCCAGGCATATTCTGGGAATATATTCCCCCATATTAGGGAATAGCCTAAATGAGCACATAGAAGTGTCAAAATGTAGGGGATCTTAGTCCCCATGGACTGGTGCAGATGAAGAACAGGGTACATGGAGGTTAGACAAAAGGAGAAGTATAATGGGAAATAAGATAGAAGGTATAGTTGAGGCCAGATTATGAAGCTCAATGAAGCACTTTGACTTTCTTTGGTAGGTGGAGTTCCTAAGTTTGAGACATAAGTGACATAATTATGCCCTAGTTTTATAGCAGGAGGCAGGAGGAGGATGGATTGGAGGCAGCAGCTACTAGAAATGGGAATATGTGATAGGCAGGTGTAAGTACTACAATAGTCCAGAAAGTATAAACGTCATTCCAAACTAGAAAGTGACATTCATTAGTTCAGTTATTTTTTATATGATGGCTACTGCTCTAGGTGCTATGGATAAAACAGTGATGAAGAATGATATAACCCCAGGCTGGTGAAGAATAAAAAGATCAAACATACATGAGGAGAAACATTTAGTAAGCGCTATAAGGAAAATAGCAAAAAGGCAATCTATATTAAATAGAAACATTATCTCCTCAAAATAAAAGAAAGTATTACCTAACTGTATGGGGCAGTTAAAGGAGGAGGCATAAACATATCTTTAACCTAGGTAACTGACTAGAATAGGATTTGATTTGTCGCAAGGCACTAAGACTTTCTATTATGTACCATTCAGCATCCCAAGATACCATCAAGGGAAGCAGAGGCCTGAAGGCAGTAATGAGAGATAAATAAAACTTTCTTGTTTGTGCCCCATGAAGTTTGAGACATTTATTACATCAGTTATATATACTTCGTATTTTTCTTCTTCTCTCAACTTCCCTCAATCACTATCTCTTTTCCCCCAATTACATTCATTATTTAATTAGCTTACTTGGATACACTACATTGATAACAAAGTAATGAGAATGAGTCTAATCACCATTTAGAGAATTCAGTTTTACTGTTTCATGGCCATAATCAATCCCCCCATTTGGTTCAAACATTCACAAATATGTTTTAATCTTGTAAGACCTAGGCAAGAAGTGATAAATGAATGAAAGACCAGAAATTTTCAAAATTTTAGGAAAATTCACAACAGATATTCTGCTACTAATTAGCAAATAACATCTTCTGTGTGTCAGAAAGACAACATATTTGAAAAAGGAGGTGATCACTGGATGGCTCAGTGGTTTAGTGCCTGCCTTCAGCCCAGGGCTGGTCCTGGAGTCCCGGGATCAAGTCCCACATCAGGCTCCCTGCATGGAGCCTGCCTCTCTCTCTGCCTATGTTTCTGGCCTCTCTCTCTGTGTCTCTCATGAATAAATAAATAAAATCTAAAAAAAGAAAAAGAAAAGAAAAAGAGGAAATGTGTCCTCAGAAAAGATACCAATAGTGAACATTCTGAGGCATTTCCCAGACTGAGGAAGCACCAAGAAATAATTTCCAGAAGTACTAGAAATAATTTATCTGAGCTGTAGGAAAATAAAGCAACCAATTCACACTTTAGAATAAAAATTGTACATACCCTAGAGCTGCTGTGCTGATTTAAAATAATGACACTTTCCTTGCTTTCAGCTGAAAATCTCTCAGTTAAAATCTTGCTTGCTTGAACACTCTGCAATAAAAAGTTAACAGTTTTAAAATGTAGAGTGGAGTACTTTAAAAAGCCTAGGATCACTGTTACTTCATGGTAATATACATTACTACCAAAAGAGAAATGTATGGAAAATGTAGAAGTATAGAAAACATTTACCAGAGACACATCAAAAGTCCAGCTATAGCCTTAGCATTTGGCCCAAACCCACAATTGGGCTTCCCTGTTGACCATTAGCCAAATAGATAGTTCTACCTTATTTCTGGTATCACTAATCTTAGGAGCAATCAATGATACTGTGATCTTATAGGTTAGCATTGAATCTATTTAGTATATCAATATCAGAATTATGAATAAGACATACTATTTGGGGATCCCTGGGTGGCGCAGCGGTTTGGCGCCTGCCTGTGGCTCAGGGCGCGATCCTGGAGACCCAGGATCGAATCCCACATCGGGCTCCCGGTGCATGGAGCCTGCTTCTCCCTCTGCCTGTGTCTTTGCCTCTCTCTCTCTCTCTCTCTCTGTGACTATCATAAATAAGTAAATTTAAAAAAAAAAGACATACTATTTGGATTTATCATAAATATAGGACTATTCACTGTCAAATATAATAAACATTCTAAATTCTATTTGAAATGAAAATCTCCTTAAATGTTTTATAATTCAAACTCTTTCCATCAATTAAGTTATATATGTCTGTGTGTGTGTGTGTGTGTGTGTGTGTGTGTGTTATTGTAAGGGGAAACTGCTGCAATCATTACAATTATCATTAAGAGTGTTATTCTTCTATCTTAGAATCAGTGATTTGGATATATAGAAACAACTAGCAGATCCAAGTTTGACATGCTGGTGTATTCATGATGAATTAAATCATTCTGCTACTTTGCTTAAAGGTTAGGTCTCAAACAACCAACATTTCAAATTCAAAAAATATTTATTCAGTAGGAAATTAGCTCTTTAAAATACCATGAAATTACTACTGAGAATGGAATAGATATGGAGAAGCTATGGGTAATTTAGGAATCCCTAGCATTGATTATATTCATCTTCTATTGTATTTTTATAATGTAGCTATAGTACTGTGTAAGGTAAGAGAAATACTAAACATAGCAAAGGAATACTTGGGTTGCCATTACTCTTCAAAGATAAATTATGTGATACACAAGAGACTTTGGAACTATTTTGTCATAAGTTTACACAAAATATTCAAATATGATGGAATAGCACCTAGTGTATATTTAAGGAAATACTTTTAATAAAAGGACAAAAGCCTTAATACTGTATTTTACAGATATCAAAATAGCAAAACTGACTAATAATCAATGGTTACTTTTTTCTTTTCTTTTCTCTTTTTTTTTAAGAGAGGGAGAGAGAGAACTCCAGTTATTCCAAAGCATAAATAAAGAGAAATTTGCAGCTAGACACATCATAGTGAAAATAGAGAAGAAAAGAGAAAAACATAAAAGTAGCAGTTTTGGAGGAAGCAAGGAATCTATTGTCCTCAAAAAATTCGCATTTAAGGCTCACTTCCCAACAGCAATAGTGGATGCCAGAGAATATTAGAACATCATTAGTGTAATAAAAGAAAACATCTGCAATATGCATCATACCCAGGTATAATCTCTCTCAAGAATGAGCTAATATAAAGACATTTGAAATAGAAAACCAAGATTTTCACCAATTGCAGTTGTCTCACTTCCCTTAAAGCAAATTCTAAAGGGTATATTTCAGGCAAAGGGTAAAATTATTCTAGGCCTCACGTTCTAAGATACCAGAGGAAAAAAAAGAAAAAAAGAGAGGGATAAATATATGGGTAAAATAAAAGAAATATTGTACAAAATGATAATGTTTTTAGAGCTTTAGAAGATAAAGATCTAAAAATATATCAAAGTAAGAACATATTAAGTCAAGAAGGGATAAATGGAATTGAAAGGTTTTAAAGTCATTGTATTTTCCTGGAAGAGTATAAAGGTACTGATTAACATAAGATTTTAATAAGTTAAAGTTGTGTATTCAGGGAAAGTACCATAAGAAAAAGAAATAATATATTTATTTCAAAAATAGGGATAATGAAACACAATTTATCAAAACAGTTGAAAAATAAAAATAAGACCAGAATATAATACATCTAGACCACTGATTTAAAAAAAAAAAAAGGAACAACAAAAAAGATAAATTTAAGAAAAGGAATAAAAGAAGAAAATGAGGGATGCCTGGGTGGTTCCATGGTTTAGTGCCTGCCTTTGGCCCAGGGCATGATCCTGGAGTCCCAGGATCGAGTCCCATGTTGGGCTCCCTGCATGGAGCCTGCTTCTCCCTCTGCCTATGTCTCTGCCTCTCTGTCTCTGTGTCTCTCATAAATAAATAAATAAAATCTAAAAAAAAATGCAGAAAATGAAACAAAGGCAGGGTTAATAAAAAACATAAATTTTATGTAGTAATCACAATACTGATAGTTAGGTATCAGTATTGTAAAAGGTAATCATGTTAAAATTACCTTTAAGACATAGGGCACACAGACTTTTGTATCTACATACCATTTCCAATTCAAAAGAACTTTGCACAAAGGATTCTTTGAACAAAGGCCTGATTCCAGTTGGGATGGATGAAAAGTTTGTGGACCATTTTTTTATGCTAGAAAGTCCTTTTGAATCCTTTTTCTTCCAGTCATTGGGTATGAACCACCACCAGCACTGACTTTCTTTTCAAACACCTCTCTAATGGATTATACCATATCACCAGTTGGAACCAGTCCTGGTTACAAACCAATAATAGTCTTACTACAATTCTTCCTTCTGTTCTGAAACTTCTGCCCACTCTCAATACTCTATACTCACATTTTCTAAATACAAAGGCAGAAAAATACATGCCCCTACTTTATAAAAAGAGTTTGGAAAATACTGCACTCATTACAGTATATTGCAGTGATATTACATATGACTCATATTACTGCCCAGCTGGGTCAGTTCAGTCAGAAGCAGATGCTACCAGTAGAGGCTACAGCGAGAGAGAGCAGTAGGAAATCTTCAGACTGTGACACAGTCAGACACCTGTAAAAGGGGAAGAGAGAGGAAGGAATGAGTAGGAAGAGCTTCAGATCACAGAACAGTTCTGAGATTCAGCCAGGGTGATGGAAAATTCCTGAGCCAAAGCTGCTTATTAAAACAATCCTACATCAAGCAGGTATGGGTCAGCGCTAGCAGACCCCTTGTGTTCAGTCACTGGCTAGGAGCAGCCCAAGAAAAAATGGCCTTGGAGTGAATGCCATGACAGATCTACAGGACAGCAGCTGGAGGCTGGCAGTTAAGTATGCTTATGTCAACAGATGTGAGTATCACATTTTCATGGATGCCATGCCTACTTACGCAAATTAATATTCACCAGTCTTACACTAAGGCAATCTTTTATATACTCTATGAGCCTTCTTATTTTAGCTCATTACATATTTTTTCTCAAAAAAAGTATTATCTTCTTAAATAAATGAAAAGGAAATGCAAATATACACAAAAATCTTCCAAGATTTAAATTACTTATGTACTTTGATCAGGAATTCCAAATAGAAAAATACACGTGTGTATACAAAGATAATATGTGCAAGTGTGTGGTTCCTGGGAAGGTTGTCTTTGTTTTGGTTTTTGTTGTTGTTTTGTTGTTGGGTTTGTTTGTTTGTTTGTTTTGTTTCTTATGATGCAGCCTCAGCTGAGATCCTGTCCAAAACCACATGAGAGATCTTGAACCAGAACCTACCTGTTAGGCCAGAAACTGTGGACTCCAGATCCTCAGAAACTGTGTGAGATAATAATAGTTTATTGTTTTAAACTGCTAACTTTGGGATGTTTTGATCTGCAGCAATAGATAATTAATATACCCTTCTAAACTGGGTTAGTGGCTTTTAGTGCCAGGAAGAGGTAAGGAAAAGAGTAATAAAAAAAAATGTGGAAAAGGGGACTTTTTTTGAACAGGGGCAAAATTAGTATCTCTCTCGGTTCATAGGAGGGTCAAATAAGATAATAAACATGAAGTGCCTGGCATAGTGTCCAGCTCACAGTAAATAATAAATGAGAATCAGCAGAGGTTATATTTTAAGCAAAAACTCAAAATGCAGAATAACATAGATTACATGATTCCATACATGTCAAAACGTTAATTTGCATACACTGGCATTACATAAATGAAAAAATGTCTGAAAGGATACACACAATACATTTAATAATAGTTAACTTCAGAGACAAGAACTGGGAAAGGACAGCATTCAAGGTGGGGAGTGTTCTTTATGCCATACACAGCTGTATCATTCGATTTTTTTCTAAACTAAAGTGTAGTATTCATATACTACTTGTGAAAGTTCTTAAGTAATTGGTCTTGTTACTCAGAATAGCAAAAACAATAGTATTACTAAAGAAAATAATAGTGGTTTAACAAAAGACAAAATAGACTTTTTAAAACAGACACCACAAAATAATAATAACCAAATTAACCATATGCTACTTAATGTGGTTCATCTGGAAAAAAAAAAAAAGAAAAACAACAAAGAATTAAAATGAAAATATTCCTGAACACAAACAGAAAAGAACACAGGGCTAGCCATAGTACAGTAGAATTCCAGCATTAAAAAAAGCCAAAGTAGGTCATTTAAAATTGGTTAGAGACAGAATTGATAATAAAGGTAAAACACTGCTAAATTCATAATAAAGATAAAACAGCTTCTAATCACATAAAGTAAAAACTCCTGTTAACACGTGAAGAAATAGATAAAACACAACTGCCCTGAAAAATCCCCAAAGGTGTTTTTTTTAATTATTTTTAATTAATTTATTTATTTTCTTAGTAATCTCCACATCCAACGTGGAGCTTGAACCCACGACCCCAAGATCAAGAGTTGCATGCTCTTCCAGCTGAGACAGCCAGGCATCCTACACATGCAGTGTTTTTTAGATCAAATCAAACAAATATGCTACATAAAAATGGAATAATATGACAATATAACAGCCATATCTATTATTAATTGTGCACTAACTATTCATTAGGCAATATACTATATAGTCTCATTAAATTCTCAGAACACCCATTTTACACATAAAAAAACAGACTTCCAGAAACTAAGACACCAGTCAAGATTACCTAGAAAATAAGTGGGATTTGAGTCCAAGATGGATTGGAAAGCCTATGCTCTGCTTAGTGCTACCACAACATAAAAACAGTCATGACTTAAAATACTTTTAAATTCATAGACAAATACTGGGACATATTGGTTTCAGAAGGAAACCATAAAACAAATACCAATGAATTCCAAAAAACTGGTATTCTAAAGAATATATTTTCTTATATAAAAAAAGATAAAGAATAAAATTAAAATAATGCCAAGTCAAAACAGTTTTAAAAAACACTTTCCCACATAAATCATGTATCAAAGATAATGAAAACGAGTATAGAAATTATTTAGAAAATAAATGAACAAACTATAAATAAAAATTTATGAAATAAGATCAAATTCTTACATGGAAATAAAGTCATGAAGGACTTATATTACTTTAAAAAATAAAAATGAGGGATCCCTGGGTGGCGCAGCGGTTTGGCGCCTGCCTTTGGCCCAGGGCGCGATCCTGGAGACCCGGGATCGGATCCCACGTCGGGCTCCCGGTGCATGGAGCCTGCTTCTCCCTCTGCCTGTGTCTCTGCCTCTCTCTCTCTCTCTCTCTGTGACTATCATAAATAAATAAAATTTAAAAAATAAAAAAAATAAATAAATCTCAAAAAAAAAAAATAAAAAAAATAAAAATGAATTAAATAAATTGTAAATCAACACAAGAAATTAGAAAAATGCCCAACAGGAATGTCAACATTCTATAGAGAGCAGGAAGCCAACAACCAAAAATTTTTCAGAAAGAGAAGTAACAAAAATTCAGAGTAGCAAAAATTGAATTAATCCAGAAGTTTTTTTTGGTCAAAGACGATAGATTGAACTTATTTGGTTTTTTTTGTTTTGTTTTGTTTTTTGTTTTTTGTTTGTTTTTTTGGCTGACAGGCCATGATTTCTAATAACTAGGGGATCCTACATTATAAACTTTGCTAAAAAAATTAAATATGGTTTTATACTGGGGTGAGTATAGTAATTTGACAATTAGAGAAAAGCATTTGGGTTTGGGGGGTTGGTTTTTTTTTTTTAAGATTTTATTTATTTATTCACAAGAGACACAGAGAGAGGCAGAGACATAGACAGAGGGAGGAGAAGCAGGCTCCATACAGGGAGCTCAATGTGGGACTCAATCCTGGGACTCCAGGATCACATCCTGAGCTGAAGGCAGGCGCTCAACAGCTGAGCCACTCAGGCGTCCCAAGAGACTAAAGCATTTGTAATTGAGAACAAGAGAAGAGACGGAGTGAACCAAGATGGCGGCTCCCATGGATCTGGAGTTGAACAAGGCCTTCACAGAACTTCAAGCCAAAGTTATTGACACTCAACAGAAGGTGAAGCTTGCAGACATACAGATTGAACAGCTAAACAAAACGAAAAAGCACACACATCTTACAGATACAGAGATTATGACTTTGGTAGATGAGACTAACATGTATGAAAGTGTAGGAAGAATGTTTATTTTTCAGTCCAAGGAGGTAATTCACAGTCAGCTGTTAGAGAAACAGAAAATAGCAGAAGAAAAAATTAAAGAACTAGAACAGAAAAAAATCCTACCTGGAGCAGAGTGTGAAGGAAGCTGAGGACAACACCCGGGAGATGCTGATGGCACGAAGGGCACAGTAGGAAATCTCCAGCCGAAGCTTCCTGCCCCCTCCCATTCCTGGCAAGGGCAGGTGGGGGGCCCATGTGGAGAAACTTCTCTACTGCCCGGGTGGACTTTTTATTTGGATGATCTCATAACCCTGTGTTTTCCACTTCACCATGATACCCTTTCAGACCCCAGTTCTGTATTTTTATCCTGGCTCTGTCTGCCACCCCTGTCCAGAACACTTTTCTCCCTGGGGGTGAGTCACAAACTCCCAGGAGAGAGAGATGGGAGCCATACAGATAGGGGAGCTCTGCCCAAGCCTATGAACTAGTTATGCTCCTTAGACCAATAAAAGGCATGTGTTCCCCCGACCAAAAAAAAAAAAAAAAAGGAAAGAAAAAGAAAACAAAAGAAGACAAAAAAATTAAGTTCATTTCTAAAAATTCTTTTTTAGGAAGAAAAAATTCTCAAAAATATGATTAGAAATGGGAAAGAAAATGATACATTAGAAATGGAGATTAAGACTGAAGAGAGACTTACAAATGCTGCATATAATTTATACATTTCAATCAAATAGATGGCTTTCTGTAAGAATATATGTTACCAATTGACTCAAGAAAAAGTACTTAACATTGAACAACCCAAGAAGAAGGAACCCTCATGCACTGTTGGTAGAAATGCAAACTGGTGCAGCCACTATGGAGAAAACAAGTTGGAGGTTTCTCAAAAACTTAAAAATAGAAGGGTGCCTCACTGGTCAGTCAGTATAGCATAGGACTCTTGATCTAAGGGTGATGAGTTTGAACCCTACAGTGGGCATAGATTTTTTTTTTAATTCAAAACAGAATTACCATATGACCAAGTATGAATCATTTGGTATTTACTCAAAGAATGTGAAACACTAATTGGTATTTACTACTGGGTACTTACTCAAAGAATCTGAAACATTAAATCAAAAAGATCTACATTCTCCTCTATATTTGTTGCAGCATTATCCACAATAATCAATTTACAGAAACAGCCCAAGTGTCTATCAATAGACGAATGTATAAAGATGTGGTATATATGTGTGTATATATATATGTATATATGTATATATGTATATGTTTTTATGTATATATACATATATATATACAATGCAATATTACTCAGCCATAAAAAAGAATGAAATCTTGCCATTTGCAACAATGTGGGTGGAGCTAGAGAGTATTATGCTAAGTGAAATAAGAAAGAGAAAAACAAATACCATATGATTTCACTCATGTGGAATTTAAGAAACAAAATGAACAAAGGAAAATAAGAGAAAGAGAAAAACTAGGAAAGAGATTCAACTATAGAGAACAAATTGATGGTCATGGCAGGGGGGAATGGGAGAATGGGTGAAATAGGTGGCAGAGATTAAAGAATACGCTTATGATGAGCACTGAGTAATGTACAGAATTGTTAAATTACTTTATTGTACCCTTGAAACCAGTATAACACTGTATATTAGCTATACTGAAATTAAAATAAAAATAAATTAAAACAAATAAAAAACATTGAACAACCCAAAAATTAGAAAAGAAAAAATTCTTTTTTTTCAATGAGTTAAGCATAAATTTATTCCAATATTCTTCTGTACATATGTTTGCAAACATTTACATCTTAATGAAGGAAGATGTTACTTGAAAGCATATTAAACTCAGCTTAGTTTCAATGAGCTAAGCGAAGGACTATTTTTTAAGTTTTTGTTTAAATTCCAATTAGTTAACATACAGTGTAATATTATAGAAAATAAATATTCTAATTGTCAATTACCTTCCCAAATGGTTCAAATGTCTCCATGAGTTCTTCCAAATTTTCTAGATTATTTTTATGCTATATCAATTTCAGAATATTTTTAAAAATGAAATGTTACCCAATTAACTTAGAATAAACCTAATAAGAGAGTCCAATGAAGGATAAAAAAAGACATTTCATACATATTTCACCATGAATACATATTAAAAATAAAATATTGCCTAACAGAATTCAACATAATATTTAAGCATAATACACCATGACCAAGTAATCTAAAAAATGCAAAGATGTTTCAATATTAATATTTAAAATAGGTCAAATATGAATGTGATTCCATCCCTGCCTTGGTTGCAGGGAAGCTAAGATGTAAATTGATTATTCCATTTCAAGCAACAGCATATATGGACAGACATTTTTAATTTAATTTTACCTCTAACTCTATTACACTATTACCCTTCTTAAGCTCTCTCTATGATTTCTTCTAATTTTGTTTTATTGTTTTCAGATATGAGTTTTAGTAAGGTGCCTAAAGTCCCATACAAATAAAATAATCCTAAGTACTATTAGAAATTTATGCACAGTAATGTCCATCACAGAATTTTTTTAAGAAGAAAAAACTAGGGCAGCCTCGGTGGCTCAGCGGTTTAGCTCAGCCTTCAGCCCGGGCATGATCCTGGAGACCCAGGATCCAGTCCCTCGTCGGGCTCCTCAGCCTATGTCTCTGCCTCTCTCTCTCTCTCTCTCTCTCTCTCTCTCTCTCTGTGTGTGTGTGTGTGTGTCTCATGAATAAATAAATAAAATCTTTAAAAAAAAAGAAATATGTTAAAAAAAAAAGAAAAAACTAAAAAGGAAGAAGAAAAGGGGAGGAAAGAGATAGGAAAGAAGGAGGAAAAGGAAAAATTTTTAAGGATGAAAGAAAATGGACCAAAAGGCAGGCAGTTATTGTCTTGCAGAAGAATAATAGGTGAACTGGTTTTCTTCTCTTGATTTTTCTAATTTTTAAAATAATCAATATAACACAAAATGAGAGCAAACACTCTGTAAGGGAAGGAGAAACAAGAGTCATAATGTATTGGGTGATGTCAAGCTTTTTTTAACATTAACTAAAAGTGCAGTTTAAAAAAAGCAAGCAAAAATGACATGAAGATCTTCTAAACAACCTGAGTAGTTCTATATCTTGGAACTTTGGTCAAATAAAATATTTTTTCAAAAAGAAAACAGAATAATCTTTACTGGTGAGGTAATATGGATAAGTACAATGCTATAGTACCATCCAGTCATTCTTAATTATGGCAATTGCTGTCTGACAATTTATATAACAATTGTCCTGTAAATTTTCATGCCATAATCACTATACAATTTAATTATTAAACAACAGAAAAAAAAATAAACAACAACAGAGAAAAGTCATTCTGTGTGTTACCTCATATTCTGAATATAGAGTTTCCTTCATAATAGATACTGGAACAGAGAATTTGGGTGAAGTTGGATTCCAAAACAACTTTGTACATTCTGGATAAGCAGACACCTTTGAAAATAAAATAAAAGGCTATTAGAAACTAACAAATGATCTCTAATGTAAAAATCCAAACTCCCATCAGAAGTGTTTTAACTGGCCAGATAGTGACTTGATTGGTTCCACAGCCTCTGAAAGTCTGAGAAAGACAACTTTTCATATCCATCAGATTAGCAGAAATGTGAAGTTGGCAATTCCAACTGATGCCAAGGATGAGGGGAAACTAGTACAACCACACTGGAGGCAAACTGGCCATTTCTAATAAAATAGAAAATGTATATGCCATATAACTCAGTAATTTCACTTGCAGAAAAATATTCTAAAAAAATTCTAATATATCTAATATATCTCTAATATGCATGAAGAGATATGCACAAGGATGTTCATACAGCATATGAAATAGCAAAACACAAAGCCCGATCTAAATGTCCATTAATAGAAAAATGGATGAATAAAATATGGCATATAACTAACGCTATCAGGCTATTCAAGCCCCAAAATTATAAACCATAGATGAATCTTAGAAGCACAGTACTGACAGTATAATAAGCAAATTTTGGAAGGATGCATACAAAATAGCATTCTTTATATAAATGTCACTAGAACACACAGAACTGTAGTATTTATTATTTAGTGTCACAAATATATCTAATAAAGTATAAAATAATGGACTAAAAAATCACAATTGTAACAGTAACTGCCCTTGGTTAAGGAGGAAGAGAAATGGAATTGGAAAAAAGTATAAAAGGACTCATTATTTTTAAATTTTCTTTTATTTTAAAAAATCAGAAATAAGAGTGACAAAAAGTTAGCATCAATTCTTGATAAAGTGTCCCCAAGTGTATGTTAGTTTGGTTTCTATAATTGTTTGTTTATTCAAACTTTTTCAAAATAAAACTTAAGCATAGGTGAATTTTTAGGAAGCTGAAACTATTCTGTATGATACTGGAATTGTGGCTATATAACATTATGCATTTGTCAAAACCTACTGAGCTTTAGAGCACAAAGAGTGAAACTTTTGTGTGTGCAAATTTTAAAAAATCATTTAGGAAATCAAGAGGAATCCCAGGATGGAATGCAGAATATAACATAACAATCTAATTCTATTATAAACATATGAAACCACCTCACTGAAAGGAGTAGGGGGAAAAGTTGCTGACCTTAGTAGCTTTGGAAATGAGTATAGTTTACAAAAGTAAAGGCAAAAGAAATTGTACATAACATTGTACTTTAGTTGGTGAAGTTACATCCTACAGAAATATGATATTTCTATACGGGAACTGAAGAGTTAAGTAAATGGATGGAAGATGGTAGAAGCCAGGGTTATCCCTGTTGGATTAGGAGTTTAGAAAAAAGCAAGGGAGGATGATCACGTGGTAATGGATTAGAGTTGGAGACATCAGTATGAACTCATGTTTAGCTTAATTTAGGCACAGATGGTTACATGTAGAAATATTTACAGGAGTTAGTATATCATACATATTTCCTTGCTGTGTCAGCTAAGGAGGCCTGGAAGCAACATGCCCCGGTACCAACAAGCACACCTAATGCCTAGATCTTGGTTTCTAATCACATTCTCCAATAAAGTGAACTGTGATTTCTTGTGTAAATGGTTTATCCTATGGACTGGGGCAGGAAATATAAAAGGTGAGCCTGTTTTTCAAAAACAGTGTTTAAAAAAATCTCACTAACAAATTACCACTGGGTGGTTTAAACTAACAGAAATGTATTCTCTCACTGTTCTGGAGACTAGAAGTCCCAAATCAAGTTGTAGGAAGGCCCATGCTCCTTTGAGGGCAGAATCCTTCCTTGCCTCTTCCTAGCTTCTGGTGGTTGCCATCATCCCTTGACATTCCTTAGCTTGCAGCTGCACCATTCCAATCTCTGCCTCCACTGTCACATGGTCTTCTTTCCTGTGTGGTCAAATGGCATTTTCCTCTTATCAGGACCCCGTCCTATTGAATTTAGGGCCCACTCTAAATCCAGGATTCATCCCAAGATTCTGAATTATATCTGCAAAGACGTTATTTCCAAATAAGGTCACATTCACAGGTATTGTGGATTAGAACTTGAACATATCTCTTTGGGGCCACTATTTAATCTAATATTATCATATTAATAATAGGGAAAACAGGAAAACAGGATGTGTAGTATATGGCAAACCTCCATACTACCTTTGTAATTTTTCTTTACTCTAAAACAATTCTACAAAATAAAGTTCATTATCAATAAATAATAATAATAAAGCAAACAATAAAAGAGAAAATTATTTTTAAAAATAGTCAGAGACACTGGGGTGCCTGGGTGGCTTAGTCCTTTGAGCATCCAACTCTTCATTTCAGCTCAGGTCAATCTCAGAGTTGTGGGATTGAGCCTACATCAGGCTGTGCACTCAATGGAGAGTCTGCTGGAGATTCTCTCCCTCTCCCTCTTCCCCTCCATAAAAGGAGGCATAAAAACTAATCAGGCATTCATGACAAAATCTTCAAGAAAATGTGGTAAGATTTTTAAAATAACAGCTGTTTGAATGCATGGTATAATTATTGATAATTATATTTCTATTGACTTTTAATAATACTTAATTGGGCTATTCATTTTCCCCAAAAAGATTTTTCACCAGAAAAATGACCTTATATAATTTTAAAGCATCAACTTGCAAGCATTACTGTAGCATTAACTATGAAACCTTAAGAGTGACATCTCCTGGAGTGTGGGTGTTACACAGACTTTTTAGAATAATACACAAAGACCCAAACACAATAAATAAAGATCCTCGATTATAAGATGACACGGAGTCTTGACCACTTTTATTTCTCATCAGATATACTTCAACTATTCCATAAACTTGATCACATTTCCTATCTACCAAAAGAGTATTTAGAGAAAAATGGATTTTGCAGTTGCCAGGTTAATTTGTTCACCATATCAATGCAAAATTAAGTTTCCATCTCACTGTCCTCTGTTTGCTGGGCACACTGTGTCACTCTATGCTGTTACAGACATAGAGCCAGGAAGTCCTTGCTAAAAGATGAACAAAATCTTCTAAAATCAGCTGACAACTCTTCTTCCAAAGATCACCTAGAAATTAAGAAGATTTCAGGCATTCAAATGATAGGACACATACAATACAGTAATTCCTTCCATGTAGTAGATAGACATCCAGCAGTGTAAGCCTCCAGAATAAAATCATTCCCCTAGAATTAAGCAAGACACACTCCTCTAGATGGGAAGAGAGGAAAATGTATCACTAAGCAAACAGCAACTTTGTGATCAAGGAAAAGCCCAGGTGCACTGTCAAGAGGGCATTTATCAAATTAAACTAGTGACAAAACACTCATCCTGGTAAATTGATTTCCCCAGCAATGCTCAGAACTTTCTAAGAGAAGAACTAGGAAAATGGTTAGAAATGACAAGGTTGGTAGCTGCTAGTTCTTAAGAGAATAGAGACTGCACAGCAAATGGAATTACCATTAAGCAACCAGCTTGACTTGGTATAATAGCACCAGCACAGCCCCTACGATTACTATGTATATTATAACCCAACACAATAACTCCTGTTCATGCTGATAAGCCAAGGTCAGAACATTCTGTTCACTAAGGGAGAGAGACATGCAAATTAGTTCCTCGTGGTAAATTAAGCTTCATATAAGCGAAACATAAGGATGAACGAGACTTTTCAAAATGTGGTTTGAGACTCTAAAGAGCTCAAGACCTTTCCAAGGGTCTTTTCAAGACCTTTTCAATACCTTTCCACGCTTGAAAACTATTCCCTCAATTATATTTAGAGCCTACTTTCCTTTCCTCTGTGTTGAAGTTTGCACTGATGGTGCCAAAAAATAAAATAAAATAAATCAAGTAAAACTGATGTCACCTTAGCATGAATCAAGGCAGCTGCACCTTAAAAATGCCCCCAGAAAGCAGGAAAAATTAATTTTATTACATCTCCACTTTTAAGTACACTTTTTTTTTTAAAGCATACATATGCAACCAAATGAGAAAACACATAAAGTGTTTCTGTGGCCATAGTGAAGGAGGATAGGGGTTTCAAGGAAAAACACATGTGCTGTTGTTAGAGTTGTGGCCTGAATTAGCCACCATTTTCATTTGAGAGGACAGACATCAAACTGTTCATTCAGACTTTAATATACAGAAAGCATTTTCTTGATAATGAATGAAGAAATCCCGTCATTTCCAATAAAACCATTGAGAGCATGTGTGCCCATGAAAAAAATTAAGATTTAGTAAAAATTAGAATTTTGGAAAATTCCCAAGGTGTAGGAGTGCTGACCACACTGACTCCATCTTTGGTCTGCACAGTAACCTCCCTCAGTCCCACATATTCCAGGCCATATGGAGGTTAATGTATACCCTGACTGGAACGTGGGAAGGCTTATTCCGATCTTCCCTGGAGTGCTGCATATAAAGCTCCACTTTTGGTAACTAGTAGAGATGACTGGTACACAGATGACATCACTTTAGATAACTACCCTTTGACCTCACCTCCACGCCCCTCACTCTATAAAAGCTAAGGATTAAGGTCCAGATTGAGGTCCAGATTGGACAGAGAATAGCTGCATAGTGTCTGAGTCATTTGTGCACCCAATCCTCTGTCGGTAAGTTACCCTGAATAAAACTGTGTGAATAGTATGGAGTGGTTTGCTTTGTTTTTCAGTCTCACAGTGACTTCTCAGCCTGGAAGATACTTTACTATCCCTCCTCTACTTTCTAACACAATGGTAAAACATTTTTCTGATAATATTAAAAATAAGATATTTTAATGTTACATACATACATAGTGAAATGTATCAACATTTGAAGATCTACATAATGAAGAACAAATATCCAGTGTACAATGTTACAAAATCATAAATGAGTAAAAAATCCACTCAAAGTACAAAACAATAGATTTTAATGTATCAAGATATGAAAAAGTCATTGACACAGCTTCAGATTTCAATTGCAACAAATATTTTTAGCTGCGGGAATTTTCACTTAATACATTCTCTTTTAGCTACACAAATTATCATTCAATATTACCTCTATAACTAAGTTTAATTGCTCTTTTTTTTGCTCTAATGAAGACAATTTTTTACTGAACTTTTTTGTTTTGAGATAATTGTAGATTCACATGCAGTTTTAAGAAATAATAAAAAAGATCCCATCTATCCTTTACCCGGTTTCCCTCAAAGGTAACATCTTACAAAACTATAGTACAATATCACAAATATTAACATTAATACAGTCAAAAACATTTTCATCACCACAAGGATCCTTCAGGTTGTCCTTTTATGCGACACAGTCATCCAATGCCCCCATCCTGAAATTCTAGAAACAGCTAATCTGTTTTCCATTTCTATAATTTTGTCACTTCAGGAATGTTATATAAGGAAACCATACAGCACGTAATCTTTCAAAATTGTCTTTTTCAGCGTAATTCTCTGAAGACTCATCCTTGTAGTTGTATATATAAAGAGTTCTTTTCTTTTTATTGCTGAGTGCTAGTTGCATGTTCAGTTAAAAAGAGGGAGGGGGGCACCTGGTGGTTCAGTCAGTTAAGTGTCTTACTTTGGCTCAGGTCATGATCTCTGGGTCCTGGGTATATAAATAATTTATACAACTCAACACCAAAAAAAACAAACCAAAAAAATCCAATAAAAAATGAGCAGAAGATCTGAATGGACATTTTTCCAAAGAAGACATACAGATAGCCAAAAGCCTCATGAAAAGATGCTCAGCATCACTAATCATTAAGGGAAATGCCTTAATCAAATCAAAACCACAAGATATAATCTTATCTTGTCAGAATGGCTAGAATTAAAAAACAAAAAATAACAAATATTGACGAGAACATGGAGAAAAAGGAACCCCTGTGCACTGTTGGTGGAAAATGTAAATTGGTATAGACACTGCCGCAAACAGTATGGAGGTTCCTCAAAAAATTAAAAATAGAAATACCATGTGATCCAATAATTTCACTACCAGGTATTTGCCCCATTCCAGCCTTCCTGGTCAGCAGTCTTCTCCTTCTCCTTCTGCCCCTCCACTCCACTTGTGCTCTCTCTGTCTCTCTCACAAATAAATAATTAAACTCTTCAAAAAAAAAAGACAGATAAAACCCACATAAAAATTATTGAAGTCTTCAATAATTCTTAAGATTATAAAAAGGGTCCTGAAACCAAAAAGTTTGAGGACTCTAGAGAAAAGTAATAGTCAAAGGAAGTTCTTACTTCCTCTCCTGTGAGTTGTAGATAAGGTTTGTGAACACGTTCTCTAGTTCCTTGTGTCCATTCAGGAAGTACAACTGGTGGTGGTGGAAGGACAGGCACATATTCTTGATTGTGATCCACAACAGGAATTCCTTGCAGTATTCTATAGTATGATAAAAACAATAAACTTTAAACTTGTTTATCAGTGAGTGAGACTCACTGATGAGTCTCACTTCATATCTCTGCTGATATAAACACACTAGCATTTGATATCTGTCCTAGGCAGAAATCGTGTAGAAGTGAGATAATCAGAAATGGGAAATAATTCAATATAATTTATCTTTGGTTCTGTATACATTTTAGTAGTAACCTTTATGATGGTCTTATTATATTGGAATAATAAATTCAACCTGTGAAAACCTGGTTTACAAGAGAAGTAAAAAGGTTTCCACTTTCTGATCACTAAGCCGTTTCCCGCTCTAAGCCCACAGGAAATGGTCTCATTTCTTAGAGTGAGGTAAAGCATCAGCCCAGGCAGGACTGCCTCTCACATTAAAGCTTTCTCTTCTTGAATCATATATCATGTCAGGATGAACGAAAAAACTATGGCATTAAGTCTTTCCTTCTAGGCTACAAACTCTCTCTATATGAGGATATACATGAGACACAAAACTTATAAACAAAAGCTTTAATTAAGCAAAAGAGGTGAGCTAAATGAAAATTTGAAGGCAAAATATATTGACTGACAAACTGCTTAAAAATACATTGAATTTGTATTAAATCTTGTGTCAATTTGTACTAATTTTTGCACTTACTATAAAAGAATATAAAATGAGTACAGGGATCCCTGGGTGGCACAGCGGTTTGGCACCTGCCTTTGGCCCAGGGCGCGATCCTGGAGACCCAGGATCGAGTCCCACATCGGGCTCCCGGTGCATGGAGCCTGCTTCTCCCTCTGCCTATGTCTCTGCCTCTCTCTCTCTCTCTCTCTGTGTGTGTGTAACTATCATAAATAAATAAAAATTTAAAAAAAAGATTTAAAATGAGTACAAAATGGGCCTGCACCAAATATAGCTACATCAATTTCACATGGAAGTATTTTTTAAGAGTTTATTTATTCATGAGAGATACAGAGAGAGAGGCAGAGACATAAGCAGAGGGAGAAACAGGCTCCATCCAGGGAGCCCGATGTGGGACTCGATCCAAGGGCCCCAGAATCATACCCTGAGCTGAAGGCAGACGCTCAACCACTGAGCCACCCAGGGATCCCTCACATGGAAGTATTTAGAACCAATGTTACCTCTTTTTGGTATACCATTATATGAACAATCACTTTATGAGCCATCAAATATGAAGATTAAGAGTACACAAACCTCCCAACTGACTTAAGTTACTTAATAATATGCTGAAACCCTCAGATCCTATCATACCAGCTCTTAAAAAAACAGGCTCATGGAGATATGGCTTGCCAAAGGAGAGTCACAGAGAAAAGTCACCTATCTCAACTAGTCAAAATAATTTAATTCAAAGAGAAGATAAAGTTCAACTGCCAATATGGTGAATATACTAGACTGCCACTCAACACCCAATTACCCTCCTTCTAATGTGCTTTCCTGAACTACTGAGATAAAACTCTCAAGCAGCCGGCCACTTAGATGTGATTTAGGATCCACTAATTTGAAATTTTTCTCCACACTCTCCCTACTTCCCTCTTCATTTCTACAGAAAAGAGCTAATAATCCTTTCTTGAGTTCTTCCCTTTAGGAAACATCCTTTCAGACTAAAAAATCTCTCATATCCAACCTCTCCCTCATGCCTAGCTGGAATCCCCAGTTCTGTTCATTCTCCTTTTTTTTTTTTTTAAAGATTTTGTTTATTTATTTATTCATGAGAGACAGAGAGATAGAGATAGAGAGGCAGAGATACAGGCAGAGGGAGAAGCAGGCTCCATGCAGGGAGCCTCATGTGGGACTCAATCCGGGGTCTCCAGGATCATACCCTGGGCTGAAGGCAGGCGCTAAACCGCTGAGCCACCAGGGCTGCCCTATTCATTCTCCTTCTATGGTGTCTCTCCTGTCCATTGCATTTTCTCTCATTTGAGTCCTAAGATATCATCTTTGCTGGTTCCTCACTTAGAATCTCTCTCCTCCAATCCATTCTATATACCCTGCCAGGGATGTCATCAGCCACCCCCTTCCAAATACTTTAATGACTACACATTGTATAAACCCAAGCTCCTGGGCCTTGCCTTCAGGGTCCTCCATAGTCTGGGCAATATCTACTTGCCAATCCTACTTCCCTTCCCTAACTCCTGGCCAAACCTATATTCGCTATGCTAAAGGTGCCTGAGGTGTCAAGATTACTAAGGGGCAGTAGGGAAGACAGGCAAAACAAATGACAATATAATGCAGCTATAAAAATGATGAAAAGAAGGCTTTCAGGTTGCAATGCATTCATGACACCTTTATAAATCCCCCTCTACCTGGTATAAATTCATCTTTCCTTCCTAGTTTTCCTGCTGCATTTGACCTGATTTTTCATCATAGAATGTAGTATTTTTGATTCTGTATAACTTTTTCACAGTAGACATAGACTGGTCTGAAGAGAAAAGTGATTCTTATTAATTTTCTATCTTCTGTGGATGCAAATGTAGTAGGTACTGAATAAGCATTGTTGTATTTTGGCACAGCAAAAAAGTCTCACAGCCAAAGCCAGTCAGTCCCACACTCTGTCCTGGGGAACTGAGAATCACAGGTCAGTATGATGTACTACAGCGGTTCTCAAAGTGTGCTCCCTAACCAGCATCATTAACATCACATAGGAACTTTCTAGAAAATGCAAATTCTTGACCCCCATTATACTTAGTGAATCAGAATCTCAGAATGGATCCAGTCATCTGTGTTTTAACTAGCCCTGTGGATGATTCTGATGTATACTGAAGTTTGAAAACCACTAATGTAAAACCATTGTTGTATTACTGAAATCTTGCCTAAAACAACCTGATCATTAGAGTATTCTGGGAGTTTGTCAAATCTATAGCTTCCCAGATTCCCTCCTCTAGAGATTCTAATTCAGGGGGTTTGGGATAGAACCAAGGAATTGATACACTTATCATAGACTCCAGGCAGTCCTTACCCAGGGGAAAGCTAAAATTCACTGATGTGGTGAGAATAGCTAGCTTTTGGAATGAGGCTAAAACCAGGATTTTAGCCTCACTTTGGCCATTTGCTGTGTTATGTGGGGTATATCATTTTTCCTTCTTACATCTCAGTTTCTTCATCTATCAGTAGCAACAGTAATCATGTCTTTCAGGATCAAATGCTTAGAAATAACATATATGAGTTTGCACACAGTGCATGATCAGTATGTGGTTGATATTACAATTAGTATTGCTATTTTCATTGAGGGTATTGAATGAAGGACACATGTCCACCTCTCTCAGAGTAAGTTAAACCTCTTTCCCTGTCTCCTGTGGGCCAGAGATATAAAATGTATTTCTTATTGTAGATTGCTATTAGAGAAGCTTGAGAAGCTTGCTCTAAGCTGTACTTTTTAGAAATCTCTGCATACATATTCTATGAGTTGCATAAAAGTGAACATGAGCTACCTCCTGTGAAGCAAAGAGAAGGGTTCTCCCTCCAGGACCCTTCTGCTCTCCTTGCTGTTACTCTAACCAAAAAAAGTCCCCACCACCACACCTTTACTATCCCTTCCTAATGAATTTATCTTGCTCCCTGGGGAACAAAACCTAGAAGAGGATTCACAGGATGGAGCTCACAGCTGTTTTTATACAATTCAAAGAAGATGCATACAGGGATATTTTAGGAGTGCTTATGTGCAAAAGTTTTGCCAAAAATGTACTTACATGCAATAGGATATTCTATTCCACACAATGGTTTTTTTAAGTGCTTATAGTAAACCACTAAATTGATTTCACAACCCCTTTTTTGGTCACAATCTACAATTTAGGAAATAGTAATTTACAAAAAATGTTGTTTGAAAAGCAAACTCCTAGATCTAGAAAAGACTTAAAGAGTTCATCTTCTTGAAAATTACAAATAATTTTCTTTAGTATAATCTTAAAAATTTGTAGCAGAAGTAATGAACACTTTGAATACTTTTTAAAAATTCAGGGAATATAAGCTTAATAAAATAATAAATCTAAAGAAGAATAAGAGTATAACTATACAGATTTTCTCTTTTTTTACAAAATTATGATTACAGAAGTGGGGGATTTTATTTTTAATCACTGTAACTTCATTGTTACATGCAAACAGTGACATCTGGTGGAATGACATTGCTTTGCTTTAAAAAAAATTTCAGCTTTCACATGCTGAGTTATGAAATCAGATAAATGTTCAAATAATTCCTGTTCTTATATTTCCATCTAAAAGAAAAAAACACGAATCTAATATTTCATCAAACACTGATAGTGTATAGTAAAATGACTTCTAACATCCCAATCTGTATTTTTTTAGATATGCTTAAAGCTTACTTAAGTATAAGGGTTATTTGTTAAAAATGGATTTAATTGCGGTTACTATTGATTCTACTTCTAACTCTGACACCAACTGTGATTCAGGGTGAAATTTATCCTCAGTTTCCTGATCCATAAATATGAGAAAGTTAGGCTAGGAGAAGAGTTAAGATCTCTTATGGCTCTAAAACGTACTTCTGTGACATATCCCCAGCTAGACCTCAGACAAGGATTAAGTCTTATGTGCTTTGTATATTTTAGGTCATTGCTGGATTATGTACCAAGGAACAAGGCCAAGTAAGGGGTGGGGGTGGGGTCAGGATTAGACCTAACCATTGGAAGACAATGCAGGAAATGGGGCATAGTGGGGGAAAGTCAGTTCCAGATACCCACATTGGAAGAAAACAGAGCAGAAGATAGAATACAATATTCCAAACATAGTATGACAGACCAGGTGATGGTGCACTAGAAGTGGCATCAAAAAATTCTGACATAGGACAATGGCACATTCTAGTGGGGGGCAACCAGTAATGGGGAGAACAAAACCAGGTAGTACTCAGTGAAAGCTTTCAGTAATTAAGTAATTAATATCAGGGAAGTCTACCACAGTTAGCAAGGCCCCAGCTCTGGCCTTGTACTCAGAAATAGGATTTCAATTCTTAAGAGGGAACAAGCAACATAAGAACCTCCACCCTAATATAAAGCAGAAGCCTTACTTCCAATGTTGCATCACAATGGATCAAATATAAAACATCAAGGTTAGGGGTGCCTGGGTGGTTCAATTATGTGTCTGCCTTTGACTAACGTCATGATCCTGGAGTGCTGGAATGCTCAGCAGGGAGCCTGCTTCTCTCTCTCCCGCTGCTTGCCACTCCCCCTGCTTGTGCTCTCATCTGTCAAAAAAATAAGTAAAATCTTTATATATAAAGATTTTAATATATTAAAAAATAAAAATAAAACACCAAGGTTAAATAAAATATCCATATCTCAAACTATTCAACTAGAGATTCTCAGATTCTTTCTAGCTAATATCAAGATTGGTTCCAACAAGATAAGAATAGTATTCAGAATGAAGCCTGAAAAGAAAAAAAATGAGAGGATCTGCACAAGTTCACAAAATAGTGGGATAGAATGCTAACTATATTTAGAACCAAAGAGATGTAGGTCTGAATCTTAGCTTTTATCATCCCTATATACAAGAACTAATCATTTAATCTCTAAACTACATTTTCTTCATATTAGAAATGGAATGGTTTTATCTGTTTATATAAAGTTGTTGTTAATACTAAATTATATTGGGACACTTGGGTGCTCAATTGGGTAAGCATCTGACCCTTGATTTTGGCTCAGGTCATGATCTCAGGGTCCTGGGATTAAGCCCTATGTTGGGCTCCATGCTCAGTGGGGAGTCTACTTGAGGATTCTCTCTCTATATCCTCCTGCCCTTCTCTCCACTCATGTCCTCCCCTTCTTCTCTCTTAAATAAAGAAATCTTTTTTAAAAGTACTAAATTATATAATAAATGCACCTCAATACATTTTCTTTTTTCATATTCAAAAATCACCACAATATTTAGGAGATTCAAATAAAATCTTTGAAATGTAAGCACACTATATATATATAGTTAATTTGTAAACTATATGTAGTAGAGATAGTAAGCCAAAATAATTTATTCATGTGTATTTCAGTTTCAAAATAAAAATCCTCAAAGGAATATAAACTGCAAAAACAACATCTTTAATATCATTTTATAAGATATATGTATATATAATATATGTACATGCACAGAAAAAAAGGCCTAGAAGTATCTTTGCCTTATAGACAACCAATGGAAAAGGCTGGCCTCAGGTATAATAGTTAACAATCACAGAGAAAATATGTAGAGGCAAAATTATCAGAATCTGGTCTATCCTACTCCCAACAACTTTCAGGATTCTGAATGACTAAATCAGGAATATTAAACTGTATCTTCCGGTGCTCCTACTTAAGATCTAAACATAGTATTCTAATGTCTCCAAGATGAGCAGTCAGGAAATGCCAGGTAAGTCTGGTATTAACTTTGAGCAACCAGAAATGACCTATCTTCATTCAAAGTGTGCAGTGTATACTGTGAAGTATACATAAAAATCAAATATGAGTTCTGTGAAGAAAGTCTGCAAAGTATAAGGAAGAAATATATCATTTAAAAGTTATATGAAGAACATACTTTTGAAAATAATTTATTAAACAACTCAAAAAGTATTTTATTTTTTAAAAGATTTATTTATTTGTTTGAGAGAGAGTGTGTGTGAATAGCAGAGGGGCAGAGTGAGGGGGAGTGAAACAGATACCCCACTGAGCAAGGAGTTTGGCTCAGGGCTGGATCCATCACAAGGAGACCATGACCTCACCTGAAATCAAGCATGCGTTGCTCAACCAACTGAGCTATCCAGGCGCCCCTCAAAAAGTGTGTTTGAGGGGATCCTTGGGTGGCTCAGCGGTTTAGCCCCTGCCCTAGGCCTAGGACATGATCCTGGGGTCCTGGGATCGAGTTCCGCATCATGTTCCTGCATGGAGCCTCCTTCTCCCTCTGCCTGTGTCTCTGCCTCTCTCTGTGTGTCTCTCATGAATAAATAAATAAATTTTTTTTAAAAAAAAAGTGTGTTAGAAAAAGTGTGCTTGCTT
This sequence comes from Nyctereutes procyonoides, assembly GCF_905146905.1. Lineage (NCBI taxonomy): Eukaryota > Metazoa > Chordata > Mammalia > Carnivora > Canidae > Nyctereutes > Nyctereutes procyonoides. The sequence goes on from NW_026575145.1 coordinate 10,139,408, forward strand.
GACAAAAATTTATCAAGTAATTTTTTTCAATTCTTTCATGAAACATGCAACAAAAGTTCAGATAAGACAAAAGACTTAGATTTTTCTTAAGACAGTAACAGAATTAAGAAAAAAAGAAAATGCTATAGCAGTATTAAAATGGTAGTTAGAAGAATTTTTTAAATTTATACTGCAGAAAATGAAACAATTGATATGGAACAAAGGTTTGGGAAATGAATGTAAGCAAAGTGATGATAAATGTAGAGGATAGATAATAAAGATCCAACATACGGCTAATTGATAAACCTGAAGAAAGTCACCAAATAAATAGAATGGAAATACTATTTAAAATAAGATAGAAAAAGTCCTAAACTGAAGAGCTGTATTTGCATATTAAAAGGGCTTTCTAAAAAAATAATAAATAAATAAGTAAATAAATAAATAAATAAATAAATAAATAAATAAAATAAAAGGGCTTTCTTTGTATCAGGAAAAATTATTTTATAGGGAAAATTAATTAAAAAGCAATCCACACCCAAACATGTGCTAGTGAGATTATTTAAGGCAAAATTTAAAGTCCAAGAAGCATCTAGGAGAGGTGGAGAAGAAACAGATTACTTGCAAATAAACTAAAAGCAGGCTGGCTTCAGATTTCTATCTCATAACATTAGATATCAGATAATAATACAAATTTAAAAACACATTGATAAATATTGGCAAATATGGCATATTATAGGAAATAGCCAAGAACTAAAACAAGAAAAAGGGAGAGAATATAAAGTAAGATGACAAGAGTAATATCAAGTATATCTGACATGACAATAAATGAATAAGGGGTGATCCAACCTATCATAAGAAAAATTGATTGGCTAAAACAAAACATTACAGTCTATGCAATCTACAAGTGACACAATTAAGAACAGTTAAAAATAAAAGGGCAAATATATACCATATAAAGCAAGCAAAAAAATAGGACAAAGTAGGGTTTCACTTTTTATGGAATTAGTGTACAATTTATAATGAAAACAAAAAGACCACAGTCAACAGTTTCTTTAATTTCCTTCCACATACACACACACAAAAATTGTATATAATCATATTTCTGTTTATATATTTAGTTCTACCTCCTTTCAGCACATAGAGCACTATCTCATTCTTAATCATGATTGTAATATATCTCATCATTGGATGTACCATAAAAAAAATCTTCCATTGATAAACACCCAAGCTATTTCCAGTTTTTAATTATTATAAGGACAATGAACATCCTTCTGCATGAATCTTAGTAAATGATAGTCATCAACATATAAATAATATTTAAAACTTTGGTAAGTAGGGGAGAAAAGAGGTCCTGTATAAGTTTGGGCAGTCCAATGTTTTGAAGTCAAGAGATAAGGAGACAACAATGGTAGACCTAAGAAGGCAGAAAGGTAGAAGAAGGTAGACTGAGAGGCAGAAAGAGAACCAAAAAAGAGTATAATCCAAAAGGTCAAGAGATTAAAGTGTTTTAGGGAACTGTGCAACTGTGCAAAATGCTACTAAAAAATCAAGTTGAGAACTGTGTATCTTATAGCAAATCTGATAAGGTCATTCTTCCTCAAAAAACTCTATCAATGACTTCCCAGTACACTGAGAATAAGAATCTCTCCCCCAAGACCCCATATACATGCCCTCACACACACACATACAGAGTATCTGTAAAATCCTACATGATCTTATTCATGCCTTTACTCACCCTCCATTACAACACTGCTCCTCCTGTTCTCCAATGCTAGACTTCTTTCTGATTCTTAGATGAGTTCTAACTGTTCACAACAGGGACTCTCAAACGTCAATGTACATTCAAGATAACTGCATTTCTAACAAGTTCCCAAGTGATGTTGATTGACTCTCCAGGTTGCAATGTATCATTTCCTCAAACCTTCCAAGATAATCAGGAAATCTTCCAAATTTCCACAGCACCCTGCACATCTGCATATTAATTGTTACATTCTGGATAAGTAATTTACCACCTATTTTTCTGCTAATCTCCACAATTCCCTGAGGGCAGAGATTATGTTTCTCTTGCTAGCAGATGCTTCCCTAGTGGGTAACTATGCGTGCCACACAGTAGGTACACAAAGATATTTGCTGATTGATTTAACTGATTATTCAGATCTGTCTTGCTTGACATGAAAAGATAATTATAATACAATTTAAGAAATCAGGTTACAAAACATTAGGTACATAGCATTATCCCCATTTTCTTCTATGACATTTATTTGTATAGATTAAAGTCTGGAATCACCTATTTAAGAATGTAAACAGTTTTGTCTCTGGATGGCAAGATTTTGAATTTGGCAAGTTGTTTTGCACTTTTTTGCAAATTTGCTAAAGTGTTGTATTTTTATTATTTTGTAACAAAATAAATGAAATTAAACATTAAATTCTGACATTTAATCTTTGGTTTTCCAATTGTTGCACTTGCTGCTGTTTTAGTGTATAGAACTAACTGTCTACATCTTTTCAAAATGTGACTAAGAATTTCTCTTGTAATTTGAAGCCAGGTGGAGGGTTAGGTCTGGGATCTATAGCCTAAGTACTACTTACCACCAGGAAGCTGGCTATAAGTTGAACCTGACTTGAAAAGGTCAGCCAATGTTTGTAAGACAGCATTTTTTGCCAACTCTTTCTTTATTGATGGTGGATCAACAAAATACACAAGCAATTTTACATAGACAAGTCAGTGAAATAGAACATCAGTCCATAAATAGACTCAGTAACACATTGGAATTTAAGGTATGAGAAGTTGGCATTTCAAATTAGTGAGGAAATAGGATTATTTATGGAATAAATGATAGGCAACTGCTTTGTCATTTGGGAAAAAATAACGCTCATTATTCTTACCAAATTAATAACAGATGGATCAAGGAAAGCTATAAAATTACTAGAAAAAATATGAGAAAATACATTTATGTTTAAATACATTTATGTTTAAATACATTTATGTTTTCTAAAAATGATAACAAGAATAGAACACATGTGAAGTGATTTCTTGTTTTTATTACATAAAATTAAAATTTCTGGATAGCATAAAACACCACAAACAAAATTAGAAAGCAAAAAACAAATTAAAAGAAAATATCTATTACCTATAACAAATAATTAAAATCTTTAAATAAAAAAATCACTTATAAATCAATAAGGAAGAAATGACTCAATAGAATAGGAATTGATAATTCTCAAAAGGAGAAAAATAGCAAAAAAGACATCTAAAAGTGTGCTCACTCTTACTAAAAATGAATAAAAATATAATAATAAAAAGATGTTTCCTCATCAGATTAGAAAAAATCAAGAAGATAGACAATTAATTGTTTGATAAGGGTGAAAGGAAATGAACAGTATCATAAATCACTGATAGCAGTAGAAGTCCATATAATTTTTCTGGAGAAAAGTTGCATCAAAAAGTTTAAATAAGTCCACACTTGGAATCTTCTTACACAGTAGCTTGGTTAAGTTAGTAAATAATATGAAAATATTTAAATGTGCACATATAACCTTGGGTGAAAAATCAGTCTATAGAATTCTATACATGGTTTAAACAAATTCACATACAAGAGATGTTAGAAGGTTATTCACCAAACTGTTAACTAATCTAAGTGTTTAAACACTTCTCATGTTTTACCTTATTTTAAAACTCCAAATCTAAAATTCCATGCTAAGAATTCTAACTAAACAACTATAAACTTCTCTTTAGAGCACAGAAACTTTAGGGATGCCTGGGTGGCTCGGTGGTTGAGTCTGCCTTTGGCTCAGGACATGATCCCGGAGTGTCGGATCGAGTCCCATATTGGGCATCCTGCATGGAGCTTGCTTCTCCCTCTGTCTATGTCTCTTCCTCTCTCTGTCTCTGTGTCTTTGTGAATAAATAAAATATTTTTTAAAAAATAGAATACAGAAACCTTAAAGGAAAATTATAAGCAATATGAAACATTTTTTATAGTTCTCATCAAAATTGCTATTTAGCAAGATAAATGTAAGTTTGAACAATATATTGTTATTTTAAATAAACTTAACTATGTACCTATGCTACTCCATTAAAATATCCTTGACTCTTAATCCTAGGAAATAAGCTGAGGGTTATTGGAGGGGGAATGGAGGGACAGGTAACTGGGTGATGGACATTAAGGAGGGCACGTGATATAATGAGCACTGGGTGTTATATACAACCGATTAATCACTGACCTCTACCTCTGAAACCAATAACACATTATATGTTAATAAACTGAATCTAAATTTAAAAATTTTTAAATACCCTTAGTGTTCACCACAAATAACAATTACTATATGCAGAATTAGGAAAGCATTAAAATGATATAACCACAAAAATTGTTATGCTTTGTTAACTATTCATCTCACAGAAAAACCAAAAAAATCACCAGATGAAAGGGGATTCATTTTGTGTTTACAGTTACCTTTCTTGAGAACACTTATTAGTGCAGAAAAAATTATACATTTCTCCGAATTTGTAGGCTCAGCAGACAGATATATTTTGAAAAGGTTAAGCTATGTTTAGCAAGGTAATCCTCAAGAGATGGATGCCAGAGAATTAAATATTCAGTACTTAAATTAACTTCTTATTTGGTACTTAGGAACAAATTGCCAAGAATTATCATCATCAAATAGAACATTTATTGACTCTCTTGGAAAAAGAATGATCTACTTGAAGAAAAAAAAATTTAGAATTGGAAAGGAACCAGTATTTTTAACACTTTGCATGACTAATAGAAGCTGTAACTCCTCAAAATATTGCTTAGCTTACAATGCCAATAGAAATTATTCAAAATAGTAGTTCCATGACTACTAGATTATGTTTATGTCTTTTTTTCCAACTCGCAGCTTTAGGCTTTTAAAAGATATTCCAACAGTCATATAGAACTGTTACTTTCTACCAGAGAAGCAGGAAGTTTTGAAATTTCCAAAATTCTTCACATGTAATTTGTTTCAAAAATTTCAAAAACACTTACTGATAAATCAAAACTAAAAGACTTCGATGTAAAAGATTAAATTAAATCCTTGAAAAATATTTTTGCCTCAATAGAAAATAAACATGAGAATAACCTTCTTTTAGGAATTCAAATTGAATTTCATTGTGATTACTGAACACAGGGAAACCAGATGATTTTAAACCATGAAAGAATGCAATAAAATATTACAATTCTTACTAAAACTCAAGTTTGAAGAAATGAGCTCAGAATAGACCATGAAAATAGTGGGTTAGTTACTAATAATTTTGTGATAGCTCATGTAATTAAAAGTGGTCTTTTAAAATATCCTCATATTTTAATGAAGTATTTAAAATATAATACTTAAAATGTTTCTATTTAAATTTAACTTAGTATTTAATGTTCTCAATATTCTCAGATGTGTAGTAGATGATGTTTCAGGATTCCTATCAGCTCTTCTGAAAAGCAAGAGACTTACAAATATGCATTGTCTTTTTTTTTAAGATTTTATTTATTTATTAATGAGAGACACACACACACACAGAGAGAGAGAGAGAGAGAGAGAGCGGGGGGCAGAGACACAGGCAGAGGGAGAAGCAGGCTCCATGCATGGACCCTGATGTGGAACTCAATCCTGAGACTCCAGGATCACTCCTTGAGCCGAAGGCAGATGCTTAGCTGCTGAGCCACCCAGGCGTCCCATGAATATGCATTCTCAAAGGGCAGGTGATATTGTCCCCAATGGGGTGAAAGTTGTTGCCTGGGTAGGGAGATGATGAAAGCTTACTCTTTTTATGTATATGGCATACATACACATACACACAGACATGCATATAAATGTATATATGTATTTGTGTGTGTATATGTGTAATAGATACAGTCCCATAAAGAGATGCAACATTTATCTAGGATATTAAAATTTAATGGAGAAGGGCAATTAGGAGGAAAAGTCTAAAAGCCCTCCTTAAAGGAGTGATAATGAAAAAAAGTTTGAAAAACTTTTTCAAAACATAGTTTTGAAAAAAACTATGTTAGACACATCTGTATTCTTATCACTATCCAAAGATGAGAGCTTGGGCAAGCAACCTGATATTACAGAGCCTAACCTTCTTCAAGAATAAAATGGAAATTATGACTTTTTACAGTTGAAGACTTACAAAGAAAAAATGCAAAACACACCACATAGTGTTAGGAATGTAGTTTCTGCTAAATAAATGTGAGCTCCCTTCCCTTTTCTCCTCTCTTTTGAGGATGTTATAAATTACGTGCTCACAAAAGAATATTCAGATGACAAAAGGAAAGTGAGACATGAAGAGAAATGAAAGAAACTCCACAGGCAATGAGTTTTATACATGATCACTGGACTTAAGCATGTCCAATGGTGGTGTGAAATCTAAAAGAATGACTTTGTTGGGGTTTTTTTTAAGTTTTTTTTTAATTTATTTATTCAGAGAGAGAGAGAGAGACTGAGAGACAGAGACACAGGCAGAGGGAGAAGCGGGCTCCATGCAGGGAGCCAACACAGGACTCGATCCTGGGTCTCCAGGATCAGACCCCAGGCTGCGGGCGGCGCTAAACCTCTGCGCCACCGGGGGTGCCCTAAAAGAATGACTTTGAATCTCAAATCTGTGATTTTCTTGATTGTATAAGCCTGGCAAAGTGGTTTGATTTTTATGAGTCACAATTTTCACATCTGTACTCCAGAGTTGTTATGAAGAACAAATGAGCTAAGGTATGTGACACTTTTTGGTAACTAGACACCACTAAACTAAAGTTACCTTATAATAGGCCACCATCTATGTTATTAATAGCTGGAAATGAAGACACTGTCCAAGACTGTACATACTGGGAAGTAATGGAAAAGGACAAAAACTCCTCTCTCATGTCTAAATACAGAATTGAATCTTCAAAATCTAAACCTCAATGGCAGAATTTCTTTGACAGTTTAAATCCAATTTAAAAGAAAATTACCAGTGGAACTCTTACCTGTTTCTTCGCTCTTCATCTGTAAAGTGACCATCTAAGAAAGAGGTTCCCAATATCGCAAGCAAAGTATTGTGACCTTTCTTGTCAGCTGTATGGTACACTCGAGAAGCCAAGTGCAAGTTAACAGGCAGCTTCTGGGCTGGGATAGTGGTACACAGATCATGAAGGGTAGGAGTGCGGTAGTCTTGCAAAATTCTGCAGCAGAAAAAAAGAAAGTGGACTTCTTTGATCATTTTGTGGTCTTTTGATATAAAATACATTGACTTTGATGGTTTAGTTTAGGCTCTAAAATGGGTGTCTAAATGTATGGGATTTAAAAATATAATAATGGTTTATAACAAATTTAATATCACCATTGACCAGATCCAACTTTCTGATGACAATCTCAACCTATATGACTTACAGATACCTCAAAAACAATAGGTCTATAAACAAACTCATTGTCATCTCACCCTAAATCTCTTCCTTCCTGATTTCTGTAATTCAGTTGGTGATACTATACCTAGCCATCATGCATTATGTCTTTGCTACTCTGAACAAATGCTAATGTCCCAGAAGAAGTAGAACAACACAGTACATGATCTATTAACCAGCATCAATAGAACCCAGGTCTCTAAGTTTATGCAGCACGTTCCTTCCCACTGTGCTAGAAACTGCCTCTCTCTTGCCTTTCCAAAGTAGAGAAGAAGGCATGAAGACCTTTTTTTTTTTTTTTTAGATTTTATGTATTTATTCATGACACAGACCAAGAGAGGCAGAGGGAGAAGAGGGAGAAGCAGGCTCCACGCAGAGAGCCCGAGGCAGGACTCGATCCCAAGACTCGATCCCGGGACTCCAGGATCATGCCCTGAGCCGAAGGCAGGTGCTGAACCGCTAAGCCACCCAAGGATCCTCCATGAAGATCTTTTTAATTCCCATTGTCACTTGCCATCCAATCAACAAATACATACTGAGCACCTACCAGGTACTACTACTACTACTCTGTGCTCGATGATTTACACACATTCTCTATAATTCCCACAATGAACTTACTATATGGGAGGTATTATTATTTTAGAGCAGGTTTATTTTGGATAGGTCATAAAATTAGTGAGTAACTACTAAGATCTAGATACAATGCTGCAGACCAAAGTGGTGTATACACCACTTTTTTTCCCCTATTACTGCCTGTTAATGACCCCTGAGGTGGAAGGAGCCCCTTTCCAGTACTACTCCATCCCCACCTTCCTACTAAAATTATATTCTAAACTTTAACCAAATGATGACCTTTTCATCAAATCAAATCAAATGAACTTTAGATCATGCTCTCTAGGACCTCCAAGACATAGTAGACAATGTTGATGATCCTTCCTGAAATTGCTCTTTGTGAGTTTTCTTAAACCTGCTATCCCAGCTCTCCATCTACCTCTCAAATTCATCATAATTTGATTTAGTCACACCATTTTCTTTCTCCATCTTCCAAACTGGGTATGACTTCCTAGGCTGAACTCCTCTTTGTACATCAGAAAAGCAAGCTTAGATGTTTCAATTGTTTTTGCTCCTGTGCTAAGACCTCCCAGATTTCATCTCCAGGATGACTATCTCACCTCACTCCCTGGCCTTTAAGATACAAAATACTGAGCCATCTTTGACTTCTCTTCTCTTCACTTGCACATCCTATGCAAAACTGAGCTTCTCTGCCGCCCAGGGCTGCTGCTTCTCCCTCCTCACTTTCAATATACTCCAGTCAAGGTCTTCATCACTTAGGCCTGTGTCAGCAGGGCTCTGCCAGTCGAATTGAGCACCGCTCCCTCTGTTTCTTCCTCTCTTCAATTCCTCCTGCAAAATTCGATCACACTGGTCTTTAGATACTCCTTTGACCAGTGTAACGGTTCTCTGGTGCGTGCTGCATTCATCTAATTTCCTCTCTCTAAGTTTCAAGGCTCTCCACGTCTGGCTTTCCTTCTAATGCAGAGGTTCGAGTCATACCGCCTCTGTTCAAATCCTATTTAAAATTACCACTAGGTCATAAGCAAGCCAATTAATTTATTTATACCTTGGCAAATTGGAAATAGCAACACTAGCACATCCTGAATAAAATTACTTTAATAAAGAAAGGAGTTGAGAACAAACTCCTTTGCTTGCCAGAGGGGTGGGGGTTGCCAGAGGGGGGCGGGGTGGAGGAGTGGGCAAAGTGGGTGAAAGGTAATGAGATACATCTGCTTCCAATTATGGAATGAATAAGTCATGAGAATAAAAGACACAGGATAGGGAATATAGTCAGTAGTACTGTAATAGTACTGTGTGGTGACAGATGGGAGCTACGCTTGTGGTGAGCCTAGTATAACATACAAAATTGTTGAATCATTAGGTCATATACCTGAAACTAATGTAGCATTGTATGTCAACTATACTTCAATACAAAAAAAAAGGAAAGATTGAATGCATTTAAAATAGTGTCTCTCACACGGCAGATATTAGCTATTATTATCTGTCTCCAGGACAATTCAGGAGGGCAGCAATACTTGTTAGTTCTTTCAATTATGGATCAAATGCTGTCTATCCTTTTGTCCACATTTAAACATCCTTCAAACAATACCTCCGAGACAAACTTCTCTGCAAAATTGACTGTTTTTTTTTCTTTTTTACAAATATCTCTTTTCATACATTGCCTTCTTCTTATGCCACCCCTTCTGACCCTTTATCTAATGGGTTAATGCCAATCTGCCCATAAACTGCTCCTTATATTCTGGATAGTAGCATAATATAAAGAATATAGACTTTAGAGTTGGATCAGAGTCTCAGTTCTAACATTTTCAAACTCTATCACTGGCTTCTCTGAAGGTCTTCTGTAAGACGAAAATAAAAATCCCTAACTATTAAAACAAATCTCTAACTATAGCCTTTGTAAAATTGAGAATAATAGAGTCCCTAGCCTATGGAAGTCTCAAGAAATGCTTGTTTAATTTTTATTGCTATTATTACTAGTGTGTACTAGACAGCACCTAACCCATTACTAGGCACAATATGGACATTATTGAATCACAAATAGAGAGCAGTTTATATCGTTTCCAAAACAAGAACAGGACATAAAATCTGTACATGTTTGAGTAGGGTAAGGGGTGGGGGAAGGTAAAACTAGAGTATTTGGAAATGCCTGAGACAAAGAAACCTAACTGGAGGAGTGAAAATAAGTGTCCAGAAAGCCAGGGATACTAGGAAAGGAGTGGAGAAGAAAGGGGAGTGGGGAGAAAAAGGTGAGCTCTGATGTCAAGCTCATCCATATCATCATTCTGTCTAGAACAGGTCTTGGCTAATGGTATGTACTTGAGATTACATTACGATTTTTTTTCCTTGAAAAAGCATCACGACCAATCTGAATTCCTATACTTCCATCATACTGTAATAACAGATTTGAAAGCAAATCTCCCTAGGTTATTGAACTAAATAACATTACATTTCCAAAAAAACAATTTAATCTGGAGTCTAGTCACTGGTGAGTAAAATTAGGTTAAAAAAAAACATTTAAAGGGAAAGGAGCAGTGAATCAAAGATTTTCAGAAATATTTTTCCAAAATTCTCTTTCATTATACAAATTTCCTAACTATCAGGTTTTCATTCCTCTACATCTTATTCTTAATTCTCTCTAATGGAAATTTCTCATTTCAATTTTAATGAATTAACACAGTATTATATCTATCAAAAAGATCTACAAATATTTTTGGCATGCTCGAGAAAGGCTGTATGTTTTTATAGCACACTCCCCTTAAACAGGTCTATTTGTCATTCTTTGAAACACTAAGACATAAAAAAGAAAAGACTCTTGACGCTGTGTGTGGCCACACTACTTTGCTTAATGCACTAAATGCAAGGTTTTTTAGGGAAAAAAAATCAAGAAGTTTCTGCTTCATTGGTAATCTGACAGTAACTATTTATTGAAGGTAAAATACTTGTTGTCTGCTGTCACTATTTGTTTTAATACATAATCTTGCTAACTAAATGAGCTTAAAGCAATGCAGATAAGCAATGGCATGTACAGGGTCACTTAAATGCCAATTCAACTCTTTCATAAACTTTGGAATTCTTTTCCCATGAGTCTATTCTCAGCTACTAAATTGTGAGTAATATCCATTTACAAAGTTTAGGCTGGCCATAAAAAGGTTGTCTTCCATGTCCAGCACACCTTTCAGTGCTCTAAGCAACAACAAAAGCTAATAATTAAAGCTTCTTTAAGTCCCAATAAAGAGTCAAATGAACAAGAATCTAGAATAAACCAACCCATAAAAACCAAGTGGTAAAATAAGGGGAAAACCAGTTTCAACAAGATGATTGGCAAAAGATAAACCCATAAATCTAAATCGCTTTTACACATATGATTCAAAATTGTAGTTGTACCACTGAATAATCAGAATTTCTACTAAAAATTGAGGGGAGGAGGAAATAAAACATGAAATTGCAGTAGAGAAAAATAAGGTCATCTAAATTACCAAATTGACTGGCCTATGAACATTTTGTGTTGGGTTGAATTTTATTTTATTTTGCCATTACACAATTAACCAATATAATAAGCAGTTACGACAAATTAGGCATTACTGTGACAAAAAATATCAGATCTAACATGTTAACATTTAATTTTTCTTAGTCTCACAAAGAGCTATTCTTGTTCTAGTTATATCATTTGTTGTATCATTAAACTAAGCACATTGGCCAAAAACAGTAATAGAAGTGTGAAGTAGAGCACATATATCCTAACCACAGTATCTGACACTAGCTCTTCCTATGGAAAGTTTACCTTAGGTCTCATATATGAATTTCTAAAATATCTCATTTTCCTTTAAAAAATGTACTTTTCAGTATTAATGCTACTAAATAACTTCTCTTTAGATAGTAACATTTGTAAACGTAAGGAAGTTACTTTTTCTTAGGTAGTTTTTGATCCCACTGGGGTTTTGAACACCTTCTTTGTCTCTGTTGTGTAATTCCTAATTTACTTTTTTGTGTTCGCTTCACTTCTTTTCCTCTGATTTGTAAAAATTCTGATGATTTCACCTTCAAGAAAATATAAAGTATGCTGTTAAGGAAAGCTGTAACATGAGAATTAGATCTTTCTCCCATATTTAATGGTCTATCTTATATTTGAACTCCTAATTTCTATGTATATTTTATAACAATATAAATCATAAGGTAAGTTGATAATTTCCTCTAAATCCTTTCCTAATTTTATATATATATAAAAAATTATATATATATACATATATATACCTTCACAGCAATAAAAATACCATATTTATAATATTTTATTTATTGCCTTAAAACTATTAAAGAAGATTTTTTCCTCCATAGATCTACTCTTCTTGGTTTTTTTTTCCTAAGATTTTATTTTTTTTAGGTAATTTCTACACCCAATATGGGGCTCAAACTCAAAACCCCAAGATCAAGAGTTGCATGTTTCACCAACTGAGCCAGCCAAGCTCTCCTTGGTTGGAATTTTTAATAGAATTTTCCCTTAGTCTCTTAAAATTTGGCATGACTACTAATTACAAGCATAAGCCAAAATGAACTTTAATGCTTTATATAACTATTTGAGCAACGTTTACCAATTTGTACTTCTTACAGTTGTACTGTTTTCTATTTCTACTGCTTGAGAAAAACCAAATGCATTTCCATCTCTTAAATAATTGCCTTTTAATCATTATAGATATTAGGAGTACTGTTTTCTGAGATTTCTTAGAAAATTTGCAGAATTTGTGATAATAGCTCATCTAAAGATATTTTTTTTTTCTCTGTGGGATACTCTGGGTTTTTTTGTTTGGGTTTTTTTGTTTTGTTTTGTTTTGTTTTGTTGAGACTAGATTTAAGGAAGAAAGCAGGGAGGTTTTCCTTGGGAAAAGCAGAGAAATATGATTGAGTAAGTAGAAAAAGGCCAGATAAAGAGTGGTTCTTGTAAATGAGGTAGAGATTTGGGCTCCCTGCAGTAAGAAGGAGAGAGCTACTGTAATTTCTTAGGTAAAGAAGTGATAATGAATAGTGAAAGCTCAGAGCACAGACCATTCCATCTCACCACCTAGTTAACGTTTGAATTTCCCCTACAGTTTCTCCACCAAATGGTCATCCATCCTGGCTTGAACATGATGGGGAACAGAGGACTTGGATATATCCAAAGGCAGCCAATTTCTCTCTGAAATTCCCCCAGTTGTTTGCTTGTTATAGAGCCTAACAACTTTCATCTACCAGTCTCAATTCAAACCTCCGGATCATACAGATATAGTTTAGCTCCTTCCATCAGACTGACAATCAAATATTTGAATACAGGTGACTTTCCTAGGCCAGCTTTTCCCCCAGATACACATCACCAGTCCCTTCAAGTCTATATTACGTGACATGTTTCTGAAGTAGTGTGCTTGTCATCTTGAATGCTCTCTGCCAAATCATTTCCAATTTGTCAGTGTTGCTCCTGGGATTGGATACCCTGATCTGGGCACAACATGTCAGGTGTGATGTGATCAGATCAACCAGAAGAAAGATGATCTTCTTTTATGGTATTCATCAATCAGCACAAACTATGACTGCACTTGTCTTCCTATCACAAAACTAAATCATAGCCTAAAACTCTGAAGCCTTTCACATTTGCTCTGAGTCATGTCATCCCATATCTACGCACTTAGCTTATAGACCAAAGGGCAAAACCATACATTTATTCCTATTAAATTTCATCTGAGATCTGACCAACCAAATCTTATCAATCATATTTGGATGTTATATACAAATCCAATTAGTAAATCTTCCATAGTCTTATCCAAATTATTAGGAAATATGCTGAATTGGACACAGCCCTATCACAGTCTACTACAGACTTTTGCATAACTGATTACAAATCCATCTAGGAGTTCACCTGATTGCAGTCTTGTCTACAAAACTATTATTGGGAGTTTGATAAATTCCATTGCATAAATGGATTGCTGAAATCCAAAGGCTAATAACAATAACTAACGTTTAATGAGCCTTCTTGTAGGCCAAGCTCTTTACCATGATAGCCTTTCACTGAACTCCAGGTCTGTTACTTTTCTCATGCTCAATCTAGTAAGTCTAAAAGAGAAATGAGATTGGTCTTCTGTGGTTTGTCCTTAGGAAACTCATTCTGGCTCCAAGTGATTACTGCTTCCTCTTAGAAGCTGTATAGAAGCGGGTTCTTCTAAGGTTCTTACAATTCCGTTAATGATTCATTTAATCATTTCAGAGTTTTGTCTAAGATCAATACATATATTACAGAAACCATAACCCTTATCCTTAAAAAAATAAATAAAACTCGGATTTGCAGTTGCCTGTCCTCAGGCTTCTAGCTTCTCTCCCACTGCAGCACCTCCTCAGAGCTGCTGCTGACAGGGATGCAAAAGGCTTCAACCTATCTGACCTGACAGGCTCAGATATCTAAGTTAACTCTTACAGTCTTTTACCAAACTTGGGCTTCAAATTTCTTTTATTGCTTCTTTTTCCCTTCTTTCTAAGCTAAAGATTATTCTCTTCATCAGATTTGAGAAAAGTAAAGTCCAAGTTTATCAGCTTCCTTTTCTCTTTATCATATTTCTGTTTATTTAAAACCTCTACCTTTTTTCAAAATCAGATTAAGGCAGTCCTGTCATATGTTGTCATCACACTATTCATTCATATTGATGGGGTTATCCTACCTATATTCTCTCTTTGCTCTTAAACTAATATGAAAAAAATACTTTTTTATTCTTAGCATGATTCACAGGCCTCAACCCATTCTGGGTCTTATGCTTTTTGATGTAATTATTATAGCCACATGTCACTTTTATATTTATCTATGGATCTGTATTTATCCTTTCATCTTTGTATATTTTTAAAACTCTGAATGCAATAGATCACTCATAACTATTTTTGTGAGAATTTGAGGGGATTTAGGGCATCCCGCATCTCTTAAACTTCCTTCCAGTTGGAATCTCAAGACACGTGGTATCTATATTTTTACAGACTTTTTACCCTTTTCCCTCCTAAAATTCTCAACAATCCTCTCACAGGTCCTTGTGTCAGTCATTTCTTCATGGTCACTATTACCTGATTTCTCTTTTTTATTTAATTTATCTAAGTCATGTTGGTCATGACTGAGAACAGAGTCCTAATAGCTTTTATTATACTAATGAGCCTCTAAGAGTAGAAGTGGTCAATAGAGACTGACCAGATTCTCTGCTTGTTTGCTGAATGAGGCCTTCAGGCATGTATCTGAGCAGTCCTGCACTATTCCTTTGTCATAGCTCTGTGCTTGTTCAATTTGCTGTATCAAGAGAGGTCTTTTTATGCCCCCAGTCTGGCTTGGCTTGCTGGAGTATATTATTCCTCTTTCCTGTGCCAAAGATGCTAGAGACTAAATTTATGGCCTCAAATGTCCAGAGTAAAGTGCATGACTTATAACAGATCTTGACATGTTAACGCAAATAAATACAAGATACTTGGTGGGATGAGTTACAGGACTATTGCCCAGCACCATTTTCTATGGCATATCTAATATGTCCCGCACAATGCCAAAACAATAAACCATAAAGTTTTTTTACGGTTTTCTCTTCTCCTACTCTTGAAACACTTCTGGTTCCAGTTTAGAGCTTTCTTAATCCATTCTCCAAGTCTTTCTTGTCCAACCGTTCCCCTTAGTTTTATAAAAGACATTCTATCCCAGTCATTTTTGTAACTGAGAGTCTGTTCTTGTATTAAACCAGACACCTATTAATTGTTATGAAAGAGCACTGTTGCAAAGGGGTAAAGGGTAAAGGTTCCAGAATTAGACCACTTGATTTCAAGTCTTGCCTTTACAACATAACTAGATATTTGTACTTGGACAAGTTATTTATCTTCTTTTGAGAGTTTTTTCAAATACAGTCTTGTTAAGAAATGTGTATTTAAGAAAAAGTAGAATAATATATATAAAACACCTAGCAAAGTGGCCGGCATGTAGTAAATACTCAATCAGTGCTAATTACCTTAGGGTAGTGCTGCCTCTTTTTACCAAAAATAAGTAAATTTCTGTAATTTCTTAATATTTAATAGCAGCTGCAACAATCCAAAACAATTAACATGGAACTCTTCTAATGAGAAATTTTAATTCCTGCCAAGTTATAGTGGTTAAATAATTGCCCAGAAATCAAGGTCATTTTATGACACACTTGGTAGATAACCATTTGCCTCTCACGCTCTCATTTTATTTTTAAAGTCCCAATGTTCAGATAAATTTATAGATGAAAACACCACCTATGCCCACTAGCCTAACACTTTTTTCATCAAGATGCCATAGTCTTTAAAGATACTTTAAAATGTTTTATGTTTTAAAGAGAGAGAGAGAAACAGAGAGAAAGAAAGAAAGAAAGAAAGAAAGAAAGAAAGAAAGAAAGAAAGAAAGAAAGAAATATGATTGCTGTCTAAGGGCTCCACACCTAGAAGGTGTCAGCCTGAAATATAAAATTCACCTAAAGTAGTTAGCAATGAGTGGGTTCACTTAGCCTTGGCAGGATTCACTTCATACCCTAAATGTGTGCTTTAGAAAGATAGCATGACTTCTGATGGAGTCTGTAGCCCATTGCAAGATAAGTCACTTCTCTTTCACAGCAGTCATGGATTTTCTCTGGTCAGCTATTATTTGTACATCTTCCTTATTACCCATTATTCCCAATAGATCAATATGCTAGCATCATACAAGATGAACTTAGGAAAGTAGGACTTGAGAAATGAAGAAAAACCAGGAGGCAACTGCATTAATCCAAACATAAGGTCACCAGTACCCAGACTAGGATGAAGGCAATTGGAAAAGAGACAGAAAAAATTACAAGCAATAATGTTAGAAGGAATTTAGGCCTTGGAGAGTCATTGTGGGTGAAAGGCAAGGGAAGGGCAAGTCACATATAAATCCAAGGTTTCAGAGTTGGGAGTTGGGCACAAGTTGAAGAATGGCCAATTGATATGGGTGAAACATAGCAGGGATCTGGTCTTCAGTGGAGGAGAGGGCCCAAGAGAAGAGGGAAGTTTGTTTACCCAAGAAGTGGTATTCATGTGAATCAGTTAGAGGCAGGATCCTGATGATAATCAAGATAATATTTTGTGGTTCAGAAAAAATGGCTTTCTTTTCATCCTAATAATAATGTACCCATTTTAAATAAACTCATTTAAGTTAAAAAGTAACTCAAATTGGGATCCCTGGATGGCGCAGCGGTTTGGCGCCTGCCTTTGGCCCAGGGCGTGATCCTGGAGACCTGGGATCGAATCCCACGTCGGGCTCCTGATGCGTGGAGCCTGCCTCTCCCTCTGCCTGTGTCTCTGCCTCTCTCTCTCTCTCTCTCTCTCTGTGACTATCATAAAAAAATTTAAAAAAATTAAAAAAAGTAACTCAAATTAAAGAAAAGTACTAAGTAATAGTAGTAAGGCAATACACAAATACGGTAAAAATATCTCAATTATACATATATAAAATGAATCTGGGAAACATACCCACAACAGGAAAAGACTCAGGTTTAGGATAAACCTAAGCAGGGCAAAGTTATAAAATATACAAAGTTCACCCAGCCCTGGTCCCTGGGCTACAGTTTCTGACTCCCTCAAGATGTGTAATGGGAGGACTCTTGGTCAATTTCTGAAAGCTGAGATTCCTTCCCTCCTTAAAAATGTGTCTTCTCTCCCCAGAGTTGTAATTAGGTTTGAGACCAAAAGCCCTCAAAACACAGATGTCCCCTTTTCCCAAATAAGCACTTTCCACATAGAAGGCCATTTTTCAAAAGGGTATATCCACCTCCATGCATGGCACTTGCCTGGTCCATTTCTTCACATTTGCACATCCTCAACAATCATAATTGTTTCCAAGACAAATAGTGTTTTACCTTTAAAGACGCCCATTTGGCTGCTTTGGAATCACCTGTGGGCAATTCGTCTTTCAAGGGTTTACTTGATTCACCTGCTGGTTGAGTAGCCAGAGTTTCCTGAGGTTTAAATACTACGCTTTCTGCTTCTGAGACTCCCCATTCTAACATATCCTCTTGTTCGAGCTGGAAAATACTTGAGATAGCTTCAGGAAGTTTCTCAAGCACATTCTGTGGGAAAACATAAATGTACAAGAATGTTCTTATTGGTCCTTCCAAAGTTTTAAGTCACACAATGTTTCTTTCTAAGCACAAAATTATGATAAAAATTCATGAATGAAATTAAGCAAAGGTAATAAAAGTTTCCTCTGAAGATTTAAAAAGAGAAATTCAAATGGACTTAAGAAAAATATAAAGCCTAGCAAATTATTTTCTCTGGCTCTTGTCTCAGATATATAGCTACCCCACAGTTACTATGCACCAACTCTAAGGAAATCATAAGACACCAATCTACCCTGACTTTACCCCATACTCACCCAGAATCAAGGTCCACTGAAACATCTGACCTCTGAGGTTCTTTGGTCCTGAGAAATAGGATTTCTGCTAGCCAGATGCTCTTCCAGAAGCCTGACTTCAAGTCCTCAAAGAACTGACCCAGAGCCCTCCAGAAGACCACCCAGACATCCCAACTCTATATCAAGCCCTAATGAAAAATTCTCACAAACATTACTCTTAAAACTATTTTCTGTTCCTTAAAAATGTCTGACTGATTTAATCTATTATATCACCAAGTCTTAGGTAAAGTATCTTTATAGCCATATTTTGATATTACCCAATTTTAAGCCAAAATTATGTGGGAGTATGGAGTACTGGCAGTTAAAACTTCACTGCCTCAAATTAACAGACGAATAAATGAGTCTGATTTACATAAAAATCGGAACTCTAGAGAATGACTTGAAAATGCAATTGTATCACTTTGTTCTTTGATACATTAATTTCTTAGTAAGATAAAGTATAAAGATGTCACAGAGCACCAAATATTAAATGCCTCTATTATGCAAAAAGGAATGCTAAACCAAGAAATTTCTACTTGTAGAATGAAACTTTAATCTGGAGCTCATATTTTTATAAAACTATTTATTGGATGGTGCTGTTAAAAGAGTAAAAGCTTTGTAACTAGATGGGACATTATTCAAATCCTGGGTCTGTCAATTAATACGTATGTGATTTTGGCCAAGGTACTTAACCCTTCTTAGCCTTATTCTCCTCATTGGTAAAAAGGAGGATTAATTAAATATTTTCCATAAAATGGCAGAATAGACATACTATGCTATCTATGACACGCTCATTCATTTCATTCTCCATAAATTTGGCACCGTGAAACACTCCCTTTCTTTTCTATTTCTCTTCTCCTGGCTTCAATACACACCCTAGGGTTCTGGTTTGGGAGACTAAACAGATGAAGGTACCATCCTCCAAAATATGGAAGAAGAGGAGTTTTGAGGAGAGGGCAGTGGCAATTCTGTAGTTGCAACTAACCCTCTTCAGGATTTTGCCCAGCCTTATTTCTGTCACCAAGCCTTTACTGATGCTGCCACCACTCTGTGTCCTGCCTCTGTTTCAGCATGCATCACACTGTATCATCATTGTCTAAGTAATCATTATCATAATCATCAACATATACAAGCAGTATTTCAATTAAACTTAGTCTTCACCACAATTCCATGAAGCAGAAACTGTTTGTAACCCCATTTTGTGGATGAAGAAACTGAGGCTTAGAGAAGTTAAGTAACCTGCCCAAGGTCACACTCAAAGTAGCAGTGCTCTGTTTGAACCTAGACAACCTGAATCCAAACTGCATTCTCTTACCCTCTTTCTCCTATTCCCAAAAGATTAGCACTTCTCAAAGTGTGGTGCACAGATTCCTGATAATCTTTGAGACCCTTTCAGGTGATCTGCAATGTCAAAACTATTTTCATAATAATACTAAGACTTATTTGGCCTTTTTCATTGTGTTGACATTTGTACTGATGATGGAAAAGCAGTAGTGGGTAAAACAGTGAACCAATACTTTTCATATGATTAACATATGAGATTACAAAAGCATGCAGGGGCTAATGAACCATTCAAAGAACAAAGTAGATCAATGGACTTTAATGTAAGGATATAAAATAAGTTAATTTATTTTGTTTCAGTCTTCTCATTGCAACTTGTCTTTAAGAAACTACCACTTGTACAGTTTTGGTTTATTAGCAAAGAATAGTATCCATAAATATGTTAAAAGGTTATTAAAATATTATTCCCTTCTTAATCTGTAAGGGACCAGGCTTACTTCATGTATTTCAACCAAAAGAACCTACATAACAGATTGAATGTAGAAACAGATATCAGACTCTAGCTCTTTATTAAACCAGGTATTATAGAGAGTTGCAAAAAAATGTTCTTACTAACTTGCTTTTTTTTTGGATACTGTTTTTCTCAATATGTTCTATGTTCATATGTAATTGGCTTATTATTATTTTAAATAAATGAATAAATATTTTATATTTTTCTCAGTTTTGCTTTCTATTATGGCAAATACTAGTTGATACAATGCACATAAACAAAAATTTCTTCAGGTTCTTAAAATATTTTTTAAGAGTTTAAAGGCATTCTGAGGGGATCCCTGGGTGGCTCAGTGGTTTAGTTCCTGCCTTTGGCCCAGGGTATGATCCTGGAGTCCTGGGATCGAGTCCCACATTGGGCTCCCTGCATGGAGCCTGCTTCCCCCTCTGCCTGTGCCTTCTGCCTCTCTTTCTCTCATGAATAAATAAAATATTTTGAAAGAAAGAAAAAGAAAGAAAAAGAAGAAAGAAAGAAAGAAGAAAGAAATAAAGAAAGAAAGAAAGAAAAGAAAGAAAGAAAGAAAGAAAGAAAGAAAGGCATCCTGAGACCAGAAAATTTAAGTACTTTAAAGTTTGGAGATTCCTTAAAAAGGAAATTGTGTCTTATCTATCTTTATGTTTCAAGTACTTAGCACATTTATACCATCTGCAATTATTTGTGAATGAGTGAATAAATAAGTGAAAGAAAATTATATCAATTTTTTCTCTGTTATAGTCTCTATTTAGAATATTCATTAAACAGTATTGTACTTTTTCTCTTTATATATTGGTATACTCCATACAATGAGTTCCTCAAAGTCAAGAACTGTCTTTTCTATCTTTGTATTAACCATGTCTAAAACAATGCCTACCACATTGTAGGAAAAGGAATGAATGAATGAATCCTTTGATTTGTTTATAAGTATGTAAGGAAATCACTCTCCATGATGATTCAAAAACTATTATATTTGAAATGGTGAGTACTTAAAACAAAATAAATGCATCAAAGAACTAAGAGACCTCTGGCCTATGACATGGAGATGTTCAAAAGTGAGGCTGCCATGCTCTAAGGGTAGATGCCAGCATAACCAGATGACAGCATGTTAGCCAGTGCTCCCCAGATAAATCTTAACCCAGAAAGCTTCTAGAAGTCTAAGGGACAGGTAGGACAGACAGAGTTTGCTCTCTGGCAGAGTAGATGGACACCCAAAAAATGTGTCTGGAATAAAAGATATCACAGAGGAGCCTTTTTACTATGACCAGGTATCAAGTTAAAAGATATTTTACCTGTTAGAAAGCCAGTGATCCGGGATGCCTGGGTGGCTCAGCTAGTTATGATAGTGTCTGACTCTTGGTTTCAGCTCAGGTCATGTTTGCTTAAGACTCCCACTCCCTCTCCCTCTCTCTCCCTCTGGCCCACCCCACCCTGATCTCTCTTTCTCTCTCCCTTTGTCTCTCTCTTTCTCTTCTCCTTCTATCTCTCTCTTTCTCTTCTTTCTCTCTCAAATAAATAAATATATCTTTAAAAAAAATAGCCAGTGGCCAGAAGAGGTCCAGTGATTGCTTATAAATGTCAAAACTGAGAGAATAACTCCCACAGAATCACAAAGAAATCTTGGGATGCCTGGGTGGCTCAGTGGTTGATTATCTACCTTTGGCTCAGGGCGTGATCCCAGGGTTCTGGGATTGAGTCCCACATCACACTCCCCGCAGGGATCCTGCTGCTCCCTCTGCCTATGTCTCTGCCTCTTTGTGTCCCTCATGGATAAATAAATAAAATCTTTTTAAAAATAATAAATCAATATTTTTGTTTAAATCTTAATTTTAAATAGTAAGGATAATATCTAAATTAGGTACCTGATATTTGGCCTTTTTCATAATCTCCTGAAAAATGGCATCTTTTCTTACACTTCAAATGAATGTAGTGAATGGTATTAAGTCAAATTCATTTATTAATGAAGAATTTATTTTTTCTACACCTGAATAATCTTGTATTTTCAGTTTAGTATATCTATTAGAAGCTGACACATCAGAGGTTTTGATATCTACCTGTAAATAGTGTTCCCTAAAGGGAGCTACCCTAAATGTCAGTTTTAGGTCCAAAGCCTATGCGGGAAGGCTTCAAAATTGATGTATCCACATACTAGTGCCACACATGCTGGGTCCTAAGGTGAGAGATAACAATACAAAGCAGAAAAAGGCATAGTCTCAATCCAGAAGCATTTCAAACTCTAGTAATTCAACCAGTTGTAGAAACTCTAATATTGTAAGATCTATGCCTTTTGTGAAAAGATTGCATATATTTTTCTAATCAAAACATATTATCATAAAAATGAAGTATAATCTGAATTTTTATGTATGTGGACTCATATTTTCATGAATTAAAGGGGCTTGCTATTTAACAATATTTTACACATCCTTTATAAAGAAAATGATCATAGTGCTATCATTTGTTTTATGTAAATGTGGGTTTCTATACACAAGAAGACATGTTCCATCCATATGGAATATATTCCAGATTGCTCTGAATCTTGTACTTCGCCAATGATGGATAAAAGGAAGCTTTATTTCTGAAACAAACTTCTGTCACCAGCAGTCCATATTTCTCTACAAAAGTGTTCCCTTATCAGTGCTTTAAACAATTTTTCTAGCTAAATAAAAAATAAGATGGTGCTTTCTTAATTAACTCTCCAACTATCTTCTAGATCTAAATTTCTAGACCAGAGGAATTATTAAAATCTTTCCATTTTGAAAAGAGTTTAGGCCTTAGCTCAGAAGGTCTATTGTAGGCAGCAGCAGTAAGCCAAAATAGCCAAGATTCCCAATGTGATATTGGATTAGATATTCTTACAGTTAAACATACATGTAAAATAAATTAGTGGAGCTTTTTTTAACTATCTAGATAACCATTCATGTAACAAGAGGCAGACTATTACTTCAATATAGGTAAGGAGGATTTTTATTAAAGACTTTACCATTTGAGATTCCTCAAAATTTGTCTGTAATCCTTGTTCTTCTTGCACTTGAGACGTCTTGTACATTTTCCCCATTAAAGATATATCCTTGAAGAATAAAAAGAAAACATAAAATAAAGCCAGTTTTTAAAATCATCAGGGTATATTATTCAGTGCTACAAAACTCCAGTCATTTAGTAAGTGAGGAACATATAAAAGAGAAATAAAAGCTAGGTAATATTATGCAGTAAATGAGAAATATAAAACAAAAGATACAACAAAAATCTTTTGTCTATTATTCCAATTTCATGGCTTTTTAAATTATTGATACCCTATACATATAATATCAGATTTAATAAGGCAATTAGGTAAAAGTACAGATTCTGTAAAACCTGCTACTAAATGGCTGCACAAGAAAGATAAAAATCAAAACTAAAATTTAATTAACCCAAAGCAAGAAGGAATCTGGAATATATTTAAATTTTTAATAAATATAACTGTTAGTATCATATTTATCATTACTAATGCTAATTGCTATGATAAAAATCTCTTTCAGGTGAAGTGGTAAGAAGATAGCACACCACTACATCTAACAACAAGTAGAAATAAAGAGACCCAGCTCCTGCCCAAACTGTAAAATCACAGACCAGGTATCAACAGACAAGTTATTTTTCATCTCTTCATCTCAGTTTTATCATCTTTAAAATGGAGATTCAGGATGCCTGGGTGGCTCACTGGTTGAGCATCTGCCTTTGACTCAGGCATGAACCCAGGGTCCTGGGATTGAGTCCTGCATCAGGCTCCCCAGAGGGAGCCTGCTTCTCCCTCTGCCTATGTCTCTGCCTCTCTCTGTGTGTCTCTTCTGAGTATAAATAAAATATTTTAAAAATTAATTAATTAAATAAGATGGGGATTCAACTACATGACTTTTGACAGCCCCTTTGTCCTCTAGACTTTAATAACATCAATAGCAAGATATACACATTCATTGTACTTTAAAACACTACTTTTTCTTTGCTTCACTAAAAAGATCCAACTGAGGCCATTGGTTTCTACTTCTGCCTTCCTATCATAATATAACTATAAAATTGGACAAAATATAAGAACAACTCTTTGAGGACTGGACAAGAAACAGTGCACAACTGTGATGACTAAGAGAATGGAAACCAAAAAAGGTTAAAAGGCAGATATACCCAGATTTCTGCTTTTCACAATTTATAGACCACAACACAAGATGGAAGAAGACAATACAGGGCCCAGGTATCTCACTAGGTTGAAGAAATAGAAATTAGAGTAAGAAGAAGACAAAAAGGGTAGAATTTGCAAGGCATAATAAGATGGAGAGGAGGGAAGAGCACAGAAAAAGAGCTCCAGAAATCTGCATCAGGCATTTGAGTTATTGGTTGAATACCAATCTGTTCATGCAATGGTGAAACCCATGAGACCAAAGATAAACTTCCAGGAGGAAAAAAAAAAAATAAAGAGCTGTAAACCGCAATTCCCAGAGTTCACACAAGGATGGGAATCATTAGCTCTCCCATCAGACATCCTGACTACATAGTATATTCATTATAAACCCCAGAAGTGTCAGACAGTAGTAGTGGTTCTAAATTAGCTCTAAAGTAATGGCTTCTTAGGACTTTAACAATATTTTTAAATAATCCCCAAATATATCAAGCTGATCTTCAAGCAGCTTAACAGGCTATTAGAACAAAATCCAACACCTTTTAAAGGACGACAACAAAACCTCATATTCTACAATGTAAAATTCACAATGTTCAGTGCTTAATCAAATTTTACCAATCACATGGAAAAGCATAAATATGTGGCAGATAACCAGGAGAAAAACCATTAGAAAAAGGACCAGAAATGATAGATATGTTGTAATTAGCAGATAAGAATCTTGAAATTTCTAATATAAATATTCAAATATGTAGACATATGAGGAGCAAATGTGAGACATAAAAACAGAATCAAATGAAATATCTAGATAAAACACAGTATCTGAAAGAAAAATTTCACTGAGTGGCATTAATATCAGAGAAGACATTACAGAAGAAAATATTCAGCAACTTGAAGACATAGCACTAGAAACAATGCAAAATGAATCAGAGAGAGAAACAAAAATTGAAAGAAAAATAATACTCAGTCTGACATAATATTTAATTAGAGTCCCAGAAAGGGCAGTGTGAAGGGAGCAGAAAATATGTGTACAAAAAAACGTCCAAAATTGTCCAAATTTGATGACAACTATAAACCCCTTGATGCAAAAATGTTCATGAATTCCAAGCAGAAACACACAATGAACACTATGCCAAGCACATTATAATAAAAATTAAGAAAACTAGCAATAAAGAAAAAAATCTTATAAGCAACTTAAGAAACATTAAGTACAGAGAAACAAATATAATTACGAGCAACTAATTACCACAAACCAGCACTGCAGACTTCCGATCAGAATTATGTAGGCCAGAAGACAATGAAGCAACATACTTAGAGTACCTGTACTGAAGAAAAATACTGCCCACATAAAATTCTATATCCAGCAAAAATATCTTTCAAAATTGAAGGTGAAATACTTTTTCAGCAAACAAAAGGTGAAAAAAATCCATTGCTATTAAACCTGCATTACAAGAAATGTTAAAGGAAATTCTTTAAGCAGAGGAAAATGTTATCAGATCAAAACTTAAATGCACACAGTGGAAATAAATGGTAGAATGATTAAAAATGTGTAAATAAAAAAGACATTTTTCTCTTTTTAAATATTTTTAAAAATATAATGGATGGTTTTAATAAAATTAATAATGTATTGTTTCATAACATACCTAGATATGAAATATGCATTAATGATAGCACAACAGTGGAAGATGGGAAGAGAAATATACTTTTGTAAGGTTCTTATCATATGTGAAATGGTATACTATTTATAGGGATAAGTTAAATATGCACATTGTAAACTCCATAGCACTCACTAAAAAAATAAAATAAGGTGGTAATAAGCTATTAGTATATAAAAACAGCATAACAAATACAAATTAAAAGAAGGCAGGTAAAGAGGGAGAAAAGACCATAAACAAATGTGACAAATAGAAACCAAATAGCAAGATTGTAAATATAAACCCAACCTTATTGATAATTACATGTAAATTGTTCTAAATACAGTTAAAAGACAAAGACTGTCACTGTAAAAAAATACAAGATCCTACAATATATATATTGCTATAGAAAACCTTTTTTAAGTATAAAGACACAAGGATGAAGGGAGTTATACAAACATTAATCATATGAAAACTGGAATGGCTATATTAATATCAGAGAGACTTCATTTCAGAACAAGAAGTATTAGCAAGAGAAAGCATTTCATAATAACATGAGTCAAGTCCCTCAAAAGACATAAAAGTATGCACTAATGACAATGCTTCAAAGGACATTTTTTAAAACTAACAAAACTGAAAAAGAGAAATAGAAAATTTCATTTTAGTTGGGAATTTCAAGCAAAGACTATCTGGCTCCTGACACAAAACTTTTCATAAATAAACTAACTAGGAGTGCCTGAGTGGCACAGTTAATTGTCTGACTCTTGGTTTCAGCTCAGGTCATGATCTCAGAGTCCTGGGATTGAGCCCCATGATGGGGCCTTCAAGCATCATGGAGTCTGCTTTAGAATCTCTCTCCTTCTCCCTCTGTCCTTCCCACTCTTGCTCTTCCTCCTTCACAAATAAATAAATAAATGTTTAAAAATAAATAAAATAAAATAAAATAAGTATACTAACTAAACACTGTGAATTCTGACATCCTGCAAAAAATACTTAAAAACCTTTTAAGTTTATATCAGTAAAGTATAAAAACATGACAATAATGAACAACAAATTCATGATATTAGTTCAGATCTACGGAGGGAGAGTTTTATTGGAAAGAAGTACAAAGGGGACCTCTACTTTACTTGCAATTTTATATTTATTTAAACAATATGAAGTGAATAGGACAGAAATATTAAATTTTGAAAAATCTGAGTGATGAGTACTTGTTCTACAATTGAAAATAGTTCATAATAATGACTTTTCTCAACACATTTCATGTAGGTAATGTAACAATATCAAAGACGTATTAAAATAGCTTTATAAAGAAACCTATAGTTTACCTTACTTGTGAACATAAATGCCAAAATCCCAACTAAAATATTTTCAAATGAAATTTATCAGCATATTTAGAAACAATAAATCTTGACCAAGGAAATTTTTTCCTGGACTGCATGAATAATTCATTCCTAGTTTATAAGATTAACAGATTAACATAGAAACTCATATGATCAACTCAATAACTGCTGAGGATAATCATCAATAAAATTAAACACCTATATCTGATTAAAAAAATAAATAAAAAAAATAAAATAAAATGTTAATCAACCTAATATACTGATAAATATGTGAGGCATAGCTATTTTAAAAATACATCTTTACACATGGATTAAAGTCCATAATTCAACCAGAAACTGAAGTACTAACAGGATCCAGGGTTATATGGAGAGATATGAAATTTAAAGAGGAGAAATGGGATACAGAAAATCAGTTGTTTTATGTTGCTGTTAATTTACTTCTATTGGAAAAATGAATATTGTCTTATGAAAATGTTTTGATTTTCATAGATTATTTCAAGAATTTTTTCCTATAAATCTTTATATCTTAAAAAAAAAAAAGTAACTAGAAACAGAAAAAAAAAAAGCCTTACTTAACCCCACAAGAGGTATTTGCAGATTCCTGCACCAAATGTAATTCCCAAAAAACATTTGACAGATGAGGCCTGATTCAACATGAGAAGAAATACTACATGTATAAATAGCATAAGGAGAAGATCAAAATGTTACTATTTATAGATTATGTGATCATATATTTGGTGAAAAAAAGAAAATTAACTGAAAGAGAAAAACTAGCAGGCCAAAGTATATCAAATAAATTCAGCAAATAAAATTTCAGACCAGCAAAAACCAGTTAGGATTTCATTCTAAACTAAAAATGAGCTACTAATATAAGCAACAAAATAAATGAATCTCAAAAAAATTATGCTAAGCAGATAAAAACAGGTTAAAATGGCATCAGAATAGCCAAAAACAGTATCTCCAAACCACCCATAAAAAAAATATAAAAACAAAAATATATGAAAACTTAAAGTACTTGTCTAGTTAAAGTACAATGCCTGGGCTTTTTCAAGAACTTTTTTTTTTCCTATGGATCATACTTCCTGGTTTATTTGTATGTCTCATAATTGATTGCTGAAAGTCTAATAACAACCCAGAGAGCACTTATTCAATGATCACTAATGAATGTCAGTAGGAACAGTGAGTATTTTTAATGTTTCAACTTGCCCTATTCCCATACTCTGCTATCTAGCTAAGCAGTCACCTCAAAAAATAAAGATAACAATAAAATAACTATTTTAGTAACTTTCAGCCATGTGAGTGTGTATTTTTGTTTAGAGTCAGTCTCAGCCTATCAATAGTGATAGTATCAACTGGAAACTACTATGGGCATCCACTTGGACCCACACTTTTTGTGAAGAGCCCCAACAGACATTTCCCTGATCACAGCAATGTTGTGGCTGGACCAACTCTATGGTTCTTATTATGACTACTAGATGTATCTCAGCAACAACTATCAGGGTAATCTGAAAAAGCAAAGTTTATTACTTATGAGTTCTACAGGGTACATGGCATGCCCAAAAGCACACAGTGAGTTTGGTGGGGTGGGGATGGGGTGGGGGTGCAGGGGAGGGGAGTGAGCACATGGACTTAGGGTTTTGAATTTATTGGAGTTGAGGGTGGGATGCCTCATGTTTTAGCAGGTTCACTCTTTATTGGTGAGTTTCAAATGTAAGTGTGAATTAAAGCACAGGAAGGAAAATGCAAGCAGTCAAATGGCTATCTAGGCAACCAGAATTTCCCCCCCAAAAAAGAACGTTTAGAGAACAGCAGCCTGGCTCTTTATCTAGCTGTGTAGTTAGCAATGTGTTTATTCAAGATGGATGTCTTTGAAATGAAAGCCTCAGCAATCAAAAGCTTAATGTCAGGCACTTACATTACAATCAAAAAAGCTAATTGTCAGGTGCCTACACTACATTGATGTGCACACCATGGGCTGTACACATGCTCAGAAAAGACTAGAAGCCCTAAGTTTTCACCTCTGACTGACACTGAGGCTCTAGGCAAGCTGGAAGTTAGGACTAATGCAGGGTTGTAAATTGTTTGCCTGAGTGCTTAGATATGTCCCAATACACAAAAGAACCCCTCAGCAAAACTCTGAGAGACACTGGCTCCAGGCATTCAAGAAAATCTATATTCAATCATTACCTAACCACTAAGCTAACCAAGCAGAGACTTTGGTGGCCACACACAACAAAGAATACAAACTTTACAAAATTAGTCCAAGGAAGTCACTAATTTTTTTAAGTGATAACAATAAAAACAACAGAAAACAGCGATAATAAAATCTGGAGGGAAAAAAGAGGATCTTATTTCCATAATTATCACATTATATAATTTAAAATGTTCAGTTTATAACAACAACCAAAAAATATGAAATATGCAAAGAAACAAAGCATGGCTCAACATTGGAAACAAGATGTCAATAGGAATCATCTTTTAGAAAGTCCAGAGATTGGACCTACTGCACAAATACTTTAAATCTCTTTTTTAAATATGTTTAAAAAACCCAAAGAAACCAGGTAAAACAAATAAGAAAAGTATAACAGTAATATCTCATCAAATAGATAATATCAATATCAATAAAGAACTAGAAGTTATGAAATGAATTGAATAAAAATTCTGGAATTGAAAAGTACATTAACTGAAATGAAAAATTCCAGAAAGGTGCTCAGTGGAAAATTTGAACAGACTTAGAAGAAAAAATTAGTGAACTTGAAGATAGATCAGTTGTGGTTATCCAATTTGAAAAACAAAAAAGAAAAAAGAATGAAGAAAATTGAACAAAGCCTTAAAGACCTGTTGAACGTTATCAAACAAAATGGAAGTCCTAGGGGAAGAGAAGAAGGCAGAAAGGATGCTGGAAAAAATAATGGCAGAAAACTTCCCAAAGTTGATGAATTACATTGATCTACATATCCAAGAAACTAGACACATCACAACCAAACTGTCAAACTATTAAGACAAAGAAGAATCTTGAAAGCAGCAAGAGAAAAAAAACTCATCACATGTAAGAGATCTTCAATATGATTAACAGCTGATTTCTCATCAGAAATTATCATGGCTAAAAGGCAGTATGATGACATATTTGGAGTGCTAAAAGAAAAAACTGTCAACTAAGAATTCTAAATCCAGCAAAAGTATCCTCCAAAAATGATGGAGGAATAAAGACAATCTAAAATAAACAAAACTGAGAGAATTTGTCACTATGATAATTTCCCTACAAGAAACACATATCAATGTGGTTGTTTATTTATTTTTAAATATTTAGAATACAAAGTGATTTTATTTAGTATGTATGTATGTATTTAAGAGAGAGAGAATGAGCTTGAGCAGGGGAAGAGGCAAAGAGAGAAGGAGAAGCAGACTCCTCATCAAGCAGAGAGCCCAACATGGGGCCAGATCCCAGGACCCCAGGATCATGACCTGAGCCAGAGGTAGCCACTTAACTAACTGAGTCTTCCAGGCAAAATGAAGGGACTAAATAATAACTCAAATACACATGAAAAATAAAGGGCATTGGTAAAAATAACTGGATAGGCAAATATAAAAGACAATACTGAATTTTTTTGTTCAAAATTCTTTTTTTTTCTCTCCTATCTTATTTAAAGGACACATGCATAAAGCAATAATTATAAATACACTTTGATGGATACATAATATATAAACATGTAATGTGTATGACAATAGCATTGCAAAGAGAGGAACAACAGAGCTATACAGAAGCAAGCAAAATGTTTGTATGTTATTGAAATTAAGTTGGTATGAATCTGAATCAGAACCTGACTGTTATAAATTAAGATGGGAATTGTAATCCCAAATGTAACCACTAAGAAACTAAGTAAAAATATATACAGTAAAATAAAAAAGGATATCAAATGTTACAAAAAGAAACCTACAGCTATTCATGCTTTTCATTAATCAATATTTCAGAAAACCATACCATGGGTAAAGAAGAAAATGCCACTAACAGTGAAATAGAGGTTCCATAGTGAATGCCTACTGGAACCAGGAAATGAGATTCAGAGCTAGGTAAGTCAATCTACTCAATAGATGGTACTCTGGAAAAGTGAGCGGGGTAAAACTATCCACAAACCCATTCAGTTCATAAACATCTACATTTATTTAGTGCATGAGTAAAGAGAAGAGGACAACTTTTTTAAGATTTATTTATTTGAGAGGGAGAAAATGAATGTGGTGGGGGGGAGCAAAAGAGAGGGACAAGCAGAATACCTGCTGAGCAGGGACCCCAACTAGGGACTCAATCCCAGGACCCTGAGATCATGACCTGAACTAAAGTCAGATGCTTAACAAACTGACCCACTCAGGTGCCCCAAGAGAAGAGGACAACTTAACGCCTATGAAAAACCACTGCAGATAAGGAAAGTGGCAATACTCTGAAACCTCAAAAGAAGAAGTTTGTTTTTTAAAAGATTTTATTTATTTATTCATGAGAGACACACAGAGAGAGGCAGAGACATAGGCAGAGGGAGAAGCAGGCCCCTCACAGGGAGCCAGATGTGGGACTCAATTCCGGGATCCTGGAATCATGCCCTGAGCCAGAGGCAGATGTTCAACTGCTGAGCTACCCAGGCTTCCCTCAAAGGAAGAAGTTTTAATAAATTGTGTGATATGTTCAAAAGATGCAAGATATGAATTCTATCAAAACATATAGAAATTCATGGGGATCTCTGGGTGGCTCAATGGTTTAGCGCCTGCCTTTGGCCCAGGTTATGATCCTGGAGTCCCGGGATCGAGTCCCACGTCGGGCTCCCTGCATGGGGCCTGCTTCTCCCTCTGCCTGTGTCTCTGCCTCTCTCTCTGTGTCTCTCATGAATAAATAAATGAAATCTTTAAAAAAAAATACAGAAATTCATGCAGAGTAAAGAGAATGAGTTGAAAAACAGCAAGGTGAAAATGAAACAAACTAAACGAAATAGTAAGGCCTGACGGAAAATAAACTGTGATAATATTAAAATACTTAAATACATATTTAAAAGCAGAGTTTTTGTTTTTTTCTAAATGCTAGTTCTCATTAATTTTTTAAGTAATCTTTACACCCACCATGGGGCTCAAACTCAGGGCCTCAAGATCAAGAGTCCTGTGCTCTACCAACTAAGCCAGCCAGACACCCCAAAATCAGAGTTTTTAATATACTACTAGAGAAAATTAAGTAAGAGGTTAGAGGAAAAATAATAGTCTTCCAAAATATCAAGGTAAATGACCAAAGACAGTAGGTGAGGAGCAACAAGAAGATAGTGGTAAAATCAAAGAGAGAAAAAGGAGAGACAATATGAGGATAACTGATGTTCCAAAGATAAAAGTAAATTAAATACAAGCAAAAGTCTGTAGCTTATTAGAAAAATGACTTAATTGATTCACACAAAAAAAACTGTAGGTAAATTAAAAGGTTTGCATTATTATGTTCTATTAAAAAAAATCAGTGAAAGTAAAAGCATACCTAAACATAATCTGTAAAATATTTCATTAGAAATATAGCTGATATCTAAGTTTGTATCTGAAAAAAAAGGTATTTTGGCATATTCTGGAAACAAACAATAATCTGGTAGGCAGAAGCAGATGGTCAATTTGGGCAGAAAATGCAAGAAGCATTTCAGGCAGACAACAGTGGGAAGGTAGGGTGAATTAGGAAGACAGCAGAATCTGTTTTAAGCACTGGCCCCTAGTCCTAAGAAGTTTCTACAGGAAGAAGCTGAAGGAACATTTTTCACAGGTGACTCCATGAGGCCAACAAACACACAAGGAACTTTTTGATACACTACGGAGTGAACAGGGACATCCTCCCCTCTTGGCTCAGAACTCTGCATTATGCAATCTCCTTTGCAGTGGGGATCACATATATACCCCACTTAGAAAACATACCACACATGTACTTACCTTCTGGAAAAATTATTTGAAGATGCAATTAAGAGCTCAAAAATGAAAAATTAAATTATAAAAAATAAATAAGTAAAGGTGGTATACAATGACCCAATTTAAACATAAGTAATAGTCTAAATAATTTTAAAGTGACTCACAAAACTAAGTGCAAATGTCAGGAATTATGTTTTAAAAGACAAGTAAACTGGGATGCCTGCATGGCGCAGTGGTTAAACATCTGCCTTGGGTTCAGGGTGTGATTCCCGAGTCCTGCATCAGTTTCCTTGCATGGAGCCTGCTTTTCTCCCTCTGCCTGTCTCTGCCTCTGTGTGTGTGTGTGTGTGTGTGTATGTGTATGTGTGTCTCATGAATGAATAAATAAAATCTTTAAAAAAAAAGATAAGTAAACTACTAAAACTGATCCAAGAAAAAGTAGAAAACTTGATCAGACCTAAAACAAATAGAAAGATTGCATCAGTAATCCAAAACATCCTTGCAAAGAAAAGTCCAGGACCGGATGACTTCCCTGATGAATTCTACCAATATTTAAAGAAAAATGAATTATCAATCCTTCTCAAACTTTTCCAAAATATAAAAGAAGAGGGAATACTTCCTAACTAATTCTATGAGGCCGGCATAACTAATACCAAAGCCAGATAAAGACATTGCAAGAAAAGAAAACTACAGACCATTTTCCTTATGAATAGATCCAAAAATTCTAAATAAAGTACTAGTAAACTGAACTAGCAGCAACTCTAATGATACAACCAAGTAAATTTTATCCTAAGAATGCCAGATGGTTCAATATATGAAAATAAATCAACATAATATATCTCATTAATAGAACGAAGGAAAAAATGAATAGACATTTCTCCAAAGAAAACATACAAATAGCCAAAAGCACTTGAAAAGATATTCAAAATCTTTAATCATTAGGAAAACACAAATCAAAATCATAATGAAATACCACTTTATACCCACTAAGATGGTTATAATAGAAAAGAAAGAGACAATAACAAGAATTGGTGATAATGTGGAGAAATTGGAACCCTTATACATTACTGGTGGGAATGCAGCCACTGTGAAAAAGTTTGGTGGTTACTTAAAACTTAAACATAGAATTACCATATAATCTAGCATTTCCAGTTTTAGTAATATGCCTAAAAGAATTGAAAACAGGTATTCAAACGGATATTTATACAACAAATTCAGAGTAACACTATTCACAATTGCCAAAAGGTGGAAACAACCTGATATACATTAACTGATGAATGGATAAAAAGAAGTGGCACGTACATGCAATAGAATAATATTGAGCCAAAAAATAAAGCACTGACACATGCCACAACATGGATGAACCTCAAAAATATTATGCTAATAGAAAGAAGCCAAACACATTTATATGAAAAATCCAAAATAGATAAATCCATAAAGACAGAAGGCCAACAAGTGGTTGCCAAGGGCTGAAGTAGTAGTAAATGCGGAGTGACTGCTTAATGTGTGTGACTTATCCTTTCAGGTGATGAAATTGTTTTTGAACCAAATGGAGGTAATGATCCTGTATTGTAAAAGTATGAGATGCCACTGAGTTTTTCACTTTAAGATGGTTAATTTTAGTTATGTGAATTTTATTTCAATGGAAAAAGTGATTAGTGTGACAAGGACTTGGAAGTATTCTCTGGTCCTTTGACATTTTTACTAATAAAGCAGTAAAATGTATAGTTGATGGGTAGAAGACTGCCCAATGACAAAAGGAGTGATTTTTGTTTGTATTATAGTAAATTGATAGAAATAAAATTCACCTTTGACGCTTTAAAAAGATATGTAATGTAAAAAATAACGATTTATTGACAAGAATTTTATCAGTGTTCAATCTAAATTCTAGAAACAGAGACACATAATAAACGGATGTGGAGGTTACAGGTAAGAGTAAAAAAAAGTGCTTCATTTAACTTTAGGAAATACATTAATCAATAAGTCAAATGAAAAAATGTAGTAAAAATAGTTGCTTCATTTAACCTTAGGAAATTCATTAATTTATAAGTCAAAAAAAAAAAGAAACATATAATCATCTCCATGGTAGTCTCAAATGAAAATCACATGGAACAGTATGATAAGTTGGTTGAGCATACATGTTCTATAGTCCAATTGCTTGGATTCAAATCTTGACTCTGTTCCTTTATGCCAGACTTGAACAAGTTACTTAATGTCTCTGGCCTCAGTTTTGTAAAATGGGGATAACAATACCTTTTATATTTATGGTAAGGAATAAATGAGATTACACACTAATATAGAAAATATCTGTATATAATAATAGCTATTATTCACATGAAAATAAAAACAAAATAAGGATGCCAGTTGTCACCATAATCCTTTGACATTATACTAGAAATTCTAGATATGAAACACAAATAAAACATATAACTATAAAAAATAATTTGACCAAATTGCTGTTATTTAAAGAGGCTATCACTAGAAACCCCTAAAGAATGCCTAGAAATCCCAAAAGAATCTATTGCAAAAGTATTAGAAATAATGTTACTTAGCAGTATTAACAAAAACTAAATTTAGGAAATGAGGAAAGGGGGGTGCCTGGTTGGCTCAGTCAGGGAAGCATGTGACCCTGGATCTCAGGGTCATGAGTTCAAGCCCCACATTAGGCATGG
This sequence comes from Nyctereutes procyonoides, assembly GCF_905146905.1. Taxonomy (NCBI): domain Eukaryota; kingdom Metazoa; phylum Chordata; class Mammalia; order Carnivora; family Canidae; genus Nyctereutes; species Nyctereutes procyonoides. Next base: position 10,175,251 of record NW_026575145.1, read on the forward strand.
AGCTTACTTAAAAAAGGAAAAAAATGAGAAAAGGAACAAAATCACAAAAACAAAAACAAAAAAATAAATAATAAACTACCAAAACAGTGTCTTAAGAAATGTGAGGAAAACTCAAAAACTTTACTAAGATACAAAAATTGATTTGAATCAGAAATCCTGGATTTGGGACTAAGAAGAAAATCAAAGAAAAATTTTAAAAGAAAAAAAATGACAGCAGTCCCTTCTTATCCATACGGAATATGATCCAAGATGCCTGAAACCATGGATAGTACCAAACTCTATATATATTGTGTTTTTTCCTAGACAGACATACCTCTGATAAAGCTTAATTTCTAAATTAGGGACAATAAGATATTACTAACAAAAACTAATACTAAAATGGAATGATTATAACAATATACTGCAATAAAAGTCATATGGATATGGTCCTTCTCTGTGTCAAAATATCTTACTATACTGTACTTGCCTTCTTTCGATATGAGATGATAAAACATCTATGTGATAAGGTGAAGTGGGGTGAACAACGCAGGCATTGTGACATAGCACTAGGCTTCTACTGACCTTCTGACAATATGTCTAAGGAGGATCATCTGTTTCCAGGCTGTGCTTGATCACAGATAACTAGAACCACAGAAAGCACCATGGATAAGGGGGAACTACTGTTGTCTTTTGCCTAACATGTATGATTAATTCTATCTTGTCTCCCTGGGTCAGAAGCTATAATGAGTAATATAGCTCTACGTCTCTCACATGGCCTAGCACAGTGTTGAACAAATTTAAAGACTTGAAAATTTCTAAAGCCGTGAGTGGTCTAACTCGTCAATCTCGGATACATTTTTCATGTGTTTCACAAAGCAGTTTCCACCTCTGATATCTAGCTTAGAATACAGAATGTCAGAGCTGGAAGGAACCTGAGATCAATGAAGTCTGAAGGAAGCCCCAATTTCAGCCACTGAAACCAGAGCTTTGAGCCCCAAAGTATGCTGTGTAGTCCCGAAAACAAAGTCCATGGTCTTCCCCCTAAATGGTTTCAAGCAGACGGACTAGCAACAGAAGCAGTAGTGTTCCTCTGACCTGTTAGGCAGACCCAGTATTTTTTCAGTCATCTTCAAAGGAAGAAGTGGGGAGAGTACCCCCCCATTCTTCCTCATGTAATCAAGGTTCTCCCCAAAAGACACTGGCTGCAAAGATGTGGACAAAAACAGTGTTGTTTTTTTTAAACATGTACCCTTTTATGATTTCATCAGCACTTACTCAAGGTGCCCTGCCTTTAAATAAATTATGAAGTTCAAATTTCAGAAAGAAGGAAAGACATTTTTATGGCCCTAAACAAATACTTGTCCACACAGGTTATTCTCCTGAGAAACTGCCCCGAATTGCATTGACTTTTTCTTGCTTCCCGCAGGCAAAACCCTGCCGGCATTGGCCTGTAGAATCCTGCTTACAGGCCCAAGAATGTGTCCGGGCTGCTTTGCAATCACTCTCAACCACATCGGACTTTTTTAAAAAACATTTTATATGATTGTTCTGGATGGCTGGACCCTGTATTCAGTAAACTGTCAATCCTAAAAAATATGATAAAAAAAAACAGAACTTGAATGGCTGCCATATAAATTTAAATATCAAAATTGCTACAGACACTATCTATAACTGAATATGCTAATATCTTTTCCACAAAGTCCTAACAGAATACAGTCCATTACTTAGGCCTATTTTAAAAAATAAACAACCTACAAATATTTCCAAAATCACTGTTTCAAGTGGATTTTCACTTTTTATATCACTTTTCTGATAGGTGCCCTATATCATAAAACTGTATACAACTTTTAGGGAAAAAAATTACTGAAGCATTCATGAAAAGCTTATTTAATCCAGGTCATCTAAGACAGATGCAATCAAAAAAAAATATTTCCAGAATATAATGAAGCCTGCGGTCGAGCAATACACTATACTTTACTCCTCAACATTATACCAACACAAATCTAGGCTTTTCCTTTCAGAAACCTATAGATAAATTTGAGTGAATAGTCCTGCTTCTAGGTTATGGTATCTACCATACCAGATATAATATTCCTTTGAATTAAGCACTATTTAGTGAGTTAGGATCAGCTATGTGACCACCATTGTGCTATAGTGTTTTAGGGCCAGGAATCTAAGAGAAATATAAGACAAAATTCTTTTCCTCAAGAAGTTTACAATCTAATTAGGGAAATTAAAATAACAGTCTAGAAATAATTTTTTAATACAAAGCAATGTATTCAGGCAAGCTTAATTATTATGTGCAAGAAAGCTCCAAGTTCAACAGGGATTCAGTTTATAAAGAGAGAGGAGTATAAGCATATAAATATCAGAATATGCACCACTTTGAATTATACCACTGAAAAATAAATTTGGGGAAGAGATGGATTGATTCTTGGGCTAGGTGCAGAGAAAGAGGGAAGGAAGAACAGTGGTTCTCATTTTGTATCCTAATATAAGACCACCTGAAGAATTACGTGCCTGTGTCAATTCACTTTGAAAGTTCTTATACCACTTTTATTAGTCAACAGGAATTTATAACACTAAAACTTTCAAGAAACAAATTGAAGAAGGATGAAAACACTTTTACGATGGTTTCTCAAATGACACTAAATCTGAGAAACTCAGTTTTTGCTATACCTAAATCAAAAAGTAAGTTCAATTAATTTTTTAAAATGTCTTCTATGGTAAAATCATTCAAAAAATTTTAAACTCGGGGTGCTTGGGTGGCTCAGTCAGTTAAGCATCTGCCTTCAGCTCAGGTCTGATCCCAGGGTCCTGGAATCAACCCCCACATTGGACTTCCTGCTCATCAGGGAGCCTGCTTTTCCCTCTCCCCCCACCCCTATTCGTGCTTTCTCTTGCTCTCTCTCAAATAAATAAAAAATATTTTAAACTCAGCAAGTTATCATACAACCTATCCTAATATTCAGCAAAAACATTTGTAGTAGTATTTGCAGATCTTATTACAAAAAGGCTCTGGTAGCCAGTGCCCAAGACAGTCCCCAGTGATTTCCACCTCCTGGTATTCATGCCCCTGAGTAGTCCCCTCCTCAGTCAATAGGGCTAACCTGTGTAATCAATAAGATATAACAGAAATGATAGTATGTGGCTATGTTATAAAAGATACTGCAACTTCTGCCTTGCTCTCTCTTAGATCACTCACTCTAGGGGAAACCCACTGTCATGTTAATACTCAAGCAAACCAATGAAGAGGACACACAGTCAGAAACTGAGGTCACCTTCCAACTAGCAGCACCAAATTGCCAGCCTTATGATTGAGATCCTCCAGCCTCAATCGAGTCTTCAAATAATGGCAGCCCAACAAAATCTTGATGACAATCCCACGAGGAACCTCAAGTCAGAATCACAATTAAGCAGGACACCTCGGTGGCTCAGCAGTTGAGCATCTGCCTTCAGCTCAAGGTGTGATCCCAGGATCTGGGATCGAGTCCCACATTAGGCTCCTTGCAGGAAGCCTGCTTCTCCTTTTGCCTGTGTCTCTGCCTCTCTCTCTCTCTCTCTCTCTCTCTGTGTGTGTGTGTGTGTGTGTGTGTGTCTCATGAATAAATAAAATCTTTAAAAAAAAAAAAAGAATCACGGTTAACCTGCTCCTGGATGTTTGACCCATAGAAACTATATGAAACAATAAATGTTCATTATTTTAATCTGCTATGGTTTGGGACAATTTGTTTTGTTTTTGTTTTTATAAATTTATTTTTTATTGGTGTTCAATTTGCCAACATATAGAATAACACCCAGTGCTCATCCCATCAAGTGCCCCCCTCAGTGTCCATCACCCAGTCACCCCCACCCAACGCCCACCGCCCTTTCTACCACCCCTAGTTCATTTGGTTTGGGGCAATTTGTTACAAAGAAATAAATAACTGAAAAAGGCTCTAAAGGTAAAACTCTAGCTCTTCAGGTATTTCATGACATTTCATAGAGAACCTAAGATCTCAAAATCACATAACAATTACCATTTATTTAGGCAAGTATGTATTTTCTTCCTTATTACCTATTATTACCTAATTTTTGTTAGCCTTTTCATTTAAGAAAACCCATTAAGAAATGAAGTATTCTGTGCTGGAGTTTTAATCAAAACAAAAAGTATGTGCATTAACAATATATACTGGGAGATACTTAATATACCCTTCTTTGTCCCGCTTAATTATTCCACAAACATTATGAAATATTATCATCTAACATTTCATTACATATGTCGGCAATTCTAAAAGACACATCCCATTTCACCTCACACCTGTCAGAATGGCTAAAATCAACAACATAAGAAAAAATAGCTGTTGGCAAGGATGTTGGTGAGAATATGGAGAAAAAGGAACACTTGTGCACTGTTAGTGGGAATGCAAACTGATGCAGCCATTCTGAGAGAGAAACAATATGGAGATTCCTCAAAAAGTTAAAAAGAGAACTATCCTATGACTCAGCAATCTCACTACTGGGTAAAGAATACAAAAGCACTAATTCAAAGGGATACATGCACCTCTATGTTTATAGTAGCATTCGTTATTTACAATAGCCAAGATTTGGAAGCAGCCCAAGTGTCTATCAATTGATGAATGGATAAAGAAGATGTGATTAGAAAGATAGATAAATAGATAGATGATAGATAGATAGATAGATAGATAGATAGATAGATAGATAGATAATGGAATGTTATTCAGCAAAAAAAAAGAAATTTTTTTGTTTGCAATGTGGATAGAGTAGAGCTAGAGAGTATAATACTAAGCAAAATAAGTCAGTCAGAAAAAGACAAATACCATATGATCTCACTCATATGTGGAATTTAAGAAACAAAACAAAGAGAAAAACCAAGAGAGAGAGAAAAGAAAGAAACAGACTCTTAATTATAGAAAACAAACTGATGATTACCAGAGGGGAGGTGGGTGGGAAGATGGGTGAAATAGGTGATGGGGATTCAAGAGGGCACTTACTGTGATGAGCACCAGATGATATATGGAAGTGTTGAATCAGTATATTGTACCCCTGAAACTAATATAGCACCATATGTTAACTGGAATTAAAATAAAAACTTTTAAAAAAGACACATCCCATGAACCATCGCTACAGTAGTTGTGAAAACTATTGAATCATAGAGAAATAAAGAGCTTGCTAGAAGCAGAAGAAGCCCACACCAAGAAATGGCTCTTTGTCCTATTATTAAACATAGCCAATGAAGGAAATTCTTTAAGTCCCTAACACAAATCTATAAGTAATAACATCTAACCTATGTTTATATTTTAGGCAATATACACATATTGTCACTAGTTGAGATGAAGAAGCACTAATAAAAAAGCTCTCACTTATTCCTTCTCCACACTAAATTCCAGGTCCTCCAAAATTTTCTTGTATGGATCTGGGAATAGAAATGATAAATTTTCAGAAGAACCTAGAAGAATATTCTTAAAGCCTCCTATCTCACACATGATTTAATAACATAAATAAATACTTCAATAATAAAATTCAAGCCTCCAAGAATAAGCATATTTTAATTTATATAATTCAGCCAATATTTATTTAAAGAATGACTTATAAGTCCAAGGAATTATGCAAGGTGATGTGAGGGATAAAAAAGCACAAGATAAATAATCTTGCCTCCAGGTTATTTATGATCTGATAAGACAGATTCAGCATTCATTTTATCCATCCTACTAAAAATAGAAAGACAAGACTTGATTCTGATCACTTTGGTATTCACAGCCTGGACAAATCTATATATTGGTGTGTACATAAATAAAAATAATACATGACATAAAAGACAAAGAAAGTAAATTTGCACCATGGAGTTGGAGTGAGGAGAGGGCAGATTAAATAGATTTAAAATAGTAGACAGTATTTTCATAAAATAGGCCTTAAAAGTAGGAGTTATAATTACCCAGTGGATTCAGAGGGCATTTCATGTGGAGAAAGACTATTTGGTCAGATTTTCAAGTCCTTTCTCTTTTCCCGGGGTAGGCACACACATACCACTAACTGCAGATAGGCAAGGTGAGGATGAAAAGTATCTTCATATCTGTCCCTTCACTCCTTACACCCAGGCCAGCTTCCAAGGGGTGAACACTATGGTTGTGTATACTTTTTTCTCTAAAATAGCTGTACTGACAGCCAGATTCCAATTTCAAAGGGAAATCACTCTATTCATTTGGTTTATATGAAGTTGTGAGAATTCATACCACATTAACTATGTCCTTAATTTCCCTCGTCTCACTTTGCTAATTTCTGAGGCAACAAAGTTCATCTCTGACCTGGCTTATCCAGGTCATCAAGTGATTTGATCAACGTTCTCAGTTGGGAGCATTAGAGACAGACTCTTTTCCTGTAGGTGCCATTGAAAGTCTGGCAAGATTCACATAACCAGTGGGAGAAACCAAAGAAGTCACAGGATCAAGAAGCAGGAAGCATCATAAAAATGTTATAGCAAGAATAGACTTGCCAGCCCTCCTCATGACACAGTGGCTCAGAAAGAATCCTTACAATCTCTATCTTAAGCAGAGATGATATGTTCAGGACATTTAAAAGTATAACGTGACACACAGTGGCCGGTGTGTCAAATCATACTAATGGCCTCAATTCTTCACCTCTCACTCTATCCACACATTTTGCTAGGTAATCTTTCAGTTTTCCCATCAAGAGCAAAATATATTTTCCTATCTCTTGACTCTAAATTCATCTATGTGACCTGCTTTGGCCAATAAAATAAGGCAGAAGTAAAGATAAGCCAATTCTGAATTTAGGGCTCAAGAGCTCTTGCATGTTGCTCTCTTGAGCTTCGCTGTCACTACAACAAAGGTATGCTTGGGGGCGCCTGGGTGGCTCAACCAGTTGAACATCTGACTTGGTCTCAGCTCAGTCCTGGGATGAAGCCCCCCAATAGTCTCTGCACTCAGTGAGGGATCTGCTTAAGATTTTCTCCCTCTGTCCCTCTCCCCACTCACAAGCTCACTCTCTCTCTCCCCCTTTCCCTAAAATAAATAGATTTTTTTAAAAAGGTATTCCTTGTCAAACCAATGGTTCCACAGTGAAAACACACATGGAAGCGCCTGTTCTATATGTTGGTTCCAGAGGGCAGACCCATGGAATAGAGCTTTCCTAGCTAAAGTCTCCAGTGAAGCCAATGACACATAAACAAACCAAATGACCCACAGACACTTGCAAGCCCAGCCTAAATCAGCTGATTTTAGCCAATCCACAGATGTGAGAGCTATAATAATATTGTCCTAAGCTATTGGATTTTGGGTTTTGTTACACAGCATTAGCTGACTGATACATAAAATGCCATTAGATGGTAAGGGAAAAGTGTCAGGCTAGTAAGGTCAAATCATAAAAAAAAAAAAAAAACGTGTTTTGGAGTTGGACTCTATCCTGTGGTTAGTAAAGAGCCAACCAAAATTTTAATGAGAAAATAACATATTACAAGTGTTTGGGGAACAAATTTTTGTAAGAGTAAGAACTAGGAGTTGTTCCTGAAAATAATGAAATGATTCAAGTGAAAGTTGATGTAGGTTACATTACATTTAAGGTACAGTTAGTACAAATAAGGATAATGTTTAAAAGAATATTCCTTATCAGGGCACCTGGGTGGCTCACTCAGTTAAACATTTGACTTTTGATTTTGGCTCAGGTCATCATCCTGAGGTCCTAGGACTGATCTAGCACCACATTGGACTTCGCACTGGACATGAAAGCTGCTTGGGATTCTCTCTTTATCTCTATCTCTCTGCCCCTGCCCCTGCTCATGTGTTCTCTCTCTCTCTCTCTCAAAAAAAAATATATTCCTTATTAATTCTCATTCTCCATTCCTTAGGGCTATTATTACAAATCAAAGGAAAAGATTAATAAAAGTAACCCTCAAGTTTTTGAAATATAAGTAGCCACATCTTTAGTCTAAATGGGATTTGGATATGTTGGGACATGTCTGGCAAAATCTAGTGGGATGTACCTCCCAAAATTTCATTTGCATGATGTGAATATGGAGAATGAAAAAAGAGAAACCAAACCCAAGGAATGAAAGAGCTAGGCATAATGCATAGAACCCCAAAAGAAAGTCTTGGTCTTCTGAGAGACGTGACAATTCTGTCAATCAGATTTGTCTTCTGATCCAGCCCAGTGGGACTTATGTCTGATGCATAGTAGGTATGTGATGGGGGGCAGGGAAGGTGCACCAGAAAATGAGGATGGGTGCTACTAAGTAAATAATGAAAGAATTACCTAACTTAACACATCCTACTACGGGTTGAAGAAGAGTTATCCTCCTCCAACCTAGTCCTCCTGGATTAATCAGGGCTGTGTATCGAGGAGACCCAGTGCCTGGGACCCATGATATTCTAAGGACCTACAAAGATGTTTTCATTTTAATTCTTTTAAAATCAGGAGAAAATAATATATGTAATAATGATGAACATGTAATCATGAATTCAGCTTTTAATATTTTTTATGGCATAAGAATCCCCAAAGACAAAAGTATGTAGGATCTACAAAAGTCATAACGCAGCTCTGGTGCCACCACAGTGTAATTTCGGAACACTGAAAGCTCTGAGCTGTGATGGAGATTACCAGGATGAGGATTGGGTAATTGTCCTTTCCTCACCTACCCTTGCAGAAGAGACATGAGTAGTAAGTCACAAGGCAAGAGGTAGACAAGGAATTTAGCAGATTAAGAGGCAAAGGAGTTTGGGGCATCTTTCCTTAATTCCTCTCCCCTCCTCTCCTAAGGGAGCCTCTGCCCCACAACAAGGCATCCCATGAGCAGTATGACAAGAGAGCCGCCACCTGAGAGAAGCAAGAATTCTGCCCAATGGCTTGAGCAGTCACTCCCCCTGCACTGCTCAAGAAAATGGCTGTGTGGTAATAGGCACTGGAGTATTAAGACTCTTTAAATCAGTGGTTTTCAACTTTTTTAAAGAAGGGTCCTTTTGTCAAACAAATTCATGCTTGGAGCTTCAGCCTTTATAAAGTAGATCAATAGGAAATGGTGCAGTAAAGTAAGGGTTAATGGGAGGACCACTGTCCTGCCCACTCATGCCTTCTCCCCACTTCACACGACCCCAGGGTTTTCTGGAATACTGGAAATCACTGCTTGTACTAAGTTAATAATATCTAAGAACTAATTAACATTTGGAACTCACTTCATTTGTAAATTGCTTTGTAATCTTATGTTCATTTAGCTCCTAGAGATTCAACTATATATGTGGGGGGAAAGGGGAAGAAAAAGAAATAATCTATTTAAACCAAGACTTTGGAGTGTACATGAGATAACAAGCTTGACTCACTGCTACCTAGGTCAATCTCAGTTGCTGAGGCAGGCTGGGAGTATGAGTACTCCACCTAGGGAATATGATTCTAGTTTTAGGGTATTATACAGCCCCAAACATTAACCAGTCAGCTCATTTTGGGTTCAGCCTAGCTCCCCTAGGCTTGCCTGGAGACCATGTAGGTGACTCACATGGTCTCTTTGCCTTTGAGATATTCAAGGATAATTTGACTGTTCTTCATTTTCAACTTCTGTCCTGATTTGGGAACCTGGTCCCCTCATAAGATAAAACTTCACATTAACTTTCATCATGGCAATTCTTTGATTTTCAGATGGTCAATTGTGGCACAAATGCCACTGTTTTCTCAAACCTTTATCTATGTTAATACCATAGGCAACATATCTGAAGTTATTAGCATAAATAATAAGGTAAAGAGGTTTTGATATATTTGATAATGAGTAAGAGAATTAAGAATTTAGATTAACACTTGAAATCAATTTGAAATCTTGGTAATTAATCATCATATAATTCATATTTCAAAGAAAAATAAACTGTGCCATACAATTATAACTTTATGAGACTAATATCTAAATTTTAGAGTGAAAACACAGATATGTTCTCAAAAATTTCATGATTTCCCATAATCACTGCACTTTACCTACATTTCAAAAGTGAAGATGAAATAAGGACTTTTTCAGACATTTTTATTTTTATAAAAACAGAAAGCCAAGATAACCAAACCAAAAACACCTCCACCAGAGGCTCCATCACCTCACATACACTTTCAAATAACAATGCCCATGATCTTTATGTTCTCTCTTTTATTCAAAAGAAGAAAATATGATCACATAAAATGACTGACATACTTTCACAACACAGCATAAATCAAGAGTTGGCAAACGATGACCTACCAACTAAATCTATCAAGCCACCTGTTTTAGTTTGCCCATGAACTAAAAATGTCTTTTACATTTTTCAGTGTTTTTTTTAAAGATCAAAAGAATAATAATGTTTCATAACAAGTGAGAATTATATGAAATTCAAATTTCAGCACTCATTAATAACATTTTGAATTTAATCAATAAATATTTGTGGAAATTTTTCTTCTCTCATTATATAAGTACCACATACTATCCTTGATTTTGCCTCTTGGCTCACAAAGCTTAAACTATTTATTATTTAGTCCTTCACAGAAAAAGTTTGGTAGCCCCAGATGTAAATGACAGATAAGTAATAAGAAATCACCACTCTGGGAAAAATGCATCACTAAAGAAGACCAAAGGAATGAATTTTTCACTCTGGAATTTCAGGCAAAGCAACTACTGTTAAGAGTTGGTACACATCACAGAAAGAAATCAGACTATTTCCTTATGTAGAGTTACATGGGTTACACCGATTTTATCACCTCATTACATACCATATTGTCTGAAAAATAAGATAAAGTGGGATCTCTTCTCAAAATTAAGTTTATTGAAAAATTTAAGCCTAAGAATTCAACAACCATTATATTTTATTCTTCCACTTTAACTTAACAAAATTTTTATTAGTGAAAATAATATTTTACAAAATTAATATCTATGAAAAATCTACTTACAGGTAATGTCTTATATAATTTTCAATTTATGAAGCATACCAATAAACTTTGTATTTTTCTTTGTAAATTGTTCAAATCATTCATATTGGAAGAGTTTCCCAAATACACCAGGCCCTTTCTTGCCTCAGCATCCTTATTTATGCTGTTCCTCCATCAGGAATTCTCTTCTCAAACACCTTCCTGCAATAGTTTTCTCCAGGTAGCATGGGTAGATAAGTAAGATCTTTTGGAGTTTGGGGTGGGGGTAGGAGAAGGGTTCTTTTTTTATTATTATTATTAGATAGCTTCCAAACTTTCTAAACCTTTTGAAAACTTCTTTTTTACTGAAATGCCTCTCCTTGATCAGTCACTCAGAATTCATTGTCCCTACAATGTATTTCTATGTATTATTTACACTATTCTATCCAACTGGAATATTATTTTAGAATCATCCACCTAGTTCTTTAGATTTTAAGAAGCTGCTTATCACCTGGTGTTCCTCATCTCTGAAATGGCATTGTCAAGGTGCAAATGCCAAAAAGGAGAAGCGATCTTTGACTCCGCTTCCTTCCTTCACCACCCAAATCCAATTCATTACCAAATCCTTAAATTGCTACCTAAATATTTCTGGAACCCCCACTGTAGCTTCTTAACTATTATAAACCACAATTAATCTAACTACCTCTCACTACAGCCATTCATTTCCCACAAAACAGTCAGGAAATCCTCTCAAATCAACTGTCATAGATATACACATATTCTGACATCCTTGACTAAGTAAATTCACTTACCCATAGTCCAAGCAATCATTGCATTATGTGGTTATAAAATCATATTAGAGTTTGAAGCCTGTATTTCTCACCATAAGTGTATCATAAGTGTATGATATGTACACAGTAGCTGCTCAAAGATGTTTCATGATTGCATTAATGATTGCATTAATGCTGTGCTACACCTCATTTTTGTATCCTCCAGGTTGCCAGTTACTTTAAAGGAGTCCATTTTAAAAAAATAAAAAGAAAAATAATAATAAAAAAAAAAGAAAAAGTCCATTTTGGAAATTCTACACTTATCTCTATAATTTGTGGAATATCTTTTAGAATTGCCTTCAGAGACAATTTACCATCCACAAAAGAAAGATTGCCTTTCTTCTTCATTGCTACACCTGGATTTTTGATACAGAATGGTTTTACTCCCAAGTGTTCATCCCAAAAGACATTGCTTTTGGTTGTTCCAAAAAATCCAACCTTCCCCTGAAGGCTAGATAGTTGACAAAAAATAAACAAAAGAATGGACAATGAATGCTAACAATTACTGAGTGCTTACAGTGTGCCAAGCATTGGTGAATATTTACAAACATTTCAGTTAATTCTCACAACAAACCCATGTGATAATGGTTATTATTGTTCCAAATTTATATTTAAAAAGAAAAACAACATAAGGTCTACCAAACATTCAATAAACAGTTAAAAGCTATTCTCCTCAAATTATTCCAAAAAAAGAAGAGGAAGGAAAGCTTTCAAATACACTCTAAAAAATAATATTACCCTGAAACCAAAACAAGTCAAAGACACTAAAAGAGAGAACATTATAAGCCAATATCTCTGATGAACATAGAAACAAAAATCCTCAACAAATATTAGCAAACTGAATTCAACAATACTTAAAAGGACCACTCATCACAATCAAGTGGGATTTATTCTGGGGATGCAAGGATGGTTCAACATTCAAAAATCAATCAACATGATATACCACATCAACAAAGTGAAGGATTAAAATCATATGATAATCTCAATAGATGCAGAAAAAGTATTTGACAAAATTCAGCATCCTTTCATGATTAAAAACCCAACAAAGTAGATTTTTTAAAAGATTTTATTTATTTATTCATGAGAGACACACAGAAAGAGAGGCAGAGACTCAGGCAGAGGGAGAAGCAGGCTCCATGCAGGGAGCCCAACATGGGACTCGATCCTAGGACTCCAGGATCACGCCCTGAGCCAAAGGCAGATGCTTAACCACTGAGCCACCCAGGTGTCGAAACAAAGTAGATTTAGAGAGAACATACTTCAACATAAGAGAGGTCATAAATGAAAGACCCATAACTAATATCACATGCAGTGGTTAAAATCTGAAAGCTTATCCTCTAACATCAAGAACAAAGATGTCCACCCTTGCCACTTTCATTGAATGTAGTACTGGAAGTCCTAAACACAGCAATCAGAGAAGAAAATATAAAAGACATCCATATTTTGGTAAGGAAGAAGTAAAACTGTCACTATTTACAGATGACATGATACTCTACATAGAAAACATGAAAAACTCCACCAAAAAAAAAAACTATTAGAAGTAATAAATTCAGTAAAGTTGCAAGATACAAAATTAATACACAAAAATTGGTTGCATTAGGATACACTAATACTGAAGCAGCAGAAAGAGAAGTTAAGAAAACAATTCCATTTACAACTGCACCAAAAATAATAAAATACTCAGGAAGAAACTTAACCAAGGAAGTGAAAGACCTGTGCTCTGAAAACACTGATAAAAATATTGAAGAGATGCCCCGAGCTGAGCAGATCAGCAGCCCCGCCCCGGAGCCTCCAGGCCCTGCAGACGGAGAGCCCCGTAGTTCCTGCGGAGGCTGAATCCAGGCTTCCAGAGCTGCCATAGCCACTGGGGCTGTTCCTCCTGGGGCCTCACGGGGTAAACAACCCCCACTGAGCCCTGCAGCAGGCAGGGGCAGAGCAGCTCCCCCAAGTGCTAACACCTGAAAATCAGCACAGCAGGCCCCTCCCCCAGAAGACCAGCTAGACGGACCAGTTCCAGGGGAAGTCAAGGGACTTAAAGTATACAGAATCAGAAGATACTCCCCCGTGTTTGCTTTTTTTTCTTTTTTCTTTTCTTTTTGATTTCTGATTGCTTCCCCCACCCCACCCCCTTTTTTTCACCTTTCTTTCTTTTTCTTTCTCTTTTTCTTCTCTTTTTTTCCTTTTTTTTTTCTTCTTTTTCTTTTTTCTCTTTCTCTTTTATTTCCTTCTCTCTTTCTCCTTTTCCCAATACAACTTGTTTTTGGCCACTCTGCACTGAGCAAAATGACTAGAAAGAAAACCTCACCTCAAAAGAAAGAATCAGAAACAGCCCTCTCTTCCACAGAGTTACAAAATCTGGATTACACTTCAATGTCAGAAAGCCAATTCAGAAGCACTATTATACAGCTACTGGTGGCTCTAGAAAAAAGCATTAAGGACTCACGAGACTTCATGACTGCAGAATTTAGATCCAATCAGGCAGAAATTAAAAATCAATTGAATGAGATGCAATCCAAACTAGAAGTCCTAACGACGAGGGTTAACGAGGTGGAAGAACGAGTGAGTGACATAGAAGACAAGTTAATGGCAAAGAGGGAAACTGAGGAAAAAGAGACAATTAAAAGACCATGAAGACAGATTAAGGGAAATAAATGACAGCCTAAGGAAGAAAAACCTACGTTTAATTGGGGTTCCCGAGGGCGCCGAAAGGGACAGAGGGCCAGAATATGTATTTGAACAAATCCTAGCTGAAAACTTTCCCAATCTGGGAAGGGAAACAGGCATTCAGATCCAGGAAATAGAGAGATCCCCCTCTAAAATCAATAAAAACCGTTCAACACCTCGACATTTAATAGTGAAGCTTGCAAATTCCAAAGATAAAGAGAAGATCCTTAAAGCAGCAAGAGACAAGAAGTCCCTGACTTTCATGGGGAGGAATATTAGGGTAACAGCAGACCTCTCCACAGAGACCTGGCAGGCCAGAAAGGGCTGGCAGGATATATTCAGGGTCCTAAATGAGAAGAACATGCAACCAAGAATACTTTATCCAGCAAGGCTCTCATTCAAAATGGAAGGAGAGATAAAGAGCTTCCAAGACAGGCAGGAACTGAAAGAATATGTGACCTCCAAACCAGCTCTGCAAGAAATTTTAAGGGGGACTCTTAAAATTCCCCTTTAAGAAGAAGTTCAGTGGAACAATCCACAAAAACAAGGACTAAATAGATATCATGATGACACTAAACTCATATCTGTCAATAGTAACTCTGAACGTGAACGGGCTTAATGACCCCATCAAAAGGCGCAGGGTTTCAGACTGGATAAAAAAGCAGGACCCATCTATTTGCTGTCTACAAGAGACTCATTTTAGACAGAAGGACAACCTGAAAATAAAAGGTTGGAGAACCATTTACCATTCAAATGGTTCTCAAAAGAAAGCAGGGGTAGCCATCCTTATATCAGATAAACTAAAATTTACCCCGAAGACTGTAGTGAGAGATGAACAGGGACACTATATCATACTTAAAGGATCTATCCAACAAGAGGACTTAACAATCCTCAATATATATTCCCCGAATGTGGGAGCTGCAAATACTTAAACGAATTATTAACCAAAGTGAAGAAATACTTAGATAATAATACACTTATACTTGGTGACTTCAATCTAGCTCTTTCTACCCTCGATAGGTCTTCTAAGCACAACATCTCCAAAGAAACGAGAGCTTTAAATGATACACTGGACCAGATAGATTTCACAGATATCTACAGAACTTTACATCCAAACTCAACTGAATACACATTCTTCTCAAGTGCACATGGAACTTTCTCCAGAATAGACCACATACTGGGTCACAAATCGGGTCTGAACCGATACCAAAAGATTGGGATCGTCCCCTGCATATTCTCAGACCATAACGCCTTGAAATTAGAACTCAATCACAAGAAGAAGTTTGGAAGGACCTCAAACACGTGGAGGTTAAGGACCATCCTGCTAAAAGATGAAAGGGTCAACCAGGAAATTAAGGAAGAATTAAAAAGATTCATGGAAACTAATGAGAATGAAGATACAACTGTTCAAAATCTTTGGGATGCAGCAAAAGCAGTCCTGAGGGGGAAATACATCGCAATACAAGCATCCATTCAAAAACTGGAAAGAACTCAAATACAAAAGCTAACCTTACACATAAAGGAGCTAGAGAAAAAACAGCAAATCGACCCGACGCCCAGCAGAAGAAGAGAGTTAATTAAAATTCGAGCAGAACTCAACGAAATTGAGACCAGAAGAACTGTGGAACAGATCAACAGAACCAGGAGTTGGTTCTTTGAAAGAATTAATAAGATAGATAAACCATTAGCCAACCTTATTAAAAAGAAGAGAGAGAAGACTCAAATTAATAAAATCATGAATGAGAAAGGAGAGATCACTACCAACACCAAGGAAATACAAATGATTTTAAAAACATATTATGAACAGCTCTACGCCAATAAATTAGGCAATCTAGAAGAAATGGACGCATTCCTGGAAAGCCACAAACTACCAAAACTGGAACAGGAAGAAATAGAAAACCTGAACAGGCCAATAACCAGGGAGGAAATTGAAGCAGTCATCAAAAACCTCCCAAGACACAAGAGTCCAGGGCCAGACGGCTTCCCAGGGGAATTCTATCAAACGTTTAAAGAAGAAATCATACCTATTCTACTAAAGCTGTTTGGAAAGATAGAAAGAGATGGAGTACTTCCAAATTCATTCTATGAGGCCAGCATCACCTTAATTCCAAAACCAGACAAAGACCCCACCAAAAAGGAGAATTACAGACCAATATCCCTGATGAACATGGATGCAAAAATTCTCAACAAGATACTAGCCAATAGGATCCAACAACACATTAAGAAAATTATTCACCATGACCAAGTAGGTTTTATCCCCGGGACACAAGGTTGGTTCAACACTCGTAAAACAATCAATGTGATTCATCATATCAGCAAGAGAAAAACCAAGAACCATATGATCCTCTCATTAGATGCAGAGAAAGCATTTGACAAAATACAGCATCCATTCCTGATCAAAACTCTTCAGAGTGTAGGGATAGAGGGAACTTTCCTCGACATCTTAAAAGCCATCTACGAAAAGCCCACAGCAAATATCATTCTCAATGGGAAAGCACTGGGAGCCTTTCCCCTAAGATCAGGAACAAGACAGGGATGTCCACTCTCACCACTGCTATTCAACATAGTATTGGAAGTCCTAGCCTCAGCAATCAGACAACAAAAAGACATTAAAGGCATTCAAATTGGCAAAGAAGAAGTCAAACTCTCCCTCTTCGCTGATGACATGATACTCTACATAGAAAACCCAAAAGCCTCCACCCCAAGATTGCTTGAACTCATACAGCAATTTGGTAGCGTGGCAGGATACAAAATCAATGCCCAGAAATCAATGGCATTCCTATACACTAACAATGAGACTGAAGAAAGAGAAATTAAGGAGTCAATCCCATTTACAATTGCACCCAAAAGCATAAGATACCTAGGAATAAACCTAACCAAAGAGGTAAAGGATCTATACCCTAAAAACTATAGAACACTTCTGAAAGAAATTGAGGAAGACACAAAGAGATGGAAAAATATTCCATGCTCATGGATTGGCAGAATTAATATTGTGAAAATGTCAATGTTGCCCAGGGCAATTTACATGTTTAATGCAAGCCCTATCAAAATACCATGGACTTTCTTCAGAGAGTTAGAACAAATTATTTTAAGATTTGTGTGGAATCAGAAAAGACCCCGAATAGCCAGGGGAATTTTAAAAAAGAAAACCATAGCTGGGGGCATCACAATGCCAGATTTCAGGTTGTACTACAAAGCTGTGGTCATCAAGACAGTGTGGTACTGGCACAAAAACAGACACATAGATCAATGGAACAGAATAGAGAACCCAGAAGTGGACCCTGAACTTTATGGTCAACTAATATTCGATAAAGGAGGAAAGACTATCCACTGGAAGAAAGACAGTCTCTTCAATAAATGGTGCTGGGAAAATTGGACATCCACATGCAGAAGAATGAAACTAGACCACTCTCTTGTACCATACACAAAGATAAACTCAAAATGGATGAAAGATCTAAATGTGAGACAAAATTCCATCAAAATCCTAGAGGAGAACACAGGCAACACCCTTTTTGAACTTGGCCACAGTAACTTCTTCCAAGATACAGCCACGAAAGCAAAAGAAACAAAAGCAAAAATGAACTATTGGGACTTCATCAAGATAAGAAGCTTTTGCACAGCAAAGGATACAGTCAACAAAACTCAAAGACAACCTACAGAATGGGAGAAGATATTTGCAAATAACATATCAGATAAAGGGCTAGTTTCCAAAATCTATAAAGAACTTATTAAACTCAACACCAAAGAAACAAACAATCCAATCATGAAATGGGCAAAAGACATGAAGAGAAATCTCACAGAGGAAGACATAGACATGGCCAACATGCACATGAGAAAATGCTCTGCATCACTTGCCATCAGGGAAATACAAATCAAAACCACAATGAGATACCACCTCACACCAGTGAGAATGGGGAAAATTAACAAGGCAGGAAACAACAAATGTTGGAGAGGATGCGGAGAAAAGGGAACCCTCTTACACTGTTGGTGGGAATGTGAACTGGTGCAGCCACTCTGGAAAACTGTGTGGAGGTTCCTCAAAGAGTTAAAAATAGACCTGCCCTACGACCCAGCAATTGCACTGTTAGGGATTTACCCCAAAGATTCAGATTCAATGAAACGCCGGGACACCTGCACCCCGATGTTTCTAGCAGCCATGTCCACAATAGCCATACTGTGGAAGGAGCCTCGGTGTCCATCGAAAGATGAATGGATAAAGAAGATGTGGTTTATGTATACAATGGAATATTACTCAGCCATTAGAAACGACAAGTACCCACCATTTGCTTCAATGTGGATGGAACTGGAGGGTATTATGCTGAGTGAAGTAAGTCAATCGGAGAAGGACAAACAGTGTATGTTCTCATTCATTTGGGGAATATGAATAATAGTGAAAGGGAATATAAGGGAAGGGAGAAGAAATGTGTGGGAAATATCAGAAAGGGAGACAGAACATAAAGACTCCTAACTCTGGGAAATGAACTAGGGGTGGTGGAAGGGGAGGAGGGTGGGGGGTGGGGATGAATGGGTGACGGGCACTGAGGGGGACACTTGACGGGATGAGCACTGGGTGTTATTCTGTATGTTGGTAAACTGAACACCAATAAAAATTAATTTATTTTAAAAAATTAAAAAATAAAAAAATAAAAAAAATACTGAAGAGAACATAAACAAATGGAAAGACATTCCATGCTCATGAATAGGAAAATCAACATTGTTAAAAATATCTATACTCCCCTAAGAGATCAGACGTTGGGAAGATCATGGAATAGGAGGTCCCTAAGCTCACCTCATCCCACAGATACAACTAGATAACACTCAACATCAGCATAAATAACCCAGAAAATAAACTGTATACTGGCAAAACAAACTCTAAAGGTAGAGAAGAGGCCACATTGAAGAATTTAAGTAGGGCAGATGCAGTTTGGGAGTAAAACCATGGCTATCTGTGGTGTGGAGGGAACCGTGGTGTGGAGAAGGGTGAAAAACAAACTTTCACACCAGGGAGACTGAGAAGAATACGAATCCCCGTAACATTTGACTTCCATTCTGGAAAAGCCCAGAAGCCTTAGGAAGTGGAGGCCCCACCCTTAAAGAGACAGAATGTTACACAGCCCTTGCAGATACAGCATAAAACCAGCAGTTTAAAATGCCAGGCAGAAGACAAGAGGGAGAGTGATTTACTCATATCATAGTGTGGCCAAGAGAGGCAAGGATCACAGGGAGAGTCCTCCAGGAACACAGGAGCTGGCATGCACCGTTTCCCTCCCCTGCCTCCCAGTACAAATACAGGGCCACTGCAGGAAGCAGTGCAATGCCAACACTTGCTACTTAATTTGCTTGCACCAAGCCCTGACTCTCCCTCCCCAACTTCAGGGGATCCATCCTTCCAAGTCATACTTGCCTCAGTACTGACACTGTGGGCCCCTTCCCCCAAAATACCAATGCAAACCCCACCAACATCTAGTCTCCCCACCTTCTGACTTGCAGGACGTCAGTTCTGGCATTGGCAGTGGTGGCAAGTCTCAAGCAAACCAGCATATATTTATTAAAACACAACCTACTCCTGCTGGGGACCAAACTCTGCCCCAAAGAGGTAAAAAGAGCCGCTACAGAAAACTAGACTGAAGGAAAAAGAGGCCAGGACTCAATAGCAGGACACACATAACACACATAAGAGACATTCCCTGAAGCATTAGGTCCTAGGCACTGCACTGCAAGGCAATACAGGACCTCTTCTTCATAAAACCATTACCATCAATAACAAAAAAAGTAGCCTTACTTTCCTAACACACAGAAATAGACACAGAGTTAGACAAAATAAGGAAACAGAAAATATGTCCCAAGTGAAAGAACAGGACTGAACCACAGCAACAGACCTCAGCAAAACAAGTCATATGCCTGATAGAGAATTTAAAGTAATGATCATAAAGATACTCAATGGATTTGAGAAAAGAGTGGAGGACATCAGTGAAACCCTTAACAAAAGAGATAAAAAAGAACCAAAGATGAAGAACACAATAAATGAAACTAAAAATACACTCAATGGAATAAATAGCAGGCCAGATGAACCAGGGGAACAAACTAATGACCTAGAAGATAAGCAATAGGAAGTAACCAACCTGAGCAAATGAGAAAAAATTATGTAAATTGAGAACAGTCTTAGGGAATTCAGCGACTCTACCAAGCATAATAACATTTGTATTGAGGGATCCCAGAAGAAGAAAAGCAGAAAATTTATTTGAGGAAATAGTAGCTGAAAGCTTCCCTAATCCAGGGAAGAAAAACATATCCTGATCCGGAAGGCATAGAGATCCACCCCCCCAACAACAACAACAACAAAAAAATCAGCCAAAGGAGGTCCACACCAAGACATATAGTAATTAAAATGACAAAAAGTACTGATAAAGAACAAATTTTAAAAGGAACAAGAGAAAAGAAGATAATTACATACAAGAAAAATTCCATAAAGTTTTCTGTGAATTTTTCAGCAGAAGCTTGGCAGGCTAGAAGAAAGTGCCATGATATATTCGAAGTGCTGAAAAGGAAAAATCTGCAGCCAAGAATATTCAAGGCTATCATTCAGAATAGGAGAGATCAAGAGTTTCTCAGACAAATAAAAGCTAAAGGAGTTCATGACCCACTCCACCACCCCTACAAGAAATATTAAGCTCTTTGAATGGAAAGGAGAGACCATACATGAGAGTATAAGAATAAAAAACACAAAATCAGAAAAAAATAGGTATTTCTATAAAAATTAGTCAAGGGGTTCATAAAATAAAAGGATGTAAAATACAAGGTCATATGTCTAAAACATAGGGAGGAGAGGAGTAAAGAAAGGGTTCAAACTAGGTGACCACCAACTAAACATAAACTGCTATATGCAGATGTCATATACAACCCAATGGTAACCACAAATCAAAAAATAGTAATAGATATGCAAAGAATAAAGAGAAAAGAATCCAAATATATCACTAAAGAAAATCAAACAAGAAAGAGCAAACAAGAAAGGATCAGAAATAAACTACAAAACAACCACAAAACTAGTAATAAAATGGCAATAAGTTTATTTACTTGGATAATTACTTTGAATGTAAATGGACTATAACCCCCAAGCAATCTACAGAGTTAATGCAATCCCTACCAAAATTCCAACAGCATTTTTCACAGAATTAGAACAAGTAAAGTAAAATTTGTATGCAACCACAAAAGACCCAGAATGGCCAAAGTAATCTGGAGAAAAAAGAACAAAGCTGGAGGTATCATATTTCCTGATCTTAAGATATACTACAAAGCTGGAGTAATTAAAACAGTATGGCACTGGCACAGAAAGAGACACATTAGAGAAGAATAGACTTATATGGTCGATTAATCATAGATTAATCACACTTATATGGTCGATTAATTTATGACAAAGGAGGCAAGAATATACAATGTAGAGAAGACAGTCTCTTTAATAAATAGCATTGGGAAAACTAGACAGCTAGCCACATACAAAAGAATGGAACTGGACCACTTTCTAACATCATACACAAAAATAGACTCAAAATGGACTAAAAACCTAAATGTGAGAACTGACACCATAAAAATCCTAGAAGAGAGCACAGGCAATAATCTTTCTGACATTGCCCATAGCAATATTTTTCTAGATGTGTCTCCTAAGGCACGAGAAACCTAAAGCAAAAAAAAATAAAAAAAATAAAAAACAACAACAAAACTATTGGGACTACATCAAAATAAAAAGATATTGCACAGAGAAGGAAACTATCAACAAACAAAAAGGTGACCTACTGAACTGAGGAAGATATTTACAAATGATATATCTGATAAGGGGCTAATATCCAAAATATGTAAGGAATTTATACAGCTCAATATCAAACAACAACAACAAATAGGCAGAAGACCTGAATAGACCTATCTCCAAAGAAGACATACAGATGGTGAACAGACACATGAAAATATGCTCAACATCACTAATAATTAGGGAAATGCAAATCAAAACCACAATGAGTTATCACCTTACACCTGTCAGAATGGCTAGAATAAAAAAGAAATAACAAGTGTTAATGAGGATGTGGAGAAAAAGGAACCATTGTGCACTATTGGTAGGAATGTAAATCAGTACGACCACAATGGAAAACAATATGGAGGTTTTTTAAAAAATTAAAAATAGAATCACCATATGATTCAACAATTCCATTACTATTCACCCAAAGAAAATGAAAACATAAGTTTGAAAAGATACATGCACCCCTATGTTTGCTGCAACATTATTTACATTAGCCAAGATAAAGAAGCAACCTAAGTGCCCATCAATAGATGAATGGATAAGAAAGATATGAAATATGTATATACATACATAATAGAATTTCACACAGTCATTAAAAAAGAAAGAGATCTTGCCACTTGCAACAACATAGATGGACCTAGAGGGTGTTATGCTAAGTGAAATAAGTCAGACTAATAAAGACAAATGAGCTCACTTAAATGTAGAATAAAAAAAAAAGCAGAAATAGATCCATATGTACAGAGAACAAACATGATTGTCAGAGGGGTGGAAGTGGGAGGATGGGCAAAATAGGTGAAGGGGTGTAGGAGATACAGGCCTCCAGATACGGAGTGAATAAGTCACAAGAGTAAAAGGCATAGAATAGGGAATATAATCAATAGTATTCTAATAGTGTTTGTGGTGACAGATGGTAGCTACATTTATGGTGAGCATAGCATAACAATAGACTTGTTGAATCACTATGTTGTAAACTGGAAACTAAAGTAACATTGTGTGTCAACTCTACTTCAATTTAAAAAAACAGAAATGGAAGTTCAGAGAGGTGGTTCAGAATCTAAAGACAGGGAGCCTTCAGTTTTTGACTTAAAAGCAGAGTGAATTTACAGTAAAGTACCTTATAAATGCCCATAAACAAAATAGCAAATGATAGTATCTATCAGATTAATGTTTGTCTTTGCATTTCCTGGGAATCCATAGTCTACTTCCTTATCTTTTGTTGGTCTCTCTTCTAAGTATTTGGGGCCCTTCATGATGCGAGTCATGTTGAATAAGCCTGGGAAGAACTGCTAGAGAAAGAAAAACCTGGGATAGGGATATCACATGTCTTCATTATAGATATAGCAAATAGTTCAAGGGAAAGACAGGTTACTTCAAAAATTGACACAAAGTGGGGATGCCTGGGTGGCTCTGTGGTTGAGCGTCTGCCTTTGGCTCAGGGTGTGATCCTGGATCCAGGATCAAGTCCCACATTGGGCTCCTTGGGGGAGCCTGCTTCTCACTCTGCCTATGTCTCTGCCTCTCTCTTTCTGTGTCTCTCATGAACAAATAAATAAAATATTTTTTTAAAAATTGACTCAAAGGTAGTTCTGGAAGGAAAGATCAATCCGATTGGTTATTCATATTCTATAAATTCAAGATATCATGACTCATAGAAATAATATGGTAGCAAATAGCAATATAGAAATTAAAACAGGAAGTTTTATTTTAAAACTGCTGGAAATATCTTAAAATACAGAAAGTTAAAGTGCAAATAGAATTAATATGAGAGATTTTAAATTTTTAAAAACGTTTTAAAAGAATTAATATGAGATGTGGCACTTGGATAGTTCAGTGGCTGAGCATCTGCCTTTGGCTCGTCATGATCCTAGGGTCCTGGGATCAAGTCCTGCTGCCTATGTCTCTGCCTCTCACTGTGTCTCTCATAAATAAACAAATAAAATAGTTTTTAAAAAATAGAATTCATATGAGAAATTATCCATTCTATACTTAGAAGTTTTTTTGTTTTCTAGTCTGTTTTTCTGGGTATCATTCAGTTTTTCTATTTAGATAAGCATATTTGTCAATATGTTTTATCACAAATATTCATCTTTAACAGTATCAAAATTGAAGGGTGATATTTGGCCATAATTCTTGCTTTTCCAACCTTTATGTCAAAACCTGTAGGCCTGTACACTAGACAAGAAGTTTAACAGCTGGGGTGAGGGGGGCATGCACAGTGGGTGGCAGTGGCAGTAACTGTAATACATACCCTAAAAGCAGCCCAAACAAATAACTCTTAGTGCTCACAAAACCATCCACAGAATGAAATAGAATCACATACTTAGTATTGATTCAAAAGCTATTTAAGGACAAGTTGATAAGTGAAAAATATAATCTCCAGATTAACATTAACAGATTACAGTCAACTATAACATCTAGCATCATTCTGTGTGGATTAGAAAAAAATTTTTTTCAGTGAATCAAATACCTGATTTACCCATATTTCTGGGAGCACTATTATTCCAATTTAACTTCTGTCTATATACCAAACAGCCTTTCAAAGAAAATTCTTATAGATCTTCTTCCAGACGAAATAAAACAGGAGAAAATTTATCTCTGAGTTGCTTTACTCCCTGACAATTCTGTCAGTTCCAATTTTCATCTTCTTAAAATTATGTTCACCATCAGGATGCCTGGGTGGCTCTGTGGTTAAGCATCTGCCTTTAGCTCAGGGTGATATCCTGGGGTTGGGGATCGAGTCCCACATCGGGCTCCCTGCATGGAGTCTGCTTCTCCCTCTGCTTGTGTCTTTGCCTCTCTCTCTCTCTCTCTCTCTCTCTCTCTCTGTGTCTCATGAATGAATAAGTAAAATCTTAAAAAAAATTTATGTTCACTATCTTCTCAATAAAAGGAGGGTCTCTAAAACGTATAAACAAGTTATCTTAGACAAGCTTTAACTATAGAAAACATTGTTTATAAAATAAACATTTTTCTGACTAGGAACAAATATAGTAAAGGAAGTTTACTTTGGACATGATTTGATAGACCCTAAGAATCTCAAAATATACTCTACAAGAATATGTTATTTATTATTATGTCTTACTATTATGTAAATAGTTAAGTTGCTAGTATATATATATGTGTGTGTGTGTGTGTATACATATATACACACATATTTAAAACAGTAAATATTGATAAACTGATACGATGTCTTATAAATATTTTATTACTTCGTCAAAAGCTGTCTAAGAAATGTAGCCACATTTTACAAAAATGAAAACCCAGAAGCAAAACAAGTCATATTTCAGAATCTCAGAATGATTTAGGAGTTGGAGGCAACAATCTCCAAAAGTGAGGGTGCAACTGGGGTTGGAAATGCCTTTCCACATCCCCCTGCATGCAGCCAAATCACTCTTCCCACACCAGAAAGAATACAAAAAGGGCTGAAAGTCAAATGCATTGACAGAAATATTTACTTCAAACACAAAGAAAGAAGCAAAAATTGAGAAAATTCTCCCAGGAGAAAGAAGAGACAATGAGGAGGAAAATAAGAGAGAAATATAAAAAATTAAGAGAATTACTCCAGAGGACCGATATTCAAACAATAGAAGTTCCAGAAGGAGAAAATTGAGAAATCAGAGGGGAAGGTATTTTTTTTTAAAGTGGTTGAACATCTGCCTTTGGCTCAGGTCATGATCCCAGGGTCCTGGGATCGAGTGCCACATCAGGCTCCCCATAGGGAGCTTGCTTCTCCCTCTGCCTGTCTCTGCCTCTGTGTGTGTGTGTGTGTCTCTATGCGTGAATGAATAAAATCTTTTAAAAAGGAGGAGGAGGAGGAGGAGGAGAGGAAGAAATTTTCCAGAAGTGACAGAAATGAGTCACTGAAGTTGAAAGGGCTACTGAGGGCTCACCACAAGTGAATGATTCAAGAACCATGTCATGTCATTGTGAAATTCCAGAAAACTTGGGGTAAAAAGCTTTTTTTGGTGGGGGAGGTGACAGAACAGAGAACACCACTGGATTTCTCACATGCAACTACAGATGTTAAAAGATGAAACAATACTTCCAAAGTTCTGAATAAAATAATTTCCAACCACACATCCTGTGACCAACCAAACCACTATTTTAAGTAAAGTTAAAATAATGAAAATTTCAGAGATGAGACCTTAAAAAAATACCTCCCATGTATCCTTTCTTGATATTTTTTTAAATTTTTATTTATTTATGATAGTCACAGAGAGAGAGAGAGAGAGAGGCAGAGACATAGGCAGAGGGAGAAGCAGGCTCCATGCACCAGGAGCCCGACGTGGGATTCGATCCCGGGTCTCCAGGATCGCGCCCTGGGCCAAAGGCAGGCACCGAACCACTGCGCCACCCAGGGATCCCTCCTTTCGTGATATTAAATCAAGAAATGAAAATATGGGATGCAATCAATAGACAATGAAGGCCAATGTGAGAGCCACAGCTAGTAGTGGCCCAAAGGGCAATTAATCCTGACTATATCCGGAAATCAAAGAACTCCAAAAGGAATGTCTTAATAAAAGAACATGAAGGATGCCTGGCTGGCTCAGTTGATAGGGTATGTGACTCTTGGTCTCAGGATCATGAGTTCAAGTCCCACATTGTTTATGAGGCTTACTTAAACACACAACACACACACACAGATTATTTGATGTGTGTAAACATATTAAGCGAACATTTATGCTCATATCAAAGAGCTTAGGGACTGGAACACCTGAGTGGCTCAGTCAGTTAAGCACCAGACATTTGGTTTCAGCTCAGGTCTCAATCCTTGGATTGTGAGATAGAACCCGGCTCTGCACTAGGCGTAGAGTCTGCTTAAGATTCTATCTCCCTCTCCTTTTGCTCCTACAGTTGTGTGCTCTCTCTCTCTTAAAGAGAGAGAGAGAGAGAGAGAGAGAGAGAGAGAGAGAGAGCGCTTAGGGATTAATTAGTAATGTATACATAAAAAACTAACTGAAAAAAAAACCTTTTGCAATAATCAACTCTAGCAAGAAGTAGTTACTCAATAAGGAAATATTTGTGATGTCTTCCTAGGTATGATATTGCAAATACTAAAAATTAGAATTAACTATATTGAGAAGATATGAAACTGTATGTGCCATGGTGGGGATGAGAGGGTAAGTGGCAGTAAAAGCATTAAACTGTCATGTTCCATAAATGAAGTCAATAAGTACTATCTAATATGAAAAAAACTAGAAATAGAAGCATCTAAATATGATTTAGAAGTATAAAGATATACAGAAGGTGAAACAGTTAAAAAGTGAGATAGTAATTTTCTCTGGGGAGTCAGAATGGGAGGTATGGAAAGGTTTCAGAGCAACTGCTATTATAAGGTTAGTCATGCTATATGACTTTCTAAACTATATTTATGGGGGCACATGGGTGGTTCAGTCAGTTAAGTGTCTGCCTTCAGCTCACTTCATACTCTCTAGGTCCTGGGATTGAGCTCTGTATCAGGCTTCCTGTTCAGCAGGGAATCTGCTGCTCCCTTTCACTCTGCCCCTCCCTCTGCTTATGCTGTCTCTCTCTCTCTCTCTCTCTCTAATGAATAAATAAAATCTTTTAAAAAACTATATTTATGTATCACTTTGATCAAAATTAAGTTAAAAATAAAACAAAACAAACCCGTTTCTTCTTCTATCTTCAATCTCTCTCTCCCCTAGATCTTTCATCTTAGCACATAAACATCCTTTCAAAGAAAATCCTTATATAACTTCTTCCAGATATAGTCCAATTTCTTTTCTTTCCATTACACTAATATTACTACAAATTATTCCCTAATGAGGTCCACACCATCACTCCTCAATCTGTTGCACTAGATTAAGCTGAACCATATGAAATGGTTGATTTGGCCATTTTTTACCTATGAAAAGAGAATTTCATATGGTTCAGCCTAGTGGTTTACTGTCATCTGCCACCACCAAATTCTGAGTCCATCACCTGAATATGTCTTGTTGTCTGTTTCATTTATGCCCTGCTCTCCTGCCTTAATTCACTCTTCATTTCTGTCTGAATTAAGGCTTCAACCCCCTAACTCTTGCTTCCCACCAGTCTGTTGGCATCTCTGCCAGAACCATCTTTCTAAAAGATTTATTGTATCATGTCACTCTCCTGCTTAAAATTCTTCAGTTTCATCCCAATGCCATCAAAATCAAACCTAAACTCTTTCCCATGGCCACAAGCCAACCACTGCCTGCCCCCCTAGCTTACCTTGTTCCAGTCTCTATATCCACCCTTCCTTGACCCCAACCTTGACCCCCACCTTAATGTAGAATTTACTCCAACACTATACTTGAGTCACATTAAACAACTCACATGCAGAAATGTTCCTTTGATTTTTATATTTTTAAATATATATGATTATATATCACTGACATTTGGCACTTTGAGAGCACTTGATAAATATTTATGAAAGAAAAATTCAGTGTTTTCTTAATGACCCAAAAATTAATCATAGATGAAAAATAGATAAAGATTCAATTTTTTCTAAGGGCCAAGTGAGTATTGAAAAGGCTGATGATGTCCAGAGAGGGGAGGTGGGTAGGGGAATGGGTGAAACAAGTGAACAGGATTAAGAGTATACTTATTGTGATGAGTCCTCAGTAACGTATTGAATTGTTTAATCACCATATTATACACCTGAAACTAACATAACACTGTGTGTGAACTATACTGGAATTAAAATAAAAATCTTAATTAAAAAAAGAAAAGGATGATAATGTTTTCTTAAATATTCAAATGTATAGTGACAAGGAACTAAGAACAACTAATAACCTGTATTAAGTTGGGGGAGAGATAGGAGGAATGAATGAAAGAAAGAAAAGATAGAGAAAAGGGAAGGGAGGAATCTGGGGGATAAAATGTTACCTCAATTTTATACTGCAACAACTACATGAAAAAAAATTTGCAATATCACAATCTGTATGCAGAAAATTATTCTCCATTTTCCAAAAAGTGATAAAACCAGGGCCTATGATTAGCCTTAAAGAACATATGTACTAAATATTAGTACTTCAATGTGTTTTCTGGTGAAAGAACTGCGTCATTAAGTTTTAGAAGCTGTCCAACCAGTTTCCAAACTAGTACCCCATCCAACAAAAGTTTAATTAGGTTTGGAGTTTTGTTTAAACTGACAGCTGTGGTTCAAAAAGCCCCCAAGGTCAGGGTATAGTTTGCATCTTAAATAATCAAATTGCCCAAAGGAATTCTGTGGTTCTGTGGTGGTTATTTTTTTATTCTGATTTGCAACGAATCTCTTAATAGCAATCTGCTCCGAATATGGTTCATTCAAATACAAAATATTTTTACAGTATCTCTGAACCAATAACAAAAGAAAAGAAAAAAAAAGCAGTTAAGTCTTCACCTGTTCACCTTGCAGACATCCTGCAAACTCACGGATCTAGCAGACTGGAAGCAGGATATAAGCAAAAAAGGCCTTAAGCAGGCAAAAAGAGATGTCAGCAAAGGACCACATGGAAGAAGTTCACACACTTTCCCATAGGAAAGCTTTTGAGGCTCTCCCTCAGAGGCTTATTTACTCTCACTTTACAAACAATACTACCAGGCTTATTTATCTAGTTTCGAAGCCTAGGGCAGAATAGAAATAAGGTATTAGGAAGAGAGCTGTGGGAGAGGGGCTACTTACAACACACGGAAATACTGACAGCAAAACAGAGACAGCTGCTGGCCTAATGGGAAGGAGGAAGCAAAAATTATAAAAAAAAATAATAATAAAAAAAAAAAGAACTCAAAGCACAGCCGAATATAAGGTGTGGGGTGAACACTTCACTCACCCAATAAGACCTTGGATATCACAATAGCTTAGCCTAGTGAAAGGAACTGACATCCAAAATGGTGTCCTTTGTCCTCAAGAAAAGGATCAATTTAGCACCTGAGCTAGGTAATTGGAAAGCAAGGAGGAACAAGTCACACCTGCATTTACAAAAGGAAACACTATAAAATATAAAAGATTCTAGTGTTTCTTCTGAAAGAGTAAAAATTTAAAAAGGCATATTTGTCCCTACATGTATGAATACATAGTTATTAAGAAAATGATTCATTTGCTGAGGGACCCTCATGATGACAATTATAATGTATTTAAAAATCTAGGTGAAATACTATTGAGTATTTACCCAAAGAAAATGAAAGCATTAATTTAAAAAGATACATGTACCCTATGTTTATGGCAGCATTATTTACAATAAGCCAAGATATGGAAGCAACTTAAGTGCCCATCAACAGATAAATGGATAAGAAAGATGCAGGGTGTGTGTGTACGTGCACGTGTGTGTAGAGCAGAATATTATAGAGCAATAAAAAAGGATGAGATCATACCATTTGATATTACATGGATGGACCTAGAGGGTATTATGTTATTAGTGAAATAAATTAGACTAAGAAAAAATACTATATGATTTCACTCATTAGTGGAATCAAAACAAACCAAAAAAGAAAACATGAATAATCAAGCAAAAAGCAGAACCTGACCTATAAATACAGACAACAAACTGATAGGTGCTACAAGGGAGGAAGGAAAGGAAATTGGGCAAAATGGGAGATAGTGGCTTCCAGTTACAGAATGAGTAAGTCATGGAACAAAAGCCACAGCATAGAGAATATGGTCCATCATACTGTGATTACTTGTATAATGACATATGACACCTATATCTGTGGTGAACATAGAATAATGTATAGAATTGTCAAATCACTACATTGTACATCTAAAATTAATATTCTGTGTCAACTACACACAAATTTTTTTAAATCTAGGTGAAATATATATTGGGTTGTAGAACCTAAAATCCATGTGTGTTTCAAATAATTGCTATACAATATATAACATCAAAGAACACAAGAATAGGGGTACCTGGGTGGGTCAGTCAGTTAAGCATCTGACTCTTGGTTTTGGCTCAAGCCATGATCTCAAGCCATGGGATGTAGCCCTGAAACAGGCTCCATGCTCAGCCTAGAGTCTGCTTGTCCCTCAACCTCTGCTCCTCCCCTGTTCATGCTCATACTCTCTCTCTCTCTCTCAAATAAGTAAATAAACAAAATCTTAAAAAGAAAACAAAAAGAGTAATAGTGTATCTGGAGTTTTGTCTCTGCGCCACCACTAACTGTATGTGGCCTTGGCAAATCAGTCACTTCTCTGAGACTATCTCCTCTTCTGCCAAATGAAGGGTCTGGAGAAAGAGCTTCCCACTCTTGTTTCCCTCCAACCCATACTCCCAACATTCTCCCTTTACTCAGCTTGGCCATTCTGGGCCCATGGCCTCAGGTAAAAAGTACCAACCCAGAACATAAAATGATGAAATAAGAGTCTTTTTCTGGCTTTTCTATTTCAAAAGTCTAAGAAGACTAAGAAGTCTAAGTCTAATCTTTTGGAACTAAATAACACAGAATAATGACAACTGACCTGGTAGAAAATAAGGTAAGTTGAGTTTATTTGAGTAATATATCCTTACTTTGCAACTAGAAATGAATTACATTCTTGGACCAGAGAAACCTGGTGAGAGGTGATGAAAAACATAGATGCTGCTGGGACCCTCTGAGGTCTCATACCCAGCTCTCCAGGACTAAGGCCCTAGGAAACAAAAGGAGAGAGTGCAAAAATGGAGAGCAAAAAGAAAATCTGGGACCATTTTCCATGGAGAATCCAAGAAGAAGCAAGATCCCAGAAAAGACATGGCCATATGGGAGTTCTGAGGCAGATGGAGCATTACATAGTCTTACAGAGTTTTCCAGGCCCCAGCCAGTCTTGACAATAGCAAAATGACTGTATGCCCAAGAGTGGCAAACACAAATGAGGCAGCTGGGGGAACTGAAGGAGCCTTAGAGATGGGAACAATAGGCAACTCAGCAGGAACCTGTGTGGACTGACACTGGAGGGAGATCTATGGAGCAAGTAGCATCTGTTGCCTATCACCAGGAATGGAAGTCCTTTTAGCCCTCATCTTCATATTAAAGACACCAGAAAACAAGAAGTCAAGCTCTGGATGGAACAATGTTACATCAAAAAGACACAGAGCAAGATCAGCTTCAGTAGGTCCTACACTGGCTGTCAAGCAGGACCTGCTGGCCAGGATGGACCCATGGCTGCTACCTGAATCCTATCTTACTCTGTGTCTTCTTTACACTTCCCTCCTGTAATACAGAATTAGGGGTCTTGTCCCCTCCCTATAGGAGAAAAATATAGTAGAGAGACTGGCCAGGTGCTATAGGACACACATAACTAAATAAAACAGAAACATACGTTGAATCTTAAACAGGAAAATATATCTCCACAAAAGGCGACCAGCCCAGCACTACCTGTTGGAACTCTTTATCGCTTGGTAAGGAAGTGTTCCAGGTGTAAGGCCAACTCTTAGAGGTCAAGTGAGGAGGTCAAAAGACTGCATGCATGACATTTCCTTTCCCAACAAGACCTAAGTGGACCTCCAGATGGAAGTATGGATGCTTCAGCAGAGGTCAGCATGGCACATGACCTTAAGGAACTCTGTAAATATCCCAAGGATGGACAGGGGAATCCCCAAATTGCCTACGGCCAAATTTCTGTGGTCCTGATGGAATGGGAACTCCAAATAAAGACTAAATAGAGTTTTAGAGAAATAAACATATTTCTTGCACATCTGTGTTTGGAGACTGAGATTCATGCCCACTACACACAGAGACAGACTCCACAGCTATGAAATTAAAAGATTAAACAAAGAATAAGAAGAATAATCTGTGAAAAATGTCATGCCAATAAATGCAGGAAAACGTGGATAAAAAGAATTTTCGTCTAAAAACACATGTCACAAAATCGACCTAGGGGTAAGGAGGAGAGCGAAAGCCTTGAAAGAATTAATAATTAAAGAAACAGATAATTTTCTAAAATCTCTCTTTACCCAAGTAACCAGCCCAACAACTTAACAGATGAAAATTATCAAATTTTCAAGGAACAAATGCAAGTTTATACAAACTGTTTTTAAAGAACAGAAAAAGAAAGCATCCAATTTTAATGGTTAGTATAACCTTGATACCAAAAATGGACAAGCACAAAAAAATGGACAAGCAAATTAGTAGAGAGAAAAAGTCTACACCAATCTTTTGTATAGACACAAATGCAAAAACCCGATAGAAATCCTCTGTGTATAAAAACATAATGTAACATAACCAAAAATGCTTCTCCCAGATTGCAGGGACAGTACAGATGAGTCAACATTATGACAATAGATTTAAGAAGCAGAAGTAGTTAATGAAATTCAAGACTCATTCATGATTTAAAAATTCTTAGCAAGCTCAGGAAGGAAGTCAATCTAATAATGAAATCTATCAAAAATCTGTAATAAACGTCATAGTCAGTGGTGATATTAAGAACCAAGCCTTTGTTTTAAAGTCAGGAATAAAATAGGAATGCTCACCACCTCCGCTTTTATTCAACATAAATTTTATTTTTTTAAGATTTTATTTATCTATTCATGGGAAACACAGAGAGAGACAGAGACAAAGGCAGAGGGAGAAGCAGGCTCGTCATGGGGAACCCACTGAGGGACTCAATCCCAAGACCCCAGGATCACACCCCAAGCTGAAGGCAAATGTTCAAATACTGAGCCACTGAGGTGTCCCCAACACAAATTTTATTAAACAAGAAATGCTACAGGCAAACTTTTGGAACAGATAAGAATTCAGAGAGATTATGAGATAAACGGTCAACACATTAAAACCAATATGGTAACAAACAATTTGAAAATGTAAATAGAAAAATCTAATTCACAAAAGCAATAAAATCTATAACAAAGGTACATGTGTGTAGTTAAATATTATAATGCTATGGTTAAAACTTACAAGTCTTTACTTGACTTAGCAGGATTTGACAGTTTTCACATCCTTCTAGAAATATTTCACTTGGTTTCCAAATCACCATACACATTCTCCTAGTTGTACTTCTACACCTAACTCTCCTTCACAGTTTCTTTTGTTCCTTCTATTTCTTCCCTCAGCCTCTAAATGGTGGTGTGCCCCCAGGCTTCTAATCCTTAGATTTATTCTCATTTCCAGCTACACTCTCCCTCTTAGTCATCACTTTCAGTTTAATGAACATCTTCTGGTCACTGCTGATGCCAATCTTTCTAGCCCTAACCTCATCACTGAACTCTAGGATTATTACTAAATGTCTATTCAATATCTCCTTTTGAAAGTATATTAGGCATCTCAAACTTAACATGTCCAAAATCAATCCCATAACCTGGCTTACCTATGGTCTTCACCATCTCAGAAAAAAAAAAAAAAAAAAAAAAAAACCTATATTAGCTACACCCACCCAAAACCATGGAGTCGTTCTTGATTTCTTTCTCTCTCTTCACACACACACACACACACACACACACACACACACTCCATAAGCAACCTTCAAAACGTATGCTGAA
Organism: Nyctereutes procyonoides; assembly: GCF_905146905.1. Taxonomy (NCBI): domain Eukaryota; kingdom Metazoa; phylum Chordata; class Mammalia; order Carnivora; family Canidae; genus Nyctereutes; species Nyctereutes procyonoides. Next base: position 10,209,786 of record NW_026575145.1, read on the forward strand.
TCAGAATATTCCTTATCTCCTTATCACTATAGTTGACCATCATCTCTCACCTGGATTATCATAATAGGTGCCTAACTGGTCTTCCTCCCTTGCCCTATAATCTATTGTCCACACAAAAGATAGATGATAATTTTAAAACAAGGTCAGATCATGTCATACCTCTGCTCAAAACCTTCCAGTGTCCTCCCAAATCACTCAAGTGTGACATCCAAAATTCTTATCATGGCTACAAGATGGCATATCAGTGATTCTCAACAGGGACAATACTGCTCCCTAGGAAACATTTAGAAATTGCCTGGGGGAGGAGGGCAGCATTTTTGGTGGTTACAATGGGAATGTGCTACTGGCATTTAGTAGGCAGGAAAGGACCGAGGATATATCAAGTCATTCCACGGACTTAGAACTAAACACAATAAAGCAGCCATATGTGAAACACAGTAATAATGAATATTTAATTATAAAGGAAAAGTTTTAACTATATTATTGTGAATCTATATAATTTTTAAATATTTTAGCAAAATAATATTAAATTTGCCATGAAGATTATAAAGTTATTTTTTTTATTTTTGCTTTCAGATTGTTTACAGAGGTCTATTTCTCCATATCTTCTTGGATTACTCTTTTTTCTGTAGTCTCATCACTTATCAAAGGAGATGGCTTCCAAGGTCTTTTTATATTCCAGAGACTCACATATGTGAGATTTCAAGTTGGAATATATGAGGTAGGGTGTGGTTGACACTTTTTCACTTTGTTCCATGTCTAAACAGGGATTTATTCTGACACTATGCTTATAAAGAAGCTTAGATCATTTTCTCCATTTCAAAAGTCCTTAATTGGTCTTAGAATGCATCCCTATTTCACTTCTCATTTCCCATTTTCTTTTATTATATACTCAAAAGTCTAATCTGCTATTATTTATCCTAACATGCATTGTAGTGCCATCTGCATTGTGTTTTCATTTTCTGGTCCTTCTTATTTATTATAGCTGCTTATATTCCTACCAAGAGCACATTCATTATCAGCAAACAAAACAGCTAACAACTTCATTATATCTTCCAGTGTAGTTGTTTAGAATTATGATTCAATTATAAATTACTCTCATTTTTCCTTTATGTTACAAATAGGGCATTATATTAATGTTTGACATTATGTGGGTTGGGAGACAATAATTATCTATGAATTTTATTTCAGGATATTAAAAGGGGCAAAATATGTGCAATATATATACAATAAGAAGGGAGCAGAGTCTGATAGTATTGAGAACCACTGTCCTAGCTGACCTGGCTCTGGGGTACCTCTTTGACTTTATCTCCTCCCATACCTCAATTCAAAGCCCCTCCACCTTGCTGTTCCTCTAACTCTACAAGAACATTCCTTCCTTAGAAATTTGCAATGTTTCTTCCCCCTGCTTAGAATGATCTTTCCCCTTACATGAATTGTGTGGCTTGCTCCATTCTTTCAAGACCTCTACTCGAATGTCACATTATCCCACAGTCCTTTCCTGACCATCTGATTTATATATGTCTTCACACCATCACGGTCTATATCTCCTATTCAGTATTATCAATTTTATGTCACTTATCACCACCTGAGAAATTACTGATTTAGTTATTCTCTGCCTCCTCTCTCTAGAATGTAAACTCCAAGAAAGCAGGAATTTCCATTTGGTCATTGCTATTTTTCAGGGTCTGGTACAGCACTCAATAAAACTGAGTGGAAAGACAAATGTCTTAATGGCCAAAGAGTGTACTGATATGGGCCTGGATCCAGCAGGCATGTTCCAGGTCCCTCATTCCCAATCGAGACACTGCTTCCGTGCTATTAAATACTTGGGATATTTAACATTTGTTGAATATTTCATTTGAAGAAAGGTTTACACAACTGAAAAGTACTGGAAAGCCACTGGCCCTTCAATTAGCAAAGATTGAAAAACACAATGATGCTGTAGGCTGTAGGAAAAAGAATGTAGGTGGTTCAACTTTACTGAAAGGCATCTTTAAATTCTTAGTGTTTGGGGCAGCCTGGGTGGCTCAGCGGTTTAGCACCGCCTTTAGCCCAGGGCCTGATCCTGGAGACCCTGGATCGAGTCCCATGTCAGGCATCCACGCTTGGAGCCTGCTTCTCCCTCTGCCTGTCTCTGTCTCTCCCCTCTCCCTCTGTGTGTGTGTGTGTGTCATGAATAAATTAATAAAATTTTAAAAATAAATAAAATAAATAAGTTCTTAGTGTTTGGTACAATGATAAGCACTGTAGGTGCTCAATAAAATGTTGCTGGAAGGTAAAATCTCCATAGAAGGTGCATTATACATAGAGACTGTGACAGAAACTGCTCTGATACCTCTTTTACCCTCTTCCATAGTAAATAAATCTTGGTACACAGCTGCTCAGAATCATGACTTCATTTCTCATCCTTTTTTTGTAGCTAGATGTAATCATGTGGCTAAATTCTGGCTATTGAAATATAAGCAGAAGTGGTAAGCAAAGTCTGGCACAAGCTTTTCTTATTTGCACCGTCCTACTGACTGAAATGCAGGTGTGATGGCTGGAGCAGCCATACTGAACTCTGAGATGACTTTGGTAATGAGGGCTTGGTATTTGGCTAAACTGATTTGGCATTGTACTGGTGACAGCCTATATAAATTATGCATTCCATTTAGCACTTGCAAAGATTCTATCGTAAATGGATATTTAATAAGCTTTTTCACTTAACCCTAAAGAGCAATAGAATAGAGTCATGCATAAAAAGCCATAATTTAGTGAACTGTTTAATAATCACTTTCCAAAGTAATAATTGATTGTCAAAGACTGTATTTCTAGGCAAGTCTCAATAGCATAATGAAATCAGAACAATGAAAAGTGTCTCAGCTGTCTCAATCTTTCATTTCTTCAGAACCTTATTTCAAATGATTAAGAGATGAAGAGCTTGAGACTGGAGATGTTCTTGAGGGGAAATCTAGCTGAAATGATGAGGTCTAGCTTTATTATAATCTTCTCTTGTGTGCCTAATAAATTTGCAGTAAGCCAAGTAAAGAATAGGAATTTTATTTACTGCATTATCTGTGAGATCTACAGAGAAGACAGACTACCAATTTTAAAGGTGCAGAAGGGGTAGAGGGTGCAGGAGATTTTTCTTATCATCAATACTGGCCAAATTTAATGACCAGTATGCCAATTAATACCTAACCATGTGATCATAGCAATCCTGCATTTTTACTTAGATAATATCCAAAGCATCGTGTCTTCGTCCTAGCTTTTGGGAATTCATAATAAGGCCACTGACATGCTTAATTCTCTCAAGGTGAGGGTTCTCAACAAGACCCCAAGCCACCACAGATAATAAAATCTTAAATATGTAAAAAGTTCCCCAAAAAGATGGGGACTCAACATATACCCACTGGGCTAAGAGAAAGTGTCTGAGGGTATTTTTCCACTCTGAAAACAGCTCAAAGATTTAAAAATAAAATAAATTTAAAAAGCTAATAAGATGAAGTAGAAGTGGGTCAGTCTGTTACTCTGCCTTTTTTTTGACATGAGAAATGGTAGATAATGGAGATTTTATCTTTTGTTCATATTAACAACCACTTACTTTGGCAGAATCAATAGTACTTGTCTGACTGTAACAAACCCATTACTCAATATGGATCTTAGGTGCCCAGTCTGAATCCCATCCCCGGAATCCCATCTCTACCATCACCACAGGGCTCTGTGAAGAGCAAATCCTTGCTTCTTGACCTAAATGTGCTGGGCTCAGAGGACACCAGAGTGAACCATCCCTGAACAGGAGAGTGTGATGGTCCTCCCACTAATGCAGCCATCACAGAAATCTGAGAAGGGAGAAATCATGGTGAGAAAAAGATTCTGGGTACCTGGGGTCTAGACCTTAAGATAGTGAAAGAAAAAATGAAGGGACCGATGGAGGGAGAAAGAGAGAAAGGAAGTGCCATCAACATGTTGTAATAAGAATAAAAACAATTCTGGTCTGGCTGTCAGAAGAACTAAAGGGATCCAGTCTCAACCATGCTAATTAGCTATATGGCCTTGCAATAGACACTTGTTCTCATTGGGTCTCAGGTGTTTTTGTTGTGGTTATTGTTTTGTTTTTGTTTTTAAAGATTATTTACTTATTTATTCATGAGAGACACAGAGAGGCAGAGACATAAGCAGAGGGAGAAGCAGGCTCCCTGTGGGGAACCTGATGTGGGACTCAATCCCAGGTCCCTGGGATCATGACCTGAGCTGAAGGCAGACACTCAACCACTAAGTCACCCAGGTGCTCTGGGTCTCAGTTTTTTTAATTTAAAATACGTAGCTAATTAGGTTATCTCCCAGCTCCAGACACTATTTTACTGAAAAGTGAGGGCAAGGAAACACTATGGAAAAGTTTATCACCAAGACTCTAAAAGGTTTTTTTCCCATATAATAAAAACACAAAGTAAAATATGTCAAAGAAAACCTATTAAATGAGAATATATTATTTTTAGTTTCAATGCAATAAACTAAAAATTTAACCTTTTTCTACTGTGCTCAAAAACTTGACAGATTTTGTCAAACTATGGTGGGACCAAGTGGACTTTCAGTGCCCTTTGCAGTAGACTAGGGAAAGTAGGTACTTATAAAATAATATTCCCCCAAAAGGAAATATATATTCAGTACAACTAGATAATCTGATGCCTTGATTTGGGATGAGAAATGTTCAGACATGATTGTGGTTTGCTAGTTCTCAAGATTCTGGTTTTACTGTCAAAACTATCTACATCCTTAAAACCCAAATGTTTATAAATTATGTATTATAACAAAGACTGTAAAGACTATAGCTGCCTAGCTTGAGGCTGTTTAGAGCTACAGAATAAAGGACTTAAATCACAAGCCAACACTATACTTTTCAGTAATAAAAAACAAATGGCTTCCATGTACAATGGGTCAACATGTAAACTAACAGGGATATTCAGTTGGTTCAATTTGCTTTCAAAACAGCCATATTATTTTAAGCCCTGATATCAACATTAAATTTCAAAACTGTTTAAAATTATATAAACTCTTCCTTCTCATTTTACACAAAATAGATGAAAATCATGACTTGAAGACATCACAAAATTACCCTTAAAGTGTACTAAAACTCTGCAATGTTAAGGTGGCAATTAGAGCTGGATTTTAAATGTGCAATTTATCAGATGATGCCCACCTCACCTCCTACTGAAAAAGAGTCTAAGCCCTTGAATCAATCCTTAAAATTTTAAGACATTAAAAATGTCTATTAGGAAATCAAGATTTGAGTTATGTATTGAAATAATAATCCAGAGGGGAAATGCTTTTATCCTAAATATCCAAATAATTATACCTGAAATAACAAAAAAAAGGCAATTATTTTGCCAACATTTAAAACCTCTTCACTTTTCCTCCTATGTACTTAAACCCTGTATATGTGATAATGGATCACTTTCAGGATTCAAATGCATTTGTCCTGTATGGTCTAAATTAAGGGATGTTATTATCCAAACAGGCAAAAGAAAAAAGTTATTGCTGGGCAGCATCTATGCTAAGAATCAGGAAAAAAAAAATCTGAATTCTACAATAAATTAACATTTCATTTTCAAGTAACTTGGTATTTCAAACTTGAAAGGAAATCCTGATGGAAAATAAACTGTACTTGTATCCAAAAAGAATAAGTTTATTTTGGAGGAACAATTTCTAACTTGGATCAAAATCATTACTACAACCAAAATGACTAAAGGAAGAGGAATTTTCCTTCAAAAATTAATATAATATTTTCCATCTTCTAAAAATGAATGTAAACCAAACACATAAGCATTTGGTATTTATTGAAAGCACCCAAATGTTATCTGAGATTTTAAAACTTCACAGAAAAAAAAAGGTGTAAATCAAAAAACTACATAATTATTACTTCATTTGTACTAGCTTAACTTGTTATGTCTATGAGTACAAAAAGTACTGCACAAAGGGAATGTGTAAGAGAAAAATGTAATAAATGTGTCTGTCATTTTGAATAGAAAAGATTTGTCCAAACTAGTCCCTCCCAATTGTATTATGTCATTCAAACAATATAAATTGCTTTTCTTGGCCCAGATCCTAGTAGGTTCCCTAATTTATACCTCCAATGAGCAAAAGTGTATTTAAAAAGTGTTTAAATATTATGAAATAATAAGCAGGTATTTAAAGGAACAACTTAGAAGCTATACATATTGATATGTGTCAAAATAAGTTGCAGAATAATGCATACCACACGTTCTTATTTTTGTAAAGAAAAAAACTTTGTGTGCATGTATATATACACATTTGTACTAAAATATTAAGATAAGTGTAGAAGGATAAGCAATGATAAGCATTGGTTACTCTGGTGAGCTAAGGAGGGTTTAGAAGGGAATATATTGTTTCCTTGTGTTTCTTCTTATAACTTGTCAAAAGAAACACATTTTTATAAAGAATCTGGTAACATCTTAAAGTTTTTATTTTGAGATAATTGTAGACTCATATTCACTTGTTGCAAATAATACAGAAATATCCTAAGTACTCTTGGATTACCATTGCCTTGCCCCAATGGTAATATGATGCAAAACTGTAATATCATGACCACAATGCTGACCTGATACAGTCAAGCTACACACAATTCTATCACCACAAGGATTTCTCAAGTTGCCTTTCTAAAGCCACACACACTTTCCTCCTACCCTCCACCACCCCAAGTCTATCCTTAACCCCTGGCAACCACAAATATGTTCTCCATTCCTATAGTTTTGTCCTTCTAAGAATGTTATATAAATGGAATTATATAGTATCTAATATTTAGAAATTTCTTCTTTTTCTTTTCTTTGTTTTTGGTGTTGGTTTTTTGTTTGTTTGTTTGTTGCCTCAGCATAATTTTCTAGAGATTCATCCAAGTTGTTGAAGGTATCAGTATTTCTTTTCTTCTTGTTGCTGGTTAATATATCCATTTACTCCATGAAGGACATCTGGATTGTTCCTAGTTTTGAGTTATTAAATAACAAAATCTGCTACAAACATTCATCTTGGATTTTACTTGAATATAAGTTTTCATTTCTGTAGATAAATGCACTGCTTTAACCCTATCTCACAAATTTTGACGTTGTATTTTTATTTTAACTTAGTTCAATGTCTTTTTTTTATCCCTAAGACTTCCATGTTGATCCATATTTTATGCAAAACTATATTGTTTAATTTCTAAGTATTTGGAGATTTTCCTATTATGGTTCTGGTATTAATTTCTAGATTTGTTCCATTATGGTCTGAGAAGGCATTCTGTATGAATTCAACTCTTTTAAATTTTTTGAAGTTCACTTATATGGTCTAGATACATTCTTAGTATATATTCTATGGACGGTTGACAAGAATGTGTATTCTGTTATTGTTGAGTGTACTGTTCTACAAATACAGATTAGATCCTGATGGTGATGGTATTGTTGAGTTCTTCCATATTCTTGGGAAATTTCTATCTAGTTTTTCTACCAATTGTTAAAAGAAGGATGTAGTGGGGATCCCTGGGTGGCGCAGCGGTTTGGCGCCTGCCTTTGGCCCAGGGCGCGATCCTGGAGACCTGGGATCAAATCCCACATTGGGCTCCCGGTGCATGGAGCCTGCTTCTCCCTCTGTGTCTCTGCCTCTCTCTCTTTCTCTCTCTGTGACTATCATAAATAAATAATTTTTTTTAAAAAAAAGGATGTAATAGTATTCAACTACAGTTGTAGATTTTCCTATTTCTCCTTTCAGTTTTTACTTCATATATTTTTCAGTTGTATTATTAGGTGCATACACATTTAGTATTGCTTTGTTTTCTTGATGGATAGAGTCTTTTACCATATTGTAATCCCCTCTATGTCTCCAGTAATTTTCTTTGTTCTGAAGTCTTCTTAAAAAAAAAAAAAGATTTTATTTATGAGAGAGAGGCAGACATAGGCAGAGGGAGAAGCAAGCTCCTCACAGGGAGCTTGATGCAGGACTCAATCCTAGGACCCCGGGATCACTACCAAAGCCAAAGGCAGATGCTCAACCACTGAGCCACCCAGGTGCCCCTAAAGTCATCTATACCTGAATTTAATATAGTCACTTCTGCTATCTCTTAATTAATGCAAGCATGACATATTTTTTCATCTTTTATTTTCAACCTGCCTATATCATTATATTGGAAGTAAGTTTCTTGTAGACAATATATAGTTGGGTTATGTATTTAATCACTTGCCAATCTCTGTCTTTCAACTCATGGTATATTTAAACAATTTATATTTAATGTAGTTATTGATATGTTAGAATTTGAAGTGGTCACCTTATTTTTTGTTTTCTTTTTTTGGTTTCTTGTTTCTCTGTTTTTTGCCTGCTTTCCTATGAGTTAACAGTTCTTATAATTCTATTTTGACTTATCTGTAGTGTTTTTTGAGTGAATCTGTACAGCTTTTTTAGTCAGTGCTCTAGGCACTATATTACATGTACATAACCACAGTCTATTTGTATTGTCATTTTCCAATTAGAGTGAGGCATAGAAACATTACCTCCCTTTATGTCTGTTTACCCTCCCCTATTTATAATGGTCTTAAATTTTCTCTACATACATTTAGAACCACATCAGATAGTGTCATAATTTTAGCATCAACCATCAAACATAATTCATGATCCAGGATCATGCCAAAGGCAGACACTTAACCGCTGAGCCACCCAGGCGTCCCAATCTTAGCCATTTTTTAAGGTAGGACTGATATTGACAAATTCTCTGAGAATGTCTTGATTTCCCTTTCAATTCCTGAAGAATAATTTCACTACAGGGTGCCTGGGTGGCCAAGTCAGTTATGTGGTTAAGTGTCTGTCTTTGGCTCAGGTCTGCCTTTGGCCCCAGCATCCTGGGATCCACCCTTGTGGTTCTGTTGGGCTTCCCTGCTGAGCAGAGAAGTTGCCTGCTTCTCTTCTCTCTCTACCTCTGCCATTCTCCCTACTTGTGCTCTCTGGCTCTCTCTTTCTCTGTGGCAAATAAATAAACAAACAAAATATTTTTAAAAATAATTTCAGGGGTCTCTGGGTGGCTCAGCAGTTTAGCACCTGCCTTGGGCACTGAGCATGATCCTGGAGTCCCGGGATCAAGTCCCGCCTCGGACTCCCTGCATGGAGTCTGCTTTTCTTCCCTCTCTCTCTCTCTCTCTCTCTGTCTCTCATGAATAAATAAATAAAATCCTTTTTAAAAATAATAATAAATAAATAAATAAATAAATAAATAAATAAATATTTTAAAATTTTCACTAGATATGGGATTTTGGATATACGTGCTTTTCTTTCAGCACTTGAAAAAATATTGTGCCTATTTCTTCTTTACTCCATGGTTTCTCATGAGAAATCCACTGTCACTCAAGTTGTTTTCCTCCATAGGTAACACATTGTTTTCCTCTCACTGCTTTATCGTTTTCTTTAGTTTTCAGAAGTTTAACTATTACATTTTAGTGTGGATTCCTTGAGGTTTCTTTGGTTTGGGGTTAACTCAGCTTCCAGAACCTTGACAACATAAAATTAGATCTTTTGTGATAGTCCTATAGGTCCCTCAAGTTGTATACATTTTGTTTCTCAGTCTGTTGTTTCTCTGTTGTTCAGATTGAGTAAATTGTATTGTTCCATCTTCAAATTCATTGTTTCTTTCCTCTGCCTTCTCCAGTGTATAGCCATCAACTGGGGTTTTATTTCATTTATTATATTTTCAGTTCTAAAAATTTCCTTTGATGGAGCACCTGGGTCGCTCAGTCAGTTGAGCCTCTGACTCTCAGTTTCAGCTCAGGTCATGATCTAGGGGTTGTGGGATTACGCCCTGCATCGGGCTTAAGATTCTTTTCCTCTTTCTCTCCCTCCCCTTTGCCCCTCCTTCAGTTCATGCATATGCTCACTCTCTCTCTAAAATAATAAATAAATAAATAAATAAATAAATAAATAAATAAATAAATAAATTCTTTAACAATTCCCTTTGGTTCCTCTTTATAGCTTTGTTTTCTTTACTGAGATTTTCTATTTCTCTGCTAACTCTCTTTTTTCACTGTTTCAAGTATACTCCTAATTGCTCACTGAAGCATTCTTTCTGAGGGCCACTTTAAAATCTTTCTCAGATACTTCTAACACCTCTGTTGTTTCAATGCTGGCATCTATTATCTTTTTTTCTTTCAGGTCAAGATATTCCTGGTTCTTAGTGCAACAAATGATTTTTAACTGAAACCTAGACATTTGGGTACTATGTTATGAGAGTCTGGATCTCATTTAAACTTCCTATTTTAGGGACTTCTGGGTGGCTCAGTGGTTGAGCATCTGCATTCGGCTCAGGACATGATTCCAGGGTCCTGGGATCGAGTCCTGCATCGAGTTCTCCACAGGGAGCCTGCTTATCCCTCTGCCTGTGTCTCTGCCTCTCTCTGTCTCTCATAAAAAAAAAATCTTTAAAAAAAAAACTTCCTATTTTAGCTGGCTCCCTATGTCATTACTCTAGTAGGGGTAGTTGGGGTTGGGCACTACCAGGTAGCAGTAGTACTCCAGGTTCCAACTTGGGTCTCTGTTGACACCAGGGGTGGGGGCTTCCTTGTTATCACTGGGTAGGAATAGGAGTTCTGGCTCCCACTAGGCCTCCACTGACACCATCCTAATCGTAAGAGATAGGGATATCTCATTACTGTTCCCCACAGGGCCTCCTGTGACCCAGGAAAAGTGGAGAAGACAGCCTCTTTACTGCTGAGCAGTGTTGAAAGTCTTAACTTCCCACTGACACCATCTCAGTGGGGACAAGGTTGGGGTAACTGGTAACAACTTGATGAGACTGACAGTCTAGGACCTTCATTCAACTTTGGCTGGGGCGAGGTTGGGGCGGGGCATAGATTTTTTTTTTTTCCTGCTGTTTCTGGCTTGAGTAGCACAATTATTGTCTCAAAGTTTTCTCTTTCTGGTCTGCCCCTTTCTTGACCCCTTGGCTAAAGAAAGCTGGCTTTTACTGGAGCTTCTTCTGCATCCATTGGCATTCCTAGTTTGCCAGCTTCTTTATCTCCAAGTCTAGAGGATATGAGGCAAAAAGAAAGCCCAAGGAGGCATCCCTATGTGATTCCTTGGAACCCAAAGTCCCTAGCCAGTCTATCTTCCTCTCTCCACCTTTTGGGGTATTCTCATATTTGTCTAATATATAGTGTATTGAGTTGTATGAAAGAAATAGGGGAAAGTACATTTACTTCATCTTCCCTGAAGTGGAAGTAGGTGTAAATTTTATGATATAACATTTGTGAGTCATATTTTTTGTTCACAGAAGATCTTGGAACATGAATCCTTTCTTACTTAGGTCATGTGAAGCCATTTTTCTTTTTGAGCTTTGTGGCAAAAAAGCAACTACAGGTGAAAGAAGTAAAGATGGGCTGGTTTTTTCATCCCCAAATTAACATCTGGAAGGTAGTCTCTGAACTTTAGTTTGATATAATTAGAACATATGTTGTGAGTGATAGATTCCTCAGTAAAGCAAACACAGGACCATATAACATTTCTATTCCTCCTGCCACAGGGTATTCATACTGTTTAGGACAGTGATTCTCAGTATGCAGAAGGAGGATGCCCTACTCTTCAGGGTCTCATTTGACAACATATAGGTATATCAATTTCATGACCTAAGCAGGGCATGAGGAAGGGAAGCAAGAGGATTGTGCTACTGGCATCTCCTGGATAGAAGCCAGAGGATAATTCTAAACAACCCACAATTCACAGGACAGCCACTCTCAACCATGAATTATTTAACCCAAAATGTCAATAGTGTTAAGGATGAGAAAATTTGGTTTAGATGTTTGACCTACATTTGACAGCTAAATTTAATCTTCAGGTATTCTGTGCAACTTTTGGCCTATGTAATTATAAAACTCTGAATACTAGGTCTGGAATGGCCTTAGCTAAGGTGTAAACAGAAACAATACACCCTGCCAAGATTGTCTTTTCCTCCTGCTTTCCCTCTGAGAATTGCTGTATGACTCCAAGGTAAGAAACCTAAAGTGAAGAACCATAGTCCTTGCTTATCCTGGAAAGGATGTTGTTTATATAAATTACAAATGTTTCAAACAAATGTCCTTACTCTAATCTTAGGACTTTTTTAAAATCATAATTTAGACCACTTTTACACTTGCATTTTTTATTACAACTGATCACCTACCCAGCCAGCCACAGCCATTTCTTACCCTAATAAAACTTCTGAAAATAATGCAAAACTCCGGCTTCTGGAATTGTTGGCATGGAAAAAGGCAAAATTTTTAAAGGAAGAATGGGGGCAGCCTAGGTGGCTCAGCGATTTAGCGCCTGCCTTCAGGCCAGGCTGTGATCCCGGAGACCCAGGATCAAGTCCCATGTCCAGCTCCCTGCGTGGAGCCTGCTTCTCCCTCTGCCTGTGTCTCTGCCTCTCTCTGTCTCTCTCTGTCTCTCATGAATTAAAAAAAGAAAATGTTCAACAAAAAAAAAAGGAAGAATGAACTCACTAAAGCATTAAAAATCGTGAAAGCACTAAAAATCAATATAATGGAAAGCAGAGATGGACTAAGGCATTTGATACAAGCTAAGTCCTGTAACACAGGGCTAGTGCCCCTGGCTCCTGACTCTAATGCCCCAAGCCACTCTTCTACATTAAACAATTCAGGTAACTGGAGCACCAAAAAAGGATACACAATACAAATAAAATGCCAGAAAGGACAGAACTCACTGTGTCCTGTTCTGTGTATTCATTCTTCATTTGATACTCTTTCTTACATTTTATTCTATTTGAACCCTTTAAAATGTACTCTCTCTTATGGCCCTTGCTCTGAAAACGTAACTTTGCCCAACTTAGCAGGACCTCTGAGCCAGTTTCTAATATGGGCCTTTCTTCACGTCAAGTACCTTGACTATGTCACAGCGTTACTCTTCCAGAGGCAGGCACTGAGACCTTTGTTCTATTAAGGCTCTCCAGCACATGTCCCGGATTCTTTCTCCTGTGAGGCCCACACAAAACCTAATTAGAAATCCCCATTTTGAAACAGCCCAAGCAGCCACACTGATCTTGTTGGGTCTTAATTGAAAACATTTGTCCTATTTTGCTAACAAACATTAGGTCAAAGACGACATTGGGGACTCTTGTCCTTACATGTTTTTGTTCCCTAATGGGCTGTATAATCATATTCCTTAAATTACTGCCCAGACTATATTTGGGGACTGAAACATTTTAAAAGACATAATGTGGCAGCAGTATTCTGTGTACTAACAAGAGGTTTGGTGCTACAGCCAAGAACATGGTAACACAATCTTCTTCCCTCTTCCAGTCATCCTCACTGTCATTCTCAAAAAAAAAAAAAAATCTGTATCTCTTTTTCCTTTTTTCCACCCCTTCCCTCCACTCTCCCTACTTCCCACCTCCTCTCCTCCCCACTCCCTTTTTCTGTCCTTCTATGGGACTCAGATTCCCTTGTGACTATTTTTGCTTTGAATGTCACTGCCACAGCACAGTCTATATAATGGACAAATACCTTAACCTATGACCCCATCCAGCTTTGTTCCCTGCTGGGGACATATCACAATCAACAAATGAACAGTTCTGGCATGTTTCCAGTCCAGTCTCTGGGATGTGACCACGTGTGGTAGTATCCCAGCTCTGCCATCCCTTAGTTTGGGACACTGGCCAATCCTTTAACATCACTAAAGCTAGGAAACCTCCTATGTAAAATGGGGCTTTTGTGGGTATCCACCTGGTGAGGTTGCTGGGACAAAATGCACACAAACTGTGTCTCAATTTCCTTGGAACACAAGAATCACTTATAATCTCTAAAATTTGGAAGGCCTAGGAAGTAAATTGTTTAAAATATTTTAAGAGAAGGGCACCTGGGTGGCTCAGTTGGTTAAGTGCCTGCCTTAGGCTCAGGTCATGATCCTGGGGTCCTGGGATGGAGCCCTGCGTCATGCTCCCTGCTCAACTGGTAGTCTGCTTCTGTTTCTCCCTGTCACCACCTTGTGCTCTATCAAATAAATAAATAAAGTCTTTAAAAATATATATTTTAAGAGAGTAATTTTCGCTAAAAATATCACAGAACTCCTACAAATTCAACTTCTTAGTAGTAACATATTGATCTGCTCAGTATAAAAATTCACTGCTAATGGTAAGCTATTACAGAAAGTGACTGAGTGGGGGCCCCTGGGTGGCTCATTGGTTGAGCGTCTGCCTTTGGCTCCGGTGGTGATTCAGGGGTCCTAGAATCCAGTCCCACATCAGGCTCCCTGCAGGGAGCCTGCTTCTCCCCCTGCCTAAGTCTCTGTCTCTCTCTCTGTGTGTGTGTGTGTGTGTGTGTGTGATAATTAATTAATTAATTATTAAATCTTAAGAAAAGAAAATGAGTGTTCCATATAAGACCTCTGTTCCGTTATTTCAAATCTAAATAATCGCAAAGACTTTGAAAGCAAAGGCTACCAGCGATGTATTACTCAGGTCTACAACCGATGTACTTTGAACTAATTTTTGAAATAACTTCTCAGTTTGTTTCACTGAGTGTATACTCCCTCCCTCGATGGAATATTCAAAAAATCCGAGTTCGAAAGTCAAAGCACTCGAATAACCCCCCGGTGTTCTGCGTAGCTTGTCTAGTGTGTAACACGCCGCATGCATGCACCCAGATACGCTATCCACGTTCCCTAGGGTCGCATTTGCCCAGGAGAACTACTGCTCTCCTTGGGGTTCACCTACTTCCGTGTTGAGGTCGTAGTTCTGGCCGAGGACGCTCCGTATGAGCTCCTGGATGGTGTGGGCGGAGGCCAGCTGGGCCTCGGACCGCAGGGAGGCGAGGATCTCCTCTATGGACGTCGGGATCACCCGCGCGGCCTGCGGGGCGGGCGGGGCGCCCCCCCGCGGGGTCTGGGACTCCGCCCGGGGCGCGGCGGGGGTCCGGCTGGCGGAGCGCGCGCGGCCGGACGGGGTGCGCCTCCCGGCGGCCCTCGGCCCGCGGCCCGCCTCCGCGCCGCCCTCGCTCTGCTTGGCCCCGCGGGGCTCTGCGGGCGCGGCCCCGTGCTGCTTCGAGCCGCGCTCGGGGGCCGCGGGCTGGACGGGCTCGGGGCCCGAGCGCCGCGGGCTCCGCGGGCCCAGGCGCGCCCGGGGCCTCTCCTTGGCGGCGGGCGGCGGCGTCAGGACCAGCGGTCTGGACGTGCCGGCCCTGGAGGCGATGAGCGGCGGCGGTGTCGCGGGCCCGTGCCGCAGGAACGCGGAGCTCCGCCAGTAGAAGTCCTGGGGCCGAAAGGGCCGGGTCCTCCCGGGGGCGGCCGCCTCGCTGGGGGCCGCAGCGGGGGCCTTAGCGCCGGGGGGCCCCGACGGCCTGGGGGCTCCCGCGTCGGACGGACGCGCAGGGCCCGGGGCCCGGGGGCCGCACACTGGGGCGTCCTCCACGGCCGGCTTGGGGGCCAGCTTCTGCTTGAACCGGAGAAAATCCTTTTTCGTTTCCTGGCGAATCTTCTCAAGCTCTTTAAAGATGTACGATTCTTCTTTGTATTTCAGTCCAAAATGCTTCGAAAGTGCGGACATCTCGACTGGTTTGTCCTGTGAAATAACAACAATATATTACATATTCATAACAAAACTCGTGTCGATAAATCCAAGTGCAGCTCAGAAAAGCCTCTCCCGGTAGAAGGCTCGCTCCTTGTGCTCCCAGAGGCACAGGGAGGGAGGATTAGTTTACATCATTTTAAATCCAACTATTGGCCTTCTCACAGGAACTATGGAAAACCTTTAAAGCAGTAACCTTTTTACAGTGGGAATTTCTGAAACTCCTATTGGATTTAACATTTCTTTAGACCATAAATGTAATGTCCCAATTCCAGACAAGAGAGACAGACATAGGGAATCTAAAGAAAACCTGCTAAGAGACAGTAGAGGCCATCAACTGTGCCATGCATCTAGCCCACAAACATATTTTTCAATTGCTCCAAGTATTTCAAAGATACTAATTTGCACCAACAATTTTTTTAAAGATTTTATGTATTTATTCATGAGACACAGAGAGAGAGAGAGAGAGAGAGAGAGAGAGAGAGGCAAAGACATACGCAGAAGGAGAAGCAGGCTTCCAGGGAGGGGAGCTTGATGTGGAACTTGATCCCAGGACCCTAGGATCATGCTCTGAGCCAAAGGCAGATGCTCAACCACTGGGCTGCCTAGGTGCCCCACCAACAATTTTAAATTGAGAGATTTTCACATAAAATTCCAGATTCGCAGGTTCTCTGTGGAGGAGGGGAATGAAGGCCCTGGCAATGCAAGGGCCAAATCCCTACTCTTGAGGCAGCTTCTTCTTCAACCGGTCCCTGGTGTCTCCATCCCTTACCCAGCCCACTTCCCTCAATATGTCTCCTGAGCTAGAGCAGACTGTATGAAGAAAGAGAGGTGATCAGCAACAAGGTAGGCTACAGCCAGATCATGAGGCCTTGAATGCCAAATATTTGTACTTTTTCTCCTGACTACTGAAAATCATTCAAAAACTTTTAACAGAAAACAGCTTGATAGGATCTGGTGCGTGGAGGATATTGCATGGGACAAAGAATAAAGGAAGGGAGACAAATAAGAGTCTCCACAGCTTGAGCATAAGGCCTGGCCTTGGTAATGGAGCACAGTGAAAACAGAAACATGACAAGTAAAACTGATAGGATCTGGCCAATGAGAAGGAATAAATGGGAGCAATTAAAGATCCTTCATAAAATAGGAACTTTCAATCATCTTAATGAAGTCTTGGTTATAGTCAAGTACATAAGAAAGCTTCTTTTATTCAGTGACTTATACACTTAAAAATGGTTAAGATGGTAAAATTTTATGTTATGTGCATTTATTACCATATATATATTTTTTTAAGAAACCTGCTATTCAGCAGGGCCAGTTCATCCATGATCATGATCATAAGTGGATTTTCAGATGCTGAGAGATCTCAGGTCATTAACAAAGGCCAGGCTAACAGGAAATATAAATAGAGAAGAGCCTGATGACAGATTCTTTGGTACATTCATTTCTGGGAGGTGGAATAAGCAGAAGCAACAGAGAGGAAAATGGGGAAAACAGTTCCACAGAAGCCAAGAGGAGGAGAGTTTTAAGAAATAAGGGTAAAACAATGAAAATAAAAGCAGAAAATAATGAATTAGAAAAGCTAATTTGATTATTATTAGGAAACCCAAGGCTAAAGTTCTTTGAAAAAAATATAAAGCAGAAACACCTTTGGAGTATCATCATTATTTGCAAATATGATTACCTACCTATCAGATCTAAACACCAAAGAACTGTTTAGAGTTATAGTAAATTTCTGCAAAGATTTAATTCTTTTTAATTTTATACAAAAACCAATAACTTCCTTTATACCAAAATGATCCGTTCAAAAACACATTGATAAAATTCCATTTATAATTTTTTAAAAGAGTAAGTTCCAGTAATAAACATAACAAAAAATGTACTGAAACTGCATGAATAAATTTTTAAAATTTTACTGAAAGACTTAAAAGATGTGACTAGACAGTAATGTCCCTTGGTAAAAAAAAAATCAAATATTATAGCAGGTCTTCCCAAAATACTGTACTGGTTTAATGCCATCATAATCAAAATCTAGAAATTATATTTTTGAACTCTGAAAAGTAATTTTGGGCTCATCTGAAGGAATAAACAAGATAGATTAGGTAAAATTTTGAAAAAGGTAAATGAGGGAGTGCTTGTCTAACAAGATAATTGGCAATAAGAATTATTCAATAAATTGTGCTGAGGCAATTGGCTGATTATTGGGGGGGGTGGATTATACCTCATTTTATGCCATATACCAAAATAAGATGGATTTGAAACTTAAATGTGGAAAACATTTATTTTACTTTGCATCTTTTTATCATCTTACCCACATTCTTGGTTGGACTTATATTAACTCATAAAAAAGGCTATCTTCACGTTTAGATCTCTGCATTTATCATGCAGTATGGGCAATATGAACAAAACATCCTACTTAGCCTCTATATTTAGAGCAAAAGCAATATGACTTTTAATCATATTAAAAATGCTTTTAATCTCTAATATCTGCTGATTCTCAAACAGAAGACCTTGCTACATGGCAGAGCTCTCACCTGGGAATCAATAGGTTTGGTTTCTCTACCCATCTCCACCAATCCTTAGACCTTGAATAGCTCAGTTCTATCCATAACCAGAATTCATATTAAAAAGTGAAAATAATATGTTGTTTGCTCAGTTCTGCACCATAGTATGTGCACATTAGAAATGATTTCTAAAACCCTTAAGGAAGTTTCCCTTTTTATAAAACATGCTGTATAATCCTCCCCATAGTGTGTTGGCTATTATTGTTTGCACAGGTGGTAATATGGTCACACCGACACCATCTGCATTTCTTCCTACAAAAGACTGTAACTGGAAGAGACCACAGAACAGAAAGAAGCACATTAATACCTGATGAGAATCTGACTTGACTCTCCCAACTGCACTTCCCTTTTGTTTCTTAGTTCCTGCTTCATATTTCCTTCCCAACTTCTCTCAGGCCGTGGTTCGCTATTGAAGTTTATCAAGTGTTCATTGTTTAACATTTCTCGGTATATTCCCTTGAGCTCTTCATAGGACAGTTGCTCTTCTCACATAAAAATAAACCAATAGGCTATAGAACTTCTAACTTTAACAGGGACTTCTATTGTGTTTTCAAAATAGGTGGTATCTCAATGCAAAATGGGGCAGTCAGTCCATTGAAGCTTGGTGCCTTTTTTCCCCCGCACCCGCCCCTCAACACTACAAAATATGTAAAATGTCTTTTAAACATTAATCTCATGGGGGAAATAACATGTTCTCTTTTTCTTGGTAGCAATTCATTAAAAGAAAGAGATCAGTTCTGGTTTGGAGATTCTCAGGTAAAAATAATTAGCTTTCCCCCAAATTAAGGTGTCAAGCCTGCTGCTCACAATCCAGGTTAAGTGTATTTTAAACTTTAAAATGGGACAGAATGTGCTGGAAATCTTTGCGACCTAAGCAGTAATTTCACTCAGCTTCTTTCTCAGTTATTGGAACTCTTTTTCTTTGTCCTCTCCCAGGATGTTCAGTGCCTAACAGTCTCCTCTCCTACAAGGTATGATAAGACATGAGAAAGCTCTCCAGCCACAAATAACTAAAGGCCCAAAGAGAGCTAATGAGTGAATTCTCTAGATTCTGGGGCAGGTTGCTGTTTCTTGCAGGTGTGGCTGTTCCTCCTATTGGAACAGAAGATCCATACGCTGCTCTAGACCTCAACTAAGGTAGAAATAAACAGAGCAGATCACCAGATAACTTGGTTCTAAGCTACATGGAACCACCTCATACAGGGAAAGGAATCCTTCATATGTGAGGCCTAGTTAATCAGATTATCATGTTGAGAATAGAGCCAAAGAGCGAGCCAGGTTATATGGAGGCCTTGACCTCTTCTATATATGGTCATGGGTACCTCAGTGGGAAAGGTGACACATTAAGGACAAGATTTAGGTTCTCTTGCGTCCATGGCCAAATATCATCTCAATTCACTTCCTCAATTTCATATCAACATCAATTTCCAATGCACACTAAGGTTCCAAAAGAAATATCTAAGTCCAAGGAAAATCTATCACATCTTGTAAAGTTTTCATATTGCAAGGAAAATAAAAATATTCTGAAAATAATTACTTATTTTTGAAATATCAGTGGTGGAAGTGAGATCTAGTTTTGCACTGATTATAATTCATCAGAAAGCTTAATAGAAAATATATGATCATTTTATAACTTTGCTAAAAGAATAAGATAATGGTATTTTTTCTATTTTTCATACTTTCTATTATATTTGTTTTGGGACCTTTAATCTTAATAATATCAATAATAGTAACTCACACTTATGCTGTTTAAAAATTATATAGAAAAATAGAGAAAAGCTGTCTTCAAGCTCACACAAAGCTTTTTTCTATTCAGAAGCCCATAGAAATGTCAAGACTCTAAAAACTTATTCTACTGTTATAACCAGTACCTAGAATATCCCCATAGCCTTTGTGATATACATATATTCATACAAACATAAATACATAACAGGCAATGGAACAACAAAACATCTCCCTGCCTTTTACTCTTCTGTCTTCCCTTCTTGAACTTCTTTCATCTAATTTGCTTAAATAGCCAAGATAGGAAAAAAGATAGTTTTATTATTATATCATCATGCTTTTGACATGATAAATGTTGTATGCTTTCAAATTCAAAAGCAATTTGTTGAAGTTCTACATCTACATTTATTGAAAATCCTCCACTAATAACTGTTGATAAACTCTGGGCAAAATATAAAAAACAAATACTTGAGGATTCTTAGAAGCAAGCATTGTGGAGGAGAGTAGACACTTGTGGAAACACTGGTCCGGAAACGAGTTTCCAGGTTTACCATGGCCTTTCCCTAAATGCCATCCATACTGTAGAACGGCATAGAGCAGGGGGCAAAAACTTTGATAGAAAGCCTTTCATCATTCTGGCCAGACAAATCAGAGAAAAGAGCCCTGGCAACAACCACCACTGAGGCGTAAGAAAAAATATCCCAAAGAAGAGAGGGCCAGAGAAGGTAATCCCCTAATTCTGTGTCTAAACCCCATATAAGTCCAGACTAACCTCTGAACTATGCATACATAGGACTAACTCAAAGCAACCCAACAATGGCTTCAAAAGCTAAAGTGAGATGTAGCTATACTTCCAATCATAGAGAGTGAGATAGAGCTTACATGTAATCTGGTAAATTGCTTGCCAAATAAAAAACATAAACATTCTTCAGAGGCATATAACAGAATCCAGAGTCTACACAATAAAACATTAACAATGCCCAGGATATATTAAGAAAGACTACTCAGCATAAAAAGATCCAGGAAAATGTGGCCCATTCTCAAGGGCAAACATAATGCACAGATGCCAGCCCGGAGACAACACAGAAGTTGAAATTATTAAACAAGGACTTTAGGGCAACTATTATAACTATACTCAACAAAATAAAGGAAGATATGCTGGTGATGAATAAAAAGATAGAAAATGTTAAGATAGAAACATAAGTGAAGGGGTGCCTGGGTGTCTCAGTCGGTTGAGCATCTGCCTTTGGCTTGGGTCATGATCCCAGGGTCCTGAACTAGAGCCCTGCATTGGGCTCCTTGCTTGGTGGGGAGCCTGCTTCTCCCTCTCCCTCTGCCTGCTGCTCCCCCTGCTTGTCCTCTCTCTCTGTGTCAAATAAATAAATAAAATCTTTTTTATAAAAAGAAATAAAAATATATAGAAATTTTATATCTGAAAAATACAATACTTTCAATAAAAATTGGACTAACAGGCCAGAGAAAATAGTCGGTGAATAGGAAGATAAATCAACAGAAATTATCCAATATTCTAAAAAGAAAGAAAAAAGCTCGGTGGGGGTGGGGCAGCATGCAGGGAACAGCCTCAAAGCCTTATGAAGTGGTATCACAAGTTCTAACACATGGGTAAGCAGTATCCGAAAAGGAGAGAGAAGATTGGGGTAAAAAAAAGCTTAAAGAAATAACTGAAAACATCTCAAATCTGAAGAAATACCTAAATTTATAGAATTATGAAACTCAGTACATTCCAAGCAGGATAAAAACCAAAGAAAACCATATGTAAGCTCCTGGAAATCAAAGACAGAGATAAAAAACTGAGAGCAGACAGAGAAAAACAATACATTATTTTTAGGGAAACAATTCAAATGACAAAAACTTCCTACTAAAAACCATTGAAACCAAAAGACAGTGAGACAAGGTGTGTAATATGCTAAAAAAGCAAAGAACTGTCAAGGCAGTAGCAAGCATATTCTTTTAAAAATGAAGGCAATATGAAGACATATTCAGACACAAGACAAGTGGAAGAATTGCTCACCAGCAAACTAGAAAATTATAAGAAATAATAAAGAAATGTCTTCAGACAGAGAAAAAATTATACAAGGGAAATTATACAAGATGAAAATCCGAATCTTCAGGAATGAATGAATGAAGAAGATCAAAAACAGCAAATATCTGAGTAAGTTTAAAAGATCATTTTTAGCCTTATTTGTATGAAAATCCCATTTTGTGGGGTGTCTATATATATGTAGATGTAACATATGTGACAAGAACCAAAAAGACTGGGGTAGGATCATTAGGTTTTTTTTTCTTTAAGATTTTATTCATTTATTCATAGAGACAGAGAGAGAGAGAGAGACAGAGAGAGACAGAGAGAGGCAGAGAGAGGCAGAGATACAGGCAGAGGGAGAAGCAGGCTCGACGCTGGGAGCCCGACGTGGGACTCGATCCCACGTCTCCGGGATCACACCCTGGATCGAAGGTGGCGCTAAACCGCTTAGCTACCCTGGCTGCCCTGTCATCAGGTTTTTGCATTCCATGTGAACTAGTTCAATATTAACTCTAGACTGTGAGATGTTAAGAATGTATAATACCTAGAGAAACAGTTTTATGAAGCAATACAAAAAAGTGTAAGGAAAAAAATCAGTAGACAGCATAATGGAATACAAAAAAATATTAAAGATTAGAAAATATTTTAGACTAAATAATAATGAAAATACAACATATTAAAATGTGTGGGATGCAGCCAATGTAGTGATTAAAAGGAACAGTATAGCTTAGCTTAAATCAAAAAGAAGAAACGCCTAAAATCAATAACCTAAGGTTCTACCTAAAGAATCTAGGAAAAGGGCAGCCCCGGTGGCGCAGCGGTTTAGCGCCGCCTGCAGCCTGGGGTGTGATCCTGGAGACCCGGGATCAGGTCCCACATCGGGCTCCCTGCATGGAGCCTGCTTCTCCCTCTACCTCTCCCCCCGCCCCCCCCCCCGCCGTGTGTCTCTATGAATAAATAAATAAAATCTAAAAAAAAAATCTAGAAAAAGAGGAATAAAGTGTACCCAAAGTAAACAGAAGGATTTAAGTATAATGTCATAAATCAATCAAACACAAAACAGAAAAATTATCAAGCAAACTAAAAGCCAAGAGCTGGTTCTTTAATAACATCAACAAAATTCTTAAAACCTCTACACAGACTGCTTAAGAATAAATGAGAGAATAAAATCACCAATATCAGGAATAAAAAAGCACTTTTCACTATGGATCCTAAAGATTTTAAAAGATAACAAGAAAATACGACAACTAAAAAAAAGAAAATATGACAACTTCACAACAAATCCAACAATGTAGATAAATTGGTCAAATCCCTGAAATTTTCAATTTACTAAAATTAACATAAGAAACAGAAAATTGTAATAGGCCTATATTAAATAAGCTTATTCATTACCAAAAATCTTACCACAAGACACTTATAATCCAGGCACAGATGATTCTCTCAAACACTCAAGAAAGAAATAACACCAAACTTACACAAATATTTTCAGAAAGTAGAGGAGGAAGGAATTTACTTTCCAAACCTCACAAAGGCATTCTTCTAAAAGGGAAATTATGTTACCAATATCCTTCATGAATATAGATCCAGAAATCTTTAATAAAATAGTAGTATATCAAATTCAAAAATATATTTTAATATATAATATATTCTGATCGTATAGAGTTTATCCCAGGGTTGAAAAATTGATTTAACATTTGAAAATCAATATAGTTCACAGTATGAATAGAAAATAGAAGAAAACTTATAATCATTTTAAAAGATAGTGGAAAATCATTTGACAAAATCCAACACACATTCATGATAATAATAAAGAAGTTAAGTGTGCGAATATGCTTCATAGGACACATCGTCAATCTGATAAAGAGAATTTACAAAAGCCTTACAGCTAATATTATATTTTTATTTTCCCATTAAAATTGAACACTAGGCAAAAGTGCCTAAACTCTTTTTTTTAACATTGTTCATTGTAACATTGTTTATAAAAGCAAGGAAGCAGACACCTTTATATCCGTTCACAAAATATTAAAAAGTGCCTCAACTCTTACTACATCCATTCAACATTGTACTGGAGGTCCTAGCCATTGCAATATGGCGAGGAAAAGAAATAAAAGGAATAGATTGAAAGGGAAAAAGGAAAACTGTTCCTATTTACAGGGACATGATTTTTAGGTCAAAAATTCTAAGGAATCTACAGAACAATTCCTAGTGCTAACAAGTGACTTACCAAGGTTGTACAATACAAGTTAACATACAAAATCAACTGTATTTTAATATGCTAGATCAAACAACTGGAAAATAATGCTCAAAAAGACATAAAATAATTGAGAACCCAACAAAAGATATCCAAAATCTCTACACTGAAAATTTCAAAACATTGCCAAGAGAAATTAAAGACCTACATAAAATTCCAAACCATGTTTGTTAACTAGAAGATTCAACATTGTTAAAATGGCAGTTCTCCCCAAATACATTTATAGATTCCATGCAATCCCAATCAAAATTCCAGCAGGCATTTTTTTTACAGAAATCACAAACGGATTCTAAAATATATACACAAATTCAAATAATTATCCAAAATAGTTAAAGTGATTTTTTTAAAAAACTAGAGGACTTACATGACCAAATTTCAAAATTTACTATATAGCTACCAGACAGTCATCAAAGCAAAAGTCCAGGCAAATCATTTTGCTGAATAAAGGAAGCCAGATACAAAACAGTATACATTGTATGCTTCCATTTATATAAAATTCTAGAAAATGCAACCTATTCTGTGGTGTCACATAGCAGATCAGCAGTTGGTTGGGGGCATTAGGAGCAGGTGAGAATGAGGATGGATACCAAAGGGAGCAGAGGAATGAAAAGGTTCAGTTATCAGGAATTTATTTTTTAAGAGTTCATTTATTTATTTATTCATGAGACACACACACAGAGAGAAAGAGAGAGAGAGAGAGAAAGAGGCAGAGACACAGGCAGAGGGAGAAGCAGGCTCCATGCAGGGAGCCGACATGGGACTCGATCCCAGGTCTCCAGGATCACGCCCTGGACTGAAGGCGGCGCTAAACCGTAGAGCCACCTGGGCTGCCCAGTTATCAGGAATTTAAATAAAAACTTGGGTGAAGAAAGGGTTCAGTTATCTTGATGGCAGTAATTGTTTCAGAAGTGTATACATCTGTCAAAACTTATCAAACTGTACACCTGTACGTACATTATACTGTAATACATTATACTAACCACTAATGTGTACCTTCTGTGCAGTTCATGGAAATTATACCTTTATAAACCTGTAAACGGGAAGTAAACATTTTGTTGAATTTTTATATTTGAAAGTTGAAGAGTAAAGAGAACTACTGAACTCCTTTAAAATCCTGCAGTGGTAGCTCGGAACAGTTTCGCTGTGGGTCTGTGGTCTTTGATGCTGGATAATCCCTGCACTAAGCCTGCAGCGTCCCACCGCCCACCAAAGAGGTTTTGGGGCCACACACAAGAAACAGTTTCCTACTCCAAAATTAGGCACACTGACCCCAGCGGAGGAGATCACCTAACGGTGTGTGAGGTTTGCCCAAAACAACCAGCTCCTGTCAAGGGAGACCAGGAAAGGTCAGGCAGGTGGAAATTAAATTCCCTCCACGGCGCCCTCCCCCCTCGCCACATTCCCTCTGATTCCGCCCAGTCCTTGGCCTTCCTAACGCCTCTTCCTTTCCCCACAGCGTGGAGGTCCCCATCCACCAGGTTTTCACTCTTCCCGAGGGCATCCCAGCCCCTACTCCGGCCCCAACCCCTGCTCAACCCCAGCCCGATCTTCTGCGCGGATTTTCTGAGGTGAGTGTGGACTAAAGAGGGAGCACGGGGACGCCCGGCCCGCCCCAATATCGCAGCCTCCCCCGCGGGTCACCAGCCCCGCAGTCCGCCTCTCACCGGTCTGCCGCGGGGACGCCCCAGCGCTCATTCGGACGGCGAGGAGGTTGACGTCCAAACGGCCTCCCCGGGCGGGCCGAGCGGCCGTGGGCTCGGACAGGCTCTCCGGGAAGGAAGAACGCGCTCCGTTGCTCGGCAACAAGCAGCGCGTCCCCCGCCTGGCGCCCCGCCTCCGCGTCCTGTGGATCCCTCCGCGCCGGGGATCCCAGCCCGCGCGGTCCCGCCTCGCGCCACCGGCTCCGAGGGCGCCCTTGGACTCGAAGCCAAAACCCAGGCTGAGCTGCCTCTGTTTTCCGGGTTGTGGACTTGCTGGTCCCAAAGAGCCCCCTGGACTGGAGTCTCTCCTACATCAGCCGTTTTTTGTTTTGTTTTGTTTTGTTTTGTTTGCCCAGTTAAACCAACTGCTTACTTGGCGCTCATGTTATTTATGCATTTAAACGAATAATGCTGGACAAGGAAATTTAAAGCCTTTTTTTAAGATTATTATTTGCTTTTGAGCTGTCTGCACTACCTGCAAATTAAGCGTACATTTCAGGGGGATTTTTCCAGGTTCTCCCCCTGGAGCCCAACTCATAAAGAGAATCTTGAAATCAAAGACATGAGATTCAGACTCCTGGAGAATTCCTATTAAAATCCTGGAATCAGCATATTCAGAGTTTCTGATGTCCAAGATAAGAAAGGTTGTAAGAAGCAATATTTGGCATTATCCATTAAAGTTGATTATACACAGACTCTATGACCCAGCAATTCCATTCCCAATAGAAATGCATGTTAACATGCACCAAGAAACCTGTACACCAATATTCATAGCAGTTTCACTCATAATAGCTAAAAACATAATAGCTAAAATCCAAATGTCCATCAAAAGTAGGGTGCATAAATTAATTGTGGTATATTCCTAAAATGCAATAAAGGATGTGAACAACCTTCATCTGTGGGAAACAACATAGATGAATCCTTATGAGCTAATATGCCAAACATAAGGAGTACATACTGTACAATTCCATTCATATAAGGTTTATTTCTTAATTGTTTTTTTAAGTTCAATTTAGTTAACATATAGTGAATTACTAGTCTCAGGGATAGAAATTAGCGATTCATCAGTTGCATATAATGCCCAGTGCTCATTATATCAAATACCCACCACCGAATTACCCCACTTCCCACTCACCTCCCCTCCAACAACCCTCAGTTTGTTTCCTATAGTTAAGCATTTCTTAGGGTTTTCCTTCCTCTCTGTTTTTATCTTGCTTTTCCTTCCCTTCTCCTATGTTCATCTGTTTTGTTTCTTAGATTCCACATATGAATGAAACCATCATATAAGGCTTAAAAACCAAGACAGCAAAAACTGTAGGGTTTATGGATGCACGCTCAACTGATGTATTTCAAAAAGTACAAAAAAAAGGATTAACCATAAGAGTCAAAAGTGTAGTCATCTTGAGAATGGGGAAGGTGATGGTGAGTGGGTGGACACTGCAAGGAGGAGTCCTAGGGTATGGGGTACTAGCAGTGTTCTGCATTTTAACCTTGGTGATATCTGTTTGAGTTTTCTCTTTGTGATAAACCGCTGTTTTCTATTTTGTTTTCCTGTGTTATATTTTACCATTGTTTAAAAGACCAAAAAGATGGGGATCCCTGGGTGGCTTAGTGGCTTAACGCTTGCCTTTGGCCCAGGGTGTGATCCTGGAGTTCTGGGATTGAGTCCCATGTTGGGCTCCCTGCATGGAGCCTGCTTCTCCTTCTGCCTGTGCCCCTGCCTCTCTCTGTGTGTCTCTCATGAACAAATAAATAAAATCTTTAAAAAAATTTTTTTTAAAAAGACCAAAAAGAAAAACCAATTAAATGCCACCTATCCACATGAAAGTGCTTTGCTCAGTGTCTGGCACTTAATGACCCTCAAGTGTTCATTTTATATTGCTCTACTTTCTACCAATCTCTCCCTTTTCAAATACTCTGGCAACTAATAAATGAGATCAGGAAAGTGGCAGATAGAGTCTTCTGGAAGTCCTCTTTGAGATTGATGCTTCCCAGAAATTCAAGATAAAAGAATGCTCTCTGCTGCACAATTCCCCAATGCTGGGCCTGGAAGCATCCCAACTGTGGAGATGGATGCACTCAGACATTCTCAGGCCTCCCTGAGGCAAGCTCCCACTCTAGGGGCACAAAGCCAGGTAGAGATACCTAACTTTGCCCTCTGTGCCAGTCACTTTGCTCCCTGGAATTCTGCAACCTCCTCTGTAAAATTGAGATAATAATCTCACCTCAAAGGTTTGTTGCTGGGGCACCTGGGTGGCTCAATCAGTTGAGTGTCTGCTTTTAGCTCAAGTCATGATCTCAGGGTTCTGGGATGACTCCTGCATTGGGCTCCCTACTTGGTGGGAAGCCTGTTCTCCCTCTGCCTGCCACTCCCTCTGATTGTGCTCACAAACTCTCTCTCTCTGTCAAATAAATAAATAAAACATTTTTTAAATGTTTGTTGCTTTACTCCCTAACATAATGAGTTCAAAATGGTTGCTGAGTGTCCACAAGACGAGAGTCATTCTCTAGAGAAATATCTGCTGTTCTTGAGGTTTCATTGCGCCCACATCACATATCACTGCCTTGTGTACTCCTTGAGGACAGCTTCACCCTAAGTGTTGAAGTAACCCCTTCAGACAATGAATACATTACTTTCCTGTGCTAATTAAAATACTAAGCAAATAACCAAAAGTGTTTAGTGTGAATTGTTCTTGGTATCATCCTGGATGTTACATAAATATAAGATATAGGCCATATTCCTAAAATCAAAAAAAAATTAAATTAATGTAGCCCTGTAATGTCTATCATATGGTCAGGAAGCAATTTAAATGGTAAATAAACATTGTTCATTAATATTATTTATAATACAAAATGATAACAAAGTATTCAGATATCCATATCATAGGATAATACAATCCATGAGCTTGATACTATTAGTTTCATCTTATAGATAAGTTACTGATGTTCAAAGAGATGAAGGATTTACCTTTGGTTTCCTAGCTAGTAATCAATTCTGTGCTAGGAACTTTATTCTAGGTCTAAAAGAAAGATACAGAGAGAGAGGAGAAAGAAGAGAAGAAGGGAGGGAGGGAGGGAGGGAGGGAGGGAGGGAGGGAGGGAGGGAGGGAGGGACGAAGAGGAGAAAGAATAGTTGTTAGTGATGTAAAGGCATTACAGAGTCATTGTTGATATTTTAATGTCTCCATATGAGAATGTTAATACTTTGGGTGCTATCTTCTAGAAAAGGGCATTAGACTCAAAGAGCAGCATAAAAATACTCAGGCATTGAAACACTATGATTTCATCTAATTTTTGGCACTTTTAAACCACCACCTCCCAGTCCTCTAGTCCTCTAGTTTTGGAGCATCCTATTGGATTCACTGCATAGCAAGCAAAGGAAAATCCAAAAATTCAGCTTCCACACCTTCAAAGTATTCTCATAGAACAAATTCCAAAGTTCTCCTAAGAGAATTCAAGTCCCTTCATAATTAGGACCTGTCCAAAGGTCTTTTTGGAAAATAAATAATTAAAATTATATCTTAACTTTATATTATGCACCAAAATAAATTCCAACTGGATGCAAGATTTTGTTATACATAAGAATAACAGGTATAGATGAGACTTATAAGCATTAAACCATAAAAGGCATAAACTCTAATTAAAATATTGATGATTTTTTTGAAGTACCTATGTGTTGAAAAATAAACAAGTATAATACAAATGAAAACCTGGTGAAAAACTCACAGTATTTATGACAAACATGGGATCAGTATTCTTTAGATGAGAAATAGATGAGCACTCAAAATTTTAAATTGGTTAAGGAGGGTGTGGAAAGGCAATTTCCAAAGAAGAGATATTTGTGGCCAGTAGAAATATAAAAATGTTCAACTTCAGTAGTAATCTCAGAAATGCTAATTAAAATAACAGTGTGTGATTTTTGCCAATCAAATTGCAAGGTTAGTAATAGAGTTCCTGCATGGGATTGAAGGAATAAGATCACTCACAGATTTCTGTTGCCATTTTGCTAGATGTCATTTGCTAGATGCCCTTCATTCCTGCACCATTGCCCCAACATTGACCAAACCCAAGTGGAAGGTCAAAGGTAAGGAAAAATATGTGCAGAGACAGAGGCAGAGAATAGAGTAGAAAGAAGAGGAAGCTGGGGAAGAAAACTGAATAACCAGAGTTTTGCCCAAAGTTGCCTGTATCTTTAATCCAGGCAATAATGTACTGAAACAGCCTCTCCTGGCTTAAGGCCCTCCGTGGCATTGCTTAGCCTCAGCCTTCTCCTCACACCCTGCTCACCCTTCTTTCCTCTTGGTGAACTGCTTAACATATACTAGGCCTCCCTCCTTACCCTGCCCTCTGATGTGATTCTAACATCTGAGCTTATGGAGTTCAGAAACAGACCAGTGGGAAACCAGCCATCACCCTTTCCTGAGTTACCTTAAAAGTCTGGTGCCAGGCCTGATCTCAGGGTTTTTAAGGTAAGATAAAAATAGCAAGCATTGAGCAGAAAGAAAACTCTGTGAGTAAAACTATCCATTTGAAAAGAAAAGATACATATAACACGAATAAGCCTGGTCCAAAGCAGGTGTATCTGGCTGAGAATTAAGGATTTATTTTTCTAGGACATAGTGGCTGGTATTTAGCATTCCAGTTACCCTTTACACTTCCAAAGGGCTTTGCTTAGGTGTTCTTCAAGTATGGTAATAGACTAGAGAGCTTGTGGAGTTTGAGGTCAAACCATTCCTTTTCTAAAGGTAGGTATGTAAGACTGTTGGATGTGCTTTGTAGCCTAAACATTGAGCTTAGAGAACCAATGCCTGGTTTATGCTTAGAAAAACTAACAGCTCTCCCTAAGTAAGCTGTAAAAACAGAAGCTGCATTTAGCCAGAAATTGCTGGTAGCCTGAGATTTCTGTGTACCAGCCCACTTCCCCTGAATGCACCTCCCCCAGCACCAATCCAAAAAAAATTAATAAGCTTTGAAGATGTGTTATTTTTCTGTTCTCTGGTGAAGGAAATATTTTATTTTATTCACCTGGTTCTGATTACTAAATGAAAGCAGAATTCAAAAACTTTTTAGAGCCTTGTACACAGGACCTTCTTAATCCATCCAAGCCCTGTCTGAAATGTGGGTTGTTGTTCATGTGAGCCCCAGGGATCCACCCCGAAAATCCAGTTCTTCTAAACCCCCTTGACAGGAGGAATTAAGCAACTCATGAATCTTCACTTCAGCAAATGGATCTGTACCTGGCAAAAGTCTTTTGTGATTTGGTCTTTTCATATACAATACTGTTTTTTTCTTAATGAAGACTTGGCACCTCACTAGATTTTCTTGCACATGCAAGGTAATATTCAGAATCTTTAATAGTTGAAGGACCCATCATAAGCCCAGTACGTACGCTTCATTTCAGATGGACCTCCAGGAAGTCCCCCCTCTTTTTAAAGGCATTTATGTCAAATAATTCTTTAAAATATCAATCAAAGTTTCCCTACCGTAATGTCATATTGGGTTTTGAGTATTTTAGAAAGTGTCCTAAGTGGTACTCTTCCAAATGAGTTCAGATGCTGAGTGCAGAATGGCATCCAGGCTCCCAAAAGTCCAGACTCACCCCCTTCATCTCTCCAATTGAGATGTCTCCTAGATCCAGGCCCCAGGTCTTGACTGAGGTTGCCATAGCCAGTATGATGGTGCAAGGTCACATATTGCGCATGAGCCAGGTCTACCATCTCAGCAACTGGGAGAGTCACATACTAGCTTCTGAAGCCCGAGTTCTGCCATGGTTGACTCCCTAAAAAGTAGCCCCACAGGTCAAGGAAATTGGGAGGGGATTCTTTTTTTTAATATTTATTTATTTATTATTTATGATAGACATAGAGAGAGAGAGGCAGAGACACAGGAGGAGGGACAAGCAGGCTCCATGCCAGGAGCCCAACGCAAGACTCGATCCCAGGACTCCAGGATCGCGCCCTGGGCCAAAGGCAGGCGCTAAACCACTGAGCCACCCAGGGATCCCCTGGGAGGGGATTCTAGGCAGGGTCGCCATGGAAGATGAGCCAACCGCCAGGCATTCAGTCTCCCCAAGGAAGCTCCCTCATCCTCTCCTGCCTGACTGCAGCCCAGAGGGACCACAACACCAGGAACCTGGGCTGGTGACCATCAGCAGAAGACCTGTAAGGGGGGAGGGGCACGTAGGTTTCAGGGCAGCATTACTTGCCAATAAGTGTTCAGCATCCAGCACCACCCAGGCTTCCAGAGTTCTGTGAAGGCTCTTTATGCTTGTTACAATTTTGTACACTTACTCTGTACTCAACTGGTGTGAATTAGGTACTAGTAAGTCCATTTTACAGTTGGGAAAGCAGAGGCTCAGAGTATGGAATGGAATCCAGATCTCATTCCAAATCCCTTGCTCTAAGCACAAACCCTACTGTCCCTGTCAATTGCACAAAAAAAGCCAGGCTGCAACTTATTTGGGTAATAAGAGAGACAGTCTCAGAGACTCTTAGCCTCAAAGGCACCAGCCCTGCCCAGAGGAGTGTGCAGAGCACTATGCAGCCTCCTAGCCTAGGAGGCTTTGCCTGGGCTTAGGAATTGGAAGACACCCTCTGCTCTCTCCTACCAATTGTTGTCTTTGGAGATGCTGGAGAATGAAAAAGGGAAAGGTTTTTGCCCAAAAGTTACTGTGAAACACAGAACACAAAACCAGAGCAAAAGGGAGGGAAGTGTTCTTCCTAGGGCTTGTTCTCCCAGTGCCTTGGGCTCCTCAGAGAGAGGCTTTGCCATTCTCAGAGCAGAGCCACCCCCTCACCGCCATCACCGTAACAGTTTCCTCTGGAGGTTCACACCCCTACTGGTTTCTGCCCCAGAACCCCAACGCGTGGTGGGTCATCAGGTCTGACTGTTGCTCCAGCCTCTCTTCCTACAACTGACACCTACCAAACTGAACTGAGTCCAGGCTCTTCTGAAAAAGGAGGAAACTGAGCCCAAAAGAATCTGCCTGGGTTCCCCAGGAAATTTGAGGTCGAATGGTTGGACCACAAATCTGTGACTGACCACCTACTGCTATCCACTCCTAGACCTGGCTGCCATCTCCTCATATCCTTTCTCATCTCTTAGGATGATGGTCTGGTTTATTCCCATTCCAGCACCTGCAGGAGTTTTAGAAGCTTCTGCCCCAGTGTAAACTGACCTTCAACCCGAGCACTGTGCTTTATTTATTGAAACCACTTCTCTTGGCGGGGTGTGAGAGGAGGGTCATGAGGAGGTCAGAGGAGTCCAGCGAGTCACAATAGAAGGTATTTTGGAGGGAGGAGGCCTGTGGGGTGAGGAGAGTGGGATCCACACCTCCAACTTCATCATGGAAAGCATTGAAAGAAAGGTCTGAATTAGATCTGCTAGTACCCTAAGCCTCCAAAGCGAGTGGGGCTCCACCTGACTTTTGAGGCCCTTTCTCTGGAGGAGGGGTTGGGGGTGGCTGGGGTGCAACAGGGGGCAGCCAAGGGCAGAAAGTGTGATCTGAAACGAGTCTGTGATGCAGATCCCAGGCAGCACCCGGGCTGAGCCCCACATCACCCAGTGCAGATTGAGGGCAGGAGGACTGGGCATCAAAGACAAATGCAGCCGCGGTATGGAGCTGCCAGGTAGTTTCCCAAGTGAGAGAAGCCCAGAAAAAGGCGGCAGACCGGCTTCCTCTCTCAAGGATTCCCGCCCATGCTTTCATGG
Source organism: Nyctereutes procyonoides (assembly GCF_905146905.1). Taxonomy (NCBI): domain Eukaryota; kingdom Metazoa; phylum Chordata; class Mammalia; order Carnivora; family Canidae; genus Nyctereutes; species Nyctereutes procyonoides. The sequence continues at coordinate 10,243,339 of NW_026575145.1, forward strand.
CAAATAAAACTTCGGGAGGAGAAGTTGAAACGAGAGGTCTCCAGTCAATACCTTGCAACAACACAGCAGATTCTGAGAGGTTTGGTGGACCTTTAAGAAAACCATTACATGGGATCCCTGGGTGGCGCAGCGGTTTAGCGCCTGCCTTTGGCCCAGGGCGCGATCCTGGAGACCCGGGATCGAATCCCACGTCAGGCTCCTGGTGCATGGAGCCTGCTTCTCCCTCTGCCTGTGTCTCTGCCTCTCTCTCTCTCTCACTGTGTGCCTATCATAAATAAATAAAAATTAAAAAAAAAAGAAAACCATTACATCACACACGGAAAGCGTGTGGGATAAAATGCTTTGGATCCTAAAGACTAGGAGGCAATTAAGGTAAATGCTGATAATTTCGGGCGCGCAGCCACCGCCAAGGCCCGCTGCGCGCCGGGCACCCGGGAGGGTCGGATCAGTGCCTCGCTGCGCAGCCCCGACGGCCGGCGGCCTGCTTCCTAGGTGCCCTCCAGCGTCGGGGTGGGAACGCAGCGCGCCACGCGCTGGTGAGCCCAGCCGCACAAGCCCGGACTACCAGGGAGCTCTGCGGCAAGGCTTTTCTTTCTCACTGCGTGGGCTCGGCTTCATTTGCTTGCCAATTTAAACATATTATTCAAACACGGACGTTTCCTTTACAGCTCTGAGTGAAACATTTTGCTTGATGGAAAGTTGATGGCTTTTTTTTTTTTTTTTTTTTACTTTTAATCAATATCTGCTTTTGAAAGACTCTGCTGCTGCCTTTTCACAGCGAGGGCAAAGTGAAATATTTGTCTTTGGTCACGTTGATCACCCTAGATAGGCAAATGAGGGAGTTGCTGAAGTCCAGAAGTGGTGAAATGGGGGCATTCCAACTTCATCACATCACCCAGAGGATTTTGGTTAAAATCAAGCATCGCTGCCAGGATAAGATGCTTGCCCAGTGGGCCTGGAAGCTCAGGGATTACAGGGCTATGCGACCCTGGCCTTTCTGACAATGATCTGTCCATCTATTCGTTCCTTCCTCTGTCGGTTGGTCCATTCATTAAACAACCCCCTTGGCTAAGACAGGTCCCTAGAGTCCTCTCCCTCGGAGATTTGGAGTCAAGTAGATAAGGTTTCCTACGCTCAAGCATTTTTTCCCACCTGACACCAGCCTGGCCACCATCTGGATTGGGGCAGTTAGTTTATTGATTGAGTCAACAAATCTTTATTGAAAATCTACTATGCTCCAGCCTCTGCTCTGGTAGGGACGGTGAGCCCCACCCTCAGAAATCTTCTAGTCCAGTGGGGGGGGGGGACAAAAAAAATGAAAATGACACAAATGGAATAGTCTGCTCAGAACGATATAACCCTGAATGTAGGAATGTAGATTAAGATGTGGACCTAAGAAGAGCAGAGCTCAGTTGATTGGGGATGCCTGCTATGCCCTCACCAGAGACCCACGGAAGCTGTGCTGCACACTACAGGTAAAGCCGAAGGCTGGCAGCTACATTTCCTTGCTTTGATCCATTTACAGTAGGCAACCATGATGACTGCAGAAAGTTGTTAAAATTCCTGCAAATCTTGCTGGTATCTCTGCAAAAGGGAATACTGACAACGAGTCCTCTTCCTAATGTTTCTGTTTAGAAGCAAACTCACTACAATGTGAGTTTTATTCTGTGGCCCATAGGACCAGGAAAATCAAACAACTTCAAACAAATGCACCATTTTTAAAGCAAAACTTTCTTCTGATGTTAGCTCTGGAATAGCTGCTGGAAGTCCAGAGGCAGCCACTCACCAGTGTCTTCCAATCAAATGTCTATTTTAAATAATGAATGTAACCTCCCTCTGTCCATGCCAATAAATTAGTCTTTTTTGTCAGTCCAATGAACAGTTTTAAACTTCGGGGGAAAAAATCAGGAAGACAATACAATGAAAAAAAGCCTAGCTAGAATCATTTTCACACACACACACCGCATGTGTAGGATATGATTTATATTATTGTTACAAAAGCATCTGTTAAATAAAACTATGTAAATTTGAGGGTAATCATATTTGAATAGCCAAAGTTAAACCACCGGGGCCAAGTAAGGGGCCGTGGGAAAGCTCCTGGCTGTGTGTGTGTGTGTGTGTGTGTGTGTGTGTGTGTGTGTGTAGAAAGAGAGAGAGAGAGGGAGAGAGAGAAAGAGAGAGAGATGGGTTTACTGGGGGGATAGAGTTCAGGGAATGACGAGCTAAATACTCATTCACCATCGGGGAAGGATCTAGGTTCAAGGTGGCAGCCTCCAGGAGAGAGATGACATCTAAGAGTGCTCTGAGGTTGTGGGTTTCCATCACTGGCTCCCTATCAGCCCCAGCTTATGCGGGTGGGGTGGAGTCAAGTTCCCAGGCTTTCAGACTCCCAGCTCTTGCACACCTGGAGTGGCAGGTGGGGGAAATGCCAGGATCTCAAAACACCAGTCTAGTCTGTGGCACAGAGTAGGGCCTCAACCACTGTAGTCCCTCCCTGCTCTCAGACCTAAAATTTGTTATGCTTCTCCCTAATTTTCCAACTCTGTATCTGTAGCGTGCATTTCCAGGTCCTCTTCCAGGACCCCAGCCCTACCAGTTTTTAAGTAGTTAGAGGAAAGTGTGATAGGAAAGTGTGAATAAAGCAGTCAGTAACTCGAACACAGCTGCCTAGAGATGTGCGACTGCCTGGGGACCCGGCCTGGGCGGGGGGGGGGGGGGGGGTGCCACGTGTGCTACCCAGGCCTCGAGGAAGGGAGGTTCCCATTCTCTGCGGGCACCAATGGGACACTTATTCCCTCCAAGGCTAGGGATTGCCCAAGAGGGCTAGTCGTCCTTCCCAATCTTTCTCATTTGAATACATGAAAATGCGAGTTGATTTTGGCAGGGCAATGCTAGTTTAAGGCCAGAGAGACGGTTTTGTCGCCCGCGGGCAAGGCTGGGTAGGGAGCAGCTCCGGCTCCGACATCCGGCTGCCGGCCAGGGAGGCCCGCGCCCCAGGCCGCTCGGAAACCCCGCGGCGGCTCCAGGCGCAGTGAAGGGAAAGGACAAACCCAGAGATAAAGTATTGGGATTAAAATGTTTCATTAGATTTTTTCCAGTACAAACACCCAGGATCCTGAGATTTCTCTGCACGAAACTGTTGGATGAGGCCGGCTAGGTGGTCCCGGGGCCAGGGCCCCTACCTACTGAGGGTCGGACGCCTTGCGAGTTGTGAATTAATTTCTTGATTAATACAAGGATAGAAGGAAGGGCAGAGAAAGGAGGGTACGAGGAAACAAAGAAAAGTGAAGGAAGAGAGGCCGTGAAGGAACAGGAACTCGGTGCTTCTCCTGGCCCCTGCGCCTCAGACTGGCGGCCGAGCGCTCCTCGGGTCTTGGGCTCCCGCCCTCCCGCGGCGCCCGGCCCCCTCCCCCGCTCGGACCCACACCCGGTTGGCGAGGCCAGTCCCCGCAGGTGCAAAGAGTTGCTTTCAGCGTCCCAGGCCTTCCCCAGTCCTAAACCCACCCGGGTCCCAGTCCAGATCCGCTTTGAACCACGTGAAAGACAACAGGTCTCAGTTTCACAGCATCTGATTCCCCCCCTCCCGCCCCCCCGCAGGCAGATTTCAGCATCTCATCTGGGTTGCGGGTGGAGGCCTGCAGAGGAGGAGCTGGGACCCGCCTGCACTGAGGGTGGCTGGGCCCACGCCGGGGGAGACCTGGCCACAGCCCCATGGGAGGACGGAGGTCGCACGAGCCAGGGGACTGGAGAAAACCTGAGAGGGAAGTCCTCGGGAGGCTCCAGGGGGCACCACAGCGGCCCGCCCCCCCCCCGGGTTCCGCCCTCTGCCCACCCCGCAGCCCTGCTAAACGCGAAAGACCCCGGCGCGGCCACCGCAGCCCGCAGGGCCCAAGGCCCGAGGCGCCAGCTGTCTCTCGCCCAAGTCCCCCCCTGTTCCTCCCTTGCCCAGGTGAAGGTCGGCGGACGGGGTTCCCAAGCAGGTAATATTGGGAAAGGGTAGACGAGGTGGCCCGGTTTGGCCAGCGAGCCTCGTGCCGCCCGCCCCCACAGCCCGACCGCGCCGGGAGCGGACCCCAGAGGCGGAGAAGGCGCAGCTTCCGGGAAGGGCGGGGCCGCTTCCTCCGCCCGAGGCCACCTGGACTCCCCCCGCAGGCTCCCCTCCAGCCGGCTCCGGCCTCCCTGGCCCCGGGAGCCTGCCCTCCCTCTGCTGAGCCGCGCGGGGCTCGCACAGACCCATCCCGGCCCGGGGAGTCTGGCGCGGGACGTCCCAGGAGACGCCACGTGGCTGCCCTCGTGGCCCCTACGGGCAGGTCCACCCAGCGCGCCTCCCGGAGGTTGGAGACGGGTCCACTTCTCCGGAAAGCAGGGCACAGCCTTCTGAGAAGCGTAGACGGGGCCTATTGGGGAGAAGAGGTTTGCTTAACGGAGGAGCAGACTGCAGCCACCAGGCAGGTCACCTGGCTGCCTACGGGCCAGCTACCCGGAGACAGCAGCTCTGTTTCATTTATTTGCTTGTTTACTGCTTATTTTCTAAATCGAAGACCCGGCACGACCCCGATGATTCGCTTTTAAAACTCTGAGAAGTGACTGGCTGACTGGCTGGCATCTGAGGACGCTAGAACTTCACTTCCTAAATGTGTTAGGTGTCTTGGAGTATTGCCACTGAGATGGAGAGGCTGGGAGCTAACTCCGCTGCCACCTTTCCCTCTTGGCCTCAGGCAGTCGGCTCCGTGAACTGAAATCTCGGGCAGGGGAGGCGCCCGGAGTTCCAGACTCCCCTGACCGTGCTCGCTGGGGGCGCGTGCGGGAGGATTGGGGCGCCTCCCTTCCTCCCCACACACACCCCGGGAGCTGCTAGGAGCCCAGTAATTCTCGGCGGGCGGCGACCCAGGAACTCCCAGGCTGGATCAAGGCTCTGAAGTTGGCAAAGTCCACTTTTCACCACTAGTCTTGGGCTCTGAAGAAGCCCTAGGGGAAAAAAAAACTTTACTTTGGACATCCGTCTACAAGTGTTTTTTTCTTTTTTTCTTTCTTAAGCTGACTTTTTTTTTTTTTTAAAGATGAGCTCTAGTAGGTTTAGGAAGTGGGCTAAAAGTGAAAGAATATTTGATTTTTTCATTGACCCCCTATAAAATGACAGCGCTCCCCTCTTTAGGCACTAGCTTTTTGTGTACCATAAAAGCTATTACTAAGTTGTCACTACCTATAGAAAATGCCCTAGTCATTCTCGATGTTTTTGAAGAGCCAAGAGGGCGTTGGAGAATCACCGCGGGAAGGAACAAGGAAGCTCAGCACTGAAAGTCCCCCCCCCACCCCCCATGAGGCCGAGGAAGCTAAGCATCCGTTTACTTTACAAATGGAACCAAGGTCCTGCTGCTGATGGGTACTTTACACAAAAGAATTCGTTTTAGGGTGGCTCTGAGAAATCTGTGCAGATCCACACATTTACAGATACATTTACAAAACTGATGGGACCTGCAGTTGCAGGGGCAGGCTGCAGTTGGGGAGGGCACCTGCTCTGAGTTCCAGGTGGATTTAATTTCACTCTCATTCCATTCCTTACAATGTGACATTTCCCCCTCCCTTTTGTTAAAAAAAAAGGAATTGTAATCCAATGCTTTTATCTTTTTTATTTCCTTAACTGCACATCTTCACCCTCTCAGGCTCCCCTGCTGATTTAAGAGATTTGTTTGGTTCAAGGATTTAATGTGATTCTGTTGCCAGATTTCAAGGAAGAAAGATTTAAAAGAACAAAGTGCGGGGGGGGGGGTAGGTATCTGAAAGACAAGTTAAAACACATTTCTTAATATGAGATTAATAACACGCTTAAAACTTTGCTAAACAAGAATATTTTGCAGATTTTTCGTCATTTTAGAAAGATTTTATTTTGTCGTTACTTCAGGAAAACTAGTGGGTTCTACCTAGAGTAGGGCACACACACATGGTCACCCACGTACTTAGAAACAGACATAGTCACGCTCATTTAGAAGCTCACATACACGCATACATTCAGAGACATATTCAGAAACACTCACACCATCATCCCACAACCTATCACCAACTCAGTGCTCATCAATCACTTTCGTTGGTCCTTCTCCCCAGGACCGTGGGCAATCTTCTACCCAGGGCCTCATAGGAGCCAAGAGGCTTTGCTTTGGGGAGAACTTCCCACCAATGTCCAGGACCCATTAGGAACCAAGTAAGCGCCTAGGGTGCTAGCCCGGCCCCTCCAGGTGAGAAAGGGGACCAGGCACTGCCGCCCGACCATCCCTGGCTTCAGCTTGGCACCTCTCTACCCGAGCAGATGCATTCCCGCGCCTCTGTTCCTGCTCTCCCAGTTAACGCGCGCGTTTAGGGAGCTGTCCCCTCCCCCTGACCTTTCCCTATCGGAAACCAGACGGTCGCCACCAGCTCAGTCCCCGGGGCTGCGAAAGGGGGGCAGGAGGAGGAGCTGGGCAGAGGAGGAGCGCCCGACTCGGGTGCGCCTGCCCTATCACACAGACATCTGTTCTCAGTCTCTTCCTCTTTATGATCGCTACAGATGACAAGGGAAGTAGAGCGGACCGAGGCGGAAAAAAAAAAGTTATGTCATAAAGATATAAAACGGTGCTGTGACTCACCTGCTCTTAGCCGCAGGTACGGGTTTCGTGGCAGCGTCTCCACTCTGCTAGCCAGGAGCCCAGATAGGCCTAACGTCACTCGGCTAGGTTGACTCAGATGGCCGAGTTTCTAGTGAAAGGGCAAAATTGGGGCTTTCTCCTTTTTTCAAGCCTGAAGTCGGGGGAGGGGGATGGTCTGTATTCTCCAATCTCCCGGGGTTGAACTTTGGGTCTGTAATGAGTACAGTGGGGGCTGGAAGCCGACAGAAGAGCAGGAGGGGCACGGGAAGGGGCTGCAGTCGGCGGCCCCCGGAAGACGGTGGGTCCCCCTGGGGAGGGGCCCTGGGGTCATTTAGCTGGCACGGCTCCGCCAGCCGGGGCTCCAGCGCCACCGCCCCCACCGCGTCTCCGGCTGCGTGATTCCTATCCAGAACCCTCGTTAGCTAGCTCGGCCCCGCCTATTTTTCTTTTTTCCTTTTCCAAAGGGGGTTACCCCCTCCCATCCCATTTCCCTCTTCCCCCAGGCTCCGGGCTTAAACCAATTACGCTGCTTTGCAAACAAAGTGAGGGCCGGGTTTGAGGGAGGGGGCGCGGCGGGAGGGGGCGCAGGGGGCGCGCGGCGGCAGCGCGGCTGGGCGGGAGGCGCGGCGGCTGGACTGGCGGGCGGCCGCCTCGCAGGTGCACCTCGGGCTTTGTAGGTGCGAGCGTCTTTGTGCGGCGGACAAATGGGGAGAGGACGAGGAGGTGGGCACTCGAGCGACGTAAGATCCACATCAGCTCAACTGCACTCCTCTCGCAGAGGCCGCCCGCTCACTTCCCGCGGAGGCGCTCCCGGGCGCCGCGCTCCGCGGCCGCCGCCTGCCCCCGCCCGCCGCGCCGCCTCCGCCTCCGCCGCGCACGCCGCGCCCCGCAGCGCCGGGCTTCCTCCTCGCCCGGGTGGCGTTGGGCTGGCGCGGGCGCTCGGGTGACTGCAGCGGCTCGGCTCCCCGCCCCCGGCCCTGCGCCGCGCGGCCGCCCGTCGCTTCGCACAGGGCTGGATGGTTGCTTTGGGCAGGGTGGCTCCAGGATGTTAGGGACTGTGAAGATGGAAGGGCATGAGAGCAGCGACTGGAACAGCTACTACGCGGACACACAGGAGGTGAGAGGCGGGCAGCAGGCGGGACGCTCCCGGAACCCGAGCCGGAGGAGGCCCGGAGAGGCGGCGCCCGACCGGGTGGGCGGCTGGCGGGCCGGGGGCGCCTCCTCGGTGCCGTTGCTGCGCGCCCACCCGATGCGCTCCGGGACAGGCCTTGGCCGAGCCTCGGAGCCGGATCCGCTGCCCCGCGGGGAAGGCTGGGTCCAGGCGCTCGACGTTTGGAGCCGGCCAGAGGGGTTTTAGGAAACTCGGGGCTCTGAAAGCACCCGCTCCGGAAAGCGCTCGCCTCTTCCCTGCGGAGAGCGGGAGCCGGAACCAGGCCCGGGGTGCCGCGGGTTGGCGGGCGGGCGCCGCCAAGAGTTGGAGGGAACTCTGGTTCTAGAAAAGACAAGAGTTCTCCAGCAGGGCGGTCTCTTCCTCCCACGGCTGAATTCGCAGATGTCTTCGGATGAAAGCGCGATGCCGTTAAGTTGAGCGTCTTAATAATGGATCGGTCCGAAATTTGATAAAACTTCTTTAAAAGCCCGGTTTGGGGAGAAGTGTGCTCGTTCTATCCTAGAACCGCTGGGTGGCGCTGGTGCGAACTGACTCTGCCTCCAGCACCTCGAACGGAGAACCTGTTTCTCTTCATTGTCCCCTTGGTGGCACGTTCGTGTGGTTTATTTTACAATGTGCACAAAGGGATTGTGAGGAAAACCAGGTACAGGCAGGACCACCACCTACTAAAAGTATTTCTCTAGAAACAGCTGGAGATCACCCGCCAAAAGTTCACCGTTATTAAAAACGCTTATTGAAACGGCCTTCGATAATCCTGGGGAAAGGAAAAGACCAAAAAAAAAAAAAAAGTAAAGCGAAAGTAAAAATTACTTAAAGACATGGACAGAAAAATATAGAATCAGTAGATATTTTTTATGGTAATTAATTTATTTAGACTTGTATATTTATATACTCACAAACTTACCTTACGTTTATTTGGATACCATAGCAGCCTGTGCCTAGTTAAATTTATACACCTTTTATGTTTTCAAATGAAATTGTATTTGCTGTTGAAAATATTTTAAGGATATTATTTTTATTAAATTATCAGAGAAGTTTTCATGTTTCTGGACTCTATTTTTTTTAACATCTATAGTGCATTCCCAAATTGCTATTGATAAGGTTTTTCTCCTACTGATAATTTAAAAAAAAAGAGCTCAGAACTCTTCTTCGGGGTTTAATTCGGACGCAGACATCTCAGCCTGCTAGTTAATGAAGTTCCCTATGGAAAGAACTTCTTTACAGGTTAAAGCTGAGAAGTGGGAAATAGAATAGCGTTAAGGGAAAATAGACTTTGATTTTATATGTTTAAAGTGGGATTTTAAAGCCAAGCTTTGAAATAATCCACAGCAACGTATCAGTACCGGAATGCAAAATACGCCGTTTTGACAAATTATGTCACCAAAATTCTCAAATGCTATAGGGCTGGAAACAGATAAGGAAATTGGTGCAACTTTTTGAATGGCTTAAAGAGATGTACATGTAAAGTCATGTGAAAGTCAAGCGTGGTGCATGGATATTCTTATGCACTGCTCCTTTCCCCTTCTCCTCTTGTAGTTCTCTTTTTAATCTTTTCCCAAAACTTATTTAACTTCTGAGTTTCTTTCCCGTTTAATAGTACAGTCGCCACAAGTAGATGGAAAACAGGCCTCCTAAACGTATTAATAGCGAAAAGTCACCATTTGGGGAAACCTGCTAAGGCGGTAAAGCCAGATGCTGAAAAATGGATGGTCATATGGCCATGAATGATTAGTTCTATCAGGGAGATTAGTTGTATGTAGCAGCCTCCCCGCACGGCCGAGGCTACTGTGTGGTCAGCCGGGCCTAGCCGGCGTAGGCGAAACAGGCGCAGCGCTGGTGTTCCATGGCCCACCCCCGGGGGCGGGGGGGGGGCCTGTCCCGCCCAACCCAACGCACCCGTTACGGTGGGGGTGAATAAGCGGAGTCAGGGAATGATTGTATTTTCGGAGTTTAACTCCTTTTAACAAAAGGGCTTTGCTGAGGCCCGTCAGGGGTGGAGACTGGGATCCCAACCGGCGTGGATGCAGAAGGCGTCGGAGGGGCCCTACAAGTCAGCCCCTGGGCCTGGCATGTAAGGCGATTACACATCTTCCTGGGGACATATTTTCAGTGAGCGCTCGTCTTTCATGCCTGCCGCGATAAGATTTTCCCCCCGCTGCGCAGGCCATTGCTCCGCTGGTTCTGGGGAGGGCGCCTGACGGTTTGCCCCGGGTGGGGGGCCCCGTGCTTCGCAGCACTGCTGGGGCCCGGCCCCGGGTTTGCCCCCGGCCGCGGGCCGCCCGCTGCCACTACTAACCCCGCCCTTCGGGGCCTCTCCGCTCGCTGTCTCCGCCGCAGGCCTACTCCTCCGTCCCGGTCAGCAACATGAACTCGGGCCTGGGCTCTATGAACTCCATGAACACCTACATGACCATGAACACCATGACCACCAGCGGCAACATGACGCCGGCTTCCTTCAACATGTCCTACGCAAACCCGGGCCTGGGCGCCGGCCTGAGTCCGGGCGCCGTGGCGGGCATGCCGGGCGGCTCCGCGGGCTCCATGAACAGCATGACGGCGGCGGGCGTGACGGCCATGGGCACGGCGCTGAGCCCCGGCGGCATGGGCGCCATGGGCGCGCAGCCCGCGGCCTCCATGAACGGCCTGGGCCCCTACGCGGCTGCCATGAACCCGTGCATGAGCCCCATGGGGTACGCGCCGTCCAACCTGGGCCGCAGCCGGGCGGGCGGCGGCGGCGACGCCAAGACTTTCAAGCGCAGCTACCCGCACGCCAAGCCGCCCTACTCGTACATCTCGCTCATCACCATGGCCATCCAGCAGGCGCCCAGCAAGATGCTCACGCTGAGCGAGATCTACCAGTGGATCATGGACCTCTTCCCCTATTACCGGCAGAATCAGCAACGCTGGCAGAACTCCATTCGGCACTCGCTCTCCTTCAACGACTGCTTCGTCAAAGTGGCGCGCTCGCCGGACAAGCCGGGCAAGGGCTCCTACTGGACGCTGCACCCGGACTCCGGCAACATGTTTGAGAACGGCTGTTACTTGCGCCGCCAGAAGCGCTTCAAGTGCGAGAAGCAGCCGGGGGCCGGGGGCGGAAGCGGGGGCGGCGGCGGCGGCGGCGGCGGAGCCAAGGGCGGCCCCGAGAGCCGCAAGGACCCCTCGAGCGCCGCCAACCCCAGCGCCAACTCGCCCCTCCACCGCGGCGTGCACGGCAAGGCGGGCCAGCTAGAGGGCGCGCCGGGCCCCGGGCCCGCCGCCAGCCCCCAGACTCTGGACCACGGCGGGGCCACGGCGACAGGGGGCGCCTCGGAGTTGAAGACTCCACCCTCCTCGGCGGCGCCCCCGATCAGCTCCGGGCCCGGGGCACTGGTGTCCGTGCCCCCCTCCCACCCGGCGCATGGCCTGGCACCCCACGAGTCCCAGCTGCACCTGAAAGGGGACCCCCATTACTCTTTCAACCACCCCTTCTCCATCAACAACCTCATGTCCTCCTCGGAGCAGCAGCACAAGCTGGACTTCAAGGCCTATGAGCAGGCACTACAGTACTCGCCCTACGGCGCTGCGTTGCCCGCCAGCCTGCCCCTCGGCAGCGCCTCGGTGGCCACCAGGAGCCCCATCGAGCCCTCAGCCCTGGAGCCGGCCTACTACCAAGGTGTGTATTCCAGACCCGTCTTAAACACTTCCTAGCTCCGTGGGACTGGGGGTCTGTCTGGCATGGCCATGCTGGTAGCAAGAGAGACAGAGAGAGCGAGAGAGAGCGAGAGCGAGAGCGGGAGAGAGAGCGAGAGAGAGAGAGAGCGAGAGAGAGAGAGAGAGAGAGAGAGAGAAATCAACAACAAACAAAACCACACATACCAAGCTGACAACAGCATAAGAAAATCCCAACTGTTTTTATTTCATTTTGTGTGTGTGTGTGTGTGTGCACAATCTTTTCCCCAGTGCAAAGGACTGTTACTTTGTTATTGTATTCAAAATGCCTTGTGTATATTATTACAAAGAAAACCAATCCCAAACCAACAAAATTTTTCCCTGCAAAGTTTAACAATCCACAAATGTATATATAAAATCCTTCTACTATCCTTATTCCTCTCCCTTTCTTCCCTCTTTCTCCTCCAGACACATTCTAGTCTGGGCAGGGTTTATTTAAAAAAAGAAAAAAAAAAGAAAGAAAGACGGTCAAACTTGTAAAATATTTGTTTGTGCTTCCCCACCCCCACCCCACCCCCTCCTCGCCTGACCCTCCACAAGTTTACAGGTCTATGGCAATACTCTTAACCATAAGAACTGAAAGGGTGAAGAAACAAGTAGACGCTAGGGGCTATTAAAAAATATTTGAAGGACAATACTGCTCTTATGCAGCAAAACAAACTATAAACATCAGAGCCATTTGTTGTTCAGCTTACATTTCTGATACATTCAAATAGCAGATGTCTTAAAATGAAACACATATATATTATGTACCAACTCATTTATGCACATGCTCAAATCTGTAGACATCCTCCGTATATTTGCATAACATATAGAAGTAATAGGTAGGTGATACACATGCTACATTTTCAAGAGTTGCCTGACCAAGAAGTTACAAAGACACCCTCCTCCCTTGTCCTCTCCACCCAAGTATAGCCCTGAGAATCAATTCCTCAAGAATTGCCATCCTCAATAACTCTGCTCCTTGCTTTGCAGAGTGCCATTGTCATGTCATTTTGAGGTCATAATAACATGTATAAAATTAGCTTCTATGTATCTATACCATTTAAATAATATTTTTTTCCAGGAAAAAGGGAATATTACAATGTTGGAGGAGAGATAAGTTATAGGGAGCGGTATTTCAAAATTTGGTCCAAGATTCCAAAATCTAACTGATTGTGGCCATTTTAATTATTGCCATCGTGTGCTTGTTTCATTCAGTGTTAATGCACTTTTCACAGTTGGACATGGTGTTAGTATAGCCAGACGGGTTTCATTATTCTTTTTTGCTTTCTCAATGTTAATTTATTGCATGGTTTATTCCTTCTTTTTCTTTATAGTTGAAATTGCTTTAAATGATGGTTAAAATTACAAATTAAAAATGTTAATTTTATCAATGTGATTGTAATTAAAATATTTTGATTTAAATAACGAAAATGATAAATTTTAAGCCGTGGAATATGTTCTTGATCATTTGCAGTTAAGGACTTTAAATAAATCAAATGTTAACAAAAAAGTATTTCTGTTATTTTCCTCAATTAAATCCAAAGTAAGTATTCTGAATATGGTATTTTCCAAAGTCCAATACTGAATATAAATGACAAAAAGGAAGATGACCTAAAACAAAATTGTATTATGTTTATTATATGAGTGTGAAGATAGTAAAAAAGTCAAAGAAATTCAATAACAGTGCGTATATAAATTGATTTAATATCCCAAGAATTGAGGTTTTTAAAGATTATTTATTCCCAGTAATGTTTAACTTTTGACATGAGCTTAAGCCCTCTCTGTTTCCTTTGAGTCTGTCCACAATGAAATCAAATTCATTAATATAACTACATTTCCTCCTTCCCCAATGTATAATTTTCCTTTATCTGAGAAGTTTTCTGGTGAGAATAAAATATCAGATGTGGCTGATAAAATTAAGTTGTCTGCAATAGAGAATCCTGAACTCTTTTTTTTTTTTTTTTCACTAAAAGAGAAACAAAACTTAACCATCACGGTAGCTTTGGAGGGGGCCAGGGAGAGTCGAGTTAAATCACTCCTGCAGGGGAAGCTTTGTGCCACCAGGACATTTCGGGGTAGCTGCTGTTTTGTATTTTGTGAAGCCACTTTTAAAAATACTGTTTCTAAAAATATAATTCCTGAGAACTTAAAGCTGATGATTTGTTTGCCTTCTAAGAAGCTTTTAAATGCAACTTCACACCCCTACAGTTGCTTGAGATCACAAAATCATTAATCTCCTTTGATAGTAGGCTCACTTTCCAGTCCACCTATTTCTTTGTAAGTCTTGTTCGGATTGACATCAACAATAACAACACCAGCCCAAGCAGAGGCCAGCCTGCCTGAGCCCTTGTGTATGAACTCCATCCTCGCCAGGGCTTGAACTTGGACAGTCTTTACTTTGATCGCCCCACTCCACACTGCGGACAAGATAAAAAGAGCTGTGTGAGTCCCTTAATTATCGCGTAATTGCCTCCCCAGATGAGAGAAGGGGTGGCATGTAGCACTTGAGAAAAATCCAGAAATCCCATCCCTCCCCCCGCACTTCAGCTAATGAAAGGAGGAGAGGGAAATGACTGGTTTGAATAATTTAAAAATCTAATTTGGAGGCCCTTTGGAAGGACATTAAAGTCCCAAAGAGAGGGAAACACTTTCAAACTCAAAAGTTATTTATGTTTGTATAGCGGGCAAACAAATGTTGGCAAATTCGAATTCCAAATGTCACTAAGGTCGTGAGTTGGGGCCGAGGCATTTTACCAGCCTCCCCGAATCTAGCTCGTCTGACTCTTCGCGCGTCCCCCTCGGTGTTAGAGACGGTCCCTCCGTCTCTAACATATTAGCAACATCCAAGTCTTGCCCTCACCCACCAGGCTGAAACCGGCCCCAGGTCTCTCTCTCTCTCCCTCTCTCCCTTGGCAGAGACTTTTTCTGGGCTGGTGGGGGGCGAGGCGCCGCGGGCTGCTGGCGGAGGCCGCCCTGGAAGCCTGCCTGGGCAGCCGGAGCGGTGGGGACGCGCGGAGCTGGGGCTTCCCACGCGCTTTCCCGCCGCCTGTGGGCAGCGAAGCCTCCGAGCACCTTGCGCGCGTTCGCCGCGCCCCGGGGACCTGCGCCCCGCGCCTTAGGATGCGCGCCGAGGGGGGCCCGGGCCGGCGGGTGCCGGGAACAGGGGGACAGAGGAGGACCGCGGTCATCTTGGGGGTGGCAGGTGCAGTTAGTTCTTTATTGTTTGGGCATCTTCCCCCCTAGCGAATAAATCTTCCGTGGCTCCCGAGACCCAAAAGTCAACAAAGGCCGGGCGTCGCTGTACCGCGGCGGCGGCTCCCGCTGCGTAATCCCTTCCTCGGAAACCGGCCGCGCAAACGCGGGGGCGCCCGGAGCTGGGGCGCCGCGCCCCCGGCCAGGAGGGAAACGGCCGCCGGGACGACCCTCAGGGAGCGCGCAGCCTTCCCGCCCCCCGGGTCGACGAAGAATTTTAGTTTTTCACCTCGGACGCTCAGCGGGCGGAGGAGGGCGGAGAGGGGATGCGGGCCGCTCGGCCGCGGTGCACGGGGCTTGCTCTATTTAGGAATTTCCCTCGAGATGGGGGCGGGGTCCCCGGAGGGGGAGGGGGAGGGGGGGAGACGAAACCTTCCTGCAGACCCTAGTGCGGAGCTGCCGAGGCTCTCGGATCCAGCGACCACGCCGCCACCGAGCACTGGTAGGGGGGAAAAAAGAAAGAAAAATGTTTTGGGAGCGAATACAGTCCTGGGGCAGAGAACGTCAAATGTTAACTTTCACCTTGTTCCAGGCTTGACACATTTTTTACATTGATAAAAAGAGAAGACGACTAAACGCAGGGAGGGGGAAAGCTCACCAGAAGCGACACAACTTAGAAGTGTTCCCAAGTGGAAGGCAGCCCGGCCTGTTTCCTCCAGGATGGCTGTTACAGTGTTTACGTCACAGAGAAAATGTAATTCCCATTGTCCCTTCGTGAACTCTTTATAGCAGAATAAGCTGGTGAGAATTATTAATGGAAGAGGGATTAAACAAACAAAATCCTACGAAAGTTCTTAACTTCTGTTTTCATTTTCTTTCTTTTTTTTTTCATTTTCTGAAGCCTAGAGCACTCGACTGATTTCACTGAAAGTATAAAAAAATATGACTTTTCTCAGGAGTCTAACAGATTCGAATGAGCACAGCAGAAAAGAATTCCTGGAGTGATAAAATGGAGAAAATCTTGTTGTTTTAACACTTTAAAAAATTGATCTCAGTTGCACAAAAATGCTTATTAAGTTTCTTTGCAAAAAATTTCTGTGATCAATACAAATTCCTTTCAATGCAGACCAAAGTAGGAGACCAGTAGCCCAAATTAATTAACCTTTCCTCGAGATCAATTGGTTTTCTGTTGATTTAGCGGTAATATTGCGGAACATTTAGCTATAATGTATTTTAATGTGATACCTCAATATGTCAAGAGGAAACCCTCATTGAAAAGATAAAATTACTTAAATTATTTAATAAATTTGTAAAAATATTTTATTTTCAAAAATTAGATCTTAATTGCTTATTTGGATTGTAGTAAAATGTGTTTTGCAACTAAGTGGAGTTAATGTCTATTTAGTTCAAGATAATTATGTGCAAAAAGTTGATTATTTGTGAGCTATCTTGGGCTGAATTAGGTCATCAAATTATGCTGAAATTTAGAAATAAGATTTTCTCAAACAGAATCATCAACGTCAATAGAAATTCACGAGCATAAGAATGTAATAAAATGAAACAACTTGGAAGATTTTACAACCTTCCCATTTAGAAATAGAATCTATTTGGGGAGATAGAAGGGTTTTTGTTTTTGTTTTTAAAGCAGCCGTTTTTGCAAGTTTTTTTTTCTACCACTGATCCTATTTGAAGTAGCCAAATAACATTTAATAACAGATTGCTTTAAATGTTCCTTTTTTTTTAACCCTTCTTCCAAATAGTTATGTTTAAGACCATTATGGTTTCATTGGTGTTTCTCTTTTAGCTCCCAATCTAGCTTTGGTTCATTGAACTTTGGACAGCTCAGACTGTAGCCCTCACCTTCCCACTGCCACCTGCGGTCATCATTCTAGCAAGCAATATGGAACTGGAAAATACCCATCCATTTCAACTTTAACTTGTAAAAGGCTTGCACTTTCCTACTATAAACATTTTTTTTTTTTTAAATCTGACAGGGGGGAAATCCTCACTTGCTACCTTTCTTTTTTCTAACTTCCTCATTTCTCTAGTTAGGTCAGCAGTGACTACACAGTGTAAGAGCAAAGCTCATGGAGCATACCCCCCCACCCCCATAGCCCCAGAAAGTGAGAAGCATCCCTCCATCTAGATACCACTTCATGATATTTTGGTGTTCTCTATGTTCTACTCAATGTAGAGTATAGAAGCAGAATGTTCTCCCCCAAAATCTGGAAAGAAAGGGCTTAAATGGAACACCTGCTTGAGGACCTTGGAATTCAGGTGGGATGCAAGTCGAGTCATATCAAGATCAAGTTCAGAATGATCCTCACTAGGGCAGGCCTGACTCAGAGTTCTAAGTGTGAGCTTTCCCTGGGTTGACTTTCTACTTCTTTTCCTGAAGATTACATCAGGGGCTTTTAAAGAAAAATCCCTGAAACCCAGAAAAACAAACTGGAAATACACTCCCCCCCACCCCCCAGCACAGCTTGGAAACAGGGAACAATGCATTCAGTTGGAAATCTCTTTTTTCCCCCTCTCTCCCATGAAATTTTATTTACTCCTCTGCTTGTCTAATCATGTCCCAGGTCAGTTTTTTTTTCTTTTTCTCACACCGAAGAACTATTACTTTTAAAACATAAGCAATTTAATGAGAAGAATGTAAGGGTTTTGTGGTGGTTTGTTTCATTTATATATTTAATTTTAAGGACCCATTATGCACGAGGGAGGGAGGAGACTCCTATCTAGTGCTACACTCCTGCCTAGAAATCTGATTTTCTTTGCACAATTCAGGTGACTGGTGCATTTTTGGAACGTTCCCCCCTAGCTCTGGGTCCCACCTGGGAGCCTTGAGCTTTTTCAGTCCCATAGCCCAGCTACAAACGCTTAAGTCAGCATCTGCTGGGCCCACAGCGCCAACTCCCACCGCGTCTTTCACCGCTTTTGCCTAAGGTGGAGGCCGATTCACCAGCTCGAACTGCAATGAGCCGTGCTGCGGTGCAGGGCACCGGCCAGGTTTCCTCACCTCTCCCTGGGGTCACATTGCCTTCTGCCGACACGCGCGTCCTTTTGTTATGCCTGGCTAATATATTAATGGAGCGGATAACCCGGATCCTTTGGTGGTGGGGGGGCGGCAGTTGGATACTAGGAAGGGAACTAAACAGCTCTAGTTGCTGACCCTTGGGCCAAAGACTTCAGAGGAGGGAGGCCGGGGGGGCGGGGGGGGGGGCGTCGTGGGATGCGAATGGAGGTGGGAAAAGTTCACGCTGAGGGCACGAAAAGTAAACTTAATTAAGTGCACGCAACAAGTTTTTGGAAAAGGTGATCTGACGCTGATGTTCTGTCCTGGGTTCAGACCTGCGAGGCAGGACGCGCGCACGCTGGACAAAGTGCCCTGCTGGCCTAGCGGGTGACGGCCTACCCTCCCCTTGTCCCCTTACCCCCGCCTGGAGCCCGGTCGCGCTGCGCGGTGTCGAGTCACAGGCGAAAACTCTTTAGGGCGTGTGGGACGGACTCCTCGAGCTGTCCTAAGCCAGCCACCTTGCTCGCTCGGTTCCAATGGTTTGCACATAAAGCCCTGCACCCTGGCTCGCTGCGCTCCCGAGACTCCTGCCTTCCCCAGCCTCACCTCCAAAGGGCTGGCCTCCCAGAGGTCTTAACTGATTAACCACAGATGACGGAACCCCTGCGTGGCGCCACGAAGTGGGCGCGAGGAGCCGAGAACTTGGGGCCCCGGGGGACGCGGCTGCCGGGTGCGGGCCGTGCATCGCGTCCCCGCCGCCCGCCCATCGCGCGGCGCAGCCCCCTCCCCGCGCGCCAGACGCGGCCCGGGCGCCCCGAGACATATGCTGCCCGCAGGCCGCGCGGCCCGACGTGGTGCTCATTGCCGAGGCGGTTCTCAGCCCATCAAAAGCCCAGGCTTTCTTCAGCCGTATGGGCCGCGAGGTGAACAACAATGGCCGGGCCCCTTCACTTCAAAAGCGGCGATCAGGGGAAAGGCTCCCCCAGAGAATTTTTTTTTTTTTTCCTCCACAGCCTTTCATTCCTAGTTAAAAAAAAAAAAAAAAAAAAAAAGGCATCAGCAAGTCCAGGGCCCGGGCGAGTCTAATGCCCTTTGATGGGGATTGAATTCATTATCTCCAATAACACAATTGTGCTTGGCCAACGAAAAGAGCAAAGCAGGGCTCTATCGCGCCCGAGGGGCCCGGCCGGGCGGGGCGAGAGGGCGAGGCGCGCTCCTGGGACCCGCTCCGAGGCGCGGTCCCGGCGGCCGGCCCGGGCTGCGGCTCCCCCTGGGCGCGGGGGCGCGGGGGCGCGGGGGGCGCGGGGGGCGCGGGGGGCGCGGGGGGCCCGCCCCGGCGCTGCCGGACCGGTGGCGCCGCCCGCCGACACAGCGCCGGGAGGGGGCGGGGCGGCTCTCTGGTTTGATTTATTTTTCGTGTCTCCCTTTGCAATCGTTCCCCGAGGGCCGCCCCGAGGGCCGCGTGTTCACCCCCCTCCCTCCCGGACTCGGGCTGCGGAGCCGCCCCCGGCCCCGGGGCGCGCGGCCCAGAAAGGCTGAGCGCGAAGGGCTCCCCGCATCCCGGGCGCGCCGCCCAGCCCCGGTGCCCTCGGTTCGCGGAGCCAGCCTCACGCGCAACCGAGCCCGGATAAACGGGGCCTTTAAACCGCCCCGGTTCTGGAGTCCTCTCTGCGCAGGCTCTCCCCACGTGCTTTCAGGCCAGCCACCCGCACGGATCGCCCAGCGGCGCTCCGGGAGCCTGCCTGGGCCGCGATGCCAGGGGCAGCACGTCCCGCATGCGGGCGCAGGGTCCGTGTCGGGAGTGCGGGGCACCCACTTCGCTCCCAGCGGGGTGGACACTGTCCCGAGCCGCGACCTGGTCGTCGGAGCCTCCTCCCGGGTTCCACTGCCATCCTTGCCCTTTCAGCCACCTCTAGCCCTTGCTTCTCTGCTCTCCTGAGTAAACGGAGGTGAAAAAAGAAACTAAAACAGGCAGGATCACGTGCCTTAACCCAGTGTGTGTGTGTGTGTGTGTGTGTGTGTGTGTGTGTGTGTGTGTGACAGAGACGGAGAGAGACAGTGACAGAGAGAGACAGCGGGAAATCCCTAAGAATCATGATCCAAGATGACCTCTATAGCTCAATGTCTAAAATACAGGTTTTTCATTCATTTCATTACTGGGTATACTTCCTACACAGCCCTTTTGTTCCCCTCCCCCATTACTGAAGAAGGTAGGTATTGTAGCTTTATTTCAGTCAGATAAAAAATAATAGAATTTAAAGTACCCCCCACCCAACAACGCTTATGGATTCTGCTAAGGTAGGAACTGTGGATTAAGATTGGTGGCTTCTTGCCAATTAGTCGTGACTATCCCAATCTTCAAGTGATCGATTCTTCACCTTTTTCTTCAGAGAATTAGACACACACATACACACACAACCTATATATACACGTGCTGGCTCTAATACATATATAGAGTGTACATATACAATTAAATATCTGATTTTATGAGATCTTGCCATCTACAAAACTGTCCCCAATGCATGAAAACAATAAAGTGATCTGTTGATTTGGGTAAACCAAGAAAAGCATTTCAGATTTAAGATTTTCGGCTAGGCATTATTCTCATCAAGAAACACAGGAATTTACTTAATTCCCTTCATCATTAAGTGGAGTAACCTTTACAAATTTAGCCCCTAGAACTCTAACCACTCCAGTTTTTAGGCACTTGGGGGATGGAGAGGAGAAAAAAATCCAGTGTGATAGGTAAGATTAAAGAGAAGTCTTCAGTTCTTTCTTCTTTCCTTTTCCTTTTGTCTTGTAGAAAAGCATCCTGAATATAATTCATGGTAAAACATATATTTACTTTTGTGAAATCTTCTTCTTTACACCAAAAAGGATGTAAAACATTTACCTTGCAGATATTCGGAGACTCTAATGAAGAAGTTCATGGGTAATGCTATTCTTTAGATGAGTTATTAAGCTCCAAACACTCATTACAAGTTATCAAAGAATGAGTGCCTTCTCTTCTGGAACCTTACCCCACTTTTTATTAACCTATTAAAGAATAGATTTGAATTTTGGTGACCAGTACATTTCCAGTGTTATGTAATTTTAGTCACCTTTTATAAAATCCCTTTTGCAACATCAGTTGGAGGTTTAGTCTTTGTCCTTCCTTGTGGCATGCTATTCCATATGTGGTAGATATATGTGCTTCCCTCACATGCTTAGAAATATTGGAGAGAGAGAAAGGCATTTATACAGAGTAAAGAAGGCAGTGGTTTAGGTTTTACAGATTAACAACTGGAATAAGAATTTAACATGACACGTACGTCCAGAGGAAGTTCTATGTAGGTCGAGATACCTCGGAATTAATTTTTATGATATTTTGAGTACTTCAGAGTAACTACATTCCAGATACAGTCTAAGAAACATTCTGTGAACAACGATATGTTCAAAACAACCACCAAAAAGCACTAATTTTGACACATATCCACCAGATCACAGAAACTACAGGGTAGTCCTGTGGTTTATCACATAAACAATTTGTCTAGTGCCAGAGCACACATAAAGGATTATGTGACTTCAGGTAAGCAGGGCACCATACGATGGATGAATTACTAAACAAAAGATACCATGATTTTCATGTGGATGTCTTTGGCTATGAAACAAAATGAGGAGGGAGGAAAATGTAAAACATTTCAGTAGAATGAGAATTCTATGTTATCTAAAGTGCAACCCCAAGTACACTTAGCCTTGAGATTCACGGAGTCATGGAGCCATAGAATATGGTGATGGAAAAGGCTGGTTTATTATGTTTTCTAGTCCACTAGCCTGCAAGATTATTCCCCTCAGAGTTTTCCCAGGCCAGGTCCAGAATAGATTTAAATGTCAAGAATCAAAGGACTCCCATTTCTTATCAGCATAGTGGAGAAGCACTATATCTACAACACAAAATATTTTGCCAATGGAATATTTTCTCTAATATTTAGGTAAAATGTCTCTTTGAGGAAACATTTAAAAAATACCTTATTTATTTATTCATGAAAGACACACACACACAGAGGCAGAGACATAGGCAGACTCCATGCAGGAAGCCTGATGTGGGACTCGATCCCAGGACTCCGGAATCACTCCCTGAGCCAAAGGCAGACACTCAACCACTGAGCCACCCAGGCATCCAGGGGGTACATCTTTATTAGGTCTAAAACCTATTTCAGATACCTGAATGCCTGCCTCTCTAACTATTTAGTCAATCTTATACACAATTACCTCCTTTAGTACCTACCTAAGGTTGATCCAGATTAAGTGCCCTAGGTGGGAAAACACCTTTAGCATGTATAAACATTTAATTTTTTTATTCTTAATACTGAGAAGGAGATAATAAAGCTAAGCTTCAATAATTCATTTGAATGATACCAGGTAATTATAAACTAGAGACCTGGTCCATTTGTGAGATGCCATCCAATGTTAGGTCACAAAGCCTCTTCACATTTTAAGTATGAATATGGTAAGAAGTCAAAGGACTTCAATTTCTTAAAGTGTGGTAAGTTCTTAAATTATAAGAAAAAAGCCTAGAAACCAATCTGGTGGTTGGTTCATTTAAAGGAAATACTGTTCCTTATAGTAGAGTGAGTTAAGAGTATTTGTGAACTTGTGGCCCACAGATTCACATGTGGCCTATTAGGAATATATTATGCCGGAGTTTTATATAGTGAAGAGACGGAGGAAGTTCTTTATAAAACTTCTAAAGAACAGTTAAATGTTCAAATTTCAATTTTGGGGATACAGAGGCTAGAGCTTCAAAGTTCTGTTATGATTTGGAATCTCAGACTCGAAACTATTCTGGGCTCTCGTGGCTCTGAAGGATTCACCCACTTTTTATACGGTGACCACCAGGCCATGGTATGCTGAAGATTAACACTCCAGACCACACCAGCCTCTTAAGTTACAGTATCTCCACTGAGTCAGGCAACTGGAAAGGAAGTCCTTACTGAATCTGGCGAATAATTCACTTTGGAAATGTAATCACAGTAAGAGTGAATGAAGCAGAGAGAACAAATGAGAAATGATGATCTCCACTGCATTCCACTCACATATCTTATCCTATAAACAGAATTGGTGAGAGGGAAATTAGAATTGTAATCAGAATGAAAGTTGTAAGGCCTCTGATGACTCAAAGAGTAATATTTAGAAGTTGTGTAATAATATTATAGTCCATAAATGCATTGGATACAAGATTGCAAAGATAGTAGGTTCTCCCAAGTAAGGTTCTATGATGAGCAAGTTCCACTCAATTCTTGTTTCTTATGGTACAAGTGACGGCACTGGGTTTTATTTAAGTCTCCATATCATAAGTTTTAACTTTAAAAATATTCAAGAGCCTCCTTAAATAGAGTGAGGTCTGTGAGGTTTCAAAGTCTTACATTCACTTACGGTCATTACCAGATGATACTGTATGTGGAATAACCTGAGATTTTAATAAGCACAAATTAACAGAATAAATAGTCCTTTTTATTATAGCCTTATCTTCAGAAAGAGTGGTATGTAGTAGCCAGTGTTAAACCTGAAAAAAAAAATGTAGAACACAGTGAGATCCTCTCAACTACACTCAAGACCACTAAAAAACGGATTTATCACGAGGGGTTTATAATAAGCAGTGATTCCTATGCTGTGACCCTCCTCTCCCATTTTTTTTTAATCTTTTCAACTCAAGAGGTAAACTAATTTTCAAGAGAAACAAGAAAATAGGGATTGGCAGGGAAATATTAGGGATGAAATGATGAAAGGGATTGAGGGAGAGATGCTGTGGCAGGAAAAGTGGATAGTGCTGGGTCTTCCACAGACTCCGGGACCAAGGGACTGGGGCAGAGAGCGGAGGGATGAGGCAAACGAACGGCTGGACAGAGCTAGACAGAGTGTGCCGTGTGCCGGGGAAGGGCCAGGCGCGAAAAGATTTGGTGTCGTCATAGCAACGGGCTCAGCCCTGCTCCCCCTGAAGCCCATTCAACTCTGAGCTGCCGGAACACGTTTTTAATTAAAGCGTATAAAAGTTGTTTTGTAAGGACTTCTCCTCATCCGATAGATTTCAAAATGGTTAATCAGGCTTCATCTCCTTTTGATGCTCACAAGAGCATGTGCTACTGCGCGCACAAAAACTGCTGCCGCCGCCGCCGGTCAAGTTATCTCTCAATCACACCTAACACCAGGAAGGAGCAGGCCAGCTAGTTATTTAGATACACATAACAGAATTCAGCGGGAAATGGGGGGGGGGGTCCATCTTTGTGACTGCGAGCGGAAACATAAATTTTCTTTGCTCTAGATACTATGGAATTCAGCCTTCTGGATGGCTGTTGTCTCTGGTTGATGCTCTCTTTAGCTTTTGAAAACAGCAGGATTTTTTTTTCCTTTGGAAGATATGAGCCCAAATAAGAGTTACAAATTATTTGTGTCAAATAGTATTTAATCTAGCATGGACACCTCAAGAAAAAGGTTTGTTTGGACTACTCTTAGGTAAAAAAAAAGAAAAAAGAAAAAAAAGCAACCATTCCCCCCTTTTGTTGGGAATAAAAGGGCTCTCGTTTCTAAATCCTCTGTAAATTCATAACATACAGCAACAGTTGCATTTTCTCCTTTAATAAAATGGATGACTTAATAGAAAACAATATCTTTTGTTGATTTACTAAACTTCTTAGCAAATGCTTCAAACCTTCTCCAGACTTTTGCATCTCCCTTTCTCCTTTGCTAATGAACTTTGTTTCTAACTTCACTGAAAAAGAAAAAGGAAAAAAGATGATTTTACCTGTCATCCATTTGTATATCTGTCCTATATCCTAACTCAACATTTCTATTTCTGTACCAATTCTCTCTAGGTCCAGGATGTGAAGCAGTTCTGCCTTCTGTTCAGGACAGGCATATGTCCCGAAGTTCTTAGTCTCAGACCCTTCTCTGATTTTACTGTTTTGCTAGCATCTTCACTGTTGCTCTTTCCAATGGCTCCTTCTCCAAAGCTTCAAACATGTAAGGGTCATATCTATTTTAGGGGGAAGACTCCTTAAATTGATTCACAAAATCTTCTAGTTAACATTCCCTTGCTCTCCTTTTCATTGCCCAACTTTCCAAATGAGTGGTCTTTACTCACAGTATGTCCTTCTCCATAGCCTTGCAACCTGATCTGTGGCTCCTTAAACTTCTGCCTTGAAAAAAACAGAGAGGCCCCCCACCAAAAAAAAAAAAAATTCTGTCTTGAAGATCATCAGTGATACCTTGATTCAATGATGTTTTTACTCCAGTTTTCCCCTTGAGTCTCAAACAGTCCTGAATATTCTTAGCAATGTTGACCATGCTCCTACCAAGGACCTCTTGGCATCAGCTTATCCTAGCCTTCTACCACCTCATGACTGCTTCTCTATCTCTATAACTATCTTTTTTGTCTACTACAAATTCCACTGTTGTTCCCTAAGGCTAAGTCCACTGGTCTGAGAGACAACCCCCCCCCCCTTTGGAAAATGGCTTGAGACTTACAGCTAGGGTATGGTATTTTTAGGAGTTGGCCTGGGACTCAGTTAGGCCTAAGTGTTCTCTTGGTCAAACATAAACTGTCTTACTGAACACCACCATTAGACTCTCTCTGTAGACACTCTCACTGTAGAGGGTTGAGACAAAAAGACAGACCCCTTTGTAATTTTGTCTAAGTACAGATGAAAATAAAGTCATTGCAAACCACAAAGATAGCAAACATTGCTCATGCTTGCTAATACTAGTAACTGCTGCTTCTTTACAAATTACAGCTTTAGCTTTGTTCTAGTCTTCCCTTTTTCTAGATAAGATTTCTTAAGCTACTCAATCATAGAATTACCCCTACATCCTGACAGTTACCAATTCAAAGTTCCATTTTCTTGAATCCTCCCCCAAATCATCTAACATAAGCCTTAATGGTATAATAAGTTATTTCTAACACCCCCTTACTGAAATGCCACACAGTTCCCTATGTTGTGTGGTTTTATTTGCAAACAAGCAATAAAGCCAGTTTGTTCAACTTAAGTATGTTCCTGATAGTTTTGGGATAGATCACATAGATAGGCCTTTGTTCCTTTGTCTTATGACTTAAGCTATCATGTATCAAGCTAAAAGTCCATCCCTGTCCTCTAACAAAATCTCCCATCTTATGTCTATGCCTATCTACAAGTTATTTCCATCAATACCCAATACATTTAAATTACAGCAACACATTTCTCTCAGTAACAAGGCATGTATCCTGACTTCTACATTTTTCTTGTTCTTTTTGTTGCTAAGGCCTGAAAAGTCATAGTTATCACTGATGCATCCCTCTTATTGCCCATACATCCAAAATTGGTTATTATGCCTTATCAATACCCCCATTACCCCAGCCTTTCTTTCTTTGACATCCCAAATGTCACAATTTTAGTCCATACTACTGTCCACTATTTTTAAAATGGCCTCCAGAATCTTGTTGGCCAATTTCTGTTTGTATGCTATTCCTAGCCTAATATTTCTGAGCAATAGGTTTCAGTGAACAAAAATAAGTCCTAACCTCTTGAGGCCAGAGCCAATTTCTGTTTGTATGCTATTCCTAGCCTAATATTTCTGAGCAATAGGTTTCAGTGAACAAAAATAAGTCCTAACCTCTTGAGGCCAGAGCTTTCACAGAAGTAAAATTAGGAATTACATATGAATAAATAGCATGATTTTCTCCTCTTGTAAAAGATAAATGTCATTGCTCCACACATGGAGACTAAGAATGCCTTGGTCACTACAGGATTGTGTTTCGTGTGCTGGGATATATATATTTCAGAGATATCGAGAAGGTGAGGTACATTTAGAAGATTCTTGGTTAGAGGAGAACTGGACCACATCCTGTGAAAGATGGTTTAGACTGAGGATGTTTGGCTACAGAATAAAACATTTCTGATACATTTGGAAGGTACTATAATTATTTCAAGCATAGGTGAGAGAAATTAGAATTATTTATTGTGTGTCATTGTAGAGGGCAGAATTGGGGCCAGGAGGTAGAAATTCAAGAAGATGATAGATTATTGCTCAATATGAGAACATTTATAGCATGGTTATAGATAGAGTAGGTTACCTCAGAAAATAGTGAACTTCTCAACATTAAACTCAAGTGTAGATTAGATGAGCATTTGGGTAAACATTTTCCTCAAATTTGTGCTTTATTTAGCTGTGATCATTCAACTTTCAATTATAATAGATGTGTTTCTTTTGAACAAAGTAAACTGTTTATTACATGTATTCTATTTTTCCTTAAACAGTAAATACCCATTTATCTTATTTCATACATTTACCCTGCGCTCTCATTTTCTCCTGTGTTACTATGATTCCATCTGGGATCACTTTCCATTTGCCTAACCAACTCTCTTTAGGATTTCTTTTAGTGGAGCTCTGTTTATGATATTCTCTCATTTTCTTCTGGGCATTTATTTCTAAGTTGTTGATTTTTTTACTCTCTGCACTTTAAAGGTTTTTTAAAATTTATTTCATTTTATTTTTTCATTTCATTCCAGTTTCTATTTCTCTGAGTAGCTAACTGTGACTCCTTATTACTATTTTGGAATTAATATATCTTTTTATTCTTTTCTTTTTAAAGTCTGATAATTCTAAAAATCTGGGTCATCTCTGGGTCTGAGTCTATTGACTATTTTATCTTTTCACATGGTCCTTTTTCTTTTTAATGTGTCTTGTTTTTTGTTTGTTTTCTTTTTAAAAAACATTAAATTTCAAATATTATATACAAAAGAGCAATTGAAACTGAGGTAAATGTCCAAAATGGGAATACCTCTTCTTTTGTCAGGTTGTTTGTGTGAGCATTTGATCAAATTTAGTCAGCATTTGAGGTGAGTTGGGTCTTGTGGTTGCTACAGTTATCTTTAGTGTACCATGGATTTAAAATTTTTCCAGTGATACACTGGGTTGCTACTCTCTTGTATTCAGTGTGAAGCTTAGAGAGCTGGAGGTGTTTTTTTATTCTCAGTTTCTCTGCAATACCCTCAGACTTTAGCATGTTCTTTGTGCTTGCAGCATAGAGGGAGTCTGTTTCCATGCTTTTATTCCTCCCAGAAGTACGTGGCTCTTACCTGCTACTAGATGCAAGGATCATAGTGGGACAAGGGAGGGCTTTTCAGCTCTCTAGCTCCCAACTTAGTCTTAGGCAGGCCCTGCGCATCTCCTCCTGTGGCAGACAGCCTCCTATTCAATACAGGGTCTAGAGCATAGGCAAATTCCCTACCCCTTCCTCTAAATTCCACCTTGTGTGTCTTAGGTGTGAGTTTGGGAAGATCATTTTGATATAGTGGAAGCTACTCTATTTACAGTATTGTTACTCCTATGGCATAGCTTTCCCAGGATCTGACTCAAAAGCTGAGATTCTCCTCTTTGGTGAGACTTGCACTCCAATTTTGTCTCCTCAGCATCATGGGACTGGCAAATTCTCTTCTTAATTTTTTTTATCTTTTTAGTAAATGTTTTTTACTTGGTTTTTCTGTGAATTTGTATTTTGTCCAAGTTTTATAATTATTCTCAGTGAGTGAATTAATCTGATTTTAGCAACTCTTATAGTCAGAAGCAGAAGATTTTTCCTTACTATATTCTAAACCTTAGCCCCTAACTATCAAATCTTGGCATTTTTTGTGATATTGTCTTAATTAGCTTATATTCAAACCTCAAATTAACTCTCCTATCCATATTTTAGGAACTGGTGTTATGGTAGCATTAATTTTTCTGTAAATAACTGCAGGGAGCCTGCTTCTCCCTCTGCCTATGTCTCTCCCTGTCTCTGGGTGTCTCTCATGAATAAATAAATACAATCTTAAAATATAAAATAAAATAAAATAAAATAAAATAAAATAAAATAAAATAAAATAAAGGGATGCCTGTGTGGCTCAGTGATTGAGCGTCTGTCTGCCTTTGGCTCAGGACGTGATCTGGGAGACCTAGGATCAATCAAGTCCAGCATTGGGCTCCCCACAGGGAGCCTGATTCTCTCTCTGCCTATGTCTCTGACTCTGTCTCCGTGTCTCTCATGCATAAATAAATAAAATCTTAAAAAAAAATTTTTTCCTGTAAATTTGGTTGATTTGTCAATAAAGATCATTTGGCTATATATTGTAATTCTAGAAAAGTTGAATATCTTGGTACTATTTAATTCACTATATTTGTTTTACCTAAAGGGCAGAAAACCACAGATTAACATCACCATGAAAAGCAAACCTTCACATTAAGAATATAGGTCAGTGTATGGGATTTGTGCTGAATATTACACTATTTGGATTAGCTAATATCCTTAACAGATGACTCTCATAGGGAGGCAAGTTGGATAAATACAATTTGATTCAAATTACTTTAGTGATTGAACAATCTATAGAAAATAAGTGTAGTGATACACAAATCCAGGTTAATTAAAATAAACAAACAAAAAAAAAACCCTCCCTTAAAAACAGATTTTAAGCTGGGTTCTAGATAGTTGGAGTGATAGTAAGCTATACTGATGGGAGTAAAGAGGTAGAATGTTCTAGAAGTGAAGCACATTTTATTTTTTAAAATATTTATTTATTTATTTGAGAGAGAGAGAGAGAGAGAGAGAGAGAGGATGTGTGTGAGCTCATGTGGAGGGAGAAGGGGTAGAGGAACAGGTTGAGAGGGAATCTTAAGCAGGCTCCATTCCCCGTGCAGAGCCCACCATGGGGCTCAATCTCACAACCCTGAGATCGTAAGCTGAGACAAAACTAAGAGTCTGACACAACCGACTGAGCCATCTAGGTGCCCTAGTGAAGCACATTTTAAACTAAAGATTGTTGACAAATAGAAAGAAGATGTAAGATTAGGGAAGAAATGGAAATGTGTTAGTATTAAGGTTTTTATAATGACTACAGAAAGAGGAAGGCTTTGAAAAAATATAATCTGGGTTGAAATTCACAGCTAACATACATTTCAGCATGGGTAGAAAGAAGGAAGTGACTGTAGTTGAGTGACTCTTAAAAAGGAAGTTGTAGTATAGTCACCCGCTAAGTGAGTAGTCATGGAGGTAAAGGACTTGATTAATATTATAACTTCTGGAATCTTTCAGTGGAATTCATGTTGCTGAAGACAGAGAAGAATTTAAGAGAATAAATAGAAAGCCAAATACTGTTTAAAAAATGCCATTTTAAGACAGTTAAAGTGAGTAAGTGACTAATTGCATATTTCATGGCAAGGAGGATAAAAAGAACTAGGTGCTTCTTTGTTTAACTGAACTTCAGGGGTTGGCTCTCCATTTGAGATTAATTTATTCATTAATGCAATCAACATATTTGTTACACAATTACTAGTGTAAAGCATTGTAATAGATACTTCTGGAGCTATAGTAGATAGGAGTCTGATAGGAGTGGTGAGATAAAATAGTTATTCAATTGTGGGGAAAAAAAGTAGAAAATGGTCATTTCCGTTTCTGGCACATAGTTGGTATTCAGTAAAGTTTTGTTGAATGAATGGCATAGAGACACACATAGAAACTGAAGTTGAGAAGAAAGTATTGGGAAGATCAAAAAAGGCTTTTATAGGAAATATGACAAGTGAGTAAGACCATAAATGTCAGGCAGGATTTAGATGTGAGGTAGCAGGGAGTAGGCAATTCCAGGTGAAGGTAACAGTGTCAGGAAGTGGAAGCCAGAAAGTTCAGTGTGTATAGAGAGGAAGGTGAAGTTGAAGCATGAAAGAGGTTACAGGAAAATAAAGCTGAGAAAGTGGCTGGAACAAAAGGCTGGAGAGGGCTGTGAATGCTCTAAGAAATTTGGTTTATTCAGTAGGTAATGTTTAGCATTAGAAAGATAAGTATAGATAATAAAATATTTGAATCACTTGAGGATATAGGTTAGAGGTACAAAGAGAAATAATAAGAAAGATGGAGGAGAGAGAGGAAAGAAAAAGTTTTATCTGTGTATACTTGGCAATCGAGATTGTGAAGCTCCAAGATAGAAAGGAGGAATAGAAGAATCGAAGATCAAAGACACGATGCAAAGGTGTAGATCTGACGCTCCAAATGGTAGGGCTCTTTCTGGAAGGGTTCATGTTACTGAGCTTATAGAGATGGAATGCAATGTATTCACTAACACACAGGGGAAAAAATCCATTACTAACAATAGTGCTTAATTGTGCTGTGCAATGTGAAATTCTTTATTAAATATATTCAGAGGCAGCAAGCAAGAAGAGTTAGGCAATTACCTGGGAAAAACAGCCTACTTTCACTGTCTCCATTTCTCCATTTTTCATTCACTCCTTAATTGTCTGCAATTTGGATTTTGTGTCTTATTAGAGTAGAAATTGCTCTCATGAAAGTCACCATGGACTCCTTAATTGCCAATCCCAATGGCACTTAACTAACACCATTTCCTCTGGGAAGCCTTCCTTAATCTCATTGGCAGGGCAAGATGCCCTTTCACCTGTTCTGCTAAAGCATTCTGAACTTACCTTTATTATGGTACCTACCATACTGTCTTATATAATTACTTATAGCTACATCATTCCCTCTGGACTATGATGATTTCCATGAGGCAGAAACTGTCTGATTCAACTTTGTATCCTTAGCACCCTGGTATGGTTTTGTCTGAATTATTGATAAACACAAACAATAAAAACCCCTCCAGTATCTCTTTCAAGTACATCTTATCAAGATGTACTTTAGAAAAATACCTAAGACTTCCACATATAATCAGAATAGAAACATTTCCTCCAAGAATACTACTTTCACCTTTACTTGTACTAAAAGTTATGTTAGTCATTAAATGATTAATATATTAATAAGGCTTATTTTTTTTTACAACTGATACTCTTATCCCCTAACCCTCATCCATTGCCACAGTCTTGTCATCCATACTTTTTGTGACTCAATCACATTGTGATTTCTTTAGGTAAGTAATATTTTGAATTAGCTAAATATTTTTAAGTGTCTCTTATGCTCAGTATGTTCTAGTTAGCGCTGGGGTTTCAAAGATAGATACGAATCAATAAAAATAAATAACTTCCATGGAATTTATGGTATTTTTTATTATTTCTAATTTCATCTAACACTAGTAACATAGCTCCTGGTCAATAAGGATGCTTCAATATCTTATTATTCTAATTGTTTTCTTACATCCTTATATCTGTGAAATTTAATATATGAAGATTACCCTTGTCTACCGTTTTATAAACACACACACACACACTTAACCACTTTTATGCAATTTTGCAAATCATTCGGGATTTTACCAACATTGCTTCATGTGGCAGTTTGGAATTATCTTTGGTTTTCTCTCCCTTTTACTCCTTTAGTTCAGTTTTTGCTAAATTGTTCCTTCCTATAATTTACAAAGTCCACGCTTTTAATTTTTTTCTTTGATTTTGGTTAACATCTGCCTCTTCAATCTTATACTTATCATCACTTCTCCCATGATCTTCTTCATTGGCATTTTGAACATTTTACTGCTGTGAAAGATATTCCTATGTCTATCTTATGGTAGGACCATGGATGAATGATATAACTATATAGGCATCTGTTATATATACCATGAAGATAGTCATCTAAAATCATCGTTGGAAAAATTGGGGGGGGGCAGTATTTAGCAAGGCAGCAGAGTGTATAGCCCTGTTACCTTTTAAGAAAGTTTGTATCAAATTAGCATCTAATGCAGTGCAAAGTCCAAGAGGACCAAGAAGTTGAGTCTGAGAGATAAATTAAAATATTCCAATTTTCAATTCATTGTCCCATGTGAATTTATAATTTCTATGAAAAATGATACATATTATGAATTTAAATAACAATGAGGGTATGTAAAAGTGTGGAGTGCCTAAGACTAAGCTTCAATGATTTGTCACATGAGGGTTGGTCAGGGTGGAACCAATAAATGTAGTTGGAGCTGAGGTGGAGAGCAATGATGCTGTGATTTGATATTACTTGTGATAAATGTCCTAATGTCCTAAATATATTATGTATATATTCCATATTTTTTAAAAAAGCATCCATCAAACTAATTTTAATATTATAGTATATATTATAAAATATATTATAGTAAATACATTTTAAATATTTTATTAATTTATTTATTTGAGAGAGAAAGAGAGAGAGAGATGAAGAGAGCACAAGCATAGGGAGGGGCAGAGGGAAAGGGAGAAGCAGATGTCCCACTGAGCAGGGAGCCTGATGTGGAGCTGTATCCAGGGCCCTGGGGCATGACCAGAGCCAAAGGCAGATTCTTAACTGACAGAACCACCCAGGTGTTCCTCAATATTATAGTTTAAGTGAAATATGCTATGTAATAATGAAATATGTGACAAATTCACACATATGTGAATTTTTTTTGTTAAGAAATTTTCAATTTAATAATTCTGAAGATAGGCCTTTGTATTTTAAGCAATCTTTACAACCAGTATGGGGGTCAAACTTAGAACCCCGAGATATGAAGAGTTGCATGCTCTACTGAATGAGCCAGCCAGACTGCCTCACGATGATAGTAGTTTTGAGCGGTGGAGTTGAGTATGTGTTCATTTTAAAAATTATGAAAAAAAAATTATGTTCGCCACTAAGTATTGCATGCAAATGATGAATCACTAAATCCTACCTCTGAAACCAATAATACAGTATATGTTAATTAAATTGAATTTAAAGAAAAAATTTTAAAAATAGAAATTACTTTCTTTTGTTAAAAGAACATATTTATTTATTAAATAAAAATCTAATTTTATATTTAAATTTTGGTGTGTGATTTTTCCTTAATGTAACAAGAAGTCAGTGAAGGAAAAACCACTTGGATAATTACAAATTTGTTGGTAGATGCTATTCAAGAAACTAAGCATTCGTATAAGCAGTATTTTTTAAAAAATATCAACTTAAATATGTTTTTGGTAACACTTTCCTTGATGTTTATAAACAAATAGTTTGTTATGATGGGGGAAGTGCCAATAAAGGTTTTGCTTTTGCTTTTGCTTTTAAAAAGGAGCGTTGGGACATCTATGGATTTAGATACAGTGAAAGCATTGCAAAGACTTTGCAAAGAGACTGAAAGAAAACAAAGGTCTTGAGAACTGGTCTTTCAAATTTACCTCACCATCATTCCTAATGTAGACTTTTCTCTCAATTATTTTTCACTTCTAACAAAGTATAAAGTATGCATACATGACAATGCTAATAACAGTATTTTAGAGAAGATTTTTAAGAAATACATTTTTTTAGGAAATAAAATATACTTTACAATATGCCATTTGTTAAAACAACATATGTGAGCATAAGCTGGCTGTACATTTATTTAATTTCAGAGATCGGAATGAACATGTGACCTAAAATCACTTCTTAAAAGCAAAGCGAAATTGTTTGCCACAATTATTTTAATATATTTCTCTACTGAGATAAATTTTAAACTCAGGAAATCACGGCTTGGAATGGGAAGAGTTAAAAAACATGAGGCAACAGTAACCCCATTTAGATAAGGGGTAGATGGGTGGAGCCAGGGAACAATACACTAAAGTGCTTTTCTTTCACAGATCTTGGTTCAAATTAAGGTTAAATTCCAAAGGAGGATGTGTTTTCCCCATATGGAGTCTTAAAGGACATGCCTTTGTTTCTAGCTTCCCAGAGAAGATATATGTTAACACAAACAAAGTATTTCATAATAAATTTAACTTTTATAGAGTGACTAATGCCCTGTGAAGATAAGGTACACTCTCAGTCACCTGGGTTTTAATCCAGGCTGCAGAAATTATGCCAAGGGCCCACTGACAAAAACTTGATTCCTTTGGAGAGGATGGCGGTAACTTGGTGGGGAACGGAAAGGGTCTTGATTTTTAAAGTCTCATTGGAATGACTCTCCCTTCCTCTCTGTGAACACAGTTTAGCATTTATGTACTTTGGAAGGACAAAAAGGTGAGGTAAGCCTGCCAAAATTTGAACCTGTGTTTCTGGGAACTTGTTAGTAGGTCAACTGTTACAAATAGAAGAGAAACTGCAAAGGAGTAGTGGGCGCTAGAAACCTGGCAATTGGGCTACATAGAGCTTTATTAAAGCCTTCATGTGATTCCTTCCAGATCTCAAGGGAGGTGACATGAAGTTTAAAATGCCACAGAAGATCACTGTTATTCAATCAAATCAGACTTTGGTGGGGAGTAGGGGTGAGAGGTAGAACAGCATAGAAAGACACAACTCTTTTCTGCTAGAAATACTTTACAGTTAACAGAAAAGGATATCTTTAAAAATGTACCTGTTAACAATAATTTATTAATCCATCTTTTCCTTTTAAGAAAGACATATTAGTTGTATATACTGCTTTTCTTTCCTTTTCCCCTTCCTTTTATCTTTATATTATTCTTTATTAACTAGAGGTTCAATTCCTAAATCCTTATTCTTGCAAAATGTGTGGCTAGGTTATTCATTCATGGACCGTATACGATCCTGTTCCATGTACAAATTCTATTAACTTCAATTGAAGATGTAAAAATTAGTCTTGTGACTTGAGGGAAGGGAGGGTTTCCTCAGAAGGGAATCCTTTCTGAGAAAGGGAAACAAAAATGTATTTGTGCCAATTATATCAGACATATCTGACTACACAGAACGCAAGGTCTAATTTATTTTTTATATTTATGAATTCATCTTTGATGAGTTACAAAATCTATCTAAAAATTAAATAAAATAGAGCAGCATTTCCCCTTCTTTCTCTACTCACTAAAAAAAGGAGACACTGACATAGAAAAAAACTTGATTTTAAGTTGCTTTATGAGAATTTTTGAAACATGTCTTTGCCTTATTGATCTACAGGTCAGTAATATTGATTCTAGACAAAATTTATTTTCATAATTTATTCCAAGCAACTCAGATCTTGGCTAATTTCCGTCTTGTGCTCCAAATTAAAAACAAACAAACAAAACATCAAAAAACCCGATCACACTTTTTTCCTCTTTTTTGTGGTAGCCAGTGGCTAGGAAAAGAAAACTTTTCTGACTCTAGACTGCTAGACGAGAGTAATGGGATGAGGTTTCTCTTCTCAGGAAATGTAATACCAAGTCCAAATTTCAGAAATCAATTAACTATTCAGAGAGGAGCACCACAAGGGGGCAGGTGAATCCAGGCTAGGTCCTAGGTGAGAGGGTCTTAGTATTGGTCAAAGGAGGGGAAAGATGAAATGAAAATTAGAAACAACTCTAAAGATAATACTTCTTCACAAACATAAGCTCTTAGATCTGGACCATCCAAGTGAAGTCTTATTTAGAATATATCCAAAGACATTAACTACAATATACCAAGGAAATAAATGAAAGAGACCAAATCAATGTAGTAATACACTGAAAGTGATTCCTATGTCTACAAAGGCCAATAGCATGGTTTTATCAAGAAGAGAAAGACTGTAGCTGAGAAGGAATCCAAAATTTACTACAGAGCAGTTAGGGTATGCAGTGAAAATAAACTATAACTAGATAGGCAAAATATCAAATAATTAGAAAGATATATGAGAAGATACCTTTGCTTCAAAGTGATTTTGATAACCAAAAATGTCATAGCAGAAGCATAAACTTTGAATAATAGAGCTATTATAATTTTTCCCCTGCTCAAAATTTGAGAAATTAATTTCAGGCATTTTAGAGAAAGATAAATGCTGCTTAAAAAGGTTATCTAGAGTCTGCTTTGATTTTCACTGGAAATTAAACTTAGCTTACCAATAGGAGGCAAAAATGGAATTTTTGAAAAGTTAGTTATTCTAAACAAATATTTTAAAAGTGACGCCAGACATCCTCTGTGAGGATGTCAATTGAATGTCTTCAATGGCCGACATATATACATACCTACTGTGCAAAGTAGCCAAGATTAATTCTACTTGGTATGGCTGGAAATTATAACCGTCCTCCCTTTCAAACCTCACTAAAGAAACACATTTAATTATTTGACATGGATAGATAGTACGTCATTTATCTTTTACAGTTAAAATTAAATGCAGAGACAGTTATAGCATAATGTGTAGTATAATATAGTATATTACAATGTATAGTATAAAATAATAGCATAATATATAATAAAGTATGTACATTTTGTTTCTTCCTGTTAGTCTTTATTTAGTCTATAATAACAATTAGAATCTTTACAATGAGCATTTAAATGTCTTCTCTCATTTATGATCAGATTAACTTATTTAGGACCCTACAACAGTTTTCTATAGTAATAACATAGAAGTCACTTCTAATAGAAATCTATTGATTGAAGAGGTCATCTTCTAATAGATTTTGGGCACGCTAGATTTTAGAACTTGGGTCACCAAGTTGAGTGATCTGTTATACAATGATACATTTTGGTTTTATGATACTGCAGGACTTGGTGTTACATAACACTAACCAGATGTTTAAGCCTATTTCTAAAGCAAAGCTCTGACCTCAAATGTAAACGCCCATTTTTATGTCACCTTAACAAAGTCTATTTTTCTGAAATTCACTCATTCTTGTCGTCATGTGTATATAGATATACACACATACACAAAATACACTCATGCACATAAGCTCAAACACACATCTGTGTATACACACACATACATACATGATGCAATCCATCGATGATATTTTACGTTAGTTTTTCTCCTCTTTTCAGCCTGTTAATTAGCTTTCTCTTCCTTGTCTTTCTTTATTCCAAGTAATCCAGAATCCTCATAGGCTTTGTCACCTAAAGGACATGGAGGCAGCTTCTGCAATGCTTGAAATAATAATGCTTGGATTTGTCAATGTGAAAAGTTGGATGGCTTTTAAAAGCTGACCAGTCCAGGGCTATTTGCACATAGTAGACATTCGATAAATATTTGTTGATTTGATTTATTCTAGGGTAAAGAACTGGGTAACAACTCTTTTTTCTTCACTCATGTACTATGGCTAATCCTGTGTACAAATGCATTTATGAGTAAATATTAATGGTCATGCTCATTAAAGATGTTTTAGAGAGAAAAAAATACTAAGTCTTCAGGCTTTAAGGAATAGCAATGATTGGGGGTATGTGTAATAAAATACTCTAAGTACTTATCAAATAATAGATGACAGACACCATAAAATGGGAGTCTAACTAAAGAGAATTCTGATAAATTATCTGAAAACAAAGTGGGTACCCAAGAGCTTTTGAATGAATCACAAGTTGAAGGCTTAAAATTTTGACTCCACATACTAAGGCAAAGGAACTCTTAATTTAAAAAATTCAGGATAATATTTTTGTTATAAATTTAGTGAGCATATATAAGCCGCATAATATTTCCTTTGTGTATTCTTCCTTGTGATAGTCACAAGAGTGTTTATGTTTCATTGACAGTTGAGAGGCCTTGGGCATACAAAATGAAAATTACTCCTAAATTTCAAGTAATGTATAACTTTTAAAGAGTTAAACTCTATACTCCCATCATTTAGAAGAGCATAACTGATTTATTTCCTTTTCTGGTCACTAACAGTAAAAACTGTTTCTGAGCTTACAACATGTTAAATTTTGGCTCAAGGCAAATTTACAACAGTAAGATTTATGATAAAATCTGTCAAAACATTAACCATGATGGCACAAGTTTCACCTCTTAACAGAAACAGATAGGGAAGCAGGAGCTTAGGAATGGATACATATACATTTGTACTTGAAAATATCTGCTTAGGTCACATTATAAAAGTTACTCAATTCCTTTCTTATTTTATCCAAATGTGAAAGTTCCATAAAATGACTATGTGTTTTAATTAATTGGCTTCAAAGAGATGGGAGACCCTGGGAGTAAGATGTAATTCCAAGTAAAAAATTACTAGCTAAGAGAACTTTGTATGTTCAAGACAAAAGCTAAGAATCTATATAGCATTTTCTGTTTCTTGTCTGATGAATTTAAAGAAAAATTAAGTCTTAACATAGGTCGTGTCTTAACCTTTTTGCTACTTTAAGACAAAGATGATTCATCTAGCCATGTGCCAGCCTTTGAGCATTATTCATTAAGATGATTTTAATTTTTCAACATGGTAAACAATGTTGGTAGTTTTGGTTTACTGTTGTTTGATGAGGAGCTGTATTTCCTAGAACATTACAAATAAAATACTGTTCTTGAAAGTGACTTGCTCTGCCAGCAATTAATTATAACCAAGATAGTTAACTTTGTGTGTGGGGTACATACTAAAAACAATTTCAGAGGACACACTTTCTTGAAAATGTAATTTGGTTAGCCAGGGTAGATTTATGAGAAAAAAATTTTTCTTTAAGGAACTTAAAGACTTTTAGTATGTTAATGTCATGATCATACAAGTAAATGCAGTGAATATCCTATGCTTGAGTATTTCAAAAAGCCTAGGATATAACTGACCTATTTATTGGAAAATGGTATGCATTTTTTAAGCTTTAGGATTTTCATTAAACAAGTTGGATGATGAAAATTGGTGGAGAATAGAGATAAAATTAGTAACTAAATAATAAATTTTGAAACTGCTGCTTGGTGGGAAATGTTCACGCACAGTTTATTTGTTCTCAAATATCTTAAAATGTGGCTTACATATTGAAAGAATAATATATAACCAGAAGGTAGAATATCAAGAAAGTTTATCAAAATAATCAGACATCAGAAAATTTTACTTTTCAGAAACAAGGAACTACTGAATTGAAATCATGATTTAAAGAAGATCACAGCAATATCAGAAGCCATCCAAACCCACCACATTGGTTTATACGTTGCTTATCTTCTGTCTCTTTGACTGATTTTTTGACACACTTAGTTCCAGAAAGCAATTTAATTATTATTGTTGTTCAGTAAAGATTTAAATGGCCTATTATGCAGTCTGGAAATTTTGTTTAAACTTTCCAAGACAATGAAACCATGTTTTTATCATAAAGTGAAATTTCAAACTTTGACCTCTATAGGACCAGCATTTAACAGCTACACAAGGAGTTTTTATTAACAAACCAAACCGAAATCAAAACCAAACAAACCACAACAAAAAGACTGCAACTCTTTACTTTAAAGTGATTCTGGTTAAAAGTTAAAGTCTTCAGGTAATCACATTTCACTTGGTAATATGCCAGTTGCTAAGTAATTTGACATGCTAGTATATTTTAATACCACTATTTTAGGAAAGGATACTTCAATCTTAATAATTTAAAAAATCTTAATACTTTAATGCATGTATATTTTTTTTAGAAAGACAGGTCACACAAATGTTTATAAAACAACAATATTGGAAGATTTAGATTTCATCATTAACAAGAATGACTATTTAACAAGTATTTACCTGTGCAAAGAGATATGAACAGTGTCTAACCTCTAGAAGCTGCATTCTAATGGGAGATAGTACAGGAATATTGAAACAAGGGGAAACTTAATAAGTGCTCTAATAGAGATGAAGAAAGAACTGTAAGGCATACAGAAGAGAGATTAGCTGTGGCTTGTTGGTGAGGTGGGGGCGGGGAATTAGGAAAAGCTTCATGTAGGGGGTGGTGCATAAGTATTCTTGAAGGATGAATTGGATTTAAGCACATGAAGGTGGATTTGACTGAGTAGAGGATTAAAAACAGTAAATGAATTAAATAGTGAAAATATAGGGTAGGAACTGAAATGGGAGAGTGGGTTTGGAACATAGCTCATAGGTATTAGTATGATAGAAGTTACTTTTATTAATTTTCTTGCCATTCATAGGAAAACAAAATAAAGTGCCAGAATTTCCAGGTACGATATGGGCAATTGTTTTTTTCTTTTTAATCCAATATGGAACAAGAAAACGTTCCTAAAATCTAAGAAACAAATATCCAAACAATCCAAGTACACATTCACTTCATTCTTCGACTCTTGAAATAATGAAACCACCATTTCTCCTACTGTAACTGAAAGACAGTATCTGCAATATTTAAATCTTTAGTCTACAATATAGCTATATTTCTGGAACTAGTTGTTGCAATTTTATTAAAGCAGAAATAAAGCGATGATTTTGACAAGATTGAAGTTTTAATTGAGACTTCGGATTTCAAAAGGTTTCTTCAGTTCTATTTGACAGGCAAGATCACATATTCACTGAAATGAAAATATGTCATTATTGTCACCTACATCAAAGTATGCAGCTACTCTTTATCATATGACCACAGGTTAAGAAAATAAGATGCAAAAAGCAAATCTACTTTTGTAATGTGAAAAGACTGTGAGGCAAAATGTCAGAAATCAGTGTGCACATTCAAGTATAGAGTCACTCTTCACAGTAATTCTTCAAACTCTAAGAATTTAATGTCAGATTGTTTATCATTGTTCAAACTATATTTAAATTTTCTCATCCAGAATTATCTTCAGAACTGGTTTCTGAGTTGGAGAAGAAACTCAGTCCCCTCTCTTACTTAGTCACCTGTTTTTTGTTTCAAACAGTATGCTTAGAAGCAAAATGAAGCTTGGAGATTTAAAATCAAAAGTTGTCTTTAGGGAGCCAATGTGTACACAATCTATATGGGTCTGAGAAACATTCTTTGTGACATTATCAGGAGGATCTCCCTAGGCAACAACAACTGTTGGCCTGGAAGAAAAGAGCCACATAAGACAAAGTATACTTGACTAGTGCATTTGGCAGCACTCACCTTTTCAGATATTATGTAAGTTTGTCTCCTTTATTTTAGGCAAGGTTCCTAAGTTTTAAGACTTAGGTATGCATTTTGAAGTTTTTGTAACAGTAGGTATGATGTTTGAAATGAAAGTCACTTCTTAATTTAAGCTTTCTCAGATGCACGTTGGTTTATTTCTTTCTTTGCATACGTATTACAAAGTCTACTTTTTGGAGAACAGTTGGACTCGACAGGCAAGGGCATCTAACTTCCTCAAGATACAGAAATCATATGGGTTTAATGATAAAATCCGAAATGTTGATTGCTGCACTTTTCTCCGTCTTGCTTTGCATCGAGCCAGTGTGAAGAGTTCGTTAGCCAGAGCTTAACAACACAATGGCTGGAGGAATGGAGTTACCACACAAGTGTTTAAATTCCATGCCGGATCCCTAGCTACAACGGAGAAGAAAGTTCAAACAACAAAAACAGAGTTGCGAGGTCTGAACTTGTGTGTCACGGATACCTCTTACTCATCACCAGGCAGCTCTTATTCAGGGCCACCAGGCCCTCCCAAGCAACATGGTTAATTGAATAAGGATTCTAAACCTTTTGGCTGCAGATAAACCAAAGTGGCACATGGCTCATAACTCAAACATTTCATTTTAGGCAGCTGTTAGTTTTCTTGCCCAGGCTAATTTGGATTATTCAATCATTTTCTTTTCTTTAATGAAAAACTGCTTGTAGTTACTGGTGGGGACAAAGACCTGCAGTTATGGATCTTGGAAAGCAAATTTATTATCTACTCGTTTTAATCATGTATACAAGTGATGCTAAGTTTGGAACTAAATTCAGAACATTTTATTAGTACAATTTTATCTGTGTGTGTGTGTGTGTGTGTGTGTGTGTGTTTACACATTTAATAACATTCAGCCCTGACTACTGTTTTCTGCTCTGATGAACCTGGAACCTCTCTCAGTAAGCAACTATAAATGCTGGACAGAAAATGACAAATATCCTCTTAAATGCTATCAACATATTTGCTAGTCAGTAAGGAATATTCAAAGGCCAAAACCTGAGGAACACTGGGAACCTTCAACAGTTAAGTAGAGTACAAAGGCAGTTTTTACCTTGAAAGCATCTGCCCTCTGATGGGGTGAAGTTGAGTTTTGGTTTTCATGGACTTCTAATGCAACAGGGGGTATGGGACAAAGACCAAGGCTCGCCTGAGGAAAAAATCTTGATCTCAGGCCATGAATGTAGAATAAAAAAATATTTCCTCTATGTATTTTTTTAAGATTTCACATTTGAGACCATGCAAATTTGTCTTTCTTTGTCTGACTTATTTCACTTTGTGTAATGCCCTCCAGTTTCATCCATGTTGTTACAAATGGCAAGATTTCATGTTTTTTTTTTAATGGCTGAATAATATTCCATTATATATATATACACACACACACACGCACACACACACACATATATATATATTGTTGAAAGTTCCCAGTTTTCCTTAGGTTTTGGCCTTTGAATATTTGGCCTTTGAATATATATATATTCACCACAGCTTCTTTATGTATTCATCTGTTGATGGACACTTACTTTGTTTCCATGTCTTGACTATTGTAAGTAATGATGCTAGAAGTATAAGGGGACAGATATCCTTTCGAGTTAGTGTTTTCACATCTTTTGGATATATTTCCTGAAGTGGAATCACTGGATCATATAGTATATAGTTCTATTTTTTTAAAAATGATTTTTTAAAAAAGATTTATTTGAGAGAGACAGAGACAGAGACAGAGAAAGCATGAAAGCATTAGCAGGAGGAAGGGCAGAGGGAGAAGGAAGATTCCCCACTGAGTAGGGAGCCTGATGTGGGATTTCATGCCAGGACTCTGGTATCATGACCTGAGCTGAAGGCAGAAGCTTAACCAACTGAGCCACCCAGGTGCCCGAGTAGTTCTATTTTTTAATTTTTGGAGGATCTTCCATATTGTTTTTCACAGTGGCTGTACCAGTTTACAATCCCAAGAATATGCAAGGGGGTTTCCATTTTCTCTATAACCTCATCAGCATTTATTTCTTATGTTTCTGAGGAGAGCCATTCTAATAGGCATGCGGTGATATCCCTTTGTGGTTTTGATTTGCATTTACCTAATGCCTAGGGATGTCGAGCATCTTTTCATATATCTGTTGGCTCTTCATATATCTTCTTTGGAAAAATGTCTGTTTAGGTCTTTTGCTCATTTTTAATTGGATTACTTATGTTATTGAGTTATATTTCTTTATATATTTTGGATATTGACCCCTTATCAGATATATGGTTGTAAATATTTTTTTCCCATCCTGCAGATTGTC
Organism: Nyctereutes procyonoides; assembly: GCF_905146905.1. Lineage (NCBI taxonomy): Eukaryota > Metazoa > Chordata > Mammalia > Carnivora > Canidae > Nyctereutes > Nyctereutes procyonoides. The sequence goes on from NW_026575145.1 coordinate 10,286,895, forward strand.
TTTTCTCTTTGTCAATGGTTTCTTTTGCTGTGCAGATTTTTGGTTTGGTGTAATCCCACTTATTTTTCATTTCATTGCTTGTGTTTTAGGTGTCATATCCAAAAAACCAGTGCCAAGACTCATGTCAGGGAGCTTTGTTCTTCTGTTTTCTTCTGTAAATTTCATGCTTTCAAGTCTTATATTTAAGCCTTTAGTCGATTTCATGTTAATTTTTTGTGGGCAGTACAAGATAAAGGTCTAGTCTCATTTTTCACATATGAATATCCAGTTTTCCCAGCACCATTATTGAAGAGACTGTCTTGAGTATTCTTGGCTCCTTTGTCAAATATTAGTTGGCAAAATAAATTCTGTTCCTCTGATGTTTGTTTTCATGCTAGTACTGTATACTGCCTTGATGACTATAGCTTTATATAGTATAGCTTGAAATCAGGAGTGTGATGCCTCTCACTTTGTTCTTCTCTCTCTCTCAGGATTGCTTTGGCTATTTTTTGTTAAGATTTTATTTATTTATTCATGAGAGACACACAGAGAGAGAGGCAGAGACACAGGCAGAGGGAGAAGCAGGCTCCATGTGGGGAGCCCGATGTGGGACTTGATCCCAGGACTCCAGGATCACACCCAGAGCTGAAGGTGGATGCTTAACCTCTGAGCCACCCAGGCATCCATGCTTTGGCTATTTGAGGTCTTTTGTGGTCCCATATAAATGGGAATTGTTTTTGACACTTCTGTAAAAAACGCCACTGGAACCCTGATAGGGATTACCTTGAATCTATAGATTGCTTTTGGTAGAATGGACATTTTAGCAATACTAATTCTTCGAGTCCATAAACATGGGACCTGCCATGAATTTTATACTCAATAAGTGAGCCCTCATGTGGGTTTTTAACCCAAATTATCATCAATAAAATTGGCTCAATGAAATTCAGATTAAGTTTTTAAAGTGCTCTAAGGCTGTACACATTCCCAGGGGATTAACAGAAGCAAATGTGGGGGAACCCACCTTCAACCCAGGCCTTGAAAAGTCCCACAGAGGATAATTCTAAAAAATATTGACTCACATTCATGAATCACCAAACATCCAAAGAAATAGGGTAGCATAAATGTAACTAGCAGAAATAACAGCAAAACTGGAGCAGTAAATATTTGATATTAAAATTATCAGAAATTAAGTACAGAATAAGCATGTTTAAAATGAATAAGATAAAAGGATTGAAAAGGGCAGCCCGGTGGCTCAGCAGTTTAGTGCCGCCTTCAGCCCAGGGCCTGATCCTGGGATCGAGTCCCATGTCGGGCTCCCTGCATGGAGCCTGCTTTTCCCTCTGCCTGTGTCTTTGCCTCTCTCTCTCTGTATCTCTCATGAATAAATGGATAAAATCTTTAAAAAAAATAAAAAGGGATTGAAAATATGAGATAGGAACAAGAGGTCAGGGACACCTGGGTGGCTCAGCAGTTGAGCATCAGCCTTCCACTTAGGGCATGATGCTGGTCTGGGAATTGAGTCCCATATTGGGCTCCCTGCGGGGAGCCTGCTTCTCCCTCTGCCTGTGTCTCTGCTTCTCTCTCTGTGTCTCTCATAAGTAAATAAATAAAATCTTAAAAAAAAAAAGGAACAAGAGACCATAAAAATGACCAACTAGATTTGGGAATGAGCAGAATAATATAACATTCAGAAATGAAAAAATATAACAATAGTAATGAAAGGCTCACTGAAATTCTGGTTCCAGACACAAGAGAGTGGTTTGTGGCAGACCAGTGCCCCTGCCAAGAACAAGAAGAAAATCTGGGTAACTTATAAAAAGTTTTTTGTTTAAAGTGTATCAGAGAGGGACTAAGACAAAGAGCATCGGGTTTAAGATCCCAAAGAGAATAACAGAGAAGTAAACTGAAGATCTGCAGACACTCTTCTTTTGGAGGCATTTGCTGGTTTTGGGTTGAAGGTTAGAGAATGATAATCTGGGCTTTGTCCTAGCAGAAGACTGATGCTAGGGACAGAGAAAAGAGCTTTTTGGCAATTTTGCAAGGCTGGAGTGACAGACCTGTTGAGCCAAAGGGCTTGAAACAAACACCTAGTTCCCCTTAAATACTTGGCAAATTCTGAGTTGTCCTAAGTGGACGTTAAAAAAGCTCAGAAGAGGGGCCCCTGGGTGGCTCCATCAGTTAATCGTCTGACTCTTGATCCCAGCTCAGGTCATGATCTCAGGGTTGTTGGTTCAAACCGTGCTTTGAGCTCCACATGGTCATGGAGCCTACTTAAACAAACAATCCAAAAAACTCAGATGAGACTATCTCAACCAGTCCCAGTGAAACTACCACTTGTACCAGTGAAAGCCCGACTGAGCTAATGCTCCTCTCATCAGGAGAGAGGGAAACCAGGGAAAATTGAGCCTTACTCAGAACATAACCCAGTTACAACTCAGCACAGTACCCAACTGGATTAAGGTGATTAGCATCGACCCAATCTTCCCAGTAGAGGAAAGGCTAAGCCCTCTCTGGAGGAAGACAAAATCAGCTAGAGAGTCATGATGGCTTATAGTCAATCAACAATTAATAAGCATGCCAAGAGAGAGGACCATGCATTTAGAAGGCAAAAACCACACAGACCATGGATGATTCAGATACTGGAGTTAGTAGACATGTGGACATAGCCTTTTAGGTAACTATGACTAGTATATTCAAGAAAACAAAAGCAGAGAGGGAGACAGTGTATTTAGAAAGATGAGTATTTTACCAGAGAATTGGAATGTACCACCACCACCACCACCAACAACAACAACAACCAAGAGAAAACTGTAGTATTGAAAAGTATAGATTCTGAAATTAAGACCTGAATGGTTTTACAGCAGTAGATAGCATCAATGAAATAAAAGATAATTCACAACTAATGTACCTAGAGGAAAATTCACAACTAATTTTGAAAATTCATTTTGAAAATTCACAACTAATGTATCTAGAGGAAAAATAGGAAAATGTAGAAAAGGGCGAAAATGACATGTGGGAACATAGTGAATAAGTATAAAATATATACAATTGGAGTATCAGAGGAAGAGAAAAAGATATTCACCAAAGATTTCCTAAAGTTGAGAAATGATAGAGTTTGTTTTTTTTAAAAATTTTTTATTTATTCATGAGAGACACACACACACACAGAGGCAGAGACATAGGCAGAGAGAGAAGCAGGCTCCCTGTGGGGACACCCATGTGGGACTTGATCCTGAGACTCTGGGATCACATCCTGAGCCAAAGGCAGACACTCAACCACTGAGCCACCCAGGTGTCCCAGAGGTGCAGATTTAATAAAATGGATTAAATCAAGCAAGAAACACACAAAGAAGACCACATCTAGGCACAAAACAAAAAAAGATACAAATTAAAAAAAATCAGAGAAAACAAACAGTTTACTTTCAGGAGAAAAACATTAAGACTGACAGGTAACTTCTCAACAGGGAAGAAGGCAGCTAGACATTAAGAGGATGACATTTTAAGAGTTCTAGGAAGACTTACAGTTTTGGCCATGATGGAATACACATGATGGGACCACACTGACCTCCTGACTTAAAAAACATTCAACAACCAACAAAACCCAACCCAAACCAACCACCACAACAGCAAACAATGGTGAAAATACGTGGATCAATGTTTTTGGACTTTGGACATCGGGCAGCCCAGGACCATGATCCCTGAGAGAAGCGAAGCATATGAAGTGAGTCCTAGCATTGACCTAGCTTACCATCTGGAGAGGTTACAGGGCAGAGTGCAAGGAGGGGTAACACAACAGAGCCTGGCAGCCTCCCTGAGTTGAGAACACAGAAGTGGGCAAGGGGAGATGACCAAAATAGTTAGGATTTGCAGGGTAGTTAGGATTTCCGTCAGGGTACGGAAGAAGAGAGAGCCTGCATGTAGTGGTGAGTGTTGTACAGGGAGAGCACGGGAGAGCAGTGGCTCTGGAGAGCTACAGTGCATTCCCTGACTCTTCCTCAGTGTACTGACCAGTAAACTACCCAGTGAGGGTAGGAACTACCAGAGATGGGCAGGCAGGAAAAGAACCAAAACTCACACAAGGCTGTGATCCATCAAAGTAGAGAAACCTCCTACTACACAGGTAGTGCATTCAGAGAGGTGTTGCCTAAACTGTGGGGAAAAATCAGCCTAACATTAAAGGTACTCTGATCCCTTAAGCTTCAAAAAGCCTTAGGGGATCAAACTGTTTCCTAGTAGTGTACCAGTATTCCTGAACGAAGCTCAAAAAATTTTAATGACAAACAAAAAAACCCACACTCAACAAATTAAAATTCACAATGACTGGCATCCAAAAAAGTCAGCAGGTATGCAAAGCAAGAAAATACAACTCATGATGAGAAAAAAAAATCAATAAAGAGATCTAGAAATAGGATAAGAGAATTAACAGACAAGTACATTAAAACAGTTCTTATAACTGCATTTTCTACATTCCAGAAGATAACATAAAGCATAAATAAATTCAGAAGAGAGATAAGAAAAACTAAAAAGAACCAATTTAACTTTTAGACATAAAAATTCAACTGCAAAGAATAAGACTCCGGATGGAATTAAGAACATACTAGACACTGCAACAGAAAAGATTAGTAGATTTGAAAATAAAGCAATAGAAACTATCCAAAATAAAACATAGGGGAAAAACATCCTGGAAAAAAAAAATGAAGCATGAAATAGCTGTAGCACAACTTAGGTGGCCTAATATATATTGAACAAAGTAAGTAGTTCCAGAGGGAGAGGAAAAGGACCCAAGCGACAGAAAACCATCAGAAAAATAATGGTTGAAATAAAAAAAAAATTCGTAGACTATAAACTCACAGTCTAAGAAATTCAACAAACCATGAGCACAGAAGCATGCAGGAACCTATACCATAATACAACCTAATCTAATTGGTTGAAACAAATGACAAGGGGAAAAAAAATCTTTAAAGAAGCCAGAGGATATTAGTATGTAGAGAACAAAAAATAAAAATGACAGCAGGAACGAAGCAAGCCAGAGACAAAAGAAGCAACATCTCGAAAATACTGGGAAAAAATTATCCTAAAATTCTGTATCCAGCAAAAACCTTTTTCACAAAATGAAGGCAAAGAAAAGAATCCAGACTTTTTTCAGACATGAAAGCTGAAAGAACTCTGCACTCACAGCCCTACATTAGTATAAATGAGAAATGCTTCAAGAAGAAGGAATAGATAATGGGTGGAAAGTTGCATCTACACAAAGAAGAGCACTGGAAATGGTAAGTATGTGAGTAAATATAATGTTCTTACTTTTTAAAATCTTAAAAATTGTTGTTTAAAGTGAAAATAATAACAATGCTGTTATTGTGTACATTGTAGAAGTAAAATGTCTGATAACAGTATCACAAAGACCATACATACACAGTGAGACAATAATTTTTGTAAGCTGTGATATGATTTAGAGACATTTACAGTTTATAGAATCTTTGCCCCCAAAGGTTCTTACTGCCCACCCCACCCTAGTCCACTTTAGCCAATGTACTTTAAGTTTTCAATTCAAAGTTCACTAAGTTCCCTACAGGTATTACGTAGTATATGTAAGGTATTTACATTACCTAACCTTGACTGAATAATTAAACAGAACAGAAGAAGTGTTTTTAGATTTCAGCTATTGGTTATAGCAAAATTCCACAATTAGTAGAGGTGCTGCTTTGCAGCAGATTTGAATCAATCTGTTATTTTCTCATTAAGAGAACTGATTTCCTTTCCCAGATTTTTTTTAAACATATTTATTTGAGAGAGAGGAGAGAGAGAGAGAGAGAGAGAGCATGAGCAAGGGGGAGGGGCAGAGGAAGAGGGAGAAGCAGGCTCCCCATTGAGCACTGAGCCCAAAGCAGAGCTTAATCCTGGGACCCTGAGATCATGACCTGCACTGAAGGCAGATGCTTAACTGACTGAGCCACTTCCTTAGCAAGTTTAATAAGGATAAAAATTGATATGAACAATTTTTTAGGTACCTTAGGAGCCTTTAAAAATTATTTAAATACAAAATAAAATTATAGCAATAAAATATTACAGAGGTTTCTCTGTACTCTTATTTACTTTGGGTAAATATGGTTAGGAGGAAGCTAACAGGGTGCCTGGCTAGCTTAGCTGGTTAAGTGTCTGCCTTTGGCTTGGGTCATGAGTCTTGGGGTCCTGAGATTGAGCCCCGTGTTGGGCTCCCTGCTCAGCAGGGAGTCTGCTTCTCCCTCTCCCTTTCCCTCCCCCCGCACTCATGCTCTCTCTCTCAAATAATCTTTAAAAAAATAAAAATAAAGTATATTAAGATTTCTGTGAGGAAGTATTAATGGCATACAATATTTTAATGATTCTCAAATATATTTATCATTGTCTCATTCTACTTACAAAATCCCACGTTAAAAATAACTCCAACTTCTATAAATTTAACTTAAAGTACATAATAAAAAAGAACAGAAAAAAACCCTTTCAAAAAAGATTATTCTAATAAAAGGATTATAAAAGTTTGGTAACTTGAGAATCTATTCTGGAACGCATGCTAATAGTTCAAATGTGCAAGCTCCAACTTAACAAATGTTTAAAATATTTGAGTTTTTAAAACAGTGCCAAAATAAACCACATCTTTTCTAGAGATGACATATTTAGTTAAGCATGAGCAATATAAATCTTTCAACCATTCCACGTATTTGTTTAAAAGCCTCAGAAACTACATGCATTTCTAATAAAACATGAACAAAATACTGAAGTCACTGAAGCCTAACAGTGGACTTATAAATCAAATTTTTAAAAAGGCATATGTATTTGTGTGTGTGTGTCAGTGTGTATACATCTAAGTACACAGATATGAATAGGTCAATAGATAGTTGTAAATAATAGTTAACAACAAAATAATGTCTTGGGAAAAATCTGGGTTCCATTCAAACCAAATGTGAGAAGATAAAATGTGTAAGTCATGGTTATTTTATCATTATACTGACTCATTAATCATGAGTATGTGAAAATAAAATTTTAAAAATATCTATCACCTTCAAAAATACTACATATAAAAATGCTTTTCTATGCAACTACAACCAATATTAAAACTACAAATTTTTAATATTCTAACATTTTTGTGAAGTAAACTAGTTCTGTTAGTAAGGGACTGACAAGATTCTTCAGTTTATTTGAATAAGGATATATACAAAGGATCGCCTTTCTCATTGAATAAGGAAAATGTTAGATAAAATATTTCAAATATTTTGCATATTTTTAGCATAATGGCTTAGTTATAAAAGTAGAATTAAATTTCTCATATTAATAATTAATTAATAACTTTGCTATAACTGCTTATACCTTGCTTATAACCAATAATCTGGTTTATAACCAGTTCTATCTCTAATAGTTGCTCTAAGAGGTAAAGTAAGCCTTGAAGTTCAGACCACCATTTGATAAAACTACACTGTCAGGTTTTAGCATCAGGCCAAATTATAAATAGTACAAAGCAACTCATGGTTATTTTTTACTAACAATGAATTGTCCTTCCTAATGAGTGAAGCCTAAGGCAAAGTATGCTGCTACTATAATATTATAGAGAAGTAGTAATAATGTGGTGCTATTTACCCATGGGGTTCACATTATTGTACTTCTTTGAAAGAAATGCATATCATCTCGATTGTTAGTGAATTCACAGGTATGTGTAGAAAAGAAATTGCACAATAATAAAAATAGCAAGAGTTAAATTTTTTTAAAAAGATTTTATTTACTTATTCATGAGAGACACAGAGAGGAGAGAGAGAGAGAGAGAGAGAGAGAGGAGAGAGAGAGAGAGAGAGAGGCAGAGACACAGGCAGGGGGAGAAGCAGGCTCCATGCAGGATGCCCGATGTGAGACTTGATCCTGGGACCACAGGATCATGCCCTGGGCCAAAGGCAGGCGCTAAACTGCTGAGCTACCCAGGGATCCCAAGAGTTAAAATTCTTATAGAAAGGTTTAGAGAAGTATAGCTACATGGAGTTTATTCATAAGACCTCAGTTGTAAGTCCTAGCCAATCCTTGGCAAATTCCTAGCCCCTCTGAGTCTATTTCCTCATTGTAAAATGTAATAACAATACTACTACAATTATCATCATCATTATGTGGCTGATACATATATATAATTTATTATTATTGCTATTATATGATTGTTGATACGATCAAATAAAAAAGGACTATAAATCATTAAGTGCTATACATGTTTGTATTATCTTTTCTGCTTTTCTTCTAAACTACTCATTTTCACAACAGTAAGTGAATTCTCACCTTACCATAGGAATTAGAGTTGATCGTATTTAAGGCAAACTCAAAGCAACATCTCTGGGCAATGGGATACTGCCTGGAATACTTCTGAAATTGCATTATTACTGAATATGTGGAGAACTGATCTTCGGTGAGCTGGGTGATTCACAAAAAAAAGTAGAGACTGTATGAAACACTGCTAGTGCAAGAAATCAATTAATGATAATATTTGGCTGTAATATTTAGCATTTGGAGTTCTGTACACAACTCATTTTCAAGGGGATGTGATGTTTTGGTGGAGATTACCTACACTGACAATAGTAAATGTTAGAATTGTTTTATGAATTTAGCTTCATAATATCAAATTCTTTAAAAGTTCTGGATATTAATTAAAGGAATTGGTTGCTCTAATCTGATCATTTAGGGTTCAGAAAGAGAATTTGGGAAACTGTAAAATGTCCTTATGGTTACTTACTGTGTGTTTTCTAAACCCCAAGCAAATAACTCAAGATAGATGTGTCTCTTCTACAGGACTAAACTGAAAATTCAAGCTGACTTGTGATTTAGTTGAAGAGGATTCAGGAATGGACTATTTTGTGATGAGAACTGTTCCTCTTTATTTACCTGCATGGCTTGAAAGCAACTGTTCTTTCACACAGGGAGCTGCCACATGTTTCAGTCAGAGTCCAGAGAGAAGACTCCATGCATACCCAAATTATTTCAAATTTCTCTGTTTATATAGTCACTGGTCTGTAATTCTCTTTAGGGCTGTAGAGGAAATCCAATTGGCTTATTTCTATCCCCTGATGTTTCTTATTTTCTAATTGTAATAGTTTAAAAAATAATTAAAAGCAGGGAACATGAGTAAATTCTAAATTTCAACTCAGTGGGATGGTTCCAACTGCCAGTTAATTTAATTTAATACATTTAATGAAGAAGAAATAGAATTTGTTAACGTTATGATTTTTTTGCTACCCTGTGATAAAGCACATTATATTTTCCTTCAAAGTAAAAAATAAAAAAATCATCTCCATTGGTGTATGAAAGAATGGTGCAATAAATTATCCCATTCTTGTCCCAAAAATAAGCAATAGTAGATAACTTAGCTCAATCTTAAAGATAAATTATTGTATGAACTTAGAAAGATTTTCATTTTCCTACAAAATTTTCATTAATTAAATCTCTACTTGCCTATTTCATCTACTGGCCTCTTATCTATTCAATCTAAAAAAAGAAGAGATTTTTTCCTATAGTTAAATACAAAAACCTTAGTTTTATTCAAAATTTCATATGATTAGAAGTGACTGCTATGCTGTAACTATTTCAAATTATCTTTTAAAAGAAAAAGTAGGTAATCAAACCAAATTGCCAGTTTTCTTTTTTCCATGTCCTTATATTTTTACATTATAATTTTATTGTATATTGGATTCCCCTCCTCCAGAACATAAATTCAAATGATAATCTAAATAAAGATAATAAAAACATATCACTTAACATGTTTGATGGCCTCTTGCCTTTTAGAGTCATGCTGGCACATGCTAATTTTCAAGCCAAAGGTGTCCCAGCCTATTAGACTTGGCAATTTCTATAGCTTCAATAGAGTTTAGACAATTATTCAGACACAACACTAAGAAATATTGACAATATGAATTTAGAAGTACACATGAACAATATCTTTTTTATTGAAAATTGTTTGCATTATTTGTAGTGAAAGAAAAATCATGAAGTGAAAAATATAATTTTAATGTACCAAACTCTTATTGGAGCAAATTATATATTTAATTCTTAGTATTTATACTTAATATTCTTTAATACTAACAAAGATTATGTGTATGCATTGGAGGAAGACTATGTACCCCCTCATGTCTGAGCTTCTCTCATCAGTTAAGAAATAAATTCTATATTGAAAAATGCATGTATTTGAAGTTTTGACCTAACACAGTGGATTAAGGTTTAGACAATATTTACTTTGCTGTATTTTGACTCAGAAAGGGCCTTATGTGAAGATATGACCTATAACGGTCTCTTGGTAAAAAGATTTATATTAAATACAGTGAGATATAAAATAGTTACAAAATAAGCTGCAACTTTATAGCTACTCATTGGTAAAAGTCTGTAGTTAATACATTTGGATAAATAAGTCAGCAGCAAAGTGGTTAAACATTTGTGATTTGATTTTATCTCAGCTTGGAATGTGGTTGGAGTGTCCCACTTCTAACAACTGTTTGCTAAGTTAAGGCTTTAGTGTTTACACAGTGTTGAATGAAGCAGCCTGGTCACCAGATGTGATTGCTTCCCCAGACTGTCGTTTTTTCAGTCAGATCACTGTCCTCATGGTCCCTGTTCCAACCTTCTTCCTCAGGACGTCCACTAGCCTTTCCAACCTAAGTTGGGGGCAGGAGGGCGGGAAGGGGGAAAAAAAAATATAAAAAGTGCAGTTATTGTCAGGAATGTTTTGGCTGAAAAAGAACAGTATTTGCCTGTGACCAAGCAGTTCTGGTAGTCATGTTAAGAGACAAAGCATTACTGTCAGCAAGACATACTGGTGCAGAGTGCCAAGTATCTGAGGTTAAAAAAACAGTAACAACACAAACTTTAACCCAGATCTTCAGATTATGTCAGCATTAGATGCTCCATGAAAAATACAACATACTCATTTCAATACATTTGCCTGCCTGCATTAAGGCTGCGAATGAATCATTTTCTATGCAATGAGAAGACGGCACATGAGATGTAGAGCAGCTTCAAATTGATTTTTACCTAAGAAGTACATATTTCAATATAGAAATACTATCAATCTTACACCTGTTACTGAGCTACATTAGTGACATACTAGTATGTTATAGAATTCTTAGGCATTAAATTTCTCCCTTCTTCACAGAGTCAGCTGATGAAAATAATCAGGAATTAGGTAGCTAGTTGGAAAAAATTTCAGTTTAGTGGCCTGAAAATAATTTAAATATGCACAAATGAGTTGGTGCTAATAAAACCAGACTTTCTGTACTACATTTAAAAAAAGTTTTTGAATAATATAAATAGGTTAGCAATGATTCTATAGTTTCTAGTCAAAGGTAAGTAATTTTCTTTAGTTGATTAAAAATACACCAGTTATACTGAAAATAAAGTCAAAAGTTCAGAAGTCCATTCTGTAATGTTCTTAGGGTGGGAGATGACATTCATGTGCATCAGTGAGATTTTGCTTGACAAAGATGATGGAATCAGACCATTAATTTTTTCCTTTTATTTTTTATTTATTTATTTTTTTTACTGAAAACATAAAACCTCAACGAAAAATCCCGTTTGATATTACACAGAAATCTTCCAGTTTTCATATACACAATCTTCCTCCTCAAAGACTGGTGAGCGACATAGTCTAGTCTGCTCCAGCTTGCCTCATTTGTATGGATCCATGCATGAGGGTCCTTTGCAAATAAACACAGCACAGAGCTAGACACTAAAGGAATGAGGGTATTCTTAGTGTCATACATGCTAGGTTTACATGACTAATCAGCTGCATGTGACACTGAAAGCTAGCTTAAGTTTATTGGATGATTTCACATATACTGAATTCTGTTATCAAAATAAGAAGATGAAATAAAATAATTCAGTGCAACAAAAATCTGTGCTTTGAGAAATGTTAGTAATGATCTTAGAGTCAAAAGGCAAATTTTGCCTAAGTTTATTACCACAAATTTCTCAAATGCAAAATATTATACAAAAGTATTATGTGTCCACTAAAATAGCTTCAGACTACTGAAGACTCACTGGACAATTCATTATGTTCACAGGCCAATTTGTATTAGTTGGATTTTCCCTAGTGATAAAAACTAGTGCTATCTTATATACTCTGAAAATGATTCTATATGATTTATACATAAATTCTTTAAGACAAAGTTTCACTATCCTAAATACTGGAGGAGGGGCAAGAAAAATATCAGTATGAAAATTTAAATGTGTTGTTAAAATATGATAGTAACCTCAATGAACTGTTAAAAAAGGACTCCAGTAGAAATATGGACAGGCCATTTATCAGCATTTTTTTGGTATATATCGTAAGAAAGTCAGAAAATACTAATTTCAAGTTGGTTAGTTATATCCCTCCACCACAATATCATTTATACTACTATCAAAAAAAACCTTCTTCATAATGTAAAAGTATGCTGTACTCAGCAGAGTTACTGTTATTACTATGAATTCAGTATTAATGGAATCCCATATTACTGAGATGAATCGGTGTTGTGTCCCTTTTGACTTTTCCTTTACTAATAGTCTCATATTACTTTAGTTCCCTTTTTATACCTTAGGACATATTTCCATTTCAAACTCTTATATCTTGCTAAGGTAAAAGGTTAGAAGGAAATACTTAAATATCACATCTTGTGCTGTCTTTACTATGTTTCAACAATTACTAGATCAACCACATTCTCGGTTTATCCAGGTTGAATGATTTATGAAAATCTGATCTCAGAAATGAAAAAAATGTCAATTACTTAGTTCTGTAAAAGCTTACTGACTTCTGAAACACAATGAAGCACCTATTCCTTCCTGTAAGGAATGGAATACACCTGCCAAATGTGGACGGTGCCAACAGGAAGGTAGCTGTGTATGTCTGTTGAAGCACCTTGCAGGATTGGCCTGCAGGCTATTCTTTACTGTCCAAATCAACAATACCTTTAAAAAATTATGTAGCTTACTGAATTGGGTTCCAACTGCTTTACATGTTACTCAACGATAGTTTCCCAAGGGCTTCATGACATAGGAAAGGGGTTAGAGCTAGGATTAGGATTTCTCCGTTTTAAATATGAAGAAACTGAAGCAGACAAGTAAACCCTTATACTAGGCCTGTGGTAAAAGAGGAACAAATCTGGGCCTGGTTTCCTTGTTCGTAGTTCAAAGTTACTTCCACTAGGACTTGGGTTACTAAGAGTTACAGATTTCAGACTATAGGTTAATGAATTCTTTAGTTTCATTAAAAATTTTCTCAAGTTCTGACTTAAGTCAAATTGGGAAAGTATCTGTTGGTGTATTTCACCTGCCATTTTAGTAACACATTAAGAAAGTAGATTGATGATATTGCATATCTTTGGAAAATAATAGCTACAAACTACTATTTGGTATAGTACAATTTCTATATAAACTTGAAACAATATTTAAAGCTATATTTTAGATAGAAAACTTCTTTCTTTTTATATTTTCTATGTGTTTAGATAATATGTAGGTACTACAATGGAATATGTAATTTTCCATCAGGTGAACTTAGTTATTTACCAATATTCCTAATCAGTTTACTTTTATTTTTTATTCTCAATGAATATTGTGATATATTTTAAATAGTAATTATTTTTTAGATTTATTTTTAAAATTAATTTATTTTAGAGAGAGAAAGTGTGTGAGTGGGGTGGGGAGAGGCAGAGGGAGAGGGAGAAAAACAATCTTAATGCAGGCTTCACACTCAGTATGGAGCCTTCCTCAGGATTCGATTTCCCGACCCTGAGATCACGACCTAAGCTGAAATCAAGAGTGGGATGCTTAACTGACTCATCCATCCAGGCGCCCCAAATGGTAATTAATTCTTAATATTGATTATATGCCAGGAATTATGAGAAGTGAATTATACACACACTTAATTTTCATGGTAACTTCATGGAGTAGACATTATCATTGGCTGATGAAACCAAAACATATAGACAGTAATTTGATCAGAGCCCCACTGCGAGTGACTTTTGGGGCTAGGATGTGATACTAAGTCTAATTACCACCTCTTTGACATCTTTGATGTTCTATACTGCTTCCAAAGTACTACAACTTTTGAGATGTATTTTGGAATTTTGGTGGGCCTGAAGGACTCTTACTGATTACATAGATATATTTTGCAATAGAAAGGTGTGAAAACAGAACAAATTCCTCATCACCAAGAGAACTGTACCAAAGTAAAAATCTCAGTATAGGTTCTATTTTTGAGAGTAATTTTTGTATCTGTTATTGTGAGAGTGGAAATTCTTACTGGCTTGACAGTCCTCTCTCCGGAAAAACTATTCCTTCTACTTTAGGCAATGAGGTTATCCCATCAAATGTATCTGGCTTTAAACTTTTTTTTTTTTTCCCAAGGAGAAAGAGGGAAATCCAAGAGAGATGGATAACAACCTCTGTCTGGCAGAGGAGATAGAAGACATTTGAAATGCTTCACTTAGGGTTTGCCATTAGTATCAAAGATCTTGCCTACTTTCAACCATGGAAGCAGGGTAAGAAAAAGACTAAAGATGTAGTTTTTTCTTTTGGGATTATGGCTGTTATTTATTTATTTATAGTATTTATTTTATAACCTTTTTCTTTATGCTTTCCATACTTTCCTCAAAAAATGCTGTTTCCTTTATTCCACCTCTATGCTTGTAACTTCCAAATACATAGCCTCCATCCTAAAACTCCCTTCTGAGTTTCAGACGCACATACCCAGCTGCTGTCAAGACATCTCCTCTTGCTTATTCCGTTGGCATATATACTCAGCATATCTAAAACAAAATTAATTTTGTCTCTCATGCATGTTTCACTATTTATCTTGATTAATGTTGTCATTCATGAAGTTGAAAAAATTTAGAAAAACTTTTGTCTCATTTCATCTTGGACCTGTGCAAACTTTGTGATGAAACCATTAATACAGACACTGGGAAGCAATGAATGGGCTTTAACTCATCTAGTAACATCATTTGCTCTTTAGAAAGATTACACTGGCAAGAATGTAGGATGGGATGGAGGTAGGTTAGCCTATGGGCAGGAAGCCCAAATAGCTCCTGATTAAAATAATTCTAGTGAGCACGACAATGACAACGTGAATGTATTTAAGACCATATAATTGTACACTTAAAAATGGTTAAAACAGTAAAATTTTGCTATGAAGATTAATAGTAATAAAAAATACCCTAGTGAGAGGTGAAGGCCTGAACTAGAACTATAGCAGTGCAGATGGAAAGAAGGGAATAAGTCTGAACAATATCTAGGATACGAAATTCAAAAACTTAGTGACTTTTGAGGGTACGATGGCGAGAGATGGGTGGGCAAGAAGGATTCCTCTTGCATGTCTGGTTTTGGTGACTAGATAGATAGTGGTAACTAAGACAGGATGAATAGAGGAAGAATAGAAGAATGTGTGTGTGTGTGTGTATGAGTTTAGCTTTTATATATAGTACATATTTATATTTATAGTACATATAAATTAGAGGTGTTGGTGGGAAAGGTAATTGGGAATGCTGAGTAGACACTTACATATAAGAGTCTGTTAAAGAGAGAATTCTAGGTTTATGATAGATATTTAATTTCAATCAGTAAGCACTTGTTTGGTAACTCCTATGTACCAGGTATTGTTCTAGGCATTGATCATTCAAAAAACAGAACATGCTCCCTGCTTATAAGGAACAGTAAGGTGGGAAAGTAGATCTTTATATGGATTACTCAAATAAGTTATTGGTAAATGCTGTAATAAAAGGATACATAGATATTAAACAGAGACTAGTTTGGTTAGGGGAGAAGAGAAAAGGCACATAAAGTCTTCCTGATTTTGCCTGAGTTAAGTATTGAAGAATAAGAAGGAAATTGACATCTTAAAAAGGGCAGGAGTAGAGAGGAGGCAGGACTGGCATTCAAGACAGAGGAAGTATCTCGAAGGCACAAAACTATGAAAAGCATGATGTGGGTCAAATGCTATTGGGAGTATGTTTTCTGAGGATCATGAAGTAAGAGGGTGGCGAATGGCCTCATTTCTATGAGGTTGAAGAGGTAGGCCATGACTAGGTTGCTCTAGGTTGTAACTGAAGCCATAGGAGTAGATGGAAATGCTTAGAGGAATAAGAAAGGAGAAGAGAAATGGGAATAGGAAAGAAACCAAATGAAAACAGATATTTAAAGTAAAGAGATTGGCAAAAGAATTTGAAGAAATAGGGAAGAAAAGATGGATCAAGTGTAGGTGATGTTACATAATCCAAAGAAGAGCATTTCAAGAAGGCAGTAATCAACAGGACTGACAGAATTTATGTCTGCTAGATTCAACTTTCCCCATGGAATGGGAGGCACAGTTCTCCACTGAAAGTGTAGGGGAAAGAACAAAGCTAGAGGAAAATGGTGAAGCTTAATGTGACAGGAAAGGGAGGTGACTTGGAATATGTCAAAGAAATATGAGGTGAGACTGATGATCCAGCTGTAGTTAGAGACTGTAAGTTTGTAGGAGATACTGATCAATCATCATAGTAGTATGACTTTTGTTTTCCACATCAGGCCTATACTGTGGGGATAAATATGGAGAGGGAAAATAATAGAAGTATTTGAGAGTTTATGACTATTTGTAGGACAAGAGTATGAGAAGACTGTGTTTTCGAGAGAAAGTGATTAAACTTAGAATTCAGATGGGGTAGAGAAGAAAGTGAGTTGTTAAGGGGTGTTAGTTCAGAAAAAATGAAAGGACTAAGGGACCAGATGTCTTGATTTGTGTAGAAGCTAAAAAGCAAGAGTAGTTGGAATAAGGCTGTGGTTATTATGAAAGAGGCAATTTTGATCTTAGGATTTCAGATATAGAAAGTTCTGGCAACATCCATTATAGCCGAAATAGATAAGAGGTAAAAGTCATTAGCATTCAAGAGACAAAGGAAAGGGTACATGACTGACAGTGATATTGAAGTTTCTAGCATGAATGCAGAAGTTGGAATAGAGAGGAAGACACTGAATCTGACACCTGAGACCCATTTAAAGGGAATGGCACTGACCAGGAGATGAGTAGATATCTTACTTAAGAGCAGAGATAGAGGGAATCCCTGGGTGGCTCAGTGCTTTAGCGCCTGCCTTCAGCCCTGGGCATGATCCTGGAGTCCTGGGATCGAGTCCCACATCGGGCTTCCTGCATGGAGCCTGCTTCTCCCTCTGCCTATGTCTCTGCCTCTCTCCCTCTCTGTGTCTCTCATGAATAAATAAAATCTTAAAAAAAAAAGAAGAGAGATAGAGAATGAGAAAGCTGTATGGTATTTCAAAGGAGGGAGGGCTTTTACATCAATCCAGGAAAATATGAAAGTGGCAAAGGGGAACCAGAGTATTCTCCTTCCTAGTATTTGGGTATGGGAAAAAGACAGGTGTCCAGCGGGCTCCTAAGAAATAAGTGTCCTTGATACATTCAAGTTTCAGGTAGAATGTGTGTGTGAAACATTCAGTGCAGAAGTTGTGGATCAATGCAAGGTAGTAACAATAGAAAGAAGGTTCCAGAAAGCAGACTGAAAAGAGTGGAGATCAGAGGAATAAAGAGAAAGAGAGAAAGATAGGGAGGGAGGAATCACAGAGCTATGAGAACAGCTAACAGATGGAGTGCACCTACTCTCACATGCACAAACTGACTGATGAGATAAGAAGTTCTTGTTCCATTTTAGCCACAAAATATAACTGAAGAATATGGACTAGGACACACTGATGCTACTAAATATGGACAGAGACACATATATTTGTGAATATATAGAGACGTGGCCACATAAGCAGGGTTCATCAATCTCACCTTTCTTCATAAAAGAACACATAAGAAATAAATATTATATGAGGAAAGAATGAAATTGAGAAAAGACAACTATTTACATTTGAAACACAATGAAAAGAGAGTTTGTAAGTGAAAAGGTGAGGATAGGAGTAGATCGGAGACTGGGCTGAGAAATCATGGTGAAGAAGGTAGGGTGATAAAAATGGGGAATTGAGTAATAATTATATGGCTCAAAATTATTCCTTATTTTAATTGGAAACCTGCCTCCTTGGATCTCCCGCTCATCTACCTGGACCTACCCTTTAAATCATTACCCTACTTTTTTTTTTATTATTATTTATTTACGATAGTCACAGAGAGAGAGAGAGAGAGAGAGAGAGAGAGGCAGAGACACAGGCAGAAGGAGAAGCAGGCTCCATGCACCGGGAGCCCTACGTGCGATTCGATCCCGGGTCTCCAGGATCGCGCCCTGAGCCAAAGGCAGGCGCCAAACCGCTGCGCCACCCAGGGATCCCTATCATTACCCTACTTGATTTCCATATGAGGTGTCAAAATGTTAAGAGAGCTGTCATGTCTTTACCGTATTTTATTATTTACACTTCCAGTCTTCAAATGGCTGGTACCTTAAAGTTAGACTGCTTACTATTATTTATATTCTTTGTGCATATTCTTTAGTATGTCTATTATCTTTAAAAATATTGGCCCTGGGGCACCTAGGTGGCTCAGTTGGTTGAGGGTTCAACTCCTGCTTTGCCTCCCAAGCCAAACCAAGTCTCTCCTAGTTTGGACATATATAATTAATAATTGCTTTTTAATTTATGGCTACACAATAAGCCCCACAAAACAAAGTGGCTTAAAACAGCAGCTGATTTATTTAATTGTGTCAATTTGGGCTTGGAGCAGCTGGGCAATTCTGCTAGCCTTGACCGGACATCACTCATTCAGCTGCAGTCAATTGGGGCAGAGTGCTCACGTGCCTGACAGGTGGTACTGACTTCTGCTAGGACTCTGTCTTTCTGCAGTATCTCATGCTCAAACAGATGAGCCCAGACTTATTTACCTAGTGAACACATCAGTAAGAGTGATACTGAAATCAGTAAGGCCTCTTGAAGCCTTGTTTAGAAGTTGTACAACATCGCTTGGTTTATTTTATGGTTAATGGGAGTCACAGGTCAGCCCAGATTCACAGGGTAGGGGAATAAATTTCACCTTTTGACAAGAGCAGTTGCAAAAAATTCATGACCATTTTTGTTCCACAATACTGATATTAAATGCAAGATTTTACTTTTATCCATGTTAGATTTCATCTTGGTAAATTCAGCTACTTTTCCAGCAATTTACTGTCTTCTGGCATCTTGAGTTTATTACTTTTTGTACTTATGATAAACTTAGCTTTTATGTTTTTAACTTAGGTATTAAAAAATGCTGAACAAAAAACTACTGAGACAACTCTTCTAGATAACCTTACAGCATCATAGTATGTATTCCTATTCAATAAGCTATGAATTCTCTAAACTGTGAAATCACTTCTTGATCCTGTCCACAAAGATATTCTGAGATAGTCTGTTAAATAACTATTAAAATAAAAATATATTAGAATTCTTCCTCCTTACCTACCAGTTATAGAGGTTAATTCCTGAGATGCAATTCGACTTGCAAAGACCCAGTATATATGATAATTGGGAACAGCCTGGCTGCCAGAGCATAATAAGCACTCAGTGGGTACATCAGTGAGGGACTGGGTGGGTCTGCAACAATGGTAACTGGATTGGCTATAGAGTGCCATCCAAAAGCACTGTTAACTATTTCAGTCAAGTATCTAACGGGCTTAATTTGGGCTCTAACAGATATCCAAACAGGTCTACCTGATGATCTATGGCATGGAAACAAGAGTTTCTGGGCTGTGGTGATATTTGGCAAATATGATGAGTTTGTACACCATTGCTTGCTTAAGTTTGACATCATGCACAGTATGGTCCATAGCACATAGCACTTACTCTATTTTTAAATTTAATTTTGAGGATTGATTCACCTGTTTTTCAACACTCAAGATAGATTTACTGAAAAACTTCACTGAAAAGTCCATGCGTCATTCTTTATTAAAAGTGAATAATAAATTCCAAAATATTACCAACCTAACCACACTATGAAGGCATCATGCATTTTTGCCTTACCAAAAAAGACATCATCTTTTTTTTAATAGGTTCACTATTAAATAGATATGGACTTAGAAACATATCTTGTTTTTTGTAAAATTTAAAGCCTAAAACATTTTTGTATTCTTGTTAGCAAACTCACTGTTAATAATAAATTGTGGTTAATTTGGAAATGGGCATTATTTATTTATCTCCAACAGGAAATTATAACATTGATAGCTAAAATAAGATTTCAAATATATTTATACTAGAGAAAATTAGGGAAAATTGATACTGGCAGGAATATAGAAAGCCAAAGTAATTATCCCCAGGCCAATTTACTGAAGGAAAGAAGATATAGGATAATTATCTACTATATAAATTAATATAAACTATTTTGAAAAGGACATCACAAATATTTCACTGTAAGTCGTAATAAATAGGGATTCTACATGAGTACCACTTTTTAAGATTTTAATTATAAAACGGATTTAAAAGATATTTGTCTATTTCTCAGAAAACTTTACCAATGCAAGTGACCAGGAAAACTTTTAAAAAGTCTTGGCAAAAAGATTGTCAAAAATCTTAGCCTGGGGCAGCCCCTGTGGCTTAGTGGTTTTGGCACCGCCTTCAGCCCAGGGGGTGATCCTGGAGATCCGGGAGCCCATGTTGGGCTCCCTGCAGGGAGCCTGCTTCTCCCTCTTCCCGTGTCTCTGCCTCTCTCTCTGTGTCTCTCATGAATAAATAAAATCTTAAAAAAAAAAAATCTTAGCCTGGGGACACTGGGGCGGCTCAGTCAGTTTAGGGTTTGACTCTTGATTTAGGCTCAGGGTTGTGGAATTGACCCTGGCCTAGGGCTTCATGCTCAGTGGGGAGTCTGCCTACTTACCCCCCAAAATCAATCAATCAATCAATCAATCAATCAATCAATCTTTAAAAAGAAAAATCTTAGCCTGGTTGATTTGTTTAAGTTTGATTGATAAGTTGATAAGTTTACATGGATATGCTTTAACAATCAGGATCAAGCATTTGTCTACCCTGTTAATCCTCATAAAATCTTTGAGATTAAGTACAAACCAAGGAATGCATTTAAAAAGGCTCTCTTACTACCAACTTGATTCACTGTGTTCGGGTCTCTCCAATATTTTACAATTATCATGAGATTTAAGAACTCCCATCAGTACTGAAATGTAAATTTACAGCCTATATAGGCTGAAGCATAGTACATGCCTAGGTTTTGTTTAAACACATTCAGTAAAAAACCCTACATTCAGCAAAAGCTGAGCATTCTTGGCTCTAGTTTTCTAGTTTTGACCTAAAAATAACTTTCAAATCAGTAAATTGAGTATACATTTTTTTCACAACCTCCACTATCCCAAACACAGTATGATACACAGGAAATAAAGTTTACCAAATTATTATGGTTCTCAAAATGATTTGGGGTCATGTCTTTCCTACATGTCTAATAAAGCAGTCCAACTAACATTTGTTTTACTTGGGAAAGTCATGGGGCAGAACTGTAAGAGTGGCAAAGTTTGCCTTTATTTCCAAAAAAGCTATGTTTTATAATTTGATATTGATAATTTTTAAAGCAGAATTCCACCAGTAATAAGGAAATCTAGAGAGAAAACCACAACCAAAAACTAAAATTGAATCTAACGCTGAACAGAAATTAACCCAATGACACTTCTTTCACTTCCCATTAAGAATCTAGTCCTCTATGGGGCACCTAGGTGGCTCAGTCAGTTAAGCATCTATCTGCCTTTGGCTCAGGCCATGATCTCAGGGTCCTGGGATGGAGCCCCATTTAGGCTCTGCATTCAGGAGGAATCTACTTCAGGTCTCCCTCTCTCCCTCTATGCCTCCCCTGCTGCTTGCTCACCCTGTCTAAAATAAATAAATCTTTTTTTAAAAAAGGAATCTAGTTCTCTCACATTCTCCTGCCTTTGACTCTTCATATTAGCCTTAAAAAAAAAGTTTTTGAGAACAATGTTGAAAAAAAGGCTACCAAGAGTATCTGCATTTTATTATGAAACAAAATATACCCAAATCTGTGAATTTCTGATACTGAAATTTTATTTATTTATTTATAAAAAGATTTTATTTATTTATTTATGAGAGACACAGAGACAGAGGCAAAGACATAGGCAGAGGGAGAACTAGGCTCCCCATGGGGATTCCTGGGATCCTGACCTGAGCAAAAGGCAGATGCTTAACCACTGAGCCATCCAGGTGCCCCCCGATACTAAAATTTTAGATATAAAATTATAGGCAAATACCAAAACAGATATATTTTGGGGATTATATTATCTCTTAAATGAAAACCAGGAATGTGATTATCATCTCTGTCTATATATAAAATTGTCCTTGTTTATTGTCAAGTGATATTTTTGGCTGGATCTGCATCAATAAAAATAAAATAATACTAAGAAAAGGAAAACAAATTGTGTACATGCCGTCAACAATATTTAATTTTAAAGCATCATCACTAACCATTTTACTAATTAGCTTGATTTCCTGCATAAATTTTAAGATAGATCCAATTCAATCATTTCCCATAAATTATTTTGCTGTATAAAAAATATTTCAAGTAACTAGAACAAAGGATATAAATAGTATGGATAGATTAATTTAGCTCCTCAGATATGTCATTATATAAAGCATTATTAGAAGATATCATTATCTTTAAAGAATTATCACTCATTCATTCAGAAATTAAGCAGTAAATTTGGATTTATTTATTGATTTTTTAAAAAAATTTTTTAAATTTATTTATGATAGTCACAGAGAGAGAGAGAGAGAGAGAGAGAGAGAGAGAGAGAGAGGCAGAGGGAGAAGCAGGCTCCATGCAGGAGCCGGACGTGGGATTCGATCCCAGGTCTCCAGGATCGCGCCCTGGGCCAAAGGCAGGCGCCAAACCACTGCGCCACCCAGGGATCCCAGCAAATTTGGATTTATCTCTGAGATTAAATAGAACATAAAAAATCTTAGTACCTGCACACTCAATTGTGCTTAAATTATGACATTCTTTATTCAATGTCACTAATATCTAAGATAGACAAGATGCTGAAAAGTTATCTCTTATTTTATTTTTAAAGATTTCATTTATTTATTTTGAGAGTGCACATGAGCAGGGGGAGGGGCAGAGGTAGAGGAAGAGAGAATCTCAAGCAGATTCCATGCTGAGCAAACATTTGCTGTATTCTATGTAACTTTGAAAAATCAGGCTTGTCAATCAATCATAATATCATAATATAATAATATCATTAGTATTAATTTTGATGACTAGTAAATAAAAGTCAAACATAAAAATTATATAAAACTTCATGTTCTTTACTTTTGTTTTACCTCATTTTAAAATTAGAACATGGGGGATCCCTGGGTGGCGCAGCGGTTTGGCGCCTGCCTTTGGCCCAGGGCGCGATCCTGGAGACCCGGATTCAAATCCCACGTCGGGCTCCCGGTGCATGGAGCCTGCTTCTCCCTCTGCCTATGTCTCTGCCTCTCTCTCTTTCTCTCTCTGTGACTATCATAAATAAATTAAAAAAAATAAAATTAGAACATGGAAGAAGGAGTAAAGCTTTATTTCCTTTGTTACAGTATCTCTAAGGTAATTTTTTTTAATATTTATTTATGATAGTCACACACAGAGAGAGAAAGAGAGAGAGAGAGAGAGAGAGAGAGAGAGAGGCAGAGACACAGGCAGAGGGAGAAGCAGGCTCCATGCAGGGAGCCCGACGCGGGATTTGATCCTGGGTCTCCAGGATCGCGCCCTGGGCCAAAGGCAGGCGCCAAACCGCTGCGCCACCCAGGGATCCCTCTCTAAGGTAATTTTATTTCAAATTTTGGATTTTAAAATAGTAACTGGTTATCACTTTACCCAGGGCTTCGTTAAGACTTTGTTAGTATGAGATGTCTAGATGTCTGTTGGATTCCAATTAGTCTATGGCAGCACTAGTAGAGTGGATGATACTATTAGCAAAGTACTTACAGAAGATAATAGAGTATTTCGCTTAAATCTCCTAACTTAACATCAGAAAGTGACTGAGATAATAGGATGAATTAAGATCAACTGACAATTTTATTGGGCTCTTTCACTTTGTCTACGAGGGATATTCAAATCCTATGTAAAATTCCCAAGAAAACTCAACACCAGTAACAAGCCTCCATGAGGGCAAGTACAATGTGTATTTTATTCATTACTGATACTTGGTAACTAGCAGAACAGGCTGTCAAAAAATAAGTATTATTTACTTGTTTGTGAAAAGATACTACACAGGGAATAAGGAGTAAAGGAATTTCATTTACATTCTCAATTCTAAAAAATGGATTGAAATTTTGATGATAACCCCTAAAAGCAGCTTTCAAGAAAAAAAAAAGCAAACTACTCCATGTGAAGACTTATAGTAAATATTTATTCAAGGGCCCTTGCAGAAGAACATTAAATAATAAAGCAGTTATCTGAATAGATTCCTCTCATTTTAAATGGAGGGAGTTTGGGAGCTTGGTGGGAAAGATGTTAAATGAAATTTCACCCTAAGTAAGAAATAAGGTAAGGTTATCCTTTCTGCTTCAGGAGAGATTTAATTAATGTGATAACAATGAATTACTGATTCTGAAAACCAGCATTGTCACCTCTTCTTTTTGATTCATAGTGGAAGGAGCAAAAATGAACCATACAAAGAAATGAAGTTGCCATGGATGTGGATTACTGATGCACCTTCTATGGGAGAAATATCAGAGTAAAAAATAAGCAGGCACATGACAAAAAATAGGAAAAACAAGTAGATAATGAGGTCAATCATTTTAATGCTTTCATTAAAAACTCTTGATTTCTGGGGCACTTGAGTGGCTCAGGTGGCAAAGCATCTGCCTTCAGCTCAGGTCATGATCCTGGGGTCCTGGGATTGAGCCCCACATTGGGCTCCTGCTCAGGAGGGAGTCTGCTTCTCCCTCTGCTCCTCCTCCTTTGCTCATGCCCTTTAACTTCTCTCTCTCTCTCTCTCTCTCTCTCTCTCTCTCTCAAATAGATGAAATCTTTAAACAACAACAAGAACAACTCTTGATTTCTAAGAATTGAAACAGGGTATGACAGTGGCATGTTGAAAAAGGATGCAGATTTGTGGGAAGATTCCTCTTCCTTTTCTTATTCTGGCTTTTCTGTTCTGTTCCTGCTCCCTAGCTTCTAGGATAACCCATATATGACCACTTGCTTAAGTTACATCTGAAAGTACACAGAAATTCTTTATTTCTTTTAGATTGAAATGGACTGTTTGTTGGTTGTATCACTGTCCTATTTAAGATATCAGTCTCACTATTTTCAGAGTGCCTTCTGTTGAAAATTAAGAGTGATAAGTCATTTCCTTCTAAGTGTTTTGAAAACCGTTCAATAATATTGTCCTTAAAGTTTGTTTCCTATGAAGAACTGATTCTTGGTTTCAAGATAAGGATATAGTAAATAGAAGTTTGAGGTTTAATCTTTTTCATGTTATTATTAGGCTGCTAGGTAGTCACTGCTAATTTCTGGCAGCTTAAAACTGTATGTTATCAGACTCAAATATTTTATATAGAGTCCTAAATTCTTTATATAAATAAGAGAAATTAATCTTTCTAAAACATCGAAATTTAGCAAAGTAATAAAATCATGAAAAAGATTTCTCTGAAAAGTTTATGACACATAGTAGTCAAAGAATATATATTATTTAACTAAAACTGCCATCAGAACAACACATAAAAGAGAAAATGTTATAAAGATCAATACCACATATATAAATAGACTTTCCTCTATTTAAAAAACTGTCTACACACACACACACACACACATATATTTTTGTATTTTATAGATAAGGAATTCAGGATGCACAGGAAGATGAGCATTTCTGACTGATTTTCATTTCTTTCTGATTTTTATATGCCACTGGTAAATGTAATTTCCATTCTTTAATATCCATTCACTTCACAGCTAATACTTTTCAAGCACCACAGAAGACTTGAAATTAAATCACATATATCTTTCTTATATGTGTTAAAGTGTTAGTATTAGGGATTAATGGGCTTTATTCTCAGTATCAGGATTATTCATTGATAGTATGTTAGTGACACAGGGGCACATTAACTCTTTTGAGCTGACAGGACATTAACAAACTGCTTCAGAGAATGAGTTATAATGATTTCAAATGTGAATTATACTTATGTTCTAATTTATTTACAGTGGGTAACTTATTCACCAACCTAAGATAGATTTTTCATATGGTTTCCTTTAGACTTACAGTATCTGCACTGTTAATAATACATACAAAATTTTATACTCTAGAAACTACCATAAATTTGGCAGTAAAGAAAATAAATAAGGCCTTATATATTTGTAATGATTCTGACTTACTAAGTATTAGAGAGCAATTTGTATGTCCAATGAGAACTATTATCTTAATTGGTAGAGCAATTCTTGTGTGTGTGAAGAAAATAGCCTCAAACCCACCTTCTGATAAAATCATAAGGTTTTTTCAAATATTCTATAAGCATGATACATGAACTATAATTTATTATTATTTTCCCTTAGATTAGTTTAGATTTGGGCACTATTTTAGTGTTTACATCCTCTGGTATGTGTTTCATTACTTTACTTTGGTGGAAATATTTTAGTAAATAACTTAGATGATATGAGAGAATAATTTTTGTAAATCTGTGCTAATAACCTATCCTCAGTATGTGCATTTTGAAACAAATTATAAAAATTCTTTCTATATGCTGCTCTCAGCTGCTTATATCTGACTTTTAAATATTCGCCCACCAGCCTGGTTCAGTTAATTCTGATATCGCTAATGATACCACCTCAGGAACTGATCTGCTGTTCGCCCAGTAGAGGAGTTACGTATTGCCTTTTGAAGAATGACACCTTAAACCACAGCCTTGACATTTGGCCTATCTTTTAATGGCTTGAGATACAGCTCTTAAGAATAATCTTTATCGTTCAGAATAATTTTGGACATTCTGACTTTTAGCACTAAACTCTACAGAAAGAGTTTAAATATATGGGAAATAGGGTTATATAATCTAAATTGCTATCATTCCAAAGACATTCTCATGGGTATTTCTATTATTCCCAGAGAAGAATCCTTAGAAGCCTTCCCTTCTTTTGCTTTTCAGTTTCTGGAAGCCAATTTTGATGAGTTTTATATCTGCCATCTGACAGTACTGTTCTCAAACTCAACTTAATATTTTTTCTCATAAGTTTATAAGTTAGGGTTACATAAAAAGAAAATGAAATTAGTTCTTAGCATTGAACTGAAGACATTCTATTGATGGCACTGTGTCGTTTCTATTTCTTAGCCAGAAAATCTTAAAATATCGACTACTTCTTTACCCTTCGCATCTCTTTAGTCACCAAATCATAGTTTTTCTCTATAGTGTTTCTGATATGAATCCCTTTCTTCTATTCTCACCGTTACCAGCACAGGTTGTCTGTTATTATACTATATTATTATCATTGCTTCTTAGCTGGTACTTTTATTTCTAAAACCAACCTGCTTCAATTAATCTGCCATAGTGCTAAGGGAGCCCAGTGTTCCTAAAATGCGACTTCTTTCAAGTAACCTTTGCTGCCTTCAAAACTGTACATTGGTTTCTTATTCCCTGTCACATGAAATCTAACTGCCTTTGCATACTTGTGAAGGCTCTCAGTAATTCAGCCTACTTCACCTATCTGATATCCCATAGGAACCTCTGTTCCTGCCAGGTTGACCTCTATACTATCTCCTCTCATATAATATACTCATACATGTACCCTTGCTTCATTTATGCTGTTTCTCTCTTCTATACTCTCTTCTTTCCTCTCTGCTTATTTGTATCCCACTCATTCTAGAGGGCAAAGTTAAATTTCCTTGAGGCCTTCCTTTTTCTCTGTGTTATCCATACTGAACAATTAATAGGTTATTCACTATATTCATTCTATCCTATAAAATGATTTTTTTAAAAGATTTTATTTATTTATTCATTAGAGACACACACAGAGAGAGGCAGAGAGACACAGGCAGAGGGTGAAGCAGGCTCGATGCAGGGAGCCCGATGTGGGACTTGATCCCGGGTCTCCAGGATCACACCCTGGGCTGAAGGCGGCGTTAAACCGCTGAGCCACCTGGGCTGCCCCATGAAATGATTTTTTAAAAAGTGGAATATATACATGGAGTATATATATACTAGCATTACAGATACAAGATGTCTTATTTTCTTCCACTCAACAATTCCACTTCCAGGAATTTGTGCCCTCTCTAACTTTTTAGCTAGAAGTAAGTATGTTCACTGCAGCAGTATTTGGAAACAACTAAATACCAATGCCCTAAGCTTCTCTTATGGGCAAGAGCCTTATAGCATACCACCAAATTTAATAGAGTGCTAAGTACATGATACAATGTTTTTTTTGTGAGTTTTTACAAAGCTTTCTCTGTATTTTGTAATAACAGTAACAGACGAAAATAAAATCCAAATTTGCTGCTTCTCCCCATATTTCCAAAATCCCGAATCTTTTCAAGAAAAGATTATATGTTTTTAATTCCATCTAGTATGTAGTCAGACCAAGAAACTTTTTGTATTAAGCTGACAATGAAATGGCTAGGAGGAAAGGTATTGCCAGCTGTAAAGGAATAGTTGAAAGAGTTCATCTTACTCATAATTGTTACCTTTTGCCAAAAAGTTTTCATAGGCAGCATGCTTCTAATGCTATGTACATACACCCAAAGTCTTAAACCATTCATATTAACCTGTCAAAAGTGCTGGTCCACTATTTTGACATGCTTACTGAGAACAGTAGATGACTTACTATCCTCAAAGCAAGCTATTAACTCCTGTCTAAACTTTCTCAATCTGAACTACTGTAAGGCAGCTCTTTGATGGGATGCACACTCTGCCTTTTTCAGCTTCACATCATTCTGCTCTATTGTGTGCCTTTGAGGGCTATAAAAAAGCCATATTTAAAAAAGGATAGAAATTAAGAATAATTTTTCTTAGTCCTTGTGCCATAAGAAGTACATCCAAATTAAATTCCTGCTATCACTATATATCCTTATATATACCGCTTTTATAATTTAGGTCCTTCTTACCATAGAAAGTATTTATGGTAATGTATTTTATAATTAGAGAACAAGATGAAATATTATCTATCTACTCTAAAAAACCCTGCACCATATTTCTTTTTCATATACCTGAAGAGATTTAAAATCTGCAGTTCTCCAATGACACTTCTATAACCAGTCTAATTGTTTTTCTAATTAATAGAAACCTTTTCTCGCAATTCTAAATACCTTTTAACTCAATAATTCCACTTCCAGGAATTTGTGTCTCCTGCAATAACTACAGATATGTACAGATATTAAGCTGCAAGGATGTCCACTGCAGCAGTATTTAAAGCAACTCAATAGTAACAATAATGAATTAGTTAAATAAATTATGGTACAGCCATACGATATATTTAGAGCTATTTAGACCACTTAGTAAAAGATTATGTATAACATGAAGGTATTCATCATATATTAAGTAAATTAGGTCATAAAATTGTATTTCATTTATGAAAACATTTTGTAAGAATGCCAAGTTGCTTAGTGATACTTAAATTCTTTCAAAAATTAATGTAAATGATTTTAGTAACTTGAAAAAAATATATATTATGATTAAAAAGCATTTTTAAAACGTGTGGCCTATCAAAACAGCATTAATTAACATGTCTCTTGGTAAAGATGAACACATGCAGATAATAACTAAAGTGAACAAGAGGGTGTTTATTTTTTTTTTAATTTTTTTTTATTTATTTATGATAGTCACAGAGAGAGAGAGGCAGAGACACAGGCAGAGGGAGAAGCAGGCTCCATGCACCGGGAGCCCGATGTGGGATTCGATCCTGGGTCTCCAGGATCGCGCCCTGGGCCAAAGGCAGGCGCCAAACCGCTGCGCCACCCAGGGATCCCAAGAGGGTGTTTAAAAGAGAAAAATGTAACCTCCTTCTTTCTCTTTCTATTCTCATTTATTTTTTGCTGAATTCTCCCCAGGTATAGGAGTCCTATGAGACTGACAGAGCTTAAAAGTAATGTGTAGCTGTGAAGTATTTATATTCAGTATACATGCTATTCACAGTTTTATAATTTTATTTCTTTTTTTTTAAGATTTTATTTGTTTATTCATGAGACACAGAGAGGTGGGAGACATAGGCAGAGGGAGAAGCAGGCTCCCAGTGGGGAGCCGGTGTGAGACTGATCCCAGGACCCTGGGATATTGACCTGAGCCCTGAGCCAAAGGTCGAAGCTCAACCACTGAGCCACCCAGGTGCCCCTATAATTTTATTTCTTATGCTAGAAATTTCTCAGAAGAATAAATGGAGGGGAGATATGCCATACAAATATTTATTCTGTTGTTTTTTAACATCACATATTAAGGCTGTACAATTTTGTTAAGTATTTACAATATTTTAAAAAATGATTTGAATTGAAAGAGACAGATTTCCTTACACAGTCAAGGCTCTCTCAGGTACTTCTCTTTCATCTCCCACACCCTAATGAAGCCAATCCAGCATCTAAGCATTCAAGCCTCATTGTGTTTGGATCCTGTTTGTTCTGTCTATGCAGGATATTTACTTTGGAAGGGGAGATTAATGGCTGAAGAACATGACTAAATAGCTTATTTGCGAAGATAAACCAACCTGAATTAGTATTAAGGTATAAAAACACATTGGACTACTAATTAATAAAAACAATCTTTTGTTTAAAAGAAAAAAATCCACAAAGACCATGGTTATAAATATTTCTAATGCTTTTTCTAGCAGATAATCTTAAATAATAATAATAAAAAACCTCAAATAAGCAACCCAAGAGAAGGCAAGCTGCCTTATACAATTCCACAATATAACAAGTCTGACGCTGTAAGAGAAAAAAAAACACAATTTCTCCATTAAAAAATAATGTAAGCTAAGTTTTAAATGGGGAAAAATGTTCATAGTACATTTAATAAGAAGCTGATAGATTTACTATCCTAAGAGGTCTTAAAAATCAATAAACAGTCCAATACAGAATGGGAAAAAGTCATGAACAGGCAATTCAAATGCAAAGAAAAATATATTGTGAATAAAAAAAAACATAATTAAAGCAGTGTATATTGAAATGAGATGTAATTTTTTATCTTTCAGATTGGAAAGTTAAAAATTTTAATAATACCAAGTAGTAGTAAAGCTTGGGGAAACAACATTCTTATAAATTACTAGTTATTGATATAACTTTTTAAGAGAACAGTTTGGCAATACTTAGAGTTAAAAAGGTACTTTTTTTGAAACTTATGTTTTTCATTTCTAGGAATTTATCCTATCAATCTGTGAAAAACTATATATAAATATGTTTAAAGGAGGCTGCTCACATGTAACAGTTTGTAACAGCAGATTAAAAAAAAATAAACAAGCCCAAATTCCTTTCTTATAGAATTTGCATTTTAGTCTGCAAATATGCATAGAGCTGCAAATAGGCTCTATATGCATGGAGCAATTTTTAAAGATTCAAATTATAATTTTATAATGTTTTGATTGGCTAGAAATTAACAACTGGTGCTTATATTTTTAAAGTCTGTAAGGAAGTTGAGAATATTTTAGAGACTAATTTCAAAGTTAATTTTTTTAAGCACCATATAAACATACACATTTGCCTTCACTTTTCTTGGACACATCAGTACAAATTGTTATTCACGAGACAAAATGCTTTGCTTAAAACAGTGATCACATTAACAGAATTGTGAGGAAAAAGTCTTTAGGGAAAAGGCCAAAATAACTTGCATTTGGGCTCCAAGAAAACCTGATGCTCTAAAAAATATTTTTAATTGTTTCTATAGTTTGTCTTCTCCTTTAGTGGCCCATCCCTCAAAAGCCAGCTGGAGCTTGTAATAAAAGGACATCTTTTCCAGATAAAACCACAAATCCCTCTTTAAAAATCTTTAATGTGTTTCTTTTTACTTAACCCACTAATAGGTGGTTATGCATCTCACTCCATGGAACTTAACTGACTTATGAAATTCCAGGAAAAAAACTTTTAACAACAATGAAATAAAGTTTCAGAGAAAATGTTGAAATATAGAAAGTTCTCACTTGTGACAAATTCCTGAAAATAAACTTAGCTTAGTCTATTAAGTTACTGCATCCACTGGTATTATAAAGCAGCATATATGTAACAACTACCCTGACCAGAGCATTGCATAAATATTAGCTTGGAGAGGCTAATATTCAATAAAATTATTAAAATTCCTCTTTTAATGTAGTTCTCACACTGTTGTGATTCCTCTGTTCCTAAATATTAAACAATTTTAGAGATGCCATAATCTTTTAGACACATTAAAGAAGTCATTAGAAATATTCTCTGCTTTTTTCCATTGATACTGCTCATTACTGAGGGATAGTCAATATGCCATTGTAGAGGAGTGGGTGAGATCTTTCCCTTTTAACTTCAATGATTGGTATCATACATATAATAATAATGTAAAATCTTCACCAGGCATTCTTACTGTTAATTTATCAGGTCCAACTACCTTTTTATGGAAAAGGCTATGTTCACTATATTCATAATCCCTTAATGTGTAATTCCAGAATTCATAAAGCTCCTAAAAGCCAAAAGATTTTTATAAGCTTGCTGCAAACTCTTGTAGCAGTAAAACCTGATTGAGGGTGACAATTCATATATTTCACTGCAGAAATATTCATGTGTTTGCTTATCTTGTGCTTCTCTAGAACAATTGGGGTTTTATAATAAATGAGAAAGTATATATCATATTACCTTTATAAAATTTGAAAAATTCTGAATTCTGAAACATATATAGCCCCAAGAGCTTTAAATGAAGGATGCAGATCCATTTAGGTTCTGTGTTGTTATTTCTTTAGTTGGTGAATATTGTACCTATGCCATAGCATATTTGATATTTCAAAATCATTCTGGGGAAGAGGCTGAATCCTTAATTTTACATCATTTTTCTATAGTATGTTCTTCCAAAGGGTAATCAAGACTTCTAGAAACATAACCCACAGAGTTAATGGAACATGCATGCTTTTTACAAATATAAACCTCCCCTGCCTGACCCAACTTTTCCTAGTGTCCCTACAGTACTATACATTTCTTCTATTATACTTTTTATTTGTCAATATCCCTTTCTAGAATATAAACTTAGTGATGACAGATGCTGCTTTGATCTTATTTACCAGTGATTTCCACTTGGTAGATACCCAGTGTCTACCTCAACACTTGATGAAAATAATATTTGAATTAGAGAGCAGAAGAAATAGTTTCAAAAAAATTTCTAAGTACCTTCGGATAATTCAAGGTACAAAGAAAAGCATGGGTACTATTCTCATTATTTAGAACTCCTTTTAGTATGATTTTACCAAAATATTTTAACAGCTGTCCATTTACTGACATTTCTATTGTGGAAATAATCATGCTTTTTATTATTTCAGCTTATTTTTGGTAATCTTTCATATTAATTATTGTAATTCCTTGTCATTTAAAAATAAGCCTCAGAGGTGCCTGGATGGCTCAGTAGGTTAAGTGTCTGCTTTAGGCTCAGGTCATGATCCCAGGGTCCTGGGATTGAGTTGGGTGTCAGGCTTCTGCTCAGTGGGGGGCCTGCTTCTCCCTCTCCCTCTGCCCCTGCTCTCTCTCTCATTCTCTCTCTCTCTCTCTCAAAAAAAAAAAAAAAGCTTCAGTGTTTAAATACTTATACTGAGGACTTTTTTTTAAAATTTATTTATTTATGATAGTCACACAGAGAGAGAGAGAGAGGCAGAGACACAGGCAGAGGGAGAAGCAGGCTCCATGCACCAGGAGCCCGATATGGGACTCAATCCCGGGTCTCCAGGATCGCGCCCTGAGCCAAAGGCAGGCGCCAAACTGCTGCGCCACCCAGGGATCCCTATACTAAGGACTTAATTTTTCGCTGAATTTCCATTGCTACTGAATTTTAAAAACTATGCTTAACATCATTAATAGCATCAATGTCAATAACAAATGGTTTTGAAGTGCCAATAAAATTGCTACATTTCAACATGCATCCAAATAATATTGACTGGTTTTCTACATTTACCATAGCTGAGTGCTTCCCCCAACCCCTGGCCCATTATTTTATTTTTCTCACTTTTACTAGTAGGGTTGGTTTAAATCTTGATTTAGATTCTCTGTATTCACTTAAAGGAAGTAAAAATCTAATTCCTCCTTCCTTGTTTCTTACATTAGTTAGCTGCACTAGAGTTTTAAAATAGAAATTTCTAAGTAGGAAGCTATCCAGAAATAAGAGCACCACACAGACAGATACAACTAAGTGCCCTGTTCACGATACATTAGTTTCTGAATATGTATGATTCT
Organism: Nyctereutes procyonoides; assembly: GCF_905146905.1. Lineage (NCBI taxonomy): Eukaryota > Metazoa > Chordata > Mammalia > Carnivora > Canidae > Nyctereutes > Nyctereutes procyonoides. The sequence goes on from NW_026575145.1 coordinate 10,321,145, forward strand.
TGGTACTTAATTTTGGATGAGGCTTTGGTTTCTTGACAAGTTCTGACCCTGTCGTGACCTTTAGTTTCTTTAGACAGGATCTTGTAGATTTTCAGAGGATTGTGATGATATCCTAAGGTCAGACTGTGACTGTGCATTTTCCCACAACTATCACTGCTCACAGAGCAGTAAGATTAACTGAATGTCTTACTGACCACCATTTTCAGCTACGTAAGGTCCAAAAAAAGTGACTTACCTTTTAAAAAAACTTCATGGAAGGCAGTTTCTGACATTCCCAATGGTTCCTGCCTCCTGGTATTCACACCACTGTGTAATCCCCTCCCCATTGGTGTGGAGTGGACCAACTGACTTGCTTCTAATGAATCGAATATGGCGAAAGTGATGAGATATTACTTCTGTGATTAGATAAAAGGCTATGACTTCCATTTAGCTAACTTACTCTCTTGCTTGCTCATTTGGATAAAGCTACCTGCTATGTCATTAGATGCTATATGAGGAGGCACACATAGCAAGAAACCAAAGGCCTTGAAGTCTTGCATGTGAAATGAATTGAGGCCTTAGTCTAAGAGCTTTTGAGAACTTAATCCTGACAACAGCCATGTGAATCATCTAGAAAGTAGATTTTTACCAGTTAGGCCTTGAGATGATGCAGCTTTGTGAGAGACCCAGTCAGAGGACCCAGCTAAGCTGCACTGAGATTCGTGACCCACAGAAACTGTGAAATAGTAACTGTTTTAAGTCACCAAGTTTTGGGGTGATTTGTTACATAGCAATAGGTAACTAAACTAATATAAATTTCAAAAACAAAACATTTTTGTTCTGAAACAAAATACAACATAAAATTATGGTTTCAAATTATATATGTCTGGTTAATATGTATCCATTATATCTTTTAATATGATACAAGTTCATCATTAGCAGGAAATACAAATAGCAAAGAAGATTTCTGGCACAAAATATTGGCAACCTATGTTTGAATGACAGAGTTTTAAAACCTAAACTGATCTTTGGCAAGATGGTTCAATGAAAACTTTTATCTTTATTTTTTTATTTTTTCAATGAAAACTTTTAGATAAAAATAATCTATACTATTGGAAGAAAAAATTTACTAGTGTTCTTGGATCATGGCTGGTATAGCAGCCATCAAACACAACACAGGATGTTATCAGGCCTCATATAGCCTAATGGTAAGATTATCAAAGAAGAGAACCGCAGGTTAGGGGTGTCTGGGTGCCTCAGTTGGTTAAAGATCTGCCTTTGGCTCAGGTCATATCAGGGTCCTAGGTTGAGCCCCACATCCAGATTCCTTGCTCAGTTGGGAGTCTGCTTCTCCCTCTCCCTCTGCTGCTCCCCCCACCTGCGTGCTCTCTCTTACTCTCAAATACTTTATAAAGCCTTAAAAAAAAAAAAAAAAAGAGAACTGCAGGTTATCCTCTTTTCATTAGAATTTTTTAATAATAAATATAACTAATATAAATCCCAAGTACTTTCTTAAATGGACTTATTAACATTTTGAAGGATTATCTGTTATAATATAAGTTTTTTGAGAACTTAAGACCTCAATAAGGAGGATGCCCACCTGATGTCCCACACACTACTCAAACTTGTAAAAATGTCTTTCCATTTCAACTCTGTTCTTCCTCTAGTTTTTCCAGCCTTAATAAATAGTATTTCCATCTATCAGTTTGCTCAAGACAAAAATTTGGGAGTTCTCCTTGATACACTTCATCCCATTCAGAAAGTCTACTATCTGGACACCACGTGTGTTTCAAGTCCCTCTTCTCTCCATCTTCGAGGACACTCCCCTGGTCCAAGTCACAATGATTTCTCCCCAGAGCTATTCCTTCTTAATGAGTCTCTCTACTTCCATTCTTGTCCTACTTCCACTGTTGCAATTTATCCTTCACACAGCAGCCTTTAAATCTTTTAAAAATGCAAATAAGAACATGTTCCTTGATTAAAATCTATCAATGATTTCCACTGCTTGTAAGATAAAGTTTAAAAATGGAAACTAACAGAAACATCTTAACAAGGGTTTCAAGGTTCTTCAAGCTCTGACTCTGCATAGAACACTATCCTCCTTTTCTGTTCCAAGCTGCCCTCTGGCCACAAAGATCCTCCTGAATTCAGTGTATCAAATGTCCCAAGTTCTTTGCTTCCGCTTCCACATGGAAGGTTTTCCTGTGGCTAATCTCCACTTATACTTCTGTTCCTAGCTTCTTCCCCTAACAGTGTCACTGCCATGACATACCGCAGCTGTTTACAAAATATTTGTTGAAGAGAAACATGAATAAAATTGTTCAAGATTGTGCTATTGTAATTACAATTGGGAAAATATTTAAATTATGGCCTTTCATCCATTAGGAATGTCTTCTTTCACCTTTTTTATTTAGAATGAAATACATTAGCTTCGAGATCAGAAAAAAATCTATTTATATTTGGCATGGTTATTATAATTCATCTATTTACCTCCTCAGTCAACCCAACTATAATAGCTTATGTTTAGGTTTTCACTTTATAATAACTAATTAAGACATCTATATCAATTAAGCCAATAATTAAATACAAACAATCACTAGTACTAGTAGTTAAAAGGGCTATTTCTGAAAGTGACGACATCTTTCAGGAAAATAATATCAAAGAAATGTCTTATCACGGAAGCACAATCTTAGACTTGACCAAATTTCATTGAGTAATAAAACATTACAATAAGAAGGAATTATTTTAAAATGAACAAGATGACATGATTGTTAAAGTAAATTCTTCAATGCTTCATCTTATGTTCTTTTAAACACATTTACTAATCAATGTAGTTTATTATGTTTAAATTGTCACTTAAATGTTATTTAAAAGCTTTTAATGCATTTTTGCTATCTATTATAATATGATACAGAAGATGTATGAAACCAATATAAAATTCAATTACTAAGGATAAAAATTTTATTAACAGGTCTCAGTTTCATTCCCTAAATAAGAAATATGATTCATATTTATTAATTTGTTCAAAGATATCACTAACATGTAGCTCTTCAGAATAATTAAAGTATATTTGTAGGATATAAACATTTTTATTGTTTTACTAGTTCACTGGATTTATTATTAAAAAATTATAAGCAACACTATGACCAATTTATACCACACAATAAATGATGTATTCTATGAAAGACAAATGTTTTCAGAGTCAATATAATCACAGCATACCTTTCGTGGACTCATGTGTTCATTTACAGTTTGCTTATAATTGCTTCATGATGATAGGAGTTTGTGCATTACAAAAAGACTTTATTTATTAGTTACAGAATATACTAAGCATACTCAGAAAACTGGAAAAGCTAGCTCTGGGACTAGTATCATATAACGGCAAGTTATAGAGTACTTCAGAGCAAAGTCGGAGTGTTGGCATAGGGAAGATAAATGGTGGAAACTGGACTAGCAAAGACTAATATTTAGTAAGTCCACTAACACAAGAAAATCAAGTCTTAGAGTTGTATACTCTGCTCATGATGAGAAAAAAATTTACTTAATTTTTAAAAGCATAGTTAATTATTCTATAATGGACTATTAAATTTCCTTTTTAAAAAATGTATTTAAAGATATGTACAGAAACCATTAACATCTATTTAGTATGCTCGAACACACACTTTTTCCAGCAAGTGATTCTTTTCTTTCAATAATTTATATCCTAATTTAACTAATTCAGGTAATTTATTTGACTTTATATATATTAGAGGGTTGGTTAATAAATAGTGAAAAGATTTTAAAATATATTTTTGAGAAAATAAATGCTTTTTAAGCAATATAAAATGTGTTAAAATGGACAAGAGTAAAAAAGGTGTGCAAAATTATACAATAAAATTCTCTAAAACATCACTTTTTCCTTTTGTAATTTAAAAATTCACAGGAGATCATGTAGTTAAAGGTGGTCAGTTTTTTCTGAGTTCCATTTTTGAAGCCCAAATATAAAATAATTATTTAATATTTTTGCCTTTTATGTTTTTAAAACATAATTACTTTGATAACTTGTGAGTGCTTATTAATAAGCAAGGTGGAGTTTCAGCAAAGATCAGCATAGCATGTTCATGTTTCAATCCCCAACTGAGTATAGCTGGTCAGCATGTTGTTTTTGACTATATATTTTTTCTTTCTCAGGTGTAAATTGTTTAATTTCCACCCTTAATGGACCACCAAATCCTTAGAGGAAGGAGAAAGTACACTGATGCTGAAACACAAATTAATGTGGGGCCTAACAACAAATCTGAAAATTTACCTCAATATTATTTTCACCAGCTTTCTAAATTGTGTTCCTTTGATCAACTACTCATATCACCTTATTTAGTAGCCGTTTCTTAAGAAAACACAGTTTAAGACAAAAAATACTGGAGTAATAATTAAACTTAATTAGTCTATACTTACTTTAAAGACCAAAATATTTGTGAAAATATGCCAGCAGATAGAGGCTGAGAAACCTTTATTATTTCCTTTTAAAGGGAGAATGTTAAGAATTCCAAATATCATCTCACAAGCAGTTATTTAATGTTACTAAATTTTAATCTACTTTTTAATACATATTTCATCCCTAAACTAAACAGTATACCTTAAGAAAACTTAATAAATTATGCTCTTTCTCATATAGTTGAAGGAAGTCAAATACCATGTGGTGTCACATATTATGAATATTAAAGATTGTACTTAAATAAAATTATAAAGCAATGCAAATTAACTTCTTATATTCACCAAAATGGATGCTCACAATTCTACCTTGATAATATGTATTACTACCAAAGGGATTCAAGAGTCAAGAAAGGCTGGGAAACACTGCTGTAACACTGCTGAGTTTTTTCATCATTTTAAACCCAGAAAAGTTTCAATTAATGATGGAGGAAGCGAGTCACTGATATTCATACTGCCAAGTGAAACGCAGCAAGCTAGAATAACTGGTTAGTTTTATTAAGGTATCTTATTAAGATGGCTTATTAAGCTACTCACCATTGTTTTCATAGGGCTTTAGGCTGATACTAAACTTTAAAATGTAGGATTCTTTCCTTCCTAACTTTCATAAAAGTCATATATAATTAGCACTGAATGAAATTTTCTAATGTCAACATTTCAAATTTTGATTAACAGGGAATACAAATCAACCTCATTCAAGTTTAATTCAAAAGACTGGCAACATCCTTTGGGAGACTAGTGGAGATAATATTCAATGCACCTTCAAACTTCAGACTAAGCCAAGGGTCTACAAAGTAAAAGTAATATTCAACTTATTAAGCTAGCATCGTCACAGTAATTTTCTCTACCTGAGTTATGTTTGACTCATAAAAACCATATATTCTCAAATTGAAATAAACATTTTGGGTCCGGTATACCCTACTGTTGATAGATATGATGACTGATCTACACAGATGATCAAAATAAAGACAAAGCAACAGTTGACAGAAGGGGTGTGGGTAATGACTAGGATGTAAGAAACAGACATTCAGACAATGGTAGAAACTCTGGACAGTATACAATTAAAAACCCAGTGAAATTCCATACAGTGGAAGAACAATGGTTGTTCAGCTCTATTATAGTATTATCATTTCTGAACATGAAACACCAGTCAGTAGAAATCATACAAGCTTGGATAACTTAGTTAAGTTTTCATTATTATGTTTTGAATAAGGGTAAACCAGGAGTGGTTTTTTTTCCTCCAGCATTTTCGTTTTCATCTTTTATGGTGTATTCAGGGCTAGAACTAGGGTGAGATGCGGCACTCAATTTGGTGAAAAATTTAAGGGGGTACGAAAAACCCGCAGTAATCAAAATAAGTAATATTTCAATCAATATTTAAAAAATAAAAGTTAACACAAAAATTTCATGATAAATAAAATATCAAAATTTAAATAAAGAAAGGATTAGTACCCTCTATAATACTGATAAAATTCCTTAGGTAAAATATCTTTATATTGTAATGAGTTTCTTTAAAGAATGAGTTTTTTTTTAAAGATTTTATTTATTTATTCATGAGAGACAGAGAGAGAGAGAGAGAGAGAGAGAGGCAGGCAGAGACATAGGCAGAGGGAGAAGCAGGCTCCATGTAGGGAGCTGGATGTGAGACTTGATCCCAGGACTCCAGGATCATGCCCTGAGCTGAAGGCAGATGCTCAACCGCTGAGCCATGCAGGCATCCCTAAATGATGAGTTTTGATAAAAGGGTGAATGGTTTCAGTCTATCTACTATCATTTACATAAGCACAGAATATTTGAGTAAAAAGATTTCTAAAGTGAGTTTAAATAATAAAGCCCTAAATATTGTTCGAAGGTACTTGGCATTCTAAATCCCCACGTTTAAGCCCTCTCTGATTTTTAAGCTCTAAACTCCTTGCTATATGCAAGCAAGTTTTCCCAAACTAGACTGATTCTAGTATCAAACTAACTACTTTTAACTCACTGTATGGCTGATGATCTTTGCTTGAATTAATCACCCTGGGGTATATAAGGTGATGATATTCTATTATTCTAACTACATTTATGGACTGCCATTCTTTTATACAAAAGAACTTCTTCCTTTCCATCCTCCATTTTTAAAGTATATTTATAGGCTTTAAAATATACTTTAAGTATATTTATAGACTGTAAAAAATATCCTCTAATCAAATACTCTCTTTTTCTCCCCATGCATAAATTGTACCAAATATGGAGACTGGGAACCTTTCCAAGCTGGCTCTTGTGTCCTTTCAACATGACCCTGTTAGTCTTTGAGTACTTGCTTTCTGGCATGAAAAGATACTCTATACTCACTGTACTTTCCCTTCTCCAGACTTAGGAGCTCTTTCCCATCTACTTCAAAAGGCTAATAACTTATTAGTTTTGGGTTTATCTTTCTTATTCCTTTTATGCCTATTTTTTGCATAAAAGGTAGAATACTGTAAGTACTTGATTTTTTTTCCAGTTAGGAATATGTTCTGAAATCACTATCAGTTTATAGACTTCCATTCTCTCTCTCTCTCTCACAGTTGAATTGTATTCTATTAGATGAATATGTCATGGTTTTTTCAACTATTCTGTTTGGATTGCTTATGTTTGCTATTAAAAACAATCCTATAGGGGCACCCAGGTGGTGCAGTTAGTTGAGTCTCAGACTCTTGGTTTCAGGTCAGGACATGATCTCAGAGACCTGGATTCAAGCTTTAATCCAACTCCACGCTCAGTATGGAGTCTGCTTGAGATTTTCTCTCCCTCTCCCTCTGCCCTACCACTATTATCTCTAGCTCTCTCTCTCTCTCTCCCTCTCTAAAATAAATAAATAAGTAAATAAATAAATAAATAAATAAATAAATAAATCTTTAGAAAACAAACAACCAATCCTATATTTCCTATGTTGTTTCATATTCATGGAGGTATATATTCAGGATGGATTACCTAGAAGCATTTTTCCTTTGTATACATGGACCACATCTTCTTTATCCATTCATCTTTCAACAGACACTGAGGCTCCTTCCACAATTTGGCTATTGTGGAAATTGCTGCTATAAACATTGGGGTGCAGATGTCCTGCCATTTCACTGGCAAATTGAACAGCAATAAAAAATAAATTTATATAAAAAAAGCATTTTTCCTTAGTCAAAATGTAAATGCATATGTAATTTTGTTAGATATTATCAAATTCTTGTCCACAGGGGTTTTACCATTTTGCTTTCTTACTAGTAATGTATGAAAATGCATAGAATCCCTTTTACTTCTAATTTCCAAGATCTTTGTGAAGAATCTCTTTTTTCAGAGTTATATCGTATTTACTTTATGTCTCTGAGGCTAAAATTTATTATTTTTCTCACTTTACTATTTCTAGTTCCCAAAAGGTGGTTATAACTTTTTATTTAAAATGTAGAAGTCAAAGATATTCTTTAGTCAATGACTTACATTTATAGAGCACCTTATACTTTTCAAAATACTTTTATGTACACACATCTTATTTGATCCTCACAGACATGTTTTGAAGTATAGGGCAAGTAAATCAGTTTCACCTTCCAGATGAGGACTGAGAAGAAACATAATTTAATGACTTCTACATACTCAGTTAATGACAATCAAGGGTCTTGTTAGTTCACTGATATCTCTACTAAGTTGTCTCGCCTTTAACTTTCAATTCTAGTGCTTTAATTTATTATATATTAGTGTCACTTATTACATAAAAGTATTAGGCATACAGACTTACTAATTATATTTACTTCACAAGTAGTAGAAATGTGAAAGCTATTAATGAATTATTTATGTTCATATGTTAAGCTTATTTTGGATATTAAAGCTTAATTCTTTTGAGGTTAGCTTATAAGTTTACAAACTATAAAGTGCTAATCATGTCTAATAATGTAATTTATTCTGGAAAAATATAGCATATTTTAATTCAAAGTAAGACTCAGTTATGTAAGCAGTAACAAGTTAGAATGCAGTGAATTACCTTTTCACATATTAGGAATTTGTAAAACTGTAGAAAATCAAATCCAATGTAGCAAAAATGTAATTGCAAGACTGCATTAAAGTTCAAAGGCTCTCTTTGTACTAAACAATGTCTCTTAGCATTCTCTGAAAAGATAGGGGAAAAAGTTCTCTTTCAAGTATAAAATATTTTGGCCTAAATTTTTAATTAGATTGATTCATCCTTGAGAATGATAATATATATTTATCCTATCAAGTGAGTCACAAGGAAATATTAAGGATGACACTAACAGACATTATAAATTGAGAATCCTCAAACGGAAGCAATGAAATCAGTAAGTGTAGATATAAACCCTGATTTTGGTCTCTTTTCCATAATGTAAACTCTCTTCCATGAAACACAATCTGTATGTTAAAGATGTCATTTATTTTTGAAGTTGAAAAATAACAAAAAGACTTTAGACCCACATATAAAAGGTACTCTTTTTATCCTTTTCTGAGACATTGACCTGTATACTCATTTAAAAATGAACACCACATCTTTACGTTATTAAATCTTTGTTTTGATCTATTAGTATTCACCAAAGTGCCATTTTATAAAACCTCACACTGAATAGACAAGGCTGGAGGTGACCATCTGCAGCTTTAGAGACTGCGTTTGAATTGATGAAAAGAGCTTTGTGTTTTCATTGCCAAGTTTGATTCTTCCAGTCATTAGGCATTCCCCTCAGATCGCATCAATGAAGCCGTGCTCTCTTACACCCATGTGTTAAATTCTCTTCTCCTCATGGTTTCCTTTGCCAGCTCTACTCAAGAATGACTATTGGGTCTTAGCCACATTCTTCTCACAGCTGTGTTAAAAAAGAGCATCAGAAAGTCTTCCTAAAACCCATATGTGTATCTGGTCAGTTCTCTGTCTTGGGGTCACCTCACATTGTGGTGTGATTATACAGAGATTCATTCTTGTTCTTGAACTGTGCTACTCCCACCACTCTGGGAAAGATTAGGCCCTCCCGTCAGTAGTAGAGAACTTCTTGGAAGACTGATGTGAAATATACATAGCTCAGAAGGCAAACTAATTGAAGGAAGAAGATGTTTCAAGATTTTAATTGATAATAATGCTATATATATATATATATATATTTTATCATTGTGTAGCTTGTCGAATGGCAAACGGTAACATAAAGAGAAATAATGTATGCTTTTGTATGCTTTTTAGGATATTGCTATATGCATCAAAAAGAAAGTCAAATGAGAATGATATCCCAAGGACTATTAGCTTGAATGGTATAAATACCAAAACAATTAAAAAGTTAAAATGATCAAGTTTAGTAAGTTCCAAAATTCTGTTCACCATGTAATTTCTGGAGCCTAACTTTCACTTTTAGTCAGTCTTTACACAGAAACACTTGACAGAGTAATTGATAGTAGTGAAACTCTTTTTTTTCTTTATACTTTTGTTAAGAAGTAAAGAAAAAAAAATATTTGTTGAGTTGCCCAAGAATATATAACAATATGACAAGGAAGATCACTTCAGCTGCTATTATATACTATATTATTATAGAATGACTTTTTCTTTTTAACTATAAATGATCAAGAATAAAGTTCATGTATGGACAACATTTATGATTTTACCACCAGGGAAAGCTACAGCTTACACTGAAATAAGCAAAAGATTTTCTTTCTTTCTTTCTTTCTTTCTTTCTTTCTTTCTTTCTTTCTTTCTTTCTTTCTTCTTTTTTTCTTTCTTTCTTTTTTCTTTCTTCTTTCTTTCTTTTCCTTTCTTCTTTCTTTCTTTCTTTCTTTCTTTCTTTCTTTCTTTCTTTCTTCTTTCTTTCCTTCCTTCCCTCCTTCCTTCCTTCCTTCCTTCCTTCCTTCCTTCCTTCCTTCCTTCCTTCCTTCCTTCTTTTTCTTTCTTTTCTTTTCTTTTTCATTAAATAGGCTCCACGCCCAATGTGAAGACCAATGCAGAGTCCAAATTCAGGACCTTGATATCAACCTGAACTGAGAATCAACTGAGAACTGAGAACTCAAGAATGGGACTCTTAAGAGACTGAGCCACCCAGAAGCCCTGAAAGATTCTTTTATTCTGTATTTTTCAAGGGCCACATGTGCACATGGGCAAATCCCTTAGTGGGGAGAAATAATCAAACATGGAATGTTAGAATCCAAGTAAAACTGTTATTTCTACTTATTCTTGGGTTCAATTTAGTTTTTTTTTAAATCATATTTTGGGAATAAAACCTATACCTAGTAAGGAAGTATATATCCGATTTTAGTTGCGTATATTGAATTTTTATTAAAAGAAAACCAGACTTTGATTTATATAAAAATGTAGACCTTTCTATACTACTAGGGAGATACATCATATTAAATTTTCCATGTGTTTAAGAACAGAAAAAGCAAAGGAGGAAGTTCTGAGTGAGCTGTCAAGTATAATGAGGCTGAGCAACATCCTAGCAGGAATAATGAAAATTTCTTATTGATGAGCACTGGGTAGGTATTATATAAGACTGATGAATCACTGACCTCTACCTCTGAAACCAATAATACATTATACGTTAATTAACTGAATTTAAATAAAATGAAAAAATAAAATTTTTACAGTAGCTTCCCTTTTCTCTTCCTGACTACAAAAGTATCCTAAAGTACACTGGTGGTTAGTGCAAGTAAGTAAGAAAATTAAAATTACTTTCTATATCGTATTTTTATCAATTCTAAAACTACTCTCAGATAAGATGGATGAATGAGTTCTCCTGTCTTCACAGAAGTATCTAGAAGCTCTGTAGCCCGTTAAGGGTAAACAGTAAGAAGGTTTCAACTGGAGCTAAGAACAGAATCAAGGGAAAGGATGCTTGTCAGATCATATGGCCACTCTAAGGAACTACAATTTCATATAAATGTGTGAAAATCACATTTGAATGTTTCTGAAGCATAAGAACTCCTTTTTTTTTTTTTTTTTTAACCTGTCAAGTTTTGGTTAAAAAGCATATGGTCATTGTTAAGTGGATCCTATAATTCCCCTAAAATAACAGGAACATTATCTATTTTAAATTTTTTTTATTTTTTTTATTTATGTATGATAGTCACAGAGAGAGAGAGAGAGAGAGAGAGAGAGAGAGAGAGAGAGAGAGGCAGAAACACAGGCAGAGGGAGAAGCAGGCTCCATGCACCGGAAGCCCAATGTGGGATTCAATCCTGGGTCTCCAGGATTGCGCCCTGGGCCAAAGGCAGGCGCCAAACCGCTGTGCCACCCAGGGATCCCACATTATCTCTTTTAATTACTGTAACATTGGGATTAATGAAAAACAATAAAAATTCCTGCATTTTATTTAGTCTTAAACTGAAACAGCATGGATCTCTCCCATATTTTACTCTTCTGTTCTTTTTCTCTCATTCCTTTCCATTGTACTCATCTGAAACATGTTTCATCTATCTTAGTAGGCAGAAATGCATATTAATTAGCTCAACTCTAGATCACCTATTTGAAGATAGGTTCTGAAATGAAGAAGCAGATCGAATGTAAGCAGCTGTGTTGTAATTTAACTTTTTAGTCCCTATTTTCATGTTCTTTATGCTCTTTATGATTCATTCCATAAAGTTAACCATTAAGGGAACTTATCAGAGAAAGTTAAGATTCTTAGTTTTGAGAATTTCTTTTCTTCTTTAGCCTGCATCCTTCACTTTCCATTTCATTTGTCAAGTTCTGGGTTAGGCTTCAATTTCAATCATCCTACATTAATCCTTCCCTGGTAGAGAGGAATGTCATAGACAACTAACACTATGTTTCTTTTTTGTGTCAAAGTGACACATTCCCTAAAGATAAAGGTGTTAGGCCAACTCTTTAGTTTTTATAAAGAAATGAATATAATACATATCTATCAAATGTGAGAGGTATCTCTGTATTTATATATAATAAAAGTAGCTCTAAAGAAATCTACTTTATGTGCTCAATGGATGAGAAAGGTGATCCACTATACAAATATATAATGGAATTAAATTCTTTATAAAATACATACTTATTTGATAGTGTGTAAGAAGCCTTGTATTTCATAAGTTAAATATGTATTTAATTTAAAAACATGTGCTATAATTTACAAATCCAGAGTATTAAATTCTTAAAAAACATTTCATGTGCTCAAGAATAAAAATTAGGCATGTTAGATGCTGTACATCTTAATGATTACTTAGGAGTCATATGAAGCCATTTTCTACATATAAATAATAGTATCTAATTGGATCTAGATTTGGAAGCTGCCTTCCAGAGCTGATTGGGAAGTTTATTTGTACATAAACTATCAGGAATAAATTACTTGACTCATTATGTGCTGAGGTATGTATTATATTTCATAGAGCTTTTAAATCTTAAACAAAAAATAAATTTTGAAGAGCAATTTCCAGAAGTTTTAGATCCTCCCATTTATTAACAATACTAATAAATCAAAGTGATTTTCAACTTCATATTAATTAATGACTTAAACCTTGTGCTGAGTTGAGAACTTATGAAACTTATTCTTTGATTCAATCAACAAGAATTTACAAAGCATTCAGATGTTTGTACTGTTGCTTTGATATTTATAGTCCAACTAAGAATTTATAAAAAAAAATCACAGGTAAAATTGGCAAGAAGCAGAAAAATTTTAGTGAAAAGAAAATACAACTATATAACACCTTTTGTATTAAACTATGTAAGGATATTTTACCACAATTAGTTTTCATTATGGTTCAAATCAGATTCTGGAGCCAGCAGCAAAATTAAAAAGTTTAGTGACATTTTTTGATGAAAATTGTAGGCTTTTTTTTTTTTTAAACCAAGAAACTGTGGAAATGCTCTGTTCCCCTTCCCAGCACTCAGAGTCATCTACCCTGTTTTATAATTCAACCTGCAAACAGATTAAGCAGCTGAGTTTGTGGAAAGTATGTTTGCTCTACGCTAAGAACCCTTGTGTGACACTATGGCGACTCCCCTGACACCTCGAAGGGAACTACAGACAGTTCCTCATCAGCAGGGAAACCAGGCTGAGAATTCACAATTTCTTTGTGACCTCAACTTCTTCACAGAAATCAGTATTTGACCAAGAGGCAGGAAAGACTTTTTGTTAGCTTACATGTCCTTCTTCTTCTTCTTCCTTTCTTTCCTGTCAATACCACTCAAAAACTCAGGGTGCCCTATATTTCAAAAGGAAATGTTTTATGCTGATCTTTGGTATTTTCATTATGCAATTAGGAATTAGGACACATGTAAATTTTAAGTATCTGATTTTTTTAAAAGTATGGAAAGAAAGAAAATTTTAGAAAGGGCTATATTCTTTCTTGAAAACATGTTTAAAAGTGCTGAATTTTTGTCCTGTATCTTTTTGTCTGACCTATTTATTATAGTTATAGTTTATGAGGGATTTGAATCATATCAGTGTAAATCTGGCCCATAGTAAAGATGATATGCAACAAAAGTTACTTTATTGTAATATCTAGAAGCTTCTGAGATCTTCTAACCTTATAAGCCTGGTTGTAAATACTTTCAAGTAATTACGTGTAGCTTAGGTATGTTAAGTATAGTCAAATATATTTTTTTAAATCCTTCAGAAAACTTTTGTTCTAGGTTACAAGAACTATAGCTACAGACAGAACGACAGATGGGAAATAAAATCTAGTGTAAAGAACAACTGAATTTAAATCTCCCGTGATGATAAAAATATCACTTAATGGATTTGTGTGTCAGTTTTCTTTTAATAAATGAAGATTATGGATGGTCCTTGGCAGAATCATTAAGAGAAGTTTCTCTTACAAAGTTACTATGCTCTTAACCTGCTCTTTAGTTCCCTCTACTTCCACATAGCTCACCAAAACTAAGTGCATTCAGCATCAGCTAAAGAGCAACCTAAAACCAAAATGACAATGTGTTCTTCTTCCACAAACATATACAATTTAAAAAGAGAAGTACCTTAACCTTGCTTGACACAAGAGAATGGATTTCCACTGGTGAAATTTTAGGCTTTATGTCACCTGGGCCACGAAGCCAGTTTTGGACAATGAGGTCTGGCACTCTTTATACTTTCCCTCTATCAGTGTTTCTGCCTATAAATATTTGTTAGCTTATAGATGCTAATTCTGTATCACTTTCCTTTCTAGGAATACTCCTATAGGCTAAAAAAAATTTAAGAAATTCATTTGACTCTAAAAAATTAAACTTAAAATTCTACAATTATTAGAAATAGTATATAGTCTCTCTCTATTATTACTGAAGATTTCAGGTCTTGTAAATGTAATTAAACTTCATGGAAGTTGGTGGATAGGACAAGGGTTAAAAGCTCACTAAGAAAGTCAGACACCATAGGAGTAGTGGTCGCAGTGAGAAAGGCAGGCAGGAAAGCCACAAAGGTCATTCTTTTCTATGAAATTCTTCTACCAGCATTGAGTACTGGGTTGGGACAAAAAAGATTTTTTTTTTTTTAATCTAGGACCGAAAGTAGACCATATCACTTTTGAAATTTTCCTGTGTATTCCTGATCTGATCTGCTCTTACTTTATGCTGTTATCCCATCAACCTATTAAATTGTTGTAGTTCATTTGTTCGTAAGTGTTTACAGAGTACCTACTTTACAGCAGGCATCTGTGTGAATATTTGGAAGAGGTGTGGATACAAGGATGGAGAGAACACTGTCTATGTCTTAGGAATGCTCAATGAGGAGTAATTTTACAGGGAGTGAAACAGAAACAGATAAACAAAGCAATTATAACACCTAGATCATGAAGACCTGTAACAAAGGTACGGATTAAGTACAATGAAAACAATACAAAAGATAAACATCACAGAGGTAATGTCAAGACTGGACTTTAAGGAGTAACAAAAATTTGGCTAGGTAATAGAGGAAATGGGAGGAATATGCTTTAAGAAGAAGAAATAGCTTGTGTACAGATACTGTGGTTGGGGTCATGGGAGGAAATGATACCAAAAAATGGGAGGCCAGGACAAGCCTCATATATGGTGCTAAGTTGTTTATGCTTTAGTGTGTAGGGGATGACAGCCTCTGAAAGATTTTAAATAGAAAAGTTATATAATCTGATTTCAGTTTTAGAAAAAATTAACTCTGGTGGGAGTGAGGAAGACAAACTTGAGAGCTAGAGGCAGGTAAACTAGTTTTGTGATTATTTCAATAGTCTAGATGAGGGATGATAAGGGCCTGAAATAGTGCAATGAGCAAGTGAGGATGGCATAAAGGGAGTCAGATGATTCTTAGGTGGTAGAGAAAACAGAGATTGACAGCAAAGTGAATGTGAAGAGTAAGAAAGAGTGAGGGAAGGAGGACGGTGCTGAAACTGCTGAAGACCATCACTGGGAAGGGAGATACAGGAGAATGGTGAGGACTTTAATTTCAGTGGAGGAATTTTTAACAAACATACTATGACAACCACACAAAAGGGAGTGATATCTAACTTTCTAGGAAGCTGAAAAAGACTTTGTAGAGAAGAATTACTTGAACTAGTCTTGCTAGTCTGATGAGTACAATTATACTAATAATATAATTTATAAAATGCTTATAATAAAGTAACTGGCACTGAATTAGGTATTTTACATGGCATCCAGTTTATTACTCATATCACACCTGCCTGAGAAGGCCGTATTACTGTCTGAAATTTTCAGCTGAGGAACCTTTGGTTCCAAGGGTTAAGTGATTTGTCCCAGATCTCACAGGTGATAAGTAGGAAAGCAGGGACTGAAGTCTAGGTTTGTCTGACTTGGCTATACAGCTTGCCTCTCTCCTCTATGCTGCACTGAATCTCATGGGATGAATGTTTTTCATGGGGTAAAGGGGGAAAAGGCTCCAAGCAGAGGAATATACATATATAAGGTATTTAGTCTTGAAAAGATTGAGCCCTTTTGAAGAATGGGACATTACAGTGTGGGATGAAATGGCAAGAGAAGGAGGGACTATGCAATGTGCATTGTTCTAAAGGCATTACACATTTATCTCATCAAATTCTTATAACATTATGAGGTGGGAGTATTATTATCCATATATTATGATCTGCACTAGCACAGGTTTTAAGATAAAATGTGCAAGTTCATGTACCTCTGCATTTTGAATACAGATCCTGAGATTTTAAACCACTATGCTATATTATTGAAGATATGTGAGCATCTTTACTTACTGTTTACCATTATTTTATATTAGTTTTATAATAAAAATATAATTAGAAAAAGGCCATTGAATTTAAAAGTTAGGAAATTACTGGTACTCTTAAAAAAGAACAATTTTGTATAAAAGCTCACCATTGTGTAGTGAGTAGCACAGGAGTGAATCAAATTGAAAGATTTGATAATGAATATAGATCAGTTATTCAAGAAATCTGGTGGTGAAAGGAAAAGGGGAAATGTGCACCTATTTAGTTTACATCGTAATTACTGCCCAGAATACTGACATATTTACAAAGGACCTTCAAAAATAATTGCTAAGAACAGTAATTTCAGATTATATGGAGAATACTAATACCATCTAACAAAGTCTTATAAGCTGGTTTCCTGGAAGGTTATCTCTTATATGCAATAAAAAGATTGATGCCCACATTAACTGCAATGAAGGTATACTGCCCAATTGAAGGCAGTTAAAAATAAAATATAGTGAATTGAATGCGAACAAGAAAGCCTCACAGTATTTCCTCTAGGTCTTACTGCTGGAAATTAGAATAAAAGATTCAACATTTAAATTTAAATTTAACATTTAAATAACATAATTGTTTCACTTAAACTCTGTCCATTGATTAGTGTCATTCCATTAAAACCTTTTGATCTGTCTGTGGTTAAATGTGAAGAATAGGACAAAATAATAAGTTTTTTTCAAAAGGTTAAACTGATTCAACTTAAAGCATTATCTGAAATGATGTTATTTCTACTTGGTATACAAAGTTTTTTTAAAATTATTTCTTACAAAATAATAATACTAGTTGATAAAATCTAAAAAATAAAAGTTGGCATTTCCAAAGATTTTACAGAAATTTAATTGGTCTCTGGGGAACAGTTTTAGGGGATTTTAGTCATGTATATAAATTAAAGAATTACATGTAAAGAAAACTCTGAAATTGTAATTATTTGTAGACTTTAAGCAAGTAGAGCTAACAAATACTGTCAGAAGTTACTGATTTGTAATTTACAATGAAATGAGACCTATCTATGTTATCTTAGTGTTTTTAGAATGTTAATGTATATTGTGAATAATGGGATATGGTTTCCGACTGAACATAAAAATAATCTTTAAACCTACAAAAATTAGAATACTTACCATAAATCATAAATTTCAGGGCATTCTGACTGTAAAGATTTTTTTTTTAATTTTTTTTTCAATTTATTCATTTATGATAGTCACAGAGAGAGAGAGAGAGAGAGAGAGGCAGAAACACAGGCAGAGGGAGAAGCAGGCTCCATGCACCAAGAGCCTGACGTGGGACTCGATCCCAGGTCTCCAGGATCGCGCCCTGGGCCAAAGGCAGGCGCCAAACTGCTGCGCCACCCAGGGATCCCTGTAAAGATTTTAATATGCATAATTCGTAATCTGTTTTAAAATGGGTCTTAACTATAGATTTATCTGACTTTGGGCTACCATCCAAAACATAATTTCAGGGACTCGGGTGGCTCAGGAGTTGAGCATCTGCCGTCAGCTCAGGGTGTGATCCTGGAGTTCTGGGATCAAGTCCTACATGGGGCTTCCTGCAGGGAGTTTGCTTCTCCCTCTACCTATGTCTCTGCCTCTTTTTCCGTGTCTCTCATGGATAAATAAATAAATAAATAAATCTTAAAAAACAAAAAACCATAGTTTCAGGGATATTGGGTAAATGGTTGAGATGATTTATTGTCAAATAAAAACTAAAGAAGTAAGAAACTTTGAAGTTAGCACTACTTCATACTGTGAGACTGAAAACAAATTAAGGAAAAAGGTAGGAATTGAAGGCAATTAAGTGTATGAATGAGATAATGCTGTTAACAATACATAAAGATGGGATCAGTTAAAATGACAAGTTCCATTCCACTAAAGGTGCCTTAGAAATTCTGCTAGTGTTCAAGTTCCTTAAATTAACAGGTGACGTCTTTGCATGATATGTCCTATGTTAACATTTTGCTAGCTATTGTAAAGACTGATTGATTTTATAGCTTTATTTAAATTTTAACAAAAATGCAAAAATCACTGAAAATAAACAAATGTAATTATACACTGTGAAAAGCTGTACTGAATACTTCAGAAGAACAACACATGAAAACTAATTCCACTGGAACGATTCCATGTGCCTCAGATTATAGAGTCACATATGATCTCAACTCAAGCAGGATTATCACGAAGTTAAATGAGTAAAGTTGATTACTTAACTGCCTCTTCCCCTTGCCAATAACTTTACTTATTACCTATGAAACGATTTTAATAGTATGGCTTCCATGAACTAATGAAGATCAGTTAATAAAAAAGTTCATTTGACTCAATCTATTTTTTTCTTAAATCATTAACAGCATGGATATTAAATAATATTTAGTTGTAAAAGAAGTGTTTTTGTTTTGTTTTGTTTCATGCTTTTGAAATAATGTAAGATCATTTTACTTACTTCTGAACTTTGTCATTGGCTGCTTGGGAGGCCTCCATGGCATGCTGAAGCTCTAATTCCATGTTTGCTCGATCTGTCAGAGCTTGCTGTAGTTGGGTAGCCAGTTCCTCATTCTGTTGTTGAGTGATGGAGACAATGTTCTCTCTACTTTTTAAAGCTTCTTCGTAAGTACTAAGTGTATGGTTAAACTGATCCTTCAGGTTTTCTTCTTGGGATAAAGATTTGTGTAAACTGAGAAAAATATAAAAATAAATAATTTAAGCATAAATATGCAGTCTTACTGACAAATAATGTATTTAACAAAAATCCCCAGTAAGAAATACCCATTTCTAAAAATCAATTTAATACTTAAATGGGTAAATAAAAATAACTTTTATATCACAATACTATCCTTGATAATTATCCTATTTCTCTGCTTCTAGGCTGAAAGCTATCCAGACAAATGATTATTGATGTTACCAAAGCATACATGAAGATGCTGCAAGATGTTAATTTAATTACAACTGTGTAAATATTACATTCAATTTTCTTTAAAAGGAATAGCAGAGAATTGAAAAATAAAGCATCTCTAGGTAAATAAAAGAATATAATAAGCTGACTGCAAAGAGGTGAGAAGTAAGAGAATGGGCCTCAGTTTAGTAGAGCCACGGTTTCTTCAGCTGAGCACTTAACGAGAATGAATGAGGGTTGTACGAATACCGATCAGCCCGTACACAGATATATATAAATGAAGTTAAAATCACTAGTCCGACTGCACAGAAATAATATGTATTCAGATATATTTTCTCTTTGCTAATGAATCTCATGCCAAATATATCCACTCATTAAGTCATACAGAGAAATAGCATATAAATTAAGACTAAATGAATGCAGAAGAAAATGCAGACAAATAGAACCCTAAAATGCTAAAGGTCAAATCTTTGATATGTCATTACACCTACCACCTGAGGTTATTTTGAAATGGCACCAAGCACCTCACTCAATTAAATAAAGACATTTTGAAAATATAAATATTTAATAAGGGAAATTTAAAATCCACACAGGGGATGTTCTTTTTTTATTAAATAAAATCATTTCAGTATATGCATACAAAAGAAATGTCGATGGGAGACTTGAAGTAAAACTACCTAACTATATAATACAGATTGATGATGTGAAAGAAAGTAATATAATTCTTAAAGCTTCAAAAAGCTAGTCAGGGAACTTTAGCACTGGCCAAATATCTAGTCTGATACTTTATTTAAAACTGTTTGAACCAAAGTAATTATAAATTTCTTCTTTTTGTTTAAGTAACCTATAGATCTCTCCAGTGTGCTCACTTTGTAGACGATGTTACACAGAAACAAGAAGGACATGAAGCAGGGACAGTTAGCATACCAAAAGAAATCATTTCAAGATTCAAATTAGTTCTTAAGAAGAAAGACTGCTACTAAATTGTGGCCAATTGATTACTACATAAAAGTAAGAATGGTGTTTAGTGCCATATTTGTAGAGTGCAAAGAAGTATTTTTTCTTTATGGTTTTCACCTCGTTGTTTATATAACCCTTATTTCCATGCCTAAAGGCTCCCATTTCTTGCCCATTTTCCTATTCTTCCTATGTTCTTTCACACTTTCTGATTCCTCTTATTCCATGTTCCAGTTTCCTTCAGTTCACTCTTTGTCTATTTGAAAGATCCAAGAAAGAAAGAAAGAAATGAAAAACAAAACAAAAAAACCTTTAAAAAGACAAATCTATTTATATTCTTCACATGTAAAAGATTATTATGTACATTTTGTTAATTATATTTTTAATTACATAGAGTGCACAAATCTGAAGTATTCAGCTTGACAAAATGTAAAGAACGAAACATGTAACAAACCCAGATTCCCCGTGTTCCCTCCCAGTTAATTCCCCTTTTCTAAAGCAATCACTTATTCAACTTCTACTAAGATTAATATTGCCTGTTTTTGAACTTTTTGTCTGCCTCATCCTATTGTTGCAGATAGTTCATTGTTTTTTACTGCTATTTTATTATTTATAAATTGCTATATACAATTTAATTATTCCACTATTGTTGCTATTAATATTCTTGTTATGTTATCTTTTGATGGACCTAAGTAATCATTTCCCCCTCGCCCAACTTTATTGAGATATAATTGACATAAGTACTCCTTTCTGAAGTAGAATTGCTCTACAGGGTGTACCTTCAGATTAAGTAGATGCTGCACAGAGTTTCCCAAAGTGGTCCTACCAATTTATACTCCCACCAGCAATATATGGGCATTTCAATTGCTCTACATTCTTCCTTAGAGTATTTTCCCTGCTGGTCTCTAACTTACAGCCGTTCTATTAGGGGTGCAGTGCAATTTCACTCTTTTAATACTGTCTTGATGAATGTAAGTTTTTAATTTCAGTGAAGTCTAGTTAATCATTGTTTCTTCAATGGCAGTGCTTTTTGTGTCTTATTTTAAAAATATCTTAGCCTAACCATTCCATTATATTTTATCGTTACGTATATGGTCTCATTTAAAGTTCACAGTAGTAGGCAGCTTCATTTGGGAATTTTGCATTTGTTGGTGATGTCCATAACATCCACTATTCAGTATACTCTAATCAGTTAAGTATTAAGAATTAATGATTCAGTTTTTAAAATATCATCTTTATTAAAATCATGGTATCCCAATTTAATTCTCTTATCATTCATCACTTCCTATTCTTTTATCTTTTAATTTTTTCAAATTTATATATTTTTTTCTTTTTAACAATGTTTTTATTTTCTAATTTTTTAAAAAGATTATATTTATTTATTTGACAGAGAGAGAGAGAGCATGCACAAGCAGGGAGACTGGCAGGCTGAAGGAGAAGCAGACTCCCTGCTGAGCAAGAAGCAGGACACAGGGCTCCATCCCAGGACCCAGGGATTATGACCTGAGCCAATGGCAGACACTTAACTAACTGAGCCATCCAGGCACCGCTCATTTTTCTCTCAGATGGACCTGTGACTGGGATCCTTTAAGCTCAAAAAGCTATTCATCATTCAAAATGCCTTGGAAACCTTTAAATTCCAATCAAGACTTTCTCAAACAGAAGCAGTAGCTGGAATGGTCTTTTAAAACAATAAATTAGATAATGTCATTTAAAATCCTGCAATAGCATCTTCTGGTACTCAGAATAAATTTCTAAAAATAATAATAATAAATTGCCTATTTTAACTCAGTAAACCTCACAACTTATGAGAGCCCTATCAATATTAGTTGTTTTTTTTACAGATGAAGAAATTGAAAGAAAGGGAAGTAATTTAATTAACCACACACATCTAACAGAACCAGAATCTCAACCCACAGTCTTCTTGAGCTGAAACATGAAATACTCCTCCTTCATGGTCATGAGCCATGAAGCCATGTATCATCTGTTCTCTCCTCCTCATCCTCATCATCTTTTAGTCAGACATTCAGCTTTTTTCATCAAGCTTTTTCCTGTTTGAGGTATTTGAATGTTACTCTTTCTTCTCCTGACAAACTTTTACTTATCCATTTGGTCTTAGCATGATCACTGCTTTCTCAGATAAACCTTTTATGACTCTTCCATCTAAATTTTGCTGTTGCTTCTTTGTTATTCTGTCTTGATGACCCTACTCTTTTTCTTCTTAGAACTTAATATTTCATTTTGTGATCTACTGCCCAATTCCAACATACTAATACTCTATTTACAAAGGGCAATTCTTTAAAAAATGGGAACACATTCCTTAATAACTTCAATAAATCAAAATGCTTATATTCCTAAGGAAACTTTCTTATAGGAGTAAAGATGAAGTAGACGGGAAAGATTCCTATCATATATAAATCTATGCCATTTATAGCATATTTTTGTTTTAGTGCTGTTTTTTTCATAGAGTCAAATCACATTTAACCTCTTTTCAAAGTTATTGATTTTCAGGTGCATTTTTAGCATGGCAGCAGCATTACAATTTATTGGTCTTAAATGACGTTGTATTGGAAAATATTTGAAATTAAGTAAGAATGAATGATAAAACAATACAGAAGATCACTCTCAGGAATTCCAAAACATGTAGCTCACACAATATTGACCAAGAATAGTAACTATTTTGGTTTATCATGAAATTGATGAGGTAATATCATACACAAAGTTTCCATTCACTCTTACAGTTTTCAAATTATGTAATTCCTTATATAAGTTTTATTCTTTGAATAGCAAGTGACATTTTGAAAATATTTTTAGTTGGTAATCTTTCATATTATTATAATTCTAATCCATATCAAATGAGAGCATAAATTGCCTCTTATGCTGTTCACCACATTTGAGTCCAACAGCAGGCCAGTATCAAAAATACCCTTTCATGGGCACTGTCCTCGTAAGCAGCATGTAACAGATTTCCTTTCTGGAGTGGTTTCTGCCTTCAGTTCCCTGAAGTCTATGGTCCTGAGTATTTTTCTAGCCCTGGACTCTGCACTGCCTCAGCTTAAAATATCTTGGAATTATTGAGCTTATGACTCTGATGTTTTGCTTGCAGATATCTCTGTTCTCCTCAGTTTATCTGCTTTCCTGCTTGCTGAACTCTCTCTCAATTGTAATGTCACACATGGATTCAGCTTATTCTTGCACCTAGTACTTTTCCATTTATACCAAGTGTTGATGTTACTTTTCCTGGCTTCCTCTTTTGTCTCCATGATCAAGTATTACTTAAGTCCTTCATGAGTCACTTTACTCACCATCCTACAGTATGCAGTTACTCTTCTGCTCATGCTTCATTTATGTACAATAATTGCTCAATCAAAAGTGTTTTATATATGTTGGTTTAATTGGATAAATATTTTTGAATTAAAAATTAAGAGGTGAGATACCACAGTGCAAACCAACAGTTCTTACCTAAGAGTAATTTTGTGCCTCAGGATATATTTGGAACATCTGGAGACATTTCTGGTTGTCAAAACTCAAGGAGGGGAGTACTACTAACATTTAGTGGGTAGAGGCCAGAGATGCTGCTAAGCATCTTCCATTGCAGAGGACAGTCTAATGTGTCAAAAGTGCAAAACTTGGTGTACATGAAAAGATGATGGCTTTGGACTTTGAAGAGGTAGATTCAAATTTCAGTCCTGTCTTTCACTTTGTATGGCCCTAGGAAAATACCCTACCCCTTTGAGTATTAATTTCATTAACTCAAGAACAATGAGAAAAATCTCATGGAGTTCACATGAGAACAGAATGAGGTGATCTAGTTATGTGAAAAATATCTAGCACAATGCTTGGTAAAGAATGGGCATTTATCCATGGATAATTCTTAAAAGGAATAATTTATTTCTAATTAACTTTGTATGAAATCTTATACAATACTCAGACACTTTACAAATACTTTGATGAAAAACAACTGCCTGTTTCTACAGGTTTTTCATGAATTGGGAAAAATAAACTAGTCTTCCTAACCTTTATCACTTACTGATAACATTCTTAAATCATTCTGGGAAAAAAAAAAGAGAGAGGCAGTTTGGCTTGTTTTACTGAATTAAAATAAATAAAGACAAAGCAAGTATGAAAGGCAGAAGTATGTGCTACCTTGTCCTAAGTACATTTTCTGAGAGGATAGTGTCTGTGTTTACTTCCCAGTTTACTGTATCAATTAATTTGATCTGAATTTCTGACCTATGTGATTTGCCTTCTCTCTGAAGAACTTCTTTTAACATTTCCTGCAAGATAGGTGTACTGGTGAAAAATTCCTTCATTTTTTTGTTTATCTGATAAAGTTTTTCTTTCTCCTTTACTTTTTTTTTTTCTCTCCTTTACTTTTGAAGAATGACTTTACAGGATATCAAATTCTAGGTCAATGTACCAAATTTTAGTCTGACACTCAAGGTGCTCCAAAATTCTCTACTTTTCTTTTCAGACTTCGTCCTATCTACTCTATCAAAATGTTTTATTCTAGCCAAATGGAAATATAAACTGTTCTTTGAAAGTGCTGTCACACTTCACTTTGCATTATTGCTCACATTGTTCCCTTCACTTGGAAAAATCCCTTCACTACAGAAAAATCCCTGGTGCCTTTACCTACTTTCCCACAATGGTAATATTTTATAAAATTATAGTATAAGAACACCACCAAGATACTGACATTGATACAGTCAAGATAAAAAAGTTACATCATCACAATGATCCCTGTTGTTTCCCCCAGTACTCCTTCTCCTCCTTAAAACCTAACCATTAATCTGTTTCCCATTTCAATAATGCTGTTTCAAGAATGTTTTATAAACGGAAAGACTGCTTTTGGGACTTTTTTTATTCAGTATAATTTTCTGGGGATTCATCCATGTTGCTGCACGTATCAATAATTAGTGGTTTGTTTTTTGAGGAAATGGTCCATTACTTACTTCTAAGTTGTGCCATTTTTATGCATATAGAGTTGTTAATAGTAATCTTTATTTCTATACCTGTAAAGTCTATATATACACTGTTTCATTTCTGATATTGGTAAAGTGTCTTTTTCTCCTTTTAATGCTTCTTTTTGTTCTTTATCATTTCTTCTTTCTGCTTGTTTTGCATTTATTTTTCTCTTCTCTTTCTAGATTATTGAAGTAGGGGCTTAGATTGTTGATTTGATATATTTTCCTTAATGCATTCAGTGCTATAAATTTCCTCTCAGCACTGCTTTAGCTGTGTCCCAACTACTTTGCTGTGTTGTATTTTTATTTTCACTCACTTCTACGTATTTTAAAAAATTTCCCTTGAGAATTCTTCTTAGACTCCTGGATTATTTAGAAATGTGTTGTTTAGTTTTCAAGTGTTTGGAGATTTGTTATTTTCCTGTTACTAATATTTGTTCTGATTCTACTATGGTGGAAGTGCATGCACTGTATGATTTCAGTTCTTTTAACTCAATTGAGGTTTATTTTATGACTTAGAATATGATCTATCTTGGTTTATGTTTTGTGAGCATTTAAGAAAAATAATATCCTGTTGCTGCTGTGTGGAATGTCTAAAATTGTTGATTAGATCCTTGTAGTTGATGGTCATATTGAATTCTTCTTTATCCTTGGGTTTTCTTTTTGTCTAGTGAGAGGAAGGTGTTGAAATCTCCAAATTGTAACTGTGGACTTGTCAATTTCTCTTTTCAGTTCCATCTATTTTTGCTTCATATATTTTTAGTTCTCTTGTTTGGTATAAACACATTTCAGATTGCTATGTCTTTTTGGTAAACTCTTTTTTAAAAATAATTTAATGCCCCTCCCTGATAAATGTTTTTGTTTTAAAGTCTACTTATAAGATACTAGTATAGCCATTCTTGCTTGCATTTGATTCATGTTTCTATGGTTTATCTTCTGTTCTCTTATTTAATAACTTTATTCATTGTTTTTTTGTAGCCAGCTTAAGAGTGGGGCCATAATAAATATATATATATATTTATGAAGGGGAGAGAGAGGGGGAGAGGCAAGGACAAAGGGACGGGGAGAGAGAGAGAATCTTCAGCAGGCTCCACGCCCAGCACAGAGGCCAATGTGGGCTCACAATCCTGAGATCATGACTTAAGCTGAAATTAAAGAGTTGGATGTTGAACTGAGACATCTATGTGCCCCATGGGCCATAATTTTTAACCCTCTCTGTCAATCTTTGTCTGTTGTTATATTTGGACCATTAACATGTAAGTTGGGGCTTAAGCCTACCATTTTATTTTCTGTTTGTTGTCCCTGAGATTTTATTGTTGTTCTTTGTTTTCTCTCTCCTGCTTCCCTGTAGGCTACTTGAACACATGTTGAAATTCCATTGTTAGAGATCTATGATGTCTTTTAGCGTACCTCTAGGTATATTATTATGCATACATAAGTTGTTACAGTCTATCGATGTCATTATTTTGCCAGCTCCAGTAGAATACAGACACTTTTCGGCTGTGAACAGTCCTTTGCCCTCCCTTATTTATAATTATTTTAAATATATCCTCTACATACATTTAGAACCAAATCAGAGATAGTTATAATTTTTCCTTCAACCATCAAACATATTTGAAAACTCAAAGGGCCTATTATATATTTTCAATTTGCTCAGTGTTTTTCTTTCTTTCCTGACATCCCAAGGTTTGTTCTTTTATCATGTTCTTTCTTTTTAGATAACTTCCATTAGCCATTTTTGTAGGATAGACCTCATGACAAAGTCTCTTAGTTTTCCTTCATCTGAGAATATCTTGATTTCTGCCTTTTTTTTTTTTGAGCCAATATGTAGCTTGAGCTCATGACTCTGAGATCAAGATCTGAGCCGAGATCAAGAGTTTGATGCTTAATGACTTGAGTCACCCAGGTGCCCTGATTTCTGCATTTATTTATTTATTTAAGATTTATTTATTTGAGAGAGAGAAAATCTGCACGCATGTGGGGGGGGGTGCAAAGAGAGAATCTTCAAGCAGAATTCCCACTAAGCGTGGAGCCCCACACAGGTTCCATCCCACGACCTGAGCCAAAACTGAGTCAGACACTCAATCGACTAAGCCATCCAGGCAATCCCCCGTCTTTATATTTGAAGTATATTTTACCGGATCTATAATTCTGCCTTGACAATTCTTTTCTTCCAGCCCTTGAAAAATATTGTGCCACTTTTTTGTCCTCTATAATTTCTTTTTTTTAAAATTTTTATAAAAAGATTTTATTTATTTATTCATGAGAAACACAGAGAGAGGCAGAGACATTGGCAGAGGGAGAAGCAGGCTCCATGCAGGGAGCCCGATGTGGGACTCGATCCTAAGACTCCAGGATCCTTTTGCCTGAGCCAAAGGCAGATACTTAACCATTGAGCCACCCAGGTGTCCCCTGTCCTCTATAATTTCTGATTAGATACCTGCTGTAATGTGTTTGGTTTTTCTCCTATAGGCAAGGTATTTTTCTCCAGCTGCTTTCAAGATTATTTCTCTTTAATTTTCAGTAGTTTAATTATGGTGTGTCTTGGTATATATTTATTTGAGTTTCCCTGTTTAAAGTTCCCTCAGTTTCCTTTATGTCTCTTGCCACATTTGGACAATTTTCAGTCATTATTTCCTTGCATAAGTTTTCAGCTCTGTCCTTTCTTTTCTCCTTTTTCCTTCCATGGAAGACTCCAATGACACAAATGTTTAGTCTTTTATTACAGTTTGTAGGTCCCTGAGGCTCTAACTTTTTTTTCAGTCTATGTTTCTGCTCTTCAGATTAAATCATTTTTATTGTTCTATCTTCCAGTCACATTCTTTTATGTCCTCTGAATCCTGCTCTTGAGCCCATTCATTGGGCTTTACATTTCAGTCACTGTCTTTCTCAGTTTAAGATTTTCATTTGAAAAACAAAATTTCCATTTGTTTCTTCCTTACATTTTCTACTTCTTTCATCTTAAAAAGCAGAATTCTCCTTTTTATTAAATTTGAAGGAATACTTTTTCTTTTCTTTCTTTTTAAATATTTTATTTATTTATTCATGAGAGACACACACAGAGAGAGAGGCAGAAACACAGGCAGAGGGGGAAGCAGGCTCCATGCATGGAGCCCGACGTGGGACTCGATCCCAGGTCTCTAGGATCAGCCCTGGACTGAAGGCGGGGATAAACCGCTGAGCCACTGGGGCTGCCCAGGAATACTTTTTCATTTCACTTCCAATCATTGTTGCTTTCCATAGTTTTAGTGATGCTTATAACAACACATTGATTTGTCATATAATAAAGTTTAAGATGTGTTTTGTTGCCTATGTTTTGTATGGGGTATATAAATATGAATAGTTTTGTCAGCATAGTTCCCTACAATTTTGCTTATCAGGTCACTAAATTCATGAAGCATATAATTCACTCTTGGATAATCAGGTATCAATCCTACTATATCAATTTTAAGTACTCTTTAAAATATTTAATTATTAAATATAATATACTATTTAATTATTAAGTATATCATACTAAATTGATAAGTATGGGATTCTGTTTATAATATACTTAAAAATTAAATATTTTAGAGAAATTCTCAAGTTTTATTGAGAAACAACTGACATATATCACTGTTTGAACTTAAGGTATACAGCATGATGGGTTGATTTATATATATTGCGAAATGATTAGCACAATAGGTTCAACTAACATCCATCTTCTCATATGGATACAATAAAAAAGAAAAGAAAGAAGAAAAGAACAAAGGACAAAAGATTTCTCCTTGTGATGAGAACTCTTAGGATGTACTCTCTTTAAAACTTTCCTGTATATTCTACACCATGTTAGCTACAACCATTATGTTGTACATTACATCCCTAAGTACTTAGAAATGGAAGTTTGTGCTATTTAGGCCATCTTCTTTCAACTCCCTCTTTGTTGTCCTCTGCTTCTAGTAACCACAAATCTGATCTCTTCTTCTATACATTATTTTTAAGATTCTACACCTAATTGAGATCATATGGTATTTGTTTTTCCATGACTTATTTCACATAGCATAATGCTTTTAAGGTTGAACAAGTTGTCACAAATGGTAAGATTTCCTTTTTCTTTTTCCTTTTTTAAAAATATTCATCTATCTATCTATCTATCTATCTATCTATCTATCTATACCACAACTTCTTTATCTTTTGATTCATAATGGACTCAGGTGTTTCCATGCCTCAGCTATTATAAATGATGCTGCTATGAATATGAGGATGCATATATCTTTTCAAGTTAATGTTTTCACTTCCTTTGGATATATTTTTAGAAGTGGAGTTGCTGGATTATATGGTAGCCTTCATTTTAATCTTCTGAGGAACTTCCATACTGTTTTTTGTAGTGGCGGTACTAATTTATCATCCCACCAACAGTACATAAGCGTTCTCTTTTCTCCACATCTACACTAGCATTTGTTATCTCTTGCTTTTTGATGATGCCTATTCTAACAAGCCTGAGGTGGTATATCACTATGGTTTTAATTTGCATTTCCCTAATGACTAGTGATGTTGAGTATCTTTTAATGTACCTGTTTGCCTTTCGTATATCTTCTTTGGAAAAATGTCTATTCAGATCTTCTGCCCATTTTTTAATTAGATTTTTTTTTGCTATCAAGTTGTATGAGCACTTTATATATTTTGAATACTAACCCATTATCAGATAGATGGTTGCAAATATTTTTTCCCATTCTATAGGTTGTCTTTTCACTTTGTTGACTGTTTCGTTTGCTGTTCAGACACTTTTTTGTTTTGAGTAGTCCACCTTGTTTATTTATTTAAATTTTGTTGCTTGTGCTTTAGGTGTCACATCCAAAAAATCATTACCAAGGTCCACATCAAGGAGCTTTGTTCCTTATGTTTTCTTCTGAGATTCATAGTTTCAAGTCTTACAGTTAAGCCTTTAATCCATTTCAAGTTAATGTTTGTGAGTACTGTAAGATAGGGTCCAATTTCATTCTTTTACATGTAAATATCCAATTATTGTAGCACTATTCCTTGACAAGACTATTATTTCTCCGTTGAGTATTCTTGGGTTTATTTCTGGGATCTTGATTCTGTTCTATTGGTTTATTTGTCTGTTTTTATGCCAGTACCACACTGTTTTGATGACTACAGCTTTATGGTTTAGCTTGAAATCAGGAAATGTGATACTTTCTCTTTTGTTGTTCTCAGGATTTCTTTGCCTATTCAGGGTCTTCTGTAGTTCCATATACATTTTGGGTTCCATATACATATTTTATCTACTTCTGTAGAAAAAAATGATATTATAATCTTGATAGAGAAGGCACTGAAGATACTTTTGGTAGTACTAACACAAATGGTTGTTGGTAGTTTTGAAATGTTAACAATATTAGTTCTTCCCATCCATGGATATGGGATACCTTTCCATTTATTTGTGTCTTGTTTGACTTCTTTTATCAATGTCTTATGTTTTCCACATAGAGATCTTACAGTTCCTAGGTTAACTTAAAGTATATTATTGTTTTTGATACTATTGATAATGGGATTGATTTTTTATTTTATTTCAAATAACTTTTATTTAACTTCTAGTTAACATGTATATATTATTAGTTTCAGGGGTAGAAATCAGTGATTCTTTTTTTTTTTTTTAGATTTTATTTATTTATTAGAGACAGAGAGAGAGAGAGAGGCAGAGACACAGGCAGAGGGAGAAGCAGGATCCATACAGGGAGCCTGACGTGGGACTCGATCCTGGGTCTCCAGGATCACACCCTGGGCTGATGGCGGTGCTAAACCACTAAGCCACCGGGGCTGCCCAGAAATCAGTGATTCATCAGTTCTATGAAATACTCAGTGCTCATTACATCAAGTGCCCTCCTTTGTGCCCATCATCCACTTATCCTATCCCCCTCACCTATTCCCCTCCAGCAACTCTCAGTCTGTTCCCTATAGTTAGTCTCTTATGGTTTGCCTCCCTCTACTTTCTTATTTTATTTTTTCTTCCTTTTCCCTATGTTCATCTGTTTTGGTTCTTAAATTCCACATATGAGTGAAATCATATGGTATTTGCTTTTCTCTAACCGGCTTATTTCACTTAGCATAATATAGTCTAGTTCCATCCACATCTTTGCAAATGGTAAGATTTCATTCTTTTAGATGGTGGAGTAATATTCCACTGTATATATACACTGGACCTTTTTTCTCCATTCAACTGTTGAAGGACATCTGGGCTTTTTCCTATTTTAGCTATTGTGGACATTACTGCTATAAACATTGGGGTGCATATGCCCACTTGAATCACTATTTTTATATCCTTTGGATAAATATCTAGTAGTGCAATTGCTGGGTCATAGGGAGTTCTATTTTTAACTTTTTGAGAAACCTCCATACTGTTTTCCAGAGTGGCTGCACCAGTTTGCATTCCCACCAACAGTTTAAGAGGGTTCCCCTTTCTCTGCATCCTCATCAAAGTCTGTTGTTTCATGAGCTATTAATTTTAGCCATGCTGACAGGTGTGAGGTGGTATCTCATTGTGGCTTTGATTTGTATTTCCCTGAGGATGAGTGATGTAGAGCATTTTTTCATGTGTCTGTTGGCCATTTGTCTTCTTTAGAGAAATGTCTGTTCATGTTGTCTACCCATTTCTTGACTGGATTTCTGTGTTTATTGAGTGTTGAGTTTGGTAAATTCTTTATGGATTTTGGATACTAACCCTTTATCTGATATGCTATTTGTGAGTATCTTCTCCCATTCTGCAGGTTGCCTTTTAGTTTTGTAGATTGTTTCCTTTGCTGTGCAAAAGCTTTTTATCCTGACGAAGTCCCAATAGTTCATTTCTGCTTTTGTTTCCCTTGCCTCTGGAGACATGTCTAGCAAGAAATTGCAGTGGTCAATGTCAAAGAGGTTGCTGTCTGTGTTCTCCTCTAGGATTTGGATATATTCCTGTTTCACATTTAGAACTTTCATCCATTTTGAAATTATTTTGCTGTATGGTGTAAGAAAGTGGTCCAGCTTCATTCTTCTGTGTATGGCAGAATTTTCTCAACACTATTGGTTGAAGATACTTTTTTCCATTGGATATTCTTTCCTGCTTTGTCCAAATTAGTTGACCATAGAGTTGTGGGTCTATTTCTGCGATCTCTATTCTGTTCCACTGATCTGAGTTTGTGCCAGTACCATACTGTCTTGATGATTACAACTTTGTAATACAGTTTGATGTCTGGAACTGTGATGCCTCCACCTTTGGTTTTCTTTTTCAGAATTGCTTTGGCTATTCAAGGTCTTCTGTGGTTCTACACAAATTTTAGAATTGTTTGCTCCAGCTCTGTGAAAAATGCTGCTGTTATTTTGATAAGGATTGCACTGAATGTGTAGGTTGCTTTCGGTAGTATAGACATTTTAATAATATTTGTTCTTTTAATCCATGATCATGGAATGTTTTTCCATTTCTTTGTGTTTTCCTCAATTGCTTTCATAAATGTTCTACAATTTTCAGAGTACAGATATTTTACCTCTTTCATTAGGTTTATTCCTAGATATTTTATGTTTTTGGTGCAACTGTAAACAGGATCAATTCCTCACTTTATCTTTCTGCTACTTCACTGCTGGTGTACAGAAATGCAACAGACTTCTGTGCATTGATTTTATATCCTACATCTTTGCCGAATTCCTGTATCACTCTATTTTGATGGAATGTTTCAGGGTTTGTACATATAGTATTGTGTCGTCTGTGGAGAGTGAACGTTTGACTTCTTCTTTGCTAATTTGGATGCTTATTTCTTTTTATTGTCTGATTGCTGAGGCTAGGACTTCCAGTACTATGCTGAACAACAGTGGTGAGAGTGGACAGCCCTGTCATGTTCCTGACCTTAGGGGTAAAGTTCTCAGGTTTACCCATTGAGGATGACATTAGCTGTCAGTCGTTTATATATGGACTTTATGATGTTGAGGTTATGTTCCATCTATTGCTACTTTCTTGAGGGTTTTTACCAAGAATGGATGCTGTATTTTGTCAAATACTTTTCCTGCATCTATTGAGATGATCATATAGTTGTTGTCCTTTCTTTTATTAATGTAGTATGTCAGGTTGATTGATTTGTGGGTATTGAACCACCCTTGTAGCCCAGGAATAAAACCTACTTGGTTGTGGTGAATAATCCTTTTAATGTACTGGATCCAATTAGCTAGTATCTTGTTGAGAATTTTTCTATCTATCTTCATCAGGGGTATCAATCTGTAATTCTCCTTTTTAGTGGGGTGTTTGGTTATGGGTGGAATTGATTTTTAAATTTCTTTTTCAGAAATTTTTGTTGTTATTGTATAGAAGTGTTACTGATTTTTTTGTATGTTATTTCATATCCTGCAACTTTACTGAATTCATCGATTAGATCTAACAGTTTTTGGCTGAGTCTTTAGGATTTTCTATATATAAAATCATGTCTTATGCAAATAGAGATAATAATACTTCTTCCTTTCCAATTCTGGTATCTTTTATTTCTTTATCTTTTGTTCTAGGTAGGACTTCCAGTATTATGCTGAATAGAGGTGGTGAGAGTGGACACCCTTGTCTGATTCCTGATTTTAGAGGAAAAGCTTCTATTTTTTTTTTTACCACTACTCACGATGTTAGCTGTTGGCTTGTCATAAAGGACGTTTACTACATTGATATATATTCCTTCTATGCCTAATTTGTCATAAGTCTCTTTATGAATAGATGTTGAATGTTTTCTGATGCTTTTTCTGTGTCTACTGAGATGACCATGTGATTCTTTTCTTTCTTTTTTTTTTTAAAGATTTTATTTATTCATGAGAGAGAGACACACACACACACAAACACACACACACACAGAGATGGAGGCAGAGACACAGGCAGATGGAGAAGCAGGCTCCCTGCAGGGAGCCTGACATGGGACACGATCCCGGGTCTCCAGGATCATGTCCTGGGCTGAAGGCAGCACTAAACTGCTGAGCCACCAGCACTGCCCTCTATGTCTTTTTTTAAAGCTACCTTTCAGAAAAACTAATTCCACCTTTTCATTTTTAATATATGCTCATTATTTACAAATTAACTTTTTTCCCATTTTTGAAAAATTTTATTTTTTTTGCAATGCCATGGATAGAGGTAGAGAGTATTATGATAAGTGAGATAAGTCAGATAAAGACAAATATCATATGGTTTCACTTATATCTGGATTTTAAGACACAAAACACATGTGCAAAGGGTAAAAAGAGAGGCAAACGAAGAAACAGATTCTTAACTACAGAGAACAAACTGATGGATACCAGGGGAGAGGTGGGCGGGGGAATCAGTTAAATAAGTAATGGGGATTAAGGAGTGTACCTGTTGTGAGGAGCACTGGGTGTTGTATGGGAGTGCTGACACTATATATTGTACATCTGAAACCAATATTACACTGTATGTTAACTAACTGAACTGTCTTTTGATTGGAGAATTTAATGTTTATGCTTAGGTAATCTTGATAGGTAAAGACTTGCAATTGCCATTTTGTTAATTGTTTTCTGGTTGTAGACCCACTGCTCTTTCTTTCTTGCTATCTTTTATCTGTGTTTTGATGTCTTTTTATACTAGTATGCTTTGACTAGTATGCTGTGTTCATATGATTATTTTCTTTATTCCATTCCATTCTATTCCATTTTATTCATGTGATGCATCAAGATTTTTCCTTGTGGCTGCCCTGAGGCTTACATGAAATATCTTAAATTTGTAAAATCCTCTTTTAAACTGATAATAACTTCAATAGAATTTGTATACACTTTAATTCCTTTCATCCTCACATTTTAGGCTACTGCTATCATGATTTATACTTTTTTTTTTAACACTGTGTAACAGATTCTTGTATTTATGATTATTTTTTCTTTTTT
Organism: Nyctereutes procyonoides; assembly: GCF_905146905.1. Classification (NCBI taxonomy): domain Eukaryota; kingdom Metazoa; phylum Chordata; class Mammalia; order Carnivora; family Canidae; genus Nyctereutes; species Nyctereutes procyonoides. The sequence goes on from NW_026575145.1 coordinate 10,356,385, forward strand.
TAACTTTTAAATTAGAATTGTGAGTTATGCACCACTATTACCATATTGCAGAATCTATATGTTTATCATTATCAGTGAGATTTATGATATCATTTTTGTGTTTTTATGAAGCTAATTAGCATTCTTTTATTTCCACTCAAAGAATTCCATTTTGCATTAAAAAAAAATCTTATTTATTTATTCATGAGAGACAGAGAGAGAGAGAGAGAGACAGAGACATAGGCAGAGGGAGAAGCAGATTCCCTGCCGGGAGCCACCCGACCCCAGGATCCTGGGATCACACCCTGAGCCAAAGGCAGACACTCAACCACTGAGCCACCCAGGTACTCCCTTTCTGCGTTTCTTGTAAGGTAAGTAATGGACCTGATAATGAACTCTTTTGTCTTTTGTTGGGGAAAGTCTTTATGCCTCTTTTGTTTTTGAAGGACAATGTATAGAATTCTTTTCAATTCAAGTTATAGAATTCTTGGTTGACAGGTATTTTCTGCCAGTATTTTGAATATGGCATCCCATTTTCTCCTGGTCAGAGAAGTTTCTGTTGAGAAATCCACTGAGAGTCTTTTTGGGGTTCCTTTATATGTAACTTCTTTCTTTTCTCTTGATGTTCTTAAAATTCTTTGTCTTTGACTTTTGACAGTTCAATTATGTGTCTCAATGTAGCTCAATTTAGGTTCAACCTAGTTAGGATACTTTAGATCCTCATGGATCTGGATGTCCATTTCTTTCCCCAGGTTCAGGAAGTTTTCAGATATTATTGCTCTAAATATAATTTGTCTCTTTTTCTTCTTCTGAATTTCCCATAATGTGAATATTTTTCTTTCATTATATCCCATGATTTCCTTCATTCCTTTCTTTCTTTCTTTCTTTTTTTTTTTCTTTTGCTCCTCTGACTGGGTAATATCCAATGTCCTGTTTTCCAGGTCACTGATTTGTTGTTCTTCATGGCTGAATCTACTTGTAAAACTCTTTATTGAATTCTTCAGTTCAGTTATTATATTTTTCATTTCCCTATAGCCATATGTCATTCAGAATTAAGGCCTATTATATCAGAGCATAAGTTGATTTCCTCAAAAATAAGCAAGGGAAGTCAACTATTATTTGCTTGAAGATGCCTTAGCAAATTAATTGATAACTGGAAATCCCAAAGTATCTGGAGATTCAACCACACACCTCTAAATAATACATGAGTCAAAGATGAAGTCTCAGAAAATTGTGAACAATATTTTGAACTAAATGAAAATGGAAATACAACTTATTAAAGCTTGTGGGATAGAGGAAAAATAGTGCTTAGAGAAAAAATATATGTAGCACTGAATACATATATCAGAAAAGAAAAAGATCTTACATCAGTAACACAAGCTTCTACCTTAGGAAATTAGACCAAGAAGAGTAAATGTAAACTTAAGCAGAAGAAAAGAACTACAATGTAGAGCAGAGATGAATAAAATTGAAACCCGGAAATCAACAGAGAAGATCATTCAAATCAAAAGATGATTCCTTGAGAACAGCAATGTATTAGTTTCCCAGGACTGCCATAAAAAATTACCATAAATTGTTGGCTTAAAAAAAACAGAAGTTCGGGACGCCTGGGTGGCTCAGTGGTTGAGCATCTGCCTTTGGCTCACGGAGTGATCCTGGAGTCTTGGGATCGAGTTCCGTATCGGGCTCCCTGCATGGAGCCTGGTTCTTCCTCTGCCTATGTCTCTGCCTCTCTCTCTGTGCCTCTGATGAATAAATAGATAAAATCTTAAAAAAAAAAAACCCACAAAAACAAAACAAAAAACCCAGGGAAGTTTATTCTCCTATTCTGGAGACCAGAAGTTTGAAGTCAAGGTGTCCTCAGCAGGACCACACTCTTTCCAGAGACTCTAAGGGAAATTTCTTCCCTTGCCTACTCCAGCTTCTGGCGGCTTTAAGTATTCCTTTGCTTATGGCTATATCATTCTGATCTCTTCACAAGGCTTTCTCCTCCATATGTCTCTCTCACAACTCCCTCTGCTACTCTCTGGTAAGCAGACATGTGATGTATTTAGGACCACCCTGATAATCCAGAATAAGTTCCCCCTTTCGAGTGCATTAACTTAATCACATCAAAAATTCTAAGGTAACACTAAAAAATTCAAGTGATCTAATGTATCTTTGGGGGTCCATTTTTGGCCTTCTGCAATCAATAAAATTGATTAATCTCTAACCTGCTAAGAAAATAAAAGAGAAGAATACAAGTTATTAATATCAAAAATGAAAGAGGATCATCACTACTGACCTCAAAGGACATTAAAAAGATAAAAAATGTTATGAACAATTCTAGGTCCACAAATTTAGGAACTAGATGAAATGGACCAAATTCTTTGCAAGATACAGACTACCAAAACTCACACAAGGAGAAATAATCTGAATAAGTCTTTATCTGTTAAAGAAATAGAATCAATAATCGAAACGTTCCAAAAAAGAAAGGACCACATCCAGATAGATTAAAAAACATTTAAAGAGGAAATAATACCATTTCTGTATAATCTCTTCCAGAAGTAAAAGCTGAGGAAACATTTCCTAGCTCAATCAATGAGGCCAACACTTATGCTAAAACCAGACAAAGACATTACACAAAAGGAAATTTTAAAGACTAGTATCTCTCATAAATATACATGTAAAAATCCTTAACAAAATATTAGCAAATCAAACCTGACAAAATAGATAAAGAATTATGCAGTACAACTAGTGGGATTTATTTCAGGTATGCAAGACTGGTTCAACATTCAAAAATTAAATGTAATCTGTCACAAAACAGTCTAAAAAGTCATTTGATCATATCAATAAATGCAGAAGATGAATCTGACTAAATCTAAATTCATGATAAAAACTCTCAGCAAACTATGAATAGAGAATAAACTGCTCAACTTGATATAGAACATGCAAAAAAAACTTAGGGCTAACATCATACTTAATGGTGAGAAATTAGATGTTTTCCCCTAAAGATCAAGACCAGGCAAAGATTTCTCCTCTTCCTACTTGTATTTGACACAATACTGGAAGTCTAAGCTAACATAATAAGACAAGAAAAGGAAATAAAAGATATATAGATTATGAAGTAAGAAACAAAACTGTCTTTGTTTAGACAGAACATGATTATCTATGTAAAAAAAAATCTCAAAGACTTAACAAAAACAAACCCAAAACACCATGAAACTCCTGGAACTAAGGAGCAAGGGTGCAGGGTACAGATTAATATAAAGTCAATTGCTTTCCTACATAGTATCAGTGAATAATTTCAGTTTAAAATTAAAACATGATACCATCCCTGCCCCCAGTGAAATATTTAAGTCTAACAAAATATGTATAGGATCTTATGATGAGAATTCTGATTAAAGAAATCAAAGACAGCCTACATAAATGGAGAAAAATTCCATGTGCATGGATAAAAAGACTCAATATTGTTAAGATGTTAATTCTTACCAGCTTCATCTATAGATTCAATGAAATTCCAATAAAAATCCTAGCAAACTATTTTGTAGATACTAATAAACTGATGCTAAAGTTTATATGGAGAGACAAAAAATCCAGAACAGTCAAGTCAATATAAGAGAATAAAATCAGAGGACTGACTCTGCCCAACTGCAAGACTTACTATAAAGTTACAGCAATTAAGACAGCATTATTTTGGTAAAAGAATAGACAAATAGATCAATGGAAGAGAACAGAGAACCCTGAAATAGACCCACACAAATACAGTCAACTGATCTTTGACAAAGGAACAAAAGGCAATTCAATGGACAAAGGACAGCTTCTTTCCCTCTCAACAAATGGCACTAGAACTGGATATCCATATGAGAAAAAAAGTGAATTTAGACAGTATTTACACCTTTCACAGAAAGTAACTAAGAATCGATCATATGCTAAAGAGTAAGGCACAAAACTATATAACTTCTCGAGGATAACACAGAAGAAAATTGAGTTGACTTTGGGTTTGGTATTGAGTTTTAGATATATAACACCAAAAACATGATCCATGAAAAAAGCAGATGTTAGACCTTATTAAAGTTAAAAATTGTGTACTGCAAGACACACTGTTAAGAGAACAAAAAGATAATCCACAGACTGAGAGAAAATCCTTGCAAACACATGATCTAATAAAGGACTAGTATGTAAAATATACAAAGAACTCCTAACTAAAACTCAACAATAAAAAAACAGACCATTCAAAAAATGGGCAAAAATTTTAAATAGCTATCTCACCTAAGAAGAAATACAGATGGTGAATAAACATAGAAGAAGATGCTCAACATTATACAACATCAGGGATTTGCAAATTAAAACATGCAATACAATTATATACATATTGGAATGGTTAACTCCAAAAAAAGTAACAATACCAAATTCTGATGTGGATATAGACCAGCAGGAACTCTCATTTATTACAGGTGGAAATACAAAATGATACAACCACTTTGAAAGACAACTTAGCAGTTTCTTACAAAGTTAAACATAATCTTACCGTATGATCTAGTAATTGTGCTCCTAAGTACTTATAGCAATAAGAACATATGTCTACATAAAAACCTGCATATGAATGTTTATAGCTTTATACATAATTTCCCCAACTGGAAGCAACCAAGTCACCTTTCAATACATGAATATATAAATAAACTGTGGTATATTCATGTAAGGGAATATTATTTATTGATAAAAAACAAGCTATCAAGCCATAAAAATCTATGGAGGAACCTTAAATGCATATTATGTGGTGCGAGAAACCAGTCTGAAAGAAGCCAATCTGGAAGGCTATATGCTGTAAGATTCCAACTATATGACATTATAGAAAAGGCAAAAACTAGAGATAGCAAAAGGATTGGTAGTTGCCAAGGGTCCAGAGGGAGGTGGACAGGGGTGAAAGACAAGGCACTTGGGTTTTTATAAGTGCTGTGAAATTATACTGTATGATGCTGTTACAGTAAATACATGACATTTTGCGTTTTTAAAAATCCATAAAACTGTACAATACAAAAAGCGAAACTTAATGTAAACTATGGACTTTAGGTAATAACAAATTATCAGCATAGTGTCACTAATTATAACAAATGTTCCACAGCAATACAAGACACTAATGGGGAAACTGTGTGTGTATAAGGAGGGATATGGGAACTCTATTTGCTCAATTTTATTGTAAATCTAAACTGTTATAATAAAGTCTATTAATTATCATCCGTCCACACCCAACACACACCACACACACACACACACACACACACACCAGGACTGAAGACTGGTTAAGATTGGTTCAGTAGGAATTAAAAGTGACATGAGATACAAAGAAACAAGGGCAAGCATGTCCAGCAATGGTATAATGTCCATATCAGACCTAATTATACCTAAATTTGGCTCTGTATGTAATAATTTATAAGTGATAAATTAAAGCACCTCTACGGGAGGAGGGCTTATCAGGGAGGGTAAACCTTAACTATGATCAGGTATCATTATATTTATGTAGCCACTAGATAACGACCTGTTAAAATGGCACAGAAGAAATCTCTGTACAATGTTGAAGAGTGGATTCCATTATCTCTAGATATAAGTGATCTCACAATGCTGAGGCCTAGTTAAATCCCAGGTATTATTTGTCATCCTAATTTTATGGAGATGGGGTATCCCCATCTAAAAACTGTCAAAATGGAAGAGCATTATCTACATAAGGATCAGTTCTGGAGAAAAAGATTTTTGAGGACCTCAGCACACACTCTAACCAGATAGTTTCTTATCTGGGTGAGAAGATAAGAAAATGGGTGAGAAGTTTGCTCAACTATTGAAAACTACGTCCCATGCCATCTGCATGAATAAATGATTATATTAAAAATGTAAACACAGCAAATAACCACCAACTGCTCTTACATAGGATACATATTTTTCTATTAATGATTCTAATTAACTCCCTAAAAAAGTTAGTCAAGGACTATTAAGCCTATAGTTGTATTTTACATTATATAATAAAGCTTAGGAGAGACGCCTGGGTGGCTCAGTGGTTGAGCTTCCGCCTTCTGCTCAGGGCATGATCCTGGAATCCGGGATCAAGTCCCACTTCAGGCTCCCTGCAGGGAGCCTGCTTCTCCCTCTGCCTGTGCCTCTGCCTCTCTCTCTGTGCCTTTCATGAATAAATAAACAAAATCTTAAAGAAAAAAAAAGCTTAGGAGACGGACTGATGCTGATCTTAGATATAAAGTCTAAAAAAACTCATTTCACAAGGCTACTGCAAATGCAAGCTCCTTGATACATAGCTGTTGTTGAACAGCTATTTGGTTAGTTGAAGTGCTGAATGTAGGGTTCAGTCAGTACATGCATATTGGAGGCATATGTTTTGTTTTACTTATGGAGGGGCTGGATTGTGATGCCCCAGGCACTGCTTCCTTTCAGATGCGGAGAAGAACACACACAAAGGCCCCATAAGAGAAAGGATGGCTGAGGAGCCAGATGAAGCCCAGTTCAGCTAGCATTAATGTTCCAAGACCAGTGAAATAGTGGTTGGGATCAGATCACATTGGGCCTTTGTGTTCTTTGTCCTGAGAAAAATGAGAAGTTACTGAAAGATTTTAAAGAGGGGGCAAGAAGATCTGCCTTTTTAAAAAACTGCTCTGGCTAGGGGGTGTTTTGTGTGTCTCTATTACCTGATGTGACAAACAGCCTCTAGACACGTAAGACTCACCTTACTACTCCTCTGAGTGGGCCAGCTCTGGAATTTCAAGAAAACATGGAACTACACTGAGACTCAAATCTAGGAAATACAATAAAGTTTTAGAACTCACTTTTTATTTACTTGGGCCAGGTATGCTACTTATGATTTTTTGTTTTATTTTCTACTAAGAGACTATTTTTAAAGATGTATTTATTTATTTGAGAGAAAGAGAGAAAGCCTGAGTGAGCATGAGTGGCAGTGGGGGGAGCTGAGAGAGAGGAAATGGGTGAGAATCTTAAGCAGACTGCCAGCTGAGTGGGGAGCCGGACGTGGGACTTGATTTCAGACCCTGAGATCATGACCTCAGGAGAAATGAAGAGTCCGATACAACCAACTGAGCCACCAGGCACTCCTCTAAGAGATTCTAACTCACTAAATATCTAACCCACAAAAGATATTCAGTCTTGTTTGAAAGATGGGATTTCTCTTGGGCTTTCATTATCTGTGATTGCTGTCTGTACCTTCTCAACTTCTATTCAAGGCTCTGCAATCTGCCTACTCTAGAAGTGCTTCAACAATCTTGTTAAATAAATATAACAGATATTTTTTCAATCTTTATCTTTTTTGACCTATTTGAAGCCAATTTTTCCTGGAGATGCTTTCCATGAAAATACAGTTCTGGTTTTCTGTTTTAATAAAAGTATTTCTTGATGCTACTCAATCTCCTTTGGGGGCTTCTTTTCCTTTACCCAATTTGACTGTTGGTATCTTCTCTTCCCAGCTGACCCACTCTACTTGATTATAACTCACTCCCATATAGCTTCACTTAATTGTCTATATAGTTTCTTTATAGCTTAGATTTCTATCCTGAGCACCATATCTACATAACCACCTAGTACAGACACCCCCACTTGACCATCCTACAGATCTCTACAACTCAGTATGTCTGAATAATAATCATAATAATCTCATAATCTCATGTTATGCTTTCTCCATATCAGCCCTTTCTCTTTCTCTCTCCTCCCTGGGTACCACTATCTACTCTGTTCAAACCTAAATCCTACGCATCATCCTTGACATCTATCTCTTTCATCATAGGATCTAATCGATCCTTTTAGTTTCAACTTAAAACCTCCCTTGCACCTTTCTGCTTCTTTCTAACCTCATTACCATTATCTTTTTTTAAAAGACTTTATTTATTCATGAGAAACAGAGAGAGAGAGAGAGAGAGAGAGAGAGAGAGAGAGAGAGAGAGAGAGAAGCAGAGACACAGGCAGAGGGAGAAGCAGGCTCCATGCAGGGAGCCTGACGTGGGACTCGATCCCGGGTCTCCAGGATCAGGCCCTGGGTGGCACTAAACTGCTGAACCACCCGGGCTGCCCTCATTACCTTTATCTTAATTAAGAGTGCTGGCTATTATTTTAAGTGGATTATGTGATAGTCTTTTCACATGTTCCTTGCCATGAGTGAGTTTTCTGAAGCACAAATATAAGTATATCACTATCTGGATTAATTCTCTTTAGTAGCTCCTCACTGCTTGTAGCAGAAAGTCAAAATTCCTTAAATATCATTCACAAAGCTCTTCATGGCTCTCTTTTCATCTCATCTATATCCACCTATTTGCCTCTATACTGCAGGTAGGATGAGGAACTTTCACATCCTCTAGAATACTGATGCTATCCTCTTTTACTTAACTTACTCCCATTCATCCTTTAGGTCTCAGCTTGGAATGAGTTTCTCCAAGAACTGTGACTTGTCTAGATTAGGTAGTCCTCTCCTGTGCTCCCACCCACAGTATTCTGACCTTTCAACCGGATAGAAGTTAAGCAATTGTTCTTGTTTCACCATTTGATCCCTAGTGCCTAGAAAGGGCTTTAATAAATATTTGTGGAATTGATTAATTAATTACTGGTTCCTTAATCCTGCTTCATGTGGCTTTTAACTTTTTTCCATTTTAACGGCTGACTAGAGCCTTTGTGATTGGTTTGTGCCCTGCAGAATATAAGCTATGGATATCTAGTACTAGTCTGTAGGTAACAAATGCGGCTTACAGGTTGACTGCTTTGTGAACACTAAGAGTAATAAAAAGCCTAAGATTTAAAACGGAGATGAAGAAAAGAACAGGAAGGGAAAATAATTTCCATGAGTTATTCTATTCTGGAGGGGGATTTTAAATGGACTCTCATTAGCATAGCATCCTTGTGGATTTCAGCAGTTTTTTCCTGGAATACTATCAACAAGTGCTACTGGAGGACCCTCTGGTGGCTGAGGGAACATCTGCTTATAGTGAAATAATCCTTGACATTTATTCAATAACCATTTATTGAGCAACTCTATATAATTATATAAAGAGAGTCACGTAAGCAGTAAATGCTTGGGGCTACAACAATGACCAAACCAGGTAAAATGTCTGATCTTTTCAAGATTTTGCTCACCATTTTATCTTTAGTGTCCAGAATAGGTGCTTACTAAGTACGTGAATAAACAGATTAATGTTTCTTCAGGCCTGCTTCTAATCTAAACATTCTGTACTTCCTTACATCTTGATGGCCTTCCATTTGAATCTGGTACTGCATGGCAGATCTGTAGATAAGGAAGGAGGGCTGTGATACTATTCTCCTGGGGGTAACCTCTACATCGCTCGTATTTTCTTTTATTCCTTGATTCTAAAATCATTCTACCATAATTTAGTCTAATCAACAATAAATGTTAACTTGTGAAATTTAAAGTAGTTCTCTACATAATAATAGAGTTCTGAATAATAACATTTTATCATAATTTTATTGATGATTTTGGCTATGGTTAATTATAGGGAAATTTATTCACATGTACCAGGATGATTCCTTCATTTTAGCAAATTATACATGAGCTTCTATACAGTTTATTGGAAAAGAAATCAATTTGCTATTTATTTTGTCATTTGTTTCAGGAGTTTTCTCTGTACAATATGTGAAAATTGAAAACTTGAATAAAATAAGCCCAAGCTTCTATCAGACTGCTTTCTTTACATGTTTTAGGGACTATAAAGATAAAAGTAAGGTTGTTTCTTTAAGAGCTAAAGTACTCAGTGAAGCATTCATTCAGGTTTCTTCAAAAGGGAATACTTGGTATATCAGCAGTCTGATAACACTACAACATGCCTTATATCACATATACAAGGCATCAGAATTCTTTCTAAAAAACGTAGCTAATAATCAGGATGAACGTCACTTACTTTTGTTTTGGTCTCCAGGAAATATTGTTTACTTTGCTTTAAAATTTATGTGAGTCATTTTGGTTATATGCCTTTTTTAATTAGCTTGAAGGAAGCAATCACTGGGGAGAAAGCGGAAATCAATTCTGATCCGATATTGATAGCTACTGTGCTGTAAACGGTGTGTCCTTTCTAATTAAATGTAAACATGTTCAGTTCTAAAGTCCAGCAGCAATGACAACAGTCACTAGGAAAGATTGCCTAAGTACTGCTCAACTGATTTGCCTGGCCTTTATTTCTTTCATAGCTGTGCTTGCACAATCATTGCTGGGGTGAATGCTGGTTGCAACTGACTTTCTTTAGGTCATCTTCAGAGAAAAGATTTGACAAGAATGTAGAGTGCTCTGTAATACCTAAAGTTACTCATTAACTATGTCCTTCTGATAACTAATCAATGGCATTGCAGAGAGTCAGATTTGTTGCACTAAACTGCCCCCTGCCCAAAGCCAAGTCTTGGTAAATATTTAATGGCAGTAAAGGTGTTTTGCTAGTTATCCAACTGATATGTAAAAGGACTCTTAAAAGCAACTTTATCTTGCCTTCCCTTCCATCCATAATTTGCTCAGTAATATAATGTGTAGGTGTAAAAGCATTTAGATTTCATTTTATTGAGTATCTTGCTTAAAAAGACCAAATGAGAATTAATAATAAAAAATGCTCATTCTAATTAGTACTGTGTCACTTAAAACATAACCGGGAAAAACAAACCACCAAACTTCTCTCCTTGGTAAAATGCCAACTCAAAGCATTAAACAACCCAGCCCCTTTCATGTTACTGAACACTACACCAGACTTGTTCAAAACTCGTTGTACAGCTGCCGTCACAAGGAAATATTATAAAGTTTCTGTTGTTACAGAGTTGCCACATGCTCTGTAAAAATCAGAAGACATGGATTTTTGCTTTCATTCAATACAGTAAAGATTGGGTTTTATATTTTTACCTTTTCAATTATCTATTGAGTTTTAGGCCCCTTGTAACTATACTGTACTCTTCGCTAGGCAGAAAAAAGTGACAGCTTTATTTTTTAAATAAGGAAGAAATCTCTTCAGAATTAAGTTTTATTAGAAAACTTGATAATTCCTACGATCTTTCTAGAAATGAGGCTTATTTCTTTACACGCCCACTTACTTAAATTTCACTCATTTCAGGTAACGCATCTCTTTTTTACTTTGGCATGTATTTCAGTCTAGAAATTTAATGCTAAATCCTGACTTATGAAGTATGAATTTTAATAGCCTAACTATAGAAAAGCAAAATTATTTTCCTAAGTATCAAATAAGAGCTAGTGACTTAAAGCACTGTACTGAATTAATGATCCTTTAAGATGCATTCTATATCAAAAGGGTTAAAACTAAAAAAAAAAAAAAAGAATGTCTGAGTTAAAAAGGTTACAGTTAGGTTTTCAGAATGGAAAAATATTACAAATGTTCCAGACTTGAGGTGGAAACAGTGGATTCTGCAATTTTGGGACAATCTGTTTATTTTACTTTGTGGTGGTCTGAAAGGAATGTTTATATATATATTTTGCCCGACATAGCTGCTATGTAGAAAAAGAAATAGTCCCCTACTCTCAGTGACATATGAAGTTATTTTTTAAGATAATATAATTGTCCAATTGGTATGAAGACAAGGCTTCTAAATTTTTCTTAAAATCTTCTCTAGGAGTTAGTTAATAATATGCTACACACTTTCAGAGAGAAAGGTATTATGCTCCAACATCAAAAGGAGTTTTTTGTTTTCAAAGATTTTATTTATCTATTCTGAGAGACAGAGAGGGAGGCAGAGATAATAGATAGGGGGAGAAGCAGGCTCCCCATAGGGAGACCGATGCAGAACTTGATCCCAGGACCCAGGAATCACGATGACTTGAGCTGAAGGCAGACACTCAACCGCTAAGCCACCCAGGTGCCCTTCTAAAGGAGTTTGATGTTGTACATTGCTGATTTTGATATGTCAAAGTTTGGAAGGGTGGCATAGAACATGTATGTTTTAAATTAGTATTTGTTTTATGTCTTGACAAAATGCCTATCCATATTGATATTGATCTTTGAAATGTTATGTGACATATTATTTCCTTACTTCTCAAATTTTGGTCAGGGACCCAGGTCAGATCAGAACTAGGGACAGGTTAGCAGGTACATGTCTGGGTCTCAATTTAAAATGGTCACAAAGGGGGGTGCCTGAAGTGTCTGCCTTCAGCTCAAGTTATAATCTCAGGGTTGTAGATCAAGCCCTACCTTGGGCTCCCTGCCCAGCAGGGAGTTTGGTTCTCCCTCTCCTTTTACCCCTCCCCTCTCCTGCTTATGCTCGCTCTCAGTCTCTCTCTCAAATAAATAAATAAATAAAATCTTAAAAAAGTGTTCGCAAAAATTAAAAAAAAAGTGTTCACAGAAACCTCACTGAAATAAATTTAAAATGTGTTAGTTAACTCGTGCACAGGTTGCCAGTTACTCATGCAAATGGAAAAATGTAAATTGGATGTACTATTGCTGAAACACATGGTGCTTCAACTGTAAATTTAAGATATCTTTTTTCTGGTTCTGATACACAACTGCATATTATAATACACAATGACAAATTGCATCAACTATATTTTACCAGCCAGCTAGCTTCTGAAACCAAACAATATGTGGTGTTGTGCCAAAGGTGATTTAGTTCTAAACCATTTAATATGTATCTTCAGAAACTGTCTAGTTTGGAAAATTGAGAAAGACAAGCATAAGAAGCTATGGGAGTGTACAATAGGGGCACCAAGTTCAGATCGAGTAAGGGATGGGAGGTAGGGGAGCTTCTTGGAAGACACGGTGTGTAAGCTGAGTCTTGAAAAAGGGTACGAGTTGCTCAAATAGGGATAAATAAAGAGTGTTCCAGTTAAAGAAGGTCGTGTGCATCAGCATGGAAATCTGAGGAAAGCATCACTGAAAGCATCTGACAAATTATGAGCTTAGCTTGCAAATATGGCTAGTACTAAACAGAGAGCTGCAGGTTTTGTAAAGTGGGGAAGGAAGAGGAGACTTTCTTAAGAGGGAAAGAGTGTGTTCTCCGACTTCCAAGTATTTTCTGACACAGAGAGAGAATAGTCATTGCTCTGATTGCTGGGAAGCCAGTGTGTGGAAACTCTTGGGTGTGGGTGAGAACATGCTTGTTTTTACCACCATCATTCATTCATTCATTCATTCATTCATTCAGCAAATGTTCACAGAACACTTACTTTTTGCCAGATCATTCTAGGCACTAGGGATAGAAAACTGAATGATGCAGACCAAGATCCCTACCCTTGCAGATCTTTAAGAAAATGAAATTTATCTAGCTTTTAGCAAAGACCTACCTGGCAGGTAAGGTCCCTTTCTGGAGACCTCACCTATAGCTCAAGTCCAAGAGACTCTATCTCTCATCTATTTTCCATTCTATCCTCTATATCAAAACCTCCAGATCTGAATTCTCTGGTTTTTATAACTAATACTTTATTTCAAATTTTATATTATCATGATGAATCCTTTTTTGATATTATATCTGGAATAAATATTGATCTAATATATTCCCTTAAGGAGTAAAGATAAATCTGAATATTATATAAATACCAAAAAGAATATTAGCTATAATTTTTAAGAACCAGTCAATTGTAAAAACAATTCCTTAAAGGTAGTCTGCAAAGTGAGTTATCATAAATCTAACGTTTGCTTTTCAAAAGATTTGATACTCTTATGAAAAAAAACATTAGGATGAACTGAAATATTCTGATATTAAGAAAAGGTCTGAAACATAAATTCTAGATTTTGTAGTACTTCAATATCTCTATCTACATTTCAGTGATCACTGCCTAGAAGAGGTTTACTTTTGAGAGTGACAAATACAACTACTAGATCTCTCTGAAGCAAGGAAATCATCAAAACAAACAAACCAATCCAATCCAACAAACTAACAGCTAAATGATATAGCCGGGAAATTTTTATTGTCTTTATAACCCAATATTTAGCTAGCTTTGGATTGAAATAGTGGATTGGACAAGATGATACTGCTGCTGAGCTTACTATAAGAAAGAACGTTAGGCTCCTTCCAATAAGCACAAATGTATTTTCTTTATCTGAAATATTCATAGCTGCAACATGCTTGTTTTTCATTTAATAGGCTCCCATTATGGGTATGTATAGAATTTATCCATAAGACAAGTACAAACATGTTCCAACTATAATTTGTTCTTCACTTGGTGACTTTACTATGGGTAAATATCACTTACCTACACATAGTTAGGTTGAGGATTAGGTATCTGATCTTGTTTGCTACTCAAGAAGACATGTGCTAATTGAGGGCAGTCTTGGTGGCCCAGTGGTTTAGCGCCGCCTTCAGCCCTGGGTGTGATCCTGGAGACCCAGGATGGAGTCCCATGTCGGGCTCTCTGCACGGAGCCTGCTTCTCCTTCTGCCTGTGTCTCTGCCTCTCTCCCTCTCCCTCTCTCTCCCTGTGTGTCATGAATAAATAAATAAAATCTTTTAAAAAAAGGAAGATATGTGCTAATTAAAAAACTATCAGGAGATCCCTGGGTGGCGCGGCAGTTTAGCGCCTGCCTTTGGCCCAGGGCGCGATCCTGGAGACCCGGAATGGAGTCCCACGTCGGGCTCCCGGTGCATGAGCCTGCTTCTCCCTCTGCCTGTGTCTCTGCCTCTCTCTCTCTGTGACTATCATAAATAAATAAAAATAAATAAAAAAAATAAAGAAGCCAAAGAAGCACAAATTTATATATATATATATATATATATATATATATATATATATATATATATAACTATCAAGTAGGGAAAAAAATAAAAAAAAAAGACTGATTTGGATGGATAAAGAACTGAAAGCTGGTCTTCAGTTTATTTTATTGTTTGTTCCTGCTATGGTTATAATGAATTCACAAATAAAAAGCTACCAATATTAAGGTCTTGTAGAGGAAACCTATATTTTTGCCTACATAATATTAATGAGACAGGGCTTCTGCAATAATGTTGTTAGCATATAATGTTTTTGTTATTTACTGAAATACGTTGCAAAATGGAAAATAACAATTTATTTTAATAAAAAATGCCAAACATTGGAAAAATCCAATATGATAAACATGAATTGACCAAGTTTGAGCTATTAAGACCATTGATATCACAATGAAATAAATTTTAAAAATTAATAACACATGGTTTTCATGAATAAGAGAATTTCTAAAAGTGCCTAATTTTCAACAGTATCTGTCTATACTGTATCAAATGCACTCAGAGCCCTCGTGTTATAAACTGAGTAAGATCATCCCTGCCCTTAAGAAATTCAGAGTGCAGTACAGAGAGAAGGCTAATGTGGCTGGTAAATGGGAGGTAAGGGTGGCATCAGGTCATACACAAGAGAACAGTTTCTGCAAAAGAGCATGGGACAGCATAAGAAAAAGCAGAGTCAGGAGAAAAAAGACCACCATATGGTATTTGGTGTGGATGATACCTCAAGTAAGTGACAGGGAAAGGTCAAGAGATGAAGCTGAAGAGGCAGGCCCGGGGCAGGTCCCAGGGAGCCCTGAAGACCGTTCCATTCTACTATGAAAATGGAGGACCATGACTGAACGTTTTTTTTTTTTAATATATTTTTAAAATTTATTCATGAGAGAGACAGACAGTGAGAGAGAGGGAGAGACAGAGGCAGAGACATACGCAGAGAGAGAAGCAGGCTCCTTGCGGGGAGCCTAATGTGGGACTCAATCCTGGAACTCCAGGATCACAACCTGAGCTGAGGGCAGATACTCAACCACTGAGCCACCCAGACGTCTTGACTGAACGGTTTAAGGAGGGAAATGGTAGTCAGGAGTGGAGAACAGATCTGAAGAAAACAAAAGTGACTGCAGAGAAGTTCATTAAGAGGGTACTTCAGTAGCACAGTTGAGAAAAAAAATGAGCATCTGATTAAGGTATTGGTGATAATGAGAGAGAAGAAAAAAACAGACTCAAGACATACAGGAATTTGTTGACTCAGGCATTCAGAAGAAAGCACGTTTTTATTTTTTTAATAACAAGCTGGTGCCCTCAGTTTTTGACATTTTGAGTTGAGGCACCCCTGAAGTATCATCTGGAAATGTCCAGCAGACAGTTTTCATATATAAACTGACAATAAAGAGAAAGGTACAGGCTGCATATCTGCATTTGGGAGTCATTAGTATATAGTTGGGAGTTGAAATCAGAAGAATAAGTGGAGGCAGTCCTGGGAAAAGACTTATTGAATAATTATTGTCATTTTTTATGACAATGAAAAAAAAACTGTCAAGAGATAACAATAATACCACAGTAAACCTTTTGTTTTCCTAGAAGAGATATTGTCTTTTTCCTAACATTCTAAATGTAATAATGAATCAAAAATATTTATCAGCTACCTCCCATGTGCCCAGTATTGAGAGAAATAAGAGAAGCGTAAGACTTACTCTATAATTAACACTTGACAGTATTTCTCACATGAATTTATATATAGATACTTCTTCCACATGGCTCTCATATTACAACACAGAACTCTTATACTTTCATCTGTTTTTATGTTAGGACATTTCTGTTATCACTGTCAGCAACAGGATCGTGAGCGGTGATTGAGAGATGAAAAGAGTGTGAGGTTTGTGGTCAAAGGACCTGTGCTCTTCCATTTACTATGACTTCGGGCAAATTACTTACTGAATTTCAGATTCCTCAATTGTAAGAGAGATAATATTGCTTACTTCACACAGTTGTTATGAGGATCAACTTAGATTATTATTATGAAAGAACTCTGCCAAAAGTAAAGCTTTATGTAAGTATTAGCTAACACCATCACGGTTCCTTCTGTGGTGGATCACCCAGGTCGTATGCGAAGGGAAAGGTGGGAGGCCCGCATCAAGGTTGGAAAGACACCTGGCTCCAGAGAAGGCCAAACCTGGGAAGCACCCAGAAGCCTATAATGGAGTAGGAATAAAGAACTGGAGCTACGAACACAGTTCAGGTCAGGAAGCACGCACACAGAGTCATAAAGGTAGGCAGCAGATAGAACATAAGGTTCCATGGGTCAGAGAATATTCATACTGAGGCAACTGTATGACCTAGTATGGAAATGTCTTCTGTTATTTAGTCTAGGTCATGGCTAACTAGATCTATTTTGCAGATTCTGATAAATGGCTGTTGAAAAAAACCTCTCTCGATTTTAACAGAGTTTGGGTGGATCTCCTTAAAAATAGTAGGATCCCTTAGGTCATACATACATGAAAAAAAAATCAGATTTCGGCCTCCGTGACAAACTCAGATCTTGAATTTGGGGGAGAGGAAAAGAAAGTGATGATATTGAGCAATAGAAGTTTTTACAAATGAATAGTTCTTACTAAATGGTATAGACAATATCAATAATTAAGAGATAACACTTATATGCAAAAAATACTGTATTTGGTTAGAACACAGTTCTAATTCCATCCTTGACACTAACAAGCCATATTACCTCTGCTAATCCTGTTTAACTATTTTATGTCTGATTCAAAATCTGTAGATAGTAATAAAAATGATGCCTACTGTTTTATTGATTATAGCCACTCATTTGGGCACTTTATGGATATTATATCTAATCAGACAATAACCCTGAAAGGTAGTTATTGTTTCCATTATATAAATGAGGAAATGGAGGCTAAAGAGGTTAATTTATTGAAGCAAGTAAATGGTTGAGCTAGGATTCTAACCATAATATATCTTCTTCCAAAAATTGTATCATTTTTATATTATAAAATATGATTTTCTCAGAACTTTTTTAGCCTTAAAATTTTATAAGACCAATGTTTAATCAGCACAGTGAATACAAGTACACATTCTAAATTCCGTTATAGAGTATATCAGAGATCAGTTATGGGATCCTAAGAAAACCACTAGGCATCTTCCTGTTTCACTTTTAAAACCATTTTTATGAAGATAATAATTCATGCTATTAATGATCACACAAGAGGTGTGAAATAAAAAGTGCTTATAACCTTAATATGGAAGATACAAAGAATAAGGATAATAATATTATAATTGCCTATCACATATCTAAGAAAGCTTTAGCGACTTCTTAAAATAAAAAAAATAGTTCTAATGCTCTATGCATGACTTAATAATAAAGATTATCAGATGGCACCTGAAGGAAATTTCTTCCATTGGTAAATAAAGCGCATACGCTAACATCATTCATTTTCCAATCCATTACTGCTACTTCTTAATACCACCGCCTGGTTTCTGAAAGGCAATTTCTTAGAAGGTCGTTTAACCAAAAATACCCAAGGAATAAAGATTAAGTAAGAAAGAATGAACATCCTGCTACTTGACATTAATCACATTAACTCAGAGCGCCTAACAGACAGCTACGACATTACTCCCAACTGGAAGACACTGAAATTAAAGTATATGGCTTTAAAGTTAATAGGAGTTGCACAACTGAAACACTGTACATCAACTTGAGAGTATGCCCCTGAGTTACTGTTCATGGATAGCACCATTCCTCTGTTTAATCAAGAGTTAAAGCATGTGCAGTAATTCCCTATTTTCACAATATTCTGACAATAAAGATAACAACTATGAGAACAGTTTTAGCTGGCTAAACCAGATGTACTGGTTTTGTTAATAAAAAATTCATGACAATTAATGAAATGGATCTATTAAGACAGTCCCCCAAAGTAGTACAGCTGCCCCACCTACAAATGAACTTCTCATGACCTATATTATTCAGAAAGAACTGTAGTAACTTGCTCTAAAAACTGTTACATATAAAAGGTTCAAAACCAAATCAAAGCATTACTCAGAAGTTGGCAAGATAATTCAAGTGAAGAATGCTCGATATGGCCACCTTTAATCATGTTTTCATTTGCTGTGCATATTCATAAGACTATTTCTGTAATTTAGGTTTTTCTAGTATATTACATTTTAATAAATGCAAATCTACATTTAAGAATCATTTTAAGATATTAATAATAGTTGGCTGAGTTCCAGAGTTCACACTTTGTTACTCTGGCTTCACTGAAGACCCACTATTGAGTAGCCATATCTCTTTCTTTTCATCTCAAGTTCTCAGTGCTCAAGTGCTAGGCAAAGAGAATCAACAAAAGAACTTTGAGGTTCATAAGGATTTGTTTCATATGCTTTGACAAGACAAATACAACTCAGCAGAACATGTATTTTGTACAGTTTTCTCCTTAAAAATAATCTTTTGCTTTACCTAAGTCATGCTTTGATTTTCTTTTTTTTTTTTCTGTGATAAGAGCCTTTTATTGTAGTATTTGGAAAAATTGTGACTCTGAGAATTCCCCTATAAAATCATTCATCATATTATCTTCCCCTCCAGCAACTAACTTTGGGAATTCGATGTCTAATAATGGCATAGATATATCACAGTTTGTGGAATGGAAGCTGGGTCATTTGTTTTAGATTCTTAAAGAAAAATTAATTATTCAAGAATTAAAGATAATCTAATAGAAAATCTAATAGAAAGATAATCAAATAGTGATTTGAAATGTTATTCTTTTTAAACTACATACAAGACATAAACCATATTTCCATTTTACAATGTATAAGTGAGCACAAATCCTATACCATAAGATCCTCCCAATTTCTTAGTTCTTTATTTTGAACTATTTCTTCTATTTTGGGATTTTGTGTGTGTGTGTGTGTGTGTGTCCAATCTGGCAGGAGTGTGAGGAGGAATTCCTAGATAAAATACTTCAGATATATTATAGTATATACATTATACTTCCTTGATAGTTTTTACAAAATCCTTTACTTTGTCTTTCTATTTAAAGAAATTACCTTCATAGAAAATTCCAGTGTCATATTATTTTGCCTTAGAACTTCAATTCTTTTCTAAATCTTTCATTGTAAATTTGGTAGCCAGCCTATTTGCACATTTGTGTGTCCAGATTTTTTTTCTCATTTCTATGGTTTTCCTTTCTGAATGCCTGTGAAATACTTTATTTTGCTTTGGTTTTAGCAATCTGAGCTAAATATAGTGAAGCTTGCAAATTCCAAAGATAAAGAGAAGATCCTTAAAGCAGCAAGAGACAAGAAGTCCATGCTTTGATTTTCAAGATATGCTGGGCATAAATTCTTTTTCTAACATATATACATTCTAACATATAGATATACATATTCTTTCATTAAACAAACCCATACCTATCAAGGGAGATAGTTAACTCCATTTCCATATACAAAAATCAGAGTTTACACAGCAAAGCTCATTACTCAAAAATGACAGACCCGAATAAAAAGGCTGGTGAATGTGTTACCCATGATGAGGACATGAAAAACATGATAGACAATCTTTCCTAAACCAAAACACCTCACCATATTTAAGTCTATCTTTAAGTAAGGAAACAAATTATTAAAATAAAATACCAAATATATGCCAGCAGAAGAAAAAGTGGCTCCTAAGACACTTGCTTATCAGGCTATGATAGTAACATTTCACAAATGTCTATACCATGTGCAAGATACTGTAGATAAGGTATGGAGATAAATGAGATATTGTCAAAAAGCTTAAATTTAGTAGGAGGTGGCACAAGTGAATAGGTAAGGAGAATAGCTATTTATAAGTGTTGTGACAAAGTGCAGGGTACAATGGTAATATGTATGAAGCAGCTGGCTTTACCCTGGGGAAGTGGTGTCAAGAACTCCAGAGAAAACATCCATCTTGATGATTAATTATGTTGTATGGAATTTAGAAACAAAAACTTTTAGAGTAGTTTGAGTAAGGAAACAAATCAGTATTCCTATTTAAAAACTAATTTTACAACTGAATTAATTTGGAAGATATAGATGTAAATCCATTTTATAAATTCATTTTACATATTAGGTACAAGCCTTCTTAATAAATTCAGATATTGTAAAAAATTTACATTCAAATCACATATATGTAAAATGTATTCAAATGTATATAGATAATACATATGTATGTTTTGATTTTTAAAGCAGTTGGATTATGAATGATATTTACTTTTTCTTTTTTGCTTTTTTTCCATTATTATTATTATTGATATTATTATATTTTTAAGAACACTCTGCACCTAATGTGAGGCTTGAACTCACGAGCAGAGTCACATGCTCTTGGGGCACCTGGGTGGCTCAGTTAAAGGTCTGACTCTTGGTTTCAGTTCAGGTTATAATCTCAAGGTTGTGAGATCAGTGCTGTTTGTCCCTCTCCCTCTCCCTCTGTCCTTTCCTGCACATACTCTCTCTCCCCCATAAATAAGTAAATAAATAAATAAATAAATAAAATCTTAACAACAACAACAACAACAACAACAAAGGCTGCATGCTCTACCGACTAAGCCAGCCAGGTGCCCCTATTATTATTATTTTTGTTAGGGGAATTGTTTTGTTTTTTTTTCTGCCCTGTAAGTATCTCCATTATTTTTAAATAAAAGAAATTGCAAAGCAACAGAGTCCTTCTGTACCTGTAGAAATACTGTGTTAATTTGATAGTGTAGAGAATATGAATTATCTTTCAAGTCTATTCATGGAAACTAAAAGATACATATATTACAACATGCATTTACCTGCCATAACTTCTAAGATCACACAAAAATAAAACCATAACAGTTTAAAAAGAAATAAACCTGGGACACCTGGGTGGCTCAGTGGTGGAGCATCTGCCTTCTGCTCAGGGTGTGATCCCTCTGCCTATGTCTCTACCTCTCTTTCTGTGTCTCTCATGAATAAATAAATAAAATAAAATATAAAAAAGAAAGAAACCCATAAAAGGGAAAAGAAGAGGGTGAAGATGGAGGTGGTAATTACCCTCAATGAGAAATTTTAATATATTCCAGAAGATAGAAAGTGATAAATGTGTCAACCGATAAAATGCAGACAAAGAAGCATCACTGGATATACTACACAGGAACTGTAGAGGAAGGAGGTGCTATAGCTCTGGTCTAAGAGGCAACTAGTATAAAGGAGGGAAAGTGATAAATGGAGCCTTAAACAGTAGGGTTAATTCAAAGTCTTTATATTAGACCTTTTCTCCAAGCACACAGGGCTGGCACCTTGATGTTTACCAATAAGCAAAGAGTCTGCCATCTTTAAAGACATATAATGAATTGCTTTAAAAAATGAATTTCCTGGAAGAACCTAATTGAGATATTCATTCCGAAGTCAAATATTCCTTGTTTTGGCACTTATAGAATTAGTTATTCACTGGGTCAAAAGGAAAGTGAATCCCACTAGTTTATGTTCCCTATTATATCCCAAATAGTAATCTCTAGGACAATTCCTGTATAGAGGAGACATAGATCATTATGCAATAGCTAATGAAGTACATATCAAACATCCAGTCTTCTATTTTTTAACTATAAAAAGACATATGATGAGAACCACAGGATGAAGAGAAAGAACATGGTAAATAACCAGAAAGCCTGATTCCTCCAAAGAAACAATTCAGACAACAAAAATTAGGGAAAAAATCAATACAGAGAGAAATGAGACATTACATTGATTACACGAGATCAGAATGCTATGAAAAAATGAGAAACATTTTTAGAGAATAAAAATGTCATTGGCTAAATCAAAAGTTAATATAAGGGCTTGATTGCAGAACAAGTGAACATACCTAATGCCACTGAACTGCACACTAAAAAATGGTTAAAATGGTAAATTTTGTTATACATTTTACCACAACTACAAAAAATGAATGTGTGGACTTTTATGCAACTTGTTAAATGGGAAAATATTTCCTAGAAAAGCTCCTCTGAGCCAATAGCTATGGTGGAAACTTTGTATCTATAAACTTATTTTTTATTCTTAGAAATGAAAGCTACTTAAAAGCAACAATGAGAAGGTAGACTTATACAAATAAATGTTTCAAATCTATTCCACTGAACAAACCAACAAACAAAAGCGAAACTTTGAAATGAAGTTGAGAAAATTTTAAACTATGTAATAGAAAGCTAAAGATTTAGAAAATAAGAGAAAAATATGAAAGAATCAGATTGGGAGGTGAAGCAGCTGGCAATTAGAAAATCAGAAAGAGACATCAGGAAGAAAGAAAATACAAAGGAGGCGGGCAAACTAACAAATAATTTTAAGGAACATTTCTCAGATATGACAGGTAAGAATCTTAAGATTGAAAGCATCTATAAGTACAGAGTGCAATAAATTAAAGATCCACTCTCAGTCACCTCCTCCTGAGATTTTAGAACACAAAGGTAAAAAAGTTTAATATCTTCCATGAGAAAAAGTGTACAAAGTGAGACTAATTTGAATCATTCTGGGATCAGTTACTTAGGGAGCAGAAAAAGAAAAGAGTAATATCTGGGAAGTTTTGAAGGGATATAATTTTTTTTTGGGGGGATATAATTTTCAAATCTGAATTCAGAAATCAGAAAACTCCTCTACCATCTATAGTTTGGAAGTTTCTTGTGGAGGGAACAAAACAGGAAAACATGGAATCCCAGAAAGTGAAACCAACGTCAGTGGAGCAGTGAAGAATACATCCTAGGATGATAGCTACGCAGCACTCCAGAGAGCAACCAACAGGTTGATTATAGCAAGAGGGACAGAGGCCCTGGGGAAAAAGGGAAATATATAAAACAGAAAGTGAGAGTGACAAGATGGAAAAAGCTGAAATAATAAAGCACAAGATCCAAGAAAAAGAAAGGTAATTAGAAATATCAGACAAGATAAAACAACTCTACAAGAAAGTCATGGCTCAAGTAAGACACACAAAATATGGTATGATTTTAAGTACTTGATGGAGTGAAAAAAAATTCTTTTGTCTTGATCCAAAAACATTCTCCTTTGGCACAGGGGCTGAGAAATTCAATCCAAAGTAAAGGAACTGTAATTCTTGAATCCCACATGGCCAACACAGTCCATTTCAAACAGGAAAAATTTAAAATCTAAACAGTAGTCTGTACATAGAGCAGAGAATAATTTCACTTCTAATTCCACTAAAGGACACATGGAAAAAAGAAAACAAAATTCAGATTCTTTACCTTCATTCAACTTGTTGAATACTTTATAAAAAAACTGGGACAGTAAGAGTTCTATACCGATCTACATGTTCGCTATTTCAATGTTTTCTAGAAGTCTATATTGAGTCAGTGTTTCTACTGATAAACCTAACTATTTAAAATATAATGAGTATATGTATGCCTTATTTGAGTATTTTGACAATTTTGTCAATTATCTCTGCCAAAGACTTCTATTTTTTTTTAATTGGTAACATTAGTTGCAGAACCCATCCATAGGGAGATGAAAAGAAAATGGAATAGAGCTATTGATTCTTAGAAGTGACTTTGACATGGCCAAAATTTCAGCAATTTATATGATCAAGTACAGATGTATGGAATATCAAAAATACTCCTCAGGTGACAGTAGGAAAAATGTGATCTTGTGCTATTACCCTTTTTCTTGGCAGCATAAACCAGAAATTATTTTAAGGTAATCTTTGAAAATGTCTGTGGAATCATATATGAGAAAATTTTGAAGAGTTATGTAAAGATATATACCTAAAGAACTTACACTTGAAAACACAGAGGAACATGCCTGTCATGGAATTGGAAAAAATATTAATCAATGCAAAAACTGTAAGTAATATTTATGCATATGAAAAAGTCAGCAGAATATTGATTTTGAAATTTGAGATCTTGTTGTTCTTTTAGTATATTTAACAGTATATAGGAAGACTTTCAGCGTTTTAAGTTCCCCTTAGGAATATATTTTCCCCTTGCACCCTTTTGCTTAACCCCACCCCAGTGATTTTACAAGGCGACAACAAAGCAAACAAGATTAACTTGTAAAATTTTAAGACTTTTAATATTTAAGGAATACAGTGAACTATTAAAACCTTGAAAGCTCTAACAATTTTGCCAGTTATTATTAATAAGTATTTATTGGCAAATCTAACAATCTTTAAGAAAGTCAATAGAGTTTAGTCAAATCAGAAAACTGTTGTGTATCAGAACTTATTTATAATAACATCAATCAAAACAAAAATAACTTCCTGCCAGTGACACTGTGGGCATACTCTAAATAAACTGCTATGATCCTAGAACTCAGATCTGTTTCGAACTAAGCAACATATACAGGACACCTTGATTCATATTCATGTCTCAGAAAACACGCTGCTGTTTACAATGATACTTCTTCAATCTTATATCGGCCTGGGCTATCACTGCTATTGCTAGAGTATGGTGACTACTCTTAAAAAGGAAGGTTAGTAAGGGACCGAAGAATTCTAAGACACCGTCAGAACCTGAGGCTTTTCTTCTGGTGAGTCACTGAAGTACTGTCATAAAACATAACTTCTAAGAAAAGCATTTTTGTTTTCTATTGATCAGACTTTTTTTGTTTGGCTTTCACTGAAAGAGTTTGCAGCAATGTGATGAGGGATGTATTCCTTACAGTCTACTCCTTTAAGAATTGTTTTATAAAATCAGCCATCAAGAGTCCTTACTTTTGTCTCCACTCTTGCTCTGCTGTGTCAGTGGTCACCTTACCTCTTTAGTTCGTCCACCAACATTAATCACTGCTTATCTGCCCGAACACTGAAGATAGGCACCAGTATCCTCTAACTTCTTTGAGCAAAATAAAGTCACATTATATGTGTGTTAATAAAAAAATGAGAGCTCACTGGAATTAAATATTAGGATAAATGAATATGTCATGTTGACTCTAGCTGCCAGTGGGAGCAAAATGCAAATCAGAGGCATCAACAAATAGTATTGAGTTATCCACAGACATGATTGTTCTGCCTCCTGTTACTCTAAGTTTAACGTGTTCTTATTCTTGCAGTTTCTAATACATACAAATGCAATGACATAAAGAAATATCTGTAAAACTATTAAAGGTGAGTGTATCTGGAAGCTATGACTGGAAAGCTATCCAGACTGACACAGTGAAATGAGGGAACAGAATCTGTGAAATTAGATTATAACTTATTGAAGTGAAAACAAGGAATTTGTATAGCCTTCTAAAAGTGTGACAAGCACCTTTCACGGAGGTTAGAACCAGAAAACAGAACTAGAATCTAAGCATTTATTTATCATGCAAATAATTATTTAGCACCTACTATAAAGCTGGATGGTATATCAGGTGCTGGGAAAAAAATTCATGCAAGACAAAGTCCCTGTTACTTTTTGTGAATGATATAAGAGTTAAAATTAGTCTTTTACATATAGCTATCCAGTTTTCTAACACTGCTTCTGAATAGGTTTTACTTTTCCCTATGAATTGACTTGTCTTCATTGCTGAAAATGAATAGACCATATAGTGTGTGACACTTTTCTAATCCAATGATCTACATGGTCCTGTCACATTACTAGTGTCTTGATACTTGTGATTTTATGGACTTTATCTTGAAATCAGGTAGTAATTTTTGTCCAACTGTTTCTTTTGCAAATTTGCACTGGCAATTCTAAATCAATTGCATTTTTATGTAAATTTTAGAGTTAGTTTTTCAATGTCTATAATAAAGAGTGGTGTTATTTCTATTATGATAATATTAAATCTACAGATCAATTTGGAGAGAATGAATATCTTAGCAATATGTAAGACTTAGAAAAATCTTCCCATTTATGAACACTGTGTATTTCTCCATTTACTTAAGTCTTCCGTAATTATTTTCAGCAATCATTTGTAGTTTTCAGAGTACAGGGGTAAATTCATCCTCAAATTTTTCATAATTTTGGATGTGACCATAAAAGAAACTGAACTTCTTATATAATATCCAACTGTCTATTACTAATAAAAATACAATTGATTTTGTACAATGACCTGAATTGAGTTATTCAAGTATATTTTTGAAAATTTCTTAGGATTAGCTATACATACAATTATATTGACTGTGAATTAAGACGGCTCTATTTGTTTCCAGTTTTCAATGATTATGACTTTCTGTAGGAATTTGAATTGAAGTGGCAATTACAACATCCTTGCCTTGTTCCTAAATTTACACAGAAAGCATTAAATCTTTATTGTTAAATATGTAAACTGTAAATTTGTCCCCAGATGTTATCAGTCAGACTGAACAACTAAATGGATTTTGAATTTTATTATATGCTTTTTTTTTTTGTAACTGAGAGGATTGTTTCTTCTTTTTTACGTTGTTAACATGTTAAAACCAAACTTGCATTGCCACTTGGTCTCAATGCAGTATTCTTTTTATATATTCTTGGATTAGATTTCCTAGTTTTACTTGAGGATTTTTTGAGTCTATGTTCCCTGAGGGATGTTTCCCTATAGTTTTTGTTTCTTGTAATGCCTTTGCTTGGCTTTTATACGAACATAAAATTAACCCTATTAACTAAGTTAGGAAGCGTTCCTTCCTCCTCCATTTTCTGGGGAACCTGTGTTACAATTGTTATTGTTGTCCTTAAATGATTGACAAAATTTACATAAAGACACCTGCACCTGGACTTTCTTTGACTAATGTTTTAAATTGCGAATTCAATTTCTTTAATGGATATAGGGCTGTTGAGAGTTTCCATTTCTTTTTTGTCAGGTATGAGTTTATTTCTAGACTTTATTCTATTCCATTTATTTCGATGTCTATCCTTATGCTACTATCACATCATTATGATTAATGTAGCTTTGTAATAAGTTTGATATTAGGAAGTGAGTCTGCATACTTTCTTTTTCAAGATTGTTTTTGCTGTTCTGGGTCCCTTGCAATTCTATATGCAATTCCACAAAGAAGATAGCTAGGATACTGATAGGAATTATGCTGAATCTGTAACTTAATTTGGGAAGTCTTGCTATCTTTTTTTTTTTTTTAAGATTTTTAAATTTATTTTTTCATGAGAGATACAGAGAGGCAGAGACATAGGCAGAGGGAAAAGGAGCCTCCCTGAGGGGAGCCTGATGTGGGACTCAATTCCAGGACCCTGGCATCATGACCTGAGCTGAAGCAGATGCTGAACCACTGAGCACCACCCAGGTGCTCCGAGCCTTGCCATCTTAGCAATACAGTCTTCTGATCTAGGACCATGGAATGTTTTTCTATTTATTTCGATTTTTAAAAATTTCTTTTAACAATATTTTACAGCTTTCAAACTGTAAGCTTTGTGCTTATTTTAAAAAGTATTTTACTGGGGGATTCCTGGGTCGCTCAGTGATTTAGCACTTGCCTTCGGCCCAGGGTGTGATCCTGGAGTCTTGGAATCAAGTCCCATGTCAGGCTCCCTGCATGGGGCCTGCTTCTCCCTCTGCCTGTGTCTCTGCCTCTCTCTCTCTCTCTCTCTCTCTCTCTCTCTCTGTGTGTGTCCTCTCATGAATAAATAAATAAAATCTTTAAAAAAGAAAAGTATCTTACTCTTTTTGATGTTATTATAAATATTGTTTACCTGATTTCATTTTTGGATTGCTCACTGTAAATATAGTTAATTTTCACATATTGATTTTATATCCTGCAATTTACCAAACTTACTTGTTCCAGCATTTTAGTGAGTCCATAGGATATCCTACATACATAATCATGTCTTCTGTGAATACACAGTTTTACTTTTTCTTTAACAATCTAGAAGCCGGGACCCTGGGTGGTTCAGCAGTTTAGCACCTGCCTTTTGCCCAGGGCGTGATCCTGGAGTTCTGGGATTGAGTCCCACGTTGGGCTCCCTGCATGGAGCCTGCTTCTCCCTCTGCCTGCATCTCTGCCTCTGTGTGTGTGTGTGTGTGTCTCATGAATAAATAAATAAAATCTTTAAAAAAACAAAACAAAACAAAAAAAACAATCTAGAAGCCTATTTCATATTCTTGCCTAACTGCCCTTGCTACAACTTCTGGTACAATGTTAAATAGAAATGTTGAGAGTGGACATCCTTGTTTGAGATCTCAGGAGCAACATATCCAGCCATTCATCATTAAGTATGATGTTACCTGTGGGTTTTTTATAGATGTTCTTTTCTATTTTGAGAATATTCCCTTCTACATTCCTAGACCTTTGAGTTCGTTTTGTTTGTTTTAAATAATGAAGGTTGTTGGGAGATTGTCAAACACTTCTTCCCCATCTACTGAGATGATCACATGAGTTTTTTATTCATATTATTTTGTTTATATGTAATTTTATATCAATATTTTTGTGTATACAATGGTTAACTTACATGTTAACTTGGCAGGGCCATGGTGCTCATGTATTTGTTTAAACATTATTCTAGCTATTTCTGTGAGGGTGCTTGTTGGATGAGATTAACATTTAAATTGGTGGACTGTAATAAAGTAGATTATTTTCTATAATGTGGGTGGGCCTCACTCAATTACTTAAAGGCCTTAACAGAACAAGACTGACCTCCTCCAAACCAGAAAGAATTCTACCACCAGATTGCCTTTGGAACCAAACTGCAACACTGGCTCTTTCCTGCATCTCCAGACTGCTGGTTAATCCAGAAGATTTTGGCCTTTCCAGACTCCATAATCACATGAGCTGATTCCTTCTACTAAATCTCCACCTCTGCCCCCCATATACCCTATATGGTTCTGTTTCTTTGCAGAACTCTAATTAATATAGATTTTGGTAGCAGAAAAGGAGTGCTGTGGTAACAAATACCTAAAAATGTGGAAGTAGCTTTGGAACTGGGGAGAAGGTAGAAGCTGAGAGAATCTTGAGGTGCATATTAGAAAAAACTTACATTGCCTT
This sequence comes from Nyctereutes procyonoides, assembly GCF_905146905.1. Lineage (NCBI taxonomy): Eukaryota > Metazoa > Chordata > Mammalia > Carnivora > Canidae > Nyctereutes > Nyctereutes procyonoides. The sequence goes on from NW_026575145.1 coordinate 10,385,905, forward strand.
GAAGAGATGACTGGTAGAAATGTGGATGTTAAAGGTAATTCTGGTGAGAAAGCAGACAGAAATGAAGGTGTCTTTGGAAACTGGAGGAAAGGTGACCTTGTTTTAAAGTGCTAAACAACTTGGATGCATTATGTTCTAGTGTTTTGTGGAAAGTAAAAATTATAAGTGATCAATTTAAGATACTTATGGAAGAGATTTCTAATAAACAAAATACTAAAGGTGTGTGTGGTCTGGTTTCTCCTTGTTCCTTATAGTAAAATGTGAGAAGAGAAAAATAAATTAAAGGAATTGTCAAGCAAAAAGGAACTGGAACCTTAAGACTTGGAAAATTCTCAGCTTATCCATATTGCAAAAACTGATAAAGTGTGTTCTAAAGAGAACACTAAGAGGAGACAGCAGCTCCATAAAGAGATTATGGGTATGACCCATGGATCTAATCAGCCATCCCTACAGAAGCTAGGAATAGACCTGGGGTTGTACCAGGAGAAACACCGCCAGCTCAGACTAACAGGGACAGACACAAGACAAAAATGAAGGAAGTCTGTTGACTTCTGGGATCTACAGGATGATACATAGATATTCATCCTGCTGCACGCATGTGCCATCTTTCAAAAAAGAGAAGAATAACCCTGAAGGTGGTTCAGGGATCTACAGGGTGGTTACTCTCAGCACAGGCCCAAAGAGCTAGGCTCTTTCCTTCTTGGTTTCAGGGGGCCACATTGCCACTGCTGCTGCCCAGGGCCAATGGGTGACTGCTAGCTTCGTGGGTCTGGAAGGTGAGGCTGCCCAGAGGTGGGCCCAGGGGACAGAGCACTGAGTTTATGAGGTTATTCTAGAGCCTTAAAATCTTAACAGATTCTTCCCTGATGGTTTTAGACTTGACTGGGAACTGTGACCCTTTTCTTATTTCTGATTTCTCCCTTTTGGAATGGAAATGTCTATCCCATGCTTGTCCCAGCACTGTATTTTGGAAGCAGATAACTTGTCTGGTTTCACAGTGGGAGGGGAATTCTGCCTCAGAATGAATCATACCTCAAGTTTTACGCACATTTGATTTAGACGAGATTTGGAGCAGATGCAATAGCAGGTTAAGACTTAGATGAGATTTAGAGCAGAAGCAATAGCGAGTTAAGACTTTTGGGCTGTTGACTTTGTGGTGAATGTATTTTACATGGGAGGAGGACATTAATTTTGGAGTGTTCTAGACTAAACTGTGTCTCCCTAACCCAATTCACACATTGAAGCCCTAACTCCTAATACCTCAGAATGTGACTGTTTTGGATATAGGATATTTAATGAAGTAATTAAGTTAAGCTGAGGACATCAGAGCCCATTAGGATGGGCCCTAATCCAACTGACTGGTGACTTTATAAGGAGAGATTAGGACACATGGAGGGAGACATCAGGGATGTGTACACACAGAGGAAAGGCCACGTGGGAACACAGAAAGAAGGTAGCCATCTCCAAGTCAAGGGACAAAGACCTCAGGAGAAAGTGAACACCTTGCTGACACCTTGATCTTAAACTTTCAATCTCCAAAACTGAGAAAATAAATTTCTGTTGTTTAAGCTACATGGTCTAAGGTATTTTTTAATGGCAGCCCTAGCAAACTAATAAAGTGTATTCCATTTCTTGATTTTCAGATGTTAACTTTAATTTACATTCTTGGGATAAATCCTGCATGGTCATGGCAAATAAATCTTTTTATATGTTGCTGGGTTAAGTTTGCTAGTGTTTTGTTTTTTTTTTTTTTAAGAATAAATGTAACATAAAATATACTATTAGTGACATTTGGTATATTCATGATATTATACAACTATCATCAATATTTAGTTCCAGAACATTTGCATCATCCACAAAGGATACCCTGTGTCTGTTAAGCAGTCATTCCCCATTCCTCACCACCTCCAGCCCTGGAAACCACTAATTTGCTTTTTTATGAATTTGCTGATCTTGGATAGTTCACATAAAAGAAATCATGCAAAATGCACTTTTGTCTCAGGCTGCTTTCATTTAGCATGTTCATCCACATTGTAGCATATACCAGCATATGTCCTTCTTTTTTACCGTTGAATATTATTCCGTTGTATGGATACATCACATTCTGTTTATCTAAACATTAGCTGATGGACATTTTGGTTGTTTCCGCTTTTTTGGCTATTGTGAACAATTCTGGTATGAACATCAGTTTACAAGTTTTCGTTTGAATACCTGCTTTGAATGGAATGGAATTGAATTGCTAGGTAATATGCTAATGTCCAAGGCTCTGTATCTGTAGGCAATACAGAATCAAACTTTAATGCATGCTAGTATTCAAATTCCTGCAACCTTCTCTCAATTCCATAATGTGACATATACTCTTTACATTTTCACTTTTGCTTATTCTGTTCTTCCAGACTAGGATGCTCTTCCTCCTCTCTTTCTGTCAGTTCTATTTGCTCATACTTCAATTCCCAAGCATTCCCTAAAATGTTGCCTATTTCAGTCTGTAAAAATATCTCCCTTCTGTGATTTTCTATAGCAAGGTCAAGTAATATTATTTAACAGTATATAATTTTTAATGCTCATTTTGAGTATATTCTTTTTACTGAATTATAATTTTTTTGAGGATTAGCAACTGCGTCTTATTCTTTGTTACTTTATTCTCCATAGGAGACTGCACAATCCTTAGTATACAGTAGGCTCTTGATAAATCAATATGAAATTGAAAATGGCTATTTGGTTAATGATTACTTTTAATATGGTTAATGTTACTTTAGTGACTGTGCTAGAGCAATGATAAAACAATACAATACTACAATGTGCAAATAAAAATAAATGATTGTGTGGATAAAATTACTTTCACACACAGTATTTACCTTCTGTAGTCTGACATATGATACAATACTAGAGCTTAAAGGTTCTAAAAAAATCCAGCAGTAGTCTATTTATAAATCCAGACACTGACTGCGGTTGTAATTTGTGTAGTTTGGTTGAACACAGACAAAGACTGTTAAAACTCCAAAGCAGGTCAGATTCTTTTACCGCATTAACATGTCTTTAACGTGGTCTCAGAGAGGTGTTTAATGTGACAAACATATCAAACATATCCCAATCACGAAAATAATGCTGAAGTACCAGTTTAGCATTAGCAGTATTTATGATAGAGGCAGAGCTAGGGGAAGCTGTCCAGTAGATAAGTAAAAGGACCAAGTATTAGATGGGTTAGGCAATATTTAACTTCTGTTTCTGGTCGTGATGTAACCTAGGGTAAGTTCATAGCTCTGTGCCTCAGTTTCTTCATCTGCAAAAAAGGATAATACCTCACAAGGATGTTGAAGGGATTAAAGAAGATAATGTATGTACAAAACTCCAAGATAAAAGATGGAATTAGAAACATAGTTTTAAGATTACACCTTTATTTTTTTCTGGGCTAGATTTTTAATAGAAAAGATTGGAGAAATGGTATATTTTGAATGTGACCTCTATAAAAATATTTTTAATAAGGAAGAATAAAAATGAGCAATCATTAGTTTTCTAATTCCCAACAGATTTCTGACCATTAAAATGCTCCTGCATGAAGAAACAACTCCTGAAAATAAACTGTTCATAAAAAAAGAGCCAAATCTAAGTTCAAGCACATCATTTTGCCTAAATATTTATAGTTTTTTAAAATATTTTATTTATTTATTTGACAGAGAGGAGAGAGTAAGAGCACAAGCAGGGGGGAGGGGCAGTGGGAGAGGGAGAAGCAGGCTCCCCCCGCAAAGCAGGGATCCCAGCCCCACACTGGGTTAGGCAGATGCTTAACCCACTGAGCCACCCAGGCGGCCCTTGACTAAATATTTTTTTAAAGTATCCTACAACAAGACCTCTAATTTCAGTGAAAACTTGTTCCTAAAGAAAAATCAAACAATTTCATATTGCAGTCACGATATTGTATTTTGAGTAAAAAATATAAATAAATAGGGCAGCCCAGGTGGCTCACGGTTTAGCGCTGCCTTCAGCCCAGGGCATGATCCTGGAGACCCGGGATCGAGTCCCACGTGGGGCTCCCTGCATGGAGCCTGCGTCTTCCTCTGCCTGTGTCTCTGCCTTTCTCTCTACCTCTCTGTGTGTCTTTCATGAATAAATAAATAAAATATTAAAAAAATATAAATAAATAAATAAATAAATAAATAAAAATAAATTGAAATGCATTAACAGAATCTCAAAGAAAAGTGAATGACAACTCAATATAAACTCAGCACAGGGATTACAATAACAATGGTTCACATCTATTAAATACCTAAGTGTGTACCCAGCAACTGTACAAAGCATTTGGCATGCATTATTTCATTTGAGTTTTCCCCAAAATAATATGAGGCAGGTAATATTACAATTCCAATTTTACAGGTCAGGAAATCGAGGCTCAGACAGAGTAATTACCTGTGAAAGCTCATTTAGTCAGAATGTATACCATCTGTCTTACATCTGTAATGTCAGCTCTGAATTAAAACATTGTATTGAGGGATCTCTGGGTGCCTCAGTGGTTGAGCTTCTGCCTTCAGCTCAGGTCGTGATCCCGGGGTCCTGGGTTGTAGTCTCACATCAGGCTTCCCTGCAGGGAACTTGCTTCTCCCTCTGCCTATGTCTCTGCCCTCTCTGTGTTTCTCATGAATAAATGAATAAAATCTTTTAAAAAACCCCAATACTGTATTGTATCAAAAAATTTAAAATAAACAACTTACAAATAAAACAATAAACAAAGATCCAATTAAATCAGATTTATAAATAAATGAAGTTTTCTTCATATGAGTTATAATTCAAGTCTATTTGTCACCTTTTCATCATGTTACTAATTATAAACCAAAAAGAAGTAACTATTAAAAATCATGTCAGGACCCAAAAGAATAATACTGATTCCTTGACTTCACTTCAGTTTTTAGGTAATAGAGTAGGGAAACTAGATAAATGGTTATTTCAATTCTGAATCACCTACAAAAAATTTAAAAAGTAAAATCAAAATATCAATTTTCACATAATTGAAGTTTCAGAAAATTTTCATTTGTTTTTAGAACACCTGACCTAGCTTGATACAACCAAACTTTCCATGGATTAATGTACATTAAAATATTTTTCAGATCAATAAAGTCTAATAAAGCTAAACTAAAAGAAAAATCCCTAGGCTTTTGAAATTCTTGATTGTTTCATGGAATAACTGAATATTGTAAATTTGTGATCTAATCAGAAGCAGTTATTTGGGAAGTGACTGGAAGTATATTAATAGAATACTGATAGCCATAAAATAAAACCTGTATAAGCCCAAAGGAAACAGGATATAGTGCAAAACATTTAAAACTTAATAACTATGCAGAATGGTAAACTATAATAATAAACTCAGACATTTCATAAATATTTAGGGTTTGGAATTATAAAAGGAACTAAATATTTGTATATATACCTGAGTTTATAAAACAATTTTTCTTTTGGAATTACAGGGAAAACATTCAAGTTAGCCTATTTTGACCTTTGCGAACTTTTGGAATATCAGTTTAAGCTTGAGAGAACAACTACTTCATGCTTTAAAGAGTGAAAACTCTAGCTACTTTGTATGTAATTGAGAATGGGATATTTACACATTTAAATGCCCAACTGCAGATAAACATTTGTCCTTTTGGGAGAGGCTTAGGTGGAAGGGACCCATGGCAAAATGACAATGTTAAGTCCCGGATATCTGCGTGTACTGCCAGTGCCACATAGTCTTAAAAATACTGTTGGATCATCATCATCCTCAGTCAATATTTACTAAGCTTTTTATGACAGCAGTGGCATTAGAAATCAAGAGTTGCTCAAAGATCTTAGTTTATTATATCTTGTTCTATATACTAACATCATTATTTATTGTTTTCATAGTCCAATCATTTGAAGGCTTTAAGCAAAAGAAAGACCTCCCCTGAGGAAGCAGGAATTCTGCATCTTTGGACTCATCACAGCAACATCAACCTTCCCTGGTTCTCAGCCAGCTGGTTTACCTTGCATATTTTAGACTGGCCACGTTCTACAAATGCATGTGGATTCCTTAAAATAAATCTTTCTCTATGTATGTATACAGTTTCTTGGTTCTCCAGTTTCTCTGGAGAACCCTGACTAATATATACTCCATGATATAATTTTATGGGTCCCATGTTAGCAGATCTTCCAGTTTTTATTGTGACAATCAACTTAATATTTTTAAGTAATGTGTTGATTAAACAAAACATCCATAGGAAAGATTCAAAAGTACTTTTTTCATTATAAGAAACAATACTGGAATGAACATGACAGATGTTCATTAATAATATGTTCATTAATAATTAATAATATTGTTTCTTGAGTTTTTAATTCTAAAGTTTTAAAAAAAGTAAAATTCAAACAAATTTTTTTTTCAAGATTTTATTTACTTGAGAATGAGTGAGAGTGAGCAAGAGAGAGCATGAGCAGGGGGAGGGGCAGGGGAAGAGGGGAAGAGGGAGAAGCAGGCTCTCCACTGAGCAGGGAGCCTGATGTAAGGCTGGATCCTGGGACTCTGGGATCATGACCTGAGCCAAAGCAGACAGTTAACAGACTGAGCCACCCAGGTGCCCCTTAACAAATATTTCTAGTAACAGCTTTCAAATTTGAACACTGTTGGCCTGGAAAAAAATAAACTTTGTTGGCAGACGACATACTCTATTATATGAAGACTCCGTTTTGTCCCACATCCTTGCAAATGACTAAATAAGATGTTGGACTAGGTCTATACTATTTCCAATTATTTTACTCATCAGCAAGTTCATACTGTATGCACTGTATACACTACTACTCCAAAGAAACTTTTCCTCTGAAGAAACTTTCAATCTTGTATTAAATTTCATTGTTTATTAGTTTGTTTGGCAAATATTTACTGATGGCCTGATGTATATAAAGAATAGAAGCCCTGGTAGAGGAATTAAGAGAAATAGTCATACAACTATTTCATAGGTAAACATGAGGTATGGATTGTGAGAGCACCATGGTGAAAGAACTATGGTAGACAATTTTTTGGTAGACTCAGATAATTTCTGATTGAGAAGATAAGAAGAAGACTAATGGGAGTAGTTGGTATTTAAATTGTGTTCCGGAGGCTCAATAAGAATGTGACAGGCTGAGATGGAGTGTTCCAAGAGGAATAGGTGACATTTGGGAAAGCACTGGAGTGGGAAATTGTGGGCTGTGTCCAGGAAATAGTGAACAGTTCATTTTGGGAGTACAAGTAACAGTCAATTCAGTACAACAAATATTTACTGGGTTCCTACTATGTGTGAGGCAGTATACTGGCACTGGTGATGCTGATATCAATGAAAAAAGATAAAATAGTAATTCAAGCATAGACAAAATTCAGAAAGAACAAGGCTTCATGAATGTTCAGCTAAAGAGTTTGGAATTTATTGTATAGCTAATGTGTTATTAAGTAGTGTCAATGGCTGAGAAGTTGAAAATAATGTTTCAGCAATCTTAACAGGAATAAGGAATGGAGACAACTAGATGAAGTAGGAAGAAAAGTCTGGCTCTGAGATTATCCAAGCCTTATCTAAGGCAGGAACTGTGTGAAATAAGATGGCAAAAGTAATAGACGCCGCAAGGAAAAGTGTAGCAAAATTTGACTACTGCATACATTTGTGAAAAGGGACAAATGAAGGATCACCTCAGTGTGAGGCAATTGGCACCTGTGGAACTACAGTAATGGTGATTCTGGACCAAGAGCAGGGGAAATACTACTTTTTTATCTAACAACATATAAGATTAAGTTTTTCTCAAGCTAACAGTAATAATATTAATAGATGCCAAACACCAGTTGAAAGTCCCACTTTAACTCTGGACCTTTTTGCTAATCCACAATGATTAAATGACAAAGTATTTTGTTAAATGCTCTTAAAAGAGGAGGAAGGGTCATTTGATTGAAAAACAAAAAACAGTAGAACTATACGGATGAGTTTTAGTTTTGCTTTTTAGCTTATTGTTAGAATAACGCCCAGCAAATAGTGAAAACTGACAATGCAAAAAATATCCTTCTGGGTACAAAGTCAGAGAAGCACAAAATATTTCAGTAGAAAGAGCCTTTTACTAATTTAATAGTTGTCTTACATCTAAAAAAGCAAAACTTTTAAAGGAGTTTTATCAATAATACTATCAATTTATTTCCTTTACACAGTGCTTTACGGGTTTTAAAAAACATCCAAATATATTATCTCATTGATTTTCACAATAAGTAGGTCAGGTATCTCTGTATACAGGTGAAGTAATTGACATTCAGAAGTAACTTCTTAAATGTCACATTCTATAATTTGAGAGGAGGAAGGTAAGAATCTTTAATAACTATATTTCAAATCACTGGACATACAGAAAATGCAAACCTTAGGGTTTTTTTCAAACTTCATTTTAATTTTCTTTTTGTTTTTGCATTCCATAGCCACTAACAAATATATATGGTGGTTTGAATAGTAAAGGTGAAGCCAGTTATGCGTTAAAAAGACCTTGAAAATAGGTGCAACTTAATAGTATAAGAAGATAGTTCTTCTTATAATTTAATTTTTTTTAAGATTTTATTTTTTAAGTAATCTCTACATCCAACATGGGGCTTGAACTCCAAATCCCAAGATCAAGAGTTGCATGCTCTATTGACTAAGCCAGTCAGGTGCCACAACAGTTCTTGATACTAAACATCACTAAACAAAAATTTAATCTACCTCATGTGAAAGGGTGACAAATTTCACAAAATGTTAGAACCAACTACAAAAAGCCCCTAGTGTCAAAGTTAAAGAAACTGAAAGCTTGGAGCTTGCCTATGCTAAAAAAAAAAAAAAAAAAAAAAAAAAAAAATCTGGTTAATGGCAAAAATGAAGAATTAGGATCTTCTTTTGTTCTTTTTATTACTGCTTTAGCAGTATGGTACCATAACACAGTTTAATGGATAGCTGTTTTTTTTTTCCCAAAGATTTTATTCATTTATTTATGACACACACACACACACACACACACACACACACACACACAGAGAGATAGAGAGGCAGAGACATAGGCAGAGGGAGAAGCAGGCTTCCTGCATGGAACCCAATGGAGAGACTTGATCCCGGACCCCAAGATCATGCCCTGAGCCCAAAGCAGAGGCTCAACAGCTGAGTCACACAGGTGTCCCTTGGATAGTTAATTCTTACTGAAAATACATATGTGACAAAATTGTTCATGTCATTGGGCAGTCCAATTAGCACAACTGATTAGAATACTGAATGAATGAAGTCAGGATAAAGTATTCAACCCTTCTTTTTTTTTTAAATAATTTTTTTAATTTTTATTTATTTATGATAGTCACACAGAGAGAGAAAGAGGCAGAGACATAGGCAGAGGGAGAAGCAGGCTCCATGCACTGGGAGCCCAACGTGGGATTCGATCCCGGGTCTCCAGGATCGTGCCCTGGGCCAAAGGCAGGCTCTAAACCGCTGCACCACCCAGGGATCCCTATTCAACCCTTCTTGATGAGGGACTGTACTGAGAAAAACGCTGCTCCCTGGCTAGAGCTTGCATGCCATAGTCACTGCTGACTGTCTTATCAATGTATAGTTCTGAGAGAACATAATGGTTTAAGGAAAACCTATCACTATCTATCACTAAAAAAACAAAACCTATCACTAAAAAAACAAAACAAAACAAAATACCAGATCTTAGTGACAGTAATGCTTTTGATTGCTAAGGATGGCATATACACAGACAAAAACTATAAGAAGCAAAAGACTCATATTAAATAAAATTTAGAAAAATAATGTCGAAAAAATTAAGAATTTCACTCTCTTTTTCAATATATATTACATGGGCTCTATATTATGGCCTTTACAACTTTGAAAGGTATATTATAAACCATGGTAAGTAGGGCTTATGTTTTAGCCCAATTTTCACTATGTCAAACATGTAAATATTCTACTAAATGATTTCTATGATTAAGAAAATACCAGTACAATCATAGGAGACATACTACCTTAAAATATGAAGCATTCAATAATTTTGGTCTAAAATGTGAAATTTACCAGGTTCTGTAAGCCATCACAACTTCCCACATGCAATCATACAAAATATAATACAAACTTAAAACAAAACTGCTGTTACTATAAATATTAAATCCTGGTTTACTGGTATCAAACAACAGGATCTTATTCTTATCCACACACTTGAATTTACACTTTTTTTAAGCAAAAGGAAGTATACGGAAGTACTATAAAATCAGCAAACACTGAAACTTGGGCATTCTCTCGATTAGAAAGTTTGTTATTATTATGCCTCCTGAACTTAGGAATGCAGCACTACAGGTTTACAATAACAGGAAAAAAGTCATTACTAAATATAAATCTAACCCTTACAAACCTGATGAAGCTGTTTAGATTGAAACTAATGAAGCTGTTGCAAATGAATTTAGCATTTAGCACAGCGATGAGGAGGTATTAATACTTTCCTAATAACACTTTTGTAATAAGGTAAATTTATTTTAAATCTTCCTATTGCTATTCCTGTCTTTGTTATGCCTTCTGCTTTAATGTGAAAGAGCTGTCAGTTATAATGGTTTAGTATCCCTACGCAACCACCTCATTGCTCCTGTCCCTAACTCTGCCAAAGGAAATGAAAGGCCAACATTTCTCTTCTTCGGACTTAAAATCTTCTAAAACTCAAAGGAAACAAAACAGAGAAACTCAGAAATATATATTTCTGTTTTCCTTATTTCCATACATGGATATGGAATGATTATATTAAGAGTAGCTCTTAGTGCACATAGCCCTGCAAAGGAAAACTATTCTTAGAAAAGAATTTAAAGGGAAGAAGGTTATTATCACTAACTGGCAGAACTATAGGCAAGGTAGAATGAAAGTTATCAGCATATTTTAATCTGCCCCTAAAACTAATAACCGATCATACATCTCCCTGGCTTTGGCCGTTGGAAAGCTGAGAGCCAGATTTATACTTGAAGTTTATTTATTCTTTTGTTGTTTCATGGTATATACATACAAGCTGTATACTGACCTGTTCCTGACTGACCATCTATTCAAGTGAGTAAGAAACACTGTTTACTTTCATTTGAATCAATTAAATCAGAATGTGAGCTCCCATGAAATTTCAGCTTTGTTCTTTTTGTAATTGCCTCTCCCTTCCCAGAGTTTTATATCCCAGGGATTTTATCCCTATGCTCTTTTAAATAAATTTCTGTATATATCCTTACAGAATATTCTTTGTACATTTAAAAAAATTGTGGTAAGATAATATAAAACTTACCATTTTAACCATTTTTAAGTGTACAATTCAGTGGCGTGAAGTACACTCACAATGTTGTGTGACCATTAGCACATTCCATTTTCAGAACTTTTTCACCATCCCAATCAGAAACTGTATCTATTAAACCAGTACTCCCCATCCTCTCCCTCCCCAGCCCCACTCCCTTTCCCTCAGCCAGTGGTAACTCTCTATTCTCCTTTCTATCTCTATGAACTTGCCTATTCTAGATACCTCATAGAAATGGAATCATACAATATTTATCTTTTCTCTCTGGCTTATTCCACCTTAGCATAATGCATTCATGTTGTACCATGTATCAGAACTTCATTTCTTTTCAGGGCTGAGTAATATTCCATTATATGTATATAACACGTTTTGTTTATTCATTAATCTGTTGATGGGCACTTGGCTCATTCTGTTTTCACCTTTTAGCTAATTTGAAGAATACAGTACAGACATTGTTGTGCAAGTATCTGTTCAATTCTTTTAGGGTATATACCTACCTGTGGAATCGCTGCATCATGTGGGGGAATTCAATGTCTAACTTTTTAAGCAACTGCCAAACTGTTTTCAAAAGCAGACACATCATTTTATATCTCCGTTAACAATGCACGAAAATTCTCTGTACCTTTTTTGTTTTGATAGAAATGTGGATGAAACTTTCCTCATAGGCATCACACATTCCCTCGTGTAACACATACCATACAGGTTTCTTCCTTTAATACATATATAGCTGTTTATTTCAACATGTAGCTTTATTTTTAGATCATTTTCCATTACAGCATTTATAGTGAGTACCCCCAACACAGGCCAATATTTTCAGAGACAATAGCCAAATGGGTAATCAGTACATTAGTTTCATAAATCGTTTACCTCTTCATATCTAGTGACTCCTCCCTCCTCTCAATTTCACCTACTTCTAAGGCAATGCTTTTAATATTGTCAGTGCTCAGACTGAGTGCTTCACCTCCGAAATCTTAAATAGCAACATTCCACTTTCTGCCTAGAACCTCTGATCCTTTTAGCTCTTGAATTTTCTTATTCCCACTACCTTTGCTTTTGATTTCAAGATTCTGGATTTCTTGATTCCTCCTTTTTCTCCTGTACACAGGTTCTTTCAGTTTTATTTCCTGCTATATTTAGCTTACACTATCATTCATCATTTCAACAACTTTTTGCTAGTTCAACCACTCTCCTCATCATATCAGTCCCACAAATTTGTAATCCTGAATCACTTCAATCCTTTGCTTTCTGTGCTATAAGACAGCTGAATGTGTTAAGTTATGCAACTGTACAAACCAGACCTCATACTAATCTATCCCATTTATTTGCAGCTAGCTCTTCAGAATTGCTTGGCTCGTTCTTGCCCTTCTTCACTTCTCTTTCCAATCCCCTTTGGTAGCTACTCTGGTATTCCTTTCAAAGCCTTCTGCTGTCTCTATTTCAGAAGCCCATGTTGACCCTCACACTTTACAGGAAAAAAAAAAGAAACTATTAATTGTGAACTGAAATGAAACTATTAATTGTGAACGGAAATTTATTCCTATTTCACAGCTATTCTGTCCTTCAGTCAGTCCTATCTGTGAACATAAGCTGACCAGCTTCCTGTTCAAGGCAAACACTTCTGCAGATTCTAAATTCGATCTTGTCCTATTTTTTTTAGGAATCCTGTTCCATCTGTACCAATTCTCCCTATTGGCTCTTTCCAGTTAATCACAAACACACTCAAATACATATCTGCCATTTTCCAAAAATGAAGAATTCCTTACCCTATCTTCCTTTCTTCTCAACTGTCATTAATGTCTTTCTTATTCAAGTTTCCTCAAGGAACCACTCTATTGTCTAGATTACTATGCTTCTTTACCTCTAATCATTCTTCCATTCACAGAAAACTGTCTTCTGTATCTGATGTTTCATTAAAACTACTTCTGTGGAGGTTAGTCATGACCAGCAATATATCATGACATAATCCTTTCATAACTATTTCAGTAAAACTGATTTTGAGTTAATTGCGTTTTATGTATTTAACATTATTCTAAGAGGGGGTAAAATTAAAAGAAAATCTTTCAGTAACCCACAGGCCAAGTTAGTGAATTCTTACACTTCGGAACTGGAGGGTATTATGCTGAGTGAAATAGAACTGGAGGGTATTATGCGGAGTGAAATAAGTCAATCGGAGAAGGATAAACATTGTATGGTCTCATTCATTTGGGGAATATAAATAATAGTGAAAGGGAATAGAGGGGAAGGGAGAAGAAATGGGTAGGAAATATCAAAAAGGGAGACAGAACATGGAAGACTCCTAATTCTGGGAAACGAACTAGGGGTGGTGGAGGGGGAGGAGGGTGGGGGGTGGGGGTGACTGGGTGGTGGGCACTGAGGGGGGCACTTGACGGGATGAGCACTGGGTGTTATTCTGTATGTTGGCAAATTGAACACCAATAAAAAGTAAATTTATTATTAAAAAAAAAGAAAAATGCCAGTGTGACCTACTGAATTAATTTCACAACTACTCTTGCAGCATAAATTAAATAAGTGTTAAAAATCCTTCAGTGGCATTCCTTTAGAAACTTCTCATATTTATAATTGGCAAAAGGCTATTATTATTATTATTAATGTACTGTTTTAAAAATATGTATTATTTCAGAGATGGTATTTAGATGAGCAAATAGTTCAACAGCCAGCTAAACTCTATTCAGACAACTTGTTTATGGTTATATTTTATAATTCTAATGGGAATCTAAACTTAAATTTTACTAAATGCAGGAAGGAAAAAAAAGGTAGAATAAAGAATATTTTATCCCTGAATCATTTTAAAATTATAAAAATGTTTTAACTGAATGTTTAATTTGACTGAGGTATTTCTTCATTCACTAAAATCAGGTAGAAACATTTCCCAAACCAACAAATTTATTTATGCCCAGGTTAAGAAGAATTTTACCTGTAGTAAACTCGAAGTGTTTGGATTTCTTCTTCTAGTTTTTTGTACTGTTGAATTGCAGTCTCTCTGGCTTGTTGCATAGCCAACAACTTTGCCTGCAAGTAGTTAATATTTTAAGAAATTTAATATCAGTATTGGTATGTTAGAATACAGTATTGTAGTATAAATAGGAGCCTTAAATTTGTGATAGTTTTAAAATCTATCAGTATTATTTAATAGAGTCTCATAATTTCCCACAAAATAATCAAATTATATTAATAACAGACATATTGAAAACAAGAACATATTAAATGTACCAAGTTTGCCCATTACTAAGCTTCAGCCTTATTCATCTGTATCATCAGATATATGCTCTTCTGCAATGTTTAACTTTACACACAGAATTCAGAATGTGGAACATGGGTTCAGAGCAATATCTAGAGTAGAGATAAGCACAATGGGTGTTTCACATACAAACTTAATGTGGCTCCACTGCCTGATCACACCAGATTTTCTTTTAACTTTATTAATAGTAAAACCCAGAAAATTCTAAATATGTTGTTAAGCTATCCTTGATATTTTATGTGAAAAAAATACACAAGAGTATAACCTGATTCTTAGAGATAAGACTTAACCTTTTCGATTCCTTTTCTGCAGGAAAAAAAAATCTCTAGAGAGAGTATGGCAATAGTCTTGAATGTTAGAGGTTCTTTTATTCAAAGGATGTTATTGTTCCTCTCTACCTATAATATTCAAATTTTAAAGGGTTTGCAATCAGTTTTTTGTTAGGGGTTCATATTCATAATTTTAGAAAAACTGCCAACCTCCAACCATCTTTTGCACTGGGTTTCAGGTGGAGTCAAAAAAAGTTTTCAACGTAACTTTTAAAAATGGTACTGGTGAATCAGATTTCAGTTTTATTTATTCAAAATTTAATTTGCATGGAACAATGGACTTTCTCTTTTAGTGGTCTTTGATAGGTAACACAGAGCAAATTGTTATCAGACACCTCACAAACAACATTAATGGCAATAATTAATAAGTAATTGAGTTTGGAGGCAGAAGTTGACTAATTTTGCTGAACTCATATGATTTCACTGGGATTATTTTCTTGCATAAGAATAAATTCATAAGACAAACTGTGAAATCCTAACCACAAGAAAATTAATTAGTGTAATGTAAGTGAACACTTTCCTACTTTAATAATGGAGAATGATGAAAACAATGCAGCAATTCAGGTCTTTCTATAACTTTAGGAACTGAAGTAAATAATTTGTTTTCTATCTGGTCTTGGAAACAGGACAAAGAATTACTTCTACATTCTTTTTTTTTCATTCTTTTTTTTTTTTAAGATTTTATTTATTTATTCATGAGAAACACAGAGAGAGGCAGAGACATAGGCAGAGGGAGGAGCAGGCTCCTTGCGGGTATCCTGATGTGGGACTTGATCCCAGAACCCCAGGATCGTGCCCTGAGCCAAAGGCAGACGCTCAACCACTGAGCCACCCAGGTGCTCCTCTTCATTCTTTCAATTTAAGATGTTCCTTTAACATTCATATTCTAGAATTACAGACTAAACATTCTCAAAAATGATTAAAAAGCATTTAAAAATAGATGACTGGTTCTTTATGCCAAAAAATGGACATCTTTGCCAGTTTTCAGTAAATTATAAAATGTGATTGAAATGGTAACATGGACCACTGTGACTAATGGTCAAAAAGAATCACACAAGAAAGGACAGACATATCACATTCAACTTATAAAATGCTCAACATTCTGTGGCATGTATTTAAAGGATAGATACTGAATAGGTAATAAAGGATTTGCTAAACAAATATATAACAATGCTAAGTATCTTAGATGATTATTTTGAAGGTATTTTTTTATTTAACTTGGTACTTCTGCAAAAACAAGCCAAAAAAAAAAAAAAACCCTCTCAAAAACAGAAAGCAAAACCAACAATGTTCTCATAGGAAAATGCCACAATGAAGATTTCTTCCTAAGAAATTTCTGCTAAAAAATGGGAACATGAGAATTTTACTTAAATTCTTGTGCTTTAGGTAATATTGACTTTTTCACTTCTCTTGTTTTATTTACATGGCTGTGAAGATTTGGTGTGGCTGCACTGCAATCCACTTAATTTATTAATTCTAAATGTCTAATCTTATGCCAAGGCCCTGCTGACTATAGTCAAAGCTATTATAAGCCTCCTAGCCTTACAACCCCCTTTTTCTCTTAATGAGATATATGTTCAACAGGCCAGCATTTCTTTTTTGGGGAAATACCTTTACCCTCTGCCATAGTGACCCTGTTCAGTCCTGATGGTTACGGTGAACTGCATTCCCCATCACCTCAGGTATACATAATCCAGATTGTTCATCAGCCCCAGAAGATAACTGAATCCTGATGACATCATTTGTATTCCTGGATCCCCTATGCCAGACAGCTGCAGATCCATTCCATTTCTTGGACTTCCTGAGTATAAAGATCTTTTTTTGGCTTAGGTTAGCTTGAGTTAGATTTATGTTATTGTGAGAAAGCTTAACTGATTTAAATGTGCTGTTTACTTCTATTGCATTTCCTACTTTCACTATATCATATAATTCCATCACATTACAAGTCAATAGTAAATTTCATATCAAAACATTAAGCAAATTAGTGAACAAGACTTTTTTTCGTGTTCCTCAGGCATATTTCCCATATTTCTGGCAATTACAGTAATAAAAACTGCATGCATTCATTTATGTGTGTACTCACATAAAAATATATACCTTAAATAAACTAACAGAATTTAAAAAGTATAAGAAAATATACAATATAAAGTACATCTTTTTCTACTAAAGCTGTTTGGAAAGATAGAAAGAGATGGAGTACTTCCAAATTCGTTATATGACGCCAGCATCACCTTAATTCCAAAACCAGACAAAGACCCCACCAAAAAGTAGAATTACAGACCAATATCCCTGATGAACATGGAAGCAAAAATTCTCAACAAGATACTAGCCAATAGGATCCAACAGTACATTAAGAAAATTATTCACCATGACCAAGTAGGATTTATCCCCAGGACACAAGGCTGGTTCAACACTCATAAAACAATCAATGTGATTCATCATATCAGCAAGAGAAAAACCAAGAACCATATGATCCTCTCATTAAATGCAGAGAAAGCATTTGACAAAATACAGCATCCATTCCTGATCAAAACTCTTCAGAGCGTAGGGATAGAAGGAACATTCCTCAACATCTTAAAAGCCATCTACGAAAAGCCCACAGCAATTATCATTCTCAATGGGGAAGCACTGGGAGCCTTTCCCTAAGATCAGGAACAAGACAGCCATGTCCACTCTCACCACTGCTATTCAACATAGTACTGGAAGTCCTAGCCTCAGCAATCAGACAACAAAAAGACATTAAAGGCATTCAAATTGGCAGAGAAGAAGTCAAACTCTCCCTCTTCGCTGATGACATGATACTCTACATAGAAAACCCAAAAGCCTCCACCCCAAGATTGCTAGAACTCATACAGCAATTTGGTAGCGTGGCAGGATACAAAATCAATGCCCAGAAATCAATGGCATTTCTATACACTAACAATGAGACTGAAGAAAGAGAAATTAAGGAGTCAATCCCATTTACAATTGCACCCAAAAGCATAAGATACCTAGGAATAAACCTAACCAAAGAGGTAAAGGATCTATACCCTAAAAACTATAGAACACTTCTGAAAGAAATTGAGGAAGACACAAAGAGATGGAAAAATATTCCATGCTCATGGATTGGCGGAATTAATATTGTGAAAATGTCAATGTTACCCAGGGCAATTTACACGTTTAATGCAATCCCTGTCAAAATACTATGGACTTTCTTCAGAGAGTTAGACCAAATTATTTTAAGATTTGTGTGGAATCAGAAAAGACCCCGAATAGCCAGGGGAATTTTAAAAAAGAAAACCATATCTGGGGGCATCACAATGCCAGATTTCAGGTTGTACTACAAAGCTGTGCTCATCAAGACAGTGTGGTACTGGCACAAAAACAGACATATAGATCAATGGAACAGAACAGAGAACCCAGAAGTGGACCCTGAACTTTATGCTCAACTAATATACGATAAAGGAGGAAAGACGATCCACTGGAAGAAAGACAGTCTCTTCAATAAATGGTGCTGGGAAAATTGGACATCCACATGCAGAAGAATGAAACTAGACCACTCTCTTGCACCATACACAAAGATAAACTCAAAATGGATGAAAGATCTAAATGTGAGACAAGATTCCATCAAAATCCTAGAGGAGAACACAGGCAACACCCTTTTTGAACTTGGCCACAGTAACTTCTTGCAAGATACATCCACGAAGGCAAAAGAAACAAAGGCAAAAATGAACTATTGGGACTTCATCAAGATAAGAAGCTTTTGCACAGCAAAGGATACAGTCAACAAAACTAAAAGACAACCTACAGAATGGGAGAAGATATTTGCAAATGACGTATCAGATAAAGGGCTAGTTTCCAAGATCTATAAAGAACTTATTAAACTCAACAGCAAAGAAACAAACAATCCAATCATGAAATGGGCAAAAGACGTGAAGAGAAATCTCACAGAGGAAGACATAGACATGGCCAACATGCACATGAGAAAATGTTCTGCATCACTTGCCATCAGGGAAATACAAATCAAAACCACAATGAGATACCACCTCACACCAGTGAGAATGGGGAAAATTAACAAGGCAGGAAACAACAAATGTTGGAGAGGATGCGGAGAAAAGGGAACCCTCTTACACTGTTGGTGGGAATGTGAACTGGTGCAGCCACTCTGGAAAACTGTGTGGAGGTTCCTCAAAGAGTTAAAAATAGATCTGCCCTATGACCCAGCAATTGCACTGCTGGGGATTTACCCCAAAGATACAGATGCAATGAAACGCCAGGACACCTGCACCCCGAAGTTTATAGCAGCAATGTCCACAATAGCCAAACTGTGGAAGGAGCCTCGGTGTCCATCGAAAGATGAATGGATAAAGATGTGGTTTATGTATACAATGGACTATTACTCTGCCATTAGAAACGACAAATACCCACCATTTGCTTCAACGTGGATGGAACTGGAGGGTATTATGCTGAGTGAAGTAAGTCAATCGGAGAAGGACAAACAGTGTATGTTCCCATTCATTTGGGGAATATAAATAATAGTGAAAGGGAATAGAAGGGAAGGGAGAAGAAATGTGTGGGAAATATCAGAAAGGGAGACAGAACATGAAGACTCCTAACTCTGGGAAACGAACTAGGGGTGGTGGAAGGGGAGGAGGGCGGGGGGTGGGGGTGAATGCGTGACGGGCACTGGGGGTTATTCTGTATGTTGGTAAATTGAACACCAATAAAAAATAAATTTATATAAAAAAAGTAAATCTTTCTCCCACCTCCAACCATCAATACAAATCCCTTTCTTGAGATTAGCAGTCATCTGCTTATTGTATATACTTCCAGAAATAGTCTATACGTGTAAGTACTTATGTGTATATATGTGTATTTGCAACTACATACACCTATTTATAATATTGATGGCATTCTTTACACAGTTATAATTTTTTTTAAATTTAAAAAAATATTTTGCTATTTTGCTTATTTAAAAAGAAAATTGTCTACCCCAACCCATATATTGCACTACTAGCTATATTCCCTCCTTCCCTTCCACTGCCAAAATGAAACACTTCCATGAATTTGGACTTACCATTTTCAAGGGTATTTTATACTTTTATTATATAGTTATGTACTTGTAATGTATCTTTTTACAGGCTTTTAAACTTATTAAGTGATACTCTAAATATTTTACAAATAACTGCTTTTTTGGTATTATACTTTTGACTTCTATTCATGTTGACACATGTATATCTGATAGTACTTATCTTTACACATTGTAAAGATGTGCAATATATTGTGACTACCAATATATTTGGACTTATTTTTACATATTTTTCATGTTTCATGTATCCTGTTTTCTTTGCTTCTCTTTTTTGTCTCTACTTATTTGGATTAAATTTTCTATAACACCCCTTTCATTGTAATGCTTAGAATCTATTTATTTATACTCTACCTTGAAATTTTTGATAAAAATATTCATATTTTTGAGTAAAGCCTTCAGTGGATCAGGATTTTTATATACAACCAGAGTTTTAAGTGAACAATGTACAAAAATATAACACTTTTTCTACTTATAAGCATATTTTTAGGTAAAATTTTTATTAAAGTAAAACATGCATCACATATCATGTAAGTATACATGTTGAGTTTTTTAAAGTCAAGTTTATTGAATTATAACTTACACAAAGTAAAAATTCACCCATTTGTGATGTACAGCTGTATAAATTTTGACAAATTTTTAGTCATGTAAGAGCCATCACAATCAAGATACAGAAGAGTTCTATTACTCCAAAATGTTCCCTTGTGCACCAATATAGTCAATCCCTCCTTTTACACCCAGTCCCTGGCAACCACTTGTGATTTTTATCTCGAATAACACATAAATGGAATCATGTAGTAGGCAGCCTTGTGAATTTGACTTCTTTCACTTTAATTCAATGCTTTTGGGAGTCATTCATATTATTACATATACCATGGTTTGTTCCTTTTTATCACTGAGTAGTATTTCATCATAGGATGTACCAAAATCTATATATCCACTCACCAATTGATGGACATTTGGGTTGTTCCAGTTTGGGGCAATTATTAATATAGCTTCTATAAGCATCAACATACAGGTCATTTTGTGGAACTATGTCTTCATTTCTCTTAGGTAAATACCAAAGAATGGAATTGCTGGGTCCTATGGTTAGTTGTATATAATGTGTTTATATACTTTATATAAAGTTATGTACTTTATAAAGTTATATACACCATAAAGAAACTGCCAAACTTGCTGCCTAAATCAATGTAACTTGAAGGCATCTGTGCTTAACTACAATAGCAATGCCATTTGTTGAATGCCTATTATGGGCTGGGCATTGTATCAAGTGCTTGAAATACATCAGTCTATCCCTACAATCAATCTATGAGATAACTCCAATTATCCTTATTTTACTTTACTTAAAATCGAAGTTCATGAACATTAACATCATGAACTTACAAGACTATGTAACATTCTGGGATATACATATGTAATTATATGTAAACATTTAACATATATTTTTACATACACACACACAAATATACTAGGTCAACCTATATTCTCAAGAATGTATGACAGATGACAAAAAATATTTACTTAGGAATTTGAAAAATAAACCATATGTGGTGGGTTCACAAGCACTTGATTAATTTTTGTATATCTTAGCCACACTTGCAGGAAAAGCAGAGATGTACCAGATACCCTTGAGCATGCTGCCTTTTTTATAGATCAGTCAAGCCTTTCCACATATAATTAGTCTTCTTGTTCTTTATTCTAATGCCTCCAAAACTTTACCAAAGTGTTTGGCCTGAAGGTGTCTTGTAACTGGGAGTCACCTGTGTATTAGTCTTAGTAATGAGAACTGGGAGTTGACAATGAATTTAGTCATTAGCTGGATCTTCTGCTTCTCAAATTGTGATGCTAGTTCATCTCTCCCTAATACTAGTAAGAATATAAACATTCTGTTGCTTACTCCACCAAAATTTACCCATTAAAAACATTTGTCTTCTTGACTAAAACATGGTCTCCTAAATCCACTAATTCTACTATTGTAATAAAAAATATTTCTACGCATATACAATCACAATTATACTTTTAAAACTCTCTAATTTTACAAACCTATCACCACATTTCATTGAATCTAAGATCTACTGATTTTAAAACACCAATTGTATGCAGAAAAATCAGGCCAATAATACTTTTTAGACACCATCTATTAAAATAAGCATACAGCAATGTTAAAATGTAAAGTGATTTTTAAGTGTTTTATTTTATTTTTTTAAAGTAGGCTCCATGCCAGTGTGGGGCTTGAATTCATGGCCCTGAGATCAAGACCCTGAGATCAAGAGTTGGATGCTCTACTGACTAAGCCAGTCAAAGGTCCCAAAATATGAAATGATTTTTAACCTAATATATTTCATTGCTCCAAAACAATAAAATTCTCTTCTGAGCAATACCGCAATATCTTTTTCTAGCCTGTGGCATATGTTTTATTTTTTATTTTTATTTTTTTTAATTTTTATTTATTTATGATAGTCAGAGAGAGAGAGAGAGAGAGAGAGAGGCAGAGACACAGGCAGAGGGAGAAGCAGGCTCCATGCACCGGGAGCCCGATGTGGGATTTGATCCCGGGTCTCCAGGATCGCGCCCTGGGCCAAAGGCAGGCGCTAAACCGCTGCGCCACCCAGGGATCCCTGTGGCATATGTTTTAGATTTTTTTCTCATCTCCTCACTCTACTCACACACAAAAACCATATCTTGTCCTTTTGTTGTTAGTATTCTCTATTAAATAAAGAGAATTTGCAGCATTCTTGATTTTTCTTTTGTTTTCTATATAAGGAAAACTTAGAAGCTTTCATTGCAATCTCCAATGGTGTACTTTAGAATTTTATATGTACTCCAGCTATCTTTCATACTTATTGCCAACATGTAAAAAGTATTGCTTAAAACAACCTAGGAGGGGCAGCTGAACTAATTCCAGATGAAGCAATGGAATCAAAACATAATATGGTAACAGTTATTAGATAATAACAGAAGTTTACAGAACAATCGGTGTGTTTTATATCTTTAGCATCTTCTCCCTATATCTTATTTTTCTTGTACCATTTTCTTCTTTTGTTTCCAGTTTTATTGAGATATAAATGACAGATAACATTGTATTAGTTTTAGATTACCACAATAAAGTTAGTTCCTGTCAGCTCACATAGTTCTATGTTTTTTTCCTTGTGATATGAACTTTCAAGATTTACTTTCTTAACAACTTTCAAATACATGATACAGTACTGTTAGCTTTAATTACTGTGCTGTATGCTACATCCCCAGAACTTACTTACCTTTAGGGACTGAAAAAAAAATGTAGGTTAACTAATATTAGTAGTCTTAATAATTGAAAGGCTCATTCTAAAACTGTATTTTGAGCAATGCCATCTAAATAGGACTATTCTGTATTGCTACCACATTAAAAATGAACTACATTATTTTTTAGAGTCTTATCTAGTACTTTAGAATGATAGAGAAAGAGAAGACTATACTATCTACATCACTGAAAACTATTTGTTATGGATATTGTGGAGAAACCATTTTTATCTTATTTCAAAATCGTGTTATGTTTTGTTTGAATGTGTTTTTAATAGTAATAGTCTGACATAATTAAGCCTTCCTTTGGTAACTCCAAGACCATTAATGGTAATCTGTTTTTATCAGAGAACCAAGGCATTTGATCTTATGTGTGATACCTGCTAAATAAAGAAACACACAGTACAACTTAAATCACAGAACCAAATAATTTTTAGAACTGAAAAAGGATCTTAGAGGTAATATAATCTTCTACTTTATAGGTGAGGAAATTACTGTTAATATGTTTAAGGAAACATTTGGAAAGTGTCCAAGGTTTCATAGTTGGTTAGAAGGAAAGTTGGAACTAGAATACAAGTATCCAAAAAACATTGCTTATTCTACCATACAAGATCACATTTCAGTATGGCTTAATTTAATATGCATTTTTACTGTTTTAATAGAATTCTTTTATAGAGTAATCATAAATGTATAGACTGTGTTATACTATTCAACATATTTGTAAGGAATCTGATTAGGTATGTTCAAAAAATACATCAAATTAGAAAACTGCTTAATAACTATAGCCATCCTAATATTTGACTTTTTTTTTAACCAAAAGCAGGTTATGAACCTAGTAAAGAAATACAACTAAATATCCTACAAAAGGATATCTAAAAGATTAAAAGCTACTATCAAAAGGGTAAAAATGACTGGAATTTTTAAAAAATATTTTATTTACTTATTCATGACAGACACAGGGAAAGAAAGGAAGAGACACAGGCAGAGGGAAAGCAGGCTCCATGCAGAGAGCCTGACATGGGACTTGATCCCAAGTCTCCAGGATCACACCCTGGGCTGAAGGCAGTGCTAAACCACTAGGCCACCAGGGCTTCCCAAATGACTGGATTTCAATTACACCTTCCCTTCATAGGAAAAGTCGGATTGCTCACCACAGTATATTACCATAGTGTATTTTTCCTTAAAGACTATTCCTAAGAAGTGATATGTTGTCCTCATGAGATACCTTTCAGACCAAGGATGATCAGTTTTCAGACTCAAAAGCAGTCTTACATATACTGTCTAGTAATCTATAGTCTGACATGAGAAAAGAAAGAATACCATTTGTAATGGAAGCAAAATTCAAAGTATTCACAGGCAGACAATGATCCATGAATAGTTAGCTGAGTCTAAAAAATGAGAAGAAAGGTAGAGAGAAGTATTCCAGAAAGAGAGTGAAGTACAGTGATTAAAAGCAAAGTTGGGTTTGGCTACCAGTGAGTAGTTCTGAGACTCTAAATTAGGGCCTCTAAACTGCATTTTTTTCATTGATAAAATGGGGGTGATAATACCCATCTCATGTGACTATTATGCAATGATAAAATGAGATAACTTACCATATGATATAGCTATATGAAAGTAAAGAAATATGTAATCTGTACAATAGACTCTGTTGATCTTTGGATATAAAATTATTGTGGAAATAACTGATGTCAATGAGAAACAGCATTGTACCAAGTAACGAGTCAATAAGGTGAGAAAGGACTGGGCTTACAGTATAAGTCATGTGGTAGTCTAGAGTATGATCATTAACTGGATATTAAGTATTTTAGACTTGTGGGCCACATTGTCTCTCTTGCAATGACTCCATTGTTGCACTGTGAAAACAGCCATAGACAATACACAAATGAACAAGCAACGCTTGTTCCAATAAAACTTTATTTACAGAAACAGTCAGCTGGTTAAGGGGCCATAGTTCACAGATTATAGATCTGGAGAGTCAGGTTTACATACAGCCCAGAATATGTGCTGGTTTATATAAGCGTTTATATAATATGGTTTGTCAGATGCCAAAGAAGTGAAGAATGGAGATGCATTTGATATATTTGCTCTCTCTAGAATGAACAGTTTCTAAAGGCAATGAAACAAAATATCTGAAATCCACAGTTTTAAAAGAGGTTCTTCAGGGCATTTAATGATAGAAAGGAAAAAAGGAATTAATAGTGGTTCATGGCAACCATGTGCTTGTATGGTAACCCTGCAGTGTGAGAGAAAACCACCTTGTCAAGGAAGAATGATTTCAGTTATTACATATGAAGCAAAGCAAACAAATAAAAAAACCTTGTAGCTTTAAATTATATTTTGCCTGATGTTAACATAGTTTCAAGAGCAATCTTTTTATTAGCTTTGGCACAGCATATCTTTTTATATCATTTTAATTTCAATCTCTTTTATATGACTAGGTTTAAAAGTGACTATTGTAAACAGCATGTATTATTTTTTTCCAGTCTAACAATCTTCATCTTTTAACTTGAACATTTGATCCCTTCACTTTTAATGTAATTACTGATAAGTCTATAATCCTATCATGTTCTTTTTGTTTTGATACTTTTCTTTATATATCCTCTTCCCTTACTATCTTTTGGATTTTTAAATTATCATCTTATTTACTTTACTTTGAATGTTATATTCCCCTTTACCTTCTTCTTTTTTTTTTTAAAGAATCCAAGAGTTCTTTTTTTTTTAAGATTTTACTTATTTATTCATGAGACACATACACACACACACACACACACACACACAGAGAGAGAGAGAGAGAGAGAGAGAGAGAGAGAGAGAGAGGCAGAGACACAGGCAGAGGGAGAAGCAGGCTCCATGCAGGGAGCCCGACGGGGGATTGGATCCAGGGTCTCCAGGATCACACCCTGGGCTGCAGGTGGCGCTAAACCGCTGCGCCACGGGGGCTGCCTCCCCTTTACCTTCTTTTAATGGTTATCCTAGGAAATACAAGAAAAAATGTCTGACTTATCAAAAACCTAGTATTAATACTCCTGGACAATAAGAGACCTAAAACCTTTTAACTCTATTTACTCTTCTCCCAATTTATTTGTTACTATTTATTCTTAATGTATTCTTATTTAAGATTTAAGCCTAAAAGAATATCATTTATATATATATATACACATATATATGTATATATATACTGTATATATATACAATATAATATATATTATATGTGTATATATACTGTATATATATGTACAATATATCGTATATATATACATATATATAAATGTGTATATATATATATATATACACATTTATATTTGTTACTTTTGTGTTTTATTCCTTCCTGGTTGTAAGGTAGCCCTTATGGAATAGTGTCCCTTTTGTGTAAAAAACAGCTCTTAAACGTTTACTACAAAGCTGCAAATGACTTACTCAATTTTTAGTTGTGTGAAAATGTGTTTAATTGCATGTTCATTCTTTGAGGATATTAATTTTGGGTATACATATGCTTTTAAATTAGCACCTATTTTCTTTTAGCACACTGAAAGCATTGCTCTAATGTCCCTTGACTTCCACTGCTCTGTTCAGAAGTCATTTGTAAATCTAACTGTTGCTCATTTGAAAGTAATCTTTTTCTCCTTTATCTGGTTATTTTTATGAATGTCTCTGAGGTTAGAATTCTATTTCATTATGATGTGATTAGTTGTGTATTTTCTTCTTGCTTTGGAAGAATATCTTTCATCAGTTTCAGAAGACTCTCAGTCATTTTCTGTTCTAATATTGCTTTTCCAGCATTGTTTATATTTTCTCCTGTTTTGGAGACAGCCCAATTAAATGTTTGTTGGACTATCTTACTCTATATCTCTTTATATATATATATATATATATATATATATATATATATATAATTTATTTATTTATATATTTATTTATTTAAGACTTGTGGATTCACAAGACTCTGATTTCTTCTTCTTCTTCTTCTTCTTCTTTTTAAGATTTTATTTATTCATGAGACACACAGGGAGAGAGAGGCAGAGACATAGGCAGAGGAGAAGTAGGCTCCATGCAGGAAGCCTGATGCGGGACCTGATCCTGGTCTTCAGGATCATGCCCTGGGCCAAAGGCATACGCCCAACTGTTGAGCCACCCAGGCATCCCTTCTCTTAATATTTATTTACTAGTGTTGTATTATAGGTAATTTTCCAGATACATTTCAATTCATATGTCTTCCAGCTACCTAATTCTTTCTTCAGCTGTATATAATCTGACATTTGTTTAGAGTGTCTTACTTAAAAAATATTTTTGTTTTTCCTTTGAATTTGTATGTGATTCTTTTCCAGATTTGCATGGTGTTTCCTAGAAAATGCTTCTGGTTGAATCATGGTTGTGATTCATACTCTATTTAAATATTCATTGAAGCCTTTCAAACATAGCTTTTCTATATTCTTTAGATGAATTTATAGTTTGTTGTGTTTGTGTTTGTGCTTTTTTTGGGAAGTTGTTGTATCTATTGTTACTGTCATTCATGATGGTTTTCCTCTTCATGTGCTTGACTGATCTTTGGTTGTGAATCCATGTTTTCCTGATAATAATTTATGGGAACCTACTAGATTAAATTAGGGATGCCTTCTTTTGAGGATGTGTGCCTATTTCATCAGGGAGCCAGAAGAGACAATTCCCAGATAAAGTTCAAGAAGCCTGAATTAATGCTGGAGTTTCTGGTTCAGCTTCCTAGCCTTACTGCTGGTTTAGGAATTGGAATGCCAACTGAAGATGAAAGTACTTCTATAGATATTTACCCTTGGTGCAACTCCAGACCATCTGTTTGCTTACTATTGGAGAGAGGTTTGTCTCTGGTTCTACTCCCAATTTTTTTGTGAAGTAAAATTTTTTGAAACATTTCCTTTATTTTTTGTGAGTCTAGCAATGCATAAAAATTAGATTTTTTTCCAGGGCCTGCTAGGTTAACAGCAAAAGTGTCCTTATACTTTTTGGACACCCTGCAGGAAAGAGAAGCCTATATTGAAATTTAACACATACTATATTATCAAAAATAGACCAAACTGTTTTTATAATTTAACATTTAGAATTCTTACATATAGTATATTGACTGGATTTATTTATTTTTCATAATATTCCTGACTTAAAAAAAAAAAGATTCAAGAGGTTTCAGATTGCATTTGCAAGTGCTTCTCTGAAAACAACCTACTATAGGGCTGTCTAATCTAAAATACAAATATATGAAAAGTAAAGTAAATTTTGGATATAGTCATCCTAACAATATTTTTTAAATATTGTTTTATGAAAGTACCGGAGATGTAAAGGTTGTCTGTATAAGAATTTTAATCACATGGCTAGGAAAAGTTAAGATGGTGGAGGGGTAGGGGGCCTCAATTGTGCCTTGTCCATGGAATTCAGCTAGCTAGTTATCAAATAATTTTAAACACCTGTGAAATCAATGGATCTGAGAAAAGAATTGCTGCAGTTCTACAAACAGAAAAGCTGCCACTTTTGCAAGGTAGGAGGTGTGGAGACATAAATCCAGGGTGATATACTGGAAGAAACTCTTGAGAGGAGGGAGCTCTTAAGCAGACTCTTGGAAAGTATTATGAGCAGTGGAGTGCAAGATTGGAACTTTTAGAAGATTGCTACAGTTGGGACTTCCCTGGCTTAAAAAGATGCTCAGGTGGTAAAGTGGGGCAGGATCTCAGGTGGGACAGCATGGTCTCAGGACCCCTGAATCACAAAAAGAATGGAGGTGCCCGGCTGCACAGAGTTCTCAAGCATTGGAGCAGGGAAGCATGCTGAAAGCAGTGAGTCAAAGTGCCAGCTTTTCATTCTGTGTTACCATAAATCCTGAACCACTGCACAGTTGGGCAACTGCTCTCCAGGCAGGAGTCCAGCAAAAGGGAGAAGTGGGGCAAGAACCATTTCCTTCCCCTGAGAAGAATGGCACTGGTGTGTGACACAAGAATCCATAAAGTGGAGACTGGAAACTGGGTCACTTGCCTGAGATAAAAATACTCAGTCACAGGCTGGGTGAACAGAGTTAAGACAGAAACCAGGGAGACAAGAGTAATTGCTTTCTTGTGAGAGCTCACTAAAGAATGGGGGTGCTGCAAACTTTCAGCTCCAGGGCTAGAAATTGGGGAACTACCATTTTCATCCCTCCTATTGGTGCTGAAAGCCCTCAGAGAGCAAAACTGCCACAGAGTGCAATCTAGAGCTGCTGACACTGAGCCTGGCTCCTTGGCAAGGGGGGCTGCAATTCCATCAGGGCAAGGATATCTGAGAATCAGTGCAACAGGCCCCTCCCCCAGAAGACCAGCAGGAACAACCTACTAACACCAAGTTTAGGAATCACAGAGAACTGCAAAACTTCAGCTCTTGGGGAAAAAAGTATATAGCATTCATGGTTTTTAAATTATTCTTTAGTCTTTCAGTTTTATTTTTTAAAATTATTTTCTTATTTTAACAAATCTTTAAAAAATTCTCTTTAAATTTTTATTTATATATGTTATATACATACAATTTTATTTTTGGTTTTCTTTCATTGCATTTTATTTTATTTTTGTATATATGTAAGTTTTTTGTTCTTTCCTATTTTGGGATCTAGTTTCTTTTAACAAACAAACCAAAACACAGCCAGGATCTAACTTATTGTTTTGCTATGTTTTACTTCTTGTTTGATTTTTTTCTTATTTTGTTTTGCTTTTTCCTGGTATTGTTGTTGCTATTTTTGTCTTTTGTCTTTGTCTTTCAATTGTTCTTTTCTGGACATAGAATGAGGCAGAGAAACTCATCCCAAAAGAAAGAACAGGGGCAGTACTCAGTGCCAGGGATTTAATCAATATGGATATAAGTATGATGACAGACCAGAATTCAAAACCA
The DNA here is from genome assembly GCF_905146905.1 of Nyctereutes procyonoides. NCBI lineage: Eukaryota > Metazoa > Chordata > Mammalia > Carnivora > Canidae > Nyctereutes > Nyctereutes procyonoides. The sequence goes on from NW_026575145.1 coordinate 10,415,993, forward strand.
CAATTATAAAGATATAACTAGGCTTGAAAAAAGCATAGAAGACTGTAAAGAATCTCTTACTGTAGAAGTGAGATAATTAAAATCTCATCATGCTGAAATTAAAAATGCTATTACTGAGTTGCAGTAAGAAATGGAGGCTCTAATTGCTATGACGAATGAGGCAGAAGAAAGACTCAGTAATATAGAAGACAAAATGATGGAGAATAAGGAAGCTGAGAAAAAGAAAAATAACTCTGAATCATGAAGGAAGAATTCAAGAATCAGAGATACTGTAAAGTGAAATAATATTTGAATAGCTGTCCCAGAAGAGGAGGAAGTGGAGGAGGAGGTGTGTGTGTGTGTGTGTGTGTGTGTGTGTTTGTGTGGGAGAGAGAGAGAGAGAGAGAGAGAGAGAGAGAGAGAGAGAGAAACACAGAAGGTTTATTTGGACAAATTATAGTTGAGAACTTCTCTAATCCGGGAAGGAAACAGGCATTCAAGTCCAGGAAGCATAGAGAACCTCTCTTAAAATCAATAAAAATAGGTCAATACTTTGACATAAAGTTTGCAAATTTCAGAGACAGAGAAAATCCCGAAGGCAGTTGAGGGCAAGAAGTCCTTAACCTACAAGGGTAGAATCATAAGGCTGGCAGATGACCTGTCCATAGAGACCTGGCAGGCCAGAAAGTACTGGCATGATAATATTCAAGGTGCTAAATGGGAAAAATATGCAGCCAAGAATACTTTATCCAGCAAGACTGTCATTCAGAATAGGAGAGAGGAAGAGTTTCCAGGACTAACAAAAACTAAAAGAATTTGTGAACACTAAACCAGCCTTGCAAGAAATATTAAAAGGCATCCGTTGAGCAAAGAAAGAGCCCCAAAGTAACAAAGACCAGACAGGAACAGCGACTTTACAGGTAATACGGTGGCACTAAATTCATATCTATCAATAATTGCTATGAATGTATATGGACTAAATGCTCCAATAAAATACAGAAAGTATCAGAATGGATACACAAAAGACCCATCAATATCTCTAGATAAAAGAGACTCATTTTAGACCCAAAGACATCTCCAGAGTGAAAGTGAGGGAGTAGAGAACCATTTATCATGCTAATGGACACTGAAAGAAAGCTGGACTAGGAATCCTTATATTAGAAAAAATAGATTTTAAGCCAAAGACTGTAATAAGAGATGAAGAAGGACAACTGTATCATAATAAAAGGGTCTATCAAACAAGAAGATCTAACAACTGAAAATATTTACGCCCCTGACTGTGATGACTTATGTGTTCCTCTTTAGGGTCCAACTGCACTTTGTTTTGCTCAGCTTCAATGAACACATGTTACGTTTCCTCGCTATGCCCTGGCCTGTGGAGGACACAGCAGGGACCCACCTACTTCTGTTCCAGGGCAGCCCTCATTACGAAACCCTGACAGTTGGGCTGCCGATAAGTCCTCTCCCATAGATACACCTCTGAGGAGAAAATGTTACATAAAGAAATCTTTGCCCTGGGCCAGGGAATCTGCAGACCTGGAGAAAAGCAGTGAAAATTTGGCTATAAATCAGATTTATGAAGCAACCAATATGAGGAATGATTTTAGGAAGCATTCGAAGTTCACAACGAAATTATCCTGTTTACATGCTTAAACTCCTGCTGAAATCCATAAATTATAACCAAATTGCCCCTGAAAAACACAGCACTGTGGTCCTGGTCTTGCCACTGGTGAAGACACCCCTGTATATAGCAGAGCCACCACCTTTTGTGAAGCATATTTGTTTTAAGGATACACTTGGGACTTTTCTCAAATTAATTAAATAGCTGTGAAAAAAGCACATTCTTCTGAGACTTTCCTGCAAGCCCCTGACAGAAGCCAATAGGAAAGTAGTTTTTAATTTGGAGAAGGCAAATATATAAACCAATTCAATAACAAAATTAAAGAAACACATTTATAATAATACAATAATAATAGGAGACTTTAAGAATTTTCATCAGATGGTTAAGAGTATCACGAGAAAAATTTCCAATATCATCACTTTTAAGCTCTGTATTAACCTGTGTGACAATATTTCTTTTTCTTGTCTTTTTTTTAAGACTTTATTTTTAAATAATTTCTACATCCAGTGTGGGACTCAAACCCACAGCTCCTAAATCAAGAGCTACACACACTACTCATTGAGCTAGCCAGGCACCCCATGGCTTCTTGTCTTTATGCCAGTTTCTCTTGTTCTACAATAAATATAAGAATTAAAACTATTTAAAACAATTTGATGGTCAGAATCACTATAGTAGCTAGCATAATTCAGATGAGTGATAAAGTGACTACCACATCCTAAGCTTGTCATGTGCCTATGTCTGAACACCAGTAACTGCCACATATTCTAATTTAACACAGGTTTTCATAGTCTACTTTCTTAAAGGAGGAAGGTATAAATAAGTAATTATCTAATTGATAAAATGTTGACAAATAGAAAGTGACATATTCTCAATGACTGCCTTTAACAATATGAATCCTTAAAGTTAAAAAAAATCCACAAGGTAGAAGAACCACTTGTTAGAAAATTAGTTCCTTAAACCTTCTCTTTTTAAAATTATGGGATACCTGGGTGGCTCAAGCAGTTCAGTGTCTGCCTTCTGCTCAGGTCATGACCTCAGGGTTCTGGGATTGAGCCCAGACTGCTCAGTGGGGTGTCTGCTTCTCCTTCTCTCTCTCAGCAAAATAAAATCTTTAAAATAATAATAATAAATGTTAGTATTACAGGCAGAGCTTGAACTCAGAACTTTTACCAGTTTAGTAAATAATCCTGAGTCTGTGCATTAACTACTTTGCCAATCTCTTCAACATTAAATAGGCCATTATATCCTATTGTGACTCTACAGATGAGTTTACTACCAATTCCTAGCTCTTTTTCCATTTATTGTCATTTATTAGGAAAACTTTGTACTTTTTAATGTTTTTAGTGTTGACAGCATTTACTTTTTAGAGAAATAATTTAACATCTTTGTCTGAAACTATTTCTTTGTCTATTAATTCAGACTACAGAGGATTTATCTTTTCTGTTGAATGAACTCTATCTCAGAAGATATTACTTGACTTAAGATTTGTTGCTAGTCAGATCCAACTAGATGTCTGGTTTCTGAGATTTCTTGACTATACCTCTGAAAGTAATTTATACTAATATATGTGAAACCACTGACCACCTCACTGGCTTCACTAATACTCCATGCATCATTTAATAAGATTTGCCTCTTTTAACATCTAGAAAGCAGGTTCATCAGATAGTACTTATAGTCTTCAGAGAACACCTATTAATTTATTGAATTTCTGTCTACCATGCCACTCATTCCTGAGATCATTTCCTCAGGAAAAAAATTACATGCAGGAAAATACTTAAAGTATCAGCTGGAATGTAAGTTTCCCCCAAAAAAGTGCATTCTCCTTTCTCATGGCATGATACATTCCTTTCTCTAAGCTTGCTTTCTCTTGTACTACCTAAGAACATGAGCACACAGAGAAAATTAAATTCTTATTTAAACTGAAGAAGCAAACATTTCCCAAAATGACAATATTCCCCTCTGTTACACTTGAGTCATAAACATTTCTCTACATGCCAGTGCCCTCCTATTTAGTTAGAATTTTAGTCAGCAGTATTTTGTTTATTTGTTCAGGATCATTTTTTTTTAGTACATCTATAATATACTTCATCACCTGAACACCTGAACTAAACTTGTCTTGCCAGCAAAAAATTTTGAAATTATGCAATCTGCAATTCAGTCCATGGCAAGCACTTGGATAGAATTTCTTCTATACCTTTCAACATACCTAACAACAATTAAAGAACTGCTTGCATAGAAATATTGCCAACTGAGAAGTAAGTGAAGCAGGATTAATCAGGTGAACTTGACTAACATTTTAGCTAAGGACTTTTCATATACTCATATTAAATAAGTACTATAATCATTATCTATCAAATTAACTTCGATATTAATCCAAAATTTTATGAATGTATTGAAAGGAAAATCAGTACAATTATGTGATCTTCAATTAATAAGAATAAATTTTTCATTCATTGAATAGTTTTTATATACAGGCTATAAAGAAAATGTAAAAGACTATGGGAAGGCCATGGTAACTGGAAAAACATTCTTGAAGAAAGGAACACATTTTGATGAGTTATATTTTAAATGGAAAATTTGAAAACTAGGAGACAAAGAGACTTTTAAACATATAAATGTCAATATATAACTAGCAAAAATTATAACTATAAAAACATAAATATAAAGCTTTATAACCAAGGCTGCATGAAAGGTATTTTTACTAAAACAGTTCCCTAATTAAGAGTACTAAAAGAAATCAAATAAAAGAAATTTTAATCTATAAATTTCCCATTTGTGAAACCATTTTACTCAGGTTTCTCTGACTAACCCAGTAAATTTCCTATTCATTTATTATAAAAATCAACAAGAACTAATTGAAGTCATCTGAATTAAAGGAAATTTTTTTAAAAGACGAAAACATATTCTAAAGAAAAATAGGCCAGGAAAAAATTCATAAATAAAAGTTTTCTTAAAAACCTTAGGTTGACTTACAGGCATTAAGAAAAGCAACTACATATTTTAGCTTTTCTACGTTCTTTCTTTTTTCTTTCAGATTTTTAGTTTTCAATCAAAGGAAGAAAGACTGCTGAGCAAAAGGCAAATGACTTTATTTGTGGTAATCAATATACATAAAAAGTAATCGAAACAAAAATTCTGTGTATGAATGTGGAATTATTTAGGAGTTGTGTCTAAGCATGTGAAAAGCATAAGAAAAGAGAATTCCCTGTTTCCTTTTGGATGCTGCAGACAACACAACACAGCCTAGGGCACACTGCTGCGGATTTTAACTGTTGTATGGAACTACTCAAAATGCTTTTGATCCATTTTATCTTCCAAGTTAGCAAAGAAATGTTGCAATAAGAAACACCAACAAAGATCTGAAAAAGTTAAGCTCTGGATTACCATATTGTGTTCTCCTGCCATTCAATGCTTCATACAATGGCAGTGGTGTTCAAAGTAAGAAAAAAAAGTGGAGGGAGAGAGAAAAAAGAGAAACTGGTCTCAGAAAGCGCAAAGCACAAAGTAAATAATATTCTTCTACATCCCTTCTTTTTCACAGATTGGATGTTAAAAGAGTTGCAGCAATTAGGCTTTTGTTAATTACCAGCTGTTGAAACAGATGTGTTGACTATCCTTATTAGTCAACAGCTGGGTGAGGAGAACAATTGATGCTCCCTAAAACCAACAGCCAGCTGCTCTGAAGTAATTATCTCCAATTAATAATACAGGTGATAAAGGCAAAAAGCTCCTATCCCTCTGTTTCAATATCTTCCGCAGTTTCAATAACTATGGCTTTATCATTACACAGTAATAGAGAATACATTTATTACAACAAGTAAGGTTGTATATTAGAGTTGCATTAACTCTATGGTAGTTTCCATTATGCAATATCTGAAGAAGGAATCAGAGAAGTGCTAAAAGTAGAAGCAGACATTCTGTAGGCTTTTATTTATCATATTTCAAATGTCACTGCCAACTTACTTCTCTAGTACTAACAATAATAGCTAAGCACTTAAGTTCTTTGAAAAAGAGAAGCATAACTAAAATCTGTTCTTTTTGATTTCCAAGTATTTTCGCTGATCATGTTTTATATTCAGTTCACTGAAGCAATATATTTCTTCTTGGTATGCCTAAATATCAGTGTCTTGTTCCCTAGCTTACATTTCCTAGGTGACTGGTAGAAGCAATTTTACCAAACCCAAAAAAGAATTTATTTCATAGCAGTAAACATTATTTTATGTATATGAAGAGATCAGCAAAATAAGCAAGCAGGAAACAAACAAAAAACCCCACATTTTATTTTAGACAGCATTGTATAATTATAATATATGATATTCAAGTTTCTAATTATGATGATGTCAAAAAAGAAATAGCACAATGGAGCATACTAACAGCAATAATTATGTGTATAAAAATCACTTTCACTGTTTTAAAGGTTCATATTACAATTTCACTTAAAAGAAATGTAAAACAAAGATTTAAACAAGTCAGGCATCCATCTCTGTCCTACAAAAGAGGTATCTACAAGAATTTACAACCATATCTATTCACTAATTAGAGAACACTTAAAGACACTGCCTTTCTGGAAACAAGGATTAGAGCTGGATGAATACACTCCTTTCACAAACCTTCCTCATGTCTCTGTTGGGTCATCATAAGCAGCTTGTTCTTCCAGCATTAAACAGAAAAGCCTACCGATTATCAGTTCTGAATGCCTCAGTTAGGCATCAGGACAATTAATAAGGACAGAAACTTTAAACAACATGTAAATAAATCGTTTCATCAAAAGAGGTTGTAATAAAAAATAATTAACAAAAGCAAACTTTCTAAAGAAATGTATTTAAGGTTGCCTCTTGGGCACTACACTTTCTGATATGAAAATTCACAAGCTAGAAAACTCTACCATATTCTATGAAATTATGTTTCCTAAAACAGGAATTTCAACACTTACATAATTACAAATGAGACATAAGCACATCACCAAAAACAAGAAATTATCCATTTCTATGAAACCGACTTCCCATGAGAATTTGTAACATTTAAAAATTCTATAACTTCTAAGGAATCTCCTGATACATAGAAACTAGCAAAATATGTAAATAGAGGAACAAACTATTAGCTTTATGTTTGAAAAATCTGTATTAGGCCATAGAATTTATTCTGTGATTACTTGATTCTAAGAGAAAACCTAATTTCTCAGCAGAGTAGCAACAAAAGCAAATCTCTACTACCCTGACACTGGAACAATCCTTTCCCTCAGCTCTACACAGGAATACTGTGTATTCCTGGCACAGGGAATAGCAGCTGATCATGCTTTTCTCTTCAATGTGGAAAGGGACAGGTTGTGGTCACCATCTAACATGCTCATCAGGTTTTGTTACCCATACAGGGCAGCCATGGCTACTACTGAAAGGGGAATGCCCTCTCCATATATTTTAGGTGACCTAAACCAAGAAGGCATTAGTTAGACCGATTTTGAAGCCATGGTTCTTCAGCTTATTGCTCCTTAAAAGTAAGACAAGAAATTTATATTCTATCTCTTCTGCAAAAAAAAAAAAACTAATGGCAATACATAGTGAATATCTGATTGTTGCACGCAATTTCTCTAAATGTTGTTATTCTAGAAATTTAAAAATATCTAGGCATAAACCATAACAGTACTCAAGTATGCAAAGCTGCTTTCAACAGATACCTCATTTTCACACCAATTTCAATACATTAAAATTTAAGAATTTTATTGTATGATTTAGTTACCTGGGATGAACACTTGCATTTTCTCATCCATAACCTATGGATTCTCACTGTTTCCTACCTTGCTCACTGGCAGACCCATATACTTCTCTCCATGAAGTCTTTCACAATCTCTGCCAAAGACAGTTCTTTCCTTATGCTTCACTTAACCTTGGATACATATTTATTATAGCATTCATCTAATTATATCTGTATTTTTTTATCTTCCCAGTAGATGGCAAATTTCTTTTCTGTTATGTATTCCCAGCATGTAGTATATAAGCTTTTATTAAACATTTTCAGTGAATATATTAAAAGTAATAGATAATTTTGTCCAATAATTGTTGAAAAAGCAAATTTTTATAAGTATAATTCATATCATACAAAGGTATTATTTATTTAATTCAGGCAGACTCATCATTCATATCCATGATTAGAAAAATCTATCCTTTTAACCAAAATTATCAACTTAACTTGGCTTGACTGATTCTCATATTCAAGACACTAATTTCAATTTTACATCACCTCATAATTGATCTATCAAATAAAGGAAGAACTTTAAAAGCCAAAATAAGAATTTTCTTTTAAAACCTCTATGTTCTTCACCTACCATGTCTACAATTTACTTGTGATAGTTTAAAACTGTAGTTTCATGCCATAGTTTGGATTTTTCTTGTTATATGTAACATATTTTGAGAATCCTTTCTCAATACATCACAATGAAAATTATCTTTGCCTTAAATATGTTTATGAATTTTTAACATATACCGGCTTTCACTGATTCTTAGGCACTGTCCTTCCCTCTTTTGAGATCTGTTTTCTTTTTCTTTTTGGATATAATAATTCTTCAAGTAATTCCCCCAGAAAGTATAAATTGGTACTTTCTTAGCCTTACTTGTTAAAAACAAAAGTCTTCATTTCGCCTTCTGATATAAATGATGTTTTGGCTAGATATCGGTTTCTTTATTTTATTTCTTAAAGATTTATTTAGGGGATCCCTGGGTGGCTCAGAGGTTTAGCGCCTGCCTTCGGCCCAGGGTGTGGTCCTGGAGTCCCGGGATCAAGTCCCGCATCGGGCTCCCTGCATGGAGCCTGCTTCTCCCTCTGCCTGTGTCTCTGCCTCTCTCTCACTTTGTGTTTCATAAATAAATAAATAAATAAATAAATAAATAAATAAATAAATAAATAAAATCTTTTAAAAAGAAAAATAAAGATTTATTTATTTATTTGAGAGAGTGGGGGGATGGGCAGAGGCAGAACTGGGTAGAGAATCTCAAGCAGACACCCTACTGAGGACAGAGCCCAACATGGGGCTCAATCCTATGATCCCAAGATCACGACCTGGTCCAGAATCAAGAGTCGTATACCCAAATGACTGAGCCACCCAGGCCCCCCTAGATGTAGGATCTTTCAATTGCAGTATTTTCTCATAAGATTTGTAAACATAGGGATCCCTGGGTGGCGCATTGGTTTGGCGCCTGCCTTTGGCCCAGGGCGCGATCCTGGAGACCCGGGATCGAATCCCACGTCGGGCTCCCGGTGCATGGAGCCTGCTTCTCCCTCTGCCTGTGTCTCTGCCTCTCTCTCTCTCTCTCTCTCTCTCTCTCGTGTGTGTGACTATCATAAATAAATAAAAAAAAAGATTTGTAAACATAGTTGCACTGTACTACTTTCTGGTTTTGCAATATGAAATTTAATGCCATTTTGATGCTCTTTCCTTTGCAAATAATCAACTTTATATTAGAAAAGGTGCAATGTTTTCTCTTCACCATTAGATATTTTACCCAGATATGCCTACATTTAACATATATGTGTATACATGTAAATTTACATATGTAGGTATGCAACTTCAGAAATTTATTCTCCTCAGTCCTTATTATGTATTTTAATTTTGATTACTTGAGTTTTTTTTTCAGTTCAAGTTAGTTTTTTCTATTATTTCCTTGAATGTGGTTTCTCTTTTACCTACTACTTTCACTTTTACAGTTACTCCTGTTTTCACAGACTAGGTTTTCTTTGTCTATATCATTTCACTCCATTTCTTTGTATTTTTGTTTGTCCCTCATTATTGTTATTCAAATCACCTATTACATATTTTTTACATGTTGGTCTACTTTAATCACCCTTTCAAAACATCTCTTTGACTCATCACAAGAAGTCTTATTTAAATTCAAAAAATTATCTCCTTGGAATAAAACAGCCTCAATTGGAGCCCATTGTGTGGTCTTCCAAAACAATCAAAATCCAAACTACATATGGATTCTTAAGCCATTCATACCAGCTGGTATGGGTTCCCCTGGCACATTTAAAAACTGGCAATAGGAGCACCTGGGTGGCTCAGTGACTGAGTGTCTGCCTTCGGCTCAGGTCGTGGTTCCGGGGTCCTGGGTCAAGTCCTGTAATGGGCTCCCCAAAGGAAGCCTGCATCTCCCTCTGCCTATGTCTCTGTCTCTCATAACTAAATGGATAAAATCTTAAAAATAAAAAAAAATAAAAATAAAAACTACAATATTTGGATAGTGGTGATAAGCAAGAATGAGTTGTAAGTAGTTGCTTCATTAGACAGATTAGCATGTTCCTCTTTTGCTTTTTTTTTTAAGATTTTATTTATTCATGAGTGACGGAGAGATTGAGAGAGAGAGAGAGAGAGAGAAAGAGAGGCAGAGAGACACAGGCAGAGGGAGAAGCAGGCTCCATGCAGGGAGCCCAATGTGGGACTCGATCCCGGATCTACAGGATCACGCCCTGGGCTGAAGGCAGTGCTAAACCGCTGAGCCACTCGGGCTGCCAAGCATGTTCCTCTTAGAGCACATCATTAACTGGACAGACAAAGCTTCTTTTCAAGATTAGAGGATCTACTGGAGCTTAGGTAGTTGGGGGCAAAAACAACCTTTACTTCATCACTTCTTTCCCTATTATTCATTCAAACTTTTTTTTTATAATAAATTTATTTTTTATTGGTGTTCAATTTACCAAGACACAGAATAACACCCAGTGCTCATTCAAACTTTTAAAAGTTGTATTTGTTTTCCTTTTATACAGTGGCAAATTCTCCTCCTTTTAGATCATAATATTGACTCCATGGGGAGCTTATATTCGCTGCAGTATTCGCTGAAGTCTGTCCTGTCCTTATCAGTTAGTTCCAGTCACAGTATTTTCTACTACTACTCATATATTATCTACCTTATGCAGTCCATTCATGAAATATTCTAATAACCTCCAAATCAGTCTTTCCTATCTTCCTATGCTTGCCCTAATTAATTCTGTTAAAACCTATGAGATTATTTTCCTGTAACTCCGATATTATCAAGTCAGACATTTTATCAGTCATTCAAGAAAAAAAATTTCAGAGCTTGCATGATTTCTATTTTACCAAGTATAATCTCCTTCGTTTCACTTTCAATAGCCCTCTCTACTTTACAACATCAGAGTTGTCCACCAGGTGACCAACCATTTTGCGAAACTCCTCTCCAGGATGTATAAAGTTCCAGGCTATGGCAATGGGTGCAGAAGGTTGGGGGAGAAGTACAAATTCATATAATAGTCCAAAAAATAGAGCTAAAAACAACACTAGCTTTAGTGTCTGATGGATACAGAATAGATTATTTGCTTCCTGAAGTTGCTGATCTTACCTCTGGCCGCTAATATTAGCAACCAAGATTTGTGCTTCACAATCATAGATTATCCATCACTACATCATTCATAGTACTGTAATTTAAGTTCATTCAGCATAGTACATTGCCAGCGTTAGAGTTCTCAGTTCCTTTTTTTTTTTTTGAGTTCTCAGTTCCTCTTTGACTTTTTCTGTGCATTAACGGTTGTACTTTTTATCAACATAGTGCTAGTTTAATTTTTAGTACTGTATATATCATGAACATGCTTTCTAAGAGTTCAGATAATGAAAATGAGAATGATGACAATACCAATGCCAGCATGACCCACACACACATCATCAAAAATGAAGGCTAAATGGAAGGACACATACAACTGGATTAGGGAGATAAATAATCAAATCAGAACATATCGCAAAATATGGAGAAAAGAATTGGGTTACAAATGCTGGAGAAGGAGATATGAAAGCACATATGGAAACAAATCTCACAACTCTCAATGAGATAAATATTTCCAAATCAATAAAAAGTTTTTATTTTTAATTTTTTTGTCTCCCCAAATTATATCAATAGTAGCTGCTGAATTAGCATGGGCTTACCACACAGAACATGTATTACTGTAGTGTTTCCCTGACTGTTCTATGAAACTGGGAAAAATTATATATTTTGTTTCACAGATTGCAAATAAAATATCTTATTGGTAAAGAAAAAAAGCAAATTTTTGACAAAAGATGTGCTGGCCCCTTACAGTGTAGAGCTGATTCTGTTAGCACTTAATAGCAACTGTATTTTCTATAGAGTAAGAAATAATGTCAGCACTTAACAATCATGCCTTATATAGTATATCAAGTGATATGCCAAATCATAGCAGCAAAAATCATTCCCTATATCTTTTAGGTACTTTGATTTGAAAAATGGGGCTGTAAATCATCTTGGTTCCTATATGAGTTTATGTTGTAGAAAATATAAAATAGACTGTCAATATCTTGTCCAAATGTAAATTTTGGTAGTTTCCTTTCAATCTATAAACTTATCAAAAATAAAAAGAAGAAAAAACATCTTATCTGCTAAATATCCTACACACCTTATATACAGCACTTCTAGAAAGGAGTGTGATTTGCTTACCAATGACATTGAGGCTTTTTTAAAAAAAAATTATTGGAGTTCAATTTGCCAACATATAGCATAAGACCCAGTGCTCATCCTGCCAAATGCCCCCCTCAGTGCCCATCACCCAGTCACCCCAACCCCCCGCCCACCTCCCCTTCCACTACCCCTTGTTCGTTTCCCAGAATTATGTGTCTCTCATGTTTTGTCACTTGAGGCTTATAATGAGAGAGTTTGTTCACTTTTAAGTTTCTCAAAGTATGCAAAATCATTTAATAAGATTCTTTACTTCATAGAAATGGAGGTATATAGCCCCTGTAGACATATGCCTATGATGGTTATCACTGTTGCTGGCCATAGAAAAGATATTAAAATGTTGGCCTACCATAAAATCATATTTTCAAAGTACAGGACAAAAAGAAGGTCCTTCTTTACTTTGGAAACACACCGAGGATAACAAATTTATATGGCTTTTCCTACAAATGCTTAATGATCACTGAAAAAGCCATTCTAGCAAGAATGCCCTCCGTTGCCTCCCCCCCCACCCCTGCTGAATTGTTGGTGTTATGTGCACATTATGACAAATATGGCTACAACCAAAAAAAAAAAAAAACCTCAGTGGGGGTGAGGGTGGGGGGCTGGTTAGACTGTTTTAGAACTCTAAAAGAAGCTACCAGAAAAAAAGCAATATATTTGTTTCCTAGGGTTGCTGGAACAAATGACCACACATTGGGTGGCTTAAAACAAGAACTTATTTTCTCATAGTTCTGGAAGCCAGAAGTCCAAAATCAAGGTATCAGCATGGTTCCTTCTGGAGACTCAGAGAATCTGTTTCATGCCTTTCTCCTGGTTTCTGGCGGTTGCCAGCAATCTTTGGTGCTCTTTGGCTTATATACACATCACTCCAATCTCTGCTTCTGTCATGACATGGTTTTCTTTCTGTGTTTTTGAGTCTGTGTTGAAATTTTCCTCTTTTTTATAGGAAGAACACTAGACACTGGATTAGGGTTTATCTTCATGCAATATGACCTCATTTTAACTTCATTACATTTGCAAAGATCTGATATCCAAAAAAAGTCATGTTTGTAGGCACCAGAGATTAGGATCTAAACATATTTTCTTAGGGAGACACAATTTTACCAGCTACCAGTAGACAAGTTAGACAGGATTTTCTCAATTTCTCCAGTAAACTATAACGTATTAGCTTTTGACTTCACAAGCTGAAATTACTTGTGTTCAACTGATAATCCTGAAAAAATTTTTTGATAAATTTCAACATCCACTCATGATAAAAAATCTATAGAATGTCTTCATGATAAAGAGTATCCACAAAAAATTATATCTAACAACATACTTAAAGGTGAAAGATTGAATACTTTCACCCAAAACTGGGAACACAGCAACTATGTCTGCCTTCACTGCCTTATTCCACCAGCACTATAAAGAGGGAAAGGGAAAGAAAAGGCATACACATGAGAAAAGAAGTAGTAAAAATGTCCTGATTTGTAGATGACATTAAATACTTAAGTATATATCTAACAAATCACATAGGAGGATCTGTATGCTCAAAACTACAAAGGCAATTCAAGAAATAAAAAAAACATAAATGGAAATATACATTGTATTCATGGATTTTAAAATTCAACACAATAAATATATCAATTTTCCTTAAATTTGTGTATGTATAGGTCAGTTCCTATCAAATCCAAGCAGGATTTTTTTGTGAATGTAGACAAGTTGATTTAAAAATTTGTAAAAGGCAATGAAAGTAGAATAGCTAAAATAACTTTGAAAAAAAATAAAGTTGGAGTAATCACAGCCTGAAAATGAGAAAGAGACAGACACATAGATCAAGAGGACAGACTAGCTAGTCCAGAAACAGACTATTGTTTGTTTGAAATATGGCTATTTTTCATTTTTTTTTATAAAGGTGCAAAAGCAGTTCAACAGAGAAAGGAGAGTCTTAAACGAATGGCATTGAAACAATTTGATATCTATGTGACAAAAAAAAAGACTTCAATGTAAGTCTCACATGTTAAACAAATATTAAACCAAAATGTATCATAAATCTAATATAAAATGTAAAACTATAAAACTTTATAGAATATCTTTATGACCTAGGGTTAGGTATGATGACAAAAACACAAACCACAGAAGAAAAAACTGATTAACAGGATTTCATCAAAATTAAAAATATCTGTCCCACCAAAAACATAGACCAGTGGTTCCTATAACTGGCTACATATGAGAATAACCTGGAGAACTTTTTAAAAAGAGATTCTTGGGCCCTATCACAGAGTGAAGGAATCAGCTCTCTGAGGGAGGACCTCAGAGTTTGTATTTAAAAAAACAACCCCCCCCACAACTCTACAGGTGATTTTAATACATAGCTAATCCGTATTTGGAAACAACTGGCATAATGAATTAAGAGAACATAGGATTGAGAACATAAGCAAATGGAACAGCCTCGATTGAGGGATATCTCTGAGGCATTAGGAAAGCAAATAATGAAGTTGAGAGATCATGCTTACTTTTTTTCTGTGAAGTAAGACACAAGATCTTCTCAGAGAGAGAGGGAAACAGCACTAAAATAGAGCTCCAAAAGAACAGTGGGAGTTCGAAATGGCTATTGTAGAGATTGTGCTAAAAAAACTGCTGAGGGGAACTGAAGACAAAACAGGTGAAGATAAAGCCAGGGTCATAGCAACTTGGGCTCAGCTCTGTAATTATTTTTTATACCAGTTTAGGATTAAGAATGTTGAAGAAATTGTACTGTATATCCTTTGATCTCAGCTCAATAACATGATGGTGATAAATTTGTGATGGATTTATAATTCAGAGAACATTTGGATCTTCTCTATACCACTATTTCCCAAATTCAGTTATAGGAAACCAGTAACAGTGGATGTTAATTTGTGTTAAGGGAACAAAGGGTCTTCTTGTCATAGAAGTGTACCTGCTTTATTAAATCTCTTTATTAAATAACATTAGAACATTAAAGACTTAGTTAAACTTGAAAAGAGAAGTAACTTGTTTAACTTTGTTTAATAACTATGCAAACTTATTTTCAGTGGAAGACTTTTTCAATACACCTATTGACAGTTTCTTACCATGGTATTCCTAGTTTTGTAACTACAAGCAATATATCTTATCACATTATCTTTGGTTTATTTGAAGCAATATATTCAAGTGAAAAATTCCAAGTTTCTGAAAGTTTCTAAATATTTTCTATCTGGTGACTCACCAGATAGAAAAACCACCATAATTATACTTTATGTAGATTTTTAATGTATAATTTTTTTGAAGATTTTATTTATTTATTCATGAGAGACATAGAGAGAGAGGCAGAGACACAGGCAGAGGGAGAAGCACGCTCCCCATGGGGAGCCCAGTGCGGGACTTGATCTGACCCCAGGATCAGGACCTGAGCCAAAGGCAGACACTCAACCACTGAGCTACTCAAGTACCCCTTTAATGCATAATTTTAATGTAATAATAACACTAGACTAAACACCAGGATATCATAGACACCTAAAAAGTCATTATTTTTTAAATTACAAATTAATGCAACAAAACCAACATCAAACTCCTTAATTTATCACAATTAATTATAGCCAATGTCTAACTGTTACTGCAGATTTTGGTGTAAATCAGGTACATCCTAATCCTGACTAATTCTGTTATCTATAGGTGTTATCTATCTAAGAGATGAAGAAAATGAGATTATAGATTTTTTTTTTGGCAATGCATCTTTTTGGGATATAAAGGTGAATGAAATCAGTAATCTGTATCTGTTCTCTTTTTTTTTTTTTTTGAGTGGGGGAAAGGGCAGAAGGGAGAGAGAGAATCTTAACCAGGCTTCACCATGAACCCAACACATGGCTTGATGTCACAACCATGCCTGAGCTATGACCTGATCCAAAATCAAGAGTGACTGAGCCACCCAGGCGCCCCTCTGTTATCCATTTTATTGGAGGAATGGAGGTAAAACCTGAGTATGGTGAGGTGTACAGAGCTAGGAAAGAATTTTTGATATGTTCTCAGGTAATCTGGCCTAAGCTTACCATGGGCAGAGCTGAGGATACGTAACATTATGTATTAAAGTGAGAGGGTGAAAAAGACCTCCATATTGTCTCTATTTTCTCACGTTTTACTCATTCATATAAATGGGGCTTGCTTCCATCAAACTATGAAAAGTGAAGGTGAAAAACACCATTCAAACTGTTAATGTGTAATAATATGTATCCCTCATACAGTATATTTTCCCTATATTTCAGATGTATCCTTTGACACATCTCCCTTTAACTACCATTCCATTTCTCTAATTACCTATACAGCAAACTAAAATTTGTTTATACTATATATTTTGTCACTACACATTCTCTCTTCAGCTTACTTTCCCAGTGTTTATATCCATTGCTTCACTGAAAATGCTCTTATTGAGGTCATCATATAAATCTCCAGAGTCAAATCTAATGAAAAGTCTTTTTTCTTCATTTTACTAAATAACTCTGCAGCAATAGAAAGAGTTGACCACATCCTTCGTCTAAATAGAAAGCTTCCTTGATTTCAGAACATCATTCTTTTGCATATGGATGTTCAGGTTTCCCAGTTTCATTTGTTGAGAAAACTGTACTATCACTATGGAATGCTCTTAGCAACATTGTAAAAAATCATTTGACTATATATGGGAGGATTTCTGGGCTCTCAATTCTATTCCACTGGTCAATGTCTCTCTTTATGCCAGTGATGCACTGTTGATCACTGTGTAGTTTTGTAGTAATCAAAAATTATTGAGTCCTCTAGTTTTGCTCTTGTTTTTGGAAATTCTTTTGGCTATTTGGAGTCCCCTGAGATTTCATATGGATTTCAGGATGAGTTTTTCTATTACTATAAGAAATGTTACTGGGAATTTGATAGGAATTGCATTGAATTTGTAGATTGCACTGGGTAGTATTGACATCTTAACAATATAAGTCTTCCAATCCATGAATACAGGATGTTTCCATTTCTGTACGTTTTAATTTCTTTCAGCAATTTTTGGGTAGTTTTCATTTTGATAGTCTTTCCTCTCCTTAGTTAAGTGAATTTCAAAGTGCTTTATTCTTTATGGACTTTTTTGAATTGTTTTCATAATTCCTTTTTGAGACTGTTTATTGTTAGTATATAGATATGGAACTGATATTTGCATATTGACTTCATCTGCTACTTGTTGAATTCATTTATTAGCTTTCATAGTTTTTTTGTCGATTCCTTAGGGTGTTCTAATATAATATTATCTGCAAACAAAGGTCAGGCTTACCTTTTAGATCTAAGTTTATACATCTATTCCCTTACCACCCACCCCTGCACCTCAAGGTATTCCAGGCATACTGGAATTCTTTCCATTTGCTCAACATATCATGTATACATATCATGAATACATATTTATCTATACATATCATATATAAAGTGCTTATCTACCCCCCATCCCTAGAATACTTTTCCCATTGGTCCTTGTCTGCCAGGTACATTATTGTCATTCAGCTGTTCTTATTCTAGCTTCTTAGGGTAGAATCTTAGAATATTTGCTTTTGACCTTTTAGCTTTTCTAGTTTTTACATTTTAAGTATATCTCTTTACCTCTATGGACTGGTTTAGTGGCATTCTACAAATTGTTAACTCAAACCTGAATTATCATTTAGCTAAAAATACTTCCTAATTTCTACTGTGATTTCATTGACCCATGGGTTCTTTAGAAGTGTACTTTGCATTTTTCTAGAATTTGGGAATTTCCACCTTAATTATATTGTTGTCAGAGAACATGTTCTACCTTGGTCAGCAGGGAGTCTGCTTCTCCCTCTCCTCCTTGCCTGTTCTCTGTTGCTATCTCTGTCTCTCTGTCTCTCTCTCAAATAAATAGAATCTTAAAAAAAAGAAAACATGCTCTAAATTTTTTTCTTTATATTCCTAGGAAAAATTTTTTAGAAAAATTTTAGTTCCAGTGTAGTTAATATACAGTGTTATATTTCATTCAGGTGTACAATATAGTGATTCAACAATTCTATATATTACTCAGTGTTAATAAGATATGTGCACTTTTAATCCCTTTCACCTATTTCAACCATCGCCCTCTCCACCTCCCCTCTGGTAACCATCAATTTGTTCTCTATAGCTAAGAGTTTGGGTTTTTTTTTTTTTTTTTTGGTTTATCTATTTTTCCCCTTTGTACATCTGTTTTGTTTCTTGAATTCCACATATGAGTGAAATCATATGGTATTTGTCTTTCTCTGACTGGCTTATTTGACTTAGCATTGTACTCTCTAGCTCTGTCCATGTTGTTCCAAGTAAAATGCTTTCATTCTTTTTATAGCTGAATATTATTCCATTATATCCATACTACATCTGTTTTATCTATTCATCTACTGATGGACACTTAGGTTTCTTCCATAATTTGGCTATTGTGTATAATGCTGTAATAATCATAGAGGTATATGTATGCCTTTAAATTAGTATTTGCTTTTTTAAAAAAATCTTTTTGGGTAAAAGCCCAGTAGTGCAATTACTGGGTCATAGTGTAATTCTATTTATAATCTTATGAGGAACCTTCATACTATCTTCCATAGTGGCAATACCAGTCAGCATTCCCACTGAAAGTGCAGGAGTGCTCCTATTTCTTCACATCCTTGTCAACACTTGTTTCTTCTGTTTTGATTTTAGCTGTTCTTACTGGTGTGAGGTGATAGCTCATTGTGGTTTTGATTTGCATTTCCTTGATGATGAGAGATATTGAACATCTTTTCATGTGCTGTTAGCTATCTGCATGCCTTTTTTTGGAGATATGTCTCATGTTTTATGTCCATTTTTTAATTGGATTATTTGTTTTTGGGTGTTGAGTTGTTTTGATATCCAAATATTGGCTATTTTGGATATTAACCTTTTATTGGATAAGTCATTTGCAAATATTTTCTCCCATTCTGCAAGCTTTTAGTTTTGTTGATGGTTTCCTTTGCTATGCGAAAGCTTTTTACCCTAGTGAAGTTCCCGTAGTTCATGTTTGTTTTTGTTTCCCTTGCCTCTGGAGATATGTTCAGCAAGAACTTGCTGTGGCCAAAGGGGTTGCTGCCTGTGTTCTCCTCTAGGATTTTATTGCTATTCTTTTTCCAGCTCCTTTAGATATAAGGTTAGGTTGTGTATTTGAGACTTTTCCTGCTTCTTGACGAAGGCCTGTATTGCTATTACTACCAGTTTTTTATTTCAAGATTAGCTTTGGCTATTCCAGATCTTTTCTGGTTCAATACACATTTTAGGATTGCTTGTTCTAGTTTTGTGAAAAATGTTGTTGTTATTTTGATAGGGATTGCATTGAATCTGTAGACTGCTTTGGTTAGTATGGACATTTTAACAATATCTATTCTTTCAGTCCATGAGTGTGGATGTCCATCCATTTGTCTGTGTCATTTTAATTTCTTTCATCAATGGTTTATAATTTTCAGAGTACAATTCTTTCACCTCTTTGGTTAAGTTTATTTCTAGGTATTTTATTATTTTGGTGCAATTGTAAATGGGAGTGTTGTCTTAATTTATCTATCTACTGCTTCTTTATTAGGATATAGGAATTCAACAAATTTTGTACATTGACTTTGTATCCTACAACTTCATTAAATTTATTTCATAGTTCTAATAGTTTTTGGTGGAGTCTCTAAGGTTTCCTATATATAGTATCACGTTATCTGTAAATAATGAGTTTTACTTCTTCCTTACCAATCTGGATGCCTTTTATTCCTTTCTCTTGCCTGACTGCCATGGCTAGGACTTCTAGGACTATGTTGAATAAAAGTGCTAAGAGTAGATATTCTTATCTTGTTCCATACCTTAGGGGAAAAACTCTTAGTTTTTCACCACTGAGGATGATGTTAGCTCTGTTTTTCATATGAGGTCTTCATTATGTTGAGATAAGTTCTCCTTAGACCTACTTTGTTGAGGGTTTTTATCATGAATGGATGTTGTACTTTGTGAAATGATTTTTCTACCTCTATTAAAATGATCATACAGTTTATCCTTTCTTATTAATGTTATGTATCACATTGATTGATTTGCAAATGCTGAACTATTTGCATCTTGGGAATAAATCCCAGTTGATAGTAGTGAATGATTTTTTAAATATATTGTTGGATCTGGTTTTCTGGTATTTTGTTGAGGTTTTTTGCACCTATGTTCAGAGATGCTGCCTGTAGTTTGCTTTAATGTGGTGGTATTTATCTGGTTTTGGAATGAAGAATGAATTTGGAAGCTTTCTTTCCTCTTCTATTGTCTGGAAAAGTTTGAGAAAAATAGGTATTAACTCTTCTTTAAATATTAGGTAGAATACACCTTTGAGGATATCTGGTCTTGGACTTTTGTTTGTTTGGAGTTTTTTGGTTATTGAGACAATTTCATTGCTGGTAATCAGTCTATTCAAATTCTCTATTTCTCCTGTCTCAGTTTTGGTAGGTTATAAGTTTCTAGAAATTTACCTATTTCTTTAAGGTTGCCCATTTTTTTGGCATATAATTTTTCATAATATACTCTTACAATCCTTTGTATTTTTGTGGTGTCATTTGGTATTTCTCCTCTTTAATTTCTGATTTTGTTTGAGTCCCCTGGCTAGAGGTTTATTAATTTAGTTATCTTTTCAGAGAACCAGCTCCTGGTTTCATTGATCTGTTCTATCGCTATTGTTGTGGTTTTAGTTTGTGTATCACTTATTTCTGCTCTGCTCTTCATTATTTCATTCCTTCTGCTTGTTTTGGGTTTTGTTTGACCTTCTTCTAGTTCTTTTCAGTGTACGGTTAGGTTGTTCGAGATTTTTTTCTGTTTCTTGAAGTAGGCCGGTATTGCTATAAACTTCCTTCTTAAAACTGCTTTTGATGCATACCAAAGATTTTGTATTGTTGTGCTTTCATTTTCATTTGTCATCGTGTATTTTTAAAATTTCCTCTTTTAGTTGACCCATTCAGTGTTCAATAGCATGTTATTTAACATTCATATATTTGTGCCCTTTCCAGACTTTTTCTTAGGGTTGATTTCTAATTTCATTGCATTGTGGGCAGAATAGATGCATGGTATAATTTTGATCTTTTTGAAATTGTTGAGACTTATTTTGTGAGTTAATATGTGATCTATTCTGGAAAACGTACTATGTGCACTTGAAAAGAAAGTGTATTCTGTGTATTCTCCTGTTTTTATTATTTATTTATGATAGTCACACACACACACACACACACACAGAGAGAGAGAGAGAGAGAGAGAGAGGCAGAGACACAGGCAGAGGGAGAAGCAGGCTCCATGCACCGGGAGCCCGACGTGGGATTCGATCCCGGGTCTCCAGGATCGCGCCCTGGGCCAAAGGCAGGCGCTAAACCGCTGCGCCACCCAGGGATCCCTGTATTCTCCTGTTTTAGGATGGAATGTTCTGAATATACATATTAAATCTATCTGGTCCAGTGTGTCATTCAAAGTCTGTTTCCTGTTGATTTTCTGTTTAGATGATCTGTCCATTGATGTAAGTGGAGGTGTTAAGGTCCCCTATTATTATTGTATTACTATAGATTAGTTCCTTTATGTTTGTTATTAACTGCTTTATATACCTGGGTGTTCCATAATGGCTGCATAAATGTATACAATTACTATGCCTTCTTTTTGCATTGTCCCCTTAATGACTATGTAGTGTCCTTGTTTGTCTCTTGTTATGGTCTTTATTTTAAAGTCAACTTTGTCTAAGTATTTTCTTTTCATATCCACTTGCATGGTAACTGTTTCTCCATTCCCTTTCAGTTTGCAGGTGTCTTTAGGTCTGAAATGAGTCTTTATAGGAAGCAAATAGATGGGGCTTATTTTTTAAATTCATTCCATCACCATATGTCTTTTTATTGGAGCATTTAGTCTATTTACATTCAAAGCAATTATTGATAGGAATGTACTTATTGCTATTTTGTTATTTGTTTTGTGTTTGTTTTTGTGGATCTTCTCTGTTCCTTTCTTCCCTTGCTCTTTTCTCATACCATAAGTTGCCTTCCTTTAGTGATACACTCGGATTCCTCTCTATTTTTTGCATATCTATTACCAGTTTATGATTTCTTATTATCATTAGGTTTGTATATTAGATCACTTTATAGCAGTCTATCTTAAGCTGATGGTCACTTAAGTTTGAACCCATTTTCTACGTCTCTTTCCCAAATTTTAGGTATACTGAGTCATATTTTATTTTGTGAATCCCTTAGTTGATTTTTACAGAAATATTTATTTTTACTGTGTTTGTGTTTCCTACCATTCTTACTCTTATGTATGCTCTTTCCTTTCCACTCACAGAGTCTCCTTTAACGTTTCTTGAAGAGCTGGTTTACTGGTCATGAAATCCTGTAACTCTTGTTTGTCTGGAGAAATCTTTAACTCTTTCCATTCTGAATGATATCCTTGCTGGATAGAGTGTTCTTGGCTGCAGATTTTTTCATTTCAGCACTCTCAATATATCATGCCACTCTATTCTGGCCTGTAAAGTTTCTGTTGAAAAATCTGCTGATAGCCTTTGGGAGGTTTCCCCTTGTACATAACTGTTATCTTTTCTCTTGCTGTTTTTAAAATTCTTTATCACTGCTTTTTGCCATTTTAATTACTATGTGTCTGATGTGGACCTCCTTGATTTTGCTGGAAGATCTCTGTGCCTCCTGGATATGAATTTGTTTCCTTCCTTGAATTTGGGAAGTTTTTGGCTATTATTACTTCAAATAAATTTTCTGCACCTTTTCTCTCTCTTCTTATGGAATCCTTATAATGCTAATGCTATTATGCTTGATGGTGTCATTGAGTTCTCTAAGTGTATTCTCATTTTGCATAAATATTTTTTCTTCCTACCTGCTCAGCTTGATTACTTTCCATTACTGTGTCCTCCAGGTTGCTGATATTCTCATCTTCAAGCTGTTATTTATTCCAACTAGTGTACTTTTAATTTTAATAATTGTGTTCTTCATCTCTGACTGGTTCCATTTTATCTCTGTGCTAAGGGTCTCACTGCTGTTCTCCACTCTTTTCTAAAGTCCAGTGAACATCTTTATGATTGTTATTTTCAATTCCCTATCAGGTATACTCCTTAACTCCATTTCACTTAGGTCTCTTGCCATGATTTTGTCCTATTCTTTCATTTGGGACATATTTCTCTGTCTCCTTACTTTGCCTAACACTCTATTTCTGTTAGACAAGTCAGTCATGTCCCTTGCTCTACAAAGAAGTGGGTGGGGTGTGCACTTTTAAGAAGGTGGTGCCTGTATTCTTCCACAAAGAAGAGCTGCTGTGGAGGCTGAGGCTGGCCAGGGCTGCTCTGCAAAGTGTGTGCTGGCAAGAAGTGAAGTTTTAACAAGGTGTGCACAGCACATACTCCATGGGAGGTGACCAGTTGCTACAGGGACTAAGGCCCCACAAAGCCTGCAGTTAGGAGATGCAGTGTTGGGAAGGTTTGCACTAGTCTTCTCGGGGAGGGGACCCACAGCAATAGGACTGAGGCAGCCCCACTGGAGGGGGCAGAGCGTGGTGCTAGTAAGTTAGGTTGTGAATGCTGGTGCTCACCTGGTTCCTACAGGTGGTGTGTACTAGTGCTGATTAATTCAAGTTTTCTTTTTAATCCTTTCTAAGAGGAGAGCCCAACATTTCTTGAAGTATTACACTGCTTAGGAATTGTTACTTAATGATTTTCCTGGTTACTGATTTAGTATTTTTTTTTCCATTCACACTTACTTATAATTGGACATAAAATTATATGTAATTCTTTAAGTGATATTTTCATAGTTTTAAGCCACATCTTCCACTTTCTCTCTTCTTGGTTCAGTTATCTTAATTTCTATCTTAAGTCTAATTTAATTTTTATTTATTTATTTATTTTAAAGATTTTATTTATTTATTCATGAGAGACAGACAGAGGCAGAGACATAAGCAGAGGGAGAAGCAGGCTTCCGGAGGGGATCATGACCTGAGCCAAAGGCAGATGCTCAACTGCTGAGCCACCCAGGCATCCCTCTAATTTAATTTTTAGGATATCTTTTGGATATTAAAAATTTTTGCATTTCCCCTTTAAAATTACATGGGAAAATATTAGTTTTAGAGAAATATAAATTTTAAAACACCCAATGGTTTATAATACAATAAATACATTCCAGATATGAGACTGATGGTTCAAGATTCAAGAAATACACTGTAAATGTACTGAGAATCATGGCCTTATAATCAGGGAAATTGAAAGCATGCCTGAGTCACATACACATTAAATTTTCATTAAGGAATTTAAAAATCTTTCATAACACTAACTATGCATGAGTTATGCTGAAACTTAGGTCACAGACATATACTACTATCTAAATACAATTGCTCCCATGACAAAATCAACACACACAATAGAAATCCTGTATCAAGTTTCATGATTTAAGTTATGCAATTTGAGAATTTCTGGAAACAAATGTACTAACAACACTAAGAATATCTTTTCTCCTTTTTACTTCCTTATCAGTAGTCACTGAAAAGAATGAAAATAGAAAGCTTAAAATAAAATAGTTCTTTTTCTCAGTAGTTTTCATGTGCCTAAAATAGTTCTTCTGATGTACATAAACTATACACAATATAGTATTATTATAAATCCTTGTACAAATATTTTAGTTATTTGTCATACAACTTATGCCATTTAAGATAATTTTACTGTTTGGGGTGCCTGTGTGGTGCAGTCAGTTAAGAACTGGACCCTTGGTTTCTGCTCAGGTTGTGACCTCAGGGTCATAAGACTGAGCCCTGTGTTGGGCTCCCCACTCAGTGTAGCATCTGCTTAAGACTCTTCCTCTGGGGGGATCCCTGGGTGGTGCAGCGGTTTGGCTCCTGCCTTTGGCCCAGGGCGCGATCCTGGAGACCCGGGATTGAATCCCACGTCGGGCACCCGGTGCATGGAGCCTGCTTCTCCCTCTGCCTGTGTCTCTGCCTCTCTTTCTCTCTCTGTGTGACTATCATAAATAAATAAAAAAAAATTTAAAGACTCTTCCTCTGCCCACTCACTCCTGCCTCCTCTCTCTCAAATAAATAAATCTTTTAAAAAATTTAAAAAATAATGTAACTGCTTTTCCTATGTTTAAAACACTAACTGCCTTTTTCTAAATGCTCTCATATTTTAAAACTCAATTATTAAGCTATTTTCTCAAGTCTTCATTACCTTCCAGGTGATATATATTATTATTATATATAATTCCTTTAAGATATTGTCTGCAGCTGAGCATTATCTACCTAGATGGAAGCCAACATCAAAATGATTCAGTTTTTGACTTGAATACCATTTTTAAAGCTTTTATGTAATAATATTATTTGACTTTATCTTTCAATAATATAATAGGTATATAGTCTATTACATAGACTAGTCTATATAGAAAAAGGAGATAATTATCATTTTTATTTCAAATCTACTGAGATGATGGTATTAAGACACTGACATGTAGTCATCATATGAAGTATATTGTTAAAATACTATATATATTTAAAGCTGATAAAAATCAATTACTGCTTTATGTTGCTCAATTCCTAACATGATGATTTGTAGTAAGAACTTAATATTTTTGACTTAAGGATTTTCTGTAATTTATCAGGTTAACAACTATCTAAATGGCTATTAAAGAATTAATACTTTCTAAAGAAAGTAAGACCTAGAACAGGGGTTTTTAACATGGGCACAATGATGGGTTTGAGAGAGGAATAAACTCCTTGAAATTATAAGCAAATTTCTGTGTATGTGTGTTTTCCTAGGGAGAATATTCAAAATTAGCACTGGCTTCTCAAAAGGGTTTAATTACACAAAAAGGTTAATAGTTGATATAACTAGTTATGGAAAAATAAAGTACACCAACCTTTTATCAAAAAGTGAAATTATTCCTTTTATATATCAAACAGGCTTGACATTAACTATAATCTCATTGAAATATCCTGCTACTATAATTAAGAATTTAAAAAAATGCATCATGAGATATATGACATTTGGCTTTTAGACAAGAAACTCTAAGAAACAAGAAGAGTGAAAAAAACACAATACTGAAACAAATTTACAAAAAGTAAATTCTATTAAACTAAACTGCCACAGCTAGGAGTATCTCAATTCTGAAAATAAAGTTTATACAATGTGTGTCATTCAAATATTATGAAATAATAAGAAATGCAAAAAATAATTATTTAAAAAGCACAGGTCTATAAATGCTGGGCATTAAATAATGATAGGTAAGTTGAAACATCAACCCACATTGAAATCATTAAAGATATAACCTAGCCTAAAGAGGAACTCACATTTGTAGGCTTACAAAAAAGGTTAACCCTCTAAAGCAAAAAATATAAACAAAAATTGAGAAATACCTACTAGAGGATAATAAATTAACAATATTATGTTAGGCCAAATTCATTTCTCTCCAGAAAGGTATCTGAATTTTCATTTCTTCACTAGCTTCAAATTATGAATGAAAATAATTTTTTACTAATTTGAAAAACTTATCTGTTTTTCACCAGCTTTTTCTAGTTAGTGAACAACAAAAATCTATACAAACAAATGGCTTTGTTATATTATAACCTATAGATTATATAAATGCACACATGTAAGTATATAAAGTGATAAACTGTATAAGTTTATAAATGCTTGCAATAGAAAACTGAAGCATATGGTTTAGTTCTTCCATGTATTATAAAAAAACCCAGCTATCATGAAGGCCTGTGCCATTCTTAGACCACTTTCAGGCAGATTCTGAAAAGCTGGAAAGTAAACACAGGTGTTTTAAAACTAGAGCTGCTGTCACGGACAACCACAAACACCCTTAACTCTGATGTTGCAACGCCTCTTTCCTGCCTCTGTTTTTTAAAGCTATACCCGAAAAGAAAATGTCAAATGTTTCACCTTTCAACACCTCAAAATAAGTAAGAGCTTAAAGTATTATTTCACAAATGCCTAACAAACAGATATTTTCTCACTACTTTTAAGTGTAATCAATTAAATATTAATTACATAAAATAGAAAGTAGGACTTCTTACAGCATTAGCACTACCTCCAACCTTACAACCCCTCTTCTACATGTATTATAGCAGCTTCTTCAGTGTATGAGAACAAAATCTTGTGTTTGACCACATTTAGATAGTTTATTCTATTATGTAAGTTTTACATAAAGTATCTGAAATGCTACTGTAAGGTTTAACACATAAATCAGAAGTGAATCAGAATCTTTCTTTTTTTAAAGTAGTTAAGTATCTTTGGTGACCATGCAAGAAAAGATTTAGACCTAGAAAAATTCAAAGCTTGAAAATATGAATTCTCCCTTAGGAAACTGTGCTTTAATGGATACTTAAATAGAAGTAGAAATCATTTACAGGGAAAAATAAAAAGCAAAATAATTTCTAAAATGCTACAGACATGGCACTTATATTAAAGAAATAGAATAAATTTTCTAATACTAAAATATAATTTAGTTCCTAAAATTGTATAATATAGTCCCCCAAAGCAAGGATAACATTCATTAACAATTGATGAGCTACCACCTAACTAGTGAATATAAAAACCAAAGTGAACGAATTATTTACATTTTATCACAAACATCAAGAAACAGGTGCTGTTAAGAGAATGGCCAAGTATCTAAGAGTTCCCAAATTAATCTTGGAGGTTATTTTGGGAGGTTTAGTCCTAGCCTCAGAATTCTACATATAATTCCTTTGTGCAATTCATGTAAGAACTGTTCCATAAAGTCATACTTGTGTATTTGATTATTCATAATAAAATACCAGGAGTTTCCCATTGCTCTAAGTTTTTTATAAAGAAAAATAAATATTTGTCTTTAATATTTTTTTACTCAAAAATTAATGAATAAAAGTTAACGGCAAATAACACTTTTTAATAGTATCTACACTTTTTCAAAATTTTTTTCAGATACTTTATAATGTTCTCTTGTATTATCTTTATTCAAAATGTAAAGAACTAATATCAGAGCTACATGGTATTTGGCTAGTCAGAGGCAATCAACTGTAAATGAGAATAAAGCAAATAAACTTTTCTATCTTGTTCAGATCCACCCATGCATTGCTTCATCTCACATGTGAAGGACATTATATAGCATTAAGAGACAAAATAATAATGCTAAGTTGTGATGTAAACCAACAAAGTAAAGAAATTCAGAATTAAGTTTGACAGTTCCTAACCGAGTCCACTGTACTTTGGTATTACCACACATATATGATACCTAGAGGCATAAAGGAGCAAGGAAAGGGCAGTGTGTCAGCCTTAGAAGTTAATTTCCTTGCTTTTGTTAGTTTATATTACCATCTAATATTACGTAAACAATCCGTTTCTAGGCAATTTATTTTTTCCTCATCAGCTGAGCTCATTTGGACACTAAATATCTTTCAACATATAAAATCTAATTTAATAGCAACAGCAACAAAAGCTCATAAAAGAATGCCATTTAAAAATAAAATTTACAAAAATATATATGTAATATTTGTTTAACCAGAAAGAACACAATCACTCATATTTTACAACATTTAACATGTGAAGGTAATTAGCAAACAGAATTTATTAATAAACAAATGGTTTACCTCAGAATACCCAGGATTTATTAGTAACTCTTATTTGGTCTTTCTAAAAATAAAGTGATTAACTGAAAACTTACGGATCTAGATAAAAATCATCATAAGTGACAATAACACAAGTTAGATTCCAGGAACTATTCAGAATAATAAGTGAATTTTTGGAAAGGCATCTTGGTGTTCAAAGCTGATCATCATATAA
Organism: Nyctereutes procyonoides; assembly: GCF_905146905.1. Classification (NCBI taxonomy): domain Eukaryota; kingdom Metazoa; phylum Chordata; class Mammalia; order Carnivora; family Canidae; genus Nyctereutes; species Nyctereutes procyonoides. The sequence goes on from NW_026575145.1 coordinate 10,444,815, forward strand.
TCAGGCAAAAACAGTGGACAAATGTACTCTTTGATCACTTTGATCATGAGTTAATTTCATTATCCTCTTATTCTAGTAAAAACAAATAGTCATTCTAATATTTAAAATGAATAATCTATGTAATAAATTCAATTTTAAAACTTGGATTCTTAGAAATGACAGCAATGCTCATATATCTTCAATGTAAAATGCACAAAAACAGTTCTGAATTAAAAATACCAAGTATCAAAAGAAAGTGAAGACATAACTAAATAACATAAACTAATAATACCAGAGAATGATACTGGTTTATATTGGAAATACTTCCATGGAATATATAACCACACTGTATGATTTTGTGAAGTTAAAAAAGTAGAAATACAAGATAATATAAATGTCATTTGGCTATAATTATTGCACAAAGTTCAAAGTTAACATTTTCTAAATAAAGGGTTTCAAGTTACCAAAACTCCTAAAGCTGTACTCAGAGTTTTTTCAAGATTATGAAATATATTCTAAAATATAGATTCAATATGACTGTATGATAATAAAAATATTAGTGATGTGCTTTTTGTATTGCTTTTTAAATACTAAGCAATAAATTGTAGGATCTTTTAAAATATGTCTATGAGTCACTAGGCAAGAGCGATTTTTCAAGATGCTTTTTTTTTTTTTTGTTTCAGTTAAAATTAAAATCCATGCTGTCTAATCCTTGGAGTCAATTTGTAATTAAGGGGATTTGATGAGAGACCAGGCGCTGAATTAATGATAAAATTTAATATCTGTTTTAATGCATCAACATAACAGAAAAACTAACCAACAGTGAACAACACAATAAAGTCATTTTGGTATAGAAGGCAAACTATAGCTATATCAATTTGTGAGTATTCATTTTCTTTAATAAAGTATACATGCTCAAGTTCTATAGATGCACTACTAAAAACTATGTGTCTGGAAAAAACTCATGTCAAGTATGCTACTAGAATAAGGATTTGCTTGGCACAGGAAACTCATTGTTAAATGTTAATTTTACTGAAAATTTTATGTAATCTCTAATGAAGTATTTAACTGTTTTCCATCATCATGTCTCAAATCTGGAACATTTTTACTTAGTAGCCAAAGTAAATTAACTGGATTTGATAATCAAAAGTTTGCTTTTTAAATATAAATTTTTAGCTTGGAGAGAACATGTAAAAAAAATCAAACAAAACAGATTTCAAAGTATTTTAAATAACCATCTGGATTTTTGCACTATGCTTTTCAAAGCTTTAGTATATGTCAATTCACAGGAGAACTTAGTATGTCCAAATTATTCCAAATCACTATAAGGTACATACACACTTGTATAGAATCTGGTTACGGGAAACACTAAAAATGAAAAAGAAAACTTTCACTTGGTCAGCATTCCTTTTAAAGCTTCATCTAGCTTATCCTTAAAATACCAAGAAAGCACTTTAAAAAGACCTAAAACTGAAAATGCCACCAAAATACTAGTATTAACTCAGTACTGAAATCAAGTAAAAAATGAAACTGAACTAAAATTAAAAGCACAGTAGGTAGAAAACAAATATATAATTTCCAGAAACAAAAAAATCCAAGGGCCTAAAAAAAGGTTAGGGAAATATTTTGTCCATATTTTACTTCCATACACCAAGTCTTTCTATGCTAGTAAGTTTTCAAATTCAGTATAAAATTGTCCAATTCAGAATGCTTTGGGTCAGGCCCAAATTTATTATTCTATTAACATTCTTTTGATGATTCTAATACATGTCTCTGTCAAGAACCATTAAGCTCTACTCATTACCTAACAACCAGTCAAGTGGACTTTTACTGCTTTTAAAGCTACCCAGGGTATTGTTTCCAACAATGTATCATGTATACTTCTCTTCCACATCTTGTCCCAATGTAATACCAACTCAATAGTCCAGGGAAAAAAAGGGAGGAGATAATGAGGTGAGACAGAAGGCAGAAGGGAAAGAAGGAATGAAGGTACTGTTTATGACAGATAGGAAAGGCCTGGAGGAAATCCTAGAAGCACTAAGTTTCTACGTATACTATTTCTTTTCAAATCAGTGCTTATTTTGATACTAAAGTAATTTCATTCTATCATCCAAATACCTCTCTGGCTTGGTGACAGACAAGAGGACTGTGACCAAACTGAAGATAGGATGAGTAGATATTATCTGGACAAAGGAGGCAGGGCAATACGTGATATAGGACATTTCAGTCAAAGGAAATACCAATTCCAAAGACAAGGTGAAACAAAGATTTAAAAAGGGTTCCAAGATCTATCCAAGCAGCTCATATAATGATAAATCTGCCTAGTGTGCTTAATATTCAGTCTCCTACTGAAAGTTTATGTCATCATTCAAGTATTCATTTTGATTTTTTTGGCATCTTACAAAATATATAAGAAAGGAGAGCATGCAATGTAATTTTATATTTCTATAACTACATATCAAAATAAAATCTCACGGTCCTAAGTAATATGAAATTCAAAGTTGGAAAAACATTGGCATCTAACATTCAGAGCTTAAATTAAATGTAAGAATTCACAAGTTTTGCATTTGTGGTTTGCCACTGGTAATCTCCACTGATAATGAAATTTCCCAAAGAAATTTAGCACTCCTTCCATGTAAGAGGTTATGGTTCACAGTTGTTTGATTTGAACCTCACCATTTTTTATTGTGTCTTGAACTTTCACAGGCTTTGATGATTTGGCCATACCTGGTGCAGTAATCCACAGATCCACTCTTCAGCATAACTGTGTCTTTCAGAGAAACTGTAATGAATGCTGTCATAGCAATTCCCCATTTGGTATGCAAAGACTGTAAACCTGGTCTAGCTGCCAGTCTTGTGTGTTATAAGGAAAGGCATCCTTTCAAGGAAAATGTATTGTGTGGAAAACAAAGTCTGGCATGGGAAGAGAATGCTGTTAGGAACCAGCGCAGAATTTCTCTCCACTTCCTTTACTCAGAATTTTGTGTTTTCTGATACACTGACTCTGACTTTTCCGACTGGCTGTTTCCTAACTTCAGATTGCACGAGGCCTACAGCAGAGTAGCTAGCCCTAAGTCTACCTCAGGATCTGGCTCAGCATTCAAAACTGACAGCTCCTTCCCTCTCAGTTTACCAATTCCAAATTATTAAAGGTTCCTAATTCCAAATTGTTAATTTATTATCTGACTTAGCAATCTTCTTGAATCAGGACAAAAAGGTGTCACTAGCTAGCTTCAGGTTGGACAGTTACATATGAGACTTCTTACACAAGAATGAGAAAATGTTGGCAATAATTTCTATTCTTTGAAATAAATTATCCTTGGTGTTCCATTCCCATTATATTCTAACCTGCGCATTTTTACTTCATAAAGAAGTGCCTCAAAAAATAACATATTTTTTCTGACAACTTTCCATTTACTCTGCAGTTTACTACATTCAAGGCTACCATCATAGCCACTGAATTGAAACTGTAATGACAAACATAGCACTACCCTCTTAATTGCCAAATCAAAAGGACACTTAGATTTTACTAGATTTCTTTGTAGCATCTGACACTGTAAACCACTCCCTTCATGGAGTTTTATTCTATTTTGAATTATCATAATGCAACCTCTCAGTCATCTTTTGATTTTTTTAAAGATTTTATTTATTTATTCATGAGAGACACACAGTGAGGGGCAGAGACCTAGGCAGAGAGAGAAGCAGTCTTCTCACAGGGACTCGTTCCCCAGACTGGGATCATGCCCTGAGCTGAAGGCAGACGCTCAACCATTGAGCCACCCGTGCATCCCGTAATCATCTTTCCATCTATTTCTTCTCAATCTCCTTTCTGAACCACTTATTTTTGTGCACCAAAAGAAAAATACTGGAAATCGCCATTGTTCCATTTATTTCACTTCTTCTAAATCAGACCTCTGAGTATTTCCATACACTTCAATAATTTGAACTAGAACTTGTACAAGATCTGGCATCAATCTCTCCCTTCTCAAACTAATTTCCTGCCACTATATTTCTCATTATGTAACTTATGCATAATCTAAGTGACACATTGGTAAGTTACTCTTGATCAAGTCTTGCATCGGGATTCCACAGGAAGCCTGCTTCTCTCTCTGCCTATGTCTCTGCCTCTCTCTCTGTGTCTCTCATGAATAAATAGATAAAAAATCTTAAAAAAATTTAAACTTGTCAAAACCACAGTTAAAAACAGAAATTATGCCATTTGTTAAGCTACTAACATTAGCATCAAAACTGACACAGCCAAAACAATCTTTAAAAAGAAAAAACAGGGATCCCTGGGTGGCACAGCAGTTTAGCGCCTGCCTTTGGCCCAGGGCGTGATCCTGGAGACCCAGGATCGAATCCCACGTCTGGCTCCCGGTGCATGGAGCCAGCTTCTCCCTCTGCCTATGTCTCTGCCTCTTTCCCTCTCTCTCTCTGTGACTATCATAAATAAATAAAAATTAAAAATGTTTTTTTTCAAAAAAAATAATAAAAATAAAAAACAAAGAAACAAAAGCAAAAATGAACTATTGGGACTTCATCAAGATAAGAAGCTTTTGCACATCAAAGGATACACTCAACAAAACTAAAAGACAACCTACAGAATGGGAGAAAATTTTTGCAAATGACGTATCAGATAAAGGGCTAGTTTCCAAGATCTATAAAGAACTTATTAAACTCAACAGCAAAGAAACAAACAATCCAATCATGAAATGGGCAAAAGACATGAAGAGAAATCTCACAGAGGAAGACATAGACATGGCCAACATGCACATGAGAAAATGCTCTGCATCACTTGCCATCAGGGAAATACAAATCAAAACCACAATGAGATACCACCTCACACCAGTGAGAATGGGGAACATTAACAAGGCAGGAAACTACAAATGTTGGAGAAGATGCGGAGAAAAGGGAACCCTCTTACACTGTTGGTAGGAATGCGAACTGGAAAACTGTGTGGAGGTTCCTCAAAGAGTTAAAAATAGACCTGCCCTACGACCCAGCAATTGCACTGTTGCGGATTTACCCCAAAGATTCAGATGCAATGAAACGCTGGGACACCTGCACCCCGAAGTTTATAGCAGCAATGTCCACAATAGCCGAACTGTGGAAGGAGCCTTGGTGTCCATCAAAAGATGAATGGATAAAGAAGATGTGGTTTATGTATACAATGGAATAGTACTCAGCCATTAGAAACGACAAATACCCACCATTTGCTTCCATGTGGATGGAACTGGAGGGTATTATGCTGAGTGAAGTAAGTCAATCGGAGAAGGACAAACATTGTATGTTCTCATTCATTTGGGGAATATAAATAATAGTGAAAGGGAATATAAGGGAAGGGAGAAGAAATGTGTGGGAAATATCAGAAAGGGAGACAGAACATAAAGACTCCTAACTCTGAGAAATGAACTTGGGGTGGTGGAAGGGGAGGAGGGCGGGGGGTGGGGGTGAATGGGTGACGGGCACTGAGGGGGGCACTTGACGCGATGAGCACTGGGTGTTATTCTGTATGTTGGTAAATTGAACACCAATAAAAAATAAATTTATTATTAATAAATAAATAAATAAATAAATAAATAAATAAAAAGAAAAAAAAAGAAAAAAAAAAAAAGAAAAAACAAAGTGGAAATTTAGAATCCAGAAGTAAACTCTCATATATATGGTCAACCAACTTTTGAGGAAGGTGTCAAGATAGTCCAATAGGGAAAGAATCATTATTGTTGTTGTTGTTTTCAGCAAATGGTATAGAGACAACTAGATATCCACATGTAAAAGAAAGCATTTGAACCCTAGCTTATACAACATCTCTAAATTAACTCAAAATTGGTGATAGATGTCAATGTTAGAGCTAAAACTATAAAACTCTTAGACGAAAACACAGGTGTAAATCTTTGTGATTTCTGAGTTTGTGAAGCCTTCTTAAATCGGAACCAAAAGTCCTAGCAACCAAAAGGAAAAAAAAAACTAAAATTAATCGAAATTAAAAGCTTTTGTTAATAAAGAACACAATCAAAAACAGTGAAAAGACAACTACAGGATGGGAAAACTATTTGCAAATCATATATCTGACAAGGTGCTTGTATCTAGCATATATAAAGGAATCTTCTAACTCAACAATGAAAAGACAATAACCCAATTCAAAAATGGGCAAAAAACAAACAAAAACAAAAACAAAAAAACAAAAATGGGCAAAAGATCTGACAGACATTTCTCTGAAAAATGTACAAATGACCAGTAACTATATGAAAAGATGGTCAACATCATTACTCATTGGGAAAGTGCAAATTAAAACCACAATGAGAGACTACTACCTCACATCCACTAGGATGGCTATATAGAAAAGACAAGACAGTGTTGGTGAGGATGTAGAAAATTTATACATGGTTGGTAAGTATGTAAAATGGAGCAGCCACTTAAAGAATGGTTTGGCAATCTGTCAAAATGCTAAACACAGAGTTACTATATGACCTACCAATTCTACTCTTAGGTATGTAACTAAGAAAATTAAAACATATGTCCACACAAAAAATTGTACATAAATGTTCATAGCAACATTATTCATAATAGCTCCAAAGTAGAACAAATCTAAATGTCCATGAGATAATAATGAATTGATATCAGTATATAGTGTATCTACACAATGAACATCATGTATCAATAAAAAGAAATGAAAATGAAGTAATGATACATGGTATAAAATGCATAAACCTTGAAAATATTTTACTTAGTGAAAGAAGCCAGTCTTTCTTTAACCATATATTGTATGATTTCATTTATATGAATTATCCAGAATAGACTGATCTATAAAGATAGAAAGCATATTAGTGGTTGCTTAGGACTAGGAGAAGGATATTGGAAGAAATGGGGAAATGACAGCTAATGTGTATGAGATGTTTTTGTCAGGTGTTGAAAAAAATATTTTTAAAGATTTTATTTATTTATTCATGAGAGTGAGAGAGAGAGAGAGAGAGAGAGAAGAGAGAGAGAGAGAAAGAGAGAGAGAGAGAAGAGGAGGGTAGAGATATAGGCAGAGGGAGAAGCAGGCTTCCTGCAAGGAGCTCAATGTGGGACTCGATCTCGGATCCCAGGATCACACCCTGAGCCAAAGGCAGATGCTCAACCGCTGAGCCACCCAGGCGTCCGGTGTTGAAAATTTTCTAAAATTAGTTTGCAGTAATAGTTGAAGAACTCTGTGAATATATATTAAAAATAGTATACTTTAAATAAGTCAATTTTATTGTATATGAAATATGTATCAATAAAGCTGTAAAATGCAAACAAAACAAAATGCAAGGACAAAGGACCAAGAGAAAGCAAACAAAAATCAAGGAAAAAATTGAGGAAGTCATAAACAGACAAATACATAGATTTATTTATATTCATATACACACATATATGCACACACACACACACCCACTGAACATTTGGAAAAAAATTCAAACTCACTCTGATCAAACCTCTGACAGTGAGAAACTAAAACAAAACAAGAAATCCCAGGTCAATTTTATTTATTCTCAAGAGTGTGAATTTTGGAGAGTTCTGATCTGTCTGGGTTTAGACTAAGGTCTACAAATTATTACTATCCATAATGTTAAGTTAGTTAACACATATTCCTCAGTTTCTTCTTCACCTATAAAATTAGGAATAGTCATAACATCTATGTCAGAGGGTCACTTTCAGGTTTAAATACTTTATCATATATAAAGTATTAGTAACAGTGAAGGCAGATGACTAGAGATATAATTTATAAAATTCTCAGGAAAACAATGACAAATCAAATCCAAGAGTTTATTAAAGGAATTGTTCAATATCAAGAACTCATGAAAACTTGTTATATCCACTAATAAAATCTTTTTAAGAATCCTTGAAAGAAACTACTTAAATATGACAAAACAGTATTTATCAAAATCCAATAGTAGAGATAATGCTCATACCTCGGATGGAGAAAGCTAGAACAGTTGTTTGTAAACTGTTCATTCATTCTTTGTAAACTCTAAAGCTATACAACATACAGAGAGTCATAAATTTTCTACAGCTCATTAGAGAGCTAAGTTCACAGGGCAACCAGTCTTTATTTCAGTGAGGGACAAGATTCCCAAGGAGAAATGGGATGCACAGACTAGTTTACCTTGGACAGAACCTAGGAAGAATGGCCAGCTATCACACAGAGCTCTCAGAAATCTCTGACAAAAGGGGCTTGCAATTACTAGTAGGCTCTTCCCCACACTGCTCCACTAGGCACACATGGACAATATCAAGGCTGGGGTAGAGGGATATTATTAAAGTTTTCTTTATGTGTTTTAGCATTTATTTCACTGGCTGTGGTGAGCATGCATAACTTTTTAAATAACTTCTGTTAATTCAAGATCCACAAGAACTTGCAAAGTGTACAGAGTTCCTATATAGCCTTCACCTAACTTCTCCCAGTGGTAATATTATATATATACCATAGTATACTGTCAAAACCAGGAAATGGACATTGATACAATGTTATTAATGCAGATACAGATCTTATATAGATTTCATCTGTTTTTACATCCTCCCTCCCACCTTCCTTTTCTGGTATATAATTTTATGACATTTTAATATTACAAAATTGGACTACAGAACTGTAACAACACTACACAGAAACTTGTTAGACTTTAACAGTCCTACTCAAGCTCTTCTTTGTAATTCCAAGAAACCACTGATCTGTTCTCCATCATAATGATTTTGTCACTTTGGGATTGTTATAATTGGGATCATATGGGTATAACCCTTTAATACTGGCTTTTCTAATTCAACATAATGAGAACTTTCAAAGGTGTTCCATATGCCAATTAAGTCCCTTTTTATTGCCAGGTCATACTTGATTGTGTGGATGTTGATCCAGTGAACTACTAAAAGATATCTAGCTTTATTTCTAGTTTTGGCCAATTACCAATAAAGCTGCTATGAATATTTCTGTATATGATTTTTGTGAACATAAATTTTCATTTCTCTAGGGTAAGAATCAGGAGTGTAATAGCTGGGTTATGTTAAATGTATATGTATTCCTTCTCCTTCCCCTTCCCCTTCTCCTTCTTCTTTTTTAAGATTTTATTTATTTGAGAGCAAGAGCAAGGGAGAGAAAGCGAGAGAAAACTTTCAAAGGTGTTCCATATGCCAATTAAGTCCCTTTTTATTGCCAGGTCATACTTGATTGTGTGGATGTTGATCCAGTGAACTACTAAAAGATATCTAGCTTTATTTCTAGTTTTGGCCAATTACCAATAAAGCTGCTATGAATATTTCTGTATATGATTTTTGTGAACATAAATTTTCATTTCTCTAGGGTAAGAATCAGGAGTGTAATAGCTGGGTTATGTTAAATGTATATGTATTCCTTCTCCTTCCCCTTCTCCTTCTTCTTTTTTAAGATTTTATTTATTTGAGAGCAAGAGCAAGGGAGAGAAAGCCATTTCTAGTGGGGGGGAGGGGCAGAGGAAGAGGGAGAAGCACACACTCTGCTGAGCAAGAAACCTAACTCGAACCCAGGACCCTGAAATCATAACCTGAGCCAAAGGCAGACATTTAACTGACTGAATCACCCAGGTGCCTCTGTTAAACATATTTCTATAAGAAACTGGTAAACTGTTTCCCAGAGTACCTGCATCATTTTACATTTCCACCAGTAGAATTTGAGAGATACAGTTTCTGCACATCTCCTCAAGATTTGGTATTGTATTTTTTTTATTTAGCCATTCTAATAGGTATAACATAGTATCTCACTGCGGTTTTAATGGATGTATACATTTTATTTATTTATTTATTTATTTATTTATTTATTTATTTAATAAATTTATTTTTTATTTGTGTTCAATTTGCCAACATACAGAATAACACCCAGTGCTCATCTCGTCAAGTGCCCACCTCAGTGCCTGCCATCCAGTCACCCCCACCCCCCGCCCACCTCCCCTTCCACCATCCCTAATTCGTTTCCCAGAGTTAGGAGTCTTCCATGATCTGTCTCCCTTTCTGATATTTTCCACTTACTTTAAAAGAGAAATTCAATTTTTAGAAGTCTTAAAAATACTAAAAGTGCAAGCTTTTTGGGTCTTTTGTCAAATATTCTGCTTTGGTAACTCTAAAAGTGAATCTAGGAATCTGAATTTAAATATTCATCTTGTTATTCAGGTACTCTGCTTCTGGAATCCTATCTTGAAAAAAATACCATACAGTCTTTAAAAATTTAATTCACATATATCCATTTGCAGGAAACTGTTAGAAAATATGCTCCAACAAAATGAAAGAATAAGTCAAGCAGGAGAAAAATGAGATGCAGGAAACAGGTGATCCAATACAGGAAAAACTAAAGGAAGCCACCAAATTACACTGAAGGTAGACTCCAAGGGCACTATATCCTATAAAACAATCAGTTCAGGTAGATGATAGACAGACATATAATAGATCATAGATAGATAGATGTAATAGTTTTAGGTCACTGGAAATATTTGAATGTATTAATAAGATATTTATCTCAAGTAGAGAGTGTATTAGTGATACACTATACAAACAAATAACTCCAGACTATAATTATGAGGATGACAAAATATTGAAAAATAAAGGAACTGTGAAGGGTGTAAAGGATGAAATATTTTTATTCTTCTTGTAGGCTAACAAATTAGCCTGCCAGTTTCACCTATAGTGGCAGAAGACAACAATTCCGCATTCCAAAGAACTTTACTCAGACACAGCACATACACATAAGCTTCATGTTTGTATTGGTAGTCTTTGCTCTCCAATTCCCCTGGGGACAATATGAAGGGGAGCAGTTGGATACTGCACACATAGTGGGATTGCATTATAGCTGAAGAACTCCAAACTCAGGGAAGCCAAATCCTTTATAATATACTGCAAGTTAACTTACAGGACATCTGCTTCAGAGGGAGACATTGTTTTTATTATATTGGACAGTAAACAAATCTGCCTTCTGCTACAAAGGAAAACACTATCTCTATCTTTCAAGATGTTCTCTAAGCAAATATCCTCCAGAACATATTTTAGAACAAAGGTCAACTGTATCTCTGCTCACAAAACAGGCAGAAATACAAAAACAAACAAACAAACAAAAAAACAAACCACGAGAGAATTGTCACCCAGTTAATTTAGAGAGGGTCACAACCAAAATTAGGTTTCAAAAAAAAATTAAACAGAATTTAAAATGTTTGAATACACATATGTCAATAGAGTATTATTTCCTTACATTTTATTTTGCTTTAGTTTAATATGTGTATGTTTCTATATTATTTGGGTCATGACATAAAATATAATTCTTGCCGATATGTCTGAAGAATACTATATGGTCACTTAAGAACATTATAAAAATGTAAATACCAAGCACTACTCTAACAGAAAGCTAAATCTTCATCTTCATAGAAAGAAGTCAATCATTAATAACAAAAAGTGAAAGAAAACTATGAGCTTTCCACTTAGAAACATAGTACAGATACAAAATTAAATGGCTGAAAAAGAGTTGAAAGCGATTTTTTTCCCCCTGTGGAGCAGAAATCAGGAGATCTAAGGTAAGGAGGCTGCCTTATTTTTTATTAGAACCCTTATAGAATCATTTAGCTTCTTTCTTTTCTTTCTTTTCTTTTTCTTTCTTTCTTTCTTTCTTTCTTTCTTTCTTTCTTTCTTTCTTTCTTTCAAGAAAGAGAAAGAGATGGAGAGAGAGAGCGGGAGGTGAGGAGGTGGGGGCAGAGGGATGGAGGGAAGAGAAATAGAATCATAAGCAGGCTCCATGCCCAGTGCAGAGCCCAACATGGAGGGCTGGATCTCACAACTCTGAGATCATGATCTGAGCTGAAATCCAGAGTCAGGTGCTTAACTGACTGAGCCACCCAGATGCCCCTAAAATCATTTGGCTTTTAAAATGATTTCCTTTACTAAAAATAAAACTTGGAAAAATAATCAATTTTTTGTTTTCTAAATATGGTTAAATATTAAAATACAAAATATTAAAATATACAAAAATATTTTTCACACTGCGTTAATAAGAATGCAAAACTACAAGCAACTTAAATATTCAATCTTAAGGGAAGAGTTAAAATTATGGTGCATCCGCCCACTGCAAATTATGTAGTACATTAAGATGATATTTATAGAGTAAGTATACTGGAAAATGCTTATGAAGTGTTAAGTAGGGAAAGCTAGATACTAAGTTGCATGTGTGGAATTAACTTGAGAGATATTCAGTGGCTGCCATGTGTATTTGTAGGAGACCCAGTCAGAGCTGTTTTTTATCTGCTATGCATAAGTACAGCCACACAAATTGCAAACAGCTATAGTTGGTCAGAATTCCTGACCTACTGTTAAGTGTTTTTAACATCATCAATAGATACAGAAGTGCACAAAGTAAACAAAAATCTTAGGTATCATAGATCAGTCATTTCTATCAAGAAAATAGACAATAAATGTAATAAATAAGTAAAACGTATACTTTCTTAGAACATAAGTACTCTAGAGTAAAAGCAGGGAGGGGGATAGGGAAAATGCTTGTGAAAACCTCACTGCAAGGGGGCATTTGAATGGAACTGAAGGAGTTAAGAAAATAAGCCATGTGAATATTTGAGGGGGTGAGTGATGCTTCGGAATAGGAACAGAAAGTATAAAGGCCTTTAGGTGCAAGTGTGCCTGGTATGTTTGTGGAACAGCAAGAGAGAGGAGTGTGACTAAAAGTACAGGATGGTGCCAAGTGAGGGCCAGATCAAGAAGCCCTGTAGGGGGATGCCTGAGCAGCTCAGCACTTGAGCATCTGCCTTTGGCTCAGGGCATTTTCCCAGTTCGGGTACCGAGTCCCACATCAGGTTCCCTGTGAGGAAGCTTCTCTCTCTGCTATGTCTCTGCTTCTCCCTGTGTCTCTCATGAATAAATAAATAAAATCTTAAAAAAAATAAGTCCTGTAGGTTTATCCTCTGAGTGAAATGGCAGGCCACTTAAAGGTTCTTAGCAGAGGAGTCATGTAATCTAATTTATATTTTAATAGGATTGTCCTGGAGACTGTGTTGAGAATAAAGCAGGTAAGGATGGAAATAAAAAAAATCATTAATAGGCTTTGTAATAATCCAGGCAAGGAGATGATGGAGGCCTGAAAGATAAGAGTAGCACTGGAAGTGATGAGAAGTGACTGACTCTTGATATGCACCAAAAATGTAGAGCCAAGAGAATTTCTTTACAGATGGAATGTGGAGTGTGAGAGAGAAAGAGAAATCAAGGTTAACTCTGGGATTTGGGGCTAAGTCACCACTAGGGTAGAGATGCTCTTTTCAGACAGAGCCTGAAGAATGAGCAGGTTTTCAGGGTAAGTTCATGAGCTTGGGGTACTCATGAGCTTGGGGTATTAAATTGGGGTACTTCTATACATCCAAGGTGTGCTAGGCAGCCTTTAACCTGGCCCCTAAGGATCCTTGCCTCCTGGTATTCGTGCTCTTATATAATTCCTCTCCTTGATCATGAGCTGCATTAATGACTCACTTAAAAAAAATGACTTATTTTGAAATCATTATAAATTCATAGGAAGTTAAAAAAAACCCAGATGCATAGATCCCATGCACCCTGTATCTGACCTCCTCTAGTGGTTACTATCTTGCATAATCCCAGTATAATACCTAAACCAGGAAACTGACACTGTGGCACAACCCATACAGCTTATTTAGACTTTACTAGCCTTACATGCATGCGTGTGTGTGTGCGTGTGTGTGTGTGTGTAGTTCTATGCAATTTTATCACATGTAGATGTAACCAAGACCACAAGCAAAGACACAGAACTGTTCCATTACTAAAGGATCCATTGTCCCATCCCTTTGTAGCCACAATCCTTTGTCCTGGTATAATTTTTAACTATATTTATTCTGTTCTAAAAAATGTCTTATTTTATTTTAAAAATTTTTTTATTTGTTCATGAGAGACACAAAAAGAGAAGCAGAGACACAGGCAAAGGGAAAAACAGGCTCCCTGTGGGGAGCCCGATGCAGGACTTGATCCTAGGACCCCAGGATCACGACCTGAGCCAAAGGAAGATGCTCAATCACTGAGCCAGCCAGGTGCTCAAAATGTCTTTTAAAGATAAATTATATGGTCATCCTACCTAAGACCATACTAACTTAAAATGGACTGTTCTTCCCTTAATGCAGAATCTATGTGGGCCTGAATTTATCAGTTCATAAATATGTATCTATGATATAACACTAAAAATTTATAAAATCACATTTTCTAATTTAAATGACAATGAATGTTATTCAACCTCCTCATTTTAAAGATGTAAAATAATTTGACAAGATCATATAGTTTGTTCATGTACAGCAAAGACAAAAAAACAAGTGTCTGACACCTACACAAATGTTCTTTCTACTACCATACTATATGGAATAATCTGTCCAACTTTTTAAGATTATCCATACATTTTCTCAGTTGTACAATATATTTGCTCTCATTATCTTATAAATGTGGGAGGCAATATTCAGACATTCCCAATGCTATGTAGCTAGTGAATGGGGAAATTCAGGATTTTAAATTCCAGATCTACTACTGATAGTTATTCACTAGAAAATAATCTAAAGCCATATCCCACAGACAATAGTAGGTTGGTAACATCTGGGCATATCAAAGACAGTCCATTAACATGGCCAATATAGGCAAGCAACTAATAATTCATCTCAATATATGATTTCATCATAAGAAATATTATTTACTATCAAATATAGTGAATAGTGCTTGCTATTTACTCAGTCTCTTAAAAGAGCTTATCCTTCAGTGAATGCTAAATAGCAAAGGAAAAAAATGCATAAACAAAAATCTCTTCTATTGATATTTTTAGGACAATAGTAAAAAACTAGAATTCCTGATACTGCATTGTTCAATTCTTGTGTGAAGAAACTTTAGCACAAGATGGAAATCTTTTTAGAGAGTTTTAGGTGGGCCCAGTTAGTGACTATGAAGACATTATTCCAGAATAATTCCTTATCTTCCATGTCTTGAATGTAGTAAATACTTAATATGTTGACTTCAACTAGGATAGATTAAAACGGATTTCTGGTTTAAAAAACTTACTGATTATGTAATGGGTTCAATAATGCGCTAAATTCCAAGTGAACAGCAATCTGAAAAGGCTATGATCCCTTAAAAAATTTCTGATTTAGAGATAACATGTAAGCAATCAACTACATACTAGAGACAGAATTAAACAATTTTTTAAAATTTTTATTTATTTATGATAGACATACAGAGAGAGAGAGAGAGACAGGCAGAGACACAGGCAGAGGGAAGCAGGCTCCATGCACCGGGAGCCGATGTGGGATTCGATCCCGGGTCTCCAGGATCGCGCCCTGGGCCAAAGGCAGGCGCCAAACCGCTGCGCCACCCAGGGATCCCTAGAGACAGAATTAAATAAAACTCATAACAGAAGAAGACCAGAGGAAATAAAAACACATGACACATTTAGGAAGTAGTGGGGGATGGTTAGGGTTTATCAAGACTACAAAGAGAAATGGTAAGAAAAAAAAAGTGAAAAAGAAAGTGAATGAAAGAGAAGAAGGAAAATTAAAACAGGCAAAAGTTGTAAGTGGAGTCTTAAATTCTTCAGTATTAAAATAGGAGGTTTGGATTATACTCTACATATAATATAAAGCAACTTAAATCTTTTATTTATCTGAGCATTATTTCACTGTTGCTCTCGATAGTTACTTTCTCTATGTATATTTAAGGAATTATTCCCAATGTTGCTCTCAGGGTATTTAAGATACTATTCCATTATTACTATTGAGAAATCAGTGAAGGCTAAATGCCATTCCTTTGTTAAATATGTCTTTTCTAATGGTTGTTTTTAAGAGCATTAACTTCAGTGTTCTGCAGTTTCTCCTAATATGTCATACCTGGAATTCATTTGATATCCCTAGATCTAAGGGTTTTGTCACTTAACAATTCTGGAAGATGCTCAATCATGATTTCTTTGTATCTTGCCTTTTCCTTGTTCCCTATATTATCTATTCTAGAATTCTAAATGTTTATTTTAGCTCTTTTCACTCAATCTTTTGTGTCTTTTAGTGTATATTTTTCATTTCTTTGTCTCTCTGGATTCCATTTCCATACTAGGTTAGATCTATCTTCTAGTTCACTAGCAGTTTCTTTTATTGTATGTAGTCTGCAGTTAAACCTATCTGCTATTTAATTTTAATTATTAATTTCTGTAAATTCAATCTCATTAGTTTTCCCAAATTCACTTGATCACTTTTGGTCATTTTTCCTTACTCTTATTTTCAAGTATCTCTTTTTAAAGAGATTACTCAAACACTTATGTTATATTCTGTGACTAGTAATTAGAGTACCTGAACTATTTGTTGTTGAAGTATATGATTCTGTCACCTTGTGTTTTCACTAACTTTCATTAAAAGTGCCTTTTTCTCTTATGTGTTTTTTGATAGCTCTGGGTCTTCAAATTTTATTTGTAAGAAATCTTACAGGCTACATGGAAGGTAATTTGCTTTGGTCTGTTGTCTATGGGCCCCTCCAGGGTAGGACTACTTCAATTAAATTCTCAGCTTTTAGAACTACACAAATAGCAAGAATTTAGGCAACCTGTGTAGTTCTAAACCTGCCTGAAAGCTGGCCAAGGAAGATGAATTCTCAGAGATTTCACCCCCTCCACAGTCAAGAAAGTCAAATTCCTTTGCTACCTCATTTTGTAGCAAGCACTTGACTCTTGTTCACCTAAACACTAATGGTGTGGCCATTATGATACCAGCTTTAAGAGAGGATATCTCATTACATTCTCTGGCTTAAACAGGCTCCAGGCTCTATCTCTTGTTTGTCTTGCCCTTCAAACCATTAAAATGGAAAATTCACCAAGGTTTGACAAATGCTCTCAGGGTGAAAGACAACTTTAGGCAATCACTTACTTCTCATGTTCCCCTCCCACCTCCATCTCCCACCCCCCATTTCTACTTTGTTTTAAGTTTTTGTAAATTATCTTCCTGTCTTCTCTATGATGTTGCTGCAAAATATATTTAAATTATAAAATTTTAGCCATCCGTTTTCATTGTTTTTATCAGAGGAGTCATCCAGGATATCTCTATTTTCTCTCAGTGTTGAAAATGCAAGACAGTGAATGTTTTTGAATAGCAAAGTGTCACTTGTGTTTTAGAATTATAGCTAATGAAAGTGACAACTGGTTAGACAGGTGAGAAACTAAAGTCAGAAAAGTTAGGAAGGTACAGGCATACCTAAGAAGTATTATGGGTTTGGTTAGAGATCCCCGCAATAAAGCGAATGTTGCAATAGAGTAGTTAAATGAATGTATTGCCTGGTGCATATAAAAGTTATGTTTATGCTATACTATAATCTGTTAAGTATGCAATAGCATTATGTCTAAAAAGACACAAGGTACATACCTTAATTAGAAAATACCTTATTGTTAAAAAAATGCTAACCATCATCTGAGCTTTCAGTGAGCTGTAAACACTGATCACAGATCACTATAACAAATATAACACTAATGAAAAACTTCGAAATATTTTACAAGAGTTACCAAAATGTGACTAAGAGACACAAAGTGAGCAAATGGTGTTGAAAAAATGGCTCCAGCAGACGTGCTTGGCATAGGGTGGCCACAAACCTTCAATTTGCAGAAAATGTGTTATCTGCAGAATACAATAAAGTGAAGCACAATAAAACGAGGTATGTCTGTACTATTATCATCTAGATCATGAACCTGAAGTAGGGTAGGATAATAAAAACAGAGGAGGGAAAATAGGAGAAAAATCATTTTTATAGAATTGACAGTATTGGATGTTTCACTGCTTTGTGGTGGATGACAGCTTAAAAAAGACTATGAAAATTACATCAACTATATTAGCCTACATGGTGGTATCACTGATTAAGAGATGTTATTTGACCAATTTGGAAGTAAACAATAGAAAACTGGGGCAGCTGGGTGGGGCAGCTGGTTGAGCATCTGCCTTCAGCTCAGGTCATGATGCCAGGGTCCTGGGATCGAGTCCTGCATCGGGCTCCTCATGGGGAGCCTGCTTCTCCCTCTGCCTATGTCTCTTCCTCTCTCTCTCTGTCCCGCATGAATAAATAAATATTTTTAAAAATAAGACAAAAATATTCAATGTAATTTAAAATACAGGGCATTTCTACCACCAGAAAAAGAAATCAGGGTATGAGGCCTTAATGTTCTCAAAGTAGCTCACTGGCTAAGGGGCTCAATTGATGTTAATGGCCAGCTTCTCTCAGTGTTTTCTTCATGGCTATAAAATGGTTGCTGCACTTCAGGCAGCAAGGAAGTGTTTAAAGGTAATAAGAAAAAACAAATGATGCCTGTTATATCTGTCCTATGTGAGGAAAACAAACTTTTCCTGAGACACTCCAACTTCTCTCACTCCTGCTGAATTCCTCTTATGTTGCATTGGCAAAAAGAAAGGCTGAGAAAGTATTTAACTTCTCCTGCTTCTATAGTAAAGACAAACAAAGGAGAATATGATTGGGAATAAATGTTAAGTTATACAGTCAATAGTGTTAGTCTCAGGTCCTGACTCCTTTCCAGGGAGAAAAGGCTTAGGGAGTCAAATTAGGGATTTGTTTTCAAACTTGTTGAGGTTAAGGAAACATTAAGATATCTAAGTAGAAGGGCAGAAGGGGTAGTCATTAGGACATAAATAATAGGTGATATTGTAGAAATGGATGAAATTAGAACAAACAAAGCTACAATAAAAGAAACTCCAAATGCTGATGAGAAAGTGAAGCAACAAAAATTCATTACTGGAAAGAATGAAAAATGGTACAGCTATTTTGGAAGACAGTTTGGCAGTTTCTTACAAAACTAACTATATTCCTTTATAATCCAGCAGCTGCAATCCTTGGTATTTATCCAAATGACTTGAAAAATGTGCGTCGAAAAAAATTCTGCAAACGAATGTTTATAGCAACTTTATTCATAACTGCTGAAATCTGGCAGCAACCAAGATATCCTCCAGTAGGTGAGCAGATAAATAAACTGTATATACCCAGAAAATGCAATATGAAATACTAAAACAAATGATCTATGAAGCCATCAAAAGTTATGGTGAAAGTTGAAATGAATACCTACTTCATGATTCCAACTATATGATATTCTGGAAAAGGCAAAACTATGGAGACAGTAAAAAGATTAATGGCTGGCAAGTATTAGGAGGAGAGAAAAATAAATAGAGTACAGAGGAGTTTTAGAGTGAAACTCTTCGGTATGATACTACAATGGTAGATAAATGTTGTGTACATTTGCTAGAATGCATAGAAGAAGGTACAGAACTAAGAATTAAGTCACTAAAAGTGACCCTTAATGCAAACTATGGACTATGAGTTATACAGACATAGATTTATGGACTGTAACAGATACAGCAATCTGGTGTTGAATGCTGGGGGTATGTATATGTGTGAAGGCAGGAGGTATGTGGGGATTCTGCACTCTCTGCTCAACTTTGCTGTGAAATTACAACTGCCCTAAAAGAAGAAAGTTGTTTGTTTTTAAAGAATAATAAGGGACTAATCACATAACTTGAAAATAGGAAGAAAAGGAGGCACAAGCTAAATAGTAATCAAAGAAAAAATGGTAACAATATAGCAATAGAGAACTATAGGAAAGTATTTCAAAAGGGTGGGCCCAACAAAATGGAATTGTGTTCTAGTTACATTGACTGTTATACTAAGATAAAGAATAAGTTTCACAGGTTGAATCCATCAGAGGTCACTTATAATCTAAGAAAGAAAGGCTTTCAATGGAAGGAATTACAGTAGACAAATCCAACTGTAGGAGGATATATGATAAAGAAGATAAGTAAATAAAATGAAAGAGGAAAAAGAGGTAGTATATGTGAAATTTTTTATTAAGCCTGATGTCTGCATATTTATGACTAATGTAAATTTATTTAAAAACATTGAATGTCCAAAACTGTGTTCTTCAAGAACCAATTTCTTAACATAAATTGGTAATATTTATTTTATTTAAATGAGAAAATAAGCTTTTTTTTTAAGTAACTCTCAAGGTATAGATTAGTTTCGGTTTAAATTTAGCCCTTCATCCTATATGTACCATTGTGTTTTACTTGCTAACAGGAGAAACTGCAAACATTATAAAAGTAGGGGAAAAATGCCATGCTAGCAAATTTAGCTAGTATAAATTCCATGCTACTTCAAAAATAATGCCTATATTATCACCAAAAATCTAATTTTATGCTCTTCCATAAAAAATAATTTAGAAAGAATTTCCAGGTTATTAGAATAAACAATGATTTATTATTTGAACAGCACTGTAATATTAAAAAAGTATTTCCTTGTATGCTAATTATATATTTGCCATAATCAATTGGAAATTTCTATATAATGTATGACCATTAACTTGGATTTTTCCCAAACATATCTCTACTACTATTTCCTTTATGAATTTCACCACTACACAAGTAAATAAAGCATATATTTTCCAGCTCTTATTCTAGTCTAATTTACCTTTTACTGATATCAATAGTACTATTTATAAATAAAATACTAGAAATATTATTGACTGACCAAAAGCTCCTAGAGACAGTGATTCTTTTTTAAATTTCTTCCTAAATCTTATTTAGATACTAAATACTGAATGAGTTAACAAAAAAAATGATACTTGTAAGTAGATGATAAAAGACAGGCATACTGGTGAGACCAAAAGTTGATTTGTCAAATAGCTTGGTAATAAACTTATTCATAACTTAAATGGCACCTTGAAGATACAGAGTGCAGTAACCAAAGCTCCAAATAAAGAACATCATCCCTGGAAGGTAAGATTATTTTTAAAAAATGATTCAGAATAAAGCAGATAAGTATATAATGAATTTAAGGTTTTCTCATGAGGAAATAGAGCATAAAATAACTAAAAAATTATTCAAAGCCAATGTTATACAAGACAGACATTTTTACAAGAGCTAACATGAATGCTAGAGTTTTAAAAAGATTAAATTGATAAGTTTAAAAAAAATTCTTCCTCCCATCCCTACTCTACAAAAAGCTTAAGTTGGTTAGTGAATGGTTGAAGTTATGAAAGATTAAAAGACAACAGAAAATTTGACACTTTTGCAGAAAAAGGTGAGAAACTAGAAAAGATTTTAACATAGTGTATTTGTCAGTAGTAAAAATGCAGCTTTGTTTATATATTATTTTATATAGTCTATAGAGATTTCTACTTTATAGATGATTTTGTTTGGTTTGGTTTTGAACTTCACATTTTTTTGGTCTAATCTAACCTTCTAATTTTAATAACCTGTTAGAAAAGTGCATTTCTTTCTCTCCATAAATAGCAGGTACCATTTAATTCAACTTAACACAAATACACAACAAAAAGAACCAAAATAAGACTGTGGTATTATTACGTACTTAACAAACTAGAATTTTAATTCTAGGTCTGTTTTATTGGAAATAGCCATAACATATATGGCACATGAAATCTGTTCCCTGATGTTAATAATAAATTGGCACATACAATGGAGGCTGCCTTTAAAACAAAGTTACTTTCGATTTGCAAGTATACACTTGAAAAAATTATTATACTAAATTTAAATCATATCATGTCAAATTCCTTGGGGTAATTAAAAAGTAATCAAGAATTTACATTTCTTTTCTAATTTATTGTTCTAGTCTATCTATAAATTTGAGAGAAAATCAGAAGAGAAAATACATTAAACAATAACAACAAAGTTATAAGCTCTTAACTACTCACTGAGAATTTAAAATGAAGCTAAACACATTTGTAGAAAAATCTGACTTCAACCAGACTTCACGCTTTTTGGATAGATGAAAAACCTTTTTCACTTCAAAATGTCACCATTTTTCTCAATTTTGGTAGATAATTCTGGCTTAGTGAGTTACACTGGTAATGCCATAATAGTCTCCTGTAATTTGCAGCAAAAATGAATTTAAGATGACAAACTATAACACGATTTTCTTGATGGCACATTTTTTCTTACTGTACCATCACAACAATGATGAATCTTTTCTGTTTCCTGTGGATATGGTTTTGTTTTTGTTTTTAACCAGCTAATGAGAATGTAAGCACCTTGAGGGCAGGAACCACTACTATGTCACAGGTGCTATGTTAGGAATGGAGACAAAGACAAAGGAGGATGAAAAGCCATTAAGTACCATAAGAAAAAATATATGATTAGTAGAATTGATGTCTTTCTTGACTATTGGACCTATATTACAATGAAACAGAACCTCTTGTCATGAAATATGCACTTCACTTGTTTCAAGTTCTAGTACACTATATTTTCTTTTTTTTTGCAATAAGTAACATTTTAAATACTATTTCAATTCCCAAACATATTCACATACCCTTTAGGGAGTGTCAGTTCTGTGGGTTAACAATATCACAAGATTACTGTAATAAATATTGATGTGAAGAAAAAGCTCACATTTTTCTTTTTTTTCTTTCAGTGCAGCCACTTTTTACTAACTACAAAAGGTAACGGTGTATCATAAAATCAGAAAGAGAATGAACACCTACCCAAAGTATTAATGTAGCACCACTCAAAATTCAGAAAATACGTTGTTTTCATGTACACATACACGAAATAAAATAATACCATAACAGAAGGGTGCTGTATCTGTGTTTAAAGAAGGGGTTGTTGGCAAACACCACAGCTCACTTCTGCTGAAATGTACACAACTGATATATGCAGCACAGAAAGCTGGCACCAAGGGCTTACAACCTTAATTTGCCTGTAAGAAGGAACAGAGATTTACCTTCAGAGCACGTTCTTGATTGTTTTCAGCAGTCAGATGTCTCATGTTGTTTGCTGAAGTCTGGTTCTGCTCTTTCAGATGATGAAGCTCCTGCTCTAGCCGTTTGCACTGCCACAGGGGAAGAATCCCATTAAGTAAAGGAGTTATAGCATTTTTTTTCAAACCAAGCCACATGAATTAATGTAAATAATATCAGTGCATTCTCTAAGAGACAAGGTATCTTTTGCAACAAGAATAGTACGTTAAAAAGTAATGATGAATATGAACAAAATAATATTGTTTATAGTGGCCTGGTAATTCCATGGCAATTTTGTCTTTTATTAATCTAAATATTATCATAAAATTAGAAAAATACTTGTTTTTTCACAAGGTTAAGATCAAACTACATTGAAAAATGTTTTCTTCACTGATCAGTTTTTATTATGTATCTTTTGGCTGAATAAAAAGCATGCTTCTAAAAATCAAATGGTAAACCACAATATGATATTCCGTGATGCATTTTTATTAAGTTTTTAAAAATAACAATTATTATAAATATACAGTAAGAGGTTTTACGGATATTAGAAACATCTAAAGAAACAATTCTGTAAGGAAAAAAGAATAACTATAGAGTGCTACAAGGTTTGGAAACAAGTGTTTTTTTACACAATAATTGTATAGGATATAAAGTGATGTGCTGTAAATCAGAACAATATGAAGCTATATGGGGGGTTAGCTAAAGGAATATAGAACTAAACCCATCTCAGGAAAAAGTTAAAAATTAACTTTTTTTTTTTTTCCTAATTCACCCATTTTTAAATTAGAATATTTAAGGATTGCCTGGCTGGCTCAGTTGGATAGAGCATGCAACTTCTGATCTTGGGGTCATGAATTTGAGTCCCATGTTGGATACAGAGATTATGTTAAAAAAAAAAAAACCCAAAACCCAAAAACTAAAAACATTAGCATATATAAGTAACAACCAATAAGGAAATACACATACTGATTCAAGACCTAGAAAAAAATTAATTCTAGATTATTTGAGAACTGGCTAGTTTTCCTAATGTGTTAAAAGTAATTATTACAATATAACCCACATACAGTCATAAATCAAATGGGCATCTGACATTGATTTCTTTTACCTATGACCTGTATAATATTCTTGACTCCATAACAGTACTTCTCCTGCCTGAATTATATACAAACCCATTTAAATGAAAAAGCCTAATAAAACTTAGATAATGATGTTTTACAAATATAACATTGAGTATACATGCCTCATGCATATACATTTATAAAATCAAAATACATTTATAAATTAAGTTAAATAATAATCACAAAGTCAAGACTTTAAAATATTAATTTAATTTAGCAGATAAAGTTTTGTTGAAATTAAGTTCTGTAAATACAACTGACTGATACAGTGGCAGAGCATTTCAGGTTGCCATGTCTATTCCAACGTGTGTTGTGACAACTTAACCCACCTATCTCATTGTAAAAAATTATTTGAGCAAAACTTTTGTGACATGACATCATTTGGCCTTTATCTGGAAGGGACATGTGACTTATGAATTATACTCTATAGCTATCCCTTTTAGCCTATAACAATTCAAGTATTTGGTCACAAATGCAACCAAAATACAGATGTGTTTTATGAAGACACAAGTCATAAAAATGAGTAAGACATAGCGGTGAGCATCACAATCTAGCAGAAATGTTCTTTATTAGAATTATCCTCTACATTTTCAAGTAATTTTAATACAGGATTATTACATATTAAGTACTTAAATGGAATGACTGAACATGACCTATGAGGTTACAAAGGGGGGCGTAGATAATTTTGGCTACGGGATAAAGAATGTTTCATGGAGCAGATGATATCTGAGTTGGGCTTATTTGGAGAATATGATTTTATAAGCTGAAAGAGTAGAAGGAGGAAGAATACAGGAGAAAACGTAGAAACATTAAGGGCTATCTAGAGAAAGCGAGAAATCATGGTCACAAGTTGTCTGACCCCCTATTTTTTGTGTTCCTAAGTAAACTAGAAATAACCCAAGGATAGAGACTTCTTTCCTATCTATGTGATCCAAAAAATGTGAAATAGTATAGCCAAAAAAGAAGTGTGCCTTAAGAACAATAAAGCTATTTTTGAACCTGTGGGCATTTATCCACATTGCATCCTTAGGCTCAGTTTTCATGGCTATGAAGTACAAGAGGCCCAGGGACTTGACTTCTCTTCTTTATAAATTAAAAATAGTGTTTAAAGTCAACTCAATCATTTGCAGTGTGAAATTGTTAGTAAATACAAATTCAAAACAAAGAGGAAAGTTATGATATTTATGAGATCACTGGAATTTGAAAACTAATCAGATGTTTCACAATATTCTTTAATTGATGATATTTTTGTTGTGATGATACTTTTGTTATGTTTAAGTAAAAGTTGGTATCTTTTAGATAGAAAGGCAAAAAAATTTAAAGATGAAAAGGATTATTATGTCCGGTAAATTTCCTTCACAATAATATGAGAAGGAATAAATGAATGGGGGAAATAGATAAAAATGCTGGACGTTGTAGCAGGGTACAAAAATCTTAGGGGCTCAGAGATTCTATGGGTTTCTAAGTTCACTGATAAGAAGAAGAGGATTAAATTTTTCTGTATAAACAGAACAATTTCTACAATGTGAGTGAACTAAACATATAAAACATAAAAACTGATGGTAAATTTTTAAAAACTTAATTTGGCCTATATTTAATACAAGGTCTATTTTCAGCAGTAATTTCCTCTTACCTGTTATTATTGTAAATTCTGAAGAATTATATCAAGCAGATAATACATTGTTATGGCTGCTTTAGATTATATATGAACTTTCTGAAAGATTAACATGCCCTAAGTTTTTAACAAAAAAGTTCTCTAATATTGTGTAAGTTTTTAACAGCTGCCATATCTCCCTCTGTGCAATCTGTTTTCAGTCACAGATCATTGTGATCACATACAATTAAATGTCTTCCCCCTTGGATACGATACAATTCTTTCCTTTGCAGACAAAAAATAATACCAGACTCTTCCAGTCAAAACAGAAACTACACTTTGGTGTCAATGTGAATTATGTACTTTGAACTGCAGATGTTTGGAAGCACTTAGGATTATATAAATAAGTTTTTATTCTTCTTTATTTAGAAGAATCTTTAAAAATCACTTTATTTTAGATTTAAAAACAACAACTAGAATGCTTTTCTCACACTGCAATACATGGGATAAAGAGTTTTCAAATTCAAAGAGTAACTTGTTTCCTCAAAGTCCTGGAAAAATATCAATAACTTGGTTTAACTGAATAGTAAAACAATACTTAGAGGTTTAAAAATACCAATGATTAAAAAAGAAAAACAATAATTATGTGAACAAGTGTCTAAAACTACATACACTGTAGCTGATATGTGTGTATATACACACACACAAACATATAGAAAACATAGTTATTCAGCAAATATTCATTGATCATCCACTAGACAATATACCAGCAACATGTCAGGCAATGATATGTTTCTACAGATTTATATATATATATTTATCTCAATTATATATATACATTTCAGAAATTCCATAAGAAAATAAATAACCAGGGATTTAATAATCAATATAATAATTTATATCTTTTTTTTAAAGTAAGCTCCACACCCAGTAGGGAGCAGGGCTTGAACTCAATACCCTGAGATTGAACTCAATACCCTGAGATCAAGACCTGAGCTGAAATCAAGAGTCGGATACTTAATCCACTGAAACACCCAGGTGCCCCCATACTCATTTTAAACTATTGAATTATTCAAAAGCAGATTAAAGAAACATTTTAAATCACAAAGTAAAAGGATTAGTAAACATGACAATTATTTTTAAAGGTATCAACACACATACAGGTATTTATTTAGTATGCAGTTATTAAAATACCATTTTTGTAATACTGTTTATTATAGGAGTTTTCATAAAAGCTGTGCATTTGAAAAATCATGGTTTGTATCTCTATTTCAGAATAAAGGTTAATACACAGGCTATTAATGATAGTCAATCAACTCTTAGTGAAAATAGTATATGTCAGGCCCTGTTTGAAGTACCTTACATGTGTTAAACAGTAAATCATCATGTGGACCCTATGAGTTAGATATTATTAATAATAAAATAGAGGTAGAAGCAGAAAGTAATAACTTCTTTAAAGTCATGCAACTAATAAGAAGGATTCAATTTTATGCAGTGTAATTCAATTTATCACAAAAATGTATACTGTTACACACACATGTACATTAGCAAAAGGAATGGAAACAGGACTACAGAAAAAGTTAATGATGATGATATTCTGAGGTACCTGGGTGGGTCAGTGGTTGAGCGTCCGCTTTCAGCTCAGGTCATGACCCTGGGATGGAGTCCAGCATCAGACTCCCTGCAGGGAGCCTGCTTCTCCCTCTGCCTATGTCTCTGCTTCTCTCCCTGTGTCTCTCATGAATAAATATATAAAATCTTAAAAAAAAATGATGACATTTTAAAATCTGAACTTTGAGTGATTAGAGATATGGATAATTTTTAAAGTAGTACATAGATCTGAAATAAGAAAATACATAGATCAGAATGGAATATGGATTAGCTAGTATATAGAATTATCATCTTTTAACTCAGTTCATTCATACCCAATGAGTGCATTGTTTGCAGGTTGCATCTCAGAGCTCATAAATATTTCAGAGAGCTATTTCTAGACCACATCTCTGATCACACTAAGTCCTACCTACCCTATCTTGGTATCATTTGTTGGCTCTCTCATTGCTTCCAGAATTAAAACTAAGTTTTGAAAATAACAGCAGCATTTCATGATCCAGACCCATTTCATATTTTTCATTCCTCCCCAATTGCATACTTTGCTCTGATTTGGACATGCTAAATTATCTATCTGCTTGGCACTGTCCCTCACATCCACTTATGATCTTGAGGCAAACCTAGCACCTGGTTCACTGAAGCTATCTAATACAGGTTTATTAAATAAGTATCATGAATTTAATTTAAAGAAATGTTATTTTTTCATATTAATTTCCTTTAAAAATTAAAGGCATATGACCAAACAATTTTAGGTATTCATATACATACAAGCATAGAGCATAAAAATATTTGAAAAATCTGAAAAAGTATATGAAAAATAACTAATTTCCAAAGTAGATATGCAAAATAGTACTATTTATGTTTCCCAGGATGAAAAACTGTAAATGTAAACAATGACTATTTAATGATATACCTTTCAATTAACTCCCAATTAAGAAGTACAAACTCTACATCTTTAAAGAGCTTGGTATACAGTAGCAATACAGTAATATTAGTGGGGCCATAATAAGGAAAGAAGAGTATTAAGACAGCAAGATTTTAGATAGGAAAAATAGGGTTCCAAAGCCAGAGGAGAGAAGACGTAGAAGTAGAGAAAAACCATATCAAGGCAAATGAGAAGATTTTTACCATACCTCATAAGCCAAACCATTGCACAGGTCTTATTTTGGGTGAAGTTTATATAGAGTGAAATGCACAGATTCCGAGTGTATACTTGAATGATTTTGCAATAAACAAAAAATGAAGTTAGACAACCTTCTTTACACATACAGAAAAACTAACTTAAACTTGATCACAGAACTAAGTATAAAAGCCAAAAATATGAAAATCATAGGGGAAAACATCTTAGGAGTAAAAATTTATCTTAGGAAAGAAAGCTTAGGAGTAAATCTTAGTGATGGTGGGTTAAGCATAACCTTCTAAGGATTCAAGTGACATTAAATAAAAAATATAAAATGGGCTTCATCACAATAAAAAACTTCTGCCTCCCATTGACATCACTGAGAAAGTGAAAAATTTTACAAATGATATGTGATAAAAAGCTTGTATGTATAATATATAAAGAACTGTTACAACTCAATAATACAAAGAATAAACATATAACTAAACAATGGGCAAAGGATCAGAATACAAATATTTCTCTAAAGAACACATACAAATGACTAACAAACACAAGAAAAAATAAGACCTCATTAACCATCAGGAAAATGCAAATCAAAACCACAATGATAGTGACTTCTGCAAGAGGCTGGACTAAGAAGCTCCAGGCCCAAGTTCCCCAATGGAAATAAAAAGTAACCAACATATGAATCAAACCTTTGTGGGAATTCTAGAAATGAGTTAAGGATTAGCAGTAAACAAATGAACCTCCAACCGAGAAAAAGATAATGCTCATATTGGTAGAAGGTTTTGTGACATTTTTATTTGCCCTTCCTGGAACTGTCTTCCTGGCACATCACAGTGATTTCAGTTGGGTGGAGGCTATCCAATTCCTAGCTCCTTCCTTAGATGAAGCAAAAAGCGGGACTTTTTTCAAACATTCTGTTCTATCTATAGGCTGCCCAAAGGATTTGTTTGTGCCTTGTCTGATGTGGACCGCTAATGGGGCAAAGGCACAGTTTGGATATTGGGTTGGAAGTTGCTGAAAGCAGTAGTGGGTACCATGGCTAATGAAAGCTATAGGAGAACTACAGAGCCTCTGATGTCTAGAGTCAAGAAACTATTAGTAAAAGACTGCAGCAGATATCCAAGGTCCTGCAAAGAAGTAAGTGTGAGACTCTAAGGGAAATTAAAGACATTTAAAGCAACCAAGTATGGAGAAGAGTTGGTAAAAAAGCATACATAGGCTCAGGGAAGATGCAGCTCCAAAAAAAGTACCAAGAAAAACTTGAGCCATCACACCACTCTGATTAGTCAAAGTCCTCTGTATAGAGCCAGTCTGCAAAGA
Organism: Nyctereutes procyonoides; assembly: GCF_905146905.1. NCBI lineage: Eukaryota > Metazoa > Chordata > Mammalia > Carnivora > Canidae > Nyctereutes > Nyctereutes procyonoides. The sequence continues at coordinate 10,474,346 of NW_026575145.1, forward strand.
CTGGGAGATGTGGATATTTATTCTAATGCCCAATTTTCCACAACAAAAAATCAGATGGCATACAGAGAAAGAAAATCATGGCCTATTTGAAGGAACAAAATAAATCCTCAGAAACCAATCCTAAAGAAACACAGGCCTTAAACTTACTGGAAAAAGACTTTGAAGTGTGCTCAATGAGAAAGAGGTGAAAATAAACAAAAATTAAACAAGATGAGGACAGCAATTTATGATCAAAACGAGGATATAAAGAAATTAACACAATTATCTAAAAAAATGAGACATTGTGGAGCTGAAAAACACAGTATCTGAATTGAAAAATTCATTAGAAGGGTTCAACATCAGACTCAGAATTAAGAAATCAGCGAACCTAAACAAAGTTAACTTGAAATTACTGTCTGAGCAGCAAAAAGAAAAAAATAATAAAGAAAAGTGACCTAAGGGATTTATGGTGCCATCAAGTGGACTAATATACACATTATGGATTCAAAGAAAGTGAAGACAGAAAGGAGCAAAGAGTTCATTTGAAAAAATAATGGCTGAAAACTTCCCAAATTTGAGAAAATATAGGATATAAAAATATAAGAAATTTAACAAACTCCAAGTAGGACAAGTCTAGCAAGGCCCATACTAAGATACATTATAATCAAGTCATTGAAAGTGAAAAACAAATTGAATCTTGGAAGCATCAAGAGAAAAACAACTCTTCAGGTACAAGGGATCCTTAATAAGATTTCCAGCAGATTAGTCAGGAGAAACCTTGCAGGCCAGAAAGCAATGGGATGATGTATTTGAATTGCTGAATGTGGAAAAAAAACAAAACTAAACTAAACAAAAAACCCTCAATACCCCCTTAAATAAGAATTCCATACTGGCAAAAATGTCTGTCAAAGATGAGGACAATATTAAGACATTCTCAGATAAACAAACCCAAGGGAGTTTATTAACATTAAACCTGCCCTAACAAGAAATGCTAAAAGGAGTCCTTCAGGATGAAATGAAAGGACACCAGACAGTAAACAAAAAGCCACGTGAAATTTTAAAGTTCTTCAGTAAAGGTAAATATATGAACAAGAACAAAAATCGGTATTAAGTTTGGTTGACAAACCTACTTTTTATTCTTTTATAGAATTTAAAGACAAAAGCTTAAAATAATTATAACTAAAAAAATAATTATAACTATGTTAATTAGTACATGATGTATAAAAATGTAATTTGTAACAACATAAAGTGGGGAGGCAGAGCTGTAAAAGAGTATAATTTCTATGTGATTGAAGGTGTCAATTTAAAATAAACTGCTATAACTTTTAGGATAGTTTACATAATCCCCTGGCAAACTACAAAGAAAGTACCTATAAAATTATACACAAAAAGAATGAAAAGCAAATGAAAGCAAATCACTATAGAAATATCAACTGAAAACAAAGGCAGGTTGGTAAGAGAGGAAACAGATTGAAGACATTCTAAGTCCTATAGAGAACAACGAACAAAATAGCAACAGTATGTCCCTATCAGTAATTACTTTAAAGGTAACTGAACTAAATTCCTGAATCAAAAGACATACATGGGCAGAATGAATTAAAATAACAAAACAAAACAGATCCAACTATGTGTGGTCTGCAAGAGACTCACTTTCCATCTAAGGACATACAAAGGCTTAAAGTGAACAGATAGAAAAAAGATATTAATGCAAATAAGAGCCAAAAAAGAGCAGGAGGGCTATAATAACATTAGGCAAAGATTTAAGTCAAAAATTGTTACAAAAAAGGACACTTTATACTGATAAAAGGGTCAATTCACTAATAAGACATAACAGTTTTTACATCTGCTGATTTCAAAACTCACACAAAGCAACAACAATCAAAAGAATGTGGTACTGGCATAAAGACAGACATGTGGACCATAGAACAGAATAGAAAGTCCAGGAATAAAACACTGTATATATGGTCAAATAATTTATCATAAGGGGGTAAAGACCATTCCCTGAAGGAAAGGACAGTTATTTTTTTTCAAGAAATGATACTGGGAAGACTGGGTAATCTCATGGAAAACAATGAGGTTCAACACTTACACTGTATACAAAAGTTAACTCAAAATGGATCAAATACCTAAATAAAACTAAGAGCTAAAATTACACAATTCTTAAACAAAAATATGAGGGAAAGGCTTCATGACATTAATTTGGCAGTAATTTCCTGGATATGATATCAAAAACACAGGCAACAAAAGACAAAATAGATAAATTGGACTATATAAAAATTAAAAATATTGTGTATCAAAGAATTCAAACAACAGACTAGACCAAATGAAAATATCAGTAAATCATCTATTTAATAAGAGGTTAACATGTAGAATATATCAAGGACTCCTATAACTCAAAAATAAAAAATATACTTGATTAATAAATGTGCAAATATTATGAACAGACATTTCTCCACAGATCATACAAATGGCCAATATACATATATAGTAATATATATATATGTAAAAATATTTGCCTTCAGTAATCATTACAGAAATTCTGACCAAAACCACAATAAGATACTATCTCACACTCATTAGATTGGCTATTATAAAACAAACAGAAAATAACAAGTTTTGCTGAGGATGTGGAGAAACAGGAAGCCTTGTGTACTGTTCATAAGAATATAAAGTGGTGCAGCCATTGTGGATAATAGTACTGTAGTTCCTCAAAAAAGTGAAAACATAATTATCATATGATGCAGCAATTACACTTTTGGGTATACACTCAAAAGAAAAATATCTCAAGATATATTTGTACACACTTGTTCCTACCAGCGTTTCCACAATAACCATAGGCAGAGATAACCCAAGTGTCCACTGATGGATAAACACAATGTGGTATATATTATCAATGAAATATTGTTCAGCTTTAAAATGGAAAGAAATTCTGACTCATCCTACAACACTGACATTACATTAAGTGAAATAAGCCAGAACAAAAGACAAAATGGTAGCTCATCAAAATGTCACACATAAAGAGGGAATGCCTTGGGTGGCTTCAGTGGTTGACCATCTACCTTGCACTCAGGGCATGATCCTGGGCCCCAGGACTGAGTCTGGAATCGGGCTTCCAGCAGGGAGTCTGCTTCTCCCTCTACCGGTGTCTCTGCCTGTGTCTGCGTCTCTCATGAATAAATAAGTAAAATCTTAAAAAAAAACTAAAAATGCCACACATAAGAATTACCACATGACCCAAAAATTCCACTGCCACATATATGCCCAAAAGAAAAGTAAATATATATATCCACACAAAAAGTTGTAAATGGATGTTCATGGTATCATTACTCACAATAACTACAAAGTAGAAACAACTCAAATATCTATCAACTGACCAATGAATAAAACAAAATGTGGCATATCCATAAAATTATTATTTGGCAAAAGTATCGATTTGGCAATAAAAGTACTAATACATGTTACCACATAGATGAACTTTAAATAAATTTAAAGTGAAGGAAGCTACTCACAAAAACCACTTCTACGATGCCATTATATAAAATGTCCAGAATAGGCATGCTATCTATTGGGACAGATGGCAGATTACTAGTTGCACAGGCCTGGGGGAGGAGTATTTCTGGCGGAATGAATAGAAGTGACTATTAGTGGGTACAGGGTTTCTTTTGCAATTAAAATATTCTAAAATTGTGGGAATGCACAACTCTACAAAACAATAAAAAGTACTGAACTGTATAGTAAATGTGTGAATGGCATGTGAATCTCAATAAAGCTATTAAAATGCAAAAAAACCTCACCTGTGATTATATATGAGTAGATCTATTTTTGGGCTCTCTACACTGTCCCATTGATTTGTATATGTGCAAGACTCAGTTTTGATTATTGTAGTTTTTAGGTCTTGAAATCAGGTAGTATGAATGCTCTAAATTCTGATTTCACAAAACTATATTGAGTACTATACATCATTTGTATTTCCATTAGATTTTTAAAACTGGGTTGATTTTTTTTTTTTTTTTGACTGGGAAAATAGTTTTACTTTCTTCAAGGGTGTAGACAGAAGTCTTGTCTCAGAACTTCTGGAACTGCTTCTTCGTGCTAGCAGCTTTCGCGACTCTGAGCACGTTGAAACGCACAGTCTTGCTCAAGGGCCGTCACTCACCCACTGTGACAATGTCGCCGATCTGGACATCCCTGAAGCAAGGAGACAAGTGCACCTACGTGTTCTTGTGGCGTTTCTCAAAGCGGTTGTACTTTCGGATGTAGTGGAGATAGTCTCCGCGGATGACAATAGTCCTCTGCATCTTCATTTTGGTCACCACACCAGACAAAATCCGCCCTCGGATGGAGACATTGCCAGTAAAGGGGCATTTCTTGTCAATATAGGTGCCCTCAATGGCCTCCTTGGGCATCTTGAAGCCCAGGCTGATGTTTTTGTAGTACCGCGGGAGCTTCTCCTTGCCAGTTTCTCCAAGCAGGACGCTCTTCTTATTTTGAAAGATGGTTGGCTGCTTTTGGTAGGCACGCCCATCTTCCTGGCAGCCTGGAAAAAGGCTGGGTTGTTGATTTAAAAGTCTTATAACCTAGATGAAATGGACAGATCTTGAAAAAACTTTTCAAAACTTATACAAGAATAGAAATACTGAATAAATAATTTTGGTCTAAGTTGTGTTTCTTAGCAAATTTGTCCATTTCATCTAAGTCATCAAATGCATTAGCATGAAATTATCCATACTACTGTTATCTTTTAATAAATGTGGAATTTGTACTTTCATTCATTCTTGATATTACTAATTTGGGTTTTCTTGTTCAGTTTTCTAAAAGTTTTTATAAAAGTTCCAGTTAGTTAACATACAGGGCAATATTAGCTTCAGCTGCACAATTTGGTGATTTAACACTTAATGATTACAACATTTGGTAATCATCACAAGTGCACTCCTTTATCCCCATCACCTATTTAACACCCCCACAACCTCCTCTCCTGTTTGTTCTCTATCATTAAGAGTCTGTTTCTTGGTTTACCTCCTCTCCTTTTCCTTATGCTCATTTGTTTTGTTTCTGAGATTCCACATATGAGTGAAGTCACATGGTATTTGTCTTTCTCTGACTTATTTCCTTGTTCAGTTTTACCAGGGCTCATACATTTGACTACCTTCATAAAAAACTCACCTTTGACTTACTTTTCTCTATTGTCTTTTATATTTATCTCTGCACTTCATATTTTATTGTTCTATTTTTTTAGTTTGCTCATCCTTTCATCCTTAAGATGGAAATTTAATTAATTGATTATGGATGTTTCTTCTTCCTAATGTAAACATCTAAAATGATATAAACATCTCTGGAAGACTGCTTTAGCTGTATCTCACAAATATTGATACATATTATCTCATAATTTTAAATTTGTAGTATTTTTCTAATTTCCTTTTCTCTACTTGGATTAATTAAAAGGGCACTATTTCATTTCCAAATACTTAAGATATTCTAGATCTTATTTTTAATTTATTTCATTCCCTCGTGAACAGGAAATAACACTCTTTATGATTTTAATCTTTGCAAATTTATCACAAAATAGTTCAAGGTCCAGTCCAGCATATAGTTTTTACTTTTCCTTAAGAATTTGAGAATGTATACTCTGCAGGTTTTATTTTTATTTATTTAAGATTTATTCATTCATTTGAGAGATAAGACAGTGAGCAGAAGAAAGTGCATAGGGAGTTGGAGAGAATCTCAAGGAGACTTTCTAGGGCGCCTTGCTTGGAGCTCAGTCTCACAACCCTGAGATCATGAAGTGAGCTGAAATCAAGAGTGGAACAGTTAATTGACTGAGCCATCCAGGCACCCCTACATTTATTGATTGTTTTATATTTTAGGCAGATCAAAGTGAATAAAAAGTTAAGCCTTCCACAATATTAATGATTTTGTCTAGTCCTATTAGAACAGTAATGGCATTTCCAACTGTGATTGCCAAATGGTATATTTATTCTTTTAGTTGTTAGTTTTTGCTTCCTGTATTTTGAAGTTGTTATTATGTACATAAATATTGAGGTTTGTTATGTTTTCCAAATGAAATGTCTTTCTATCTCTGGTGATACTATGATTTTAAGCCTACTTCATCTGATACTAATACAGGCACAGCACCTTTCTCATGTTCTAGTTTGTATTTCTTTGCATCCCTTTACTTCCATTTATCTGTATCTGTTTCAAATATATTACTTACAAACTGTGTAAAATTGGGTCCTGACCATTTGTTGCCTTTAATGTGTCACAATATCTATTTTTAATTGGAGTACTTAGTTTATTTTCTTACAATTGTTTATATGGTTGGATTTAGGTTTACAAAATTATGTGTTGTTTAGATTCTGTTGTTCTTCCTTTACTACTTTCTTTGGGTTAATCAAATATACTTTAGTATTTAATTTCAATTCTTATATTGCTTTTTCAGATGACATTTTATATCTTCTTGTGGTTGGTCCAGGAATTAATAAATCATATATCCTCCCTCAGTTTGTAAAAGTTTCCTTAGAGTTAATGTTTTACCACTTCATTTAAAATATAAGAACTAACCAACAGTGAAATTCCATTTGTTTTGCCCTTTCTTAACTATTAAATTTTAAGCAAACTGTTATATAAATGAGAAGATAAAAAAAGATAGCTTTTCTATTTACAAAACTATTTCCCACTTTTGAGCCTCTTCATTAATTTCTGTAGTTAAATTTTCTATTGGATGTCATTTCCACTGAATTGGAAAAACTCACTTTAGTAGTGTATTTATGTAGTACACATCTACTAGAGTTCAACTGTTTCATCTTTCACTTATCTGTGAAATAGTTTTACTACATTTGAATTTTTGAAGAATATTTTCAGGGCGGCCCAGGTGGCTCAGCGGTTTAGAGCCGCCTTCAGCCCAGGGTGTGACCCTGGGGTCCAGGGATGGAGTCCCACATCAGGCTCCCTGCATGGAGCCTGCTTCTCCCACTGCCTCCTCTCTCTCTCTCTCTCTCTCTGTGTGTGTGTGTCTTTCACAAATAAATAAATAAATCTTTAAAAAAAAGAATATTTTCACTATATATATATATATATATATATATATATATATATATATATATATATATATATATATATTTCCGGGTTGACAGTTTTTTTTGTTCATTACATTCCTTTAAAGTTTTTGGCTATTGTCTCCTCACATTCATTATTTCTGATAGGAAGTCAGTCATCACTCACAGAAGTGTACCAAGTATGTATCAGTTCCCATCCTTTTAGGTGCTTTCAAGATTTTTCTCATTATATTGCTTTTCATTAGTTTGATTCTAATGAACTTGGGTGGAATCTTCTTTGTATTTATTCTTCCTGGTGTACACTGAACTTCTTGATCTATTAGCTTTTTTGTTTTTAAATTAATTTATTTTAGGGAGGGGGGAGGGAGATAGGGAGAGAGAAAGAGAGACAGAGTGCCCATGTGCACAAGCACATAAGTGGGAGGGGAAAGGGTGAGGGAGACAGAACTTTAAGCAGACTCTGTGCTAGGTGCAGAACTTGACTCAGAGCTTGATCTAACTACCATGAAACCACGACCCAATCTGAAACCAAGAGTTGCACACTTAACCAACTGCACCACCCTGGTGCTCCTATAAGCTCGTTTTTACCAAATTTTTAAAGCCTTCAGAAATTTTTTTCAAATATTTATTCCGCCTCACTTTTCTCTCTTAAGTACTCCAATTGTACTTCTGTTAGACTGCTTGATATTGTTTCACAGATCATTAAGGTTGTGTTTTTTTTTTTTTTAAATTTTTTCCTCCTTACTTCAGGTTGGGTAATTTCTATTAATTAGTCTTCAAGTTCACTAACCTTTTATTGTACAGTCTATAAACCACTATGTTTGTCCACCAAATTTTTCACTTCAGATGTTGCAATTTTTACAATTAGGTTCTTTCTAGAGTTTGTTTCCTTGATGATATTTCCCACCAGTTCACTCATTAGGATCATCTTTCCTTTCAGTCTTTGAAGAATATAAAATGGATATTTTAAAGTACTTTGCAATTTCAAACAGATTGAATTATCTCAAGATTTGCTTCTATTGACTACATCTTCTTTAGGTTACGGCTCACATTTTCCTGCCTCTAGTATTTGTAGTTATATGCTAGACATTGTGGATGGTCCATGGTAAGACACCTAACATATGCAGTTACCTCTCATTTAAATCATCTGCAGGGCAGCCCAGGTGGCCCAGCAGTTTAGTGCCGTCTTCAGCCCAGGGCCTAATCCTGGAGTCTCAGGATCAAGTCCCATGTCAGGCTCCCTGAATGGAGCCTGCTTCTCCCTCTACCTGTGTCTCTGCCTCTGTGTGTGTGTCTCATGAATGAATAATTAATTAATTAATTAATTAATTAATTTAAAAAAATCATCTGCAAATTTCAGGTGCTTCAAATACCTAGACTTTTTAAAAGAATATTTTATTTACTTGTGAGAGACACACAGAGAGAAGTAGAGACATAGGTAGAGCCACCCAAGCATCCCTCAAATACATAGACCTAAGTTTCTTCTTTAATGCAGCAAGACCACTACTCTGCTTGAGCTTTACCTTACTGAGTCATGAAGAGTGACTGTAGGCATAACGCCAGGGGAACCACTGAGTTCACTCTCTGAATTCCTGTGCAGCCTGTTGTTCACGTATTTTTTCCAATTATATAATTGTTTTTTGACACATGGCAAGATTAGTAATATTTTGTCCCAGCAAGAAGCTTCTATGGTTTTTCAAGACAAAAAAAGCAATCTTTTTTTCCTACTGAGAGAAAAGCTGCTCTAATACAGAAGCTGAATGATAAGTTTCATTTATTTGAAACTGACTTAACCCCAATGAAAAATTTTTCCTTTCCAATTTCCTATAACTTTCAATATAACTTTTCTAATATTCGTAAACTTAAATTTCTAGAATTAATAGAAAATGAAATTATGTCTCCAAATTCCTAAACACTTCCCTGGCAGTGAAATTTTCTTCCAGGGTGTGCCACAATATTAGTGATAATAAATTATGAGGAGGGACGCCTGGGTGGCTCAGCAGTTGAGCATCTGCCTTTGGCTCAGGCATGATCCTGGGGTCTGGGATTGAGTCCCACATTGGGCTACTTGTGGGGAACCTGCTTCTCCCTCTGCTTGTGTCTCTGCCTTTCTCTCTGTGTCTCTCATGAATAAATAAAATCTTTAAAAAATAAATTATGAGGAAATTAAAAGTAAATTAGCAATAGTGTTTAATTACATAGCATCTAACAACTAAGGACTGCTAACCTATCAGATGTAGTCTAACAAAGAGTTATTAAAACACCATTTTCAGATTTTAATTATAACACATTTAGAAACAGTTCCTAAGATCTGAGCTTGTAATAACACAAAGAACTAAAAGAGCTTAAAAAACTCAATGTTTCATTTATATCAGTTCCATTTTAGCCTTTTAAATGCAACTAACACTTCCCTGAACACAAAACACAGTCAACACTAAGTTATCACTTATCACCCCTCTCTGATTTCTCCTTCCTAGCATCTCAGCTAATTCTCTAGCCATGTATTATGGCACCTTGTTCTGGGAGCAAAAGAAGGGAAGGTTAAGATGATAAATCCAAGGAAGTAACCTAAATAGACTGCCAAAAAAAAAAAAAAAGTAGGGCCCCAAATAAACGCCACCATAGTCCCTTGATTTCAGCAGTAGCTATAGTTCTGGAAAGAGGTATGCCCACATCTTCTCAATCTCAATATGCTAGGGTCTAACAAAAACAATGATAATCTGAACACCAGGATTATCTCACATCTAATGTATAACCTGTTAATTACAAATTATATGAATTAATAATTATACTCAGTAAATTAAAGTTGAATTATAAATATGTTTGTATAAAATTTAAGAATACTTGGTAGTTTCCAGATGATCAGGATGGTCACTGAAAGTCTTAAATAGATCTGAGATTACACCATTCTAGGAGTTTAAAACTCGGAATTTATTAGGAACACTTCCTCTTCAATTTTATAATAAAGGTCCTATAACTGTTCTACATTTTTGCTTTGATATGAATTATATCAGAAAAGCATTGAATTTCTGTAGTTTAATGTAGTTTGGGAAGTAATTAAAATTATAACAATATTTTATAACTAAAATAATTAATATAAGATTATAAAATTACCACATAAAAGAGTGTCTTATTTAAGCTTATTTTCTTTAATCTCTTCAGTGCTATGAAGATATTTATTTCTAAGATGATGACTTTACTTCTCTAGCTAATGCCACAGCTAGGATGTGGTATTTTGATCCATTTTGTACAGTTATAACCTTGTAATGCCAAACCCTGTAGTTAGCTAATAGTCAGGAAAACAAAATTCAGTAAATAATACCATTGTAATGAGTTGGTTCTTAAGTAAACTTCAATGGATTTTCTCAAAATCCATAAACAAACAACAGTATAACCTAAATGTTAAGTTGGCAGTTATTGCACAAAAGGACAGGGATGCTTCTTATACTATTGTAAAACACAAAGCAGAGTTCAGGAAATAGTAGTCACTGGATGATAGCCACAGTTTAATAGTTTATTAAGCTCTTTTTCAGTTATTGCATTCCTAGAATTACAGGTGCCTCTTGGCTTGCAAACTTTGTTTGCTGTTATAAATGTTGTAATCTCACTAGAGCTGTCAATTACTTAAGTGTTCATTCTTAATATTCTTGTATAAAATGCATTGCTCAAACATTTTAAAATCCTAACAGAAGCCGCTCCAACTTCTAAAATTACAACAGGAGAAAAATGAAAAACTTCTATGACAAATAAAAGTATCAACAACTTGAATATTCTTTTGAGAAATAAGGCTTTAATTACCTTTGAATATGTAAATATGATAACTAGTGTTCTCCATAGGAAACCAGTAAATACCTGTGGACTGATTTATTAAATATTGTAACAAAAGTTTTGGAAACTTGGGACATTTCTCAGGAATGTTTTTCAGTGAAGTCAATCAATTACATCCATTTTTTTCTTTTAATTTATAAATGTGCTTTTAATTGTTTTTACTGATGTGTATATGCAAGGCTAGGGATATTATCCAAAAGCAGTGATTAGATTAAGAACAATATCAGTGAAAAACAGTCTACTAGGTCAACTCGCTAAAATCAATGAGAACTCTTACTTTTCTGTTGGCTTAACTCTCTTAGCTATCCTCCTTGTAGTTCTGATATCTGTGGCTCTGGGAGGTACTTTTTCATTACCACGATACTTCCATTACAATTTTAAACTTAATCCCTCTATTATCTCAGTTCAATATAAAACCCACCCTACTTCCAGTGATGCTTCTCTCAGAACCCTCCTTAGTAGAGTGTATACTTTTTTTCTTTTTTTACATACTGTTACTTCAGAGGCAAGAGGAAGAGACTTAACATTTTTCCTGGTTCCCAACCATCATTTCCAGCCTACTAATCCATTAAACAATCCTTTCAATTTTTAAAATTTCTGTTATCCATTTAGAATGTGTGATCCAGGGGCTAGTACTGGTCTGAAACTGATAGTGCCATGAAGGTAGTACTAAAATTCAGAGGCAGCAATTAAATATTTTTTTTCAAAATTCAGAGTAATTTCATGGCTGTTTGAACTCAATAACAAAAAAAAAGTATGGTTGAATTTTGCAGGTCTATTTACTTTTTCATTTTTTGGTAATTCATTTTTATTATATGTTTGAAGGTAGTGATAGGGATTAGGTCAAATGGGAGAAAAATTTTCACTTGGAGACATAACAAGAATTCCATTAAACTCAAAGTTGAAACTGCCACCTGGCTGCTTAAGGCTTCTCATACCTCTGAATCAATATGTAAGGAAAGGTGTTACTGTACTTGCTGGAGTAAGTGATACAGACTTCCACGGGGTAACTGAGTTGCTACTATATAGTGAGGGTAAAGAAGAGTGTATATGGAATAAAGATCCCTTAGGATATCTCTTAAAACATTATATCCATTTATATCTAGTGAATATACCCTTCAAGGATGAGAGTGAAATAAAGATATATTCAGATAAAGGAGAACTGAATTAAACAAGAAATGTGTATTAGAAAAGAAAAAAAAAGGAAGAGGGAGGGAGGAAAGAAGAGGAAAAGAAAGAAAATGCTAAAACCTATTCAAGTGAAAGAAAATACCATAAAGTGAAATAAATGAAACAAATGAAATTTTAAGATTCTTACAATTTAACTATGTTGTCCATTTATTAGTACTAAGATTATGAAAAGTACTACAGATTGAAAAATTAAAAATTGTTAAAATGTCGATCTCCCTCCATTCCAATGATTTAAAACTTCAACATAATCTAATCATAATCTTACCTGGCTTTTTATGAAAATTGAGTATCTGATTTTAATATTTAAAGGAAAATGTAAAAAGCCTATAATAACTAAAATAAACTTAAAAAGATGTTATTTATTAATTCATGAGAGAAATGAGAGAAACGAGAGAAACAGAGAGGCAGAGACATAGGCAGAGGGAGAATCAGGCTCCCTGCAGGAAACCCGATGCAGTATCCATCTCAGGACCCTGGGATGACAACCTGAGCCAAAGGCAGATGCTCAACCACTGAGCCACCCAGGTGCCCCCTAAAATAGGCTTTAAAAAGAACATCAAAAAGACTTCTAATGCCTGATATCAAAAGTTACAGCAATCAATGCATTGTGGCATTGCTGTAAGGATACACAAAGAGATCTTTAAAATAGTATAGCAGGTCCATAAACAAACGTATACCGATACGGCCAACTAACTTGCAAAAAATGACATTTGAAAGGAAGAAATTTGATGAGGAAGAAAACCTCACCTTTTCAATAAACAGTGCTAGAACAACTCAATTTTAACCTGTTAAGAAAGTGAACCACAATCTTTATACAACATACACAATATACAATATACCATACACAATAGTTAACCCAAAGTAAATCACAGATTTAAAGTGAAAACTAAACAATAAAACTTATAGAGGAAAACATAGAAAAATGTCTTTGCAATCATGGGGTAAAAAAGATTTCTTAGACAAGGTATATTTAAAAACTGATACATTATTTTTACGGTTTCAGGTTTCGCATTAAGATCTTTAATACATTTTGAATTCTGTCTCCTCATCCAAGGGAAACAAAAGCAAAAATAAACTATTGGGACTACATCAAAATAAGGAACTTCTGCACAGTGGAGGAGACAATTAACCAAACTAAAAGGCAACCTACAGAATGGGGGAAGATATCTGCAAATGACATATCTGATAAAGGGTTAATATCTAAAACATATAAAGAAGTTATATAACTCAACATCGCAAAACAAATAATCCAATTAAAAACGGGCAGCAGCCATGAACAGATATTTCTCCAAAGAGGACATTCAGATGCCAACAGACACATGAAAACATGTTCATCATCACTTGTCATCAGGGAAATGCAAATCAAAACTACAATGAGATATTATCTCACATCTGTCAGAATGACAAAAATCAATAACACAAGGAACAACAGGTGTTGGGTGAGGATGCAGAGAAAAAAAGAACACTGCATTATTGGTAGGAATGCAAACTTGGTGCAGCCACTCTAGAAAACAGTATGGAGGTTCCTCCCAAATTACCTATGATCCAGCAATCACACTACTGTGTATTTACTCAAAGAATACAAAAACACTAATTCAAAGGGATACCTGCCCCTCTGTGTTTGCAGCAGCATTATTTGCAATAGCCAAGATATGGAAGCAGCCCAAGTGTCCACTGATTGATGGATAAAGAGCTGGCATATGTATATATATGTGTGTGCGTATACACACACACACAATAGAATATCATTCGCCATAATATAGAATGAAATCTTCCTCTTTGGAATGATGTGGATGGAGCTAGAGTAAAATGCTAAGCAAAATGTCAGAGAAAGACAAATATTGTGTGATTTTACTCTCATGTGGAATTTAAGAAACAAAACAAACAAGAAAAAAGGGGACAAAAAAAAAGAGAGAAACAAATCAAGAAACGGACTCTAAATTATACAGAGCAAACTGATGGTTACATCAGAGGGTAGGGGCCTAGGGGGGTGGGTTAAATAAGTGATGGGGATTAAGGAGTATGCTTTTCATGATTAGCACCAGGTGATGTATGAAATTGTTGAATCATTGTGTTGTATACCTGAAACTAACATAATAACACGGTGTGTTAACTGGAATTAAAATAAAAATTTAAAATAAAAAATTGATACATTAAATTTTATTAAAATTTAACGTTGTTGTCCATCAAAATATAGAATTAAGAAAATGAATACACAAGACACAGACTGAGAAAGCATTTTTAATACATATATCTGACAATAGACTTCATCTACAATATACAATGAACTCCTACAAATCAATAATAAAAAGTAAAATCACCCAGTTAAAAGTTAAATTAAAAGACTTGAACAGATGTTCAAAAAGAAAGATATATAAATGGCCAAGAAGCACATGAAAGACTGTCAACATCATTAGTCACTGGAAAATGTAAACTAAAACCAAAATGATATACCACTACACACATACTAAAATAACTACAATTAGAAACACTGACAACACCAATTGTTGGTGAGTATATGGAGTAACCAGAACTTCCACAAATTACTGTTGAGAGTGAAAAATGATACAACAACTTTGGCAAACTATTTGCTTATTTTCTTTTAGAAATAAATACTTACCAACCATATGACTCAGCAATTCCACTCTTACTTAATAAAGAGAATAAAAATGTGTGTCCACAAGAAGACATGTACAAGAATTCTCACAGTCGTCTTAATCTTACTAGATAAAAAATGGACAAGTTCAGATGTCCATCAATGGGAGAATGAATAAGAAGTAAAATATGGAATACAATGGAATATTACTTACCAACAAAAGGAATAAATTACTGATATAGAGAGGATAAATATCACAAATATGTTATCACAGTATAATATGTGTATGTATGAACTTGTATGAACTTCCAGAATAAGCAGAGTAAATCTGTGGTTAAAAATGTCAGGAAAGTTGTTTGGGTGAAGCTGAAGAAGGGATGATTGGCAGGGGAGGGAAATAAATAAGAGACTGTCTTGGGTTATGGAAATGTTGTATGTATTTGTCAAAACTCCTCAAACTGCAGATTTAGTATTTGCATATTTTATTTCTGTGTGTAGGCTTTTATATAAAATCAAAGCTGTCAACAAATAAAAAGTAAACATTAATGGAAAAATTCTTAACTTCCAGTGATCACTAAACCAAAACACTCATAAAAATCTGTAATACACTTACATTTATAGATACACTTATTGAAAAAGTTTCCAGATAAATTACAATATAATAGCATATTTTGTTATATATTTTAACCTACTTATAAGATCACTACAATTATTTATCACAATAGGACAAATAATATTAATGATGAATTAAAATATAACTATAAATTTTTTTTCAAGGGATTGTAATACTGAAACAGGCTACTAGTAACAATTGAAATAATTTTCCCCTGAATTTTTCAAAGTATCGACATTAAATATTTAAATTAATTCTGGGAAGTGGTTTGGGAATCTGATCTTTTGTGATCTCAGAGCTTAGTATTATGGCAGATGAGTCAAGTAGCAATTAATCAAACAAACCTGTATGCATATGTACAAGCACAGTCAGAGTCATTTTCAAAAGAAGAATGAAGGCCTTCTTTGATATAGTATGTTGACAATGCAAGTTTTATTTTAAAGTGTCCAAAAATAAATAATCAAATGAAAGAATGAATGAATGAATAAGTAGTGTCCTAGCACTTTGAAATATCTGTGTGAGCAGGGCAAATAAGCTATCTATTTGCATGTACTTTTGTTTCCGAAGATAAAATTCAGAATAAATATAAATCCACTACAATATTAACTGAAAAAAATTGTTATGAAATTGGAGATGTAATAAAGAAACAAAACCATAACAATTTTAATTTTTGTGCCCAAATGACAGTTCATGAAACCATCAAGTAGTTTTCTAAGGGTGCTACTAAAAAACTTCAGTTCCCTTTAAAAAGTCACATCTTTATTTCTTTTTTAAAAGACTTATTTATTTGTTTGAGAGAGAGAGAGAGAATGAGCAGGAGGGAAGAGGGAGAGGGAGAGAGAATCTCAAGCTAACTGCATTGAGCCCAATGCAGGGCTTGATCTCATGACACTAAAATCACAACCTGATGCTTGTTGTAAAGTTCTTATGACTTTGCAGTATGTTAGAAATATTTCATAATAGAATGCTGGAGAAAAAATTAAAAAAATAAAAAAAAGAATGCTAGAGAAATATGTTGATAGTACAAATGAAAAAGGCTATAACACTAAGATATTTAAGTAGACTTTAAGGCAAGAAATATAAAAAAGAGAACAACATGGATAGATATAGAGAGTATAACACTAAGTGAAAGGAGTCAGTGACAGAAAGACAAATACCATGTGATTTCCACCCGTAGGTAGAATATAAGAGACAAAACAAATGAACAAAGGGAAAAAAGAGAGAGACAAATCAAGAAACAGATTCTTAATGATAGGGAACTGATGGTTCCCAGAGGGGATGGGGATTAGGATGAAATATGGATGAAATAGGCAATGTGATGATCACTGGGTATTGTATGTAAGTACTAAGTCACTAAATTAGATACCTGAACTAATATTACACTGTATGTTAACTGTACTGGAACTAAAGTAAAAAAAATTTCAGTAATAAAAAAAGATAACAACAGCCATTTCATAATAATAGGAGTAGAAGGATTCAGTAATCCTAAAGATTTAACTATTTAACATTGCTTCAAAATAAGTAGAAATTCAACATAATCACCTGATAGTTTATTTTATTTATTTATACTTAACTTTTTTAAAAGTAGGCTCCATGTCCAATGTAGGGCTTGAACTCATGAGCCTGAGATTAAGAGTCACATGCTCTACTAAGCCTGACAGGTATCCCATAATTTGATAGTTTAAACATGTCTCTCAGAAACTGATAGAATAAGCAACAATAAATCTATAAATATAGAACTGAAATACATGATTAATCTACTTTGTTTAAATAACCTATAGATAGCACTACATTCAGCAACTGCAAAATACACATTATTTTAAATAGAATGTATCTAACAAACAGCCTGCTTTGGGTCCTAAGGCAATTACCAGGTTTCTTAAGATTAAAATCATTTGTTTTCCCATCACTGTGTAATTAAATTCGAACTCAGTAACAGTAAGGTACCCTCAAACTTCTTAATATTTAATATTAAGCAACACATTTCTAAATGATTCACGGGTAAATGAATAACAATTAGAAACTAAAGTATTTTGAGATATATAATAATGAGATACAACTTATCAAAAAACATGTGTGATGCAGCTGAAGCAGTATGTAACGTAAAATTAATAGTTTTCAGGAAAGACCAATAGTTTGGAAGACTCAATATTGCTAAAGTGACAATCTTCCTTTAATTGGTTTTTTGAGTCCATGCAATTCCCATCAAAATAGTAACAGGTTTTTTGATGGAATATGACAAGCTGAATAAAAGACAAAGAAGAGGGAAAAACTGAAGAACAAAAACACTGGATCTTTACACCACCAGAAATAAAGACTTAGTATAATGCTACAGGAATTAAGACATAGTATAGTATTAATGCAGGGATAGAAAATTGTACCAACAGAACAGAACAGGGTTCAGAAGGAAATCCACACATATTTCCTGTTATTCACTGGGGACAGGAGGGTAACACATGATTTTTTAAATAAATGATGTTGCGTCCAGTTAACTGGGTATTCATATGAAAAAAATGATGTACCTTAACCATACAAAAATTAATCTGAAACAGATTAAGACTTAAATATGAAAGCTAAAATAATAAAGCACCTGAAGAAATTGTTATAGGACATGTTCATTACTGTGGAAATTTCAAGGGTTCCTTAAATAGAACACAAAATGCATTAAGCATGACAAGAAAAAAATAATATATTTGACTTCATTAAAGTGAACTTTTATCATCAAACATAGATGAGAATAAAAATGCAAGCCACAGACAACACAATTATCTGTATCCAATTTATATACATCAATAAGAAAAAAATAGACACCTGAATTTAATACTAGGCAAAAACCTTGAACAGACACTTCATGAAGAAGGATATCAAATGGTCACTAAATATATGAAAAGGTACTCAACCTTCATTAGTCATTAGAAAAATACAAATTAAAGCTTCAACAACATAAGCCTACATGTCCAACAAAATGATAGAAACTAAAATGAATAAAGATACCAAGTGCTGACTCTCAAAACTGAAAAGCAATTCTCTTTTACACAGCTGGTGAAAGCTGGTCTAACGGAAAAATGTTTGGGATTTTTAAAGTTAAATGTATGGTAGATATTCTCCTATTCATATGTCTATATATGTACCAAAAGGAATAAATTCTAATGTCCACCAAAAAATACATACAAGAACATCATTCATAATAGGTCAAAATTAGAAACAACCCATATTTCTATCAACTGTTGCATATGTAAGTAAATCAGAGTATAATTATACAATGGAACATAACATTGAAATGAAAAAGATAAACTTGATAATTATAACAACAAAGATCAATATACAAGAATAAATATCACTGGGTGAAGGAAGTCAGACATTAAAGAGTACATGGCATAATTCCTTTCAGAGGAAGTTTAAAAACATGCAAAATGGCCTATGGTGTTAGAAAGAATAGTGATTACTCTTGTCAAGAAATTCTGACAAAAATGAGATATGAAAGAATCTGGAAAGTTGCAAATGTTTATATATATAAAAACAATATATTTCATTGTATTTGTTTTTTCAAATAGTTTTTTTTCTTGTGATAACCATTTTTAAGATTTATTCTCTTAGCAACTTTCAAATATGTAAAGCAGTATTATTAACTATAGTCATCATGCTTTACACTACATCCTTACGACTTACTTATTTAAGAGAGAGATAGAGCGTGTGTGTGTGAGCAGGAGAGGCAGAAGGAGGAGGAGAGAAAAATCCCCAGACTCCCCAATGAGTGCAGAACTAATGTGGGGCACAATCCCAGGACCCTGAGATCATGACCTGAGCCAAAATCAAGAGACGCTTAACCCACTCATCACCCAGGTGCCCTTCACTATTTTATAATTGGAAGTTTGTATTTTTGACCCCCTCCAGCCATTTCTCTACCTCCACCTCTCACTTCTGATAACCACAATTCTATTCTCAATAGCTAGTAAACTTAATTATCGTTTTTTAATTCCAGATAAAAGTGAGATCATATGGTATTTGTTATTTTCTGACTTACTTCACTTAGTGTAATGCCCTCAAGGTCCATCTATGTTGGTGCAAATGTTTAAGATTTCATTCTTTTTTTTAATGGTGACTGTATTCCACTGCGTGTGTATGCATACACACACACACACACTTTCTGTATCCATTTATCCATTTGGACACTTATTTCCGTATCTTAACTACCAAAAATAATGCTGCAATGAACATGGAGATGCATATTTATATTTTTGAATTAGTGTTTTCGTTTCCTTTGAATAAATACCCACAAGTGGAACTGCTGGTAGTTCTTTTTTTAATTTTTTGAGGAATCTATACTGTTTTTCCATAGTGGCTGCACCAATTTACATTCCCGCCAGTAGTACACACGGGCTCCTTTTTCTCCACGTCCTTGGCAATACTTGTTTCTTGTCTTTTCGATAACAGCCATTTTAACAAGTGTGGAGTGATATCTCATTGTATTTCATTTTTATTTCCCTGATGTTTAGTGATGTTGAGCATCTTTTCATGTGTCTGTTGGCCATCTTCTTCATATGTTTTCTTTGAGAAAATGTCTACTTAGATCCTCTGCTCATTTTTTTAACTGAACTGGGCTTTCTCTTATTGAGTTGTATGAGTTCTTTACATATCTTGGATATTAATCCCTTATCAGATATGTGGTTTGCAAATATTTCATTTGGTAGGCTGCCTTTTCATTCTTTTGATGATTTTCTTTGCTGCGCAGAAGCTTTTCAGTTTGATGTAGTCCCACTTGTTTACTTAGCTTTTGTTTCCTTTGCTTTTGGAGTCAGATCCAAACACTTATCACCAAGACCAACGTCAAGGACATTACTGCCTATATTTTCTTCTAGGACTTTTATGTTTCAAAAGGCCTTAGATTAAAGGCTTTAATACATTTTGAGTCAGTTTTTATGTATGGTACAATCAGTAATTCAGTTTCATTCTTTACAATGTGGTTGCCTAGTCTTCCCCACTCATTTGTTGAAGACACTGTCTTCTCTGCATTACATATTCTTAGCTCCTTTAATTGACCATATATGTGTTGGTTTATTTCTGGGTTCTCTATTCTACTGAGATGATCCATCATGATCTATGTGTCTGTTTTTATGCCAATAGCATACTGTTTTTAATAAACTGTAGCTCTATAATATAGCTTGAAATCATGGACTACAAATGTACTGTATCTTGATCTGAGTGCTTTCACGGGTATATAGCACATAAAAATTAATCACATCTCTCACTTAAGACTTGTGCACTTTACTGTAAGTTATACCTCCATTAAAAACATTTAAAAACACATGCTTTTACTTCCACAGCTTTCGTATCTATTACTCTCTGATTTTTCTTGTTTAAACCCTCATTATCTCTTGCGTGAATTATCATAAGATTTCCAACTGTCTCCTAAGCCTTGGATTTAAACCTCAGGAGGTACACAATGCTTAGAGAGTAAATTTTAAATTCCTTAGCATTTTATTCACTTAAAGCTTCTTTAAATGAAACTTCAAATAACATTTCTAGGTACATTTTTTTCTAAGAAGGCAATTTGAAAATATATACTTATTTTAAAATGTTCATATTCTTTAATCCAGTATTTCCATTTCTAGGACTTTTC
The DNA here is from genome assembly GCF_905146905.1 of Nyctereutes procyonoides. Taxonomy (NCBI): domain Eukaryota; kingdom Metazoa; phylum Chordata; class Mammalia; order Carnivora; family Canidae; genus Nyctereutes; species Nyctereutes procyonoides. Next base: position 10,495,225 of record NW_026575145.1, read on the forward strand.
TCTAAGGAAATAAACATCGATATACCAAAAATTTAGCTACAAAAATGTTCACAGTATTAAAAAATAGAAAAAATATAAACACTCACCTAAATAGCAGATGAGTTTGACAAATTTTAATATATCCACATTATAAAGTTATAAGACTATCTGATAAAATCTGGTTATCAGGTAGAATATATGATATTAATTGAGAAAAAAGATAATCTGATAATGATTACTTCTAGGAAATGAGTTTATGAGCAAATTTTACCTTCTTCTTGTTTATCTATACTTTCCAAAGTTATCTACAGCTTGAAAAAGTTTGTAAAAATTTTATAGTAAGAACTAAGAAAATTTATTGGAATAGATCAAATATAAATAAGATACCTTAGCAAGATTGGCTAGAAAGAAAAAACATGCACAGGCAAATAATTATATGATAAGACAGGGAAGAAAATTAAACTGACAGGAAAAAATTAATTAAAATTTTAAAGTCACTATAATGAAGAATGTTAAACACGTTTCCTACTTTTCCTGAAAAGTATAATCCTAAATGTTATGATTTATTTTCTTTTCAAGGATGAGCTTCTTGTCAAACTTCTAATACCTGAACAAATCATTATTTTCCATCTATTATGTGGTAGGCACCATGCCAATCAGAAGGGATCCAAAGTGAGGCAACATTAACAATGGAGAGCTTAAGAAACTAGGCTATCCTTTCCTTTGTTAATGTGGAAGGTTTATTCTGATGCCTACATCACTGGCCGAGATTTTGGTTTTGCTCTTCGAGTGGATTTGTTAGTTTATGCTACACACCCTAATCTCAGTCTGCTTTTCACAGTGACCTCTGCTCACACAGAGTATCAAGGAAGAAACTCATAACCAGGCCAGGAATGTTCTAATGTGGACTTCTGGACTATGGGATACAATAAAGGCCATACAATATGGCCCTTCTGAATTCTTGTCTTTCAGTGATTGTGTTGAGTTGCCCCAGCCCTATTCTTGTTTGTCCTGGACTGACTTTCTTGCTATCTATCTATCTATCTATCTATCTATCTATCTATCTATCTAATCTATCATCTATCAAATCAATCATCTTACCAGCAAAATGAGTTTATTCAGAAATAGCAGACGAATGGTAATTCAGGACAAGCAAACTACAGCAAAGCACAGACAAACCCAGAAACAGAAGAGAGGGGCTTGATTTATACGGGAAAAGAGGAAGCTGGGAGGGGCTGTTTCACTGAGTTCTCACTGGCTGGGCTGTTACTGGAAAAGGAGAAATTCTTCCTTCCTGTGGTTGGGGTACATAAAGTAAGCTGCTTCCTACTGGGAAATATGAGATAGGCTTCTTACAGCAAGTAGCAATACGTGAGAGCTCCCCCTTCAGGGCTTCCTGACTCCATTTTAAAGGAGTACATTCTTTTTATTTTCTAAATTATTTATACATTTTTTTCAAATGGATTCCCTCACTTTTACTGCTTCTGGATCTTTTTTTCTATGTGTTAAAAATATTCAATGTTCAGTCCCCCCACCTCCTAATCCATATAAAAATGACACAGAAAAATATCTGATATTATTGACTCTACTAATTGCAATACCTTCAAAGTCTTTATTTCAAGGTTCTTTTTCTCTTGACTACAACTCATTAAAGCACTCTGAGATGAACAAAGAATCCCAACACACGGACTTAGCAGATTTTTGAAATCCAGGATCCTGCCTTCTGTGACACTACAGTTTCCTCAGTTCTTACCTCACTCCTCTCCTTCTTCTTTATGTAAGGACAGTTCATAGGCATCACCGTATTGACTTCCCGGTCCCTTACCCATTAAAACTACAACACTTAATGAAAATATTGACAAAACTATACTGCATTCAAGATCTGAATATTGCTAGAAGAAAGTATGTAACTTTCCGGACAAGTTCCACTTTAAATTCATTACCCTAATTCTCAAATGGGCATTTTGCTCTGTCTGGCATCCTACATTTCTCTAGTTATGTTCATTCACAAACCAAGATAGCTATTTCAAACTATCCCTCTTTATAATATCTTCAGCACCATCCACTGACCCATCATACTGACAATCTAAATTAACTTAAGACACCCCGTCCCCTAAACTTATCAACTTGCCAGTATAAGCATCCGAGTTCTTTGTATTCCTCTGTTTCAATGAAAGCAGTTTCCCTGTTCCTAGCAAAAGACAACTCTTCCACTTATATTCTAGACCCTATTTTCTCTCAATCTACTTAATTACTTTTCTAATACAATGATTTTTTTCTCTCCCTTAAAATCACTCTTCTTTCCTGGTTCATTTATATCAAAAAACCAGTTACATGCTCTAGAATCTCCCATTAAAAAAGAAAACCCTTCCATAAACCATAAGCCACTCTCCATCTATTGCCAATTTCTCTATCTCCATTACAGGGATAAGAAGTTGTGTGCTTTCACTGTCTTCGCTTCCTGACTTTCAAGTCTCTCCTCAAACTACACCAATGTGGCCCCTGTCCTGGCAATACTCTTGTCAAAAAGCCCTTGACATCTTCCATGTGATGAAACCTACAAGTAATCATTCCATCTTCACTTTGTTCAAACTCTCAACACTATTCAAGGGAACTGAACACTCTCATCTTTAGCAAGCACTTTCTTGCCTTCTCTGACACTACACTCTCTTTAGTGTCTGACTTCATTCACCGTCCTTTCCAGTCTCCTAAGTGGGACCCTTCTACTCTGGCCAACTGCTAAATGTTGGTACATCACAGAGCTTGGTCCCAGGCCCTGTTCTTTCTCAATGGTCTTTCCTCTGTTTTATCTAGTCCAAAGCTTTAATTATGTACATGCTGATGGCTGCAAGAGTCAAATGCCTGCTCAGTATCTCCATGTGAGTTTTAGGAATCATCTCAAATAGATCTCTGAGACAATGTAATTTCCCTTTGAAAATATGTTGATCTCTTCCCCAAAACTTGCCCATCATAATAAATGGAGCAAATATCTACAGTCTCTAAGCCCCATATATTGGAGTCAGCTTTAATTCTTCCCACTCCCTTCTGTCCAAAACCAATCTGCCTTCAAGTTCTATTTACTGTACTACTGAAGTATTCCCTACTATCCACCTCTCTAAATCCACACTTATTCCTCTGTGCCATCATCACTTTCATCTTTTGCATGGACTACAACAACAGCCTTTTTCTTTCAGTATCTTCTGCATTTAGATACAATTCGTACTCCTTACCATGGCCTACAAGACTTTATAGATTTCTCTGCTGCCTATTTCTCTACCTCATCACTTGCTACTATTTTCCTTTGCTCATTGTACTCAATTACATGTAAGTCTGGTGTGTTCATATTAGTGACTTAAGCACACTAAACTTGTTCTCTCTCTCTCTCAGGGCACTACTGACCTATTATTTTCTGATGGGACACTCTTTGCATGGCTCTTTGCATGGCTAGATCTTCCTCCTCTTTCAAGTCTGAGATCAACTATTCATGTTGACAAAGAGGCCTGTCTTGATCAACCTATTTATAGTAACAATCTTACTACCAATGCAGTCACTCTCCACTATCTTTTTATTTTCATCACATTACTATCTGAAAAATATTTTACTCTTTAGTTTGTTCACTACCTATATATTCACATACTAAATTATAAATCCTGTAAAAGAAAGAACCTTCTATTTGAAATTGCTGAGTTCCCAACACATGGCACATACTAGGTATGCAATAAAATGTAGATGAATGAATAATACTTCACTAAATTCTTTTAGTTCTGTATTAAAATAGCTCAGCTCCTCAGTTCATTAATTAAACAAACATACATGCAGTGCCTGCACTGTCCTAAGGATAAAGCCATGACAGAAACATATAAAGACAAATAGTTTCTATCTTCATGCTGGTAGAGAAAGCAGCATAATGCAGTGTGACAAGTAGTGTTAACAGGATACAAAGTGGGATGTAGGCACAAAGCAGATATTTATCATATTGCTACATGTGAAAAATCCTTATGAAAGAAATATTTAAATTAGCTTTGAAGTAGTGGTCTACTTCAAATAGATAAGTGAGCAACAATAGGAGAGAAGGCATGTTCCAGTGAGGGGAAACATGCTTAACTGAAGACAAAAAGAGTCATGTTAGGGGCATAAATATTTACAATTGCTAGATGTTCTTGTTGGATAGGCCCTTTAATAACAATATAGTGTTCTTCCTCATCTCTTACTAGTCTTTGGTTTAAGATCTAGTTTGTCTGATATGAAGATTGTCACCTCAGCTTTCTTTTGATGTTCATTAGAATGATAAATGATTCTCCATCCTCCCACTTTCAATCTGGAGATATATTTGGGTCTAAAATGAGTCTCTTGTAGACAGTATATCCACGGATTTTGCTTTTTTATCCAATCTGATACCCTATGTCTTTTGATTGGGGCATTTATCTCATTTACATTCAGAGTAATTATTAAAAGATAAGAATTTAAGTGCCATTGTATTATCTGTAAAGTCACGGTTTCTGTATATTGTCTCTGTTCCTCTCTGGTCTGTGTTACTTCTGAGCTGTCTCTTCGCCCTGAAGGATCTCTTTTAATACTTCTTGTAAGTCTGGTTTGATAATCATAAATTCTTTAGTTTCTATTTGTCCTGGAAGCTTTCTCCTTCTATTTTGAATGATTCCTAGCTGGATAAAGTATTCTTGGCTGTATATTTTTCTCATTTAACATCCTGAATATATTATTGCCAGTCCTTTCTGGCCTGCCAGGTCTCTGTGGATAGGTCTACTGCCAGTCTAAAGTTTCTACCCTAGTAAGTTATGGACCTCTTGTCCTGAGCTGCTTTCAGGATTTTCTCTTTGTCTCTGAGATTTACAAGTTTCACTATGATAGGACAGGATGTGGACCTATTTTTATTTATTTTGAGGGGGGTGCTCTGTGCCTCCTGAACTTGGATGCCTATTTCCTTCCCCAGATTAAGGAAGTTGTCTGCTCTAATTTGCTCCAATATACCTTCTGCCCTCCTCTCTCGTTCCTCTTCTTCTGGGATCCCAATTATTCTAATATTGTTTCACCTTATGGTATCACTTATCTCTCAAATTCTCCCCTCGTGATCCAGTAGTTATCTTTTTCTCAGCTTCCTTATTCTCCATGATTTTGTATTCTATATCACTGATTCTTTCTTCTGCCTCATTTATCCTAACAGAGTCTCCATTTTTTATTATATCTTATTAATAGGAAGGCAGAAAGAGTCATAAAACAAGAGACTAGTTATACTTTCTGTACATTGGTCAGCTGTCTCCCGAGAATTTTCTTCATTGTATTACTGGATTGATTCATGTCTTCCTTTTATTTGGTTTATTTTTCATTCTGCTGGAGCTGTAGCTTAGTGCTTCGAATAGCTTACAGGCTATAGAGAAGAAGGAATCTCACTAATGAAACAATAAGCTAAGTTTCTTTAATTATCCTAATGATTACCCTTTAGTCTCTCCATGCTTTTTATATTTGTTAATTTTGGAACTGAAGGACTTCAAGATCTTACTTTTCATTATAGCATTTGATAAAAATGAGGTAACTAGATGATAAAAAAAAAGTGTGTTAAGTATATTAAAGGAGGCACATAAATGTTTTAGAAATATTTTCAACAAAAACAATAAACAATGGTGACAAATTAGAAGAGTTATTGATTTTAGACATTTGTAATGACTCATTTCCGAAAACAATGGTGAATTAAGATTGTCTACATGATGCTCAGGTTATAAAAGTTCAGATCACTAATTCAGCCTTGATAGAAGACAACAAAGAAAAGGAAGCTCAGGGAAAGGACAAAGGATGTTGAGATGTTTAATCTGGGAGAGAGAAAATAGTACTACTATCTGCTTTTGCTTCCCTATGCTCCAACCCTAAAAGTTTTTACCTTGCAAGCTCCTTTTCACATAGTTCATAAACTAACTTTGATCAAGCCTGGCAACACAAAATTCAATTCTTATCAGCAGGTAAAAGTGAAATAAGTTCAAGATCCATAGCATATTATCCATTATGCCTGGAGTTGATTACAAACACCCATGCACATAGAGAAATTACCACTTTCATTCTTCATCCTTGCTATACTCTAAGTCTTTATGACAAATTCTTTGCTTTGGTGTTTTGAATATATTTTATCAATGCCCCTGGCTCATCTGGCTAAAGTCCATTTCCCAACCTCCATACCTATGCTTAATTTATTCAGTTCTCAGGACTGGGCCCCTCATCTATGTACCAGGTACCAGCTGGGTTCCAATCAATGAAAATCTCTGCAATATTATCCTACCAACTACAAGTACCAATGAGGTCTAGCTTCCTGTCGCTAGGCCCTGCCCATATTTATGCCTATTCTTGGAAACCAAAAATTAGCCTATACTAGCTATAACTCCTAGGAAGGGTATAATTGTTATTTTATGTGAAAACTTGACTAGGCAACAGGGTCAAGATATTCGATTAAACATTACTTCTGGGTGTGTCTGTGTGGATATTTCTGGATGGAATTACATGTGAATCTGCGGACTGACAAAATGGACTGCTCTCCCCAATGTGGGCTGCCCCATTCAATCCATTTGGAGGCCTAAACAGAATAAAAGATTGAGTAAGAATTACTTCTGTCTTTAAACTGAGACATTGGTCTTCTCTAACTTTCAGACTTGGACTTGGACTAGAACTTACATCATCAGTTCTTCTGTTTTCTCAGGCCTTCAGACTCAGACTGAACTATACCATTAGTTCTCCTAGGTAGCTAGCTTACTGACCAAAGATCTTGAACTCCTCAGCTTCTATAAACACATGAGCCAATTCTTTATAGCAAATCTGTTTATATATATCTTATTGGTTCTATTTTCCTGGAGAACCCAAACGAATACAAATGATTATCTGAATTACTGTAGCTTATAATAAAGACAGGTCTCAAAGCTAATGAATTGCCAATCTTGACCAGTTTTATTCTTCTGTTGCTTACTGGTATCTGGCCTGGATCCACTTGTGCCTCAAAGATTAGCTATACAAATTAGGACATTATTGCTTATGTAAACATTAAAATATATCTGATGTAATATAATTTATCACTCAATGTTCTGAGGCCAATATAAGAACCAAAAGTAAAACATTAAGAGGAAATGGATACTTAACTAAGTTGAAAATTAGTCATGGATAAGATTCCTCAATTTTGTGGGTAGTTTAACTAGATAGCTTCTAGGGTTCTATGAAACTTAAGATCCCAGAAAAATTAGTGAAGAAATGGAAGTTTCTAGCATTATCCCATAATACCAACAAGTTCTGTAATTTAAATAAACTATATAAGCATTAATGGGCCAAAAAATGATAAGAAAGAATGAAAGACGTTGGTAAGACAATTCTTTAATCAAACAAATGCTAATTACACAAATTTTAATTCATCCTATAGAAGATTTAAGGTGCTCATTTCTCAGCTTGAGATAGAAAAGCTATGAGAGAAGAATTTGAATAAAAAGAATATTAGGATTCATCAGAAAAAGATAAGATTTTAACAAGGCCAGTTTCAAGTAAATAAATTGTAACTTGATTTGAGAAACAAAATAAATCAGCAAATATATCAAAATCAAAAAATTCTCACTAAATCCAAAGATTTCTAATAGCTACAAAGAATTGGGCTAAGGTAACCGTGGCATACACAAAAGATATAGTATAATTAGAAACTATCTGATGACAAATAACAGCTCTAAAATTAAGGTCAGGGGCACCTGGTGGCTCAGCGATTGAGCATCTGCCTTCAGCTCGGGGCATGATCCTGGGGCCCTAGCATCAAGTCCTGCATTGGGGACTGCATGGAGCCTGTTTCTCCCTCTGCCTGTGTCTCTGTCTCTCTCTCTCTGTCCCTCATGAATAAATAAATAAAATCTTTAAGAAATAGTAAATAAAATAAAATGAAGGTCAAATTTCTGTGGAATTCTTTCCAAAAACTCAAAATCTTAGCCTAATTATAAGAAAATCATCAGATAAATCCAAAATCAGAGACATTCCAGAGAATATCTGGCAAATATCCTCAAAACCATCAAGGTCTTAATTAAAAAAAAAAAAAAAAAAAAAAGGAGTACTAAGTTGTTATAGACCAGAGGAGGCTGGAGAGATCTGACAACTAAATGAAATGTGGTACTTTAGACTGAATCTTGAACAGGACTTTAATAAGAAACTGGTAAAATCTGAATAATGTCTGGAGTTAACAGTAATCTACCAATGCGGGTTTCTTAATTTTGACAAACTTACCACAGTAATGAGCAATGGCAAAGCAGGGCAAACCAAAACTAGGTTCAAGGTATATGGGAACTCCATACTGTACTACCTTTGAAACATTCCTACAAATCTAAAACCGTGCCAAAATAAAAAGTTTATTTTAAAAAATTAAGGAAAAAAAGTTTCCATTCAGAATTATAAACAGTAATTCAAAAGTTCATTTTCAGAATGATTATGACATAAAAATTAAAATGAATACTATTTAGGCCAGAGAGCTTGAAAACTATGCACATTAAAATAATTAAAATAAACCACTACTTCTTCATAAAACATAATAAATACATTAATGGATAAATATAAATATACTGTAATGATGGATAATATCTATTTATAAACAAAGACATGCCCAATTATAAACAAAATATTGCCCAAAGTTGATTTCTTTATCTTTACGTAAAGGCAGGGGGCAAAGGAAAGAGAAAAAGAAGGAATAGGTAGAAGTCAATATTTAATTATGCTCTATGTGTTTATTTTGTTAAGAAAAAGAATAATTAAAAAAATCAAATGTTTGAGTTCACACTATAATTGTTTCCAAGCACTAAAAACAGCTTTGGTTATCTCTTCAACTATATACTGAATGACTCAAGATTGCATACTGCTGGTAGGACACAACATGGAAAAAAGGTTGCTCATTTTCGAAATTTCTGGACTTTTTCCAAATCTACCTTGAGGGTAAGTGTCAGTTCTCCAAATCCAGACAGGATGAAATCATTTGTGGCAAAACAGTGCTCCAGCCAAAAAACAAGAAATTTAAAAATCCAGTTTAGAGATCTCAGAAGGCCACAGGTCCAAGAATGACTTGAGTAGCTAAGATTCTTAAGAGAGTGGTTTGCAGATCTGCAGCAAATATTTTGCCCTTTAGGTTAAAGATTCCAGGTCTGGGAAAGGGGCTGGGAAGCCAGGCTCTGACTACACAGAGGGCTCATATTGGAGCACAGAGAAATCATTGAAGCTTTTGGGAGTTGCACAGGGTTGAAGTGAAAAAAACTGGAGATTTGAGACTTGTTTCTGCCTCAAATCATTTGATAAATCCCAAACCTGTAAGGGCTTGAAATGAAAAAGCTAAGCCCTAACACTGAAAAGCCTAATGGAGTTTTCCACAGTCTTACAATGCTGAGGTCATAAACACTAGAGTATGAGCTTTGCCAGGAATAGGGTCCTACTGAGTATCAGCTGTTTGGGAAGCCTTACCAAAAGTACCAGGCTGAGCTACATGTAAGCCACGCCTTACCAAAACTTCTATCCAGCCTCCATGGGAGATAGTAAAGCATTTTATTTTATTTTATTTTTTAAATTTTTATTTATTTATGATAGTCACACACAGAAAGAGAGAGAGAGAGGCAGAGACACAGGCAGAGGGAGAAGCAGGCTCCATGCACCGGGAGCCCGATGTGGGACTCGATCCAGGGTCTCCAGGATCGCGCCCTGGGCCAAAGGCAGATGCTAAACCGCTGCGCCACCCAGGGATCCCAGTAAAGCATTGTAGATAAAAGGAACCACTAGGAAACATTTTATGAAGTAGGAGAGAAAAAGGGCAAGGGCAAATGATTTAAGTGATCATGTTAAGCAAGCAAGAAAAGACAAGAACTAGTACAGAGATTTGTTGTCCTTAAACAAGGGTGTGTACTAAGTAATAAATACAATACAAAAGGCAGAGTACAAGGGTACAAATGCAGGTAGCCTGGTGGATGAAATGGTGTGGGAAAAGCAGAAAGATTTTATTTATTTATTCATGACAGACACACAGAGAGGGAGAGAGAGTGGCAGAGACACAGGCAGAGGGAGGAGCAGGCTCCACACAGGGAGCCTGATGCGGGTCGATCCTGGGTCTCCAGGATCCAGCCCTGGGGTGAAGGCGGCGCTAAACCGCTGAGCCACCCGGGTTGCCCACGGAAGTTCTTTTTTATATTGGAGAGGAGAGGTTGGGTATTTAAGGAGAAAGAAGGGAGATAAAATAGTCCTTTAAAGGGGAGAGTTGAATGGACTAACAAAAGGCCAGAAAAATGCTGGGCAACACTATGGGCCTACTTAAAGACAATGGTCAGGAATTTTTTATTTTATTTTATTATTATTATTATTTTTTGGTCATGAATTTAAGGGTTAGCTGGCAAATCTGTGTGATATTCTTCTGCCATGTAAAGCTGCGAAGGTGCAGAACAGGCAGAAAGTTAAATTTATAAAGCTTAGTTTTTGCTTGGTGAGTAGGACAAAAAGCCAAGAGAACTGATATATTATATGTAAATTGGTGATAACTGGAATCTAAGCTAGGTGAAGAGGGAAGTGGGAACATCGGACGGCCTGAGGGAATAGGTAAATAAGTGGTAAAATTAATAGAAATAGGTGCCAGAGAAGTTGAAAATTTGCAAGTCAGAATTCTGGAGCTAAGTGTGCTGGAAAGATAATAAGTGCTGGTAAGGAATAGGATATGACCATAGGGTGGAACACCAACAGCAGAACACGCGATGATGAGAGAGAAATTCAAGAAGATGAGAGGCCAGAAGAGTGGAAGAATCATCTGTATAGATATTTAAATCACCAAGAATTATGTTTTTCATAATTCAAAACCACAAGAGTGGGCTAAAGAAACAGTGAAATAGATCCTAAGATCTTCATGAAATAAGGGAAGCAACATGAGAGTGTGTATAGGACTGTAACAGGAGTGCCTAGTGGGTGGTACAATCTGATGCATGAGCTTCAAAGCTAGAGGTATTTAGAGAGGAAAAAGGAACAATGATGTAAAAACACTTAATGCGGAAGAACAAGCCTCTAGCCCACTCGTATTAGTGCTGTGGGAGGGAATACAATCACTACTTGAGAGGACTGCAGTAGAAGCAGCATCCTCAGGGAAGTAATCAGGATTCAGTTAGAGCAGGAAGGTGTAAGTACTGTTCAGAAGAGAATACACTAATAATTTGGTTCATTTATCAATGTTTACTAAAAGGCACTGAATTAGGCACTGGGAATAAAACAATAATAAAGACATAATCTCAGCCCTCACAAAACTGAGACTCAAGTAAGATATCTCATATAAAAGTGATTACTTTAAAGAATATAACTAAATTCTTTTTTTTTGGATATAACTAAATTTTTATAACCTAACAGTTTCATTAAGAAATGAGGATGCATGTATTTGAAGAATGGTCTAACAAAATTTGTGACTATTTTACCATATCTAATCATTGTGCTATTAATCATATGCTAAAAACTAATTTGAATTAAGACTATGTGGGGGAAAAGTCATTTTTTAATAGAAAAGAAATGGGGGAAAATGCTTTTACGGATCCATGCAGTTACCTGAGACAAAGCAGCATCCCGCTCTTCTATCACTGCATTCATTTCTTCTGCAGTTATTCTCTTTCTACATTCCTTGGTCTTGTAGATTCTATCCACAATTACAGCTCCATTCCTCTGAATAGCTATTCCTGTGTCTGCATTGTTTATTCTGTTCAGTAATTCCTGTAATGTCTACCAACACCATTATATGTTAGTCAGACATGAAGTTTTAATATATTTTATTTAATATAGGGTTTTAATTAATAGGCACATGTGAATTGTAAATTGACTGAGTGAAGTTATTGAATTTTCATATTGCAGCAAAGATGTACATTATTAGTGTGTCAATTCTTCTTTTTCCCACATCTTAGTTCTTGAAACCCACTCAATTGAACTTAAGCCTCTAAGATATAAGACTGACATCAAGAAATCTCCTCAGAGAATGGCTTACCATGTCATTTTCTTCAGGGTTAATATTTTCTAGCCTAGAAAAAAGGGACACAGAAAGCCTGATCAGTAGCATTTCCTTAGTGCAGCAAAATGAGTTCGCTTTTTAAATCTTTAGAACCTCAAGTAATTTCATTCGACTAGTCTTTAGAGTCAACCATGACACTGAACATATTAAAGTGCCACCTGCTCGACTCCATCTTTCAATAATGCTCCATATCTTCTGCACTGACTTCAGACTGTTAAGTTATTAATGTTTACTGCTATATATGACTACAAGGATCAATTGTTCATATGTGCTTAGATGAGGAAAGTTCCCTAGTGATAGAAGCACTACTTCTCATCATTATATTTATTCCTGGACTTTCAATTCTTACCAAAAACTGTATTTCCTCCAGTTTTTTGGACTTCATCACAAATAAAACAAGGCAAGTATTTTTATTACAAAGTTTGACTATGCTCCCTCAAAAGCAAAGACAAATAATGACCACTAAATTTGAACTGAAAATCTCCTGCTGCTATTTGTTAAAACAAATACACCATATAGAAAGGCTGGCCAAAACTGGACCACATTTTTAGCTGACTAGTGTTATAGTCATATATAGAATTATTCAATTTAAAGACTAAGAAATTAAACTTGTTTCATGAATGCATTTTTGTCTTAGAAGAGTCATAGGGCTAACTGAAATGTTTTTTGATGTTGGTAAACTGAACAAATACATGAAAGGTAAAGAAGCTCTAAATGACATATCTTAGAAAATGTCTACAACATAATTTAGGCAACCATTAAATTTGGTAATTAAATGAAAATATGTAATGGATATTAGTAAAACGATGTAGATTTTAGAAATGGCTCCATTAGTTTAAAATTGTATTCAAAAGTTTAGATATATAAGTTCCGATTTTCTCACATTCTCCCCTCTCCCACCCCATTTCTCACATTCTCCCCTCTCCCACTCCATAAATCTGGGCTCCTACAATTTAACATTTATCATGAAAAAAGGATACTTGGAAAACATAGAGAAACTTAATGGATTACAAAATTGTTTCAAACTCCACAGCTCAATGGAATTGCTACATTGAGAGAAATTTAGAACACTGCACTTTTAATAGGAAAAAAAATATAGAACAAAAATCTCTTTCTACACATATTTACATGGTATAAATAAACAGGATGATATAGTACTTGTGAATTATATATAGTTCATATATCTCAAACTAGTAATGTCCACTTGGATTTACATTTCTCCCAAAATAAATAAAGTTTTCAAATATCTTGCTTCATAAAAGTTTGTTCTACAAAAACTATGATGATCATTTCTGTTTTAATCAATTAAAATACATAGTGAAAAGGATAAGATAACAAAATTCTTACACTCACTTCTGATCACATAAAAGTACTTGAAAAACATCAGTAGCATTTAACTATCAGTTACTGGCTGGCAAAAGATCATTTTTAAGGAAGCCATATGTAATAAGAAATACCTTAATGTTGTCCATTTAGATGAAATCAGACTAAGAGCTAATTACAGCAGTTTGCAAAGAAGATTCAATTTAAATTCCTATAAATTTCATTAATTTATTAAACTCAATAATTTAAAATGAAAAGATAAATGAAAATTAAACATTCAGATTAGTAGATTACTCGGAACTTTTGTAAAAGAACAAAGTTTAGATTCCAAGGTGATATATAGAATCTCCTTCTTTTGTTCCAAAGAACTACATATGATAAAGAAGAAAATAACAGTGTAGGCAAGTTACCTAATTTGTAATTCAAAACAATCAACACAACAGAGTGCATGCAATTTCTATGTGATACTCATACGATTTTTTTTTTAGGCACTGCAAGGTGAAGAATTACTACTTTAAGGAGAAACAAATGAAATCTGAATGTTTTAAATTAACATCTTTCAAGAGGATACAGTTAAAGATAGTTGTATTTAGTCTAATATTACACTTCCCTAACAAGTTTTTAAAAATGAAAATAAAATTTTCTTATCAAAGGTTATACTAAGTCCTTTCCACATGAATTTAGCATTACAGCTATAAATAATGTATATGATTGCCCTTACAAGTACAAAATGTAGAGGGATTTATCATTTTGCTGATGAGTGAATTTGAATCATGTTTTGGTAGGTGTGCCAGGTCTGACATGCAAAAGCATGAGGTTTAAGTTAACCACTTAGCATTTATTTGGATCTCAATTTTGCTTTATTTATTATCCTTTATAATTGATCTCGATTCTGTTCTATGATTATCCTTTGTTAAGTGATAAATGGTCATTAAGAGAAAACTAAAACATTAATGAAAATGAGCAAATGGGGGATCCCTGGGTGGCGCAGCGGTTTGGCGCCTGCCTTTGGCCCAGGGCGCGATCCTGGAGACCCGGGATCGAATCCCACATCGGGCTCCCGGTGCATGGAGCCTGCTTCTCCCTCTGCCTATGTCTCTGCCTCTCTCTCTCTCTCTCTCTCTCTCTGTGACTATCATAAATAAATAAAAAAAATTTAAAAAAAAAAAAAAAAGAAAATGAGCAAATGGTTAATCTGATTTCAAAAATTACATATAAACAACTTTCAATATAAACATGAATCTGGAAAGAGAAAAGGCTAATATTTCTATTTTCCAATTTGTATTTCTTCAAAGGTTTCAGGAAGTACTTGTCATAGATATCAAAGATTAATTACATCATAATTGAGTCTCAACTAGATTATTTATGGTATATATCAGCAAACTTTCTGTAAGGGGTCATATGGTATTTTAGACATTGCTGTATATTCTTTGTTGCAGCTACTAAATGCTGCCTTTGTAATATAAAAGCATCCAAAAATATGTAAATGAATAGGTGTGGTTGTACTCCAATAAAACTTGAATGGCAGGATGGATGTGCACCATAGGTTCTTACTGTGCACATCCCTGATATAGAGCACTGAAAAATGAGACCAGATCTTCAACGTTAAAACACTGGAAGTGCCAATATGACATATTTTTCTGAGTTGGATTGTCTAATATCCAGTTAAAGACTAATCACCCAAAAAAGTGGATTTCAGAAAATAAAATTCAGTCTGAGTACATTACTTACAGTATTACTTAAGAAAACATAAAAATAGGACAAACAACCTATTTTTAGAAAAAAGACAATTTGAAACAGTTTACCAGCCTTTTTATTTTTTATATAAAATGTTAGGGTTTTAAGATTTACTAGCAGCATGTGTAACACATAAAGCTTTACTGGTTTAATAAAGACTTAAAGTAATATTTGATATTATATGAAATACAGCTGACAAACTATAAATTATATATCATTAATAGGAGATTTATAATTATACAAAAGAATCTCAACCTTTCAAAGACTAAATTATGCCTATAACAGTCTAACTAGACATAGTCATGATAATTAGTAAGAATTTTGCTGAAGTAAATGTCCATGGGCTCAAGTTACGATTGATTTCCTATACTGTGAATATTCTGACTGACACCCTTGCACTCTAAATGAAAGACCTATGCATGAAATGTCACATTTCTTGATTTATCCCTAGATCAGTCAATATCATGTCTTTCCTTTCTGAACCTATAGTCATTCACCTTATTCAATGGGAAGCAGCTAAACTTTGACCTCAGATGATAAAAGGAACGAGTGATCAGCTAATCAAAAAACTCCGAATTGTTTTTTATTCTCTTTCATTTTTATACAGTGCTACCTTAGTATGTTAAAAAAAACTGAAGAGATTGAATATCATGATCTCAAAAGTTGGAATATACTTACACAAACATGTCTATATTAGAAAGTAAATTTTAGTCATTTTAACTGGAATCCTTTTTACTTTTTTCCTAGTTCTGGATAAAAGTGAAAAAGAAAAAAAAGCATTGAAGATTCAAAGGGTAGGGAAGGCACAAGTGGCAGAATATAAGACAAAACAGATATCACAAAAAGATGCAGATCAGAACTGGCAAAGATGAAAGGAAAATGACAGAAGGAATTTAGAGGTTACAGGAAGCAAGCAGTAAGGAACTAAAACAAAAAGAAATGTGAAATAATGTGTATTATTTCAACCTGTAACTGAGGGTCTCCAAAAACGCCTTTTAGTCAAGCAAAGCTCCATTATAAATTGGTTCTACCTCAATAAGGAATTCATCTACATGCAGTATTGAAAGTTCAGAACCAATAGACCTCAACTGAGTAAAAAAAGAACATCCACAGTGATATTTAAAACTATGGGGACATATTATTCTTCTAAAGTTGTTTTTCTTCCTTCTTATTATGATTTTTCCCTATCTCCCCAACTTGCACCTGTAGACTATAAAAGAATAATAGTCTCTGTAGGAGCTGACTACAAAGTGTTCCTAAGAACCAATAATTACTTATATCAATTAATATTATTTTAAATATTAAAAAAACAAAAAATATTATTTTAAGTATTTATATAATTATTTATCTAATGTCTATCTTTTTAACTAAGCTGGGGCCATAATGCTGTGTTCCAAGTAACCTGACATTTAGTACATAGTAAGTATTTATTGAATGGACTAAATAACTAAAAGAAAACGCTTGGGATTGAGTATTTTTCTTTTTTTCCCTTAATATAAATGCTACAAAGAGCAAAATGAAAAAGGGTCTGCTTCAAGGTACCCTAATTTTAATATTTTGTAATAAAAAATAGTAACAAATACATGTACAAATTAGACAATGGAAGGTAAAAAAATAGGCTCAATTTAAGCTAACAAAGAGACAGAATGAACAAAACTAAGAAACAAAATTAATAGAGGCTCTGAGGAAGCAGTTTTGATTTGGATATGTGGGCAGATGGTTATGCCACTGACTGGGCCTAGGGATCAACGAAGAATAAGGTTTTAAAAATGAATTAGTAAGTGTCATTTGGGATACGGTAACTTAGAGTTGCCTATGTAAGCCATAGATAGGTAGTCCTACAATGTGGACTCTTTGGGCAAGTAGTTAACCACTGAAAGCTTTTTCTACCCATAAAGCACAAACATTATCTACCTTGAGGAGTCGTGATATTGTATGAAAAGGTAATTTGTTATCTTTGGGGTGTTTTTTTGATTTGTGAAATGATAAAAAAATCTATTTAGAAGCAAATTTCATAAATAAAATTGGTAATCAACCTATGTAATAAGATTTACAGTCATGAAGTACTTATAAATACAGCACTGTGCAGCAGCTAATAAATTGAATGTAACAGTACTTGCAAATCTCCCAAAGAAGAGTTATAGTTATAATGAAAGTATTACTGAAACAAAAGAGACATCAAAAGTTATGTTTAAAAAAATTTGGCACCGGAAAGTGTTTCTGTAGATATAAACAAACTCATTTTGAAAGGCATATGGAAAAGCAAAGGTACTAGGATAGCGAAAACAATTCTACGATAAAATAGGAAAATTAGAAGGTTAACATTCTCAGACTTCAGACACTATAAAGATTCAATGTGGTATTGGCAAAGGAATAGACACACAGATCAATGGAACAGAAAATAAGGTCCAGAAATTAATCTACACTAATATAATCAACTGATTCTTGACAAAAGTGCCAAGGAAATTTAACAGGGAAATGATGGCCTTTTCAACAAATGATACTGGAATTAATGAATGTTCATATGCAAAAAACAAAAAAAAAACTAAACACTTTTACAAAAATGAACTCCTTACACAAAATTTACACAAAAATTCCTCAAAATAAATCACAGCTCTAAATGTAAAACATGAAACTTATAACTTCTAGAAGAAAACAAAAGATTTCAAAAAACCTGTGTTCCCTTATATAAAGCAATGAGTTTTAGATTCAATACCAAAAGTACAAACCATGAAAGAAAAAAAATCAATAAATTGAATCTCATCAATATTTAAAACTTATGTTCTGCTAAATACACCAGTAAGAGAACAAAAAACACTCACTGCTGATAGGAATGCAAAATGGTATAGTACAGCTACTCTGGAAGAGAGTTTGGCAGTTCCTTCTAACGTTAACACAAATTAAACACAGGCCTTAGGAATTATGTTACTAGGTTTAGCCATTTGATTTGAAAACATATCCACAAAAACATGTATGCAAATGCTTATAGCAACTTTACTCAAAATCATCAAAAAGTAGAAAACACACATATATATATATATACATATCAGTATACATACATATATTTATATATTTTCTGGCTTTTTCTGTTGACTTGGCCTAGAAGTAGTCACATCAAATAACAACGAGCACACCCAGCATCCAGATCTTGGTTTCTAATACCATTTCCCAAAAAGAGGAATCACAGCCCTTTGAGGAATGGCTGATACTATGGGTGAGGTACATTCCTATACATCCCAAAGATGTATAGGGGCATTCTGTGGTAACAAAAAAGTAAGAAAAGTGTTTAAAAATTAAAAGGATGGGGACATGTCAAAGGGATATGGAGGCCAAATGAAAGAGCTTCCAATGGCCAAGCTGGAATACTTCCAGAAACAAAATAAATAACTCAGGATTAGATTATAACCCAAGGTATTAAATGATTATCAATGAATCTATACTAACATAAATAAATGAGAGAAGAGATATATCTCCTATACTAAAAAATTAGAAATAATTTATGTAGATATTGTCCCTGAGGAAGGAGAGCTCAATTAACCTCTCAGCCCCCACCTCTGAGTACGGGCTGCACTTAAGTAATCTGCTTCAAGAAATATGAAAGGGGTATGTTGATAGTAACTTTATAGTGGAGAAACACGACAAGCATTACCTTGGCTAGGTGATCAAGATTAATATCACTGGTGTTGAGTCATGCTAATAGCATAATGTTGAAATAATATGATGAAAATGGCACTAGAGGTCCTGTACTCCTTGTGTCAAAAAACCAATACCTCAATGTAACCATGAAAAAAATGCGGAAAAGCCCAAATTGAATAACATTCTATAAAATGCCTGACCAATACTCTTGAAAATTGTCAAAGTCATCAAAAACAAGTGAAGTCTGAGAAAATATGACTAGGCAAAGGAGACATAGCAACTAAATTAAAATGAGATCCTAGATGGGATCTTGGAACATAAAAGGACATGAGAAAAATTAGTGAAATCTAATTAGTATGGGGTTTAGTTAATAATAATGTATCAATGTTGCTTTCTCTCCTGTAATGTACGTACAATAATAATGTAAGCTGTTAACACAAAGGAAAACTGGGGGATCCCTGGGTGGCACAGCGGTTTGGCGCCTGCCTTTGGCCCAGGGCGCGATCTTGGAGACCCAGGATCGAGTCCCACATCGGGCTCCCGGTGCATGGAGCCTGCTTCTCCCTCTGCCTGTGTCTCTGTCTCTCTCTCTCTCTCTCTCTGTGACTATCATAAATAAATAAATAAATAAGTAAGTAAGTAAATAAATAAATAAATAAATAAAAAACTGGAAGATGGCTATATGGAAACTCCTTGAACTATCTTTGTAAGTTTTCTGTAATCTAAAAGTATTCTAAAATAAGTTTATTGGGAAAAAAAAAGGAAGTCTAAGTAAAGACAGTGGAGTGAAATCTGAAACACAGAAATTTGCCATATGAACAGAAGATAAAAAATTAGTCAAATAGTGAAGGAAACAGGACATCACATAGTAATTTTTATTTATTTTTTTTTTATATATAAATTAATTTTTATTGGTGTTCAATTTACCAACATACAGAATAACACCCAGTGCTCATCCCGTCAAGTGTCCCCCTCCGTGCCCGTCACCCATTCACCCCCACCCCCCGCCCTCCTCCCCTTCCACCACCCCTAGTTCATTTCCCAGAGTTAGAAGTCTTTATGTTCTGTGTCCCTTTCTGATATCTCCCACACATTTCTTCTCCCTTCCCTTATATTCCCCTTCACTATTATTCATATAATTTTTAGAAGTAGGGTAGAGAAATGATTTTGGCCGGGTTCACTTAACTTTTCCTTTTACCCATAAAAACAGGTATGGAGAAAAGACAATGAGCTCACTAACCTGAGAATTTTTCACTAATACAGCACAGCTTGGAAATAACCTGAGAGACTAATGAGTTACATAGATAGCCCAGAGAAAAGTAAAATCCTTCCTAAACAGAAGAAGCCTGTATTACTGAAGAATCTTTACAAAGGAAGCATGAAGCATCAGGCAGGGCCATTTTCCACTACACTGGTGGAACAAATAAAAGCCCAAAAGTAATACTCCATGGCATCTGGATGTACATAAGAATAGGTAGAGTAAGCCCGTGATGCACTGCAAGACACCAAACAAAATCCCTAAGGTGGAGCACAGAACCTACGAAAGAAGGGGTATAGAGCCCAGGTAGATCTTCCCAACCTCTATCACCTCTACCCCACTGCCAAGAGGACTATATGGGAAAGGTGGCCAAAAGCAATCCCTTGGGACACATGAGCTCAGCGGTTAAGCGTCTGCCTTCGGTTCAGGGCGTGATCCCAGGATCCAGGATCAAGTCCCACATTGGGCTCCCTGCAAAGAGCCTGCTTCTCCCTCTGCCTATGTCTCTGCCTCTCTCTGTCTCTCATGAATAAATAAATAAAATCTTGAAAAAAAAAAAAGAAAAAAACTTTTCTTGCCAGTGGTTGGTATTTTAAAAGATAAGAAGAACATGAATTTAATAAAAGAAATTCAAAGAGAAGATGCCAAAACAAAAAAAATGATTGAAAAGGGAAGTTGAAAACTTAAGGGAACATGCTGAGAACCATAAACCAACAAATGAATACATAAAAATTTAATAAATGAACTAGAAAAAATAGGGACAGGAATAGTAACAATTGGAATTACTAATATAAAGAAAAGGCTTGAGATTATCACAATGAATGCAGAGAAAAAAAGAGAGATTCAAATTATTATTGAACAGGTAATACATAAAGACAAAGTGCCCCAACATAAGAATAAGAGTTTCTAACAAACAGAATACAAAATTCACAAATCTAAAATTTCCATGAACTAAAAGAAGAATCAAATAGTCCTTAGAGAGGCATGGTGTGAGTTCCAAATATGTTATTAAAGGAGAATCAACACAAATATCATGATTAAGTTCTACTTCAAGAACAAAGAATCCTTCCGGTATCTAGGCAGAAAAAGCCCAAAAACCAAAAAACAAAGCAAGTCACATATAAGTTAAGGGAGGGAAAAAAAAACAAACCCTGTGACCTGACTTCTTTTGAGTCAAACTCAATGTCAAAAAATAGAGTAACATTATTACAATATTTAGAATAAAAAATACTTAACTCAATAATTTTATTCATAACCAATTTAAGAATAACACAAAGCCAGTCTGATGCATGCTAAATCTCAGAGTAAAGTATCTATCTAAAAGCCCTTCCTCAAAAGTGAAATTCGGTTACCTAGGGATTTCCCAAAATAAGAAATCAGGTGTAAAAATGTAATGTATGATAAAAATTACAATAATGATTATTCAATCCTTTTAAATATAAAATCAAAATTAAACAGTGTGGCACTTTGTCTACAAAATCTAATACAACTTTTGCAAATATTTTAGAACTAGAATTTATAAAGGAAAAAAGGAATTTAAAACTTATTTCATAGCTGAAAGTCAAATGGTACTATTTAATTGAAACACTGCATGTTCCAAAAAACTGAAAAGAATTGATGATCCAACATCTTAATGTTTTTCAGTCTCTTTTCTTACATTTTGAAGGATCTTTGGGTATTAATATATCTTATTGTAAGAAAACTTTGCATGAAGATATATATTAATATATCTTATTTTAAGAAAACTTTGCATGAAGTTCAAAAATTTTTTTAGTTTCATTTCAATTGATTATTTCTCCCACATTCAAGTAACACAAAGCACTAGCTACGAGCCAGGAACTTTTCAATATTAAATCATTTAGTCCTCATAACAGCTTACACAAAGTAGGTATTATTTATCCAATTTGTAGACAAAAAAAAACTCAGTACGAGAGACTCTGAGTAGTTTGTCTATGGCCATACAGCTAGGAAGCAACAGAGCCAAGATTCAAATACAAATGTCTGGATCTGGATCTTGTGCTGTTAACCTCTACATTATACTGCCTCTCAAATAAAACAACATGTAGAGAATTATTTGATTTTTATCAAATTAATTCTATGAATATATCCATTTAACCACCAATCATCCATTCTTGTAGATAACAGTATTTAACTATGTAAGCAAAGGAAATGTTTGAAATAATGTTTCTCTATTGATAAAGATAGTTATCTGGGAGTAAGCACTGGGGAATTCAGGTAAATTTTTTTGGTTTCTTTATTTCTATTATTCCATGAGTTTAATGCCTTATAATGAATGAGTCTCTATCAGCCATCAAAAAAAAAAAGCCATTAATCTAAACAAAAAAACAAATCACATTACCTAATCACAACTTGAACACTGTCATGTTAATTATTTAATGACTTTTTGTCTCCCTAATGAACAATGTTTTAATTAGTACTTTACTGTAATCCCTCATGGAGCCTAGTACAATGTTGGGCAGAGCAAACACTCAATAAGTATATTGATGGATCATCATAAAATATTACATTACTGCATTGTTCCTATCTTACAGGTATATTTCTAGATGCTCTAGAGCCTTTACCAAAATCTGACTCCTTAGACAAGCATCATTTATAATATCAGGCAGCTTGAAGAAAAACAGAATCTTAAGCTCCACTCCATCATCAATGAATGAGAATGAGCATTTTAACAAGATTTCCCAAGTGACTGAAGGCACATTAAAATTGGATAATTTCTAGAGCATTGTTTATCTAAAGCATGGTCCATTATTTACTAAATCAGAATCACCTGGGTTTCCTGTTAAAAACGTAGATTCTCAGGCTCTATTCTATTTCAAGTGTCATTAAGGTTTATAACACATCTAATAAAAGAGTAGAGAATAATCAAAATGAGTATATTAAGCAGAGAACAGTGAAAGAACCCACATACTTTAAATAAACTAAGAAAGCAGTAATAAGAGAGGGAAGAAAAGAGGCATCATAAAGGAAGGTAGAGTAAGGATATCAACAATAGGTTATGAAGAAGTAAAGAAAGTAACTGTACAGACAATTCTGTGTATTCCCCTCACCTTTTTTTATGACTATTATCCCTGACATGCAAACCACTACAGCATGTCAAAAGTTTATTTATTTATTTATTTATTTATTTATTTATTTATTTATTTATTTATTCATTCATTCATTCATTCATTCATTCATTCATTTCATTCATGAGAGACACACAGAGAGAGGCAGAGACATAGGCAGAGAGAAAAGCAGACTCCATGCAGGGAATCTAATGTGGGACTTGATCCCGGGACTCGATTCATTCATTCATTCATTCATTCATTCATTCATTCATTCGAAACACAAAGAGAGAGGCAGAGAGAAGTAGACTCCAGGCAGGGAGCCTAATGTGGGACTTGATCCCAGGACTCCCGGGATCACACCCTGGGTGGAAGGCAGATACTCAACCGCTGAACCACCCAGGCATCCTGCATGTCAAAAGTTTTAGAAAGACTGTGGGAATATGGAATTCACTGGTGTACCAGGTAAGAATCAGTAATTTTTCTTAATATGTAACCACCACATAAAGATGCACTTTATAAATGCTCGAAAGTAACATATAGTTTTAAACACATACATACACTTTTAGAGACATTTCCATATGCTTGGCTCGTGCAATTGCTTCATCTCTCTCCTCGTTGGCTAATCGCAGTCGAGACATAATAGCATCATCACGTTCCTTCTGTGCAAAATATACTTCTTCAATCAGAGCTACCAAAATATATAACCCATAATTAGAGAAATTTCAAAATGCATACTTTAAACAAAAAAAGGCAAATACAATTTTATTATTTTACTAAATTAAATTAGTATTAATCACTTGAAAAAACATTACTTTTAAAAGCTACTGCAAAACTGAGATACCTTTATTTTAAAAGATTTTATTTATTTATTCATGAGAGACAGAGAGAGAGAAGGCAGAGACATAGGCAGAGGAGAAGCAGGCTCCCCGCGGGGAGCCCAATGCAGGACTCAATCCCGGAACCCTAGGATCACGCCCTGAGCCAAAAGCAGATGCCCAACCACTAAGCCACCCAGGCATCCCCAAGATACATTTCATACCCACAAAAACATAAATTAAAAGGTCAAATAATAACAGATTCTGTGAGCTTGTGAAATAAAGGAAACTCTCACATATACTGAAGATAGGTGTATATATTTCTACAGCCCTCTGAAGAGCAATTTGGCAATATTCATTACAGTTAAGATGTGCCTATAACCTGGCAAATCTCCTTGGTATGCAGCCTAGGGAAATCCTTGCACATGTATACAGGGAAACACGTATAAACACGCAGCAATTTGTAATAGCAAAAACTTAGAAATAACTCAAACGTCCAACAACAGGACAAGGATAAATAAATTACTAAACATTCAAAATGGAATACAATACAACATTTAAAATGAATTAGCTATGGACAAATGGACACACTTCAAAAATTAAATTATGTTGGGGCACCTGGGTGGCTCAGTGGTTGAGCATCTGTCGTGATCCTGGGGTCCTGGAATTGAGTCCCATATCAGGTTCCCTGCAAGGAGTGTGCTTCTCCCTGTGCCTATGTCTCTGCCTCTCTGTCTCTCATGAATAAACAAAAAATCTTTAAAAAATTAAATTATGGCTAAAATTGCAAGGTGCGAGGCAAAACAACTCTACCTATTATTTACGGACAATTAGTAAAAATATTAAAACAAGCATGGAAATGATAATCATCAAGTGAGGATAGTGGTTATCTCAGTAGCATAGTGGAAAAAAAAGGAAAGAAAATGGGATCAAGGAAAAGCAAACGGGGCAGAGCTGTGCACTACGCATCTCCAGGGGGTGTCGTTTATATACCTCATTAATACAAATGGCATCATCTAGATTTGCGCAGCACTATATAGGAAGCTTTGATGTTATCTGAAATTGTCATTCCTCAAGCACAATTTCTACCTAAAATTTTACATAACTATTAAAACATTACTGCAATGTTAGACAAAAAGGGGCTCAAAGACCTAGATCACTGAATCCAATTTTATTTATACAGTCAAATCACAAAATAAAGTTAGGAAAGATGTTTGAAATGTTCTTTTAGTTCACAATACATTTGGTTTTTGTTAACATCTGTCATAGATTAATGCATAGCTAATTAAGAGTTATTGCTGTATTATATAAATTATAAGTGGTAGAAAAAAAAATCCTGAGAATAAATCAACTATATCTTTTCCAGTATAGAGTATAGAATGGAACATGTTTTGGCAAAGGCAAAATCAAAATCACTTCCAAGAAGGTAAGCCCAAGGAAAGAGAAATATGTTCATTCATTTCTTCACTCATTCATTAGTTTATTCTTTCATCAAATATTTATCAAATTCCTGTGGCAGTTATCTATCCAATTTTAAGGAATATGACTACAGTGTCTCAAAAGTTTTTATCATCCTAGAGATGTATACAGTCAATTACAGAGAGACAGACAGTAGAGAGAAAGCAAGGCCATAATTAAATACGAAGTAATACAAAGACTCTACTGGTATTAGAGGAACAGCAGCAAGGTTGTCTGGAGCATAGTGAGAGAGTTTGAGAGCTCTGAGAGATCACATCGGGCCTTGTGATTCATATCATCTATGATGGTAGCCAATGGAATGTTCTGAGCAAGGAAATGACAGCATCACATTTATGTGGTAGAAGTCTGAAAAGAAATTCTGGTTTCTAGGTGAGAAATAGTCTGCAAGTGGGCACGCGTGGAAGCAGAGACCAGTTAGGAGACTAGAACAGTCTAAACAAGAATTCATCATCAATAACCCATACAAATGGCCCATTCCCTGAAAGTTAAGCTACCTAGAAGTAAATATATATGTCATCCTAGAGTTTAGGTATTACAATAAAGGATTTCTTGTGCTCAGGGAACACTACATTGAATTTCAGCACTACACTTGGGGGCTGTTTGAAACCGTGAAATCATCAATAAAACGCACAAAATGAAGTAAATCTGATGCTAAATAAGCTGCAAAAAGAACACTTATTTACAGTATAAGAGCTGAGACAAGAAGGAAGAGTATAGACTTGAATGGGATTAGATTTTTCTTTTCTTAGTTTATTTTAGTAATTTTTATTAGTTTTTAAAGGTAAGACAACCTTTCATTCCACAAGAAGGATACTCATAACATAAACATAAAGAACCAAAGACTATAAACATTCTGGAAGAAAACTTCTGTGAATTTAGGTAGGTAAAGCTTTCTTGGGGTTATCCCTGGATAGCTCAGCAGTTTAGCGCCTGCCCTTAGGGCGTGGTCCTGGAGTCCCGGGATCGACTCCCACATCAGGCTCCCTGCGTGGAGCCTGCTTCTCCCTCTGCCTTGTCTGTGCCTCTCTCTCTCTCTCTCTCTCTCTCTCTCTCTCTCTGTGTCTCTCATGAATAAATAAATAAAATCTTTAAAAAAAAGCTATCTTAATTATAGTACCAAAACATAACCCATTTTTAAAAACTGATAAATTGGACGTCAATCTAATTCAATTAATAATCTCTACTCTTCAAAAGATGTGGGTAAAAAAATTAAAAGATAAGCCACAGATGGAAGGAGAGTAATTGCAAAGTATAGATCTGATAAAAAGACTTGCATCCAGACATAATTTTTAAAACTCTCAAAGCTCAATAATAATAAAAAAAAAACAATTAAAAATGGGCCAAAAACTGAACACTTTATCAGAGCAGACATAAGCACAAGAAAAGGTGCGCAACATCTTTAGTCAACAGAGAAATGCAAATTAAAATTACAAGATAACTACCACATACCTATCACCAAGGCTAAAATGAAAGCATGATTAAAGATGCTGGGAAGAGGGGAAAGCAACTGGAACCCTCATTTACTGCCTCTGGGAATGCAGGATAGTGCAGTCACAGTTTGTCAGTTTCTTAAAATGTTAAACACACACTTACCATAAGACTCAGCTATTCTACTCACAGATCTTGATCCAAGACAAATTAAAGCATATGTCCATACAAAGACTTACACATAGATATTCATAGTGTCTTTATTTATAGGAGCCTCAAACTAGGAAACAAAAAATTCTATCAACAGATGAGTGGATAAGCAAAACACAAATTGTGCTAGAACAACAGGATATCCACTTGCATAAAATCAAGTGCTTTCCAGTCAACAGTTAGATGAGGTTAATAAATTATTGTTATGAATGTAGCTTTTGGAAGAAAGAGTACTTTCCAGTAGTATTTTCATATATTTTTAAAAGTAGTGTCATTAGTTCTATGTGGCTTTCTGTCGCTATACTGTTCTGCTACCATGAGTCAATTCATCATGCCATTTTGAAAGAAACTTCTGCCCATAATGGAGTTTAATTCCCCCTGATAAATGTATGCAATTTCTTTCCAGGAAGGATACTCCTAACAGCTTAGGCAAAGCAACATAGTGTATTAGGAAGAATATAGGCTTTGATTCAGATTCAATGTGTCAACATACTAGTTTGGCAACCTGTTTTTGTAGATTTTTAATGTATTTTAGTCTCAGTTCAGGTGCATAAAATGTATATAATACCACCTGTTAGAAAAAAACTGAGATAATATATGAAAGCCTGTTAGAAAAAAAAAAACTAATATATGAAAGCCTTTGCCAAATAAGTAGGTCTCAACAATACTGGTTCCATGCCACTACCACCTTTACAAACCTTGATCCACAGACTCACAAAATATGGCTTCATTTTTAGACATATTAAAAAGATGATTTTGATTAATTTGGGCTATTTATATACATGTATGTACATACATACATGTACATGTTTTGTTGGCATTTAAAAATTACACATAGGAACTGAATGAAAAATTATTTAGGGGCAGCCCTGGTGGTGCAGCGGCTTGGCGCCGCCTGCAGCCTGGGGTGTGATCCTGGAGACGGGGGATCAAGTCCCACATCGGGCTCCCTGCATGGAGCCTGCTTCTCCCTCTCCCTCTGCCTGTGTCTCTGCCCCTCTCTCTCTGTGTCTATGAATAAATAAATAAAATCTTTAAAAAAAAAGAAAAATTATTTAGAACCCATTCTATATTGTATACTGTACACTATAATGACATACTAATTTGTACAATGTGACAATATTCTAAGATATTTTTAAAATTTTATATTATGAAACACTTTTAATTTCACTCCTATGTTTATTGCAGCATTATCTACAAAAGCCAAGATGTGGAAGTAAGCCAAGTGTCCACTGATAGATGAATGGGTAAAGAAGATGTCATATATATATGGCCATAAAAAGAATGAAATCTTGCCATTTGTGGATGAACCTAGAGGGTATTATGCTGAGTGAAATAAGTCAGAGAAAAACAAATACCATATGATTTCACTTGTATGTGGAATCTAAAAACAAAACAAAATTAGGAAAAACAAAAAACAGAAATGGTCCCATTAATACAGAGAATAAATTGGTGGCTGCCAAAGGGGAAGATCATGGGGAAATGGGCAAAATTGGTGAAGGGGAGTAGGAGATACAGGTTTCCAATTATGAAATGGGTAAGTCCTAAGGATGAAAGGTATGGAATAAAGACTGTCGTCAATGGTATTTAATAGCGTTGTATGGTGACAGATGGTAGCCATACTTGTGCTGAACACAGCATAACATGTAGAATTGTTGAACCACTATGTTGTACACCTGAAACTAATGTAAAGTGTCAGCTATTTTAAAACATTTCTAAAAAAACCTCAACCCCCTTCTAATTTGTAGGTCAGATAGGATAGACAAAATGATGCTACACAGTGATTTAAGTACAGGTAAACGTGTGTCATGCCCTGAAATATTCTGACATATCAAAAGGTTAAAAACACTAATTACTAAACTTTAAATGCCAATAGGCCACCTATCACTTCTATAAAGTGTGATGAGATGTTTATAAAGTGACATTTGAGGTAAGTTGTGTTCTACTTTATATATAATAATACTTTAATGAAAGAGGTTAAGATAGCAATGTCAAAGGCTTTAATAGTAAGTATAGTTATCTCTATGCTTAAATGCTTTACACCAAGGGCTTATTTGGTCCTGTGTTATAATTATAATCAAGGGAAAACTTTCTTTTCCTTCCATAATGCTATCAACTCTAAAGATGTAAATAATGTGTATTTTAAAGGAGACTGCCTTCTGAGTATTCTAAGGTTAAGTTTTAAAGTGCCATAAAACACACACACACACACACACACACACAAAACTTGATTACACATTTTATAAATGTTGAGAACTATTTCCAAAATTAATTTTTAAACATCTATTAGGTTATATATGAATTTGATTATGAAAAACCTGATTCTTTCCAGAATTCAGTTCTTTTAAAGGATCAATATGCAACTCTCAAACATTTTTAGTAAAGAAAACTTAATTGTAAACACTGAGCTTTTCCAAGGTAGATGACTATTACAAAGTTCACTAGAAAATCAATATAGCATTTTAGTTGGAATTTGCTCATTAAACACCCACAGCTCTAATGCAAATTATGATGGAATGAATAAAGCAAATACGCATGCTTCTTTCTTTTTATTAAATGTAAAATCTACTGTTAATTGCATCTCGTATGTCATACAAACTTTTCTCCTTAACTATTAAATAGAAGCTTTAACAAAAGTCATTAGAGATTCTCTTTCTTTGACTTGAATAAATTTCAATATTTGTTCAGTAAAGGTTCACAGCAGTTAAATTACATTAACAAATATTATTAGCTACTATGTAAGCCAACCAAGTAAAATACTTATATTGTAGGTAAAACAAATCATTGGGTGTTTACAATAATATTTGGATATCTCCATTTTTAAACATGGTTATCAAATATCCTATAATTCTTAGGCAAATTCGAGGAAGATTCAGAGAGGATCACCCCCTCTCAACACCAAATACTCAAATTTGTTTAGTAAGCTAATTGTTTTCTAATATGGGCAAGAGTAAATATGAAGAAGCTGAACCATACTAAGTATGAGTTTATTGAGTCAAGACAGAGTACATATTTTCTTAGTAGAACCCAAGTCTATTGACAAAACCATATTCTACACTTCTCATACTACTTTTAAAATACAAGTGAGGAAGTATATTGGAAAACATTCTAGTTTAAACACTGGATCATGATTCTCTAAATAACATAATTTGGAGGACATTTACCAAGAAAAAGAATCCATTTGTTAACATCCTCAAGGTAAGTTACATAAATAGAAAAGGCTGAACAAAAGAGAGAGAAAGAGATATCGTCAGGATTTGAAACATATAAAATAATCAGTGATTACAATTCATGTTCCAAAATTTTAAGCAACAAATATAGATCATGGTTTTATAAAAGATGGGTCTTTATTATATTTGAAAGAATTTCAGATTGTCTGGATATCTACAGCTTTACTTGTTAAATGGATTCCTTGCAAATGAGAGTGTTTTACGAAACTACCACATATATATTCCAGAATCATAAATACTACATGACATCTTTTAATTTCCTTAGAAATTATAATTTCTCTCTTTGCATATGTCAGTTATTGGAAATTTAAACATAGATGGTAAATGCCCTACACCAATAGAAAATTAGCCAACCTACTCCAAGTAGTTTGACGCTTCTATTGTTTCTTTTACAGACCATATTACTATATTAAGCTTTTCTAAAACTCTATTTGAATGTTCAGCATTTTATATGATTATCTTGTAAATAAAGTTTCTGATTAAAAGTAATACAGGCCGGGGATCCCTGGGTGGCGCAGCGGTTTGGCGCCTGCCTTTGGCCCAGGGCGCGATCCTGGAGACCCGGGATCGAATCCCACATCGGGCTCCCGGTGCATGGAGCCTGCTTCTCCCTCTGCCTGTGTCTCTGCCTCTCTCTCTCTCTCTCTGTGTGACTATCATAAATAAATAAAATCTAAAAAAAAAAAAAAAAAAAAAAAAAAGTAATACAGGCCAATAAAAATATGGGAGACAAATATTTTACATAGTCTTGTAACTTTCTGTGTAAGAAACAGAATATGTTCCTATATTCTTCAGTATTCTTCAAAAATATGAAACAGTTCATGGGATTTTATCATTTGGACATGCTGTATTTGATAGAACTAAGATGCTCTCCTAGTATTAGATTTTACACTGTTTCAATTACTCACTATATAAATAATACT
Source organism: Nyctereutes procyonoides (assembly GCF_905146905.1). NCBI lineage: Eukaryota > Metazoa > Chordata > Mammalia > Carnivora > Canidae > Nyctereutes > Nyctereutes procyonoides. Next base: position 10,526,333 of record NW_026575145.1, read on the forward strand.
GTAATGAACATCTTTGTACACAAATTTCTATGTATATATATATATATATAGCTAATTACTGAAGAAAAGTCTTAGAAGTGTCATTACTGCATTAAATAATCAGCTTCTTAAGCTCTTAATAAATGCTTTCAAGTTTTCCTCTGTAAAGCTATTTCCTTTATACTTAACAACAGTATAGCAATTGTTAAGGATTAATTAGAAAAGTATACAAATAGTAAGTTTTATAGCAAAACTATAAAATAATAACTTTTTTGGTAAAATCCTGAATTATTATATATATGTACTTAGTACAGAAAAACTCAAGAGTATGTAAGAATACTTTCTAATTACATGCTATTTACATTCAAACATGTAATATATTGGAGATACTAGAGCTAAAATTGTTAATGTAAAAGAGATAAGCTTATCCCAGAAGTATTAAAACCAGTATCAATTATTTTATGCACTTTTGAAATACAATTTTAAGATGTACCTAACTTACTTTTTGCATAGGGTATCTACTTTAAATTTTAATTAAATACCAATATGAAAACTCAATAAAATATAACTGCTAGCTAAAGTTTTTCCAAGATGACTTCCTCTTCAGAATTAATTAAACATATGGAAAAAGTCTTAAGAATCATTTTCTGAAAAATTTTGTTATTCTAATTAGATGATATGCTGTCAGCGGCTTGACATCACACTAAATTTCATGGTATACCATACCTAATTAAATCTTTCAATTGTTGGTTTTTGTTATGTATAATGCTTTAATCAATGTTTAGTTTGTTTTTTTCCAGAAAAATACAAACTTTCTAGGGAGAGAATTTACAAAATTGACCATACTCTACCCTCAAGCATTATTTCACTTGGCACTCATCATAATTAATATTGGTTCACACCCACAGGATTCTGCAGCTAAAGATAATATAATCAACATTCTACCCATCAATATTTCTAACTGTTATATTTCACAATGTTGAATCTTTTTGTTTTAATCTGAAACAACTGGTCATATTCTTAAAATCTTTTTTCCTTCCTAATTAAAAGATGATATGAACATAAATGTATCGATATAGATATATATATGCTCCATTATAATACTGTTAATGCATTGCAGTGTTTGATTAAAGGCTACCACATCTGAGATAATGCCCATTATATACACAGAAAAACGGTATTCTAACATGTATTATTTTTTTTAAGATTTTTTTAAATTTATTTATTCATAGAGACACAGAGAGAGAGAGAGGCGCAGACACACACAGGCAGAGGGAGAAGCAGGCACCATGCAGAGAGCCTGACGTGGGACTCAATCCCGAGTCTCCATGATCACGCCCTGGGTAGCAGGCAGCGCTAAACCGCTGCACCACTGGGGCTGCCCACATGTATTATTTTTCAAAAGTAAATATTATATTATCTTCCTGTGATATATAAAACTGACTCTTGTTCTTTTCTTATTTTTTTCAGATTTTATTTATTTATTTATTCATAAGAGACACACAGAGAGAGGCAGAGACACAGGCAGAGGGAGAAGCAGGCTCCATGCAGGGAGCCCGACGTGGGATTCGATCCCGGGTCTCCAGGATCAGGCCCTGGGTCGAAGGCAGCACTAAACAGCTGAGCTACTCAGGCTGCCCTCACTTTTGTTCTTAATCATTAGAAGGTCAATATCATCTGAGATATGGCATATAGTAATAAATACTTGTTTTGAAAAGAGAACAATGTAAATGTTTTCAATGACACAACACCTCTTATTTTTCAATGTTAATTGGTGTAGCATTTGTATTTGCTAAATGGTATTTACACATCTATACTTTTAACATTTACATGTTAACCTAGAAAAACTTAACTTGTAAGTTTCACAGATTCTATGTTGACGCATTGGGCGATCACAATTAAACTCCTCTCCTTCTTACCAAAAACAAATGAACATTCTCTGTATTAAGAAGAGCTTGACAATTTTTTAAAAATTTTTATAACATCAGCTAAATTTGGGGGAAGAGAAAAGAATCTATGTTTAAAGAGATAAGCTGTAAAAAGCAGATTAAATGCTTGCAGAATCCGTACAGCAAAATAAGAAAATTATGTGGCCACTGAATTATATATAAAATGTAACTAAGATAGATGGATGGATAGACAGAGAGAGAGAGAGAGAGAGAGAGAGAGAGAGAGATTTATAAACACAAGACTTAGGAACTAAGGAGTTCTTTTGGCTAAAACCCAATATTGGCCTTATTTCAGTTTAATTGGAAGAGGATCTCAAATTCATCTTCTCCATGAGATATAGGAACCTGGATTTCTCTTTGTACCAAAGGTTAATAAGAAATGTGTCTGCAAAAGTCAAACAGCATTAAATACCAAAAACTGATTATTATTCTACAGGAGTTGTTCTGTCATTCATAATCTCTCCATGCTCCAACCTTCCACAGCTAATCTTTAATGGATGACATGCAAGAAAGAAAAATAACATATAAAGCAGAGACTCAAAAGTGAGCATTTAAGAAATAGAAAAAATAAAGCTTTTAAAGAAAAATATATTAAGTATCACAAAATAACATAAAAAACTAAATATTCTTATGTGTGAAATTTAAACATCACCTGTATACTGTAAATGTCATACAGTCCTAAAAATGAAGAGATATTACACTCTACATAATACCCACTGAGCCTATTTAGGAAAACTGAAAGGTTTAATTGAACAAGCTATTTTTAAACTTATAACTACATTACTGACCTAAGAATAAATTAATGGTTGCAACGGGCCATATAATACTGCCTATCACTGTCAAATTCAAGTAAAACAAATTTTGAGGTGTTTGTGGTTTAATAATTTTATTTAGATGAAAAGAAATCGTAAAGAATAGAGTCAATGTTTCTGTTGTGCTTCTTTAAACTATCCCCTAGTACTTAAAGGTCATGTATGTCAATAATTTCCAAATAATCTTATGCACATGTACAATTTAGTGAGTTAAAATACAGGAAAAATTCCTAAATAGCTGCAGTAAGATAAATTTTTCCCAATGTTAACACACAAGGAGGGCACCTCAGTGGCTCAGTTGTTGAGCATCTACCTTTGGCTCAGGTCGTGACCCTGGAGTCCTGGGATAGAGTCCCACATCAGGCTCCCCAAAGGAAGCCTGTTTCTTAGTCTCCCTATGTTTCTCCTCTCTCTGTGTTTCTCATGAATAAATAAATAAATAAAATCTTTAAAAGAAATTAAGAAAAATTAAAAAAAACATAAAGAGAATGACCTGGTTATTTCAGCTTTTGCTAAGTAGGACCTACTTACTATATATTTTCCTTTATTTTCTTTTTTTGTTAAGATTAAATAATTTCATATTTTCAAAATTTTTAATAAGATTAAGTCTTATACTCAAGGGAAATTGAAAACTGTGGGGATAAATGAAATAAAAATATTTGATAATTTTTAAAAAAGAAATATGTATCAATCCTTTGAGAAACAAAACCATATATAAATAGTTATGTGATAGTTACTTATATTAGGCACACTTTGAATATATCCCTTATTAAATCAAGGAGTCTTGAGAAAACAAGATGATTACATCATCTTATCTATTGAGTGCCTTCTATGGGTTAAACACTTCATAAACATCATCTCACTTAAATGTCACAGCAACCTATAAAATAAATTTTAACCAAAGCTTTGTGAGGCTATCACTTACACATGGTAAGTGGTAAAAAGATTAGAACAAAGATCTGAATCCAAAGTCTAAACATTTAACCACTACCTACTTCAATAGTGCATTATGAGTGAAAAATATAGTCAAAAAGAAATGTCTGACATCCCAAATTTTATTTGCTGGTGTATATTCAGTGCCCAATGCAATGTTGTTAGTAATAGCCCTTCAATAAATATTTCTGTATGTATACAGCCCTGTACGAAATAGCCCTTCAATAAATACTTCTTGTTTGATTTTTAAGGAAGTTAGTTGAGTTCCTATAAAGTGTAATAAAATAATATTGATGGTGATAGGGATGTCAAAAAAGAAGGGGAGGCAAAAAGGTCAATCATTTGAGATTTTATCACAACAGAGGAGATAATTGAGTTTTATTTTATTATTATTTTTTTTGATAATTGAGTTTTAAACTCTCATGAGATCATATTAGAATGACAGTACTCACAGTAGGTAAAAACCAACAGGGAAGTAAAGGAAACAGGCTTGACACTATTTTAACAGTCTACATGAAGGTTTATTATAGATATACATTAGATTAAAGCCCCAATCCTTGTTATCCCATTTCTTTCATTTTGGATTCACATTTAAGTAGAATGTATTTTTAATTAAAAGTCAAACAGAACAAAAATCTTTTCATGACTTCTGATATTATTAAAGATTTAAGAACTTTATAAAGACAGAAATAATCAATATTACTAATAGTTACAATTTACTGAATACCAGTTATATATTAGGTGATTTTATACATTATCTATAATCCTTAAAATAATCTGGTAAATTAGTTATTATTCCCATTTTACAGAAGAGAAAAAGTAAATCTGAAAAGCTAATAAGAAACTTGCCAAAAGCACACAGTTGGTATCAAATATTAAAGCTGTGATTTGGACCTGGGTCAGTCTGATTCCAAGGCTTTTGGTCTTCCCATTATTTCAATGTGACTCACAAAGAACTGGACACCCTTTGTTTTATGTGGTTTTGCCTACACCAGAGGCTTATATTCAATCAGTTGGGAAGACAAGATGAACTAATATATATGTAAATTACATATTACACATAAACACAAAAACAAAATAAGGTGAAAATCTGAAAGACAACAAAAATGGCATAGGTAAAATGACAAGATTTGATCACAGTCATCATAAATTTCATAAAACTTTGATTTATGTGGTCTTTGTGTATCAAACCTACCACAGGAATCACTTTAAGATTAGAGAGCAAGTAATTTAAAATCACATCTTTAGTGATTTGTAATACTAATCTCTAATCACAGCAGTACTAATACTAAAACTAATCTATACTCATTGCAAAAACTTGAAAAGGTAGACAACTGTTAATTGAAATATTAATACATCCATTAATATTACCAAAATTTGCCTTTTGTTTTATATAATGTGAATGTATAAATGTATTTAACAAAATTAATTATAAATACAGTTTTCTCCTACTTTTCACTCAATGTTGAGTCATGAAGATCTTCTCAAATCACCAAATACTATTCAGGAATAGTTTTTAGCTATCACATGATATCTGACAGCATAAATGTACCTTAATTTGTTTAATCATTCTCTTGGTATTTGATTGATTTTAACCTCTGGCTGATATGAATATTCTTATATATAAGTCTTTGTATCACATACTGTAAGGAAATGGCTATTTTCCTTGAGTACTTCATATTTTAATTAACATTCTATTTGAAAAACTTATAAACATACATTTTTTTTATATTTGCAATTTCCAATGTTTAGTTTAGAGATGTTTTTGCATGTATTTCTTCTAATGTGGAATATCTGATCTTTATAAACATTTATATTCTGCTTAGGTACATTATAATATATAAATGTGTGTGCATATTTATAATATACTTAATCAAATATACTTTTTATTTTGAATATAAAAATTGCAATGATAGAAATAAACATCAACATTTATGTGGATTTTTTTGTTCTTGTTATATGGATTACTTGTCCTTCCATACGATACCAAAGAAACCATTTTTCACATGTAATCATATTCCAATAATGTTCCTCTTTCTATTAAGATATTTTACATAGTTGATTTTGTTCCTGTGTTTTGCTTTTTGACTGCACTTACTACCAGTGAGGTAGAAAATAAGCTTTAAGATTGCATGTATGAGAAAATATGAAAAAATTATGAGTCTATCAAGAATCACTTAATGAATTTCTTTTGGTTTCAAACCAATGGATTTCACAAGCAATTTAGTTTTAAAAAAGTTTTTGACATATTACAATGATGATTCTTCATAATGACAAAGAAAATAATGTCACAAGAAAAATATCTTTGACCTTTTTTTAAAAGGTAGAATTGAAACATTAAAAAGATATACACTGAAAATTTATACTTTAAAAAAACTTGAGGATTTTCATTTTGTGTCATTTTTGTAACTAAGTGGTTGGATGTATCTCTTTTAACTAGATTGCTTTGTTCCAGAGAAACTACAGCACTGCTATTTTCATCAATTTAGGAGGCTACAGAAAATACTAAGCATTTTTCAAACATTTACTAAAATATTATATCATTAATGAGAAATATTTAATTAACAAGAATCAAAAAGCAATCAAATTCTTTCCAATTTATGCATGCGTGATTCATACTATTTGGTCAAATGGAAGTCTTAAGTATATACAAATAAGTAAATATTTGACGTAGATGATTAGCTATATCTTAAAAAAGTTTTAAGAGTAGATAATACTGCTTAATGAGTTTTCTCTCCATAGACATAAATGATCTATGCAAATTAATTCATGCTTTTTATTTGTGAAATGGCCTAAATCTTATCAAACTACTCCTGTATGCAAAATCTTATTATGATGCAAACACCTTCAAACAAATGTACTTTTTATAATACCTTCCTAGCAATTAGTATATACAATTTGGATTATAAAAAGCCAAGACACTTCCAAATTGTTCTAAATTTATATCTGAATTCTTCATTTTACAGTACAATTAACAGTAACAGTATGTTGCTGTTAATTTTTCTTAAAATATATTAGTCTCATATTTCTTCACTAAATAATAAACACAACATTCATGGTAGTTTAACATTAACAATAATAACATTTGTTATTTTAGCTGGAGTATTTATTTATGGTAATTTTCGTTATATTTTTATAGTGATGTTTAGTTCTATTCTGCATAGTATTATTTTAAAGACAGGCTATACCAGTGAATGTCCCTCATCTAAAATATCGGAATTCTTTCATATATGCAAACAGCTTAATGTAGCTCATAAAGTATGATTATAACTTCAAACTAATCACAAAATGCAATTTTTTCTTAAAATCATTCCAACTGATATAAAAACTTCAAAATAAGTAATCTCTAAAATGCCCCTGCATGTTAATTTCTATTATACTATGAGATTTCTATCCTTAACACAAAACAGTGTGAAGAAGAGTGTTACAGGCTATTGAGAATAATCTGATCTTATCTGTAGCATATCACAGATACATTTAAAAAATTTCTCCTTGCAAAGACCTGTGAGTAAAGATAGACTCCAAAACATATTTAAGGTAGTCATTTATAATCTTAAACTCTGGCAACCTTTCATTTTAATCTTCAGCGAAAACATTATCTCCATCATCATCCACATCATCAGATGAAAATTTATTAATTGCACAAAACGGATTTTTGAATCAAATGTAGGTTTCCATTGGCAATGAATATATGACTATCTTCACACAAAAGAGAAGTATTTCCTCTCAAGGAGCTAAAACAATAAGTGGTATTTGAACTGCTGGTTGAAAGGTAGAGGCACTGGTAATCATTATTTCCCCTTGTTTGTTCAGGCCCTTCCAACAAAACAAACAACCTTTTTGTGATTGGATTGACATGGTGTTAACAATGCATTTAATGCCCAAATCAGTATGAATACAGGTAAAGCTCTCACTAATACCAGTACCAGGATGTTAAAGCCACCTATTTTCTATGCGGCCAAAAAAAAAAAAAAAAAAAAAAGGACAGAGCCTCCCCTCCTTTGGCAAATAAGCTAGTATGCTAGTATTCACCAAGCCACATCATAGAATAACCTTATGCATGATTCTTAAGACCATATGTTAATACTCATCTACTATACCTGCTGTCTTTTCAGCAATTTGAGCTTCTGTTGCTTTCTCCTGGAGTTCCAGCTTAAGCTTTAGTTTTCTCTGTTCTTTATCTTCTTTAGTCAACTTTTCTTGAAGCTAAGACACATTGAAAAAACATTGATTCTTATCTGACAAATTTCTTGCAGAAATATAATTAATCCAAAGTAGAAATTATTTTTTCTAAACTCTTCTATATTATATTTAACTGCCTAAATACATAACTCCAGGGGGGTAAAAATCCCACAATATTTACAATGTTAAGATATTTTATAAAGTAATGACTACCTATAATGATATAGAGATTATAAAAACATTTTGATATACATTTAATTTGTATGTATGTGTACAAACAAATGAAATCAAAGAAAGCATGACATAATTATCAAAAATAATTACTGCAAAAAGCAATCTGATCTGTTCTTTTGTCTTAAAGTGAAAAAGACTTGGAAGGCACTATCCTAATAAAAAAACAGCACTGCTTTATAGCTTCTCTTAGTAATTCTAATATTTTGAAACAAAATTAATTAAGATAATAATCTTAATATATGAAACAAATCTCCTTTGAGATTGCTATCCCATCATATTCCATTTAAATTGGCACTGGCACCTGATTTGTAACTGGCATGTAATAAATAATTGCTAAATGAAAATACAGAAAATATCTCCTACTTTCATACAGAACCCCTCAACTGTTTTTTTAAATTTCTCCCCTGGCTTTTGTCATTTGTGTTGTTTTCCATCAGGCATGATCAACATTCCTAACATCGTGCTTCAGTATGACTGGGTCAAAAAACTAGACTATTAAAATCAGAAAGGTATGTAGAGGTATGCAGAGGTTAAAAAAAACAGAAGGCATAGAATATGAACACTATTTAATGACATTATTGAATGCTCAAGAAATGTAACTAGAAAGAGGAAAGATACAACATGACATGACATATTGGATTGGACAAAATGAAGCAGTATATAACACTACAAGGGATGTGACAATACTGCCAAGCCTTATGACTTTAAAGTTTAATTACATATATTATTGAGGTGAAATACAGGGCACAGACACCAATAAAAAAAAAAAAGAAAAATAGTTAAGTAACATGAAATCAGTGTATTTTATTTCTCACTGAAGTAAACTTCCACTACAGTAAAATGTGAATGAATCTTTTTTTAGGTACCTACTCCAGGTACCATGGATTTATGAAAAAGGGAAGTGATATCACAGGCCAGCCAGGGAAGAAATGAAAGAAATTGTTTTTTAAAGCCTATTTCTACACTTAGTCATACTCTGATGACATGGTATGTCAACAACATAAAGCTATACCATTAAAGGATAAAAATACATCATGAAACTGAATTATAAAAGCAAAACCTAGAAGGTCAACAGTTAAACGGTCACTATATAATTATTAGATTTTCTATGATGTACCTTTTTATTGCTTGCTCTGAGAAAGTCCAATTCTTTTAGAAGAAATGCTATTTTCTTCTTATCTAAATCTGAAGTAACTCGACAAGGGATCATACACTCACGATGCAAATCATTATCTCTATGTTCCATAATGCTGTAATAAAGAAAGCTATTAATATATACATATGATTTCTATGATTTAGCATTATAAATTTTACACTGCAAATGAGGGAGACAAACTTAATTTTAATAATAAATATGTAAAGTCACTTAATTTTAAATTTTTCTTGTTATGCACTGTTAAGAAAATACTTTGGATCAAAAAGAATAAATACATCAATTTCACAGGAGTGCTAATCCACTGACTAAGAGAGCTAAATCTATGTAAGCATTTAGTAACTTCTACAGAGATTCATGGTTCAGTACACTTAAAGAATTCAGGTTTTAAGGGTTGAGAATAATTCAATTTATACTTTTTGTCAGGAGAAATGTATCTCATTTTTTGGAAAATAAGAATATACTTTTTTCAATTTGGGCAACAGAATATCACTTTTTCATTATTAAATTCAAAACAAATTAAAAATGAAAACCTATTCCTGTGACATTTAATGGTAAATGAATTTTTGACATTTTGTATGCTGTTTGAGAACAGTATTGACTTGTGAGCAAGTAGTACAAAGAAGGGGAGGGAAAAGAGATGGGACTGTTTTGTGAACAGTTTGTCAACATAGGTAAATCTTAGTTTCTAAGAAGTTGTTAAGCAGTGAGGCCTGGGACAGTCAGAGCAGCTCTGCCTACTATGTATTTCTTCTGTTACAATTGTACTAGATATTTCATACTCTTATGTTAAGCCCATATCTACTATTTATTTTATCCCATGTGGTTATAAAATGTTTATCACTTCTTCATTCATCCCTACTCCTATCCCCAAAAGTATATTTCAAATTTGTACTTTAGTAAGGATAAACTGTTTGCCAAGAAGCAGGAACACACTAAAATACATCTACTGAATAATTTTTAAGTAATTATTTTACTTATTTAGCTGTTCTTATACAAAACCATTAAAATATATTAAATAACATTTTGTTTAGACTGAATATACAATTATTTAGTCATTGAAGTTTTTGTAATTCTGCAATATTTTCAAAATATATGATGAATCATTAAAGTACTTAACCCCAGCGAGGTAAAAGTCACAGGTGTCACAAAATCAAATCTTTTCCTGGAATCACTAGGTAAGGTGACTGTTAAAAGCTGCAGAATAGAAAATAGTAAGGAAGACAAATGGGAGAGTAAAAGGCCTTTCCAGAAGCATTTCATTTGAACAAAAAATCATGCTAACCCAAAGCAAAACACATCTTTGGGGGCTTATTTTTGTCCCAGAATTGCCAGTTTTTTGGCTCTGATAAATACTTTATCATTTATAACAACAGTTATTTCCAGATTCAAAATCAAAAGACACAGAAAATACTATTCAACAAGAAGGCATAAAATCTCAAGGCCTTCATTTAAACTCATCTTGTGCTTTTTCACTTAGCAATCTACATGCATTACATCAATGTAAAGAAAACGGGAAAACTCCAGTAGATTGCCCAAATTCTAATAAATTAATGATATGTTCAACTTATCCCAAGCCAAAAAGGAAGGAGGGAGGGACGAATGGAGGAGGGTGGAAGAGAAGAAAGAGTCCTCTCAATCTTATTTTCTAAATTTAAGGCTGTGGGCACTCACTTGGATTTTTTAGCAGTGCAGTCAGCTGTCTCATCACCTGGATAAGGAAAATTCCTTGATTTCTGCCCTGGCAGTTCTGTGTCCTCATGGGTGGCTTCATTAACTAATTCATTGGATTTCTGATGCATGTCTTCCTTAGAATTCACAGTTGGTTGTTCATCTGGCTCTGTACTTTTATTTCTTCCTGTAGTCTCTTGTTCCAGATAATAGTGGCCTATCTCTGTATTTAAAACAAAACAAAAACAAATGTTATGTGAAATACCATAGCTACATATGAAATCATTCAAATGAGTATTTTTGTGGAAATAGGTGCTCTCATAGTTTTAAAGATGCATTTACTAGTCTTCTTCCTATTGTAATCAGGTAAGCATGTATAGTTTTTCCACTTCTGGTGGGTATTTAGGGCAATGGTTTACAACCTTGACTGCAGGTGGAAATAATCTGAGGAGTTTCTGGAAATCCTTAGCCCAGAACGTATCTTACACTAATTAAATCAAAATCTGCTGGAGTCCAAGTAACTCCAACATACAATCAAAGCTGAGAAACACTGACATAGGGCATTATTTTCTAGATTTCAAAAAAATAGGATGCAGTAAGTTAATGATTATAGGGAAGTGATACTCTGCATGCAACTCTGGTATCAGACTGCCTACGTTAGAATTCCAGCTTTGCCAAGCACATAACTTTGGTCATGTTACTTACCTATCCAAGCCTAAGTTTCTTGTTTGTAAAATGAGAATTTAATAGTACTTTTACCTGAGTTACTCTGAGGATTAACTGGGTTAATATATGTAAAGTACTTGGTTTAGTGTTCAGTACATCAGTAAATATTAGCTTTTATTTTTATCATATTATCATAGTATTAAAATTAACACAGTATAAGAATTATTTTTAACTTCCATTTTATCAGATATACATTATACATTAGAAAATCTCTTTGGGGGAAATTCCTGAGTGGCTCAGCAGTTTAGCACCTGCCTTCAACCCAGGGCATGATCCTGGAGTCCTGGGATCGAGTCCCACATTGGGCTCCCTGCATGGGGCCTGCTTCTTCCTCTGCCTGTGTCTCTGCCTCTCTTTCTCTCTCTCTGTGTCTCTCATGAATAAATAAATAAAATCTTAAAAAAAAAAAGAAAGAATTTTTTTTGTAAAGCCTGGTTATTTCATAAGAGTTACTTTAAGCTATAACTCATAAATAATAGCTATTTCAAAGGAATAGTATATCTGATGATATGGTGAAATTTTTGGAAGAAAATGACACACAAGTTCATAAAACAAACTCTTTTATCAGTAAATTAGACCAATAGGCACAAATACTGATTGTAACAAATACTTTATTGTTTTTAGCATCAATAATCTTTGAACTTTAAAAAGCAGGTGAGTCTCACCTGTTTGTTGATGATGGTTTCTCCAACCTGCCAAACTTAAAATGCTTTTAAGCAGAAGAGCAAAGGAGAGTAGTTTCAGAATAAAAATAAAATAGGGGCACTCGGGATCCCTGGGTGGTGCAGCGGTTTGGCGCCTGCCTTTGGCCCAGGGCGCGATCCTGGAGACCCGGGATCGAATCCCACATCGGGCTCCCGGTGCATGGAGCCTGCTTCTCCCTCTGCCTGTGTCTCTTCCTCTCTCTCTGTCTCTGTGACTATCATAAATAAATAAAAATTAAAAAAAAAATAGGGGCACTCATAAATAAGCTATCTTTCACAAAGTATTCATTCCTCAAGGAGAAATTCTTTGCTTATAGATATGCTGAAATTAGGTGTGGCTAGTTATAAACTCCAAGTCCTGGACATTATCTTGTTGGTGGCTGAATCTAAATCAGAAACCATCTGTTTTTAGTAAATTCCTCTCGAGTTCAATTTGTTTGAGGAAAGAAAAAGGGAAATGTGCTATCATAATTACATACTGTAAGCTATCTATGAAATTTCAACATTATATTATTTTGATTTAAACTCTAACAACTCTAGGTATCTGAAGACTATTTGTAAGTTTTTGACATTGCAAAATGCTTACATGGTTTGCTTCCCATGTTCATCATGCTACTTCTCTAGAAGAGGCTGGTGTCAGTAGAATGGAACCCCCCAAATCTAAATTAGGGAGTTTTGTAAATGGACATTAAAGAATACCACTATATTGTCAATAAACCATTCTTTCTAACATATGTAACTTTAAAAGTACAACTTATCTTTCAACACGGGTCTGAGCTGCACAGTTGCACTTATCTGTGAATTTTTTTCAATAAATACAGAACACTGTAAATATGTTTTCTCTTCCTTATGATTTTCTTAGTAACATTATCTCATCTCTAGCTTACTTTATTTTAAGAATGCAGTATAATACATACACAAAATACATGTTAATTGACTATTATTGCTAAGGCTTCTAGTCAATAGTAGGCTATTAAGCGGTTACATTTTGGGGGAGTCAAAAGTTATATGTGAATTTTTGACTCATGGAGGTTGATGCCTCTAACCCCCGATTGTTCAAGGATCAACTGAAACTGAAATGAAAAAGAATTATAAATAGTTACTGTAAGCAATATCAAAATAACACAACTTGTCCCCAGGGATGTACCAAAATGTTACTATAAGGGCCTATACTATTCTCCAATTTATGGGTACAAAGGTTCCCCAAAAGGTAAAAAGATGAGCCATGGAGTACTTCCAGCTAAAAAGTTCCCTGTTCTCCAGGATGACACTATACCAACTGCTTCAGAATCTTAAGTCTTGAGTCTTTGATCTATTTTCCATTATCCACATTACCATTATCTTACCACTATCTACAACTTGTCCCATACTTTTATCTCTATTTCTAGGTCTAGTTCAGCAGCTTTCTTCTTTTAGTTTTTATTTCTAACCTACTCCTAGCGCTTACTTTACCCCCTCCATGGTATCTCTACTTGCTATCTACTTACTATATTTATAGCTCTCTTCCTTACTTCAGCTTATAGAATGTCAAGTTTTCTGATCTGATGAACTCTTGGTAATTCAGCGCCTTTTCACCCAGACTATACTATCTTCTCCAGACTCAGAGCAGATGTGTGACCTTCCCAATTAAAAGACTCTTTGCAAATCCTTTCTGGATTTTAATAATTATAATCTCTTATAGTATTATTGAAATAAACTCAGCAAGTCCTAATGAACTTCTGGATTTGAATTCCAAATGTTTAATATTTTTGAAGAACCTCTGATTAATTCTAGATGCTTCTAATCTTTCTCTGTACTAAAAACTTTCAGACTAACTGTAACTGTTTATCACACATTTGGAGCCTGTTCTGTAAACCAGACTATCCATATTTTTCTACTGAGATTTACTTTTACTTTAGGGTAAACAAGGCTGATATACAAAATTTTCTTTTTGTCTGCCAATTTTTTTGACCAACTATTGTAGCAAATGTTGCTTAAATCCTCTCTCAATGCTCTTCTATTCTGCCATGTTGCATTATCCTGTGTCAGAATTCAATCTCTGTATAAAAAGTTTGACCTTTCTAATTAATCTATTTATTCCTTAATTTAATAATCATGGAAAACCTTCAACGTGATATGTTATATGAAAGTACTGAGAAAAAGAAAGACAAGTGGGAAGCAGACTCACCTTCAAGGACTCTATAGTACAGTGAGTAAGGCAAACTGGTCTAATGATCTGCATACAATGTAATAAGGACTATACTAGAGCTATAGAGACCAAATATAAAACATGCAAAAAAAAAAAAAAAACCACATGCTAGACATACTAATGCTCAAATAGAGACTCTGGGAAGATTTCACAAAGGCATTTGTTCCAACAAAAGACAAGTAGGAATGTACAAAGCAATCAATTACCAAATGGTGTGAGTTAGAGGATGTAAAGAAAAAGGTGATATACTCTAAGAAAAAAAAAACCAGAAAGAACAAGCATGGGTACAAAGAAGAAATAGCTTTAGGAAAAACAGACATTTCTTATATATCTTTCTTGAGATGACAAGATGTTATAGTGAGGAAGTCAGAATTTCTAAAATGAGTAATATGTAACACAAAGTCCAAGATGTGGTTCTGGGAATGGATTAATGAAATAGACTGATGGTGAAGGTACTTGGAGAAGAAGAAATTAAGGAATCTAGGTACTGAAAGTGTCACCTATTAAGACACGGAAATCATTTAGAAAAATGGCAAGAAAAGAAAGAAGAAATGAGAGCCAAGACTTCGCTAACTGCATGAACATGCTCAAAGACAGATGAAACAGCTGACAGGAATTGACTGCAGGTATGTCATTTCTTTTTATCTTTTTACTTTGAAATAATTTGTCTTATAAAAAAGTTGCAAAAACAGTACGAAGAATTCCTATATACTGGGTGAAGGCACTCAGGTTCTCCAAATCTTAACATTTTACCACATTTATTATTCATTCTCTCCAAATCTACCTATTTACCTGGCTATCTGCACATACAACTTTTTCCATAATATTTGAGAGTAACTTACAGGCATAATGCACTTTGACTTTTCAAGTCAATTTGAAGATACTGCTCCATCATACTGCATTTTGCCAAGTTTTCTTTACCTTTTTCAAAGCCTGACTTAACTTCAATTTTTCAATTAATACTGTCTCTAACCAAGAGAAGAGAGCACTTAGTGACTCTAATTCAGTCTTCAGTTATTTTCTCTAAACTCTCTAACCCAGAAGAAAGACCATTATGAAGTGATAATAGGGTGAAGCTACTAAAAGCTTTGGTTGAGCTTTTTTGGGTTGCCCCATCACCCAAAAAAGTACTGCATACAGAAATATAAATATATAAGGCAATACAATGCAACAAAAAGGGAAGTTATAGGCACACTAGTCAATTAGAGAAGATAAAGGTTTTAAAGAAAAAACATTCACTCTTGATTCAAACTCGTATCTTCAGGCAGAAGAAAGCTTAAAATAAAACTATCCTGTTAATTCCTTTCTTTCAAATGGTTTAAAATGGAAACTCTATCTTCTTTAGTAATCTGCTTCAGTGTTTAATCAATGTCATTGTTAACTGTTCTATCATTATGACTAACAGAATTAATACTATTTAAATATATTTCTCCATATGGACTTAGAGAATAAATTATCAATCTCTTCTTCATTCTTCATAAGACTCTGAAGTCTTTTTTTCCTAAGGGTTAAACGACAGGGAATTTTTATGCCTACTATCAATTCCTTTATATACTTTATTTGCTCTTCTGTGAGCACACTGTATTACTGGACATAAGAACCTGACTACTTCAAACCAAATTTATTTCCCAGTTTTCGCTATTAGTATCTTATGCTATCACTACCATATAAACTATGATCATTTGAAAATCATATTATAGAGGATTACTACTAGGTATTCCTCAAACTGCTATTGCTAGAGACAGTTTGTTCATCTGGACAAGATGAGTGGATTTCATAAAGATATGGGGGAAATCTCAATACTTAAAACATGTGCTGAGGCTACCCACAATATATGTTTGAAGACCTTGTGTCACTCTAGTGACTTTCATGCTATTTCCAATGGACCATTGTTATGATCTAACAAATTTTCTTTACTTTTGGAGGTACCAGTATTGTCAACTATCTCAATGCCAGCGTTGCTATTAAATTCTCAATTCCTTAGTCTAGAAAATTAACAATTTTACAACATTTCCTTCTCTAGGAAAGAAAGCTCTAGAATCCCCTTTGAGTTCAATTCTCCAGACAATGATACATTAGTTAATGTATAATACATTCGGTTAAACTGACGCTACCCAACAAATCATGACTTGTGGCCAAAAATAACTGTTATTTCTCAACTACTACACAGAAGTGAGGAGGTGGCTAGAATCAAACAGAGATTCTTAAAGGCTGGGAAATTCTGTTCTGTCTGGCTTTGTAAATAGTTTGTGACAACTGGTATCTGTGTAAACGGATTTGATGGTCCCCTGGGGGGGTCAATACTGTTTACAGAGCTGTTTCTTCAGAGTGGTTGAGCTAGAATTGTCTCTAGGGACCCTACCAGGGTTACTCAGAATAGCAACATGCCAGCTACCTGAGAGCTCAGGGTAGAAAAAAGAAAGGGCAATAGAAAAAGGCAAGTACATTCAAATAAATGGATCTCTTGCACCTTCAGGTGCAGGTGCTACTTAGGGGCATTGAGAGCTAAAACGAACCATAAAGGAGGCAGTTTGTTAATGTGCTCCCTAATGCTTGCTCACACAATTGTCACCACTTCATTAAACTTTTTTTTTGGAGGGGAGGGATGATTACTTAAACCAATGGCATGTGATTTTGTAAATATAAAACGAACAAAAATCTTGTGTTTATAGCTTCTTTCTTTTGTATATTGTCTATTATTACATTATATAAGAACATCAAAATGATAGGACACACTTTTTGCTACTAAATAAGACTGTAAATTTGATGTGATGGTGTAATTACTACAGTAGTCCCATATTGTAAACAAAAGATATTGTCTTTTTTCAACAGTTAAGGATTTCTCTAAGTGAGTATTAGTTTCAACATAATCAGAACAGCAGTATCAGTTAGTAGCCCCAAATAACTTCTACCAGTTCATTCTGGAAGTTAAATGTAGGTTATCTATATGTGTGTACAAATACTATTTATTTCCTTTACTAAATAATGCTGTTTCCTTATATGGGGGAGGGTTAATTTCCCACATAGATGCATATGTGGGCTTCCCCATCCTTTGCCAAACATAAAAGAAAAAGACATAGAAACTTGCGCCATATCTCAGGGGTCTCATCTGAGTGTACAAGAGAAAAATTTAGACCTTCCAAGTAGAACATTGGTGTATTTAGATCTTCCAAGCAAAGCCACAGTGCATGAGCTAAAGATAAACAGCAGGGTTTGAATTCGGGCTCCACCACATGGCTATATGACCTTTAGCAAATTACTTAACCTCATTAATTTCCCTATCAATAGAAGTACATAATAATAGCACCTATCTCAAAAGGTTGTTATGAGGATTAAATTATTTAAATTATATAATCTCTTGGAAAAGTTTCAGCACAGAGTACACTCTCAATAAATGTTAGCTATATTATCTGCAAAAACCTGCTTGGCTAAAAGCAAAAGTTTTTTTTTAAGCAAAGGTTTTTAAATTAAGATATAAAAAGAATAAATAATAAAATTAAAATATTCTTATTAAAATATCCAAAGACATGGACATAAAAATAAATACAATGGCTCATATAATGACAAACATAAAGAGATAACACTTAGGTAAAACTTGTAGTTAACATATAATGGTTTAATTAAAGCACATTACAGATTATAAAACTATTAAGTTACAGAAGTAATAGGACTTCGAAATTTAGAAATCCTGACACTAGGAAAAGATCCTGAAAGAAAATTCATCACACAGAAAGAAAATTTAATAGTATTATTTCTGAGATTTAATCCCATAGCAAGAAAATAAGAAATTTAAATAGTATATTTCTGTAACATAATTTGAGCATTTACTACAATGGCACAAAATTAGATATAATCAAGGACTATAGCTAGTAGATCACAGGCACTTATCCTTCAGAGATTCTAATTTAGGAATCACAAGAAATTAGGTAAGTTTTGGATCTCTGGCTTAAAAAATGGAAACCTGTCACTTGGATATGGTATACTCTCTCAGGTTTTAATATATTTTGGCTTGAAGAGAAATAAGAAGAAAACAGAAAGAACTATAACTTTTATTTTCATTGGTCTACATACACCATCACCTGAATTTCAAGTACTCACAGCCAAACATAGCCAGTGGCTACCATGTTGCAAAGCACAGATACAAAGTCTTACATAGTTCTAATATAAAGTGTAATATATATAATGAGAAGAAGTTTAAAATATATGGGGATGGGGCAGAGGCAGGATATAGCTATCAGATATTGAAGTAGGATTTTATAGAGGTTTATGAAGTTGGAAAATCATAAAAACCACATAATTTATTCATTTGCACGTGAAGGTTCAATATTCAAAATAAACTACATCTTTTACATTCTTATACATGGTTGCATATTTAGATAAACATATCAAAAAGGAGTGGTGAGGTTATTTCACCTTTGATTAAGACAACTGAAGATTTAGGGTTATCATATTTCAAATTATCCACTGGTTAGCCATGAAACTTATTTTACTGGATTTTTGTCATTTGTTTTATTATGAAAAAGCTATTTAAAGTGGTGGTACTAAACCAAATTTTAAAAAGTGTTTGTTTCATCAAGTTTGAATAGTCAGGAGCACATCAACATTCATTCTATTAGGGAAGAGAACAGATTTCTGTGTAAGAACTGAATTCCATCATAATGTTTCAGATTCTAGATTTTAATATCCTTTGCTGTATAAAGACCATGAACACAGTATAATAGTATAATCTCCTAAAGCTTAGGCTACCTAATTAACTTATGAACATAACACATAAATTAAAGCTCTGTGAAACTTGTATCATCCTATTTAAACCATTACAAATAATATCTAGGTTGACATAATTGTGAAAACTGTCCTCAAATTTTATTAACTAACATGAGTGGTCTTTATTTCTTTTCTGCCTCAGTGATATGAATTATTTGGCTACCTACTATACATTTCTAACCTTTTCAGCCTTTCTCAATTTGTGTGATAAGAATAATTTATATAAAGTAATTAAAATAAGAATAATGAACTTGGTAAGTCTTAAATTTCTACAATTGCAAGTAAAACAAGTTTCATAATTATCTATTTTTTGTTTGTTAAGTGCAAACACATACTGACTGCCCATGAATTCAACAATTTCATAAATCACTTATGGATGCTAACTTTCCCAGTAACATTTGTTATTGGAGAAAAAAGAGAAAAAAGACAGAATTTCATCTGTGCTTTTCATTTTATTTACGGGCATTTTTAGATTTGAAAAACAAAATAGAAGAATCACCAGTCAGACACTAAGTGGAAATCACTGAAACACAATGTTAGTTCTAATGGATGGATGACTGTGTTTGGTCTTTTGAAACTTTGAAGTATAGGTAAGTCTTGATCACACAAATTAATAAATCCTAAAGCTGGAGTTAACAATAACCATTACACCCAAATTCTGCAGCTTAGCCCAGCCAATTTTTCAAAAGGTCAGGTTGTGAACTGGAGAAGATCAGGGAGGTCCACCGCATAGCTTTGTTGCCAGGCATCTCTCGTCTGGATTGTTGCAGGCATTTATTAGTATTCGTCAGCAGACTCAACAGAGCAAACAAGAAATTCAAGCACGAATAATAAAATGAAATGCTGCTATATAACCCTTTGTCATTCAGCAAATATGGGACTTTTTAGCTACATTGTTCCTAAACCTGGGTTACTACTTTAATTTTTCTCCACAGTGCTGACTGAATGAGTATGCATGTGTGTTAAATGCAGAGCTCCCCTAACAACTGCAGGACTGCCATTTAATCTGTTGGTAGATGGACCATTTCCTGTGGGAACCCTAGCTATGATTTCCAGATCCACCAAATAAATCTCAGATTAAGATTCCAAATGAAACCTGCCTTTGGCAGATAAAAAAATGTCAAGATGGATATAAACAGTAAAATTATAAATTATCTAGGTGTTGCATGACAAACCAATGTTCAATTTTTTTTTGTTGACATGTGCCCAGATATCAAAACTATATGAGACATTCATCAAATGTCACACTTTCATAATATTGGAGGCATCATTAAAACTGTTTGACTAAGGACCTCAAAGTGTTTAAGCAGTAGCTCAAAAGTATATTTGTGCAAAGTAGAAGAATAAATTTACATATCAGCAGCAGCTCATAAGGGATGGGTAAATATTCTGTTTATCTCTCATTGTAATTCAGGTTACTTTAAATACAAGGTATTAGGAAATCATTATACTCTATATGGCATCATTACATAACTTTCTATGCAAATGATGTGTGTTTTATTCAAATCTACCATTTGTTTCTCCAGGAAAAAAACAAAACACAAAACCAAAAAACCACAAAAGCATAGAAGGAAAAGGTAGGGGACTCCCATTTCATCAATCAACCATGACTACTATACAAGTGTATTGTTGGTCAGTTATAGTATCATCAGCCCCATATTAGAGTTACCATTTATAACTTTCTTAAAAAGCACTAAATCTGAAGCAAAAACAAGCCTAAGTAAAAAAAAAAAAAAATAATGTTTTCATTTCAAATGACTTGGGGAAAGGGAAGAGACTTAAGGAAAAAAAAAGGTAATAAAAGACCAATATAGAACATCTTAGCAAATAGCCTGTTAAAAATGCAGAGGAAGTCTCTACTGCATTCTCAGGAGATCACGTATTGGCTTTTTAATGAAAATTTTTGTTTTGTCTTTGGTCTTCTTACCTGGACTAATGCAGCCTTGTCCTGGCCTTAAACTCTATACAGATTGACTAAATATGGGCACTGAAGATTTCTAAAAGGAAACAATCAGATTTGCCAAACTGAAATCATTATTTTTTTTAACTCTAAACTCTTAAAAAAGGTTGTGTATAAAGTTTCAGTGACTACAAATATGCAACACTTGACTTTTAACAAAAATTCAAAAATATCTAATCTACTTAAAATAGGAATTCTTTCCAGTTATAAATTCTTTACACTTAATCTGTGGAAAGAATCCAGAATACTCTATACTCCAAATCCCAAATGTTTATACACAAGCCCAAATTTTAAAGATGATGTATTCGTTCTATCTTTCCTATTGTATTTCCCCTAATACATGTTGGTTCGAGAAAACTAATGCTAAATTAAACCCCACCTATTCTAATCTGATTAATATTAATCTGAAAATTTTGAATGGGAGGGAGAAATAAAAAAGACATTAATTAAAGAACGAAATAAAGGTTGTTAATGCTTTATTTTTTCCTTTTCTTTCTTTATTTTTATTTTTTATACTTGTAGCAAGAATTACAATCAAACTCTACTCATTGGATCAGAGACCCCTGTGGTGTTACTGAAAGACTTGCCCCTCTAGTAGCACACTACCTACACTTGCAAGCTCATGGTCAGTCAGAGGCCTCAACTCCAAGCTCTAATAATGTGCATGTACTTAATCTTGATAAATCAAGAAACATTACTATATTTTGGTACATGTCAAATTACCTTAGGTACAGCCAGTGAAACCATTGAAAAAGAGAATTTAATTTTAATTTTAAAAATATTTAATTAGCAAAAACTAATATATTCAGTATCTATTCCACAAGTATAATTTTATCAATATGAACATCATTTTTAACTCTTCACCCACTAGCAGCATCCTGATTTTATTTTTTTTTATTTTTATTTATTTATTTTTTTTAGCATCTTGATTTTAAAGTACCAGAAAGTTTCCGTATGTGAAGACTAGACTTACTCAAAAATTAAAAGTCAAATAGGATTTTTAAAAATAAATACTTTTAATTTACACCTTATCAGTACAATTTCACTCTTTGGCATAAAATTATTGAATCTACCCCAAAGCTCCAGATTAGAATATTTTTAATTCAGTCATTTAGACTATGAATTTCAAAATTTTGTAGCTATTTGTTGTTTGCCTTTTCACATTCTCAAAAAAAAAAAAAAAAAAAAAAAAAAACACAAAGAAAAACTGCATCTGAAACTACTCCCTAAAAGTTAACAATGTCCTACATGTTAGGCTGTTCTGAATTACTTACACACACACACATACAACTCAAAACTAGTGAGGAAATGTAGTCACATCAATGCTACTCTACAAATAGCCAATTAACCTGGACCGACTGTGTAAATGGCTATAATTTCAGTCTATACACCCATGTATATTGATTCAGATCTCCAAAATCAACCAAATGCCAGTACACACTCAGGACTTTATAGTAATCATACTAAAGGTAAAAAAATATAGCCACTATGGAGACCACAATGGCTACCTTAAATATAATTAGCTGATATCCTAATTTCTAAAAAAAATTCAAAATTCAATGTTATATTAAAATTTGTGTTGTACATAGGTGGTCCAGGAAGTGCTCTAGCATGAACGGGCCATAACCAGAAATCGATGAGGATTTTTATCAAAGACCTCAGAATCTTAAGGATGGTGAACATAAAGCAAAAAACTTTTGAAAATTAAAGGTATTTTTTTTCTATTTCAAAAAAAAAATAATGGTTTCCTGGCCACAAATAAATTTGCTAGAGCTTATATATAAAAGTAGAGTTTGATTTCCTTAAATCAAAGAAAAAGTTACAAGCTGTATAAAGAGAGGATCATACCATTAGTACAGAAATAATGGGGGAGAATTAAAACTATTAAGAAAAAAGAAATTTCCCATCTGTTATGCTTATTATTAATAATTATCATTTTTATAAAATAAAGTGCCAAAGGTATATTAAGAACTCCACATGAAGAGTATAGCCTGAACTGATTTAAAATAATTAAAAACAAAAACAGAAGGTAAGACTCCTATTATCTCACAAACTTCACCCCTTATTCAGAATTTATGGGTAGGTTCATTAATTGTAGCAAATGTTCCCCTATAGTGGAGGATGTTGATGGTGGGAAAAGTTGTGTGTGTGTTAAGAAGGTGGCTAAGGAACAGGGGATATAGTGGGAACTCTACACTTTCCTTCACAATTTTGTTGTGAACCTAAAATTTCTCTTCAAAATAAAAACTGTTTAAAAACTGCCAAAAAATAAAGAAAAAAAAATAGAATTTATGGCACAAATTCACAAGTGTGAGTTATTCAAATCAGAAACAATGAATCTCAAAGCATAGCTCATAAACTTTATAACCAGATAGAAAACTTAAGTTGTCCTTGTAAACATTTTTTTACTCCATTTTTTAAACTTAGGCCAACAGTAGTTAATGGAATCATTAATATCATACTTAGAAAAAAAGGTGTGAAGAATCCCATTTAAGTTATTTAAAATAAGATAAACTTACTTTTTTATGAAAGAGAATAACCCCATTCTTTTAAGAGTAGCCTTAGCATTTCCTCTGTAAATGAATCAACCCTTGTTGACCAGCTGCCAGTAGTCCTAAAACCACTCTTCAAATATCCTAGACGGTCATGTGTGAGATGCTACCAGCACCCTATTAAGTTAGGTCATATAGAGATAAATAGTAAATTTAATCAGACCTAGGACATGTTCTTTTTTAACCCTTCTATGGCATATGGAAAATTTAAAAAATGCATTTTTAAATTCACCCTTGCCAAAAGGAAAAGAAAGATAGGCGTGGTGCCACTACTCTGAAGATTTTTATTGCAATTGAGATTTCAATGCAGCCAAAATTAGATTCTACCCTAAATGAATATTATTGATTTTATATTCTCTTCTAACAAATATAAACATACTAAATACAACCTACACTACTTTGAAAAATTTAGTTCCTAATGGTATTGTGAACATTATATTTGAAAAGAATATTTTTATAAAACTAATAGTAACCATTTCAAGTACTGTTGTTTCGGTTTCTTAAAAGTCTTGAAACTTTTTTACAGACCTACCTTTCACAGCTGGGTAGAATAACAATAACCACCACCACCACCAATTATTTAGGTCCTGTAAAATATGTTAACAATCTTTTTTTTTTTTTTTTAAAGCACGTGTAGAAGACCATCACCACCACCACACTAGTGAAAATAATTACTCTCGTATGTGAAATACAGATTATATAAACTCATTTCCTTTTTCAGATGTTGCAGTAGAGCTTTTAAATACACAATCCCTAATCTCCAAAACAGTCCAAAAGGAGTTATCTCCCTATTCTAAACACAAGAAAACTCAGTACAATTACAAAATTTGTGTCCAAGTCCAGGTAGGTAGTAAGTAGAAGATTAAAAAACCTAAAATCCATGTCTATCTAGCTCCAAAACCTGTTTTTTCTATTTTAACATTTTATGAAATTCTTAAGTGCATTGGTTCTCTAGCAAAATTTACTTTCTGCTATGAAACAAAAACATATTGCAATAATTTCTAAGGAAAATATACCATTACTTAATAGAAAGCCAATTATTAAATACAATTCAAGTCCTGTAATTTAACAGGGAATGATTAAGTATCTAGATTTCAAAACACTGAATGTCAAGCAGTGTCTAATCATAATGCCTAGGAATCTTTTTTCCTACCAGCTATCTTGCTGGTAGAAATAGATGGCCATTCTATGCAACTCACCATTTCCTTTTTCTCTGCCTTAAAAAGAAAGTTTATGAAAATGATATGAAATTCTACAAGTATATTTTAGTTACAATGATCAGACATTTAAAAGCATGCTAGATGTTTCTCTGTAGTATTTTTAAAGATGTCTCACCTTAAAAAATGCTCGCAAATCATGCAATAGTTTGGGATATAATTCAATTACAGAACAACAGATGGACAAAAGGTAAAAATAATACATACTTTGTGAAAAGACAGAAAGACAGATGAACCAATAATAAAAGAGGCTGATGGTGGCACACAGCTTCCAAATGCCAAACAAAAATAAACAGTATTCTGACTCAACAAGAAACTAACAAATCACTGACAAGTTACCTTTTGCTGGGTTTTAGTTATTTATTTTGCTCCATAGAAAAACGGTAAGAATCATGCTTACAAAAGATAATTGTTAGTTTAATTCTAAAGTAAAGAGGACAGTTGCTTTTTACTTAAATTCAGCAATTTAAGATTTTTAAAATATTTGCTAGCCTCCAGTAAATGACAGTATGAAAAGACCTGAAGCAGTTCTAGCAGTGGTTTTTCATCTTGAGTTTCAAATGAATACAGTGATTCAAAATCATGTTTGCTTTCTAAGTTTAAAAGTAAATAGTTTAAAAACACAGGATTCGTATAGAAATTGAGATAATATATGTAAGTGAAAATAACTTCTCTAGTATAAAATACATATTAAATATAATTCCCTAAAATAGTAAACCTAAAAATCATATTGAAGAAACTTGCAAAATTCATAGGTTTTTGTCTGAAGCTTCCTCAAGCTGTATGATTCTTACCATTTTTTGGCTTCAATTTTGAGGTAAGAAATATTATAAATACAGTAGACTTAATATTTAATTTGGGTAGGCACAGTAACCTTTTTTAACCTATCTTAGGGAACACTGACCCCTAAAGGTTCTAAATTTAAATAAGTTTCACAATATTCTAAATTTAAATGGCATCTGGACACCATTTTTCCCTATATTATTGTAGATACATACACTTATGGCAGATATGCTTATTTATAAATATATAAGCTATTTTCAGTCGACTGTTGAGCACTATAAACAACTGAACCACATTTCTGCCAATTTAATAAAAACCACCAAAATTTAATAAGAAATATCCAGAAAATTATCATACTATTCCAAAAAATTACAACAGACTTCCAACCCTCGTGCCTTTTTCTTACATAGTTAAGTAAATAATAAGTAAATGTTTAAAAGAGCGGGGCAACCAATCACATAACAACTTACTCTGGGGGGCTAACTTTACATGCATCCTTGATTATAACACTTCATTTTTTTTCTGAAAAAGCAGAAACAACAACAAAAAAAGAACCCTGACAAAGTTTTCACAAAAGGGAAAACATCATTTACTTCTTAAGAAACTAGAAGATATTACCAATGCTTACTTGGCACACATGTTGATTCACTTCCCAACAACACAACTTTAAATTTCAGACATTTAGAGTAAAAACAACTCTTCAAGAAACCTGGACAAGTTTTGTAGATGCCTTCATCCATCCTACCTACCAACCACAGCTTTACATTTTCTAAACTGTCAATAATGACAAAAAACAAAAAAAGTAAATTGTTCTGTTGACATTATATACCTCATCAACTCAGACTTCAAATATCTCAGCAATGTTTCTACACTAAAGTTAGATAAAGAAGAGCCATTTTACAACCCTTATAATAAGATTTGTAAGACATGCCACAAAGACATGTCTATGTAACATAAGTTTTTAGTGCTCTATTTCTTAAAAAAAAAAAAAAAGTAAATATGAAGTAAAATAATTGATTATCCAAGCAGGCTATGAACACTAGTATAAGACAGAGCTTTGAAGTAATCTGTGCTTTACAATAAATCCTGTGAACCCTGATGTCAAGGCAATGACCATGTGAGATTTTAAATGTATCAATTATCATAAAACTCAAAGGATATTACATATACCTATTTAATTTTATGCCTTAATAATGTTTCATTAACAAGCCCTTTATATAAAGGAATGTCCTATTCCTACTTCTGATGTAAAAAAAAAAAAAAAAGCCTGAAAAATGCAAATTTTCTTAATGATGTTTCAGTCACGTCTATTGTGGTCTGTGCTTTCTGCAAACTATTTATGCATCTATGTCTTCAACCCTAAAGCCTTCTTTTCTCTAAGTGTCCAAGAGCTTCAGCAGCTCCCTTCCTTAACTTCTTTCCTGGTTATTCTATACTTATGAGAAGTATTTCCTCCACAGCCTGTTGCTTTAGATATATTAAAAATAATTCCTTTGGTTCCATAGAGATCCTCTGTCTATAATTTGAACAACATGATTTCCTCAGCAATGTGACCTCTGAATAGGGAACATAAATAACAGGGGCATCATTATTTACTTCCTCTTTTCTTATTATTGCACATAAATGGAATAAAAACTGCCTTGAGCTCTTGGAAAGAAGAATGTTTCTTGTTTATTTGCATAAATGAATAAAAACAGCTACAACAAATTAGTTCCCAGCTTCACACCAGTACAAACTTGAATAGAAAGCAGACTGAAATTGTCACAAAGCCCATTCACTAAAAATATAAACTTTGAATTAAATGCCTCTACCTTATTCAGATATAACCTGCTATTACTTTGTACACAATTCAGTTACTTGGATTCTAAACTCCTAACAAGCAGCTTAGAATCACAAATTAGAAGAGAAAGCTTGCTAATGGCGACAAATTTATAATAAGACAGAAATAAAAAACAAATGCAGAAAGCACAGCACCTTTCTATAATTCAAAAGAATGTAGAACTATTATTTAATAAAATGATAACAGAATAGTACCCCAAAATGGCCTTTAACCTTCTGAAAAAGGTAACTGTGTGGTTGATATATAGGGAAGAAGAACCCTAGTGGGGAAGGGAGAATCAAAAAAGGAAATGTGTGCAATGTTTTGGTAACAGTCTAATTTTTTAAACATAAAATTTAGAGGAAATAAAAACAATGTACACAGAGATTTAAGCCTTCAACTATATGCAACACTATATTCAGAATGGTTAGTTTCCTAGGGATTCCAGATTTGCAAAATTTTATCTTAAGAGACCTCAATTTAAAAAACTTAACATTTTGGCAGCCCCCGTGGCGCAGTGGTTTAGCGCCGCCTGCAGCCCGGGGGATGATCCTGGAGACCCGAGATCAAGTCCCACATCGGGCTCCCTGCATGGAGCCTGCTTCTCCCTCTGCCTGTGTCTCTGCCTCTCTCTTCACTCTCTCTGAATGAATAAATAAATAAATCTTAAAAAAAAAAAAACCACACTTAACATTTTTTAAACCCCTCTCTTTATGGCTCCCTGATATCTTACTCAACAGTGCCCTGCATGCCTGCCCTATTTACCTGCCCTATTTACCTGTGTGTGTGTGTGTGTGTGTGTGTGTGTGTGTGTGTGTGTATGGATATGTATCTATCCATCCATCTACCCATCCTCTTTTTTTTTTTCAGGCCATCTCTCGGTCTTGTTATCTTTTAGACTACGTTTCCATCTCTGGCTATTCTCTCCCTTTGCCTATGCATTTTGTTCTGTCTCTCTCTGGTAGGGTCTCTTTCCGTCTCCCTCTGCATATCTGTCTGTGGCTCCACTTCAGGCCCCCTCTGGCTTCATCTCTCTGTGGGTGTCTCTTCCTGAGTGCATGTTTTGCTGTGCACCTGTCTCCACCTCTATCTCTGTATCCGAATGTATCTTGGTCTGTTTCTCTGTGTCATCTGTCTGTCTGTCTATCTCTGTATATCTTCTATTTTCCTTCACTGTTTGTCTCTTTTCCTGGGTGTGTGTGTATGTTTTCCCCTGTCTCTGTCTCTTTCTCACTGGGTTTCTCTTCCTCTGGTATCTTCCTGTGTGTATCCACATGTGTGTGTCTTTCTCTCTGTGTGTGCTTCCACATGTGTGTCTGTGCCTCCCTCTTTGACTCTAATATCTCCCTTCTACGTCTGTGTCTCTTTGTGCTTCTTTCTCTGCAATGTGGCTCTCCCTATGCACCTCTCTCCCAGTCATTCTCTCAATCTCCCGTCTCAATCACTTTGTTTATATGTTTCTTTCTCTCTCCCTGTGTATGTTTCTTTCTCTCTCAGCATCTCTTCCTCTGTATCTTTCTTTGTGTCTCTTTTGCAGTATGTGGGTCTCTTTGTGTGTGCTTCCTTCTTTGTATGTGTGCATGTGCGCTTGTCTGCCTCCATCTAATATACTGCTTAGAACAAACACACTGCATTCAGTGCCTTGAACTAGCACCACACCTGGGGTTTGGTATTAATACCTTAAAAGTCCTTACCTTTTGACCAGTCCTCCATTTGTACTTCTGTTCTTGTTTGCTCTGGCAATGTCTCTGGTTTTTACTCCAAGATTTGAAGCTAAAATAAAGCCAACTCTAGATAAATAAACTTAAAACAATATATCAGAACACACCTAAACCTTACCTTTGTTTAACAGAGAATTTACAGGATAAATGGTTTTCTAAAACATTTATAATGGGACTATTAACTGTATATTTCAACAGATCAAATTGAATCTTTTTTCTCAGAAAAAGGTTCTTTCTTTCACACTTCTATTTTAGTAAATACAGCTCAGGTTAAGCTTCCAGATATTCTTGCTCCTTTGGTTAAAGAGTCATTCAATTTATTTAAATCTTTTTGAACTCTAACAATTTAAGAAAAATAAAACTTATATCCTATACGTCATAAACTTTATATCAAAAATTTCAAATTTATTGATTTGAATTTACAATGTATATTTTCATATAAAATATTTTATACTTGTAGAAGTCAATAAAATACTATTTGAATTTTTTAAAAAAACAGAAAGACTATTATTAACTTATGGAATTATTGATATTTGTCTTGCATTTGTTTTCATAATAAACATGACAAAAGCTACACAAGGTTTGTTGTGGGGTTTTTTTTTGGCATGCTTTTTAAGGAGAATAAAATTTGATTTACCTCACAGCTAGAACTCTGTGTTCTTTTAAAAAGTCCTCAAATAAAGCTGTAGTAAGCTTCTCCTTTTCCAATTTTCTTTAAATATGTTGATCTGGAGTTGGCAATCTTTTTCTAAGTTCCTCATTTACTTTTGGATTAGCTGAAAATATAGGAAGTTATTAATATCAAAGAAATATGTCCCAGTCAATGAAGCCATTTCCCTACATATTGCCCAAAAAGGTTAATAATAATTGCAGTCTTTTAATAAGAGATTCATATAGCAAGACATGTAGAAAATACAGTCTTTAATAACCTCTGGAGTATTTTAAAACATGTCTTACAGGCCTTAATGTGCTTAGTAATATACTATTTAAAACCATAATTTTATCCCTCTGCAATATACAGTCACTCTTCCTCATCATTTACCCAGCTAATGAATGCCAGCAATTAGTAAAATGTAATCCCATTGCACAATCATTTTAATGCTTTTAGCACTCAGAAAAGTAAACACCAAATTAATACTGCTCAAGCCATATCAGATCCTAGTTGGAAGCAAGCAATTATAGTTCAGCTCCTCAGGTGTAATTAAATGATTGAAATGATTTAGTTCCATAAATGCAAGTTAATTCATAAGCAAGCAACAAATATACTGGGAGTAATTACAAGAAACATTGACAGTCTAAGCAGGGCTAATGCTTTTATGAGGCTGATATAGTAAAATGCTGCCCTCTCCTGGGCATGTAAGTGAATATCTCAGAGCCAAATACAAAACAAAAACCACCTCTCCAAAACCTAACTTTTAAAAAGCTACAAGAAAAATAATAACAACCAATATATCAATTTGATTTCATTCCTTATACAAAAAAATTAACATGTAGTTTATACTGTGATCATTTCTACACACCCTGGTTATTAATGCTTTTTCTAGCCAAACTCTGAATAGGAGTCCCAAAACATACCAGGCAATTTCTATTATGTCTAATGAAACAAAATGATTTCATACAGAACACTGACAGACTGCAAATGAAGCTTCTAGTACCGGTCTAGACTACCAGGCCAATGCCTATATCCTCTCATTGGTAAACCCTAAGTGGACCATTATAGATAATAACTAAACAAGCTTTGAATAAGTCTAAAATTTTCAAGAATAATAATCTCTGAAAAATATAAAATACTGTTATTATAGCTATGCATAATGGTCTAAAA
This sequence comes from Nyctereutes procyonoides, assembly GCF_905146905.1. NCBI lineage: Eukaryota > Metazoa > Chordata > Mammalia > Carnivora > Canidae > Nyctereutes > Nyctereutes procyonoides. Next base: position 10,557,502 of record NW_026575145.1, read on the forward strand.
TTAATTTTTAGTGAACTTTAATAATGAAAAACTAGAGTGCTGGTGTAATATCATTATAAGCACATTTGAAAACAAAGAGTAACAGGTGGTACATAAAATAAAATGCATTCTGGTTTTACTTAACACCATTCCCAATTTTTTTACTTCTTCAGGCTAAAATTCAGAACAAAGTGACTTGTATACCACTCAGATGGTTCTTAACTAACTACTCATGCTAAACTTTAAGAAGCTTTTTTATTATACATTTAAGTTATGCTACAATCAATAAATGTATTAACACATATGTATTTGAATCACTAAACCCAATCAGAATCATTCCTTTGTCTATAAAATTGAATATAGTCTCAAATATTAGCAACATTAAACAAATGCTTAATTCTCCAATAAATGCAAATAATACCTGAAGAGGATAATGTTTAACATTACCAATATTTTTGTGGAGGGGGGGAAACATTATTGTTCTTCTGATACGCCTTTGAATGTGTTAAAATAACGATGTTTTAAGTCATATCTTACCTAAACTATAAAAATAAAATAAACCAAAATATTAAAAAGTCCTGCCACTAAGTTTAAAATGTACAGCACATTTGCTTTGCCCTTGATGTCACAGTCTTATTTTTCAATTCATATCTTGTACACTGTAAGTTAATTGCTTTTGGAAAGTACTTATTATTCATGTAAAAATTAATGTGCCAATGTGTTCAAATCCTCTTAAATGACCATTCATGCATCTTTCTTCTTTAAGTACCAATGAAATCTGTCAAAAGACATCAATGCAAAATGGTCTTAAAGAAAGTTCTAATAGAGATTTTTTTTCTGCTAACACAAGATTTTCATATTCACCAACTTTACTTAAATTCCATTAATTTTTTAAGCTACTTTTAATAAATTCACCAAGTAAAATTTTTAGGCCCCATAGTCTGTCATTTGTGTTCCAGCTGACATTATGAATATTAATAACAGTGTTATCCTGATTAAATAGGCTTCATATGAAATCCCTGTGAATCCTATAGCTCAGACATCTCATTTTTCCAACTCTTTATGAATTTGGATTCAGACATTAAACTGGAAAAATCTTAAAAAACAGATTTAATGGCACATTTGCATATTGGCAAGCAAAAATTAGATGTTCTAATGATTCAAATAATTACAACTTATATATCTATATATTGTAAAAGGAATAGAAGACTTCTGTAAACATGCAATATGTTTTATACTTCTATTCATTTTAGGATAAAAGATAAGACTAATAAAATACTAACTCCTTTCCTTAACTTAAAGATTTGGTATCAAGAACTTGTTTCAATTAAAAATTATATATTCATGTTAAGACTAGCTGGATGGTTTTACAGCAGACATCTGATAGTCTCCTTAATCAAAATACTATCTTATTATACCACAGTCAAAATATAATTGCTTTATTATTACTAATGTATACCAGGTAACAAAATAAAATCAATTTCCAACTAAAGTTTGTTTATAAGTTGTGCTAGAATAAATTACCTAGGTTAAAAAAAAAACAAAAACAAAAAAAAACTTTGATAGAACATACCACATCAGCATCTGTTAAATTAAGACCTTCTCCATCACAGATTCCTAACCTCATTGCTTCAAGTTGTTTTTAAACTTCAAAGGAAGTGGTCTTATTATGTAGAAAAAAGGAAAAATAAATAATAATTAAGGAAACTGGATACCCTTTTCTCTCTCTAGCTACGTGGGATTCTGAATGTATCCACCAAAATTTCCTATCTTCACCCTATCAAAAAAATTAAGATGGAAAAAATTTAAACAAACAGCTCTATGATCTCAAATGTGACTTGACTCTTTATTTACTCAGCAGTAAAACACCTCATGAAACAAAATTTGTTCTTTGACTAGTCTAAAATTTCTAATCTACCTAAAAATTATAAGTGATTCTCACATTTCTCCTTTAAAATTAAAACAATGCCTTTTTGATAGTAAAGCATTTTATTTAAAAACAGGGTTCATCCTTGTAACAATACCCAGGATTTGTAAAAACTTATTTTAAATAAGAAATGCCTTTCCTACCTTCTTCCACAAAAGCCTTATTATAAGCAAAGGTTTTTTGACTGACTTTGTTTTGGTTAATGGCATTTTTTTTCATAATACATCTTTAATCACAAATTTTATAAATTGAATCCAACGATGTCAAACTCGGAATCATTTGTAATATGGCTTCATATCCAACCATAACTAAGAACCTCCAAATTTTCTATTTCCTAGTTGAAAAAGTTGAGATAATTTCTGCATTGAAATGATTTAATTAAAAGACAAAAGGAGAGCACTGTATTTCTGAGAGCCCGATATTTTATCACGTAACTCATCATACACAATATATGCATATGTTCCACTACTGGATTTTCATCTTATTAGACAAAAGTCTCCCAAACATTCACAGTTCCCAGCACATTCTCTTCCAAATAGAATTCCTTGCCCTCACTGTGCCTGTCACAGCCCATTCCTTACTCAGCTCTAGACAACCCAAGTTCTTCAGAGCCAGGGAGAGCAAGGAGAGGTTTAGGGAGAAAGGATAAGGAATAAAAGAGGTTCCACTCCATAGCTATTAAAATTTAAAATCCATATACTATTTGACCCCTCAGTTTTACTATTAAAAATATTTAGAAAAATATGTAAAATAAATTTTTATGTACAAAGACACTCACTGAGGCAGTATTTGTTAATAAGGTCTTGTTATACTGAATTTCTTTGTTTCTTGAATTTACCAAGCTTATTCTTGCCTCAGAGCTTTTATACTTACTAGTTTCTCTGCCTAGAATTCTCTTCTCCAGCTCTCTACACTATTGTTCTCATTATTTAGTCTGGCTGGCTGTCTTTCTTTCCTGCTTTTGCCTGGTCATTCTACCTAAAGTAAAAACTCTTTTCCCAATCATAGTTTCATGAAGGCAGTAATATAGATAATAAGTTGTTTAGGTTTTATTTCATTGTGTTTGATATATCTCAACCAACTACATATATTTAAGCTAATGCAAGCAGAGCCCTGGATTTTCTCCTTCATCTGCATTCTTAGAAGCTATTTGGCATACAGTGTGAGTACTCAGTATATATTTGATGGACAGACAGGTAGATGGATGGATGGATGGATCAGTGACTAGGAGAAAAACAGACCTAATGTAAATGATCCTCAACAGAAAACTGGTAAAATAAAATGTGGTATAATCATAAAACAAACCTATATGGTTTGTATCATACAAATGCACGCATGTACTGTGTGGAAGATTCTTTCAATAAGCATTTATTAAGCACTTGTATATTATGTGTCAGATACTATCCTAGGAGATAGATATAAAATGATGAATAAGACAAATTTCCTACCCAAAATACATCTTTAGCCAAAACAATGCAGGCACAAAGCATAAATACAGCAAAAATAGAGAAAAATGTAAAATTATATTTACATATGCATACATGCTTGAATAGGTGTAACAAAGAATACACAGGCAATTATAACTATTGAAGAAAGGACATAAGAGTTGAGGTGGGGAGACAGGAATGAGAGAAGGAAGTATTTTTAGTTCATTTTATATCTATCTGTATAATTTGATTTTTTAAACATGTACATGTATTATTTTTAACTTAATAGTTAAATATTAATTAATAACCTTTGAATTGAATAGGAAACTTTGAAATTATTTGTAACTATTATACCTGAGAGATCTAAAGTGAATAAAAAGGACATAATCTTTGTGACTCCTTTGAAACTTGAAAAAATTGTTATTACCTAATTAATCTTTTATAATTATATTTTATTATGGTTGTTTACTTGCTTGCTTGGTTTGAGTAGAGTAAAAAGTTAAAATTAAACTACTAGATAATAGGAATTTTTTGGAAAAGCTTAAAATGAGTTTCCTAAGAGGTATGCAAATATTTCTTAAAACAACCACATTTCTTTGTTCAGTCAGGGACTATTTATAATAGTCTTAGTGTTCAGGATTTTAAGGTTCAGAAAGTTTATATTAAAAATAACTTTTTCTATATTATGACAATTGTAGGTTTGTCTCACATAGTTCCCTGTGCTATATGCTTTAGTAATCAAGAAATTACTATCAAAAAGATAAATTACTCCTCATTACTGACGGTCATAGAAGGATATCAAATTAGGAAGAAATAAGTATTTGGTTTAAAATAAATGACTCACATTTTTTAAAACTTGGAGGGCAAAACAATATACCACTTGGAACACTGAGACTGTTTTCAGTGCCAGTTACAAATGGCGCTTTGATAACAAAAATGGCACTGCATAGCCTATTGATAAATTTTTAAAAGGCAAAACTTTAAAACTAGTATTACTTTCAGAGTGCTAATCAGATATAGGATTTTCTAAAATATACTGAAACGTTTTGCCCTAGGCCAAACTAAACTAAATCACTTTAATCTAGCACAGAACAGAATATAAAAACAAAGTCAGCTTATAGAATAGTTTCTCTAGGGAACAAACAGCCTGTTTTCATAAGATTCATGTGGGTGCCAAGTTCTGATGCAATTATCTACTCCTTCACACAAAGGCTTGCATTTCCACACAACCAATTGAAGTTCTTGGCATATCAAAGGTAAAAAAGTGTAAGAGCAAGTTAAATCAATCTACAATGACAACTGGTATGAGCAGCCACTTGAAATCAAATAAAATAACAACTATCAAAAAATGTCTTTCTAAAATAAGGTAAAAATAACCACATAAAGTCTTAATTATTTCATCAGGCATCATATGATTACTAACAGATTTTATCAAAAAGCTATTTAAGAATTTGTACTGAGACATTTACAAACAGACATATATATGAGAACAAATATATTCCAGTAACAACAGTTATACCTTGTGTTTTGAACAGTGAATAGCAATTCATACACTGTATAATTAATGTTTATGCCACCTGCTAAAATTACAGTACCCAATCATTCTCAATGGACAGTGCTGCATGTAACTATACATTTTGTTTTTTTAAATTATGATGTTGAAGACAACTTCTAGGCTGCAAAGTACAATCACTAGGACAAAATCTTTAAACAGTACAATGAACATTAGGTTTACAGCTCTAATTTCTAGTCATGGCTATCAGTCACCTTTATCTGAAGAACTACAAAAGCTCATATAATTTCTTAAGACTTATTCTTACTGAATGTTTTCACTAATGAAAAGTATGTAACAAGAATATGGTCCTAAAATAGATATTCCATAGTTAATAATAAAATAATAAATATACAGTATGAAAAGAAAATTCTAAGCCAACTGTGTATAGCAATTTCCTTCAAGAAACATTTTTATTCTTCTTGCATTTGAAATTATAATTTCAACTATAAATTATATGTAAGTATTGCACTATCTCTTTTCTTCATCACATTATAAAGAGTTTCTTAGGATCAGTACATGTTTACTAAAAATCTGTTTTAGAAAACACATTTTAAAAAAATCTCTAATGGCGAATCAATTGAATTTAAAATACTGCTTATAAAATTAATAGTAACACAACTGTACAGTGTTCTAAGTATTAAATAAATCAAGCAGTGTGATTTTAATTTTCTTAAAAGACATTTTAACTGAAATGAAAATGAAGAGAAATCAAAACTGCCATAAATATTCAAAGTATTACAAAACAGCAATCAAACATTATAAGACTCCTAGTGGAAGTATGTAACAAACTTATGTGTATCATCCTGGGGTGGGAGTAGGGTTGGGTGGAGATTGGGGGAGGAAAAGGGGAATAGGATTCATAAAGCAGGCAGAATAAGATGAAACAAAAATAACTAACATGAACCATGAAAGACAACTGTTGAAGTTGTGTAGTGCGTACATATGAATTATTGTTTCTTGATTCTTGTATATTTATGATTTCCATGTTAAATAATTTAAAACACATATTGTAAAATAAGAGAATATACAGCATTTTTTGCTTGTTAGCAAGAGCCATTAAATAATTTTTCACAGGATCAACAATGAGTGTTCCATTTTATATAAGAATGTCATCAAAACCCCATCAATCTCATGCCTGATATATACACATCCAATGTATAATGTAAAAGGTACTGCACATTTTTCATAAATATATATATGTATATATACACACACATACACACTCCCTACACGGATTCTATATTGCATGCTGTCTAGAGAAAAGCCTACAAATTTCATCGTAGCATGCAGCAACCATAAAGAAAATATTATCGGCTAAGGGATATGTACTTTATTTATTAAAATGCTTTGGAATTACTCCCTGACCTTAAATTTAACAACTTCCTGAAGCTAAGACCTTATGTTACCAATGACCTAGTGCATATGGGAAACAGTGTAGGTACACTCTGTCACCTTTAGCAAACATTTTCCTCACCAAACTACTTAGAGGCCATCTGCTATACCCTGAAGCAACATCCTAGTTAGCTACTGCTACTGCCTTGCAAAATAAGTAACCAGGTTTATCATTTGCTAGAGTCATAACTACATAAATTTGAAATACTCTCCAATTTTACTTTACAAAATATTTACTTCTATTCCTGGGGATGTTTCCCATTTGTAAAAGAGTCATATTTCCTTTTAAAGGTATAATAATTCTAACAAAGATGACCTACAGAGAGGACTCAGAAGCAGAAACAGTGATAAAGACTATAACACCAAAAAAAAAAAAAAAAAAAGACTATTAACACTATGTCTCAAAATTTCAACACTTGTCACCATTTAAGAGTGTTAAGTCTATATACCTGAACCAACAAATTTAGGTAAATTTTATACTTCATCACAAAATAAAATTATTTTACTAAGTAATAACTCTTTATATCAGTGAAAGAAATAAGTATATCTGTAATCTTTAAGGTGAAATGATAGTCACAAATCAGGTCCTACCCTCAGGGTTTTTTTTTTTTTTTTTTTTGCCTCTTTATTTTTAGGAAATACAAACCCAAATTCATTCTGATTGAAATAACTGAGCATTTGCTGGAATGTCTCCTGATATCTACCATTTCAAACTTTAAAATACCAAAACAATTTTATTTTTTTGAGAGAGAGATGGAGGGGGAGGGGGAGGGACAGGGGGAGGTAGGGAGAGAGAGAGAGGCTGAAGCAGGCTCCATGCCCAGGATGGAGCCCAACTTGGGGCTTGATCTCACAACCCTGATATTATGACCTGAGCTGAAATCAAGAGTCATTCTTTACTGACTAAGCCACCGAGGTGGCCCCCCCCGACAAAAATATTTTTAAATACATATTTTAAACCACAAATAAGCTCAAAAGGAAGAAAGGGTAAATATTCTCATGTCAAAATCAAACTATAACAGAGTGGGACTTGAAGCCAAGTAGTCTATGAAAATGTTGAGACAAAATTGGCTTAAAGGTTAAAGTTCAAATAAGCCGACATTCCCCTTTCTTAAATAGCAACCTGATAATCTCCAACCACCTGCTCAATGTCATAGCCATTCACAAGGCACCTGCCAAATTAGGTGAAAAAGTTAACTACCTAAGATCTTCAAAAGAGATTCAAATAAGTGATAAGAGAGTTTGGGATTAAATCAATAAAAAATATACAAAAAACTAAGCCACAAAATAAATACAATAGCAAAAAGCTGTGCAAGGGAGAAAGAAGGGAAAATAATAAAAATAAAATAAGTGTGTTATGATTAGCATCTACATGACCATAATAATGTAAACACTGTATATCTTTCTAAATAATTATAATATAACTATATTAGAAGCTTGAGAAAACAGAGAGTGAAGGTGTGTGTACCAGGGGCCGAAGTATCAGAGACCTATCCCCTTATAGTAGTTACTTGGATTGGCTCTCCCAACTTTCACCCTTCGTTTCCATTCGGAAGAGGTAAACAGCTAAAAATTACATTCTATAGTCTCTTTGCAGCTCATGGTCTGAACGTAAAAAAAGATTTTACCAAGTAGATGTACTCCAGCCAGACATGGAAGGAGAAAGTAGGATAGAGGTCATCGGTCTGCTTTCAGCATGTAAAGTCAGCAAGACATGAATATTTCCAGTGGCAGAGATTCTGAGGTCTAATGTCTAGTATGAACCTCCTGGTATGACAGACAGCTGTGGTGGTCACAGCAGCAGCTCATTGACCTCTAGACTGCAACAATTATATCATGACCGTAAATCATGGTCTAGAGATAGTCTCTGACTTCTGTTCTAGTACTTGGAATAATTTTATAAGCTACAATTCCCTATAATAAAGGCCCTTTCTGCTTGGAATACCTAGGGTGTGTGTGTGTGTGTGTGTGCGTGTGTGTGCATGTGTGTGTTTCTGCCCTAGAACATGACTGATAAACATCTTCCCTACCTTTGACAGCTTCAGGAAGTCTTGGAATTGTGATAAGACTGGGGTAAGGGAATCAAGAAGTAGCAATATTAACATGTTATACAGAAATATGGAAGTATATTTCAAAAGAACTGGACAAAAGATTTTATAACAAATCTTATAGAAATCTGACTCCTAAGTAAAAGGCAAATACACTATTCTGGAGATGCATAGGGATGATAGTTGTATAACAATGTGAATGCACTTAATGACATTTAACTATACACTTAAAAATTGTTAAAATCTTAGGTACATTTTACTACAATATAAAAAACACTGGCATGTTTTAAGACATAAGAGTTTTTTATTGCTTCATGACATTGTATGATAAAAGTTTTTTATGATAAAGTTTTATAACAGTGATGCACTATAAACTAAGTATAAAAAGAATATCAGTTTAATAAGAAAACAAATTTCAGAGAATAGTCAAGATTATTTCCATTACTACTTTCTTTTTTAGCTGCCTGGATAAAATCATGCATACAAATTACCCTGACTCAACCCATATAGCTTCACATCATATCTATACTACAGTCCTTTTCATAACCTATAGTTAAAAATTGCGAGTTGTAGTAAACATATAAATATTTTCAACAGTACACTTAGGATTGAACCAAACCATTTTTAATTTTACCTTTAAAATCAACTTTGAGATATAATTTGCATCATGTAAAACTGCATCCATTTTAAGTGTACATTTGGTGAGTTTTGACTACCATCTAAAATGGTACAACAAAAAAACCACCATTAAAAAGTTGCCTAGGGATCCCTGGGTGGCTCAGTGGTTTAGCGCCTGCCTTTGACCCAGGGCACGATCCTGGAGTCCCAGGATCGAATCCCGAGTGGGGCTCCCTGCATGGAGCCTGCTTCTCCCTCTGCCTGTGTCTCTGCCTCTCTCTCTCTCACTATTTCTCTCTCTCATGAATAAATAAAATCTTTTAAAATTTTTTTTTAACAATTAAAAAAATAAAAAGTTGCCTCATGCCCCTTTGCAATAAGTCTACCCTACTCTTCAATCCTAGGCAATCACTAATCTGTCTTTCTTTACTATATAAATTAGATGCTACTTCCAGAGTTTTGTATAAATGGGCTCATACAACATATACTTGAGGAGTTCAGCTCCTGGCCAAAAACCAATCTGTGATTTTGTAAACCTAACTACAAGCAATTACAAAGCCTTCATCTGGCAGGCCTCACAGGAGAAGCTGCTCTCCCCACACTAGACTGCACAACCAATGTTTGCAGTCTCTAAAGGGGGTTGCAGTTAAGAACTCAAGCCCCCCTGGTTGGCCATGCTCTGAAGCACACCTGCATTCCTGGACATTCAGAGATGTCTTTATCTGGACCCATCCTCAGGAGACCTCCATAAAGGGCTGGGAAGATAAGGTACTTTTCTCCACTTTGGCTCAGTGAACAGTACTTTTCCACTACTAAGTCCTTTACTCTCTCCCTCCTCCCTGTGCTCCACCTCTACCCTCTGAACCTCCTATTGGCCAACTTGGGCCCATAAAATTACAGGAGTTTTTCATTTGGGGTTCCCTAGGCAGTGAGATGATACCTATGTCTGTGCTCATCCACCTGACCCTAAAATGGGTGCACCATTTCACGGTAAAAAATGGAACAGTGGGGAGGTTAGTGCTTTCTCCATTTAGTCTCTTGCTTATACTATCATACAAAGTGATGAAAGGCTTGACAGTTAATTTCATTTCGGTTAATTTATTTACGATTTTATTTATTTATTCATGAGAGACACAGATAAGAGAGACATAGGGAGAGAGAAAAGCAGGCTCCCTGCAGTGAGCCTGATGTGGTACTTGATCCCAGGACCCTGGGATCATGACTTGAGTCAAAGGCAGACAGTCAACCACTGAGCCACTCAGGTGTCCCAGCTTATTGTTTTAAACTGCAACTCTGGCACCTAGTCAATCAGCTTTCTCCAGCTCATCTGAGCTCCTGACAATATTCTTCTGTATCTGAATGCTTTCTTTCATTTCGCATAAACTTTTGAAATTCATTGATGTTGTATTAAAGAGTAGTTCCTTCCTATTGCTCAGTAATACTCTATTGTATTGTGTGAACATACTGCAATTTGTTTATCCATTCACCTATTAACAATATTTGGGTTGTTTCTAATTGTTGACTGCTATGAATAAAACAGTAACAAATATGCTGGTACAAGCCTTTTTGTAGACATAGGTTTTCAATTCTCTCAGATAAATATCCAGAGTGGAACTGCTGGATCATACTAACTTTAAGATATAGCCAAACTGTTTCCTAAAGTGGTTATACTATTTTATACATCTACCAGCCATGTATGAGAGTTCCAGATGTTCCATGGTCTAACACTTGGTATGGACAGGTTTTTTATAAATGTAAACATGCAAACTTATATATATACACATATGTATGTTTTACTATTCATTGTAGCTGATACAGTACAAAATGGAAAAGACAAAAAAAAAGAATCTATTTTGCTTAATCAGGGTTTAAGATATAATTGACATATAAAATTAGTTACAGGTGTACAACATGATTCAATATTTGTATATATCATTACAAATGATCACAATGTCTAGTTAACATCTATCACCAAACATAGTTAAACTTTTTTTGTTGTGATAAAAATTTTAAGATCTAGGGATCCCTGGGTGGCTCAGCAGTTTAGCGCCTGCCCAAGGTGTGATCCTGGAGACCTGGATCGAGTCCCACATCAGGCTCCCTGCATGGAGCCTGCTTCTCCCTCTGCCTGTGTCTCTGCCTCTCTCTCTCTCTCTCTCTCTCTCTGTGTCTCTCATGAATAAATAAAGTCTTAAAAAAATTCTAAGATCTACTCTGTAACTTTCAAATATACAATACAGTATTACTAACTATAATCATGCTGTACATTATACCCCTTATTACAATCTTAATTTTAGTCATTTTCTTGTATATACAATTATAGCCTATGATTTTAATTTGCATATTGTTTAATGATGACACGCATCATTTCAAAGTGTATTGGTCCTTCATACATCTTTTTGTGTGACATGTTTGTTTAATGTTTTTAGCCATTTTTTTATTGAGTTGCTTGTCCTATTACTAGGTGGTAAGAATTCTTAATATATTCTGAAAACAAGTCCTTTGCCAGATATATGTATTGTAAATACTTTCTTTCAGTCTATATAGCTTGCCTGTTCATTTTAGTTGATGGTGTCATTTGGGGAAATATTTTTATCCTAATAAAGTCCAATTTATCATCTGCTTTTTTCTTTTGAGTTTAACATTCTTATGTTCTAAGAAATATTTACCAACTCTACGGTCACGACTCTTTTATGTTTTCTCCTACAAGTTTTAAGATTTTAGGCTTTCTATTTAGATCAATAATTGATTTCATATTTCGTATATAGTCATAAGACAAAGATCAGAGTTCACTTTTTTCCTGTTACTCTAGCACCATTTAAAAAGACTGTCTCTTGTGCTTTGAGAGAAAAGACATATACGTTGGCACTTATATGAAAATCAGTTGACTATATATGTCTATATTTGGGCTCTTTTTGTATTTCATGTCTATCTTTTCACTAATAACAAACTGCCTTCTTTACATGAGATTTCCAGTGTAAGTCTTGAAATTAGGTGGTGTAAGTCTTACAACTTTGTTATTCTTTTAAAGTATTACTTGGCTAGGTCCTGAGCATTTTCATATACATATTGGGGTTGACTTGTAAATTTCTTTTTCATTTTTAAAAAAATTTATTTATTTTGAGAGTGAGAGAAAGAGAGTGAGCGCATGAGCAAGCACGAATAGGGGAGGGGCAGAGGGAGAAGCAAGCAGGCTCTCCACTGAGCAAGGAGCCTGAGGAAGTCTCCATCCCAGGTCCCTACGGATCATGACCTAAGCTGAAGGCAGATGCTTAAATGACTGAACCACTGAGGCACCACTGTAAATTTCTTTTTAAAGAGCATGCTGGAATTTTTGATGGAGATAAATGAATTAAGAAGGAATGAAAAGTTTAACTAATCCATGAACATGGCACACCTCTTGTCTTCTTTAATTTCTATCAGCAATGTTTTACAGTTTTCCATGTAAAAGGTCTTCCACATATTTCACAAAGTTTACCCCCAGGATTTAATGCTTTATGATGCTACTGTAAATGTAAATGTAATTATTTTATTTCACTTTTTCAATGGTATTTGCTATATATAGAAATACAATTGATTTTTGTATTGGACTTTGAATCTTACAACCTCCACTAAATTCTCTTATAAGGTCTACTCATTTTATTATAGAGGCTTTAGGATTTGCTACATATATGGTTATGTTATTTGCTAATAAAGACATTATTTCTTTCTTCCCAGTACATATGCTTTTATTTCTATAAGGCCAAGTAATTAAGACAGTGTGATACTGGTATAAGGATAATAAAGAGTACAGAAATAGACCCTTACCATACACCTGCACTTACGCACACACCTGACTTATAGAAAATAGTCCACAGTAGTGAAGAAAAGCTAATCTTTTCAAAAAATGATGCAGGATCAAGTGGATATCCAAGCAGAAAAAATTACCCTCAATCCCGACTTCATACTATGCCAAAAAATTAATCTGAGCTGATCACAGATCTAAAAGTAGATTTTTTTTAAAGATTTATTTTAGAGAGAGAGCACATCAAAGAGTGAGAGAGTGCGTGTGGACACAGGGACAGAAGGAGAGAGAGAATGTCAAGCCGACTCCCTGCTGAGGGCAGAGCCTGAGGCAGGGCTCCATCTCAAGATCCTGGGATCATGACCTGAGCCAAGTCAAAAGTCAGCTTAACCAACAGAGCCACCCAGGCACCCCTCAAAGTAGAATGTAAAGCAATCAATTTTCTAAAAGAAAACAAAGAAGAATATCTAAATGATCTTGGGATGAGCAAAGATTTCTTAAAAAGTATACATAAAACACCAATTATAAATAATTGACAAATTAGACCAATAAAATTAAGATTTTTCCCTTCATCAAAAGATGTCATTACGAGAATGAAAGGCAAGCAAAACACTAGAAAAAATTTGCAACATATTTAATGGTAACAGACTCATATTCAAAAAAATATTTTTAAAACCTCCTACAAATCTATACAGGAAAGACAATGCTTTTGTTGTTGTTGTTAATGGAAAAATAAGCAGAACATCCATTTGACAAAAGAGTTAAAAAAAAAAAAAAAGGTTTATAGGCATGTAAGGGTTCCCAGAATTACTGGTCATCAGAGGAGTATAAATTAAAGCCAAATTAGATATCACACATCCCACATACATCAGTGTGGCCATAAACTAAAAGCTCTAACAAAGCAAATTGGAAGAGATGTGAAACAATAGGAATTCTTTTGCATTCTACTCATGTGACATAAAATTTGACTAATAAAACCTAACTAAAACTCAAAGCCAGGCCCAATCTGTGAAATTTTTGGAAATAACGTGCTAGAAACACCAAGGACATCCTTAATCTTTGAAAAATATTTTAGTCTTCCTTATTATGTCTCCCTAGATAGACACCCCAGACTAGTGGGATTATCTGGGTTTTGGCAAAACCACATCTTCCATTTAAAGATACTTCTAAGCCTATTAATAAAGTCAGGAAAAAGAAATCTGAATATGAGTAAGGCCCTCAGCCAAAATAATCAATAGAAGATTTACAAAGGATTGTCTCCCAGGCAGTGCCTTTAGGTCCTAGAGTCTAGAACATTATGATCTCAGTGCTCAAACTATTTTAGGAGTATCTTTAATGCTGACACATGAAGAAAGATAGGAGCCTTGGACAGAAACTGATTATTACACCTTAAAAACTCTCAGGAGATCACTAGAGATTGAAAGCTTCCTGATGCAAATGTTAAATGTAGACTTTTTAAAAGACTACTGTCATTTTGTTATTGGGTATTGGTAAAAAGTACACTTATCATCAAAGGTCATCAAATAATCCCAAGGTAAGACATACTCATGTCCTAGATGCTGTAAAGAATCATTCAAATAAGAGAAGGCTGCTCAAGAGAGCTTACTGATAACAGAAATGTCAGGTGGAAGAGTGTACTACTCTGGGGGTAAGTTCAGGAGGAGTTCACTGTCTTCACATACAGGACATTTTTTAAGCACTGACATAAATGTTCTCCCAGGATCTCCCAGTTTGGATTGCTGTACACAATGTGAACCCTATGATTCTCAGCCAAAGCAAAATATACCACTTGTTTCAACAATGCAAGTTCCCTGTGAAAGCCATTTTTCTCTATCCAACTCCAAGATCAGAGATACCATGTTTTTAGGCTGAAATGTGGTATAGTGGGAGTATTTATTTATTAAAAAGATTTTTTTTACTTATTTGAGAGAGAGAGAGTGTGCAAGAGTGGGGGTAGGGGCAGAGGGAGAAGCAGACCCCTGCTGAGCAGGGAGCCTAAAGGACTCTGGGATCATGACCTGAGTCTCAGACATTTAACTGATTGAGCCACCCAGGTGCCCTAGTGGGAGTATTTAAACAGCAAAAAAAAACAAAACAAAAACAAAAACAAAACAAAAAAAAACAACAGAAGCAACAACGGTTTTTTAGTTTTGTTTTTTTGTCAGTCAATCCCTTACTGTTACTAGCATACCATTGCCTACTTCAGAGTTGCAATGTTTTTCAAAATCAGCCATATGAGGCCTGCAGATAGTAAAACCATAGTAGAAGGTAGAAAAGAAAAATCTGTAAAATGGGTATCTGAGGTAAGATCTGAATATTCACAGAATCTTAGGTCATTCTAGTACAGTATGGCAAAAGACCCTGGATTATTGGGCAATAAAAACACTCCCTTAAAGAGTCTCCAGGTACCTCTATGAAACTTTACCAAAAGTGTACAGTGCTAGCTTAGAGGGGGGTTGGGATGCTGAGGCAAATGCCCCAGACCTCTAGCACTAGCCAATTCATAGAATGAAGGATCACTGGATCACACAAGTAATACAAAGATAGAACAAATGATATTATTTGCCTTGCACTGCATAAAACTGTATTAAAAATCAGTAGGAGGAACGACAGCAATACGGCAGATGAGAAAGCTCCAAGCTCTTATTACCCAAAAGAAACATCAAAAAGATCCAGCAGGAACTGTCTGAACAAATTTTGTTGAACTTTGGGAAACAGTCAAAAGTTATCAGCAACCAACCAAACACCCAATCAAGAAAAAGCCATCTTCAAAATGGTGGGAGAGTTTTGAGGCACTTTCTCCTTACTATTCCACCATTCATTCTCACCGCCCAATGGAGGTCTTTTTCTTAAAGCTGTAATAGCTTGGTTCCCAGCTTCCTTCTTCTACTAGAGGACAGCAGAGAAGACCTGATATGCAAATTATTGTACATAATCTGTAATAATCTCCCTGGGGGATACCTTAAAGACTGATGCAAGGCAGCTGCCTGTGTATCACCTCACCTGGAACTCAGCTAGGTAATGGAGCAAACAGTACTTATAAGAGCTGCAAGTTAACTATGGACCCATTGACACTGAGAATGGGAGACATACAAGAGACGGTCTAAAGCCTGGAAGAGAAGTTTAGGTAAGACTCAAAAATTAAGACAGGCAAAGCAGCTAAGCATATAAGGGAATTTAAAAAGCTACCTACAGGGGTACTTGGGTGGCTCAGTGGTTGAGCATCTGCCTTCGGCTCAGGGCATGATGCCAGGGTCCTGGGAAGGAGTCCCACATCCGGCTCTCCACAGGGAGCCTGCTTCTCCTTCTGTCTATGTCTCTGCCTCTTTCTGTGTCTCTCATGAATAAATAAATAAAATCTTAGAAAGAAAGAAGAAAAAAAAAGAAACAAACTGACAACAGGGACCCAAACATTGATACCTGTAAGTGAATGTTCATAACACTATTCACATAGCCAAAAAGTGGAAACAAACCAAGTGTCATCTGAATGGCAAACAAAATGTGTTACATATACATGGAATGGAGTATTATTCAACCTTAAAAAGAAGAAAATTCTGACACATGCTACAACATGAAGGAACCTGAGGACATTATGCTAAGTAAGATACATCAGACACAAAAGGACAAATACTGTATAATTCCACCTATATGAGGTACCTGGAACAGGCAAATTCAGAGACAGAAAGAATAGAGCTTACCAGGGGTTGGGGAAGAAGAGAATGGGGAGCTGTTATTTAATGGATACAGAGTTTCTATTTGGGATAATGATATATTCTGGAAATGGGGAGTAGTATCAGTTACATAGCACTGTAAATGTACTAAATGCCACTGAACTGTCCACTTAAAAATGACCAGAATGCTAAATTATATGTTACGTATATTTTACCACATACATAAACACACCCCCATAGAATGAATGGATGTTATCTGTGATTAAGGAATAGTCCTCTAATTATAAAATATACACACACAGAGTCAACATTAATGGCCTGAAAATGGTCTTAGACCTACTGTTCCCAGATTAGGGGCCAAGGTATCCAAACACTACAACAAAAACTGAGGAGTTCCATGCATATTTTAAATTTTCAAAGGAAATAGCAACATCTGTTGAATATCCTGTGAACTACTAGTTCAAGGAGGTTCATTGTTAGAACATTAGATCTCACTACATTCTTTGCAATGATTTTGTATCTTTGTATTGCTGGGTCAAAAGCAAATACCATGCAAAAATCACTGTGGAGGAACAGAAAGAACAGCTTAGAAGCACCATGAAAATATTTCTAAGACATTAGAGACCTCAAAAAAAAAAAATTAAGGGAACTTCTGCTTTAAGAATTCAGCAAATAGAGATGCCTAGGTGGCTCAGTGGTTGAATGTCTGCCTTAGGCTCAGGGTGTGATCCGGGATCCCAGGATCAAGTCCTACATTGGACTCCATGGGGAGCCTGCTTCTCCCTCTGCCTACGTCTCTGCCTCTGTGTGTGTGTGTCTCTCATGAATAAATAAAATCTTTAAAAACAAAAATAAAAACAAATTCAGCAAGTAGGGGTGTCTAGCTGGCTCAGTTGGTAGAGTACACACCTCTTGATCACAGGGTCATGAGTACAAGCCCCACCCAGGGTGTAGAGTCTATTTAAAAAAAAAAAAAATCAGCAAGTTGACCATATTAGACCTCTACCAGTTCTGTAGGGACCTAACAAATGAGTAGTGACTAGAGTTGACACCTATTGTATTCTAGGCTTTGCTTATACTTTAATGGAAGCAATCGCCAAGAATTCAATTAAAGGAACAGAGAATCACTTATCAGTTTGAACCACCTGGATAGGTTTCCTCTAATTTCTACCTATTTACAGAAATGGGCAAGGAAATAAAATATCATCACCCTCAAAGTAATGATCTCATTAAAAACTGGAATGGGCAGTTAAAATACTTGTTACCTGGGACGCCTGGGTGGCTCAGGCCTTTGGCTCAGGCCTTTGGCTCAGGGCATGATTCTGGAGTTCCAGATATCTAGTCCCACATCAGGCTCCCTGCAGCGAGCCTGCTTCTCCCTCTGCCTATGTCTCTGCCTCTCTCTATATCTCTTATAAATAAATAAGTAAAATCTTAAAATAAAATAAAATAAAATAAAATAAAATAAAATAAAATAAAATAAAATAAAATATCTGTTACTTAAATGATGGGTGATAAGGGCATCAAGGCCTCGCTAACTTGATCGGGGCACTATATTCTAAAATTAAATATGAGAGGAAGTAAGAGGGAAATCCACTGGATAAGTTTCTAGGAACCAGATGGCAGTGAGGGGGTGGACGTGATGCACTTCACAATTTTATTCTTCCCACTTAACAAATTTTTCTCAGATATGCCAACAAAAGGACAGCAGTCCCAGCAGGGAGGTACTGCTGCACAAGACAAGTTATCCATAACACACAATTCGTACCTATTTCCAAAGGAAACTTTGGAGTGGCTCATGATTTCATCCACAAAGCTAAATTAATATTAACTAAAAGTACTACTTAATCACCAAAAAGAGACAGTCCTGTAATTCTTGATTCATCAAATTATATAAAATTCTCCTGGTTAAAAACAAAAGCAAAGGTCTCAGCAAGGCTGTTTTAACTGTTTGCCATATGAATAGGCAGCATGGCCAAATCAGAGCATTCCACTGGGGGGAGGAAAAGTACAGGTTAAAATAGTAATACTTGGAAACAGAAATAAACAATAGCCAATAGTAAGAGAGTGGAGAAATGGGCTATGACACAAGAAATGATGCTATTAATTCTTTTCCCGCGAGAACTTCTTAGAGCAAGAAAATAAGAATGAATATAGCTGGAAGAAAGCTACTGACCCATAAACCGTAGCATATGAAAACTGAGCAAATGCTGACTTACGACAACAGCCTGAGTGATGTAGAGAGAAGATATCAAGGAAAATCCTCTTAATGATTCATCTAAAAGGTGGTAAATTAGAATTGTCATTTGAGTCACATTTGTGTTGGTTATGTTTATTATGATGGTTCCTTTGTAGTGCTTAACAATGGTTCTAGGGATCCCTGGGTGGCGCAGCGGTTTAGCGCCTGCCTTTGGCCCAGGGCGCGATCCTGGAGACCCGGGATCGAATCCCACGTCGGGCTCCCGGTGCATGGAGCCTGCTTCTCCCTCTGCCTGTGTCTCTGCCTCTCTCTCTCTGTGTGTGTGACTATCATAAATATAAATAAAAATTAAAAAAAAAGTTTAAAAAAAAAAACAATGGTTCTACCTTTGATTCAGGTGGGATGACTGTAGCAGGTAGTAGTCAGTATACTGTATTGCCACCAATCAAGGTCACTCCTTCCTGACAAAGTTACTGGGGTAGGAGGTCAAAATTATTGCTGCAGCTTATTCACTGTGTAAAAAGTCTTCTGCTTTGGTCTTTTGATTATAAAAGGCATGAATGGAAATGGAACAGCATTCATGGGCTAAGAACAGTCTCTAAAAGACTGAATGATACAATATGGTGGCTACACATCATGAATAGATTCACCCCCAGAATTCAGAAAAGGGCTGCTGTAGTAAATCTGTGGCTTACACAGACTGAACTTAATCTGAAATATACCTAATTGACTATCCTTGGGGCACAAAACACTTGGGCGTGTACATTATATTTAAATTACACTCAGGCCACAAATACTCAATGCCAACAGGATTTGTGGTAGCTCTGTCAACACTAGCCCCAACAGTCAAGAAGCAACTGAAGAGGCCCTACTAGGAATGGATTCAGATTATTGAACCAAACCCAAATGGTGTTCCAAGAAGCACTTCATCAGGATGAAATGCTTGTCACCAAATAGGAACACTAGAGGGTGCTCTCTTCTAGAAGACTGGTCAAGACTGGCAGTCAGGAAAGATAACTATGCAAGAGTGAACCCAATGCCTCACTAAGCTAGTAAAACAATATACACCTCCACTACACTGAAGAAGATATACCTATACTCAGAAAGGACTAGTGAATATTTTAATAATGGGGTCTGTAGTTTTAAACTGGCCATAGATTTTAATCTTTCTGCCAGGATGGCATGATGTAACATTGGGATTATAGATTCATAAGAAGAATTAAATGAAAATCAAACTTACTTGATCTCCAGGATAAAAAATATTAGGGCAGCTAAAGGAAATACTCTAAAAGAAAAGATAAAAATTAGACTGAAATGCTAGACATTATCTAAAGGTCACTCTATAAAGTAAATGGCTAAATGAAGTTTGATATATCCATATCCATGTGGTATAATTAACAGCAGAACCATGACCAATATTTTCTGAGTGCCTATTACATACTAAGTAACGTACTAATATAAAACATATTTTATAAACCATTCACTAAATGAGGTAAATCAATACGGAATGACATAAAAAGATATCCTACAATTTACTAAAAAAAATGAAAGAAGTATCAGGAAAATATGTATAGCATAACTGCATATACATTTAAAAAAATGAAAACTGCATGTATTTTGACATCTGGATGTGTGTTTTTATAAATGGATACATGGAAATGAGGCTGGTAAAATACCCAGCTACTTTTAACAACAGTTAACACAAAAGAGACAAAGGAGATTGAGGGTAGGGTAAAATGGAAAACATTTAATATCTACCAAATCTGGGTAAGCTCAATAAGATTATTCTCTGTTTTTTTTTTTCTGGATACTTGATGCATTTCATAACATAAACAAGATGGTATTAACAGAGATACACGAGTAAATGTATAATAAGAAATGGTAGTTATTAATTGCAAAAAATAAAGTAAAGGCTTCTTAGGTGCTTGAGGTTCCATGGAAAACAAAAATGCTGATACCTTCATCTCCATTTCCTACCCCACATGAAATCTCAGAGGCCCAGCCTGCAGGAGATGGAATTAAGAGCAATATTGCCAAAGAAAATAGAAGTTTAAAAAGTTACACACTATAACTAGTATTGTAATTACATGTTAGAGAGATAGGCTACTGGGTTCCTGGTTGCTTAGCAATATTTAATGAAAATATTAGAGAATTCATAACTGATAGTTGCTAGATCTGACAGGCTATCTGTTACCATGCACAAGAACTTCTGATAGTGTTCTGATAGTGAGTTTTTCATTATTTTAAACATGCTAAATTCCTTCTAATTCATTATGACAATGATCCAGCTTATACCATTTTCATATTAAGAAAAATATAAAATACTGCTAATTCTCTGTGTAGTAAACGGATTTCATTGATAATTCCTTAATAACTTGCTTTTTTTTTCTTTTTTTAAAGATTTATTTATTTGAGAGAGAGAGTGTGTGTGTGCACACACAAGAGCACACGAGTAGAGCACAAGCTGGGGGTCAGGGGCAGAGGAAGAGGAAGAGGGAGAAGCAGATTCCCAGGACCCTGGGATCGTGACCTGAGCTGAAGGCAGACGCTTAACCACACAGGCACCCCAATAACTTGCCCTTTTACAAAAAAATGTATTACTGGGTTTTTTCTAAATTACCATAATATTTTCAGAATCATTTCTTAAGAAACTGACAGACCATAAAGAGAAACAAAGAACAAAAATTTAAGCCGAAGTATTAATAGTCAGTGGTAAAGTGAAATCTATTAAGAGTTCTATCATCTTTTACAATGTATGTGTATATAAAAACATCACATTGCACACCTTAAAAAACATTCACATGTACAACCTAAATATATACAATATTTATGAGTCAACCATATATCAGTAAAGCTGCTGCAAATGTAATTTACAACACAGTAAAGCAAAACTGGAAAAAGAGAGTTCTCACATAAAAAGTTAATTTGAGTTGATCCCAATAATATAACAAACGAGGTCTTTGGACTAACCTTGAATACAACAACAAAATACCTGATAAAACATAAATAAAAAGAAGAACCTATGATCCGAAAAGAAATTTTTAGGCTCATAAATAGCTAAAGCAAGAATTCAGAGGGGAAACTACAGTAAATGCTATGGTACATAACCCAAGTCTCTTTCAGTATCACGGCTATATTCCCTCAATGTGGTTAAGAGTACGGCTGCCAAAGGCTCTCAGCTACGTCCTTTACTAGGACCAGCCCTCAGACAAAAAGAGCCACCTCACCCAGAATCATGCCTCCTCCTTCAGAGTGGCCTGCATGCAGCGTGAGGGTCCATTTGGGTGTATAAAATCCAACTCCCTTCCTCAAGATGAGACATCTCTAAAGGACAAAAAGATTGACTGAAATCTTTCTGCTATTGACTGCAGTTCAACTTCTCCTGCTTACTCCTGCTTCTCTCCATCCTCATGTTGTTTGTGAGAGAATTCCTCCAGCATTCCTCCTACACATCAACCTCAAAAAGTCTCAAAGTTTCATAGGGATTTTAACCTATGAAACAAGCTAAGCACAGAATCTGCTTTAGTCTATGGCTGTTAGCCAAACATAAGTAACTGAGCTACTGATTTTCCTGTCCTTTTGAGGACCTATAAAAGATAAATCCCAGAATGTAACTCAAGGCAGAAGATACTAGGAACATTGCTTCCATTGAGCTGTGAACCCAAGTGTTACAAAGGTACCAAAAAATGCAAAGATATCAAAGAAATAAACTTAACCCATCACTCCCACTTAGAAGACTACAGGGAAATCCTCTGTGGTATTGATCAGAGCAGTAAAAAGGATCCTTAAGAAATTTTCACCACAAGCCAGGCCTTTCAAAGGTCTGCAACTCAAATTCACATCAGCTAGATGGTCCAAAAAAGGTCAAATACTGGACTTAGTTTCAAATAGAGCCAGAATGGTAGGTTCTTTGGCACCTGGAATAAGTAAAAGCAAATCTTCTCTTCAGAAAGGTATCTTCATTTCAGGAATTCGAGTCCCACACACACCACAGAAATCTTTTAAAATATACTAAGTAGCACACAGTCAAAAATACCCGAACACACAAATAAGTAATGAACTTAAATGAAAAAAACACCATTTAAAAAAAGGGACTGCACAAACCACAAGTACTTTGGTCTTTGAGGTTGTTATCAGTACAAATCACAAAACCATCCATATTATACTTTAAAAAATCAGAACAGGTTTGAAATATATGCAGAGAACAGGGAGCAATACAAAGTGAACTGTGAATTAACATATATGAATGGGAATAAATGAAGATTCTATAAATAAAACATAACAAATCAATGTATAATTTAATGTGAGATAACTTCCAGTTATGCCAACAGAGTGAAGTGGTTAAATGAACCTTCTTACAGGTAATAATTATGAGATCTAGGCAAAATTAAGTTAATGGAAAGCATCTCAGCAGAGAAAAAAAGACAAGAGAGGCACCTGGGTGACTCAGACAGTTGAGCATCTGACTCTTGATTTCGACTCAGATCATGATCTCAGGGTCCTGGGATTGAGCCCTGCAACAGGCATCTAATTTTTCTTGAAAAACTGGAACTTCAAGAAAAAAATTCCCCAAACCCCACAACTCCATCAAGAGAACACTGATCACAGCTGGCTCGAGATGGCAGAGAACAGAGTCAGAACCAGAAGATTAGGTGGAAATACTAGGGTAAGACTCTGAAGTAAGAGAATCAAAGAGTCAGTAAAATCCAAAATCTGAGTATAAACACTACCAAATCTTTGGTGGACCACAAAACTGGGCATGCTCAGGGGACAAACAAGCAAAAAACAACATACCAGAAGCAGTCTACCCTTGAAAGACAGAGCTGAAATGGGTGAGATTTATGAATCTGCTGCTTTATTAATTGAATGTGTTCCCCAAACAACAGAAGTAAGGGCAGCAAAGAACTGAGGCCTAAGGTATGAGAGAACAGAGTTCAACACATGTAGAGGAGTGGAAATTAATGCAAAGATCCCTAGAAACAAAGAAGATACAAAATCTATAAGCTTCTAAATCTGATTATAAGTGCTACCCAAATCCTTGGCTGATCATCAAACTATACAGGCATACCAGAGAATGAGGCTCAAAAAAGCAGCATATGAAAGATTAAAAACTAAGCAGAAGGCAGTTAATGCAAGGTTGGAAAACCAAGGCTTATAATTTGTTTATACAACTTAACTGTCTCTCAAGAAAAAACAAGAACCTTTAAAAGAATAAAACAGGGGTGCTTCGCTGGGTCAGTCAGTAGAGCATGTGACTCTTGATCCTAGGGTCATCATGAGTTCAAGTCCTGTGTTGGTTGTGGAACTTTCTTGAAATAAAAATCAAAAGAAAAGAAAAGAAAGAAAAGAAAAGAAAAGAAAAGAGAAAAGAAGAGAAAAGAAAAGAAAAGAAAAGAAAGAAAAGGAGAAGAAAGAAAGAAAGAAAGAAAGAAACAAACAAACAAACAAACAAACAAACAGAATTTTTGGACATGAAAATAAACAGTACCCAAAGCATATAAAAACTACAAATCCACAGGCCCAGGAAGTTCAAAAAACTCCAAGCATTTAGAAACGACACCAAAAGCATGATCCATAAAGGAAAAAAATGATAAAGTGGATCTTATCAAAATTTACAACTTTTGCTCCGTCAGTGAACTGCCAAGTTTATTAAAAGACAAGTTACACACTGGGAAAAAATACAGAGAAATTGCTACCTGGCAAAGGACTTGTATCCAAAATATAACAAGAACTATCAAAACAACAATAAAAATGGACTTGAACATGAACTTGAATAGGCACTCATCTAAAGAGAATATAGAGATGGCAAACCAGGTATATGCAAGTAGTTCAACATAATGAGTAATTAGTGAAATAGTAACTATGACCATGATGAGAGAACTACTATACACATTTGGAAGACTGAAATTAAACAGTCCTGACAATATCAAGCGCTGATGAGGATGAGGAACAACTAGAATTCTCACACATTGCTAGTGGACGTGCAAAAACAATACAGTCACTCTGGGAAATGGTTTGACTGTTTCTTTTTTTTTTTTTTTTTTGGTTTTTTTTTTTTTTTTGGTTTGACTGTTTCTTACCAAGTTAAACATATACTCAGCATCTGACACAATAATCTCATTGCTGGGTAATTTCCCTAAATGTGAAAACTCATGTCCGCCCAATAATCTGCAGCCCAAAACTCAAAACAACTATATTAGCCTTCAACCCATGAATGGTAAACAAACTGCTATACATATATACATACATATTATAAATGGCACATTACTTAGCAATAAAAAAAGAAGAAACTTGATCCAACAACTTGGATGAATCTCAAAGATTAAGCTGAGTGAAAGCTGCCAGCTTCAAAAAACTGCACATATATGATTCCATTTATATAACCTCTTGGAATGACATGACCATAGTGATGAGCAAGAGATCGGAGCTTGCCAAGGAGAGTAAGTGGAGGGAACACACAACTAAAATAAATAGCACCAAGGTGTTTTTCAAGGTGACAGAAAACTTCTCTATATTCTGGTTACAGGAGTAGTTACGTTAATCTTTACATGCGTTAAAATTCATAAAACTGTACACCAAAGTTCAGAGCAGCATTATTGCAATAGCGAAAAGATGGGAAAAATCTTACTATCCATGGATAGACAAAATGTGGCAAGCAGATACAATGGAATATTTAGCCTGAAAAAGGAAATTTTTATAGATGCTACAACATGGATGAACCTTAAAAATATTATGCTAAGTGAAATTAAGCCAGACACAAAAGGATAAATATTGTATGATTCCACTTAGATGAGGTCAAATGCATAAAGAAAGTCAAATTCGGGGCAGCCTGGGTGGCTCAGCGGTTTAGCGCCGCCTTCAGCCCAGGGCCTGATCCTGGAGACTCCGGATGGAGTCCCACACTGGGCTCCCTGCATGGAGGCTGCTTCTCCCTCTGCCTGTGTCTCTGCCTCTCTCTGTGTCTCTCATGAATGAATGAATGAATGAATGAATGAATGAATGAATGAATAAATAAATAAATCAATGAAAGAAAGAAAGAAAGAAAGAAAGAAGAAAGAAAGAAAGAAAGAAAGAAAGTCAAATTATTTTTTTAAAAAAAGTAAGAATAGGGGGCATTTGAGTGGCTTAGTGGTTGAACATCTCCTTTTGGCTCAGGTTGTTACCCTGGGATCCTGGGACTGAGTCCCCAGAGGGAGCCTGCTTCTCCTTCTGTCTATGTCTCTGCCTCTGCCTCTCTTTGTGTGTCTCTCATGAATAAATAAAATATCAAAAAAAAAAAAGAAAGTCAGAATAGTCAAATTCATAAAGAAAGAAAGTAGAACAGTTGTTACCCAGTGCTGAAGAAAGGAAGAGTAGGGAGTTGTTTAATGGGTACAAAGTTTCTATTTGGAATACATAAAAAAATTATAGAGATGGAAAGTGATACTGGTGTACGACAATGTGAACGTAGGTAATGCCACAAAATTGTACACTTAACAAACTGTTAACAATAAAATGTTATCTATACTGTATCACTACATAAAATATTCATAGGGACATATAGCAAATGAAAAAGAAGTCAATCTATGTAATTCAAAATGCAAAATTAAAAAGAAAGTGATTAGATTTTTAAAAATTCATCTACATGTTTACAACAGACTCATCTAAAGTGAAAAAAAAATCAGGGATGCATGGGTGGCTCAGTCAGTTAAGAGTTCAGCTCTTGGTTTCAGTTCAGGTCTTGATCTCAGGTTTGTGGGGTCAAGCTCAGTATCAGGGTCCATCTTCAGCAAGGGAGTCTGTTTCAGACTGTCTCTCCCTCTCTCCCTCTGCCATTCCCCCTACTCATGTATATGTGTGTGTGCACACATGCACTCTCTCTCTCACCCTAAAATAAAATCTTTTAAAATAAATAAAATAATCAGAAAAGTTGAACAAAAAAGGATGTAAACAGATATACCATACAAATATTAAGCAAAAGCATTAAATTATATCAATGTGAGGCAAAACAGATTTTAAGGCAGAGGAAGAATTACTTTATAATGATAAAAGTTTCAATTCACAAGGAAA
This sequence comes from Nyctereutes procyonoides, assembly GCF_905146905.1. Lineage (NCBI taxonomy): Eukaryota > Metazoa > Chordata > Mammalia > Carnivora > Canidae > Nyctereutes > Nyctereutes procyonoides. The sequence continues at coordinate 10,584,152 of NW_026575145.1, forward strand.
ATACAAAAATTTTGAATGTTTACAAGCCTAGTAACATAGGCTCTACTACACATGTATAGCTGAAACCAACAAAACCTTGAGAAAATGGATTATTCAAAATGATGGAATAAAACAAAAAACTTGGTAAGAATATAGATGATTTATACAATACCATTAACAATCTTGATCTAACAAATCTGAATATAAATTAATGTTCTACCCAACATCCAGAATATACACTCTTTTTAAGCACATACAATATTACAATATAGACCAGGTTCTGGGATACAAAGTAAAATCAAATTTCAAAGAATTAAAACTTGATGGAGCATCTTCTGACTTTACAATGTAAAGTCAAAAATTGATAAAAAGAAAACTGTCACTCAGAAATTAAAATTCCCATATATTCAGAAATTAAGGTTCCTATATGCTTAGAAATTAATGTCAATGAAAAAAATACATTTTTTGTTTTTGTTTTTGTTTTTTTTTAATTTTTAGAGAGGGAGGGAGAGGAAGAGGGAGAGGGAGAGAAAATCTTAAGCAGGCTCCATGCCTAGCTCAGAGCCTGATGCAGGGCTTGATCTCATGACCCTGAGATCATGACCTGAACTGAAATCAAGAGTTTGACATTTAACCAATCAAACCACCCAGGTACCCCACAAGTCAATGAAAAAATCTTGAAGACAAATGGAAATAATTTTGAATTCTACAGTAACAAATTCCACAAAGCAAAACTTGTGAGATGCAGCTAAAGTCCTACGTGGAGGCAAATTTATATCCTTAAATACATATATTAGTAAAGCAAATTAAAAATTAATGAGCTAAGCATCCATCATAAGAAATCAGATCCAAAGTAAAATACACCCAAAGAGATTAGAAGGGAAAAAAATTAAGAGACATTAATTAAATAGGAAAGTAAACACACCACTGAGAGAATTATCAAAGCCAAAAGTTTGTTCTTTGAAAAGACTGAAAAAGTGACAAACTCTGGGAAAACTGATCAAGAAGAAAAGAGAAAATACACGAACAATATCAAAAATAATAAGAGAATATTATTAACATCTTTATGACAATGTATTTGAAAATGGAGATGTAACAGAAACATTCCCAGAAATAAATATAACAACAAAACTGATTTAGTACACATAGATAACTTGAATAAGCCTACAATTTTCAAAGAATTAATCAGGAGTAAAAAATATTCCTAGGAAGTACCATATTCCAGAAATTATCATCACTCCAATCTTATTTGGAATTAATCCAATGTTACCTTAAAATCTCTAGAGTATAAAATAGCAAAATCTTTAGGATAGCAAAAATCTTGCTACCAAATCTATATAATAACATAAGAAGCAAATTTCATTAATGAACATAGATGTAAAAATCATAAAATATTAGCAAGCAGAAACCAGCATAAGAAAAGTAGTAATGTACTGTAACTAAATTGTGTGCTCTCATTATAGATTTATTCAGTATTTGAAAAGAAATTAATATATCCATTAAACTAACATTAAAAAAGAAAATCAAAAGATAGGCCAAAAAATCTACAGAGATGAAGCATCTTGATAAAATTCAACATGCATTTTGTAAAAAAACAAACAAACAAAAAAAACCTCTTTGCATTCTAACAATATAATAAATCTGATAACAGGTATCTTTAAAAAAGCAACGAACAAGAAAAATCCTCTAAGAATGGTAAAACATGACAATTCATTCCTTTGATGCTGGAACAAATCAGGAATCTTGGCTATTCACTCTTCTTTGAACGTAAATTTGAGGTCCTTGCATAAGCAGTACAGCAATGCAAAACCCCTTGGGAAAAAAAATATTAAACTTTACTGAGATATATAAAAGAAAATCTAAATAAAAGGAAATATTTACTGTGGTCACAGACTGGAAAACTCAAAATTATAAAACTGTCAGTTCTGTTCATGTTGAATGTAGGCAAGCCCTCTGGAATTCAGGAGCAGAGTTGGTGAGTATAGATAGCAATCTATGAGGGCCACTAAAATATTACTTGAATAGATTCAAAGTATGATGTCAGTTAACTGAGGCTTCTATATGTCACTCTTAACTGGAAGTTTAAAAGCATTCCTCAACAATATCCACTACACATGTAGTTGCGACGAATTAAAATTCAGAGAACAATCCACTGCACTCCTCCGGCAACTTATTATCTAAATTTGAAACTTATATATGTGCTCTCCATGAAACTGTTTACAAGAGAAAATGAAAGCTATATAAAACTGAATTTTTTTTGCAAAATTTGTTCAGAAATGTTTTCCTCAACCTGTGAGAGAAAATAATAAGTTTCTGCATAATAATTTTAAGATAATAAAATCAGTTTCTTCCTATCCCCACTAAATAAAGGTTTGACAAATATTTACAGGTTTAAAGGGACTATTCACTTGTCTCTGTCCAGCTCTACCTATCGGAGTACTTGTCAGAGATTTTAATTATTTACCTATCTGTCCCTTCCAATTAAGACATGTGAATCAAAGGAGGCTTATAGTTCTCGTTGTGCCTGACTTACAATACTCAAGAAATCTGTGTTGAAAAAAAATGTGTGTTGAATTAATAAAATCCTGTGTTATAGATAAGGCTCTAAGAGAAGTTAATCAACCAGGTTATACACTCCAAACTAATAAGCAGTAAACTACTCATTTATTTATCAAGTATTTATTGTTCTAGGTCCTAGAATGTAGCATTATGACCTAGACCTGATTCCCTCTTGTTCTTTTTATAAAAGTAGGGAAAAAAATTCTTTAACCTCATTTTTTTAGTAATAAAATTTCTCTCACAGGATTATAGCTGAGAAGGAGAAACTTATTTGAGAGGACATCACTACTGAACTGGTTAGTAGTACACCAGTTTCGTAGACATGAAGACAATCCCTTGCTAGGTCAACATGAAGAGACCAAACTAGGAACCAAATTTCAAACTTCTGTCTAAAAAACAATTGAAGAAATCGTAAAATCTGGAATAACAGAAAGATATTACAGTAACTCAAAGGTTAAGACTGAGGGGCGCCTGAGTGGTTCAGTTGGTTAAGCGTTTGCCTTTGGCTCAGCTGGTAATCCTGGGGTGCTGGGACTGAGCTGTGCATCTAGCTCCCTGCTCAGCGGGGAGCCTGCTTCTCCCTCTCCCTCTGACTCTCCCCCTGCTTGTCCTCTAGCTCCTCCCTCTGTCTCCTTCTTACTCTCAAATAAATAAAAATTTTTTTAAAGTAAGACTGAAAAAAATCTACGTTATTTGCTGAACTGTTTATCTGGAGTTTTTGACAAAGTACTGGTTTTATTTTCTTCTATCTAAATATATTCTATATTCTAATTAACACTTTCCATTTGGATGGCCTCTAAGTAATAATCAGATAAAACAATCACAGAAAGCTATAGAAAGATAGTCTAATATTAAGAGAAATTTTAAATTAAGCACTTAAGTAAAAATAACTTTCAAGACATTTGGCATTTTTAACTAAAAATTGCTTGGAGAGTTATTTCTCAATTATAAATTTCAAAATGTGAAACTCCTACATTTGTAATCATAGTGTGATATTATAGCACCTTTTGTAAAGAACTGAGAGAATTCCAAGCATTTTCAGCCCCACAAATATGTGCAAAGGCTAGGTTTTTTTCACAGCTTTTTCATTCAAATTCAAAAACTACTATCTCATTGATAGTAATTTTTTATAGCAATTCACCTTTTATTGAGTGTTGTAAATCATTCACCTTAAGTTTTCACAGGAGGAACACTTTTTACAAATATTTTAATTAGCCTATGTAGATTTCATTTAAATTATGTAATTATGATCACAGATAAACAGATTTGGGGACAAACACAAGTGACTCTTGGTAAGTATATAAATCGACTGAACTAGGAGTAGAAGCATCCACAAGACATCAATGTACTAACCTAACCATTAAGCACACCACAGGCATCAGTCAGCATGTTTATATCTAAAGAAATGCAGAACTTTAGTTATGCTAAAAAATCATTAAGTGGAAGCCATTTAAGGTCATTTTAATTTTGTATTGAAAATTTTAAATATTTTTGGCCATTATGGTACCAATAAAATACAAGGATAGACCAAGTAAAACTCAGCAACTCTATCAAAAAAAACAGATGTAGGGAATCCCTGGGTGGCTCAGCAGTTGAGAGCCTGCCTTCTGCCTGGGGCATGATCCTGGAGTCCCGGGATGGAGTCCCGCAACAGGCTCCCTGCAAGGACCCTGCTTCTCCCTCTGCCTGTGTCTCTACCAGTCTGTCTCTCTGTCTCTGTCTCTCTCCCCCCTGCATCAGGCTCCCTGCATGGAGCCTGCTTCTCCCTCTGCCTGTGTCTCTGCCTCTCTCTCTCTCTCTCTCTCTCTCTCTCTCTCTCAGGATGACTGAAAAATAATATTTTTAAATGTAAGGGATAAAATTTTATTTCTAGATATGCAACAAACAGACCTATCATGTTAGATACATTATTATATGGGTTACTGAAGTTTAACCTTAGTATTATCTTATCAGATACATGCCCTTGTTTGCTAAAGAACACCACCTAGTGTACAGCTCCATCTAGTGGAGAAATAGACAAACATCTCCAGACCGTTTTCAGTCCTAAGGAATTTCACAATAAACCAAGCAAAACGGATTTCTAAAAAGGCCAACTTTTCACTCATACTGTATAATTATGACATTTTATCTAATCAATATTCTAACCAATATTTTCTATTTGAACAGTTATATTTTTGAATATTTGAAATTTCCTCACCATCTTCTAACAGATTTTTCCATATGATCAAAAGTAATAGCAGTTGATTTTGCAAAAGAAAAACTTAGTATTCATACTGTTCATTTAAAGAGGATAAAAGACAAAAAAGTTACTCCATAAATATTAAGTGACATTCTACAAGGAAATGTCAATGTTAAAGTCCCTTCAAACTTCCTTTGGTCATGATAACAAGAAGCTAGAGGATATAGACAAAACACAAGCAGGGTCTGTAAACACTCTGTTGATCTTTCCCCAGTGATGAATAACAATGAAAAATTTTTTGTATTTTTAAAAATTTGATGAAATTCCTTTATGTTGTAACAGACTATTTCCCCTTTAAATAACTTTTAAAATACACACATTTTAAAAATATAAAACATTCTAATCATTGATAAATCTAAATTTCAAATCAAAATTTATTTTTGAGTCGTGATACAAAACATACAAATTTAACTTAATAAAAGCCCAATAAAATCAGGCACCAACATGAGTGAGAGGGAATATGGACCTAAGGAACCCATAAAAAGCTTCATGTCATCCACGTTTCAGCCATCTTGAAAGAGGATTAGGGAAGAGTAGGACTAGAGCCTTGGGTGAAAAGCAGAGACACTAGTGATGTTAAAAGATTAGGAGAGAGAAAAATTTGCATGGCTCTTACTTCCTCCATGTTACATTAGGACAAGTCTTATTTATCTCTCCCACCAATACAGATATCAGCAGTGATAACCCAAGCTGTTCCATGGGGTAATGTCAAGGCAGGGCAAAAATACTACTAGGTAATGAAAAGAGGTAAGATCTCAGTCTATTAGGGCTGCTTTAACAAAGATACCAGAGACTAGATGGCTCACAAACAAATTTATTTCTCACAGTTCTGGAGGCTGGAAGTCTGACATTGGGCTATGGGCAAAGTTGAGTTCTGGTGAGAGCCCTCTTCTGGGTTGCAGACTACTAACTTCTAATTGTATTCTTGCATGGCAGAGAGCAAAGAAGAGAAGCAAACCCTCTGATGACTTATAAAGACACTAACCCCATTCAATGAGGGCAGAGCCCTCATGACATTTATTGCATTCTAATTATCTCCTAAAGTCCCACCTCACATACCATCGTACTGGGGGATAGGGTTTCAACATATGAACTGTGCAGGGGTTGGAGAGAGAGACATTCAGTTCATAACAAAATGTAACCATCATTTACTCTTCTACCTCTTCTCCAAAACCTAGACTTGTTGGAATATAATCATAGCAGCTCCTATTCCCAAATGTGCCAGAAAAATGCATTTCCTAATCTTCTTTACATCTGGGTCATGAGATGGAGTTGAAGCCAAAGCAGAGTAAGCAGAAGTGGTATGTCAATTTCTGGACTCACCCTTAAAGGTATTCTATGAGATCCTCTAAACCTCTCTTCCCCTCCTGTAACAATCTTGAAAACCCCAGTGGAGATGCTGGCATCACAAGATAAAAGGGATGCTTACCTCTAAGCCAAATGCTGTATGAGTGAGAAATAAACGTGTTGAATTAAGCCATGATATGGGACTTATTAGTGCAGCATAGCCTCTCTTAACCTAATATACAACTTAGAAAGTTCCTCCAGCCTCCAATCCTGACCAGAGGAGTTCCCTAGTGCAGTAACAACAAATGTCAACAGTGATTCTGTGGAACCTAAAATTTTAACTCCAAGCTCACCCTACCCCCTTGTCTGAAAATACATACAACATACTTTCACACATACATACTCACACACATTTCATTTTTTTAGACCACATGTATCACTCAGTTCAGTTCCATCACCATGTCTAAACCCCAGATATGGCAAAAGATGGTACACATGAACTGTGTACTGGCTGAATAAACTACAGCTGACTCTTAAACAAGTTTAAACATATGCAAATTTTTAAAATATAATTACAGTATAGTACTATAAATGTATTTTCTCTTCCTTATGATTTTCTCTTTTCTTTTTTAAAAGATTTTATTTTTAAGTAATCTCTATACCCAGCATGGGTCTCGAATTTACAACCCCAAGATCAAGAGTCACATACTCTACCAACTAAGTCAGCCAGGTGCCCCCATTATGATTTTCTTAATAACATTTTCTTTTCTCTATCTTACTTTGTTGTAAAAATACAGTATATAATATACAAGACATAAAATATATATGTGTTGTTTATATTATCAGTAGGCTTTCAGTCAACAGTAGGCTATTAGTAGGTAAGTTTTTGGAGAGTCAAAAGTTATACATGGATTTTCAACTGAGAGAGGGGGGACACCCCAACCCCTGCGCTGCTGAAAGGTCAACTGTATATTGAATCAATTCAAAGAACAAAGTCTCCCTTAGAGACTCTACACAGGAACACAGTCCTACTGACATCATTTTGGCCCTGTGGGAATAAATTCAGATTTCTGACTCCTAAACAGTAACATAATAAATTTATGTTGCTTTAAGCCACTAAATTTGTGTTTACCTGTTTACCTTTGTTACCTTTAACAAAGCCACTGATTTGTTATACCTGCTGCAGCAACAGGAAACTAATACACATACCTTATGAGTTTCTAGCTCTCACACTACCTAGCATGTTCAGAGACATTTTCAGGTTCTCTTATAAAACACATTTAAAATAAAAGAGGGGACACAGTCATGAATCAACTGGAAAATGAATTCTCGGTAACCAGGAACTTGCCCTAAGTGTATCTCCAGTCTTCCTGGAGGGATTATTTCTCATATCAGGAGAGAGTCCTAATCCAGCACAGCCATATATTAGGTGAAGTTTAAACATTTTCAAGTAGAACTCCCTTTCATTCAGTCACTTCCTAGAACTAATTCAGGGCTGACTATGTGGAATCATAAAATGAATATCTGGATACAGGTGCCAGCATTTTTCAACTCTGTAGCCTCTGACAAATTACTTCACTTTTCTGTTCTAGGAAACTGAATCCCAAGCTAGTAAAATTTCCAAAACAAAAATTGTTGGTAGGCTTTTATTTGATAAATGACTTAAAAAATGGAGGCAACTACCTTCAACAACCAGAAGATAAAGAACATTTTAGCAGAACATACCTTCAAGAAAGACAACATTTTACTCTGAGTTAATTTAACTTTGTAAAAAAGCCAGGAAGATTCTGGGAAGATTGGGGTGGAATCAGTTTTTCAATCTTCCCAACTATCTTCATAAAAACAGAGCAACCAGGATAGCAAAATGAAAACCATAAACAAAATATTTACCACAAAAGTAGGTAAACACCAATATACAACACCAACAATTGTGAGACCTGCATGACATCCAGCATCTGCACACGTAGAAGAGGGAAACAAAAGGGAGCAAAGAGATGTCTAACAGTCAGGAGATCCCTGTTAGCAGCAGGGATGCTCTCCACAAGCATGTAAGTGCAAAAGGTCTGAAGGGAAGGAGCTGAATAGTCAGAGCCTTATGAACTGTCAAAACATATGGACAAAGTTTCTTACACACTGAGGAGAAACTGGAAACAGAGTGTGAATTTACAGGAAAGACACAATATGGACAAAGTAAAAATAAAGTCCAAAAATAAACATAAAGTCCAGCTGGGGAAGGGGAGCTGGTAGAGCCAAAAGATCTTTCAAAAAAAGTTACTGGTCATTCTTTAAAACTTCTCAAAAACAACAGGAAACATTTTTATAACTAGTTACTTACATTTAAGTAAGTACATTAGTTAAGTATGTAGGTTAAGCAGTAAGGACAGTACATTATCTTTTGACCACTCACTTGGAAGATTTCAAAGGGCTTAAAAATCTTTGTATTCTTATACCGACAGATTACTACTAACCTATAATCATTAGGGTAAGTCAGAGCTGATTCACTGTTAATGTCAAAAGACAGTTAATTCTTAATTGGTAAAATTCACTGATGATAGAAAAAAAAATCATGAGACACAAATTCTAGATACTACCCAAATGACCACATCCTTTGGAAAATAGCCCAGAATTCGCTAAAACAAAAGTAGAAAGAAGGAAAAAAGGATCATCCCTTACATTCACCACCAAAATATATTAAAATCTTAGTGTGCTTTTTGTCATTTTTTACATATTTATACATATAATCAATGTCTACACATATTTAATTTTTTTAAAGATTTTATTTATTCATAAGAGACACAGAGAGAGAGGCAGAGCTGCAGGCAGAGGGAGAAGGAGGCTCCTCACAGGGAGCCTGATGTGGGACTTGATCCCAGGACTCCAGGATCACGCCCTGGGCCAAAGGCAGCTGCTCAACCCCTGAACCACCCACCCCCACCCCCTGTGTCCCCACATATTTAATTTTTTACAGTACTATATCATAAGCACTTTTGTTCAAAACACTTCAATAACCACTGACTTTAATATCCCACTGGATGGAAATATCGTTATTTTCTGTTAGGAAAAGTACTAGAAGGAGCATCTTTGTGGCAGCTTTTTGAAATCTCACTATTAAATGTGGCAATGTTAAATATCAGTCTAAATTTTGACCCACTAATAGGCAAATCATACAATCTTTTGCTTCTCATAAAGCAATTCCTAAAAGCAAGAACACAATTTAGAGGAAAAATTATTCCAAAAAACTTTAGTGAAGAAAATATTTATCTAATTCTTAAGGTATATTTGCACACAGAGCAAACATGAGCTTTCAGAATCAACTGGTTAGTAATGATGTGATTAAATATTTTAATTGAGATTTTAATTCTAAAATGGCTAACAAAAATAGAGGCATTTTAAAGATATGTACATAGAATTTACTTTAAACTAAGATGGAAATTAATCACCTGCATGAAATAAAGACAGTAGAGATAAACCACTGAAATCCTAAACTGAGTTTCTTACCAGTAAAGAATCACAAAGAAACTCACAGTGAGTTTATGTGAACTTCCTAAATTACTGCTTACCTACCCAAATGAATTACAATAATCTTGCCCACTGTGCCAGCTCATGCCACTGAATAAAATGTTCTACTTTGGGATATCATATGCTATATCACACAGTATCTGTAGCTCTCATGCTGGTAATAAGCTGTTTGACATAAATTAAGGAAATGGCTTTGTTTACATTAAATTTAAAAGATAATAAAAGTATTACAGTACTAATTAGTATTAAGACATGTGCTTTAAAAAGTCATACTTCAGAAAATACTTCATTAAAATGAGCAAATTTAAATATTTAAAATTTTTCAGGTTATGTGTATGGTTGAGACTTATTGCAAAACACCATTTTAACACTCGAATGCCAATAGCATCTGTAAAAAATTACCATTCAAATTCCATCCAAGAAGTAGAGTAATAGTATAAAAATTTTTCTAATTATGTGATGACCACTTAGATCCTTGCATCTTAACATAAAATTACATGAGGTTAGGTCATACTTGATAAGACATTACTTCCTAATATCAAAACATCATTTAAAATAAAAATACAGGGATCCCTGGGTGGCGCAGCAGTTTGGCGCCTGCCTTTGGCCCAGGGCGCGATCCTGGAGACCCGGGATCGAATCCCACGTCGGGCTCCCGGTGCATGGAGCCTGCTTCTCCCTCTGCCTGTGTCTCTGCCTCTCCCTCTCTCTCTGTGTGACTATCATAAATTAAAAAAATAAAAAATAAAGATAAATAAAAATAAAATAAAATAAATAAAATAAAATAAAAATACACAAATAATGAAATAGACTCAGTAAGGGAGGAAAAACTTTACCTCCAACCTCTTAAGAGTTCCTGGCTGGGCCTGAATAGTACTGTCAGAGACTAAAAGGAGAAAGCAGACAAATTCATTTAACATAAGTTTTATGTGACACAGGAAACGTCACAAGGAAATGAATATCTAAAAAAAGAGTTAGGCCTGAGCATTTTTATACTAGGTATGACGAAGAGCAGAAGGTCATGGAAAAATGTGATAGGACAAAAAGGTATACACCAAGGACAGTAAAACGAGGGAAACTCAGCAAGGCCTTTTCATTTGGATTCCTCTTGGTATTCACTCATCTTTGAAGATAAGGACACCTCTCACATGAGGGTCTTATGACCTGCTTCAGAGGAAGAGGAGGATGCACCTGCTGTTTCTCAAAATCCTTCATCTTAAAATATTCAATATGCCAAAGCGCCATATTTTGGGGTAGCTTGTTCTGAACCCTGTCAACATAAAATGAAAATATCTTACAAATTACTCATCCTGTGTATTTTTTTTAGGATAATAGAACACAGTGGAAAAAAACATATGCAAATACTAATCAAAAGAAGGTAGGGGGGGCACCTGGGTGGCTCAGTTCATTAAGCTGGGATCCAGCCCCATGGGGGCTTCCTTACTTAGCAGGGAATATGCTTCTCAGTTTCCCTCTGCCCCTACCCTCCCCCTGCTCAAGCACTCACTCACTCGCTCACTCTCTCCCTCCTCCCCCAAAATAAATAAATAAATAAATAAATCTTTAAAAAAAAGTAGGAGTGACTACATTAATTTCAAACAAAGTAAAAGAAGAAATATTACTAAGTACATATAAGGGCTTATTTACTAACAAGATCTAAACAATTGAAATACATAAGCACTTCACAAGAGTGTTAACACACCCAAAGTAAAAACTAATGAAAGAAGCAACACACAAATCCATAATTATAGTTGAAAACTTCACTACACCTCTCTCAATAATCAGAAGAATAAGAATCAGAAAATCAGCAAAGGACCTAATTGACATTTATAGAAAACTCCACCCAACATGGCAGGAAACACAATCTTTTCAAGTACACAGCATACTTATCAAAAAAGATCCTATCCTGGCCCATGAAACAAACAAAAAACAAAAAACCCTCAACACATAGGAATTGAAACCACACAAATCATGTTATTTTACAAGAGAAATCTGAAATCAGTAACAGAAATGTATCTCAAAAATTCCCAAATACTTCTAAACAATCCATGGTTCAAAAAAGGAGGAGTTAAGGGAAATTTAAAAATATTCTAAACTATACAATAGAAACACATGTTAAAATTTGTAGGATGTAGCTAGATTAGTGCTTAGAGGAAATTTATAGTCCTAAACACATATATGAAACAGGGAGGAAGAGAAAAAATATTTTTAAAAAGGAGGAAGACCTCTTATTAATTCTTAAGCTTCTGCCTTTAAAAAAATACAAAGTTAAGAAAAAATTAAACCCAAAGTAAGCAGAATGAAGGAAACTGTAAAGAGCAAAAATCGATGATAATGAAAACGTAAAGTCAACACAAAAAAATCAATGAAACCGGGGCACCTGGGTGGCATAGTCACTTAAACACCCAACGCTTGGTTTTAGCTCAGGGTCATGATTTCAGGGTCAAGAGATCAAGTTCTGCATTGGGCTCCATGTTGAGTGTAGAGTCAGCTTGAGATTCTCTCTTCCTCCCCCCCCCCCCCCCGGCTCACACTCTCTCTCAAATAAATAAATAAATCTAAAAAAAGAAGAAGAAGAAGAAAAATCAATGAAACCAAAAGCTGGTTCTGTGGGGGATAAAAAATCAAAGAAATTGGCAAGCCTCTTGTCAGACTAGTCAAAACCAAAATAAAGAAGACACAAATTACCAGTATCAGGAAGAAGAGAAGGACAGGAAAATAATCCCAAAGGCATGAAAAAGTTAAGAAGGGAATAAATATGACAAGCAATTTCATACCTGTAATTTTGACAAACTCCTTGAAAGACACCATCTACCAAAGCTAATGCAATTAAGAATACTCAATAAAAGTCCTAATTCTATTTAAAAAATTGAATCCATAGTTTTAAAAAAAACCTCTCAACAGAGAAAACTCCAGGCTCATAAATTATGGATCTCTGAAATCCCCTTTCTTTCCTGAAAAACTCCTTCTTGAGGAAGCTTCTCCTTAAATCTGCACCATATGTTATCTAAGCCAGCTATATAGCTGGTCCTCCTAGAACATCATTTCACTGTGCTCCCTGGTTAGACTGTTTCCTACATTCTAGGGCTTTCTTTAACTTCTTTACCAGAGCATAACTTCTGAGATGTCCAGGTTTAAAAATAGGTTTTTTAAAAAGATCTATTTACTTAAGAGAGAGCACACGAGCAGGAAGGGCAGAGGGAAAGAAAGAGAGAATCCCAAGGCGACTCCATGCTGAATGCTGAGCCCCATGTGGGACTCGATCTCATGACCCTGAGATCACCATGTGAGCCAAAACCAAGAGTTGGATGCTTAACTAACTGCACCACTCAGGCGCCCCTGCAAATATCTATTTTTTTATTCCCACACTTGATTGTTAAATAGCCACAATCCTGGTCAAGACTGATGTTGATATGTTCTTTTTTTTTTTTTTCTATTTTTGTTTTCTCTGGAAACCTTCAAGATTTCTTTTTTTTTCATTCTTGGTGCTGTGGAATTTCACAAACATGTGCCTACATGTTTGTTTTGGTTGGGGTGATAGAACTGGGGGTAATGTTTCACTGTCACCTTTTTTTTTTTTGCCTATGTTGCTTGATGAAAGAGTTTATAATAAGCATATATTGTTTTTATAAAAGCTATATCATTAAAAAATAACAAGAATGTCCCACAATGTCAACTAAAGCTTTAAATGTGCAAACTCTGATTCCATAATTCTATGTTCTAGCAAAGGGTGCAAAATTTTACATACAAGAATATCTATGACAGTGCTGTTTATAACGTTAGATTAGAAACAGCACAAATGTCTACCAGTTAGGGTCTGATTAAACCAACTATGGTACATAGATACTATCAACACTATACATGTATATAATATACCCTGACATAGAAGGATGTATAAAATATTACTAAATGAAAAGGGTGTTATAAAATAATATAGCATTACCATTGTTATATTAAAATTAAAAAGCAAACAAGCCAAACCATGTGTTTGGGTATATATACACATGTAAGGAAATGCATAAAGGTCTGAAAAGATGTATTCCATGATGCAATAGTTTCTCCAAAAGAATGATAAAGCATATATAATTTCCATAACTGAAAACAGAAAATGGAATACAAAATACATATTTAATTATCTAATTACCAAATGCTCCAATTTTAAGACAAAGATGTCCCACTGAATTTTAAAAATCCAATTCTAAGCACACATCAACCAAAAGAAGGCTGATATAGCTATATCATAATTCAAAAGAGTCATGGATGGGAGATGATTCAGGAAACATGACAACTAAATACAACATAGGACATGGATTGGGTCCTAGAACAACAACAAAATTAAGGGAAAAAATAGTGTTATTTGGATAAAGTATATAATTTGTGGATAATATTAAACAGTATTAATTTCTTGGTTTTGATTACTGTACTATGATAATGCATTATGTTAACATTAGTAGTATGGTGAAAAGTTTACAGGAACTCTCTATTTCTGCAACTTTTCAGTAAGTCTAAAACTATTTCAAAATAAAGTTTTTTAAAAAATCAGACTAGACTTTAAAACCAAAGGCACTACTGAAGTGCCTAGGTGGCTTAGTTGGTTAAGCATCTGCCTTCAGCTGAGTCTATAATCCAGAAGTCCCAGGATAGGGTCTTGTGTCTGGCTCCCTGCTCAGCAGGGAGTCTGCTTCTTCTCCCTCTGTTCCTCCCCCCACTCATGCACAAGCTCTCTCTCTCAAATAAATAACTAAAATCTTTTTAAAAAGGCATTACTAGAGATAAAAAGGAACATTTCTTAGTGGGGAAAAAAAGGTTCAATTCATAAGAATATAGACTAATTATAAAGTTTACGTTTCTAACAAAATGACCTTAAAATAAGTAAATCAAAAATTGATAGAACTACTAGGGAGAAATAAATTTATGATTACACAGAGATTTAACACACAGTAAATTCTCAGTATTCATCAATTTATCAATCACATGCACATGCATGCGTGTATGCATGCACACACACACACACAAATCAGTAAGTAAAGAGATTTTTAACAAGAGCATTAACAAACGTCACCTAATAGACATATAAAGCATTGCATCAGACCACAGAATTCACATCTGTCTCTCTCTTTCACATAAATGCACAATCACCTATTCACACAGCATTTAGAAAAGAACAAAACCATATACAAAGCAAGGACTTATATATTTTAATGACTATTCAAAATATTTTGATGGTAGTTACATGGGCGTTAACTTTTTAATTATTCATTGAACTGTCCACATGTATTTTATATCCTTTTCTTTATACTTATTACCTTTCCCAATAAAGTTTTTTAAAATTTCACTCATCTATATCATTTATTTACTCTTTTTTTTTTTTTTTCAGTTTTTCAACACTGAAAATTCCACAGCAGCAAAATTCTCAAGATTCCGAAACTTATAAATCCAGGAACACTACAGGCAATTATCAAAATAGTATTTATATACAATCAAATAACCATAATGCAAAACTACAAACAAAAGTAGATGACCTGAGAATATACATCCTAAATCAGTAAACGATCTAAATTAAAAACATCTTCAATACAGATAATAACTGAATCAAAGGTGCTTGTGTCAACTGCCAAAAAAATTATGGTAAATTCATCTCATCAATTATCCATTCTAATAAAACCCTCAACAAAAGTAGTAATTCTTAACTTTCAAAGTAATGATCTTTATTGTTGCCAGTTCTGAGATCAAACAAATACACAGCAATTAAGTTAAAACAAATACAGAATAAATGATTAATATTTTACTTTTTAAGAAGTAAAAAAATTACATATTCCCAAAAATGTTTAAAATTACAGCAACAAATTGAAGCTATGTTCACAAAAACTTCAGGATAAACTATTTCTTTTATTAAAAATTTTCTTTCTAGGGGCATCTGTGTGGCTCAGTGGTTGAGTATTTCTGCCTTTGGCTCAGGTCATGGTCCCAGGGTCCTGGTATCAAGTTCCACATCAGGCTCCCTGTGAGAGCCTGCTTCTGCCTCTGCCTCTGTGTCTCTGCCTCTCTCTGTCTTTCATGAATAAATAAATAAAGTCTTAAAAAATTTTTTCTTTTTAATAAAAATTTATTAAAAATTAAAAATTACTAAAAGTAGTTTATTATTTGTTGCTGCTAAACAAATTACCCCAGAACATAGCAGGTTAAAATAACACACATTTGTTATCTCAGTTCCTGAGCTAGATCCTCCAGTTCAGGGTCTCCCACAAGATGGTAATCAAGACTTCAAGGCAGGGCTACAGCCCTTTTAAGGTTTAACTGAGCAAGATCTTCTAAATTTACTCGGTGGTTGTTGGCAGGATTTAGTTCTCAGGGTGTTAAGAAACTTTCTCTGTGGGCTACTGGTCAAAGGCTACCCTCAATTCCGTGACAGGTGGGTCCTTCACCTATAGGTGAGTTCATGATATAGCAGGTGGTTTCATCCAAGTGAGCAAGCAAGAAAGGGCCAGCAAAAAGGAAATTACATCTACTGTAACATGATCTCTTAACTTTCATCATATCCTATTAGGAGTGAGCCTCTAGGTAGTCTACCCTCAATGGAAGAGGATTACACAAGAGGATGGATACCAGGGTTATCTTAGAAGGCTGGCTCTCACAAATAGCATAACAGAAAGGGAACTGGAATAAGGTGGCGCTAAATCGCTGAGCCACCAGGGCTGCCCCAGATCCAGAATTTCTATGTGAGAGATACTTAAGGACAACAGTGGCTGGTAGTAGAAGCTAGGCCTAAGTGGTTTATTGTAAATCTGTGTTTGCATAACAATCAAGTAAGAATGACCCAAACTCAATTACCTATAATCAAAGAAGAGATCAAGTTGATGGAGATTACCCCTAAATCTCTCATTAGTATTAGCATATATCTAAATACATTCCTAAATTCACTTCTATAAACCATCTGTGAAAAAAGAAATTGTTAGCTAAAAATGTTAACCTAGGCTGAAATAGTAGTCAAAGAAAGTTTTTGACACTTTCAAAAGGTTTTTTTTTTTTTTGATATTTTTGGTACTCAGTGAAAGGCAGGAAACCCCAAGTAAAAGAAGATGAACTGGACAGCCCAATGGAGCACCTAGAACAGAAAGGACCTCCACCATCGGCAGGGAGGCCACAGCTTTCATGACCCAAATCATTGATGTACTCAGATAGATATAAATTTTAATCAAGCCATCCCACATTGGAACACCTCAAATGACAGTATCTCAAAATATTACAAAAGGATTTTATGCTTTTTATACTTTTATTTTACTCAAAGTGTCCAGAACTATTTAGATATTCATCCCTTCCTAGCCTTTTACACAATATCAGAAAAGGGGTGTATCTCCTTTTTCTCACCTCTTACCTCTCTTTTGTTCTTCAGTTTTAAAGGGATAGGTAAAAGGAGTAATCAGAACAGTATAAAGAAGCCTGAAACAGCTCTCTAACTAGCCTTGAGGTAAAACTGGTAAGAACAAAGTAAGTATGCTTAGAGATTCCAAATTTAACTCCAAAACGCTATAGCATGTGCTGCATTAATACTATTATTTAACCTCAAAACACTAGAGCACACACTTAATATTTAACCCTATTAGGTATTTAGATTTTTTTTCAATGTAGCCCCTCTCAATTAATAATTTCACTACCGCCTTTCACGAAGATGGCGCCGAAGGCGAAGAAGGAAGCCCCTGCCCCTCCCAAAGTCGAAGCCAAAGCAAAGGCTCTGAAAGCTAAGAAAGCGGTGCTGAAAGGTATACAGTCACCAAAAAAAAAAAAAAAAAAAAAGGAAGATCCGCAAGTCACCTACATTCTGATGACCCAAGACCGTAGGTCTCCGAAGGCAGCCCAAATATCCTCGAAAGAGCACCCCCAGGAGAAACAAGCTTGATCCCTATGCCATCATCAAGTTCCCCCTGACTACTGAGTCAGCCATGAAGAAAATAGAAGACAACACCCTTGTGTTCATTGTGGATGTCAGGGCCAATAAGCACCAGATCAAACAGGCTGTGAAGAAGCTCTAGGACATCGATGTGGCCAAGGTCAACACCTTGATCAAGCCTGATGGAGAGAAGAAAGCATATGTTTGACTGGCTCCTGACTATGATGCTTTGGATGTTGCCAACAAAATTGGGATCATCTAAACTGAGTCCAGCCAGCTATAAACCTAAACATAAATTTTTCACCATAAAACAAAAACAACAACAATAATAATAAAATAATTTCACTACCACCATTGGGCTAAAGATTGAACTATCATTTTTTAAAAAGATTTATTTGAGATAAAGAGCAAGGCAAGCAAGCGCATCTGCAGGGGAGGGGCAGAGGGAGGGAGAGAATCTTGAATGGACTCTGCTGAGTGGCAGCCTGACCTGGGGTTTTGATCTCACCACCCTGAGATCATGACCTGAGCCAACATCAAGATCTGGACACTTAACTGACTGAGCCATCCCGGTGTTCCTGAACTGTCATTTTGGAACAGTCATTTCTCAACAAAGTAGGAGTTAGCAATCTATGAAATAAGAATAAAAAAGAGGGGAAGGGACAGAGGAAGAAAAGGAGGGAAGGCAAGCAAACAAGCAGGCAGGCGAAAGGGAAAGAAAAAATTAAAGAAAAGAAACAAGAAACAAGGAAAGGAAGAAAGAAGAAAATACAACAGAGGCTGTATATGATCTGCAAAGCCTAAAATACAAGCAGTCCTAGCTTTAGACACTACTGCATTAAATGAAACTCTACAAAGCAAGGACTGCCTATATTTACTATCTGGCCCCTTGTAGAAAAACTTAACAACCCCTGAAATAGAGGATATCTAAATGATCAATAAACATATGAAGAGGTGTTAAATATTATTCGGGAAAATGAGGGGGAAAACGCCAATATGATATCACTATAAATCCACCTGAATAGTTAAATTGAAAAAGACAACACTAAATGTTGCAAGAATTTGGAAGAGTCAGAATTCTCAAGCGACGCTAACAGGAGTGTTGACACAACTAATCTGAAAATTTTTTCTGGTATTGTATACCAAAAATACATACCTGCATACCCTATAACTATTTCACCAATAGGTATATGTATAGCCAACAGAAATGTACACATATATTCACCAAAACACAATTGACCCTTAAATAAACAGGAGTTAGAAGCACCAACCCCACACAGCCAAAAATCCAAGTTTAACTTATGACTCCCTAAAACTTTAACTAGTAGCCTACTGTTGACTGGAAGCCTATCAATAACACAGTCTATTTATACAAATTTTGTATATGTATTATATAACTACATTCTTACAATAAAATAAGCTGAAGAAAAGAAAATATTCAGAAAATCACAAGGAAGAAAAAATATATATTTACAGTAGTGTACTGTACTTATTGAAAAAAAATCCACACATAAGTGGACCCCTACAGTCCAAATGCATGTTGTTCAAGGGTCAACGGTACTTATAAATTCATAGAAACCCTATTCATAACAACAAGGAACTAGATGGAATATTATGCAGCATAAGAACTACTGCTACAGGGGGAATCCCTGGGTGGCTCAGCAGTTTAGCGCCTGCCTTTGGCCCAGGGAGTGATCCTGGAGTCCTGAGATCAGGTCCCCACCACCGGCTCCCTGCGTGGAGCCTGCTTCTCCCTCTGCCTGTCTCTCTCTCTCTGTCTCTCTCACGAATAAATAAATTTTAAAAAAATCTTAAAAAAAAAAGGGGGGGGGCAGCCCCGGTGGCGCAGCTGTTTAGCGCCACCTGCAGCCCAGGGGTGATCCTGGAGACCCTAGATCGAGTCCCGCGTCAGGCTTTCTGCATGGAGCCTACTTTTCCCTCTGCCTGTGTCTCTGCCTGCCTCTCTCTCTCTCTCTCTCTCTCTCTCTTTCTCTCTCTCTCTCTCTGCATCTCTATGAATAAACAAAATCTTTAAAAAAATTTTTTAAAAATCTTAAAAAAAAGTACTGTTACAGAACTTGTACAAATCTCACAAATATTGAGCAAAAGTGAGACTCAAATGACTATTTACTGTATGATTCCATTTACATAAAGACAAGAATAGGTAAATTCATAGATGACCTTAGAAACAGACATAACAGTCACCTTTGGAAATGGGTCACGCAAAGTGGGGTTTCTAAGAGTAAGTAATGGTCCTTCTTGATCTAGGTACTGGATACATGAATATGTATGGGCTTTGTGAAAATTAAAATGAGCTATACACTTATGATTTATATGGTTTTCTCTATTATACCTTAAAAATTAATATACTAAAAAGATTTTTACAAAACCTATGCCTTTAAAAGAAAATTGTGTACACCTCCTCCCTTGTATTTTTCTGACTTGCCATCATTACTTCTCACCAATGGAGTATCTTGTTATCTTATAGAGGCGTCAGCTTTGTTTTGATTAATTTTCTTGGTATACTATTGCACAGGACAGCCAAATGGGCACGTAACTGTCATTTGTGTTCAGCACCACACTAAATCCCAAGGAGAAACTTTGAAAAGCCAGTAATTTATGGTAGTATGTCAAAGTTACGGGGGGGGGGGGGGGCTTGAAATGTGGTCTTGTTTGGCTCTTTGTGTTGGTTTACTTTTGTTTACTGCCACAGTGATTTAATCTGCATAAAACGTTCAAAGGATGTTTTCCAAAAAGCCTGTCCTGTGAATCTTTTTTTTCTTTCTTTCTTTCTTTCTACCATCCTGCTTAATAAGGCAGCTACCTTGTGTTTATCTAGTTCCTTCCATCCCTGGAGCTTAAAAAAAACTTCACAAATACTATTCGGTGGCGTCACCTTCCAGAGAAATTTGGGCTCAGAGACACTGTGAACCCAGAAATTCAAATACTATCCTCGTACAGCAGGGCTCTCTGTGCCTAAAGCAGCATCGCATTCTTTGCTGAACCTTACAGGGTGCGTGCGAGCTGAAACACAATGACTGACTCTCAAGGACACACAGTCAATCCTAGACTGAGCCAGGACCTGAACTCTCCAACTAACCGCCACGTAAGGGGAAAGCAAACAAAACCCTACACCCTTCCGTAAAGGCTCAGCTACTGAACTTTTGTCCCAAGAAACGGAAGGATGCCGGCATTATGCCCAGAAAGAGGACCTGCGGCTCCCACGACGCTGACCTTCGCGTGAGCCAGACGGGGTCAACATTCACCGGGTGCAGATTGCGCGCAGCCCCTTCTGCTCCAGGGAGGCTGCGGCCGAAAATTCCAGGGCTGGACCTAAGCCCACCCGTCCTTCTCTCCGGTCGCCCAAGGCTCCCAGCCTACCTGTTTACCTGAGATGCGCCTGGCGCTGCCGGGAGAGCCGACTCTCGGCGCTCGCCCAGAGTTTCTGAGGCCCGACGCGCGGCCGCTACGTCAGCCAATCGACTTTGGCTCGGAGCCTCCCGACCCCGGGGCCCACCCGTCCGAGGAGGTGCGCGCGCCCGCAAACGACCGGGCGGGGCGCGTCGGGGGAGGGAGCCAGCCGCACGCCGCACGCCGCGCGCCGCGCGCCGCGGCCACGGGGAACCGAGGCGCACGGGCGCCGCGCTCGGGCAGACGGCGCGCACCGGGCATGCGCGCACTGCGGCGCTAGGGCCGCGGGGCGGGGCTTCTGGAGGCCCCGGCGCGCTGGCCGAGTACTCGGGGGCGCGGGGAGGAAGAGGAAGGCGGTGTCTGTAGTTTTCGGTGGCTGAACCGGCGGGGCGCTACTGTGGTCGGCTACGAGACGACAGGCGCGTCCTGCGAGAGCAAAATACTGTCCGGACAACCTTATCAGGCTAGAGGAGGGAAGCCGAGTGGTTAAAAACGCGTCTTACGGCCTCCTGGTTGGGGCTGCACTCTCCAAGACGCTGGAGGAATTGTGGTTTCCTGGTTGGTTTGCGTGTGGTTTGGGGCTAAGAAGAAACCGGGGGCGGGGGGGGGGGGGGAGGGCGTGTTGTGTAGTGATGGTTGAACGAAAAGGGCTGAAGTGGATTCCAGTTGGGTGAGCAAAAAGCTGGCCAGAGAATGTTTACAAACTAAAAGTTGGAGGTGGTTGACTTTTCTGATTGAAGAACTGTAGAGCGAGATCTGGGTGCTTAAGTTCAGCTAATGAATTCTTTAAGACGCAGTGTTGAATCTTCCAGAATTAAAGATTTAAGCCCTCAATTCGTGTTCCTCTGTGTTGAAACAAGAAAGGACTGGCATAGTTAAATAGCTGCTAGTAATTCAAATGTGGGTTTTTTTTTTTTATTCCACATATCAGTATTGCTTTTATAAATGTCACTCCTTCAGACACCAAATAATTATTGAGTACATACTCTGTGCCTGGTACTCATCTATCTGGGTGTTAAACAATAAAAATGGGTTTTGTTTGTTATGTGTTTTGTTTTTTTAAACACATCCCCAGAGAATAGGCATAATATGAAGGAAGTGTTGTGGGTCAGGTTCCTAAATTAATGGTTCAAGTTAATGAAAGGAATTTACACTTTAATAAGTGCAAAAAAGGGGAGTGAAAAAAGAAACAAATATGGATATAAATTGCTTAGGGACACCTGGGTGGCTCAGTGGTTGAGCGTCTGCCTTTGGCTCAGTTCTTGATCCTAGGGTGCTGGGATGGGGTCCTGCATTGGGCTCCCCACAGGGAGCCTTCTTCTTTCTCCCTCTGCCTATGTTTCTGCCTCTCTGTATCTCTCATGAATGAATGAATAAAATCTTTAAAATAAATAATTTGGAACAGGAGTGCCGGGCTGACTCAGTCAATTGAGCGTAGGACTCCGATTCCTGCTGGAATGATCTTGGGTCCTGAGATTGCGTTGAGCTCCACGTTCAGCAGGGGGGGTGGGGGGTGGGGGTGTTAGGGGTCTGCTTGGGATTCTCCCACTCCCTCTGCCCTTTCTCCCATTCTCTAAAATAAAATCTTTTAAAACTGAACAAAATCGGTTATAATATTCACAAACTCTTTGGCTATTATATTGTAATGAATGGACAGTGCTTTAAAGAGGTTTGTTACAGATTCAGCTTTGAAATACATGTTTTCTTTACTTCAGTCAAGGTCTGAGTCAGATATTTACAGACACAAAATACCCTGAATATATGAGACAAAGAGAGGAGTGATATAGCTTATTAGAATAGATGAGAAGGGCACTCCAATCAAAAATGAGCTGTGAAGAGGTTTAGAGCCAACTCAAATGATGTGCAAAAGAAAGGAGAGAAAGTTGCTTTTCCTACCTAAGGATTAAGAAGAAATGGAGAATGACCACAAATTGAGAAAATTCAAACCAAATAATGGATTTATTGGTTAAATTTAGAGAAAGTGTATTATTTTTCTCTAGATAAAGATACATTAGCCCTAGTTTTTTCAAACTCATCTGGGTGCTGAAAGTCCCCGAGGTCAAGAGAAAACTATGTTTTCTTTCCCTTCAGTAACTTGTTTTTTCTTCCACTTTTGGTATCTAATGAATTCAAACATTAGGTCTTTTCTCCCAGGTACTTCCTCTAACTTACTTGAAGTAATTCCTTATGCTCTTTTCCTGAATGTTTCAGAACTATATACCTAGTTTTTCTCCAAACCTCTTCCACACCACAGTTACACACACACACACACACATATAAATGTGTGTGTGTGTATATATATATATATATATATATATATATATATATATATATATATATTTCCTTATTCTTTACCTGCTAATAGTTGCCAGTCCATAGGAAATGAAAGAGACCAATTAGAGCCTTCTTTCCTGTTCTCAAGCTAATTATCAAAAATATTGTCTATACCTTCATCCCTCTTATAAGTTGAGCTTTTGCAGAAATTTGGCTAAAGACGGAAGGAAAAAGAAAATGAACCCTCCTCTTTACAGGGAGCAAAAGGATGTCTGATCATGAATGCTTTCAAACATAAGGATAGACATAAAGACCAATGGAAACAATAGCCCAGAAAGAAACCAAAATATCTATGGCCAGTTGATTTTTGACAAGGATTCCAAGACCATTCAATGTGGAAAAAAATAGTCTCTTTAACAGATGGTGCTGGGCTATCTGGATAACCATATGCAAAAGAATGAATTTAGATGCCTACTTTACTCCATCTGCAGGCATACTTCATTTTGTTGCACTTTGCTTTATTGCATTTCACAGATAGTGTGTTTTTTACAAATTGAAGATTTGTGGCAATTCTATGTCAAGCAAATATATCAGTGTTATTTTCCCAGCAGCATTTGCTCATTTTGTGTCTCTGTCACATTTTGGTAATTCTTGGAATATTTCAATCTTTTTCATTATTTGTTATTTAGATCTGCGATCAGTGATCTTTGATGTAATTATTTTGGGGGCATGATGAACCATGCCCATATATGACAACAAACTTAATAAAGGTATGCGTTCTGATTAGTCCACCAACCAGCCATTCTTCCATCTCTGTCCCTCTCCCTAGGCATCCCTGTTTCCTGAAACATAACGATATTGAAATTACACCAATTACTAACTCTACAATGTCCTCTAAGTGTTCACGTGAAAGGAGGAGTCACATGTCTCTCACCTTAAATCAAAAACTAGAGATGATTGAGCTCAGTGAGGAAGGCATGTTGAACAGACAACATAAGCTGAAAGCTGGGGTTCTAGAGCCAGACAGCCAAGTTGTAAATACAAAGAAAAAGTTCTTGAAAGAAATTAAAAGTTCTACTCCAGTGAACACATGAACAAGAAAGAAAAGCAGTCTTATTGCTGAAATAGAGGAAATTTTAGTGGTCTGGGTAGATTACATCAGACACAACATTCCCTTAAACCAAACCCTAATCCAGAACAAGGCCCTAAACTCTCTTCAGTTCTGTGAAGGCTGAGAGGGGTGAGGAAGCTTCAGTACAAAATCTTGAGGTATAATAATCTATCTCCATAACAAAAGTATAAAGTGAAGCCACAAGATATCCAGAAGATCCAACTAATTAATGAAGGTGGCTACACTAAACAACAGATTTTCACTGCAGTTGAAACAGCCTTCTATTGGAAGAAGATGCCTTCTAGGACTTTCACAGCTATAAGTCAATGCCTGGCTTCAAAAGCTTCCAAAAGCAGGCTGACTTTCTTAAGGTCTAATGAAGCTACTGACTTTAAGTTGAAGCCAATGCTCACTTACCATTCTAGTTTGTAGGGCTCTTAAGAATTATGCTAACTCTACCCTGCCTGTGCTTTATAAATATAACAACAGTCTGGATGAAAGTACATCTGGTTATAACATGATCTACTGAATATATTTTAAGCCCTCTGTTGAGACCTACTGCTCAGAAAAAAAGAATGTCTTTCAAAATATTACTGTTCATTGACGATGCACCTGGTTGCTTAAGAGCTCTGATAGAGATGTACAATGTGATTAATGTTGTTTTCATGCCTAGCACAACATTCATTCCTCAGCCCACAGATGAAGGAGTATTTTTAACTTTCAAGTCTTATTATTTAAGAAATACATTTCCTAAGGCTCTAGCAGCCATAAGTAGTGATTCTTTGATGGATCTGGGCAACGTAATTTGAAAACCTCTTGGAAAGTATTCACCATTTTAGGTGTCATTAAGACTATTTGTGATTCATGGGAAGAGGTTAAAATATCAACATTAAAAGGAGCTTGGAAGAAGTTGATTACAACCTTAACTGATGATATTGAAGGATATAAGGCCTCAGTGAATGAAGTAACTAGAGATGTGGTAGAAATATCAAGAAAACTAGAATTAGAAGTAGAGCCTGAAGATGTGACTGACTTGCTATAATCGTATGATCAAACTATAACAGATAAGTTACTTCTTATGGATACAAAAAAAGTGACTCCTTGAGTTACTAGGAATAGATCCCATCTACTCCTAGTCAATATACTGTGAGAATTGTTGCGATGAAAACAAAGGATTTAGAATGTGACACAAGGGACGCCTGGGTCGCTCAGGGGTTGAGCTTCTGCCTTCAGCTCAGATCGTGATCCCAGGATCCTGGGATCGAGTCCCACATCAGCCTCCCTGCATGGAGCCTGCTTCTCCCTCTGCCTGTGTCTCTGCCTCTCTCTTTCTCTGTCTCATAATAAATAAATATTTTTTAAAAAGAATGTGACACAAACTTAGTTAATAAAGCAGTGGTAGGTTTTGAGAGGCTTGACTCCAATCCTGAAAGAAAATTGGCTGTATGTACAATGCTATCAAAGAACTTTGCATGCTGCAGAGAAATCAGTTGTGAAAGGAAGAGTAAATGGACGTGGCAAATAACATTGTCTTAAACTTTAAAAGATCACCATAGCCACCTGCAGCAACCACCACCCTGATGGGTCAGTAGCCATTAACACTGAGGCAAGACCCTCCACCAACAAAATATTACTTGCTGAAAGCATACATGATGCTTGGCATTTTTAGCAATAAAGTATTTTTTAATGAAGGTATGTACATTGTTTTTTTAGTCATAATGCTATTGCACATTTGATAGACTACAGTATAATGTAAACCTAACTTTTATATGTACTGGGTAACAAAAAATTCATTTGACTTTATTGTGTTGGTCTGGAAATGAACCCACAATATCTCAGTGGTATGGCCATACAAAAATTAACTCAGAATTGACCAACAACCTAAATAAAGAGCTAAAACTATAAAATAGAGGATTAAATATTTTTTACCTTGAATTTGGCAGTGGTTCTTAGTTTGACACCAAAAGATAAGCAACAAAAAGATAGATAAACTGGATTTCACCAAAATTAAAAACTTTTGTGCATCAAAGGACATTATAAAGACAACTCACAGAACAGGAGAAACATGGGCAAATAATATATCTGATAAGAGTTTAATATCCAGAATATATAAAGAACTTGTACAACACAGTAACAAAGACAATCCAGTAAAAAATGAGCAATAGACTTAAAAAGGTATTTCCCCAAAGAATATATACAAATAGTACAAGCAATACAAATAGCTACAAGCATGTGAAAAAGATGGCCAACTTCATTGGTCATTGAGGAAATGCAAATTAAAGCCACAATATATGATATCACCTTCCTCACATAGACTAAGATGGCTATATTTAAAAAAAAAAAAAGGAAAACAAGTTTGGGAGGAATGTGGAGGAATAGGAAGGCGTATACATTTTTTTGGATATGTAGTACAGTACAGCCACTGTTAGGGTGCCTGGATGGCTCAGTCCATTAAGGGTCCAATTCTTGATTTCGTCTCAGGTCATGATCTCAGGGTTGTGGGATTGAGCCCCACATAGAATCTACTTAAGATTCTCCCTCTCCCTCTCCCTCTGTCTTGCCCACTTCAGTCCCCTAAACTGTCAAATAAGGAATTGATTAAAGTCTCTTTTAAGTTTGTCATTATCTATTCTAAAAAATTAAAATAGGCTTCACTTATATGAGCTCTTTTACTTAAACCAGTGATTCTCCACTAAGGACACTGTTGCTCTGCAGGGAACATTTAGCAATGTCTGGAGACATTTCTGGTTGTCACAACTGGGGATGGAGTTGCCAATGGCAGCTAATGGGTAGAGGCTTGGGATGCTGCTAAATATCCTGCATTGCACAGGACAGCATCTCACAACAAAGAGTTAATTATCTGACCCAAAATGTTAAGGTGCCATTGTTGAGATACCTTGACTTAATAAACCGAAAATTCTCAGCATTTATACATACGCAATTTGTAACACCAAAGTTAGTGCTTTTCTCACTTCAAATATATAAAATTCCTGATCCAGCTTACCAATTCATTGTTTACCAAGCCAAGGATACAACAAGCTATTTACTCTGAATGATTTTTATGTATGGGTAGAAAAGCTGAAATTAAAATTAGAACATAACTACATAGCTAGCAATTCAGAAAGAGGCCTCCTAATTACGTATTTTATAAATATATTTTATATTTAATTATATATTAGGTTCAAATAATACTTCAAATACTCAATGTGACTTTAGGCAAGTTACTTAACTTCTGTGCCAGTATAAGATGAGGACAAAAATATCTTTGTTACAGGGATATTGTGATCGAAATAATGAGTTACAAAACACTTAGCCCATTGCCTGGTATAACATAAGCAATAAATGAAGGTTGTCATTATTCCAATTTGCTAGGTAGACTGAATATGGCTGGATAGTTGCAGGTTGCTCTTTACTTTTCTGGAATCTCCTTGATTTCTCCCTCCCCAATTCTCTTTTAATTTCTTCTTTCTAATTTGCTGTGAACCAAGCTACCTTTTTAGAATTGGGTCTAAAACTAGTCCTAAGTGAAAGCCTGGGAAGCTCCTAGGAGCAAATTGTATCTTGACTGCTTAGAATCTTTAACTTCTAGATTCCCAACTCTGTCCCAAATAACAGAATTCCGTTATATAAATGACCTCTAAATGTTGAAAAAAGCTTCCTAATATTTTGTTCACACTATCCAGGAAAATCCTTTGGAATTTAGAAATGCTCTGTTAGATGATGGGAAAATCTAATGCACCAGAACCTAAAATCTGTCCTAAAAACTAACATGATGCCTTAGTATTTGTAACTTAGAAGACATTGAGAGTTTAAAGCAGTGATAATCAGACCCACAAATTTTAAAGCATGAGTCTTTAACTTGCAAATAGCATTTCTTCAATACATCTAATACTTCTGTAAACAAATACTATGGGATAATAGATCTCTTGTATAGTTCAAGAGTTATAATCTCTTTTGTCCATCAAGACTTTTTTAAAAAAAGATTTCATTTATTTATTCATGAGACACAGACAGAGGGGCAGAGACCTAGGCAGAGGGAGAAGCAGGCTCCTTACAGGGAGCCCGACTTGATCCCCGGACCCTGGAATCACACCCCGAGCTGAAGGCAGATGCCCAACCGCAGAGCCACCCAAGTGTCCCTGTCCATCAAGATTTTGTGTCCATAAGCCACTCTTTCCAACTTTCTACCCTATTCCATGGATAGACTCCATGTATACCAAGTTCTGCATTTGTGTGTCTGTGTTTTGACCCTGAAATAGAAGTCTATGGGCCTAGAGTGGCTATGTATTTTTCAGCGAACGGTATTTTAAAATGTGGGTCCAGTCACAGTATGTGTACCACAGAGTTACTCTGCAACTTCTAGTTAGACGCTAATGAAGTATATTTTAAGTTTGAGAAATTTTTTTTTTCAAAATGAGTAAATATTGTCATTTTAAAATAAACTGAGCTCATATAAGAGGGAAAATAAATTTTTATCTTGTTCAAGCCACTATTATTTTAGTCTTGAACATTAGCTTATCCAATGGCCCAATACTTTATTTCAAAAAGACACTGAACAAATTTTCAGATATTTAAGTCCAGTGAGGATTTTAAGGCTCCAGGCAGTTTAGTTTCTAGCCATTCTGCAAACTGATAGATGAGTCAATACTTTAATTATGTAATTCCCAACCAAGATCGGCTAAATAATCTATAACTTAAAAATATAAGCTTGGGGTGCCTGGGTGGTACAGTTGGTTAAACATCCGACTTTGGTTGCAGCTCAGGTCATCATCTGAGGGTCATGAGATCCAGCCCTGCATCAGTCTGTGTGCTCAGAGAGGAGTCTGCTTAAGACTCCTTCTCCCTCTCCACCCTCACCACCCTCCTCGCTGCCCCCCATCTATGGGCTCTCTTTTTCATAAATCAATCTATCTATCTATCTTTAAAAAATAAAATCAAAATATAAGCTTGATACTGTAGCAGTTTTGCTCTAGCATCGGGACATTACAGCATCATATAAAATAATAATAGAAAGAGTAATGTGATAGATTAAATCTAGGGTATCTGAAATAGTAGGCCAAATAAATTTTACCTTTTTTTTTCTCAGTGCTAAACCTCCCAGCATTCCAATACTGGCCACAGGCAAATTCGGCTGCAGATTAAGAGATATAGCTAATAATCAGAGCAGTGGGTATTTGTTGACCATGGATGGACATTAGCAGACTCCCAAGCTCTAGAATATAGTTATATCTAGACCCTATCTCTTCAACTATTCTACAGGTGTAGGACTAGATTACATGTGGTAACAGGCTTTGTTTTTTTTTTGTTTTTTTTTTTTTTTTTACTCAATAACATCAGTTCTAGCCTAAAAAGATTAAAAATAGGTAGCAATTTTCTAACAGGGTATTTGAAACTCTGTCTAGAAGGGTCTTCTCACTGAATCTACCTAGGTGCTGAGAGACTGAGGTCTTAGTGAGACCACAAACCTGCACCCACCTCCTTGGGATAAGATATTCAGAGATTAAGGTACTCGTGGAACTGATTAAAAGTATCTTTATACTGATCCAATGGGAGAGAGAGGAAGGCTATCTTTAAATCTTGACCTAAAAGTATTAATGTATTTCCTGAAATAATCTAGGGAAGACAAAATTTTACTTAATACTAAATTAACATAAATTGCAATATGGTGGGATTTCCTCCATGAGCTTATATGCTCCATCAGGGATTTTAAGTGTTACATTGCCAGCACATAGAAAAGTGCTGATGCTTAGTCAACTTTCAATGAATGAATGCAGAATTTGGTTCAGTGCGTGCCTTCGGGTTTAAAAGTTGCAACTTTTTTTTTTAACTTTAAAAAATTCTCCATTTATATATATGAATAAATGAAATTAATTTGGAGGCTATTTAATTATTTAATTATTTTAGGTTTTGCTGTGAGAGAATGTAGTTTGGCCTGTGGCTAGTATTTAAATATAGAATCCCACTGCATTTAGAAGAGAGAATCCTGGAATCAAATCCCAGCAATATTATTAGCTCATGGTGTGATCCTGGGAAACTCAGTTTCCTCATCGGAAAATGAGGGAAAGGTTTTCTACGAGCTCTGCAATTCTGATTTTAGTGCTTAGTATAGAATAGGTTCTCAATATTTGTTGAATATGTGATTCTATGTTGCACTCAAGACTTCATATTTAATTAGTAGACTGAAACATTCCTCAAAAGCTTTTACTTTAGCTAACCAGCAAAAATTCCTGAAAACTGTTCCTTGGTAAACATTTTAAGCTTAGTAATTTTAATCAAATATTCAATCAAATATGAGAGAAAATTTATCTTGCATATCTGATCCATAAGCACCAAGTGTATCTAATTCCTTACTTTCGACAATTTTACCAGTCAGATATCATTATTACCAGGTTTTCACAGCTCAGCCTCAGAAATAAAAACAAAATATGAAATTATGGTATTTTGCACATTCAATTGGAAAGCGCATAAAGTTTTAACCATATTACATTCCTGATATTCAACTGTTTCTGGCTTTCAAAATTGGCAATTCTATATGGTTCAAACTGAATATATTTAGTATTAAATACAATGTTTAAGAAATAGTATGAGAATAGCGGTTCCAAATCCTCTCATTCTACCTTTTACTGGTATCGTCTCCTACCTGTTAGGGGTGTGGCAGGTATTTTTCTAAAATTTCATAATATTGTGTCTCTTCTACGTAGCATTTGTAACTTATGGTCTAAAAATAGTATAAATATTTATGTTTTTCCAAATATCCTAAAGGGCTAGTATGAATAATTAAATGTTTCATAGAAAAAAAATATACTGATAGTTCCCTATATTGCTTGATTACTTAGGTCTGTGGTTCACAAGCTTTAAGGCTCTTAACAATCACTGGAGACCTTACTAAAATGCAGGTTTCTGAGCCCTGTATCCAGAGATTCTGATTCAGTAGATAGGCGTGGGGCCACGAATTTGCCTTTCTTAGGAACTCTCACATTACGCTGACGTTGCTGGATCCTAAGATCATACGTGGAGAAGCACTACTAACGTCGGGTACTGAAGAGACTTTTTTGTAACAAGGCCTCTTCTTTCGTTTTTTCAGTAAATAAAACTCAAGTCGATGAGGTATGATACATTCTCTTAAGCCCAAACCATGTCTTCGTAAAGTACTACATTAACTTAATTGAAAGATAATCGTAACTGGGCCTCGCTTTGGCTTGGCTTCTACAACCCGCAATTTCAGGATCCACCTGAACGGATCCATCCGTTCTTTAGGGCCTCCCGGAGCGCTGGCCTGCCGAGGAGGGCAAGGGTCGCCCCAGCCCCGCCGCTAGGCCAGGGGCGCCGCTTCACGAGCGTTATCAGCGGCAGCGCGTGCGGCCTGGCGAACTGCAGGAGGCTCCCGATAGGGAAGCGCTTGGGCGCCAACCTAGGAGACCAAGCCCTACCACCGCGGGCGGCCAAACCGACCCCGTCCGCGAGGCCTTTCTCCGCCACCGCCCGTCTTGGAGCCCAGGGGGCCTAGCGGGGGCGACAGAAAGCCCCTGAAGGGGTGCAGCGGGCAGGTTCGCACCCGCCGGAGATCACGCACTGTGAGTCTGCGCCCTGAGCCGCCACCTCCGAGCGGCCGCCGGGCTGCCGCCTCCCCAGGAGCCGCCGGCGCCAGGACCAGCAGCAGCTCTTGCAGGCCGGCGAGCTCGCCCGCTCCGCGGCGCCGGGCTTTCGAAGATGTCCGCCCAGCCCAACGCTGGCTTCGCGAGAGAGGCTTCTCGCCAGATCCTGGCCGGTGGTTCCGCTGGTAAGGCCGCCCCGCCGCGGGTCCCGGAAACTTTCCTCAGAGAGGTCTCCCAACTGCAGTTTCTCCGCGGACTTGCACGCTGCGGTCGTACGCGGAGCGGGAGCCCTCCGAGCGCGAGAGGCAGGAGGCCGGGAGCGGGCGGGCGCCGGGGGCCCGGGTCGGGTCGGGTCGCGCCCGCGCCCGCGCCGCCGCCCGCCGCCGCCCGCGCCGCCGCCCGCGCCGCCGCCCGCGCCGCCGCCCGCGCCGCCGCCCGCGCCGCCGCCCGCGCCGCCGCCCGCGCCGCCGCCCGCGCCGCCGCCCGCCGGTGCCCCGCCTCCCGGGCCTCTGGCCTGGAGAGCGAGCGAGGCTGCCCCAAGGCCTGCCCCCCGGGGAGGAGGGGGTGCCTGGGTGCCTCGCTGGCTACCGCACCGGGAACGCGCCCGCGTCCGTCAGGCTTCGCTTTGCTCTCACTTGTAGCCTTTTTCTTCTGGGTACTCGTTAGGTAACTCCTGCCTCCCTCCTTAAAGTGCAGAGCTCGGGACGCCGCGGGTCTTCTCCTTGCAGACCGCGCTTGCTTCGGGCCCTCCGCGTCTTAGATAGGCCTGTTAAAATTAAATGCGTGCGTGAACACACAGAAACACCTTTGACGTGAGGCGCTCACCTTAATATATGGAGAGTTATGCTGTCGGAAAAAAGAAACCTTCAGAAAAAATTTGTTATAGATAGTTATAGAGATTTGTGGCAATAGTTACCAAGGGTGGCTAGGGAAGGTTACTAACCCAGGAGATGATGTTGTGTGAATGTGTGTTAGAGATATTTTGAAATATAAATTATGAGTTGATGGAGAACTTAATTTTTCATGACTGTGATGCATTTTTATTATAAACGTATGATTACTGTTATTCACTTATCACCATAAAACTTTTTTTTTTTTTATAAATGTAGGTATTCTCTTAAGTTATACTGTGGTAACTCTAGTAAATCATTTTAAGAGAGTGACTAGATGTCTAGTGTTTAACATTGACAAGTAAAATTTATTTTCAAAAAAACTTGGACTTTTTATAAATGTCTATTATAAATTGTGCCTGGTTATCACTATGTCATGAACTACTTGATTCTCACGAGTACCACATAAAGCCAGATGTATCAATTACAGTCCATACATTTTACTAAAGATATTTCATTAAAATGGCAATGGAGGCATTCATGTCCTTTATGTGATTGTGCTTTGTCCATCCAAAATTATGTTAGTGGCCCCACTGTCTATCTTTTTAGTTGTTTTCCAGTAATGATGATGAATTTTCACCAATTTACTCACCATTTTGGTCAAATTCCATAATGTCCAAGACTCTGCCAGCTGTCCCTGACTTACCTGATTCAGAGTCCATGACCCTGATCAAAGAAAACTTAGCTGTCCCAATAGGAGAATAAGGCTAATTGGTAAACATCCTAACCTATGACTAATGATTCAGAAGCATCTGTAATTGGCTTAGATGATCCTACTCTATGTTAAGCACAGCTAAATTCAAGGGATGTTAAGAGTAGATCAAATTGTAATCCTACTTACATTATTTTGGATAATAAGTATTTGGCACAAATATAATGTATGATTCCATCATGCTCTTACAGTTGTAATTAATATGAATGAAAATCAGTATATTTCTAAGGTGAATTAAACGTAGCATAGTTGATTTATATATTTAGTACTATGGAATTATTGATACATGATGAGAATAATTAGAAAAGGAATCATGTGTTCTACTTGGACAATAACAGTTTCATAAAATTTTGTATTTATTGGACTTCAGTAAATGCATACTAATCATATTACTTATACTAGGTCAAGGGCCAGAAAGAAATTAATATATGAGAGGTAGGATTTTAATAAATAGAGAAAACACATTTGAATCTCTTGTGTTGGAGTTCTGATTACTGATAATATTTTTAAATGCAATGCAACACATCTATGTGTGTATTATATGACCTTTTGAGGGTAAAGGTCAAAAATACATCCTGGGCTTTCTTAAGGGGAAGAAAAAATCTGGGGAAGTTTACTGGAGAAATACCACGGTATCATAGAATTCAAGGTCTTGATACATTCCTGGAAGAGACTGGAATCAGGAGCTAGAGCACTGAAGGGAATTCAGAAAGTGAACTCTTGCCATCTCTTACCTTTCTTCACTTTGTCAAATGGGTTAAGCATTTCCAAGGCAACAGGGTGGTGGTTAATAATAGGGTCACAAGTAATTCTAATATGGTTGTTAGGACGGCTTGCCATACTTCCATGGATTTGCCTGGTAAAGAATAAACATGCCCAAATGGATTCAGACAGCTAATTACTTATAAAGACAGGAAAAGCAAGTCATTATGGTGTCAGTTCCCTGTCCCCTATTCCATGAACAACACCAAACTGAAGAGGCCAGATGATACATGGTGTGAGCAGTGAGTCACTCCGCTGTAGCTTTCTCTAAGTGGAAGTGAGGTGGAAAGTCTTGTGTTCAACTGAAACTAGGGAGATAGATGAGAAATGGCCTTCTGATAAGATAATGGGAGAAACCGCTTCTCAGCTCTTCCCCACCAGTCTGCTTATCTTCCCTTAGGGCAGAGGAAATCACAGGGCATCCTGCCAAGACTTGGGTCAGACTGTGACCTAGCCTTGCCTATCGGGTTATATGGAGATGTGCGAGGTTGTCAGCATG
The DNA here is from genome assembly GCF_905146905.1 of Nyctereutes procyonoides. NCBI lineage: Eukaryota > Metazoa > Chordata > Mammalia > Carnivora > Canidae > Nyctereutes > Nyctereutes procyonoides. The sequence goes on from NW_026575145.1 coordinate 10,618,877, forward strand.
CCAGCATATGGTGCCCTCCTGGTGCCTTTCTCAGTTTTTTTTCGTACAATTGACTGCTGTTTTCTGCTCTTCCATCCATGTGACAGAGTGTGGTTCCTAATGGCTCTTGAATTTACCTGCTCTTGATTTCTGTTCTGTAGAGACAATGAGAGACTGACTTGCTTTTTTCTTTTTTCTTTTTTTTTTTCAAGTGCTGTGTAAAATCCTGGGAAAGACTCAAGATAATCCAGTTTTGGACAGGGGCATACCTCTGCACCACTGCCATTTGTAGCCACTGCCCATGTGTATGGGTGGGGATTTCAGGGGAGATTTATTTTCTGGAGAAGCCAGATACATCATGAGATGGGCAAATGGGCAATAGACGTCTTTCATAAAGATGTATGTCTGTCTTTCATTAAAAGATGTTTTGTGATATTTGTATTTAAAAGACCAAAGGAGGAGCACCTGGGTGTCTCAGTTGGTTAAACGTCTGCCTTTGCTCAGGTGGTGATCCTGAGGTCCTGGGATCAGGCTCTTTGCTCAGTGGGGAGCATGCTTCTCCCTCTTCCTCTGCAGCTCCCCCTGCTTGTTCTCTCTCTCTCTGTGTCTCAAATAAGTAAAATATTAAAAATAAATAAATAAAAGACCAAAGAGATTGATGTGCTAACAGTTGCTTGGACATTATACATCTAAAGACTGGCTTTGAGCTTGTAGCTATAACTAATATATAAAGCTATTTTTACCAATGGCAACCTTGTTTTACATGATGAAAGCTGTGCTCGAGACAAGTCAATATGAATTGAAGTTTTACAGAATAGGTTTCTAGCTTTTATTTTCAGCTTCAAGCAATCCCATAAGATTCACAATAGAAGCCAATGATGAGAGCTTCAGGAAGATCAGCAAGGCCAAACACTAGCAGGAGGATTAAGGATGAGAATAAGAGGCCACTGTATTATATCCTTGGTGCTCAAAGTATGGCCCATGGATGAACAGCAGCAGGCTCCTGGTAGCTTGTAGCCTGTTAGAAGTGTAGGATCTCAGGCACCACTCCAGACCTGCCATATCAGAATCTGCCATATAGGAGGGACCCTAAGTCATTGGTCTGCACTTTCCCATTTTAGAAGCACTGTATTATTATTATTATTGTTATTTATTTATTTATTTATTTATTTATTTATTTATTTATTTATTTATTTGACAGAGAGAGAGAGCACAAGCAGGGAGAGCAGCAGGCAGAGGGAGAGAAGCAGGCTCCCCACAGGGAGCCTGATGAGGGGAGGCTCAGTCGTAGGACTCTGGTATCATGACTTGAACCAAAGGCAGACACTTAACTGACTGAGCCACGGAAGTGCCTCAGAAGCATTGTATTAGAAGACCATGGAGAAAAGAGATTTTATAGAGGGGAAACCAGATTGGCAGAGGGTTACAGGTTAAAACTGGCAGAAGAGAGAAGAATGAATTCTGTACACCTCATTATGTACTCCCAATTTAGTCGTCAGTCTCATTTTCCTTTCCTCTCCTACACATGCCACTCAGTTTCTACCGAATAGATCTGTTCACCATACTTGGTTGTTACCTTACCTTTCCACTTTAGTTCACAATGCCTGGATTTTTTTCCTCATATTTTCTCTGCCTATTGAAATCCTGTCTAGGGGATCCCTGGGTGGCGCAGCGGTTTGGCGTCTGCCTTTGGCCCAGGGCGCGATCCTGGAGACCCGGGATCGAGTCCCACGTCGGGCTCCTGGTGCATGGAGCCTGCTTCTCCCTCTGCCTGTGTCTCTGCCTCTCTCTCTCTCTCTCTCTCTCTCTCTCTGTGACTATCATAAATAAATAAAAATAAAATAAAAATAAATAAAAATAAAATGAAATCCTGTCTATTTCTGCATGAATGTTTCGCAGATGGCCTCTACAGCCTCATCCAGCTTAACGTTCTCCTTAACATGCTAATGGCTCAAATAATAAAAATAACTAACATTCATTGAGTAAATACTAAATGCTAGACTCAGGTCTAAGCTTTACATGTATCAGCATGTTTAATCCTCATCACAACTTCAGGGTGAAGAAACTGATGCACAGAAGGCCTAATTAATTTGCCTATGGTTGCACAAGCATGCAGCCATTGCTGTAGGAGATCAGAATAGCAGAGGGACTAGGAGGATATTATTTCCATTGTCAGACATTTTTAGAATCTGGAGAGATCAAATCAAGTCTACGATCCTTTATTATTTCTATATCTCTTATTAGTTTACATCTCTTAAAAGAGCTCTTTTATCTACAAATAAAATTCTTATAGAGTTTCTGCTAAATAGTATGTTTCTTTTTCTAAATAATTTCATGTGTATGGATGCAAGATTAGCTTTTAACCAAAAGAAAATTCCCAATCCATTCAGGGCCTAAATGTGCAGTTGGGTGGGTAGTATACTGAAAAGTGGCTCTGGCCACTGGAACAAGTGGGAACTGAAATTTAGCCCATGCTGATTCATAATTCATGTATCCTAGAGTAGAGATATAGCCACCTGAGGGAGAAAGGACATCATTTTCTGTTTCTCACAATGACCAAAAGGATTGGTGTAGCCTGACAGCAATATTGACAGAATTCCCCCAAACTCGCTAGAGCTCCCAAGGTCCCTAGGTCTCAGTATTTTACATCATTATCCTTTAGAGCTCCAGAAAGTTTCCCTAAGATGCACATCTCTTCCTTGAAGCCAAGAACTTAGCTTTGCCTCAAGATTGTCCCATTCTCCTTAATAACCGGTTTGGCTTCTTCCAAGTGTTTCCAAAGCTCATGGGGTTCTTATTTCCCATGTTATGTAGAAGCCTTGTAGGCCTACTCAGATGGTATTCTCCCCAAGTTCTCACTGGGCTTTTGCCTCTAACTTCAGAATTTTCCAGGGTCTCTGGTAGGTCCTCTTGGATCCCTGACAGACCGTGCTCTCACCAGAGCCTATCAGGGTGCCTCCGAGGCCCTGTCCACACTAAATTCCTTTGCATAGTGGCGTCTTTAGGACCCTCCTCCTCCTGTCTCCCAGAATCTTCTAATCATATTCCCAGAAGTCTGCAAGTACCACTCAGCGAACTTCCTAGAGCATTTCCCCTCATTATATATCTCTTATGTGATCACTGTGCATGCAGGACACTGATTTATTTCCCAAAATTTCCAGGCTCCTCTCTCTAGGTCCACCCTCGTTTCTTGTATCTGGTAGGCACACACCCCCATCACATCTCCAATCACAGTTTTTATTTTGTGTGTCTTCCTGGAGATATTTTAGTCAAATTGTTTAGTTGGAGCATTCTGGAAACAAGTTTTTTGATTTTGCACTAGACACAGCTCCAGTACTTCATGCATTTTGTCTCCTTTATCACCTTCAAGGGGTCAAATGAGAAAGTGAAATGAAAAACACTTTTTAGAGGAAAGAAACCTGGGATTCATGGGTAAGTCTTTGGGAAATTGACTATTGAGAGTACCGGTAAAATGTGCATTATACTGATGGAAGAGAGTCAAGGCTTTCTACCTAAAAAGGTAACTAAAATGGTACTGGATAATTTCAAATCTTATTCTTTAAACTCCTGATCTTATGTATCTTATGTATCTTTATTTTTACAAGATTTCTACCTTTTTTTTTTTGCTTTAATCCATAGTAGTTAAAATACAGTTAAAAGAAGTGCCTTAGCAGGTAGTATGTATACTGGTAGTCCTCTAGACTTTAATTTGGGCTAAGTAATAAAAGAGTTGATGCTCCAGGGAGTAATCAAAGTTAAGATTTTGATCAAGGAAAAGTCTTTTTCAGAATGGGTGCAAAGAGGACACACATGTGATTTGTATAAATGGCACTTTTGGAACTTCAGGATTTGGGAAACTGCAATTGTTTGATAATAAATAGCAGGTTGTAGTGAAACAGGTGATCCTCTATGATACATCAAAGGGAGGCTGGAACCCATTATCTGGGTAATTAGGAAGGAAAAATTCTCCTTATTTTAACCATGTAGAAGGAAGTAATTCTATTGCTCAAATTAATTATGAAATACCTTTAAAGGATGTGTTTAATTAAAATGTAGTCTTGTTTCTCTTTTTAAAAATTTTTTATTTAAATTCAATATAATTGACATATACTGTATTATTAGTTGCAGAGGTAGGATTTAGTAATTCGTCAGCTGCATACAACACCCAATGCTCATTACTTCAAGTGACCTCCTTGATGCTCATCACCCAGTTACCCTATCCCCCCCCACCCCTCCAGCAACCCTCAGTTTGTTCCCTATAGTTAAGAGTCTCTTATGATTTTGTCTTCCCTGTTTTTCTTTTAAGATTTTATTTATTCATGAGACACAGAGAGAAAGGCAGAGACATAGGCAGAGGGAGATGCAGGCCCCTCACAGGGAGCCCGATGCGGGACTCGATCCCAAGACCCCAGGATCACGACCTGAGCCAAAGGCAGATGCCCAACTGCTGAGCCATCCAAGTGTCCCTATCTTGTCTCTTTTAAAGAAAATCTAGTTCTCAAAAATACAAATTTAAGAACAAAATATGAATGTGTAACCACATTTCAAAGGATTTCTTATTTTACTGTCTTTCACTGGAAAACATTTTAAAAGCGTTAAATATAACATGTGGGTACATGATTCAGTTGATATAAAAACATGAATCAACTTTAACACAACATTTTAGGTACATTATGTTAAACCAGTGCTTCCTCCTCTCCTTTGCCTCTGCGCTGCCTTCCCCTCCCAGACTTCAACATCTCAGAGCACTGAGAACCTGGAATTTTAGGGAGAGCATAGTATATGCTCAGAAATGTATGTTGACTGTATTAATGAATAAATATCAGAAGCTTAAGCCACAGAATATATATTCTTAGAATCCTACTCTAAAGAGAGAAAAGTATGCTGAGGTTCAAACAATATTTGTAACAGTACTTTCCTTGAACAATATTTTCTTTTATTATCACCAATTAGTAAATGAAGTGAAAAAATTATCTTCTGGTCTAAATTGTCTGCCACCTTCTGAGTGAGAGGTCCACGATAACTTTCTAAATTTATGTGTCGTCTTTAGTTCCAGGGCCCCAAACTGAAAAGAGGTGCACAAATCATTTTGAAACATCTTTATGATTTAAGTAGGTGCCATGTTAGAAGAATAATAAATCAGGTTAAGGAAATTCTATGAGATTCTTAATTGTTCTAGATTTTAATTGATTTTTCTGGCCAATTTCTTTTCCTTTTGGTTTTAAGTTATTATGTTTGTGTCAATTATTTCCATACTTTGATGTGATCATGGTTTATACACATTCTAAGTATTCTATTAGATCTGTATCTTTTGATCCCTTATATTAGTTTGCTAGGGCTGACTGAACAATGTACCATGAACTGGATGGTGTAAAATAACAGGAATGTATTGTCTCACAGTTCTGGAGGTTAGAAGTCTGAAATCAAAGTAAAACCAGGAGGGCTGGTTCCCTCTGGAGGCAGCAAAGGAGAATTTGGTCCATGCTTCTCTCTTAGTTTCTGGTAGTTGGTAACAATCATTATGTTCTTTGACTGTCATCGCGTGGCTTTCTCTTCCTATTTGTCCAAATTTCCCTCTTTGTTATATGGATATCATTGAGTTAGGGCCCACTCCCATCTGGTATGACCTCACTTTCACTTGATTATACCTGGAAAGACCCTATTTCTGAATAAGGTCACATACCAGGGTTTAGGGCCTGAACATATCTTTTTTGGAAGACATAGTTTAACCCACAGCACTTCGTGTTGTGATTCTCAAGTTTGTGTTCCATATCTCAAGCTATGGTCCTGTGTCTCTCTTCCTTTCATTGGAAGCCTTTGTGAAAAGTTCATTACTTGGTTTCCAACTTACTATAATTGGCATATCTGTCTTTACCTTTCTGCTCAAACTGTTAATGACTGGTTTTCATTTTTAATTTTACCTATCTTTGTAAAATTTCACATCTCTGACCAATTTTTCTCCTTAAAGTTGTCTTTACTGATGATTGTTACTCTCCTCTTCATATCCAGTCACTTCTTTACTGTTTCCTTTGCTGGTTCCTCTTCTTCCCTTTCCTCAAAAATTGGCATTCTTCAGGGTTCTAAGTTCTCTGCTCCATATAATCTTACATCCCTTAGCAAGCCCATCTGTTCTGTGGCCTTAATATTATTCATTTGCAGGTAATTCCCCATCTATATTTCCAACTTCTCTGTGTCCTACAGATTCAGATTTCTAACTCATACAGTAGAAATAACATGGGATCAAGAGTTATGTGGATTCTTAGTGATTTTTAAAGGTAACATTTCAGAAGTAAATTTTGAAACTCCTTATCAGGCCATCAAATACTATTTTTTCTGTTGTATCATTGTACTTATCCTTATTTTGAGTTGTCTTTCTCACTCATTCTTTTTGTTAACATAGCAAGTTGCAAGTGACCTTCTCTGGGTGTTTATTTGAGTTAAATGGATCCTCCCTAATTAGTCAATAATTATGACCAGACAAACAGGAAACAGTAAGATAAATCTTAAGTGCTCACATTAATTGAATAATAATTATGTATGAAGCACCTTACTTTGCTTAAATTATTGATATTAATTTGTAATTTCTTGAGGATGAAGAAAGTGAAGCTCAGAGAAATTAACTAACTTGCTCAAGGCCAGTGACAGAGCAGGAGCTCAAACTCTGTTCTCTTTGCCTTCAGAACTTGTACTCCTACCCATTATCCCACTCATCCTCATAGTGTGCAAAATGAGAAATCAGGCAGCCCCATACAGAGTATTGTCTTCATAAGACCTCTTTTCCTTCAGGCTGGGTTAAAATATTATGGCCTCTCTAGAAACTCGCTCATTGATGAACGATCAAGATCTGCCTTTGGTGCAACCAACCATTTCTTGTTTTTGCCAGACCTTTAAATGACAGCCATAGTACAAATATAAAATAATCCATATGACCCATCGGAGGACTCTGTCAGCATTGGCAGAGCTACCTCTTTTCTGTCATTCTCCACAGGCGATTGTTTAGGAATGAGTTGAGCCCCAATCCTTGGGTAATTGTTAAACGAGCCTTATACAATCAGGTCAGATACCAGAATGACTCATTAGAATGAGAGCAACCCCACAGCAGACTGGGTGAGCTGGGCTGTGAAAAAAGAGAGAATTTAAGTTGCATGACATAGGTTTGTTTTGAACTTTTTCATTTGCATAAATCTGGCAGATTTAGGTGAGACACAGGGCAAATTTATTGGAATGTCTGTAAAATCTAGAATGGATGATTACAGGGGGAATATAACTGGAGAAATAATAATGATATATATGTTTCAATACAAATGAATGACACCTAAAATAGAATTAAGCTTAAAAAGTTTTACATTGTGAGAGAGAAAAAGAGAGAGAATAAATGCCAATGAGGCTAATATTTCTTGAAAAATTATCAATGTTTATGGATCATTAAATGTATCAAAATCAGATTAATACAATTATGGGAAGTATTTTTGTTCTTATTGATGTGGCTGCTGTTATTCTTATTTGGAGAATGATTGTACAAATAAGTTAAAATACTTTGGACTAAATTACAGTTATCTCTCCAGAGATTCAATAATGAGCAAAGTTATTTTAGAGCTTTTTTCTAAGACAATGCATTTAGTTGGCTACTGTATCATAGTGGACAGTCACATTTGAATAGAAGAATCACATTCTGTCCTTGTGCACCTATAGATGGCACTGTCTCCCCATAATTTTGTTGATTTGCTTAAAAATAGAAAAAAAAAAAGGAAAAGCTTTCTGCAGACAGTTAGATGTAGAAGTGTGTTACCTTCTAATTAGATCCTACCACTGTAAAACATTTGGAACAGGTGCCTGGCATAGATCATAGAGAATTATACATTTGAAAAATGTAGATGCCTGGACTTTGGAATTAATTTTTTCATTTAATTATTCCTAATTATGTATGGAAAAAAAATTTATGTGTATGAGTAACAGAGGTAGGAGCAACTATTTTTATTACTATAATATTTATTTTCTCTGTGGTGGTCTTGCTTTTGAATTTAGTTTTGAATCAAGCAAAAATTGTTGATAAGTTTAGCATGAATGTCATACTCATTGCTTGTAGGTCTTGGAGATTACCTTGTGGAAATGAAACTCCTACATTCCATAATTTTGTTTCTTTAAATTATCAGGGTTTGAATGTATATACACTAATAGTAAATTATAAGCTTCTATGAGCAAAATCTAGAGTGCCAAATGCATAGTTCTTTTTATTTATCTATCTAGGGCAGCCACTCAAAATGCTATTTCTTGTTTCAATATAATGGGCTTTTACATAATAAAGTGAGGGAGGTATGTAAGGAATATATTTTCTTATGTTCCAAACAGGATTTTTTTTTTTTTTAAGGTAATACGTGTGTGGAATTAATGAAGTCCTTGCTACTGTAAATGAACTTCTAACCACAAGATGGCAGTGTAACTTGCCCATATTTTTTAAAACATTTTTTAGAAAAATGATTAGTAAATTAAACACATTATTTCTTTCCCTCTAAATGAGAAATGTATGCAACTATGAAATTTTAGGAAAATTATGAAGAAGATGAATATTGAAAGTACTTAATATAAGAAGTACTAAAGACTCTTTAGTGATTTATTTCGATTAGCAGGGGCTTTTTTTGGTGGAGCTAAGAAAACATTTATTTCATATTCTTTTAAGTTGAAAGTAGAAATATGATCATATAAAAGTTCAAAATCATATCAATAACTTTCTTTTACAGAGCAATATAGTCTCATGTTTGCCTGATAAAGCATCAAGGAAGAATAAGACTTTTTCTGTTTCCTTCATGTTTTTGTAAAGATCTGCATTGGCGCATGACTTCTTTTCAGCACACATACATTGGAGATTAGAAGGTCAACAAAGAAGCAAAGAAGGGAAAGAAAAGAAAGAATAGTAGAGATACTGGCACCTAAGTTATATGGTAAGAAAGCAGTGATGATGGTGTCTATGTGACCCTTGCTGAATTTATATATTCTATACTTTAAAAATGTATCATTTGTCCATTCAATAGGGGCTTTTAAATAGGCATTATCTAGTTTTGTTTATATTTATAATGTTTTATTGATATGCTTATAAACTATGTGGTATTATGTTTTACTCTACATGGATGCTTTTTCACAATTACTTTAGTTTTTGTGTATGTGATTAATTTAAAAGATTATACTGGATTTAATTCATGTTTTTTAAGTCTTTCAAAGAGTGAGTCCCTTTTAGGTAGAAACCAAGACTTACACAGTGCTTAAAATATGGTATCTATGCAGTAAATCTATTTTTATTCAAATTGCATTTGCCACAGTGATACAATTCTCTTGAGACATATTTTGCTTATTTTCCCCTGCTTGATCAGCCATAAATGTGGCAGAGACAAAGAAAATATCTTCTATTTTAGAAGCCAAATGCTTTGAACTCATTCATAGCATCTTATTTTGCTGATAGTGGAGGGAATGTTCCATGTAGAAATGATAATTTCTCAGAGCTGCACTGAAAATAAAACTTTTATTTTTTGACCTAAGGTATATGAGAATGCTAAACAGTGTGATTTGCTTCCTATAATGGAATATTTGACATATAATCAATATATGATTCAGTTTCTGCTTGTGAGCAACTATACACAAATATTTTGTATTGTAAATTTAAAAAGGAGGTCTATTACTTTTCATTATTCGCGTAAGTTAGAAATAGATGGCATATTTTTTGTGGGTAAGTTAAAATTTTGAAAAAATGACTCACATTTACCATGTATAGGAAAAACATATTAGACATAAGAAAAAACATACAAGACATAAGAAAAACAAAATGCAGTTACCATCTGTGAGATAAAATATAGTTTCATGTAATGCTTAAATATGTATGTAGGTCATGTTCCAAAAATCTGTAGGTTTAGGTTATTTGTTTGCAATCAGGGTGCATTTCCCCCTTAGAACAGTGTTATGTAATTTGTGGGTGAGCCACAAAACTATATATTTTTTAAACCCTAATAAGTGTGAAATACCACTAATAGGAGCTCTGAACGCTGGGGCATTTAGGATCCTTAAGCTCAAATAGATGGTTCTGAACCCTTTTGAGATTAGCTTCCCTGGAGATTTCAAGGGCTCTAGGTAGAGTGGAGTGAGATTGAGATTCTCATATGCAGAGATAGCCTGCTAGCTTCTCCTTGGCAATGAACCAGGAGGGAAGGAGTGCCAGCAGGACCAGAAGGGCCATTTGAATGGGGCCTTACATTCACAAAGGACCTTATAACCTAAACTTTTGACATTTCTTTCAAATAAAGCTAGACACAAAGTCATTGTTTTTCTCATTGCAGTTGTGTTAGAAGCATTAATATGATATGTGATATGTAGGCATTTAAAATAAGCTACATTTTAATAACTGTTAATTGGCATTTCTTTGCTTTTCAATATATTAAGAGTCTCAAAACATAGAGAGTTTTATGTCAGTTTTAACTTCTGAAAGGCTCTATCATAAGGGAAAAGGGTAATGATTTCTAGAGGTTCTCACTCCAGTTGTTTCTGGCACATATTTGTGTCATAAATAGATGGATGGATGAATGCTGAATAGTCAGACAGCAGAAAAGGACCACAGGGGAAGTGTGAAGCAAACAACTACAATAAAGGAAGCATCAAGGTTGGAGTAGTTGGAAGTCGCAGTGGTTATTGGTATAATAGGTTGTTATTAAAACTATTTCTACATTGGAAATAACAAAACTGTTTCTACATTGGAAAATATCTCTATTTTTTGTTATGATTCATGTGCTTTATATAAATTTGTGTATTCTTGCATTTGAACATACATGAAAGAAGTCACGCTTTTAATGTATGTCTTATTAACATTGCATAGCTGTAAAATAGCCATATATTAAAGTTTTAAAGAAATCCTAGTTTTTTTATTTTATTGACCTGTAACAGTGACATGTTTATTTAAATGTAAGAATGCATATTAGTTGTTAACTAAAGCTGATATATAATAGTGACAGATATTAAAACATTTTCTTATTTCTGTCACTTGATGATAACCTCCCTGAGGAGAAGAATCTTAGTCTGTTTGGTACCCAGCAATCTCCCTAGTGCCTAAAATTAAAATAGAAAATGACACAGGCTAGATACTCAATAAACATTTGTTGAAATGAATAGGTGACTGAATGAATGGTAAATTTATTTTGGCTCCCGATTTTGAATGTTAATTAATTTAAAAAATTCTAAAATTTTCAGCAAGATACTAGAATGTATGTTGCTTCCTAAATGATTTGAAGGAGTGGGTGCAATTTCCTCCATGCCCAACACATGTCATTGGTAGTGCTTACCTGCCATCAAATTCAGACATTACTGGAGGAACCATGCAGTGTCTAAAATGAACGATTCCATTTTATTCCTAATAGTGGCAAAGGAAGAAAAAGGGATTCCAAAGGGTCCTACGTTTCCTGCCCTGATTGCCCTAAGAGGGAGTCAATCTTGGCAGGACTTTAATCCTATGTAGTCTAAGTTCCATTGATTCTGCAAACCTGGATCTTGACTGTGACCTGTTTTTTTCCCAGTACCTGGCTTCCCAGGAACGGTTATAAGAAGTATAAACTATTTTATTGTTGACTTGCTTACACTTGGGGGTAGGTTAATTTTCCCAAGCTCAAAGTCTAGTGTGCTGGTTGTATTTTTTCCAGTCATATATTATATATACACAAATATGTGTACTTCACAAAATTATATGTATATATGAATATGAATACATATATATATGTGTGTGTATATATATATATGTATATGTATTGATCTACCTACTTTTTGTTCTCAGATCTTTATTTTGGAATTACATCATTTTCCAAAAATAGTTATGTATATGGCAAACTTTTGAGTATACTGTGGGAGTTAAGCAATGAAATGGTTACAACTGAGATGATAAAGAAGAAAATAGGGTACTCCATCAAGAGGCATCCATGTTTTCATAGTGAACTTTACCTTATGAAGAGGTAATATAGGGAAGTAATGTACCGTAGGGATTCTGATGCTTACTGACTGGCATTAAATCCCAGCTTTGATATTCACTAGATGTTGCGAAGGCAGTTTAACTTTTCTGTGCTTTATCCATAGGATACATTGCAATCTACTTCATAAGGTTGTTAAAGCGTCAGATGAGTTGATACATGTAAAGGTTTATTATTGATATCCTTTGATATCATATTGGTAAGTTGATATCATTAAAGGCCTAGGATTTAGTAAGCACTCAGTAAATGTTAGTTATTAATGGAGAGTGAAAATATAAAAGTATTTAGGCATATTCCAAGCTTTTCAAAAATATCCATAGGTGAATGACATTTTATATGAATATATGCAAACTATAATTCTGTTCTATAATTTATAATATAAACTGTATTTTTCTATTTACTTTCTAGAAACTTAACCTTATTTTGGGGTGGTAGAGTTTTGTTCTCAAACCTAGATATCATAACGGGATGAGCACTGGGTGTTATGCTTTATGTTGGCAAGTCAAACTCCAGTAAAAAAATATACAAAAAAAAGAAAACAGTAAAAAATAAAATAAAATAAAACCTAGATATCATTAACATAATCTTATTTTTTGTCAGAAATTTTAAATTTTTATTCCCAAAATGGAGTCATTAGGTTTCATTTTCAGTATTCCATAGTGGGCCTATAGGAATGATTCTCAGTTCATATCCCAGTGGTCACCCTATCAAATAACTTGGGTCATTCTCTTCCCCCGAAACATACTTTTTTTTTTTTTAAGAAAGAAAGGCATTTATATTTTTGTAGGTGTTGTATAATATTTATCATTCATAATAACTTTGGGGATCTTAAAATCACAAATTATTATTTGGAGCAAGTGCATTGAGTATTATTAGTCAATACAAGTAGTAAAGGCATTTCCTTTAATGTGGTTATTTCCATATCCCATGCCAGGGAGAAAGAGACTGACCATCTGATTGACAACTGCTGATTTATATATTAACAGGGGTCTGTTAGTTCTTTTCCCAGGAATTGAAGGCAAAATTGTTACTCAAGTTGGTAATTAGCCATCTCTCCTTCTCTCCTTAGTTTCTGTATTTTTTCTAGTCTCTTAACTCCGAGGTTCAGTGTTCTCACTAAGGGGCCTATCCAGGGCTTCCCACCAAAGCACCCCATACCTTTCCAACTTTCATAAATAGTTTCCTAATCTGACTTTTTTTAAAACTCTGATTTTGTCCTAGGAAAATTTTATTCTAGTAGCTAAATTGATAAATGTAGTTAATTGAAATTTATTACGTGGGATAGGCTTCAAACTGTGCCTTTTGGGCACAGAAAAAAAGTGTAAGTTGGGGTAGGCCAATCAGGAAGGTTTTGAGCCACCTACAAAATGAACTGGCTTTGTCTGCTTCGTTACCCCAAATGTTGGAGAAAGCCCAACAGGTATCTTTCATGGAACCCCAAGTATCTGATTCTTGCTGCTAATACTTGGGGAATTATTAGTCAAATGCTTTCTCCTCTTTTCTCATCCTGCCTTCAATACACACACACACATACACACACACACACACAACACACAAATACTTTTTAGCTGGGCTTTAAGCAGCTATCCTATTATTTACATGTTGACATTATGTTTCTGTGTGTACAATTTTCTATTAAAATTATTTTTAAATTAATTCTTCTCAACATCCTTGAATTTCTTAACTGTCTTGTATATACCAGGCCCTGTGATAAGTGTGGCTGATCTGATTTTAGCCATGAGGAATTTTCAGCACAGAAAGAGTGGTAATATTTAACTGAGTCTGTTTGCCAGAAGGCGGGTGCTTGGTTCACCAAGCTTCACTAAAATTTGATATTTTGCTTTTGCAAGCTGGTTAGAAGCATTGCATTAAAATACTGCCAAATTTTGTCCCTTTTTGTCCAAACTTTTTTAACTTGAAAAAGGAATTTCAGTGTGTAAAAATTTCCATTATAAGGCCACCTGTAAACTTAAAACAGTCAAACTGTTTTTTCAGCTGCCTGCAGCTCTGTTTCTCAACTGACTAATACTGACAGATAAAGATGGCTTTCCCCTGAGAAGGATTGTTTTGTTTGTGGTTATTCTGTCACTACCAGGAGGGACAGCTCCCCTGATCCGTAGGGAATGCAGAGATGCAGTTTACAGACAGAATCATATGCTGACTAGCAACTAAAAAATAATAGTCAAATAATGATTTCATTGTTCCTTCCTGTGTCCATGACAACTGAGATGTATGCAGCTAGACCAGAACACTGCCTTGGGAGTGTTCTTTTCCTCCAATACTACTATTTTGAGAAAGTTAACAATTTATTCTGACAGTCAGGCTTGGGAGAAAAATTGGCATTTCCAATATCTTGCTAATTTTAGTGTTTTTGTATCCCGAAGCTAATTCTTCTGACACTTCTTCTGTTCACTAGCACTCTGACTTGCCTTTTTTAAACATTTGGTTTATGGCATAGTTTCTACCATGATGGTGGTCAGTGATGAAGAGTTCCTCCTCTGGAGTTGGACAGAACTGTCTTTACATTCTCTCCTGGCCAATTAACAGTGGTGGGACCTTGGGAGAGTTTCTTAATCTTTCTAATCTTCAGGTCCTTATTCATAAAGTAGGAATTAGTAACAGAATCTTTCTTCATAAGGTTGTTGCAAATTAAATGAGATAATGCACAGAAAGTGCTTAGCCTGCTTCTTGGCACAAGTAAGCACTCCATAAATTGATGGTTTGTTGCTGTTATTAGCAATCTCTTGTACAAGACTGTAAACGTCCAAAGCACTGGTTCTCAGCCTTGACTGCACATTAGAATCACCTGGGTAATTTTAAAAGATCCTGATGCCAGGGCCATAGTCCAGATCAACTAAATCAGCATCTTGGGAGTTGGGCCCAGGATTTGGCATTTTTAAAGTGCTTCAGCTGATTCCAATGTGCAGCTGAGATTGAGAAATACTGTCCCTGAAGGTGGGGCTGTATTATATTAAAGCACTTGGACAAAAATGTATGAAAGTGACACATTGTACCTTGCAAGTTTTGTTACAAATATTTTAAATAACTGAAGAGGGCAAAGCCAATTTAGTGATTTTTCAAGGGCTGCTTTTTATCAACATCATAGTAGAGCAAATATTAAGAGACATGGAAAATTGTAAAATATGTGGGAACCCACAGTTTCAATGTGAGAAAGTTATATATGTGGAAACTATACTATAGCAAAATTACTTTTATATTTTAGTGGCTTTTTTTTAAAAAAAGGGAGATAATTGGCAATCATAAAGACAAATCTGTACTATTTTAACACAAAGATCAATATAATTCAAACACATCCTGCTTAGTTCATATCCATGTTTGTTTGAGTTTGAGGGAAAAACAATGGCAACATGAGAACACATGCTTTTAAATTGCTCATGCTGAATCAGCATCCTTATCCATTCATTATAGTGTTAAACTTTTTGGAATGGGAAGGTGAAGATCCAGGAAAAACTCAATTGTATTAACTATATAAGAAAACATGACTTTCTTCCTAGTAATCCAAAAGACATTAATTATTAATTTTCAAGATCTTACGATGTTAAAAAAATGAAAGTACTCTCACAGTGTCTTTTTCTCTATGTATACAGTTTTAACCTATGTATACTGTTGATGATCATTAAAACAATCACACTTATTTACTACTGCTAGTTTTCCAGATAGTTTTGTATGTATTTTTTTTTCAATTCTCACAATACCTCTGTGAGGACACAGTTCAAGAATTAGCCTCATTTTATAGGAGGGAAAACTAAGGCAGTTTATTAGTAGGCAGTTTCAACTCAACTAGAGCAAAGATTCTTATTTTCTAGTCAGTCCTCTCATTAACTCATTCATGCATTTATCAAGCATTATCAAGCTGCAGATATGTGACAAATGGAGTTCTAGGCAATGGGTACTCAAGACAAGTAAGACAGACTTGTTGCCTTTAAAGAATTGTGTACACAGTGTCATGAGTGGACTTTGAAGTTCTTAGCCTGTGTCGACCAAGGTAGAATCCATGACCTGAAATTGCCATGGCCAACGCTGTTAAGTCTTCCAAGACATAGGCAGGAAGAAGAAAAGAGGTAGTTCAGAAACCTATAATGATCATTTTCTACAGTTATATTTTGTAGCAGCCTACTAGATGCATGATCACCCTGGACATTAGTATCCCTTTCAGCTGAATTTTCTGGTGATTTCTGCCACAGGAGAGAATGCTATAGTATTTTTCTTAGAATATATTATTCAGCAATGCTTTAATTTGTTTTTCTCCAGCTTTTCAACAGCTAAAGTTCATTTTAGTACTGGCAGAAACTTTTGAAGATTAAGCATTTTTGTTTATTTTTAATGCTAATTCATCTCAAGTAGTTAACTGGTAGTAGTAATCCTGTTGCTGAATTTAAAATACCCACACTTACTAGACACAAATTAAATTCTACAGTAAGATACAGAGTTTAAGCTTAATTAAACTCTCCTCAAAATACATCTAATTTTTGCTGATTGTAAAGTCTTGGAGTAAAGTTATTGCCATAACTGTCTTTTATAATTAGCCATATTCATATTACTTTAAAGCATAAAGCAGGAGTCAGCTAAATGGATAGAACCATTTTAATTCTTGTTGAGGATTCATAGTTGCCCTAAAGGAAGGAAAGTTCAGAATGACTATTATTAGTTTTTTCAGTTACTGAGTGGAAATATTTTATGTCTTGAAAATTTCCCTTGAATATTTTGCAAAGATAAGGAATACTATGAAAAGCTAAAGGAAAAGCATTTAATGTTGAGAAGTTAAAATATAAGTATTGTTAAGCAGCAAATAAATGAAATATATCTCTTAGTCTTGTATGAAACTATTTTAAGCTAATGTCAATAAAGTTTAAACTAGTTCAGACTTCTCTTATTAGAATAAATGTTTCCTTTTAAAATGCATGATAATCATAATCAAGACAAAATTTGTCCTGTTATTTATTTTCAAAATGATTGTACATGTTTAGCAGACTTTTGATTTAAATCCCCAGTGATATATTGGAGACAGATGTTTAGATGACCTCATGTTTAAAGTAATGTTATATTTGGACACAAGATTAAATTTTCCTTAAAATCTTTCCTTATAAGTTAAACTGTGTGGTAGTATACAAAAACTAATCAATGATTTGCAGTGGATTAATGCAATTCTTGTATTTTAAATAAAATTTTCTATTTTTTTACGGAGTTTCACATAGTACAAAAGAGCTGATTATGAAACAGCTGTTTACAAATGAAAATATTGTTTTTGGCTGGCCAGCTAAATGGGAAACAGATTTGAAAAGTTCCATGAATTTGAATGCAAATTTACCATATCATTTATACTGTACCAAAGAACGTTGGTAGAAGACTGCAACATAGTTTACCAAAAAAATTCAGTTGAAGATTATTTTGTAGGATATAATATAAACATTTTAAATAGTATTTCCTTCTTCAAAAACTAATTTTTCCTTATGAAAACCAATATAATATGTAGTTAGTATTATTGGCAAGGTTTTAAAGGAGCTCATAAACGATATTTGACATTTCAGTGAAGAGAAATTAGCAGATGGAGCAATTAGAAACATATAGGTAACTGAGTAGAATGAAATACATAAAAGATGAGAGATATTGTCCAAAGACAGTAAATCACTGTATGTGAAAAATGTGTTTAAGTCAGAGCTATATAGCTATTGGTATATTGTCATTTTCATCAACAGCTAAAATGCTTTACTGGATATTACATTGCTATGTAATTATATATCAACTGAATTTTTCAGTTTATTCAGTTTTTCTGGCATTAGGTAGACATGTAAATTCACTAGTCATTGTTTTCTTATTTTTTTTTCTTTTAAGTAAGCTTTATACCCAACAGGATTGAACTTATGACCCCAAGATCAAAAGTCACATGCTTTACCAACTGAGCCAGCCAGGTGCCCTGCTATGGAAGTGATAATTTAAAAAACATGATCTGTAAAGAATACCTACATATTTTCTCTCAAATTTTAAATAGTTATTAAAAATTATTTATGTTGGAAATTGGTTTACATAAAAATAAGACATAAAGGCCTTGTCTTTTGAATTTTGAATGATTCCTTTGAATGCAATGCCAAAATGCATAATTTACTTGAGGTGGTAGTTCATGAGTTAAAACTTCTAGGAGAACTATTGTTGTTTCTTTTTCTTTATCTCTTCTATTGTTTTTCCCCTTGTCTCAGTGCTCTGAAGGTGGGATTGTGTTTCTTTGGTAGCTTTTTAAAAATCACCTGGGGAATAAATGTGTTTGGTGGGATGGGATATTACATCTGGTTCTGTTGTCACTTTAATAGAGTAACTGTTAACTCTCAAAGTGGCTGATGATCACTTAAGAAAGAAGTAAGTGGAATATCTGCAAAATATTTTTTAAATTTAGATTCAATTAGCCAAAATATAGTATATCATTAGTTTCAGGTATAGTGTTCACTAATTTATCAGTCGTGTATAACACCCAGTGCTCATCCCATCATGTGCAAAATATTTTTAGAAACAAGTTTTGGGGCAAAATGAAGACAAAAAAAATCTAGGAATCCAAGCAACATAAATAAAAGTTTTTTTTATAAATGGAATACTATTTTATTGACATTGATGAGTGTGTCCCTAATGGGTGATACATCTTTAGCATGCTTGAATTGTTTTATACATTTTCTATTGAGTGTCATTGGTTAAGGAAGCCCTGTAAAACTAATTCATTGATATACAAACATACTAAATGGTGTAGTAGACCATAACTTTTAAAGAAGGGTTGATGCCTTTTGGCTACTTTAATGATATAATTTACCTTAGATAGTAACAGAGATAATTGCCAGATTAATTCCTAGATAAAGCAGACTACATAGTAGTGATGGCTTACACCACATCAACCAATTCTTTTTGGATTTACTCAAGATCCTGTAATGTAGCAATGTATAAAAATCAGACAGCTGGCACAAATCAGGATCCATTTGGGAGCCACTAAAGGAGGTTTTCTTATTTTCTTGTATTTCAACCTAATATACTGACACACTTGACATAAACAATAAGAAAGTTTTAAAATCAGCTGATGTTTAATGCTTCCAACAATGAACTAAAATTGGAATTTTTGCATATGGGCAAAATTAAATTTTGGAAAGAAATGTAATTGACAAATGTATAAACAGTATTTCTTAAATGTAAATGTAGCATTTTAAAATACTAGCTTTTAAAAAATCAATACCATATTGATTTTGCCAAATGTGTAGTGCCATGTATCTGCCATTACGGAATATTACAAAATAGTTTCAGTACTTGAAAATCCCTTCTGTTCCACCTATTCATCCCTGCCCCCACAACCTCTGACAATCATGGCCTTTTTATTGTCTCTTTAGTCTTTCCTTTTTCAGAATGTTACATAGCTAGAGTCATACTGTATGTAGCCTTTTCAGACTGTCTTCTTTCATTAAGCAAAATGCATTTAAGTCTCCCTATGTCTTTTCATGGCTGAGTAACATTCCATTGTATGGGGTATATCACAATTTGTCTATTGATTTATATATTGAAGGACTTGTTTGCTTTCAAGTTTTGACAATTATGAATAAGGCTGCTATAAACATTTGTATATAGATTTTTGTGTGGATGTAAGGTTTTCAACTCATTTGCGTAAATACCTAGGAGTGTGATTGCTGGATCATTGAAATAGTTTTAAATAATTGTAACAGTGTCTCTGGTTCATAGGAATATCCACATCTTTAGTTAATAGTAAGAGAGACAAATTTTGTTTCCTGGATTCATTGAAGTTTGGATAAATAAGTAGGCACTTTCTGTTTCTTCTTGGATAGTATACATAGGCACGAAAGGCTATTCAAATTCTTTCTTTTCTACTGTTTGTTTTTGATGAGATTTCAAGGTGAGATAAACATAATATAAGGCCATTACAATTAATAGTTGAGGGTGGGTCATCTTAAAGACAGTGGAGAATATAGAGTAAGATGATTACTAGAGTATAGTCAGGAAATTGGAGTGTCTCCCTAGGTTACTAAAGGTTTGTTTCTAAGTTATAATAGAATTTGGTTCTGTGCTAGGTATCATTCAAAACCTTTGATTAGATGTACATCCTTCTCTCCTCTCAACAGCCAAAGGATTTTTAAGCTAAGACAGATAACGTTAATACAGATATTCAAGATAGACAAGTCACTGATCTAAGACAACTGTATAAATAATAATAATTATTATTATTATCATAGTGCCTAGCATTTATTAAGCATTTACTATGTGGTAGGTATTTTCTAAGATTAGAGCAGATCAGGTTTTCTGGGACCTGTCAACAACTTTATTTTACAAATAAGGAAACAGAAGAAAAGAGAAGTTAAGTAACTTTTGTTCATGTTGTAAGTGGCAGATTCTGGGTTTGAATTCCAGAGACTTCGCTCAAAATCACAAAACTCCTCTATTATACCTGTTAAACTAAATATTAGCAAATATCTTCTCCCATTCTGTAGGTTGTCTTTTAGTTTTGTTGACTGTATCCTTTGCTGTGCAAAAGCTTCTTATCTTGATGAAGTCCCAATAGTTCATTTTTGCTTTTGTTTCTTTTGCCTTCGTGGATGTTCCTTGCAAGAAGTTACTGTGGCCAAGTTCAAAAAAGGGTGTCGCCTGTGTTCTCCTCTAGGATTTTGATGGAATCTTGTCTCACATTTAGATCTTTCATCCATCTTGAGTTTATCTTTGTGTATGGTGCAAGAGAGTGGTCTAGTTTCATTCTTCTGCATGTGGATGTCCAATTTTCCCAGCACCATTTATTGAAGAGACTGTCTTTCTTCTAATGGATAGTCTTTCCTCCTTTATCGAATATTAGTTGACCATAAAGTTCAGGGTCCACTTCTGGGTTCTCTCTTCTGTTCCATTGATCTATGTGTCTGTTTTTGTGCCGGTACCACACTGTCTTGATGACCACAGCTTTGTAGTACAACCTGAAATCTGGCATTGTGATGCCCCCAGATATGGTTTTCTTTTTTAAAATTCCCCTGGCTATTCAGGGTCTTTTCTGAATCCACAGAAATCTTAAAATAATTTGTTCTAACTCTCTGAAGAAAGTCCATGGTATTTTGATAGGGATTGCATTAAACGTGTAAATTGCCCTGGGTAGCATTGACATTTTCACAATATTAATTCTGCCAATCCATGAGCATGGAATATTTTTCCATCTCTTTGTGTCTTCCTCAATTTCTTTCAGAAGTGTTCTATAGTTTTTAGGGTATAGATCCTTTACCTCTTTGGTTAGGTTTATTCCTAGGTATCTTATGCTTTTGGGTGCAATTGTAAATGGGATTGACTCCTTAATTTCTCTTTCTTCAGTCTCATTGTTAGTGTATAGAAATGCCATTGATTTCTGGGCATTGATTTTGTATCCTGCCACGCTACCAAATTGCTGTATGAGTTCTAGCAATCTTGGGGTGGAGGCTTTTGGGTTTTCTATGTAGAGTATCATGTCATCAGCGAAGAGGGAGAGTTGACTTCTTCTTTGCCAATTTGAATGCCTTTTATGTCTTTTTGTTGTCTGATTGCTGAGGCTAGGACTTCCAGTACTATGTTGAATAGCAGTGATGAGAGTGGACATCCCTGTCTTGTTCCTGATCTTAGGGGAAAGGCTCCCAGTGCTTCGCCATTGAGAATGATATTTGCTGTGGGCTTTTCGTAGATGGCTTTTAAGATGTTGAGGAAAGTTCCCTCTATCCCTACACTCTGAAGAGTTTTGATGAGGAATGGATGCTGTATATTTGCAAATGACGTATCAGATAAAGGGCTAGTTTCCAAGATCTATAAAGAACTTACTAAACTCAACACCAAAGAAACAAACAATCCAATCATGAAATGGGCAAAAGACATGAAGAGGAATCTCAGAGAGGAAGACATAGACATGGCCAACATGCACATGAGAAAATGCTCTGCATCACTTGCCATCAGGGAAATACAAATCAAAACCACAATGAGATCCCACCTCACACCAGTGAGAATGGGGAAAATTAACAAGGCAGGAAACAACAAATGTTGGAGAAGATGCGGAGGAAAGGGAACCCTCTTACACTGTTGGTGGGAATGTGAACTGGTGCAGCCACTCTGGAAAACTGTGTGGAGGTTCCTCAAAGAGTTAAAAATAGACCTGCCCTACGACCCAGCAATTGCACTGTTGGGGATTTACTCCAAAGATGCAGATGCAATGAAACGCCGGGACACCTGCACCCCGATGTCTCTAGCAGCAATGTCCACAATAGCCAAACTGTGGAAAGAGCCTCGGTGTCCATCGAAAGATGAATGGATAAAGAAGATGTGGTTTATGTATACAATGGAATCTTACTCAGCCATTAGAAACGACAAATACCCACCATTTGCTTCAACGTGGATGGAACTGGAGGGTATTATGCTGAGTGAAGCAAGTCAATCGGAGAAGGACAAACAGTGTATGTTCTCATTCATTTGGGGAATATAAATAATAGTGAAAGGGAATATAAGGGAAGGGAGAAGAAATGTGTGGGAAATATCAGAAAGGGAGACAGAAAATAAAGACTCCTTACTCTGGGAAACGAACTAGGGGTGGTGGAAGGGGAGGAGGGCAGGGGATGGGGGTGAATGGGTGACGGGCACTGAGGGGGACACTTGACGTGATGAGCACTGGGTGTTATTCTGTATGTTGGTAAATTGAACACCAATAAAAAATTAATTTATTAAAAAAATAAATAAATAAACTAAATATTAAGTTATGTGTAGGAAGGGTTAAGTGTACTTTCTGGATCTATGAAGAGGGTGCCAGAGCATTCAAACTTAGAGAAGATTTGGAAGTAGGGCAGAGGAGATCCAATAAAATAATGAGTAAATTTGCCAAGGGATAGGAGGCAAGGATCATGAAAGAGACAGAGAATATTAAACTTGATTATGAATCCCTCTTACAAAAGAATCCCATCTATAGATATTTTTTCTTGGAGTATTCAGTTTTCAAGTTCAGAACATTAAATCTAATCTAAAAATGTCAGTGTACTACAGTGTGAAAAGTACTGAATGTTAGCACACCTGATTTTTAGTAATAATTTTGCCATTGAAGATGTCAGGAAAATTATTTTACCCAATTATTTTATTTTTTTCTCTTAATTCTAGAATTAAAATTTTAAACTTTTAAAACTTGAACAAATTTTTGATTATTTTCCACATAAAGTTGGGTTTGGTATAAATGGACCATCACAGAGAAAAGAAAAATTATATCATTTTCCAAATTTTTCTAGTACTACCCATGAAACATCAACCTTTAAATCTCTCATGCACAAAAACATTGTGTTATTCTGATTCTCATTCTGTTTTATGTACCTCTTATCAAAACTGTCATTAATCTCTCTGGCCTACCTCCTTCTCTCTATTTTGACCACTATTGTTTTGGTTTCTTAAAGTTTCTCAGCTAGATGACTCCAATACTTATTTAGCTTCTGGGTCAAATTTTTCAGTCCTTCCTTTAATAAATGTTGATTGCATTGAGTGTCTAGCAGGTGCCAGATACCTAAGTGTGGACATGAGAAGACAGCATGGACTAGAGTGGATTCTAGGCCTGGAAGAACCCACCAGTACTGTGAGACCCAAAAGAATGAGCCACAAACGGTATTAGTGAGGAAGTAAATAATAGTGGTGGGCATTGAAGGTTGAGTAGGAATTTTCTGAGTTAGCAAGGACATTCTAGGTAGAGGAGGTAGCACTTGCAGTAACTTAGAAGCATGAAAGCTTACGGTCAGCTCGTGGAAGGATGAATTTAGTGCCATTGAAGTTTATGGTTTAGGGGAGGAGAAGAAGGTAAGAAATGGAGAGAGGAAGTTATAGAGGTGGGTAAGGGCACGTGTTATGTTTCTTTTAAGCTCCATGATGTTTCCACATTTATCCTGTAGGCAACAGGTAGCTTTGGAAAGTGTTTACAAAGGTGGGCGGGGGGGGGAGGGGGGCATGTGCAGCTTCTACTGAGGGGAAGAAATTAGTAGCGTTGCAGAGGTTGAATTCACATAAGGTGCCTATTTGGAAGGTGGCTGCTCTTATTCAGAGGAGAGAGGATGAAAATTTAGGGCAGTGGCAGTGGAAAAGAGGAGGACTGGCTCTGAGGAAGAATCAAATGGATTTGGTATGGTATTAGATTTGGGAAGTTGAGTGAGAAAAAACTCTCACAGTCAGAGACTGGGTGAAGATGGTATCTGATGCCATTAAGTGTGGGGGAGGGAGGGGAATGTCAAAGAGGCACCAGGGAATAGTGAGCTACGTTTTATGTATGTGAGGTTTGAATTATTCAGTAGGGGGTTGGAAAATAGGTGGGCTGTCCACGAAGGTTTAAGAGTCACCAGCATATTCGTCAGTGAGTCTTATGTTGTGTGAGTGTGTTGGAATGCGGTATGTGTATCATGGTCATCTGAGGGGATTTTAAAAAGTACATCCCTACTTGAGATACTTCAACATTTCCCTCTCCACACCCTCCACAGCCCTGTTAAGAATCATAGCTCTTAGAGAAGCCAGAAGGGTGGAAGAGGAGTAATTCAGAACCCTGAAGAACACCAGGGTAAGTGGAGGAGGAAAAAGAGGAAGAGATGGAGGAGGAGGCAGCAGGTGCATCAGAGCCTGAAAACTGCATCACCAGAGAGAAGGAAAGAGAACCAGAAAAGGGTGTTCTGAAAGGCAGTGTAAAGAGAATTTCAAGGAAGTCAGTAGTGTCAGATGCTCTTCCAATCCATCCAAAAACAGATGCCTGAACAATATTTCTGTCACACTTCACCCCATATGCTTCTGTCATTCACAAGTTAAAATTTCTTGGCTTGATGTTTAAAACTTCCACCTTTAAGTTGTACCTCCTATCCCTGCTGTCCTCTTCCAACTTATCTGTGAGTATAGTGGGATAGAAGACAACAGACTGCCTGGCTTTGAATCCCACCTCCTCCACTTAATAAGTGACCCTGTCAAGTTCTTTTAACCATGGTT
Organism: Nyctereutes procyonoides; assembly: GCF_905146905.1. NCBI lineage: Eukaryota > Metazoa > Chordata > Mammalia > Carnivora > Canidae > Nyctereutes > Nyctereutes procyonoides. Next base: position 10,643,833 of record NW_026575145.1, read on the forward strand.
TAGTTTCTTATGTTTGTGGTTAATAGAAGAATCAATCTCTAGGGATGCTGGGAGGGTTACATGAGTTAATATGAATACTGTGTCTGACTCAATTATTTTTATGTGTCAAAACTAAACACTGGTAGTACAGTATTGTCCTAAGTACTCTTAGCATGTTTCAGAGTACTTCACTAGCAACATAATATCCTTAGTTATCTTCATCATTCAAGTTGGAGAAGAGAATATAAGGGCTATTCTGGAGTAAAGAACTTGCCCTGCCTCCCTGTCTTCCCCCAAATCACAGAAGTCAGTCAGTCATAAACACAGGTAACTACAATCTGGATGAGTAATGCTGGCCTTCCTGAGCTTAAATGGAGACTCCATAACAAACAAATGAGTTCTTGTTTTTGTTACCCTGGGGTGGAAACCTCCTGAGACTTTGGGAACCACCAATCTAATTTAATTTCTCAATATGACCCTTTGCCTCTGGTCATACATGCTAACTCTTCTTAATCATAGGACCTTTATACTCATTTTCCTGATGATTTTCTTACCTGAAATAGCTTTGCAATAGGCTGTCAACCTAAGTCCCAGCCTGAGCAGTGGTTCTCATCCATCTCTCCAAAATCATCTGGAGAATTAAAAAAAAAAATCACATAGCCATGTCATGCCTCAGACTAATTACATCAGAATCTCTGGAAATGGAACCCAAGTATCAATGCTTTTAAAAGTTGCCAGGTGGGGATCCCTGGGTGGCGCAGCGGTTTGGCACCTGCCTTTGGCCCAGGGCGCGATCCTGGAGACCCGGGATCAAATCCCACGTCGGGCTCCCAGTGCATGGAGCCTGCTTCTCCCTCTGCCTATGTCTCTGCCTCTCTCTCTCTGTGTGTGACTATCATAAATAAATAAAAAAAAATTAAAAAAAAAAGTTGCCAGGTGATTTTACTGAGTAGCCAAAGTTAAAACCATTGCTCTAACCTATGTTTGGAGAGTCTTTGATTAAAATCCTATAAATGGTTAGTCATTCTCCCTTTAGCTCTTGCAATCTTAGTATGAATTGCATTATTCTACACTCACTGATATGTTGCTTATGGGGGAAAAAAGTCATTTTTATGTCACCACACGCAGAATACTCCTCTGGCTGCACTGGCCAGTGCAAGTAGTGCTATGCATCTACAGGATACTCTACAACATGTCTGCTGAGTGACAACTGCATTGGTTAGTACCAAACAGTCAGACATGAAATATCTTGTTTAGTATGCACCAATGGGCTTGGAGTAATGCCACTCCAGAATGTTCACAAAAGGACTTCATAAGATGAAGTGTCACCACAACATGTGTCTGACTCAATGACATGCCCTACTGTTACATTAAACAAATTCCTTTTTGTTGCTTCTTTCATAGATACCCACAAAGATTCTGAGGTTAGTTTGTGTGACTTTATGTTGGGGGTGGTGGCCGAGGGTTACTTTACATTAAAAAAATTAAGTGTAACATATGCACATAACTGTACACAAATTTTAAGTATGGAATTTGATGAATAATTCAAAATGTATGAGCTTTGTAGCCATGATCCCAGTCAAGAAATAGAATATTACCAATAACCTAGAAGTCCCCTTCCTCTCCAGCGGTAGGGTATTTAACTTGAGCTTTTTTCTTTTAGTTGGCCAGATCCCCTCAAACTTCTTTTTCAGTGAGGTGTATTTTGCTTGCCCATTAGGAGAAACCTTTTACAATCTGGCCAAAGCCAGCAGCCCTTTTCTATGGTTATTTTCCCCATCTGTTTAGAATTCATATCCACATCGTATTGTTGCCTCATCTAATCAAGCAAGGGAATGTCTCAAGAGTATGTGTTCCATAAACGACTTAATTTTCATTTCACTCATTTCCAGGGGCTTAATGAGAAACCACCAAATCATCTTTGGCTATAAGTCTCTTTCGGGGCTGTGTTTCTCAACAGAGCCACACCATGCACATGAACTGCTGTGAATTTTTAAAAATAATTTCCTCTACTTTTTTGCTTAGATCAGAGTTCCCATCATATTTGTAGTTGTGGTAATGCACTTTATTATTTTCCTTTAGGTTTATACTCTAAACATCATAACATGTTGCATATGCTTGTTATGGTAGGAAAGTTAAAAATAATAAGAGGATAGATCCAATTTGCATGTTAATGCAGAGCAAACATGTCTTGCTGCTGTCTCAAGGTTCTATGTCATATCTCTCTGGACTCAAACTGGCCATTGTTTTCTCTTAGTGGGGACAATCTGTTACAGAATGGATCTAGGCTGCCTTAATAGGACTCAGCTTTATTTTTACTCTTTGTCATTCTTACTGGATGCTATGAATACTGATTCCTGTTTAAAAAAAAAGTCTTTTAAAAGTTTTTGGCAATGCCAAAGACCTTGGTCTTGAGAGAAATTGTTAAAATAATTCTCAAATGTATTTGGAGACTTTAATTAAGGCAAGAAACACAGATTCCTTAATTATATTTATGAGAACTTTGGACTCCTATAATATAATTAGAAAAGACTCTACAACTATTTTGAAAACTCTAGGCACACTTTGGAATATTGATTGTCTGCCTTGTGAGTGGATTTTTCTGAGCACTCTTATTTAAAATGTACTTGAGACAGTGTTTCTGTAACCATGATAGAATATGGGGCCTAGGGAAATGCATAGCTTTTCTCCATCCAAGATCAATGCTTTCATTATCTTGAGGGCTTATTATGGTTTTTGAAAGGTGCAGGATTGTTGTTGGTATAAAATGTGCGGGATCCCTGGGTGGCACAGTGGTTTGGTGCCTGCCTTTGGCCCAGGGCGCGATCCTGGAGACCCAGGATTGGGTCCCATGTCGGGCTCCCGGTGCATGGGGCCTGCTTCTCCCTCTGCCTGTGTCTCTGCCTCTCTCTCTCTCTCTCTCTCTCTCTCTCTCTCTCTCTCTCTGTGACTATCATAAATAAATAAAAATTAAAAAAAAATGTGCTTCATGGTCAGTTAGCAACATTCCTGAAAGGAGCACTGGATACTTTCGGGTCATTGCTGAAGGAGGAGCATCATGTTTTCCACTTCCCAACCCCCAATTTGTTCTAATCCAAACAAATTGAACTGCACAAGATAACTCTTGCCTATAGAAAGGTCAGGACCGGGATCCCTGGGTGGCGCAGCGGTTTGGCGCCTGCCTTTGGCCCAGGGCGCGATCCTGGAGACTCGGGATCGAATCCCACGTCGGGCTCCCGGTGCATGGAGCCTGCTTCTCCCTCTGCCTGTGTCTCTGCCTCTCTCTCTCTCTCTGTATGACTATCGTAAATAAATAAATAAAAAAATTTAAAAAAAAAAAAAAAAAAAAAAAAAGAAAGGTCAGGACCATAGCATCTCCAAACTAGATGCTGATCTGCCACTGTGCATAATAAAGCACCACTTCTTAGTTTCTCTGGGTTGTAAATCCAAGAAAGTGATATTTATGGGACTATAGCTCTCATTTATATGAGTATAATGAAATAGAGTATAGCTCTCATATGAGTATAATGAAATCAGAATTGGATGAGAAGACAGGAATTTCCTTACATAGAAGCAGTGGTTGTGGCAGTGGGTATTCTATATCTCATCCTTCTACATCAGCACTTTCTAGTTCATCTTTCTGCACTGATAGAAATATCCTTTATCTGTGCTGTCCAGTGTAGTAGCTACTAGCCTTATATGGCTGTTGATCACTTGAAATGTGGCCAGTGGGATTGAGGAAATTAATGTTTTATTTTATTTAATCATAATTAAATTTAAATAGCCACATGTGGCTAGTAATTATTGTATTGGATGGCGCCATTTCAATTATTCATTTGTGCAAACCAAGAAATAATGTTTAAAATGTAGAACAATTGACCATATTGACTTGTATATTTACTTTGGGGGAGATTCTTTTGTATTAACACATCAAGATTACCTAATTTAATCTAATTCATGCTTCACTTTAAGAGATAAAATTCTGCTAAGCAACATAATTAGGGTGGGCTTAAAGCAGCAGATATTTATTGTCTCAGTTCTGGAGGCTAGAAATCCAAAATCAATGTGTCAACCGGGTTAGTTCCTTTTAGAGGCACTGAGGGAGAATCTGTTCTATACCTCTCTCTTCCCCCTTTTGGTGGTAATACTAGGCATTCCTTGGCTTAAACAACTTAATATTTTTAAACCATTGTATTATGGGCATTTCTTAAAGAATTTCTGTTGACCTGAAAGTAAGGAGATGAAGAATGGGCATTTATATTTTTAGGAATGGGTGTATTTAGCACATAACAGACAAGAAAACTAGTTTCTGACTGTTAAATATAAACTGTAACATAACTTTTCTCTTGGTAAGTTTGCTTCTCGAATTGTAAAGTTCCTTCTCATGGAATCCCATTCTCATTGTTCTTTGGCTGGTAACAAAATATTTGGTTTCTCCTACTCCTTAAAATTTTTAATAGCCTCTTCTCCTTTGCCATCTTAACATGGCCTTTATCAAGCGTCAGTCTATCCCATCTTTACCAAGATAATTTTGCCACCATTCAAAACTAGAATAAGAAATTATGTTGGATTTAGTCCACTTCCGGCTTCCTGACCAGACTTCTGGTTTTGAGTTCCATATGACAGTGTGTATTGAGACAAGACAACTGAATGTAGCAGTCAGCTAGAGAACTGGTCTCTGTGCTCTTGTACAGTTACTTTGCATTTGATCAAGGAAATTTTCTGATTGTAGGATTTATACAGGTAAAAAAGTACAATGAGACCATTCTGATTCTGTGCTACCAGTTGGTAATTGCTGCACACTCTTTCAAGCTTTCACCCCTGAGGGGGCAGAAAAGTAGTAGAAGTCAATGACAAGGATACAACTACAGAGAAAGTAAAAACTGAGAGTGTGCTTGAACTACATTGTGCAGCATTAAATTCAAGTCAGAGAAATTTTTTTTGGCCAAATGATAGGTATCCATGTAGGTATCCATCTATAGATGGATAGAGGGAGCTGATGAGTGGAAATTTCTACTGGTTGGAGTGACACATTCCTGGATTAGAATTCTGGTTCTGCCACTCATAGCTGTTTGACCTCAGGCAAATTTCCAAAGCCACTTGGGCCTAAGTTCCTTCGTTTGAAAAACAAAGGTAAAAATGCTTACTTTGCAGGGTTAATAGGATAAATTTTTTTTCTGGGACCATTTATTGTATAATTAACATATAGTGTTATATTAGTTTCAGGCATACAATATAATGATTTAACAATTCTGGGTATTACTCTGTGCTCATCATGATGCAGGTGCTCTCAACTCTCAGTTCCTTAAACCTATTTCACCCATCCCCCCCCACCTCCCCTCTGGCAACCATCAATTTGTTCTCAGTTTTTAAGAGTCTAGTTTTTTATTTGTCTTCTTTTTTCTTTGTTCATTTGTTCTATTTCTTATATTCCACATATGAATGGAATCAATTAGGATAATGTTTGTAACATGCAAGGGACTTGGTTGGCACTCAATAAATGGTAGTTATTATTATTAGTCCTTCCTAACCTAGGGCTGTATCACTATAACAAGTGCTACCTCTATCACTTTTTTGGTTTTCTTTTTGGTTTTACCTTAGTGGAATCTAGTGTTCTCAGAACCAGGATGGGCAAGCAGTATCCTTTTAATATTCGTGTTGTAGAAACATATGTTTCAGTAGTTTCCAGTAGACTCTGGCCATTTTCTTTCAAATCAGATCAATTCGGTGGTCTTCCTCCCAAACACAAAACTGTAACAAAAATATAATTAGTTCACTTTCAGCAAAACCTTTTTTTGGGAATTCTATTAAGGAAAAAAGGAACAACATACTGACTTTCTAAGATTTTCTTTGTAGTGGAGACTAAAATATCCTTGTAAGTTCCTTGAGGATGGGAAGGTGTGATCACACCCTGAATGTCTCTTTGTGTTCTGTATCTAGCAGTCACTTCGTAAATGCCTGTTAAATTGGATCAGACATGTTTATATGAACTTTTGCTGTAATTGAACTATACATGGTAAATTTGTAGAAATCATTGTGGTGACAAATGGCCTCTTATTTTTATGTTGCATTGCATGTGTTGTATAATTTTGCCAAAATATAAAATTGTACACATGTGCATTCTTTCTACAAGTTCTTCTTAATGTCTCCATTACTTGGAATGTGAAACAGGCAGTCAAAATGGTAATCTGGCATCATCAACAGAAAGTGAAGGATAAATACTGTATGTATAATTACACTAATTTCACAAATGAGTTTCCTTCCTTATTTTAGATATGTAATGGTAAGGGCATTGATATTGGTAACACTTCATTTCAGGGGCTCCAGTATAGCACCAGTGCTGTCAAGCCTTGACTGATGGTTGTGGAATGGTGTCTTAATTGATCCAGTGTTACTGAAATGGATCACTTCTGTGAACTGATGTCACTTCTGTGACAGCACAACTAATAATTATTCTAGTTCTTATTAATGGCAAAGCTATTCACCTCCTGATTATAGCATACACACAGCATGTACAAGGAGGAAATCCATCAGCTAGGCCATGGTAGAGCAATATCTTGACTTATAATTAAAATAAAAATCTATGGGCAGAGAACTTGAATAGACATTTTTCTGAAGAAGACATACAGATAACTAAAGTGTCCATCAAGGGGTGAACGAATAAAGAAGATATGATAATACACATAACATACAATATTATTCAGCCATAAAAAAGAATGAAGTATTGCCATTTGCAACAACATGGATGTACCTAGAGAGTATTATGCTAAATGAAATAAATCAGACAGAGAAAGACAAATACCATATGATTTTGCTTATATGTGGAATCTAAAAAACAGAGTGGGGAGGGGGACAGGTGAAATAGTTGAAGGGGATTAAGAAGTACAATTTTCGGGGACTCCTGAGTGGCTCAGTGGTTGAGCGTCTGCCTTAGGCTCAGGGCTTGATCCCAGGATCCAGGATCAAGTGCCCCATTGGGTTCCCTGCGAGGATTCTGCTTCTCCCTCTGCCTATGTCTCTGCCTCTCTCTCTGTGTCTCTCCTGAATAAATAAATAAATCTTAAAAAAAGAAGAAGAAGAAGAAGAAGGTGATCCCTGGGTGGCTCAGTGGTTTGGTACCTGCCTTCGGCCCAGGGTGTGATCCTGGAGTCCCAGGATGGAGTCCCACATCGGGCTCCCTGCATGGAGCCTGCCTCTCCCTCTGCCTGTGTCTCTGCCTCTCTCTCTCTCTCTCTCTCTCTCTCTCTGTGTGTGTGTGTGTGTCTCTTGTGAATAGATAAATAAATCTTAAAAAAAAAGAAGTACAATTTCCAGTTATAAAATAAGTAATGGAGACATGAAAAGATGCTCAACATTACTGATCATCGGGGAAATACAAATCAAACTACAATGGGATATCACCTCACACCAGTGAAAATGGCTAAAATCAACAACACAAGAAACAACAAGTGTTGGCAAGGATATAGAGAAAGGGAACCCTCATGCACTGTTAATGGGAATGCAAATTGTTGCATCCATTCTGGAAAACAGTATGGAGGTTCCTCAGAAAGTTAAAAATAGAACTACCCTACAACCCAGCAATTGCGCTACTAGGTATTTACCCAAAGAATACAAAAATACTAATTCAAAAGGATACATGCACCCTGATATTGTTTATAGCTGCATTATCCATAATAGCCAAACTATGAAAACAGCCAAAGTGTCCGTCGACTGATGAATGGATAAAGAAGATATGGCATATTTATACAATGGAATATTACACAGCCATAAAAAGAATGAAGTATTGTCATTTACAACAACATGGCTTGAGCTAGAGTGTATTATGTTTAGCCAAATAAGTCAGAGAAAGACAAACACCATATGATTTCATTCAATGTGGAATTTAAGAAACAAAACAAATGAGCACAAGGGAAAAAAAAGAGAGAGAAGCAAACCAAGTAACAGACTCTTACTTTAGAGAACAAACTGATGGTTACCAGAGGGGAGGTGGATGGGAGGATGGGTTAAATAGGTTATGGGGATTAAGGAATACACTTGTTGTAATGAGCACCAGGTGATGTTTGAAAGTGTTATATCACTGTGTTGTACACCTGAAACCAATATTACACGATATGTTAACTACCTGGAATTAAAATAAAAACTTAAAAGTTTTCAATTAAAAAAAGCACATGCTATGAAAAGATGGTATTATACAGTTGAATAAAGCAGAATTATTTCTCTTTGAAGCAAAAAAAATAAGTCATGAGAATGTACAGCAAAGGGAATATAGTCAATATATTATAATAAATTAATATGTGACAGATGGTAACTAGACCTATCATGGGGATCATTTTGTAATGTATAAAAATATTGAATCACTATATGTATACTTGAAACTACTAGGATATTGTGTGTAATTATACTCGAGTAAAAATTATTTATTTATTTGTTTATTTATTTTAAAAGACTTTATTTATTTATTCATGAGAGACTGAGAGAGAGACAGAGAGAGAGAGAGAGAGAGGCAGAGACACAGGCAGAGGGAGAAGCAGGCTCCATGCAGGAAGCCCAATGTGGGACTCGATCCTGGTACTCCATGATCACGCCCTGGGCCGAAGGCAGTCACTAAACCGCTGAGCCACCCAGGTTGCCCCAAAATTTTTTTAAAATAAATGTAGACAATATTTTTAGTCTAAGTTCTGTGTAGGATAAAAAGAGATATGATGAAAGACTTTGGGACTGCATCCTTAAATATAATCCTGATTTTTTAAAGTCTGGATATCATATGTCATAGGTTGAAAAACATAATTGCTCCTAATTTATATGAGCAAAGAATATCTCTTTTAAATTGGTAAGTATTTTCAGTACCTTTTGACACTTACTCAATACAATGAGATCTTGCCACAATACTTGGACAGCTTTGAAAGTAAATGAAATACTGTATATCCCATTTGACGACTCCTCACAGTGTTAGACCATAAACACATAATATGTTTAACGGGTCCATAGACTTGAGTCTTTTGAAACACAAAGGAAAGGGATTTCTAAATACCAGAATCTTCCATCGAGGATGGCCTGCTCCTAGTCCATCTCCATCCAAACAGAACAACAATAAGCATAACTCATAAAGTAAATATTTATTAACTTCTAGTTGCCAAAAAGTGGTAGGTGGTTCTGCCTTCTGGAGTTAATTACTATATGTAAAGTGATAGCATTTTGAGTAACTGATTTTCTGCCTCTTAACCTAATCATAATTGTTTTGTTTTAAATAAGTGCTATCCTACCATCAACTGGAATGCAGGAGTTACCCTCACTTATCCCTCTGCCAAGTAACACAAAGAAAATCTAACCCATTGTAAAAATGAGGAAGCCAGAGAATTTCATATTTATTGCAACCTTTTTTACTTTTTCTTTGTCCTCTCTAGACTTATATTTCAATTCCAAATCATAGATTTAGAGGTAGAATGGAACACAGAGATCATCTAGTTCATCTGGCTTGTTTTACAGTGGCCCAAGGAGATCAAATGATTTTCAGAAAATCATATAGCTAGCTAGTGGCAGACCAAGGGCTTGTAGATAATAGATTCTGGACTCTTGGAGAATCTTTTTAAAACTGTTACATTGACCTAAGTATCACTGTGTTCTGTATGTGACTCTAATATTTATGCATTGGCAGCCCTCTTATTGGTAAAGTCCTTCCTTGGACAAGTAAATTGTCCAATTCCCCAATTTTACACATGTAGAAACTGATCCTTTAAGAAAATGTGACTGGTCCAAGGATCACACCACCTTTTAGTAGCATAACCAGCACTAGAGCTTTGGTGGCCTTTTACCTAGTGCAGAGCTCTTTCTGTTGGGTAGTCATCCATTCAGATACCATTTACCATTTATGCTACATTTGCATTTAGGTGACATCTATAACCAAAAGTGGTCTTACTGATATATTTAGCCTTAGAAATAAAATCCTCTAGTTTAAGAAAGGAATCGTTATAGCACAGCCATATGCTCAGGAACAGATCTTTTATCTTTGCTATCAATCACAATAATATATTGGGAAAACCTGTTAGTGTACTATATGCCTTGTAATACCCTAACTATTAGGGAAAGGTGAATGGGATTAAAGATTCTGTTATTATTCAATGTCTTAAGTCAGTGCCCCTGAAGAAAAAATAAAATGAGAGCATCATTTTAAAATATCATTTTATTAAATAGGAAATATTGGAAGCATAGTTAGAGGTAGTGTGTGGTAGGGCACATAACATTAAGTGGCACATTGGCTTGTAATATTTTTGTTGTTGTTGTTGTTCTTAGTTTTAAAAATTGCTCCATAACAAAGAAATCACATTTTTTTTAACTTTCTATAGACCTGAACATTCTTATATTGTCAATTATACATGCTTGTTTTCATTATTGATGATTGAAATTGAGGAGTTGGAAGGACAGTTACTCCCAAGCATGTTCATTCAGCCTGGCTTCATTTAAGTGTCACTCCTTTTCACTTCCTTCTCCAATGTCCCCCAGATTAAGTTAGTCCAAGATGTCACTTAGGGTACTTTGCAACAATCTTGAAGTCTTTTCTTTTTCTAAGTGAAGTTTTTCAGTTTTTTAGAACACAACCGATTTATATTTTTAACATTCTTTTGACTTATAATGTTATATGAGTAATTTCTCATTATGTCTGAATATAGGCCCTAAGGATTCATAGGGCACCTGTTTTATCCCCCAATTGTCCTCTAGAGAAGAAAGTATCTATTTGATAATGGATTTTAAATACTGAAGACACAGTGGCAAATATTATGTTTATGGACCTATATACATAAGGATTCACATTGTTTTGTAAAAAGAACACTTTTTGAGCAACTTTGAGATTAGTGATACTTTCACTTATGGTATTTTGGAAAGTAAGTTCTCTGTCACTAGGGGAGAAGAAAGTCAGTGAAACATTTGGACTGCTATTGGTGTTCAGGCCAAAAAGAAGAAAAGTGCAGGCCCTGATAGACTTCAAATAGAATTACATTTCCTTATATATGGAATCCATACTTTGTTTAGGATTCAGATGTTGTACTCATCATACCATATAGTATTATTTCTTTGAATGTGTCCATTTAGAGCCTCTACATGAGGCTATACTGTGCACGCAATGTGCATTGTGAGTCATAGCCCTGGAGATGGACAGTGTGTCTCCATCTACATCCCCCACAAAGCAGCACCTTGACAGGAGAAATTGAGTTACTGCCATTTTTGTATGCCTTATACTTAGCACAGAGCCTAGTTCATGGTAGCTGTTCATTACTTTCTTTTGAATTAATAAAGGAAAGAATGAGCTACTGTCAAGCCACATTCCTCTCTACCCCCCAGACTATATTTAGGTAGTTGGTTGCCCAAGGTAAGAATTTAGTTATGAAAGTTCACTTGCACAAGCAGTAGAGAATAGATTCATAACTAATTTAAAAATGTTCTGGAAGAAATTTTAAAGAGTTGTTGTTTATCTAATACAGCATTTTCCAAAATGCATATTGTAGAACATTACTCCTGCAAGATGCATCTTAGAAAAAAAAAGTGTTTCTGGTTAAATAAGTGTGGGAAACCCACTACAAAATTTGTCACACTACATCTCTCTGTTGAGGATTAACAATATAAATTAGCATCTTAAAGGTTTTGAGAACCCAAGCTATTCCATTTCTTTATATAACTTGAACTTTCCAAATTTATGTGACCATATCTACTTTTAAATTTTCCATCTGTCTGCTTTTCTTTCTACCTATTTTCCTATCTATTTATTTTTAAGAGTAAGCCATATAATGTGAGATTTAAAAGCTTGGGCTTTGGAACCAAATATACCTAGGTAGAGTCCTGACTCTGCCATTTACTTGTTGTTACCTTCAGCAAATAATTTTTTAAAGCTTCAGTTTCTTCACCTGTAAATTGATGTAATGATAATGTCTACCTTAAAGTATTATTGTGAGGATTAAATAACCTGATATATAAAAGGCACATGCACAATGCCTGGTACATACTGTATATTCAATTAATGCTAACTCTTACTAGTTTCGTTTACTATTTGCCATGTACCTTGGAAAACTGACCCAGACATAGGCATTTCAAGGGGAGTTTTCAGATTTCCTGACCTTGATTTAGTCTTATTGAGTATTTCACTGATTATTAATTGATGACATCTTAAGCCAGGTAATTGTTCCTTCCATTATGCTTCTGTAGTACTCTTTCAATTCATATATTTGTTATTGTACTCATATTGTCTGTTATATATCCTTCGTTCCTGTTTCTGATGGGAAGATATGAAGGATATTAATGAAATGCAAGATATATTTAAATGGATGACAAAGACAATAAAGGGTCTAGAATCCATTTCTTATGGAGGGTATTTAGTCTGGAAAATAGAATGAAGGATTGTACCATGGAAGTTAGGTTAGATTTACGTGTAACTCTAGAATGCACAATTTAGATCTGTAAGAGTTGCAAAGTGGCTTAACATAAAATTCATGAACAATTAGAGGAATTCAACAAGAAAAGAAGAATTATCCCTTGTCACAAGAGACATTCTCAGAAATGTCAGGAAGGAGTTTGGAGACCTATTAGGCAAGGCATAAACCTAGTTGTTCTGGGGATAATCAAAATGGTTAAGTTCCAGGGCACCTGGGTGGCTCAGTAGTTAAGCATCTGCCTTCAGCTCAGGTTGTGATCCTGGGGTTCTGGGATCAAGTCCCACATCAGGCTCTCCACCGGGAGTCTGCTTTTCCCTCTGCCTATGTCTCTGCCTCTCTGTTTCTCTCGTGAATAAATAAATAAAATCTTAAAAAAAAAAAAGGATGGTTAAGTTCCTCAAGAAAGAAAAGTGTTGGGCAGCCCGGGTGGTTCAGTGGTTTAGCGCCGCCTTCAGCCCAGGGCCTGATCCTGGAGACCCGGGATTGAGTCCCATGTCAGGCTCCCTGCATGGACCCTGCTTCTCCCTCTGCCTCTCTCTCTCTCTCTCTCCCTCTCTCTCTCTGTCTCTCATGAATAAATTTTAAAATATCTAAAAAAAAAAGAAAAGTTCTCATAACAAGAAAAAATCATAATCATCAAAAGAAAAAAATGTAACCATGTGAAACGATGGATATTAGGGACGCCTGGGTGGGTCAGTGGTTAAGCGTCTGCCTTGGGCTCAGGGCATGATCCTGGGGTCCCGGGATTGAGTCCCACATCGGGCTCCATGTGGAGCTTGCTTCTCTCTCTGCCTGTGTCTCTCATGAATAAATAAATAAAAAATCTTAAAAAATGATGGATGTTAATTAACTAAACTTATGGTAATCATTTCACAGTGTATGCATATATAAAATTTATTATGTTGTACATCTTGAACTAATACAGTGCTGTCAACTATATTGTAATAAAACTAGAGGGAAAAGAAGGTAAAAGGTAAGCTAAAGCATGATAAGAGGAATAGAGAGAGTCTCCACTATCAGTACAGATCAGAAGAATGTACTTCTGCCTCTGGACATTGGGGGACACCTGATGAAGGACATGACTTTTGGGCCGGTTCTTGAAAGAGAGAAAGATTGAAGCATGACATGAGATAGAGTCCAAGGAAGGGAGTCAGTTTCTTCAACATGAATTCCCCATTCATTGTATTTAGTGAAGTCAATACTGTTTAGTTAAAACAGGGTACATGCTGGAATCCATACATTGCTAAATTGTTATGTACTTCTCTATATATATTTACATTTCCCTCCTCTCACTTGCACTGATATGCTATTTTATTCCCACTCAATAGGTCAGTGAGATTAGGAACATTAAATTAATTGTGCTCACATTCATACAACTTACCTCGGAGTGAAAATCATGCCCCTTCATGTAATCAATCAGAAGAAAGGACCAAATAACTGGAGCTCGGATCACTCCAATAGGATATCCTGAAAACCAGGGCTACTTTTTTTCGGTAATTTTAATAAGCTATATCTAGGAGCAAGTGGGGTTGTCAAAGTGTTTGCCCTGCACAAGTGTTCTGAGGTTTGGAAAAAGTTTAAAGGTCACTTTTAAAGGGTGTCTGGTCACCCTCCGTATGTCACAAAGGTTAAAAGGCTGTGGCCATGATACTCTGCAAAGACAAGTGTGTATTTGGAACTTATATTAGCCTTAGACTGTCCTGTCCTCATTTAGCAAGTGACCTTAGTTCTATAACTGTTCTATAACACCTACAACACTGCTTTCAGTTTTTCTCTTTATAGGAGCAACTAATAGAAGGATGCGGCTGTCAGTGCTTACACTAGTTAGAATATGTTCACTCTTCAAAGGTGCAGTGTATATTTTTTCTACTGACTTATATATATGGAAAAACTACTGTGTGGTGTTCTACTATTGCTGGGTTGGCCAATGGGAATGCTGTCACTTACTGACAACAGAAAGCAGCCCCTAGGTGAAACAGCCCAGCTCTGAATGCTTTTCCTTGACATGTTTTTCTCCCGTACAATTGAGCCACCATGCCTGGTAATGAAACTTAAGGAATGGTAGACACATGGAAGAGTGCAGCATCTTTATTCAAGGGTCCAAGGGAAAGTCAGCAGATATGGTGCTTCTTTTGCAACATCGGCAGCCTCATGTACATCCACTGCACTGCAGCTGCACTAAAAGAGAGTACTTCAAATCAGCATTGCTTTCCCAAAGAACTCAAGGCAGTATTGAGGAACATCAAGTAAGACTGCTTTGGTTATTTAAACACATTTATCGTTTTTTATTTCTTATAATGAATGTTATAATAAAACTTGAAGATGTTCTTTCAGATGACATTAAGTGCAATGTAAAATATATGCTTCTTTTTTTATAAATTTATTTTTTATTGGTGTTCAATTTGCCAACATATAGAATAACACCCAGTGCTCATTCCATCAAGTGCCCACCTCAGTGCCCGTCACCCAGTCACCACCCCCCCCCCACCTCCCTTTCCACCACCCCTAGTTCATTTCCCAGAGTTAGGAGTCTCTCATGTTCTGTCTCCCTTTCTGATATTTCCCACTCATTTTTCTAGTGAAAGGGAATAAAGGAGAAAGGAGAAAAATATATGCTTCTCATTCAAAAGTCTAAAGCCTAAATATTTAATACACAGATTGATTAAACTTGGAGGTGGTAGGCGAAGAGATCATTTGCTCCAGTAACTTTTATATAAAAACTCCTGGTGATTGGAGGACGGGGAAACTTCTCTGATTCATTTCATAGTCCGCTTACTTGAAGAGAAACTTCCTTAAAGTTTTAAATTACTTAATTTAGAAGGTGTAAAAACATCATATAATTATATTTCTGTGGTTAAGTTTTATTTTTTTCCTGTGGTTAAGTTTTAATATCATTCACATAGCTTATGTGAAGTGTGTTCATCATTTGATAGATTCACAAAAATATTTATTTCCTATTTCTAGAGTGAACACTGAATCTCCTTCTACCATTCATGTTATTTGAAAATTGGTCCATTATGACTGCTTCAGTAAGAGTGAGCACATCCTCTTTTTCCCCCTTGAGTCCATGGATGTTCTTGAATTTGATCCCTGCCTTTTAGGATGTGAGCTTTTTGTATATCAGCCATGGCAATACAGCTATTCTGACCAGTGAGTAACCTGTCCAACAGCTAACATGGTGGTAGCTTCCCTTGTTTCTTCTAGGCTTCTCTCATAGATCTCAAGATATTAGAGGGAGAAAGGCATTTTACTAGATAGGATGAGAATGTTTATGATGACATAGTGCCTCTCCCAAACCTCTGATTTTCTCAGGCTGATTTTGAATATATTTGTCTTTGCTTTGGATCTGAGAAATGACTGCAGTAGTAGTGATCTATTCGGTTTGGGAATGAGAAATACCAAATTAACATTTTTGTTCTTCTGGAAAATACAAATTGCTCAAGAAATCAGTGATAAAACAAATCTGGTGCTTTAATATTTATTTTAGCTAAATATATTCTTTACTATAGTCAAGTAAGATTGTGTTGCATTTCATACTATGTGGGATTTTTTTCCCCCAAAAGTCCTATAAATGTAATACATAAATAATTCCCTCAACCTTCTCATTCTGCTTCTTACTTCTCATTCATTTACTTTGGTACGGGCTCACTATTGGCCACAGTAGTCTCCTCTCTTTTGCTAAATTCTTTCCTCAAGAAAGACCTAAGACTAGGAGAATCATATAATTTATCTGACTGATAAAATTGAATTTTTAATAATTATTCTAGGACAAGAGGCATCAACTGGCACTCTCCAGAAATTTAGTGTCACCCTACTGGAGAACAACGCACAATAGGAACCTTGTAGTTGGTAACGCATTATAAATTTACCTCAGTGAGTTCTTTGAATTGTAATAGAGCTCAGAGCTTTCTTTAAGTTAAAACATTCTAATGGTAGATTTTCAGGTATCAATTACTATGTAGGGAAACTATTAGAGTCAAAGTCTGAGAATGAGAGCCCTGAAATTCTAGTTCAATGAATTCTCTGCCTAAATTTAAGGCTGGCTTTATCAACTACCTTAGTAATTTGTCTCAATGATTAAATATCTTCAAAATAAGAAACATAAGTTGCACTAGTATCAATAATAGTATGAATAAGTTAGCTATATATTTTGCCCTTTGGGGAAGAGAGAATCTACCAAAAATTAGTAGTCATTTTGTTGGTTAATATATTTGTTAATTTAATAAAATGTATATACTATCTTAGTGGTTGGACCGTCCTTCCAAAATGACAAACATAAAAGTTATGTGTTTCATGTATTTATGTGTCCAGTAGCTCTTTTTTGCTCTGTTATTCTATATTTGTATCCTGAGATTGCTCCATGTATTTCAATATTTAAGAAGGAGATGGCAGTGTTGAGCCTCAGCTTGGACTTGACACTATTAGAAGTAGCTTAAGATTTTTCATAAAGAAGTATCACTTTAGCTAAGTGTAGTTTCATCTCTTGGGATTTTATTTTCTACCCTCCTTCCCTTTGTAATCCCATATGGAGAATGAAAGTGTGCTCTAATATATGTCATATTAGATCTGTGATACAAAAATACTATTAAATTACTTACACTCATTTCTGTAAATATAAGAATGCCAATTTATGGAACCCATAGAAGCAACCTTCTAAAGTAAAATGAGGACCAACTCTAAAATGCAAAAGTGTGTTTACAATATGCCTGTTTTCCTAAGGCTTTGGAAGGAAGAATTAATTAACTTTTTGTTTCCAGAACACGAAACACCTTACTAAGCCACATCTTATGATAAATAAGTTGCTCTCAGGATCCCTGGGTGGCTCAGATGGTTGAGCATCTGCCTTTGGCTCAGGGTGTGACCCCAGAGTCCTGGGATCAAGTCCTGTATTGAGGTCCCTGTGAGGAGCCTGCTTCTCCCTCTGCCTGTGTCTTTGCCTCTTCCTCTCATGAATGAATAAATAAAATCTTTAAAAAAAATAAATTGCTCTCTGTGAATAAATTTTTTACCATTTTTTTCCAAGCAGTAGGCTACTGCTAGGAAAATGACTTTTTCTGGGGCTGATGCTGAAAAGAAGTTTAGGTGATGTGAGGAATTGTTTACTTAGTTTCCATTCACATCCAATGTTTTGCCTGCATTCCAAGTTTCAAAAGGATGATTCATATACCTTTTAGAGCTATGTTGAAAAACAAAATGAGTAACAGTATCCTTTGTCAATATCAAAAGCAATTTAACAGTACATTTTTAAGGTTATAAACCATGAGAAAGATAGAATGCTACCACGTAAAGTTGTAGTGAGTTATTTTTAAAAGTACAAGCCAAGATTAGCAAACTAAACTGCCCTGTCAAAGGATCTGAAACAGCAGTTGGAATGGCACCCAATACTACAAGTTATATTTTGAAAAGTCATCCTGCCATGCTTAAAATATATAAAAGCAATATTTTAACACGTGAGATTATGTGGTTTTCTTTGAAATCTGGTCAGTTAAATCACATGCAAAAAGATGTGTAATTGTTTAGTTTGATTATCATTTACAGTGGGATTTTCTTTTGTACCCTAATTTTTATATGCTTAAAATTATTGTTGAAATGTTATGTAAAGAATAATTTATGGATTTAACTAAGCCAGCAAGCCTATTTGGTTTCCATTATAAGTGAAGGACCCAACAACAACATCTTCATTTCATATTGTTCCGATAAATTTAATGACATTATTTTTTTTTTTGGACCAAAAGGAAATTTCTTCTCAGCTGGATTCTTTCACTGTAGGTTTTAATCGCAAACTTTGAAAATGAGAACATAGCTATTATTTTTTATTAAAAGGATATGTTCTGGTTAGTTTGGAAAGGTTTGACTAGTAAGGGCTTCCAATAGCATGTCTAAGGACTTAAAATGTAATGCTGAAGTTAGAGAATATAACATATGCCTTTAGTACCACCGCATCTCATATGTTGTAAGATGCATGCATGGTGGATATACAGACGTAGTGAGTCAGTTCTTACTCCTCTCAAAACTCCAATTCAGAGTAGGCTACTTAAAGGTTAGCTACACTGGGTAGGACATAGGTCTATACATTTAGTACTAGGCAATTCAGTATCTGAAACATTCATTGGCTTTTAGCTCAGAATGTGCTTTAGGCTCCCTAGACATGAAATATGACACTAGTATAGAATGAAGCAATTCATTAGACTCAATGTTTCAGTCATGCTTTAATTGTCTCATCAGTATTCTAACCTGCTAAATATCTTTAAGGCTGAATGCTCTGATTGGTGGAATCTCCTTAACTCTTTACTCAGCAGTTTGAATAGGTACAATATCAAAGTCATTCACTCTCCTAACCCTAGATGGGTTTTTAGGAGGCACAACTTATGTTAAGAAAACGCTGTGCACTTGAATTGCTAGTGTTTCTACATAAAGTAAATAAGCCTCAAGGGGAGCCTTTGAGTATTTAGGAGCTATGAAGTAACAAGATTAAAAAATTAGTAAGTGTTTTCTCCCTTTCCTACCAGCCTTCCTGTGTCTTCCATGCAAGAAGCATGCTTTATATACTTTTGCTTAGTGATGTATGATCCTTGATCCTTATGGAAAAAAAAATCCCTCTTGATGCGTATTCATTAAAATGTTCATCGAAGTTCTACAAACTAGTGATGCAAAGGAGGAGAAGCAAAAAGAGCCCTGTCCTGTTTTCAATACTCTGTAGCATCAGGTTTTGGCAAACTTCAGTACAGCCTTGGCAGTTCTGCCCTCCCAGACCTGTGCTTCATTATAGTGTGCTAAGAGCCACCTCTTTTAGCCAGGCTTGACAGGATATAGCCCAAGGGAGAAGACGCCAGAGAGTCTAGGACACTTGGTCTTAAAGAAACTCTCCTTGATTGAGTGGTCAGGGTACATATATTAGCCAAAGACTTGATGATATGCTGGTGTCTGGCCATCCCACATTTGGAGCAGGATATTATTCTGGATAGAAACATCATTATTTCAGTCTCTTTGGAGCCAGAACAATTGTTATCTTCAGCTGAAGTGCCTAGTGTTTCTAGATATATACCCGAAAGATCTCACATGACATAATTTTACCAGAATACCATATAAACTTGATTTGAATACAAAAGGGAGGCATCAAGATCCATCTTTTATGAAAACAAAAATGATACGAACAATATGCCCCCAATAAAATGACATTCAGTTGTTCTACACTTCCTCACAGCTACATTGTTCCATGTGCTGCTAATTAGAATGAAACTCTGATATATTGATAATGTGAAATTAAACAGATTGTTTATTCATTCTTAAAAATAGCATGTTTTATTATAACAACCTCAGAGGACCATTAAAGAAAATTATTTAAGTATTGCACAGCAAGAAATAATAGTGTCTAGTGAGATTGTGTTTTTTTTTCACTTTCGAAGTTTCTGATATACTTGGTCTATTTAGAAAACAAACACATTTAATTGTTTCCATCTCTTAAATAAGCCTAGTGAGTTCAGTTTTTAGTTGTTGAACAAATAAATTGGTCCTAGTTGCATTGCTTTCTTTCAAACATCATTTCAAATTAGGGCTTAATGTGGTTTGAACATTTTGCCAGAATAGTCATCCTACTTTTGTCTGAGGGTGGTTGATTACATCTATCTTTTCCAGCTTACAAATGCCAATATAATTAGAAGAATGCAAACCCAACCCTGAGACCATTTGTCATCACATATTGATTGTAACTCTATGTTTTATTATGGTATGTAGGAGGAAAAGCAAACAATTAAAAGTCTGAAGAAAATGAAGACATGCTAAACATTTTTATTACATCATCATGTTTAACCAATTCTTTCCTACCACTTTTAATGCTTAATTACCTGGATTATTAAAATATATATAAATACTTTTTCATGTTGGACTTAAAATTAGCTTTCAGATATCTTAGTACCAAATATACAAACAAGTATAAAATACACAGAATGGAAGAGGGTTTAGCATTATTATTTCAAAGTATAAGTTTTAATAACTTACAGTGTATGGTATTCTTCAAATAACTAGAGAAAAGGCTGAGGATATAAGGCAATCTCAGTGATAAAATAAAATATAATTGGTTTGTACTTACATATATACTATGTACCATGTCTTTGCTGCATTTGTGTACACTATCTTTGTAATCCACTCTATTACTCTTTATTTTATTGTCATGAGGGACGGAATCCAAGAGTAAAGAGACTAGAAATATTTAGTCAGTTCTAGAACCCCCAAATCCATCCCTATAAATGAAATGGCAAGGTGGAGATGTTTGTGTGATAAGAAACGAAGGTGTATTTTTAAGCTCCATATAATAGGAAACTAGTAAAAAAAAAAATAGGAAACTAGTAGACAGTCATAGCTGATGTGAGTATCAGGAATGATTTCAGCCTGGTGATGAAAGTTATTTTGGCCTGTTTGAAATCTGACCTACCTGAGTGTCTATGGAGACCCTCAGCATCACTCTGCAAAGCTTTGTTAGATGATGTCCTCATCCCCGCCTGAATTGGTGGTGGAGTGGTCATTAGTAGGGAGGGGAAACAACTTCCTTAAAAAAAAAATGACCTTTAAAAAAAATTTAAAAAAAAATGACTTGAAATTGCTTATGTCACTTCCTTTCTTTTCCTGTTAGCTAAAAACTAGTCATATGGCCACACTTAGTTGCATAGGATTCTGGGAAGTATAGTTGGTCAATTTTGTGTCTGGCTAAAAGTAAGTGGTAATAGTAGGATGTTATATTACTAAAAGAAGGAAGAGGAAAATGAACACTGGGAGGATAATCAGTGCTCTCTGCCAAAGCAGTCTCTGACAATTGTCATCTTCTCTAATTCAAGTTTCTGATTTTCCTTATTTCCTCTTCCCTTTTTTCTTCTTTCTCCTTCTTTAGTCTAACTTTTCTTTGTTTATTGCATCCTCTCCCTTGTTTTACACTATAATAATAGCAATGCTATTATTCAACCTAAATAGCTAGTGTTCACCAGTGGCCTGTGTCCAAAAAGAAGCCTGCAGTCTTTCTTTAGGTCTGCAAACTATAGGTTAACTTTTTTATCCTATGGAGTATATTGCCCTCATCACCATTAATCCTTTCTGGAATAAAGTAAAATATAGGGAAGGATTCTACAGAAGAAGGAAAGCAGGGCGGGGGGAGAGAGGAGAAGGAAGGAAGGAGGAAAGAAGATAGGAAAAGAAAGAAAGGAAAAAGGGAAGGAAGAAGGAGGGAGGGAAGGAAAGAGGAGGAAAGGAGGGAGGAAGAAGGAAAGAAAGGGACAGAGAAAGAAAAAATATAGGTGATGGAATGAGAATATAAGTTTTGGGAACACAGGGATTTTTGTCTCTTTTGTTCACAGCTATGCCTCCAACATCTAGATTACTGAGCTCATTGTTTGTGCTCAAATTATTAAATGAATGAATAAACAAATTCATTTTTCCATCTCAGTATTTGTCCTCAAATTTGTTTCAAACTTCCAGCTCATCCAGAATTCTGGTTTTCTATTAAAAACAATCTTCCCTGAAAAAAAAATATAAAATAAAATAAAATAAAATAAAATAAAAATCTTCCCTGAATGCAAAATAGTAGGAATTTGCTCTGTACAAATTTAACTTACTATTGTCTTAAATTGCCTCATAATAACAGACTTAATTTTGTTTTGCTTTGGATTTCATCTTTGAATAGATTGTAATTAGTATCTTTAAGGGATGTTTAACATACAATTATTATGTACAACAGAAGATGTTCAAGAGGCAACCTATTCCTTAAACATAATTTGGCTCTCTTTGAGGTGAGTGAACTGGTAAAGATAAGAAATATGACATTCATTACAATAAAACTCTTTCTAATTGACTCCATTATTTGACGCTTTGGCATTTTATTTTTTAAAAATATTTTATTTATTTATTCATGAGAGACACAGAGGAAGACAGAAAGAGGCAGAGACACAGGCAGAGGGAGAAGCAGGCTCCATGCAGGGAGCCCGACATGGGACTTGATCCCAGGTCTCCAGGATCACACCCTGGGCTGAAGGTGGTGCTAGACCGCTGAGCCACCCAGGCTGCCCTGCTTTGCCTTTTCAAACCAGAAATGAGTGATAGTAAAAGAAAAAGATTCTCTTAAAAAATGCCCCTGGTAGCCAGAATCTAGAATCACTGAGAGATGGCCATCAATTTTTTCCCCTTTCTCTTAAGTTCTTTTCTAGAGTCTCAGACAACTCACTATAAGTTTTAAAAATTAACATCTGCTTTATTTATTCTCTTTATCATCCACATGAAGTCACAGAAAGGACCTTAGAGATTTTAAACCTAGTGGTTTGCAGTCTGAATTGGTGAGGGGGGTAGACAGGAAGGTGATTAGTGAAGCTTGGGTTTTCTACTGTCTTTTCCACCAGGGCAGATCACTCTTATCATAACAGGTAGGGCTCATTAGTGAAATTTGTTGGAAAAAAACGGGTTCTGGAGCACCTGGATGGCTCAGGTAGTTATGTATCTGCCTTAAACTCAAGTTATAATCTGAGGGTCCTGAGATGGAGCATCACATCGGGCTCCTCACTCAGCTGGGAGCTTGCTTCTCACTCTCCCTCTGCCTACTGTGTGCACGCTCTCTCTCAAATAAATAAATAAAATCTTTTTTTAAAAAAGGGTTCATATCCTAACAAAAGTTTAGAACCCTTCTGTTGAACACAGCTTCCTTAATTTGTAGATGAAAATGCTAAGGCTTAGGAAGAATGAATTTTTCAAAATTATCAAGGCAGAGCCAAGTCTAGAATTTGTATCTTCTTACTTAAGGGCTGGATATCTTCCTACTGCACCAAAGCATTCTTATATCAGTAATTTGTCCTTATTATCAAAAAAATGAATAGTTTTCTTTTGGGGGGTTATATAGTGAGTGAGGTTTGGCATAAAATAGGAAACAAAGGAGGTACCTGGGTGGCTCAGTTGGTTAAATGTCTGCATTTGGCTCAAGTCATGATCCCAGGGTCCTGGGATTGAGCCCTGCATTCTGTGCTCAGCACAGAGTCTGCTTGTTCCCCCCCCTCTGCCCCATCCCCCTTGCTTGTGTGCACACACTCTCTCTCAAATAATACAATCTTTAAGAAAAATAGGAAACCAAGTTCCTATAGCAGTTTGTAGTCTCTTAAAAACCAAGTAACATGTACAGGTGTTGGTTCAAACAAGCTGTTGCTGCATTGTGAAAGTTATATTATTGATTACTATATTGATAATATTATATATCAGTATCATCAATTATTGATAAACAATTGTTTGGGAGTGAAATATTTTCATTGCCATGAATTTGGCTAACAGTAATTGAACACCATATGTAGGGTCCCTTACATAACTGAATAATGGTGGCCAGAGTTGTGTGGGTGGAGTTGGCCCTGGCTCAGCACAGGAACTGGACTGAAGAGAAATGGGTTAGGAGTGACACCCTCATCCTCTCCACTGTGCTTTTCACCCCAAGCACGTGGTGCATTCCTTGTATCTTTATCATGACTTGTTTCTGTACATGCTGTGCCTTTGGTTCTGAAAAAAAAAAAGGATGCTTCTGGCATGCTTCAGAGAACCTGTGTGTGCCATATTTCAAGTGGATGTGCTTAATACTCCGGAATCACATCATACTCACCTGTTCTCTGCAAGCCTGTTAGGTAATTTTGGTAAATGTGAAAGTTGCCTTCATCCTGCTCTTTAGTATCTTATTTTACATTTAATAATGAAGAAAATTCTCTGGGGACTAGTTTTCTGGCTAACTAATGCCTTTGCAAACCAATATAATCTCTTAACATAAAACATAAGTAATAGAAGTTCAGAGGAAATGAGCTTTTGGGTTCCCTAGAGCATAGTTAGAAAGTCTAAAGTAGTGTTCACAAGCTATTGTTTTACAGCAGTTATACAATTTTTTTTCACAAGTATAAAAATGTTCTTCATGGAAAGCACAGGTCAACTTAAAGTTAGAAGCTCTGGTTCTTGGAATACTATGATGTTATAAAGAATACTCATAAAATACTTTCATAATATTATAATAGTTAACCTTCATTACATACATTTTTTTTCATTACATACATTTAAGCTGTTTTGATTTTAGACATGCCATACAAATAATTTTCACATCTACGTGAGAAATATAACTGGCAAAACATTATTTATTACGTTTCTATTTTCTTTCCTAAAGACTCAAAAAGAATCAGTCAACCATATGGCATTTTCATGATGTGAAAAAGTTACAAAAGATTGAAGGTATAATCCCTACCTTTTTTTCTCCATTCTAAGAGATGCCTCAGAAACCACAACAAAGCCCACACCTCTGAAAACCAAGTGATTTGCTTGCTCTTGGGCCATTAATTAGAGGTAGAGCTAAGGTAACCCAGAGGTCTCCTGACTATATGACATCATTTACTTTCACAACTGCTCTTTATGATAGATAAAAAGATTTTTCAAAAAGCCAGAATTGCATTTATATATCTTGGTTTTGTTTTTTTTTTTTTGTTTTTGTTTTTTTTTAAAGATATATTTTTTAAGATTTTATTTATTTATTCATAGAGAGAGAGAGAGGCAGAGATACAGGCAGAAGGAGAAACAGGCATCATACAGAGAGCCGGACGTGGGACTCGATCCAGGGTCCCCAGAATCACGCCCTGGGCTGCAGGCAGCACTAAACCACTGCGCCACTGGGGCTGTATATCTTGTTTTGTATTTCACATTCTAATGACTAACAGATCAAGACATTAAGGGAATGTCACATATCTGACACTTACATTTTTATATACCAAGGGGTTTTATTCCTCCCTCATTTCCTCCTTTCTTTCTTTTCTCCTTCCTTGTTCTTCCCTCCTATTTTCCTTCCTTGGCCCTTTCTTTGCATGTTTAACCAGAGATTTATTGCTTAATTGAAGCAGAGTTCATTGTTATGGTGATATTTTCCCCCCAAGGCAAGATAGAATCATTCCCACCATCATGATCTCTTTGTCTCATTCTGAAGCATTTATTCAGCTCCTCCATCACATGATCTATTGTGATCTACAAAGTTGTGAATTTCATCGGGGTCTACAGATTGAAATTTCTTGATTTATAGGTGAGGAAACAATGCCCCAAACTCTGCTTTGCACAGTGGGAAAAGATTTAAGAAAAAAAAAATAGGATGAACATAATTAAATTTATTCCCTTATTTTCAATCAGAGATATGAGGGCATTTAATGAGATGATAAATTAAAGAGGAGTAAAGGAAGTGTTAAACTATGATATAATGGCCAATATATCAGAACAATATGTCAGAACTGTGTGAGGGGTGGCTGGGTGGCTCCATCAGTTAAGCAACCCACTCTTGATTTCTGTTCAGGTCATGGTCTCAGGGTTGTGAGATTCAGTCTGCATCCAGCTCCATGCTCAGCATGGAGTCTGCTTGAGATTCTTTATCTCTCCCTCTCTTTCTCTCCCTCTACCCTTCTCCTCACTCATGCAATCTCCCTCACTCTCAAAATAAATAAATAAAATCTTAAAAAAAGAAATTAGTATGAGAGAGTGAATAAAAATTGAGAACTGAAGAAAGATACAAAAAGATAAGGATATAATACTTTTACACATTTTAGATGTTTTTCCTTCTCCTGTTTTTATGAATTTTCATACCAAAAAGCCAGAATACAAAGAGATTCTCTCCCTCGCCCCCCCCACACAGATACATCCCATGATAGAGCTTACACCTTTTAAATCTCAATAAATAGGTCATTTTCTTGAATTTCAACTCATTATTATAGCAGCAATGTCTCCTTATAATCTTTCTTTTGTAAAATGAATTCATAGCTTTTCTTTCTGATAAGTTACTTAGTAGCACTAGCCTTATGAACTGTCTTTTTAATAATGAAACAGTTTATTCTTTTTATTCTGCTCATTTTCTTATGTGGAAATAATGAGTCAACCTTAAAGTGGATATTATATAATGAAATTAGAAAAGCTTCCTTTTCAAATTTCTTGACATAGTTTCTGGTTCAGTAATGATGGTTAAGAATGGCTCAATGATTTGTTTGTTTGTACTCTATCCTGACACCAATGTTTCTATCACAAATGTTTGTTCTGTAGGAGTAAAAAAGGCATAATGTACTCATGGGCAATGAATCCATTAACAAATGTAAAGCATCCACCTTCAGGCACTGCACATGATGGGAACCCAGCATTATGGGAAGTTCCCTGTACAGCTATAAGACATTTGTAATATGTCAAAATATCTTATATGCGTATTCTTCTGCATAATGCCACAATAATATCATCTTGGAAGGCAGAAAGAGGGCAAACAATAACACTCATTTTGTAGATAGAGAAATTTATGAATAACAATTTAAGAGCCCAATATGGGGGCAGCCCCGGTGGCGCAGCAGTTTAGCACCGCCTGCAGCCTGGGGTGTGATCCTGGAGACCCGGGATCGAGTCCCACGTAGGGCTCCCTGCATGGAGCCTGCTTCTCCCTCTGCCTGTGTCTCTGCCCCCCTCTCTCTGTGTCTATGAATAAATAAATAAAATCTTTTTTTTTTTAAAAAAGAGCCTCAACATGGTAGTAGAATAGGGTGTTTCTAACAGGTCACCCCTATAATTTATTGCCCAAACTTGGATGCTTTTGAGAGTGACAGGGATACTATTAGTAATTATGCTGGGAAACTAGATATGAATTTGAACTGTCTAGGAAACTGAGACTTGTCACTTTTACTAAGAACCACAACTGATTCTCACATATTTCCATTTCTCTATGGTTCTCAGACTTCCCCTTGTGTTCTTGCTAAATATATATGAACACATATAACAATCATAAGAGAGGGAATGGTAGGTTTGAATCCTGGAAACTTCACTTATTAGCTGTGAGCTCTTGGGTACATCTCAAGCACTTTAACCTCTCTCTGCTTCAGTTTCTTTCTTAGTTAAATAGGAATGATAATACTAATTACCTACATTATAGGGTTGTTATATGGATTGAATGAAAAAGTCTTGGAATAGTGTCTAGCAGTTAGTAGGAAGCATATGTACTTGATAAATAAAATATGAATATTGACCCTGAAAGCTGAGGGAAAAGTTAGAAGCTATTTAGCTAAGAACATTCTTTTCATTTCCAGAGTACATTTTCTGAATTAATTCTCCAAACATTGTCTACTTTTTGGTATGCTTTGAATATCTATACCTGAAATTACTAATGATGTGCTAGTGCTATTGAATGACATAATCTTATTATTGTTTTAGTGTATAGCACTATTAACATCTACATGGTAAGTAAGACAGTATTAGCAAGTTAATTCCATCTTGGAGCATTTTGGATTTGTGATGAAATGAGACTTCATAATAGGCTACCATTTTTTGGCTTCTACTGATAGAATTCTACCAATTCTATTCTATTCTACTAATAGATCTTTATGTCTTTTGTTATGATAAGTAATCTGTATTATGCTTGAGATCACGTGGTTTCTTCATTTTAGTAATTTAGTATATCTGTGGTTTTTTTTTCCTTTTGGAATGGATAGCTTGATTTATTCCCACACTGACTCTCCTCATTCTTTCTTAAAATTAAAATAAAATTTAAAAACACAGTCTAAGATGGAAAACATGCAGAAAAGCAGTTCCCTTGCAGTTTGCATTGTCGTGATTTGACTCTGAGTAAAAAGACCCATATCTACAACTCCACAAGGACATAATGTGCTTCTACACAGGAACAGAAATCTCATTTCCTTTTAGTCCTTTAGGCTTGTACTTTTTCAGTCAGACCACCTCTGACTAAAGTCATTGCTGATTTGATGTTCAGAGAACTGGGAGATGTTCATTATGTTTTATTTGGTACATGAGTGATTCCAAATCTAACTCTTTCCTGTGCTTCAGAGCTTGGCCTCACTCTCTATTATTTGGCTAAAATGGTGGCATGCAGTTCTGAACTTTTTATTTGATCCCTCTTTTATTTTCTGCCTTAAGCTACTACCCTTTCTAATATTCCCCAGCCTTCCCATTCACTGCAATACACAGCTAGAAGAGGTAAAGGAACAGGAAATCCTAAAGAAAATCCAAGAAGAAAGAGCCACATATGTATTAAAATTTTTATACTTTTTAAGCAACATAAATTTTCTAGTCCTAATTGCTATAATTCATACATATAATAAAGTTATATTGTTTTCAAATAACTTAATATTTAAACATACTTTAACATTTTTCAATTATTTTTCTTTTATCTCAACTGATACATTATAATACTTCTGAAACACATATTCTCATTGTCCTTATTTTACAGATGAGGAAACTGAAATGTCAGGGAATTCACATAAGGCATTTAACACAGTCAATAAAAGTCAAAACCCGTACTATTGATAATAAAGAAGAAAATAAAAATCACCCATAGGTCATTTCATTACTCAGATATAAACATTGTTAACATTTTAGTGCATTGTCTTCTTTTGCTTTTTCTTTCATATGTAGGTGTTTATATAAACATATTCAAATGCAAATTTAACATAATTAAATACATTTCTCTATTCTGCTTTTTAAAATTATCGCTATATTGTAATATTACTTAAAAATCTTTGCAAACCATTATTTACAGTCCATTGTACAACTACAATGTTTATTAGACCATTTTTCTATTATTGAACATTTACTGTTTTCAGATTTTTATCAATTAAAAGTAATATCTTTATATGTGAATAGATTCCATTTACCTAGCTATTACATTTTAATAGATACCCAAGGGTTTTAAACCATAGACTGGTATCCTTACCCACTGGCATCTCTTGTGATACATTATTTTTATTAGTAACATTGGCCAAGAATCGGGGTATATTCTGCAGCCATTAAGCAGGGAACAATCTGATTTTCAAAGAGAATGAATTTATGACTTTGGCCTATCCACATTTGTGTGTTCACACAGGGTCAGAGAAGCATACTAAGAAGAAATTTTAAAAAAGAGAAATAAAAACAAAAATATACAGTTTAAGTCATGGAAGTTTTAGAGGTGAAAGAGGAGGTATATCTGTGTTGGGAGAAATTACAGGTACACGTATGTCTGGTCAATTAAAAATTGTGCTTTGCAAAAAATTCTCACACTTGTATGGTCTGTGCATTTTTATGTAAAATCAACACATTACTTTTTAATAAGCAATAAAAGCCTTTCATGAAGAAAGCGTATTTATGAAATCATCATATTAGATTGTTTTATTTAATTTTTAGTTTATAATGGCTAATTAGATTAAGTAGCCATGAAAGCAGAACAAATGGGTTGGGTGATACAGAGAAAGATAACAATAGCTGATATTTATTGACTTCTATATTTTAGACACAGTTTTAAGCTTACATATAATGTCTATAATACAAATTGTGTTTTGCAACCACCCACACAGATAGGTACTTTATTTTTCTCATTCCATTCACATAGGAACTGAGGTTAAGTATATTGCTCAAAAAAAAAAAAAAGTATATTGCTCAAAGTTAGATGGGCTGACTACAGAGTCATTCACTTGACAACTGTTTTATACTGTCTCCAGTGTACAGGTATACTCTACTGATCTGGTCTCCAAAGGGAATATACTTGTACAGTCAATAGAGAGTGGAGAAGTAAGATTCCAGTCTGAGAGGTATAGGGTGAAGAAGTAATCTGCTTGTTTTAACTTGCCCTGTCTCCAGTACCTAGAATAAATAATGAATCAATGAGTGGCATTTCCACCTCAATCTTAAGAAGTATCCAATTCGACAGATATCTGTTAAGCCTCTACTCTGGATTGGACTCTGGGAAGACAAAAATTAGACATAACCCTGAGCTCAAGAAATATGTAGTCTCAAAGGAAAATGGACATAAAAATGATCATATTACAGTGTGATATGGCAAGGATGTGTAAGACAGCAAAGAAGAGTGAAGCCTTCAAAGAGAACATGACATTTGAACTGAGATGAGTAAAGATTGCCAAAGAAGCAGGGGTATAATGTCTCTTATACTCTTTGGGGTATAACAAATCCTTTAGCTGTGGAAGTTGCACTATCACCCATTGTTTATTTTTAATCTAACTTAGAATGCAGTGCCGTGTTTGGAGTAAGTCTCACCTACATTCTACGTTCTACGTTCTACGTTCACATAACCAGCTATGTGATTTTAGGCCAATTACTTAATTTCTCATGGCTTTGGGTTCTGAATCTGGAAAGGGAGGGAAAAAACTATGTTTATTACAATGGGAAGGTTAAATAAAATACATATAAGTTCCTAGAATAGAGCCTATTGTTGATGCCTGCAAATAGTAATTCTTAACGTCCTGATTATGTAACTAAAAGAATGTAAGAAGCATCTTAGAACAAAGACTTTCTTACCTAAAGTGGAGAAAAAGAAAGCCTGGCAAGATTTACCAAACAAGTGAGGAATAATAAGGAGAAAGAACTATCCTTCTAGAGTTCAAATTCCATTTATAACTACTAAAATGAAACTGCTAAGAATAAAAGGCCTTAACAAGACTCAGGAGGATTCTTGGGACAACAAATGACTGTTACAACAGAATATTTTGATGTGTTAAGTGTAAATTACTCAGAAGCATATGGATTAAATTTCCTTTCAGCAACGCACGGGTTTAAACGTTAAGGGGAAAGAGATGTGAGAACAGGGCCCTACTGGGTTAGGAACTCTCTGATGTTTTTCCCAGGAGAGTTTTAGGTAGACTCACAGAGAAAGGCTGAGAAATGCTCCCTGGGGAAGATAAGGAGAAAGAACAGGGAAAGAATATTGTACCCTCCACCCCAGCTTTGGTGAAGTCCCAGTTATTAGAAACCAGTGTGGCCTCAATGCCAAAGGTTTAAAAAACATTTTAAGTCCTCTTAGGAGTTTAGGTTATAGTCATCGGCCCAAAGAATGGTAGATCATCTTTTCTTCACATGAATGAAAAAAAAAATTTAGAACTCTTTCTATTTAGGAGATAATATTCTGGTAAACCAAACTTCTTTTTTTGAAAATGGACTTGAAAAGAAATCATGGTTGTGTTGGCTCATTTTTATAGACAAGAGACTTGTGGCCCAGGTATATAAAAATGATCTAACATTCCCCACTGGGTTCATGACAGAGCTGGGACTAGAAACTAGGTTGTCTAAGAAATTTCACACTCCAGGAAATTACTTGACTTGGTCAAGGCCACACCCTGAGTAAAGTGGGCACTGGTGGGATTTCAGTCAAGGTCTGTCTGACTCCAAACGCCACACACTTCCTAAGACTGCAAGCTGCTGCTTTAAAATTAATTAGGCATTCTTATTACAAAGGTAGCATATGTTTATGTGAAATCATGACAGTGGGATCCCTGGGTGGCGCAGCGGTTTGGCGCCTGCCTTTGGCCCAGGGCGCGATCCTGGAGACCCGGGATCGAATCCCACATCGGGCTCCCGGTGCATGGAGCCTGCTTCTCCCTCTGCCTATGTCTCTGCCTCTCTCTCTCTCTCTCTCTGTGACTATCATAAATTAAAAAAAAGAAATCATGACAGTGTAAAAGGATATTCAGTGTAGGCTAAGAGTCTTTCTTCCTCTCAACAATCTTAGCCCCACTTTGCCCCCACGGAATCCCTTTATTTCTATGTCCTAGAAGTAGATACCATGAACATTTTTTTAGTATTTATTTCTAGAAATTGCAGTTCTTATTTAGAAAAAAAACCAAACTTACAAAAAAACTGCAAGAATTTTAGAAAGAACTTTTTTTTTTACCTAAATTCACTGCTGACATTTTGCCCCATTTGCTTTACTATTTGTTCTCTGTAGTTGCCTGTCTACCTATTTATTAATCCATCAATTCATCCATCCATCCACTCACCCATTGATACTATTTTTGTCTGAACCAATTGAGAATAAACTGTAGACATTGTGGCCCTTTATTTTCTGTCTTAATCCATCCGGCTATTCTAGCAGGATGCCATGGACAGGGTGGCTTTTAAATATTTTTTTTTTTTATTATTCATGATAGACATAGTGAGAGAGAGAGAGACCGAGAGAGAGAGAGAGAGAGAGAGAGAGGCAGAGACACAGGCAGAGGGACAAGCAGGCTCCATGCCGGGAACCCGACGAGGGACTCGATCCCGGGACTCCAGGATTGCGCCCCGACCAAAGGCAGGCGCCAAACCGCTGAGCCACCCAGGGATCCCCCAGGGTGGCTTTTAAACAACAGAAATTTATTTCTCACAATTCTAGAACCTGGAAAGTTCTAGAGCAAGACACTAGTAGATTCAGTGTGTGGTGAGGGCCTGCTTCAAGGTTCATGGATGGCTGTCTGTCTCCCTGCACTCTCCTCACATGGGAAAGTTTGAGAGAGCTCTCTATTATTTATTTCCATATTTATGATTTATTCATTTATTTTAGAGAAAAAGAGAGAGCGTGCATGTGAGCAAGGGAAGGGGAGAGGGAGAGAATCTCAAGCAGACTCCCCACTGAATGTGGAGCTTGATCTTATGACCCTGAGATAATGACCTGAGCTGAAATCAAGAGTCCAACTGCTTAACCAACAGAGTCATGCAGGCACCCATCTCTGGGATCTCTTTCATAAGAGTTCTAATCTTATTCATGAGCACTCCACCTTCATGACCTGATCACCTCTCAAAGACCTCACCTTCTGATTCCCTCAAAATGGGCATTAGGATTTAAAATAAGAATTTTGGGAGGACATATTCATTCTATTGCAACCTCTATAAATATTTCAGTATATATTTCCTGCAAATAAGGATATACATAACATAATACAGTCATCAATTTTGATAAAACTTCAATAAATTTGTCACTGATCTAGTGTTTTTATGAGATTGATCCAACAATGTTTTTTTATAATTTTGTTTATTTATTCATGAGAGACACACAGAGAGAGACAGAGACATAGCAGAGGAAGAAGCAGGCTCCCTTCCTTATATATTTTGGGTATTAACTCCTTATAAAATGGCTTGCAATTTTTTCTCCCATTCTGTAGGTAATCTCTTCACTCTGTTGATTATTTTCTTTGCTGTGCAGAACTTTTTAGTTTGATGCAGTCTCATTTTTCTATTTTTGCTTTTGTTTCTGTGCTTTGGGATTCATCTTCAAAAAGATCACTATCCAGGCCAATGTCTAGAAGGTTTTCTCCTGTATTTTCTTCTAGTGGTTCTTATAGCTTCAGGTCTTATATTTAAGTCTTCAATCCATTTTGGATTCTTGTATGTGGTTGTTAAGTGCCTGATATTATTCTTCTGTAACGTGGCTATCCAGTTATTAGTAATTAGTAATTGTAGTTATCCAGCTATTCTTCTGTGGCTATCCAGTTCTATGCACACCATTTATTGAAGAGATACTCTCATTTGTGTATCCTTGGCACCTTTGTCAAAGATCAGGTGACTGTAGTTGCATAGATTTATTTCTAGGCTCTCTTCTTTTCTGTTAGTGTATATATCTGTTTTTATGCCAATACTACACTGTTTTAAAATACTGTAGCTTTTAGTATATCTTAAATCAGCCCCCAGCTTTGTGCTTCTTCCTCGATATTGCTTTGGCTACTCAGGTTTGGACACATATGAATTTTAGAATTGATTTTTGTCTAACTCTGTAAAAGATACCATTGGAATTTTAATAGGAATTGCACTATCTAGTTTGTTTAGGGTAGTATGGACATTTTAATGCCCAATTCTTGATTAAAGTCTATTATGGAAAGAAATCTTTAAAATCGAAATTCTACACATGACCACATTGCTGTGTGTTAGGAATGTTACCTAGGACCTAGAAACATTTTAGTAGGAAGCTAATGAAATAGTGTAATTATATATAAGTAACTGAAAAATATACATTTAGTCACAACTCTGATATGCTATTTGCTATGTACTATGAAGAACAGGCTATAATAATCTCCAAAATTGCTAGAATATCACTCAAATATGTAGTAAACTAAATAGAAAATGTTTGTTCATGGCAGATGACCTTAGAATTATTTGAAATGTTTAGCTAGATGGCCTGAACCCTCTTTAATGTTATTATTGAGGTTTTTTTGGTAGGACGTGGTTGGATAGAATTCCACTACCTTGGAAGAAAAATTCAGATTAAATGGTTTGTTTATTGAAGAAACCATTAATTTTTCCATCTACCCATTATACCTTCATCCCCTCCCCACTTTTTTTCCTGTAAGTCCTCTCCTCTCCATTCATCCTCCAAAAAGGAGGAGTGGATATTTTGAAAAGGAAGCCTCTTTCTTACACGCAATGAATTTTGCCCACAATGGGCTAATTGCCAGAGCAGTTGGCCACCTGTGGGAGTAATTAGTCACTTGTCACTCGTTCTGAGGTTAGTCAATTGCAGTTGCAATTTATTATACACACCATTTTGCATCCACAAATAACCATGGCTGTTAAAACCACCCATAGAGAAAGAAAAGGCTGGGCAGAAACTTTAAAAAAGTGGAGTATTATTTTACATTTATGAATGCTTGGGTAACATTCAGCTGTATTCATTTTATCCCAATTCAGAGATCCCGGAGTTTAGGAATCCTTAAGAAAAAGAATTATCCTACTTTGGGGAGTGGACAAGATCATGTTTTCTTTGTAATTTTAGTTGTTAAAGTAAAAAATGATTCTTGATCAGTTATATTAAGGTATTGGTCTTCTATAGTATAGATGTGTATAATGTAAATGTGTATTTAAGGTAATCATAACAAGAACTTTATTCTCATGGATGAGCAGCAGTATGACATCAGTCATTTGGTTAACCATTCCATGGTTAATATGGTATATTGTTTATGATTATATCCATGGAAGGTATTCTCCATTCTACTAATTAAGTTCAATATATTTGGGACTCCTAGGTGGCTCAGTGGTTGAGTGTCTACCTTCGGCTCAGGGCATGATCCTGGGATCCTGGGAATCGAGTCCCATATCAGGCTCCCTGCAGGGAGCCTGCTTCTCCCTCTGCCTATGTCTCTGCCTCTCTCTCTGTATGTCTCTCATGAATAAATAAATAAAATCTTTAAAAAGAAAGATCAATATATTTATCAATGGCTACTATTATTACTCATGAATGCCAGGAGGTAAAGAGTATATAAAAAGATGAGCAAAAGAAAACTCCAGGTAATGTGTGTGTGTGTGTGTGTGTGTGTGTGTGTGTGTGTGTGTGTGTGTCTTAGGAACAGGGGGTAAAAACTAGCACATAAATACATCAGAATTTTCTTGGGTACAGGAGAGACAGAATCTTATTCAAGTTGCCTTAAACAACAAAAGGTATTTATGCATTATTGAATTGAACACTCTTCAAAATAGAGTAGGGATAGATGTGAGACTTTTTCCAGTAGCTCAATACCATCACCAAGAACTCATATTCTTTACATTTCTCTGTCCTACTTTCTGTGGTACCTGCTTTATCCTGAGGCTGGTTCTTACCATGGCTGTCAGAGGGATGAACCATTTTTGCTACATGTGCCAAGCAAATATCTCCTTGTGTGTCATTAGCCCAAGTTGAGTCATGTAGTGATCCTGATCCCTAAAGGAGTCATGTGGCTAAGGTTACAGCATGCAGTAATTGGCTTAGAGGCCAAGAGATTACATAAACATCATGGTGAGAAATCTGAGACATAGGTGGGAAGATTGGGGAGATGGCTACTAGCAATAACTATTCAATACAGCAAATAATAGTAATTCAAGTTCTGTAATAAGGCAGAGACATGGTGCACAGTGCTGTGTAGGAAGGGCTGGATACGTGTTGATGCTATTACTGTGGTAGTTAAAGGTGCCATCTGTGTTCATGTTCCTGGGATGCTAAAAAATGGAGACATATTTGAAAGGCTTTGTGGCTTTTACCATGTCACTAGGAAGTTTGTGGCCACTCACTTCATCAGTTAACTCATGAAGGCTTTGCTTTTCTTTTAGTCTGTGACCTTTGCTTACAGAGAGAAAAAAACTCAAAGATCTTCAGTGGAATATCTAGGGGAGAAAATATGTATTTTTAAAAAAAGATTTCATTTATTTATTCATGAGAGAGAGAGAGGCAGACACACAGGCAGAGGGAGAAGCAGGCCCCATGTAGGGAGCCTGATGTGGGACTCAATCATGAGATTCCAGGGTCACACCCTGGGCCAAAGGCAGGCGCTCAACTGCTGAGCCACCCAGGTGTCCCGAGAAGATATGCATAAATGCACGGTTGATCCTCATTATTTGCTGATTTCGTATTTGTGAATTTGCCTATTTGATAAAATTTATTTGTAACCTCAAAATCAATACTCATGGTAGTTTCATGGAATTCACAGACATCTACAAAGTGGTGAAAAACTTGAGTCATCTGAAGCACTGAAGTCCATGAAGGTTAAACAGGATGACACTCTGCCCTTCCCATTTCAGCTCTCAGACCAAGAACAAGTGAACTTTTCACGGTCTATTTAGTGCCACATTTTAAACATTTTCGTGATTTTTTGTTGGTGATTTCACTGTTAAAATGGTTCCAAGCATAGTGCTGAAGTGCTGTCCAGTGTGTCTAAATGCAAGAAGGCTCTCATGTGTCTTATGAGACTATACATGTGTTAGACAAGTTTCCTTCAGCTTCAGTTGTAACGTTGGTTATGAGTTCAAAATCAATGTTATCAATAATATATTTTAAATATGATGTCTTTAAATGGAAACACATATAAAATAGGTTACATATTGATTGGCTGACGAAAAGGTTGTGACCAGGGGCTTGTAGGAACTTAATCTTGTATTTCCTCTAGGAGCAGTAGGTTCAGTATTCGCTCATTCCATGTGCACAGTGACTTTATAGAACATAACTATTACAAATAATGAGAATTGGTTTTATATATGTGATGGCGTGTAAGCAAATGAAGAAAAGTTTAGCTTGGTCCAAATCCAGGCCAGGACTTAACCACAGAGTTCTAGTACATAAAGGGTAAACAGATTTTATATTTCTATTAGTTAAAAGGAATGAGTTCAGAGTTTTTAAAACCATTTGAGGAAACATCCTCTATTGCAAGCTACATTTCTCTCCTGGACCTGGACCCTTCCAACTACACCTTTTCTACTTTCTCTGAAATGATAGGCAACGACTTATAGGCTTCAACTGAATATAGCTTCAGCCTCAGAAGACGTAATGAAAAATAACACATGATGAAATCCTGTCTTGTCAAAGACCATATTTGTTACCTTCCCTTCCTCTGATTGCCCCCAGACCAAATGTAGCTCAACCTTGAGCTGCAAGAGGACATCATGAGAATTGAGACTTGCTAACTGAATTGTGATGGGTGGTGTGAGGAGGTGTTCTTCTGCATTGAGGGTTCTGCTTGCATCATTCCATTTGACTTTTGTTTCCCTGGAACTTGGGGCTTTGTTGCCAGCAGCGAAGTCTGCTGACTGAAAACTGTCACAACAGCGATCATCGCAATCCGGGAGTTGAGTTTGACTGGAACATATGTCTTCAATTTTGATAGCTCAGCTTCCCAGATGCCCTAGAGGAGAATATTGCCTGAGAAGGAGCTTTTCATGTAAGAATAATTTGTGTTAAGTAGCTCAGTGATCTGTTTGTTAGGTTAGAGCTGACAGTTTGTTTATATTTCTAAAGGGGTATGATGAATGGGGGAGAAGTTGATGCTAATTAGCCTAAATTGTTCCTAAGAATGTAGAGGGCTTTGCCAGTTTCATTGTTTCTGTTTCTTTGCACATTTTAAATAATTGAATGGAGCTCAGACCATTCATCATAATTTCAGGCAAGATAGAAATAAATGAATTTAGCACGGGTCTGCATGTGTGATGGAAGATGTCACTTTAAAGGACAATTAGATAAGACATCAACTTGGGGCTAATGCAGACTCTTCTAATCTATTTGCATAAAAATATCAAACATGAACGTTTTCATTTACTCCATTAATTATCTCTGTCATCATAGGAGGATATAGCCCTTCTTTCTGAAATCCTATCTATCTCTATCAAAGAAATAATGCTGTGATATAAAATCTGGGTCTGTGTTTCTGGACAAAAGGTCCGTGCCCATACACTTTAAGAAAGTTCCCTCCCCACTCCCTGATGTCATCAAATTCCTCTAAGAAACCTGTTTGAGGATGGGCTCAAGCTCCTAGCCAGATAGATAATGAAAAAGGCATCAGAGAAACATTTGTGAAAGTGGGGAATCATATAATGGTGTGAATTCCACAGTAAGAGCTAATGTACCAGTGAAGACATATTTTAGTTATTTCTCAAGCATTCTCATATATTTATTTCTCATAGATGCTGAGTTACATAGTGATATGATACTAAGCCTATGATGCAACTTCCTATCTAAGTTGAGCCAGCATTTCCTCTAGGTAATAAAGTTAATATAAATGGATTATTTTATGAGTATAGGAAAATATATATGTTTTGTTAACACACATATTTTGACAGTTAAAATAAGAAAAATGAACTAAATTTAGAAAGTCTATGATTTTTTTCAACCTTTTAATCCTCATTGCAGGCCATTCTTTTTTAATTTATGCACATAAAATACCACAGGAAGAGATGGTATAAATTTGTGGACTGTGGAGAATGAGTGAACATTTTTGAATCAGGATCTTTAAAAGGGGTGAAATTTGAGTATGATTAAGTTAGGAAAAAGCTTCGCTTACGGCGGAAGTCGGAGACTCTGTATACATTATGGGCATGTCATGGCTTTTAAAAAGTTATGTTAGACTTCTATACAAATTGTGAAGGAATTTGTATAACCCCAAACAAAATTCTGTGTGGTTCTGAACTTTTCCAAAGAGAGAAAAATAATGCTGGTTAGTATTCCAATCAGGAGCAAACCTTACCGTCGGGTGGGCTGGTTGCTTATACTGCCTGGGTGTTTTCTTGGTCACTAGTTTTCTCGGAAGGAAATGATCCTATGGCTTATGCTTGCCACATTTGTGCATATATGCGCTATAATTGGCATTTATTAAGGAGACTTTCAGTTTGATGGATGACTGTCAGAGCCGAGCCTGCTGGCTTTGAAGAGGGTTGACTTTGCTCAAGTTTTGTTACATTAACTCATTAGAACTCTGTACAACTTCAACCGGCTCTTTGTTTACTTTCTTATAATTAAGATTTTTGAACAATCCATTTTCAGAGACTTGACAGGGTCCATTCCCAACTTGGAGACTTTGCCTGACAGAAAAATATGCAACAGAACAAATATTCAAAATAAAATCTGTGAGTATTAAAAATAAGGGTTTTGTACTCTCTTTAGTTAGCTGCCCAGTTAATTAATTGTTTTTAAACATTAAATGGTTTCATTTTCTTTACCTTTCATATCATTAGCTGCATTATTCCTCAACTTTTTAAAAAAATGAATTCTATGAAAACAATAGCTGTAGAAATACTTTTAAAGCAGGGTATTAAAAAGAAAAAAAAATAAAGCAGGGTATTTGAAATTGGACCTTGCATGTATTATACTTTAGCAACGATGTAAGCAAATAATTAGGAAAATGAAAGGCCATTTGAATCTGTAGATACATATTCAAAAGACAAAATGCATTTATATGTGCATTTAAACATTCAATTGTGAATTATCAATAAATCCCAATTGAATTGTTAATTTTATAATATTAAAATCTCCAAAGCAGTGGTGACACATTTAAAGTTAAAACTGATATTTCACTTTCTCTTTTGTAACCTCAAAGAAAGTGCACATAAAAATGCTGAAAATTAGGATCTTTTTCAATATCCTTTGGTGAGACAAACTATATTTCCTGTTCGGCTCAATGTACCTCACACACTACCTAAAGGGGCACAAAATGTTGGTGTTATGTTTGATGTGTGTATTTTTGAAATATTCTTAGTTGATATCTCAAAAGCTAAGTGTTTGAAGGGAAAGGATGTTGTTTTATAAAAGCAGATATGGTTGGAGTGTGCTTGCACTAAGATTACAGACTCACTCATGGTTGTCTCTTTTCTGCCTTGTTGTGACTAGTTGATAAGTTAATTATCTGTGAGGTATATTTACCAAAGATGGTATTTTGATGAGTAGATGCATTCATCACATCATCCCAATATCTAAATGTGTGGGAAAGGGAAGTAATGATGAAGGAAAGATAAATAGCGTCTATTTATGAAAATGAATACTGTGCAGGGTCATAATTTATAGGCAGTGCTCTAAGTAACGAGTTCTTACAGTAATTTTATGGGGACTGCTACTGTAGAACGGTACTAGATCACTTGACTTGCCTTCACAGAGTGGCGGAAAGGGAAAATGAAACTCACTTGTTTTCAGGTCACAGATAATTCAACTTTCCTTATTCTCAAAAAGGAATTTGAGTTAGCAAAACAATATTTAGGCTTCTTTGCCAATGAAGACAGCCTTTTAAGTTTAGTGATGAAGTTGATTCATTTGTATTTCATTCAGATGATGGAAAATACAACTAATTGGCTCCTTA
Organism: Nyctereutes procyonoides; assembly: GCF_905146905.1. Classification (NCBI taxonomy): domain Eukaryota; kingdom Metazoa; phylum Chordata; class Mammalia; order Carnivora; family Canidae; genus Nyctereutes; species Nyctereutes procyonoides. The sequence continues at coordinate 10,684,562 of NW_026575145.1, forward strand.
TTTGGTCCACAATGCTCAGTTAATGTATTCAAAGTTATTACTAGATTAAAAAAATGAATTCACAGGTCAAAACTTCTTTTATTGTGGAGGAAACTGGCAGTCATCAAAAGGGCCATTAAAAAACAGTTTAATGAAGAAATATGTGACTGTTTAAGAAAAGCGTCTAGTCTAAACCTAGCAGGAGGGCCCTGGATCCTTTTTTCCTACTAGGCTGCAATAGTATAAGAAAACATTCTTGCATCTTTTAGGCTTCTGCATAAATTTTCATTTTAGAAAGCCATTACTTACTTTCACTGCACAAGTAAAATATAATTACACATGGAAAGCCTGAACCTAAAATAAAGTCATCCTACTAATTTTGTATTAAAGTGTGTGAGATGGTGTCTTGTATTTTTAATGATGTATTAATGTTAACTAAGACTTTAATTTTAAATGTCTTTTTCCTTTTGAGCTAAAAACAATGACCAGCTCTTTTGATACTGTCCTATGTAGCAAGCACTGTTCTAAATACTCTACATGGATTAACTTATATATTTATCACAACCTCTTGTCATGAGTACTATTATTATCTTCACTTTAAAGGTTATAAAACTGAAGTATAGTAAAAATTAGTAATTTGGCCAATGTCATGCAGCTAGTAAGTGGTCAGTTGGGAATTTAAGCATAGGCATTCTGACTCTAGATTCAAGGCAATTAACCATCTGCAATGTAGGATTTAGTTTGGTTAAGTAGTTGAGGATCTATATACAAACACCTAAATCCACCAAATTTATTATTCAAAATATCTTTTTAGAAAAGTAGTCCAAAGATTATTTCATTATGTTTAGAAGCTTTTTCTAGAAGGAATATTATATTAACATACCTATACACTTAGAAATATATTTTTTCTTAACTTCCATATCCCAGCACATGACTAACAAAAGGATTGTAGGCTAACAGTGTGGTCATATATATACTATGTGTGATTGTCACATTTTGGGAAGGACAGTATTTGATCTATGGCCTACGTAAACAGTTGTAATATTGAGCCATATTATAACAGAGTTCCATTTTATTTTAAAAATATAATGATTACTTTGAAAGAGGGATAAAGCAGAAATAGAAAAGTAGTTTCTATAAAAATTTGTCAAGTTTTCAGAAGTAAATCTTTTATTTTTTTTAAGTTTTTTATAATAAATTTATTTTTTATTGGTGTTCAATTTGCCAACTTACAGAATAACACCCAGTTCTCAGGAGTAAATATTTTAACATCTATTTAACAAAATACAGCAATATCTAGGTTCAATGAAAGAGGCTGATTTTTATCACTAGACTTGAATAACGAATTCTGGGATAATCTAAGATGACTAACCTTTAAAAATTATGGGTTTTTTTGTAACATTAAAAAAGAGACATTGTGGGGCGCCTGGGTGGCTCAGTGATTGAGTGTCTGCCTTTAGCTCAGGGTGTGATCCTGGTGTCCTGGGATCGAGTCCCACATTGGGCTCCTCACAGGGAGCCTCCTTATCCCTTTGGCTATGTCTCTGCCTCTCTGTGTGTCTCTCTTGAATGAATAAGTAAAATCTTAAAAAAAAAAAAGAAAGAGACATTGCAAAGTTGAATGAATTATAGTTTATAAACTTCATTGAAGACAATGCAAAGGCATAAAATGCCATACGTATTTTTGTGGGTGTTTCAAACTCCTAGACAAAGGGATTTTGAATGTCCAGATATCTTTGAAGTATCTAGTAGAATATGATGTGCATATAGGAAATACTTTGATGAGAAGAGCACACAAAGATAAAATCATCCTTTTAATTTTCTATGTAAAGAAATTTAAGCAGTAGATATGTTTTTGAGGGATTTTTTATTCATCAAAAAATTATTGAATATGTACAATGCATTGAGGACACAACAATGAGTAAGATAGACAGCCCTTTCTTTAATGAACTAACATTCTAGTGGTAGAGACAGGAGTAAAACAAATCATATGATATCAGATAATTATAAGAGTTATGAAGAAAGTAAAACTGATAGAAAGGAATGTCATTCAGGGACATAGAGTGATGTCTACTTTAATAGAGTGGTTAGGAAAGGCTTCTCGAAAATGCTGACATTTGAGCAAAAATCTAGATAATAATATTGAGCAACAATGACATTTCTAGTATATTTGCCATCTAGGATAAATAATTTTTAACACTTCCCTTCTCATTAGACAAAATTATTTTTAATAATAATCCTGCAATGAAAAGGATGACAATAATGGCCAGAAAAAAATACAATGAAAAAAAGTTACTCAACTTCATGTTATCATGCAAAATTAATCTAAAAAATAAAATGAGCATTACTGTACCAAAAAAAGGGAGAAGTAATGGATTAGTATTTTTAATGGCATTATTTTTTATAAAAAAAAAACAAAAAATAACATACCTACATAGTGTGCAGTTTGCACCATGTTTCACTACTTTAAATCTTATTTTGGGGGAGGGCAGCTTTATTGAGATACACGTACCCAAATAATTCACCTATTTAAATTGTATAGTCCAGTAGGTTTTAGTACACACATAGAATTGTGTGATTATCATCATAATGCATTTTAGAACATTTCATCACCCCTGGGGTGCCTGGGTGGCTCAGTCACTTAGGCGTCTGACTCTTGATTTCAGCTCAGATCTTGATCTTAGGGTCATGAGTTCAAGCCCTGTGTTGGTCTCCATTCTGGGCATGGAATGCGCTTAAAAAAAAAAATGTTTCATCACCCCAAAACAGAAACGCCATGTTCTTTATCACACACTCTTATTTCCCTATACCACTACCTCTCCCCTGGCCCTAGGAAACCACCTTCTAGGTCTAATAAGGATTTGCTTCTTTTGGAAATTTCATATATATGGAATCATGAATATGTTCTCATTTGTGACCAACTTCTTTCACTTAGTATCATGTTCTTAATGTTCATCCATGTTGCAACATATGTAATTAATTATTTTTATTGCTGAATAATATTTCATTATATAGATATATCATATTTTATTTATCCATTCATCACTTGATGGACATTTGGGTTGTTGCCATAGTTTTGCTATTATGAATAATGCTGTCATGAACATACCTGTACAAATTTTTTTGTGAACATATGTTTATATTTTGCCAAGTATATACCTAGGAGTGGAATAGTCTGGTCATCTGGAAACTCTATGTTAAAATCTTTTGAGGAACTTCCAGACTTTTTTCCAGCGTGGCTGCAGCATTTACATTCCAACCAGCAAAGTAAGAGGGTTGTAACTTCTCCATGTCCTTGTCAACACTTGTTATTATCACAGTTTGAGTCTATCCATTCTGCTCGTTATAAAGTAGTGGTTTATTGTGATTTTGATTTGTATTTCCCTGATGGCTAATGATGTCGAGCATCTTTTAGTTTTTTTATTGGACATTTATATATCTTCTTTGCCAATTTTCAATTGCCCTTTTGTTTTTTTATTATTGAGTGATAAGAATTCTTTATATATTCCAGACACAAATCCATTATCAGACATGATTTGCAAATTTTCTCACATTCTGTGTGTTGTCTTTCGTTTTCTTGATGGTGTCCTTTGAAGCACAAAAATGTTTTTAATTTTGATGAAGCCTGATATCTATTTTTGTTATTATTTATGCTATTGGTGTCATATCTAGGAAACCATAGCCTAATCCAATCTCACAAAGATTTAGACCCATGTTTTTTTTCTAAAACTTTTCTAGTTTTAACTATTGCATTTAGGTCTTTGGTCCATTTTGACTTGATTTCAGATTATGGTCCAACATCATGCTTTTGCATGTAGTACCATGTGTTGAAAAGATTTTCCCCCCATTGAGTTGTTTTGGCACTTTGGGTAAAAATTAATTGATTGTTAATGTGAATGTTTATTTCTGGATTCTCAAGTATATTTCACTGACATATGTCACTTATGCGAGTACCAAACTGTTGATTGCTGTAGCTTTGCAGTACATTTTGAAATTAAGAAAATGTGAATCCTCGAGAAATGGGCAGAAGAGATGAACAGACATTTCTCCAAAGAAGACAACAAATAGCTGACAGACACATGAAAAAAATGCTCAACATCACTCAGCATCAGGGAAATGCAAATCAAAGCCACAATGAAACACCACCTTACACTGGTCAGAATGGCTAAAATTAACAACTCAGGAAACAATAGATGTTGGCAAGGATGTGGAGAAAGGGAAACTCTTTTACACTGTTGGTGGGAATGCAAACTTGTGCAGCCACTCTGGAAAACAGTATGGAGGTTCCTCAAAAAGTTAAAAATAGGACTATCCTATGACCCAACAATTGTACTATTAGGTATTTATCCAACGGTTATAAAAATAGTGATTTGAAGGGGTACCCTGCACCCAGTATTTATAGAAGCAATGTCCACAATAACTAAACTATGAAAAGGGCTCAAATGTCCATTGAAAGATGAATGGATAAAGAAGAGGTGGTATATATATATATATATATATATATATATATATATATATAATAGAATATTACTCAGCCATCAAAAAGAATGGACTCTTGCCATTTGCAATGACATGGATGGAACTAGAGGGTATTATGCTAAGCAACATAAGTCAGAAAGACAAATGCCAAATGATTTCACTCACATGTGGAATTTAAGGAAAAAAAAAACAGATGAACATGGGAGAAGGGAAGGCGAAATAAAATAAGATAGAAACAGAGAGGGAGGCACACTATAAGAGACTCTTTTTCTTAATTTATTTGTTCATGAAACAGAGAGAGAGAGAGAGAGATAATGGCAGAGACACAGGCAGAGGGAGAAGCAGGCTCCACGCAGGGAGCCCGACATGGGACTCAATCCCGGGTCTCCAGGATCAGGCCCTGGGCCGAAGACAGCACTAAACCACTGAGCCACCCGGGCTGCTCAAGAGACTCTTAACTGTAGGAAACAAACAGGGTTACTGGAGGGGTGGTGGGTGGGGGGATGCAGTAACTGGGTGATGGGCATTAAGGAGGGCACATGCAGTAATGAGTGTTGGGTGTTATATGCCACTAATGAATCACTAAGTCCCCCCCCCTGAAATTAATAATACACTATATGTTAACTAAATTGAATTTAAGTAAAAAAAATTTTTAAAAAGAAATGTGTATCCTCCAATGTGGGTTTTGTTTTGTTTTGTTTTGTTTTTGTTTTTGAGACTGTTTTGGCTATTCTGGCTCCCTTCAATGTCCCTGTGTTTCAAATCATTTTTTAAAAGTTATTTATTTATTTTTAAAGATATTATTTTATTTATTTATGAGAGACACAGAAAGGGAGGCAGAGACACAGGCAGAGGGAGAAGCAGGCTGCCTGAGATGAGCCTGATGCAGAACTCTATCCCTGGACCCCGGGATCATGACCTGAGCCAAAGGCAGATGCTCAACCACTAAGCCACCCAGGTGCCCCTATTTATTTATTTATTTATTTATTTATTTATTTATTTATTTATTTATTTAATCTCTTCCTAGCATGAGGCTCAAATTCACTACTCCAAGACCCAGAGTCACATGCTCTTCCCACCAAGCCAATCAGGTACCCCTTATGTTTTAAATCTTAAATACAAATCACCTTCAAGAAGCCAAATAAGATGATAGAATTGAAGCAAGTTCAGTTTCTTCATCTTTAGAATTACTGTGCTACCAAGACTTATTTGAAATCTATTGTTTAAACTCAGGAACATGTGGTAATACAGAGGTTGGAGATAGGTACTACCAAAAATAAGTTCTATTTTATAACTATTATCTATTCTGCTGGGAATTTTCTCTTGAGATGAATTTAAGTATCTATGTTGTGTCTGTTGGAGGCCACCTATGTACTTGGGAGTTCTCCATATTAACTTCCATGTAGAATACATTGTTTATTAAGGGACAAGTAACAAAATCTTTTTCAAGGAGGAGCAGTATTGTATCACTAATATTGTTTAATCTTGCTGGTGCAGAGTAATAAATAAATAGCAAGACATAGTTTTAGTTTCTTTTACTGTTATTTTAAAATACTCAAAATTGCCTGTATACAGTGCAGATTCCTCGTACTAGTCCACCTTTGAAATGCCAGTGAGGAGGATCAAGTCATTCTGTGATCTAGAGGAAGAGCCTCCCAGGAAGAGGGAACAGAAGTGGTATACCCTTATGTGAGTTTGAGATTTTTAATGAGTTGAAAGAAGGCCATTATTGTAACTTAGAAGTTGAGGGTGAGTGGTAGGCCATGATGTTGGAGATTGACAGGCCCTATAGCTAGGGCCACCATATGATTTTTGGTCTAAATTATAGCACTTCTGAGAGTGAAAAAGGCTACTGTTGATTACATGATAGGCTCAATGGGACTGTCCCAGGAGGATTAGGATGAATAGTCACCCTACTTAAAGGATATGGTGCAGAGTTGTATTTTAACTACCCATAGAATCCAGCCAAAGGGCAACTATTATGAGAGCTAGAAATTCTTTAATGCAAGTGAACAGTAATCTGTCCTGATGCCATTAGTGTATTATGAAGCAGGAGGACTGAACAGTTTGTATAGTGAGTGGTTTAGAGTAATTCTTATCAAACTTTAGCATGCACAAGAATCATTTGGAAGCCTTGTTTAAAACACACGGCTGGCCACACTGCAAAATTATGATTGAGTTGGTTCTGTATTTCTAACAAGTTTCCAGGTGTTGCTGATACTGCCAGTCCATGGAGGACCAGACTTTAAGTAGTACTGGTTTAGACTTTAGGGAGTGGACTCTAGAGTCAGGACTTGGTTTGAATTTCAGCTTTCTTGGTTATTAGCTAGGTGACCTTGACAAGTTAAGTACTCTTCCCAATAGCATTTTTCTTCGTCTGGTAAAATGTGATTATAATAATCCCTGCCTTATATAAATGTTGTGAAGAGTAAATGGAATAAAGTACTTGGCATTGTTTCAGGCACTATTATAAGCATTTAGCGTGTGGTATTATTATTATTATTATTATTATTATTATAGTTAGGAAGAAGAAGAATCATGGTGGATTATACTCATTAGATAAAACTATGAACATGTTTTAGATTTTGCATTGTAAATCAACTCTAGAAGCACAGAGCTGCAACTACATGCCTCAGAACTTGTTCAGTGCTCGACACATAGAAGGCTTTTAATACTTGCTGACTGAATAAACAAATTTGTGAATTCACTAAATAGTACTATGTGGGCTGAAATAATTGATTCCCATTTCAATAAACCTCTTTTACGCTCAAAGCATACCTTACTTGCTGATGTTCAATATAGACAAGAGCATAAGAAAATCTTTGCCTCTCAGCTGCAAACAATTTGATGTGTTAAGCCAGCTAATATACATTTAAACTTGAAATTGATGAGACAGTTACATTGTGAGTTTCTTGGTGTTTAGGTATACAATGAACTTGAGGCTTAATATGCTGTCATCAAATAGAAGTAGAGTAGTTGTAGAATTATAAACTTAAAAATGAATTTTATTAGATTGCTGTGCTGAATTATGACTGTGTTAAACACAAAGTTACAAAATGCCCTTTATTCATTATCGTGGAAGAAATACTACAAAAAACAACTCTAATTTCTTTTTTTAATTATTTATTTATTTATTTATGATAGGCACACAGTGAGAGAGAGAGAGAGAAAGAGGCAGAGACACAGGCAGAGGGAGAAGCAGGCTCCATGCACCGGGAGCCCGACGTGGGACTCGATCCCGGGTCTCCAGGATCGCGCCCTGGGCCAAAGGCAGGCGCCAAACCTCTGTGCCACAGGGATCCCCACAACTCTAATTTCTATAAGAAAAATAACAGACAAAATACTCTAAAGAGAGGCCAACAGAATGGGACCTGCTAATATGAGATCTGAGTGGTTTCCGTTTTGCCCATCAGTTGTGTGATTCCCACAGCATAAGATAAGTACTTGAGGGTGGGTAGGGAAAGGAATAAGGAAGAGAACTAACTTTTAAAAATATCTAGGGCAGCCTGGTGGCTCAGCGGTTTAGCGCCACCTTCAGCCCAGGGCGTGATCCTGGAGACTTGGGATCAAGTCCCATGTTGGGCTCTCTGCAGGGAGCCTGCTTCTCCCTCTGCCTGTGTCTCTTTCTCTCTCTCTCTCTCTCTCTGTATCCCTCATGAATAAATAAATAAAATCTTTAAAAAAATAAAAAATAAAAATATCTATTATGGGTTAGGTACCTCACTATGTGCTAGGAAATTTACAGGCCTTAATTCATTGCTCAGAGCCATCATATGAGATAGTTATCACTCTCTTTTCATTTCTGAGGATTAAAGCTTTAAGGAGACAAGGAATTCATAGATGGAGCCAAGTTTCTTCTCTAGGTGTCCCTACAAAGGCCACTCTCTTTTTGACTACTACCTTTGGAAGGGGCATTAAATAGAAAGCCATTATATGGTTTCCCAGCAGTGTGGCAGAGTTACTATATTATCAGTTTCCTAGTTCATTTGTAATGGCAACTTAGGTACTGAAGAGATTCCAGTGTGGTAATTGAATATAATTATTCTTACTGAGTTTATCCAGTGTTGATCTAATTTATTCCATAGCTTTCTGTCTTTGCAGCATCTTACCTTATAATTTCTAGTGCTGGGATTTGAAGCATCAGTAGTTGAGGGGCAGAATTAAAAAGAACACTGAAAATGTTTTAATTCCTAATTGTTACTATATTTTATCACCCTAAGCACTACAGAGCAATAAAACTACTAAATTAATGATGACTTTTGGTTTAATAATGTAGCTCTGTATTAGTAAGCCTTAAGCATAACTAAGACATGGAAAATTCTTGTTTGATATAATACTCTTGGGACCGTTTGGAGATGGTCGTAATCTGAGGGGCAGCAGCAAGGAGCAGAATGCTGGTCATGAAGTAAGCCCACTGCACATGGCATACTTTTTGTTTGGTTCATGTCTTGTGATTTAGCTTTGGCACAGCTGAGTCATATTTTTACACTGTAGCATTATCATTGCATCTTCTATTCAGTTACAACTATGTCAAGAGGTTACATCTAATGTTCTATCTAACCCTAGGAATATGTAAGCAAGAGTTAGAATTAAAATAAGCCTTTTTTTTTTTAAAACTGTTCCAGCTAACTTAGGTGCCATTATAATGGTTGTATAAACCCATGAGTTTTCACACGTTCTCGAAGCTGAAAAAGTTCACAAAAGCACTTCCCTGGCAACATGATCAGGATCTAAATAGGTAACTGATGGTAGCTATCCTTACAATTAGATTGAAGGATCCAAAAGAGTAGATAGAGGTAGTAAATAGCCATTTAACAGCTTAATTCATTTATTCTACCCATGAATTTTAGATAGCCAAAGGCAAGTTTGTCTTCGGCCCTGGCCAAGCTTAGTTGACCCTGCTACCATCCTGTTAACTATGCAGAATTTGGGACGAGTGATGCCTATAAATTCTATGAGATGTCATGATTATGGAGCACCCAGAATCTTAAATTCTATGTGGGATGGCTTATATTTCCTCTGTGGTAAATGAGCCAATCATTGATAACTATCCAGCAGATCATGTGGCCTATTGTGCTGTTGAAGGAAAAAAATACATAAATACATTCATTTGTTCAAGGAGTATTTATTTATTTTAAAGATGTATTTTATTTATTTTAGAGAGAAAGGTGGGGGATGGGCAGGGCAGAGGGGGAGGGAAAGGGAGAGAAGCAGATTCCCACTGAATACAGAGCTGTGTGGGGCTCCACACAGGGCTCAATCCCAGGACCCTGAAATTAGGACCTGGAGATCACAGCCTGAGCCGAAATCAAGAGTCAGATGCTTAACCACCTGAGTCACCCAGGCTCCCCTATGGTTATTTATTAAATACTTCCCAAGTACTAGGTGTTTAGTAGTAGTTATTAAGACCAACATGGTGCCCACCCTCCTGGAACTGACAGTATAGTGGAGGAGCCATTGCACACAATTGCAACAGTATGTGATGTTAAGGTGTTATATAGGCTTAGCTGGGACCTTGATCTAGTTTAAAGCAAAGAAAGATAACCCTAAGAAAGTGACATTTGGATTGGGGATAGGCAGTGAGAACAGCATATTCCAACTGGAAGCGTGATGGGTTTTACTAAGGGACTAAAAGCTGCTTAGGTGTGATTGGAGGTGGAAGTGAAGCCTCAGCAGTGGAGAAGTAGGCATAGGCTAGATAGTAAGAGTCTTTTAAGTTGTTTAGACTTGATTAATAAGAGTGATGAAAGTTACTAATGGGCTTTAAGCTAGAATATTGTGATCAGGTTTGTACTTTATGAGTATCAAGAAAGATCACCCTGAGGGCTGTGTGGATGGTAAATGTGTTGACTAGGGGTAAAATCAGTGGCAAAGAGACTGGTTAGGGTGCTGTATCAACAGTTTGTCAGAGATGATGATGATTTGGGGGACAGTGGAGATGGAGATAAATGGTTATTAAAGTGATATTAAGGCAGATTCTCAGGACTTGGTCATTAATTAGATGAGACATAAAAGTCAAAGAGCTCCTTGGATTAATGATTTGGGCTACTTTGAGTAGACACTGAAGACAAGCAACATAGGGGAAATGCCTAGATAGCGAGAGAGCAAAGAAGGACACGAGCTTACTTCTGAACATGAAGCATTGGAGGGCTTATGAGATATCAAGCAGACTACTGTTCATTAGGCAGTTGGATAAGCAAGTCCAAACAGCAGCAGAACTGGACTAGAGACACAGATAGGAGGATGACTAGTGCATGGATGCTAATTGAGATTCTGCAAGTTAATGCAGTTACTTGAAGTGCATAGAATGAGAAAAACAGAGGACTTATGACTGAGCCTTCAGAGAATAATTGACACTTAAAGGACCTTTTTCAAAGTGAGGATTTAAAGATAATATGAGGTGAAAATATCTAAAAAATGTTTTTGAGGAAAAGAGGAAGGCATGTGAGTCTGAGTTTCCTTTCTTTTTCAGAACTGATTTGCCATTTCCTCCACGTCAAGTGAAGTCATACACATTCTGAATCAGTCTCTTTTGTTGTGGTTAAATTGATTCTTGAAGACAAACCGTTTGAAAACATGCAATGAAAAAAAAAAGGAGAATAAAGAAAAACCAAAGCAACAAATTATCCATGGCTAAAACTTTTTGAATTTAGCGCATAATCAAAGCAACCATAAATGGCAGTGTTGCCAACATTCAGTGATGGCCAAAGGACTTTGCTTCTTTTCCCTCTTTTTACCACTGACTTCCAATATCTTAACATTTTGAAAATCCTTTAGAGATTTGAATCTCTTTGTATTCTCTCTCCCATCTTGATCTCACAGGTGTGGGGCAGAAACCAAGAATAATGGCTCCCAACTTGTTTTTTAACTGCTTGTAAAGGACCTTTGACTAAATGGCAAAGCCACTCTTCTTTTTTATGTGGACAAATCCATGTCCACAAAACCTTGATTTTTTGTGTGATTACAGTGAAGCTCTTCCTCCTTTTTAAACACATGGTGGACCTATTCCTTATCCTGACATATCATCCAGCTTTGTTTCTGTTTTCCCCTCTGGGGAAGATAATGTGGTTTACATTCTTTTAGAAGTCTTGGACACCAAGAATGTTGAGGTCAGCCCAACTGGGGAAGTGAAGGAAAGAATGTCAGTTAACCCAATGGTGAAACCTCAGGAGTGTGCTTTGTAAAGACCATTTTCTCCCTGTTTTTCTTTTTACCTCTTTGTATATTAACCACAAATAACCACCAGCCTTTAAATCGGCTTCACAAGAAGCCACCAACAAATGTTTAAAGCATCTCAACAATGTTTCCAAGAAAGTCCTGAATAAAATTGTGTTTGTATGATGACCAATATAGTAGTTTTCTTTTTTTTTTTTTTTACCAAATGTTCCTGTTGATGCAAAATTTACTGAAATCTCAAATTTTAAGAAATCAGGAAATGTAGCAGAAGAAATGGTGATGTTTCTTTAAGGTAACTTATTTTAAATGAAATAAATGGATGCTTAGAGAAAGGTCAAGGAATGAGAGACTTCCATGCCCTCCGAAGTTTTTGGACTTTAGTATGTTTTAAGAGCAGTTCTCACTGAGTGTAGAGAAATACCTTTTTTCTTTTTTGAGGAATATCTTTCTTTTAAAAATTTAGAGAACATTTAAAAAATTTCTTTGGATTTAAGTCCTTTTGAGATATGGGAAGAAGGGAAGCAAAAGCCCAAGAGAGAAGAATAACATTGAGGATGTTGTTCCCAGAAGATTTTATTATTAGTGGGGGTTTTTGTTGTTGTTGTTGTTTTGGGGATTTTTTGGGTGGGGGTCAAAACCTGGAGATTTACTCAACATAATATTAATACTCTCATTTGGTTTTGGGCAGAACACACAAATGTGCTCACATACACACAAATATGTAAAAGTCCTTTTTTTTTCTTTAGGAGATATTTTTAATACTATCCAGCAAAGATTGTGAATAATGTATAAATAAGCAGTGTAGGATAGTACAAGAGAAAATGATACAGGATTTTGAGTATTTTTATAGAGGCATCTGCTCCTTATACACCTGGCCTTTCTTTTGAGACATATTTCCATGTACTGTGTCACATGTTCTAAAATTCCTTTGTTGTTCACACCATAGAGATTTTCATGGGTTCACAGATTGTGCCTGGATGTATAAGTTAGTGTGAAGATAGTTAACTAAAGGAATAGACAAAGGGAAAGCAAAGTAATTCACTTGAAATCCAGAGACCTTTACAATGCTGAAAAGTAAGTAAAAGCAGATGTTGCAAAGTTTAGAAAATCAAGACATTATTTTCCTGTTTCCATTGAATTTTTTCTAAACACATTATAAATAAGCTTTGAAGTAATACAAAGTCCTCTGTTTGTTTTGCTGATAGCATCTTTTGTGAAAAACTTTATCAATGCTTGTTTAAGTTATAGACTAAATGATATCTCAGTTGGTGAAAGAGCTGACTGTATCTGCTGGCAAATACAATGCTACAATGCTGAAATTATTTACAATGTCTGAGTCACTTAGATATCTATTTGATTAGATCTCTGGGGTTAATGTTAAACAGCTCAAATATTTTATGCTATGAGAATTCAAACATGGACCCCCAAAATTTCATTATTCACACACTTTACATTTAATTTTATATTTTATGAAGATTTTATGTTACTCTGCAATAAGAGAGAATTTGGCTTATTAATCTTTGGGATTATTCTGAAAAGAGTAGCCTATGAATTTGAAAATAATGCAGCTATCTATGCTGCATTCTTCCCTTCCCCCACATTCTCTAATACATACTCATATTAAACTTTCAAAAGTCTTACAATGTGGTCACTAGGTATGAAGGCTATTTCAAATGTACTGTCATTCTTCAGATATGCTTCTAAAACTTAATATCTTTTTAGAGCCCAGAGGAGAGTTCATTGCCAGAGCAAGGTGTTTGCTAGCTCAGGGAAGTTCTAGGACAGGTGCCCATCCTCACATGTTCCCGCTGGCCCTCATCATTTGGAGTCACTGAATGTCTTCCAGCTGTTAGAGAATGTCCCAGGCTTAAAACTGCATCCCTGCTGAGGATATGTTCAGAGTCTAAGCCAATTCTGGAAATGATTGGCTGCTAAAATATGGAACGAGGGAAATCAGTTCCTATCAACGACATAAACCATCATCTGTCTGTTATTACATTCACTCAGCTGGGTCACATATGACTCAATAATCAAATTACCACCCTATATATCTTAAATCTGCATGTTCATTTGACCACCATGTGAACATGGGAAAACAAAGATAATCTAGGCTGTCTTCTCTTTATTTTGTTTCTTTTAAATATGTCTTTTTTCTGCATCTATAAGTAAAAGGCTTATAAATTTTTGAAAAATATTTAATAAAGAAAGCTAAAGTCCCCAGTGGTGGCCTTCTGTCCTCCCCACCACTTGATATGTTATGAACAGTTTAGTATGTATCAATTACTTCTTAATCATTAATGGGATTTTCTGTTGTTAATACTGTACTAATAGAACTGTGGCCTTTTAAAATTAACTTGAATGAAAAATTAGCTGAATCATAAAAAAATCTCTAAAGGTAGGTAAAATTTAAGTGAGGAAAAGTAAAGCAGTTTTTGTCGTTGTTATTTATGTTTCAACTTCTTTCAAGAAGCATTTGAAACAGTTTACAATAAAAACTAATGCAAAGTAAAAATACAACTAAGAACAATTTATAAAGTGTAAACAAGAGAAAGGGGAATTACTCAGAGAAAAGGAGAAATGTTAAAATCAAGACATGCTAGTTGTAGAAAGTTATATCATTTGATATAAAACACTACACAAAGTTTCAAAGTGGTCTTTCCAGTCTTACTGGGATGCAAACAAAACAAAACAAAACAAAACAAAACAAAAATGGAAAAAAAAAAAAACAGTTCCTTTAAGAAGAATTTGCATAGGAAACCTTCATCTATGGTCAAAATGTGTCCTGCTTAGTGTCCTTAAAATTAACAATGCTTCCTGGGCAGCTCTGGTGGCCCAGCCATTTAGCACTGCCTTCAGCCCAGGGCGTGATCCTAGAGACCCTGGATCAAGTCCCACGTTGGGCTCCCTTCATGGAGCCTGCTTCTCCCTCTGTCTGTGTCTCTGCCTCTCTCTCTCTCTCTCTCTCTCTCTCTCTCTCTCTCTCTCTGTGCATCTCATGAATAAATAAAGAAAATCTTTTAAAAAAAGAAAATAAATAAAAAAATAAAACAATGTTTCTTTCAGGAAGGGACAATGGTCACATAACTTTGTTTTCGGGACCTAGTGTCATGCTGCCCATTAACAGGCCCTAAACATATTTTATAGAATGATAAATGAGTGAATCAGTGAATGGAGGAAGGAGTGGCACATTTTTTGTTAGCAGTTTATTTATAATGCATATGTAATTGCTTCATTGCCCATTTACTTCAGGGACATAATGTTCAGTGCATTCACATTTTTAATCTTTTTTTTAAATTTTTATTTATTTATGATAGTCACAGAGAGAGAGAGAGGCAGAGACACAGGCAGAGGGAGAAGCAGGCTCCATGCACTGGGAGCCTGACGTGGGATTCGATCCTGGGTCTCCAGGATCGCGCCCTGGGCCAAAGGCAGGCGCTAAACCGCTGCGCCACCCAGGGATCCCTCATTCACCTTTTTAAAACAAGTATTAAATGCCTAGTGGCACAGTTTTAGGAGTTATAAATACTGATGTGTGTAAGACTTATATGCTGTTATCATAGAGTTTATAATATAGTGGGGCAGATGGATAAGTAGAAAAAACAGCTATAATATGGAAAAATCAAACAGACAAGTTCATGGTGCTATGAGAGCCCAGAGGAAGAGTAGCTAATGCAGGGAAATGTGAGAGTTGCAATCCCTTACAGGGAAGCAACTCTGTAGGTGTGTACAGAGAGACACGGTTGCAGTATATAACTTCCTGGCCTAAAACAGAGATAATGCTAGAGTGACTGACATATATAATCTTCATAACTATCTGATGTTTCAGGCAGGATTTGAACCATTAGTGGAGTGGTTAAAGTTCTTTTAATTCTTTACAATGGAAGTTGCTAGCAAGTATCTGAGGAAGAAATATTCTGAGCTTTAGACTGAAGGAAAGATCCATGCTAAGCATTACATAATATTTTAAATCTGATGTGTCAGTCTGGTCCCAGCTGGACATGGCACATCAAAACAGAAAAACTGAAGAGAAATTAATGGAAGAACGATTGACAAATTTGGACAGATTTAAGGAACCAAGTAAGAGTGCTCATCCAGGACCAGGCAGCAATAGGAAACCATTATCATCCTGGCAGTAGTTGAAGCAGGAAGAGAAGGCTGCCTTATAGGAGCTGTGGCCTTAACTAGTGGAAAACAATTGGAGGCCATGCCTGGAGAGGAGAGAGCTGGGCAAATGAATACTCAACCCTCTATCCCCTCTTGCCTTTGAATTCTTGTAGGTATCTCCTAGTGGTTGAACCCAACTGGAAGCCAGAGGCAAAAGAGTACAGTTGATTCAGTCCTTAGAAATCAGTTTCCTGGGAAGAAAGCTAGGGAAAAAGTGGAGAAGAATGGATCTAGAGAGGCAAGTGAAGAATATCTAGCATAATTGAGGATATGATTTCTGATTCCATCAGTGGGGAGCTGCCCAATTTCATTCAATAAAGGTTGTAAGTTATAGGTTATAAGGGATACCTGGGTGGCTCAGTGATTGAGCATCTGCCTTCAGCTCAGGGCATGATTCTGGGTCCAGGATCAAGTCCTGCATCAGGCTCCTTGTGGGGATCCTGCTTCTCCCTCTGCCTATGTCTCTGCCTCTCTCTCTATGTCTCTCATGAATAAATAAATAAAATCTTTAAAAACAAGTTTTAGGTTATGAAATATAGAAGACAATGCTTTTGATTCTATAAAAGAGTACTGACTTATAAGAAACAACCTTTTTTGGGGAAGGGGTGGTTCCTGATTGGCTCAGGTTGTTAAGCATCCGACTCTTGAGTTTGGCACAGGTCATGATCTCAAAGACACGAGCTTGAGCCCAGTGTTGGGCTCTGCACAATGGGCGTGCACCCTACTTAAGATTCTCTCTGCCCCTCACCCTCTAAAAAAGAAAAAACAAGAAACAACCTTCTTCTTTTCTTTTTTCTCTTTTCTTTCTTTCTTTTCTTTTGTTCCTCTTTCTTGCCTGCTTTCTTCCTTTTATTTATTTTATTTATTTTTTATTTTAGAGAGGGAGTTGGGGAGGGGGTGGGAGTGGCAGAGGGAGAGGGAGAGGGAGAGGGAGAGGGAGAGGGAGAGGGAGAGGGAGAGGGAGAGAGAATCCTATGCAGGCTCCATCTTACAACCCTGATATCATGACCTGAACCAAAATCAAGAGTCAGAGGCTTAACCAACTAAGCCACTCAGGTGCCCTGTACTGATTTTTTGTTTTAAGTAATATTTCCAGAATCGATTCTTCTTATGTCTCTCTTTGGTTTATAGTCAACCAGAAGCCTTACCTCAGATAAAGCCCCACTTGCCCCCTATTTCTGACTGAGCATGGGAGGCTATTGACAATGATGCAATTTTCCAAAACTCTACTAATTTGAAGCTGCCTTTGGACAGCCAGAGAATATGTGGGAATCAGACCCTGGAGCCTGGGTGAAGAGTACTCTAAATTTGGGATTAAGCTGAGAAAAATATGAGAATGAAAATACCGTATTGCATAGATTTTGAGATACATCCTCACCCAACACTTTAACATCTCTGAAATCAGGATGTATTTTATAACTGCTGTAGTTTTATAAATAACTAGTAGCATTTTCTTCTTTAGTGGCACATAAAAGCAGTGGTGCATTTAACAGTTTATGGCCTCTTAGAGTAGTTAAAAAACTGAACCTTGAAAAGATATTTATAAATATAATTTGGATATTTCTCTATTTTGAACAAACAGAATGTATCTCTAGATTATAACCCAAGAAAGCTGAAAGTTAGTTGTTACTAATGTAATGATAATTTTGTAATGAGTACCAAAAATACTGAATTGAAAAACGTTCTGAAGCTGCCTTCTGCCTTAAGAGTTTTTTTCCATTTATAAAGTCTTTAATGGATAGGGGAATAGAATAATGCCTGCACATGAGCTAGGCATTTATCTTCTTTCTTACAAAGTAATTGAAAAATAACTGCCTACATGGAGTTTATATAAAAAGAGGAATTGGAAATTGATAACATAACTGTTTAGCATTGTCCAGATCTTTGAAAAATAGTATCTGATGGACACATGTTGTCTGGTAATGACACTGATCTATTCACAGTAGGATTAATTTAACATTTTTTATTTTTATCAATACCATAAATATCTTTACTTTTGTTCTATACTTGCCAAAAAACCTTTGAATTAGCTTTCTGGGGATTTATGCCCTTGAAGATCTATTGAATGTTTTGTAAATCAGTAATCACTTTGGAATGTGGCTGAATATGAGCACAAACAAATATCATAGTCTCTTCTTTACCATTTTTATGGTCACTGTACTTTAGCTTGTCTTATAAAATTATTTCAAAATTCTGCCTCCATAGAAACTCTTGATATTTCATAGCCTTTTTTGAAGAGGCCTTTCCCTGTAAAGACTGGTTTGGGCAGCTTGTTTAGTGAGGAAGGCAGCCCAGGATTAAGAGGAATCCGATAAGGACAGTGTTCTTCTGATCTCCATGCCCTGTCTTCACTGACAAGTGCTGTTTCACCCAAAGCTCTTCTTAATTCTAGTGTATGTGGTGATTTCACAAATATCTTAATCACTTCCAGGCTTGCTTATAAATTGTTTTAGAATAAACACTCTTTGTACCTCATTATGCACCACACCAGGAACATGGTGTGCAGTTCTGGTCAGCAATGAAGACATGATTAAAGCATACAGAGGGTCCAGAGAAAGTTAGCTAACATGGGCAAAAGAATGGGCTTCTATTGGTTAATTGGCTTAAAGTGGTGGATTCATTAATTATTTTTCTGAGTGTAGCATCTAAAGAAGGGCTCTATAAAGGAAGAAGTTTGAAAAGATAGGATTAAGATCTATAAAACTGTGAAAGCTATGTTTTCTTGTTTATTGAATCCTGGGATACTAGAACTCAGAGCACTCTCAGAAGCTTTAAAGAGGTCCACAATGAATAGAAACTTGTGGAATGCATATCCAGGATGTGGGGCAGATTGAAAATATAAATAGATTCATTAAAAGTTTAGATAAGCTCGTAAGCAACAGGTTTGGGAAACGAAAATACTTTGGGGTATGTCCACAACTCTTAAAGAAGATCAGACATATTCTTCCACCATATGTTCCTTGCTGTGCCCATCAGAGAAGGATTATTATGGTGAATAGGTCATGGGTAGGATATATATCAGAGTCTGGCTAGGCAGGTAAGACAAGTACCAAAATGTGGAAAAATACTGGACTCACTGAATTATCCAAGTGCCAAAGCCATGTAAATAAAATAACCGCATGTGAATTATTGGGGCATTGGTGGCAGACAGCTTCTGAAAGAGTGTACCTTGTACACTAGAAGCATCTGATCTTTGTTATCAGAGGAGCATACAATAAGGTGCATATATGTTGGACACAGAATTAGGGGTCATGTACTTTCTGTTTCATAGACCACCATGTTGCTTGTGTCAAGCCTTTTTTGTGCAGAGAACCAAGGTTTTGTCTGCAATTAATGCATAATAAATGAGACCCAGCCATATATATAAAAAAAGAAATAAAAGTTTCCTTTAAGCTATATCCTTTAAAAATGTTCCTGGAAAAGGGCCTCTATTCTTTCATTTAAAACAAAACTGGAAATGTGGTAGAAATATTTTTGTAGTAATTTTTTTTTACAAATAAGTTTTATTGGCATTCTTTGTTGTCTCTCCCAGTATGAATTAGTTCCTTACATGATTTACTTCTGTTTTCAACGAAGAAGGCTGAAACTCATTTAAATTAAAACAGTCTGCAGTTCTATTAGGATGCATGTGGTACTGTTTCTCACCTTCTATCTTCATTGATGATGATGATATATTTTTTCTTTCACAAATTTGCTGGCATGTTTTAAAAGGACATCTCCACATGTGTTCATAAGCACATATTTGTACACACATGAGGGACAGAGGCATTTACAAATTATGAGGGCATAATCTATTATTGCCACAAATTCTTTATAGTATATCACAACCAAATAATGCTCTCAGCATTTTATCTAATGAGATGGTGGATACAGAAGGGTGCTTTTGAAAACCATCTCCCCAATTCTGAAAAAGGATCAACTAATATGATTATATATTGAAGTATAAATAGTAATGAGAAATACCTTAAGTTGTCTTTGTTTCTTATTTTTTAAAGATTTGTGTTGCTTTATTTAGTGCCTAATGTTTTAGAAATCTCAAGAATTATAAGAAAATATAAGATTGTGCTTACAGATCTTTTTCTGCCATACTATTTCTTTATGGCCTTCTTATATCTTTTACATGGGGTGTACATATTAGGTGTTGATAAAAAGTCATTGCCTATGCAATACATTTTTCAACTGAGGACTCCCTTGTGTAACTAAACAGGCAAATAAATTACACTCAATATTAACATCTGGAAGCATTCTTGTCCAGAGAGTGACTAAGTGGGTTTAAATCAATTAACACAATTAAATCACACCTAAAATTTGATACTAAATTATTTCAGTATAGCTATGTGATGCAATTATACAAGATGTACTAATATGAAAGAATGCAACAAAAACTGAGAGAGAAGAACATACAGTTGGCTTTTGAACAACATGGGTTTGAATTGCACAGGTCCACTTGTACGTGAATTGTTTTCAATAAATATAGCACATTACTGTAGATGTATTTGTCTCTCCCTTATGATTTTCTTAATAACATTTTTGACTCCCTAGCTTACTTTACTGCAAGAATATAGTACATAATACATATATAAAATATGTGTTAATTGACTGTATGTTATTGGTGAGATTTTCAGTCAACAGTAGGCTTTTAGTTAAGTTTTTGGGAAATCAAAAGTTATACATGGATTTTCAACTGTGCAGGGTGGAGAGTGGTTGACACTTCTAACCTTTGTGTTGTTTAAGGTCAGCTCTAGAACTCTAAAACATTTATTTAATGAAAATCTACTGCAAATAAAATCATACCTTAATTTGTTGTATTGCCTTTATGGTTCAAGAAACACTTTATTACACATTATTATGTCAAAAAAAATTGAATGTCTCCCTTTCCTCAGGCTTCTCTTCTCTACTCCATTTACCACATGGCTACTAGAGTGACCTTTCTTCTGCAGAAAATCCTTTGAGCACTCCCTGCTGCCGGTATAATCATGTCCATTATTGGTGACTGATGAGCCCTTTATTCTCCTGTTCCTGCCCATGTTCAAGCTCAGGGGTTGGAAACATCTGTGAGGCACTGAATAGCAAATATTTTAAATTTATGCATGATATATTTCTGCCACAGCTACGTAACTGTTCCTGTAGCATAAAAGCAGTTATAGATAATATTTAAACAAGTGAGAATAACTGTATGGTCAGCCAGATTTACAGAAACAGGTGGTCATCCAGATCTAGCCTGCAGGCCAGTTTGTTAACCACTAGTTTTATAATACGATCTTTTATTTTTTTTATTTTTTTAAAAGATTTTATTTATTTATTCATGAGAGACACACACAGGGAGAGAGAGAGGCAGAGACATAGGCAGAGGGAGAAGCAGGCTCCATGCAGGGAGCCTGATGTGGGACTCAATCCTGGGACTCCAGGATCACACACTGATCCGAAGGCAGGCTCTAAACTGCTGAGCCACCCAGAGATCCCCTAATGCAATCTTTTAGAATGTGGGAAAAAATTGTCAGAAGTTCTATTCATATATTTTTAATTCCATCCTTTTTAAATTTTAATTTTTGCATATATTTTATATTATGTTATTATATTCACTGTGCTTTACCTATATTCAGAGAACAAGCTTAATTTAATTATTATTGATAGGGTTCATATTTGATAAAGTTGAGAGATTAACTCTCTACTCCACCAATCCACACCCAAGCTTCTGGCAATTCTCTGGAGCCACCAGACTGTTTCCTACCTCTGTGCCTTTGTTCACGCTTTCCTTTCATGTATTTAGCACTCTTTTTGCTTGTTATTCTTTCTTGCATCTCAGACCTCCCTCTCTGGGATTCCTCCCC
This sequence comes from Nyctereutes procyonoides, assembly GCF_905146905.1. Taxonomy (NCBI): domain Eukaryota; kingdom Metazoa; phylum Chordata; class Mammalia; order Carnivora; family Canidae; genus Nyctereutes; species Nyctereutes procyonoides. The sequence goes on from NW_026575145.1 coordinate 10,706,191, forward strand.
TCAAGTATGTCCTTTGACATTCCTTTAGCTAGGGTCTAGTAGAGGAAAAATCTCTTTTTTTTTGCCTGATAACATCTTTATAACAAAGATACTTTTGCTGGGTATCGAATTCTAGGTTGGTGATTTTCTCTCAGCACATTGAAATTGTAATTACACTGCCTTTTGGCTTTTGTTATTGTCAGCTGTCAAACTGCTGCTATGGAAGTAATCTGTCGTTTTTAAGGAAGTATCTTTTTTTAAGATTTTATTTATTTATTCAGGAGAGAGAGAGAGAGAGAGAGAGAGAGAGAGAGAGAGGCAGAGACACAGACAGAGAGAGAAGCAGGCCCCATGCAGGGAGCCCAATGTGGGACTCGATCCCAGGACTCTGGGATCACACCCTGAGCCAAAGACAGGTGCTCAATCACTGAGCCACCCAGGTGTCTCTCTCTGGCTATCTTTATTTGTTTTTGGTGTAATGCAGTTTTACAATGCTGTTTCTTTACATGCATTTCATTTTATTAGCCTGCTCAAGATTCATTGTAATTCATGAATTTGATTTGGTGAGGTTTTTTTTTAAGTTCTAAAAAAATGTTAGTCATTACCTCAAATGTTGTCCCTGTCCCTGCCTTGATTTTTCTCCTCTCCTCCTGGAACTCCAGTTAAACATATGTTAGCCCCCATTCTTTAGCCCGTGTATCCTAATTTCTGTATTTCCATCTTTATCCACTATGCTATATTCTGAATAATTTCTCCTGCCCTATTTTCTAGTGTACTAATTTTCCCCTCACCTGTGTCTGCATTGATGTTGAATCTGTTCATTGAGGTTACTTTTTAGCCTATTTGGAAATAAAACACTCGGAATTTATGGATAGGTTGCAAAAATAAAAGCAGTTCAGAGAATACTTGTACACTCTGCCCAGATATACCTATTATCAAGATTGTACTCCATCTGCTTTATAATTTGTGTTCTCTCTTCCTGTCTATGTATAACTTACATATATTACACAACTTGTATGTAGTAATTTGTATATATACATATAGATGCATATCTATAAATAATTTTCTTCTGAAGCATTTGTGGGTAAATGACATACATCATGGCCCTTTACCCCTGAGTACTTCAATGTTTATTTCTGAAGAATAAGGGTATTTTCATGTAATTACAGTAAAGTTATCAATTTCAATAAATGTTTATGGGCTAAATTTAAAGTTAACAATCAGAAAGTATTGGTACAGTGCTTTTATCTAATCTCCTGCCAAATTCAATTTTTTTTGTTGAGTCAGTAATGTCTTTTATAGCATTTCCCCCCATTCTGTATAGTAGAGTCAGATAATTACATTTAGTTGTCATGTCTCATAAGCCTCTTTTAATCTGGAACATTTCCTTAGTTTTCTTTCTTTCTTCTTTCTTTCTTTCTTTCTTTTTTCTTTCTTTTTTTCTTCTTTCTTCTCTTTCTTTTCTATTATATGTACATCCTGGAAGACCATAGCCTTTGTACTCAACTTTTAAAAATAGAATATTGCTAACTTGGGGTCTGATGTTTCCTTATGATTAGACCCAACTTATGCATTCTTGGCAAGAATACTAAATCATACTGTGTCTTTCTCAGGGTATCACATCTGGAGGTGGCAATATTAATTTTGATCAGTCAGTTTATCCAATTTCTCTTCTGTTTACTTGCTTTTTTCTCTTCTCTTGCAACTAATAAGCAGTATGTCAGGTAATATTTTAAGTCATATAAATATCCTGCTGCTGTGAGAAGGAAATGGAGAATTTCCATTCAGTTGGTATAAAGTTTCAGTTATTCAAGACAAATAACTTCTAGAGATCTGCTGTACATTGTGCCTATAGTTAAAAATATTGTATTGTAAACTTAAAAATTTTTGAAAAGGATAAATCTCATGTTAAGTGTTCTTACCTCAATAAAAAAAGTCTTCTATGTATATAAAAGATAACAAAGTCAGGTAAATAAGTTAGCTGTGCATGCAAAAACAAATAGACAAAAAACAATAAACCCAAATATCCTGTGTTTTGTAAAAATGTCCCCCTGATTTAGCATTCAGTGATGATTCTTGCCTGGTCTAACCTTTACTACTATTGTTGCAAAAACTATTCATTTAAAATTAATTTATTTTTCAATTCCAAAGATCTGATTCTTTTCAAATTTGCTAAGGGTACATTTTGATATTTTCCTTTTCCTTTTAAATTTTATCCCATTTTTTCTTTATTTCTTTAAATACACTAGGAACAACTGTTTTATAATATATATCTACTGATTTGATATCTCAAGTTTTTGAAGCTCTTTTTCTGCATTTCACTGTTTCTGCTGGACCTTGCTTTATGGTGTCTTTTTTCAGTGATGCAGCTCTGGTCTTCAGATTCACTCAAAGGCCATCATATGGTTACATTTCCCAGGAACTATTTATTCTGCTAATCTTCTCAGCAAAGGACACATTTTCTTAGTCCCCTAGGGTACAGGATAGGATAGGGTGAGTTTACTTCTAGATCACCCTTTCTCTAAGGGTATAGCCCTTTGGAGAAAGAGTTTAACATAGGAATCTCTTCAATTTTTCTTTTACCTTATGGGATCTGAGGTTTGATTTTGTTTTCTCTCACTCTGAGAGGTCCACAGATGAAAGCTCAGACTTACTTAACTGACAAATGTCTTGGAGCAAAAGCAACTACAGAGCTCTGCTCACTCCTCTGAGCTCCTACTTCACTTAGGTTTTAGCCGGGTTTTCTATACTTTCTTCTTAGCTTTTTAATGGTTTTAAGAACGTGTAGTGTTTTTTTTTAAGATTTTATTTATTTACTTGACAGAGAGAGAGAGAGGGAGAACACAAGCAGGGGGAGCAGCAGGCAGAGAGAGAAGGAGAAGTGGGCTCCCTTTTGAGCAGGGAGCATGATGTGGGGCTCGATCCCAGGACCCTGGGATCATGAACTGAGCTGAAGGCAGATGCCCAGCCAACTGAGCCACCCAAGATGTTTTTATACATTATCCAGTATTGTTGTTTTCCTTGATAAGACTAGTTTGAATAACTTAGAATTCCATATTCCCCCATGCTATAATCTCTACATTGAGTGTTTTCCTTTACCTGCTCTGTCTCCCAAACACCCCCTTAAATTTCATATCTCAGTTCAAGTGCCACCTCTTCCATAAAGACTTTCCTGAGCAAATCCCTCCCCTAAGGTACAATAGGTTTTTTTTTTTTTTATTCCAGTGTACCCTATCAAATATATTGCTTTGTTACATGGTTGGTTTCTTTGGCCTTTCTGTCGGTCTCTTCCAAAGAGACCAAAGTTCTTACCATGTCTTACTCATTTTTTGTATCCTCAGGACCCAGTATTGTGGCTGCTATGTAATAGGCTCATAATAGGGATCCCTGGGTGATGCAGCGGTTTGGCGCCTGCCTTTGGCCCAGGGCGCGATCCTGGAGACCCGGGATCGAATCCCACGTCAGGCTCCCGGTGCATGGAGCCTGCTTCTCCCTCTGCCTGTGTCTCTGCCTCTCTCTCTCTCTCTCTCTCTCTCTCTCTCTGTGTGTGTGTGTGTGACTATCATAAATAAATAAAAAATTTAAAAAAATAAAAAAAAATAGGCTCATAATAAATGTTTGGCCACCGAACTGATATGTCTTATTTGTTTTTGTGTTTTCAGTGCTCAGTACAGTGTCTGTCATATATAAGTTGTCTAATAACTATTAATTGTTGACAGAACTTTTTTGTCAACATGAAATTGAGATAGGCTAAGGGAGAGAATCCAGGGGACACAGGCAGGTTAATTTATAGGATGCAGTGTTGGTGATGATGGTAGCAATGGTAATAGAATTACTGTGGGTCCTAAAGGAACACTATCTGGTTTGTCTAGGCAAACGAAAGCAAATTTGGAATTTTTGGGGGATTTATAATTCAGTTATTCAGAGATAGAGGATAGAGAGGAAGATCCAGATAGAAGACACAATTGAACCAGCTCCAGCATTAAAAAAGGTAGATAGTGACACTCAATGGTACAAGGTGGAGATGTGTCAGGAAAAGTCTTTGGCTTGCCTTCTGGTCTTTTTTTTTATTTTTTTTTATTTTTTTAATTTAGAGGAGGGGTAGAGCACAAACAAAAGGGTAGGGGAATGCAGAGGGAGAGGAGGAGAGAGAATCTTATGCAGGCTTCCCACCCAGGGCAGAGCCCAACTTGGGGCTTGACCTCACAACCCTGAGATCATGAACTGAGCCAGAATCAAGAGTTGGACACGTAACCAACTGAGCCACATAGGCTTAAGATCTGATTGTTGTGTGAGACTGTTGTGTGCTTTGAGCAATACATGGGCTGCTTTTTAGGGCAAGCAAACTTCTATTGGGTTAGCTATTACAAGGAGGACTAAATTTTTTGGATAGAAGTTTTACTTCTACCAGGTCTATTTTAAGACTTCAGAATTTGGCTCCTTCTACCCTGACTCACCTGACTGCCCCTTTCCAATAAGTGCCAATCAAGGTGAAATGTCTCCAGATCCACAGTAATTTCTGCTCCTGGGCCTCCCTCTAAAACATGTTCCCCAATTTGTGCCTTTGTGGTAATGTTTCCAGTTGTAATGATTCCAGCATGCCTTTTTCGGTGTCTACTCAGATATCAAGGCTCAATTAAAATTCTCCCTCTGCTAAGATACTCTCTGTATTACTCCAGCCCATTGACCAAACTGTTATGGATTATCTGAACCCTCAACATTCTATTTTTAATTGTATTCAATTTTGTCATATTCCTTAATTACTTTTTAAGGCTTACTCCTCTGTCCCAGCATTGGTTCTTGGCTCCCTAAAGACTACTGTGTCCATCCTGGTGGGCCATTGATCCAGTTGTGGGACTGGTTATATACTTAAGAAATACTTGTTGACCTGATGAATGTAGACAGAGAACATCCCCTACTCTTAAATCATCCTGTCCCATATGTGATAAAATCTCAGAGAATTCTAGGAGTTGGATTGAATGAGGGTCCTTTTTGTTTTATTTTATAAACTTTGTTTTATAGAGATATGAGAGGAGATCATGTAGTTTGCCCAACTTCAGGCATTTAGAGATTTAAGTCTGGGAGTGGCACAGTCAGAATTACAATCTAAGCATGATGACTGCAGTTTAGGACTCATTCTTCTCATGACTCTTCTGTGAGAACACAGGCATAGCATCATTTACCATATACTAGGTAATATACCATGGGGATGTGGTGTTGGTTTCCTTTTCTGATTTCCAATGCCTATAGAATTTGATTTAAATCAACACATTGGTGTAAGTTATACCAATTGGATTTGTTTAATTCATATGTAGTTAAAATTAAAGAATCACCAAAACAAAGTATTTCATTACTTCTGTTCTGTTTACAGGTTCTTTTCAGTGTTTTATTTAGACTGTCACAGCTACTCTGTACATAGCAAAAACCTATCAGTGGATTATTGTACATGGGGTTTCTGCGGGGTGGAGGGGCATGCTTTTTTGGACCATTTTCCCAGGAAAGCTCTGCCAGCCCTTACAGTACCCTAGTGCTTTAAGTCTTCTTTTGGAGGTGGCCTTCCCTTAGGCGGTCATTCTGAAGAGCCTTTCAAGAACCTGAAATGTTGCCATTGGAGTCTTTCCCAGAAGGAAATTGAACCACAATTTTTTGAAGTGCAGAGAACTCTCTACCAGGAGTATGTCATGTGTCTAGACATATTCTGATGTGTTTTTCATTACAATAATGCAATAACATGGGCTGCACCAAATGATAGGGTAAATTCATTAAGACTGTTTTCTTGTCCATTTCTTTCACAACACTCAGTGAAAAGGATACTATGAACTATGGGCTACCTATGTGTAGCATCTGCCTTGTTTTCTTTCCATTCTAATCTCTTTATACTTCATTTTTTCTTTCTGTATTTTTTTTGTTCCTAACTTTTCTCTGAGTAGAAAAACAAGAGTTTATCAATTCTACTATATTTCTCAGCTGATTAGAGAGAAAAAAACATCAACCTGAGCTGACTAATAGAGAGCCAGGGAATTACAAATAAATCAGCAGTTACATAAGGGAGGGAATGAAATTTAACTAAGGAAATTGGGATCTCTGCTTCCATGAAGAAAATAAATGAGACAACATAGAATCATTATAAGAAGACTGGGTGGTCTACAAGAAAGAGGGCAGATTGTGCAAACTGACATTTGAGGAATCAGCCTGAATGTTGTTGCTTGGGACTAGTGCTGTTCATTGGTATCATAGCTTTACTTGTGGAATAGTTGAGGAGCCCTGGCAGACAGGAGAGGCTCTGAAATATAGGAGGGCTTAACCTCCTTGTCTCTGAGGTGTGCTTCCTATTTAGAATGGAAAGTTCAGGGCCCTTACCATAAGAATCTCCCAGGAATCCCAGCTGGACTGTCTTTGCTCCAGCAGGAATCAGAGCACACCTGCAGAGAGAGGGCTTTCTCTTCCAACACCTGCATTCACTTCCTCAAGTGTACTGTGATTCCAAAGATGGCTACCACCCACTACCAGCTTCAGTTTACATTGAGAAGTAATGGTTCTACTGGGCAAAACATCCCCTGGATTAGGCTGCTCTCTGTGGTTTGGATTTCTGGTACCATTGTCTTAACCCACTGAACTTCCGATTTCTGGGCTCTCTCCTGCTTTTTTTTTTACCTCAGGATCCTTTGCTTCCACTCACCTTGTCTAACTTGCTGAAATCTACTCTCTGTTTTTATTTCTGACCTCAAGTAATCATGTTTGCCCATGTAATTGTTTCCTGTTTTCTGAATGTTGAGGACTTGGAGCCTGTATTCCAAGGTTGCAAACCGGTGGGCCATGAGCCAAATTTGACCCACAGCTATGTTTTGTTGGCCACATCTAGAGTTTATTTACATTGTGTGTGTGTGTTTAACTGAATCAGTTGCTAATATTTTAAAAATTGGAAGATTTCACTTTAAAGTCTGGATTTCTTATGTCCTATGAAAAATCGAGATTTGGCAACCAATGCCTAGAACGACAGTTTATCAGTCTCTCTTTTTAGTTCTTTGTAACTTACACCATGCCCTATTTTTCTCATGGTTGTTATTTAAAAAAAAAATACAGTAGAGTTAAGAGAGAAATGAAATATTTATTTTATCTCAGTATTTGCAAATGTTTTTCTAACAAGATATCCTTCAGTCTTGTTAGAGGCCTGATCCCCTTAAAAGCACTTCGATTTGTAGTCATGGTTTAATATATGAGGATATACTTAACAATAGTATGAGTATAACCACAGGTACATTCAAGTTAGAATAGTGATCGGGAAGGAAGGGGCTCTTATTGGGAGAGGTCATGAGAAGCTTCATGGAAATGTTTAATCTTTTTTTGAGAAAATTCTTAAGAGAATAATTTGAAGGAGATCTAAGGGGTCACCACTAGTTCAGATACCATTCACATTTATCTGATCCAAGGGTACAAGACCAAGCAAGGCTCTGAGGAACAGAGAACAACAACTGGTGTCAGTTTGTACATTCCTCCTGAGTGAAAAAGTATTGGTCTCCCAGAACAACTATTAGCTTCAGCAGAACTAGACTACAAATGTGATAGGCCCTCAGATCATCTTGCTGTGGCCTTTAAACCTATGTCTTAAAATCCTATCAGAATTTCAGATATTGTTACCGTGCATATCAAAGCAGCATTTGTCTAGACCTGATAATACTCCTTCCTACCAGGGACAGTAGAATACATGTACCCAAAAACCAAAGGAAGCCTTAGATACATCTGGTTCAATCCCTTCATTTTATAGCTGAGAACATTAAAACTCACAGAGGAAAATTAACTTTTATGAAATGATTGATTACTGTATCTGACAGACCTAGACCCAAGAGACATAGTGAGCAGCCTTTATTATTTCATATTATTTCATGGAAGTGATATAAAACAAAGATTGCCCCTGAAGGTCTACTGTAACAATAACATGCACAGGTTGGTCAAATGAGTTGTATCTTCATGAACTTATAGTCTACCAATAACTAAGACTCACCCTAATGGTAGTTGAGATATAAGGGCTTTGTTAGGTAGTATAGATTATGTTTTTCATCATTAAATTTCTGGCATTTAATAAATATTGCTGAGTTGACTTCAAGAGTTGATTGAATTGTTTGGCTATTTTAGTATAATGGAGAGTAATTTGCCATTGATATGCTTCACTTTTCAAATTAATTAATAATTTTTTTAAAGTTTTAGATGAATAGACTGTAGTTCTACTGTGATTTGAGTCTGGGAACATTCTGGCTATAGGATGTCATGAACACATTCCAAATTCAAATTGCACGGATATGATCATTGCCGCATGGGTAGAAAGCTATTCATGTGCCAAACATGAAAATGCAGACCATTCCAGGCCCTATGAGGTTTGGCTGAGGGTTCATATGTGCAGCCTGTGTGGGTATCTGGATTCTCAATGTTAATTTGTTAAGATGTTAAGTGTTCTAGATCATAATATGCATGTGCTGTTAAAATAGAAAACATGCTCAAAATCCTGAAGGAAGCATCCACTCACAAGACAGAGCTAAAAATCTAGCAATAAAATATTTTATTTTACCAAGGTAAAGATTTTCCTTGTATGAAAGCTCTAGTTACTATAATAAAATGAAAAGTGATAACAATGTAATTCATCAGTAGGGGAAAAAAGAATAAAATTGGATTTAGTTCCAATTTTAGTACAGAAATATTCACTAGAATGAGTCAATGCTATAAACCTTTTATTTTTTAAAGGATTTTTATATTTTGTCTTAATCTTGCTAAATTATGTTGATTTAACTGGGAAAATATCACAAGATTTTCAGATCCAGTAACTTTTTGGTTGAGGATATGAAAGGGGCTAGAAAAATCAAAGGAAATTGCACAGTTCACTATGAAAATCCTCCACTTGTAACTGTATTTGTTCTTTTTGTAGCTGAACTTGCTAAAATTTTCCTAAGCTAAATTTATAATAAAATTTATTGGCCAGAGGAAAAATATACTTTATAAAAGACAAGGAACTCAAGAGCCACCTGGAATACTGCTTTAGGTTCCAACTGTCATTGTATCATAGATGAAAGCAAACAAAATTGTTTTCCAAAAAATGAACAGGGGTGAGAAATGTCAAGGCTGCAAAAGCTAAAAATAGTTAGGGAGCCCATGAATAAAGGAAGGTTATTGTAGCCATGTACACTTATTGGAAAGTTCTAAGTCCAAAGATGGGAAAGTGATACTTCATTACTTTAGATTTAATGGTAAAAATTTAGAGGAGGATTTACAATAAATCTTAAATAAAAAAATAAGACATTTGTGACATCTGAAATGATTTTTGGCTTTCTCTTGAGATGTGGTTAAAAAAATCCAATTCTGTGTGTGGAAATTTATTTAAACTTCCAGAGAGGGGGAATGAGAAGATTTTAAAGAGTGTTTCTAGTCTTTATGGATCCGGGATTAAAGTCAATACCATGTCTAGATAAAGATTTTCGGAAGTTTATATGGGGGAAAGAAAAGCCTGATGGTTTGGAAAGGTGTGATGGATATGGATGAATGCTTACCCCTTATACATAAAAATAAATTGTATTTTAGTGTTGACCTGGCTATAGACTCCAAGTATGTACTTGGAAGTCCGTGCACAGCAGGGTGGTCAGAATGTAAGGAGGAAAACTACAGTAGATCCATCATGTGTGGACCTGATGGAAAAGGGTGTAAGTCATTTCATAGACTTTAGAGAATATGTGAATTATGAAGGAATGTGTGTGTCATTTTACGGATGTACAGATAGGGTATATTATTCTATAGAATTTATAATACTTGTGAACGTTCTGGGTGTCTTCTCTTAGGCATTACCTAGTCTTTTAAAGATCAGAGCAAGATAGGAATCCTTGCCTGTAGTCTACAACTCTGGATGTCATTTACATTTTTGGTGCCTTGATGGGGATGACTGAAAGACTAGGCTCACCTGGGACTGTTACCTGGAAATCCTGCCCTTCACCTGTCCAGCAGAAAGGATTCAGAGTAGTTGGATTTCCATGTATGCCAGATCAGATCTACTAGAAAGAGTATTTCGAAAGGGCCAGGTGGAAGCTTCAAGTCTTCAAAGTTATAAGAAATCCTAAGATATCACTTCTACTGTGTTCTTTGGTCAAGCAAGTCATTGAAGACACTCATATTCAAGGGTATGGAAACATGATTTAAGTGGGAGGACCAATGAAGAATTTGTGGCTATGTGTAATCTACTTCAGGCTGCCCTGTGTCATAGAGTATTTACATTCCTATATTTCTACTGAGTGCAAAATATAGTTATCTCCTTCCCAGTTCTCCTGAACTCTGATCTCATTATGGCATCTTCCTGAAGTCCAACACTCATTAACTGCTGTTGACTGAATGTTTATGTCCCCCCAGAGTTCTTATGTTGAAATCCTAACCCCAATGTGATGATATTAGGAGGTACTAGGAGCCTTTGGGAGGTAATTACGTCATGAGGGTGGGGCCCTCATGAATGAGATTAGTGCCCTTATAAGAAAAGAGAATAGAGAGCTTATGTCCTCTCTTTCTGCTCTTTGACATGTGATTACACAAAGAGAAGATGACCATTTGCAAACCATGAAATGAGTTCTCAGCTGAACCAAATCTGCCAGCATCTTGATCTTGGACTTCCTAGAATCCAAAGGTGTGAGAAATATATATATATATATATTTTTTTTTTTTTTAATTTAAGCCACCCAGCCTTTGGTAATTTGTTACAACAGCCTGGACTAATGTTATCTGAATCAGGTCCAGATGCTAATGAAGGTCCTTGAGTGTGATTTCTCAGGTCTAGTATTCTCTAGCATAGTTCCTTTTGATCTGAAGGTCTGTACATTATGGACAGGTATATCCTCCCCCCATACACTTAACATACAATGGTGACAAAGGCATAAGATATCTACAATATACATTTCCATTCCCAAAGGGGTAAATCAGGAGGCACATAGCTACGAAGGTTCTATAGCAATTTGGATTTCTAGTAGGAAAGCATCACCAATTCCTTGATTAGGGCCTAGTCCTTCTCCCTAGAAGTTATTTTCTATAGTTCTTGGTATTACCCTTTGGGCTTTTTTTTCCTTCTTCACATTCTGAGTCATTCTTTTTTCTTTCTATGTCTGCAAAGGAATAGCCTTTCTAGTCTGATTCCTGCCAGTAGAAGTTGGGAAATCAGATTTCTCTTTTCTTTTTGGGTTGTCTTTGTGGCTTTCAGGCAAAGCTGATACAATTTCTTGTGTGGGCTTCCAGGGGCACCTAGGTAGTACAGTCAGTTAAGTCCAACTCTTGGTTTTTGGCTCATGTCATGATCTTAGAGTGGTGAGATCTAGCCCTGCATCGTCAAGCCCCACATTGGATTCCCCACTCAGCTTGGAATCTGCTTGTCCTTCTCGCCCTCACTGTCCCTCCCTGAGTGCAAGCTTGCATGTGCACTCTCTATCTTTCTCTTTCTCTCTCAAATAAATAGATAAAATCTTTTAAAAAACCATGTTGGTGTCCTAAGTATCAGATTATAATCCACTTAATTAGATGAAACCTACATCTATATTTTATTGCCCTTCTCAGCCTTGATCTGAATGTCTGAGTACTGTGGGATAATGACCTCAAAATTCCTACAAGCTCATTTTTCAGTTGAAAAAAATCTGTGAGGCACACCCTTAAGATTCTTGGAGGCTTGATTATCTAGCATGAAGGTCTAAGAGGGCTACCAGTGTGATTCTTAGAGATTATATTAGGCATACCCTCAAATGTTTTTGAGGCCTCACGAAAGGGCTTTGGAGCTACATTTGACATCTTAACTCTGAGATCATGCTTTACTTCTAGAGCTTTGATCTTTTCCCTGAAGCTATTTCTAACGGGATAATATTTTGTTGGGAGAGAGTAAAGATGGGAAACTGGTTTATTTAAACTTAGGAAGTCCTAGATCTGCCCCCCCCCCAATTCTACTAAAAAAACCATACAATTCTTTTTAAAATTTCTCTCTCTTCTATTTTCCAAATTTCTGAAGTGCACCATCTTGCCAAGCTCTCTGCCACTATATAAGAATGCCCCTTTCCCCAAACTCTATATAAATGTTTTCTTTACTGTCCTTCAAATCCTCACCAACAGTCTCCCAACTACTATTCTCTGCTACTAGTAGTCACTACGAGTCTCCTTGAGATTCTTCCAGCTTCTGCTCACCATCCTAAAACCAAGGTCACTTGTTTTATGCTTGTTACTGTAGAGCTCTATTTCCGGGTATAAAAATCTGTTCCACTTATCACTCTTTTATTTATTTGAGAGAGTTAAAGAGTGGGGAGGAGGGGTAGAGGGAGAGGAGAGAGAAAATCCTCAAGTAGACTCCCTTCTAAGCATGGAAACTAACGTGGGGCTCCATCACAGGACCCTGAGATCATGACCTGAGCTGAAATCAAGAGTTGGATGGCTGACTGAGCCACCCATGCACTCTTGTTTCAGTTATCTCTTGATGCATAACAAGCTATTCCAAAATTTAATGGCATAAAACAAAAAAAAAAATTATTATATCACATGATTTTGTAGGTCCAGACTTTGGTCAGGGCTTGATTGGGTGATTCTTTTACTCATGTAACATCAACTGAAATCACTCAGTTGGTTTGAGAAATGAGATGGTTTTAAAGATCCAAAATGGTATTATTCACATGTCTTCTGACTTGGTGAGGATGGCTGGGAGTCTAGGCTCCTATGGAACTGTCAACTAGAACTGTCTTATAAGGATAGCTCAGATCCCAAAGAGAGTGCTCTAAGAGGACCAGATGGGAGTTGTAAGGCTTCTTGTGATCTAGACTTTGAAGGCCCAGAGTGTTACTTCCACTTCATTCTATTGCTCAGGCAAGTCCCTAACGCCAGCCTATATCTAAGGAAGGGAATTAGATTTCATGTCTCAATGGAAAAAATAAAGAATTTGTGGTTATCTTTAATCTGTTACACTTCTTATTCTAAGGTGACCTTTTTGAAAAGAAGGATCATCATCAATTCATGGATTTAAATATATTTTACGTGCATCAATCCATTGTAGCCATTATTTTGTGTTGATCCTCAAATTGTCTTATCGTTGGCTATTATGAGCCTCCTCAAGTTGGTTTCTGAATCCTTTTGACCTGATCCTAATAGCATTTGATAGCTTCTTTGTTATCTAGTATGACAAAATGTTTCAGGCCTTCTTTTGCACATTTCTTCCCTAAACCCAGAGTTGGCCATTTATTCAAGAAGCCTCAGTATCTTTTAGTAAGAAATAGTATTTTAAGACCACCAAAAGGATTGTGAAAACAATTAAGCAAATTATTTTTGCACATGCTTTCCCTATTTCCTTCATTTAAAAAAATAGTTGTACTGTAGCTATATTGTCAGAGTATACAGACATTACATACATTGTAACCTTCTCTTTTAATTCTTATTTGATCTTAATTCTAAAAATAACTACAAAGCTGTTTGACTATATAAATATTTAACTATATAATTTTAATGCCATAAGAGGAGGCAAGTTCAGGAGTCTCCTTTGTTGCCATCTTGGTCCAGAATTCCCAGAAGTCTTATATTAAGTGTCTGTTTATTAATGATTTTACTGATTGGTTTTAGAAATTTGAATAACAAATTGTTTCTGATGAATACTTAATTTAAAACAGCATAAAAACAAGCATGGAAAAATAAAAACATTTTTTAAAGAACCAAGATATTTGACATTTAAAAGGGAAATTCTAAAACACCAAAATTCTAAATCCCAAAATCTATGTCACAATCCCTGTGAGTCAGAGGGGGAAGAGTGGGTGGATCTTCCTAAACTCTTTAGGTTTAAAACATTCTTGAGGTGATTTTGATGCTTGGCCATGTTTGGAATCACAGGACTAAAGTTCATAGTATCAATCTTCAATGTTTTATTACTCTATCTGTATATCAGGTTATATGATCAAAACCACATTTTTTTTTCTTATGGTTGCTAGAAAATTACAAATGACACATATGACTTGCAGTTGTGATTTATTATATTATCTGTTGCACAACATTGGTCTAAAGTATGTACCTTTTAATCATTATTTTAATAATTCTTGGATCCTTTGTGATCTGTGACGGGTCTCCATCTTTTCTCATTTGTGATTTTTGTTTTCTTTTTTGGGAAGATTTACTGACCTGATTTATTCAGTTACTTTGTATTGAAACATTGGAACACCTGGCAGGTTATGTTAATAGTTCTTAACTAGGGCTGCTTTATAACCTTGTGTGGAAATTAAAAATAAATAAAGATTACCTTAAACCTACCTCTTAAATTTCTAATTCAGGAGGTTTTGGGATAGGTCGGACAAGTGTTTGTTTGTTTGTTTGTTTGTTTGTTTGTTTGTTTGTTTTAAGCTTAGGTCATTTAGCTAATAACAGAGTGAAGTTTTGGATCTTTCTGTAGGGATTTATAATTAGGTACCTGTCAGCTGTCAGATATCATAGGCAGATAAGCCAATGACACCTGTAGGGTTACAGACAAGCTTTGTATTTTTGAGTCTGTTGAATAATGTAGATCTTTTGAGGTGGTGCTATCTTCTCATTGGAGTGCAGAGGTACACTTTTCATTGCAAAAAGCAGGAAGATGCAGAAATTTGGTATTGCCTTGTCTCCTCTCCAGATCCCATGACTTTTTTTAGGTAGTAGTTGATTGAGACACATGACCTGGTGTGTGATGACAGTAGTTTCCTACCTATGTGTTATTAGAAAGCGGTGGCTAACACATGAAAAATGACATGGCCACTGGGAGAAATATGTATTTGTATAGTCTGCATTAATCTTGCAAAATCTAAATGTGTTACTGTTCTCATGAGTTCTCAGGAGACAGTATTTTTCCTGAAGGTTTTCCTTGGCTTCCTTTCAGATATTATGTTGAGGGAATAATGGAAGTAGTGGTCACTTTTAAAAGAACCTAAATAGTTGCACAAACCTTGTAAACAGTGGAAGAACTTTGTGGATGGACCTGGAAAGAAGCTTATAAAGAGTAATTTTCTGTCTGAAATATAAGAAGAGTCTTGATCCTTTGGGTAATCATAATGAGTTACATATTAATTTTAAAATTTGCTTTTTTTCTTCCTAAAAATATGGCCAAATCTGGACTGTATACACACACACACACATGGTATATACCATATATATATATAATATGGTATATAGTATACATTATTATATATATAATATATACTTATATATAACTATATAGTATACATTATTATATATATTTATACATATTTATTATTATATATAATTATATATACATATATATGTATATTATGGTATATATAATTATATATATATTATACTTTAGGAATGGTATGAAATTCAACACCTACAATTCTGTGCAGTTAATAGTTGTCTTCTTTTCCCTAATAAGCTTAATAAAGATAACTTGAAACCTGGCATAGAGTGGGTGATGATACATTGGGAACCATATCTACTTTGCATGAGATTCAAGAAAGATTTGCTTACTGTCACCACATATGGCTATTGATAAAACACTTTTGTTTTCTAAGAACAAAGCAAATCAAAAGCACAAGATTGTTTTTGGTTTTTAATCAATGGGAACTTCTTTACTGTCCTATTTCAAAACTCTGCTGGGACTGATTTAATAGTTCTTGTTATGTTACATATTTTCTGTTTTTCTGGAATGATTGAGCTGTTTGATAAATAATTACTCAGCAGTCATTCATTTATTTTTGCATTACCATCTGGGTTTGGTGAGACCCAAGGCCTCTTGCTTTTGCCTGTTAGCAAAGTTCCAGCAATGGACCATAGTCTGCTCTTTGCTACATTGCCACTTTAGGTCATGTTTTTCTTATTGCTCCCATACTTCTGACTTTGTTCTGATTTCACAGCAGTTGATTACTATCAGTTATCTTTGTGCTAGTGCACAAAATGTACATTTCAAAAAATGTCTCAGTTGCCTAGATAAAGTGTCTTATTTGCATGTTCAAGGGTCTGGACTTGACACCCAGGCTTCATTTCCTCTAGCCTGCAGTATGCTTTTCTTAATCTCACGTGAATTGATTTCCAGATTGATTTGGGATTATTACAGCCCCACCCATGTGCATTTCCTTAGCCTCAATGCCTTTCCAAATTGGCTCATTGTGACTTTTAGAAGTTATTGAAGTCTCGGAATGAAGACTCTATTTAAATTACTTCATAGATCCTGTATGAGAGATTACTTTGTGATTAGTGCAACTCAGTAGTTGCTTAGAGGCTTTTGATCTATAATATCTTTTTTTATCTATAATATCTTAAAACAAACTATAAAAAGGCCAAATGTTCAGGATATAATTGTCCTATTTGGCTCCTATTTAAGACAGATCCAGGGGATCTTTGGGGAGAAGGAACCAGGGACATTGCGGGGGGCAGAAATAGTTCAACCTTTGCAGCTGCCTTCAACAGCCCAATACACTTTCAATGGTTTTCTTGTTTCTGTTGGGATCTAACAACTCCCTATTCTGTACAATCTGATGATAGAACTTCTAATTAGTGGGGTGGTGGTAAAGGGAGTAAAGGCAGAACATAATTATGAATGTATACAAACTTGAAGAAATCAAAACAACACCTACTTTGTGGAAACCTGATCAGAGAATACCCTGCAACAGGTTTTATTTTATAAGCTGTCATCTTATTTGCACTTTTTAAAAAAGATTTTATTTATTTATTCATGAGAGACACACAGAGAGAGAGAGGCAGAGACATAGCAGAGGGAGAAGCACGACCCCGATGTGGGGCTTGATCCAGCCTCCCAGGATCACCCTGGGCCAAAGGCGGATGCTCAACTGCTGAGCCACCCAAGCATCCCTTATTTGCACTTTGATAGTAATTGCAGAGTATCTTTAACAGAAATTTCAGGATCTGCCATTATTATTAAAATGACTGTATGGAGTAATATTTAACAAGATTTTCAAATCTTTTTCTATTCTAAGTGCATGCATATTACGAGACAGTCTATTTCAACTAAAAATGCCATTTTGAAGCTGTTTCACCCTCCTCCTTCTCCAGCTACCTGCACCCAGCAAAACAATAACATCCCTCTTTTGAAGAAAAAGATAGATAAGGCCATTATATGCCCTAGTCTCTATATTGTGGGAGAGCAAACCTAGTTAAGATATAATATGTTGTAGCCTTCCTGTTCATAGCACCAGATCTGGGAAAACCTGACAACTTGTCTGGAGAGCTAGTACAGCATGATGAAGAGCATGTAGCTCCATTACTTACTAGCTGTGTGACTTTAGGCAAGTAACTAAGCTTCTTTATAACGTTGCTGCCTCTTTTACAAAATGAGGATTATAATATACCTAACAAATAGGGTTGTGGGGATTAAGCAAGTTAAGTTACGTAAAACACATATGTGTTCTGCGCACAAAATAATCCCTCAGAGAGGAGATGACTGTTGATTTAGGTATTGAAATGAACAATGTTGGTAATAAAGTGTCAGCATAACCTTCTTTAGCACACTCCCCAGTACTAGTAGATAACATAATACCTGTAATCCCTGCATCATCCAGAGGGGAAAGATCACTTCACAGAGTCTAGAGTGGTGGAAGTGTGACTCTTTAAAACTCTGGAGTGAGTCAATCACAGAATCTGATCGAGAACCCAGGTTTGCTAATTCCCAGTCAGGTGCTGGACCATGATCAGGATGAATGATGTCAAACAATGGCTTTTCTGTTCAGAGCCTGACCTTCCAGGTCCAAATGGAGATTCCAAAACAAACAAACACGAGTTCTTGTTTTTGTTACCCTGGGGTGGAAACTGCTTGAGACTTTGGGGAATTAAACTCATTACTTTGAGTCTCTGAATGTTTTGGGGTTTCTTCAAACTGAGTTCCTGTCATTATTTTGTGGTTCTTGATGAAACCTACTCTTTTTCACTTTCCAATTCTGAAATATTAGTGAAGTTTTCCCCAGCAGTTTGTCTTTTCATTCAACTACATGTTCTCACAGGCTCCCTTAAATGATGGAAAATAATAGGCTAAGCAAATAATTACAGAAACATTATAGAATCCATTAATTCTATGATAATTCCTAGATATCTCTCTTTCATAACTATAACAATTTAAAATGCACCTATATTACACTATATACTTTCATGTTCCCTAGAAAGCCTCAGTACAGAGATTTGATTATTTAGCCTCTCTTCTCTAGATAGCTGCATTCACAGAAATGTTTGTGAATTTTAGAACCAATGTAACTTCAGATTTGAAAGAGGTCTTTGGAGCTCTCACACACAAGTGGTTTTAAAGCTGTGCTCCACTGAATTCAGTTGGAGTAATGTTTAGGAAATGTTGATCTAGACCAGTTTTCTCATTTTGCCTGTTAGGAAACAAATAGGAAGTAAGCACCTTAATCTTTAGAACTGAAATTTTGCCACAAATTAAAAAAAAAAGTTGGAGATTGCTCCTTAATTTAGGTTTAGGGAAATATTCATATTCACTTATATTCATATTCATAATCATTCAGTATTCATTATGTAGTTTAATGTTTTACCTTTCCTTTCTTTACAAGCCTGAAGTCTCTCCGGGTTTTTAGTGCTTCATGATTGTACTCTACCTTAAGAAGCCCAATATTGTATTTAGAAACTCAAGTTTCTAAAACCTTTAGTTTTAGAAATGAGTAGAATGAGTAGTCACTTTATACAAAACCAGTGTTCCTATAAATAATGAGGCACAAGTTCCATTGGTACATTTAAAATTTATATTATCTCTAAAGTCTCTTACGTATAATCTTCAATGATCACCTTTATGTGATATAGCAAAGTATGCTTACACTGAAATTTCTGTGAATAGGTAATTGTATCTTTAATTTAAAATAATAGACTACTATTGGTTTTCAAAAAGAAACATGTTTAAATTTGCATTTAAATAAGAAAAGTAAACATTTTTGTATTTTTGTTTTCATTTTGTTAAATATTGGAAAACTAAGATTATGAGATTATAAAAAAGAAAAACCATATTAAGAGTTTAAAATATGATTAACACTAAAATGAAATTGCCTTTAATCCTTGGCTCATCTTTCTTTATATATTTTTGTTTGTGCCTCTATCTACTGAGTGTCTACTACACACTAGACTTTGTTTTTAGCACTGGTGATATAATGGAAGGCAAG
Organism: Nyctereutes procyonoides; assembly: GCF_905146905.1. Taxonomy (NCBI): domain Eukaryota; kingdom Metazoa; phylum Chordata; class Mammalia; order Carnivora; family Canidae; genus Nyctereutes; species Nyctereutes procyonoides. The sequence continues at coordinate 10,725,297 of NW_026575145.1, forward strand.
GTATGGCTCCTGGCCTCAAGAAGCTTATATTCTGAGAGAAAAGACAGTCAAATTAATAAACAATTACAATAAAGGGTGATAAGTGCTATAGTCTGGGTAAGAACAGAGAACTTCCAGAACACACAGGAGGGCACTATCTTCTCTATGGAAGGGGTGAAGATTAGCCAGGGAAACTTTCTTCCTAGAAAGGTAATAGCCCGAAATTAGACATCAAAGGCAAATACCAAAGGCAATTGGGAAAGACCTTAAGAGCCTGGAAAATTCATGCTAGGTAAAACAAATGAAGTGACAAGGATGGGACTCATAGGGGATTGCAGGTAACTCCGAATGATTGGAGCTCAGATTGGAAGGTGGGGAGAGTGGAAAGAAGTTTATCTTAAAGTGTTTCTTATGCCCTTCTAGAATTAGGCCTTATCCTGGAAAATTCTTTAAGAATTTAGGCAGGGAAGATTTACTTGGATTTTCAGTTTTATAGCATCATTGGTGATGATATGGAGAATGAATTAGAGAAAGGTACAACTGGATAGTTGTATAAGAGGAGGGGGAAATGGAATTGGTCTAAACCAAGGTGATAAGTGGAGAAAAGAGAGGTGGATGCATTTAAATAGTATTAAGATGGTAGAAACAGGACTTAAGTTGTATTTATGGTTAAAAGTGAGGAGGATTTGAGAATATCTGCAGTGAAGATGCCGGAGTGGTTCAGTGGTTGAGCGTCTGCCTTCGGCTCAGGTTGTGATCCCGGAGTCCTGGGATCGAGTCCTGCATCAGGGTCCCCACAGGGAGCCTGCTTCTCCCTCTGCCTGTGTTTCTGCCTCTTTCTGTGTGTCTTTCATGAATAAATAAATAAAATCTTTAAAAAAGAGAGAATGTCTGCAGTGTGACAACTTGGGCTGTGCATGGCTAGTTCATCAGCTTCCTGGAAGAAGGAATTGGAAGAAGAGCAGGATTTGGAAGACAGAATGATGCTGTCAGTCCTGAATGTATTGGATTTGGAATTCCATGGGTTAAACAAGCAGAGATATCTTATAAGAAGTGTAATCTGTAAATCTGGAGTGCTGGAAAAATATCTGACTTGGTGGCACACAGGTGGTATTCTTTGGCATGTTAGGAGAAAATTGAATCTGTAAAGGGAAGCAGAAGAGACTAATAGCCTGGTATCATGGACCCATTGTTATAAAAGGAAAAATCACACATGCCTTAGTTTGCACCATAAATCCGTTTACCCAAAGGAAACTTTTCAAGGTTATAGGAATAAAACTTTTATTAATTATTTTTTTAAAGTTCACTGAAGAGATTAGTATGTTAATGAATCTTGTAATGTAAATAATGCTTTTAAACTGCAATTAATAGCTGCTTAATTTATCTTTTTCAGAAAAATTTTAGATATTCAGTTTTCTTAAATCAAGTCATATCTAAATAATATTTCTCTAAGGAGCTAGGAAATGTACCTGGAATTCAAACGACATTGTTGTTTTCTATTTTAAAAAACAAACTTCAAAAAAATGAGTCTAAGAAATTCCTTTGGAAATTGTTAGACATCTTTGGGAAATGGGAAAATTAAGTTTTTTGTTTTTATTTCATTTGAAAGTTTTTTACCTAGAAGAAATTGGGTATTTTAGAAACAAGTTTGATGATATCAAGAATAAGAATTTTTTTCCCTCAACATAACTTAATATTTTTGCTGTTCTTGGAAATCAGAACAGACGGTTTGCTATGTCCTGAACTCAGCTTCCAGCTAGCCATGTGGCAGTCGAAGCAAAAAAATTTCACATTCTGCACTCTATTTGCTCGCCAGCTTTAAAAACATATCAACAAACTGAGAGTATCGAATTCACATGTCTGTTTTTCTATGGCAAGTAAAGGTTACCCCTTAATGTATTAAGGGGGAGAGATCATGGAGGAAAAAAGTTACATGGGAAGCACTTTCCCTAGCAGAAATTGCGTAAATCATAGTTCCTTTACTTGATGTGGTGAGAAAAATGAGGATTGATTCACTGAAGTTTTCCTGACCTCTTTACACTCATTTACCTCTAGTTAATCTAGTTTAAAGATAGAATAATATTTACAATCTTTAGATTTAATTCAGATTAGGAAGGCTTTCCTAGTTTTGGTGGGAGTACTGTTAAGAGAATTGGGATTCTTAATCACTTAAGCAAAATGTATCCAAGTTGTCACCTGCTAAATTCTGCATGATGTGAAAAAAAAAAAAAGATGTTCATCGTGTTATCTTAATTGTTATCTAGTTGTATATTTAAGACCACTGCCTGACTTGACTGTCCTGCATTGTGCTAAAGTTATATTACTGGATTTGAAACTAGAAACACCTTTCATTTTTATATATTTAGAGTTAAATATTAGAAAAATCTACGACTAGCAATTGTTGTTGCTCCTACTCAGCAGAAATAGATCAGATCTATGAGATGATAATAATTCATGTCCTAACACTCATGACCTGATTTTTTTTAGCATTTTAGTACAACACATGGATTAGTTTATCAGAAACAGCTAGCTATAGACTCAGATTTATCATATTTCCAATTTGAAAATATGCAAATGAATTAATTTTGAACCCCTTATCTGTCAGAGGCACTGAGTTCCTGAAAAGTTTAAAGGCACAGCCCCTTCCTTCAGAAATTTACAAATTAGGGAGAAAAAATAAATGAGATACATGAACTCATTTTTTCCCACAAAGGCAGTGGTTTCCAAAGGCTGCATTTCAAGCCTTCTGCTCTTTTTTCTATTATTTTCCTCCCTTAGGCCTATAAATATAAGAAAAAATGTATTTCCATCTCTGACATTCTGACATTCTGCATAATCTAAACCTATGTTAATATCCATCTGAGTTCTGGACTTTTCCCTTCAAATGTCCTACACAACCTTGAACTCAAAATGTTAGAATAAATTTATCTCCACAGCCCTACTTTCACTTCTGGATCCACTGTCTATTTACCTAGTTACTCAATTGCTTTTTAAGCACCTTTAATAAGTCTCAAGATATAATTTAAGCTTCTTTCCCAGCATATAAGGTCCTTCTCACTAGCTTCACCTGTCCCCCCATGCCAGGCATATAAAAATGACTTGTAGTTCTTGGACTCATCCTGTAATAAACTACTGCACATTCACCAAAACCTACTTTAAGTCTTAGTTCCTCTAAGAGGTTTTGCTGAACCTCCTTCCTTGTCTGATTTACATGGTCTTTGCTGAGGTTCCAAAAGCTCATCAAACTTTATTGTACTTTTCAAGTTACTTATTTGTCTCTATATAAGATGCCATTTTTTGTTTAGTTGTTTTATTAGTTGCAAAAAAGGATTTCACATAAAAATCCAGCTTTCCTCAAAAAATAGGAGACTGACAACAATGAGCATCAAGATACCAATTACCAAGAGTAGAGTTGCATTTTCCTCTTTAGATGTCTGCCCTTTCCTAATGACACGGTCCTCAGCAGGCAACTCTGTCAGGCTATGTGCTTGCCTTCTGATTGAGCTTGGAACCCCAATCTAGAGTGTCCAACATTCTGAGATTCTACATTCAGACAGGATATACCCCCAATACAAACTCACTCCTAGTATTGCTCTTCAAACAGTCTATGTGTTTAGCAGTGTTTAAGTTTGGGGAAAATTTCTAAGTATAACTGTTGCCTTCTACATAAAATCTATTCCTCTTACTCTTTATTTACAGTCAGAAGGGAATGCCTTCTGAGTCACCAATGCTCCAAGTTTTGTGTAGGAAATGTCCTCTTCAGGGTTGAAAGCTGTGTATAAGATGCCAAGTTAGATCGCTGAGGGCTGGGACCTAGTCTTTAGTACTTGTATATTCCAGTGTCTAGAATAGTACCTGCCACAATAAAGAGGCTCAATACGTCCCTCTCAGATAGCCTTATCTATACTCAGCAATAAAAGCAAATATTCCCATCACACCTTCAACAACACAAATGAATCCCCAAATAATTATGCTGAGTAAAAGAAGCCAGACAAAAAAAAAGAGCACAGACTGTATGATTCCACTTATGTAAACTTCTTAAAAATACAAATTACTCTATTGTGATGGAAAACAGATTAGTAATTGCCTAGAGAGTCAGGAATGGGAGGGAGGGATAGTTAAGGGAGACAAAGACACTTTTGGGGTTGATGACTATGTTCATTAGCACCTTGAATTGTGCTAATGGCTTCACAGGTATACAAAATTGTCCAAAATTATCAGGTTGTATATTTTTAAATATATAGTTTATTGCATGTTAGTTATACCTTAGGTAAAAGCAATGCCAACAAGAAGGAGGAATGAATATGTCAGTGAATGATTTAAACTTTATTGGAACATGCTGTCAGGGACTCAGGCAAAGAGGCAGGATCATATCTACTAATAACCATGGTGTTTTGCTGGTGGCATCTCACAGCATGCTTAGTTAGGTTGATGGTTCCCATTTCCTACTTTTCATCATTGTACCTCCCTGATGACTACTAAGCAGCCGTTCCCTGCTTCTAAGACAGTGTCAGATTCACTGTTTGGGGTATTGGAGGTAATTAAGACTTTGGATCATGGGATTGTGGATTATATTCTAGAAGAAGCAAAGAGAAGCTTATGGAATGGCATACCCCTAGTCCATGTGGCGGTGGTGGAGATGAGGGAGGCATAAAAATGGCAGTAATGCTAGGAGACCCAGCCCAGTTTAGGGGCACGGAACCCCTGGCATTTGTGAATCTTAGGGCAAAGGAATATTTGTATTAAGGAAAATGGAAAGGTAGGTATTCTACTACTCTACTAAGAAACATACCCCAAACAACTGAAGCAAGTACACTCTACAGTCTTTAAGACCAGAATTGAATGCAGCACAATTATAGGGCCAAGGAGACTATTCTGTATCCCTCCTCCTTCTACATTCTTCTCACTTTCTGAATATTCTCTAAACTCTTCTCTCAGGAAATACTTTTATTCCATAAAAGGAAATAAAACTAATAAAATTCTCAAAAGAGTGAATATATTTGTGATAATTTCAGTTAAAAGGGTAAATAACATCACATCTTGCTGTTTTTATTTTTTTTTAAGATTTTATTCATTTTTTCATGAGATACAGAGAGAGAGAGAGAGAGAGAGAGAGAGAGAGAGAGAGGGAGGCAAAGGTAGAGGGAGAAGCAGACTCCATGCAGGGAACCTAACGTGAGACTCGATCCCAGGTCTCCAAGATCAGGCCCTGGGTTGAAGGCGGTGCTAAACTGCTGAGCCACCCAGGCTGCCCACATCTTGATGTTTTTATTTGGAGAAGTTAGAAATTAAGAAGACACATAATATCTGGGTTTGAGAAAGGAGAGAAATCTCACAAATGCTGAATGCTGTGAAGACACATTTTTCAAGTATTACAATTCTGTCAGTTATATTATTATTCATATTTTTACTGACAGAAAGTGGATATACTCTGTGTCCCTCAGAAATCTTGAGTCCAATGGATGGGGCTAATATGCTTAGATTACAAAAGACAGGGAATGGTTATTATGATATGCTTATCTATCACAAACCAAAGAGCATGACAGTCAAAAAAGCCACTTCAGACTTCAGTCGGATAACCATATTTCTTTTTTTCTCCATGCAATATAGTGAGCACTGAACTGAGAACTCTAGAAACACACAAAAAGTATTTCATTATAAGATCACTCCATACTTACAAGGAGCTTTAAATTTAAATAAAGACAAGAAGATATATGCAAATGAAATAAGAACAGAAGCAGAAGAATCATAAGGAAAATATAAACATCTGCAGAATATAGAAACATCTTTCTAAGTGATTTCTCCTGTCAGTATGCAAACAGGATTGTTGAAGTGATTTGGTTGAGCAGAGCCATATGGGGTTAGTTTGGGAGATGATTCCTGGCAGCATTCTGAAGGAGGAGGGACATGGTTTGACATAGATGATCTATGAAGACTTCTGGGCTGGGCGAATGTAGCTCGCAATTTTAGAGCAAAAGACTCTAAAATTCTCTTGAAATGTGAAATATGACAAGAATCAGATACTACTGGATCCCTGGGTGGTTCAGCAGTTTAGTGCCTGCCTTCCACCCAGAGTATGATCCTGGACTCCTGGGATGAGTCCCACGTCAGTCTTCTGCATGGAGCCTGCTTCTCCCTCTCCCTGTGTCTCTGCCTCTCTCTCTCTCTCTCTCTCTCTCTCTCTCTCTCTCTCTCTCTCTGTCTCTCATGAATAAATAAATAAAATCTTAAAAAAAAGAATCAGATACTACTGAAGTGTAAGCTAGAAATGTGTCAGGAGGATAGAGTTAGAACACAAGCAAGAAAAAAGGGAAAGAGATCACCATTAAAATTTGGTGAAAAAAATTGTTAAGTGATAGGACAAAAGAAAATGGTGACTATAAACATGCATAAAGGAGAGAAAAAGAGATGGAACTCTAGACTTAGTTGATAGATCATCAAGTAATGGCTTCTTTCATAAGGAAGCAATGCTGGTGATTTTAGGCTTTTCTTGTGTAGAGAATTCAGATAAAACTCAGAATCAGGTTAGCATCATTAGTAGCAGAAGATCATGATTAAAGGTCCTTGTAAGAATAACCAGAACACAGAAATCCTGTCAAAGGGGGCGCCTGGATGGCTCAGTCGGTTAAGCCTTCGGCTCAGGATGTGATTTCAGGGTCCTGGGATTGAGTCCCATCTCTGGTTCTGCAGTGGGCTCCCTCTTCAGCTGAGAGCCTGTTTCTCCCACTTGCTCTATCCCCCTCCCCCATGCTCTCTTTTGCTCCCTATCTCACATAAATAAAATCTTTTAAAAAAATCCTGTCAGAAAGGGGAAAAGGAAGAATATGTATGCCAGACTAAAGTTGTATGTCGGCAAAATGACTTATCTGTTAGTAAACTGTTTGAAAATTTTAAACTAATTTTGCCTCACCAAGAAGTCTGAGACAAAATTCCTCATAGACTCCCACTTAATACACAGCTCATTGCCCCATTCCATCCTCTCCTTGACCCACTGCCCTTGCTTCTGCTTTGAGATTGCCTTTGGCTTCCAATATGTTATGATGCATGTACCAGGGCACATTGTAAAATAATTTGATGTTCATTTATGGAGAGAGAAAACATTTCCTAAATCTTCTTTCCAGGCCACCTATAAACCAATGACAGGGCTAGCTAAGTAAACAGGAAAGCCAGCATCCTCTGCTTCAGAAACCAAACACTCACACAAGGACTGTTTCTCTGGGTAGGTGGATCAGTCATATCTGAACATCTGCTTTTCTTAGCCTTTCCTCTCCTTTCCCCTCCCTTGATGTGTAAAGTCCTTTCTTTATTCATGTGAAAAAAAGATTCCCTTTATTAATAATGAGATTGCAGCAGATTTGGATGACTTGAGCTTTAAAATTTTGGTAAGTATGGGGAATGGGTAGAAAAAGAAACCAACCAGATTCATTGATTAAAGATCAAGTAAAAGAATATATTATAAAGAGATAGGCATTTTGGAATTCTTTTAAACTAAGACAATATTTTTTAAGAACAGAAAAAACAATAAGAACATATTTCATCTCGTTGGTAACTGATGGATATGTATAATAAAGGAGTTAGCAGGGCAGGTGTATTTTAAAACTTCCTGTAGCAATCAGAAAGGAAGGTGGAAATCCACACATCGCATGGGAAGAGTAGGCTTGAACCTCTGGATATCGCTCCATATTCCTGATCAGCCCAGTTACTTTTTGATTATAGCACAGTCTTGGCAGAAGAATCCAACTTGCTAAAAGTGTTAAAAAAAATCTCTGGCATTTCCTGTTGGTTGGAAGCTGTTCGGCTTTCTACATTACTATTTAGTGTTATCATTGGCCAAGTACCTTTGCTGGGTAGAAAAATACTGGTGCAAATTTTACTGGTGAGGTGGGAGTAGAAGCCATAAAAATTCTCAATTTCCCTTTTAAAAACTTAACTCATTTGTCCAAGAGGAATGAATACAGAAGGACAAGAGATTTTAAACTTCCCGTACATCTGGGTACAGCAGTGTATTTTGACTCCAAGCACAATAAAACAACCTTACTTGCTGGTGGTATATGACATAATGACCCAAATATGTTTTTAAAAAATCATTTATTGCTGTACATAAACAGCGAAGTTAGCGCAAGGGATGATAAAATAACATGGGTAATTCTTCCTTTAGCTGGGAACCATTGGCGGCCCATTAGGATTCCAGATGTAGCTGTGTGTGCTTTTCCATTTGTTTTCCAATGTCTAGTGCTTATGCCCTTGGTACCTTGACGGTGCTTGTCAGGCATGTTGGCTTTTCAGCTTGAGGTCTTCCTTGGAGAAACACACTGATCGGGCTCTGGGCTATAAAGCACACTATTGTCTTGGGCCCAGTTTGTTGAGAATATAAGACCCAGGGCAGCCTCCTGCCAAAGGTCAAATACCAGCTTGACCAAAGTTCCTCAAGTCAACACCGGACCTCCCCAGACAAGAGACACTTCAACTCTTCCTGAAGGAAAAGTGTTTTTAAATTTTTATCACTCTGTAATAACAGTGATTGTTATGTAGTACAAATAAGCTGGAATGCATTTTGATAACTTATTTATTATAGTTAACTCTCATGAAAAACAGCTGACATGGCCAGAAGTTAATAGATGAAATAAAAAAATTTATTTCAACGTTTTGGGCATTTAAAAAAGAAGCAATCTCTCAGTCCAAGAAACAGTCTAATAAGCAGTAGTGGAGAGTAGAGCTGTAAAACTGTACAGATAGAATCATTGTATCTTAGGCAGAGAAAGAAAGCAGCTAAAAATAGAACCATAGCTAATTTAGCAAGCTCCCTGACTGCCAAAAATGCATGTCTGAAATCAGGTGGATGTTTCTTTATGAGTCACTTAGCCAAATATAAAATTTATAGCCCAGTCTTGTACAGACTCTAGCAAAGATTCAGAGCATCAGTTTATTACAGAGCTACTATTAAGGATGCTTAAAATTCCCCAGCTTTACACTCCTCACCCCAGGGGTCTAGCCTTAGCTAGTTATGATTGGGCCTGGCCCAAATGCTCCTATTAGACAGGGATTTAAGTATTCAACAATACAGTTAGGCCCTTTCTATTGAGCTGAATGCTCTTCCTCCCGGGGAGCTCAACTCACCCCTCCTGTGTCCAACAACAGCAAATTCCCTTCGCTTCTTACCACTTTTCACCTGTGCCCTAGCTTAGCCAATCGAGGGAAATAATGCTTAAAGAAAACAAAATAAATAGCAGATGGCTGAGTGTACTCGGGGATGAATAAATTATGGCTGCAAAGGGGAAAAGTGAGTTGGTGGATGCACACTGCTGTATTTGTCGCTGACATACAGGATGCTCAGCACGCTGACCTCAACATGTACCAGGCCCACCACCATTAATCACTCCACATAATCTAAGCCAGAAATTTAAGGAGCCCAAGGGATTGGCAACTTCTTGGAGTGGGAGCTGAGAAAGCTAACTAGAAGCAAAATACAAAGTGTAAAAGTGGCTCCAGATAAGATGGTAGTGGCTTAACGGTGCCCAAGAAACTCAAGAGATTTGGGGTAGACTGTAATTCATGTGGACTCAGATGTAGAGAAATTGTCTGAAGAGATATATCCTCTAGGTTCATGCTCTCAAATAAATAAGATAATTATCCGCCCCTCATGATATCACAGTGCCATTCAGGAAGCTTTTCTTTTTTTCTATTTTTTTATTGGAGTTTGATTTGCCAACATATAGTATAATACCCAGTGCTCATCCCGTCAGTTGCCCCCCTCAGTGCCCGTCACCCAGTCAACCCATCCCCCCCGCTCACCTCCCCTTCCACTATGCCTTGTTCATTTCCCAGAGTTAGGAGTCTCTCATGTTCTGTCACCCTCTCTGATTTTCCCACTCATTTTCTCTTCAGGAAGCTTTTCCTAAATGGAGCACAGTGCTTAGCCTTTTAGAAATCAAATGGATTCTCAAATTCCAAGTTTTTTTTTTTTTGACAAATTTGGGATTTAAATGTAATTTTTATTAATAAAAAATTTTTATAAGCTGAAAAATTTGATACTCTCCCAATCTTTATCTTTCCATCCATGATACCTTCTTCTCGATCAGGCTCTCTTACAGCTCTCTTACAGCTGTATTTCTAGACTGAGAGGGTAAAAATATATTTATATTCAGTTACATCCTTTAAATAGTTTCATCAAGAAAGGGTACTACAATAAAAGGTTAGAAAACAAAAGTAGATAAATAATAAATTTAGCTTCTTTTCAATCTACCACTAATTTCCATTAGGTATGCCCAGTTTCTTGTAGGTCCTGAAATCATGGATGTCAAGAGCTTCACACCCATTCATTCTCCTTGTTGCTTAGTTGAGCTTTCCTCACCGTATCTTTTGTTTCAGTTTCTTCAGAAAATATGTTAAGATGAACACTTTAAGGTACAAGCAACCCAAATGTCCATCAATACAGAATGGACAAAAAACAGCATATACATACAATGGTATCTTATTCAGCCTTAAGGAGCAAGAAAACCCTGTCACATGCTACAGCACAGATGAACCTTGAGGACATTTTGCTAAGTAAATAAGCCAATCACAAAAAAACAAACACTGTATGTATGATTCCACTCATACAAGATATCTAAAGTAGTCAAATTCACAAAAACAAAGTAGTGCTTGCCAGAGGTTGAATAAAGGATTAAAAGGGGAATTGTGTAATACGCATAGAGCACCAGTTTTACAAGATGCAAAATTTCTGGAGATCCATTGCACAACAATGTGAATATACTTTTTCTTTTTAATATTTATTTATTTATTCATGAGAGACACAGAGAGAGATGCAGACACATAGGCAGAGGGAGAAGCAGGCCTCCTGAGGGGGGCCCGATGCCAGACTCCTTCCCAGCAACCCCAGGATCATGACCTGAGTCAAAGGCAGATGCTCAACCACTGAGCCACCCAAGCGTTCCCATGTGAATATACTTAACAGTATTGAACTGGTCACTTAAAAATGGTTAAGATGGTTAATTTCTTCTTGTGTATTTTTTTTTACATAATTAATAGATGAAGGCATTGGTTGCAATCTCCTTTACCTTTTCATTATTGATGAGAACAGTTCAGTGGTATATGTTGGGCTTCGGTAACTATTTAAGTTCTCCCAAAAGGCAGTATATAGATTGATTTTTTAAAGCAAACATTATGAAAAATTTCAAGTATTTATTGAATAGAATAGTATAATAAATCACATATATCCATTTCAGTTACAATTTTATAACAGTTACAATTATAATGAAATGATAATTACCAGTTATAATCTTGCCAACCTTGTTTCATCTACTTCTCCATTTGGGGGGGAGTATTTTAAAGCAATGCATGGATTCATTTAAAAATATACACTTCACACTTGTTTCAGAAAGTCAGAATACCTTATTTAAAGACCTTGCCACATAAAAATAATTTTTGTGATTTAGATGTAATATTTTCTATAATACCTTAATTTCTTCAATGTAAAATATAAATAGCTATATAGGAAAGATTATGGGGAATGTCTGATTAAGGATTAGGAATGTCGAATGGGAATGATTAAACACTTATGACTGAATTAGGTACCATTTAGGAAATGCTAAAGAGTAAAGGAATAAAATGTTTAATTTTAGGAACTGAGAATTCTCTAAAGAGAACATCTTTACCTCTTCTGGATACAATGTGAGATAAAAACTTTCAAAAAATATGGTAGTTTTACCACTATTACCTGGAGAAGAGGAAGGAGCTGGGCTTCTCAACAGACCTTGTGACCTGGGATGAGTTGCTTCACCTTTCAGGGCCTTAATACCCTCATATATGACATGATGGCTTTGGAAAGGATAGTTGCTAAGGTCCTTTCCAATTCAAAGATCCAATGATTTGAAAGTAGGAGTAAATATTTTACTACAAAAGATTTCATGGTTCATTCATGGCTGAACTAACTCTAATAAAGGCCTTAGATTTTGATATGGTTGCCATTATTCATAGGTTATGAAAATTGACATATCATATTTTAGCCAACATCAAGTGAAGAAGTACCTACAATATAAAGTAGCATGTAAGTTAGTATAGAAAAATTGCCAAAATTTTGTAAGGTCTTCTATTAAAGTTTTACAGAAATAGATATGATATACACTATTTTATATTCTATACTCATGTTGTATTGTAAGTCCTTAAAACTTAAAATGAAAAATTATATATAGTGAAATAATTTGAACTAAAGACTTACTTGGTTACTTTGAACCAAGAACTCTTTAAAAAAAAAAAAAGAAATTTCTTCCTTAGGAAATTAAGAGGAAAGAGAAAACTGTGTAGTAAATTTGCTTTGAAATGGTTGGCTGTGAGGGTGTAAAACTTTGTGATTGTACAAAACACTGTTCATCTAAGTGCAAATGTTCTTCAGGGTGCTCTGTATATTCCATCTATCTGATCTCACCTTCTCTCTATACAAAGTGTCATTCCTTTAATAAGCATGTGCAAAAAGACTTGCTACCTTGAGGGCAGTTGGAACTTGGCTCTGTGTTAGAGTCTTGAGGAAAACAGGGAAGAAGGTGAAGGAGGAATTAAAAAATGCCAATCTTGGGGCACCTAGGTGGCTCAGTGATTGAGCATCTGCCTTTGACTTGGGTCGTGATCTCCCAAGGTCCTGGGATCGAGCCTCACATTGGGCTCCCTGCAGAGAGCCTGTTTCTCCCTCTGCCTATCTCTGCTTCTCTCTGTGTGTCTCTCATGAATAAATAAATAAAATCTTTTTAAAAAAATAAAATAAAAATTAATTAAAAATGCCAATATTTCAAAAATCTATTTCCCTTCAACAGTGTCCTTCTCATCCTCAGGGTAAAGGTAAGTAGTTGAGAGAATAAAGGAAGTAGAGAAATACCATTTGGGATGGACTATGCTTCCTAACAGAGAGCTCCCTGGCTGAACAAGTTCTTCAAAACAAAGTTGAATCAAAGTTCCAGTCTCTAGTCACTCATGCTGGATGTTGATAGTTGATTCTGACTACTGTTGGCCACCTTTGGTGTCATATTTTGCTGCTGGGATTTAGAGACTGTTGACCAAACTCAAAAAATCCAGGACCTTGACCTGTGTTCAACTTGACAACTAAAGAGTTTCTGTGGTTATAGGAACACTTATCAAAAAATATACACTGAAGATATGAGGTCTTCACTCTGTCACATCAGTCACTGTTAGTGTCCATTTCCATCCCTCTTGCTATGCCTTTTCTGACACAGAGCACTAGGTCAGAAACATAACCTTCTAAGACCAACAAATTCATCATTGACACTCATTTCGTAGATAATACTAGATTTTTTTTTTTGGAATTTTGTCAAGAAGATAGAGGAAAATAGTAATATCTTAGGAGACCAATCCAGAAAAAAATCAATAGAAAAAAAATACAGAGCAAGACTTTATCAGGGTGGATTCTAGAAAAATTTGTTCCTAAGATGGAGCTCATAAAGATGTGACAACTAAAGAATTACTCAAGGGATGATGTGAAGAAATATCAGGAGTAACAGAGCTAGAGACAGATTGGGGATTCAGAAGAAGTATTTGAGGGCAAGACTGATTTTTGGAGAGGGAGCTTCTCCTTTCAGCATACACATATACAGCATATACATCTGGAAGTTCTGTTCGGACACTAGTGATGGAAACGTGTCTACAGAAAACTGAATAGTTTGACCTTATACTTTGACTCAGCAATTAAAGATGCACTGTTTAAGGGATCTTACTATGCTCCATTTTCTTTATAAATGTGACTTAATGACATTTACCTACTCAATAAGATTTGCAATAACAACAGTAGGCTTTGTGTTTCTTGAAATGAAAACACTGACTGCAAAGTAGTGGGACCATTCCTCTGTATTACCCTCCTCAGATTGCAGACAGCTAAGAATGTAGACTGGCTTCTAGTGCCCTATCATTTTTGAAGATCTCAGTTAGTAGAATTTACATTAACTGTCTGAAAGGGAAAAATCAAACCTTCCTTTTAAATATTGCTTTTCACTGAGTTCCTCTCTAATCCTTAGGTAAATTGTACACTGTTGATCTAGTTCCACAACACAATTTCTGAATGGAAACCCCCGACATGATATATTCTTCTATTTAAGAAATATTGACCCCTAAGAAAGATCAGAATGCAGAAACATTTTGGGGAAATAACACATGTAACTCTGTTATTTCTCTTATTCTGATGTGCTGGCAAGCACTAGTTAGAATAATTGGCAAGGACTAGCAAGAAATACTATTTAGACTTAGGAAAACTACAAAACTATCCCACTGGAAAGGTAAATATGTCATGTCTTACAGCCAGCAATAATAATTACAACAAGAACATCTGAGATTTTTCCCTGGGCTTTACACCACCTAAGTAATTTTCTTTAAAATATTAATTTTCTGATGCAATCTTTTCTCTCCTTGTTTCTCTTTCCCTGTCTCCCTTTTTGTTGGGAACCAAATTGAATACCTAAGTGTATTAAAATGCTCTAAAATGTCAATTTATTGAAATTTTTCTATATTATAAATAGTTGCTAGTGTTAGAAAATATTATAATGTTATTGTTTATTCATGTATTTAAGTATACTTACAGTGATATAATGGAGACAGACTTAAAAATTAACAGTGGCGGGACACCTGGGTGGCTCAGTTGGTTAAGCATCTGCCTTTGCCTTAGCCTGCATTGGGTTCCATGCCCAGTGGGCAGCCTGCTTCTCCCTGTTCCCTCCACTTGTGTTCTCTCTCACTCTCTCTCAAATAAATAAATAAATTCCTTAAAAAAAATTAACAGTGGCCAAGACTTTAGTTTAGTTTAGTTTAGATTTTTTTCTCTTCAAGAACTTAACATCTTGTGTCAGATAATAGTTTTAATTTTTTAACCACTTAAAAATAATTACAGGAGCATTATTTAAAAAAAACAACAATAACAAATACCAACCACCTATAGTTGATTTGTTCTTTGTTATCATAGGCAAGCTGAAACAAATAAAATGTTCAAATAAGAGCAGAATAGCATGAATGATGGTAATAGAAAAATGAAAAGTCCACAAACAAGAAATGAAATTTGAAGTTTCTTGAGTAATTTATTTACTCTGAACATGTTAAACATAGAAACCTCTTCCTCAAGAATGGCGCTTTACTATGATTCTTCTTTTTTTTTTTTTTTTTTTGTCTCAACCACCGTAGTTTGCCAACGTTGAATTAAAAAATAAAAAAGATTTACACTATTGAAATAGACTTGTTTGGGGGCTCAAGAAGTAGCTATTTACTGGTTACTCTTCATAAGAAAATCTCTAGATACAAAAAAAATGGTCTTTACAGTTATTTAGGATGTGGGATATTATATATCACTCCAGTAAAAGTTGAAAAACTTAGTGTTTTAAAGGTAAAATGTTAAAATATTTTTCTCAGCATAGATACTAAAGGTTATTACTATAATATAATTATGTATTGTGTAATTATGTCTTGTAAGATTTAATCAATTGGTATTTGAAAAAGGTTTATAGGTAAAGTTTTTAGAAGATTACGTTTCTGGAATTTTTTATACAGTGGAATTTCTGATGCTACAGTAAATTAAAAAGTTGGATGATTTTCATGTGATATCCTATTTCACTAATACAGAACAACCTTGAACCACACTAGAGCAATAATTACTTAACCTAAATCAGAGACCAAGCCAGGCCAAACAGCTGTTTTCATTTTGTTAGGAGATCCATTTGATTTACTCTTTTAGTCAGCTTTCATTACTGTAGAAGACAAAACTTCACTTGAGTTTTTAACCCTAAATTCTCTGCCTTGTTTGCTGCTTGCTATAAAATTGCATGGTTGAGCTGCCACAGCCGCTGAACACGCTCCGAGCTACCGTAGTATGTGGGAGGCTCCACTTGAGCCCAGGAGAAAGAGAAGCTTCAGAAAAAAAAGAGATAAAATCTAGGTCCTTCCCACTGCTCTTTAAAAAAACAAAACAGAACAAAACCAGTCGTCATTATTTTGATTAAAAGAAAAGTTTTCTGGATTGAATACCTGACTTGAGATCCTGTAGTAGCAGAAACAGTCATCTAACAGTTGTTACCAACTGTGACATAGCTCAACCATCTTGGCAACTACAGAAAGGAATATAAAAGATGTGGAAATAGGAAATTTGAATTCAGATATGCATTACTGGTAACTAGATACAAATGTATTAGGTATTAAGTCATTACCCCTAAAACTTATCTCTTATGCCCTCTTTTAAATTGTGAAACCGGTTTTCCTAGAATTTCTAGACATGAGGATGCACCAGCATTTTTGTGGTTTGTATGATGGTTTTTGTAATTCCATAAATGTATTGTTCTCATTGTCTCCAATGAAAATATGGTGAAACAATACTGGGACCTTCTGAGTTCATGGAAAAGATAGCTCTGACTATTTCTTAAGATTGCTGTTACTTGGGGGGAAAGTCCTTGGAATTGTTGATGCTAATTAAATCTGTTCTTTTTCTTCCCTCAAAGCAATCTGTATCTACTCCTTAAACAGAACCTGGCAAGACAGTAGGTTCTCTGTGGCTACACCAATTGACATAAATTGATTCAACCACACAAAGACAACTGTTACGTGGTCATGATGAACTCTTTGATATATTTCTGTCAAGTTACATATATACATTTCTTAACCACATATCTTCCAATTCTTATAGAGTTCCCTGAAAAAGAGTTTCGTGGTCAAATAAATTTTGTTAATACTTTCTAATATGTGATAGCATTTTGTAGCTGAGAAATCCAGCAGAAAAGATATCTTTTAAGTGTAGCTTATTTCATTGTTTCTCAAACTTATTTGGATATGAAATACTTCTTTTTCATATGACACCATAATATCCCACAATAATAGTTTTACTTTGGATGCTAGTTTGGGTTGGGGCATATCCTGTATAGATATTATCTAATTTAATTATTTCCCCAAGTGCAAAAATATGTGGAAATTAAAGTTATTGGGAGCAAGGAGCTTGTTTTGGTGCCTATGTTTTTTTAATAGCAAAATAATTTAGAGGTTTTTCTAGCTAAGAAAGACACTTAGGAGATTACCAGTTTGACAAAGGCTCTTACAAACACCTTTTTTAAAAGGATAATCATTTTGACAAAACCCAGGGAACTACAGTGATGCTCACTTTTTCTAGCCAACTCATAATAGTTTTAGGGAAGAGTCTTACTGAAAATAATTGAGAACTAATGATAATAGAGAAACAAAGATTATTTCCTGTGGTGCAACAGAATCTTTACAAAGAGCCATAGATTACACTTTGGATGTTAACGATCTGCAAAGAGGGAAAGCTAGTTGAAGATTGCTTCTTTACTTAGGAAGTCTAGTCTTTAGGAAGATGGCTGGTATTCTTTAGGTGCTTTCTTGTTACCTTAAACATAATAGATGATGTCTGGATTAGCCCACCTGACCCACATGGTGAGGTGTAAATGACTGAATGCATGCTCTAGGGACTTTTTCCTTTGCTGCACATTTTGGTATTTACCACATGGTTTTGGCCACACCAGTTTCAGTTTATGTATTAGTCTCTATCTCACCTCTTTTTTTTTCTTTTTCTTTTTCTTGTTCTTTTTCTCCTTTTTCTCCTTTTTCTTTTCTTTCTTTCTTTCTTTCTTTCTCTTTCTTTCCCTCTCTCTCTCTCTTTCTCTCTTTTTTTCTTAAGAACTTGAGCAGGAGTTGCTAAAATTGCATCTGCAACAAGCATATCAAGGAAGCCTAGGGCTGAAAATCTTGGTCTGAAGTTCACCCTTTCACAGTCAATTTAATAAAATATGATTGACATTTGCAAACAAGTCTGTCCTACAGGAGTAAGGAGGAAACCACATGAAACAAAGACTCCTTAATTTGAAAGAATATGAACTATAGTCTTTTTTTCTGGCAGAGCTGTATATGTATTTATTATTCTCTATTTAAACTAATATAAGTTGTTTTCCTCTTGGTGTTGAAACAAATATTCCAGCCTTGCAGATGGCTGAATCTGAACAAAAAATAATTTGTTGTTGTCATAATTGTGTTAACTAACAGCAGAACGTTAGCAATGCATCTGATGGCAAACATCAGGCCATTACTGCCATCATCACCATCAACAGCCACATACCAAAATAATAATAGTAATGTCTTTATATTGTATACTTTTCCATAGTTTCAAAATTACTGTAATTTATGTTATCTCTTGTTCTTCTCAAACAACCTCAAGACTTAGATAAAGGTGGAACTATTACTCTATTTAAGAAATGAGCAAAGTGAGGTTCAGAAAGGTTCAGTGACTTGCCCGATGCCACAGAGTTCATGACTGGTGAAGCTGAGACTCAAGCTAGGAGTTTTTTTTTTTTTAAATTATTTTATTTATTTGGGGTAGAGAGAGTGAGCATGAACAAGGGAAGAGGCAGAGTGAGAGGGAGAAGCAGACTCCTTGCTGAGCAGGGAGCCCCGTGCAGGGCTTGATTCAAAGACTCTGGGATGATGACCTGAGCTGAAGGCAGACGTTTAACCGACTGAGCCACCCAGGTGCCCCCAAACTAGGATTTTTCTGATATCCAGTTTCTTTCTACTTCTCTCTACTGTCTAAAATATTATATTTCATTGTAGTTTTCATTAAATATTTTGTCTGCCATTTTTTTAAATAAAAACAATCCCATAGCATTTATTATCCTCTGGTAATAATATACAGGTAATCAAAACGATACAAACGATACAAACAAGGGTTTTAGAACCCAAAAAAAGACATCTAAAAAAACAAACTACATGGCCTTCTCAAGAATTTCTCACTTCATTGATCATTCTAGTTGGAGACACTTTGGAGCAGAGTAATATCTCCTTTTAGCATGATCTGACCCAGTTGTTTTCTTGATTTTGTTTTCGAATGAATCTCTACGGCATCATCTAATACAAGGTTCATGTACTCATCAAAACCAATGATACAGCCCTCTATCCGCATATTTACTGGCTCATAAAGCCATACCTGAATCCGAGATCTATTTTGCAAGTATCTGAAGATGATGTTGATGGACTGAACCATCACCTTCTGCACTTTTTGGCCCTGACCACGGTACGCCATAGTGGAAGCTGACAAAGACCACACCTTTGTCTGCCATTGATTTAAAAAAACCTCATTCCACTTTTAAGCCTTTATGGTATAAAAAAAAAATCCTATAAATTTGACAGTGTTGATTTCAAATATAGTTATGTAGTCAATGCAGCTTTCTCAGTTACAAACTAATTAACTGCTTGTTAGTTGAAAGATTTAAATTTACAAATGTAAAGTTGAAAGATTTAAATTTACAAATGTAAAGTACTTTCTGAAATTTATGGTTCCTCGTGAAACAGTAAAAACTTTTATCCCCATTTCTGTAACTGCATAAGGAAATTGATTAGTCACAGAATGACAAAAGATTAAGTCAAGTACTTAAATTTCTAATCTATTCCTTAGCTGTTTAAGTAACTTTGGTTTTCTTGCTTAGGTCAAGTACAAATGAGCTAGAAAAGGAAAGATGCCAACAGATATATGCATTATAAATAACAGAACCCTTGGTTTAAAGAGCAACATTCTTGGGGTGCCTAGGTGGCTCAGTCAGTTAAATGTCCCACTCTTGATTTTGGCTTAGGTCATGATCTCAGGGTTGTGAGATCAAGTCCCAAGTCAGGCTCTGTGCTGGATGTCGAATCATACCATTGAATATATTCCCTATACTGTGCCTTTCTTGCCTGTGACTTTTTTTTTTTTTAAGATGTTATTTATTTATTTGACAGAGAGAGAGAGAGTACAAGCAGAGAAAGCAGCTGGCAAGGGGAGGAGGAGAAGCAGACTCTCTGCTAAGCAGAGAGCCCAATGTGGGGCTTGATCCCAGAACCCTGGGATCATGACCTGAGCTGAAGGCAGGCACTTAAGCAACTGAGCCATTCAGGTGCCACACCTGTGACTTCTTCATACCATAACTAGAAGCTTGTATCTCCTCCTCCCTTTCACCAGTTCTGCCTATCTCCTCAACCTCTCTGGCAAACATCAGTTTGATCTCTGTATTTATAGGTCTGATTCTGCTGTTTATTCATTTGTTTTGTTTAATAGATTCTACATATAAGTGAATTCATGCCATTTGTCTATCTGATTTATTTCACTTAGCATAATTCCCTCTAGGTCCATCCCTGTTGTCACAAATGACAAGGTCTCATCCTTTTTTATGGTTGAGCAACATTCTCTATTGTGTGTATGTATGCTCCCTACGTGTATGCATATGCATATACCACATCTCCTTTATCCATTCATCTACCAGTGGATCCCTGGGTTGCTTTTGTGTCCTGGCTATTGTAAATAATGCTGCAATTAAGAGGAGCGAATTTATCTTTTCGAATTAGTGTTTTCAGTTTCTTTGGATAAATACTCAGAAGTAAAATTGCTGGATCGTGGGATCCCTGGGTGGCGCAGCGGTTTGGCGCCTGTCTTTGGCCCGGGGCGCGATCCTGGAGACCCGGGATCGAATCCCACATCGGGCTCCGGTGCATGGAGCCTGCTTCTCCCTCTGCCTGTGTCTCTGCCTCTCTCTCTCTCTCTCTCTCTGTGTGTGACTATCATAAGTAAATAAATAAAAAAAAATTAAAATTGCTGGATCATATCTAGTTCTATTTCTAATTTGTTGAGGAACTTCCATACTGTTTCCCATAGTGGCAGCGCCAGTTTACATACCTACTGACAGCATACTAGGGTTTCCTTTCTTTTTTTTTTTTTTAAGATTTTATTTATTTATTCATGAGAAACACAGAGAGAGAGAGAGACGCAGAGACACAGGCAGAGGGAGAAGCAGGCTCCATGCAGGGAGACTGACATGGGACTCCATCCCAGGTCTCCAGGATCAGGCCCTGGGCTGAAGGCGGCGCTAAACCGTTGAGCCACTGGTGCTGCCCCAGGGTTTCCTTTCTCCACACCCTCTTCAATACCTGTTATTTCTTGCCTTTTTGATTCTAACCATTCTGACAGTTGTAAGGTGATATCTCATTGTGGTTTTGATTTGCATTCTTCTGATAATTGGTGATGTTGAGCATTTGTTCATGTGTGTTTGCAACCTGTATGTCTTTGGAGAAATGTCTCTTCAGGTCCTCTGTCTATTATTTTAATTGGATTATTTGGGGGTTTTGGTGTTGGGTTTTGTAAATTCTTTATATATTTTGATACTAGCCCCTTATCGGATATATCATTTGTGAAAATCTTCCATTTAATAGGTTATCTCTTCATTTTGTTGAATGGTTTCCTTTGCTGTGTAAAGCTTTTCATTTTGGTGTAGTCCCAATAGTTTAATTTTGCTTTTGTTTCCCTTGCCTGAGGAGACATATCTAGAAAAATGTTGCTAAAGCCAATGTCAAAGAAATCACTGCTTATGTCTTCTAGGTGTTTTATAGTTTCATATGGAGAGCCACCTTACATTTTGTCTGGAGAATTACAGACTTCATGTGGAAAAACCATGTTGCTAAAAGTTGAATCTGTTGTGTAACTTGCTGACTTTGGTATATAAAGAATATACCAATAACTCACTATATTAGTGAGGTGTGGTCTTTAAAATGTGGGGTCAGTCATGGGTTTCATAAGATCATCCACGCATTGCCCTTGGCTGACCCTGCTTGGAACCAATGGCATGTTCATGATAGGTGACAGGGATTTGGATGCAATTTTTGTCCTGTGCACAAGAGGTGTAGGCTATGTTCAGCATCAATATAAAACAAATCACTTAAGTTATAACACAAAACACAGGAGAGAATAGGACTCCTCTACTGAGGTCAGATTTCCATTAGCAAAGCTAAGCATCAGAATGAAATGATGGATTAGTCCAGTTAGGTAAAATCTTGCTTACTCACTTTGCCCAAATTAGCACATTTTTTTGTCCTTGGTGATTTGGATAATTACTTCATTTCACTGCTGTCCTCTGCTTGTAGAGGCCTGGACTTAGCTAGTAATTAACATAGCCTGAATTGCAATTTGTCAGTCTATTTCAATTCAGAAAATATTTAAGGAACACCTAGTATATGCTAATTACTGTGCTGTGTTTTGAAACTCAAAGGTGAATAAAACATGGTCCCTATCTCTCTGGAACTCATAGTCTGTATAGGCAGGGAGAAAGCAAACTCCTACCACTACTGTAATATAAGTGCTTTATCAGTGATGGAGGTGGGTAGGGAGGCAGGAAGACAGTGTTCTGCGAGAGTACACATAAGAGAATTGTTAATCAGAAGTCAAGGAAGTACTGTTTGAAGTAAGTGTAAGCAGAAGTAAAGAGTATTTGGAAGAGCATTCTGGAGTTTCAGCATTCATTATCTACATTTGAGATTGTAAATGCCAAATAAGTAGAGAATTAAAGCTCTTGCATACAAAGGCAAAGATAGTTTTAGATGAGAGTTAAGTTACTGATGAATCAATAGATGGAGAAAATAGATGGAGAGTCTATTGGTTTTAAATTTCTTTGCTATTGCTAAGGTAAGTTAGTGCTTCTTCTAACAGAGGAAGTCACTATGAACTCTTAACCAAAGGTGCAGGGAAATTGGATCTTTTTAAACATTGATTTTTTTCAGATCCCTCCTGAATGTTAGAGATGGAGCACCAATTTAAAACAAACACAGCATTCTTAGACATGGGTGCCCAGTTGTGCCCTAAGGCTTTTTCTTCCATTCAAAAGTTCAGTCTGAAGCTTCCTGGCAGCACTAAGAAATCCCTACATAATATTCCATGCTAAGGAAAAGGTTCACTTTTGGAAAACTTTTGGAATAAAGATTGACAGTGAGATCCCTTCCAGAAAACCAGCTGCAGCAAAGATTGTTAGAGAATGTCACTCAGGTTTTTACTAGAGGAGCAAAACTGTCCTCGAGGTGTGTTCAGCCTGTTGATGGTCACAGTAATCAGAAGCAATGTTTGAGAGTTAGGGTGGAATCATGGAGAAGTGATACTGGAAAAGAAAAAGGGCCTTATAGGACATCACATTAAAGTGATAATCATACCTATATTAAATATTCCATTGGGTTATCTTCTAAAACCTTTTCCAGTTAATAATTATATGCTAGTATTTTTATACTTAGAGAAAAGTATTGACTAACAAAAACAATTGCTGGGAGTAGTTTGTCTAGAAGTGACTTGTCCCAATTCATTCATTTTCTCATTCCTTTACAGATGACATTTGTTTTCAGAATATATGGTCATAGTCAGAGGTCATTCTAACACCTCTAAGTAAAAGAGGTCTTAGAACTAAGTAAAAGCAAGTATCTTAGATTCCAGATTTTGTTAATTCATGATTAATGTTTTAGGAGGATTAATTGGAACTCTGTGCATAGGCCAAAGATCTGGGGGGAAACCCAAAGCAAAAAGCTTAGACAGAATGATGGGGATCCCCGGGTGGCTCAGCAGTTTAGCACCTGCCTTCGGCCCAGGGCATGATCCTGGAGTCTCGGGATCGAGTCCCACATCAGGCTCCCTGCATGGAGCCTGCTTCTCCCTCTGCCTGTGTCTTTGCCTCTCTCTCTCTCTCTCTCTGTCTCTCTTTCTCTCTCTCTCTCTCTCTCTCTCTGTCTCTCATTAATAAATAAGTAAAATCTTAAAAAAAAAAAAGCTTAGACAGAATGAAATAGTAATCTAGGGTAGAGGAGATAAATCCTGGTTGCTAGGATGATGGTTGTAGAAAAAATAAGTAAAAATAAGAGAAACACAGAAGGAAAAATGGACAAAAATAAGTGACAATTGAATATAAGTGGAATAAGGTATAGAGCAGAGTTAGGGTCAGAGAAACAACCAAGTGGAAAAGTTGAAAAGTAAAAACAATTTGAGGAGAAAAGTGGAAAAGATGAAGTATTGATTTAGGACAGCTGGGATACAATTGGGTAGAGGTTAATGAGGGGCAGAGAGAGAGATGGAGACAAAGACCTACCTTATATATTGATAATAACAATGAAAGAGTAGTCTGCTAAACTCGAGTGATGGGGTCTTAAATGAAATGGACTCTCAGAAATCATCAGTTAGGAATATTGAACTGCCCTCCATATTCCTATTCTTCTTACTGTTTTATTTCAATAAGTATTTGGTTCAACTTTAACATAATGTTATTCTTTTATAAGTAACATTTAAAACCACATCATATTGGATTTTTAATAATGGAAATGAGCAAGAGTCAGTTTCCTAATATGATCAGTGTTGGCAGAAAATATGTAATATTCTTATTAAAATGTAAGTTTTTATATAATTAATATGCTTTACATATTATTATTACTAGTAGTAGTATTATTATATTATTAGTGATTACTTTAAGTGAGACCTGTACTATACAAAAAATAATGGCAATCTCTCAAAATTTTTCCACAACATCCATGGATTTCTAGAGGTCTTGTCTTCCTTTTTCTTTTCTTTACTTTTTTTCTTTCTTCTTTCTTTCTTTCTTTGTTTCTTTCTTTCTTTCTTTGTTTCTTTCTTTCTTTCTTTCTCTTTCTTTTTTTAGTAATAAAAGTATACGGAACTCTGTAAGTAAATAAATTCCGTATGAGGCATCTAATTCTCAGAGGTTTATTTTAAAAATTTATAAGTCATACAACTTCACTCTGTCTTTATAAGTCATACAACTTATACATACAAAATTTATAAGTGATACAACTTTACTCTGTCTTTTTAAGGTACTCTATTCCATTTAGAAATCTTATCTCCAAGAAGGCATTAGCCCAGCATATTACTTTTTTCTTCTGATACACTCTGCTAGGCTTGTTAGAATCACTTGAGAATGTTCTTCTGGGGAGAAAATCTCCTTTGGAAGTATTTTTTCAATCCTTACTACTTCTGGACCTCCCTTCTTCTGTATCAAGGCACAATAGTTACTGGAGAAAGTTAACAAAAACACAAATTGTGTTATAAACTCTTTTCCTGGAACTTACTTTGGTATCAAACTTTCCTTCTTCCTCCCACTTCCGGGCCCACCAATTTACAGGTTGTCCCAGCCTAACTCAAGCAGGGATTTAAAATCTGTTAGAGAGCTCAGCCTGTTGATTTACAGAGTTGAAGTCTGCACAGAGGAATCATCTGTAATGGGATTCTTTGCTCCCTGGAGAGACATTACATAGCAAAGCTGTAAATTACTAAAGAAATAGAGGAGGAGGAAGGGGGAGATGTATACTCAGTAAAAATAGGATATACTATTGATCGGAGAAGTTGTCTTTTAACTTTTTTTTTTTTTTTACCATAGATTACATGGAAAAAAGAAGGATGGATATTTAAGAAATTGAGTGTACTATATTTGTTGTCCCATTTATTTACTTAGTATGAGATAGATTTGGTTTACCAGTTGTTTATAAGTGAATCCTTAATTTCCCCCCCCCAGGGATTTATTTTTTTAAGGCATTAGTTCCTTAAGCCTATGTGACAATATATTTGAATCTAATTTGCAGCCAGGAATCATCACAATCAGTCCTTTGCCCTCTGCATTATCTCTAAATCAAACTACGATACTGGCTTGATCAGAGTAATGTACAAGGTATAGGTAGTAATATAAAATTCTAAGTGAAAATGTCCTGAATACATTGCCAGAGCAATGAGACTAGCCAACAGAGAAATAGATGACCTCAGGAAATGTCTGGCTTAACAAATGTATATCTTTAAATTGGAAATCTAATTATTTGCCTTAGATTTGTACTGCTGGGAACCTAATGCAAGACCATGTTAAATAAACTTATTATTTCCGTTTTTCATTTAACCTGTGGGTTATAGTATGACCAATCTGTTTTATATCCTCAATCAACAGATGATTGTATTTGGTAATAATTTATCAAGAATAAAAATCTGTTTTTGAAACTAATCACCTCATGTTAGGTCTGCCCTTTTTCAAAACCACCATCTGATATTCATTTTGTCTGCAAGACAAACATACTGATGAAAATGCATATACCACAGGATACAGCCAGAGGAATGAAGCATTTCCACTCTTTGTATATATTTAGAACATTTTCTGTTTTCCCAACAGATGGACCAAATTTTAGTATTAAAGAAAAAAAAATCAATTTTACATAGTACAAACAAATTGAACAAGTACACTGTAGAGTTCTAATTACTCGGTAACAGAAATGTCCAGTGGAATTTGGGGTCAAATCAGGTCATATCTAAACTCGGATTTTTTTAAAGTGACTTTTTTCATATTTACTAATTTTTCCCTTAATTATTGGATGAATTTTTAAATGGAAAATACTAAGTTTCATGTATTTTCCAAGTCTTAAAAATCTTTCAGTTTAAGAGCTTTTCTTTATATATAAATATCTTGAAATGTTTTTGTTTTTCTCTAAGTCCAAGGACCTTACTATGTAAAATTTACCAAAGTGACACATGGATTATAAGCCTCAATTTTTTTTCTATTATTATTTAGGGCATGGAACTCTGCTCCTGCTCTATAAACTAGCTACATTGCTAGATAAAAGTCAGTCACAGTGTTGGTGCTAGTTCCTTTGGAAAATTCCCAAAACTACATTATTTCTTAAAAGTTAACTTCTTAAAATAGAATGTATACATATTTACATGTATTTTTCCTATATATTCATCTTTAATTAAAAACTATAGTTATTTCATCTCATGTTTTAGATAGTATTTTATATCTTTATTTTATTAATGAGGAGAGTTGGGGTATAAATTTGTTTATTAGAAGATAGTCTCTAGGCTACCTTGGTGGCTCAGTGGTTGAGCATCTGCCTTTGGCTCAGGGTGTGACGCTGGGCTCCTGCGATCGAGTCCTCATCAGGCTCCCTGCAGGCAGCCTACTTCTCCCTCTGCCTATGTCTCTGTCTCTCTCTCTGTATTTCTCATGAATGAATGAATGAATGAATGAATAAATAAATAAATAAATAAATAAATAAATTCTTTTAAAAAATAGAGGATAGTCTCCAGTATTTTCTCCTCTTACTGCATCTGAATTATAAATGGAGTATTTCTTAAGTTTTCCATGGCTCTCCAGTTGTTTAGGACAAGAAGAATCTCCTTAGTCCTTCACCATCTGGTTGTATCTATCTTTTCAGCCACATGCCCCCATCCAGGCTCAGTGACCCCTTACTTGTTTACTTCCTCTTATATATAGTCTTCTGGAATATGACATCCTTTTATATGCTTTTGTCCAGCTTTACCAATTGTCCCCTTAACCTGGAATGACCTTCCTCATTTCCTTTCCTTGCTCATTCCCTTAAGTTCAGGACTTAATGCTATATTCTAAGATGTCTTCCTAACTTTGCAGGCATGACTTCCACTATCAATGCTTCTGTGTTGCATAGAACTTCTAGAGTATTCGGAAGACAAATGACAAACAACCAATTTCAACTTGTGTCAAGTAATGTAAAGGAAATGAGTAAGGCATAATGAGAAAGAAAGGTAAGAGTAGGCTACTTACTGGTCAAGGAAGGACTCTCTGAAAAAGGGACATTTAAGCTGAGACTGAAAATACAAGAAAGAGACAGCCATATAAAATGTGGAAGGAAAAATGTTTTAGGCAGAGAGGCACATACAAATCTCCAAGATGAAGAAGAGATTGATGAAGAAGATATTGGTGTATTCGGATGACCAAGAAGGGTCCACTTAGCTAAAGTATATTAGTCAAGGGACAGTGTCATGAGATAAGGTTGGAGAGCTAAGTGGGGCCAGATCATGTCAGTCTGTACCACTGAAGTCTTTTAAGCAAAGGGATATCTTGAATATATTACCTCTCATGATGCTGTGTGGAGAATAGATTGGAGGGGAGCAGGAATCTGAAGGAAACCAGTAAGGAGGCTATTGCACAAGTCTGGCAAGAGAGAACTTTCAAATGGATGATTCAGGGATAAACCCACGACTATCTTCAGAGTAGGTACTAATAGTTGTGTTTCTTAAATCAATTCAAAAATTTATTTAAAAATGAATTTCTTTTTTAAAAAAGATTTTATTTACTTATTCATGAGAGACACACAGAGAGAGGCAGAGACATAGGCAGAGGGAGAAGCAGGCTCCCTGCAAGAAGCCTGATATGGGACTTGATCCCAGGACCCTGGGATCAAGACCTGAGCCAAAGGCCAGACACTCAACCACTGAGCCACTCAGGTACCCTAAAAATAAATTTCTTCTGAAACCTAAGTGAGGAAATATTTGAGAATAATATTACTATTGCTGTTATAATAATAATGCCGTTGGCTGGAGAAGTAGTCAGTGTTGAGATAATGCAAGTTGTGTAGGCTGAGAAAAAGAGAGTAGATTTTTCTAAGTGCAAAGTGCTACCATGAGGGTTTTAGGCATGGAGTGACATGATCTAAATTGTGTTTTAAAAAAGAATATAGCGACGCCTGGCTGACTCAGTGGTTGAGTATCTGCCTTTGGCTCAGGGTGTAATTCCAGGGTCCTAGGATTGAGTCCCATATTAGGCTCCCTGCATGGAACCTGCTTTTCCCTCTGTGTCTCTGCTTCTCTGTGTGTCTCTCATGAATAAATAAATAAAAATAAATAAGAAATTAAAAAGATTATAAAAATGGATTAGGAAATTTTGAGAATAGAAGACAACAAATACGTAGGAGGCTACTGTCAAAATCAGGTGAAAATAGAGACTGAGATGGGGTAATGGCAGTGATGACGGTGAGAAGTACACAGATTTGAAATGTGTTTAGGATTGGATTGGAGGTGGGGAATACAAAAGAGGAAGGTGTCCGGGTTTCTTGAATGAGCAAGTGATAGAGCTGTCATTTATTTATTTATTTATTTATTTATTTATTTATTTATTTATTATTATTTTTTATTGGAGTTCAATTTGCCAACATATTGCATAACACCCAGTGCTCATCCCATTAAGGGCCCCCCTCAGTGACCATCACCCAGTCACCCCAACCCCCTGCCCACCTCCCTTTACACTATCCCTTGTTTCCAGAGTTAGGTATCTCTCACGTTTTGTCACCCTCACTGATATTTTCACTCATTTTCTCTCCTTTCCCTTTATTCCCTTTCATTAATTTTTATATTCCCCAAATGAATGAGACCATATGTTTGTCCTTCTCCGATTGACTTATTTCACTCAGCATAATACACTCCAGTTCCATCCACCTTGAAGCAAATGGTGGGTATTTGTCGTTTCTAATAGTCCATTGTATACATAAACCACATCTTCTTTCCCCATTCATCTTTCGATGGACACCAAGGCTCCTTCCACACTTTGGCTATTGTGGACATTGCTGCTATAAACATTGGGGTGGAAGTGTTCCGGCATTTCACTGCATCTGTATCTTTGGGGTAAATCCCCAGCAGTGCAATTGCTGGGTTGTAGGGCAGATCTATTTTTAACTCTTTGAGGAACCTCCACACAGTTTTCCAGAGTGGCTGTACCAGTTCACATTCCCACCAACAGTGCAAGAGGGTTCCTTTTCTCCACATTCTCTCCGTTTCCTGTCTTGTTAATAATTTTCCCCATTCTCAGTGGTGTGAGGTGGTATCTCATTGTGGTTTTGATTTGTATTTCCCTGATGGCAAGTGATGTGGAGCATTTTCTCATGTGTTTGTTGGCCATGTCTAATGTCTTCCTCTGTGAAATTTCTGTCCATGTCTTTTGCCCATTTCACAATTGGATTGTTTGTTTCTTTGCTGTTGAGTTTAATAAGTTCTTTATAGATCTTGGATACTAGCCCTTTATCTGATAGGTCATTTGCAAATATCTTCTCCCATTCTCTAGGTTGTCTTTTAGTTTTGTTGATGGTTTCTTTTGCCGTGCAGAAGTGTTTTATCTTGATGAAGTCCCAATAGTTCATTTTTGCTTTTGTTTCTCTTGCCTTCGTGGATGTATCTTGCAAGAAGTTGCTGTGGCCAAGTTCAAAGAGAGTATTGCCTGTGTTCTCCTCTAGGATTTTGATAGAATTTTGTCTCACAGTTAGATCTTTCACCCATTTTGAGTTTATCTTTGTGTATGGTGTAAGAGAATGGTCTAGTTTCATTCTTCTACACGTGGCTGTCCAATTTTCCCAGCACCATTTATTGAGGAGACTGTCCTTTTTCCAGTGGATAGTCTTTCCTGCTTTGTTGAATATTAGTTGACCATAAAGTTGAGGGTCCATTTCTGGATTCTCTATTCTGTTCCATTGATCTACGTGTCTGTTTTTGTGCCAGTACCACATTGTCTTGATGATCACAGCTTTGTAGTACAAACTGAAATCTGGCATTGTGATGCTCCCAGCTCTGGTTTTCTTTTTTAATATTCCCCTGGCTATTCAGGGTCCCTATCAAAATGCCTTGGACTTTCTTCAGAGAGTTGGAACAAAGGATCTTAAGATTTGTGTGGAATCAGAGCTGTCATTTATTGAGATAGGGGACAATGTTGGGGAGAAGATCAGTAGTTCAATTTTGGAGACATTAAATTTGAGATATTGGGGCACCTGGGTGGCTCCATCGGTTAAGTGTCCAACTTTTGATTTCCATTCAGGTCATGATCTCAGGTCATGGGATCGAGCCTCAGCATCCAGTGGGAAGTCTGCTTGAGATTCTTTCTCTTCCTCTCCCTCTGCCTTTCCCCTTCCCCTCTGCTCTCTCTTTTTTTTCTCTCTCAAATAAATACAATCAATCTAAAAGAAATAAATTGGAGATATTTGTGCTTAAATATTTTAAGTAGACAGCTAAACTAGATCTGAAAGTACTTATGCATGTATGTATTTGTAAATTAGAGAAAGAGCATGCTGTATTATTCTGCTATTTATTCTTATTCATTAAAACAGATTGTGAGAATTCTTCCCTATCAGTAATATAGGTTTACTTCATTATCTTTTAATTTATTTTATTTAAAGGTTTATTTATTTATGAGAGAGAGAGAGGCAGAGACACAGGCAGAAGAAGCAGGCTCCATGGAGGGAGCCTGATGTGGGACTCGATCCCGGGTCTCCAGGATCACACCCTGGGCCGAAGGTGGCGCTAAACCGTTGAGCCACCCAGGTGTTCCAACTTCATTATCTTTTAAAATTGCATGATAGTATAGCTATACCATCATTTAATCAATAATTTCTATATGATCATTATTATGTATATCATTACATAGTTTTACAGGTATTTCTGTGGGATACATTTTCAAAAGTGGAATTGTTGTGTCAAAAGTTATGCACATCTTGAATTCAGATAGAAATTGCCACCCTTGAAAATAACTACACCATAACCATATATTAGAGTGTCAATTTCCCTAACATTGGATTCTATGAACTTATGTTTTTGAATTTGAAAGGGGAAAGTGTTATCTTGGTGCTATTTTATTTTACCTTTTCTTGATCCATGATGTTGAGCATGTTCTCATGTGTTTATTAGCCGTTCCATTTTTTTTTTGGTTTTATGTGAAAATCATATGAAATGATTCTAGAAATGGAAAAACAAGTAACAGTCAGATATTTAAGATAAAATTAGAAATAAAAGATGGAGGAAGAAAAGGAAGGAAAGAAGATAGATAATAGGAAAAAATAAAGGAAAGAAATGGAGGCCTAATAACTGTTTCTCTGTTTGTTTGCTATCGGATGACTTAGGAGATTTTGGAGAGTGGTTGGTGGGGTGAGGGTTAAATAATTTATAAAAATTACCTGTTATGTTTTTGCTTGTAAATATTATACATTAGCAAAATATTAAAGGTATTTTTAAAGGTATTTTAGAAATAAATGCTTAATGTCCGGTTTTGTTACTTATATATTAAAACTATATATGTATTTGAAAAATCTGCAAATGTTCCAGGCACATTGGTGATTAAAATAGAGAAAGTTAACAAGGGGCCTGATGAAATATTCTTTCCCTTGGAGCAGCTCAGTAAACTTCATAGAGAAGCTGTACTTTGTAGGCAGTTACAACAGTCATAGCAAACCCAGTAAGAGGTTGCCCACAGCCATGTGTATCCTGTTCTATTAATAAAGGAAATGTCAACTAGGACACTGGGGATTAGACACAACTAATTTTCTAAAATGCCATTGAGTTGATCTTTATCTGTAAAGCCAACACAGACATATGAATAGTTAAAATGAGCTCTTTGCCTCTCAGATTTCAGTGGGATAAAGCCTGGTGTTTTATTTCACACCCACAGAACAGCAGCTCTGAATGACAAGAAATCTTTAAAAATCATATTTGCTGAAGCTGTTATTTTCAAATACTACTCAAATTATTAGGGTTCCTGGAATATATATTTTTTAATTAAAAAGCAATTTAACTTTTGTTTAACTAGACTCTGAGCTCCACATTCCACTGCTACCCTCCTCAAGAAGTCTGATACTGTGCTCTCAGAGTGGCAAGTTCACAGTGGTTGGACCCAGTTGGCATGTCCCCAAAGCACACTGGTCTTCTTGAGACTATTTATGATCAAATCAGTTTTGTCATTCTGACAGTAGGAATGACAAGCTAAACACAGCCCAGCACTATGGATTCTTTGTGGTGACTGTTCTAACTTCAAGAGCAGTTGTTTTACACTGAATGTCCTAAGTGGTTGGTCTATTATGAAAATTGAGTCCTTTAAGCTAAGTAACTATTATTAAAATTGGGAAAGTTGGCTGCCACACACATCCAGACACTGTTTTAAAAGTGTTACATGCACCAATAAAAATAAATTTATTATTAAAAAAATAAAAGTGTTACATGTATTAAGTGATGGAATCATGAAATAAGAGAATTTGACTAAAATTTATCAAAATTCAAAAAAGATTTAAACTTTCTGGTTGATGCCTTGAAACTGAGGTTAACTTTTCTGTGACAATTAAGAGTTATTTACTACTTTCTGCATGTAGTTTATATTATTTGTGGGCATGTTAGTATTCAGACATATAATTTATCTTCTAATTTCCTAATCATCTCATTTTAAGGGTGGTAGAGGCAAGAGTTTGCGGTGTTAAATTTTTCTTAAAGTAGGTTAATTGCAAGTATAAGGAAATAGGTGAATTATATGTAAAAAATACACATATGCAGCATCAAGATAACATAAAAATTTGATAGCAGTGGCTTTTAAACTTTATTCCTAAATACTACAACTGTATTCTCATTATATAGACTACACACTATGCTGTCTTCTAACCTCAGTGATCATATACAGGAATAGACCTTTTGGATTTAGTATCCTTGATTTCACTCTTTGTACATAGACCCAAAGTCCTGACAGGTACTCATTTGTCACTTTACTGAAGCATGAATTTGAAGTGTTTGTGTGGCATGGGAGCAAATCACTTAAGTTGGGACCTAAGCCCAACTGACTACTCTGCTGCAGTTTCTCAGGGCAACTTGAT
Organism: Nyctereutes procyonoides; assembly: GCF_905146905.1. Taxonomy (NCBI): domain Eukaryota; kingdom Metazoa; phylum Chordata; class Mammalia; order Carnivora; family Canidae; genus Nyctereutes; species Nyctereutes procyonoides. The sequence continues at coordinate 10,758,495 of NW_026575145.1, forward strand.
TGTTCCAATCAAGTCATCACTATATTATAACTCTTATGAAGAGTAAAAAATTGGTTTATTTGTGAAAAGTAGCCTGGAGAAAAAGCTAAGAGCTGAATTATAAGTATGATATGAAGTGAGAATGCAAACGCTTAGAAAAAGTGATGTTTATTTATTTTACCATGATTTAGGTATATGAACTGAGCCTATCATATGCCTCACAGAGAAGTAAGAAATGGTTTGTAAATCTGTGCTGGGAATGCTCTCTAGCCAATGTAAAATTGGTCATCAGGTAAGAAAATTTAGCAAAATTGAAAAGGCCATGGGATTTTTATTCTTATTTTTGATAATAAATGGGTTTCTACCTATCACGCACTTGTAACAATATTTAACATATAAATAGCATACAAGTATTGGCTGCTGTGATAATTGTGAAGATAATGATGATCATGATGTGACCCTAGATGGGACCATGATTTGAAAGAAAACCAAGGACCCTGACTACAGGCATTTCCATACACCAAATAAAATATCAAGTACTTCCTTTGTTGTCTCCCAGTTAACACAAGTATGTAAAAGTACAATGTTCGATGTAGTTTTTGGTTTGGTTTTTTTTTTAGATTTTATTTTTGAAGTAAGCTCTATACTCCACGTGGGGCTCGAACTCAAAACCCTGAGATCAAGAATTGCATACTCTACTGACTGAGCCAGCCAGGTGCTCCTATTTGATGTAATTTTATCAGTTTATTCCCATCATTGCTTATTCCTATAGAAGTTCTTATAAGCTAAGAAGACAAATATCTCTATGACTTTTTAAATTATCTAAGAGTGACTAGAAAAAAATCTGTATAATTATGAATAACTTAATATGGGCATATAAATGTATGAATTTAGAATTTAGACATATTTTTAAAAAGCTTTTTAAATATTTTAAAATATTTTACAGTTTGGATATTTCTTTAGGTTCTGTCTAACCCCCCCCCCCTTCTCTCTCACATGTGCCTGGCAGATTCTTTCTCTGACCCCTAAGCCTGAGTCCAAGTCCTCCAAAGCCTCCCTGACTCCCTCAGACCCTTACACTCCTCTTCTCTCCTGCTATTGCCACTGTACCACCAGCCTGCTTTGCTGTGGCACTTACACATACACCCACAATTGTAATAAATTGCATTTCTCTCCTACTGCTAGACTATAAACCTGTTGAAGAAGAAAGTAGGTCCTCACTAAATTATTTGAATGAACCTCATATTACATATGACGGTAGGAGTTAAGAGAGACATTATATTTCAAACAATGCAGTTGTCAGGCAATGACCATATCAGAATGAAAGGTTTCTTTTCCCGCCCCCATTAAAAAGGATTTTAAGTTCTAAGTTGATAGCACATAGCTACAGTGGAGGAAAATTTTTTCTGTAGAATGTTTATTGAGTGTCTACTGCATTTCAGATACTATGCTGTTAGCTTTTACATGTTTCTTTTCCTTTCTTTTTATTTTTTTAAAGATTTTATTTATTTATTAATGAGAGACAGAGAAAGAGAGAGAGAAGCAGAGAGAGGCAGAGAGCCACCCGGGCTGCCCCCTTTTACATGTTTCATATTGTTAAATCCTACAACAATACCATCATGTATGTATATGATTTTTCCCAATTTTAAAATATGGAAATTCAGGGTAAGAGAGGCAATATTTTCAGTCACAGGTAATAAATGGCAGAGTAAAATTGGAATCAGATGTTATTATTCTAAGCTGAGTTTTCTCCCCACCATTCTATTCAAACCAAGTTTTTAATTCTTATTCCACCTAGACTAGACAATTGTTTGAGCTCTAGAGACAGTTTTCACACTATGTCAAAATTTCTTAAGTTGCTAAAACCTACAAAGCTATGATATATTTCCTGAGCCCTGTCTCTCCTCACAATCTATAGCATGGATTTATGGTTGATTTTGCCTGTCCTATCCTGTCTTTTAAACAGTAACGCCTGAACTAGTTGGCGTTCTGAGAGAGGGTAATGTCAGGACGTCAATCTCTCGGTAACATTAATTGAACATTCTGTAGCAAGGCTGTTGCTTTCACTGGAGTGAAAAAAAGTTGCTTAGAGGGTAACAGATCAGTCAGAGGATTTTCATTACATTTAGACACTAATTCAGCAATGTCACCAATTATGGTAAGGTAACAACTAGAATGGAAGTGTCCTTCTTTCCTTTTTTTCTCTTTTCCAGATCTTTCTGCATTGGAATTTTTCTTATGAAGCCAAACTAAGTTTTTTATTCCTTAGCATTCCTTAGTTCCAAAGACAAGCATTAAGCCTGCCATTGAGGTAAATGAATATATTGACTCTGAGCAGCTGATAATTTGAGATTAAGGAAGAGGAAAGAGAGAAACAAGAGCAAGCGTGGTAAAAAAAGAAAAGAACTAAGAGAAGGCATATGTTTGCCATGCTGTGCTCATGCCTTCCTGGACCCTGGATTCCTGTTGCATGTTTTATCTCCATTCACTTCCTTCTGCAAAGAATTACTGTCTCGGATTTAGGTTGTCTTCCATTTCATTTGTTGTTAACTAGATTTCTTTGGCCACACAATACAGATGTTGCATTAGAAGCAGTGGAATATATTTGCAACCTCTTCATATAAAATTATCTTATGCTGTAAACAGTTATTTACCTAACTTCAACATAAAGTAATTGAGAAATAAAACTTTGGGGGAGAACTTTAAAGAAAGGGAAAAATTAGCATTTAATCAAAGCCTCTCTTCTTCTTTAGCATCATCTTCTAATTGATGATAAGCTGTACCTCTTTGTGAAGCCTCTGTATTACACCAGGTGGTTAAAATTATGGGATTTTGCTCTAGCAGGTGGATTGGGTGGTTGTAGTAAGTTATCATAAGATGAGGTTAAAAATCAATGGCAGGAAGACAGTGGTTCAAGTATAGGAATATCCTGAACTGACTTCCTCCTGTACACACACCAAATCTACAGATATATATATATATATATATATATATATATATATATATATATATCAGTTCTCTTTGAAAAAGATCTAAAAACTAGCTGAAGAGCTCTTCCACAACAAAGGATAAAAAGGCTACATTGACATGGGTAGTATAGGCAGAGAAGGAGTCTCATCAAAAACCCTACCTCCAGCATGGTTACCCACAATCTGGAGGGATCTAACAAATATGGAGACTCTCCCTAGGGAATGAGGAGTTTGTATCCCATATCAGATGCCCCGACTCTTGGGACGTACCCTGGAGAAATGAGCCCCCAAAACACCTGACTCTGAAAACTAATGGGGCTTATCTCCAAGAGACCCAAAAGGCTATGAAGAACAAAGTCTGCTCATAAAGGGCTTGTATGCAGGCTTACTTACCCTGGGATACAGTGCAAAGGCAGCAGTTTAAAAAGTGCCTAGACCATATGTGAAGGAGACTCATTAGCTAATCTCCAAGCATCTGCCAGAGTGCAAGGGTCTGGTAGAACTGTCTCTGGGGAAAGAGGAGTTGGTGGATGCCATTTTGCATATTTACTTCACTTTGCTAGTGCCAGTAGGCTTGCCTCATCACAATCCCTCCACTCTCTACAGCTCCACTGAAGCCACTGGGTTTGCCCTGTCCCCAGCTACCCTAATGCCCTATTGAAGCTGGCAGTATATGCAGTCTACACAAGGGACATTCTTTTAACATCTGGCTCTGGTGGCTAGGCAGGCTTGTGTTGGAGGCCTTCTGAGATGGAAACAACTGGAAAGACAGTTCTTGGTAGGCTACCAAACCCAGATTTACTACACAGAGAGTAGAAAGAAACACAACCCTAGTCTTCCTGTGAAAAAGGCGTATTTCCTTGTCCCAGAGTTTCAGTCTGACAGGCAGACTTCAGGCTTACCACACATCTAGACCCTGTGGAGGAGCTCTCAGGAAATGTAGGCTGGGGGATACCAGCTTTGTGTTCTGCTTTGGCCTCACTTCAGCTCACTGGTACTTCCCCAAAAGAAGCTTGTACATTTTTCTGGAGCCCTGATTTTTGTAAATGTCACCGGGGACATCTACAAATTGCCTGGTCTAGAGGCTAGCAGGGATTATGACTGTGGTTTCACAGGACTATATATATTTGCATACTTTAAAAACTGCTGTTTAAAGGTCTGGTTTCAAATCAGCCTGAAACTGGGTGCTGACTGAGATCCCTCCCTTAGGAACACTGACAGGGCTTGGCACAACCTCAACAACTAGAACCTATCAAGAATAAATCAAGCTGCTTAGGCAATCACAGAAGTTCAAGTAATAACTAAGAACTGTGGCAAATTTGAACAATAAGTTTTATCTTCTACACCAGACCACTCCTTCAAGATTGGTAGAAGTAGCTGTTTCACCTAATACATAGAAACAAACACAGAAAGGCAAAATGAGTAAACAAGAATATGTCCCAAATGAAAGCAAGATAAAACCGCAAGAAAAAAAAACTTAATGAAAGAGATACAAGTAATTTACCTGATAAAAAGTTCAAAAGTAACAGTCATAAAGATGCTTGCTGAACTCAGGAGAATGGATGAACATAGTGAGCACTTCAACAAAGAGAAAAAATATAGGATAGTACCAAATAGAGGTCACTGAACTGAAGAATACAATAACTGAACTGAAAAATACACTCGAGGGGTTCAACAACAGACTGGATGAAGCAGAAAAATAGATCAGCATCCTGGGAGATGGGGTGGAACTCACCAAAAGAGAACAGCAAAAAGAAAAGTGAATGTGGCTAACAGGACATCAAGCATCTTAGGGCCTGAGAAGGAGAAGAAAGAAAGAAGAAAGAGGCAGAAAAACTATTTGAAGAAATAATGGCTGAGAATCTCCCAAAAGTCGGGATGGAAACAGACTCCAGGTCCAGGAAGCTCAGACAGTTCCAAATAAGATGAACCAAAGAGATCTACACCAGAAGCATTATAATTAAAATGTCAAAAGTTAAAGAGAAAAAATTTAAAGGCAGCAAGAGAAAAACAACTCCCATAAGACTTTCAGCTGATTTTTCAGTGGGATCTTTGCAGGTCAGAAAGCAGTGGCAGGACAATAAAAGTGCTAAAAGGGGGAAGAAACAACAAAAACTTCCAACCAGGAATACTCTAACTAGCAAAGCTGTCATTTATAACTGAAGGAGAGGTAGAGACTTTTCCAAATAAGCAAAAGCTGAGAGTTCATCACCACTAAACCAGTCTTACAGTAAATGTTAAAAGGAATTTTTGTAAGCTGAAAAAAAAAAGGCACTAGCTAGCAATAAAAAAATATGAAAATAAAAATATCATATAAGGAAAAGCAAACATATAGTAAAAGGTGTAGACTAGCCACTTTAAAAACTAGTATGAAGATTAAAAGACAAAATTAGTAAAATTAACTATAACAATATAACTTAAGGGATATAGAAAATAAAAAGAGGTAAAATATGACACCAAAAACATAAAAAATGGGTGGGGAGAAGGGGATAAAAATGTAGTTATTAGAATGTGTTCAAATTTAAGTTGCTATTGGGGCACCTGGGTGGCTTGTTGGTTGAGAGTCTGCCTTTGACTTGGGTCATGATCCCAGAGTCCTGGGATCAAGTCACACATTGGGCTCCCCATGGGAAGCCTAATTCTTCCTCTGCCTATGTCTCTGCCTCTCTCTGTGTGTGTCTCTCATGAATAAATAAATTTTAAAAAATTTAAGTTTACTATCAACTTAAACTACTACATAAATAGACTATTATATGTGTACCTTAATGGTAATCACAAGGTAAAAACCTATAATAGATATACATAAGATAATAAGAAAAGAATCTAAACATAACACTAAAGAAAATCATCAAACAATAAAGGAAGAGAGCAAGAGAAGAAAGGCACAGAGGGGAGCTACAAAAAAAGCCAAAAAAACAATTAACAAATTACCAGTAAGTACACAACTACTGATAATTACTTTAAATTTAAATGGACTAAATTCTCCAACCAAAAGACAGAGTGGCTGAATGGATTTAAAAAAAAAAAAAGGGATCCCTGGGTGGTGCAGCGGTTTGGCGCCTGCCTTTGGCCCAGGGCGCGATCCTGGAGACCCGGGATTGAATCCCATGTCAGGCTCTCGGTGCATGGAGCCTGCTTCTCCCTCTGCCTATGTCTCTGCCTCTCTCTTTCTCACTGTGTGCCTATCATAAATAAATAAAATTTAAAAAAAAATAAAAAAAGACCCATCTATATGCTATCTACAAGAGACTCACTTCAGATCTAAGAACACACAAAGACTGAAAACGAAGGGAAAGAAATTTCATGTAAATAGAAATAAAAAGGAAGCTAGTGTATCTGTGACACAAAATAGACTTGGTAACAAAGACTCATAAAAGACAAAGAAGGGCATTATATAATGATAAAGGGCCCAATCCAACAAGAGAATATAACATTTGTAAATACTTATGTACCTCACATAGGAGCACCTAAATATATAAAGCAAATGTGAACAGACCTAAAGGGAGAAATTAACAGCAATGTAATAATAGTAGTGGACTTTAATACCCTACTTATACCAATAGATAAATCATTGAGACAAAATCAATAAGAAGTCTTGGCTTTAAATAACACATTAGGCCAGATGGACTGAATAGATAAATACAAAATATTCCATTCAAAAGCAGCAATTATAGGATTTATATAGGATACAGCAAAAGCAGTTTTAAGAGGGAAGACATAGCAATACAGTCCTACCTCAAGACCTTGAGAAAAAAGAAAAATATCCAATAAACAATCTAAGTTTAACCTAACAAAACTAGAAAAAGAAGAACAAAGCCCAAAGTTAGCAGAAGGAGAGAAATAATAAAGGTCAAAATGGAAATAAACAAAATAGAGACCAAAAAAAACAATAGAAATGATCAATGAAACTAAGAAGTGGTTCTTTGAAAATATATTTTTTAAAAAAAGAGAGAAACTTCTAACTAGATTAACAAAGAAAGAGAGAGAGGGCTCAAATAAAGTCACAAATGAAAGAGGAGAAATTACAACTGATACCACAGAAATACAAAGGATCATGAGACTACTATGAACAATTATATGCCAACAAATTGAACAACCTAAGAGACATGGATGAATTTCTAGAAATGTGTAATCTTCCAAGACTGAATCATAAAAAAACCCAGAAAATTTAAATAGACTAATTGCTAGGAAGGAGATTAATCAGAATAAAAAAATCTCCCAACAAGCCTAGGATTAGATGGCTTCACTGGTGAATTCAAAGATTTAACACTTGTCCTTCTCAAACTCTTTCTGAAAACTAAAGAGAAAACACTTTCAAATGCATTTTATGAGGCCAACATTACCCAAGTACCAAATCCAGAGAAGGACACCAAAAAAAAAAAAAAACAGAGAAAATTATGGACTAATATCAATAATGAACATAGATTCAAAAATCCTCAACAAAATATTAGCAAACTGAATTCAATAATACATTAAAAGGATTATACAGCATGATCAAATGGGATTAATTCCGGGGATGCAAGTATCATCAACATCAGCAAATTAAGCATTAGAGCATGCCACATTAACAAAGTAAAGAATAAAAATCATATGATCATCTCAACAGATGCAGAAAAAGCTTTTGACAAAATTCAACACCCATTTATGATAAAACCTTTCTACAAGGTGGTAAATAACATAATAAAGAATATATATGAGAAATCCACAGCTAACATTATACTCCTAGTAGGTATGAGGAACAAGAAAAGGATGCCCATTCTCACCATTTTTATTCAATATAATATTGGAAGTCCTTGCCAGAGAAATTCGGGGAAAAAAGGGAATGAGAGCCATCCCAAATGAAAAGGAAGTAAAACTGGGCAGCCCAAGTGACTCAGCTGTTTAGTGTCACCTTCACCCAGGGCGTGATCTTGGAGCCATGGGATCGAGTCCCACGTCGGGCTCCCTGCATGGAGCCTGCTTCTCCCTCCGCCTGTGTCTCTGCCTCTCTCTCTCTCTCTCTCTCTCTCTCTGTCTCATTAATAAATAAAATCTTAAAAAAAAGAAAGAAAAGGAAATAAAACTGTCACTATTCACAGATGACATGATCCTATATACAGAAGACCCTAAAGACTCTACACACAAAAATCCTGTTAGAATAAATAAACCTAGTAAAGTAGCAGGATACTAAATCAATATACAGAAATCTGTTACATTTTTATAGCCTAATGAACTATTAGAAAGAGAAATTAAGAAAAAAATCCCTTTACAATTGCATCAGAAAAAATAAAATACTTGGGAATAAATTTAACCAAGAAGGTGAAAGATCTATACACTAAAAACTATAAGACATTGATGAAAGAAATTGAAGAAGACACAAATAAATGGGAAAATATTCCATACTTATGGATTGGAAAAATTAATATTGTTAAAATGTCCATACTACTCAAAGCGATCTACAGATTTGGTGCAATCCCTATCAAAATCTCGGTGGCATTTTTCACAGAGCTACAACAAACAATCCTAAAATTTGAACAGAATAGAGAGTTCAGAGATAAACTCACACATATAGAATAATTAAATTACAACAGAGGAGCCAAGAATATACAATGGGGAAAGGACAGTCTCTTCAATAAATGGTGTTGGGAAAACTGTACAGTGACATGCAAAACAATGAAACTAGATACTATTTTACACCATACACAAAGATTTACTCAAAATGGCTTAAAGTCTTGAAGATAAGATCTGAAAACATAAAACTCCTAGAAGACATAGGCATTAAGCTCCTTGACATTGGTCTTGGGATTGAATTTCTAGATCCAACTCCAAAAGCAAAGGCAACAAAAATGAAAATAAATAGTGGGACTACATAAAACTAAAAAACTAGAAACTGAAAAGCTTCTGCACAACAAATGAAACCATCAACAAAATGAAACACAACCAGAACACCTGGTTGGCTCATTCAGTGGAGCATTTGACTTTTGATCCTGGTGATACAAGTTCGAGCCCCACACTAGATATAGAAATTACTTAAAATCTTTTTTAAAAAATGAAAAGGAAACCTCTAAATGGAAGATTTTCGTAAATGATATATCTGATAAGAGGTTAGTCTAAAAAGATATATAAAGAACTTATATGTCAACACCAAAAACCCCAAATAAACCAATTTTAAAATGGACAGAAGACCCGAATAGGCATTTTTTCCAAGGAAGACATACAGATGGCAAACACACATGAAAAAGTGCTCAATATCACTAATCATTAGGGAAATGCAAATCAAAACCACATTTAGATATCACCTTATGCCTGCCAGAATGGCTAGAATCAAAAACATAAGAAATAACAAGTGTTGTAGAGGATGTGAGGAAAGGGACTACACATACACTGTCAGTGGGAATGTAAATTGGTTCTGCCACTATGGAAAATAATATGGAGGTTCCTCAAAAAATTAAAAATAGAACTACATATAATCTAGTACTTAACACATCTGAGTATCTGTCCAAAAATAATTAGACACTAATTTGAAAAGATATATGCACTTCCACGTTTATTGCAGCATTATTTACAAAAGTCAACATATGAAAGTAATCTAAGTGTTCATGGGTGAATAAATAATGTTATATATACATAAAATGGATAATAAAATATATAACTATGTTAAATATATATAACATAGACTACTACTTAGCTATAAAAAAGAAAATCTTGCCATTTGCAACAATATGGGTGGACATTGTTAGTGAATAAGTTAAATAAGTCAGAGAAAGATAATAATGAATGATTTCACTTATATGTGGAATCAAAAAAAAAAAAAAAACACACCAATGGAACAAACAAAACTCATAGATACGAGAACACATTGGTGGTTATCAGAGGAAAGGGGGGTTGAGGATTGCAAAATGGTTAATGTGGGTCCGTTGTATGGTGATGGATGGTAATTAGACTTAAAGTGATGATCACTGGGCAGCCCAGGTGGCGCAGCGGTTTAGCTCCGCCTGCAGCCCCAGGGTGTGATCCTGGAGACCCCAAATCGAGTCCCATGTTGGGCTCCCTGCATGGAGCCTGCTTCTCCCTCTGCCTGTGTCTCTGCCTCTGTCTCTGCCTCTCCCTCTCCCTCTCTCTCTGTCTCTCATGAATAAATAAAATCTTTAAAAAAAAAGTGATCACTTTGTAGTGTATAAAAAAGTTGAATTGTGTGGTATGCTTGAAACTAATATAATGTTAAATACTAATTTTACTTCAATAATAATAAGTCAACGGGACACCTGGGTGGCTCAGCGGTTTACAGCCTGCCTTCAGCCCCAGGCATAATCCTGAAGTCCCCGGGATCAAGTCCCACATCAGGCTCCCTGCATGGAGCCTGCTTCTCCCTCTACCTGTGTCTCTGTCTCTCTGTCTCTCTGTCTCTCTCATGAATAAATAAATAAATAAATCTTTAAAAAAATAATAAATAAGTCAGTGGCTTATTTAGGCTTATTAGGAAGTGCTTTTATATTGCTATGGTTTCAGTTGCTGCAGAAGATCATGTGAGCTTTGGGTGCCACATCCTCTATTCCAATGGCTGAACACCTACCTCCCCCCTCAACTGCCTTTGTCAGGTTTTGTAGGGTCAGAGCAGCATCAAGGCTCTCTATTTAACCTGTTAACTTTTTAAACAAATCTAAATACAGTTAAGGCAAATATCAAGAATTTGGTTCAATAATTCACCAGAAGAAACTCTTGTTTTGGAGCAAAGAATACATGCAGTGATTTTTGGAATGAGAAGCTTGGCAAATAAGTTTCATAGTATCTTCCAACAATCAGTTTTAGGCTATCTGAAAATCTGTATAGTCCTTTTAGCCTGATGGTTTACTTGAGGGTGGTTTGTGGCAAATTAAAATAAAACGAAGCAAATGCAGAATCTCTTAGATGGTAAAGGTTTTATTTTATTTATTTTTAAGTTGATGTAAATTGAATTTGGAGTATTTTTAAATGTGCCTCTCACATTTGTTGAAAAGATGAATGATTATGTACATGAATTAAATATCAATAATTTCTTCCCTTAAAATGTGCCAGTAAAATCAAGATAGAATAACTTTTTTTTAACTGAAAAATAGATTTCTTGGGCAAGTTATGCTGAGTGGCCTGAAAGTTAGGGCTTTTTAATGCCAAAATAAGTTCCAGGACATCAGAGGTAACTTTCAGCCAAAACTTTTGCGTGAGTAGTTTCTGGCAGTGCTGCATGTAGTCTGGCCAAGGTAATGTAATGGCCAATTCTTTGAATAATAATGTGTCATCTCATAAGAGAGTCCCTCTACAACAGATAATTCATAGTCAATTTGGCAACTAACTTCATTATTTCTCAGTAACTTTTTGTCTCTATTCATCTATCTTCTTAATCTCCAAATCACTCTCTGGTGTCTTCACATTGGTAAGTGATAAAACTACTTGGCCTTAGTTGCCATTATTTAAAAAAAAAAAAAGGTTAAAAATTTATTGGTTTCAGGGTTTTGCCATTTCTTTGTTTCAGGAAATTGTAAGGGCTCCAATTTGGATAGGATGAATACTAACCTTAAGTATTACTGCAAGAAATGGCAAATTAAAAAGTACTTAGAGTTCCCTTTCATGAGTAATGCTATATTTATTATATTTCTGTAATTCTAAATCTCCATCACTTGCAAAATCTGACACCAATTTAGTATATCCCATTTTTTAAAGGGGAACTACAATGAAATCTGTATATATTCTTTGTAAAATAATCCTAATTTTAGAAATGTTAAAATGTGGGGGGAAATAGGAAGTAACAAAATTAAGGAAGTAATTTTGTCTGAGGTTTGTCTGAGATTCTGGAACAGTGGTTTAGGAAATTAAGATTGATAAACTTGAATAATATGGAATTTTGCAGGTCCTTTTGTTTTTCACAGTCAGGAAAATGAATTGTTGAATAGCTGTGTTAGAGGTTCCTTTCTTTTTTTAAAAAGATTTATTTATTTATTTATTATTAATAATAAAAGAGACACCACAGAGAGAGGCAGAGACACAGGCAGAGGGAGAAGCAGGCTCCATGCAGGCAGCCTGATGCAGGACTCTATCTCAGGCCCCCGGGATTGCAACCTGAGCTGAAGGCAGATGCTCAATCACTGAGCCACCTAGGTGCCCTAGAGGTTCCCTTCTTACCAGCCCCGGTTTTTCATATTTTTAGTAAATCTTTTCATGGGGACCTTTTTAAGCAAGTTGCTTAATAAATACTTGAATATGTATTCTGTTATACACAGATAAAGTATTTTAAGATTGGGGTATATAATTGGAGATAAACAGAAAAATCAGGCTATTATATTTCAAGATAAGATGCCAAAATGCAATTTTTATTGAACATTTAAAAATGCAATAAAAAGTTTAGAAAAGGAGGTCGATGACTACCCTTTATCATTAATGAGACATATCAATAATGGGAAAAACCCACACTTCCCAAATGTGGCCCTGTTTCTTATTCAGATATTTAAACATAAGCATGTTTGAACAATTTACATTGTATTTCGTGTGATGATGTTTATTCTTTTTATTACATATCTTTAGAACAGTTAGTAGGCTGAAGCCAATAATACAATAAATTTACCATTGCCTAGCAAATGTTTTTGAAAACCGCATTGTTATTTACTCAACAAATAGATAATTGGCTTTAATTTTTTTTTGGCTTTAATTTTTAAGAAAAAAAATTCTAGGGATACAATGAACATATTTTGTTTTATATAGGTAAGCTACAGTCGATCTGTGTTTTATGGTATAGTTCTTTTCATTTTGTGTGTAATGTGCTTTAATTCCACATGCACTGATTTTGTATGTACAGCTTTAAAAATCTTAACTTTGAATCACATCATATGTATATATATATATATGCATGAAAGGTATACAATATATTGATTCATAAGGGATTGTAAACTACAAAATATACATAAAACAAATCTAATCCATAAGTGCAGTATTTAAAAACTAAAATGTATGATAACTAGGTAAGTGAACTCAATTCTTAACAGATGCGGTATTATGTTTCATAGTTTGTAACAAACCTTGTTTTTTTTAAACTTTTGTGTATCATTATACTATCCAATCATGGCTATTTAATAAAGCATAATGGATGGATATTGACACAGTACTTAGAGAATAAATAAGAGAAACCAAACAAGATATCACATTGGCTACAGATGGGAACCAAGAACCAAAAGCAAAAGATTAATTTTGAAGAGCTGGCTGAGCTTCCTGTCAGAATGAGATTGAACCTGAAGACTGGCTTCTCTGACCTTTGCTGCCTTGAGAATTATTTTTTGTCATGGTGTGTGTGTGTGTGTAGTATGTACACAGGAGGGACAGATAAACAGACAGCTACTGAGATGGAATAATTTGGAAGGTAACATTCTGGAAAGTAGTATCCTTAGGAGATTTGATTTCAGAAAATGTGTCACCTGGAAATCTGCCTGCCTCCCATTGAATGGCTGATTGAGACCCAGAGCAGGGATCTGAAGAGTTGGGTATGGATCATAATGAATTCTGTTCTTATCCCGCTTTTAGAAGGAGGGCATATAAGGTGTTTTAAAATTAGGAAGCAATATGGTGTAATACTTCATGAGATTGGGCCTTGGAACCGGCAAACTAGGTTTGAGTCCTGGCCCTGCCCACACCAATTTCTCCACGGCAGGTGCCTCCAGCTAATGAGCTATTTAGTGGGCTCTGAAGGGTGGGAGGGAGGATGTGACCTCCTAGGGACTCTGCAGCTGGTCCGTCTTCTGGAGGAGTCCGCAGCAGCAGGCTAATAGCTGCTCATGCCCGAGGAAAGAGGCGGTCAGAGAACGGCTGAAACAATTCTGGATTCTGTTTTCCTCAGAGGTGTTTACCTGATCATTAGCCATTTGGTGGCACAGAAAATGTTCAATCCATCCATCTTCCTGTCTAGTGGCTTTTTCAGTTACCCCGTGAATTACACATTTTCACTGACTTAACACATAACATTGGCCCAGGTGCCCTCAAATGCAGCACTAACATGAAATACATGTGTTGACTCTGCAACCATTTTTATTTCTGTCTGAGACAAGTTTTAGGTCAGTAGATAAAACACTCTTGACATCTTTAATACCCTTTATAGGGCCTTTTATAAATAATAGTTGTCAGTTGATAGTTGTTTTTTTTTCTCAAGCATTGATGAGATTTCAAAATAGAATTTGGTGGATGGCTGCAGGTTGTTTCTGGAAAATAAAGACAAGCTATTTACTTGTTTTAGCAGCAAATGCCTCTTTCATTATTTTGCTATTTTAAAAATGTTGTCTTAATGCCCCATAGAACATGTGGCACCAATGAGCTAATCAGAGTCAAAGAAAACATTGATTCAAGGAGTGGTTTGCAGCAATACTCTGTACTGGCATTATGCTTACAGAAGGAAAGATTGTTAATGCTTAAATTGGGTGGGTTCTCAGAGTGGTTGGCCTTGGGTGAGGGGACACACAAAACTAAGAAACATGTGTCCTGGGTGTTAGAACCATGAAGAGAACCATAACATTGGAGGGGAGTGTTTTATTAAAAATATACACCAAATACATATCTTAATTTTATAGTTTGATGAATGTTTACCAACTGCATATGCTTACCAGTCTTGTGCTCAGAGCAAGAAATAGACATTACGAGAACCCCAAAGGTCCCCCGTGTTAACTTCTGATTTTCTTATACCCCCCCTAAGAAACCATTATTCCAACTTCTGACATCACAGGTTAGGTTTTCTGTTTTCGAACTTTATTTAGATGCAGTCATAGAATATATGCACTTTTGTATCTGACTTCTTCTCTCAACGTTGTTTCTGTGAAATTCATCCATGTTCTTTTGTGCAGTTGTGATTTGTTCATTGTAACTACTGTCTAAGAATAAAATTTTTCAGCTTTAGTAGATACTGCCAATTTTCCATCATATCTGTTCCCTTTTAAAAATGCAAGTAATCGGGGCACCTGAGCGGCTTAGTCAATTAAGTGTTTGCCTTTGGCTCCGGTCATGATCCCAGGGTCCTGAGATAGAGCTCCGCCTTGGGCTCCCTGCTCACTGGAGAGTCGGTTTCTTCCCCTCCTTTTGCCCCTTCCCCTTCCTTGTGCTTTCACATTCCTATGCTTGTGTGCTCTCATTCTCTCTCTCTCTCTCTCTCATAAATAAAATATTTTTTTAATGCAGGTAATCACAAAAGGCCTGTTGCTCTATCATGGTTTCTGAACTGTAGACTTAATGGAAAGACTACATCAGGATCATGGACTAGCCCCTATTTCTAATAAGGACACACTATTGTATACAGCTATAACACTATATTGCTAACACCGTTATGTACAGTTTTCAGTTGTTTTATGTGAGTGTTATTGTATTTTAACTAACTGCTTGGGGTTTTTTTTCTTGCTTTTTAATCATCTTTGTACCCTTAGCACCAATCACTGTATCTATAGATACTCCTACTAACCCCAATTTACAGGAGAGGTACAGGGAAGTAATTTGGTCAAAGTTATATAATAGGAAGTAGGGAAGAATGCATGTACCTCCTTTACGTGTAAGTCATACAGGATCTTTAAAAAGTCTGACAGGGGCATAATCCTAAAGACCAGTCTTCTCTGCAGACAAAGCTCATAGGGTTAGTAGAGCCCTTAATAATTCCACAGAAGATAAAGCCTTTAGATAGTTTACATTAAAATATCTGAGATGAACTTTCTGCCTTATAATATTTACCAATGCTAAATTCACACCAACCTCATAGCATAGTAGAGAGACATGGTTAAGAATAAAGACCCCACACTGAGGGGGGCACTTGACGGGATGAGCACTGGGTGTTATTCTGTATGTTGGCAAATTGAACACCAATAAAAAATAAATTTATTATAAAAAAAAGAATAAAGGCCCCAGAACTGGAATGTCTACATTTAAATCCCCAACACTCCATCCAGAGAATCTAGTTCTCTGCCGAAAACACATCAGACCCTGTACTTTGCTTTTTTATGGTGTCTTGCACTGAGCTTATTTCTTCCATGTCCCTCTGCTTGGTAGGGAACTCACGGAGGAGCTGATGCCATGTTATTTGTAATCCCTTACAGTGCCTAGTGCTATGCGTTGATGATAAATATCAAAAGTATTTAAGGAACAATGAAATACTTCTATTTTCTGTCACTTAACTATTTATACTGCATCTACTTTCCAAAGAACCAGAAACAACTTGCAAGGAGAAAAAAATGCAAAATATGGTATTTACATGTTTTGGGGCAATGGAGATAAACAGATCACAACATTTAGGTAATGATTTTGACTAAAATTCCTGGAAAACTGGGAAATATTTTGAGTAAAATGATTTATATTTTCTGAGGAAAAAAATACATATCTTGGATTTATTTATTTATAAGTCTGCCTTCCCCTCTAGTCAGGTAAGCTCTTTGTGAGTAGAGAATGGTTCTTATTTAAATTTGTATCCCTACCCTAGAGCCAATCACATGCTTAACATGTGAATACATGAATGAATGAAAGAAAGAACAAAAAAATACCTTTCTGGGAACTATCATGAAAACAAGACTACTAGAATGACTTGTACACATCTGCCATAGCAACGTAAACACAGTGTAGAACACAGAAGTACAGACCAGAGTTGGCCTGTTTGGGTTTAATTCCTGACTCCTTCACTTGCTATGTGTATGCCCTTGAGCAAATTACTTAACTTCTCTGGGTATCAATTTCACCTATAAAGTAAGTTAATTATACCAACTGCCTCTTAAAGATTATATAAAATAATACATTTAAAAGTCTTGGCATTTAATAAGCATTTGACAAATGTTAGTAATTCATTCATTTAGCATTTTTTTTTAATTCAACAGCTACAACATGACAGGTACTATTCTGAAATTGCTAAATGCTAAAGCCACAGAATTTAGCAAAACAAAGTCCCTAGTATTTTTTTTTCAAAGTCCCTAGTATTATGGAGCTTGTATTCTAGCAGAATTTAGAGAGAGAAAACAAATAGCTATCTATAAAATGGGAAGTGCTATGAAAAAAATAAAGTAAAAAAGGTAGAAGGCATCATGGTGGGGAGGCGGCTCTTATACATTAGTGGGGTTAAAGAAAGTCTCTCAGGTGAGATAGCCTCTGAGAAAGACTTGCAGTGTGGAGTGTGCTGAATATAACTATGGAGAACAAGGAGCAGAGAAGGACAGAGGGAAGTTGAGAGGCTGGAGCAATAGTGGGGTCTAGCTCATGGCCTTGTGAGGACATCGGAGTTTGATGGGAAGCCATTGGAAGGTTTTGGTCACACATGTAATGGAACCTGATTGATTGGTCATTGTAAAAAATAATTCTGGTTGCTATGCAGAGAAGAAATGGTAGCAGGGTCTGAGACATAACAGGGAGAACAATTAGGAGGCTATTGAAATAGGCCAGACAAGAGTTGCTAGTGGCTTAGACTAGAATGGTGTCATTGGAAATGGGAAGAAGAGATAAAAATTGAGATACACATAAATGTAAACTTGATTCAGTTTAGTATTCAATTGGATGAGGGTGAGAGAGAAAGAGGAGTTAAAGTAAATAAGATTTTTAGCCCAAGGAACTATGTCAACCGGAGTTGTCATTAAGATGGAAAAGATGGGCTTGCCTGGCTAGCTCAGTCAGAAGGGTATGCAACTCTCGATCTCGGGGTCATGAATCTGAGCCCTCTGTTGTGTGTAGAGATTATTTGATAAATGTTTTTTTTAAAAGATGGAAAAGCTGAGGAGGGTTTGCTCTAAGCAGTGAGCATAGATAGAGAGTTATCAAAGATTCTGAGTTGAGTATAAGGTTCTTTTGTTCATTTACTGTTTATTAATCTCCTACTGTGTGGCAGCACCGTTCTAGACTCTTGGGGTAAATGAGTGGGGGAAAATGACAGTCTCTGCCCCTTAGAAGGTTAAATGGGGTATCCCTGGGTGGCTCTGTGGTTTAGCGCCTGCCTTCGGCCCAGGGCGTGATCCTGGAGTCCTGGGATCGAGTCCCACATCAGGCTCCCTGCTTGGAGCCTGCTTCTTCCTCTGCCTGTGTCTCTGCCTCTCTCTCTCTCTCTCTCTCTCTCTCTCTCTCTCATGAATAAATAAATAAAATCTTTTTTAAAAAAGAAGTTTAAATGGAGGAGTACAATGGATAATATATAACTATAACAAACATATAAGTAAACTTCCTGTTACTGTCTCAATTCACCTTATGGGCATTCAAATAATCTGCTACTAAAGGCATCGGACCACAGCCTTTTCAGTTGTCTCAGATGATACTTTCCAATTTGCATCTTTTTCCTCAGGCCTGCTCAGATGAAATAGACTCTTTGTCATACAGTTCACACAATGCTATCTCTAGACAGGGTTTATATCTGGATTCTCTAGGATGAAATACACCTGTGCATACTTATTTAGACTTAGTGTTGCCTAGGTATTTATGGAAGTCTGGTGGTCTAGTTTAGGGGCACCAGCTCCTCTCTGCTTAAGTTGTTTCTAGTGGATAATTTATTAAAGAATCATCTTATTGTAATTTTTCAAACTCATATTTGTATTTCACTTCCCATACTCAAAACCTGTCTAGCTTCTTGCTCACCTTGTTACACATTGGTGCAGTCTTTTCCAGTGCATTCCATATCACTATAAGTCCAAGAGACAGACCATGAAAAGAGTGTTCTGTGCTCAAAGAAGAAAAGCCACCTTCTATATCCCCCACTTGGATACTCACATTGTACATGACTATTGTTAAGGCTCTGAGAAGTGTCACAGTAAGAAACTTGTTTAAAACTGTTCACTCAGCATGTCCAAGACTTACTTTACCATAATATAGAAATTTGCCAACATTCCACAGAACTACTGTTTCAGAGTTCACACTTAGGGAAAATTCTGGGTGGACCAACAGCATCATTGGCAAGAAATCCAGATAAATGGGGTCCAGTGTAGATGACGGCTTTGTGTGAACTTAAGCAAAGCAGTTAACCTCTCTGTTCCTTAGTTTTCTCATTTGTAAAATGGGGATAATAACAGACTACCTTAAGGTTTCTTGAGGCTCCTCTCAGTGTTTCTAAATGTGTAAAACATGAATAAAAAAGCACTTTATACAAGTTTAAATAATATAGTTATAAATCTTATTTTGTCTCTTTAATCAAGCATTTAATTTCCATCTATTTTATTTTATTTTATTTTTATTTTATTTTATTTTTTCCTTATTCATGAAAGACACACACACAGAGAGGCTGAGACATAGGCAGAGGGAGAAGCAGGCTCCTCGCAGGAAGCCTGATGCAGGACTTGATCCCAGGATCCCGGGATCATGACCTGAGCCAAAGGCAGATGCCCAGGCACCCCTAATTTCCATCTCATGTGTAAAGTAATATTATTAACATGCATAGTAATTTATTGCAAAGTTAACTTTCCTCTCACCAATGGTTTAGTTTGTACTTGTTATCCACTTGTTCAGTGAAAATGATCTCCTCCTATAGGAAGTCACCCTCAGTTTGGTCTTCTCTCTTCCCTCTTACTTTTTTGGTGACTCATTAAGAAAGTCTGCCTCTTCGCTGGTACATAGCTCTGCAAGAGTAAGACCATGTTCTCAGTGCCTGGCACGTAGAAGAAGTTCAGTTAATATTGAGCTGAATCCTAAATTGTTCAATTTCTATGAGTTACATCATCCTGTTTTCAATTTTGGTACCCACAAAATTGGGGGAAAGGAGCTCTTGTTCCTTCATCTTGAGTATGTTTATCATCAGGGTTCCCACAACGTAATCCTTCACTGACTTTGCTTTGGTTCTAGTTCTGAGAACAAATTGTCCTGTGGTTCAGGGCACTGCCTGCTTTCCTACTGGGATTTGGGCTGTTTCTTCCCTTTTATTCCTTCCTTGTCTCCTAGTGAAGTCAATCACTAATTGATAGAAGTAGGGACAACTCCAAGGCTTCCTTATTTCTTCTTTTCTTTCTCCTTTCTCCTCATTTTGAACATCTTTATTTTGACTTCATTTCATATACTCTATACTTGTCATAACATTTCTGTTTGAAGACACTTTCAGGAGACCAAGTCTATAGCCCTGTCATTTACCTGTGGGTCTTAAGAAAATTCTGACTGCCTGGCTGAGACCACGCCCCTCTTCATCCCCCTATTCTCTCCTTTATTCCTTCAACTAATTGTCTTGCTTTCATTGCTTGTAAGTTCTCTATATCACCATTTCTTCATATAGGCACCAACCTATGGGAAACTTGAGAGAAAACATTCAGAGTATAAAGGAGAACAAAGAGCATGTATCATAGCTAATGACTAATCAGCAACTTATATCTGCTGCTCACAACAATGCAGTCACACAGGACCCTGCCTTTAGAATGCTTAGTTGGCATAATGCTCTGCTATCCCAGGCTTAAAATTCTTCATGATTTTTGAACAGAGGGCCCGACGTTTTTACTTTGTACTCAAATTGTGTAGCTGGTCCTGAAGGAAATGCCTGTGCTAGAAACTGGGGGAGGGGCCCAGAGAGATAGAATAGCTGTGTCCAACCCCTGTGCAAATCTGACCCTGAGTGCAGGTGAGAGGAAGGGCAGGGCAGGTGGAATTGTCCTAGACTGACTACAAAACAGCTGAAGAAATGCTCAGTTAAGTCATCACAGGGTGGGGTCCTTACCAAATTGGTAAAATCAGAGGATCTCTGGGTCTCCCAGGAACCTGGCTGCCTCGGCCTTGCTGCTGGCTAGGAGCAGCTGTGGGAAGCATGATCTCTGCACAAACCAAGGGAAGTTCAGAGCAACAGCTAGGGCCCTAGGTCCCTTATAGTACCCGTAGTTGGAGATCTTCAAGACAAAATCTCAGGACTCCACATAGCATTCCCTGTACCCCCCAACCTCTTCCTGAGGCCTCTGGGAGATTCAAAATTAACATCAGTATCTGTGCTATTTTCCTATTGCTGCCCTAACAAACTGCTACAAACTTGGTGGTTTAAAACAACACAGCTGTTTTTTCCTATAGTTCTTAGGTCAGAAATTCAACATGGGTCTCATTGAGCCAAACTCAAGGTGTCGGCAAGGTGGTCTTTTTTACTGGTAGCTCTAGGAAATAATGTTTCCTTTTCTTTTTTTTACCTTCTGGAGGCCTCCTGCATTCCTTGGTTCATGGCCTCATTCCTGTATCTTCAAAGCAACGTTGCATCTCTCTGGGCCTTTATTCTGTAGTCAGGACTTCTCTGACCACAGCTGGGAAGCATTCTCTGATTTTAAGAATTCATGTGATTAGATAGGCCTACCTGGATGATCCAGGATACTATCCCCACCTCAAGGTCATTCATTTAATTATATCTGCAAAAATTGCTTTTTTCATGTAAAGAAATACATTCAGATTTCAGGGGTTAGGATGGGGTCTCTTGGAAAGCTATTATTTTGCCTACCACACTATTTTTCACTTTAAACTAGTTCTTCTTCACAAATCCCTCTCTCTTTTTACAAGGGGTGTCTTGATTTTTGTGGCCTGTTAGGTGGTGAAAAATGTGTCATTCTGTGGCCTATAATAGTGAACATAAATGATATTGATGGCAAATGAATGAATGAATGCAGTGTTCTGTTTTACCTCAAACTAATGGTGAAACTCTTAAAAGAAAAATTACAGGGGCTGAGCGCGGAGCCGCGGCGCTCCCTCCTCCGCGGGGCCGAGCGGGCGCAGCGGGCGCAGCGGGCACAGCGCACCCGGCCGCCGCGGGGAGCGGGGGATGGGGGGGGATGCGGCTGCCTCCCCGGGGCCGCGTGTAGAGAGGGCGGGTCCCCGGCCTCGGGAGCGCGGCGGTGGAGGGGACAGAGGCGGCGACCATGGCGACCCCCGGCAACCTGGGGTCCTCCGTCTTGGCGAGCAAGACCAAGACCAAGAAGAAGCACTTCGTAGCGCAGAAAGTGAAGCTCTTTCGGGCCAGCGATCCCCTGCTCAGCGTCCTGATGTGGGGGGTGAACCGCTCCATCGTTGAACTGAGCCACGTTCAAATCCCTGGTATGTTGATGCCAGATGACTTCGGAGCCTATTCAAAGATAAAGGTGGACAATCACCTTTTTAACAAAGAAAGCATGCCAAGCCACTTCAAGTTTAAGGAATACTGCCCGATGGTTTTCCGTAACCTGCGGGAAAGGTTTGGCCTCGATGATCAGGATTTCCGGAATCCCTTGACCAGGAGCGAACCCCTTCCCAACGACTCCCAGGCACGCAGCGGGGCTCGATTCCACACACACCGCCTACGACAAAAGACACATCATCAAGACCATCACGAGTGAAGATGTGGCCGAAACGCACAGCATCCTGAAGAAATACCACCGGTACGTCGTAGAATGTCACGGGATCACGCTTATTCCCCAGTTCTTGGGCATGTACCGGCTTAATGTTGATGGAGTTGAAATATACGTGATTGTTACGAGAAAGGTGTCCAGCCACCGTTTATCTGTATATAGGAAATACGACTTAAAGGGCTCTAGGGCGGCTCGCGAAGCCAGCGACAAGGAAAAGGCCAAAGAACTACCGACTTTAAAGGATAATGATTTCATTAATGAGGGTCAAAAGATTTATATTGTTGACAACAACAAAAAGGTGTTCCTGGAAAAACTGAAGAAAGATGTCGAGTTTCTCGCCCAGTTCAAGCTCATGGACTACAGCCTACTGGTGGGAATCCACGATGTGGAGAGAGCCCAACGGGAGGAGGTGGAGTGTGAAGAGAATGACGGGGAAGAGGGGGGTGAGAGCGATGGCACCCACCCCGTCGGGACCCCTCCAGACAGTCCCGGGAACACGCTGAACAGCTCCCCGCCCTTGGCTCCTGGGGAGTTTGATCCGAACATTGACGTTTATGGAATTAAATGCCATGAAAACTCGCCCAGGAAAAAGAAGTGTACTTTATGGCCATTATTGACATTTTGACTCATTATGATGCAAAAAAGAAAGCAGCCCACGCGGCAAAAACCGTTAAGCGTGGTGCTGGTGCAGAGATCTCGACCGTGAACCCAGAACAGTATCCAAAGTGCTTTTTGGACTTTATTGGCCACATCTTTTTTTTTAGATTTTTTTATTTATTTATGATAGTCACAGAGAGAGAGAGAGAGAGAGAGAGAGAGAGAGAGAGAGAGAGGCAGAAACATAGGCAGAGGGAGAAGCAGGCTCCAGGCACCGGGAGCCCGACGTGGGATTCGATCCCGGGTCTCCAGGATCGCGCCCTGGGCCAAAGGCAGGCGCCAAACCGCTGCGCCACCCAGGGATCCCCTATTGGCCACATCTTGACGTAACCTCCCACGTGGCCTTGGACGGACGTGAGCCCGGGAAGGAGAGAGAGGTGGCTTCGGTGTAGGAAACATGAAAACCAAACTCAGTGAAGCACACCTCCTCGTTTACATCTTCAGGCCAAGACGACTGATTTGGAGGCTACTCGCTTTAACAGCTACCTGATATTTCCCAGCATCGTTCTAGCTATTTCTGACACATGTGTGTGTGCCGTGCACGCGCGTATGCGTGTGTATTAAAAATTAATTAATGAAAGCCGATCAGCTTCAGTCAGAGTGCGTTTGGGCCACAAGCCTCTGATTCCTGCTGTGGATGGATGGACGGATGGATGAGCACATGCGGGGGGAGGGGGTGAAGGAAATGCATGTCAGACCAACCATGTTGGCGTCACGCAATAAACTGTGGCTCAGTTTATTTTCTGGAGTCGAAAGATGTGATAGTATTCATAATAATAATGAAGATAATAATGATGATAATAATGATGGTGATTAAAAGAAAAAAACTTTAAAAAAATTACAGATTAACTGGTGCATGTGTTTGTAAATTTTCATTCTAAAGCAGCAGTTCTCAACCTTGAACTTATATCAGAATCACCCAAGGGGTGTTGTAAAGTCCTGATACCCAGGCACACGACATACAAATTAAGTCATAATTCCTGGGGCCATAAATGGCCTTAAAAAGCTTCCGGGTAATTCCAGTGTGTAATCAGGGTTATGATGTTTTACAAACCTTAAATTGTGTAATATATTCTTAACTTGGGGAATGACAAATGAAGAGTTTTTAACATTAGACTTTTCCATAGTAGGTGGTCTTTGTATTGAATAACTTTGACTTGTAAGATCTGAAGAGATTGATGAAAAGCAGATAGTTTCATTTATCGCAGGCAGCAATGACCTGTAGTCAAAGCACCAATAATTTATTTTCATTTTTAAAATAATAGAGGATAAATGATATTGTTCCCGTTCTTTCTGCTGGAGCCTTTATGATCAGAAAAACCTGAGAAGCATTAATATTATAGGCCTTAGAACCAAAATAACTAACAAACCAATCAGGTATTAAAAATGCCCAAAATAGGGGGCGCCTGGGTGGCTCAGCCATTTAAGCATCTGACTTCACCTCAGGTCGTGATCTCAGGGTCCTGGGATTGAGCTTCATGTCAGGCTCCCTGTTCAGCGAGGTGTCTGCTTTTCCCTCTCACTTTGCCCCTCCCCCTGCTTGTTCTCTCTCTCAAATAAATAAATAAAATCTTTTAAAAATGCACAAAATAGAAAAAAAACTCACAAATGGAAAACTTTGAATAAATAATATATATATATATATATAATACACAATTATAATTAAGAAACTGGGATATTTACCTTTTCTAGTGTTAAATTTGTATTATCCTAAAATCTGCCAGCCAATATTACTTAAAACTGGATAAAATAGCACCACTTCAACACACTGGGAGGAATAATGGGACAATATAAAACTAATCTGGCCAGAAGATTCTGGCCAGACATGCAAGGGTCTCATTTCAGAACAACTTGAGGAGCCATTTGACCCAGCATCAGGGAAAACAGAAAGAGAACTTCAGTCATTTGCTTATTTAACTATTTTTAAAGACATAATTAGTTCTATTGAATTATTGCAGTGGAGGAAGGATGGAAATATGAGAACTAGTGCAAAGTAGGAGGGGAAATAAAGGCAGTGGGAACTCAACTTGAAAATTTCAAAAGCTAAATAATGTTGAAAACAAGGACCATATTGGTTTAACGTCTTGTTTCCTTTTGTTTATTACTGGGCAGTAGAAGGTTTGTGGGCCTGTGTATGGAAGCAGTATTGGTAGGTTCAATGTACCCACATTTCACTGATCTTGGTTCTGCTGAGGGCAGTTCTAAACAAATGGTTGATAGAGTGGTCTTTATGTTTGTTCTCAGATGATGGATTCACCTGATAGCCCAGGCTCCCACTCTGCCTATTGTAAAATGAATTTAGTCCCTCTTTGGAGTATATAAGCTGCTTACAGAGAGAGAAAAGAGCAGGGATGAGTCAAACTGCAGACAGGATATTGAGACTTATTTGTCCTCTCCAGTGACTGGTCACATGAAGAAACAAAATCCATTTTCCAGCCATTTTATTCAATACACTTCACAGACTTTCAAGTTCCTAAAAAAGACCAGTGAAAGGCAAATGTCTGATTATTCTCCCCATTCTGGCAAAGAAATTGGTTTCTCTCCTTTTGTTTCTCTACATTTTATTCTTGCCCTCCTCTCCTGAAGGGATCAAACAGCACAGAATCTTTGGGACCACCTTTAAGATATAATGCATTTTTTTTAAAGACTCCTTTCCAAACTGGGAAGCAGATAACAACATGGTTTTGAAATGACATCTTCCCCACTCCCAATGCCTAGCCACTCAGGCTTAATTAACTAATCAGTCATCACTCAGGGTATACCTGAAATAAATCAGTTATTAGAAACTGAAGTGCTCTTTTTTGGGGGGTTGTTTGGTTTTTGTAGATAACTTGTTATCTTTGAGGTTACTAATATTGTGCATGGTTCATTCATCATGTGTAAGCAAAAAAAAAAAAGAAAGAAAAAATAAGAAAGGAAGGAAAGAAAGAAGAAAAAAAGAAAGAAAGAAAAGAAAAGCTCTTCTCTTTACCAAAACAATGCATAATTCCTTCCAGTAAATGGAATATTGTCCTCATAGACTGATTTTGATGTTGTTGCTGTTCTCATTGAGTGTAGTCATTTTCTGGGCTTATGATAAACTTAGGTGAAAGATTGTCAAGTGCCGCATTTGGGAGATTGATGAGGTGTTCCTTTTCCTCCTTATAAATTCACCCAGAAGTGCACCAATTTTCAGGGGGCCTTTTTTCCATGCAGAGGACTGAGTTAGTCCCACATTAGTTAACATTTAAGATAATAATAACGATAAAATTTATTGTCTGGAAATGAAAATATCAATCTCTCATACCCAATTTGTCCGTTGTGCTTTGGTACAACCTCAATCAAAATTGAGTTAATCAGGAGTGACCTCATAGGGTCACTAACTCTAAAATTAATTCTGGTTTTAATGATATATGCCTCTAATTTATACCTAAAAAGTGTGGACCACCTGTGTTGTTGACTGGTTGTGATCATCTTGAGACCTAAGGGATTTGTATCAAGAAAAAATCCAGACATACAGGATACATGTTTCTTTAAAGTGATGCTATAAAAATTATTTTCTCGATTAAATCTGTTATTCATTTTTTATTTTGTAAAGCCATAAAACTCGTGGCTTTGAAATGATTGAATATATGTTTGTGATTTGTTTTCACTAGCCTCTCTCCTTATTCCCTGTCTCCAATGACACCATTCATGTAGCATAACCACAAATCTTTTAAAGCACATTTCGTAGACAGGACTGCATTTGGCAGGGCTATAGCTTGCAGTGATACAATTTTATAGAAAATAGCAGTATTAATTAGATATATGCTGGTGAGCTAGAAGTAAATGTTTATGATTATTGTCTAAAGCCAAACAGGAAAATGTAAAAGCAATAATAAATATGTTCTCTCTCATTCCAATATACCAGCTTAGGCAAATTTTTGGCTGGAGAAGCATAAGTGAGTAATTAGATAATTGCTGCCTTGATTGAGCTTAATAGGAAACATTTCAATTAGGCTAAAACTACACAGAAAGGAAGTGGGTTTTTTACAAAGGGAAACATTCCTTGTCATGCAACTGTCAGCTTGTGCCCACACTAAGAGATGGGATTAAGTGGATCTCTGCAAAGGAAACAAAAAAGAAATGATTGCAGTAATTAGACCTATACTTAAACATTGTGTCTTCTGATAGAATTTCTTGATGATTCTAGGCTCGATAACGCAGCCCCTATAAATTTCTTGCCTGTAACAAATTACTGTCTTAAATCTATGGCAAAACAAGTTCCTGGAAAAAAAAAGTTATGATTTTCTCATACTACAAAAACTAACATTCTAGAATTGCAGGCCTCTTCATGAAGCCACCTGCATACTAGCAAATAATCAGAAAAGCCATTTGGGGCTAGTTTGCATGGTTAATAGTCTCTCCCTAGCATACCTTGAGTGTATGTATCCAGTTCCTGACTCAGAGCTGGAACCAGATGTAAAAATGCTCCTTTCAAAGAATAAATGTCCGAAGAACAGTACTATTCTTAATGTCCTGGGAGTTGAGGTAGTGATGTGACCCTTTGATCTGTCAGCATAGGGGTTTTATCCATTGGGAAGGCACATGGTTCCACCCATGGGTGGTTAAATTCATGGGAATGATGTAATATAGATGCCATTTCAGGGCCCCAGCAGGTTGCAAATTGCCTAGCCCAAGGCCTCACACATCTAGACACTTAGTAAATTGATGTTTTAATATTGCTTTATTTTGTTTAAGATTTTTAATTTATTCATGAGAGAGAGAGAGAGAGAGAGAGAGAGAGAGAGAGGCAAAGACACAGGCAGAGGGAGAAGCAGGCTCCATGCAGGGAGCCTGATGTGGGACTCGATCCTGGGACTCCAGGATCACGCCCTGGCTGAAGGCAGGTGCTAAACCGCTGAGCCACCCAGGGATCTCCTTAATATTGCTTTATATGAAAAAGACAATAGCTTGAGCTCTTGCTAGATGAGAAATGGAGAAGCCACTGATAGAATACCAAATTATTATATCACCTCTAGAAATATGATATGTCACCCAAATCTTGTAAGGATCTTGTCAAGACAAACACAAGTCCCATTTAAGGTATGCTACTGCACTGATGCTACTGAAACAGCCCAAAAAGCAATTGATTCCTTCTGTCTTTCTGGGTGGGCATCCTTCTCTCTCAGTGTCTCTGCTGTACAGGGGAAGCAGCGTTAACAGCCCACATTAAGAGGTGGCAGCATTGGAGAGGCCCTTGACTTCCTTGTATTATGTAGGGGTTAAGAGCATGGACTTTAGGGATCCCTGGGTGGCGCAGTGGTTTGGCGCCTGCCTTTGGCCCAGGGCGCGATTCTGGAGACCCGGGATCGAGTCCCACGTCGGGCTCCCGGTGCATGGAGCCTGCTTCTCCCTCTGCCTATGTCTCTGCCTCTTTCTCTCTCTCTCTCTCTCTCTCTCTCTCTCTGTGTGTGTGTGTGACTATCATAAAATAAAAAAAAATTAAAAAAAGAGCATGGACTTTAGAATCAGTTGGGCTTTGTTACTTGTTCTGTGACCTCTGGCAAGTTACTTAACTTTTTCAAACTCAGTGTCTTCATCTGTTAAATAGGAATGGTTTAAAAAAAAAAAAAAGGAATGGCAATATTACCTCCCTCTCAGGGTTGTCATGAGGAATTAATGACATGATGCTTAGCACAATTAAGCACTCAAACATTCTTGGCTCCTATTTTATTAGAGGGCACGAGTTCTCATAATAGAGCACAATGCCTAAGAAGTGCTTTTTAAAGTCAGGGGTGCAAGGGTTTTCTTCTCCATTTCCTTTTCTAACCAGCACCCAAAGTTCAAAAGTTTTGAAGAGGTGTCAGGGCCACCTCTGGTCTGCTTTAGTCTGCCAGAATGTAAAACTAGTGTAAAGTCTGTGGAGCCAAAACTGAGATGAACTGAAACCCTGCATCAAGAGGTCCCCATTAACAGTCCCCCCACTTCTGGCCAGCAGTTGGGCAGATGGGCCATCTCTTACTGTGGTCACTGGCTCTGTAGAGAAAGCAGCCTTCCTTGCTCATACCCAGGTGACATAGTCGGGTGTGTGATGTTCTTTCAGTGTTAATGACTAGAAATGCTGCATTTGACTATTTACATTATTAGGATTTGAACATAATACAGGCTTTAGTTGTTGTTAGCTTTTTAGAAGCCATTTGAGGGGAAAATGGGAAGCTGTTGAATAGAAGGATTTACACTGACTTGTTTTCCAGCACAGCAGGGTAGGAACTCCAAGCCTATGATCATAAAGTTAAAGAGCTTGGAAGCTTTAGTTTTAGATTCTTAAAATTAGATTGTGACGGATCAATAGTCTGTATAGTAGACTTGGTAGTGAAAGTTTCTTTGGGAGATAAATTTGTAAGCATTTCATGCACCCCATACAGAATTATTTCTATTTCTTTTTTCAGGCTTCTCAAAACCAATCACGATAGGTTAAATGAGAAAGAATTTTAGACTCTCATTCAGTGGGTAAAAATTAGTTTCTGTCTTTGGGAAGATGGTCTACTAAATGAGGAAGTGGAAGAGGACCCACAGATCAGTTCTGTAGAGCAAGCTGGAGGTAGTGCTTTTGGGGGCTGAGAGGGCTTATGTAGCTTGACAGGCCTTTGCTTTTCATGATTAGCTGATAGAGGTTTCCACACCTCCTGTCCCCATTTGTCCTTAGACTGTTTATGACCAATTTTCCTATAGGGAAATGCTAACTTGGAATCTCAGGTGGCAGACCCCACTTTTGTGGCAAGATTTAGGTGTCGTGTGTGTCTAAAGGAGAAATTCTTGTCTTTTCTATTATACTCCTTCCTATATGCTTTTGCATTCAGAAATGTGGCCTTTCCCTAGGAACCCTTTTTACTGGGAATTCTGCTTTATGACAGCATTTTGACTTGCTGCCAGAGAAGCTGGAAATGAAGGAAGTTCAAGATAAATATCAATGGTGATTTTTTTTTCTTGGTCACTCTCTTTCTCTCTCTCTCTCTCTTTTTTACAGAAAAGTCATATGCTCATATCCTAACTTGTCCCAATAGAGGGTCAATTACAACCAGTTGGCTGTAAATCCAATCCAACAAAAACACTGAGAGAAGGAACTGTAGCAATAGATACTGAGGGTCTCTAGAATCACTATAAATGTTAAGAACGTGTCAGCTGTGAACTCCGGGCCTTTAAGCGATATTTTAGGACCCAGTGCTTCCCAACATAGCCCCTAATGAATAAAAATGAGCCAGGCTTTTTTGTATGGTTAGGGTTGTCTTTTCCCCCAAGAAATCGTTTAAAGTTAAAGCAAAGTCATAGTTAAAATTTCATAAATAATATTATTTAAAAAGTTCATTAGCAGGCTGTAATAGTCAAAAACAATATGTGTTCAGAGAGGGATGTTCACAGAGTACATCGCAGTGATAATAATTACATTTTAGGAATCAAAAAGGATTTTAGAGGTGGCAGCCCTTGGAAAATCTTTTTGACTATGTTTTGACCATTATACGTCTAAACAGTTTTGAAAACTGAAAAAGTTAAGAGGACTTGATGTGCTGGTGAGAACAAAGATTCTATATTGCCACAATAGTTGCTCACTTCCTGGGGGAGAGCAAATGACAAAGCATGCATTATTTGGCCCTTCATGTAGGTGAGAAATGAAATCCAATTTTTTCATCCTGCATATACATAAAATATGAAATATGATCATTTAGAAACAAGAACAATAAAGACCCCTTGCCACATGGCAGTAATTTCTTTCAAAAAAAATGATTTTTGCATTCTATGAGATGTTTGTCTTCTAATAGGCTTCTTGAAGACATTCTGGCAATGTGCTAGAATTCTAGGTTTTCGTCCTGTTATTACCAAACTATGGGATATTTAACAAGTAATTAAACCTCTGTAGGCCTTGGTTCCTAATATATAAATCAAGATTGTTTAATTAAAGGTTTAGATGACCATTTCCAGCTCTTACATTCCAGAATCTATGAACCACTTTATCCATTAAACCTCAACCTTGGCAGTGAATCAGAATCAGCTAGGGAGCTTTAAAAATTGCAGATACCTTGGCCTCATCCCACAGAGGTTTCAATTCAGTATATCCAATTCCACTCAGCTTCTGAGTGAAGCTTTTAAAAGTTTTTTAAATGTATATGTATACCCAGAGATGAGATTGCAATAAACAGTTAACTCCTTGCTAGGCACTCCTCATGTTCCTAGATAGAGGAGCCTGATCTAATTAGTCAAAACAGGATAAAATATATCATATAAAATATTCCCATTTTGGTTTTTACATCCTGGATGCTAGCCCCTTGAAAGCCCCATTCTTTCATGCCACCTCATTACAAACATATAAGCATCCAATATATCAACTCACCTGTCAGATAAATGGTAGAAGGGTATACATGCTAACTAACTAACCTGTGAATACTGTAACTTATAGAAGAAGAAGTATATCCTATTTTATCTAGTCCATGAAATCATCTTAAGTGTAGAGATCCTTGATAAGAAGGACTAATTAGGGGATAAAGAAGTATGAAACAATTTTGCATTTACTCCTTGCAACCAGATAGGCATCAATATTTCATCTTACAGATAAGGAAAGTAAGTCTCAGTGAGGCTTATCTTTCTTACCCAAGATCTCCCCACAAGGCCATGTTACCAGAGGGAGTAGAAAAAAGTAGCCCTTCACAGCAGGGCTTTTCAGATGCTCCTATGGTCATCCTTACACAGGCCTTTCTAGTTGGAGGGCTAGCTTTAGCATCCACAGGCTCCACTCCATTGTTTAAGAGCCCTTTAACTTGGAACTTTAGGAAAATATTTAGGAATATAATGAAAAGAAATACTTGAGAATGGTCAAACCCATATGGAAGAATCATGGTAAAGACAAGATATGACCAGCTCTCTTAAACCTAGCAGTAAGTACCATAAATTGGTAATATGTAATTTGGCAGTATGTATCCCTGCCAAATCTTAGTAACATTCACATCTTTTGACCTAGTACATCTAATTCTAGGAGGCTGTTCTAGGGAATAATTATTGGTGTGGACTAACATTTGAATAAAAATAATAGAATTGCTTTAGAATAGTATGTATAATAGGAAAAAAGGGAAAAAATCTAAATATTAACTGAAGGTGAATAGTTCACTATACTTAAGTACATCCATATGATGAAATATTGTATAGCATCAAAAATAATGCTTCTGAAGAGATTTTAATGAGGTGTGGAAATATTAATGCTATTATATGAAAAAAAGATACAAAACTATATGGTATGATCTCAACTATAAAAATAAAGGATGTAAGCATTAAAAACTCTAAAATGTTAACAGTAGTTATTTCCAAGTAATAAGATTACAAATACAGTTCATTTTCTTTATACTTCAATGCACTTGATTTTTTTTCTGTAAGTCATGAATTATTTTAAGAAGTGGGAAACATTAAAATATACTTGTGAAAAAAAGAATCATAGAATTTGGTTAGAAAAAGAAAATTGTACAGAAATATATTAGCAATAGTAGACCAGAGACCTCAGTTCTAAATAATCTAAGCAAACCCACCAAATGCCATTTACTTTGGTAGAAATCCATCTTCAGGGGGCCATGTTTTCTTCATGTGTCAAATTAGGGGACAGGATCAAAGGAATGTTAATGACATTTTTATATTTAAGATTAAAAAAGACTCATCACAACCCTGCTAAAAAGAGTCCATATTTTCAGATAAGAACAAAACAGAAGTGTTACCCAATAATTTCTCTAGTCTTACTTTTTTTTTTCCTGCTTTGAAACAGAAACTAGACCATAGCAGAAATTCCCATGTTGTTTCAAGGGTATTAATAATTTTGGTATATAGGGCACAGGATCAATATAGATAAGCATATAGACATATAAAGTATGGCTGATTAGATACTCTGAAAGGCTCCATTACTTAGTACAACTAAATATCGATAAATTAGAAGCCTAACTCTCAAAGCATTCCCAGGACTGCAAGAAGCTAAGTCTTTAAGAGAATCTTTAAGTGCAAAAACAAAGCAATAAAGAAACAGAGAACACCTAACAAACAAACAAAACAATACAAAATAAAAACTAACAAAAACAATCAGAGAAAACCCCACCCTTGAAATAATCTCTCCCCCAAACAACTGAGAACTGAAATCAGAAAGGGAGCAATAAATGATTGGATCAGGAGACTTAGACTGAGGCTTTCTATAATATCAGATTGCTAACCTAAAATTTCTGGATTATCCAGGACCCTCTGTAGGGAAGTTTACATGATCTCACAATGATTATGCCTTAGTCTCATGGGAGAAAGAAACTCAAATCCTCTTTATAGGGAAGCAACCTCACTATAGTTGTTTGGGATTCCCACAGATAAAGTCCAATTAAATGAGTTCATAAAAATCAGCCAGGCAGCCAAGTGAGTGGAGGCCCAGCAGGGTCAGGGCATTGGCTACATTTAGGGAGATTGAGCAAATAAGTGAATGGACTGAGGAAAATGGAAATAAAATTTCTCACTTTTGGAGATGGACGTTACTAATATGAAAAGGAGAATACAGAGCATACCCTGTGGCATTGGATCGGAATTGCAGATATTGGTATGAACTCATGACTTCCAATATAGAGATAGATAGGTATAGAAATAAATATAAAAGTAAAAATGTGTGTATATAGACTTGTGTATATATGTACATGAATATATTTTGTTGCTCTGTCCACTTGAGAGTGCCTGAAAGATCTCTGTAATTAAGAGCACATGTAATACTGAGACCATCGTTTCTAAGTACCATTTTCCACTAAAAGGAACTAAAGTACCATTTTCCACTAAAAGGTTCCTTGAAGAAATGGCTGATACCAGGGTTGGGGCAAGGATAGTCTAAGATAAGCTTGGACGTCTTTTTTTTAATATTTTATTTATTTATTCATGAGAAGCAGAGAGACAGAGAGATAGAGACACGTACAGAGGGAGAAGCAGACTCCATGCAGGGAGCCCAACATGGGACTCAACCCCAGGTCTCCAGGATCATGCCCTGGGCTGAAGGTGGCACTAAACCGCTGAGCTACCCAGGCTGCCCAGCTTGGATGTCTTATACCAGAAAGTAAGGACATACTCAAAGAATGATGGGAATATATGAAAAGGACATAAAAAAACTATTTGAAAAGGCTCTTACTGACCAAATTTGGGACAATTTGAGCACTAGAATAATTCTAATGGCTTATATCACATTGAATAAAATAGGACTCCAGAGTCCTCACTGTATAAACAAATAGGTTACAGGGATAAGAGAAAGTTTTTTTTATGTGGAATGTCATTAAATGTAGAGGTAATATAATTAGAAAATATAGTAGCCATTATAATAATAATTAATTCAGTCAAGAAACATAAATATAGGCTAATATTTGACATCATGTGCCTCCTGATATATTGCCCTGAGGTAACAGCATACTTGTTTAAGAAGCTGAATCTTATCATGAAGAAGCATCATAAAAACTCAAATTGAGACACATTCTACAAAATCATTGACCTATATAATCTTAGAAAATGATAATATCCTGAAGGTCAAGAAAAGACTTAAGTACTCTTTGAGATTAAAGGACACTGAAGAAGCATAGGAACTAAGTGCATTGTGTTATTCCTGATTGTATTCTTTGCTATGAAGTACATAATTTGAACACTTAAAGAAACTCTTGGAATTCAGAGTGAAGGATTTAAAGAAATTCTTTGTGCTATTCTTGCAATTCTTCTCTAAGTTTGCATTTATTTCAAAATAGAGCATTTTAAAAATTATTGCACAATTTTAGAAATTCACCAAATAAGGAATGGGAGTCAGTAGAAACAAATAAAAAAAAGATTTAAATCTATAAAAATTTTAGGTATTTGAATTATAAGATTAAAAAAGTAAAATACTGTTAGACAATTTTTAAAGAAATGAAAAATGGAATTTAAGCACACAAGGGAGAAGAGACTTCTAAAAGCTATTATTCAGGTTAGAAAAAGAACTAAATTTAACTTGTAAAAGTGAAAGAAAAATGTTGATGTTAAGAATCCAACGTACAAGCCAAATAGAAGATAAAAAAATTGAAAAGAATATGGTGAATTGGAAGGAGCTAAAGAAATTATCAGAAGTGGCTCAAAGAGACAAAAAGGAGTGAAAGTAGAATTGAGAAGTTAGGAGACATCAAAAATGCAATGCAAAGGTCCACTATACATCTGATAGACTGTCCAGATGGTATACTGAAGAGAATGGAGGAGCATCAATATTTAAAAAAATAACTGATGTTTGAAACAGATGAAATGTAAAATTCCACAAGTAGGGCACCTAGGTGGTTCAGTCAGTTAAGTGTCTGCCTTTGGCTCAGGTAATGATCTCGGGGTCCTGGAATCAGCCCCTCATCAGGCTCCCTGCTCAATGAAGAGTCTGCTTCTCCCTTTCCATGTAGCCCTCTTCCCTCCCTCCCTGCTTGTGCCCTCTGCTCTCTTTCATACTCTCTCTTTCAAATAATAAATGAAATCTTTAAAAAAATTCCACAAGTAAAGGTAGCACTATCATATCCCAAGCAGAAAAATTTTAAAAGTCTGTACACAGACATATCATAGTAAAACTGCAGAACACCAAAGACAAAGAGAAGATCATATGGTAATTCTATTTTTAATTTTTTTTTGAGGAACCTCCATAGTGTTTTCCACTGCACCAGTGGCTGCCCCAGTTTGCATTCCTACTAACAGTGCATAACCATATGATCTAGTAATTGCACTACAGGTGGGTATTTACCCAAAGAACATGAAAACACTAAATTGAAAGAATATATGCCCCCCTATATTTATTGCAGTATTATTTACAACAGCCAAATTATGGAAGCAGCCCGTGTCCATTGATAGATGAATGGATAAAGAAGATGTGATATACACACACACACAGACAGCACCCCCCACACACACACACTGAATATTATTCAGCCATAAAAACGAATGAAATCTTGCCATTTGCAACAACATGGATGGGTCTACAGAGTATAATGCTAAGTGAAATAACTCAATCAGAGAAAAAGAAATACCATATGATTTCACTTACATGTGGAATTTAAGAAACAAAACAAAAGGAGCGCCTGAGTGGCTCAGTGGTTGAGCGTCTGCCTTTGGCTCAGGTCGTGATCCTGGGGTCCTGAGATTGAGTCACACATTGGGCTCACTGCAGGGAGCCTGCTTCTCCCTCTGCCTGTGTCTCTGCCTCTCCCTCTGTGTCTCTCATGAATAAATAAATTAAAAAAAAAGAAACAAAACAAAGAAAAAATGAAGAAGCAAACCAAAAACCAAACTCTTAACTAAGGAGAACAGATGGTTACTACAGGGGAGGTGAGTGGAGGGAGAATGGGTGAAGAAGGTAGAGGGGATTAAGGATGCACTTATTTTGATGAGCACTGAGTAATTTATAGAATTTTGGAATCATTACATGCCTTGAAACCAATAGAACAGTGTATGTTAACTACACTGTAATTATTAGTAAAAAAATAAATAAAATTTTTAAAAAGACAAAAAACCTAAAAACAGCCAAAAAGAAAAGATGAATCATCTAAAAAGAAATGATAGTTGAATAACTGTAGATTTCTCAATAGCAGTAGTGGAGGCCAGGAAAAAATGAAGAACATTTTTTACAATGTTGTCAATCTAGATTTTTGTAACCACCAAACCGTATTTTATTAATGAGCACAAAATAAAGATATTTTCAGTTGAAAACAGAGTTTATCTCTAGTAGTGTTGTGACTGACTTGTGCACTCCCAAAATTTTATATTGAAGCCCTAACCCCCAGTATTTTAGAATGTAACTGTATTTGGAGATAAGACCTTTGAAGAAGTAATTCAGTTAAAACAAAGCCATTAGGGTGAGCCCTCCTCCAAATTGCTTGGTATCTTTATAGGAGAAGAGATTAAAACATACAAAGAGGGACACCATGTTGTATGTGTGCACAGAAGTATAATCACATGGGATGAAATAATCAGAAAACGGTATTTGCAAACCAAGGAAAGACCTTAGGAGAAATCAACCCTGCCAGTTCTTTGATTTTGAACTGCCAGCCTCTAGAACTGAGACAAAATAAAATTCTGTTGTTTAAGCCACCCATTCTTGGATATTTTGTTATGGCACCTTTAGCAAACTAATATAAGTATGTCTTTCCATTTACCAAAAAAACTTCAAGAAAAACACTTTATACTTCAAGGAAGAGAAGACCTTATCAGAAAGGTTTGAGATGAAAGAAAGAATGGTGAGCAAAAAAATTGGTAAATATTTAAATACACATTGTATAAAATAATAGTAGAAATGGGTTCTGAACACCAGGATTCACAAACCATGACTTAAAAATCAGATTCTCCAGTTGCTTCTGTTTTCTTTCCTTGCCTATCTGGTCTACCTTTGCAGCAATGTAGACTGTTAAGGATATTTCTGAGTTGTTTTCTCTGAGTACTAAGGGGACTGCAGTAACTCTCAGCTAGTATAGTGTTGGTGGTGCTATTTAGCATGTCACTCAAGAGTCAGGACCATTCAGGAGGACCAGAGTCATGGCCTGACTCAGATGTTCCTTCCCAAGGGAAGAGTCCCTTTTCGTTTTCAACCTTGGAGGATTTGAGGTTGATTTTCTTGAGTGAATCCAGTTTTTCCATTATTCTCTTCAACAGTATGTCAATTTTAAACTTGATCAGCTCTATCTAAAGTTATAATGACATGAGCTGATAAACAAAAATAAGTGAGAAAATTTTCCTCTTTTCATTTTTTAAGGGAACATCAAATTATACCAGGCTTTTTACTCTTCCTCTCACCTCTCTTAAGTTTGACCTGTAGGTGAACAGGATTATTTCCACTGAACAAGCCCCAGTTGGGTGTAGACAGTGTGGTTCCTTTAAGTATATAAGGATCTTCATCTGTGTTTGAACTATATGTTCATCACTTACCGGTGTCAATGTTAAAATGTCTGGGAAGCCTGATGAGATCTCAGAGAGGAAAGGAAATTCTGAAATGTAATACCCTCTTCTTGGCTGCACATCATTTCATACTCTTTCCCTTAGTCTCTATCTTTAAAACAGTATCATAAGCAATTTTATATGGGGAGCCCCGGGGGGCTCGGCGGTTTAGCGCCGCCTTCAGCCCAGGGCGGGATCCTGGAGACCTGGGATAGAGTCCCGCTTTGGGCTCCCTGCATGGAGCCTGCTTCTCCCTCTGCCTGTGTCTCTGCCTGTGTCTGCCTCTCTTTCTGTGTGTCTCTCATGAATAAATAAATAAAATCTTTTTTAAAAAATAAGCAATTTTATATAATACCAGTGTCATTGCAATTCTTTGTTTACAACACTGTCCCTTAAATAGCTATGATGGAGCAAATGAAAGGAAAAGGAAATAAAAGGAAAGAATAGATTACACAGAATCCAATTGAGTTTGCCACTATCCTTGGGTTACATGGAATGTATTTCTCATAAATATATGGGGTAAGAAAGACAGAGATAATATTAAGCTATGAGGATAGGGTGTTTTGTTTTGTTTTCTTTACTGCCATTTACTATCTCCTATGCCAATTTATATATAGAGAATATTACTTACTAAAGTATATCTGCATTAGCCAATGTAAAAAACTACCAAAAATGTACTAGGATCACTAAAGGTTAAATATCCTACTATTCATACATTTCCGTGTTTTTTAAAAATTTTGTTCTTTGTTTCCAGCAAGACCAACTGGATGAAAATAAGATTACTGTGTTGTGATATTTGAGTAATGTTTTACTATTTTTGTACACTTGAGTCAATTCATTAAGGTGTGTCCACACTATACTATGAATAATACACAATGAATAATTTTAATTATTAAATGAGTCACAATTTCTGTGACAGTATATTTTAAAACAACTTCTTCATACATTTTTTTTTTGAAAGGAGTTTAAAAGATTCTAAAATCAGTTACAAAGTTCAGTTTGAGGCTGAGCTTTTAGTGTTTACTTCTAAGCACTAAAATCGCATAGTGTTGATGATAACAGATATTCTCCATATTTTATGAGCATTTTCCGGAATAAATGACTATATAGGGTCACTACATTCATATTGTAGAGGGTGCATAATCATAGGGATGGCCAGTAGAAAACTTACAGAGGGTTGTTTGCATGACACCAAAACAGTCATTCACTTCATTAAAAATGCAAGAGGTAAATTCAGTTTCTAAATCAGCTTGTTGAGTATTGAGTAGAATAAATATTCAGCTCATTGTTTTTTTAAATAGTTGTCATTATATATACCCAACTTATGCTTTAGTAAATAAATAGAAGACAAAGAACAAACTCTTCTATGATGGTCTCATCCTACAAGCCAGAAAAAAAATGTCACTGACCTTAGGGCTGCTGTGTACATAACTAATTATTAGGTTAAAGCACTGAGCATTGGACGAGGAATGGAATTACACTCAGAGGATACACTGTCCATGCATTTGAGTGTTTTTGTTTTGTTTTTAAGGAAAATCTCATTGTTTAATTGAGAAAGAATTAGCTTCCAGGAAACAGATTAGGAATTTATGTTTCCTTTAAATTTGGCCTTAGAATTTGCTGGATTATAGTCTGCAGATCCTCTGCCATGCACAGAATTCTTTTCTTTCTGTATAAAAAATAAAAAATGAAGATGTTAGCACCATATTTAATTTACACCAAAAATTTTTTAAGTGGATTTTGAGGGATCCCTGGGTGGCGCAGCGGTTTGGTGCCTGCCTTTGGCCCAGGGCGCGATCCTGGAGACCCGGGATCGAATCCCACGTTGGGCTCCCGGTGCATGGAGCCTGCTTCTCCCTCTGCCTGTGTCTCTGCCTCTCTCTCTCTCTCTGTATGACTATCATAAAATAAAATAAAAAAAAATTTAAAGTGGATTTTGATGGCCTCCATGATCTGTTGTTTATTTAACCAATCAAAAGATTGTTTACCTTTAGACAGTATGAGCAAGTTTGAAAAAATACTACCTCAGCTAGTTTTTAGATTACTTCACAGTCCTCTACATTAATTTTTACTGAAATTTTTGGTTGACTTGTTTTCCAGTATACTGATATAAGCTCTGAGGGAAAAGAACCCATAGTCTACTTTGTTTGAGTTCCTCAAAGAACAAGATACTTGACAAATACTTGGGTTTTGCTAGTAACAGCATCATGACATCTAAACGGTTACGGTATATTGTTGTCTTATGGCACAGTATCTTATAAAGGTTAAGAATAGCTGCTAGGTAGTAATGACTGTAGTAAGTTATCCAACATTACTCTGATCCTCACAATGTGCCTGATTTACAGGCAATCAATGGCCCAGGGACTGATATCACCTAACTCTCTGGGAAAAGGACATTCACTTCCAACTCAGTTGAGAATAACTAAGTCTAAAAGACAAATGGTGGATAACATGCAAAACTTGATCTTCCAAGCCAAATAATTGTGATATTCTAGAACATACTAAAAGCATGTAGATATTATGTTCATAATTCCACATATTAGATTTTATATTTTACTTTGAAGTATGAGTACCATTATGAAACAATTTATTTATATACATCTATATACATTTATTATTTATATACAGATAAGTAGTATTCATTTAAAATTGCCATCTTAGAATTGTTGCAGCAGTTCTACTGCTGCCCAAAAAATCTTTGTTATTCTTTTAGAGCCAATTTGAGTCACAGAAGAAAACAATCACTCCTATAGTAACTTTATAATCACATCTTGATTTTAACCAAATGGTATCTAGCTGGATCACATTATTGCTCATGGTTTCCTCCAAATGACATTTGAATATTTACAAAGTTCAAATTAACTCTCAAAAGAAAAACTTTATGACCACTGAGGAAAGTATAACAGAAAAAGGAGAAGAAAATGAAAACCTCTGAGGGCATATCCAAAATAATTCCTTAAGTGCCAAGTGCAAAGAGAATGTTAATGATATCCATTTGTCTTAACAAGACTACAACTTTGAAGGGTACAGCATGTGTTTCAATTTTTTTAATTAAGTAATATCTTTATATTTTAAGTGATATCTTCTCTCTTTGGGAACGATGTGTGTGGTATAGATAATAGTGTCATCTACTATGACACTAGTTGGTAGGATCTAAGAAAACGAATTTTATTAGAAGGCATCTCTTGTGTTAGAACATACAGAAAATGATGTTGTAACATTTTTCTTCAAAGGTTGTCCTGCTGTAAAAGAGGAGAGGTAGCAACCATTTTTTCACCAAGAGTTTGGGGGGAAGCGATGGCAGCTATTACAGACCTAGAGGTCCCCACCAGTGTTTGTGTATCACTTTTAGGGAGAATCTATATTATTTCTGGTAGTGATATGGCAAAAATTTTCGGTGAGACCTTTCCTGAAAACTTTTTTTTTTAATTTGTTAAAACACTTGAGCATTTACTTTGTACCACTGGATTTGCAAAAAAGAATCAGATTGAGTCCTCCCTCTCTGATCAATTAAAAAAATGCCCCATTCATATCAGGAGAAGGAAGTGTTCATTTAAAAATGAGCCACATCTCCTCCTTACAAATTACAAAACCAAAATGTTGAGGACATATTAGTCAATGGATCTCTCAATCAGAAAAGTAAAGATGGAGGATGGAATAAATAATTAAATGAAGTTAGAAAAAAAATAATGCCTTGAAATCAAACTCCTAAGTAGAAAAGTGTAACGTGTTTAAGAGGAAAGGCAGGTCATGTAAACATTTTGTCCTGCAATTACACAAAGGGAAAACTTATGATCTGAATAACATTTATT
The DNA here is from genome assembly GCF_905146905.1 of Nyctereutes procyonoides. Lineage (NCBI taxonomy): Eukaryota > Metazoa > Chordata > Mammalia > Carnivora > Canidae > Nyctereutes > Nyctereutes procyonoides. Next base: position 10,800,090 of record NW_026575145.1, read on the forward strand.
CGCAAGTACATGTGTTCTGGCTGAGAAAATGACTTGAGTGGCTGTGATGATGATTAGCTAGTGGGAGATGGGGCCCAAGGACTTCCATCCAGCCGGGAGGCAAGAAGAGATGACTAGTACTTTTCACACAGGGCTCTCAAAGCTAGAGGATCAACTCCCATAGGGTGGCAGGTGTGGCAACACAGTCAGGGGAGCCTACATGAGGTGCAAATCCTGAATGAAACTTGGTTCCTCCTGAAGCCAAGCATCTGCTTGACCCCCTGGTGCCTGGCGAGTGACTCAGAAATTTCCAAGAGCCTAGGCTTGAATCAGCCTCACCCTGGGGGTGAGGGCCTCCTGGAGCTTGGTTTAGCCAGATTGGTGAGATGAAAATTCACTCACCGTGTCCTGACCCCATGTTGCACAGGCCCTTTGCATTTGAGTTTTGTTTTGTTTTTTTTTTTTTTTCATCAACAGGCGATGACTTGTTCTTAAGGAACTGCTAATTATTTAATTTCAGTGATGCCTAAAATATGGACTATACAAAATCAAATGCGATTCTGTGTAACAACAGAGAGAAGTCTGAGAAGCGACTGTGTAGCTATGAGCCTTGGGAAGATATTTGACATCAGTTAGGGCTTGCTCACCAAAATTACTCAGGTCAAAATTGCTCAGAACATATAAAGGTTGAGATCAGTTTGGGGCAAGGAGTGGTCAGAATGTCTTATATGTTCTCATATGCCATGTACACATAAGGGGGCCCCCAACACTTGTTTGGGACCTGCCTACAATTGTTTCATGGGCTCACTGCGCGTTCCTTTCTTCCTATGCTGCGTGATTGGTGGTCTGCTGTACACTGTGCAGATGTTCTCCTGTGCTATTTCATGATTATTTTTCAAGTGGCCTCTTAGTCAAGGGATGGCAGGTCAGCACATGGAAACATCTGCTCTTACCATTTTTCTAAGCAAACAGCAGATGGCATTGCTGCTGTCCTTTTGATCTGGAGCAGAAATTCCCATGGCTGAGGTGTTGGTTTACATTGATGCTGCCTGGCAAGGGGCTGCCTGAGGGTCTGCCTCCCCCAACAGTAGCACTGCTTACAGATGTTTTCTCTGCAACTCACATTTTTAGTTTGTTTTTTCCTGTGACTCTACTTCTGCAGGATGTCTTGAACTTTGATTCTTCCTCCTGTGACTATTGCTTGATCACTTCCCTGCTATCAACCATGGTCCCCAGATTTCCTCTCATTTGTCACCTGTTGTGGTTTCTATTATTGTTGCCAAAAAGGAGACAGTAAAGCTGTCACCTCAGGATTTGGACACTGGATATGTATGTGCCACACACTAAACAAGGTTATCTAGAAAATATTTGGACCACCACTTTTTCTAGGTGCTTTCTTAGCCAAATAAAACCATCTTAAAATTACATTTTTAACGGTTGGATTTGTAGAACTGTTATGTATGTGTTAAGTTTGTAATCATTGAACAACTGTTATCTTTTTAAACAGTGGAAATATACAAAAGACATTTCTTTGACTTTGTTTTCTAGGTGGAATGTTAGTGTGTTGAAAGAAAAAAATTATTTCTTACTTTTTTCCTTGATTTATATTGGATTTCTAATGTATATTTCATTGTAATATAGCCTTTAGTCATCTGCTGTGCTTCCTTATTCTCTAGCATCTTTCTTTGGTAGGTGATTTTTCTTTGATGTCATTAGTCAAGTTCTTTATGTATGTCTTGACTTCTGCCTAGTTTTGTATATCCTGTCAGGAGTTCCAGGAAGCTTCAATTTCCTCATCTGTAAAATGGGATGATTATTTTCCTTATAGGATTGTTGAGGATTAAATGAGATAATATGTGCCTCAAAAGTGCTTTTAAAATAGCAATCGTCATCTTCGTCATCAGTCAAGGAGTCAGCTTAATCATTTCCTTGCTGAAATGTTGGGTACTATTACTAGTTTTTCTTTCTCACTGTAGGTCCAAGTTTGATTGCCTTTTATTATACTACTTGGTTTCTTGTTTTATGTATTCAGACTCTGTATTAGTTTTTTATATCCTTAGATAACTATACTCATATAATTCTTGAACTTTGTTCATTTTTCAACTTTTTATAAATACTATAGTTTATTGGCTCAAAAATCCCAAGGTTCACACTTATAACTTTAACATGGTATAGTAATGATCACATTTAAAGATTTATTCTTATCTTTGCCTTTGGTTATTGGCAAAATAAACAAAGGCCAAATTGTTATAAACTCTCACAGAGTGACTGAAATATGTCTGCTGTAGAGAGTCCCAGGCCTTTCCATATATTTCCAATCTGCTCACTTTCTTGTCAGAGTTCCATACCATCTGATCTGCAGAGCCTATAATGATACAAAAAGGCAGGTGTGCCTGCACTGCTGCTCTGCATTGTTTCTGTGTATCACATGGCCAGGCTACGGTACCTCCATTGAATTTAAATTTTATGAAACTACTGATGTCTGTTAATATTTTCACAAAATTAGACTTCAAAATGGCCCAATTTTTTAGGGTATGTAATTTTTCATAGCAAGGTATTTGGAGGCTCAGGAAATATAAGCTTTCAGGATATTCAGCAGCTGCCTAAAGTGATTAGAAAAAAAGAAGTAATACATGTGCCTCCTGTCGTCGTTGTTGTTGTTTTTTTTCTGGCACCAGAGTTTAGAACTTTTAATTTGTCCCAAAGTGGCTGAAGTAAAACTCATGATAAAACAATTCTGCCTTCCTTTACACTCCTCAGTGCAAAATAAAAACAAAACTATTTGTAGGGGAAAAATTTTTTCTACATGGGAAAAAACAATATAAATTCAAAACTTACAGATAAGTATTAGCTCTATCATCCATCTCTTTTAAAAGTTTATATGAATATACAGTCAAAACCAACAGTGTATCTTCCTTGAAATGTTATCTCTACAAATTTCCAAGTAGACCACAGGATTGTATACTGTCTTGGAATGTACTCAGAAGGCTCTGTCATTGATTAGGTAACAGAGTAAAAACCCCAGAGTCCTTTTCTTTCAAACGGACAAGGAAAAGACAGAGGGATGGAAAAAACTATTCAAACTTTGCCTTCTTTCCATGTGCCTTCTGTTTTTTAAGACGTGTTCTCAAATGGAGATGAGTTGTCAAAATGAAGGTCTTGGTACATGCCACTCTTTCAGAATTATATTACCAAATAAAAAGGGAGGAGTAGAGGGGATATTTAAGAGAAAGTGTGACTCATTTTTCTAACAAGAAAAGGCAGTCACCAACTTTGTGTGGAAACAATGCAGGAGCACGTCTGTTAACATCTAAGTCATTCTAGAAGTTGGGATTACCAAGAGTCAGTAAACTTTAAATACCGGTGATTAGTTTACGTAACACTGGAAAAACAAATCTCCTTCTATCTTTCAGACAAATATTTCTGGTGAGCCCATCCCAGTTTCCTTTTATTTCACTTCCACTCAACTCTTTTGGAGTTTGTCAAGTCCTCTCATTGAAATGTTACTCTTTTTTTAACCCTCATATGTAGCCTTAGGTATAAAGCCGTCCCAAACAGAGCCTTACCCATTCTTAGCTAACTTTTTTTTTCTTAATTTAGCACCATATTTTACTTCGTCTTTGCAAATTTGGACTTGAAAATTTGATTTGCCATCCTTCCTTCTTCTGCCCTAGTTAGGCTCTCGATCTTCATTTTTTATTTTTTATTTTTTATTTTATACATTTATTTTTTATTGGTGTTCAATTCGCCAAGATATAGAATAACACCCAGTGCTCATCCCATCAAGTGCCCCCCTCAGTGCCCGTCACCCAGTCACCCCATCCCCCCGCCCACCTCCCCTTCCACCACCCCTAGTTCGTTTCCCAAAGTTAGGAGTCTTTATGTTCTGTCTCCCTTTCTGATATTTCCTACTCATTTTTTCTCCTTTCCCCTTTATTCCCTTTCACTATTTTTATATTCCCCAAATGAATGAGACCATAAAATGTTTGTCCTTCTCCGATTGACTTACTTCACTCAGCATAATACCCTCCAGTTCCATCCACGTTGAAGCAAATGGTGGGTATTTGTCGTTTCTAATGGCTGAGTAATATTCCATTGTATACATAAACCACATCTTCTTTATCCATTCATCTTTCGATGGGCACCGAGGCTCCTTCCACAGTTTGGCTATTGTGGACATGGCTGCTAGAAACATCGGGGTGCAGGTGTCCCAGCGTTTCATTGCATCTGTATCTTTGGGGTAAATCCCCAGCAGTGCAATTGCTGGGTCGTAGGGCAGATCTATTTTTAACTCTCTAAGGAACCTCCACACAGATTCCCAAAGTGGCTGCACCAGTTCACATTCCTACCAACAGTGTAAGAGTGTTCCCTTTTCTCCGCATCCTCTCCAACATTTGTTGTTTCCTGCCTTGTTAATTTTCCCCATTCTCACTGGTGTGAGGTGGTATCTCATTGTGGTTTTGATTTGTATTTCCCTGATGGCAAGTGTCGATCTTCATTTTTTAAATGGGTTCTCTTGCCCTATTTCCTTTTCCTCCTTCCCTGTGAGCTCTCAGTTTATTCCTCCAGTTTTTTTATTCTTTGATCTTTAAAACTTACCTTACAATCCAATCAGATCTGTTTAACTATATAATTTATCGTACTTTAATTCTCCTAGTGAAAACCTTTTTTCTTATTGATTATGTGATATTTTCTCAATCCGTAAATTCATCACTTTTCAGCTTTAGGAGATGAACTCCAAAATTGGCCCTGTCATCTCTCCTGAACCCAAATCTGTCTTCCTCATTCCCTGCTGTATGTCCATACATCAGTATCCCTCAACCCTATCAACTCATCATGTCCCTGTGTTTGGTAATGGAACCACTCAGTCATCCTACCCTACAAATTGGATGTTTTCTTTACCTTATGCCTCCTCCCTTGTCCCACATTCAATGGTCACCACATCCCATTATGTTGGCCTCAGAATATTTCTTATATCGATTTGCTTGGTTCCATGTTCATGTCACTGCACTTACCACTCCTCCTGTCCTCCATGTTTCCTGACTTATAACCCATCTCCCTACTATTACCATCGCCCCCACTGCATGTACAACCCTCAGCTTCCCTGCCTCCTGCCACATCCAACCCATTTTACACATGATTGCCAGATTTTTCTTCTTAAAATGTGGCTCTGGTGATTGTTTATTTATGTCCCAAATCTTTCAATGCCTTTCTACAGTCTACAGAATAAATCTGACTCCTTTTTGGATGGTTAAGATATTCTTCATGTTAGCCCCATTTATTCTCCCATCCTCTCCTCCATGCCTTCCAGACTCATATTACTCTAGGCATTTTTGGATTTCTCTGAACTTGCTCTGTCCTTGAGTTCTTTCTGTTTCATTTTTCTCATGTTCCTTTTTTCAGGCTCTTTAAAACTTCCTCCCCAATTTCTGTCTGCCAAGAATCAGGTTATTCTTCAAGATCTATTCAAATTCCACTTCTCCATAAAGTCATCCTTGATTCTGCTGTGTTGCCTCCCATGCCTGCTGGCCAGTCTTCACTTTACTTGTTCCTTTTTTCTAGTTTGTCAGCCATTACCTACCCTTATAGCTTATTGTGTTTCTTTCTTTTTGGTGGGGGTTGAATTTAAGATCAGTAAAGGATCTGTGGGGATCCTTCCATGAGGACCACTGCCTTAATTATTCTTGTGTTCTCCATGGTGCCCCAAAATAATGCCTTACACATGTTTGGTACTTGATAAATATGTGTACACATATTACATAAACATATAATTAAAAATTAATCTACAATGTCCCATATTAATCTCCAATATCAACAAACAAATATTTGTTTCCTGTTCAATTTTTTAAAAAGATTTTATGTTTTTATTTGAGAGAGAGAGAGGGCATGAGTCAGGGGAGGCATAGAAGGAGAGAGAGAAGCAGACTCCCCACTGAGCAGGGAGCCTGACGCAGGGCTCAATCCCAGGACCCTGGGATCATGACCTGAGCCAAAGGCAGATGCCTAACTGACTGAGCCACTGAGATACCCCGATTTTTTCCTTTTTTAAACAAAATGTTCATAGCCCGTGTTTCTTTACTTTGCAATACATCGAGACTCAGGACCTCCTTTTCTTAACTGGGACTTGTACTTTGAGGAAGAAAGTGGGAAAGAATCCCTCAAAAGTGTTTGTATTGTCACTTCTGGATTAATGGAGAATGCTGAAAGAACTGGGAAGTTTCATTTTAGTTCGCCTTGCTAGTGAGCTTACATATTTACCTGAAGCTTAAAAATCTTGAAGAACTTTATTTACTTATATATTTATCTCTTCTTTAAGATGTCTTTGAGTAACTATGGGCAGGGACTCATTGAATATATTCAATGTGTGAATGTCAAAAGTACAAATGAATATATAAATACAGACCATAAATGTAAAGAAGCTGGAAATCTTAACATAATTTCTTCTAAATCTCTTCAAAGAGTGATATATTAGCAATATGTCTAACCTATTCTTTTTTTAAGATTATTTATTTATTTATTCAGAGAGACACAGAGAGAGAGAGAGAGAGAGGCAGAGACACAGGCAGAGGGAGAAGCAGGCTCCATGCAGGGAGCCTGATGTGGGACTGGATCCCAGGACTCCAGGATCAGGCCCTGGGCGGAAGGTGGCGCTAAACCGCTAAGCCATCCAGGCTGCCCTGCCTAACCCATTCTAATGCATTACCTTTACTTTTAGTTCAATACAGGGATACCTACATGGAAATATTAGGTTGAAAAAAAAAAGGAAATATTAGGTTGAGCCATATGAATCTGATGATGTTTTTAACAAAACAGCAATTTCACATGGCTCAATCTACGTGGCATGGAGTGGCATCTGTCTTGAATCTCTAGAACTTCATGTTAGTGCTTAGGATCTATGTACATCTGGTTCTTTCTTTATGCTAAACTGATTTGTTATTTTACTTTGACTCAGCCTGTGAAGATAGAGTGCTAATTAGTAATGGTGCAGTAATGCTTTAGTCATTACTAGTAATTGTTGGCTTAATTCCCTGATATTACTGGTTCATATTAATGTGTAATTAGTTGGATTTATTATACTAGTAATTGAATATAAAATTAATTGGGTATGTCCTTTACTTTGAAGTTGACCTAAAGGTATTTACATGCCATGTCATGATCTTGACTCAGTAACTCTTATGCTTGTTAGTAAATTATGCTCTTAGGCTCATCCTTTTATTCATGATTCCATCAGCAAATGGTTCTTGAGCACTTGCTCTGTTCATGCCATCTTGAACAACATAGGGCTTCTTACCTCAAGGAGAGAAAATGTGAAGTGTTTGATATATGATCTTTGCGCAACTGACAGTCACTGTGATAATCATTATTATGATGATGGTTACAATCCTACTGATAGTTAGCTATATTTTCAGAATTTTTCTTCAAAGTAAAAAAAAATCATTGATACATTTTTTAAAATCCTTCTGAGATTTTCATGACTAAGAACAGTGATAAACCAAGGGAAATGGCTTCATTAAGTAAATGCTCAATTGTATGACTTTATAGGAATTTAGGTGGATCTTTGCTCAAGGTAATCAGAGACAATGGAATCCAGAACCTTGCCTGCCCACCGCACCCCCCGCCCCTCCGCCAGCTGCTGATTTTCCTCTGTCCTGAGGAAACACCTGAGAAGCATTTCACCAGTGAGAACATGACTTAAAACTTGTACCCCCCGGGGATCCCTGGGTGGCTCAGCGGTTTGGCGCCTGCCTTTGGCTCAGGGGTGCGGTCCTGGAGTCCCAGGATCGAGACCCGCGTCGAGCTCCCTGCATGGAGCCTGCTTCTCCCTCTGCCTGTGTCTCTGCCTCTCTGTCTATCATGAATAAATAAATAAAATCTTTAAATTAAAAAAAAAAACTTGCACCACCCAAACCCTCCTGCTTGCATCTGCCTCTGTAGCCTGCTTGGGATGGAAGAATCAAAGTATAAAAGTATGTGTCTAGGGCTTCCCTGGTCCCTACTACTTAGTTCAATTGATGATAATTAAAACAAGAGTGTGATTTTAGGCCCCCAAGTGTCAAGCAGATGAACAGTGGGGTACAGCCTCATAAGGGCCTTCTACAGCCCACAGTGGGAACTAGATTATATTATAAGATAGTAAGAGCTGAACACAACTATTCCCATCCTGAAAAAGCAGCTCAGCACAGAAGCTCGATTAGCAAGGGCCTAGAACATCAAGTTTGGGCATCAAAGACCGCATTTATTTCTAATTAATTTGCCTGTTTTGCACACAAGAATCATATTGCCTAAACTTTAATTGGAACCGTTATGAAAATTATTCAGTAAAGAGCTGAAATTTCAGATTTACTCTTATTTTCCACACCAGTTTTTTCTGAAACCATCCTTTGACTTTTATGTCTCTGCAACTTCATAATTAAAAAAAAAAAAACCCAAGTCCAAATGAACTCTAAAGAGCTTTGTTCTCATTAAACTTCTTAATTCTGCTTTATTGAGAAGACTTGACCCCTTGGCTGCATTATCTTGGGATTGGGTTGTATTTCACTGTATTTCCTTTGATAGATGTACAGTAAAATGCCAGACCCTAAAATAAAATCCCTTGCTGGGTTTCTTCTCCCTGGGAAAGAATACACTTTATGGCCAGATGGGATGGCATCATGTCTCACTGTTGGGGTAGCACAGAAAAGACAACATCGCTGAACACTTTCCATTCTCCTACAGCGGAGGCTTCTTAGTTTTGTCAGGTGCTGTGACTTGGAGCCAACACGGGACTGCAGCTCAGGAGACAAAACAGTTGGAAAACTTGGGGAAAGGCTCTAAGGGTCAGTGAAATTTACTGTGGGCAGCTGGGGCTTCAAAGCCACTCTCTGTGCAGAAGCCTATTAAGAAGTAGTAGGTTACCTTCCCGCCGTTTCCCCCAGCATGATGGATGGTGCTCTGAAAAGAGAAAAGACTTCCTGTTCCATGGAGGTGGTTTTCCTCAAGGCCGCCTCACCGTGTTTCTCAGACGCTCTCTGTTCCGTTTCTAACCATTGAATTCACTGCTCCACTACATTTAATAATAACCTGGGTTCGTCAGGAATGACTGACTGTGTCTCACCAGTGATTGCTTGTCAATCAGCAGGACCTCCCACCTCAGACACAGCCCTTAGCTGTGCTTCAGGGCTAGAGAAGGGCTGTGAGGGAAGAGAATCAGGTTGCATATGGACGAAGAGCAGAAGAAGTGGCTTCAAAGTTTGCTTGACCTTTTTTGCCTTCAGAAACATTTTCACTTTACCTCATGTTAAGAAATTATTCCTGGGATCCCTGGGTGGCGCAGCGGTTTGGCGCCTGCCTTTGGCCCAGGGCGCGATCCTGGAGACCCGGGATCGAATCCCACGTCGGGCTCCCGGTGCATGGAGCCTGCTTCTCCCTCTGCCTGTGTCTCTGCCTCTCTCTCTCTCTCTGTGACTATCATAAATAAATAAAAAAATTAAAAAAAAAGAAAGAAATTATTCCTCCCTGGCCTTCTCTCAGGCCCTGGTGCTTGCCAAGCTCCCTCCTGCTACAGAGCTTTTCTATACACTCTTCCCTCAGCTGTGAATGCTCTTCCCTCCTTAATTTGTCTTAGCTGCTTACACATTTTTGGAGAAGTTCCTTAGCTTTCTAGCTTGGGTCAAAGCTGCCAACTCAGAGTGCTCATAGGACAATGTCCCTTCCTTGATAGCACTTGTTTGAGTGACCATTTGATAGATGTCTTTCTCATGCTTGACATAATTAAGGACTATGCCACACACATACTCACATAACATAAACACATAACATATACACTATGGTGCAAATGCCTGTCCTCCCCATTCCAACTGCAAGCTGGGCAGAGGCAATGGCTGTCCGTCCTCATCATTATATTTCCAATGTCCATCACCCAATGCATATTTGTTGCTGCTGGATACAGTAGATACTTAATTTCTATGTCATTAGGAAAGCAGAAACTTGTTACTATATCCTTTTCAAAGGCATAAATAGACACTCATAGTATGAGATACCTTTTTAGAGGAAGGATAGTTGCCTGCTTAGTAATAAGCACGGCAACTCTCCCTTTGTGTGTAGGAGAGGTTGTTTATAATAATAGATATTTTTTTTCAGTTGCTATCAGTAACTATCAATTTTTTCATTTTATTTATTTATTTTAATATTTTGTTTAAATGTAATTTGCCCACATATAGTATAAAACCCAGTGCTCATTCCATCGAGTGCTCTCCTTAATGCCTGTCACCCAGTTACCTCATCCCCTACCTTCCTCCCCTTCTGGAACCCTTTGTTTGTTTCCCAGAGTTGGAGTCTCTCATGGTTTGTCTAACTCCCTAATTTTTCCCCACTCAGGTTCCCTCCTTTCCCTTATAGTCCCTTTCACTATATTTAATGGATATTTAAAATCTCAGCATTTTCAGACCAAATGAGTATATATATTTCAAATAAAATTCCTATTAGTCTTATCAAACAGAGTTTACAAGGTGCCAGTGGGTGTTTAGGACAGTTGTTTGGTGTTGAGTAGAGATGACATAGATAAGATCCCTGCCCTCCTGACATCATCTGAGGGAACATCAGATAAAAACAAAGAAAATGTTCACTTGCGGAAATGTGGGAGAATCACAAAGGAGACAAAAGTCTAGTTCTCTTCGTTTCAGAGAAAGGTTAGTTAGATCATGAAGGACAAAAATGTAACTGACCCTCAAGTGAGTGGTGATATACATAGATCTACAGCCTACAAATTTTGTGATTTGTATGGATTTCAAGAATTCATGCACAGGTCAGGGCAGATGATAATAGTTAGTGTAAATGTTGGAGGAGCAAAACGCTAAGGAGTGTGCATAGAGTGTGTAGAAAAGAAGAGAAGCAGTAACGTTTCCTATAAGGAAAGCAAGGAATTGAAAAGATCTTGATACTGATCTATTGATCAATTGAGACATTAGGTCAGGCTCTGCTGAATCCACTCCAGGACATAAAAGGGCTCATTCTAGTTAAGCAGAAAAAAAACCTCTTAAATAATTTCTTTAATCAACTCAGATATTTCCTCTAATTTGCCTTCACAGTGCTTAGAGGTCCATTCTCTGTGGTGGAAATAGTGAGAAGTTGTCAGAATGTCTGCAAAGTCATAGATCACTGTGTTGATGGGCAACCTCTTCCCCCCCCCCTTTTTTTTTTTTGGCCACTTCCTTGACATGTTTCTTTGCAGTAGTAGATGAAGCAGAAGGGCAGAGGGAGGAGAAGCCACCTTGAGAACAGAGATTTGACTGTTCCTCATGACTGTGACATCTCTGAACCATCCATTTTCTTACGTTCTATGTATTTCTATCCCAAGGCAAAAGTGTATTTACAAATGTTTTCAGATGGTTAGGGCTTTCTTATGATTGTGATTTCTTTTTATTTTTAAATATCATCTGAAAATATATTTTCGCTTATTAAAATATAATATTTTCATAAGAATATGAAAATTATTTGTCATTATTTGATAAGATTCTGTCAGAATGACAGTTGGGGAATAAACCCAGAAGGAAACTATTTCTGGTCTAGTGCACTCCAGGAAATATTAGACTTGATCCAGAATATTCTACTTTTATTTCTGATAGGGATAGTTCTTATTTGGAAAGTATGTCTATATATAGTTTGTGAGTATTTATATACCCAAACCAAAATGAGATTAAATACTGGAATGTTAGAGGTTATAAAATATTCTGTAAATATCACTACTTCATGTTCTTTGTCTTTTGTTAAAAATTGAGAAATTTAAATGCCTATTGACAATCCTTAAAAATAATAGAAATCTGAATTTTAAACTATCAAAAATCATAATAAAGATACACTGATCTAGTTGAGAGGAAATTTATTTTTAAAAAGAATGTAGCTTGGGACACCTGGGTGGCTCAGTTGGCTAAGTGCCTTCCTTCAGCTTAGGTCATGATCTCAGGGTCCTGGGATGGAGCTCTGCATTGAGCTCCCTGCTCAGTGGGGAGTCTGTTTTTCCCTCTCCTCTCCTCCTGCTCATTCTCTTTCTTTTGCTCACTCTCGCTCTCAAATAAAAAAAGAGAACATAGCTTAAATTTTAAAGTTAGTGGAGCGGAAAAGATGAACACTAACTGTAGAATTGTGAATTTATGATGTTTATGTGGAAAGTTGTGGTGATTGTGATATGAAAGATGATGTCCTTTGGTTAAAGCATAATTCTGTTCCATAGGACAGGATCAAAAGGGAGCATTTACAGTTTACCTTCAGTGTGATCAATTCTGGGAGTTCCAGAAGGGAAGCAAAGCTAACAAATATTTGCAAAAAGAATGAAATCAGTGTACCTGCTAGCATTGATCCATATCCTTTGAAAGTAACCACAAACATTTAAAATTGAATGTGGAATAGATAATTGGAAGACGAAGTCAGAGCCCAACCAGGATTATTCATTCCTCTAAGTAACTTAGAAAAGCCTTTTCTCAAGTTACGGAAACATCCACATGGATAGAAAAAACAAACTAAACTAATAAGACAAATAAGAACTAAACTGGGGCAGCCCTGGCAGCCCAGAGGTTTAGCGCCATCTTCAGCCCGGGTTGTGATCCTGGAGACCCGGGATTGAGTCCCACGTCAGGCTCCCTGCATGGAGCCTGCTTCTCCCTCTACCTGTGTCTCTGCCTCTCTGTGTGTCTGTCATGAATAAGTAAATAAAACCTTAAAAAAAAAAAACAGAACTAAGCTGATGAGACAAGTATAAGAAAATCATTACCCTTCCTATCACAAGCAAATTTATAATTCTGATATAATAAAGCTTTAATAGATATGCTCATGTTTAATATTCATCTTGAAATGTGTAATTAAATTATACTTGTGGGTGAGCACCCTGAGTGGGATTATGTGATTATACTGCAGGCACTGATTCTACTTTTATTTATATTCCCTTTTTCTTAATACCTAAGTGTATTGTTTGAGTGTTGACAAGGTACCAATAATATTACTTTGTCCTTTTACTGCACCTCTCACGAGAGGATCTTTAAGAGCTTAACTCACATTAGTGTGTTATTCCCAGGATTATTCTTCCTGTTTTATAACTGAGGAAACTGCTTCCCATGGATGTAAGTAACTTGTTCAAAGCCTGCAAACCAAGTCTCTAATGTGGCTACAAAGCCACTCCTGATTCCAGGGCTTGACTGTTCCACCCTCAAGATTAACACTTGAAAGAGGCATTCTGTGATGGCTCTCTCCCAGAGAATGGTTATGTGGACCCCATTAAATTAAGAATTTGTGAACATGCATGAGGGATCCACTTTGTAGACTCCATACAGAAAGGGTTTGCTGAGCAAATGAAGTAATACAAATATAGAGAACTTGCTACATGGAAAGGTTGCCAAGCATTTCATCTGCATTGGCATATACCCAATATGCTGATTATAAACAAGCTATTGATTCACAAATTATGGTGCATATACTTAGAAACATTTTATTGGTATTTGGTTTGAGTCCATGATAATTAGTATTTATGAGAAAGCAATAAAACTATATTCGTTTAAAAATATATTTACCCATTTTGGTTTTTCATGGATTTAGACTAGGAAATCATATATGTGTGTAAGAAGCCCTGAGAAATGAAAGCACTAAGTAGCTTTTGCAAATATAGCGAAAGTGAAATTTCAAAAAGAGGCTTCAAGGGAGAGATGGAGAAGAATATCGTGGAACTTTGAATGCAAGAATTCTGAAACCTACTAAACAGGAGAAGCCATTATTCACCAAGCCTTTTGAGTGTCCCTCCACTTTAGTTAGTTAGCCACTTTCTTCACAGACAGAATACAATAATGTTCCATCTGTTGCCTCTTTGGGTTGCAGCCTGTAACAAGGGATCACCAGGGGCTCTTGGCACTCTTTGAGTGGGCTTGTGAAGTTGGAACAAGCCTGGCTTGGCTTGCAATGAGGGTAGATACACTTCTCTGCATCTTTGGCAGCTCATTTTGCAGGCAGGGTTAAAGGCTTTAGCAGTCTCATTTTCCATTAACTAAGAGTCAAAGCATGCCTTCTACCAACAGGATGCAGAATACAGGTAGAATGGCCTGTGTGATCTTACACAATGATTCAGCTGTCTATTTTTATCACAACCCCATGCGTGGTCTTCTATATCCCTGTACTGAAGGAAGATGGAGCTACTATGGTTCCTGCATGAATAATCTATTATTTTAAGATGTAAATTTTCCCATTACTCTGTCAGCCACAAATACCTTCTTCACTAGCATACTGTTTAGAATCACCATAATCTGGGGAAGCCCATTTAATACCCTCTGTTCACATGATTTAAGCAGCATTTTCATGACTTTGGGGAATGAAACAGGAAAAGGGGGGAAATTTTTAAAATAGAATAAGCTTAATGGCTTTTTCACTTCTAGTTTCTTTAACCACTTTAATATAGTATGAGGGGATATGTACTAACCTTTGATGGAAAGGGGGGCCTATTTTGTAACCAAAAGAAAGTGGAAAATATTTCTGGAACATTTTGACTTTCTTTTAACCTCTTAAATAACTCAAAAAAAAGTATGGAATAATAAAATAAAAACTTGAAGGCTGCCAACTCAGATCTCACAATAATTTTTCTGCCAGAAACTAAAATTACTGCTATTCGTATTAATAGTTCTGCCCCACTACCAAAAATAAAATTTCTGGCTCAGTCAAAACAACATATTTACTACCTCCACCCCAAATTCTAGAATCAAGGAAAGTAGTAAAACGATAAATTATTACAGGCGAATTTGATTGTATTTGGTATGTTTAACTCCTAAAATACACTGTTATCCTTAGAAGCAAGAGAGGCTGAATGGTACATATCAGAGTGTTATCTTCATCAAGCTGGGGAATAATTTCTAGATTCTTTTCCAGATAAAACACTATTACTACTTTTTAAAATTATTTTCCAGATATTTCAGCTAGTGATTTAAATTTGATGCTATTTGTTGTTTTAAAAACATTATGCTAGGGAATAGCATGGAGTCTAATAGAAACAAATATATTGACACATATATCACATCTATAATAAACAATTTATATGTGAGAAAAGTAATTTTGCTAACAGGTTAGAGAAAGGATGAGTGGAAGAAGAGAGGTGAGGCAGTAAGCCACCTTGAAAGCTACTGCAGTTGAAACAAAAGATGAGGAGCTCTCAGACAGGGACTGTGGAGATGGAAGTTGAAATATTTCTTTTTGAGGGGTGCCTGGGTGGCTCAGTCAATAAAGCATCTGCCTTTGGCTCAGGCCATGATCCCAGAGTCCTAGGATCAAGCCCTGCATCAGGCTGCCTGATCAGCGGGGAGCCTGCTTCTCCCTCTCCCTCTACTACTCCCCCTGCTTGTGCTTTCTATCTCTATTTATTTTGGAGAGAGATAATAGATAAATAAGATCTTTAAATATAAATATCTGTGAATAAAATCTTTACATATAAAAAGTGGGAATGACATAAATTGGCCAAAATAAATAAATAAAACTTTTATTTATTTATTTGACATGGAGAGAGCATGTGTGAATGGGGGGAGGGCAGAAGGAGAGTGAGAGACAGAATCTCAAGCAGACTCCCTGCTGGAGCGGAAACTGATGCAGGGCTCCATCTTATGACCCTGAGATCATCACCCGAGCCAAAATCGAGAGTCAGACGCTTAACTGACTGAGCCACCAAGGCTCCCCTGGAGTTGAAATACTTCTGAGTGATGGCATCACTTGTACACTGGCCTGAAGCTCAATTCTCCTTCCATCATTGTTTCAATGGAAAGTATGTTGTGAGACATATAGAAAGGAGGGAACACGTCTGTCCTAGAAATAGTTCTCACAACTGTTTTGGCATCTGGTCTATTCAAAGAGTTCAGGGAATATTTATCTCTTCAACTCTAGGGAGGTATTGTACCTGTCCACTTTTGGCACAGCATTCGTGTGCAAAGGGCACTTGTAAGGCACTGTTTCATCACTCTGAAAGGGCCTATATTTCCATGGCTCCTTCCCTACACAAGCTGTAGCTTTAGGTGTCAACTGGTAAGCTGTCATGTACTCCTCACCAGCAGTGGATTACAGTTGGCAGGAAGGGATATGGCATATGAGCTTGTGGGACAAGCACCAGGCCTGGAGCCAAAGTGACTCTCTTAGAACCATCCCATCCTGGAAGATCTTCCAGACCTTGTATAGTAGTGCCCACTTTCTCAGCAAAGCCTCAAAGCAGTGTTTTCCAAAGTGTGGCCCTTAGACTTTCCTTAGCAGAAATACCTGGAGAATGCCTGCTAAATCTATAGATTCCAAGGTTTTACCCCAGACCTTCAGAATCAGATTCCCTGGGGGTAGGTTTTTACGAGCTCACTCAGGTAATTCTGTACATGAAAGTTTAAGAGCCATCATTTTAAACCTCCTCCCCTTAACATATTGTGATTAGTTTAAAAACTAGTACAGTGATGATGACAGTGTTATTGCTGTCAGAATTCCATATGAGCAGTTAGGTGTTGTATTCTATACTGTGTGAACCTTCCTTTTCTCTGATTACTGGCAAAGAGCAGGAGTTACATAGAATGAGAGTGCCTCTCTGCTCGGGTGGCTTGGAGAGTGGAATCACCACTGCTGTTTAGATAGGTGTTCCCACGGACTTTCTTGCTTATTTTGGCCATAACTGTGTTTGGTGCTGCTGAGCAGGGCTGTGCATACGTATAACTACAGCCCATGGCTTTACATTTCTCACTCAAGACAGATTTGCTATAAAGGTACAGTCCAAAGAGAAACCAGAGAATAATGGTAAGGCCATCTTCAAGGAGAGTGGATCAGGGAAGGGAGGGATGGAAAGGTCTGAGGTGCAGGTTGGGGCAACAAGGATTGAGTACAAAAGAAAACAGATGGTAAGAGAATGGCATCAGCACAGAGTCTGTGTTAAAAAATAGAAAATTTATACCCCCACCCAAAAAGGCACTCTTGAGAAATAAAAATAATTATTATGATGATTTGAAAGACATAGGAATTTATCTAGCATTAGCTACTTTCTCTCCACTTCTCTCTCCACTCCTCATTACTAGCCCCAAACATAAAATGTTTGATGAAAGCAAATTGTCTCAATCCTGGTTTCTTCTCCAGTGTTCTACGAGATATTCCAGAGAACTTTGTCAGTCACAAGCACATGTCTGTATGTGGTTAAGAGGTCAAATTACCAAAATGAACAAGGTATAATTAGAAAGGAACAGAATTCAAAAGTTTAAAAATGCGAATGACATAAATTGGCCAGTGAAAATAGATTTATGGTCATACAAACACCTACCCATATTTTGGAATAAATTAGTTTCCAATTTTTTCTTCTAAATTTAAAAAAAAAAAGTGGGGGGGGAACCTGGGTGGTTCAGTTGATTAAGCATCTGGCTCTTCGTCTTGGCTCAGGTCATGATCTCCTCAGTCATGAGATCAAGCCGCACATGGGGCTCTGTGTTCAGTGCAGAGTCTACTTGAGACTACCCTCCCTCCCCCTGTGCCCTTGCCACTACTTAGGAGCACATTTTCTCTCTCTCTCTCTCTCTCTCAAATCAATCAGTCAATCAACCTTTAAAAACAAAAAAGCCACACGTATCAGCCTCTCCGCTTTAAATTTTTATGGGTTTCACACATACTTCATCTCGTATGATGCTTAGATGGTCCTGCAGGGAAGCAGGGAGAGTATTCTTGTCCTAACTGGACAGATAAGAACCTAACGGCCAAAGAAGTTAAATGATCTCCTTGACATTTTATGAGCAGTAAGTGGTAGAAGGATTCCAGCCCATTTCTTCTGGCTCTGAGTTCAATGGTCTTTTCTCCTGTGCACTGCTTTTTCTCTTGTCTTACTATTCCAGGAGAGGATGGATATTCAGACTGCTTCTTGGTCACTGATTATATTATTACTAATTAGGTGCTGGAACATCCATCATGTATTGTTTTTTTCCGCTGGCACTTCACTGAGGAATTGTGGTCTAAATTGTAGAATCTAGATTCAGAAAATTCAGACCAAGATCTAAAGATGAGAATGAACAAAAAATTGGGTTGTCCTTCCTTCCTTTTTTTTTCTATAGGTGTTTCGGATCAGTTGGTGGCATATGCCTTTTATTCTCCATCTCTTTGCCTTTTGGAGAGTTTACTGCACCAGACACCGAGGCCTTCAGAAACACAGGCAAAGACTGCCCATGCCCAGGTTTGGAGACTTTATTTCTCAGGTTGTTAAAGCAGATGAAGCATCACCTCCTTCACTTGCAGTCAGTGGGGTATTACAGGGGACTAGAATGTTTAAAGACAGTTCTTGAGATTTGTTTTTAGAAACAGTGGAGAGGAGAATGTCCTGACTTGAGTGAGTAGTATCTGATACAAAGGGCTTAGAATCTGGCAGTCAAGCCAATCAACTGTACTGGCCTTCCCTCCATCAGAGGTTTCTGGTAGAGGGAAGGAAGGGAGAAGAGTGGTGTGTAGTTGGAAGAGGAAGCATTGGGTCAGCTGTCCTCAGTCAGTGTACCATGGAAAAGTGGGGGACCTTTGTTGTGGCAGCAATACCCACTGAAAGCAAAACAAAACCTTGAATTTCTGGCACACACTCTGGACTCCCTCATAAGACATCTTCAATTGATAGGGCAAACACAAGAAGCACAGGTAAGGGTTTTCCTCACTCCATGTTTGTGTTTGGTAGAATCATTTATTTACTGGGCAACTAAAAGGCCAAGAGTTTGTGGGGTCAATATGCACAGTTTAGCATGACCGTTTAAACAAACAGGACGGGAGAAATATGCCAATATAAAAAGAAGCAGGTTGAAAAAAAAGTTTTGGAACATGATCTTGTTTCTAGGGGCTTCTTTCGCATGGTTTGGCTGTGTCCACTCTGTTCTGATTCATCTGTATGGTAGCCTCAGAGGCTCTTGAAAACCAGGTAGCCTCACTCAGTGTCCTCTTCCCTTTGGCTCTGTTGCATGTGTATGTATGTGTCTGTACATGTGCATGTCTGAATCTGACAGTGTTATGTGGGGGTAGATTGCCAGTCTCCTATATCTGGGTCAAGCCTCAATACCATAAGATACAGTTAATAACTCTTAAGATCTCCATGATGTCAGGAAGCTTGCCTCTGGACTAGTGCTTGGTATTCATTATGTAAAGGATATAACAAAACATACCTGAAGGAAGACTTCAAAAGAGTTTAATCTTTGATATTCCCAAAAGGACACTTTATTAAATGTTTTTTCAATTTTAAACTTTGTTCATACTCCCATTTCTGTTCATCATGTGAAGAAAATGTGTACACTGACTACAAGACAAAATATAAAATTGAATGTTACTGGAACTGTAGTTGTCCGTGTTACTGAGTGAATATTGTCTGTCCTAGAGATCTGGGTGGGCGTGGTTATTTGTTTGTGCCATATAGCACACAGGAAGTTAGGCAATGTGGGATGATGGAGGTATTTTAATAATTTGGCTATCTGGGCAAACACACCTGAAAATGGCCTACTTGAATGATCCTCAATAGCTGTTTATGTGTATAATAAAAGCCTAATGGCTGAGTAGAAAATGAGCCTTAATTTCTGAAGACATTCTTCCTTTGTTCTCTGCTACCATATAACCCAGTCATGTTCTATGTTATATATGTTCAGGTTAATCAACACTATTTTATCACTTCCAGTGGAAAGGTTATACTTTTGCTTAGAGTTACCCAGAATATATAAGTAAATATATATATATAAGTATATAAATAAATATATAATATATAAATATATATAAATGAAACATCAGCAAACTTCGATATAAATGAATATCACTATATTCACATAATATATTGATATTATATATAATATATATTATGTATTGCTGTTTTAATGTGATATTTATACTGGCAGTTGCATTTGAAATTCCAAAGTTAAGTTTTTTCAGGCAATGTGATTGGCTTCTCAAATTTGGGTTTTTTTTTTTTTTGTCATTTTAGTTGTGGTTGATGGAAGATTCTTTCTGACTGTTGGTACTTGCCCGGAGAGGGAACTATCAGGTCTTAGAGGTGTGGAGCAGGAAGGATGGATTGAGATCACCTGCAGTACCCAATCCCACACCCAACCAACTTAAGTTATAGGTGAGGAGATTAAAATTCAGAGAGGTGAATTCCTTTATCCATGGTCACATACATGTTAGTGAGTGAACCCAGACAGGAACTCAGGGTTCCAGCCCAAGTTCAACTGGTTTCCCCCTGGCACCAGTTTTGAACACTATCCATAGGCATCTTTGTACAAGGAAGGTATCTCTTGCTCCCTAGGGCCTCTTCAGTCTTATAATGCCCCTTCCTTGACTTTCTGGATCTTTGCTGGCATAGGAGGCCCAGGGGTGAGAGGGAAGCCAGAAGTAAGATAAGAAAGAAGAGGAGAGGAATGGTGACCATGGAAAAGTGTCCTGTGTCTCAAAAGCAATGAGATAGACTTTCTTTTGTGATCTACAGAGGCTCTCTGATGGCCATTTCAAAGGCAAGGGTCAGAAATGTTTTGAGCAGCAGACAGCATCATTTAAATATGCATTCAGCCTTTCACTGTAGTGCCTTTGAAAAACAATGCAAATTTGGATGAAAAACTCTTACTTCATTTCTGTTGGTACCCATCAGAGACATGAACTTGAGGGTGCTTAAGAATCGTGGCCTTTTATTTTTGGTGTTATTTATACACGCTTCTTATGTCACTATGGCCAAGCCACATGACATAATATATAACTGAAGATATCTGTTTTGTCATTCTAGAAAATAATTGTTAGATTATAAGGCATTCAACACAGAAGCTTCATGAAACCAAATTTCAGGTTTTTTATTTTCCTTTCAGCTTTGATGGATATTCCTGTGATTAATGAGTTGCTTCCACTGAGACCTTTAGGGGACTCATAAATATTGACAAAAATATTTTGAGGTTCCATATACCTAAAAACTAACAAAATTTATTTCTAGCTACATGAAGTAGATATGTGATAGTCTGTTAAAAGAGTGAATAAAAGAATGAGGGAATGCTGGGAGTTAAAAATGGCTGACTAAACAGAGATTGGGCTGCTTTGGAAAAAAAAAAAACATTTGGCAACATTATCCTGATGTTATTTGGTAGACACAGTAAGGTACAGTATGCATTACTAACCTCATTAAGTTCCAAATAAAACTCTATACTTTACACCATTTCTACAAGAGGTTTTATTAGATTTCTTTAACTGGTGTCATATTTTTTGGCCAGGGCATTTTTAACCAGCTTCACATAAATAAAGTTCTATTTTGTCACCATGTCATAGTAAAATAAACTGCTTGTACTATGCATCCCTGCCAAAGTCAGAGCAGACGGGGAAAGGATATAAATGTGTCAGTATTCAGGGAGAGAAAACACATAAATGCACATGGCGACTCTCTTAACTCTGAGGCTCAGCGTGATACTAATTCATTTGGGTGACATTTAGAAAGCTACTCCCAACATAAATAATATATATATGGTGGGGGGTATCTCTGACAGACACAAAGTTGAAGAAAAGGGCCTAAAAGAACGCACATCAGATTTTACAGGTGCTCAGAACATTAATGTACAGTGATGGATAACCTTTTCATTGAAGGTTGACATAATGTTGAATGGAATGTTTTGTTTATAACTGGTACCAAGTTTATTGACCAGCACCAAAGGGTAGAAATGAGATGGGATTTGAACAGTCTCTACTTTTTTTTTTTTTTTTTTTTTTGGTGTGGAAACTGTTTTTTATGTCCTACTCCCTCACAGGCAACAGTTCTTAAGTTGTTTCACAGATATCACTCCACAAGATGGATTACTCTCTTTATAAAAAAGAGAGAGAGAGAATCTTAAGCCTAAGTATTCATTACCAGAGGTGCAATTTTTGATGGATAAATATGAAAAATTAAGCAGAAGAGATTTTTTTTAAAAAAAACCACATTTATCATGCATCTTTAATCTTGGTTTGTCATCTCTAATGTGTCTGCACTTAAAATTCCCATGATTAATGGTTAGTTGCTACAGAGAGTGCCTGTAGATAAAATCACAAAATCCAGAAATGTAAGAGACTAACAAGTCAGCCAGGCCATCTAAATGACAGCATAGACTTGTCCCCATAGTGCTCTTTCCAGTATATATAAAACAGAGTTACAGTGAGAAATAGGAAAAACTTTTAGTATCAATCCAAGTGATAATTTCCTTTCATCACTAAATAGGAAATTATCACAATACAAAAGTAATCCCTTCGGGGAAATTTTCCAAGTACTTAGCCATTATACCTAGTTATTGTAACCTCTTGAGCAATGCTGTACAGACTTCTTTCCTGATGGTTATACCTTACAATTTAATTTTACCGTGTCCATCCTTTAGTCATTTTTTGTTTTCCCATTTATTCATTCTTTCACTTATTCATTAAGTATTTTTTGAATGTCTACTGTGCCAAGTTTTGAGGAAAATACAAAGATGCATCAGACAAGGAACTTTCAAATGGCTTAAAAAGTAGTGGAGTAGATAAATCAGGTGCAGAAATGCCACAAGTATAAGACAGAACGTGATCCATATCCTTGGAAAGTTACTGAGAGTATCAGGAGGGGCGGGTGCAGAAAAGATCATTAGTTGTTGCTGGAGGGCTCTGGAAAAACTTCCTGGAAGTGTCAGTATTTGAGGCTGCTTTTAAAGGATACCTAGGATTTTGTACCTCCAGAGAATAGGACAAAGTAGAGGAAAGCCATTGCAGACATAAGGGAAATGAAGGAAGGCACACAGGAAGGGAAGAAAAGAAGAGGTGAAAGAATCAGAAAATAAAGGAAACACAAGTTGAGGCCAGAGCAACAAGGACCTCGAGAGGCCAAGCTAAAGATTTGAGGCCTTCTTCCCTAGTTAGTAAGGAAGATTTTGAAGTCTGTAGCAGAAACAGACTGAACAGAACTATGCTAAGGAAGAGCTTTTTAGGAGAGATGAAGGATAAAAAGACCAAAGGTGCAGTTGGGAAGCCTTGATGGGAGAGAAAGCGAGAATTTCTATAAAAGGACATGGAGAAAGAGGAAGCCAGTGAGTAGAAACATGAGACAGAGGTCAAGTCAGAGGATCAGAGACATTTTTTATTGAAGATGATGCATCAAGATCAACCTTCTGGTTTCTGCTGAGTCACTGGGACAGTCAGTTAAAAATGGGAGCAGGTTTACCAGGGATAGAATGACAAATTAGGTTCTGGACAGCAGTATGATAATCTGGTTCTACAAGAATCATTTTGCGTATATCTTTAAATCCCTAATTTCTAACAGAGTGTGGATGCTGAATAAAGTTGGAATATTATTTAACAAATTACCCAAGTGAAGATGTCCAGTAGGCAATTGGAAAATCGAGCAATGCACAATTTATTTTCTCTCTTTACAGTGTTTGGTACATAGGAGTCACTTAAACATGTATTAAATATCTAATACCTTTTCATCATTTCTTAACCATAAGAGTAGTTAAAATGCTTAAATGGTAAATAAGTATTTCCTAATAAATTCCTCTATCATGATAATTTCCAAAGTGATAGATTTATACCCTCTATTCTTAGCCAATACTGAACATAATATTCAAATTATATAGTCTTATGCTGAAAAATTTTTTTGCCAAAAAACTTTGTTCCAAGAACACTAACATTTATAACACAAAACAAGTATCTAAAAGTTTTCTCTCTGTTAGTTTTGCCATATATTGAATATTAGTTTTCATTTGGTAAGGATTCACATTTTTCAGTTTGGAGCTAACCACTTACAAACTTTTATATCCTGTTGTATTCTATTTTGACTTTCCCTTTGTATTCTATATTTCTGACTTTACTTATGCTTTAAGGTTTGTGACTCAATTTTATCAGTTGTTTACACCATATTTGCGTTATGAACAATGCAAATCTTATGGGTTACAAACTAGAAATATTAATACAATCTTTGTTATTTAGTCCAGCTGCTATTTATACAAAGTAGCCCAAAAGTATCCTGCTGTATTTATATGAAATTCAAAAGATGATTTAAAAACATCTTAAAGTTGAAGCACATTGCTGATTAGTAATAGCTTGTAGTATGTCTTGCTATCATTAACAAAATATTTTCTGACATTCAACCCCTGACAACCAAGAGCAGTGTTTAGACATGGACCGTAATACAGTAAATTGACACTTCAAAACTAAATAGGTAGAGGCAGAGAAAGAATAGCAAAATGATAAAAATCAAATTCCACAACACCGCTGAAGGATCCAGAGAACACTGAGTAGCCACAGCTTGGTGATAGATGAGTAACTAGATCTAAACTTTCTGTAAATAGTCATTTGAGAGAAGTTTCTTTTTTTCTTTCTTTTTTTTTAATATCCTGGTCTTCATACCTGAAACATGACAACTTGGAGATTGAGTCTAAACTACAGAATGTATAGTCTTTTTGCCCAAGGCCATACACTTAGGGACTGGATAAAAACAGGATTCATTTGTGTTGTATTTTTGGAATTCGCCTTTTGGGATTTCTTGTTATGATGATAAGTAATCATTGTTTTTTATTTTGTTTTGTTTCACCCTTAATTATTGTAGCATAGAGTTTTCAAGAATTGTCAGTTTGAACTCCAAATACCTAGAAAATGGTAAGACTCCGTAAGGTCTAAACTTCCTTTAGTCTACAGTTTCTAATCCTGATGTCATTTCTACTTATTTAGGATGAAAATTCCACCATTTACGTAGTGAACATTTGCATGTGATAATATAAAAGTTAAATTAAGAAATAATTTCAATTTTTAAGAAACTTAACCATAGAAATGATAGGCATAGCGACATATAAAAATATAGGAACCTAAAGAGCATCAAATAATAGACTCCCCCAATTTATATTATATTTCCTGCTTCAGTAGCTGTACTGACAAGAACTGAAAGGAAGAAGACAATCGTTTGTTTCATTGTGGTTCTCTATTCTTTTTTTTTTTTTAAAGATTTTATTTATTTATTCACAAGAGACACAGAGAGGCAGACACACAGGCAGAGGGAGAAGCAGGCTCCATGCGGGGAGCTGGACGTGGGACTCGATCTCAGGTCTCCAGGATCACACCCCGGGCTGAAGGCGGCGCCAAACCGCTTAGCCACCAGGGCTGCCCGTGGTTCTCTATTCTTGATCCAATTTTACTCTGCATTCATTGTATCTGCAATAAGACTACCTAAGGCATGGGCAAAAATGAAGCCATTGCAGGTTCTCCTGCCTACACTGTATGTAATCAGTGAAGCATTTTGTGGAGTTCTAGAATGCAGTCTTAGGTAATGAGATCTAGATAATTCAAAAGCCCATATTAGAAACTCCAAATTGATTCTATTTTTCGCATGTAAAATTTTGCTAGATATCCACAATGGCATGTTGAAAGTTTGATGTCTCAGCTATGTCGCATTTGTAAGAAGTATCAGGCTCCCTCAGACATCTATTTCACAACAGGTAAAAACAGCCTAACCCATGGAATTGAGTGTGTTTGGTGTGCCTGGGTTTCATTCATTTATCTGTTTACTCCTTCACTGATTTATTCTCCCATTTATCCTTTCACTCATTCATAAAAAAGGTGTCCAGAACTTATTATGAGTCAGAAGACGAGAAAAAATAATTCTTATTCTTGTCTACTGGGACACACACAAATGAATATGATATGATGTGATTTTTTTCTGTAATAGAATTAATATAAACAAAATATCAAAGGGAATGGAGAGAGAAAATACCCTGGTAGGATTATGTAGAGGCTTTATAAAGTATAAATCAATGATTCCCCATTGTTGTTCCTAAAAACCCATGCCTTTCCAAAATGGAGTCTTCACTGGTTGTGTCAAATAAGAAAAATAAAGAATACAACTTTATAAAATTAATTCTGATCAGCCTAAATGTCATTCTTAAGATTCTGTCCTAATTCTGTGCTATTAAAAATTCCCTTTCTTTCATGAAATAATTTTGAGAGTAGATGATCGTAATTTTAAAAATTTTCTTGTTTGACAATGAAATTTTTGAAATTCTACATTAATCTTCAAGATTTTAAAAAATATTGTATGCATATATGTATTTATTTATTTGAAAGAGGGAGTTTGCATGTGCATGAGTCAGGGGGGAACATAGAAGGGGAGAGAGAGGGAGGGAAAGAATCTCCAGCAGACTCCATGCTGAACATGAAGCGCAACACAGAACTCAATCTCACAATCCTGAGCCAATACCAAGAGTGCCCTTGACTGAGCCACCCAGGTGCCCTTGTTAATCTTCAAGATTAAACAAATTTACTCATCTGTGAAATCTGGTGGTTTAGAAACCATGTGGATAATATTTGAAGTGGGCCTTTGCTTTGATTTCCATGTTTTCCATGTCCTGACAATAGTAAGAAACTACTAAATCCAGGCAGCCTTTTTTCCAAAAAATAATACAATCTGAGAATCTAATTAGATTTAAAGAATGGAAAGTACCATCACAAAGTCACCATTGAACAGACTTGTCAGCAAACATTCCTTTGTCAGCAGATGGTGCTGAACCATGCTTTACCACAGAATTGACCCTGGTTCAATATGAGAAACAGAAAATTTTCATCATGGATTAATTCCTACCTTAGTGAGATATATTTCTGCAATAAGTGGATTCATTTGTGCTTCCATCATAATCATAAAACTCTAAATTCATCTGCCTTACTGATAAACAACAGTTGACCTAGAAAGGTTTCCTAATATCTACTATTCATCTGAAGGGCCAAGAGTTTTCTTCATTGTGATCTGTACCCATGGTGGAACTCTGGAGATGTAAGCAGTTGTTACAGGTCTCACATCCAGGGCTCGGGTGTATGCAGGAAGTAAATGCCCAAACAGAGAGGCTAGACTCTACAGCCCCACTGCCACTGGGTCCTAGGGCATGTCCAGTACAGACTGGGATTAAGAGCAGTAAGTATATCCTGATTCCTGATCATCTTACTCTGCATTGGTACCAAAATGTCCATTCTTACACAATCATAAGGCAGAGTATTTTAAAATAATGTGAGCATGGACAATAATATTTTAAAAACATTTAACTCTTTTTATACAAGCACACACATAGTTTATTTGTATAAATCCCAGACTCATTCCTTCCAAGAGACTGGCCTTCTCTCTATTTCTGGACAGAAACTAGTAGCACACAGTTGGTATTGTTTTGCTTTTTCTTGCTTTAAATAAAACCCACAGCTCAACTGGATAGTTTTACAATGACTAAATTTTAAGTAGAACTAGCCTGTTTTCTTAGTGAAATGATTTGTCTAAAATTAGAATTACAAAATATTATAAGAGGGAATGAAATTCTAAAGGTAACTTTACAGTTAATTTAAGTTTTAAAAAATTATTTTTCATTCAGTCATGGCCTTTTGGGATGTTTCAGAGGTCAAGTAAACTTTTTCCTTTATTGTGAGTTAGAGGAAATTGAGGCTCAGAGAAAGTAAATGATTTTTTTCAAGAAGGTATAACTAAATCTAGAGTATATCATCCTTTTTTTAAAAACATTACTTATTTATTTTTAGAAAGAGAGAGTGAGCACATGTTGGGGGGAGGGCACACAGAGGAAGAAGGAGAGAGAGAATCTGGGGCAGACTCCCTGCTGAGCACTAAGCCCAACCTCACAACCCTGAGATCATGACCTGAGACAAAACCAAGAGTTGGATGGTCAACTAATTGAGCCACCCCGGTACCCCATAGACTGTATCATTGTAATAGCAATTGACTTGTTTTAATATTACTACATTTTAATTGTTTGTTGATGCTTTTGCAAAACAATTCTTTGCCAAAAAAATTTCTTTCTTGCACAAATATTCAGACAAAATAAATGACTGTTTAATGGACAGGTTTATGGATAAAGAAAGTCCTATGTCTTTTATTTGCTCCAGTGACATGGCTAAAGCAATTCATAGGATCTATACCTTAGTAGACAGTTTGACATTTGAGATGCAGACAGTTGCAATGATTCAGAGACAGTATCATGGAAAAAGCAGTAGAAATAATGTAACTGGTCAGCAGTTCCCAAATCCCTGAAGTTATTTTTGTGTGTTCTCACTCTATTTTAAGTTATTATATTGCTGAAACTCTATTTCTGAACACAATTATTGATTGCTTAAAAATAGACTAGCTTGGTAATAATTAGCTTTTTTTTTTGTAATGGCAAGAGATAAAACAAATTATTGCTCTCTTTGTGCAATTTGAAAGGAGAAGGGAATAGTCATGGTGTGCAGCTTTGCCACCAAAACATTGTCTCTGAGACTGAGAGAAGGCTGCCTGTGTAGGGTGTGGTAGATGGTGTTGACTTCAGATTGTCACCTTTTTCCTTCCGGATGGTTAAGGAGCAGAAAATGCTCACAGTGTGATTTCAGCAACCAAAGCTGAGGAAATCTTAAATTTAGGTTATAGAACCTTGTGTTCGGGCTCCTAAAGAGCTGTTGTGGTGGGGAACATGGAATGTTCGTTCCTTGCCACCTGCCTAGTTGGAATATATTTCTATGTGGTATGACAGTAGTAAAGGGACTGAGGCTCTTATTCCTGGGATTCCAGGTTTTTCCAGAAAACGAAAGAGAGGCAAGAGGTCCAATGGCCCATTTCTTCAAGTAAGAATTTACAAAAGAAATAGATGGGATTATCCCCTGCAATGAGAGTGTGAATTGGAGTTTAGGTTGTGGGGTAAGTTATTACCAACCTTAAGTCAAGCAATTGATTAGTCTAACAGCAGAAAGTTAGCATTTCCTACATTATCCTTGAACTAGAATGCAAACTCCTGGTGGCCAGGGACTGTGTCAGTTTGTTCACTATTTGCATTCCAGAAAACATGACAGGATCTTTGTGTTAGTCTGCTGGAGTGGCAGTAACAAAATACCATAGACCTGGTGGCTTAAACAACAGAAATTTATTTTTTCTTTTCTTTTTCTTTTTCTTTCTTTCTTTTTTTTTTTTTAAGAGAGAGAGAAAGAGAAGGAGAATCTTAAGTAGACTCCGTTCCCAGCACAGAGCCTGATACGGGGCTCAATCTCATGACCCTGAGATCATGACCTGAGCCAAGATCAAGAGTCAGACACTTAACCAATTGAGACACCCAGATAGCCCCAGAAATTTATTTTCTGCACTTCTAGAGGCCAGAAGTCCAAAATCAAGTACACAGTTGATTTTAGGTGACACGTCTCTTGCCTGCTTATAGACAGCTACCTTCTCACTATAACGTCACATGGCCTTTGGAGAGAGAGAGAAATCTCTGGTGTCTCTTTTTCTTAGAAGGATGCCGGTCCTGTTACATTAGAACCCCACCCCATGATCTCCTTTAACCTTAACTACCTCCTTAGAGGCCCTATCTCCATTAGAGTCACACGGGGTGGGGATACAGCTTCAACATTTGAATTTTGGAGACACAGGTCAGTCTATAACAAGCTAATAAATTTTATTGAATAAATGAATATAAACAGTGCTATTCAGTGTTATTCACACAAAAGTAGAGGGTGATATATGACTTTATAAAGGTATCTTGTAGCAAATTCCTTGGTTCAGGGTTTCCCCGATGTGCTCTATGGGATGCTAGTCTCTCAAAATGTTCTGTGAGAACAGAAACTGCATGGTTGAAATAGGTTTGGAGAACTCTACATAGTACATCTAGTTCATGGAGAGTGAGATTATCCATTAGCATATTAAAGTTTCTAAGAGGTACTACAGAAAAGAAACCCATTTTACTGTATTTAACTTAAAATTTTCTTCCACAGTGGATACAGAACCTTCCCTCATTTTTTGTTTGTTTGTTTGTTTTATAAGAAATCTATTGGCATCTATTTGCCCACTTTGGAAAATGCTTCAGCTTATGCTGAAGGGTAGTAGTATCCTTAAGGCTGGGGGTGTAGATCTCTATCCTATTTTCCATTTAACATCTCAACCCAACTCAGACTCCAAAAATATAGGAATCTACAAATAAGCTTTAATATATAGATTTAAACTTGGTGTCATGGCAATAACAATAAAAAGTAACAGTTTTTTTTTAATTTTATTTATTTTTTCTTGAGAGACACAGAGAGAGAAAGAGGCAGAGACACAGGCAGAGGGAGAAGCAGGCTCCATGCAGGGAGCCCGACGTGGGACTCGATCCCGGGTTTCCAGGATCATGCCCTGGGCTGAAGGCGGCACTAAACCGCTGAGCCACCCGGGCTGCCCTAAAAGTTTTGTTAAAGAAAAAAGTTGATCCCTTAGATTATGGAAATAAGGGATGGTAGAGGAGAAAGGGGAAGAGGTAACAAATTCCTGAGAAAGAATACTGGAATTCATGTGAAAAGTAACTTAACCTTTATTGTGCTTTAAAGACAAGTTTAAAGCTTCTTTTAATTTAATTTAATTTAATTTTGTTTTATTTCATTATTTTTAAGACAACGTGAAGCTTGAACTCATGACCCTAAGATCAAGAGTCAGACACTTAACAGACTAAGTGACTCAGTCACCCCTAAGACTTGTTTTAAATTGGTTTGGTTTACATACTTGTTCACTTTCTAATTGACTTACCTTATTGCATGACATGAATTTAAAAATCTCTCCCTTGAAATACATACATATAATTTTAACAGTACATAAAAGGCATGGCTTAAGGTCAGTCAGTGTCCATCATAAGAATCAAAGAGTGAAGACAATTATTAGATAGATGACTTTGGTCAAGATCAAAGTTTTTTACATTATATCTCAGAAGACGAGAAAAGGGTTTTGAAACTGAAAGTAGAGTACTTTTGATTGTGGTGATTGAGACAAGTCCCTACCTCTCTTTCATGATAGTCTTATGGAAAGAAAGTTGGATTGATAGACACTGGCCTCTGACAGAATCTACAGCTAATTCTGGACTTAACTAGAACCCATTGCTTTATCTACTGAGCCTCGACTTCCTTATTTGTAAAATGTGGGAGTTTGGACAAGATGATTTGTCAGTTCTCAGCCTGTTTTCACATTTTGAGACTTCATCCTTTACTTCAAGTGTTGTCAAACATATATAATGCAAACTACACATGTAACGTCCAGTTTTCAAGGAGCCACATTAAAAAAATAGAAAGGAAAAAATTAAATTGATTATAATGTTTTTATTTAATGTAATTAATCCAAACTATTAACTTATCAACATATAACCAATTAAAATATTATGAGATATTTATGCTCTGTTTTTAATACCAAGTTTTCAATATTGGTATTTATTTTATACCTATAGCAGATCTCAGTTCAGACTAGTCATATTTCAAGTGCTCAATTGCACTTCAGGCCTCTCATATTTGGCTGCACAGCTTTAGACCTATAGCATTAGAAAGGCAAACTTTTCATCACTATTTGATACCTTGGAGTAACTTTACTCTGCCTTTCAGTGTTGTTTATTAAATTATACTCTATTGGATGTCCAGTTACTTCTATTATCTTCAAGCAGATTTTCATTAAATGATTCTTTATTAGTTTTTTCCTACTTCTTCTCTTAGGACTATGGAATAGTTTTCTTTGAGTGCAGATTTATCAGCTATCCCAAACTAGCTGTGATGGATTTGGCTCTCCCTGACAATGATAAGCTTAACTCAATCCGTTTGTATTCTAAAGTAACGTCTGAATTCATACTACCATGTATATCTGAAGAAAGTATATAAATCTGATAGCTTTGTAAAGCTATTGTTTTCTGACGCGTAGCATCCCAGCTAAATAGGATAGCTAATTTTAAAAATTGGAGTCTTTGGTTTTATATATATACTCTGCGCTCCTAGATTTGTCATACATAAGGCAGTATTTATGGCTGTGTATATAACTAAATATGTGCATGATATAGATTTGAAGTTATAATTGTACACCTCAGAACTGGGATTTCTAGACTGATGTGCCCAAACTTCCAACAGAGTTAAAGCCCCTTCTTATTAATACTATATATTTTTCTGTGCTGTAAAATATTCATAGTTTTTAATAATGATGGTCCCTTCTTAAAGGAAAACTAAATATCTAGTTACTAATCCAACATTCCCTGAGAAGCTTTCACTATTTATTTCCACTACATATTATTTAAAACAGAGTAATGCCTAAAATGTGTGCTGGGTGCAATACTCCTAAGTTTTAAAAACAGTCTCTTCTAAGAGGAAAAATGAATATCAGGTTACTAGACCAATAAAACCTGAGATGCTTTCACTATATATGTTCAGATATATATCATTTAAAATAAAGTATCCCCCCCAAAATGTGTTTTCAGTGTCACATTTGAAAAGTGCAGGTGACAAAAACTCTCTAGTTTTAGAGGCACAAAAGTAAATCAGACCTAAAATATCATCAGATGTGGGTGTCTGTATATGAGAAAGACCATTTTGGAATAGTCTGTGTCATGCATTTCAGAGCAGACATGGTAAATCATCATAAGCTGAGGACCCACCACTGTGTTTGTAAAGCAAAAACCTAGCCTTTCTTTGCTGGATAATAAATGATTGCAAGGCTAGAAAGAAGTCATATGTTTCAGACTGGCCAAAGACAAACTATCTTTGAATCCAGTCTTCTTAATTCACCTGTACACATCCCACGTTATTACTCAGGTGCTAAGCAGAAGTGCTTTTTGTCTTCAAGGCTGAAAGACCCTTTAGTTTAAATTATGAACCTTCTCTGGTTTTCTTTGAGAAAGTAAAATAAATGCTGTAGTGGTTACTAGTTGTAAAAAGTTGTTAAAATACACAAGTTCTGCCCCATTTCCAGTGAAATGCTGTGACTTAAGAATGCCTGTTTATTGTTACTTGGTGTGCAGCTGAGCTATGCAGGTAAATGTAATTGGATTCTCTTTCCCATTCCTTTATGCATTTCATTATCACTTCTGGGCTGTTTCAAAAGGTGAGAGTTGAAACAGCCTAACACTAAAGTACCACGTAACTTTTAGAAATGTTTGTGAAGTGGGGTGGAGTGAAGAGGGTTGGAAAGTATGGAATAAGTAAGTTGTCAGCATAAAAAAAAAAAAAAGAAAAAAAAATATATATATATTGCAAAAGAGAAATAGTTTCTAGAATGGAGTTGTTAACAAGATGGACTGAAAAAAAGTTGCAATATTCTGCCAAATAAACACATATAAAATATTAAAACATGGCCTGAGCACAGGTTGGTTTGTGTTAATAGCTCATTTCCATTATCTGTCAAGTTAGATTTCATGCTCAGGCCATAACACGCTGACAGCCTAGAGGTATTATTAAGATTGCAGGGGTGGCCATCTTTCATTGGGCTGCTAGACTAGACAGTTGTTGAGCAAAACCAACTGTTACTTGGATTTTAAGTAATTAGACATTTGAGAATTGTGACAACACATGTGAAATAATGATTTATGGAAGAAAAATTTCACCTATTCAGTATTTAACAGGTCTTTTTCTTAATGCTGATTATGTCAGGCAGATAGATGCATGTATAAAACAGAAGTTTAAGGGGGCATATGTTAATGTCTTTGAAAGATTTAAAAACAAATGCTAGGCCTTTGCTGGAATTATTATTGCTGTTATTTAGCTATGTGGTTATATATTGATTGGATTTAATAACTGACAAAATATGAATTTATTTACAGTACATTTAATTAAACTTAATGAATTACATTTAAAGTAACCACACATACTTCTTCCTCCTATTAATAATGGCTAGTGGCTAGTAAATACAGGTATTACTTAGAAGCAAGAGGACTTGATTCTTGAATGTACCTATAATTTGGGAGATCCTAGGCACTGTTGAAAACTTTTAACTGTGTGTTTTAATAATAAACATTTTACTATATTACTACAGTGTAAAATAAGTAAATTTGCATTTGTAAACTTGTTTCATATATTATTATTTATAATTCTTGTTCTGAAACTAATATTATTTTTATACTCACAACATCCTGGAGGCATTCACATATTTATCTGATGTCTCTATCTTGTTCAAACACAAGCATGAATATTATTCACATCATAGGTACATCATAGATCTAAAGAGTATGTTGCTACCTTGCATATAGTCTTATGTTCAAAGTCCCATTTTAGATTTTGAGTGGTGAAATTTTTTTCCAACTTTTTTCTTATTGAATAATATTAGATATGTTTATTATTGTGACAAAATACACATAACATAAAATTTACCATCTTACCCATATTTAAGTGTAAAGTTCAGTGGCATTAAGTATATTCACATTATTCTGCAACCATTACCATCCATCTCTAGAACTCTTTTCATCAAATAAAACTGAAACTGTGTCCCCATTAAATAATCACTGCCCATTTCCTCTTCTCCCGGCCTTTGGGAACCACCATTCTACTTGCTGTGTTTATGAATTTGATCACCCTGGGTACCCCATCTAAACAGATTCATACAGTATTTGTCCTTTTGTGACTAGCTTTTTTCATTTAGCATAATATCCTCAAGATTCATCCGTGTTGCAGTATATAACAGAATCTCTTTCCTTTTTAAGGCTGAATAATATTCCATTATGGATATATATACCAAGTTTTCCTTGTCTATTCATCCGTCAATGAACACTCAGGTTGCTTCCTCTCTTCTAGTCCCTGCTTTCCCTTCTTTTGGGTCGATGCCCAAAAGTGGATTTGTGGGATAATACCATTAAAAGTTGTTTTAAACAGGCTAAAAATGAGATCTGTCACTTGGGTTCATGGTATCAATTCACATTTCTACCTCCTTTTGTAGCAATACTCCTAATTACAATGTCTCACTTTCTTCATGAAATGAAGATCACTTTCCCCATTACCCAGTAGTTTTGAAATAATTAAGGGAGCATTTTAAAGGGGGAATGAGTTTACACTCACAGGTAGTCCTGAAGAACTAAAAATAGTATTCTGGGTCAGAGGAAATAAGACATTTTGTGTTTGGTTTAGTTTTAGTTTTTGGTTTGGGTTGTCCTAAGGAGGTTGACTGGTAAAGGCAGAAAAATGACTCTGGAGAAATAAACATGATTTGCAATGTTCTCAGCAACTATACCAGGGACAGTATGAAAAGGGAAAAAATGATGAAAGGGATGATATATTTTAGTTTGAAAATTAGAATTGGGGATCCCTGGGTGGTGCAGCGGTTTGGCGCCTGCCTTTGGCCCAGGGCGCAATCCTGGAGACCCAGGATCGAATCCCACGTCAGGCTCCCAGTGCATGGAGCCTGCTTCTCCCTCTGCCTGTGTCTCTGCCTCTCTCTCTCTCTCTGTGACTATCATAAATAAATAAAAATTAAAAAAAATAATTATTAAAAAAAAAAGAAAATTAGAATTGATTCACATAACAAAAATTTAAGCAGTGGACCTAGTTTTAGGGCATTCAGTCTTAGTTCTGTGTTTTGTTGGTTTGGCTTCTAAAGTAATGCTCATGGTACTTGGAAAAATGATAGGAGATGGAATGGGCTGGGACAAAGAGAAAAATGTGCAATTTATCATTGCTAGTGAGGCCACAGGTAAATTCTGTGAGCTTAGAAATAATTTACAAATGTGCAGTGCTTTTTCCTGTATATTATATGGGGCAGTTGTAGTCTTGTTCCTGCCTGTGACAGATGGGGCCACTTGAAGCCCCACCCTCTGACAGATGTCTTTCTCCTCAGGTTATATAAATCGAGCTGGAGAGGAGATCCGGTCAACATCTACAGTGTGTCCTCATACACGGTTTGCTCTTCTCCCATGATGGTTTCTCAAATCCAACCATCTCTTAATACAGTTACCTTATTCAGGAAGTCTTCCTTACATCTTCATCCCCAAATCCATATCCCAAGCTGAAGGCATTTTCCTGCCTCTGAACTTTTATAACTATCTGAGCATAGTGTGGCTATGGATTTTTCTTCTACTACTATCCACATGTTTTCTCCTTCCACTAATGGCAGGCTCTTTCTCTGGTTCATCCCTGTCCTGGTCTCACAGCACACTGGACCAGAGTTCTACATGTGGATAGGGTCCAGGACATGATTCTGACATTTGGCCCACCAGGAACAGAATCCTAAACCTCTGGTCACTTTTCAGCAAGATTACCTGAAAAAGTAGAAGTGGACACTGTGGCTCTGTGATGTGATTAGAGTGGGATCAGGCAGAGGTTGTATTTATGTGAATTTGGGGTTTCAGAGGGAATTGGGGTGTCCTTTGAAGAAAACCTATTCTTGCCAGTGAACTAAGACTTATCAGTTTCTTGTTTCCCCTTTTATTCCTTCTCTTATAAATTTAGTAGTGATAATTTCATATTTAATATAAAAGTCTGTTACTGTATATTTTCCTCTATCAGTTAATCAGATTTATTACCAAGAGGTTTTCTAGCTAGCTTTTTAAATAAAGGATACTTGTTAACTAGAAAGCAGAATCAGGAGGCCGAGGACACAAGTCCTAGTCTGGTTTCTAAGTCTCAGATTGAGTACTGTGTGAGCTGCATGGAACCAAAGGGAACTGTATCACTGGATTATCCAGCAGTTCCCTACCACTTCAGGAAAACCAAACTTACAAGGAACTTCTAAGCTTTTCTTATATTGCAGCAAAACAGGGACCTGGAAGGACAGAAATAGCCCTCCAACAGTGTGATACTTTGGAAGAATATATTCGTATACTCTCACATAAATTCCTAGATGTATACAATATGATATGAGACAAACCAAATTACATTACCTAAAATACCAGTTTTTAAAATTGAGCAATGGTAAAGTATATAGGATAAGCAGTAGGCACATGATTAGATATCAAATTAATACAATAAGATGGAAAGAGATTATGCTCCGTGATTAAAGATGAGAAAAAGGTTATTAATAGACAAGAATGTATACATGAACCTCTCCCATCATGCAGTAGTTAAAAAAAATTAAACCCACTATCTAAAACAATGCAGCTGCTTGGGGCACCTGGGTGGCTCAGTGGTTGAGTGTTTGCCTTTGGCTCTGGTTGTGATCCTGAAATCCTGGGATCAAGTCCCCTGGGGAGCCTGCTTCTCCCTCTGCCTGTGTCTCTGCCTCTCTCTGTGTCTCTCATGAATAAATAAAATCTTTAAAAAATAATAAAAATGAAACAATGCAGCTACTTGATCAAGGAAAGCAGACCTAGAGTAAATAATGGAGTATACTTATAATTTAGTAACCCATTTCAGTATTCAGTTATGGAAAGCTTGACTCCTAACTTATCACAACATAAATCTTGGTTTGACCTTAGTATAATTTGACTCTTCTGTGTCTCCATCGTAAAAAAAATTGCTAATCATTCCAGGAATACCAAGAAATAAGGGTATAGATGTAGTCTTTGTTACACTTATAGGGACAGTGAACTGAAGTCCATTTCCCAATGTAGAAAATTATTTAGGAAATCATAAAGTTTCACAATTGGAAAGGAGCACGGAGGTCACTTGGGGACCCTGACTGATGAATGACTCTCTCTGGCAAGTACTAACAGTTCTGCCTTTACTTGATCACTTCGAATGGGGCACTCATTCCTTCTAAGGTAGAAGCTCTCCACCAGAACCACACCTTTCCCCAGTCCCAAAAGATAAGGAGGGCAGGGCTCAAATTTAAATTTGCCCTTTTACTGAAAAATGCTATGCAGAAAAAACCACTATACCTCTGCACATAATATTGACATTTGAAAATTCCAAATTTAATGTTAAGAGGTACATGTGAGTAGTGTTTGGTGATTTATATCCCAAATACAGACAAAACTCAACAAATAGCCTGTCACTTGATTTCGCAAAGATTCTTTGCTTGATGGAGAATAGACTAGTGTGACCAGGTTTGGCAGGACATATCAAGGGAAAAGAAAATTGCACAATCCTTGTTTTTACTATGT
Source organism: Nyctereutes procyonoides (assembly GCF_905146905.1). Classification (NCBI taxonomy): domain Eukaryota; kingdom Metazoa; phylum Chordata; class Mammalia; order Carnivora; family Canidae; genus Nyctereutes; species Nyctereutes procyonoides. The sequence continues at coordinate 10,837,793 of NW_026575145.1, forward strand.
TATATTTTTCACCACAGCTGGTCTTGTTCTTCTCTACCACCCCCACCTCTCCAAATTTTCTTTTTGTCCTTACAGGAAGTTAAAATCATAGATTTGGTTGCATACTTAGGATGAATTATCCCAGATTCTTTTAGTTTATCTTATTTTCAGATGTGTGTGATAGAAAGCATAGATTAAAATAATTAAAATGTGGTTTTTTTCCCAACATGTCTGTGAGACCAAGGTAAAAGACTCTTCTACCGCCTTCTCCACTAGGTGCCAGCACAGCTCTGCTCCCTGCTTTTGCTTTTTTCTGGAGATGATTATTTCAGCTAGTTCTCCAGCCTCAATAACAGGGACTTTGCATGTATGGTGTATTTTTGTTTGGTTGGTTTGGTTTGGTAATTTTGACTAAATCTGACCAAAAATATTCTCATTATACTGCCTTTCTAGTACTAACAATTTCCATCTCAAAAACTATTCAAGGTACAATGAATTTAAGCCATTCTGAAAGCCAGAATAGCCCAAATTTTTGCTTATAAGCTCAGTATTTATTGTGAAAAAATGAGTACCAGTCAAAATAATATAAATATATTTAAAGTGAGATGGTATGTTTCTTTTTTTTTTTGAGGTGGTATATTTCTAAAAAAAATATAAGAAGAACAAAATTTTAGATGTTTACCAGTTTTGTTATTCAAGAATTAATTTTCAACTGAAATAGTTATTTCTCATTCAGCATTGTAAGTGTAATTTAATGTATCATTTATTTTGCTTCATCTAATTATGTTTAAAATTTATTTGAAAATACTCTTATACATTTCAAAATGAGGATAATGCTACCAAATTTGCACTGTCTTTTACCTGAATACTGTAGGATTCTATGTAACAATCCCCCCAAATTATACATTTAATACTTCATTGTTTATCTACTCCTAAAGTCTTTCTTTTTAACTTTGTTTCTTAAAATAAAACTTATTTTTTAAATAATTAGCAGTTTATATTTTGAATACTAATGAAGAATAGCATGTAAAATTATTCTGTGAACAAAAACATATTTTGTTATGTAAATCCTAAGCTATGCAAGAAAACATAAGTAAAATATTCTATGCCATAACTAAATATATGCCACAGATCTTCTACCCAGAGAATACCATCAAATTCCTTATAAATGTGGTAAAAGTATTTATTGAAATGCTGGGAACTGAATGATTTAAGATTTATAGCAAAATTCTACAAATTTCAAATTTATGTGATGTAGTTATCTTAATAACATAAGTTAAAACTACAGTCAGTACTAGTATATCGTTCCTAGATTTTTTAAGTGTCAAGTATGAAGTCAGAACATTCTCTGTACAGTTCTGTGCAGCATAATGTTTGAAAATGATGAAAGCCATGAAATGTTGACTGTCTAAACTGTATACTTAGGCTAATGGGATAGCTTGATTTCTAAAAATGTGAAACGATTTCTTTTCTCTGCTTTAGGGCATATTATTGGATAGGATCGCTGTTCTTACTGATCACCCACATGATTGAAAAGATCCCTGTGTGTTCCCAGAATTTGATTTGGTGCTACTTAGTGTCAATATTTTGAACAAAGCATGGATTATTCCAATATCAGTAACTTTTGGGACCTATGTAGATATAATACATACAGCATAATTCTATGATTTCCACTCTTTTCATCTGTAGAAGTATTTTTGTGTTAAGAAAAAAAGAAAAAGGAAAGCAATGAAGTGCTGTTTAATCTGAAACAGAGGTTTTTAAATTCAGTCTCAGAAGCAAGATCAAATGACCTATCCAGTCGTTCTGTATCTGTAATTCCTTCCCAGTACTTTTCTCGAGTTTCTCAGATCAGCCCAAATCCTGGTTGGAATACTGTATTCTGTACTTTGTCCATTTTCAGTATCAGACAATCATAGTATGGTCAGGCTTCTATCCAACTTCAAAGATGGTCATCTGTAAGTTTGAAATTCTTTGTTGCTGTGAAGTTCAATAAAAAGATTTCAGTGTTGAATTCAACCCAGACCACAGAATGATTAAATTCATTGTTTTTGATATGTTGCATGGGAAGATATTATGTAATTGAGTTGCTTGCAACTTTGAAACTTATTTTCTTAAAAAAAAAATCAGGCTATTAACTATATATGGCAATTAAAGGAAAGTGCACTCAATGTCCTGGCAACATATCACTTTTTTCTGTGTTTGATTTAAGCATCGTAAAAGGATACCACTCATGCTTTTATAGTTAAAATGTTAGTTGTTTCCACCATAAACTCCTATTTTTAAGAGTTTGTTATAACTCAACCATTTTTTAAAATTTCAACTTACACTCAGATTAATAAATTTCTTTTTTCAATCTAGAAAAAATCTTACTAAAGAGCTGAAATCGATGTAGTTTCACTCCTTCAAATTCGGAAGAAACCAATGAAAAAAATGTCCGTAGTTTCAAATATATTTTTGTTCTTTTTCAACTCCACACTAGCTTAGCTGTTTGGGAAAACAGTGTTTTAATGTATTCATTCAAAGGTACTGCTGACGGTGTTTGAAGTTGACTGAATTTAGGCGTTATTATGAAACTTTTGCTATAAAGATTTTAAAGGACACATTTTAAAATTTCTCATTAAACTTTCTCTAAAACTATGTGGGAAAGTAGGTGTGTACATAGCTAAGGTGATTTTTAAAGTCAACTTTAATACAAGTGAAGAGCTAATGGTGGCACGGATCTCTTTTAGGAAAAGTCTCAAGTGAAAAAGGACCCTGCTTGTAAAAAGAAATGCAAAATAATCAGACTTCCTTATTTTTACGGTTCACATTAGTGACAAAATTGTCTGTGGTTTTTACTCATTCATTTAAAATTTTACTCCTTAAATGTTGCTACCGGTGCCTGTTCAAAGTTTCCCATGTCTTTTTTTTTTCTTTTTTCCCATGTCTTCTGAATTCAGTTTTTCCTCTTTTGTAAGATTAATAAAACATAAATAGAACTGTATATATACAGCTTATTTATATATGTATATAAACACTGAATGTTTTCCCCTTAAAGAATTCATTGATCTTTTAAAGTATAAAATGCACTTTTTAATAAAGGCCTTTTCTTCATACAGGACAGTAAGAGGCAGATTGTTATGAAAAAGGTGTGAGAAACCAGAGGGACGGGGTTTGGGAGACTTGACAGAGTTCCTGGTAACCTAGAGGTTACGTTGAAAAGATTTAGGTGGACAACAAGAAAATTATGGGTATGAGAAAGAGGCACATAAGTCACGTTTACTTGACAGAGCCATTTGACAAAAATGCTGTCCTAACAAGCAGTGCTCCTGAATATATTCTTTTCAATCATATTGCAGTCACACCCCTCACGAAAAGAAATATGCATGATAAAGAACTCCAATTTACATTTCCCCCCTCTGGTTCCAACTTACTGGATTTAAAAAACACAAAAAACAAGATGTTCCCCTAGCTTTTTTTAAATAAGGAAACCTTGTTTTCTTGTGTTTTTCCATAAATGAGTCTGACCACAAATTTAGGTTTAGTAAAAATTGTTACAAATTATCTGGGAAACGCAGAATTTTGCAGCAAAACCTCACTATTATGCAAAATCCATTGTATGAAATTCCAGCTCTACACCAGGGATGTGTTTGAGAGTACATCATTGATTACAAACAGATTCATAATTTAAATACTAAATTCTGTTAATGTATTTAAATATGATTTGCAAAATTTTTGCTTACATGAAACTTTTTAGAAACACAAGGTGAAAGTAGTGAAAAACTCTATTACCTAAAGCATAAGTTAAATCTGAATATATTACAGGTTGTTCTCTTTCAATGATGCAGTGAGAAAAATAGATTTCTGATGTGTTTTTTGTAAATTTGTCTTTTATTCATCATGGAAGCCATACCTCATAGATGTATCCTAACTTGACTATTTTTCATCAGGTTTTTGTTTAGAAGTTTATGAGATTAACTGATTGCTGAGAAGCCAAAATTTGTTCATGGTTGATCCTGTTTGGTTGTTAAGATGAGTAAAAAAACCAGATGTGATCTTGGTGATCAGTTGAATTGCCTATACAGTGATCCAGTTGATTGTTTGGCAATTATTTGTTATTATGTGTTGGGAAAAAATCAGTCAAACTGAAGAAAGCCCATTTGATCCCACATACAGACAAAGGCTTAGTGGGATGCTGAGAAGAGAGTGACAGAGAAGTGCCAAGAATCCTCCTCCTGATGCTCCTTTAAGGCTTTCTAGAGCTTGATAGTCTCCAACAGCACTTCCTCCTAACCCACAAAGTGGTCTTTCCCTTGTGAAGAGCACCCAGCATCAAGTAAACCCGCCTAGAGTACTAGATCAGAAGACTTGATCAACGGCCTGGGCACAATTCACCCTGGGCCACAGGGACTTGATTTGTTGGCATCCCTGGGTCAGTTCAAATCAGTCTAGGTGTTACTAGAAGAAGGCTTCTCTAAGAAAGATAAGATCAGAAAGAGTGCAGTAGCGGGTATGTAGCTAAACCTGCTTTCGGTGGATTTGTTTGAGAAAATAATCTAAATCAAGAACAACACTGTAGGCCTCATCACACCATTTTCCTGAACACTCAAAGGAAAAACAAGCCAAACATCATATTTAGTTCTCACCAAAATAATAATAACAATAATAAAGTAAAACAATAATAATAATAAAGTATTCTTTCCAGAAAATGTCTGAAATAATAGATGGTTTTTAAAATCAAACATATTTAGTTAACCTGTACTTTTTTTGTTATATGCTTTTATTTATTTCTCAGTTGTTAGAAACTCAATCATCAAAACAACAACAACAACAAAATCTTTTTCTCTGCACCATGAATTTAGTTTTTGAGCATTTTCTATTCTTTCTTACCTCATGGCCTTTGCATTTGTGGGGCTCTCTGCCTGGATTGTTCTGCTGGCTCCTTGCATGGCTAGTTCTTTTTCTGTTTGACTGAGTACCTATCTATATATAATGGCCTGTCTTCTCTGTCCTGTTACTCTATCTTGTCATTTTTGTTTGTTTCCTTCATGATGCAAAATTATGTTGACATGGTTTCCTTTATGTCCTACTCTCCACCACTGCATTTCCTTCACCCTGAGCAGTGCCAGGTACTTAGAAGATGTAGAAAGAATCAGATGATTGAGTGCTGTCCTTTAAAATTTACACACCACAATTGCCAGTGGTCATCCCACATCCAAAGGAAACCAGTGTCACTCTACACCCTGTTGCCCCAACAAGTCTGTTTCAGTCATTGGTTTTTTAGTGTGGCTAAGCAAAAGTATTTTTGTTTTTCCTTTTGCTTTATTTGTGTCGGCATTCTTAACTTAGTCTGGTATCCTTTGGAAAGAAAAAAAAAAGGTCAGTCAGGGAACACGTGTCCACTCCAAAGTAAAGTAACCCAAGTGAGTACAACACTTTTGGGGGCTCTTCATTGGCCATAATCTCTCTAGGAGCCCAAGACAATGAGGGACAATGTGTCTCCAGTACCATTTTAGTTTAGTTAGACAACAGTTTCTACAATGCAACTATGGTTTGTTCAGCGACAGGCAGTCAATCAACCAGCAAAAGAAAACTAGCAGTGCTTTGAACGGAAATGAATATTTGGCAAACTCTCCTGCTTTATTTTCTCTTTTGTCTCTTGATCTGAAATATAATACCTGTCTTTGTTGTACCATAGGAAGAGTTCTGGATGTGTCCTTGTACCTCCAGTCACACTATTAAAAATGAACCTCAAGTAGCATGAATATACATGTGGCAGGGTAGAGAGAAAACTACTCTCTGGGCTCCCTTCACCCCACACCCCTCCTCCTTATGCAAGTTTATATTAGGATTCTAAGTGAAAGTCAAAGTTTGTAATTCTTCTAGAATGTCAAATTGAGAAATTATATGATTTTCTTCTCGATAATCTAAAAGGAGAAAGAAAAGACAAAATCTGTTGCAAAACTATCATATTGAAACGAAAAATATTAATAAATAAAACCCTAGTATGCATGCCTATATAATTGTTCTTGATTTTCCTCTTGGCTAAAGAGCAATGAAAATAGATCTAGTCTTACAGTTCACCAATGCTTTGAACAGATCTGTGGGTGAAATCCTTAGGAAAAGGTTCCCAAAGAAACTTTGGGTGATTTCCATTTATTCTGAGAAGTCTTGGTCTGTGGTTTAGTTATCACTTTACGTCGTCAACCCTTCTATCACAAATCAGTTACCAAACATGGAAACATTGTCAGTGGCTTTGAAGGCTAATGCAGAGTGGTAGTAATCATTTAAAAGGCTTATCTATCTGCCCTGAGCAACACAGAAACTGAGAAAAGGCAAACAGTACAAAAGGTGGCCAGGGTACGGGAAATGGAGAAGGGATGGGGGTGGGAGGGGGCTCATGAAAAGCATTCCAGTCTGTTTGGGTCCTTCACAAATCCTAGTGAGATAATAGCTCATCCAGTCAAGCCCATTCCTTACTTTCAGGAAGTGCCACACAGGTAAATGAAGAAATTATTTGAAGAGGGATCATGATGGGTGTGGACTGTTTGTGATTCAGCTTGGAAGAAATGCAGAGGTGAGTTTCTTTAGCCTGACTAGGATTGATTTTCCCTGATGGGGTTTTCTCAACTTCTGTGATTGTAGGCCTGTGGTTTGCAAAACTGATAGTACTGATTGATAAAAACCAAGAACCAGTAGCTGAAGGAAATGTGAAATAACTTACCCTGGAGTGACTACCCATTATTTAGAAACTAATTGTTTCTTCCTTGACATGTAACCATGCAGAATTTTAAACTTCTAGGATTCTATAAGGTAGCCCTTCAGTATCCAAATACATGTGTCTTTTAAAAGAAAATTTAAGATGATATTATTTTACAGATTCTCTGAAGTTTAAAATTAAGATGAAAAATCTGTAACCATACATACTTTTTTTTGGCAGAATCTCAGAATCAGGTATAAAAAAACGTTTATTATTAGAGTGCTTGAGGATACCACTCTCCCCCCATACGAGGTGTCTTTGCTAGATTAGCAAACAGTATTTTATTCTGTTTCAAATATGCTACAGCCAGGTATATTCAAGGAGATGGCAATGAGGAAAACTTAGTTAAACTATCTAATCAATCAAATGTTAAGCAAAGACAATGAAATAATGTGCGTCTATCCACTAAAACATCATGGTAAATGTAGATATTCAGTGGCTTCCATATGAATCTGTTTGCTCCTAAAAAGTTTTAGTTCTCAAGGTTAACCTAGAAAGAGAATTACAGTGTGCACCATCACATCACCTTTCTCATAGTGCAAGGCAAGAGAACCCCTTCAAAATACTCACCGTATTAGAGTCAGGGTTGGGGAAGAGAGACCTCTCAAATCAAGTTCTGAAGCAGTTCCCCATCTGGCCACACCTTGCTCCATGCCAGGATAAATTGAAATGGAAGTATGTAAGGGATAGAGAAATTTAGTTATGATTCAGAATTATTCTATTAGGAGATTCCTGTGAAACATTACAAGGCTTAGCCAGAACAGTGTTCTGGATATTGTATGGGCAGTTAGAGAATCTACACCAGCTCAAGGGTTTAGGATCCTGAATAGCCCTTTGGAGGTAACAGTGGTAAAATAAGGAATTAAGACTGGATTGAGAGCATTCTGGAGTATCTTAAATTATCTTCCCCATTTAAAATATGCTGATAGAACTATGGAGAATCCTGGTGAGAGCCCTCAGGAGAAAGATGAGCAACCACAAGGTTTTAGTTGCTAGGTCTTTCTTGCCCACTCTCTTGCTTTCTCACTCTTGCTTTTGATGGGGGTGAGGGGAGGGGGGTTGGGGGGGTAGTGTTGGGGAGGCTATTTGAAGTATCTGGCAGAATGAAAGCCATAAAAATTCAAAAGCAAGTCTACCAAAATGGAAATAGTTCATAGAAAACTTGGTAGGTGCCTAACAAATCTTAATAAATGTATCTTGAACAAAGTGCTGGAAATAAAAGACACTAAACATAAGAAGTTTCAAAATCGGGGGATCCCTGGGTGGCGCAGAGGTTTGGCGCCTGCCTTTGGCCCAGGGTGCGATCCTGGAGACCCAGAATCGAGTCCCACATCGGGCTCCCGGTGCATGGAGCATGCTTCTCCCTCTGCCTGTGTCTCTGCCTCTCTCTCTCTCTCTCTCTCTCTCTGTGACTATAATAAATAAATAAATAAATAAATAAATAAATAAATAAATAAGTTTCAAAATCGCAGCTGAAGGCTATGCGTATGTGTGAAATCTAATCAGGGAGCAAGAGTGAGGATTTAACAAGTATATTTTATAAACTAGGAGCAGAGAGTTCTATCACCTTTTTACCCTGTAAGAATTGGAAGTTAAGTGGAAATGGCATAAGAACTAGGATCATTAATTTCAGTCAGTGGTTGGTGGTTGGTGATTTATAGCTTTAATATAAACGAAGAGTTGATTCCCAAGGGAAGACATACTTTAAAAAATCTTTTATCTCCCACGATAAAATAGATACAGATTTGGTATAAGGGAGCATTTGAGTCTAAGAATTTTAAGACACTGGAAGGTATTGTTCAGAAAGTTGTGTAACTTACCAGAGTTTGTGGACTTGCTTTTGCTTAGATACTTTAATTATAGAGAGATCCACCTGCCTAAAGAGATTTATTCACCTTTCAACAAAAGTGTGTGAGGTCTCCTGGATTATAATCAATAGTAAAAAGCATTTGCTTTGCCTCACAGTCAGACAGCAGTTCTCTACTCAAGTCTTAAAAGATTAATAATAATGTAATTTCCACTTGTTATCCAGTCTCTTTTTAAAACAATTTGGTTTTAACCAAATATGGATTTTAAAAACACTACATTGGAACTTAAAAATCTAGTTAAAGTTTGGTATTTTTCTAACTAATCTTTTTCCTTTATTCACTCTCCCTGAACGCTGGCTTGTAGTTAAAAGTGGTTCCTGAAGGCTTGCTTTCAACTTTCAGCCATGCTTAGCATCAGAGAACCTTCTGGTGCTTGCTTGATTACTGGATCCAAAAATCTCCGCATCCATCCTTACCATTCATTCCCTCTTTTGGTAACCAAAAGAATTGTTGTGAGTAAGGTGAAAAGAAAAAGGAAACCCCACTCTGCTCTCCTTTATCCTCTTATCTACAGTGCTGAAAGAGAAGGCAATACTGCAATACTGCTGTCTGTTAGTTCTTTAATCAGCAAGCTTTCCATCCTGGGACCCAGAGGGATCTGGGACTGCACTGTTGTTTCCTGATTCTTCTTGCTGAGCTTAGACATAGTTCTAATGTAGTGGCAGGTGGAGGTTTTAATATTTTAGTTTCTCTGTTTGGTGATAGCATCTGCTTTAACTTTGTATCTTAGCAAGAACATTTTGTGAGAAACTCTCTTCTTTGATAATAAAAACAAAATATATAAAAATAAATATAATAAAAATATCTGGATATTTTATAACAGAACATTTAAAAAAAAAAAACCTATGTAAAGTTTTTGAGAAGAGACAGGATTCCAGGGTGGCTGGGGGCTTAGTTGGTTACGTGTTCAACTCTTGATTTCAGCTCAAATTGTGATCTCTGGATCATGAGATCGAGCCCTACATTGAGCTCTGTACTGGGCATGGAGTCAGCTTAAGATTCTCTCTCTCTCCCTCTCCATCTCCCTTCCTCCACCTCTCTCCCCCTCTCTGAAAATAAATGAATGAATAAATAAATAAATAAATTAATTAATTAATTAATTTTAAAAAAGAGAGAGATAAAGAGATTTCATTGCAGTTGACCTCTCAAGATTAGCAAATAGTTCTGCTGTTGAGGCTGACATGCGTCAAATATCCTGGTCTGGAAATGTCCTTGCTTTGGCACTAGTGAGAGTTGGTAGTATAACCTTCAATGAAGACATGATTCCCACCAATTAGGAGTTTCTCTTTCAAAGCTGTAAACCAGACAAAGACTCATTTTTAGAATCCAAGAGTGGTCAACCCAGGTGGGGCTCTTGCTCACCTTCCTAACTTTATAGACATAAACTAGATATTTTGTAAGTTCTGTCCTGTTTGAGAAATCATTGTTCAGTCATGCAGCTAATTCCAGTTTTAATTTTAGTTACTAATTAGATCTAATTAGGGGTGTATCCTGATTTTAGTTGTTCAACTCCTGCTGCTTTCATCTTGGGATTTAAATTTCCATTAGAATAGTTACAGTAGGCTTTTGACTTTAACATGATTTTATGTAATGCTACCAAACAACAATAGCTAATATTTATTTAGAACTTTTTTTTAAGCTCAAAGTATTTAATGTGCTTTTACTTATTTAATCCTTATAATATCCTATGAGGAATATTAGAAGTAGGCCTTATTATCTCCATTTTATAGGTAAAGAAATGGAGTCACAAAGTAGTCAGGGAGCTTACAAATGTTCTATGAGTTCCAAGTGCACTCATGATGATTTTTCAGTTTTCCTGCCTCCGCTTCTCAGGGGACCTTGTTGCCTTGCTATATACTATAAATACATTATACAGAGTATAGTTTTACTATTCTCAGGCCCATCAAGTTTAATGGGGTAGCCTGGCATGGTTCCTAGAGCAGGATCATGTACATGATAAATATTACTTTATAAGATGATGTATTTTGGCTTGAATATGGTTTATAGTTTTTAAAAATGCAACAAAAGAGAGCATGTTTCATTTTATTTTATTTTTTCTCCAGCACCTAATATGGTGCCTGGCACATAGTAGGCACTCAATAAATATTTGTTAAACAAATGAAAACACCTCATTAAAAAGTAGCACAATAAAGAACAGAGGACTATTAAGACAAATAAAAGGAAGTACTACTTCACTCAGCAGGAAGTGCTTAAATAGGACAACCTACCTCCACCATAAATCCCTTGGTTCTTGTTGAGGATCAACCACTGATCTGGGTTGAATGTAGCTCCAACCAAGTGTTCTGACTTATGGAGTTATTGATCTTTAGAGCTGAAAGGGCCATTTGAAATTATTTAAACCTTCTGCTTTAAAAAAATTTTTTTAATAGAGGAGGAAATTAAGATCATATTTCATTTTACCTTTAGGAAACAGAAATTGCCACACAGACAAATTGACTTTTAAATTGCTTCATTTGAATTGTCTAGGAGGCACATATTTTTTATTTGTATGGAAGAACTTGCAAGACTGAAGCATAAAAAGTTTAGATGACTCTTTGGGATCACATGGAGAATTAATAGCTTAACCCACAAAAAATCAAATTTCATGATTATTTAATGGCAAATGGACACCAGTGTCAGAATCATCTCTTTGAAAACATCATGGCCTTGTATTCTAAAATGTTTCTAATTAGCTCAAAATACATGATTAAATTCTCAGAAATCCTTGAAAATTATTTTTTTAAGATTTTATTTATTTATTCATGGGAGAGAGAGAGAGAGAGAGTCAGAGACACAGGCAGAGGGAGTAGCAGGCTCCATGCAAGGAGCCCAATGTGGGACTCCATCCCAGGACTCCAGGATCAGGCCCCGGTTGAAGCCAGGCACTAAACCGCTGAGCCACCCAGGGATCCTCATTGAAAATTAATTTAACTTTATTTTAATTTGGCATTGCCATCCACAAAAGGACTCAGAGCAAAATTCTGAGAGGCATTTTAGTTACCCATCCCTTATATCCAGGCAATTAACATATCCTGTCAATTCTAATACCTTGTCTTTTGTATTTATCTAAATTACTGAATTTTGACTCCGGAGGGCTCCTCTCTGCTCTCTGTCCCTCCTTTAATCAATTTTCTTTACTTCTGCTTTCCAATATGTAACCTCAATATTTCTCTTCTGCTTAAATCTTTTAATAGCTCCCCATTGCTTACATACAATAAAGTACATCCTTCTCAGAGCCTCCCATATTCTGGCTTCTGTCCATCATACCAACCTCACATTTTGCTCTTCAGGATATGAAGTATTTGCCATTCTGATCTATTTATGCTTCCTGAATTCTCTGTTTCTCTCTCACCTCTCTACCTTTGCAAAGACTTTTCCTTCTTCAAGGACATCCCTACTCTCAACTCCATCTGGCAAGCTATCTCATCCTAGCTAAGATGAACACCTCTGATAAGTGGTTTCATTTGCCTTTAATTTTAATTGTATGTCCTCCTCAGAGAAACAACTTCTTACACACAACTGGAAGTGATATGATAGTTCCATTGCATATAAATGAGAATATCATGTCTTTCAATAATCCATTTACCCTTTCAAGGAATATTTATTGAGGGTCTAATATTAACCTCCCTTACTTTATTTACTTATTTTTTTTAGAGAGAGAGGGAGCACGACTGATGTGGAGCTCCATCTCATGACCCTGAGATCATGATCTGAGCTGAAGTCAAGAGACTTTAGCTAATTGAGGCACCCAGGCACCCCTAGCTTCCCTTACTTAAAATCAGAGGAGCAGGAAATTGACTGAGGATGTACTGAACTAACAAGTAGAAAAGCAAATGAGTCCATTGGAACCCAGAGAAGAGGTGTCAAAATTAGATGGACCAGTTCAGGGAAATTTTCCTGTAAGAGGTGATTTTTTTAGCTTCATTTTGAAAAATGAGTAGGAGTTAAATAGATGAAAAAGCAGAGGTATGGGTGTCATAAGCAGAACATTGAGCATTTGGGAAAACCAGTACTGAGGTGCCTAACTACCTCAGAGAGCTACAAGAAGTTTAATACATATAAATAGACATATGAGAAAGAGTATGGTAGGGGGGTGAGACTTGAGAGGTAGGAGGATGCTTAATCACAAATTCATTGTAACAGTTATTGAGGGCCATTGAAGGATTTTAGGAAGAAAGATGAGAGGCTTCAATTTGGTGTGAAAATGTTGTTATGGTCATGTTGTGCAGGACAGATATGGGGTTGGGTTATAGATGATAGAATGAGGGTTTGAAGGGGGTTTAGATGGTTTGAAGGGAGAAATACTAGTTGTGTAACTTAAAAAGTTCAAATCTGATACAAGGCAGAGTCTATGTGGATGAGGAGGAGTAGATAGAATCAAGCAATTTAAGCAGGTGGACTGTAGAGAACTTGAGGAATGGTTGGGTGAGGGGACTGAATGAAAGGGGAGAGTTTAACGTGACTCTCAGTTTTCTAATTTTAGCAACTTGTAGAATAATGAACATTAGTTAGGCTCCCACCTTATTTTATTCTAGAATCTCACCAGGTTTCAAAACATTCAGTAATAGAAGAATGTTAAATACTATTCTGAAAGTTCCCTAATGTTGGTTTTGTGTGGTTTTTCTTAGGTAGCCAGAATTAGTGGCTTAAAACAACAATTTATCAATATGTCTCCTTTTTCTGGAGATGGATAGTCTCAATATGTCTCCTTTTTCTGGGGGTGGATAGTCTCACTTGGAGGGCAGCTGAATGCAGTAGAGGCTAGAGCCATCAGAAGAATTCTTAACTCATGAGTTTGGTGCCAGGCTATCCTGACTGGTTGACATTTCCCTCTCAAGAGGCCTCTTCACATGGCTGTCTTGGGTTTCCTCACAGCATGGAATTCTCAGAGTAGTTGGACTTCTTACATGGTGGTTGGCTTCCCCCGAGTGAGTATTCCAAGAGACGAGGTAGAAATTACAAGTCTTTTTATAACCTAATCTTAGAAGTCAAAAGATATCATATTCTATTAATCAAAGCAGTTGCAGACCAGCCCAGATTCAAGAGCATGAAAGAATAGACTACAGCTCTCCAAGGAGGGATGGTTGCATAAACACAGGAGGAAGTGGAGTTTTATCACAACCTCTTGTCACAGTTCCTTTTAAGTGAATCAAGGTGAGTTTCTCAAATTTTTTTCCATATCTTATTGATAAAAGAATTATAGGACCACTTTTTATTTAAAAGCACAGGATGTTTTCCAACATCCCATATTTACATGGTGTTTATTCTATTTAATGTTATAGCCAAGTCCATTACTTCTAACCCATACAATTCCTATCACTTGTTCATAATCATACTCATGAAATCTTTTATCCAATATTCTCTAATTGGAAACAGACTTACTTTTTAAGAAAAAAAAAAATAATTGCAATGTTTACTTTTCCCATTCTTCTCCAAGTCAGGGATAGCCAATGAACTAAAGCAATAAAGAACACATTAAAAATATTATTAACCCAAATAAAGGATATCCATAAAAGGCCCTGCTAAAAACCACCTAAGGTGGGAATCTAATTCTTTACCTTTTTGTTGGGAATAAAAGTCCCATGAACTATGAGTAGGCTATTCCTGTACTCACTTGACAAATATTTATTACAGACTGCTCTGTTGCAGGCATCATGCAGGTAGTTTATTCTTTTTCAGGAACCTCAGTATATGTTTTCTTGTTTAGAACAGATGTTTTTTCAATTTATTTTTTGTGGAGGCCTTACATGGTGTTAGGTACTAAATTACAATTACTTTGAACTTCTTTTAAAACATGACAATATTAATGTAGTTGTTCCTTATGTCAGTAGAGTTATGTGAGATTGTCCTATGTGACTTGAAGTTTTCAAAGAATGCTCCAAAATAATAAATGCAACAGTTCCATTTTCTATGTGTAGTCATTTCTAACAAGCCTACCATTATGCAGAATGAGGGAATTCTTTCTTCACTTCCCTTTAAGTGCTGTTGATATTTATAGTGTTAGTTTTTCCTGCAAATAAACTTTCTGAACAACTGGGCAAACTGTTCACATTTCTCCAGAATGATTCCTAGCCAGGAAAATAGGGTACTTTTAGGAAGAGGATTTTCTTTGCAGGGATTTTCTTCTGATTGAATAACCAGATGGAGAGTCACGGATTTGAAAATGTTTAGCTGAGCATTTCGGCATTCTCTACTGGGTTCCACAGTAGGATGCCAAATAAAAATCACAATTTAAGCTGTTATGAATTAATGAGAGTCTGCAATACACATACCTACTCATTCTAACCCAGACCTAAATGTGCACGCATTTTGGATAAATACGTTTGAGAATCAACACAGATCCATAATGTACAACACTAACCTCCCATTAGTTAACTATGGTAAAGGTTGGAAAAGTGCTCCATTATTTAAACACACACAAACACACACACTCTACTTCGAAGCTTAATCCTGCTATAAAAATTGATTGGAATCTGGCAAAAACCAAAATAAATAGTAATCAAATTAACCACATTTTATTTAAAAGCAAAACTATCACGTTTAATGTTTCTGGCATTATTCCTTAAGTAAATTAATCCTCTTTGGAGTACCTGTTTATTTTTCACACGTGACTATTATAAGTTCTTCTGTTGTGACTATTGTCAGGACTTATGAATTTTTTAGTTGTTTTAAAGATCAGGGTATCAATTGGTGTTGTCATAATGAGCCAGACTATATCAGGAGGGAAAACCTCTCCCTGGGAAAGATTAGATGCCTTAGGAAGTCAGCACTAATGCTTCTGGGCCCCCAAGGTATCATTAAGAAATCACCATTTGGGGGCCCTTGCTTCCTTTGCTCAAGTTATATGCTAGATAGCACGAATAGCTAATGAAGGCTGTTTTACATACAGTAAAGGGAATAGGAAGATTTTTTTTTTCCAAGCAGTTGCTCATTCACCACTGCATTCAGCTGTTGGTACTGTGATTACAGACACCACAGAGCAGGTACTTCATTATTCATATTTTTGGGAACATGTACAAAGCTGGATTCCAGTCAGCATCAGTTGCTATTTCTATGCTTGGATTAGGCGAGGGCACAGGATAGAATGAACTTGCTTTAAAAGATGAGGTTTTCTCACACAAACTACATACTGCATAGACATCTACTGGTCTGACTCTCCATATTAGTAAGAGTTGCCTATTTCCTGGTCATGTAGATAGAGTATTTAATATAGCATGAGAATATATATAAAAGGGCTGCTGGGTAGCTCAGTCGGTTAAGCATCTGACCCTTGATTTATGCACACATCAGGATCTCAGGGTCGTGAGATGGAGACCCAAGTCAGGCTTAAGATTCTCTCTCTCCTCCCTCTTCCTCTTCCTCTCCCACCCCCACCTCTCTCTCTCTCTGAAAAAAAAAAAAAGAATCTATATTAAGTAAAATAGGGATGCAGTCAAAAATTTCACATGCATGCTGTTGCTATAGACACTCATGGGAAATGCCTCACCCTGTTGCAGACCTGTCAATATCCTTGTCTGCCTGGAAAACAAAATAGGAGAGAAACGCCTCTGTCTATTCATCTTTTAGTCTTTAAAACTCCAAACATAGATGTGACTCTTGGAAGAAAGAATAAGTGATAGTAACAGGTTCTGGCTATCTCTGGATTGAAATAACTGAAGATTTTTTGAAAATGTTCAGTTTTGTTCAAATGTCTAAAATGACTGGGTGTTATTCTATAAATGTTGGCAAATTGAACACCAATAAAAAATAAATCTATAAAAAAAACCCCAAATGTCTAAAACGTCTTTTCATGAATTCAATAATTTAACTTATTTTTATCAGCAGCAGCATCAATACAACCTAGGAAATACCTCTAATGTGCCAAATTGAAGAAATGCACATATTCTACAAGGACTTGCTTATTATAACTTTTCAGTGATAGAGAATTACTGCATAAATGCCCTCTTAAGATTTAGTTGAAAGCAGAGAAGTTAGTTTTTACCATTCATTGTTTTGGCTTGGGGCGGGGGTGGGCAGCATACAAAGATTAAGAATGTATTCCAAATATTTCTGCAAGTGCCAATGTAAATACCCAAACTACTGTAGGAGCCAGTGTTCTAAGTAATGATCTCTTCCAAATCCACTGAGCTGGTCCTCACCCTGGTGCTCTTTCACACACTCATTTTAGTGAGTTTCATTACTTTTTTGTTGCCTGCCCTCTCTACTTGCTCTCTTACCTGACCTCTTAGTTTTATTTGGCATCTTAAGGTAAATGCACTCTATCTGTATCCTTAGATAGTGAGTAGTTCCCTTCTGGTGTTCCACCGCCTCTACTACTACTTTCCAAAGGTTTTCTTCCTCTGCTCTCCCCCAAATGTCTTTGTTCAAATTAATCACTATTTTTTTTCGTGTATCATTAATACTTTTTGTGTGTTAGCTAAGAAATTGTTGCCTACCCCAAGGTCAAATTTTGATATGCTACATTTTCATAATCATTCAGCTAAAAATATTTTCTAATTTCTGTCATGATCTCTTCTTTGTGACATGAGTTATTTTGAATTGTGTTCTTTAATCTTCAGATAATTAAGGATTTTCCAATATTTCTTATTGATTTTTAATTTCATTCAGTTATACTTAGAGAACATACCTTCCCTGATTTCAATTTTATTGAATTTATTAAAATTAATCCTATGGTCCAGCATATGATCTGTTTTGGTTAATGTTTCATATATACTTAAAAGAATATGTATTCTGCAGTTCTTGAGGGGAGGGTTTTATAAATGTCAGTACAGTCAAGTTGGCTGATGATGTTTTACTCTTCTATATACTTGCTAATCTTCTATCTTTAAGTATATTTATGAGTTTGTCTATTTCTCTTTTCAGTTCTGTCTGCTATTGCTTCATGTATTTTCAATTTCTGTTATTAAGTTAATGCACATTTTGAATTATTGTGGAGCATTTTTTTGATGAATTGATCCTTTTATCATTATAAAATATCTCTAGTTCTGATAATATTTCTTATTCAGAAGTCTACATTGTTTAATATTAATATAGGTGTTTCTGTTTTTTTTTAAATAGTTAGTGTTTGCACAATATATCTCTTTTGTCCTTTTAGCCTATTAGTGTTTTTATATTTAGAGTAGGTTTCTACTAGATAGCATATAATTGAGGGTTGCTGTTTTATTTAATTGAACAATCTCTGCCATGTAATAGTTTATTTTTTTTGCCATGTAATAGTTTAAACCTTACATTTAATGTAATTATTCATATAGTTAGATTAAGAATTATTATTCTGCTAATTTTTTCTCTCTATCCCACTTTTATTTGTTCCTTATCTCTATCTCTTGCATTCTTCGTACCTGAGTATTTTTTACTATTTTATTTTATTGTTTTTATTACTTCATTATCTATACATCTTTGTTTTATTTCTTATAACTTTATTCAATTTTAATTTATATACAAAAAAACTGTACATATTCAATGTATACAATTTGATGGGCTTGAACATATGCATACACCCATGATACCATCACTACAGTCAAGGTAAACACTTCCAAAAGTTTCCCTGTGATTTTTTGCTTGTGTGTGTGTGTGTGTGTGTGTGTGTGTTAAAAACACAACATTAAAATGTTGGATTTCTAGGAGAACTTATTTATCTAGTAACTTATTTATGAAACTTTGTATCCACTGAACAACTCTCCATTTCCTCCTGCCCTCATTCCCTGGCAACCCCCAATCCATTCTCTGCTTTGGTAAATCTGACCATTTTAGATACCTCATATAAGTGAATCATGAGGTATTTGTTCTTCTGTGATTTATTTCACTTAGCATAATGTCTTCCAAGTCCACATATGTTCTTACAAATGGTAGGATTTCCTTCCTTTTTAAGTCTGAATAATATTCCATTGTATGTATATACTATATTTCCTTTATTCATTTGTCTGTTGATGGATGTTTGGGTTGTTTTCATATCTTAGCTAGTGTTAATAATGGTGGTAATGAATACGGGAGTGCAGATATTTCTTCAATTTCAAATTCTTTTGGGTACATAATCAGAAGTAGGATTAGTGGATCATATGGTAGTTCTTTCTATTATAAATGTTTTGAGGAACCTCCATACTACCTTCCATGGCTGTTACACCATTTTACATTCCTACCAATAGCGTACAAGAGATCCAGTTTCTCTGCAACTTCACCAAAAACTTGTTATCTTTTGTTTTGTTTTGTTTTGTTTTGTTTTTGTTTTTTTGGTTTGGTTTGGTTTGATAATAGCCATCCTAACAAACGGGAACTGTTAGCTCATTGTGGATTTGAATTGCATTACCCTGAAAATTAGTGATGTTGAGCACCGTTTTATATACTTATCAGCCATTTTTATGTTTTCTCTCAGTCTTTTCAATTTGTGGCTTTTATTTTGTTTTATTTTGTTTGATTTTTGTTTGTTTTGCTAATGAATTGTAAAAGTTCCATATATATATTTTTGAAAGTTAAGTCCCTATCAGATGTGTGGTTTACAAACACTTTCTCCCATTCTTAAGTTGCCTTTTAATTGTGTTGATGGTTTCTTTTATGCAGAAGCTTTTTAATTTGATGTCATCCCAGTTGCCTAGTTTCATTTTTTCCTTTTGTACTTTTGGTGTCATATCCATGAAATCATTGCCAAGAGCAATGTCATGAAGCTTTTCCACTGTTTTCTTCTAGGACTTCTATGGTTTCAAGTCTTATATTTACCTCTAATCCATTTTGAGTTGATTTTTGTATATGGCATAAGATAAATGTTCCCTTTCATTCTTTTGCATTTGGTTATTAGTTTTCCAAACACCATTTGTTATAGAAATTCTCCTTTCGCCATTGTGTGTTCTTGGCACTCTTGTTCAAGATTAGATGTATGGGTTTATTTATACATTGAATAATAATAGCACTGAATCTGTAGATAACTTTGAGTAGTATGGAAATTTTAATAATATTGAGTGTTCCAATTCATGAACATGGGATATCTTTCCATTTATTTGTTTCTTCTTTAGTTCATTTCATCAACCCAAAGCCAGACAAAGATGATACAACAACAAAAACCATCAGCCAATATTCCTGATGAATGAACATAGATGCAGAATTTTTTGCCAAAATACTAGCACACCAAATTTAACATTTAAACTTAAATTTAAATTTAATATTAAAAATATCATACACGATGATCAGGAAGGATTTATCCCTGGGATGGATGAATGGTTCAATATATGCAAATCAGTAAATGTGATACAACACATTAACAAGATGAAGAATAAAAATCATACAATTATCTCAATAGAAATAAAATGCAGTAAAATGCAGAAAATAAAATGCAGTAAACGCATTTCACAAAATTCAGTATCTTTTCTGGATAAAAATGCTAAATGAACATTCAGAAGGAATGTCCCTTAACACAATGTAGGTCATCTATGATCCTCACTCCTGCATGTTATAAACCCTATATTTTACTGTTTTTTTGTTTGAAGCTGTCTCTTGTTGTTTAAGTAAAATTTTAAAATAAGAAAAATTCTTCTGCATTTACTCACACATTTATCATTTCTGATGTTCTTCATTTCCTAGTGGCAATATAAATTACATCTGCTATCATTTTCCTTCTGCCTGTAGGACTTCCTTTAATATTTCTTCTACATGCAGATGCAGGCAATGAATGTCCTCAAATTTTCTATGGAAAAAAATCTTTATTTTGCTTTTGTAAAAAAAAATATTTTTCTCTGGAAATGGAAATCTAGGTTGTCATGTTTTTCATCAGTACTTTAAAAATATTTGCCTATTGCTTTTGGTTTATAAATATCTGATAAGAATTCTGTTGTCATTTTCATCTTTCTTTTATATATATATATGTCTTTTGGGGAGGGCTGCATGTAAGATTTTCTCTTTGTCATTCCTTTATAGCAATTTGTATGTAATTTGTCTAGCAGTGGATTTCATTTTCTTTATTCTACTTTGGATTTTTTGTGCTTATTAAATACATGATTTATAGTTTTCCTTTAAATCCTTGGTCATATTTATTATAGCTGCTTTAAAATCTTTACTAATTTCATCATTTCTCTTTCTGGGTCTGTTTCTGTGGACCAGTTTTTCTCCTGGATATGGGTCATGTTTTCCAGCATCTTTGTTGTTTTTGATTAGACACTGTACGTTGTAAATGTTATATTGTTGAATGGTTGGATTTCACTGTTCTCCTATAAAAAAGTAATTTTTAAAAGATTAATTTATTTATTTTAGAGAAAGAGAGAACATGAGTGGCAGAGGGAGAAGGAGAGAGAGAAAATCTCAAGCAGACTCCCTTCTGAGTGTAGAGCCCAATGCAAAGCTTAATTTCCTAACCCATGAGATCATGACCTGAGTCAAAATCATAAGAAGTCAGATGCTTAACCACAGAGCTGCCCAGGCACCCCTAAAACAGTATTTTTAGTGTTTTTCAGGCTGTTATGTATCTTGTAGAAAATCTTCATTTTTTTCAAAGCTTGTTTTTAAGTTTTTAAAGATGGATCTAGAGTAACTATTCTAGAGCTAGTTTAGTCTTGCTGAATTGTGTGACCTTGGAACACCTGGGTGGCTCAGCAGTTAAGAGCGTCTGCCTTGGGCTCAGGGCATGATCCTAGAGTACCTGGATCAGGTCCCACATCAGGCTTCCTGCATGGAGCCTGCTTCTCTCTCTGCCTATGTCTCTGCCTCTCTCTTTCTGTGTCTCTCATGAATAAATAGATAAAATACTTAAAATAAATAAATAAATAAATAAATAAATAAATAAATAAATAAATAAATAAATAAATAAAAGGTGTGACCATTCTGGAGTCTGTACTGAATGCTCCATGTTTTCAATGACATCTCTCTACTTTAGCTACTTAAAATAGCACTTGGAAAGATATCCCATGTCACTAATATCAGGGAAATGCAAATCAAAACCACAATGAAACATCACCTTACATCTGTCAGAATGGCTAGACTCCAATAGACAAGAAATAAAAGTGTTGGCAAGAATGTGGAATAAAAGGAACTATTGTGTAGTGTTGGTAGGAATGTAAATTGGTGCAGACACTGTGGAAAACAGCATGGGGGTTCCTCAAAAAATTAAAAAGAGAAATGCCATATGATACATTAATTCCACTATTGGGTGTTTACCCAAAGAAAACAGAAACACCAATTTGAAAAGATATATGCACTCCTATTTTATTGTAGCATTATTTACAATAGCTAAGATATAGAAGTAACTCAAGTGTTCATTGAATAGATAAAGAAGATGTGGTACACTCAGACATAAAAATGAATGAAATCTTGCCATATTTGATAATATGGGTGGACCCAGAGGGTATTATGCTAAGTGAAATAATGAAAACAAAGACAAATACCATATGATTTCACTTCACTTATATGTGGAATTTAAAAAACAAATGAACAAATACACAAACCAAAAAAGCAGAAACAGACCCACAAATACAGAGAATTACCAGGAGGTGGGAGAAGTGGAATGAGCAAAAAGAGTGAAGGGGAGTGAGAAGTACCAGCTTCCAGTTATGAAGTGAATAAGTCATGGGGTTGAAAGGTACACCATAGAGAATATAGGCAATGATATTGTGATAACATTGTATGGTGACAGAAGGTAGCTACACTTAGAGTAAGCATAACATAATGTATAGAGTTGTCAAATCACCTATGTTGTACTTTTGAAAATAATGTAACATTGTATGTCAGCTATAATTCAATAAAAAATAAAATAAAATAAAATAAAATAAAATAAAATAAAATAAAATAAAATAAAAATCTCCAGCTCTGAGACTGTGTTAGCTCCAGGTCCCCTATAGCTCTTTGCCTGATCTTTTAGAATTATATTATAAGTAAGTATATCTTACAGTTTATCAAAAAATACCTCCGTGAAGATTTCTGGAGTTCCTTTTCCACATATCTGATTTCTCTCTGGTATTCTATCTTCTGAATTAGAGCTGCCTTGTCCTTCTGAAACTCTAATCTTTGTATCCTTAATTCAGTGAGACCACTGTACCTTGGTTGGATTGTTCCTCTTTGCATTGGATCTAGAAATAGTTCCCAGGAGAAAATGTAGGAATGATCTTAAAGATAACTTCATTTGTTTTCCTTCATTTTGGAAAACAGTCCTGCACTATTGGTTGTTTTCTGAGAATAGCTGCTCCATATTTTATCCAGTTTTCTAGTGGTTTCTGGGCAAGCTAGGTTGTTTATAATGGGAGATCAAATCATGGCCAGAATTGGAAATTTCAAAACTACAATTTTTAAATTGATTCTTAAACCAAGTATAGCATACACGGAGGAAAATTAACAAATCATAAATGTTTGGCCTAACACAATTTTCACATGAACACATCTATCTAATCCATTGTCCAGAATATAATCAGCATCCAGAACTCCCCTTTTGTTCCCTTCAAGTTATCACTTCCTCCCCAGGAAGGGTAACCACTATCTCAATATTTACTACCCTAGATTAGTTTTGCCTTCTTTTGAACTTACTTGAAATGGAATCATACAAAAAAAAAGAAATGGAATCATACAATATAGGTACTTTTCTGAGGCTGTCTTCTTTAATTCAATATTAAATCAATCCATTTTGTGTTATGTGGCTATGGTTCATTCATTTTCATTGCAATACAGTATTACAGTGTAAATACATTTATTCATTCTAGTTCTAATGGTCTGGTTTAAGGATATTACAATTCTGAACATTCTTGTCTTTTGGTGACTATGTAAACCTCTTTCTGTTGGGTGCATTCCTTGAATGGAACAGTTGTTCCACATCCTCAGTGACACTAGGTAATGTATGTATGTTTTTATTTTAGCCATTTGGATAGATATATTGTGAAATTGCATTGTGGATTTAACTTCAATGAATTGGAGAACTTTTTCTTATATTTGCTTGTGTGAAATGACAGCTAAGTCTTCTGCCCTTTTCTTCCCCCTTACTTTTCCTTATTGATTTTACAAGTCATTTACATGTTCAGGATAGGAATCATTTGTCAATATACATATTTCAAATATGTTCTCCCACTCTGTGGCTTTCACTTTCACTTTCTTAATTGTTCTTTTCATAAACATTTTTTAAAAACTTAATGTAACCTAATTTATCTTTTTTTCCCTTTATGTAGCTTTTCTGTGACCCTTTTAATCAGTCTTTGTCTACCTCAGATTTCTGAAGATTATCTTCTATGGTTTTTCTTTAAAGTTTTATTGCTTTACTTTTATATTTAAATGTACAATCCATCTGGATTTAATTTTTGTATATAGTGTGGTGTGAGTCAAGATTGATTTTGTATGTGTGTGGATATCCAGTTGTCCCAGAACCATTTATTGAAAAGACTTTCCTTTCCTTATTGTTCTTCAGTGAAATACTAATTAGAAGTCAGGTGATTCTGTATGCATAAACTTATTTGTGGATTTTTCAATTCTGTTCCATTGAGACTGTTACTTTATTTTTATGCCAATATCACATTGTCTTAATTACTATAGCTGTATGATACACCTTGACATGTAATAGTAAGTCTTTCTTGGCCTCTGTATTTCCATGTAAATTTTACATTTTCAGGACAAGAATTAGTTTGTCAATTTCTAAGCATGTTGTAAGTTTTTTCTAATATAGTGTAACTTCATTGAGGGTAAGGGACTCTGTGTTTTTACATCTGCAGGACCCAGTATGTGCCTTGCATATAGAGCATGCTTAGTATATGTTCTCAGAATGAACAAATGAAATCTTATACACTTAAATGGAAAAAAATTTAGCTCTACTCTTTTCTTCTTTGAGTGTGGTCTAGAATATGACTGGCTAAACTTCATATAGAAACAAGGTCAATTTACTATCAGTGTGGGGCAAATTTCATTGGGCCACAATTCCTAGCTTGTATGTTAGAAGAGGTTGCTAAACAACCTTAAGGGAGGACCCAATTTTTAAGAATTCGTTAATTAAACCTAAAAATCTGAAAGTTGTTTTATGGAGCAGTTAAAAGCAAACATATCCATTTTCCCATATGACTGACTGTAAGTCACAAATTAATAATTAAAATTTCTTTTCCTAGTATATGGGTGGTATGTGATATTTATTGAACAAAAAGAAATGATAAGTGAATTAACATTGGTTAATATTAGAATTTCATTTGGATTGTCGTAACATTTTCCTTAGATCTGTAGAATTGCTAGTGCTCCTCCTTTTCTGTTTTTGTAGCTTTCATCTACTCTAATTATCTATGAAACCCAAACGGAAAGAATGTAGGTAAAAAATAGTTAGAATTGTTATTCTGTGTAGCATAACTATAGAAAACATATTTGCTTTCCTCTTCTTGTGGCATTTGTCCCAGAGACACTTAAAGGAAGTGTGATGGGAAGCCTCTGCTTGGGAATGCTTCAGTTTTGTTTTGGTTTTTAGGACAACCTTGGAACGCCTGGGTGTTAAGTGTCCATCTCTTGATTTCAACTCAGATCATGAGCTCAGGGTCATCAGATAGAAACCCAAGTTGAGCTCCTCACTCAGGGCAGAGTCTGCTTGTCCCTCTTCCTCTGCTCCCCCCCTCACCACCACTTGTGTGCTCTCTACCAAGTAAATAAATAAATAGATACCTGGTACCTTCTCAGCATATGGAGTCTCTCAAATAATATTTATATGAGCTTCTTTAGAGATTCTATTACGGTAGCTATCCTGATAATAAATAATATTTAACTTGCCAGTAATTTCAAAATGATGTAAATATAAAAATAGTTAAAATGACTTAAATTTATACTTAAATTTTTTATTAAGGTATAATTGACAGATAACATTATATTAGTTTCTGTTGTACAACACAGTGATTCAGTATTTTATTCACTGTAAAATGATTACCACAATAAGGCTAGTTTCCACCCATCACCCAGCAAAGTTACAAAAATTTTTTTTGTTGTGATGAGAACTATAAGATTTACTCTTTTGGCAACTTTCAAATATGCAGTACAGTATTCCTGACTATAGTCACCATGCTATACATTACATCCCCGTGACTTCTTTATTTTATAATTGATACTTTTTACCTCTTGACCCCCATCACCCATTTTGCCCACCCCACAATCCCCTTTCTCCTTGGCAATCACCATTCTGTTCTCTGTATCTATGAATTTTGTTTTATTTGTTGTGTTTTTTATAATGTACATGTAATTGAGGTATTTTTCTTTCTCTGACTTATTTAACTCAGTGTAATACCTTCAAGATTCATTCTTGTTTTCATAGATGGAAAGATTTCATCCCTATTTTTTATTAAGTAGAATCCCAATACATATATCACACATATAGTATACACAGTATAGTAAATATATAGTATATATTATAAATATATATATATCACATACCACAAAATCTTTATATATTCATCCACTGATGAACACTTAGGATGTTTTCTTATCTTGGCTATTATAAATAATGCTACACTGAACATAAGAATGCATATATGTTTTTGAATTACTGTTTTTCTTTTCTTTTTTTATTATTTTATTTTATTTTATTTATTTGTGTGTGTGTGTGTGTGTTTATTTTCTTTGATAAATACCCAAAAGTAGAATTGCTGGATAATTTATAGTTCTATTTTTAATTTTTTGAGGAACTTTCATACTTTTTTCCATACTGGATTCACTGATTTAATTCCCACCAACAGTGCATGAGGGCCCCCTTTTCTCCACATCCCTGCCAACACTCTTTATTTCTTTTTTTCTTTTGAGATTTTATTTGTAAGTAATCTCCACACCCAATGTGGAGCTCAAACCTACAACCCCAAGATCAAGAGTTGCATACTGTACAGACTGAGCAGCCTAGTGCCTCAACACTTGTTATTTCGTTTCTTTGTAGTAATAACCACCATGATATCTCATTATGGGTTTGATTTACATTTCCCTAATAAGTAGAGCATCATTTCATGTGTGTGTTGGCCATCTATATGTCTTCTTTGGAAAAATGTCTATTCAGATTTTCTTCCCTTTATTTTTTAATCAGAATTAATTTTTTTGAAATTGAATTGTATGAGTTCTTCATATATTTTGGATATTAACCCCTTATCAGATACATTATTTACAAATATTTTTTCACATTCATAGGTTGACTTTTCATTTTGTTGTTGGTCTCTTTTGCTCTGCAGAAACTTTTTAGTATAATGTAGTCCCACTTACTTATTTTTGGTTTTGTTGTCTTTGCTTTTGGAGTCAGATCCAAAAAAAGCATTTCCAAGATCAATGTAAAGGAGTGTATCATCTGTGTTTTCTTTAAGTAGTTTTTTTTATAGTTTCAGGTCTTCCATTCAAGTTTTTAACCCATTTTGAGGTAATTTTTGCTTATGGTATATGACAGTAGCCTTGTTTTTCATTCTCTTGTGTATGATTGTTCAGTCTTCCCAACACTATTGAAGAGACTGTTCTTGCCTTATTGTATATTCTAACATCCTTTATTATAAATTAATTGACCATATATGTATGGGTTTACTTCTGCACTCTCTTTTCTGCTTCATTGATAAATAAGTCTGTCTTTATGCCAGTAACATACTGTTGTAATTAGTATAACTATGTAACATATTTTGAAATCAGGTTGTGTGATGCTTCCAGCTTTATTCTTTTTTCTACAGACTTCTTTGGCAGTTCTGGGTCTTTTATGGTTCTATACAAATGTTAGGATTGCTTAATCTATTTCTGTGAAAGATGCCTTTGGGGTTTTGATAGGGGTTGCACTGAATATTTGGATTATGTTGAGTAATATGGATATTTTAACGATGTTAGTTCTTCCAATCCATGAGCATGGGATCTTTCCATTTATTTGTATCTTCAGTTTCTTCAATTCTTATATTTTCTGTGTACAGGCTTTCCACTTCTTGGTTAAATTTATTCCCAAGAATTTTATTCTTTTTAATGTAATTGTAAATGGGATTCTTTCTTAATTTCCTTGATTGTTCACTATTAGTGTATAAAAATGTATAAAAGTTATGTACCCTGCAACTTTATTTAATTTATTAGTTCTAAAAGTTTTTTTGTGGAGTCTTAAAGGTTTTCTATATATACGATTGTGTCATCTGTAAATAATTACAGTTTTACTTCTTCCTTTCTAATTAGGATGCCTTTTATTTCTTTTTCTTGCTTGATTGCTCTGGCTAGAATTTCCAATACTATATTGAATGAAAATGGCAAGAATGAAAATCCTTGTCTTATTCCTGATCTTAGAAGAAAAGGTTTCAGGTTTTCACTGTGGCTTATGATGTTAGCTGTGAGCTTGTCATATATGGCCTTTATTATTTTGATATTTGTGTTCCTCTATATCTACTTTTTTGAGGGTTTTTATCATAAATGGATGAAGAATTTTGTCAAATGCTTCTTCATCTATTGAGATGATCATATGACTTGTATCCATTTTTGTTAATGTGGTGTATCATATTGATTAACTGGCAGATGTTGAATCATCCTATATCCCGGGAATAAGTCCCACTTGATTATTGGTGTATGGTCTTTTCAATGTGTTGTTGAGTTCAGTTTGCTAATAGTTTCTTGAAGAGTTTTGCTTCTATGTTCATCAAGGACATAGTCTATGATTGTGTGTGTGTGTGTGTGTGTGTGTGTGTGTGTGTGTGTGTGTGTATGGTGTCTGTCTGGTTTTGGTATCAGGGTAATGCTAGCCATTTAAAATGTGTTTGGAAGCATGACCTCCTTTTCAGTTTTTTGGAAGCGTGTGAGAAGGATATTAAAATCTTCCTTAAATGTTTGGCAGAATTCACCAGTGAAGCTCTTTGGACCTGGGCTTTTATTTGTTGAATTTTTTTTATTCTGATTCAGTCTCCTTATTAGTGATCAGTTTATTCATATTTTCTGTTTTTTAGTGATTTAGTCTTGGAAGACAATATGTTTCTAGGAATTTATTCATACCTAGGTTGTCCAATTTGTTAGCATGTAATTGTTTATAGTAGTCTCTTATAATGCTTTTTGTGTTTCTGTGGTATAAATTGGTATTTCTGTGGTATAAGTAATTTGTTTTTCATTTCTGACTTTATTTTTGGAGCCTTCTCTCTTTCTGTCTTGGTGAGTCTAGATAAACATTTGTCAATTTTTCTTATCTTTTCCAAGAACCAGCTTTCAATTTCACTGATCTTTTGTATTGTCTTCTAAGTCTCTATTTCATTTATTTCTCCTCTGATTTTCCTTAGTCATTTCCTCTACTGACTTTGGGATTTGCTCTTTTTGTTTAGTGTAAAGTTAGATTATTTACTTAATATTTTTCTTGTTTTTGAGGTAGGCCTATATCACTCTGAACTTCTCTCTTAGATTGTCGTTGTATTCCCACTTTCATTTGTCTCAAAGTACTTTTTTTTTCTTTTGACTTGTTCATTGACCCATTGGTTTTTCAGTAGCATGGTGTTTAATCTCCATGTATGTGATTTTTTTTTTTTTTAGTTTTCATCTTGTAACTGATCATTAATTTCATACTATTGTGGTCAGAAAAGATGCTTGATATCATTTCAGTATTCTTAAATTTATTAAAACTTGTTTTGTAGGCTAATATATAATCTATCCTGGAGACTGTGCACTTAAGAATGTGTATCTGCTACTTTTGTTTGGAATGCTCTGTACATATCTATTAAATCCAGCTGGTCTAATAGTTGTTAAGGCCAATATTTCCTTATTGGTTTTCTGTCTAGATGATTTATCTATTGATATAAGTGAAATATTAAAGTTCCTATTATTGTATTGCTACCAATTTCTCCCCTTAGGTCTGCTAATATTTGCCATATATATTTAGGTGTTTGTATGTTGGGTTCATAAATATATACAAATATTATATCCTCTTGTTGGATTGACCCCTTTATCATATAATGGACTTCTTTGTCTTTTATTTACAGTCTTTGTTTTATAGTCTATTTTGTCTGATATAAATATAGATAACCAAGCTTTGTTTTGGTTTCTGTTTACATGTAATATCTTTTTCAGTCTCTATAATTTGAGCCTTTGTGCATATTTACATCTAAAGTAAGTCTCTTGTAAGCAGTATATAGATGGGTCTTGATTTTTTTAATCCATTTAGCTACTCTGTCTTTTGATTAGAGAGTTTAGTTCATTTATACTTAAAGTAATTATTGATAGATACGGATTTATTGCCATTTTATTAATTGTTTTCTGGTTGCTTTATAGTTCCTTTCTATTGCTTTCTTGTTCTCTTGCTCTTTTTCCTTGTGTTATGCATAGATTTCTTTCTTGTCTTTTGTACACCTACTAGAGGTTTTAGTTTTGTGGTTACTATGAAGATCACATATAATAGCCTATGTAAGTTAACAGTCTATTTTAAGTGGATAGAAACTTAAGTTGAACACATTCTAAAACTCTACATTTTAACCACCCACACGCTATGTTTTTTTTTTTTATGTTACATTTTACACCCTTTTATTTTGTGTATCTTCTGCTGGCTTTCATGGGCCATGGGAGAGTGCCAGGCCAGGGCACACCTGCCCACTGTCACACAATGGCAGGAAAGCACAGGGCTAGAGCATGGCCACTTGTGCTATCAAGGTAGAAGGAGAGGACAAAAATGGCATCTTCCAGTACCTCTGTTCCCTAGAGAGAGTCCCACCAGGCCCCTACCTCTCCAGCAGACGTGTAATATTAGCAAATGAATATTTTCCAAATATAATATAGGCACTTTTCAAATGCTGCTTTTGTGCTGGTCGTTTGGGTGAGTGAGTCTTCATGTAAGCCCTTGAAGAGAGTCCCCCAAAGTCCTTTGAGTCTCCTGTACATGAGCCCCATTGGTTTTTAAAGTCAGGTATTTTGGAGACTCCTCTTTCTGTTGCCGGTCCCAAGTGTTGGAGTACCTAATGTGGGACATGAACCCCTCATTCCTCAGGGAGAAGCTCTGGATATGTGACATCTCTTCCAATTTTGGGTTGCTGTATGAGGGGTGAAATTTTGTCAAGACTACATTCTGCCTCTCCTACCCATCTCAATGTGGCCCTTTTACAATTTGCTGTGAAAGAATTGTTCACCTAGTTTTCAAGTCATCTTTAGTGGAAATTGTTGAATTTAGTGTGTCCATGGGAGGAGCTGAGTTCAGGATCCAATGAGCCACCATCCTGTATCATCCCCCTCCCATGTTTTAAAAAGTTAAATCACATTCCTGCCACCTATTTGTGAACATGAATTTTCTTTCTTTTTTTTTAAGATTTTATTTTTTATTTATTCATGAGAATCACAGAGCGAGAGAGAGAGGCAGAGACACAGGCAGAGGAAGAAGCAGGCTCCACCCAGCGAGCCCGATGTGGGACTCCATACTGAGTCTCCAGGATCACGCCCCGGGCTGCAGGCAGCGCCAAACCGCTGCACCACTGGGGCTGCCCAAACATGGATTTGCAAATGGAGCTTGCTTTATAATTCTAAATTTCCTATCTATATTAAACTTTAATGGATAAAATTAATTATTTTATCAGAATCAATCATTTTTTTCATGGATGTCTGTCTATAGTAGTATGTTTAAAGAACATTTTCCCTACCATAAATATAGAAATATAAATATAGAAATATAAAGTTTTTAAAATTAATAGTCTCTGGATGAAATGTTTACTGGTTTACTTGTCCAATACAGCAAAACTCCTAAACTTACTTCTTCAGCCACGTTTTGTGTATTTGTGTTTATTTGACTGATTTCCAGAGTTGAAATTAGCAATCAGAAAAGAAAAGTTTGAAGAACTGACAAAACAAAATATCTTCAGGACATCTGTACAGAATAACAACTTTAATGGTAGTACTAATTTTACTTACAGAGAATGAAATTCATTGGCAAGATCTTTACTTTCTTTTTTTTTCTTTTAGATCTTTACTTTCATTCATCACTATTATTTGTCTTTTTGTCTTTAATTATATGATATAATAATTTGGTCTGTGGTCTTTAGTAAGGAAACATTTTGATTGCAAATCGAGTGTATATCTCTATTCAATTAAAATTCCTACTATCTGTTTTTTTGGCCTCCTGCATAATTACCAAAAATTCAGTCCTTACATATTTCAAGTCTTTAAGTATATATATTTATATATTTCCCCCATTCTATGCAAGGAATATCACAGTGGAATTTTAAAATTTCAGGAGATAGAGACAATACTTTGGACTTAGGAAATGACATTGTGAAATCCTACCCTGGAGGAATATATTATTTCGGTGTCAGTTTGATATACCTCTTAGCAAGTATTTATATGAAAGTTAAAATGTACTTAGAATTATTCAGTGCTTCTAAAGATGGACTAAAGAGTTTTTACCCAAGAAAATGACTCCATAAATATATTATGCTTAAACATGGGTAAAGAAATCTAATGAAGATACAACCTATTAAGTAATTCACTAATTTTCAATATGGAAATACTATTTAAATCTCACTCTGAAGCAGTTTATAAAATAAGGCATTATATCTAATGCCAAAGTGGATTTGCTAAAGGATTTTAGTTTAAGATTTAGGGAGGCGTTCAGCATCTGAGATTATAAGACAGATAAATTCATCTTCTTTTTTGAGTGAGATAGATATTTCTAAGAATGATACGAAGAACATGAACACTGTTTTGATCTATATGGTTGAACTCTACCTCATTTTACTATCTTTTTTTCCTCTGTTTTAGTTACTATCTAGAAGTTGTGACCGATCACATAAACCCTTTTTTCACAGAGAAGGGTAGTTTAAAAAAGAGAAAGATAAAGAAAAATTTATGTGTCTTACACTTAAAGGCATCTTTTGGCTTTTCCCTTTACAGCTTCTTTTTCTTTCCCACCATTTGGTGGGTTTTTTTTTTTTTGTGAATGTTTTTCATTAGTTATTTTTAAAGGTAATAAAGATGTGTGACAAAGTTATAGCTTCTGCGTTTTTTTTCTGCTTCTACACTTGTGTTGGTTTCTGATCATTTATGATGAGAAAATATGAAGTTTATTTATATTGAATCGAAGGTGATTTCTAAAAATGGCTCTAGATTTACACAATTATTGTGGACAGTATTTCCCTGTTCTTGGTGAAATCCCTTTAAAGTCCTCTGTGTTGGGCTTTCTCATCCTGCAATTCTGAAAACAGTTCTGATTCAAGTCCAGCCAATTCCCTAAGTCCAGATCAGGAGTCTGTAGTAAATTTTGTTTTTCAGGAAAGATTTAAATCAACTTGAGAATGATAGCTTTTCAGTAAGTTATTTAGGAAACCGGGGATGTTTGAGAAATAGTTGCTTATCATGCGGAGTTTGGCATTTTGGAGGAAAACCATGGCATCCCACCATCGTCCCTTGATCTCTGTAAAGACATGTGATTCTGGGGTGGGTGACCCATGGGTCTAAGTGTAGCAAGGCTGTTTGTGGACATCTGGAGCTTAAAGTATGTTTAACATCTGCTATACTGATGTTAAGATTTTTTGCAACTTTTTTAGTTCAATCTTTATAGTAAATCTTATGCAATAAGAAAGCTGGCCTGAGCTAAGGAACTTAGGGGCTTTGCATTTTATATTTCTTTTTAGAGAGTGTACTTCTGCATCAATCACATAGGGAGTCTTTGTCCCTTCCCCAAAGTCTAGTGTCTTGAACGATGTAGATGTCCATACACACAAGTGATGCCAAACCGCATACCTCAGACCCTGAAAATGCTTATAATCATGAAATGGCAAAAAGTAATAGTATTATGATGCCAGTTTCAGTTTTTCAGAGAACATTTAACTTGCTTTTAGTTACAGTGTTACTGAAAATGAAATCCACATTCCTGAAACTTCACCTTTATTTGTATTTTTAATTTTTTTCTACTAATGATACAATACAAAGTGCCTCCTAACTTTTTATATAATTAGCATTATGTTTGCTAGGGACTTAGTTTCATTCATTAAAAAAAACAAAATATTTATTTATTCATTTTAGAGAGAGAGAGAGCAGAAGTGGGGGGATAGAGAGAAAGGGAGATAGAATCTCCAGCAGACTCTCTGGACGGAGAGATGAAGGGCTGAAGGATGAAGCCTGATGCAGGGGTCAATCTCACTACCCTAAAATCCTGACCCGAGCGGAAATCAAAAGTTAGACCCTTGGGACACCTGGGTGCCTCAGTGGTTGAGTGTCTACCTTTAGTTTAGGGCATGGTCCCAGAGTCCCGGGATCCAGTCCTGCATTGGTCTCCTCATTAGGAGCCTGCTTCTCCCTCTGCCTGTGTTTCTGTCTCTCTCTCTGTGTCTCTCATGAATAAATAAAATCTTAAAACACACACACACACACACACACACTAAAAGAGTCAGATGCTTAACCAACTGAGCTACCCAGGTGCCCCAATTTTCTTCTTTATAAATAATATTTAACTAATGTTTGACTAGGAACTGTACACAATGTCATTAGTTTTCTCTATATTTTCTGTCTTATTTATATAGCTTTGAATCCAAGAACTGAAGCGTCTTTCAGTGTTTTATTGCTTCATTTGTTTATTTACTATTAAACATTATTAAATTGCCTCTGATGCACCATACACTATGATAGATGCTAAGGAGAGAAATATGAACAGTGCATGGATTGTTTTTTGAGAAGCTTACATTGTGGTGGGAAAAGGAATATGTATGCACAAAATTATTGTAAGAAACAAGATATAAATAAGAAACTGTGGAAAGGAGGCTTCTCTCTGTTTAGATGTGCCCAGGTGGCATTCAGAAGGCAGATATTGAACCCAGGGCATCCCAACCCCTGGTGTCCAGAAGGCTAACGTCAAACAGGATATGCAGTTACTTTTCTAGGGTTGGAAAGCAGGAGGTACACAAAGGAAAGAGAATTGAAGAGTGGAGGTGAAGTCCTGAACAAAAAGGTAGGGTTTAGATGAATCTTTGTCTTATGGGTAGTAGGTAACTACTGAGCCAGTGGACCATCAATATCAGATATGCATGAAGAGTGAAGAGAAACTTGAAGCAGAAAGGGCCATAGTAGAAGATATTGTTAAAGTCTAGTCAGGAAAGAAGGACGAGGGCAGCCCTGCTGGCACAGCAGTTTAACGCTGCCTACAGCCCAAGTTGTGATCCTGGAGACCCAAAATCGAGTCCCACGTCGGGCTCCCTGTGTGGAACCTGCTTCTCCCTCTGCCTGTGTTTCTGCGGGTCTCTCTGTGTCTCTCATGAATAAATAAATAAAATATTTTTTTTAAAAAAAGGAAAGAAGGAAGGCCTGACATTTGATAAAGACAATAAAAATAGAGATGGAAAGAGATTTAAGAGAAGTCAAGGAGTGAGAACTCTCAAGATTTAGAGACTGCTTGGAAATGAGGACTTCTGAGCTGAAAGTGAGGCTTCTGATTTGCATTATTGCAAGTAGGATGGATGGTGGGAGGGCTGGGAAGATAAATGAGAGATTCTGCTCTGGTCAAATTGAGATTTAGGTGCCCAAGAGACATTTAGGGGGAACTGTCCCTAAAAGGGGGACAGGTTGGTGGTAGGGCTGGGAAGATAAATGAGAGATTCTGCTCTGGTCAAATTGAGATTTAGGTGCCCAAGAGACATTTAGGGGGAACTGTCCAGGAGGTCATTTAAAAGCTGGCTCTGAGCCATAGAGATCAAACCTAGATATAATAGATCTGGAAGTCAACAATTCACTAATAAGATAATCACCTTAATTTGTCAGAGTCTGTACCTATACTTTCAAAATTAATTGAACTTTAAATCTATGTCATTTAAACAAAATTCACAACCTATGCCATTATGACCTACAATTAGATAGCATCTCTTTACATGTTTTGTGGACCCCATCAACATATTTACATTATCTACAGTTGTTAAATAGTGAATTTAAATGAAACCTCAATCAAAACTATGTTGGAAACACATTGCATTTTGTTTGTTTTGTGCTAGAACAGTATGAGTATCTTGGAACTATATACACACAAGAAAGAATGAGGAATACTTATATATATTCAACCTGATGGTGGGTTTTAAAATACATTAATTTATGAGAGGACAAAGGATAAACAGCTTGAATGAGAAGTGATCTCAGGAGACAATATCTGAGCTCTTTTTTATGTCATTTTATGATCTCCAGGATACCATTAGCATTATTAGAGGCCACTTGTATTGATAATAGTCCAGAGTTTTAAATCTCTGTTTTCTTGGTGAAATTTTCTCATATTGCTGAGAATACAGGAAATGCTTTAATCAATTGTTTTAAATCTGAAAACACTTTTTATTTCTTTGTTTTCTCAGATCTTACCAGAATTTTTACATTTCTTTTTTATTTTCGTAGTCTTTCCACAAATCTCGTTATGGATCCACTTCTTATCCGAGAAAGATTTTAGGTATGCAGGCAGTAATGTCTTTTGAGTGTGTTACTCTCAACTTGACTCTGACAAATTATTTAGAGATGCTGATTAGGTTACACAGGGGCCATGACCTTCAGGGGTTTTGCTGATTTGTCTGGTGGTTACCAGTCATTTTTCAAGGTCAACAGGCATGGGGCAGTGCTAAGAGTAGCCATCATATAGTGTGTAACTTGGTTTGAGATAGAATGTTGACCTCTTGTCATTAAAGGGGATAAGGGGCAGATCACAGCCAAGGCTGATGCCTAAAAGTGTGATGATACTTCTAGGATGTCACAGCAGGAATCTCAATAGCTGTTCAATTAAAGTCAGATGTTCCACAGAAGAGGGGACATGGCATGCATTACAATAAGCTGAAGGGCATGATCCTTTCACTTTGGAGGGATAGAGAGTCTTACTCAGATGGCCATGTGGTTCTTAATTAGAAGAGTTTGTTCTCTGACAAGATGAGCAGTATTATTTTCTAGTTCCATAGCAAAATGTTCATGGTAGATTTTGTGTGATTATCTTATCTTTTGGTTATAGAATTGTCTCTAGCATCTCATCATCTAACCATCTCCACCCCCTTTTAGCTGTACTTCTGCTGTAATTAAGTTTTGAGAGAGAAGAGAGTGTGGGAGTTTGCCCTTGTTAAAGACAGGTTAATTCTAGACATGGCTTTACATGTTGACATTTCCCAGTTAGCTCACAGCTCATAGTAGAATT
Organism: Nyctereutes procyonoides; assembly: GCF_905146905.1. NCBI lineage: Eukaryota > Metazoa > Chordata > Mammalia > Carnivora > Canidae > Nyctereutes > Nyctereutes procyonoides. The sequence continues at coordinate 10,874,382 of NW_026575145.1, forward strand.
CTGTTGAAACTGTGCCATGATATACTGCCAGCAAGTGGGAGTGGTGAAAAATACTAGGAAGGCTAGTGACGGCTAAAATAACACAAAATAGTACTGCTGTCATCACCTGTTTCGGCAACACAGACCTTACCAACAGTGCAGCAAGGAGACCCTTACATATTTGATAGTATACTAAGAAGGAATAGTTACCTTGCATCATTCTGATCATTTTTAGAGTGAAAAAAATAGTAAGTTTTTTTTTAAAGAAACTAAATCATCTTACATTAAACAAGTGGGCTATTGGATGGTTTACCTCCCCCCTTTATTTATTTTTATTTAAAATGTTTTGTCTCTATTATTCCTTTCAGTTTGAAATCAACTTTCAGTTTCTTTCCTTCAGGGAGAAGACAATCATTTAGTCCTTTAAAGTCCTTGCTTTGTGTAATAGCCAAATTTTAGGGAAATATAAATTAAAACCACTTGCTGTGATTAAATTTGAAACTAACAAATACTTCCATGCATGCAACATAACCATTTTTTTTCCTGACATGATTATTTGGTGCAAGATACCCTATTTGTAAAATGTTTGCATTTGGCTCATCATAAAAGGTGTTTTCTTTTTTTTTCCTCCAAAAAATACCAATTAGCCCTGATTATGTGTTGTCACTCACTTTATGTTCTTTTTCCAATGCAAAGAAAAAATAAACAAAACACAGAAGTTGGTCTTAAATATCAAAGATCAAACAAGATGAAGAAAAAAAATCCATTACCCTATGGACTCTTGGAAATTAAAATATAAAAGTCTCCTGAAATAGCACTGCTTTATGTAATGTTGCTGTGAAGCACAAGCAAAAGCCTGTTTATATTAATCATCCTTTTCTGTAGCTTCCATTGGCAATCAACTGCCGCATTTCAGCTGTAAGAGCTTACCTTACCAATGTTTTCTGTCACTGGGTAGTACTGGAAAATGTTTTCACAAGCCTCGAATATACCAGATGGAGACTATACTGTCTTCTAAACACTGACAAATCATTTATTAATTTTCGTCATGGTGATTAAAACCAGTCAAGTATAAGGGAATCTGGAAGCAAATTAAACACGTATTTATTCTGAGCTGGAAGTTTTCCTTAAAGTCTTTCTGATTTTCAGAAAGTGTACATTCATTTGTTCTTGTTCACCCTCTGCCAATGTCAATGTATTTAGCATTTAACTTTTAGGTAGAAGATCTGCTTTGGAAAAGTTGCTTGTTAAAGGAAATCCTTATAAAACTACAACTGTCCCATATTACTGTGGCTACTTGTTCCATGACTTAGCAATATTCTGCCTGATCATAGATGGTAAAAGCCTGAATATTTATTGGGGTCTGTTGGCCCTTCTTAGAATACCCCTCAAGCCTTACTTTATTGTGATAATTCAGAATAACCTGACCTGTCTGATTCTGAATTTCCATGTCCATCAAAGACATACCCATGCGGTGTTTTCCATTCATGTATCAATACTTAATATAGTATTTAAGATAATTAATACAACATTAGCCATTAAGCACTCTGATGTCTTAACCTCTATTTTTTCTACCATTAAAGCGGAAAGGATTATGAACATCTACTCCAACAACTCATCCTTATCTTTCATCAGTTCAAACATCACTACTTCTACCTCTACCTTTAGGTGTTTCCTCTTCCCAAGATATGTTTTGAGTGTTAACTATCTAAGCAATACAGAGGCTTATATAGCAGCTTTTGTGTTAGCAATTTCTCTTTTTTTACATAATTTTCTGACCCTTAACCCCATATTGTATAAATCAAAATTTTTTGAAATGGAAAGGAAAGTGACTTAAGATAACAAAAACTTAAAGTTTTATTATTACTTAAAGTTTCATTATTACTTAAAGTTACATTAATAGAATGAACAGATTTTCTTAGCCAGTGGGGAGAGGGAGGAGAAATGTTGCAGTGAGGCCTCCTTTTACCCAGGAGTTTATTCTTTCACCCAAGATACTATATGTGACAACATAGATTTTTTTTTAAATAGTTCTTGTTCTGAAAGTCCGCACAGTCCAGTGTGAGTGGAAGAAAATTAGAAGGTAGGTTGGAGAATAGAACATTAGATTTCACTGTGATACATTACATGAGAACTAACATGTGAACCTAACTTGACTAGGATAGTCCAAGGGGGACTCTTGCCTGAAGAGAGAATTGAGCTAGAAATTTAAGCATTAACTTTAGCCAAGCAGGGCTTAAAATCTTTGCAACTTAACATGCAGGCAAACCTTTACCCACAAAAAAGAATTTTATCCATTAAACATTAATCTGTGTTTGTATATTAATTTCAAAATAATCTATAGATTAATCTTAAATTATAAACTATTTTGAATCAAATTGAACCTAGAACCTAGAAATAGGTATTTTGAATGCCTTTTTAATGAGACAATCTATACATTCAGTAATGTATTTTGGATTTAAGGTAGAAATTTATAATAATAAGTACTGAGCATACTACACAGATATAAAATCCTAAGTAGCTATAATAAGCACACAGCAAAGAAATACTCAATATGATATATATGGATATAGACATATCTATCTATCTATATATCATCTAATGATTGTTTAGGAAGGTAACTTTAGCTCAGGATAGCAAAGCGGTTAAGAGTATAAACTGATTGGGTTTTGTCTTGTGTTTTCTCCAATGCTGTATAACAAATCACCTCAAAATTTAGTAGCTTAAAACAACAAACTTTTTTATCATCTCTCACAATTCTGTGGGTTGCTTGGACTCACATGGGCAGTTCTTCTGCTGGCCCTGATTGGAGTCTTTCATGCAGATACAGTCAGATGGTGACTGGTGCTGCAGTGGCAGAGATGACTCCCTTACATGGCTAACTGTTGGTGCAGGCTCTTGGCTAGGACTGGAGGGCCTCAGTTGTCCTTTAAGTGGCCTCTCCATGTGGCTTAGGCTTTTTAGCACATGGAAGCTGGATCCTAAAAATAAGCGGGCCAGCTGAGCAAACACCAGTGTGGAAGTGGCTTATGGAGCCTCTGCTTATATAACACATGCTAATGTCTCATTGTCCAAAATAAGTCATGTGGCCAAGCTTGGAATCAATGTGAAAGGACGTTCCACCAGGACAGGAATACTGGGAGGTATGGCTTATTGGTGACCACCAAAGTAACGGTCTGCAACAGGGTTGGATACCAGCTCTGCTGCTTAATAGTTGCAGGAGCTTGGACAAGTTATTTCTCCTCCCTGTGCCTCAGTCTTCTCATTAATAAAGCAGGGGAAATGTGGCTGTTGTAAATACTATTGTCAGCAAGGAGTCAATGAATTAATATACATGTAATGTGTACAACAGTTTCTGATACATAAAAGTACTTAATAAAATGAGGCAGTTTTAATAGTAGTGGTGATGATAGTAATAGTTATAGTAAGAGTAGTAGTGGAATTATTATTAGCAGAAGCATTAATAGCAGTAATAGTAGAAGTATCATCTTAGGAATAAAGTAGGGCTTCATGACGACTGCTAATTTAGTTTCACTAGAGCTTTTAAAATCTATAGTGTAGTACAGAATATTGATTTTCAGAAAGCTAACAGGTTGAGTTTGGTTTCCCTTTGATTATATTGAAAACTAATAAAATTTTCCTCACAGTTCAGGGACTAGAAAACATACACTGAAAGATGGGTAGAACTTGTTTAGAAAAGCAAATCAGAATTTACAAAATACAATAAAAGAATCTTTAATTTAAGGAATTAATTTAAAGAGCTCTTCCCAGTTCAGAGTTTTACAGATCATTAACTACTTGACAGGGCTGTTCAGTAAAGAAATGACTGTAATTCCAAAATAAGCCACTTAATGAGTTTTTAACACTTCCAAGATATTTCTAGGAGAGTACCACAAAGAGAGGCTAAGAAATAATAATATTTTTAGAGATACCTCCTGGGATCAAAAACATCTACTCAATCACCCTAGGTAATAATTTCTGATTGATTTCTCAATTCCCAATCAACTTCTAAATATCTTTAAGACCTTTCTCTCCATCCCTAGCACCGCTTCTCAGTTTCATTCACTAATCTGTTCTCTGCATTACTGGAAAAGTCTTCTAACTGGGCTCATGAATTTGGTCTCTCTGCATTGTAATTCTGCTGCCAGTATTCTCTCTCTGAAAACATGTATGAGATCCTGTACCACCCCCACCATCTCATCTCCCAACACTTTGAGACCTTCTTTTTCATACCTGTAAGGTCCAAACTGCTCAGCAGGAAACTGAAAACTCTATTTTGATACTTGGTAAATGCTTAATAAGAGGCTGTTAAATGAAAGAATGACCCAATACAGGGTCTATTATAATCTATTTATGAGGAAGTATCTATTGGATTTGGAAATAAGAATGACCCTGTGGTCCCTAGACTTACACTTGCATTGCCTGCTAGTTTTTATGATTATTTAAAGTGCAATAAGTAATCTCTCAGTTCATCTATTAGCTACACTTTCTCAAATAAGAGCGTTTGGACAGTCTGATACACCTAAATAATTCAGAGTAGTATCTATATACCTTTACCATGGATGATTACAAGTTTCGTATAGGATCAATGGCACCCTCCAGTAAGGCTCTGATTTGCATAGTAAAAACTGTTAAGAAAGCAAACTGCAGTTTCCTGGAATGGTACCATCATCGTTTGTATTCAACTAGAAGAGCTTGTATTATGCTTCCCTTTTAAAAATCAGTATATTCCCTCATTTTGTGATGTGATTGTTAGTAGTTTATTTGATAGCTTGCCAGATGTAGTAAGGACACTGGACATTTGTTTAATAATCAATTTATAGGAGAGAGAAACACTTGTGAGGGTTTTTTGATGACTTGGTTCTTATTAACTTCCTTTAAAACATGCTTATCTAATATAATCTCTATCACCAGTAATTTTTCTTTTTCACATTAGAGTTCACTCTGTTGTATCTGAAATTGTGTCCTCAATGAAAAAAATAGAACTATAAAATAATATTTTTCATATGTCACTGTGCCCTAAAAATGGTGGTGAGGTGGGGTGCTGAGACTGTGAGCTTGGGATTTTTATTTAAAAGACAACAAGTACACATTAATATAGCTTGCTACAATATGCAGCCATGAATATAAAACTGATCTACAAGCAGAAGAATCATGTCAGGATATTGGTATTTGGGGTTGTGTCCTAGTCCCTCTTCTCATTTTCAGATTCACCCTGGATGGTGTCATCCCAGCCCATGGCTTCAAGGGCCATCCACATGTGCATAGCTCGTAAATGTGTGTCATCTCATTTACCATTCACCACGTCCCTAACTGGACTTGCTATCTCCTCTGACCTGTTCTTCAGTGCATAATACCACCATCCATCATCCTGAGGTCTCATATATCTCTCCCCCTCCCTTATTTCTAACATCCATTTAAATCTTTTCTTCACTTCCCAAATGTCCCTCAAGCCCTCTATTTCTTTCCTTTTGGGTTATAGCATGACCCAATGTTGCCTGCATTAGCCAAGAGCCTTTTTCCTGGCACCCCTGCCTCTATGCAAACCATCATCCTGACCCTAATCCTTTTCATTGTAGTCTAATGCCAAAAAGCAAATAAATTTATTACATTAGTCACTCTCCCTCTTAAATATTTTTGTTGGCTTCTCATGTTCCTTGGGATAAATTTAATGCTCCTTAACACAGATGAAGATCCTCCAGTATCTAGCTATATCCTATATAATTCTCCATCCCTGTCTCACAGTGTCCCTACTCCAAGCTCTATTCTGTACTATCCAGAATTGTCTCTGCTATCCACATATGGCTATTTAGATTTAGTTTAATTAAAAGTAAATAAAAACAAAATAATCATTTATTTGGTCATAGTAGCCACATTTCATGTGCTCAGTAGCCACATGAGGCTAGTAGCTACCATATTGGATAGCACAGATTATAAAATATTTCCATAATTGCAGAAAGTTTTATTGGATAGTACTGTGCTGAAATCCTTTCATTTCCTACAACTTTGCCTTCTCTCATTCATACCCTTTTTTATTCTTTTTCTGGAATGCTTTCTAATCCTTCTTTCCTCCCATCAATGCATTGTGCTTCCCTATCATCATTTGATTGACTCTATTTTTTAGAGTATAAATGGGGAAAAGGTACAAAAAGTTCCCTTATACCTTCCACTCCTACACACACACACACACACACACACACACACACACACACAAATACCTCCTATTATCAACATCACCTACCAGAGCAGTACATTTATTCAACTGATGAACTAACATTGATGCATCATTAACACCCAAAGTCCATAGTGTATATTAGGGTTCACTCTCAGTGATGTACATTCTATGAGTTATAACAAATGTATAATGACATGTATCCATCATTTTTGTATCACAAGGAATATTTTCACTGCCCCAGAAGTTTTCTCTGCCTCATCATCACTTTTTATTTTTATTTATTTATTTATTTATTTATTTATTTATTTATTTATTTATTCATTCATTCATTCATTCATTCATTTTAAAGATTTTATTTATTTATTCATGAGAGACACAGAGAGAAAGAGAGAGAGAGGCAGAGACACAGGCAGAGGGAGAAGCAGGCTCCATGCAGGGAGCCTGATGTGGGACTCAGTCCCAGCACTGCGGGATCACACCCTGGGCCAAAGGCAGGCGCTAAACTGCTGAGCCACCTGGGGATCCCCACTGTCATTTTTTACATATCATTCTGCTTCCCTGAAATTCACTCTCCCAGTCATATCTTGTCTATCCTTCAATAACAAATCAAATCCAGATTAGACTGCTAAGTTTTCTTATATGTCTCTCCTCTGAAGTTGAATATAAAGTTACTAGTACTTTTTAAAATGAAGAATAAATCACAATTTATTCACTCAATTGAATATTGCCTTTTTAACTAGTAGCTTATTTCAGGGCACTGCCTTAATTGAAATATTTTTTTGATACCATTCTTGGAATTCTCTTCAGAAATAATTTGTCTTATATAAAATAATTAATTTCATTCTATGTGGCAATATTTCTTTTGCTGTCAGTCTCTGTATTCACCATTCTTGGTTCCACTTGGTGCTCAGTTCTTTCCAGAAAGTGAATCTGTCTTCAAAATTACAACTTTTGGTTTTTAAATATTATATACCACAGGTTCAAGGAAATCCCATACAGTTCAAAAATGTTTTAAACCATGGCAATACCTTTTTAATGTTTGTACACAGTGAAATGTGTACTCAATTTTTTTTTCTTTTGATTTAAATATAAATCTTTTTTTTTTTAATTTATGATAGTCACACAGAGAGAGAGAGAGAGGCAGAGACACAGGCAGAGGGAGAAGCAGGCTCCATGCACCGGGAGCCCGACATGGGATTTGATCCCGGGTCTCCAGGATCGCGCCCTGGGTCAAAGGCAGGCGCCAAACCGCTGTGCCACCCAGGGATCCCTAAATATAAATCTTAACAGGATTCTCTCAGAGGCTGGGTTTTGGGGGAGGTTTTTTTTTTTTCTTAGATGTCTCTAGGACTTTTCAAGTATTTAGAATGGACACATATTGCCTCCAAAATTAGAAAAACTTATTAACTGTTTTACTGGAATTATTTAGATTTTAATAACATTTTAAAAATAGAACAATTACAAATTTTAAAGAAGTCAAATAGAGGACATTACATGATTATTTTTAGCTCATTTTCTCTCAAATCATAGAATAGGTATTTCATTTCACCTCTCAAATGCTACCTTTCATAATCTGATTATGATCTACCTCCACCTCTTTATAACAAACCACTTTATTTTCACTGTGGGAAAAGACTCCGTGCTTGACAGTGGAATTCCCAGGTGACTTCTACCTGTCCCAGGTATTTCCACTTTTGTGTCTTCTTCTTCTACCTCACTTACTCTTGCCTAAGTCACACCCTGAACCACCTCACTTACTCTTGCCTAAGTCACACCCTTCCTCCCATTTTTAAAGAAATTCATATATAATTTGAGACATATCCATTTCTCAGGTTTAGCGACAGTTCAGGACCAAGGGACAAGGTCACAGAGATTATAGACTGTTGAATGTGTGACAAGGTGGCTCGTAAAGAATCTGGTCAGATGTCCTTCATTTGCCTTTAATTAACTGCAGCTGCTTTTTATGTTGTGAGCTGATCTTTGATCTGCTTTCCCCTTCAGACCTCTGTGCACAAGGTAGTTAAAAACAAACTAGGAGGCCAATTTTAAAGACAAAAAAGAAAAAGAAAGGAAAATCCCTTTGGGGTAATCAAGTGACAGTTGAAGCAGCCATAAGCTCTTAGCTTTATTCATTAGAGAACTTTAAACGTGTCAAGAAATAAAATAATGTCCCTGCTGTTAGATCAGCCTCGACAATGAAGATTACAACAGCTTTGGGATGCATGAGTGGGCAAACTTTTTGTGAAAACAAGTTTATTGAGGAGCATTTTACTATTGTGGCACAGAATCTAGCTTACACAGTTTCATAGCAAGATTATTGGTTCAATATGTATCGAGAAAGTTGGCCCTCTAAGAATGGCAGATTTACAGTGCAACCTTGCTCTAACCCAAATGGCCCCTGCAATTAGGTTTAGAAAAACTTCCTAGAGGCCATAGTACTCAAATGGATAGCCCCATTACACCACATCACTTTTGCTGAAACATTTACGATAGTACATGATCCAGCATAGAGTTTAGTTTGGTAATGACTGTATAAATCTTGAAATCTTTCACAAGTCTATATAATTGATATAGAGTTCTTTAAATCAAAATTCTACTGTCAGTATCAACATTGTTTTAAAAAAAATAGACCATTCCTTAGAGCAAATAATATTGGACCAGAGTTTAAGAACTGTTTTGAAAGGCAGTCCATTATAATTGTATCTAGCTGGGTTTCCTGGTAACATTTTTTTCTTCTTTATTGTAATCCATAGCAGCCTACTCATTAGTTGGGGGCCCGTAATAACAAAACAGGATATTTTATTCAAAAAGGAGAACATCAAGGATTTCCCAATCCTTAGTTTTTCACCATGCATTTTTAAAAATTTTTTATTTAAATTCTATTTAAGTAACATACTGCACTACTAATTTCAGGGGTAGAATTTAGTGATTCATCAACTGCATGTAACACCCATTGCTCATTACATCATGTATCCTCCTTCACCCCCGTCATCCAGTTACCCCATCCTCCCACCCACCTCCCCTCTAGCAACTCTCAGTTTGTTTCCTACAGTTAAGAGTTTCTTATGGTTTGCCTCCACCTCTGTTTTCATCTTACTTTATTTTCCCTCCCTTCCTTTATGTTCACCTGTTTTGTCTTAAATTCCACATATTAGTAAAAGCATATGGTACTTGTCTTTCTCAGACTGACTTATTTCACTTAGCATAATACCCTGTAGTTCTTTAAATGGCAAGATTTTATTCCTTTTGATGGCTGAGTAATATTCCATTGTGTATATATTCCACATCTTCTTTATCCATTTATCTGTCAACTTACCATGCATTTTTAATTTTCATAATGGCTCTTCCTCCTTGTAAGTTCCAGATAAAAGTCAGCCTTATGAAATATCTTGTAACTTATTAAATTTAAGGGAAACAAACATCTTCCTATATTTCACAATTTTCTTATCCTTAAAACTGACATTTTTGCTCAGGTCAAAATTAAGAGGCTCTTTGAGTTGCTGATTCATTTCAAGTTCTCCCAAATGATATGTTGGCAGTCCATTTATTTCTTCATTCTTTTTGATTTGTGCAAGCTCAAATTATGAGTCAGGGTCATGACTTTCTATTTGCTAAACTTATGGGTCTTCCCTAATCACATCACTTGCCTCTTTCTTGGATCTTGTTATCATCCCATGGGTCTTGTCCTTCAATATTCCTGTTGGAGGATGTTCTTTCAAAGGGTAAGAATTTGCTTAAATAGAAAGAGCAATGTCTGTGGAAAATATAGATACTTTCTCTTTATTGCCTAAAAGTGTATTCTAAATATTCTATATTTGAAGTTTGAAAGAAGTGTCTAAGAAGAAAAAGAAGGGGAAGTGACACCTTAATTTGATATATCTTTAAAGCAGACTGATTATATCCAGTTAAGATTTAGAATTCACATCTACAGGTTAAGGATACTCATGTGACCAAAAGAGGGAAGCAGAAGGGCCAGATTTACTTATGGGGTGCAAGGGGCACATGCACCTGTGCTCAGCTGCAGCTTGCTCTTGTCTTCCAGAAAGGTGATTTAGGGATGCCAGATATTTCAGTTTTTAAAGTAACCTAAAATCTATTTTTTATGTGAAATCTCCTGATTTCTAAATGTTGACAACCAATTCATTTTTGAAAAAACACTATGTGAACTGAACAAAACACATCTGTAGACTATTTTCTGGGGATAGTGCCTCAATCTTCTTTTCAATGCTTACTGCTTGGGCAAGCTATGACATGGTTTTCGAAAAGTAGATACAAGATTTTGAGTTCCTTGTGGATGACACTGTGTAATCAGAACTGTTCACACAAACTGATAAAAAAAAATAATGGCAGCAAGGTTAGGAATAGCAAATGCTTCAACAGAGAGGACTTAACAATCTTTCACACTCTATTTAAATGGGTCCTCAGAACAATCCTTTAGGGCCAGTAGGACCATTATTTTGATTCTCGCTTTATAGGGAAAGAAATTGTATCTTGGAGAGTGTGGTTCCTGATGATTTTATGAACATGGAATCTTTGAAGAAATTGTTGAAAGTCATGTATTTCTCTTGCCATAAAAATGAACAATGAATGAACATACTTAGGTTATAATTTCTAGGAACTCGTAGACACCTTCCTCTTTCCAAAGTCCAACACAAGTTAAGAACTCCTGGAATAAGTAAATCTGTGTAACTTGATACAGAACTCAAACTGAGATTTCCAGAGAAGTCTGTGTGCATGTGTGTGTGTGTGTGTGTGTGTTTCTACTACATGATGCTTCCCCTCCTTAGAGAAAGGAATGGTTGAGACAGCAGCCATCAGAGTAGAGTCTTCTCAGGCTGAAGAGTCATCTGCTATCCCACCTGTACCACAACCACTAGGATGGCTGGCTGGACTCTGAGATGAGGCTGGAACTGGGGAGGATGACCTCAGGAGGGCAGCTGGAACCCTCATCCCAACAGCCTCTGGAAAACTTCTCAGGGTTATCTGAGAAACCTCTGTGTTACAAATAGTAATAGCAGCAAGAAGAGTAGCCACTGTTTATCCCAAGCTTATAATACGTCAGGCACCGTGTTAAGTGCTGAAGTCAGTACAGTTTTTACCTCCATCACACAGATAAGGAAATTGCTAAACCCAGATTATCATTCTGACTTTGCATCCAACACTGTTAACCACTCTGTTATTCTGCTTTTCATTCTGAGGTGAGCATATGGGAGAGATGGACATCCAGAGGAGGATCCTTTAGTCTATCATTGTTCTTAAGATATTTTTTAAAAAAGATTATAATAGTACAGAAATTCCCAAAAATTCAATTGATTTTTCTTCTAAGACACAATGATTTTTTTTTCCAGGTAGCATGGTTTAAAAAAAAAATACCATGTATCTAAGAAGGTAAAGGAAAACCTAATCATACCCAGTTTAATGGAAATCTTTATATGTATCAACCATTACCAAACCTATTACCCTGCCAAAATCAGTGATAATCTGTGTAATCTTCCATGTCCTTTACAGGCCAGACATGCCAGATTTATCTACAACCCAACTGAGTATTCAATATTTCCAGATATTTTGGGAAATAATACATTATGGATTTGATTTCTTCACTTTTCATGCATAGTGTTATATGCGTCATGTAAAATGTATTACCTGCCAAATTAAAATGAGCAGATGCCAAACATGAGCAGCTTCCGCAAGATACAGAGTTAATCATACTTTTATGTGGAAAACTCCAGTACTCAAGAATATATCCCCTTAACAGAAGTGTATAACTTGTAATGAGTTATGTAAACCCGTTGTTAAATGGATAATCATGGAGTTCATGGAACGAGAATAATGTTATTTATACACACAGTGTATGGAAGGCTAATTAGCTATTTGGATGATACTTGAAACTTAAGCTTCAAGTGAGCATCCAAAATGGAGATTTTGAATTTTAAAAAATATTTCAATGTTATTTGAATGATAGTAAATATAAATAGAAAAAAACTCTTTAGAGTCATTTCTACATAAAAAATCTTTATTTAGTTTAGAAATGGAATTTTACTTTAGGAATCCAGTTTAAGTACAGAAAACTCTCTGTCATCACTTGTTAAATCCAACTCCCTACTAGCAGCTACTTCTAGGACTCAAAAATAAAATAAAAATTGACATTTTATGGTTTCTTAAAGCCAGATAAGATTCTGAAAGACTGTAGTCTAATTGGTTTGTCTCAGTATTAAGTATATTTTATAAAATTCTATTTGCTTTAAAATGCACAATTCATATATAGTGTTTATGTTTATGAAATTAGCTGTCATCTAACATTATCAGGTAATAGTTTACCATAATTCAGGTAACCTCAAAATATATAATTATATTGCCTTTATCCCATATTAGTTGAAATTACTGATCCTATGTAATTATACCACTACTGTGAAAGTTTTGTCAGCTTTCACTTCATAATTTTTTTAACTTCTGCTCTTACTCCTTTGGATCATGTAAAAGATTGTCTCACTCTCAATTTTTTCCTGGGAAAAAGTGTGTGATGTGTCTTAAGCTTATCACAGATTCATTTCTAAATCTTGCAAATTAACATGTTTCCTTTCCTCTCATTGTTTCCTCTTCTTCCTCCTTTCTGCCCTACTGGTCCATGCCTCCTAAGTCCTTTGGATTTTTATCTCATGACCTAATGCCTTGAGCCTTTTTCCCCCCATGAGGCAATGTTTGCACACAGCTGTTCTGTAATATATAGCATATATTGGCTTGAGAATGGAAATTTCACTTCTGTAAAGTGGTTTGGGATACACTTTTGTGCAAGATGCTATGCCAAACTGAACTGTGGATTGTAACATGCAGCCAGTTACCTCTGTTTGCCCCTCCAGGAAACAGTTTACAGGTTTAATAATCATGATGCCCTATTGCAATGGCTTCCAGAGTTATTATGTAAATCTTTCAAGCAGGGATTATGTCTTCCCTATTTCTGCACACCTTTCCTGATACAATAAATATTTTATAAATGACGAGTTTAGGTGAGCCAAGGCCTTATCCACAAGTTAACATAACATCTCATGCAGTATATGTATATTTAAAACTTGAGCCATTTCATTTCCTTTCCAAGTTTGCTAATCTCACAGGAATATAGAATAACCAAACTATAAACTAGAGCTCCTAGTAGGAAAGTATTTTTTGAGATGAAGTGCAATTAATTAGTCCCAGTACCATTGTCATTGGATGGTTAGCAGTATAGAAAAGGAGTCAGTTAATTAGGATTAAAACTTAGTTATTAAGAGAAGGAAGCAGCAAGAGTATTGTTTAATTATTTCAAACCCAGTCTTATTTTTCAAATTACAAAGAAAAATGTGTTACAGAAATATTTAAAACTCTAAAATTCTCTTTTCTATAGCCCTTCATCCAAGGGTACACATGTGACTAAAGCCCAATCAGTCAAATGTCTATGACCTCCTGCCCACAGTGATGGGCCCAGGGATTCACAGGTGATCAAAATGAGGCCAATCAAAGCCTTACCAGGGATTTTTCTGTTGTTGCCAGCAGAGAAGAGTTCTGCTTGCCTCTTGCATCTTAAATATTACTGGTTAGGAAGGCGGGGGGGCTCTCTCAGGCAGTACTCCTCTCTGTGTTAGGAAATCTCTGTAGCAAGAGTGAATCAAGACAAGCAGAGACAAGCAGATGAGAGAAAGGGAGATAAAGTCTTGAAGCCAAGCATCCCTGCCATTTCCATCTTTTCAATTATGAGCCAAGAAATGCCCCTTTTGTGTTTAAACTGATTTGTATTGAATTTTGTCTCAAACAACCAAAGGAGCCCTGACAAATTATTTTTCTTGGAATTGACTTCCTACACGAATAAGAAAGCATTGTTTCTCTTCCACAAATTCCTCTAGCTTTTCAGTGGTACAGTAAAATAGAAAACATGGAATATGTGTTCATTCTGGGAAACACCATCTTAAAACACCAACAGCTCCTTTTAGGAGTGTCTTTCAAGGTTTGTGAAACAAAAAATGAATAAATTAAACTCTGCAATGAAAGAAACAATATTGTTTCACTTTCTAGACAGTGGCATTTTAGACTTTTTGCTCATTTTAATGATTGTGTTATGGTCCAACTTGAACCATACCTTCCACATCAAGTTTTAACATTCTTTTCTTAAATTCAGTTTTCAGCTACTGGTGCTTCAAAATCCATTCTAAAGCAAGAAAATCCTTAGGGATAGCTTAGTGAACCCAGTGAAACTTCATAGCCCCGGTCTCAGCACACTTCCTGATGTCATTCTTCTTCTTTTTGAGAGAGAGGGGAATTCTCTTTCCTCCTTGGTGATAGGTGGAATTTAATTCAGAAAAGTTACCATTGGGATGCCTGGATGGCTTAGTGGTTAAGTGTCTGTCTTCGTCCCAGGGCGTGATCCTGGAGTTTTGGGATCAAGTCCCACATTGGGCTCCCTACATGGAGCCTGCTTCTTCTCTCTCTGCCTATGTCTCTACCTCTCTTTCTCTGTGTCTCTCATGAATAAATAAAATCTCTTAAAAAAAAGAAAAGTTACCATTTGTGAATTCATAATATAGTTAACAACTGTGTGATGGCACTACTTGATTTGGGATTTGGATGAGTCAGACCTATAAAATCAGAAAAAAACTGATACTGTTAGAGGGGAAGAGGGTGGGGATTGGACAAAATAGGTGAAAGGGAGTGGGAGATACAGGTTTCCAGTTATGGAATGAATAAATCAGAGAGATAAAAGGCACAACATAAAGAATATATCCAATGATATTGTAAGAGTGATGTACTGAGACTGATGGTAGCTACACTTGTGATGAAGGTAACATAATGTATAAACTTGTTGAATCACATGTTGTACACCCAAAACAAATGTAACATTTTGTATCAACTATACTTAAAAACACTATCCATTAGTTAAGTCTAGTCCTTGAGTGAATATAGAAATCACACTTCTCCTATGAAGTTATCAACAGAGTATAAAGTCTGAAAAATAGGTAATATTAATTTACCTTTTTTATGGATTGACAATGCCATTGGCAACATTATGCATATTCATCTATGTTTTCAGACTTTGTAGACACCCGTAGAATTCCAGGGTAAATTTTCATGGCTTTAATATCCATCTACCAAGGGATCCTTCTAATGAGGATAAATTTTAAGTATGAGTGCTTTCGCTAGAAAAGATGACAAAGTCTTTTAAAACATGTGATCCGTTAATTACTGTCTAAGCTTTCCTCCGAATACTAATATGAATGTGTCTGTGTTTGATAATATTATAGATTCAAAATCTTCCAAAGTGGTTGTGTTTTTATTCTTAAATAACTCATCTTTGGAAGAGTGTATTTTTTTTAAGATTTTATTTATTCATGAGAGACACAGAGATAGAGGCAGAGACATAGGCAGAGGGAAAAGCAGGCTCCATGCAGTGAACCTGATGCAGAGTCCTGGGACTCTGGGATCACGCCCTGAGGCGTGACACTCAACACTGAGCCACCCAAGCATCCCGGAAGAGTGTATTTTTTGGATAATTATTTTATTTAGTGTTTCGATTTTTTTTTTTTTTGCATTTGTATGTGTTGTACATTGGCCATTAAATGTATTAGCTTTCTAAGGTGCACACGTTCTGGTGATTGTCAGATCTTCATTTAATATTTGTCAAATCATAATCTCAAAGGAACCTTGAATATCAAATCAAAACAAAGAGAATATCTACTGAATATAGCTGAAGGAATGGAGAATGTGCTATCCATGTGTAGCTGTTCTTCACATACTTGATATTACTCAATTATGGGATCAAAGTTTTGTTCATTCATCATTTTTATTCAATATATAGATGATGTATCATATTTTGTGCTAGACACTGGGAATACAAGGAAAAAAAAACCAAACTTTAGTTGGGCTTAAGAATGGGATTTAGTAGATATCTTAATATTAACTCCATCGTTTATCTTTCCAACTTTCTCTTCTAGTATCCTGACTCCAACAAGACCAACAGGGCACTGCTCTTACTACCATATCCTCTCCCCATGATGTCGTCACTTCCCTCCTTCCTAGCTTAAATCCCATGGCTAACCATTACAATCACTTCTTGGCACACATTCTTTCCCTTGCCCTTTCTCACTTCATATTCATTTGGCAAAACTTCATCTTGGTTAAATCTTTCTCTTCCTGCACCCACACAGCTGAATGTGGCTACAAAAAAGACACTTTATATTCACAACTGTTGGCCTCAAGTGGACCTCAATGCTACCCAGTAATGATAATACGTTTTCTTGGTCCATCCTTTCCTTCATTCCCCTAGATGACTACTAAACATCTTTTATCTAGTCTTTCAATGTCCCTTCCTTATTCTCACTCTCAGTTGACGACCTTGCTTCTTATTCTGAAAAAATGGAAGCAAGCAGAAGAGAACTAGCAACTAGAACTATGCTGGAAAAACTATGTATAATAGGAACTCAAAAAAATATTTTGTGAATAAAAACCCTCCTAGATGTGTACCTGTTCCATATATTTAATGTACAGTAGCAAAGAGATATCTCATAGTGCTCATTGGGATGGATGCCAAGTAGGTAAATATTGTTTCTAGTGAGTTAGTGGTTTAAGAATCGTAACCAAAATCAAACATTAATTATTATTTAATGTTTCTATGACTAGTTATATATCCAGTGCTGTTACAACTATATCTTTGTTATATGAAATCTATTTGCCTTTGTGTTTATGTAATGTCTTACGCATTAGTATCCAAATATTGTTTTTTATTGGTACTTAATTTTATATGAAGTATAATCAATTTAATTTTTGCAAGTTTTTCATGTGGAAACAAAGATCAGTTGAATTTGTATTTAGTAGAAATCCTGTGTGATAAAACTGTATAAATGCCACATAGCTGAACGAGGAGGTATTTTCTTAAAGATTTTATTTATTTTATTTGAGAGAGAGTGTGTGTGTGCAAAAGCAAGGGGTAGGGGCAAAGGGAGAGGGAAAAGCAGACTCCCAGCTGAGCAGGGAGACTGATGCAAGGCTCAATCCCAGGACCCCAAGATCATGACCTGAGCCAAAGACAGACACAAGTGACTGAGCCACCCAGGCGTCCCAAGGAATTCTGAAACTGAGTCAACTTTCTTCTTCTTCTTTTTTTTCCTCACAAGCCAAACCTTGATAAAGAATGTGGTATATGGAATTCACCTAAAATGTAAATTCAGGAAGCTGACTCAGTAATCTGGAGTTCATGGGAGCATGGCACAGAGGCTGGTATGAAGTAAGAGTTTAAAAATAAGAATTGTGTAGCTGTGGTACTACTAGATCATTCAGCAAATATACAGTTAAGAACTAACACCTAAAGGCAAGTATTTAAGGCAGTGTGAGTTATTAAATGCAGGAAACTTGGCTGTATGTTAATTAAACCAATGGTAGCAAATATTTTAAGTCATAAGTCTTTTACTCTGTCAAGATGAATATTATGATTGCAAGAACTAACACTAATTAGAACAAGGAGAAAAACATTGTAACTTCATCCTGCTCTTTCTTTGATGGTAATTGGTGTTTGTGACTTATAGATAAGAAAGAACTAGCTACTTGTGAACTAAAAATCTGAATTCCTCTCTTAGCAAGATGCTGTGTATTTGTCTGAGCCTTTCTTCCTATTTCTAGACTTGTATCCAATGACCAAGGATGAAACTGGCTTTGTAGCCACATTTCCTCTTCTCTTTTTAAGGTGCTCATACTCTTGGAAGAGGGCAGAGGAAGGAAGCTGTTTTCTTGAGAAATGGAAGACTTGCTCTCATTACTACATCTCTGTGTGAAGCATGAGACATCTGCATGAAAGCATAAAATCATAGGTGTGGTTGGTAGTTTGGTTGATTTTTCTTGGATAGCAATACTTAAGAATTTCTTTAAAATTCAAATGCAGGAACATAATTATTCTTATTCAATTGTGGTGAACAGAGAATATAAGCCAAAGATTACATTTATGTCACCTTTGGAAATCTGTGACAAACAGAACTACTGGGAATTAAAGCCTTTCCATATATGGTACATCAAAAACTATTTGAACCTAATAGTTTAGATATCAGAATCTGTGGTTCAATTTGGGCAGTGTTGTTATGGCAAATGTTTAATAATGACTCTCTGGAAAACAAAAAAATGAAAACTAATTTGTAGGCTTTGCCATTTCTCTTAGTGTAAATACTCCCAGCATGGCCAATTTTAAACTACTGATATGATGCCACTGAATGTAAAGTTGGGAAGGGAAGCATGCTCTCTGGCCTGTAAGAGCCAGCTTCAGTATGTGACTGGAGTGGGAGTGGGGGTGGGGGTAAACAGGGAAGAATTGAATTCTGTTCCTGACACTGGTGACAAATAGAGAGCTCCTTTCCAGGTAATTCAATGAAAGAAGAAGGAAAACCAATACTGTAGAGGTTGGGTAAGAAAGAAGAAATCCTGAGGCAGAACAGAATATTTTTGTCCTTCTAGTTGATTGAGAAGCAGGAAGAAAACAGAATCACCAGAACTGGGCAGGTGTTCTATGGAGTGTAACTAAGCAGGCTGTCCTTCCCCCATGCCACAGAGTCCCAACCTCTTTTTCAACAGCCGGTCTACATTTTCATACACTTCTAATGCTGAAATGCTAGTCAGCTTGAATTTTTGTAACTTTAGATAAACAAAATGCAATGCAACGCAAACTTCCTCTGAAAATAAATATATGTATATACATACACATATATATATTCACTCACGTATAATCTGTAAAACAAGCGATAACTCTATTTCCCTCTCTTTTATTCACATTTCCTTCTCCTTAAAGGCATTTAATACACTTCTGAAAGTATCTTCCCCTTTGCCAACTTAATCCACAGCTTATTTTTCCCTGGTGTTTCTCTTTGCATTACCAATTGTGTTAAGGACCATATATAACACTTAGCTTTCCATAAAAGACCAAAATATCTGAAAATTGGTCCACTTACCTGAGTGCACTTGGAGCTTGCTTGGAGTCTAATATAGATTTCAATATAACAAAAAGGAAAAAGAAAAGAATAATTTCCTTTGAGTTAAAACACCAATTTATAAAGATGTTACATTGAACTGAAATTGAGTTTTGTTTTTTTTTTTAAGATTTATTTATTCATGAGAGACACAGGGAGAGAGAATGGCAGAGACACAGGTAGAGGGAGAAACTGGCTCCATGCAGGGAGCCTGACCTGGGACTCAATCCCAGGTCTCCAGGATCACACCCTGGGCTGAAGGTGGCGCTAAACCGCTGAGCCACCCGGGCTGCCCTGAAATTGAGTTTAAAAAGTTAATATAAAAACTTTTTTTACAAGTGAGATTCTCACTAGTTTCATAATTTTGAGTCTTTTTCTGCATGTGTGTATGATAAAAACTCAGTTATTCTTCAGCTCTGCCTCAACTTTTTTTCCTCCTTTGTACATGCTGTATCTACTATGATTTCTAGACTGTAATGTATGCATATGTTATGCCTCAAAATATATTTTTCTAAGTTCTTAGGTCAATTAGATAATAAACTCTATATGAACAAGGGATATGCACCAAGGAAATTATTGTACTTCCTTTAGATACATGCTAACAGCCACTGCTTAATGTTAGCTTCTTTAGAAAAATACATGCTAACAGTAAACTTCTATGAAAATATTCACTTCACATTTTTCAAGGAGGGCTGTGGCTTGCCCAAAAGCATAACTTTTAACAACATCTTTCAAACTTGCCAAATCACATTGCATATTTGGCCAATTCAGTGTGCAGAATATTAATTTACTGTGCCACAAAGGTAGTACGCCTTAACTGTTATTAGGGAAAGTATAATATATTTGATTTCCCTTTATGAGTCTCACATTGCTTATAATTCAGTAGGGCTACCACATTTTCTGGGCAGGCTATCAAATAGGATGTTGTAATGATTTGCTTGACTAGTAGAGTAGATGAAAAAATATCAGTTCTGTCTGTAGCAGTTCTATTTTTGAATTTCAAATTTGCACAATTTGAAACCATTTATTCCTCTGTGGTTCTCTTTTAAAAATAAAAAGATTCCTTTCTATGTTAAAGAGTTAAATATGTTACACAAAATCATTTAGGGTAATGATTAGATTAGGGTGAAATTGGAAGAACAAAAGAGAAGTCTTAGATTTAATTTTAAAATGCCAAGGAAGGGGCTATAGTTCAATGTGAAGAGTTTGGTATTGATAAAAGGAAAACATAAATTTTACTTGTAACTGACATCTTGGGGACACTTGAGGCCTCAATTTTTGTCTGCACTGCTATTCCATTGCAATTCACAGAGATGTTGAGATTTGGCTTTACAAACTGTTACTAAAATTACCTTTGGAATAATTCAGTTCTACTTAGAAGGATACATGTGGACTCAGAACCTATCAGTAGGGACACACTGGGGCGGCTCAGCAGTTGAGCATCTGCCTTTGGCTCAGGACATGATCCCGGGGTTCAGGGATCAAGTCCTGCATTGGGCTCCTTGCAGGGAGCCTGCTTCTGTCTATGTCTCTCTGTCTCTCTCTCTGTGTCTTTCATGAATGAATAAATAAAATCTTTAAAAAAAGAACCTATCAGTAGCCTTCCTATTTTATTCTTTAAAAAAAGAACCTATCAGTAGCCTTCCTATTTCAATAGCCTTCCTATTTTAAACAGTATCATGGATTCCTTGAATGTCTGAGTGAGTTCTCATTCTATACACTAAGTTCTTAAAACTTTATTTTCTATATATCACTAAAAAGGAATCTTATTGTAGCAGGTTTATTCTTTTATGCGGTTTGGTTTCTTTTTTCAACAGATATTTATTGAGCAACTTCTTTTTTTATATAAATTTATTTTTTATTGTTGTTCAATTTGCCAACATATAGAATAACACCCATTTATTGAGCAACTTCTAAGTATTAGGCATGTTCTGGGTACTTAGTTCCTATCAGTGGACAATAAAGGCAAAGATCTCTGCCCTGGTAAAGCTTATATTCTACTGAAAGAGACAAACAGAAAACAGTAAATGTAATAAGTAAGTACATAATGTATTATATTAGAAGTTGATACATCCTATGAAAAAAGACAAAAACCGAGCTGCATGAAGCATTTCATCAGTGCTGGGGTAAGGAAGGACAGGCCTCTATGTTAGAGTGGTCAGCATTACTAACTGACCATACAAAGCTAGTTGGCCAAGGAGAGATTAGGGGAAGAGCATTCTAGGCAAAGGGAATAGGTAGTACAAAGGCCAAAAACTAAAGTAGTCCTGGCAAGTTTGGGAAATAGTGAAGAAGCCAGTGTGGCTAGAGTGAAATGAGGGAAAGAGTAGTAAGAGAATTGTTGAGAAAAGGAGTGCAGACAAGGATTGCATATGGCTTTTCTCTGGGTGAAACAGGGAGCCATTGCTAAGCAGAGAAATGGCATGAAAGGATTTCCACTTTAAAAGGATCACTCAGGCTGCTGTGTGAAAACAGATGCAAAAGGTCAAAGGTGGATGGAGGGAGACCTGTTAATGAGGTGCTGCAGTTAATCAGTTGAGAGATGATGATCATGACTTGGACCAGAGTGGATGCAGTAGAAGAAGTGAGAGAAGGTAGAAGCCTGGATATATTTGAAAGAGAGCCAAAAGGATTTCCAGATAGGTAGGAATAGGGTTTTTGAGAGAAAGAGGAGTCCAGGGTGAGTCTAAGGTTGAACAGGTTGGTTTTTGTTTTGTTTTGTTTTGTTTTGTTTTCTTTGATTAGGAGTGGAGAGGAAGGGGGAACAGAGTCCAGTTTTAGGCATGTGAATTTTGCCATGCTTTTTAGGTATCCAAACACAGGTGCCAAATAGGCAAATAGATATTTATGTCTGATTTTGAAAGAGAAGTCTGGACTGAAAATGTAAATTGATAAGTTGTTAACAGCTGTCCTGGACAGTGAGGTGACTTTGGACATGAAAGGCACACAAAACTCACCAACAAGGCAGAAGTAGTCTCTAACATTGTGGAGATCTGATCTTTCTACCTCCAGGCATTCATGTTGGAGGCAATGTCTCTTTCTTTTAAACTAGTGCTATTTGGGGGATGCCTAGGTGGCTCAGCAGTTGAGTGCCTGCCTTTGGCCCAGGAGTGTGATCCTGGAGTCCCGGGATCGAGTCCCACATCGGGCTCCCTGCATGGAGCCTGCTTCTCCCTCTGCCTTTGTCTCTGCATCTCCCTCTCTCTCTGTCTCCCATGAATAAATAAATAAAAATCTTTTAAAAAATTAAATGCAAAGGGTAACAACGTCAAAATTTTATAAACAAACAAACAAACAAACTACTGCTATTTGGGTTTTCTGCTATTGTACCTGAACCTGAACCTAACTGATATGAATGCCCTTTGCTGTGCTCCCACAGTACCCTCAA
The DNA here is from genome assembly GCF_905146905.1 of Nyctereutes procyonoides. Lineage (NCBI taxonomy): Eukaryota > Metazoa > Chordata > Mammalia > Carnivora > Canidae > Nyctereutes > Nyctereutes procyonoides. The sequence continues at coordinate 10,896,892 of NW_026575145.1, forward strand.
CTTGTGTTAATACATGTAGCACTACAACTGTCTGTTTTCTTGCCTAAAAGCTCCATGAGGACAGAGACTCCACCTGCCTTTGTGTCCCATCACTTTGCATAATGGCTGTCATGCAACTCAGTAAACTCAATGAAAATTTGTTGAATAAATGAATTAAAGCTTCTTAGGGTTACTGCCATGCCATCGTGTCAGCTAATTCTCAAGATAAACTGAACTGGCAACTACTTATTCTGCATTTATTTCATTGGTTTGAGTATTATGCAAATAAGCAAGTAAGGACAAGAAATATTGGTAAAAAAAATTATATGAAATAAAATACAATAAGTACTTGAATACAGAATTGCAATATTGTTAATCACAATACTCAGATGTCCAGCTGCTATGTAAAAGTGAGAAGGCAACCAATCAATCAACACCTTATTGATTAGCAAATGATTCTTGAGGGCTGTATGCATGCAGGGTATTGTGCTAGGTGCTGGGGACATACCGTGAAACACCATCAATGGTGCCTGAAAGGCTGATGGATTTCAAAGGTGGGCACAGATAAGACACATTAAGAAGGGCCTTACAGGTAAATGGAAGACATTAGCAACTCAGTTTCTGGGGGTCACATCTAGGCCTATGGCAACATGATTCATCTTATTCTACTTCTATGGTTATCTCCATAAATAACAATCAGGAGTTAAGATGTCAGAGGAGTGGAGGACCCTACATTTCTCTGTTCCCTCAAATACAGCTAGTTATTAAACGCTTCTGAACACCTGTAGAATCAGTCAGCAATCTGAAAAAAGAAATGCAGCATTTCTACAAATAGAAAAGTGGCTGCTTTTTGGAAGGTAGGTGCAGAGACTTAAATATGGGGTGATATATCAGATTGTATAATTAAAACGTTTAGAAGTCTGCTACAGTTGGGGACATCTTTGGCTTAAAGATGCTCAGGGGGTGAAGTGTGGTGGAATCCCAAGTGGGGCAGTGTGGTCTCAGGATCCCAGGGGTCACAAGAAGAATGGGATGCTGAGTGCAGCAGAGTTCCCAGTAGGGAACCTTAACATCCCACTTGCAGCAATGGATAGATCATCTAAGCAGAAGATCAACAAGGAAAGAAGGGCTTTGAATTGACACACTGGACCAGATGGACTTCACATATATTCATAACATTTCATCCTAAAGTAACAATACACATTCTTCTTGAGCACACATGGAACATTCTCCACAATAGATCATATACTGGGTCACAAATCAGATCTCAACCAGTACAAAAAGACTGAGATTATTCCATGCACATTTTCAGACCATAATGAAACCTGAAGTCAACCACAAGAAAAAATTTGGAAAGACCACAAATACATGGAGGTTAAAGAACATCCTACTAAAGAATGATGAGTCAACCAGGAAATTAAAGAAGAATTTTAAAAATACACAGAAGCAAATGAAAATGAAAACACTACACTTCAGAATTTTTGGGATACAGCAAAAGTGATCCTAAGAGGGAAATATATTGCAATACAGGCCTTTCTCAAGAAACAAGAAAAGTCTCAAATGCACAACCTAACATTATACCTAAAGGAGCTGGAAAAGAATAGCAAACAAAGCCTAAATTCAACAGGAGAAGAAAAATAATAAAGATTAGGGCAGAAATCAATGATATAGAAATTTTAAAAAGCAGTAGAACAGATCAATGAAACTAGAAGGTGATTCTTTGAAAGAATTAATAGAATAAAAAAACCTCTAGCCAGACTTATCAAAAAGAAAAGAGAAAGGACCAAAATGAATAAAATCATGAATGAAAGAGGTAAGATCACAACTAAGACCAAAGAGCTATTTTTTATTTTAATATCTTTCACTGGCTTCTCATGGCCTATGGGATAAACTACAAGTGCCTGAGCATGAGTCTGACCCTGACCTCTATATATGCATACAACCTCATCTCTTGGTGTGTCCTGCCTTCAACCCTCAGCTACTGCAATGTTTACCTTGTTCTTTCTTCTTTCCTTCTCTTTGTGTGCAGTGTCTCCTCCATGCCTCCATGAATGATGCTCATTCTGTCCTCTTTTGTCCCTGAGTCCCTTTTCCATACCTCACCCAACTCCAGGCTTGATCAGGGTACTCTCTCTGCTGTTCCGATAAACTCTGAACATTACATCTCCTCCCATGCATTATTGTTTGTTCTTTGTGTCTCTTCTCCTCACTAGACTCTCCTCAATACTAGACACATAAAAAAGACAACCAATGTAAGTCTGTTGGGTAAAATGAATGTTTGGGCCATACTAGAGGTTAGAAAATCATCTTAAGTAACCAGAAAACTATAATCATCTAATATAGTTATCTACTTACTACCAGAAATGCCCACTAGCAAATAGGAAAGTAGAACAATTTTGCAAATAGGTATATATAAATGTGAACAGATTCTTCATATTCTGCTATTAGTTTTAATAAATTGTTGGAATTGTTAGTTCTTGTGGTAAATTTTTTCAGGAATATGCCAACTGGGGCTACTTAGTGTTTAATATTTTCTTATTTCCTAATTCCATGTTAGGGGGAGAAACTGTGTACTTGCTTCAGTAAATTGCTCTGAGTGCCTTATTCCTTTATGTTCACGACATGCACATAAGTGCACTTAGTAGGGATCCCTGAGTGGTTCAATCAATTAAGCAGCCAGCACTTGATTTCAGCTCAGGTCATGATCTCAGGGTCCTGGGATCAAGCCACACGTGGGGCTCCATACTCAGTGGGAGTCTGTTCCTCTCCTTCTCCTTTTGCCTCCCCTCATCCATGCTCTCTTTCTGAGATAAATAAATTCATCTTAAAAAAATAAGTACACTTAATAGATACTTCTTGCAGTGCTTGGTAAAAATGTTATTTTACAAGTCTGAGTTTCCAGGGTTAATCTTATTTATGGGATTAGTGCTTTATCCTCTTGTAGCTAATATAATGAAGTTTAAATTAGAACTATAAGTAAAACATATAGGGGCACCTGGGTGAGTCAGTCAGTTAAGCATCTGACTCTTGATTTCAGCTCAGGTCATGATCTTAGGGTTGTGAGATCAAGTCCTGCTTGAGAGTCTCTCTCTCTTCCTCTCCCTCCGCCCTCTGCTCCTCCTCCTTTCTCTCTAAATAAATAAATAAATAAATAAATAAATAAATAAATCATATATATAAAAATCATATTCAAGAATAAAGAAATAAATATAGAATATGAGACCCTAAAGGTCCTCTAGACCACATAACTTCTTCCCTTTAGAGATAAGGAACTGAGTGCCCAGGGGTAAATTATCATTCCCTGAGGCATCAGGATAAGACCTCTGGTCATCTGATTCTTACTTCAAGGTGAATGTGAATTTTAAAGCTAGAGGAAGTGTATTGAGACCTGACTAGTTTCTTTTTTCTTTCTTTTTTTTTTTTAAGATTTTATTTATTTATTCATGAGAGAGAGAGAGAGACAAGCAGAGGGACAAGCAGGCTCCCTGCTGGGAGCCTGATGCCGGACTAGATCCCAGGACCCCAGGATCATGCCCTGAGCCCAAGGCAGATGCTCAATCACTGAGCCACCCAGGCATCCCTAGACTTGACTAGTTTCAAGAAAGAAACTCGCCCACACCATCTTGGGTAAAGAGCTCATTCCTGAAGTTAAAGCAGTGCCCAGAGCTTTGCCATTGTGCCTGGCGATCACTGTTGCCTCTGCTGTCCTATGCCTTGCTCCTCCCGTCTCTAGGCAATGAGACCGATTGGGCCGGTGATTTGGTTGCCAACCACTAAGGAGCATTCCTTCTGGGAAAGCTGTTTAATATTAGATCCTCTTAGTTTTAGTCAAAGTAAGAATGTTTTAGGTCAATACATAAGGCTTTGTAAACCATATAGCAAGCTTAAGCAGGAAGAATTTTCTAAACTTCTGTGGAAGGAAAGCAGGATTTCAGGTAGGTGTAGGACTTTTGTGCTTCCTGGACCTTCCCAGAATGGGGAGTAAACATTTGGATGTATAGATATGGAATGGGAAAGGTGAACTAAATCACAGTGAAGCTCAAATTGAGTTAGTTTGCAAATGAAGAGTGGTAAATGTGCCCTTAGGAAACTGCCGAAAAATACTATGGCTTTTGGGCAAATCAATTAACACTATCAACCTCTGTTTGCTTATCTTTGAGTAAAGATGACAATAATACATACTTATCTTGCCTATTGTTGTGCATACCAGTGATAATGTATGGTAAATTACCATCACTATATAGGGGTTACAGGTAAGGTAACTGTTATTACTACTACAATACTCTAACTACTACTACTGTAATTATTTTTACTACCACTAATACATAAAACTACTTTTACTGCTACTATTGTTATATGATAGTAGTTAGTAATTGAGCGGTCTTCTCTGCTCAGTTAGACAACAGGAGGTGGGCTTTACAATTGATTTGCAAGAAAGTATAAAAATTCTTTATTGATGTGCAATGGTTAAGATCAGGGGCTTTATGAGGCCACAACATACTCCTTAGCTGTGAGATGTTAGACAAGTTATTTAATCTTGTGTGCCTCAATTATCTCATCTGTAAAATGAGGATAATAATACTTCCTATCACAACAAGCTCTTGTGAGGATTAAACAAGATAATCTAAGTACTTTTAGAATATTGTCCAGCATGCCATGAACATTTAATACACATTCCCTATTGGGCTATTAATGTATTAAATGTGCATTGGATCTTCATAGCTACCTAATGAGATAACAGGCATCATTATCTTTATTTGATATTTACTGAGATTGAAGCTATGATTTGTGAGGGCAGTGGCAGAGGTGCCAAAAGAGTTTCTCTCCCTTCTTTCCTTTCCTCTCTTCCTTTGACATATATTTATTTATTGTACTTGGATGGTACAGAATCATAACTGCCTTAGATGACTAGAATTTCGGACATCTGATTCCTTTTTCATTTTCTTCCTCCTACAGCCCCACCTCCATGCTTACTTACACTCTTGTCTTTTGCTACTAGTCTCTAGCTACTAGCTGTCATTTCCAAAGCCCCAAGTTTTCATTTGAATCTTCATGCTTGAGAAATCAATGGGGTCAAGGAAACAAGAACCAGTGTTTACATAAGTGTTTATTGGACTTCTCTTTATCATTTTTTCAGGTCTTGTAGAAATTTGCCTGATGCACCCCCTCGATGTGGTGAAAACCAGGTAAGGTTCTGCATGAACAAGTTTTATTGACTTTGGCTGATGTCCAAATTAAGATCTGTCAGAACACTAAATGCTAGAACTTGTCCTAGGCAAGGTAGCTTCTCCCGATAATGGCATTTATATTTACTTCTTAAAGAAAATACTATTTGACAGATAAAATGTGAACAGGGAAAAGCATTTTTGGATAGAGGTTGTCTAAAGGTATATGATATTTTACTGCCTTCACATGACAACCATAAGGTATGATTTATGGTTAAGCTGGTAAGTGAAGTAAATTTATCATAATGATGCAAAAACTAAACCTTAGTGAATTATGACAGCAGGCTTTCATTTGGCATTGCCTGTAACAGATTGCTATTTAATAGTCAGCATTTTGGTGAGAGACTCCAAAATTTCAAGTTAACTTCTCAAATGGTGCTTAAAGAATTTGTTCCTACAACCGTTTGCCAATGCAAAATGCAATATTTCTAGGAAAGTGGATTTGCTCTTAAGGGGTGACACAAATCAGGACAATGTACTACATCTATTTACCAAGTAACAAAAAATCATGTGGGTTTTAATATGATCTGGAGAACTTTTTTAAAAGTTAAATCTAACTGAATTACTGAACTCTCTATTTTTTTTAAAATTAGAAGCTGTTAGAATTGAGTGAAAGTTTCCATTTACTTGCATTGTATAAAACCGAAGATAACCATACCTAGGTTGGTGCTCCATAGCAAATAGTGCCTTTCAACAATGGTGGCTGAACAAATCAAAGTTAGAAAATGCTTGAAATGTCAGACTGATCATTGAATGGACATGTTGCTCAATTTACCTAAAGACGCGGCAGAATCTTAAGCTGGCTGCTGAAAGCAAGGGAAAGTGGCTGTAACATGCAAATAATATTACATTTTTAAAAGAGATAGAGGAGATGAGAATTTGGCCCCTGTCTTAGTCAGCTTGGACAGTTGTAACAAAATACTATAGACTTGGTGGCTTAAGCTACAGACATTTATTATAGTTCTGGAGGCTGAGAAGTCAAGGATCAAAGTGCAAGTGAGTTTGGTTCTTAGTGAAGTCCCACTTCCTGACTTATAAACAGCCACCTTCCTCTTATATCAAGCTCTTATTGTATCAGCTCTGCTGTCTCTCCCTCTACTTATAACAGCACTTATCCTATCACTGAGGCTCCACTGCATTTAACCTCATGACATCATCCAAACCTAATTACCTCCACAAAGGCCCCACCTCCAAATACCATTGCATGGAGGTTAGGGCTCTGATATATAAATTTGGAGGATGCAAATGTTCAGTCCATAACAGCTTCAAATCACCAAACCCAAACAGAGAAAGAAAACCACAAATTTCATTCAAATATACCATTGCATGAACTCCCTGGACCATGTTTTTATAGGGTTCAAAAACAGAAAACAAAGCACACTGGCCTTTCCTTCTTAGATTCCATGATAACTGAAAAGCCAGGATATTATTGCTAGCCTTACTAAGGAATAAATTGTCTTTTTTAAGGATAATTTCCTAAATTAGCAAAATGTTTGAATGAGCATAGAGGAGAAATAAGAATGATTTAAATAAGACATGATATTGAAATTACAGTTACTCATTCATTCACTTAATCATTCATTCATTCACTTATTAAGCATCTAGTGTGTGTGGGTTCCAAATGAACTGTCCTCAAAGAGCTCACAGTCTCAGTTAATAGGAATTTCATCACAATAAGTTTCAAAAACTGTATTATTTCATGGTGCTGGGTTTGAATGAAATATTTCTTGAAATTGATGTGCCACATTACTGGGGCTTTATATCTCCTTTGTTACATAGCTATTTTCCATGAAAACAGTATTAAGTGACTGGAATTAGTCACATGCTCTTGTCTAACTTCAGTGGGGAGGGAAAATATAATTCTTCCAGATGCCCTGAATAAGAAGGGAAATGGATATAGAATGGTATTTGGCCTGCATAACAATAAAAAGTATATTGAATAAAGACTCATAATCATAGAGTAAACTGAAAGTCTGAACTAACATGGAACTGACTTTGCAACAGAAGTAGAACGTGCAAAGATTAGTAGCATTTCTCACTGGGTACTAACAAACAGGTGATAGGGAGTGGACAGGACAGACTAGACGCTGAAAGCTGTTCACTGTTATATTGGACGGGAATGACTATATTTCTAAATAAGATAAACTATGAACTGTAAGAGATAGTATATGAAACCATGTAATAGTCATTTTAGAAGGTCAGTTTCCTTAATGACATCAAGGGCACTGGATTCTAAGTTGTTGGTGACATTGTCAAAATGGGGGGTGGCATACACCAGACCAAACCTCACTTCCTTCAAAGTTACTTTGTGGGGTGTGTTGTCCTCTCTTTGGATATTATTACTTGGAGGGTAGTACAGTGAATTCATCTGAGTATGGAAATGGTTCGTTCTCAACAATATCTCAGGTGCTGAAGTATAGCAAAATAAGTGTTCACTTCTTGGAGTTTATAGTCTTTTCTTTTTGGGTTTTATTTGTGCCTAATTCTTTTCTTTGCTGAAGAAAGATGACAGTGTAAAAATGCATTTCCAAACTCATCCGTTACAGGAATTTCCCTTCCTTCCTTCCTTCCTTCCTTCCTTCCTTCCTTCCTTCCTTCTTCCTTCCTCCCTCTTTTCTTTTCTTTTTTCCTTTCTTTTCTCTTTTCCTTTCTTTTCTCTTTCTTTCTTTCTTTCTTTCTTTCTTTCTTTCTTTCTTTCTTTCTCTTTCTTTTTTTTTTCACTTTATAAATGATCAATTCTGTTACCTCAGGCTGAGGGCAAAGGGAGGTGACTGTATTACACAAGCCCAAGGGCCAAGGTTACCTGGTGGAAGCTAGAACCATAGTAGATCTGTCTAGTCATAGCTGGAGCCCCTACCCCCACCCCCAATTGCCACTTTCACTGCCTCAGGCAGACAGGGAAGGAGAGAAATCCTCTACTTTCTCCTTTCTTCCCAATCTTCAGTCTTCCACCTTTGCTTCTATTTGCTGAACTTTGGAAGTCAAGAAGCCCAACCTAGCAGAGGGCAATCTTTCTGCATAGTAAAGCAGAGAAGAACAAGGAAGGAGCAAGAAATGGGTCTGAAGACAAACAGAACCAGGACTGTGAGGTCTGGAGAAAGAGCTGACATAAGCCTTCATTTTCTTTCTTTCTTTTTTTTTTATTGATATGTAATTGGTATAACATTAGGTTTAGGCATACAAAATAATAATTCAATATTTGTATAGATTGGAAAATGATCATCAGAATAAGTCTAGTAAACATCTAACACCATACATAGTTACAATTTTTTTTCTTGTGATAAGAAATATAAGATCTACTCTCTTAGCAATTTTCAAGTATGTAATACAGTATTATTAACTATAGTCACCATGCTATATATCACATCCCCAGGACTTGTTTATTTTATAACTGGAAGCTTGTACCTTTTGACCCCCTTCACACATTTTACCCACTCCCCACCCATAGGTTCTGGCAACCACCAACCTGTTCTTTTTATCTATAAATTTCGTGGGGTTTTTTCCCCCCAATTTCATGTAAGTGAGATCATATAGTGGTTGTTTTTCTGTCTGATTTCAAACATAATGCCCTCAAGGTCCATCCATGTTGTCTCAAATGACTGGATTTCCTTCTTTTTATGACTGAATAATATCCATTGTATATAGTGCATATTGTATATGGGAACTTTAAATGGGAACATTAAAGCTTTAAATGGGAACAATAATGGTATCTACATTACTGTGAGAAATAAATGAGAGTATACACTTATATGGTGTTCATATGTACAGATGCCTAGATGGTATTTTATTATACTGTGTCAGCAAAGGGAAGGGGATGACAGAGACAAAGGGAGCTTGCAAGGTAGTCAGGGAAACACAAGGGAGTGTTTGTGTGTACATATATATTGTACATATACAATGTAATTACACGTGCATATACATACCACATTTTATTTACCCATTCATTCACTGATGGACACTTAGGATTCAAGCATGCATTTTCAATTTGACATGTTTAATAAGCACTCAATTTACATTTTAAAAGATGATTAGAAGTTATAATCTATAAACTTTTTATGAAAAGATTTAGGCACTATGGCACTTCCCTTTATATAAGAAATAGTATATTCTGCTTCATTTCAGCATATCTCCAGGAATACACCTAATGTAAGCAACTGCCTTGTTCTAAACGTCCCCACCTTATTTTAGCAGAGGAGATTTGGCTAAGATGCTGTATACATGGCAGTTATGTAGAACCAAGTTCTGCATTGAGATTCTTCCTAGAAACATACACATATACTCTTTCATAGTTCTTTTATAGTTTGTATACAAAGAACTTTGTATCCTCTGGTTAAGAATGCATAACTACAAATGACAAAAGACTCTATGCACTTGTATAACTAGGAACTAGGAAGACCACAGGTAGTTTTTAGCTTTGTACTCCAGGGATTCAAATAAAATAATCAGTAATATCTCCTCTCTCATATTTTCTCTCTCTCTCTCTCTCTCTCTCTCTCTCTCTCATTGTCTCTCTCTCTCTCTCTCCTCATCTCTCCCTTTAGCTTTTCTTTTCCTGCATAGGCTTCACCTGAGGGGGGGGGTGCTTCTTTTATTTGGCATCAGATGGCCCCAGTGGCTTCAAGCTTACATGGGCCTTGGCATTTGTGTGTACTCTCTGAGATTCTCTGATGACCTGACAATTAAGAATTCTGGCTGTAGAGTTGGGCAGCCTGGGTTCAAATCCTGCTTCTTCTCTTAACATCTGTGTAACATCAGGTAAGGTATTAGACTTCCCTGTGCCTACATTTCCCAAGCTTTAAAAGGGAACAATAATGGTATCTATGTTACTGTGAGAAATAAATGAGGGTCTCTACACATAAATGATGTTTATGTGATGCCTATGTGATGTTTTATACTGTGTCAGCAAAGGGAAGGGGATGACAGAGACAAATGGGGCTTGTAAGGTAGTCAGGGAAACACAAGGGAGACTAAAAAGTGTGGGAGAGGGGAAATGTTTAATATGGAATCAGGCGGTTTCAAGTTTCCAAGCCGGAAGACTTGTTGTTATATGAGCACTACATTTAAATCTTTTCTCAGAAGGGTGTTTGCAAGTAGATAGTCCTTCTGGGTCTGAGGGCAGGAGAGCATCAGTTTCATCTCTGTGCTCCTGTTGACATCATCCCACATATCATTTTAGGGCTATGTGCTGACATTATTTAGGGCTGTGTGCCGCAACTAGCACAGTGCCTGGCCTCCAGGAGGTACCCAGCAAATGCTGATAAATAAATGAATAAAAGAGTAGTACTTGGTAGCAATCAGAAATAATAGCCCTATGAGTTCTATGGCCAATGTCTAGAAAGTGAATAATATGCAGCTGAGTTGTCTTCCTTAAAAAATGTAAGATTTCACAAAAGATGGGAAATAAGAATCTCTTGAAATGAAAGAGGAGAAATCATTTTATAGGGTGGTGGGCAAAAACATGTCAAGCTTGAGGTGGAGTTCCAGAGACTGGGTTGGGGAAGAGTAAGATGAGAGGGTTTCCACTAGGAATGCCCAAATGAGAGCAGGGCGCTTGAAGCAGCACAGGGGACCGAAGGTGCCCAGAAAGTGTGTGTGATAAGCTTTGAGATGGAAAGCAAAATGCTGGACTTCATCTAGGACAGTGTTGGCTAATCAAAATAAAATGCATGACACATAGATAATTTTAAGTTTTCTAATACCACATTTTAAGAAGTAAAAAGAAACAGGTAAAATGAATATTAACAATATATCCAGTTCAACCTCCAATGTCCAAAACATTGTCAGAGCAACATGCTAATCAGTATAAAAATTATTCATGAGATGCTTTACATCCTTTTTTAAAATACTCGATCCTTGAAATCTGGTGCATATTTTATGCTGAGAGCACATCTCAATACTGACTAGTCAGTCACATCTCAAATGCTCCTTAGCCACAGGAGTCTAGTGGTTAATGCATGAGGCAGCACAGGCCTGGGATGCAATGGGAAAGGAATTCTTTAAGGGCAAAGAGAGGTGGTCTTGTGGTTCCTTAGTGAGAAGAATACTCTTGCTTAGAATGGGTTGATCATTGCAAATAAGCAGAGTCCTAGGCAGGAGGGAATTTTACTACATATGACTTTGAAGGTTTGTTCCTATGTGGAGAAAGTGGCAATCAGAATACCCAAAGATTTATCCCTGTCACAGTCCAAGGGGGTTTTAGCTTACATCCCTTTCACACTTTTATTCCTATAAAGGGAAATGGCTCATTGTGCTTCAGGAAGAGAGAAGTACTGAGATGTTCATTCTGTTTCACCCTCAGTCATTTTTAATCACTTCTCTTTTATTTCATTTTCGAATGAGGCATAAATCAGGTGCAAACTAAAATTACTGATCCTGTAAGGACTGATCTTTTAAAACCACGCCCTGTCAAAATACTGCAAGGCACATTTTCTGGTGGGTGCTGGGGAAGGCAAGGAGGGGAGAGGCATTTTCACATCTCCTTACAGACACACAGTTACAGGCTGCTGGTGAGTGGACAGGCTGGTACATACCTTGGCTTTCATCCTTCCTCCCATCAGGACTTAACTTGCACTGAACAGTCTTATCATACTTCTCTCAAAACATATTAATCACTGTGTGAATTCTAAAGACCCACATGGGTTGAAAACTTGGCATCCACATGTTGTTATATGTGCTTATGGGGCTTTTACTCAAGGGGTTGAGATTGATTTACACTCTGTGTTGGTGGCTCCCATACCCCAGACCTGTTGAACTCAAAACTCTAGGAGTGGAGCCTACCAACATTTATGTATAATACCCTCCTGGCTGAGTCTTAAGCAGCGAGTCCAGACTGGTCACTGGGTCAGCATTTGGGAAGCATTGCTAAATACCCTTATAGGCTGTTCTGTAAAAAGTCTTCATGTAAAGAATTTCTTCTCTCTCTCATTGTCTCTCTCTCTCTCTCTCTCTCTCTCTCTGTGTGTGTGTGTGTGTGTGTGTGTGTTATACATCTCATTTACCTGTGGTTCTCCTTGGTTACATTTATATAAACCACTTTGTTAGTAATGAATGGAAGTGGAAGGACAGAGGTTCCCTTGCAGAGCTCATTCTGTGGTTTGTGAGAGTGATATGGGAGGGTATTATCTACGGCCAGAAAAAAAAAACACATATTGTCCTACTGAGTGAGGTTCCAGAAGCAAAAATCAATGCCAGAAGATGGGAGAGAATTGAGCATTGGTTGTTGCAGAGGGAAGGAAAATGGCTGTGATGGATAAAAATGATTTAGCGGCATGAGCCCACCACAAATTTTATTAAAAAGAGAAATCTGAGGATGGCTGTGAAGAGAGGCTGCTTTGTGGGGAGCCCAGCAGAGAACAAGGAGCTAAGAGCTGAGGAGCATTCATAGCCTCCCTTTGCAAGGGTAGGGAGGGAACAGTTGTGAACTTGAAAATGAATGCCTAATTTAGAGGTTGGAGAAGGAACATTGAGCAGCCTTTGGGGCCAACAGAACAGCAGGGTGGAAACAAGGAACAAAGAATGTTTTTCCCTTTTAAAAAAAAGAAGAAAAGAATCCTTTCAAAGTAGGAAGAGAGCAGTGGGAAAAATTAGGATGGAGTATAGAGTGGAAACAGTAGAGTCTATAGGATTAAAAAAAAATTAGCAGAGCAGCCGAGACAGTTATTTCCATATGTTAACGATTTGTCCGTGGTATAAAACATTAAGATCACATTCAGGGTTAGACTATGGTTATGCCTGATTTCTCATCATCCGTAGAAATTCAGGGCTAGACCACTGTCATGGCTTATTTCTAACCATGGAGAGAATGTGTCTGAAGTGAAGTAAGCAAGGAGTAGAACCACATTTTTATAAACTATATTTTGATTGGGACTTTGTCATTGTAGCAATATATCAATGGCAACATACAATGGTATGAAATGGTCCCAATATCTCCGAATACATGTGAGTGTATGTAACTCCAACTTTGCTTTTGAGGTTGCATGATCATACTAGGATTTGTTTTATTTAACTGAAATGTCTTTTTGTAGTTACCGAAAGCAATAAAGTACTAAGTAGTGAGCACACTGCAATTCTGCATTGTCATTCTTTTCCATGTAGCCATCATTAAAGATTTATTTATTAACATAATCAAATCAAAAACAGTGCACAAGATGGACAATATATTTAGAAGGGATAGAGGTGAAAATTAACTATGCTCTGCATATTACATCATAGAACTGCTATAAATACATAAGTGAATAAATATGTGCTTTAAAATGCCATTTGCAGGGCGCCTGGTTGGTGTAGTTGGTTAAGCACCCAACTCTCAGTTTCAACTCAGGTCCGGATCTCGGGGTGTGGGATCAAGCTCAGCATGGAGTCTGCTTGAAATTTTCTCTTCAGGATGCCTGGGTGGCTCAGCGGTTGAGTGTCTTCCTTTGGCCCAGGGCATGATCCCAGTTCGGGGATTTAGTCCCACATCAGGCTCCCTGTGAGGAGCCTGCTTCACCCTCTGCCTATGTCTCTGCTTCTCTCTGTGTTTCTCATAAATAAATAAATAAAATCTTAAAAAAAATTCTCTCTTCTTATCCCTCTGCCCTCCCACTTGTGCCCTCTCTCTCAAATGAATAAATAAATCTTTTTATTTGTTTTTTAAAAGATTTTATTTATTTATTCACGAGAGACACTCAGAGAGAGGCAGAGAAGTGGGCAGAGGGAGAAGCAGGCTCCCTGAAGGGAGCCAAAGGCAGACACTCAACCACTGAGCCACCCAGGTGCCCCTAAATAAATCTTTAAAAATAAAATGATGGGCAACCCCGGTGGCTCACCGGTTTAGCGCAGCCTTCAGTCCAGGGCGGGATCCTGGAGACCCGGGATCGAGTCCCACGTCGGGCTCCCTGCGTGGAGCCTGCTTCTCCCTCTGCCTGTGTCTCTGCCTCTCTCTCTCTCTCTCTCTCTCTCCCTCTCTGTGTGTCTCTCATGAATAAATAAATAAATCTTAAAAAAAAAAAAAAAAGAGGGATCCCTGGGTGGCGCAGCGGTTTGTCGCCTGCCTTTGGCCCAGGGCGCGATCCTGGAGACCCAGGATCGAATCCCACATCGGGCTCCCGGTGCATGGAGCCTGCTTCTCCCTCTGCCTATGTCTCTGCGCCTCTCTCTCTCTCTCTCTGTGACTATCATAAATAAATAAAAATAAAAAATAAAAAAAAAGAAACAGAAACACCTCCTTTCAAAAAATAAATAAAAATAAAAATAAAATGAAATAAAATGCCATTTGCTCCCACCTAAGTGCTTTATTACAAATCAAATTCATCATTGAGTACATGACAAACTAAAAGGTCCCACCTTTGTATAATGATTAAATTAAAAAGATGATATAACCTAAGCATAATCTTAAAACTAGAGAAAATAATCCTATTTTGTGTACTGTTAAGAATGCTGCATGTCTAAATTCTAGATTGGTGTTGACTTTCTGGAGAAAGGCAGAGAGTTTAGGGATAATAGGCCATGACCTCATGAAGAGATTTTGTTAATATTATTGTTGGGAATTTTGTTTGTTTGAGAGAGCACGCAGGTTAGGCGGACATGGGGGGGGAGTTACGGTGCAGTCTTCCATCTCAGGACCTTGAGATCATGACCTAAGCCAAAATCAAGAGTCAGATGCTTCACGGAGTAAGCCACCCACGTGCCCCTACTGCTGGGATTTTTACTTCGACAATGTTCTGCCTCTCTGGGATAACAAGTGTTGTATTAGAACACCCACAAGGATTCACAGTAGAAAGCCTTTCCCTCCCTCACATTTAGTGGTCCTTCCCATTGAACATAAAGCCAGGCCCTAGGATGGGTTGGTTACAATAGTTTTCTTACTCACAGAGAGTACTAGGTACATGTCAGTCTATGCTGCTAATAAGTATTTTTAACCATTTCTCCAGTGGCCCAAAGATAAGGAGATAGAATGAGAGGATACCTAGAGACCGTTGCTCTGAGACATTGGGAGGAAAATTGGTCCTGAAGATCTTATAGAGAATAATCTTGCTACTGTATGCTAAAATTACTTTTCAAATTTATTAATAAAGAGGAAATCCTTTCTTCTAAAAAAAATCCACTCAGTTTCCTCCACATAAAATAACAAAGTTCAATTATGTTAAATCAACTGTAACTCACTTTATAATCTTGAACTCTTGTTTCTAATTTTTTTCTTTCCTTTTTTCTTTTCTTTTTTTTTTTTTAATAAATGGAAATTTTATTTTAAATTACTCCCTAGAGGAGCATGCTATTTTTATGACTCACATTGTAGAACCTTTGTAAAGTGTTTAATCTCTCATTTGTGTTTTTGTCTAAATTTTTAAAATAAAGATTTGGTTTTTGTTTAAAGTACAGTAGCTATTATTCCCCAACTAATTAAATGAGCTTAGAAGATTCTCCCTTAGGTAATAATATAACACGTGTTCTGTTTTGATAGAACTGCAAAAGCTTTCTTCCTTCCTTCTTCCTTCTGCTTAACTGCAAAAGCTTCTCCTGTGATGATTCCAGCCTAGAGGATGAGAAGGCAAAGTGCTTATGCATTCTTCATGCCTGTCAGTGGGCTTCTCCTGACATCTTTCTTTTTCTTTTTCTAAACTGAAAGGTAAATAACTCTTAAATGGCTTCTTATCTTTGTCATGGGAAAGTGAATTACTTCTAAAATGAGCATCAGCATGAAAACTATTTCCTCTGTTTCTCCTCCAATCCCTGGCCACATCCAGAGTTTTATCCAATTGTTTTTAAATTTTCAAGTTTCATTAATCTGCTTATTTAGCCAATGCCAAGCACACTTTCCCCTATAATGATATATTTTGCCTTAGCCATTTTAAATTCCAATTTTTGGTTGTTAGAATTTAATAAGACTGTAAAATAAGAACAAAATAAACTGATTTGGGATTACTTTGAATTAAAAACAAATGGGATATTTTTCTAAGTGTTTTTTATACAATCATAAAGTTTTCTCAGATAATCTTCTATTTTAGGTACAAGTTTTGGGGGGGTAGAGAATTTGGAACTAATTCCATGTCTATTTTCAGTGGCTATTCAAAGCCTTTTTGAGATAAGCCCCAGCTCTAAATTCAGTAAGTAAAGCAAAAGTTCAAAATGTTTGCTTTTATTTGGTGATATTTTAAATGATTTTTAGTTAAGCTCTAAGCAATCTGCCACCACTGAAAATAAAATTGTCTTATCAACAGTCTTATCAACTTTCTTCTCTTCTGCATTTATAAAAAAGAGCAGGTGCTTATCTCAGAAGGACTGGTATATTCTTTAAATGTCATGTACCATGGAAGAAGCTCTTCCTGTAGCATGAGAAAACTTGAAAGTGTTGAGAAAGAAGCTGTTTGAGAAGAGAAAGCTCTAACTGTGAGCTGAACCTTAGAACCTCAAGCCATGCCCATGGGAAAGCTGCTTTTGAGTTGAGTATATAGTGGGAATCAAGCCTAATGAAATCTGAATTGTTGGGATTGTAGTACAGCTGAAAAATATGGTTATGGATACTATAGAAGATTGTTTTTCCTTTTTGTGAAGCAAGAATAAAAATCATAAATTTCTTTAGACAAACATAAATTCAAGGCTGATAATGTAGTATCTTAACTGTGAACCTTGACCAAAAATTGATAAAATTGTTTAACATTTCTTGAAAATTGATTAATTCTCAAAATATTCTTGTTGAGATGGCTAAAATAGCCTGTATTGCTTTTGCTTTGCAGTCAGGGCACAGCTGAGATTTAGTTTTGACATAATGAAGAAGTTTGCAAGATGATAAATAGAGCTGCATATTCTCTGGATGCAAGTCTGCATACTCTGAGCCAAGTTCCTACAGAATAAAATTTTCCCATTTGGGGGCTATTGAATATTTTCTCTGGTAAAACTTTTGTAGTTACCCAAAAAGTTACATACTTTCCTTTTATAGCAAAAATAATTGAAATGTAAACTGAATATCCTCAACTTCGAGTAATCAAAATCTATCTGGGATATTTATTTCTCTTTTTTTATGAAAAAAACACAGTGCATCATGGTAAAAGTCTCATTTTCTGATCTAATTCAATACTGCTGAATACTCAAAGAAAAAATAGGCTTTAGAATGTAAGTCATCTATTTGTGTCCTTTTAAATTCTAAAAAGTAACAAGTACATGTAAGGAAAAAAGTATGGATTTTTTTTGTTGTTGTTTTTTTAGATGTTCTAAAGTGGGAGGTGGTTAGAATTCTGACCCATTTTCATTCTGAAAGTACAAGCTAGCAGAGACGATCCCTTTGTGCACAGGCTTTCCTGGCTTGGCGGATAGTGTCAAGGGATAATGTCATTAACACATATCAACTCAGAGAGGCAACAGATCATGCAGGAAGATGAAGACAGGAGACCAATGTTCCAGTTCAACGCTGTTGGCCCCAGATGTGAGTCAGTGGAACTGCTCTGGGACTTGATTCTTTACCTGGAAGTTAAGGGTATACCCTTAACCAATATGATGTTCTGTTTCCAAAGCCATGTTTTCATTGCTTAAAAATGTGATCTTAGAATATATCCAGCAGTGGGATTTCTCTATTCCCTGAACATGCCAAGCTTTCTCCTGTCTCAGGACCTGTGCACCTGGTATTCCTTCTTCCTGGAATAAAACTAGCTCCTTCTCAACCTTCATACCTAGGCTCCATTGTCATCTCTGAGAATCTTCTTTGACCGCCTCATCTAACATAGCCTCCCATGTTTCTCTCTTTCTCATTACCCTATTTACCTTTGCTCTAGCCTTATGATTTCATCAAGTTGATGTCTTTGTGTACTCATTAACTCCTTGTCCACCCCCCAGTGGAATGTATGCTTCTATAAGCCAAGTACCTTATTTCTCTGTTCACTGATGCAGGTATGCCCTGTCTAGAAGAGTGTTAGCACAAAGTGTGCTCAATAAATACTTACTGAATGACGATAGTTGAAAAATTGACACTACGTATATATTTTTTAAATTATGTATTTGAAAAAATAAACAAAAATACTAAGATTGACTTTTTCTCTAATCATGAGCCAGGCTTCACACAAAGGCAATTCACATACTTGATGGAATTCACATATTTCTTTGGCTGCATAATCTGAGCATTTCATATAGTCTAAGCTGTCCTTTCTTCAGTGCTTAACTTGTGGTTTATAGTTTTGTACCACAGAGAATTAGAAATGATACTCGTGTGTTTGCTTGGTGCCAGTGAATTTTCCAGGACCTCTGTACCAGCTGCTCTTAGTATTACTAATCCTGCCATGGAGAAATTGGCACCTGGATTCAGGATAGTTGAGTCTCCCTCAATCCCATGTATTCTCCTCTGCCAAGGTTTAAGCATCTTTCTTCTAGTTCAGTGCACGGATGACCCCCTCATCCACTAAGCTAGGCAGAGAAGAACTCACTCTCCCAGGTGTTGTGTGGATTGGTGGGGGGTATGATGCTGGTGACAGGTGGGTTCCATGAAGCCAACCTGGACACTCCTTAAGGAAATTTTTTAGTGCATATAATCTTATTTTTACTTATACAACTTAATGAAGCTAGTCTGGATGCTTGATGTTTTGTGTGAGTGTGTTCGTGCGTGCGTGTGTGTGTGTGTGTGTGTGTGTGTGTCTTTTAATGAATAATGCCAAGTGGAGTAAGCAGAGCCTGTTGCATTCCTTAAGGTAGTTCTTTTGTTACTTCAGTAGTTGACCTCTTAATGAATTATAAAGTGTAGAAATCTCTTTTTATTAAGATTTAATAGGTATCTTAAGCTTTTTCATTTTTAAAGACAACCAGAATTAATAGAATAGTAGTGTCAAGTAGGGCTCTAGCTTCATTTCAAAACAAAAACAAGGTATGATTTCCAAAAGTGTTATTTTCTAGTCTCTTCTGGAATCTTGGAGTGGGGGGAGGAGGGAAAGAATGAGTGAGAAGAAGGAATTTATTAAGAAAATGTTAAGCACTGCTTCTGAAGCAACAATTTGGGGATAATTTTTGGATTTTGGCTGATGTTTGTTTGGGCCTGAAGAATCTAAGATTAGCATTTCTATTTTCTTGTTATATACTAAAAACTTAAGTAGGTTATTTATTTGATTTCCTTTTAGTACTACAATAGGGAAACTATTTGGCTTACATAGGAAAAAGAAAAAAGAACAAGAAATGATCCTGAAATTTATCCTCAGGTTAAAGAATTGGTGTAGAGAACTATTGCTGTGCACTTTGACTTCCCAGAGTGTGAGAAAACTGTCCCTGTCCAGATGCTTGCCAAGTTCTGAGAGAACATTTAAGAGCGTTTTTTGGGTAGCACAGGGAGATAGTCGGGGTCTTATATGCGGGTGTTCCAGGTTTCAAACTGTAACAAGGGAATGGAAGAAAAGAGGGAAGCATTCCCAAATCAAACATAACTCTCAGGAAATGAGCCAGAACACCTGTGAGAGGTCGGAGGTCAGAAAATACAAACTCAGGGGTCGATATTTTGATCACACAAAAGAAAGTGGCCACAGAGAGCAGACAGAAGAAAAGTCTGGAATTTTATGGAGAAGCTAGGAACTCAGTATTCTGTCATTCTAAAATTCCTCTTTCCCATGACTCAATGATGTTTCAGAAAACATTTTCTGAATCGACACTGAAACTTTCTGGTGGTCTCTTGTTGCTTGAGCATCAAATTGAGAAGTTATTTATCTCTTTTCTCTTAACTCCTGGAGGTTCACTTCTGGGAACCTCCTGAGCTGGATTCTTTGGCCAGTTCTTACAAGGCTCAAGGGGGGGTGGGTGTCCAGCAGGCAGAGATGGAGAAACATCACAGCCCCGAATCACGGGCAGTTTGCTTCTATGGAGAGAAAAGTGGTTTGCAAACGTTACTTCATGGGACCTCCTAGGGAAAAAAGGGTGTTTTTTCCATCTCATTTCCCAGTTCCAAATTCTCTGAAATGTGCTTGATTTTTGCCAGGTGTCAAATTATAACCCTCCTTGTCAACCACAAATGACTAATGATTAACCTAATGACTATGCAAAGTTTGAAACTCACATTTACATCTTAACTTACTGGCTCCACAGTGTTTTCATAAATTGTGAAAAAAAAATTTTTTTTCCTGAAAAAGCCAATAAAAACAAAATTTTAGAGTCTTAATTGCTACGTTCATTTGCAGTCATTGACCTTGTAGGTGCTCGAGGAGAAACAGAATGGAAGCTGGGGCCGGCCCATCTTCAGGCCTGCGCCGGCCAGCCCAGCCAATGACGCCAGTGCCCCTCTCCTGGGGAGAGTTAAGTGATGTCAGCACCACTGGGCAGAGCAATATTTGACCCTTAAACGCCTTCATATACAAGCAGCTGTTTTCCTCTTTCCTCCATTCCCTGAAAGAAGCAGGAGGGCTGAAATATCAGATACTCTCTTTTTTTTATCCCCCCACCCAAGATAAAATATATTTAAAACTTTATTGGAACGATGACCACTTTGCTCACTGGCCATTTGCTATTTTTAAGCAGTTATGCTTGAAAAGCCTGTGCATAATTTTCTTTTCTTTATAATAGGTGTAAAAGGAGCAAGGTCTCAGCGAGTTCTCTCCATATTTACGCCAGGCCCCAATGTGTGCCTTGAGAGCTCATAAAAACAAATCTGCCTCTCAGCCGGGTAGTCGGTAATGGGATCTGGAGCCTCTCTCCGCAAGGTCACCTGTTTAAATAGAGACTCCTGTGGTGCTGCCTGAAAGGTGTTTCCAATCTGAGGGCCTCTAGCTCCGTGTCTTTTAGGAAGTGAGCTTCCAGTGTGGGTCCAGCGTTGGCTGTCCAGGAGAGTCTTCCTGTTGCTCATCTCCACTGCAGCTGATGCTAAGAAATCTAGAGACCCAATCCAGGGCAGATCCAGACCTCAGGCAGAAGAAAAAGTATGCTTTACACTTTAAATACAAATAATTTCCTTGATAATTAAAATGGAACAGTATTCCATTTCCATTCCATTCCATAGGAGTTATCAAACAGTGGTCCATTCAAAAAAATCCTGTGGAAATGTGAGAACTGTAAAACCATTACGTAAAAAGATGGCAAGAGTGTTTATGAGAATTAAATGTCCTTTTGCACCAGCAGCAAGCTTCCTTAGATAGGACAGTGGACAAGCCTCTTCCAAATTACACGGAAAAAAAAAAAAGCCAAAATTTGAGACTCTCATTTGTTCTTTCCATCTGAGTCCATATTTTCTGTTTGGGACATGCTACCAGTCTCCACAGATGTGTCTCCTTCCCATCCCTCTACCCCACAATTAAGCCCAATTCCTGCCTCCAGATTCTAGCTGAATTCACTCAGTGAACAGCCCCATGTGCCCACCTCTGCTATGTTAGCAGGATGTCGGGGGGGGGGGGGGAATCCCTGGGCTTCCACATGTCAGCCACCCCATCCCTCACACAAGCCCTCCCTCCCTTGCTGTAGATCTCTCTCCCAAGTGGTGCCAGAGGCCCCCTTGTTACTGTCCTCTCCCAATTTAAGGAAGGCACAAGGGAGGGGCACCCTGGCTTCAGCATTTCAGTAAAATTGTTCCCACCACCCCCACACTGCCCACTACCAGAATTAGCAATCTCCAAAATCCCGCCTCTCTTACAAGCCATGTCTGAACAGCCAGGACTCAAGCCTTCACTCAAGATCCAGATCAGGACTCGCCTGACCGCTTTAGAATCAAAGAATGAAGTCAGGGTAGAAACAATATACAGAAGGACAGCTCAAGAGAGGGAGAGCAAACAAAGCCAGCAGTTCCTGGTTAGGGTCATAAAGCTCCTACTTCCTTTACAGACCAACAATAAACAGAGTCAGTCACCAATCAGTAAACATTCCTCACCACACGAGTGAAGATTTGTGTTCAAAAGACAGCAGATTGGATGCCGACTTCCCCACCTTGCCTTTTCCTTCCCCCAACTTAATAGGGATCCTCAAGAAACCTCTTTCTTTGTAAGGTTAACCAGGGGTTCCCAGCCTCGGCTCTGTTGACACTTCGGATTGGTTAATTCTTTGTTGTAGGGAGTCTGTCCCTGGCATCGCAAAATGTTTAGTACTTAGTAGCCTCTCCTCACTAGATGCTGGTAGCATCCTCCTCCCAATGTGACAACCAAAAATGTCTTCAGACTTCCCCAATATTCTTTGGGGGACAAAATCACTCTCCACTCCCATTGAGAACCACTAAACAAAAGAACGAATCCACAGATCTCATGTCTAACAAGCATAAATATTAGTATGTGACAAATATCGTATATACCAATGAGGCATTGGAAGACACCGAGCTGTGTTCAGGGAGCTGCTGCACAGATGTGGAGATCTGTGATTCCCAAATTTCAGTAAGTGTCAGAATTGCCTAGAAGATTGGTTAAAGCACAAATGGCCAGAACCCCAGAGTAACTGATTCAGCCAGTCTGGGTGGGAGCCAATAATTTGCATCTCTGACAAGGTGATGCTGATTCCTGAAGTGGTTCCTGAAAACTACTGGGCTGGACCTTTCTGTATTGGCCTTTGACCTACCAGTGGTGAGGTAACCACAGGTTAGGAAGCTGTGTTGTTTTAAGCCTTCTCTGTGTCTATATCATCCTCTTCATCAGGAACTGCCCAGTGTCATTTGGACTCTTTTTCCCAGGACCTCTTTGATGGTGCCTCCTCCTTAGACTAGTCTCCTTAGGAAATGCTCCAAACATTTCCCTACTACATGGCCCTACTAGAATTTTCCGTCTGGCTGTTTGCTCCTAGAGCTTGTTTCCTGCTCCCGAATTAATGCATGCCTGAGTGTCAGGAAGTACTAATGGGCACCCGGCTTCTGCATACTTGGTAATCTTCCTAAGATTTCACAAAACAAACTGCCAGACTGTAGCATACCAAAGTGGTGGCTTGCTCAGCAGGGAAGAACATATTTTATCACTGACATTGTTCATAGTTGCCAGGGCATGGTGATAATAAAAAATTTTGTCAAAGTTCATTATTTTTAAAAAGTTCTGTGCAGACAATGTACCCCCTTATTGTCTGTACCTTGGGCAGACTGCTACCATTACTCCCCCTTGGTAGCTTCCAGGGATAGCAGAATGCCTCCTCTGCATCATGCCCAAGAAAAGTACAAAAGACACCAATTATTCTCCTGTACTCCAAGTTTCTTATCAAGTGCTTGACTGAACTCCATGACCACCTATGGTTCCCCTTTGTTGTTAATATTAACTCCAGACTCCTTTGCATGATGTAAGAGGCCTTTCTTTCAGAACCTGCTAGATCTGCTGACTCTGATGCAAATACATTCTATCTGCATGAGATTATTATTTCCCAAACAGGACCTATAACTACACATAATAGTGATAATAGTAGCAAAAAAACAAAAACAAAAATTAGCTATCTTATTGAGCATTTACTATATGCTATGTATAATTCTTGACCATGGTGTTTATTTCAATCTTTCCAACAGCCCATGAAAGAAGCACTATTATCCCCATTTTACAGATGAAGAACTTGGAACTTAGGGCAGGGTTCGAACCCAAGCAGTCTGACTCTATACATTGGACCTTTCTGAATTGGTACTTGACTTACCAGTAGTGAGGTAGCTACAGATGAGGAAGCTATATTGTGTTAATCTTTGTTTCTTCCATCTTTACTTTTTTGTGTTAAGCATTGAAGACACTATTTATACTTGTGATGATTACTCTCTTCCAGCTTCCCCTTGGGGATATTCTCTCATGTTTCAAGACTCAATTCAAATATAGCTACTTTGATGAATACTTTTCTACATCTCTGAGTGAAATGACACTGGATGAAACTCTGTGTGTGTGTGTGTGTGTGTGTGTGTGTGTGTGTGTGTGTGAGAGAGAGAGAGACAGGGAGAGACAGAGAGAGAGAATTTGCAAACTTGGAAGGCAATTAACTGAATCTGTGACAAATCTAATCTTTTCTTCTAAGGATGTTTATTAGGCAGATGCCTGTTACACTAATACTTGAGCTTATGCCTTATGTTGTTTGCTGTCTTAACTAGTCAATGATATAGTATAGTGACACTTCTGGAATCTGATAGAAGGTGAGTGGGTATATGTGAAAGTGAATGGTTCCCAGCTCCATGTAAGAAAATCACTTTTTCTGTGTGTGCGTGCACATGTGTGCATGCGTGCAGCACATGCCCTGTGCTTGTGTGGCTATCATGCATGTAATATGCATCTTTAAAATCATAATATTATTGGGGCAGCCCTGGTGGCACAGCAGTTTAGCGCTGCCTGCAGCCCGGGGTGTGATCCTGGAGACCAGGGATCGAGTCCCACGTCAGGCTCCCTGCATGGAGCCTGCTTCTCCCTCTGCCTGTGTCTCTGCCTCTCTCTCTCTCTCTCTCTCTCTGAATAAATAAATAAAGTCTTTAAAAATTTAAAATAAAATCTTAATATTATTGGATTTTTTGAGTCTCCACTCAAAATATGAGATCATGTCACGTTTATATTTGTACTCTTAGCATATAGCACAGTGCCTGGTACCAAAACGATATTATCTAAGTGCTCACTGAAGGAATAAGTAAGTAAAGGAGTGATAGATCCCAACTTGAAATATTGCTTTACATGTACACAGGCCACATCAATCTACCAGTTGTCAGACCTGAGTTGAAGTGAACAGTTAAACATATACTTCAGATTTCTATAACTTAAAAGATTTTCACTCAACATACTTTTGTAAAAAAAAAAAAAAAGAGGGGGGGGAGACAATATATGGACTGTGCTCTCTAATCCGAGTGGAACAAAAACACTAGATGTATAATGCAGCAGTGTTTGTTGGAGGGTCTCAAAGGACACCTAAGGCCTCTGAAAAATAGGGTGTTGGCTGATGAAAGTCCCAGGGATCAGACCATTAAAAAGCTGTGGCATTTGTCACTGGTCCAGCAGAACCCGGAGTAACAATCTGGAGCAACTGTAGTCATCAAGGTGTGTTTCCCTGTATAACCAATTATTTAGTGGAGTTGAGGGTATGTTTCCATGTCCACTGAGCAGACACGGGACTTCTAGGGGCAAGATAGCACTTCTCTGCTAAGAAGTGTTCAATCTGCTGTGAAATGCTTTACGTGAGTCCAACATTGACTCAGACAGCTTCTCAGATTTTGCAATCGTAGAATTGTCCTTGGGAGATTTTAATGGAAGCAGAGCTCTGCCAAAACATTTATCTGGACTATGTGATTCATATCTTATCAAATACCTAATTTAATTATACTATTTCCCCTCAAACAATTGTTGTTTTGGTTTTAGTGCCAAATTCTTTTGTAATATTCTCTTTTATTTTGGCTACCAAGACAATCTTATAGTATAAGTACTTTACTGCACTCCTGGTTTTCACAATAAGAATGCCACAATTTATTACCAGGGATATATGTTCTAACAGATTTACAATTTTCCTTTTTCAGGGCATGGAAGCAATTTGATCCCACTTCATGTTTATGATATTCATTATATTCAAATTCAGTATATTTGGTTTCCATGTAAAATTTTAGCAGTGTTTCCTGTATGGTTTTTTAATATATATATTTAAAGCCAAATACGGTTAGCTGTGTGTTTGTCTTGGAAATATTAGAGTGACAATTTTGTTATCCAAAATTTTATGTATTATGCTAACTCATGATGGTAGACTCTTAAAAAATACTACGACCGTACTCTAAACACACAACCCAAAAAGCCATAGGAATTTGTAAGATTATGTGAAGGTACCCTTCCACTTTTCTGAGTTTTTAGAATCTTCGAAAACTACATTTTTCATGTAATATATGAATTTTTAGCACTCAAAATGAGTCAAGTTCAGTTCCACAATGCTAGGAACTCTAATTGTACTTTCAGCTGTTATAGCTACATAATGCACAGGAATTACATTGACATTTTAATATGCTGTCACTTTAAGATACACCATGAAGTGTGAACAGAGCGCAGGGCGCTTGAAGCAGGTGTGTCTAATTGTTAGGGGGGTTTTTTGTTGTTGTGGTGGGTTTTTTTTTCCCCCTAAAATAGCAATTCAGAAAGAGTGTTTCAATGCTAAAACAAACTAACCAGGTTTACTTTTGCTGGCTGGTGGAAACAAATTGGATTTTATCCTGATTTTTGTTGTTCTGCGCATAGGTAATTTTGCTGGGTAGATCCTTCCTTCTCATGCAGTACACGAAAGGGTACATAGCATGCTCATTTGAATAGCAATGACTGTATTTCCAGTACGTTTTTGGCTTTGAGTTTAAATCTGCAACTGCAAAAATAATCATAAGTTTCAGGGGAGGTAGATATATTTTATTATTTAAAAAATATGTAACTGTTTTCACTTACTCTTCCAAATGTTTAATATGCTTGGTATCCTTCCAGAGTGCCGTGTTCATTATTTGGGAATTAGGGAAGCCTCCTTAAAGCAGCTGATCTATCCCAGGAAAAGACCTTTTTTTTTTGGACGTGGTCACTAGGTTGGCAAGCAAGCAAGCAAACCAGTATATATAAAGCAACCCTTCGTAGGGTTCTGGGGATTAACAACTCAGAGAAGACTCTTAGCTGCTCATTTGGAGAACACACATTAAAATGTAAGTCTCTCTTTTTTTTTTTTATAGGATACACAACATTGAATACAAGATATTATGACGTTGAGAGTGATAATTTCCATAGTTTTTCTAGTCCCCATTTTTTTTTCTAGTTTGTCAGTTTATTTTGTGATCAGCCCCATTCAAGTGATTAATTCTCCTAACACCTAGGTACGGCATTTTGTTACCCAGAAAGTTCTACTTTTCATAAAAAAACAGCCTGCCTTATCCCAAGCTAATAGGTGTCTTTGCTCCTTAAAATGACATGGGTTAGAGCTAGTGAGTATTCCAATGCTTTTCTGGGTTCTAAAATTTTTGCTACTTGATTATAGAAACTCATGGGTATCAACTTGTTAGTCGGGATCTAGTTAAGGTAAAGGAATTCTGATCAGTTTGCTCAGAATTGTCTCCAGCTGTGGAGGTTTCCGTCTTTGGTTGAACAGAAGCTGACCAAACTCTCCCTTAATTGCTTGCCTCTTTTGTTCAGCCACTGAAATTAGGTGTGATTGGGCCCTAACAAATCATGTGACACATATGGCTCCCAGGCTATCCTACACACTTTATTTTGTGCATAGAAAAGACTAAGTTTAATAAACAATTAATGACTCCAGCATCCATTAGCTTGTTCATAATAAGAATATTTTCCTTTAAATAGAAATTCCAAGCAATCCCTGCATGGAGCACGTGCATATTGTATCTCCTATTTAAAGAGGACTGTACAATGTCGTAATCTTTAATCACCACTTCCACCGCTAATGTTTCTAGTAGAGGGAAAGAATAAGTATAAAACAGGATTCTGTGTCACCTGCCGTGGTCCCTGTATTTTGCATTAAGTCTGAATTTCTAGTAATGAATGAAGGAGTCCCATGGAGCATAATCAAGACCAAAATAGTGCCTCCTAAATAGATGCAGAATTCCTACTCTCCTTTTTGGTTGACTGGTGGTAAAGGATTTTACCTACCGTTCAGAGACTTTAGTAGGCTTTTTGTATCCTGTTCTATGGCTCTGTCAGATACTTGGAGAATGGAGATAATATAGAGAAAGTAATATAACAAAGCAATGAACTAAAAATTTTCCAGGGTGAGTACAAGGTACCTTGGTGAACATCATTTTTGAGGGATTAAAGGAAGAAAGGTAGCCAATCTGAGTTCTGAAAGTAGCTGTGATAATAAGCTTTTTTCTTAACAGAGACTGCAGGCAGGACCTTTCAAAATCTTCTACTGCTTTCTGTAGCTGATAAGCTAAGGTATGGAAAGAATTTTAGTTTTAGAGCAAGACAGGCCTGGGTTTGAATCCTGACCCTGTGACTTAGTAACAGTGTGACTTGACCAATTACTTAACTGATCCCCACTTTCCTACCCTGTGAAATAGACGTCATAATACCCAACTAATGGAATAGTTGTATTAGATGCTTATATATGTAAAATGTCATGAAATTTCTGGCAAAGAGTTAGTCCTTGGTAGCAATCATTACTTCCTTGCAAATATGGGTCTGTGTAATTGGAAACATGCATGAATATCTTGTTTTCTCTCTGAGCCAGGAGGTCATAATGACATCTGTTTGGATAAAGTTTAGGCTCCTTTCCCATCTTTGGAGCTCTCAGAATAAAGCCCACAGTCCTCACCTCAGTTCCTGCTCTCCTATCATTCTCCCACCTGAATTCTATGCCCCCAAACACCATTCTCTTGTTTCATTCCGCCTTTGTCCACGCTGGTTCCTCTGTCTTGAATGGTCTCTCTCCACATGATTCCTTTCCCCCTTCCCCTGGCTAACTCCTCATCTTTTAGGTCTTTATTTACCCATCACATCCACCAGCAGGTTTTCTTCCCATCCTAGGCTAGGATCAGATACCCACCTGCTACTGTGTGCCCTCCTCTAACTTTCCCTGATCATAGCACTTTGTGCACAAAATATTGCTAATCACCTGTTTATTTACCTGGATCCACACGAGACTGAAACTTCTGTGGCTCTATGATCCATCTGTCATTCACATGATCCCCAAAGACTGGCACATAGCTGGAAAACAATAAAGATGTGAACAAATTAAACAATGAATTAGCAAGTAACTGAAAATAAGCAAAATGAGTTCAACTTTTTAAAAAGTCTAAGCCCTTGATTCTGAAATATTAACTCAACATGATAATAGATCCTAATTACATGTCTGGCATGAGCTTTAGCTGGAAATAAGCTCTGGATAGCTGATTTTCAAGATCTACCAGATATATAGATAGATCCTCCCAAATAGTAGCATAACCCAAAGCTTTAGAAATGCTGTTTCTAACTTATTTCACTTTACATCACTTAGTGTTATTAGCTGAGTTTTTGTACATGATAGGCAATCCAGAAACTTTATCTCATTGGACTGATATAAAAAGAATCAGTTCTTCTTTTAGAATGGTATAGGTAAAATAATTTATGTCAACTGGACTTAGATTGTTTTGAATTATTCTCAGACTAATAGTGATAGTTTTTGCTTTTTATGAAATGTAAATATATACGCCATTTTCATCACTCTTTCCTTAATATCAGATTTCTTGAGTCAAGGTATCATTTCAGAATTGTGTAATTCAGCTCCCTGCTCTCCAAAAAAGCCATGCTTTATAAATAAAACCATTCATTATGGCAGTGTTTCATAAATTTATTTCCCACAGTCCTCTCCATATCAAATAAAAAGGAAACATATACACATGAGCAGATGAGGACAGGGAAGGAATAAGAGAACTATCTGGGGATGTACCTGGATAGTCCAAAGCAAACTCAATTCCCCTATATTATCTTGAAAATTTATTTTAATCTTACATTACACTAAATGCCATATCAATTTTGGTATTTATCCCAAATCTTAGAATAAACGAAAGCTCTAAGAATATTCACCATGTTAATTTTACAACTTTATAAATCCCATGCCTTTCTTAGTTGGAAAAGCACAAAATTAAGAGAATATTCTAGGGGGTTTATTATGATCAACTGAGCCTGAACTAACAGAGAGAGAGAGAGAGAGAGAGAGAGAGAGAGAGAGATGAAAAGTCAGAGTTCAATCAGATTACCAAATGCTCCTCAAAACCCAAACATAAAAAAAAAAGTGGATTTGAGCACATGAGATTCCAGACAGCCTGATTGAATTCAATTTCACAATTGCTTATTGATCTCTTAACATGTGAAGAAGAAATGAGGTTTCACTCAAATCAACCATGTGCTGACCAACTGGTAAGGAAGCCATTACCAAGATATGAAATGTGATTTGAAATATATAACTGATTTCTAAAGCAAAGAATTGATATTGATTTCATTCACAGGAATCTTTTGTAAGAAAGAGCAATCTGTTGACTATTTGGAAATAAGAATGTCTTTACTGCATTTCTACCAAGAGTAGATGAGACCCTGTTCTGGGCCAAGTTCCACTTTGGGGAACTGCATTCCACAAAACCTAAATACTGTATGGAGTTCCCTGGAGATCCTGCATCCTCCCTCTCGTTCTGTCCCTGTTGCAGAGTGCTGCTGACAGCTGTTGGACAGCCAAGGCAATTCACCTCCAGAGTTGCATAATTTGGAAAGTGCTTTGGGATCCATTTGGTTGAAAGGTTGTTAATTATGATGATTTATGACACTGGAAACGAATCTGGGCCTTGACAGTGTGGAGAATATACTTAATGCCTAATTCTTTTGCTTCTCCCACTGGAAAGTCCCTAAATCCAAGAAAAAAATTTCTAATTTTACTGTGCCTTATGAATAGGGTCCACAGTTGTGTAAAGCAGAATGTTATTGACCTTGTAAGGTAAGATGACAACTTAAAAAGGGTAACATCTGGGGATTGTTGGATAATATTTAGCAATGTCTTGTGATTATCTTAATTCATAGCTCTTGTCCACCTGGTTTTCTCTACCCGGTCAATCAAGTTTGACATCCTGACTCTTCCCTTCCCTGTACATATACAGTGGTCAGTATACCCTTTCTTTTGTCTCTGCCTTGGAAGTGTCTCTTTTACTCTGTTCTTTTGCCCACACTGCTCTTGCCCCAGCTAAGCCATTGTCACCAGTTCCCAAGGGCCTGTCTTCCACTCTTGGTCCCTGTTCAAACCTAACCTTCATATACTGTTCCCAGTGTTATCATCCTGAAACAATAAATGAAACAAAGGAAAAATTGGGATGTTCCCCTCAACTCCATGCCTGAAAATGCTCTATAAAAATCATCTAATGTCCTTTGCAAAGCCACAGACAGGCCTTCTTTTGGCTCCCGTCTTTTCTGCCTCACAGCTGTTTATCCCCATGCACCCTCTGCTACCACCACAGTGACCTTCTCACCTTTTCTTCAAACATCCCGTGCTCCTCTCAAATTCTGTGAGCCTTTGAACAGAGAAATCCACCTCCTGGAGGGTCCTCTCTTACCTTCTTCGCCTGGCAAACATCTTCTCATCTTTCAACGCTTCTGAAATGTCACCCCCAATCCCCAGTTCTCCCGGGCAGAGTCAGGTGATAGTGGCATTTATCACAGCATGTGACATTCTTGTGGTTTCATATCTCTGTCGCATACTAGACTGTAGTTTACAAAGATAGAGACTAAGCCTTATTCATTTTAGTCTCCTCCATTAGACAAATTGGATACCAGTAAATGAATCAATGAATGTTAGGGCCAAGAACTCTCAAATATCCTGGATTTAGGTTGCAGACACTGCAAAACGTACACATCTACTGATGGCTGGATATTTTAATGGAATTACCAGATTTACCTGAAAAAAATTCTAAACATCTATTTATTCATTCATGCATCTGCTCATTCATTCATTTATCTGTTCATTCATTCACTTCCTGATGTTATAGTATACAAATCTGAATTCCTTAACCAAAATTCTTGTACACTGTTGCAGGACTGGTAACATGGTGCAGACACTATAGAAAACAGGATGGGGGCTCCTCAAAAACATAAAAATAGAATGCCCATGTGATCTTCCAATCCCTTTTATATACTCTAAAGAATTGAAGGCAGGATCCCAAAGTGGTATCACCATTCCCAGGTTCATTGCAACATTATTCACAATAGCCGAGATATGGAAACCACCCAAGTGACCACCAACAGATGAATGAATAAAGAAAATGTGGTATATGCATACAGTGGAACATAATGTTCAATATTTAAAAGAAGGCAGCTCTACCATTTGCAACAACATGAATGAACCTGGATGATATAATGCTAAATGAAATAAGCCAGTCACAGGACAAATACTGCATGATTTCGCTTATATAAGGTCTCTAAAATAGCTAAAATAATCAAACTCATAGAAACAGAGAATACAATAGTAGTTGCCATGGGCTAAGAGCCGAAAGAAATGGGAGTTTTTGTTCAACAGGCATAGAGACTCCGTTATACTAGATAAATTAGTGCTGGAGAGCTGCTGTACAAGACGGTGCCTATAACTAACAGTATGGTATTGTGCATTTCACATTGTTAATTGGGCAAATCTCATGTTTAGTGTTCTTACCATGCAAACAAAAACAAAGGGACCCAAGGAAACTCTAGAAGGTGTTGGATTTGTCTATTACCTTGGTTGCGCTGATAGTATCATGGATGTTCGCATATGTCCAAACTCATCAAACTGTACACTTTAACTATGTGCAGTTCTTTGTATATCAGTTATATCTCAGTAAAACATTTTTAGAAACTCTTGAAGAGAGACATTTCATAATTCATAAATTTTTGTATTTTATAAAAGTAATATGGTACACTATGTACATTACAAACACCCCAGTAAGGTCTGGGACAGCATTCTGTAATCAAATGTAATAATTCTGCAACTAAACCTGTACACATTCACACTAACCATAATGAAAACTACAGATTGCCTCACTTCTTTTGCCACCAAATGAGTGTGCCACAAACTTACGGGAAAATCACGAGTTCGGAATGTTTTGAGCATTTGTATTTGGGAATCATGGGAAGAGATTAGGGCCTGTAGAAGTATTAGTCTAATTATTTATTGTTAATCTCCCTTCCTAGAATGTAAACTCACTAGGGCTATGGACATATTGTATCACTAGCGTTACTCCTGTATCACTAGCATTAGAAACTGCATCTGACATTTAGTATGTGCTCAATAAACTTTTTTTGAGTGAATGGATGGACAGATGGATACATGAATTAAACAAAAGTTTGGCTTGCTGTGGAAATAATCTGAATAACAGAGACTATTTTGTGTTTGTAAGCATAATTTTTATTTTCGTAAACTAAGTTCTTATGTGTCAGGGTACTTTGTTTTCATCACAGTTTGCTCTCTCTATGCTTTGTATATAGTTGGTGCTGTCTACATATAAGGAATTTTTAATTCCTTTCACAACTAGAAAGTAGTAGTTTGTATTTTTTTGAGAAAACTTAAATTCCTTCTAGAACATTGCAAAGCGTAGTAATGTGGTTCAGGGGTTTAAAAGTAAACACGACCAGTCACTCTTCACTGGAGCCCTGGGTATAAAGGAGCAAATAAATATCCTAATCACCATGTTTTAGAAATATATTGCCTTACACTCCAGTTTACTATCCATGTCCAGTGCTGAACTATAAACTTTTATTTCCCTCAAACAAACCCCCAAACATTTATCACATTAAAAATGAATCATCTGTTATGCTCCAACCATAAACTGAATAATAAACAGAGGCAGGAATTATGATCTCTGGAAAACTGGAGAAGCGCCGGTGTGTGATCACAATATTCCGCCCCATAAATCTTCAAATCCACATTTACATTGAATTCCCAGACTTGCCTGTCAAGAGAATGTCTAAGATCCCAGCTAATTGTTTTACAAGAATAGGCGAAAGCCTATAGCAAGTCTTATTTACTGAAAAGAGGAGTTTGAGGCAAATATGATAATTCTGCCACCAATTAGATTATATTCTTCTACAGAAGTTTTACTCAGAATTAGTTCAGTGTGAGGCTCTTTAAATGTGGAAAAGTTCTCCACATTCCTGAAAATCCCAGTGCCTCATATATGGCTTGGCACATTTTAGACTTCTGCTGTGTGCAAGCAAGAACATTTTTAGACTATGGTTTGACTTATGGCATATCTAAATCCATATAGTAGGTAACTGGAATATGATCTCTACTATATTTTAAAATGAATCTCAAGGACATAAGGTGTGGATCCATCCTCATGAAAGTAGCATTTGATGTTTGCATTTTTCTATATGGCTTTTTCATGCACTTTGACGATGATACATAGTTTCTTTTCAGAAAACCATCCATTTCTGTGCTGCTATTCTAAGCAATTAGGATAGTCAGATTTTGAAATTAATAAAAACAAATCCATGCTTAATTCTCTGGGAGATGTGAATTTTTCCAGGGTCAATTCTAGTCAAATTATTAGCCTGCCTTACATGCCTATGCCCCTAGGAAGGTGGAGAAGCTACTTTGCAGCCAGGCTTTATACAACATTACATGATCAAATAGGTCAAATCTGACATGGCGTTGAAAGAAAGTCTCTTTTGCAGATAATGAATGAAATGCAGCACAAAGCATGCCATCACCTAATAAAAACATCAGCTTGTGAGAAATGTTTACTGCCCTTTTCAAAAACTTCCCCTTGGATTTGGGCATATGGAATATTACATTTCATGTGTGACTCTGGCTTCCCATGCAGCTTTTGAGTACTTGCTGTGTCCCAGCTAAAGAGGAGATTCTGTAAGGAAACTATTAGCCGTTGGCCAGTCTCACAGGCTCATGATTCAAAATGACCAGCATTCATTAAACTTTATTACTGAGCTGCATGAAGTTTCTTTGGATTAGGAGGCGGCATGACCCTCTGTCCAGATTTTTGAATGGTGCTGAAGCTTTTCATTAACCTGGAAGCCTTCTATTTACATGGTTCACAGACTGGTCTCAGCTCACTTGGAGGTAACAAAGGGTGTCGGGACAGGAGGGCAGTGGGGGTCCTGCTCCTGTAAGGCTTCCATCTGACTCTGATCAGGTCAACATTTTTAGCTCCTGCCTCATTAGGTAAAATAAAATGGAAATGATTGAGTACTCAGGGATCCTATTTCAGATCTAGCTTTGTCTCTTCCAAACACCTTCTCTGGGCAACACAGTTTAATGTGATTTGTTTGCTGGTTCTCCCCTTGTATGCTGCTGGCATTGCTGGTACTCACCTGTACCCAGCTTGTAGCAAGGGCACATGGAAGGGAATAGTGAGAGATGCTGTGTCTGCATATTATCTGGAGCAGGAACAATTGTCCTTGACAGAGAACTTGTCAGAATAAGAAAATACTTTTATTTGTCTAATCGAAGGGGAGTTATAAA
The DNA here is from genome assembly GCF_905146905.1 of Nyctereutes procyonoides. NCBI lineage: Eukaryota > Metazoa > Chordata > Mammalia > Carnivora > Canidae > Nyctereutes > Nyctereutes procyonoides. Next base: position 10,931,868 of record NW_026575145.1, read on the forward strand.
ATTAGGAAGGGTATGTTCTTACAGTAGGAAAAGAAAGTGAATATGTGGTAAATTGTTACTAACCTGTTTAATGCTGGATTTGGCAGGCTGAAATAACTAGACTTCTTTAGTAAATGTAAAGCATCAAAATCTGTAGTTTTGTTCACCTACAATGAGTCAAGCTTCTGATATGGCGCATAAAAAGGATATGTAGTATTTTTTATCAAAAATGTCTATGTTTAACCCAAAAAACTGTAAGGAATGTCAATCAGTCAAATTCAAATTGTGGAACATTCTACAAACCACTGGGCCTGCGTACTTCAAAAAAGTCTTGAGAGACCAATTCCAAGGTCAGGGAACTCTCTTAGATTAAGGGATACTGAAGAGACATGACAATTGAATATAATATGTAGTATGGTATGCAACAAACAAACTGCAAAGGATATTATTGGGACAGCTAGAGAAATATGAATGTGGACTGAACATTAGATAACACGATTTTACTGATGCTAAATTTTGTGAGTGTAATGATGGCATTTTGTTATGTTGACAAACAAAGAGTTATGTTATACTCTCCCTGTTCTTAGGAGATATTCCAAGGTAGTTACCTAAGAGAGCAGGGAGGAAAAATACATGGCAAAATTATAAAAACTGATTACTGTAGATGAGTTCTACAAATGAAATTTATAATATTTACCTTGTTGCACTATTGTAATAATTAAATAAAAATTGTGTAGGCCAAGTGAATAGCACAGTGATTATTGGTGAGTGTTCTCTGCTGCCACTACTACTCATGGTAACAGCCAAGTTGATAGCCTCACCTTCTGGAGTGCAGCCATGGAGTTTCCATCATGCAACGTCCTAGCTGGTTAGGATTCCCACGCTGAATTGACAGCTGTTGTGAATGTTGTTACTTGGCCTATGAATTTTTTAACCGAGGATTTCTTTATAATATTAGCCAGACTCCAACCCAGATGGTGCCAAACAGGTGCCTTAACAATTTCTTTCCTCATAATATCCAGGGCCAGCCCCCAGAGAATAATGGACTTGGGTGGATTGGGCTCCTATCCCCACATCTTCCTCCCTCCCCTAGCCCAGGTTTCTATTCCTGTAGCACCAGGGTGGGAATGCCATGTGGGTGCACCCCTTGACAAGCCATATTTTCTATGAAGTTCTCAGACCTTTCCTACTTTATTTTTTTCCTATTTATACCAAGGATTGTGATTTTCTCCTCATGTTATGCCTTCTTACACGCAAGCTTCTTTCTCCTTTACTGGCACCAATATAAGTTAGGAATTATATTTAACTGCAATAGTGCATCCTCTTTTCCAAATAAGTCAGGAGTATAGTCCTATGGTATCATCTGTGACCCAATCTCCTTCTGCCTTTTGACTCCTTTATTCCTTGTCTGTGCCTCCTATCCTTTTGGGAAGTTACTTCACGCACAAGATGGCCACCAGACCTCCACCTCTCCATCCAGCTTCCAAGCAAAAAGAACATGCTTCCCAGCTGAGTTCAGTCACCTTTACTTTCCAAGAAAGTAGTTTCTTGGAAGCCTCACCTAATAATCTCTGCCAGCACCTCACCAAGTAGCACAGAAGGTTGACAAATGTGGTCTTTCCCCTGGGCACGTTGTTACCCAAATAAATCAGGGAATTTATTGTAAAGAACAGGAGAAAGAACATCAGCTCACAACAAAAAATCTGGTGCTACAGCATTTGTTAGTATGTCTCTGGGTCATATATTTGAGTAGAGACTCTGGGCTGAGGGGGAATGCATAAAGTATTAGAACATGTCTCCCCTGCCACCTAATCACCTATGAGCTTACAATTTTTTTGAGGCAAAATATGTGGAAAAATTAGAAGAAATTTGGTGCTAATTCAAATGGAACTCAGAGAAAAAAGAGGGTGTAAGTCTTCAGGCACGGTGTCTGGCTTTGCATAAGATTTAGATGAGTGATACAGTAAGAGAATTTTTCAAGGGAAAGAGCACAGGTGGAGCCCAGAGGAAGAAATGAGCAAGTTAGTCAGGGGTCACCTAGACAGAGGAGATGGTTTGAAGAAAAGTGGAAACTAAAATGAATGAGGATGGATTATGGAGGATGTTGAACCTAAGAGACATGTGTTTGGTCCTCATGGACTAGGCAACAGGGAGCCATCATAGATTCTTGAGCAGGGTATTAACTAGGTGAACTATGGTATTTTAGGAAGACTGCTAGTTACAAATAGAAGTAAGTAAAGAGGTTGGAGTTATTAATAAATGAGTACAGGTGTGAGTTAACATAAGCCTGTGTCAAGAAATTGGTGGAAATGGAGAGGAAAAGACAATGCTGAAAGATGTTTGAAAGGAAAATTTAAGGGGAATGATGATCAGGGAATGGAAAGAAAGGAAAAAATACAAGATGATTCTAAGATTTCTAGACCAGGAGACTAATGGAGCCTTTGGCCAAAGGGGATAGTTGTGAATTCTCGAAGACTTTGAGGAAGAACTGTAAAAAAGTGGACAGAAGGGATATAAGAAAAGTCATTAAGTAACTCTTATAGAATTGAAAGCCCCAAAGTTATTTCTACCAAGTTAAATAAGACCTGAAATATGCTTTGTGTTCAGCCTTCTGTATTTTCCAGTTAGAGCATAAGCAGTGATAGTCTGGGTTTGGGTTTTGGTGTGTGTGTGTGTGTGTGTGTGTGTGTGTGTGTGTGTGTGTGTTTAAGAAGCATAATGTCTTCATGAGAGAGATAGCTGATATTTTTGAAGTTCTTATGTACTACCTATAGTGGACAAAATAAGGATATGTTGATACTTTGATTATACATCAAGAAATTCAAGGCTTACTATGTTAATTCTTAGTAAAAAAAAAAAAGAAAAGAAAAGAAAATCTTATTTACTCAAAGTTCCTAAAGGGAGAATAATTAGCACTTAATTAGTGCTATTATAACAATAAAAGATATAAAAGATAAAATAACATTTAATCTAATACCATACATAATTTTATTGCATCCTCTAATACTCTTATTTTTAGATCCAGAACAGCTAAGTGCTATCTTCAGTTACACAGCTACATGGTAGTAGAACAAGCATTCAAGCCTCAAAATACTGATGTCAAAGCTGCTGCTCTTGTTTTCTTAGATCTTCCTCCCTTCTCAGTGGCTCATCAGATATCAGATCTACTGAAAAATTGCTCATCTACAATTTTTTGAAGACACAACTTATTGAAATTTAGAAAGACTTTGAGAACTTTGTGTATCACATAATTCTATTTTATAATATTAAGTGGGAAAACGTCTGGATAGCAACATTTGGTTGTTCAGAGCCTAATCTAAGGAAACTGATGTTATCAAGCCATTTGAAGGACAATACTTTTCAAGAAAGTTTATATGAATCAAGTCTGTCCAAAACAAACTGGTTCTTCTGTTCTCATTAGTGAAACTAGTAAGGAATTTGCTCAGGTTACCCATTTGGAGAACTTATTTTTGTTTAATGATGTTGAGAACACTGAAATATTTGTTAGATAAAAGATAACTCCAAGAAGGGATAGCATAACGGTTATTTTGCTTCAGAAATTCAAAAGATAAAGGCAAACAAATATATTTGTGGTTGAAATAAACTCGTCCCTTTGTTATCCATCAGAGATGTTTTTTGTCTCTAATGACACAACATTGACTCTCATAGGTTTTTTTTTCCCCCAGTGAGTTCTTGGATGAGAATTTTTCTGTAAAAACTCTGGCTTTTCATTCTTGAGGGTGAATTCAGTTCTACTCTGACTTGTGACCATGAAGCCTATTAGAAACTGTGCTTGTGGAGTTATATGTCTGTGAACCCCAGGATCCCTCTGGAAGGTCAGCTCTGTGGTGCTGCTGCAGGCTGTCAGGGCTTGAGTTGTCTCTGACCTCTGAAGTTACAGCGCATCCCTCACCAGCTTTGAACCATCTCTCAGAAGTGAACTAGAGCCTCTGAATCTCCAAAATACATTTCTTTTGCTTCTTGTCCCAGGAGCTCATTGCCCCAATTATATTCGCCGATGTTTGACTAGATTCAGGGCCAGACAAGGAATTGGCTTCAGACATGTCAAATTAACTTTTCAGAGCAAAACGGTGTCATTTAGTGGTACAGTGTGGCCTTTTATGAAACTGAACCATAGGAAAGTTAATCTGGTTCCCTTTGGCCAGTTCCACTTAGGCTGTGGAGGTGATTTACCCACCAAAATAGTCATTATTTAAATAAAACTGGCTCTTTGCATTCCTGGTTCTGTGTTCCCTGGCAAAAATTCCCATCTCACGGTAAATACACAGTGAATGTTTATCATATTCCCCCTACTACATACAAATGCAAGTGCTATCTGGTTCTGAAATTTGGTTTGAGAGACGAGTTAATGTGTTAAGGCCGTGGTGATTTGTAATAAAATTTGTCAATATAATTTGAATGAGAGCCTCTCATGGTTGACTGCAAATGCACTTTAATTAAGATTTAATAACCTTCATATGGGAAATGGAAAATTATTATAAGTAAGTGATCTTGGATAAACTCCAGTGACTCCCTTAAAGGGAACATCAAATAAAAATACAGTAAATATATTTTACACAGTAATTATGTAGATTAAAGAACTTCATTCAGCTAAATGCTTCTTGGCAGATTATAGAATACACACTCCATAGCAAGTGAGATGTTGAACACGGCACTAACCTGTAATAACTTGAAATTTCCATTAAGAGACTAGTAGATGTACTGGTATAATATACTTAACCAACTAAAATGCTTATTAAAAGAGATAGGTGTGTTTCTTCTGGCAGCTACTGACTACTAACAAATAAAGACTTCCCACACAACTCTAGAGAGAAGCATCACTGTTCCATGCTACCATGATCAGGAATGCTGGCTAATGTGCCAAATAATATTGCCCTGATACTGTAGCCCAGAATATCAAAGTAGTATAAATTATTCCTAACAGTGATGTTTTCCCATCTCCCAGCATCCCTGAAATTTACTTTTTCCTGTCTCTAAAA